>NC_061802.1:37602893-40102893 GCF_021462225.1 Girardinichthys multiradiatus | reverse complement strand
TGGACAGCCTTCAGTTATTTTTGTAGTGACTGTGTGCCGGGAACTACTCTACTGGAATATCTCGCTGGATCAAACAAAACAATACAAAAGACTGAATCACAAAAGACCCCATTTTTTCAGGAAAATGGAACTACATCAAAGAAATCAGAGGGTCACTGCATCTTGACTATCTCAGAGTGAGAAATCTTCAAACAAGTGAGTTATAGGTTCATTGTGTTTATTTTGTTGTAAACAACAATATTGATGGTTTAATTTTATGTATTGCTCATTTAGGGATTCTGTATTGTTTTTGAGTAAAGATTTTTTGTTTGTTGACATAAAAGAGCAAGTGCAGCAAGCAAATAGCACTATAACATTGGTATCCGTATAAAGAACTCACAGTATCATACATCATATATACACTACAAGTCAAATGCTTGGACACACCTTCTCATTCAAAGGTTCGCCTTTATTTTTATTCCTACCTCTGTGAACTCCTTCAATACTATTGGAAAACCATATCAAGTGACTACCTCATGAAGCTCATAGAGAGAACGCCAAGAAAGCAAATCAGTAATCAGAGCAAAATGGGCTATTTTAAAGAATCCTAAATATAAAATATGTTTTGAATAATCTCACTATTTGGCTACATAATTCCATATAGTTTGCTTCATAGTTGAGCTGATGTCCTTAGAATGTATCTACAATGTAGTAGGAAATGCAAATAAAGAAAAGCCACTGAATGACAAAGGTGTTTTCAAACATTTGACTGGTAGTGTATATCATAAGCCATTCTAAATAATTCTAAAGAACTTTACTATATAAGGCATTTAAATCCCTTGATATCAAATAATATCTGCACTTCATTTAGACACATATCTCATTAAAAATGTGCCGTATCCCTGTTGAACTGCAAAGTAGTGTAGTGCTATTGTTTGCTTTAGATTTAGAGGAGCTCTCATCAGAAAAACGCATTCGTGTTCATATGTGTACAGTGAAGCCTTTTGCATGTTTTCCTCATTCCCTATCTTCAATTTCTGCACACAAAAAAAGAGTAAAATCTGTTGAAACAATCTGTAAATGTGCACCATAATGCAGTGAATTTCAGTATTGCTGAGGCCAGTGAGCTTGACAACAAGACTTTGAAAGGTAGACAGGAAAGATATGCAAATTACATTTTATGGATTCGAGTGAAATGATGCTAAGTAATTCCCATGCAGCACATGTAAATGTACAAGTCAACCAAGTTTCTGCGTAGGTGAAAGATAATGATGCAACTCATATTTATGGCACAGAGACGGTTAATTTCACCCCTTGTCACCCTTCAAACACTTAGCATCTTGGCAATGCTCTCAGTGTGATTGAATTTAGAAAGGGTAGCTTAACTCCTTGGTATTAGCTCTAATCTACATAAGTGCACGTGTTACAACCACTGGTTTTACCCAGAGATCAGTGAGTCATTATATGGACATAGACACAAAAATACATCTTAACAAAAAAAACAAGAAATATTATAACCAAAACTTTATAACTATTCTAGATTTTAAGAATCTGGTCTGAATCTCTGTGCAACATGTACAAAATAGAACATCAAGGCGTTTTTGATACAGATCAGGCCGTTTCTGCAGACTGCCAGGGATCTCAGCCACTTACTGTTGTACTTGCTCTCTAAGCTGTGCTCTAATAGACTTAACCTGCTGTATACACCACTAAACACAGAAACTGCATTCTACCTGTAAGCCATAGCTTATTTTAAAAGCCAGCTGGGGGGGTTCACTGAAAGACGACAGTGATCTTGTTTAGTGTTCAGGGACATAAGCGGGGTGTATTTTTAGGTGGCGCTCTGGCACAGAAGTTTGAGCCCAGTCAACACATTAACACCTTTCAACAATCATAATGATGTTTCAGTCTGACAGAGTGTGAGTGTCTGCTCTGTACACGTTGGCTGCAGGCCTGCACAGGCGGACACGACAAGATGGCAAAAGTCTGCAGTGAAAACTCCTTTTCAGCAAGACATCGGCTGTCCACCAACACATCTGATGATGAACTTGCTGCCATGGAAAATGGGGACAGCAGGTCTGAATAATAAACTCAGAATAAAAACCGAACTATGGAATTAACTCACTTTGCCCTCATTCAGTAATCATTCAGATATTAGAGACCCTTTATAATACTGTAATAATGCATATTCCATGGTCAGATTTATCTTTTTTCTTACCTGCTGTCTTTTAGGGCCCACTCGCTTTGTGAAGATGGCTCTGAGAGAGCCTTGTCCTCAGGGTCCAATAAAGGCTCATACACAGGTGCCAAGGCAGTAGCCAGGTAAATGTCTATGTACTTTTACATTCTGAGTACTAATTAGGTAGAGGTAGGGTAATGAAAAAAAAAAATCTTCCTTGAGTGTATAGCTTCAGATTTATTATACAGGGGGCTCAACATGTTACATCTGCTGACTATTGGATCCAGATTAGTGTTTCCTTGGGGCTCCTGAGAAATTGAACAGATATCCAGAAAACAGAGATGTAGACCAAGACTTAAAGGTTCATTTCTGTGTCCTGGACATTTCAGGCATGCACTGTAATCTCATGGGTCTTCTGAGATATTTCTTTGGTCAGTATAGTTTTCTTTGTTTCCTCCCTACATGGATGTTTGCAGGTGTACCAAAAAGGACAGTCAAAAATAATTAAGACTGATTTGAACCATATGGAGTGCTAAGTTTTCCAGAGGCGTTGACGGAAGTTAGAAGTGTCTGGTGGCAAAGTCCAGCTTCTCTCTTCCAATCAGAAAACCTTTGCTGAAAAGACAACATTGCCTCGCAGAGAAACATAAAAGTGGAACTGAAAAGTGAAAGGTGAAGGTACATCCACATAGACGTGTAGATTTGATTGAAATTTGTTTAGGGATGATCCAACACTGACTTGTGCCAAATTTAGACAGTTACCTGTGGGCTAAAAAGGTTTTCATCATACTTTTTAGTGCTGAATAAAGGCAAAGACTGTGAAAACTGGAATTAGGTATAAAAAAGATGTCAGTGGACTTTAGGAGTTTGCTCTGTTATATAATTACTATGGGTAAAAATACATTTAAGTACTTCACTTCCAACAGTCATCTGGAGACCTTACATGTTTTTTTTTTTCCATTCTGTATAAAATGCATACATGCAAATTGGTGTTTTATGAAGATTAAGGACATTTACTTCAATATTTTAGTTATCTCCATCAGAACCTGTATTTACTGTAAGCCAGCATGACAAATAATCCATTCTTGGCCTAGAGCGATGTCACTTTGTACTGTTTTACCTCCGGCTGACCTTTCAGGCTGTCTTACCTCTTCCTCATGCTGCGGAACTGGGTATCTCACAGAATAAACCCTGTAGAGAGGAACGACTCTTTTCTCGAGCGCATCAGAGGCCCAACACTTAAAGATGCAACCAGTATAGAGAGCGACACTCAGTGCGTGGGCCATAACAACACACAAAGAAAGAAAAAGTGAGTATGGTGTGTTTTGTAGTCACTAGTCGGTGTTCGAAAGTCTGACTTCAGGGGATGTTCTTGTTGTACTTCCTACCAGCAACTCAGAGGACAACGAGAACGTACCATAAGCAGTGGGCTAAAGCTTCAAAGAAAAATAATTCTATCTCCTATTATTTTGATAAAGTTGGCCGTTTTCTCTTAGTTATTAACATTTTGAACTTTGAAGAAACAGAATGGAAATAGAGTCAGGAAAAACTGAGTCAGGTAAGGGAGGAAAACTTAAAAAAGTCAGAGTGGGAATGTTTAAAGCTTTGGATATCTAGAGGTGTTGACTGTGGTAGGTCCTGGTGGTTGGTCACGGCATCCCACCCGTCCTGTAATCAGTGGGTTGGCGGGTTCATACCCCTGTTCTATCCATCTCAGTCGTTGTATCTTTGGGCAAAATACTTTCAATTCAGTTCAGTTTTATTTATATAGCGCTGATTCACAACACGTCAGCTCAAAGCCCTTTACAAAGTCAATTCACCCACTTTGCCTCCTGATGGTGGTCTGAAGGCTCTGTGGCACGATTGTATGGCAGCTTCACTTCTGTCAGTCTGCCCCAGGGCAGCTGTGGCTAGTAGCCTAGTATGAATGGGTGGATGACTGATTGTAGTGTAAAGCGCTTTGGAGTCCTTGGACTAGATAAAGCCCCTGTCCTCTGTGAAAACTGTTTTGAAAACTGAAATTTCTTTTTTTCAAACCCAAAACTCAGTTTGGGTGCAGACAAGAGGTACAGAGAACAAAAATATAAAATTTGGCAAAACATCTATATTAGTGCAAACAGGGCTTGAAGATGTTCATTCATTCATTCATATTCTATACCACTTATTCCATAATGGGTCACAGGGGAGCCAATCTCCAGCAGTCTACGGGCGAGAGGCAGGGTCCACCCTGGACAGGTCACCATTCCATCGCAGGGCAACACAGAGACATACAGGACAAACAATCATGCACACACTCATTCAAGATTCAAGGCTTCAAGATGTGTTACACATTTTTCTGGAAGTTTTCTCAGGGATTTAGAAGACAAAGGCTGAGTTGAGTAGTATTGAAATAGGAAGGAGAGTCTTGTTTTATCTACAGTTTTTTTTTTTTTACTGACATATTCCCTTTTCACATTCTACTAAAAAAATAAAAGGAACCGCAAACAAAAAAAATAAATCTTGTATCAGTTGTTAGCTAACCACAAGCTAATCATGAAATGCAAGCAGGCAATCAAAATCCTTCCTGTAAAAAATTTCAGTTTGTGTTTTGAAAATGTTACTTTTACTCTTATCCGAAACACATGACATTAGGTGTTTTAGTATTAAGAAATATATCTTGGTAAAGTTTTAAAAGACATTTCTTTTTGTCTTTAGTCTTTCCAGCAAGTGGCCTTTTGCTACTTACAACATAAATAACTGCAACAACACAGATGAGTAAGTGCACACAAGTTCACAGAAGTAGATATAGATTTTTTTTAGAGATATCTTATTCATACTCCTCATTTGTAGCTTCCTTTGTTGTAGCTAATGCTGTAAAGTTGTCAGTTCTTTCTATTGCTTTTAAAAAGCATTACAAGAATAAATAATGATATTAATGAGGAGAAT
Source organism: Girardinichthys multiradiatus (assembly GCF_021462225.1). Taxonomy (NCBI): domain Eukaryota; kingdom Metazoa; phylum Chordata; class Actinopteri; order Cyprinodontiformes; family Goodeidae; genus Girardinichthys; species Girardinichthys multiradiatus. Next base: position 40,097,810 of record NC_061802.1, on the reverse strand, counting down.
GATACCCTCTCCTTGACCTCTTACCTTTTTTTGTTGCAAGTGAAGATGTGGGTTTGCAAATTTAAACTCCAGAACAAACCTCCATAAAAATTCTACGTATACTATGCCCTCTGCTGGGAAAATGAATGACCTGCACCAGACCTTTCAACAAAAACCTGAATTCCAAATTGAGTTTTCCCAAAGTTGCTTCTCCTCATGTAGACTAGCAGCTTGTGTACCATCTTTCATAACCCCCCAAACCCGAGTCAGTTTCTACAACACTGTTAAAACTGAACTTGTGATCTATAGCAAGAAAGAGGACAAAAAAGATGAGATTAAAAAAGAAGACAAGAAGGAAGAGGAGAAAAAAGAAAAAAAGGATGGAGATAAGAAGAAAGAAGAAAATAAGGATGAGAAAAAAGATGAAAAGAAAGACGATAAGAAAGATGATAAAAAGAAAGAGGAACCTCTGTAAGTATTGTGTTAGATACGGTAGACAGACGCTATTATAACTTGTAATTTGTATAAAATACATCAATGTTTTCTTCGTAACTTCATAAAAATGTTTTAAAATTGTTTTTCATGTTGGCATTACTAAGTATCGAGTTGTTTTCAGGAAAGAAATGTGGATTATGGATCCATCTGCCGACCAGTACTACAGATGGCTGAGTGTCATTGCAGGCCCAGTATTTTATAACCTGATCATGATTGTAACAAGGTAGAATACTCTTTTTTATTATTAGTTTATAGGCTTTTGCTGTTTACTAAAAATGTGTTCCTTATTTTCTCCATCTTTTTCTAGGGCCTCCTTTAATGAGCTCCAAAATTCATATACAAACCTCTGGATAGTCTTGGACTATACCGCTGACATTATCTACTGCATGGACACATTTGTCAGGTCAAGAACAGGTAAGAATTATGAAAATGTTTAATGGAAGAAATAATTTTTATATTATTTAATCTCCACTGTGTGTTGTGGACTGACCTTTTATTTAATGCTTTATTTCTCTTAGGTTACCTTGAACAAGGGCTGCTGGTAAAAGATGCCAAAAAACTGAGAGCTAAATACAGAACGACATCTCAGTTCAAATACGATATGATTTCAATGATACCCACAGACCTGCTGTTTCTGCAATATGGATTCAATAATCCGGAGTTTCGTTTCAACCGTCTTTGCAAAATCCAGAGACTTTTTGAGTTCTTTGAGCGCACTGAGACAAGAACCAGCTTTCCAAACCTGTTTCGTATCAGCAATCTCGTGCTATACATTCTCATCATTATCCACTGGAACGCTTGTATTTTCTTTTCTATTTCAAAAAGCATTGGCTTTGGATCTGACACGTGGGTTTATCCAAATGTAAGCCACCCAGAGAATGGTCGCTTGGCACGAAAGTACATCTACTCCCTATACTGGTCTACACTTACCCTCACCACCATCGGAGAGACCCCAGCACCAGTAAGAGATGTTGAATACCTCTTTGTCATTGGGGACTTTCTCACTGGTGTGTTAATTTTTGCTAGTATTGTCGGGAATGTTGGTGCCATGATCTCCAACATGAATGCCTCTCGTGCTGAGTTTCAGGCAAAGATCGACTCCATAAAGCAGTACATGCAGTTTCGAAAGGTCACCAAAGACCTGGAGGCTAGAGTCATCAAGTGGTTTGACTATCTCTGGACTGAGAAGAAGACCTGTGATGAAAAAGAAGTTTTGAAATCACTCCCAGACAAGCTTAAGGCTGAGATTGCCATCAATGTCCATTTGGATACTCTAAAGAAAGTGAGAATTTTCCAGGACTGCGAAGCTGGTCTTTTGATTGAGTTGGTGCTCAAGCTGCAGCCACAAGTGTTCAGTCCTGGAGATTACATCTGTAAGAAAGGGGATATTGGAAGAGAAATGTACATTATAAAGGAAGGGAAGCTAGCAGTGGTGGCTGACGATGGAGTCACCCAGTTTGTGGTGCTCAGCGACGGAGCATACTTTGGAGAAATCAGCATCTTAGGCATCAAGGGAAGTAAAGCCGGCAACAGACGAACAGCCAACATTCGAAGTGTGGGTTACTCTGATCTCTTCGCCCTATCCAAAGACGACTTGATGGAGGCTCTCACAGAGTATCCGGATGCCAAGAAAGCTTTGGAAGAAAAAGGCAAAGCCATCCTGATGAAAGACAACCTAATAGATGAGGCAGTTGCCAATGAAGGCGCTGACCCCAAAGATCTGGATGAGAAGATTGTGAAACTGCAGGGCAAGCTGAACGTGATGCAGACCAAGTTTGCTCAGTTAATGGCAGAGTTTACCTCCACCCAGGCACGGCTGAAGCAGAGGGTCACTCAGATGGAGGAAAAAGTAAAATCAATAAAACCAGAGGACCTCTCTGAAGTGGTGGCTGATAAAGACAAAAAAGTGCAGTAAACTAACATTACCAGAGAACTTTAAAAGTGACATTCCTTTATTTCATAAGAATGCCCACATTTTTAAATATTTATACATCATGTTTATTATCATGTGTCAAATTGTGTACAGTGTATGCAGATAATCTGTTTTTGTGCTTTCTAACTGCTACGTTTTTCATGTTTTGAAACAAACTGAGTTCACTGAGCAGAAGCACTTGTTTATGCCAAACATTGGCTTTTCATAGCCTTAGAATGATGACTCTTTTTCCTGATAAGAATTCAGATTGTTCAGGTAAATGTATTGCTCTCTGTTGAGTACATTTCTTTTACTGCACTGTTTATCTATTGTATAAAAATGGCTACAATTTAAAAAGCCAGCTTTGTTAATGTTACTCTCAGCATACTCTTACAAATATGAATGTTACATGCAAATAAAATGTTCATATTAAATAATTTCTTTGTCTATGTGTGGCTAAAAATGTAAACCTTTATTTGAAAACAGACATAACGTTTAACTCATTTCAAACATAATTTTTCAAGCCACAGGAAAATTGATGTTGGTTGACCTGGAGATGGTAAAAACACTGTATGTAATGTTCTGCTGGATAGTTAAGAGTTGCTTATTACTATGATTACCTAAAGAATCCCATTGGCATACCTTATTTTATAATTCCAGTTTATATCAACACTATCTAAGACTGCTCTTCATAAAACCTGTAGAAAAAACCTGCTACATGGGTCTATACATTAGGAAATGAAGCACACTTGGTGAAACATTAAGTCCAAGTTTTGTATAGTGCAAGTACCAGGATAACAGGCTTATAATTCACAGCATAGTATTTTATCACTACAGTCAAAGTTACTGTTTTATTATTATTATTATTTTTTTTACCATATCTAAAAATGAACTAACCATCAGGGGATGTCCAATGCCCTATGAGTGCCCTCAAGTGCTCAAAGAGTTGATAGCTAAATTGATCAGAAAGTAGGCTGAGCTGCCATCAGTGGAGCCACTACAGGACTCTGGGATGATGAGGCAAGCAATTCTTTAGTGTAACATGAGATTAAATATTGTTATTATTGGGTCATTGCTGAGACATTGAAGTAATACTAGCGCAAATCCTGTAACAGGGCCCCATATGTGCATTAGAGTTGTGAGAATTATGTCACAGAATTGTTCACCATCCCAAAACAATCTGTGGCACCCTGGCTTAGCTGATGATCATATTGCAACAGTTGTTTTATGCCGTTTAAAACACAAATTTAAAGAAAGCTAAAACTTTTGACCTTTATTTACTTTGCATGTTGGAGAGTTTACAGAAGGGTTTTGACATTTTCTGCAAATACTTTACATACCTGAGATACTTAGCCAAATCAGACATTTACTAGGATTGTTTCCATTGAATAGGCCTTGCACATTTGGCATCTGCACATAGAAGTGTGCAAATCAGTAACTCTTAGGAAACAAGCCAAGAGACGAGCAACACCTTATTCAGGTTTGACACACTAAAACAGCCGCTAAGTCATTTTTAAACAGTTTAAAACCCAGCAAGCCACTGTAAACTATCACACCAGCTTCACAGCAAACTATATTCAGTTCAAATATGTTTCGGGAGACACGGCACAAATGTTTCAGTCATAAAATAAACTTAAGGTCGCTCTTACTGACAGAAAAAAAGCGTTTTTCATTGAGGCTATTTTCATTAAAAGGTAATATAAAAGGCCAACAGCCAAGGAGCACCATCATGCCCAGTAGGGACCAAATACTGCTACATTTTAAAAACTTCAGAGCCATCAGAAGTCAAACTAATTTCATAAATATACTTTATGTGCTACTACGTGTAAGCATACTTTCACAGTTTCACAAATCAAACATGAGTTTTGCCTTTTCTTAACCAGAACATGTGGGGAAAAAGGCTGGAGTGCTGTTTTAACTTCTTTGGGATTTCTAATGCCTACACAAGTAACAAGTTAAAAAGCAAGTGAAGGCTCAGCATGGAAGGCCAGCAGTGGAGTTATCTGGGAGTGATAGATTAGGCACGGAGTTTTTGCAGCATTTTGTTGTTTAAGTCTCCCTTATCTGTTTTGGTGGTTTTCCTTGTTTCTTTTCCACACAGAAAGAAAACTCTATTTGTGAATCCTTCACAGCATTCCAAAACCTTTGGCATAAGTGATAGCCTTGAGGAGTCTTTCTTTCAGTTTTTCCTTGGACGAATATTCAGGGAGCAGCAGGGCGTTGAAACATGTGTGAGAGGTCGGCAGCCTGCAATGAACCACAACAAAAAAGAACATTTTAGCCTTGGGTTTTAAAATTGAACAAAAAGTTGTCTGGATTAGCTGTACCTGTCAGAGTCAGAGCCGTTCTTCGCAATGATCATTTTTAATTTGCCGAGACCTCCAACTGGTGCTCTGTCTGTGCCTGTGGTGAACTGAAGAAAAAGCCGTTTCTGCTCCTCCCCGAAAGAGTGGATGATTTCCCAGAAATCTCTGCAGCCATAAAAAATAGGAAAAATATTATTTCAGAATTCCAATGCATTTTTTCAGTAAAAATTACAGATCTTTCCAGACTGAACTTTCTTTAAAATACTATAGTTCGTCATGAATTTATGGCATATATTCCTGCTGAGGTCAAGCTTTAAATATGGAACCTGAAAAGACTAGAAACCAGAAGAAAATAAGGACATAAGAGTGGAAAGAGGGAAGGACACATGGAAGACAGACAGGTAGGACATAAGAGGAAGGGCAGAAGGAAGCAAGTAAGGAATCAGGCAGGAAAAAAATTAAGGGCACAAGAAAGGAAGAAAGGGAGAAAAAACATAAGGGAGGAGGGGAAGAAGGCCACAAGCATGGAATGACATAGGGAAGAAAGACAGAAAGAACACAAAGAATAAAGAAAGGGAGAACATAAGGGAGAGAAAGAGGAAGGAAAGGAAGAAAAGAAGAACAAGGGAGACCAGCGGGAAGGTCTCAATATACAACAATAGATAGAGTAAAGTCTGGAAGCACAAATATTTTCTCCATACTTGTGCAAATCTGGAAAATACTGAAATCAAATTCCATACTTCAGTAATTTAGTTAGGTTGGTCATTATCTTTGTGTTTCACTGCTTAGTTCCTAACTGGGCTTCTCCAGAACATTCTCTGGCTTCACATGTGGACGGGTCATGATTGTGCATTCATGTACTATTAATAAACCACAAACACCATTCTACATTGGCTATAAAGGATGAACCTCTCATTGTTATCAAAAAACAGAATTACAGACTTGTTCAACAGCTCCTAAAGTGATCAAAAAAGAAAAAACTTCACTATAGTGTGACTGAGTCTGACTGAAGAGAATATGTTTTCACAATTAAACCACTAAACCCACATTAAAACATTTAAAGTTGAGATCAAGGTTAGGGCTTTAAAATATGAACCTGTTTAAATGTATCATATGTTCTTACTTGATAATTTGACTGTCCTTGTTATAACCTCCATCATATTCAGTTGTCTTTTCAAGTGCTTCAAAGTCAAGTTTCTGTGGAATAAAGAGAGACCTTATATTATTTATCAATAATAAAACACCAATGAAGATCTTTACACCAAGTTTTAAGATAAGTTAAAAATCTATAACTTTTACACGTTTATTAAAGCAAACTCGAAATAAAATGGTTTTAGCTCCCTTCACTTACCAAATCTGATTTATGTGAATAAATCGAGAATTAGTCAGTCATTTTTGTTACTGTGTTACATCACTCTTCTTTTTACTGAAACGTTTTAATCGTTTGGAAAAGAAGGTGACTGATGCATTTTGCAAGAGGAAAGTCTGCCCAATATTGCTAAATATAGGCTTATTTGGAAGTTAATAACTTAATTGAAAGGTTAAAGGCAAAACCTTTGTAGCAATCCTGACCCCAGTGAAATCTAAACAAGTCATTGTTTTTCAAGTCATAAGTAAATCTGAAGTCTTGCCATCAAAGTCTAGGATCAAGTCCAAAGTAAAGGCATGAAAGTCTCCAGTTGAGTCAAAGTCCCAAGCTTTTAATTTCAAGTCTTAATAAAGTCATTTGACTAAATATGTAGCTTAATCAGAGAATTAAGCATTTTCAGACCTTTGAATTATTTAAGGTGTTTAAAAGGTGAACCTCAAACTTGTCTGAAAATCAGAGCTGATGTTGCCTTTTACAGTAAATATTAACTGAGACCATAAAAACATCCAGTAAATTTCAAAAATGAGCAAACTGGTCTATAATAAAGAAAATTATTTCCATGTTGAACAACTGCAACAGTACAAACCTAATTTTACAATAATATATAAGTAACATAATTTTCTTAAAGTAACAACTCAATTTATTTAAGCAACTGTATAGAGATGAATTTTGTGATCAAGTTTATTTAATAAGACATGACTGTGGTGCTGCTATCTGCCAGTTTGGATGCACTAACTCGGTTTGTGGTTCAGAGAGCTGCCGTGTACAAATGAATCCTGTATAAATAAAGCATTTTTCTCTGCTGTGTTAGATGCAGGGTTTATGAGAAGTTCCTAAAGAATTTAAACTTGAAATTAATCGATCCAACTTTAACTAATTCAAAAAAAGTATTAGTGACACTTATGGATTTATGCACTTATAAAATTCAGAGGATCATGTGAATAAAAATGTATTTAATTCAAACAAGCAAACTGCATCTTACAAATTTGCATGTGTAAATAAATAAATAAATAAAAGTATGATTAAGCATAACAGTGTCATTAAACCTAACTATAACCCTGAAGCATTGCTAGCATTGTATTTGTGACATATGAATTAAATCTAAGTTAAAAAGACAAAGAACACATTTTTTGTGGATGACCCATCTGCTTCACGTGAAGGGGAGGATGGAATATTAAAATAGATATTTTGTGCTTTGCTTCCTTTGTATTGACTTATTTATTATTTCATTTTTAGGAAAAAACACCTGCATTACGACTTTAAGACATCATAGTTGCTCTCTATCGTAGAGCTGGGTCCATCACCCAACACAGGGCCACACATGTTTGGCAGCTCTGGCATCCTGTACTTAATGTCAACATAGTCTCTGGCAGCCGTTGTGTCACTGCCTCCATGTTTGCAATTAAGAATCTGTCTTAGACACTTGCTTCTGTCTGGATTTAAGACCTTACTGAAAGTGTATAATGGTGCAGAGTTAACTGCCTACCAGCTGTTTGTGATGCAGCATGCAGCTATTTTTTTCCTTTTTCTAACTTTGTGCAAACCTCATTAATAGCGCTTCCTGCTCATCCCTACCACCATCAATTTGTGGCTGTTGTCGTAGGATGCAGAAGAAAAGCAGTTAAACAGCACGGTAGATGCAGCGTGCTTGTAGTGTCAAGAGGAGTAAATATAGGGAAATGGCGGGACTCGAGTCTGGATTGCTCACCTGGCACAGTTCCATGGTTGCTCGCCCTGGACTTTCCCTTTCTAACAAACTTACTGTTTAGTGTAAAATATCAAGTCTTGTCAAGTCAAAGTGGTCAAGCTGAAGTGAAGTCACAAGTCACTGGTGTGAAAGTCTGAGTCAGTCCAAAGTACTATGATTTATGACCAAAGAAAAGGCTTATAGCAGTGGGGCCAGAGCCATATATAAGAAGGCAAGAAACAAAGTGATGAAGGAGATCAGGGCAGCTAAGAGAAGCTACAGCGAGAAAGTAAAAAAACAGGTTTGCAGCTAACAACCCAGCAGCAGTTTGGAGGAGCTTGAACTTCATTACTAGCTACAGTAACCTGTCGCCCCAAGCTGTGATGACCCCCCTGAACCCAGACTGGACCTCCTGTACAAGAATCATCACAACTGGCGTCCCCAGGGGTATGTTCTCTCCCCACTTCTCTTCTCCCTCTACACAAATGACTGGATCTCAGCGGTTCTGTGAAACGAAGTTTGCAGATGACACCAATGTTATTGGACTGATCCAGGACAGTGATGAGTCTGAATACAGGCAGGAGGTGGATAGGCTGGTACACTGATGTGGTCTGAACCAACTGGAGTTTAACCTGTTCAAGACAGTGGAGCTGATGGTGGACTCCCCCCGCACTCCTTTCCCTCACCATCCTCAACAACACTGTATCTACTGTGGATCACTTATGGTTCCTAGGAACCATCCTTTCTCGGGACCTCACATAATCCTCACACATAGGCACTGCTCAGAAGGAGGTCCAACATAGCCTTTGCTTCCTGCGGCAACCCAAGAAGTACAACCTTCCACATAAGCTGCTGGTAACTTTCTACACAGCCATTATTCAGTCCTTCCTTTGTTCGTTCATCTCAGTGTGGTTTGGCTCATCTACAAAACAGGACATGTCCAAACAGCACTGAACAAATAGTTCTGCGGAGAGAATCATCAGGGCTGACCTCCCCTCCATCTAGGACTTGAACAGGTCTAGGGTCAGGAAAAGGGCAGCTAACATCTTTGCAGACCCCACATCCTGGTCACAAACCGTTTACTCTTACCATCAGGTCGACGTTACAGAGCATTATTTACACACAAAAAAAACAGCCCCCACAGAGACAGTTTGTTCCCCCAGGCTGTTACTCTGATGAACAAAATGATCACCTCACACCCTGAGTAGACAGCTACTCTGCTGTGAAACAAAGTAAGTACATTTATATCACAACCTTCTTTTATTTTTTTATTTTTATATACATAAACAAAATGCTGTACATACACATACATGAATATACTGCTCACTTTATCTTTATTTTTATTATTAAGAATGAATTTACATTAAGTATAAATTCACATATTTATACTTAATGCCTATGAGCGCTTGAAATAAATGGCAAATTCCTTGTTTGTGTAATATTGGCCAATAAAGTTGTTGGGACCGCAGTCATGGGTTACAACATTAAAGGCCAGTAAGAACTTTTCTGGAACTTTCAAAATAAATCGCATTAACCTACTTCCAGCTCAGCCAGGAACGGGAACAAGAGGGACTTCCTGTGACGTCATTGTCTGAATAAAAATCCCGCGTTCCAGCAAACAGATCTCTTTGAAGTATGTCCCTTGCTGGCAAGCAGACATAACTCTTAAACTTGGATCCAGAGTGACTATGATCACATGCAACAAAGTTAAGTAATGATTTGCTGTTCGAGTATCCGGCATTCATTCATATAAAGGGTGTAATAAGACAAGCTTTACTTGGCTTTCCTTCTGAGGCATCCAGAAGCAGCCCTAATTGAAGAGAATTTCCCCCATGGCCTGGAAAAGAGGGCCGGGACTGCATCGCACGCCTTCCTGCTTGCACGTCCAGGTACCCTGCCACATCGCGGTCACTCAAGGAGCCGAACGTGCCTTTGTCCTATGGTTCGGCCAGCCCAGCTAAAAGCCCTTCCCCACGGCTACGTAGGGTAGCTGCAAGCTAACTCTTTATTTACCCACACGTGGATGTTTTCCTCAACGCACAGGACAACCTCTCCTCAGCGCGGTTCATGTAAAATGTAGTATTTGGGCAGAGAAGATTAGTTTACAGTTAAATAATCAAAATGTTCGTTTAATGACGTTTGTTATTGTTTGTGTTGAGAAACTCAGCTACAGTAAGTGCTAGCAGACTAGCACTCAGCTAAGGATGTGTTCAGACCAAGAACCCTAATAGTGGGCAACACAGCTGTGGATGGGATTAAAAACTTCTGCAACAAGAAAAACACAGAAGTTATGATTGGTACCAGTAACGTGGTCTCTGATATCTCAGAGAATATTCTTACAATCACAGAAAAGCGCCCGTCTCTAGAAAACCTTATTATACACTGCGGAGCCATGGATGATGTGGCTAAGAAAAAATCAGAAAGACTGAAGGAGGATTTCACTCGTCTTCTGAATATTGTTGGAGGTCTCAATATCAAGGTGTTTCTCAACAGACCCTTTGCACCAATTTTCTGTGGAGATGAGATTTTTTAGAGACTTCTGATGATGAATAAGTGGTTGAAAAAAACATGTGCCACCACACCTGTGAACTTCATCGACAATTCTAATATTTTTTTGGGAAAAAGACAACTCTTCAAGTAAGATGGTTTCTGTTTGAAGAAGCCAGGAGCCAGATGTCTCACATCTAATCTCTTCTATTCAGTAAATAATCCGCCAGCAGCTTTGACCTTCAGCAGAGAACATGGAGTATCACCAACAATGATAACGCTGCCTCCAGCTCCAGCAGAAACAATCAGCCAGTTGGCTGAGAAAGAGAGGTCATCACAAAAGGTGTCCCCGTCAAAATCCACAGGAGAAGTGGACCCCCCATTATACCCCCATCCCCCCAAACCCAGACATAGACCGCACAGAACTCTCCCATCTCCCCACTAAGCCCGCTTTTTGCTTTACTGGATTCTGATAACATGAAAGGAGCTCTTAAAATCAGGACCCAAATGGCTCTGACATCTTCTCCATTCAACACCCCCCGTGGCCGAGGCCCTGCTACTAAACCAACATTTTCCAAATGCCACAGACCTCCACCACCTCCTAATCTATCTCCTCCTAATCAGGACCTTGAAATCACTTCTCTGTGATACAGTCTGGGCCCCAGTGGTAACTATCAGAAATGAGCATGTCCAGGAAAAACTTGGGCCCCTAACAGGAGATAGTTGTAAAATATCTGTGCTTATACGTGACAGAAAGAGCAAAGCCAAAAGGATAAGAGACAGTAATAAACAATCAACAAAAGCCATAAACTGTCAGGTACAACAAGACAAAGAGTTAATATCAGCAACTAAGTCATATAAACTGGCTTTACTGAACATTAGATCTCTGTCAAGAAAATCATTTTTAATCAATGACTTCATTACTGACCACGATCTTGATGTTATGTTTTTAACAGAAATATGGTTACATGAATTTAATGAAGCTCCCATTCTGATAGAGGCGACACCTCCGAACTACAATTTTCTTTGGGAGAGCAGACAGCAAAGAAAAGGTGGAGGGGTGGCCACTTTGTTTAAAGATTTATTAGAGTGTAAAAAAAGTATTTCTGGGCAAATTTGACTCTTTTGAATATTTGGCTCTCCAGGTAAAGAGCCCGGTCCGAACCATGTTCTTGAATATTTACAGGCCTCCTAAGTCCAAAACAAACTTTATCAGTGATTTTAATGAGCTTTTATCTGCGATATCTGTTGATTATGACTGTTTAATTATTGAGGGAGACTTCAACATTCACATGGACAATCCTGAAGACACAAGTACAATAGATCTATGTGACACTCTTAGAAATTTTGGTTTTACTCAACATGTTAAACAGCAAACGCACAAACAGGGACATATTTTGGACTTGATCATCACTAAGGGTCTAAACATTTCCAAGGTGTTTGTAACTGATGTTGCTCTATCTGACCACTTTTCTGTTATTTTTGAAAGCATCATCAGCAATGACTCAGTTTGCCATAGAGACATGATAAGAAAACGCATCTTTAAGGACAGTGCTGCTGAAACCTTTAACCAGATTTACTCTTCTACCTCCACTTTGCCCTGTAATACTGTAGATGAGCTGGTAGATAACGTTCATTCTAAAATCTCAGACATCATTGATTCATTTGCTCCAATTAAAGTGAAAGTTGTTTCTGGGGAGAAAATGTCTCCGTGGAGAAGTGCTCCACCAGTCATAAGTGAATAAAAGGAGTGTCAAAAAGCTGAACGCAGGTGGCGAAAGACTGGACTCCAGGTTCACTATATTATCTATAAAGAGAGACTATACAGATATAACCTACAACTGAAAAATGCAAGGGAGTACTTCTTTTCTGAGATCATCAGCAAAAACATTAACAATGCTCGTGCATTATTTGCCACTGTCGACAGGTTAACAAACCCTCCTGTAACTGTAGCATCTGAACTCCACTCTACCAGGACCTGCAATGAATTTGCTAAATTATTTACTGAAAAAACCCAAAAGATCAGAGGGGCAGTCAGCTCATCCACATCAACTCCATTACCAATGTTGTCACCAACTAGAACTGATTTTGACAAAATTTCCCAATTACACCAAATAAACTGCAAAATCTTAGAAGCAACTTGGACAAGCTGCTACTACAGAACTACAGGCCTATATCAAACCTCCCCTTCATCAGTAAGATTATTGAAAAAAACTGTGTTTCAACAGTTAAACAACTTCCTAACAACAACCAACCGTTTCGATGTCTTCCAGTCAGGCTTCCTCCTCACCACAGTACAGAGACTGCTCTTGTCAAGGTGTTCAATGACATCCGTATAAATGCAGACCGTGGAAGAACCACAGTGCTGGTATTATTGGACCTTGTTGATCACTCCATTTTATTAGAGCGCCTGGAAAACTGGGTCGGCCTTTCTGGTACAGCACTCAACTGGTTTAAATCCTACTTGAAGGACAGGGACTTTTTTGTGTCAGTAGGTAACTTTACATCAGAGACTACAAAAATTACATGTGGCGTTCCCCAAGGGTCCATCTTAGGGCCCCTCCTATTCAATATCTACATGCTCCCCCTAACTCAGATTTTAATAAACAACAACGTACGTTATCATAACTATGCAGATGACACACAGCTATACGTTACGATGTCACCAGGTGACCATGAACCCATTCAAACGCTGGGTAAATGCTTAGAAGAAATCAATGCATGGATGGGCCTAAATTTTCTTTGGCTGAATCAAAACAAAACTGAAGTAATAATCTTTGGACCAAAGGAAGAGCGTTTAAAAGTTAGCACACAGCTTCAGTTAATACAGCTAGAAATCACCAGTCAGGCTCGAAACCTGAGTTTAGTGATTGACTCAGACCTGAACCTTCAGAGGCACATAAAGGTAGAAACTAGGTCGGCCTTCTATCACCTAAAGAACATCTCCAGGAGTAAAGGACTAATGTCTCAGCAGGACCTTGAAAAACTAATTCATGCGTTCGTCTTTAGTAGAATTGATTACTGCAACGGTGTCTTCACAGGCCTGCCTAAAAAGTCGACCAGACAGCTGCAGTTGATCCAGAACGATCCAGAAGTGGAGCACATCACCCCGGTTCTAAAGTCCCTACACTGGCTCCCTGTAGCTCAGAGAATAGACTTTAAAATACTTCTGTTAGTCTATAAATCACTGAATGGCTTAGCACCAAAATACATTACAGACTTGTCAGTGTATCAACTCTTATCAATTCTTAAAGTGACTTGCAAAAGATCACATACCCCTTGAATTTTTCCACATTTTGTTATGCTACAACCACCAATTCTGGTCAACAGCAGACCTACCAACACAGGGCTGTCCACCTAACGTGACAGGCGAGCATTAATCAGAGAAGCAGCCAAGAGGCCATGGTAATTCTGAAGGAGCTGCAGAGATCCATATCTCAGGCGGCAACATTTTTTTAAAGGGCGACCATTATTTGTCTAATCCACAAATCCGGCCTTCATGAAAGAGACGCAAGAAGAAACCATTGTTAAAAGAATCCCGTAGAAAGTCATGCCCGCCGTTTGCCACAAGCCATGTAGGGTGTCAAAATAAGGTGAGATCTTTCCATGTAATCTATGCAACATTTTGTAACTGCTCACAGTTAACTCTATAAAAGTTACAATAAATATCCTTATGTGTAATCCATGCAATAATTATTAAAACACACAGTTGAGGCCGTGGGGAGTGAAACAAGCATGTTCTCATATTCTGGAGCTGAGAGACTGGGGTGGTCTTTGTGGAGTCACATGTTATCTGTCTTATCTTTTGCAAAAATATAAACAAGTATATCCAAAGAAATGATGTTTGATGATTTTACATTCTTTCATAAGTATTAAAGAAAATTAGTCATCTTTGATTAACAAGTTAAAAGATGTATGATTGAAATGTGGTTAAGAACTGAGAATTAGAGAAAAAACATTAAGGTTTGACATTCTCAATCAGCTATATATGAAATAAATATAGCATTAATCAGTTTTAAAGCATGAATAAAAAGAATGAAGTGATGGTTTTGTAACTGTGTTTTAAAGTAAATCCTGGAAGCTGAAGAATGGAATGTGTAATACTGTATAGAGTTTAAACCTAGGGAAAGAACTGTTGGATGACTAGGATTGACGAGAGCCAGCTGCATGCTGCATGCTTTTCAAGGCTAACGGGAGGAAGGGAGGATGCGACTACAGACCAGCGTGGCTATTATCGGCATCTCCAAGGCTGAGAAACAGAATCAGTAGGTCACAGTGAAACCTGTAGAATAAGGTGCTCAGATGACAGCGATATGTAACTTTTTATCCAACATGCAAACACTATATGAGGAACAAACATGACACTGCCCACTATTATGGTGACACATGGTGCTGGCACTATAATGCTCTGGTGATGCTTTTGTACAGCATGAACAGGGAAGCAGGTCTGAGTTGATAAGAAGAAAGAAGAAGAATAAGGGAAGAAAACCTGTTGGAGGCTGCAAAAAACCTTAGACTGGGGCGTAGGTTCACCTTCTAGCAGGACAACAACCCTAAACATACAAAGCCACATGGAATGATTTAGATCAAAGAATATTCATGTGCTAGAATGGCCCAGTCAAAGTTCAGACCTAATTCCAACTGAGAATTCAAGGTAATACTTAGGACTGATGCTCCCAGAGGGTCTCCATCTGGTCTTACTGAACTAGGCTTTAGATTTTCTGAACCCTATAAAACTAGTATGAAAATAATTTATTTTGTACTTGATTAACAGTTTAAATTAATCCTAAAATTAAAAATGGTGTTATGTTACTCATGAAGCTGTTTACAAATTGGCTTTCCAGAGTTAAGCAGATTTTTCTCACCCTGCTGCCACAGATTAGAAGCTCTACTTCCTCCGGTCTAAACAAGTATTTCAGAGGGGACTCGTTTGTAACCATCAGGAAACCTTTTTTAAAGGCTTTGAATTGGCTCTCCACACTGTTGTTCAGGATGTAGTCAGCATACAGATGAACAAATTCCTGTAAATTACAGACAAACACACAAAGAAAAGCATTTTTAAAAAGTCGAAGCATTTTCTTATTGTTTCCTTCCTTGAGATGACAATTCAGTGTAAGTTGTTGTCATAAATGAACCAACTTTAAGAGTTTATTGTCCAGGAAATTCAACTATGTCTGTGACTCATTTCATGTTGGTTCTTATTCACCATGTTCCTGTCTTTGAATATGTCAAACACATTAAAGTCAAAAGAGGAACCAGCAAAACATGTTCTATATCTGTGCAATTTCAAACTTAAAACATTTCTTTAAAAAAATGTAGTATTGTTTCCATCATTCTAAAAGTTGGAGTTATAAGTCAGGATTCAGAGCTGGCAATTATGTTACTACAAAACTGACGGCCTATGTTGGGGAATCTGTAGGTTTTATTTATTTAAAGTCCGGTCCATTGGCATAAAGATGTGGGGGTCAAACAGATATCTGACAGAAATTGAGTATAAAGTTGCAAAAATGCTCACCTGTCTGTTCTCCTTGGTAACAGGGATCTGGTCTCCCTTCTCCTTCAAGTCATATAACATAGGGTTTCCAAAAAGGTCGGTGTGGGATATTTGGAAGGTTAGCATCATGTCCTCCTCCAGGCTGCCGGTGTACTCAAGCACTTCCTTCATACTTTGGTAGAGGACCTGCCACAGGAGAAAGATATGGCCTGAAATGCTACTAAACTCCTATGAAAAAAATGCATTTTCTCAGCACAGGATTACTTCACATTTTTTATCTAAAAGTCCTGAAATTTCCAGAATCAACTTCAGGACTTCTCTGTCCATTGCATTAACATTATGTCTGGCAGACATTTCTATATAACAAGCCAGGCTGTAAATATGAGGCCTAGAGAAAACAGAAACTGCAAGGAAGGAAGGAAAGGATGGAATGAAGGACTAAAGGACAGAAGTAAAGGACACAAGGAAAGTATAGAGAAAGGATACAAGAAAGGAAGTAAGGAACCCTTAAGACGGTACAGGAACTCTGCCAGTAAAATTACAACACATGAAAATTAACCGATTAACAGAAAAAGTTACTGTACTGGATGTGAGTCTGACAGGTCCAAGAAGGTCCCTTTCTTCCCCATCAGCTTCCTGTAGACAACCATCGGGAAATGAACATCTAGGATGCAGTTGTTGTAAATTGCGAGACCCAGAACAATTCCGATAAGTGTGTACTGTGCTTCGTTCTCCAGTGAGGATGAATTAAACCAGAACAGTTTGGTGTCATTGTCATAGGTGAACATCCCTGTTAAGAAAGTCACAAGGAAGTGAACATTAGAAAACAAACAGCATCATTAAGACCAGGGAACACAGCAGACGGGTCAGGGAGAAAGTTGTGGAGAGGTTTAAGCAGGATTATGATTAAAAACAAAATCCTAAGTTTTGAACTTCTCACAGAGGTCTGTTCAATCCATCATCTGAAAATGGGAAAGGAACCTACCAAGATATGACTGTCTATCTAAACTGACAGGAGACCATTATTGTGCTGGTAGAGAGAGATGCAGAACCACTCTCTTTTGGTTTGATGTCTTAATGCCAAGCTAACCATATCCCAGCTCTGGATTTGAAAAAGTGAACAAAGCTCAATGATCATGCATCTTAGCACAGATGCAAAAAGCATGCATCAAGCTTTCAATATAAAACAGAAGCTGTATGCTGTAAGCATGGGGTTTCAAGTCTCACCTATGTCCAGATTAAAGATTTCCTCCAACACCAACTGAAAGAACTCCTTCGAAACTCCTCCTTCGTCTACACCTTGTTCCCCCTCAAACTCAACATAAAGCTGCTTCTTCAGATCAGATGGATTCTCCATGGAGATCATTTCCAACTGGAAGAAATTAAAGAATGAAATTATCATGTATACACAAACACTGGGACTGGTCCCACAATGTTACATCTAATGCAAACATGCCAGCACCTTAGAGGTGCTGAGACTCACTCTGACGAGGGCGTCGTCAATGATGTGGTCTCGGCGTACTTTGAGCCTGAGATAGGGGTTGGGTTGCTGGCCCTGCACCATGCTGTAGAGAGCTGTGAGGCGTCTCTCGCTGTACATCCTGATCCTGTTGTCGTAATACAGCCCCTGGCTTTTTGTTATGACACTGAGGATGAAGGGGCAGCTCTGGAAGGAAAACTTGGTTTCTGCGTTGACTTTAAAAAAGGTAAAATCTTTGTCCATTTCAATCTCTTCATTCACCGATTCATTAATAAAATCCTCAAATGGTATGAGGGGTTTTATGCAGTCTATGGGACGGACACCCAGCTCTTTCTCCAAAGGGTCAATCCGTGGGCCTTTCTTATAGAGCCGATCTTCACCCAGCAGCTCATGCAACGTCAGCTCATCCGACTCAGAGTCTTCGTCGTCCTCCTCATTGTGCTCTATATCCACCTCCCCGCCAAGGATGCTTGCGTAGAAGACAACCTTTAGGCACTTGGTTGCAGCCACCACTGTCTCATCGTCGTTTACCAGATTTTCCATACCATATTCATTACTAAGAACTGTGAAAGTAATGAGCTGCTGGAAGGTCTCCATCATACGCCGGATGTGTGGGAGACCACACATCGACCAGAGCTTAGACAGCCGAGCAAGAGCGATCAGTGGCAGCTTGCTCATTGCCTTGCAGAACTGAGGTAACGCCACCTCAAGATACTCTGGGCTGTGAAGGTTACTGTTCTCCATCACTATGATGAAGATATTCAGATAATCTGGGTTTGTTTCGTACACGTCAAGATATTCCAGGTCAAGTTCTACGTTTGGAGTGAGGTAAATGAGGGCGTTCACCAGAGCAGACTCCACCTGGTCGATAGATAGAAGTTTGTCGTAGACTCTCCGAACTGCATCAATGTCTACTGTGGGCTCACAGGAGTTGGGAACTCCATTTGGAGTTTCATCAGGCGAGGAAGCAGAGGAGAAGACCTTTTCTGAGGACTGATCGCTCTGTTTCTCTTCTTCTTTTGATTGAAGAGAATCGAGGTTTTTGGTGGCACTTGGTTCTTCCTTTCGGAAACTCTTAATAAGAGCATCCGCATTGGAGAATATCCTGCCAATGACGTGGACGAGAGCAGAATAATTCCCTTCTTCCTCGCAGCGACTCAGGATCCTACACACAGTGTGCTCTGTGAGGTAGTGAACATCTGCAATTGGAACCCAAACTATTAAAACTGATTTAAACGCATCATCCATGAGAATCCAGAGTCCATTTTAAAGTACCTGAGAATTCTTCAGCGCTCATCTTACTCCCCAACAGAGAGTTTTCATCAGACCTGGACTCAACAGAAGGGTAATAATCACAGAGTTTGGCATTAACTTTAAACAGGTCCAGCGCTTTAGCAGCTGCTGCGTTGTTATCCAGAGGTTGACAATTAGAACAAGAGGCACAAAACTCATTGGTGCAGTTGCTATTTCCACAGCCTTCAGTTAACTGTCGAAAGTAGCGTTCGATTAACCGCTTTGCAGTCGCTCTGTTCCTGTAAAAATGATTAAACAAGAACTCAGACAGGTTAGAATATATGCAATGTCACAATGCATACAGTGCCTCTCAAGCATAGTTATTCTCGCTGATGTTACATTTTTTCTTGTTACAACAATAATCTGTATTTAATTATATTTATTTGTAATAAACCAACAACAGTTAACACACGCAACAACTGTGAAGTGGAAGGATAATAAAATGTATTTTCTTTTACAATTTTTTTCAATAAAAAATCTGAAAAAAGGCTTGCATTTGCCTTTAGCCTGAATGCAAATGCAAACCCATTATTCTTTGCAAAATGCACTACACTAACAAAAGTATTGGGTCCCACCACCAAATCAATGGATTCTGGTGTTCCAATGACTACCACGGCTGCAGGTGTATAAAGTTTGGTGTGGAGAAACTTGACTGGCCTGCACTGAGTCCTCACCTCAACCTTCTTCAACTCCTTTGGGATGCATTAGAGTGGAGGCTGCAACTCTGTTTTTTTCATCTAACTATGACAACAACAGTGTTCCATCAACAAATTAGACTATAGATAAATAATAGGATGCCATCAAAGTTCATACCCATGTAGAAGTAGATAGGGAAATACTTTGGGCAATACAGTGTAGCTGAAACAGAGTAAGATTGAATAGCTTCTGTGAACATCAATTTTAAAGTTCTACCACAATTCTCAATTGAATTTGACTGTTCTAGTTTTTCATGAACAGGAATATTACCCAACAGCCAAATTTGTCTGTCTTCACTCGTGACTCAGTTTACCAGCAATAGGCGAGGGAGGGGCAGCAGTAAGTTAGTCTGTGCTCCATATGGAGAGCATAGACTAACACACAGAAAACACCAGTTACTTAAGACCTTTCTCAGTCAGGCTTCCTGCTCACCACAGTACAGAGACTGCTCTTGTCAAGGTCTTCAATGACATCCGTATAAATGCAGACTGTGGAAGAACCACAGTGCTGGTATTATTGGACCTTAGTGCAGCATTCGACACTGTTGATCACTCCATTTTATTAGAGCGCCTTGAAAACTGGGTTGGCCTTTCTGGTACAGCACTCAACTGGTTTAAATCCTACTTGAAGGACAGGGATTTTTTTGTGTCAGTAGGTAACTTTACATAAGAGAGCACAAAAATCACATGTGGCGTTCCCCAAGGGTCCATCTTAGGGCCCCTCCTATTCAATATCTACATGCTCCCCCTAACTCAGATTATAATAAACAACAACGTAAGTTATCATAACTATGCAGACGACACACAGCTATACGTTACGATGTCACCAGGTGACCATGAACCCATTCAAGCGCTGGGTAAATGCTTAGAAGAAACCAATGCATGGATGGGCCAAAATTTTCTTCAGCTGAATCAAAACAAAACTGAAGTAATAATCTTTGGACCAAAGGAAGAGCGTTTAAAAGTTAGCACACAGCTTCAGTTAATACAGCTAGAAACCACCAGTCAGGCTCGAAACCTGGGTGTAGTGATGGACTCAGACCTGAACCTTCAGAGGCACATAAAGGTAGTAACTAGGTCGGCCTTCTATCACCTAAAGAACATCTCCAGGATTAAAGGACTAATGTCTCAGCAGGACCTTGAAAAACTAATTCATGCGTTCATCTTTAGTAGAATTGATTACTGCAACGGTGTCTTCACAGGTCTGCCTAAAAAGTCGATCAGACAGCTGCAGTTGATCCAGAACGCTGCTCCCCGCGTCCTCACTAGAACTAAGAAAGTGGAGCACATCAGCCTATAAATCATTGAATGGCTTAGCACCAATATACATTACAGACTTGTTGTCAGTGTATCAACCAGCCAGACCTCTCAGGTCATCTCGCTCAATCTACTCTGCATACCCAGAACCAAACATGGAGAAGCAGCTTTTAGTTCTTATGCTCCACTAATCTGGAATAAACTGCCAGAAAACTGTAAAAGCGCCGAAACCCTAAGTTGCTTTAAATCAAGATTAAAAACTGATTTGTTTAGAGTGGCCTTTGACAGTGCCATCTGGGCATGATTAGTTGCATTTTCAGTCCAATTTTTCTTTCATTTTCTTGTCCATCATTCTATTCTCTTCATTTTATTTTACTTTTTTAAATTACCTCTGTTGTTTGATTTTATCATTTGATTTGTTTTTCTGTGTCTGTATTTGTGTTTATTTGCTTTGTGATTGTATTGTAATTGTATGTACAGCGCTTTGAGTGTCTCGTTGCTGAAAAGCGCTATATAAATAAACTTACCTTACCTTCTCTGGTTTCTCATTAGAGGACATTAAAACATATAAAACAGTATGGTGGTTGATTTTAGCGGTTTTGAATCTTAAAACCTTGGTATACCTGTCTGGAAAATAGAGATTTCTAACATCACTGAATCTCTCCTGGTTAAATAACATGTAATACCAGTCACCAACTCATCATTTGTCTTTTGAACATCAAATATATAACAAGAGACATTAGATAAGAGAGAAAAACACAGAAAACCCTGAATAAAAGTTTTTGATCAAAGTATGAAGTGACTTACATTCGGCTGGATTCAGACACCTGCCTTCAGGCCCAAAGGACAGTCAGCTGAAACAATGATTGGGCAAGATCTCATTATTTGTTGCAGATTTTTAAAAGTGTATTTACATTTTTTTTTTTTTTTTTTTTTTTTACACACAGGTGTTTTGCCTTGAAAGTATTTCTGCTGCCAAAGAAGACATGAGAGAAAATTCATAAGACAATGAGAAAAACTGAGCCCACCCTTGCTGCTTACATAGGATTTAATAGAGAAAGCAGCAACCGTGTCCCATTAATCAAATGCACCTCATTCTTGATAATCAGAAAGGATCAGCACCTCGATAAAATCAGAATTCTTTTGAAAGTTTGCTGGTCTACAGCATGCAGGTGTGTGTTAACATAATGTCAAGAATGGCGTCAGCAATGACCTTATTGGGTTAAGGCCATTTCCAAACTATAAGAGCTCCGTAATTCTTTAGTGAGAATGTTTATCCAAAATGGAAAACATCTGAGAAAGTTGCCAGGCTTTTCAGCAGTGAACGTTCTAGCAACTTCAACCCAATGTCAGACTGTGCAATGCTCAGAGAAATTGCAAAAAGGACAGATAACCCTGTCCTAGCACAAAGTATGTTTGCATAGTTGGATTTGAAATGAACCAAAATACTTATTTCCATTGGAAAGATGAGACAAAAGTAGAAATGATTGGTAATAATGCACAACACATGGATTGGTAAAAACCAATCGCAGCATATCAGGACAAACACCTCCTACCATCTGTTAGGCACGGTGGTGGAGGTGGTATGATTATTGGCTTGCTTTATAGCCAAAGGACTTCGCGGTCATCTTTTCACCAGTATTATAGAGTCAAATACAAGGCCATCTGTCCAACAGCTGAAGGTGAAGCTGAAGAAAAAATGGGTTACCAACAGGACTGAAGACAGGGGTTGTTACAGTGGTTCGTCCAGACCTCAAGTTGATTGAAATTCAGTGCCCTAACCATAAGGTTATAGTGCACAAGCTAATGTCTGCACACCTTAATGAACTCAGTTGACATTATGAAAAAGACTGGACCAGAAGGATAAAGTCACTCCTAGAAATAAGGATCTGAAGTTATTCCTGCTGAAGTTGGTTCTACAAGAATTTTACGAGAACTCAGATTTCACTCTGACAGTAAACAAAATGTCAGCAGAAAGTCTATGAATATTACTGTGAGCTGCAGTGATTTAATTGGCTAAGAAACACTGGTTGGATTAAAAACAAACAAAAAAAAAACAGTTATAGGATTACATGCATAAGAATAATGATAAGGATTCCCTCACTTAATAAGCTAAATGGAAGGTCTGAACCAGTTTATTGCCAAACAAAAACAACCATCAGGGGGACAACGGGTTAGACATGCTTTATACATTTCCTGGGTACGTAGATCCTGGTTATAAATGAGCTCTTAACTTTTAGATCTGGTGTACAGCCTGATTGAAATCCATAGAAAGGCATGCTATATATGTAGAAAATTACAGCAATCATCAAAGGAAGGAACAAACAAACTTTCTTACCACACACTCTTTAAACGGAAGTCAGACTGCGTTCCTATTAAGGGCACTTCTATTCCAGTAATGCAAGCCTATACGGTAGAAACGACTGATGATTTAGTTCATGTTCTGACAAATCCCGCCAGTTGAACTCGTCTTTTTATTACGATGAAATAACCCTGATCCAATAGCGCACCAACCTGTGATTTAATGGATCTTCGTGTGTCAGTGACGGTGCAAAAAAACAAAAAAGAAATCTCTCGTCAGAGTGACAGCTCCGTGTGTTCAGGTTTCTGTGGCCCCGCTTGAAGAAAACAACTTGTTTTTACACGCGTGTCCACGGCTCGGGTGTTCCAGCGTCAGAAAGAGGAAATATGTTCCGTGTTTAAGTCAGAGTATACTGTCATCTTGTAAACAAGACCGATTTGTATCCCGGCATGCAGCGCGAGGCCGTCGAACGTCACGTACACACGCTTCTCTCACCTTCACGCGCCATTATTAAAAAACATGTATGAGGAGTGACGAAAACACACACAACACCGGCGGTGAAAACAGGGCTAACAGCAGGGTAGTGTAGAGGAATTTAAAGGGACAGTTTGGGATTGAGGTACGTATAGTTCTCCTAGTAGACAGATGTCATATTTGTGACGTGGTATTAGGGTCACGTTGTTGGGGTTTCAGAAAAAAGGTTTCTGGAGGACTTTTGTTCTTGTTTTTACGAAAGGATAAAGTATAAATTATGTATTCAAAAAGTTGATAATACAGTGAAAAATGTACAAAATTAAAGGAACACTTTGAAAACACATCAGATATCTGAAAAAAAAAAAAAAAAATCAAGCTGGATAGCCATACTGATATGAAATTGGATGCATTCCATATCAGTAACTGATATAGCAGGCTAGTCCAGTTTGCTGAACTGTCATTGAAGAAACTCAGAATTGTCCCTCATGTGCTTATATGCATGTCCGACGACCATGCTCCTTATGAGATGATGGATGGTGTCCTGGTGTATCTCCCACTAGATCCTGACCAGAACATCACTGAGCTGATGGACAGTTTGAGGTGCAACCTGGTGGCGTCCGATGGACCTAAACATGATGTCCTAGAGATGACCCTTTCACATCTGTCACATCAGCTCAGGACAAACCTGCTCTCATTTGTGAAAAGAACAGGACGCCAGTGCCAAACCTGCCAATTCCAGTGTTCTCTGGCAAATTCCAGTCAAGCCCCATGGTGCTGGGCAATGAGCACAGGACCTACTAGAGGACATCAGGCATTTAAAAAGATGCAGAAATTTAAAATGAATGAAAACAGAAATTGTAAGACACAACACAAAGTATTTGTCTTTTAGAATAGAGTACAATACGGTTTACAAGAAATGAAAAAACTGCAAATAGCAGGGATGTAAACACTGAGTTTGAGTTTGTTGGGTGCGGTGATGGTTATGAAGTCTAGATGCAAGGAGGAAGGACCTGCTATAATGCTCCTTTGAGCAGTTAAGATTTGAAGGAGTTCTTCAGTTATGTCATAAGTTTATGCATGAGATTTAACCAATGTTTCACATTTCACATTAAAAAGGACCCTTCAAAAGCAGACTTTGGTGCACCTTAGCTAATTAAAGCAAGCATTCTTGAAAAAGGGTGTCTCCTATCGTGTTCTTGTTAAGAACAATACAAATAGTTTCCTAATAAAGAAAATAGAAAAACATAAAACAAAAAGGTTTAGAGCAGTGCATGCCTTTTTTAAAATGAGATAAATCTAAGAGAGCCTCTTCAATGGTTTACAAGTACCTTTTCTATAAAACTCAGACTACTTTTTTTTAATATGTGTGTTTAGATCACTGTCGAGCAGGTAAAAATGAAAAATTTCACAATGAAATTGTATTTTCATTTAAAAAATGAATAAATAAATAACATTTATATGGCCAGTGAGTATTTACATCTTGTTTGCACACCACTGCCTTAGAACAGAGTACATTCAAGTAGATTCAAAATAGCTACGTTATTGTATTTAATGTGACAGTATAGAATAAAGAGCCCTGGCGGTTTTCAAGTTACCTTGTATCTTGTGTAATAACAAATTTACAATAAACTCACTTTATTTGACTGAAAAGAAAGAAAAAAGGTGATAGAAGTAGGTCTGAGTGTTTGAATGTACAGGAAATCAATCTTTCCTGGTTTATTGACAAAGACAAACACTCAGCAGACTTTTCTGTCCTCCCTCTAGATTCTGTTATATCCAGAAACAATAAATCACACAGCAGGTAGTTAGAACCGGCTGTCTCTCCACTCTGACATAGAGCTTTTTTAAATTGTACATTATCTAATCGCTATATTATGCTGTAGTATTCTCTCAATGTTCAGTTCAGACATCGAAATTTACACTTTGTCATACTACATAAATTATGCCTTCCCCTTATACTAGGGAAGCCACAGTTAAGCAAACACAGAGATTCTTTATGGAAGCTTCTGCAAAGTGTATTTGTAGGTGCATTTCTAATCTTACAGTAAGGAACGGAGCACAAGAGAAGAATGTTGTAAAGCTGCCATTTGTATCCGTGTGAGGCAATATGTTCAACATAAGTTCAAAACGGTAAGGTAGGAAAAAGTCTATGATCCCAGGATTATTATGTTTTGTTCGAGCCTACAAATTTAAAATGTGTAAAACTTAGCCGCAGTTTCCATTGAGAACACTAGAGGTCACTGCAAGTACAGGTGGCCACTCATTCTTCATTCATTTCACTTCAAAACCAAATACTATTACTTTACATACTCTACCTTTTCCTAATGAAAATACATATATTTCTGAGAACATATATATATACAGGGGTTGGAGAATGAAACTGAAACACCTGTCATTTTAGTGTGGGAGGTTTCAAGGCTAAATTGGACCAGCCTGGTAGCCAGTCTTCATTGATTGCACATTGCACCAGTAAGAGCAGAGTGTGAAGGTTCAATTAGCAGGGTAAGAGCACAGTTTTGCTCAAAATATTGAAATGCACACAACATTATGGGTGACATACCAGAGTTCAAAAGAGGACAAATTGTTGGTGCACGTCTTGCTGGCGCATCTGTGACCAAGACAGCAAGTCTTTGTGATGTATCAAGAGCCACGGTATCCAGGGTAATGTCAGCCTACCACCAAGAAGGACGAACCACATCCAACAGGATTAACTGTGGACTCAAGAGGAAGCTGTCTGAAAGGGATGTTCGGGTGCTAACCCGGATTGTATCCAAAAAACATAAAACCACGGCTGCCCAAATCACGGCAGAATTAAATGTGCACCTCAACTCTCCTGTTTCCACCAGAACTGTCCGTCTGGAGCTCCACAGGGTCAATATACACGGCCGGGCTGCTATAGCCAAACCTTTGGTCACTCATGCCAATGCCAAATGTCGGTTTCAATGGTGCAAGGAGCGCAAATCTTGGGCTGTGGACAATGAGAAACATGTATTGTTCTCTGATGAGTCCACCTTTACTGTTTTCCCCACATCCGGGAGAGTTACGGTGTGGAGAAGCCCCAAAGAAGCGTACCACCCAGACTGTTGCATGCCCAGAGTGAAGCATGTTGGTGGATCAGTGATGGTTTGGGCTGACATATCATGGCATTCCCTTGGCCCAATACTTGTACTAGATGGACGCGTCACTGCCAAGGACTACCAAACCATTCTTGAGGACCATGTGCATCCAATGGTTCAAACATTGTATCCTGAAGGTGGTGCCATGTATCAGGATGACATTGCACCACTACACACAGCAAGACTGGTGAAAGATTGGTTTGATGAACATGAAAGTGAAGTTGAACATCTCCCATGGCCTGCACAGTCACCAGATCTAAATATTATTGAGCCACTTTGGGGTGTTTTGGAGGAGCGAGTCAGGAAACGTTTTCCTCCACCAGTATCACGTAGTGACCTGGCCACTATCCTGCAAGAAGAATGGCTTAAAATCCCTCTGACCACTGTGCAGGACTTGTATATGTCATTCCCAAGACGAATTGATGCTGTATTGGCCGCAAAAGGAGGCCCTACACCATAATAATAAATTATTGTGGTCTAAAACCAGGTGTTTCAGGTTCATTGTCCAACCCCTGTACATCTCCAGTATTTTCTGGTAGAGAGCAGAACTAATGATTTGATCAGTTACAGTAAGTAGTCCAGGTCTAGAAGAAGCAACCAACCCCAGACCATCACACTACCACAAGCATATTTTCTGTCAGTATGATCTTCTATTTCTAGAATGCTGCCCTAGTTTTATATTCCGTGCTCAGGAAAAACCTTCAAAAAAGATCAGATTTTGTCTCATCAGTCCAAATATTTTTCCATTCAAAATGTTTTTTTTTTTTGGCGTGAGTAAAGCCTTGGAACTTTCCCATGGATGTAATTTTTCTTTTTTAATGTTGAATCGTGAACTCTGACCTTAACTGAGGCAAGTGAAATATGCTGTGCTTTAGATGTTGCTCTGGGTTCTTCTGTGACCTCTTGGATGAGTTGTTAATGTGGAGTTAGAGTAATGTTGGTAGGCTGACCACTCCTGTGAAGGTTCACCACTTTTCCATGTTTTCTCTATTTGTATATAATGAGATTGATGACAGTGAATTTGTTTCTCATCTCTTTTTGAGTTTCTTGAAATCAGGGCTTGATGTGCTGCTTTTTGAGATCTTTTGAGATAAACTATTATAAAGTACTCTATACCCAGTCTAATTCCCCAAACCATAAATTATTTTACATTTGGGAGCTGGTCTCAGATAAAGGCCTCAGGATGTCTTCTTGGATCAGCACGTGCAAAGTGTCTGCTTCCAGGACTCTTTTCTTTAAGCCTACAGGGCATAATGGGTTGGTATAAGAAAAGTTCAGCTTCTCCTACATTGTCTCCAGAAACAGATCCCTCTAACCTCAGTGATCTGCGTTCCTTTTACCGTAAAAATCACAGTTGGATGCACTTAATTTAAATGTGGTTGAGATTTTTTAAATGTACAATTAGTTTCTAACAAAAACAAATATAACATCTGACCAAAGAAATGGAGTCACTGTTCCAAGCCATTATTTTTGTCACGTCTGCATCATGTTGCAGTTTCCTCTCACAACCGACCATCAGGTGAGCCAAAGAAGTCCAAATCATTTGTAGGTGTTTGTGTTTCTCTGTGTTATCAGTTGAAAGCACGTCCCTACTGTTTCTGCTGGCTGGCTTCCTGTATCAGTGGGAAGTAAGACTGCAAAAGCACAGCTATGCTTTGTTTGAGGAGCTCCTACGTGACGGAGAATGGAGGCTCCACCAAACACAGATGGTCCTGGCTCAGAAAAAAAAAAGTTTTTTTTATCATTTGGAATGTTGCAGTGCATACACCATTGGTGAGACAAACCCTGCGTGACTTTTTAAACAATGTTTTAAACAATGCTCTGATATGAGCTTGTTAATACAACGTATCATCGTGCAGGTTGAGACACCTTTGAGTACCTGACTCAGTGACGCCCTTCCACTGATAAAATTAAAATTAAGCTCTGATAGATGGTAATCAGGTAAAGTAATGAGCGAAAATTATAGGAGACTGTAGAATCCATCATTTCAACAGTGGAGCCTATTTAATCATACTATTTGTCTATGTAATCTCAAACTATGATAACAAACAAAAACATTTTGTCACATTTGTTGGTTATATGCAATGGTGCACAGGGGAAGATGCACCCTGCAAATCATTACTCTGAGTTTTATGGCTTGCAGTCTTCAAAGTGAAGGCTTCAAAAAGAAGAAAACAACTGGTTTGCATTCGGGCTGTGAAGGAGATGAAGATCAGCAACAGCAGGAGGGTGTGCACAGAGGAGTCGTCATTATCCCAGCACATGGATGAGGAATCTGCTCTGGTAAGGTTCAGCAGCGTTAGGAAATCCAAAAGGAAGAGAAAGTCGACTGGGTGCCTAATCTGTAGTGTGTATCTGACACCGGGATCCTAGTCCCACCTCAGAAACATAGCCAGAAAAACAAAACAAGCTGACTCCTAGGGGTGAAGGGTAAAGCTTTGCCAATGTGAACTTGTGTCCGCTGTTTTTTCACATGCAAGGTGGACCTAATCCGTTGAGTCATTTATCTCCTCCAACAAAAATCCCACTGTGGCCTTATCGTTGGTACTCATGCACAATGTCTTTCAAATAAACACATTTTTTAAATGTACACTTTGCTTAAAGTTTCCAGGAACATCTAATAATGAATTAATTCCATTTTGTTTCCCTGAGGTATAAATATTATGTGAGACGAAGGCTAATTTCTTTTAGGAACTGGCCACAAAGCCAAGCAATGACCCATATTTTTCTTGCCACTTCTTTTACTTTCTTATCATAACAAACAAACGCAAGGAGTTTACAAAACTCATCTAGGATTTCAACCAGAACCATTAGCATTACTACAGAGGGAGGGAATCTAGGTACATACCCATGACTAAAACTCTTGTTGAAGCACATTTGGCAGCAAGGATCATTGCTGCTTTGGAAGATGAATAGACACCTCAGGGGTCCAAAGTACTCCGAGCAGGTTTTCTCGAATAAACTTTTTGTGTTTGGCTGCTGTCGTCTTACTGTCTATGAAGACTAGCTGCAGCAAAACATCCCCATAGCCATGCTCGTTTTCCACCAGATATGACACTTGGAGTTCAGGCCCAAAAGTTCACTTCTGGTTTCATCAGGACAAGGAATTTTGTTTATCCTGGTCTGACATTATTGGACATTTTGGCCAAATGCATGCAAAGTAGCCCAGACCAAGTTTTGAGTTGGCTTACATTTAACCGTGGGGCGACGGTGGCAGCAGTGGTAGGAGTTTGTCCTGTAACCGGTGAATTGCCGGTCATTGTGTCCAGTCGTTGTGTCCTTGGGCAAGACACTAACCTGCCTTGCCTGCTGATGGGGGTCAGAGGGCTCCTGGGGTCTGTGTATGGCAGCCTCATTTCTGTCAGTCTGCCCCAGGGCAGCTATGGCTACATGTAGCTCACCACTGTCAGTGTGTAAAGGATGTATGAATGATGACTGATTATAGTGTAAAGCACTTTTGGGTCTCTGAGGACTTGACAAAGCCATTTACTATTTACTGCCTGATCTCTCAAAGGTTTGTGTGTACAAAACCACATGCAAACCTGTTTGCATCCGCAAAGCTGATTTACAACCCAGGTGCTAATCAAATTGCATGTGTAAAATCAGCAAACCAGCGGGCGCAAACTTTTTAGTTTGTTTGCCTTCATGAATATGCAAAACATATGACAATGACCACAATGTGCCAGTATAAGGGAGGAGGATATGCGAATATAATCCTGTACCACCCACAATACGATTTATTGAACCTGAAAAGGATTGCGGGGGCAGTTTTTGCGTCTAGATTTAGCACGTTTGAAATGCAGGTACTAACTGGGACACAAAAATGTCTTCTGTCCGTGTGGCGAGAAGGAAGCACAGATAGAATGACAGATGATGGAGAGAGAATAATCTGTACGTGTGTCAACAGATTTGGGTTGCCAAAAATAATAATAATAAAAATTGATGAGAATAGAGGTTTCTATGTCAACCACAAACAGAAGCCATGACATATCTCATATGATAAAACTCCTTGCAACACTCTTTTCTTGCGTCTGGATTTGGCAAGCGCACCATCGCTGTTAGTAAGATCATCTGCTGCTGAAGTGCACACAAACATGATCATGCAGAGGTGCACATAATTGATCATCTGCCAGAGAAGAGCGTACAGCCTGTGTAACTGTAATTGCACATCATGTAAAGTACCCACTGTGCTTTGATATTGATAATATAATTAATAGGCAATACATAAAGACATTATAAGACAGAAAAAATCTTCATTTGCAAACTGGATGCATAAATTACTTCTTAGCATGTCAGAAATCATCATTTTAAGGCAGTTTTTCCATGTGGTGAGAAAGATCGTGTATGCTTTAATCTTGTCACTAAACACATCGCATTAGTGACAGTAACATTGTCTCATTGCAGTGCAATCTGAGCTGGATCAGTTTGCTTATGTTCTTTGAATTTGTACTCATGCCAGGGGAGGGTTTATACAGTGAAAAATGATTTTGTGTCACCAAAGCACATTTTAAACAATCAAACACATTGTATATCGTTATCGTAAAAATATCATTGGAAAATAATAAATTCTATTTAAAACCTTTGCAGGACGGTGATGTGACGATATGTTTTAAAATTAGCAAAGCTATAACATACAGATGGCCAACTCCTACAACAAACTATTTTTATGTTGCTCATCTTACATTCAGGCTTATAGATTTTGGCTGTTTATGATAAACTCTAAACTCTTCAAACATCTTAAAAAAAAAACAGGCTGATTTAAAAGATCAAGGGATTTAAAAGATCAATGGAGGCAAACCTCTTATAAATACATCGAGCAACACAGTTAACAAGCTGTGCTCGGTTCTGTGGTGTTGTCAGCCCAGATACCGACCAGCTGCCATGTGTATACACCGATGGCCCGATGCCGGAGGAAACGCGACAACTTTGAACACAGATGTGCCCTCCTGCTTAATAGCCTGTGATTCAATATTTTTGATTAAAGGTGAAGCAGGATGTAATCTTTGCCTCACTGGGTCCATCAGGACCATAAACATAAAGCAACCGGTGGCAAAACAACTTAAACTTCAAACCTCAGCCTTCTGCATGCGCAATTACGCACTTAGAAGCGTAATTATTATAAGAGTAATTATTATTAGAGTATTATTAACTCTGCGCAAATAAACAAAAAGGGGAACTAATGTCGTCAGGGCCGAGGCTGCAATAACATACCTGTTGCTGTGAATAGCGACGAGAAAGGTTAACAAACTGTAGCACTCTAGAAAAGCAGAAGCAGAATGGAAAAGAAGGAGAAAAAAATCAGCAACTGGATCTTTCATAATGATGCTGTGCAACAACCCCTGCATGTTTCAAACGCCACAGCAGAGAGGATATGTTTGCTTTTGTTATAGTTCTGCTGGGGGCAGTAGCAGCCAGCCAGTAGCACACGTAATTTCCTCATTTAAATAGGGCGGTCTGCACCTAATTTGCACCTGTTATCATTACGCAAGCAATTTAGCACCTGCTATTTGGGATCTTTGAAGATCTGCGCCTTAGTGTACAGCACAGTGGCATGTCCATCAGGCCACTCTTGTCATATCCACAAAGCTGTGTGTCTGTTTGGGTGTGTATGTGCGTCTCTCCTTACCTCTTACTTTGCAGGATGTGACTGGCAGGAGTCCTCCTGCAACTGGAGCAGCAAGAAAGAAAGAGGAGCAGATTCACGGAGGCAGATGCAGATTGTTTTGCTCTCATGCGTGGTAATCAGGCCTACCTTTATCTGTGTTCTTCTCCCACCCAAGTTCTGATGCTAATTCTTACTCTTCTCCTTTTTTTCTGGAACCAGTAAAAAACCAGTGCTCTGCTTCCTTGTTCTTTGGATTGTTGGGGAAATCCTCCCAAGATTCCCTCTAGGAATCACCTCATTGCTCATATGCCTGCCATCCTGATATCAGCAGTTTGGATCATTCCAGCAACTTACCACTCGTTCACCTGCCTGTCCACCTTCCAACGGTCCCCTTTCCTCAACCACCATCTCTGGAAGAAAACAAAGGAAAACATTACCAAGCTGCCATTCACCACCACCTGCCGATCTCATACTCTGTGGAAATACTCACTCATTTCTACAGGTATTATTTTGCCATTAATGTCCCATTTGCCTACATAATGTAGCTGTGACCTTATGAACGTTATGAACATACTGGGGTCTTTTTTTATTTTTATTTGCCTCTTTCTGCTTTACTATAGGTTATTTTCTTAATGCAATTGCCCCACAAAATTACATTTTGCATTTAATGCAGACAGTTTGGAGGCCGGTATTAGAGAAATCTGGGCTTCCTGAGCACCTCAGTAAAGCCACAATCAACTCCCTGCAGTGTTTTGTAACAGAATAACTTTGTTTTCTCGACAGACTCAAGCTAAGAGCATGAAGAAACTAGTCATTTTCTTGCTAGCTGACAAATTTAGAATGTGGACTCATGTTCAATTAAACCGTAAACTATGGTGAAGTTGTATTTAATTTTAGGCCAGGCCATAATATTTCTTTTTCTGAAAAATTTTCATGTTTGAATGTGGTATTATTTAAGGTTCAAAGACTTTAGAGGGCTTTTCCTTGCACTGCATGTGATACGTGTCTGCCATTTTAATAAGGTTATATGAGGTGACTTTAGAACTCCAACTACCTATAACACACCATGCAGTAGCATGTCTTGGCTACTGATTTGATCTACTTCTGCTCCTTTATAATGGACATCCGTAAGAAAGAGCTCTTTGTATCTGACAATCTAGATATGCATCATTGTGTTGTCATGACTCCATCTATGGTACCGTCTGATCAGCGGTTCCCCATGAGTTCCATTCTGATATTAACCAAGACACTCTCCTCGTTGCTTATAGTTGGGCCCGCCCATCGCCTGCAGCCACGAACGTGTTTGCTGGCCCTCCACGAAACAATCCCCAAGGCCAACTAAAATAAAATATCATCGGTATTATCCAACTTCAAAGAGACAGCGATTCAATACTGAAGTATGCTGCCAGCATGGGACTCCTGAACGAGAGAGGCTTAAGTCTTCTGCCACCAAGTGGGATTGTTTATATTACTGACCATTGTGAGATTCAAGATCACTGGAGGGACTACACACTATTTTCTCCTTTCTCCAATCCTTTGAGAGCTAGATAGATAATCTGAAAAGACATTCCCCCAAAGTTGATAAAAATTTAATCAGAAAGTCTAACACTTCCTTGGGTTAAAATGATTAAATAACAAATAGCTGAAGGTTAATTTATCAAAATGTTTAAAACTGATCAGAACAAAGAGTGTGTTTTTCTTATCCGTTTTTGTACTTTGTTACTTATGTTTCTGGTCAGTAAATACCTATAAATATAAATTAGTTTGATGAATAGTAACTTTATATTTGTGAGATTTTATTTTTGCCCCTTGGGAGACATGTCCTTATGTCTGATGGAGAGGCTACAATGCCAAGACAGATTGATTCCCAGGCTTTTTAAAAGTATAAATGATCATTTGATGAGAAAGGGAAAAAAAAAAGAATTAAATGTACCTAATAAATGATATGCTAATGGTGCTAACCTACACTACCAGTGAAAACCTTTAGACACTTTCTCATTTAATGGTTTTCTTTATGTTTATGACTATTTACATGTACATAGATTCTCACTGAAGGCATCAAAACTGTGAATGAACACATAAAATCATGTAGCAAACAAAAAATTGTAAAGAACTTTTAAATATGTTTTATATTTTAGATTCCTTAAAGTAGCACCCCTTGCTGCGATGACTGAAATATTAACCTTTAGCCGTCTCAGTGTACCTCTGAGAAGTTCTTTCAAGACCCTTTGGAAAACCATTTTGTGTTTATTCAGTTTTGTTGCCTTTGGTGAGAATCTACAATGTATATAATCATGACAATAAAGACACCCAATAAGTGAGAAAGTGTATCTAAAATCATTGATGTTAGTGTATGCTACATATTTTATATTGTTGAGATGCACCTGTAATAAAGCGTTTTTTTATTGTATAATTTAACATAGATGAATCTCCAAAATTATTTGCTTAAATATCTCATATGTATTGGGACGGGTTTAAAATCACCTTCACAGAAACACATCAAAATAGGAACACAGAACTGTGAAAGTGTAATATTATGCAATATAAACAGATTTAGTGTCCAATAAAACTGAACTTTGTTAAAATTTTACTTTATTCTTGCAGTTTTATTTTGATACAGGCACCCATGTACAGAACATCTGAAACAACTTAAAATAACGGGAACTTGATGCTGAACATTGTACTTTGGAACAGAATCTAATGCGGTTTTCCACATTCTTTATTGTGCAGAAGCAATTCAGCATTTCCTGCCAACGTTTCATTTACACTAAGAACTTGGTTGCAACAGATATTTAGACCAAGGACAAAAAGCAATGTTTTAGTCTTTTATGTCTGACAGTGTAAAGAAAATTATAAGGAGCATCCCAAAAAAGCTCAACTACCATATATACTTGGAATTTTGCTGTGCAAAAGCTCAGTGTTGTAACAAGGGGAAATCCGACTGACAGAATGCAGCAGAACACGAATGAGCTTCCTTCTGGCACTAGCAGTGTGCTGCGGAGGGTACAGGACGAACAGAACTGACGAAACAGATGAACGGACTGAGGAGTCTAAATATAAACACCATGCCTGAAAAAGAACCTGTGTGAAAAAGCAATGAAAAAGGGGAAAAACGTCAGGAGCGAAGACATCACACAGCCTCATAAATATCTGTACAAACACAAAAATGCTCAATCATACTTAAACAGATTCAGCAATTTCTTATCCAGTGTCAAGGCACATACTGCTGTTAGAAAAACAAGCCAGACATAAATTATCTTTGGCATTTGGTTTGCTTTTTACAAAAAACACACTGCATTACATTGAACGCAGTTAAAGGTAATGCTTCTCAATAGAATCGCTGCATTTAGCCAGTTTTCCATACATGGTTTTTACGCACAACAAAAAGGTACTATTGGTTGAAAGAAACTGAATAAAACATTGTTTTTGCACATTGCATTTTAACAATAAACATGTGCAACAACAGACATTTTCAATGACAGGTCTAACAAAATGCTTTAAAGTGCAAACATAAATGTAAAAAGAATCTCATTTGGAAAGACCATTCAGCACTGGCAGAAAGACACTTGACTGACTAAAAATCAGCATGTGATAGAAGCTCTCAAAAGGACCTTCAAGCGAAACATCAAAGCAAAAAAATCAACTCAATGTGCTGTACATAGTTTGAATAGTTTTATATCTGCTCACTTGCTTGTTTACAACTTGAGATCCACAAAGGTACATTTAGCTAAGCTTAGACTGTAAGGAAAAGCGGCCTCCTAGAGGCTCAAAATCTCACCAATTACAATATCCCAATTGTTAAAAAACAAAACATAATTTGTGATTTTACAGCTGGTAAACACCAACTACCTTTGGGCCAAGTGCAGAAACTCATTGGAGGTTTTACTAGTTTGCATTAACGTGGGTTTTAAGGCCCCTTTATCTTTGGACAGAACTAAAGTAACTACAGCTGCATAACAACTGTCCTCTAGCGCTGCATTTGTGATTACAATCTGCTTTTGAAGACAACACCAACCCATGAAAATCTTTACTTTGCAAAAGGAAACTGGTTGTTTGCTTGAACTTAATATTTTTTGTATTTTGAGTACCAGTTTATTGCCAGACAGCAGTTAACTTAGCACTAAAGACTGGATGCAAACCTATGTTTAGAGCTCCAAAAACAAACTGCATCCTAGCTCTTCTAAAGCTTGCTAAAATTGTAAAGGCGTATGCTTAACACACTTTAGCATATTTATGGTATTTGCTGCTTCAAGACCCAAAATGGTCAAGATGAAAAATGTACATGAATTAGCTTTAAGAGACACTGCTGCATGGCTTTTATTAGCACTTCTCCGAGCTAGCTGGTAGCAAGGTTAGCCCTTAACCTCTCTTCAGTCTTTATCACAGCAAACGTCTTATATGAGCTTAATAAGTGGACTTAAAGCTCCACATTTGTGCAGTAAGAGTAAAACAAATTAAGTTAACTAACTTGGCTTCTTGTAGGAGTGACAACATCTCACTTGTTATCTGGCAATGTCCTGTTTCTCTAAATGATTCAAATACTCAAGTCACTGGCTTGGAGCAGTTACCTTCTAGAAACTTTGCCTATTCATTGGCAAACTCCTGTGTTTTTATCCATGAAACGGAGCTTTCAAGAAGGTAAAAGTATATATATATATTTGTTTTTTGGCAAAAGAAACAAAAAATAAGACAAAAAAATAGGCGTTCAAATCCAAACTCTAGTCTAAACCAGACAGTTGTGGGATTTGCATAATTCTTGACCTTTTGACAAGAAGGTCACTAAATTCCCCCCTTTTTATCTTTACTTTTAATTGAAAGTAGCCAGGTGTCCTAAGACGAAATTCAGTGAGTAAGCAGAAACACACATGCCATTTCAAACAGTCCTCTTTAAAGGAGGTCTCATCCACCTTCCTTTCATACTGGTGTCCTGTGGTTAGCCATGATGGATGGGAGTACAACAGATGCTCAAGCAGGAAATCTTTTTTTTCACTATACGGCACAACGATTGTGTTAAAATGCACAACTGTCCTGCAGTTGGAAAAAACACTTTTAGTGGCATTTCTGCTAAAGATCAGTAGGATGCAGATGACTAAAATAAATCCATCTTTCATTGCAGGAGCATAATCTAATACTGAAAAAGTTAAATGGGAAAAAAATCCATGTTAGGAACTAATTGTAACAAAATCACAAGTAGCTCAACTGTTCATAATCCTAAGAATCCCTTTTAAATAAATACAACTGAAGAGCTTTCTTATATATGCTATAATTTCTTAGGTTGATTAGAGTATCTCACAACTTCTAACTAGTATTTCACGACTTCCTGTTCTCTGTAAACAGAACATGACGTAGAGGACGATTTCTTTTAGCCACAAGCTGGAAGAGAAGCCATATTTATCTTGCCATCACACACACTGGGGAGGATGGTAAGGGAGGTGAGTAAATGGCAAAGGTCACTGCTAGAAAACTGAAGCAAAGAGTGGCATCTTGGGGTCATCAAGTCTCCATAAGAACCATTCTAACTTTCTACATACCACCTAGCTGTTGTGAGTTCTACCACAACCAAAGTAAACGATGGTGTTTGCTAAACTCTGCTGGAATATTAATTGGAACTGTGTGCTTGGGTCAGTTTAGACTCAGATTGAGCATAGGATGAATATGCTCCGGTGAATAAAATCTGGTGGAGTCTACCAGCACACTGAAAATGGGCT
The DNA here is from genome assembly GCF_021462225.1 of Girardinichthys multiradiatus. Classification (NCBI taxonomy): domain Eukaryota; kingdom Metazoa; phylum Chordata; class Actinopteri; order Cyprinodontiformes; family Goodeidae; genus Girardinichthys; species Girardinichthys multiradiatus. The sequence continues at coordinate 40,060,151 of NC_061802.1, read as the reverse complement.
GAACTGTTTATCCACTAAATATCGTCAAAGGTTTGATTTTTCAAAATTGTTCTCTTGCAATAAAAGATGGAAATACTTTAAGGCTTTTTCACTTTCCCTATTGTCCTGATGTTTACGGCAAACCAAGATCTCGCCCATCAAACAACCTTGAAACTAGAACGTCTCTGCTCCAACCAATATACACTCACTCACACAGAGCAAAATACCTGGTAGGGTCTGTGGACACAGATTGAAATGAAACATCTGTTATGAATGGCCATAATGCTAAATTATATCTTGACTGAGCACAGAAAATTCATTGCAATTTATTGTACAACATACTATCTATAAAGATGCTTTGGTTTCAATTAGGGTGAAATGAATGTGATCCAACAACGACAATAACCAGTCCACTGATCCCACTAGGCCAAGGCCACTATCTGCTGTGTGTCAATATAAACAGGCTAAAATCAGGCAGAGAGTATTTAAAACTTCTTTCCTTGGAAGCAATTCCAGCAAGGATTCAAGGCCACTGTGGTGTCTGTTCCAGGTTTTCATGCCCTTTCAGGCTGAGCTGACAGTTTTGGTTCAGAGAGGAAACAAACTCCCTAACAAGTCAGCAGTGAAATGTCTTCATTCTGTCCATGTACGATGGAACCTGATCAATAATGAGATGAATTTCTATGAGAAATGAAAAACTTTCCAGGACTAAAACTAAACTTTCCAGGCTTTCCTTCTCCCAAATCTCTGAAACAAAATGACTTTAGCTGTACATAGAAAAACTAAAGTACCTTTTTCCATATGTTTTAAAGAAATAAAAAATGAATACAACAAAACTGATTAAAAAACTATTGTGCAAATAGAGAATGAGTAACATACAACAACCCCAGGCAAAGAATATGGATGGTCTACTCTGAGTATGTTCAGTCAGTTGTTTTATGGAACAAAATAAAAACAAATCACACATAAAAAAATAAACTATTATTTAACAGTTTCATAAAACATGTCTCAAAAAATTATGGAAACGGTTGTAATTAATACAACATCTTTTTTTAAGATTAAGCAGAGGAAAAACTAAGTGTGAACAGGCTGCGCTGACAGCACTCCTTGCTGTGGAAGTGGTTACTGAGTAAAGAAGTTGACCATTACGGTGATATTCAGAAATGAAGCCAGAGAAATACAAAACAGCTTCATTGTCAGCAGTTCAGGCTGTGAGAGAGCACAGATAACAGGAAGGCTGAATACATTCCAGCAAAGTTGCTCTGTTTTTGTCCTTTCAAACGTTCAGCCTGTCTGATGTGGAACTCGCAGGAATTGGAAATGTTGGCAGCTTTTTGGAAATTAAATAAAGGTGAGAATCTAGACTCAAATACACAAGGAGACAGATGTTTTAGTAGCTGTAGCCATGCTACATGCTAATTTAAGACGCTAAAGACAGTTTAAAACAGCAACTAAGTAATGATTCTGTCTTCGTTTTAAAATATTAAAATCCTGTTTTGTGGTGTTTTTTTTCCTTTTTCTAAAAATATTAATAAGGAATAATTAATGACTGCTCACAGCATGGAGGGTAAAAAACATGTTTTCAATAAATTTCTGATGATAGTTCTTTAGGAGGAATTTGAACAGATTAAAATCCATATCGAGAGGCCATTGCTTTAGAAACAAATATTAAAACAATATCGGAGATGGGAAAATGACCGAAATTCTGATCTCAGTCAAACTTGTAGATTTATGGCTAAAAATTAAAAAAGGTCTATAAAGCTGATCAGTCTATTTCTCCACAACAATGTTGGAACCTGATTGATAAATAGCACTATTTTATTTAAATGAAAATATCAGTTTATCCTCTACTTGATCCGTAAAAAATTGCTATTAAATACAAAATTTTCACGTTTTTAAAGTATATTTTATAGACCCTTCCAGCTGTTAAATATTCATCCACCAAAGTAAAACAACTGACTATACTTCATCAAAGACTCCATGGTTTCTGCCAGGGGTTGTACTGTAAGACATCATAAAGCAGTGTACAGAGCCTGTTCAGTCACATGCACAGTCCTGTGTGCTGGCTGGACAACATGGTCGGAGCAGAGTCCTTCCTCTGAGCTCCTTGTGTATTTAACACACTGTGAGGCTCCGTCAGGGGGCAGGTTCAGGTGGATGCTGCCTGTCTGTGTGACCAGAGGTGTGGAAGCTATCCAGCTGGACAGACTCAGATCTGATAGCTGTAAAGTCTCATTTAGACAGTGTGAGTCTTTGGTGGAGTGTGGTTTTGGCTCGCAGTAGAGCCGAGAGCTGTTTCTGGTGTATGAAGAAATGTCTTGCTCTGATGGAGCTAATGGGTAGATATCTGAGGGGTGTTTCTCACTGTATGAAGGCACTGATGAGCTGTTTTGACCCCTGTCTTTATTAGTTTGTAACAAAGAACTTTGTTTGTTCTGTGATCCTTTGGGCTTGTTGAGTGATAGGAAGGGGGACTCAGGACTCAGCGATGACCCCATCTTGACCCTGCTCAGACTGAGGATGTTCTTGCGGGTGTCGGAAGGGAGCTTATCTAACTGCCTTCCAACTTGCACTGGGCTTGGAAACAGTGTGCCTTGACACGACCTGTAGAAGTATCTGGAAGAGAAAACAAAGCCAGACATCAGGACATACTTCAACACTACTCCAATGATCAATGCCAGGCTCTTGGAATAAACAAACCATCTGGTATCAATAAAATTAATATTTCAACAGCACAAATCATAAATATTTTAGACTACTTGTGCTTTCACTTATCTGCAAATAAAACGGAGCGTACCGAGGCAGCAGCGCAGCCACAGGTGTGATGGTGCACAGCAGGTAGAAGAGAGGGTCCTGCAGCAGCCTCTGCATGGTCCAGTAGGGGTTTGAGGGGGAGTAGCAGGTGGGACAGGAGGCATTGTAACACAGAGCAACAATGAAGAATAAGGCTACACTGAAGGCTATTGACAGCCAGTTCATCCAGGTCTGCAGAGGAGGGAGAACAAGGAGAAGGTAGTTTACCAAAAACGATTACTCATCTAATGGGAATCAATGCGCCTCAATTTAGAATCACACCGTCTCATCAGAATCCAAATTAGTGGAGGAGATATATCAGGACAAATCAATTCATACTTTAAAAGCTTCATTTAGAACTAAAAGCTGGAAAACTCATTAGGAAAAAAGGCATGACAAATGAAAAGACTGCGTTTAAAAGCAGACATCATCAGTGATCTACAGAGGTTGGACAATGAAACTGAAACACCTGTCATTTTAGTGTGGGAGGTTTCATGGCTAAATTGGACCAGCCTGGTAGCCAGTCTTCATTGATTGCACATTGCACCAGTAAGAGCAGAGTGTGAAGGTTCAATTAGCAGGGTAAGAGCACAGTTTTACTCAAAATATTGAAATGCACACAACATTATGGGTGACATACCAGAGTTCAAAAGAGGACAAATTGTTGATGCACGTCTTGCTGGTGCATCTGTGACCAAGACAGCAAGTCTTTGTGATGTATCAAGAGCCACGGTATCCATGGTAATGTCAGCATATCACCAAGAAGGACGAACCACATCCAACAGGATTAACTGTGGACGCAAGAGGAAGCTGTCTGAAAGGGATGTTCGGGTTCTAACCCGGATTGTATCCAAAAAACATAAAACCACGGCTGCCCAAATCACGGCAGAATTAAATATGCACCTCAACTCTCCTGTTTCCACCAGAACTGTCCATTGGGGGCTCCACGGTGTCAATATACACGGCCGGGCTGCTATAGCCAAACCTTTGGTCACTCATGCCAATGCCAAACGTCGGTTTCAATGGTGCAAGGAGAGCAAATCTTGGGCTGTGGACAATGTGAAACATGTATTGTTCTCTGATGAGTCCACCTTTACTGTTTTCCCCACATCCGGGAGAGTTACGGTGTGGAGAAGCCCCAAAGAAGCGTACCACCCAGACTGTTGCATGCCCAGAGTGAAGCATGGGGGTGGATCAGTGATGGTTTGGGCTGCCATATCATGGCATTCCCTTGGCCCAATACTTGTGCTAGATGGACGCGTCACTGCCAAGGACTACCGAACCATTCTTGAGGACCATGTGCATCCAATGGTTCAAACATTGTATCCTGAAGGCGGTGCCGTGTATCAGGATGACAATGCACCAAAACACACAGCAAGACTGGTGAAAGATTGGTTTGATGAACATGAAAGTGAAGTTGAACATCTCCCATGTCCTGCACAGTCACCAGATCTAAATATTATTGAGCCACTTTGGGGTGTTTTGGAGGAGCGAGTCAGGAAACGTTTTCCTCCACCAGTATCACGTAGTGACCTGGCCACTATCCTGCAAGAAGAATGGCTTAAAATCCCTCTGACCACTGTGCAGGACTTGTATATGTCATTCCCAAGATGAATTGACGCTGTATTGGCCGCAAAAGGAGGCCCTACACCATACTAATAAATTATTGTGGTCTAAAACCAGGTGTTTCAGTTTCATTGTCCAACCCCTGTAAGTAAGAACCATTACAAGTATGATTACCAACAGGGTGTGTCAGTCAAATAGTGCCTTAAAACACTGACAGTCTATTTTAACGTTTAATGGAGCCATAATCTAGAAAACAAGCATCACATTTCACTGAAATCAGCGACTGATACTGTAAATTAGTTCATATTTATTGAGGTAACAAGGTAACTGGGGTTGTTTGTCTCAGGTTAACACAAATGTCTTGTTTTCAGTTTTCCTGCTGAGGCCAACAAGGAGATGCAAGTTTAAACTCAAATCAGCCCTGGCTTCAGGTTTGACACCTACTCCATGAACATTGTTAGTGTTTAAATAGAACAAAGTGGAACGTTGATGCATTGTTTAATCATTTCAGGGAAGCAGAGTAAACTGGTAATACAACAGGCCACTGTATTAGGTAAAGTAATACCAGGTATAGCTGAAGCAGGTCTATGCTCTGTTAAGGTATATGAGTATGCAAAAATAGCAACAGTATAGATCTAAATTCTATCATTAAAACTACTGCATCTCTCATGTCAGTTAAGAAAGATGAGTTTTAAAGTTCTATGTTTAGTTTTGTGTGTGAAGACTGTACTTCCTGTAAACTCTTCTTCTGCTGCCATTCTTGCTGTGTAGCAGCAACTGTCATGTTTTACCTCACCTGCTCCACTTACCAATATACGGCTTCATTCGACATTAACCTCCACAACTTTCTAGTTGTGTCTTTGGCGACTGAACTTCTGTAACATAAGTAAGCCGAATCTACTAGAAGAATAACATGTAGCTGCATTTTAAACTCTTGTAAACTCTTCAGCTAGAAGACTGATTGAATCCAACATACTGGTAGGCTGATCTCCAACAACAACAGATTTGACAGGTGAGATGGTGGTATTCTAATCTTACTGTCACCATAAGTACCACTTTTTTGTTTAAGTGCTATCTGTTTACTGTATCCATTACTAAGCTCATTGTGTTCCACAACTGGATTAAAAAAACAGCAGTCGTTTGTAAAGTCTTTAATAGAAAATATAGTTAAAAAAGAGAAATGCTGAAAATCTATTTGAATTCCTTAAACTACCATAAATTACAAGCTTGGCACAAAAGGAACTAAGTGCCTATGAGCTGGTTTCCTTTCAACTGCAAGCCACTGACAGTGAGCGCAGCCAGAGCTTCTAGGCAGTGAAACATGGGATGCCAGTAATGCTGAAATAAGTGGGGTCTGGTTTATGGGCCCAATGCAGAATGCCTTGTAATGGAGAACACGTCATGATGTCTTCCACTATGTCATAATGCAGGTTTAATTAATTATTAACAATGATAAAAAATAAAAACCCAACTCTCAATCATTTTCTTAATGTCAGACCAGTGGGTATCCCACTTGTGAAGTGTGGGAGGACGGTCAGAACAAAATATTTTAATTTCCATTACTTTTAACAGGAAAACATGTTTCCAAATATAATTGTTCAGGGTACACTTGGCAACAGAAATAAAAGCCTGAAGTAAATTTTGATGTTTCTTTTTTCATTACAAAATTAAAAATGCTTTTTCTCTTTTTTTTTTTATTTCATCTACTTGTTCCTTATTTACGACTTCAACATGAGTGCAAAAGAACCATGAATGTTTTAGGGTTTCTGTACATAAGTTCACTAGATGCAAGCAGCACATGGTAGGTGGAGACACACAGCTGCTGAGCTGCAGTTGAGCGCGCTGGCTGATCTGACAGTATGTAATTACAATGGGTCATTAAGTTGGACTCCAGTACAAAAACGGTCATTAATTACAGGCTCACAGCTATTGTATGGGGGAACTGTAGAGCATTGGCTGCTGTCACCTAAAATACTTTTGAAGGGGCTTGTAATCTGACACATTCTGACATGAATTCAAAGGAATAAAACCAAGGCTAACGTAGAAAAAGAGGGAGATAAAAAAGCAAGAGTTCGAAGTGAACCATCTGCAGAGAGAGAGAGAAGAAAATAATATTTTTGGCTTTCTGATTCAATTTGTGACTTCTCTGCTGTATTTACACAAAGCCAGGATGCTAATAAGGGTGTGACTAAGATGAAGAGCCAAATGACTCCTAAGAACTGTCAGGAGAGCTTGTGGCAGGTTTCTTACCCAGGTTTTGGTCTCAATCCCTAAATGCACCAGGATGGTGAATAAAGCTATGGCAGTGATGGGCGTTCCCCATGTAAACAGATCCACGTCTGAGTCAGTGTAGGCCTGTGGGACGGTTAGCAGAAGATCAGGGTTAGGGCAGAGGAAACTGTGAGTAAGCAAAAACAACAACAAACAAAAACAAAAACACTGAGTGAGACGAGTTAATGGAAATTAAATCCAGACTCACAAAGTAAGGAATGAAGAAGCACACCAGACTTTGGTAAAAGGCATCAATCATGTTCATCCAGAACATATACGGCTTATACTCCTGTAAGATAAATTCAAGCTTTTACAGTTAGTTGGATCATCTCTGGGGCTGCCTGCTAATTTACATGATTTTAGAAATCTACGACTGAGCTGTCAATTCTAATATTTTCTTATGGATTCCTCTATTTTATCCAATACCGCCATAAGTAACAGTACAAAAAGGATAAAGAACAGAGATGTTAGTTGTAATTCTCCTATAACAATGTCTGAGTGTAGCCACCAATCATGGCCATATCTACAAAGTGGAAAATTATAATTTTCCTAATATGGTATTTAGTCCCGCAGCCTGACTAAGAAATCTGTTGCTGTTTTCTTGAATTTTATAAGATGAAAATTGGAAATTAAATGCATCAGTGGCACCAGTATCAGTGGTGGTTAGTAGAGGTGTAACCGTACATGTATTCATAGAGTCCTTTCGGTTCGGCGCAAACATGCAAAATGCTTACAGCTTTGTTTTAAACATGTATGCATGCAGAACACTTACCCCAATGCTACCATACCCCAGTACTGTGTCTTTCCAACAATAAAGGTTGTGCTTTTATGGTGCATAATGGACTGACCATTTTAAACTGGCTTTATTGTTTTATAATCCATCTCTCCATCCATTGTTTACAACCTCTTATCCTTTACTAACAAAATCAAACGCAATGTTCACTCAGTTCTACACTGACTACTGTTTAAAATGCTTAGAACATATTGGAAAAAATACATTTTATTAATACTTGTTGTTGAATAAAATAAAAAAACATTTATACACTTTTGAAAACACACAACATTTACTTAAACTTAGAGCCGGGGTAAGAACGCTGATGTCTGTGTACCGTTACACCTCCAGCGATAAAGCCTATAAAAATGTAAAGAAAACTCGCTTATAGTTGAAACACTGGTGTTTTTAGGTGCATGTTGGACACATTAAAGTCGTTTTCTTTGGTCTGTGAATCTTTCTTGCACTAAGAAGTACCGGAAAGTGGGTAGAAGAATTCCAGGAACAGAACATGGAGCAACGAAATTCATAAAATAGAGCTTAAAAATGTATTTAAAGGAAACAAAAGATTCAGAATATAAAAAAAGAAGCTGCATGAAAATCTGTTGGTTTAAAGATCAACCAGCCCTGTCGAGTGATTCGGTGGCTGGTCAAAACCACAAATCTCAGAGTCAAGGTAAGGGTAACCATACGTTGACATCAGAAACTGGCCAAAAAAACTAGTAATTTTTACAACTTCAGAAAACTGAAAACCCAGAAGTTAAAAACACTGAGAAAACTGTTAATAACTAAGATCTTCTGTGATACAATGTTAGACTGGACCTCAGAGTTCTGGCCATTCACATAGAGCTGAGGTAGTTGCTGGAGCGTCTCTTCCGACACGTCTTTGTCCAGAGTGCCAGTGATAAGCTGAGGAAAGGCGGAGAACATCAGGTTGAAGAAGATGAGGTACCACTGGTCAATCATGGCAGAACCAGAGAACCCACAGTAGAACTGATACCAGAAGACGGTTGCTACAAACATCTAGAGGGAAAAAAAACCAAGGGATGGACTGATGTGAAAACCTTTCTGCCTCATTTAAATGAAAACATTCAGTAGTTAAAGTGGCTTACAGCGTTCTTGTAGAAGAAGTAGAGGATCATGTTTGCCAGTCGAGAGTAGCACCAGTGTCCATGCACCAGCAGGAGCTTCTGCAAATAACGGAAACGCGGGAGAGCAAAGTCGCTCGCCATCACTGCCTGCAAAACACCAAACATGACCCAGTTTCAATCTCTTCCTCTGATCATCAACAGTTCTGGTCCTACCCCTCTCTTTTTAATCAATCTTTAATGGGTGTAATCTTTCCAAACCAATAACACTTAAACGAGTTGTGCAGCTACTGGGACTCACTACTGGAGCGGTAGAAAGGTGTCAGTCTCATCCATCACTATCTAAAACCCTCCCTGAAGACAGCCCTCCAATAGGAGCCCGGCTAAAGCTTTATGACACCTCCTAACTGTCTAGATTATCTGTCACAGAGGAAATGTGTCTTTATTGTAATGCAGAAAAAACTGTTCTAATTGGAGAAACCAGCATCTCAGAACGACTTGGAATATCAAGGATTTACAGTGTCTTGTAAAAGTGTTAACACCCCTTGAAGCAATGAGGCATGAACTTCCTGGTTTCCCTCATTGTGACCGATGTACATCAGCAGAGTGTGTAACTGAATCTGAATATAAATCCATCTGGTCTGTGAAGGCCTCAGAGATTGTTAAAGAACATTTAAGATCACAGAACATCATAAAGACCAAGGAACACGGCAAACAGGGCAGGTATAGAGTTGTAAAGAAGTTCAAAGCAGAGTTCGGTTATAAAACAATATCCCAAGCTTTGGACATCTAACAGAGTACTGTTAGATTCACCACCAAACACCTGAAGTGGGACGGGTACGGCTCAACTGCAAACCAAGGGAGAGCATTAATCAGAAAAGCAGCCAAGAGGGCCATGGTAATTCTGGGTGAGCTGCAGAGATTCAGAGCTCTGGTGGAGAAGCGGTTGATAAGTTTATTTATACAACACCTTTAAAAATCACATAGTGATTCTCAGAGAAAGTTCTTCATAGAAGAATAAATAGAAAACCATGCGTCCTTTTTGCAGTTTGCCACAAGCCATGTAGGGGACTACAGCAGCGAAACTAGCTAGTCATGTGAGTGATCAAAAGTCTCAAGTAGGATTCCTCCCGCTGAACACTGTTCTGCCGCCTAACCTTCTTGCTACAGCTTGCTGGCTCTGTAGTTGCCGAGGATTGGTTACTTGTTTGTTCCTGATCTTCCACTGCATCAGTTCCTCTGCTTTCACCTCTTTTATCAACACCATCATCGTTACTGTGCTTTCTGAAGAAACTCCGGACACTCAGCTGCCGTGACACTTTTCCAAGTGAAACCAATGAGGTCATGCATTAAGTGAGAAGACAGCTAATTAATATAACTCACCACCAAGTGGTCAGGGGTGTGAATTGCAATCTGTTAAAATGACAGACGGCCTTCAGATTGTTCTGTCACCGTTTTAAAAAAACGGTCCAAAAGGAAAATAGTTGGTTAACGTGACCCCTGATTTCAACACACCATAATGGAGTTGATGAAAGGAAGGAGGAGCTAAACACAGGGCAATCCTGGAAGAGAACTGGAGGAAGGGATTGAGCGAGGGCAGAGGCTAGCTTGCAGCAGGACAACCCTAACCTTTGCATGTTTAGAGTTGTTGAGCTGCAATGGAATTATATGGTTTAGATCAAAGCATTTTCATGTGTTTTCCAGACCTACATCTCTCTGTCCTATCTGAGAAGTGAGAACTGAGAAGAAAGGGCAGCAATTTCAGAAGTTAATTCGGACTCCATTACTGTAATGTAAGTTAACTAGATGTTACACTGAAGGAACACACAAGAGGAAGGACTGATCAAACTTTTTTTTTAAACCTTTGCAACCAATTTTATGGACTCTCTGAGATCTGAAACTAACACAGAAGCACTCAAAAACTGCTGTTTCTCTGCAAGATGCAGGACTCCGTCTCCTGACTCGGCACAACAAAAGCAATTCTATTTATAGCCTTCGACTCCTTAACTACACTACAAACAATAGCACTTTTTTTCTTCCACATTCACATCTCTGTCACAAGATCTCCTACATGGTGCTGCTTTCCCCATCTGCTGTGGACTTATTTCGCCCTTACCTGCATGCCCTCCTGTCCAGATATCCCCACGCCAACGTCCGCTACCTGGATCATGCTGACATCATTAGCTCCGTCACCTGTGATTAATGAGGTAGGCAGAAAGACACAGAACAGTCCCTCAGAGCAGGAAAGATGCAGAAAATATAATTGGTCAGGTGGGAGCAGCCACCAGCCTGGAGGCAGTAAAAAGTTGTGTCATCAAATAAGACGATGCTTAGATGGTCAAACGTATAAAGAAAGATAGAACTCTTCAAATGATAGATTAGGGTTATGATTGTGGCCTTTTTTTTTGCATTCTGGTGCTGAATAATAGTTTATCTTCTGTCCCTGTGTTGAAAGGCAGAGGCAGGCCCACAGAGGTGAACTAACAAGTCCTTCTGGTTTTATTTTACGGTGAGAAAACGATTTGTTTTTGTTCCTTCGGGTGTGTAAGTGGGAGCAGCAATGGTAGGCAGATGGAGAGATCGGTTAGCTGCTTGATACAGTCTCAGTAGGACTAAATCTGTATAATCCCACTGCTCCCTTTCATAAACTTCAACTACATGTTATGAATTTGGAGCAGTAATCCAAGCCTTCAATACACCCTTGTTTACTGGATTGGATAACTAAAACTTGAAGTAAGACATATTGACAATTTATACATTTAACAAACAGAAGCCTGAGTAGTGTCTGGGTTTAGTGTCCACAACCACAACAGCCTGGGACTTCCTACACATGCTGGTCACCAGTTTGGTCACGCACTGATGTGGGATGGCATCTGGGGTCCCTCTGATCATTCATAAATCACTAGTGGATATAGCAATATCCTGCATAGCTGTGAGGGTACAAAATAAAACCGGCACTGTGGGATGACAGGAGGTGTCATGAGCCATCGACATCAGCACTACGCATAAAATCTGCATCCTAAATCTGCCCATACTGCCCTTTTTAAAACAAGAACGACTGACGAACTCTGTGTGGAGATCCTGTTAGCTGAGCGAAGTATTCAGATTTAAATTATCACCTGTGACTACCCTGCATGGCGAGTCAGGGGTGTAAAAGAGCCAGGCTGACTTCTTTATTTTATTTAATTTTTTAAGTAGACAGACAGGAAGTGGGGTCAAGAGTTGTGCATTTACAGGACAGCTACTCCTACCACTGAGACACAGCCGCCCCCGCTCCTACATTAAATAAATACGTTTAGAGGGAAGGTCAGCCAAACTATTGTTCCTGCCAACACTTCAGCCTTGCTGTGGAGAGAATCGGCCTCATGTGGCACAACACACAGATCATGTTGACCTTTAGCAGAAGCTCATTGGTTCAACAATGACTTATTTAACAAATGAGAGATAAAAACACAAAGAATCTACATACAAATGCAAACATAGCATAAAAAATAACACTTTTTGTCTAAATGAATATTATTAATTAAAATATCTGATGATGTACAGAATCTGTCACCACAGAGCCCTGGATTAGTTTCGTTACAGCTAATCTCCCAGGAGGGCTTGATGAAACCAAACTTTTCCCAGATGTGGCCCAAATTCGGCAGAAAAGGCAGAGAATAGTTCATCCGACTGGGTAATTGCTTCATTGGCAAGCGGAATTTAAAATACAGGGCATCTAACATATTATAGTAAACCAAATACTGTATCTGGCAGTCCTTTGCGATTTTGCATGCATTAACACTCTGACGATGATTCAATTTATTGTGAAACTCCAAATCCTTCAGAGAAAGTTAAAGAAAACCTTTTGGGAAGCTCCAATTAAAATACACACATCAAGGTAAGGCATCAGACTGTATGTATATATAATATAATTTCCAGCTTATAGCTTACAGCTTCCTTGACAGGCAAAAAAAAAGGACAAATGTTATTTCAAGTTTAAAAAAAGTGCTGAAGGGTTATGCCTGGTTCACGCGGCGGGCGTTTTATGCCTTTTTATGACCCCGTCTTCCCTTTCCAACATGCCCCAATCATCGGGATGGTTCTTAAGATAATCGTATGAGACAATCCTGTTATGTGTGGTGTGTTAAGAGTCATCTAGTCTGCTCAGAAGGACATAGGGACCACTCCGACCTCAAATCAGGGATATTCAACATGTTGGATTGTCTTGGCCTGATATCGTAGCATGTGGGGTGTCCCCCGAGGACACAGCCTGTTGAATGTGACGTGTAGCCAATCAGAAAGCAAGGTGACAAAAACAGAGAGGGGAGTTACTCTGAACTCATGTTTGATCTCGAGAGGGTTTGCGAGATTTCCCATCTGACATCTTGTGAGTGAAATCTGTTTGTGTGTGGTGTGTTGTGCTTGCCGTGTGGCTGGACACCTCACACTGTAGAACCGAACCTGCAACAACATTTTTTTTTATAGTCATGTGTGGGGTCTGTCTGGTTTTGAAAATTAACCAAAAATGTTAAAATCCTGCCGCGTGAACCACTTTTACACTAACCATTACTCCTTTATTGGGAGTTTCGTAAGGGGGTTCTGACCAGTTTTGATTTTTCTGAATGCTGCTGGGTTTATATGTTGGTAATTAGGCCAATGATGTCAAGTAATACTCTTTATATTACAGTACATTTTATCACGGATTAGATACTAAAAGGCACCACTTCCGCCAGCTTTAAGTAGGATTCCTTTTTCTATGTTACAATTCCAGACTTTTTCAGTCTCAAATTTCCAGAACTTTCTGTCCTTTTTGATGCAATTTTAAAGGTAAAAATACAAAGATTTACTATAAATTAATGATAGATCATCCTACAGTGGTCAGGGTGTCAACATGAAACCTACAAAAACCACAGCCTTGAAGAAACTGACTAAACTAGAATAAAGTGAGTGGGTGGTTGGATAGATGGACAGATACAACTTTCAGACAATGGGCAACGGAATAAAATCTGAAATCCAAATATTTTCTCAATCTCACCTATTGCCAGGGTCATGACTTTTAGCTTGTTCCGCACCAGTTTGACCACCATGCTCTTCTGCAGAGGCGTGGATCGGCAGCATAGCACCGAGCGGCAGCTACGAGCCACTGCCAGGAACTTATCCTCCAAGCTCTTGTCCAGGGCATAGGCCAAGGTCCGCCCATCAATCACCAAGCCCAACCGGTGCACCAAGAAGTGAGAAGTGTGGGAGGAGGTGGTTGAAAGAGATGAGGAGGGATACATCTCAAAGGGTGCAAAGTTACTTTGGAAGGTCTTGGTGGATTGATCTCCGGAGCTGCAGAAGAATTTGGCCTGGATGTAATGTAAACTTTCCTCCAGCAACACAGCACACGCCTCCTGGATTAGACAGAAACACAGACTCGGTTAGAAGTCAACACCAAGACACTGATGTCTATAGTGCCTGAGCAGCTTTACATCTAGAAACCACATGCTTTAGCAGCAGTGAATTAAACCTTACACAGCCGACCTGATCTCACTCATAAAAACAGGTCAACAGCATGCATGTGACCATCATTCACACCTGGAGACGTTTAGAAGTCCACTGCGTCAACATCAACCTGATGGTTTATTGATTTGGCTTTCAACATAAACATTCTGTGAATAAGATTTATTCTTTCTTCATCATAGCACCTGCTAGAAGTCAGTTTTTATAAAAAGGTCCAAGGCAACGTGCTGAATCTTTGATAGGAGCATGGGAGCCGAGAGAAAGCTGGCCCGTGTTGTCTGACCCAACGGACGAGTTAGTTAAAGAACTTAAAGCTCCCTCTAATTGAAAGGTGACTGCACAGTCTTTCACAGTTCGTTATGTACAGGGTCACAAAGCCAGAGACCAGACATGGTGTTTATGCTGACCCCCTACCTACTTAAAAAAAACTGACGACGAGCATGGAGCATCAGAAATGGACCACGGAAACATGGAAGAAGGTGACCTGGTCCAACGAATCACATTTTTTTTAACATTGCAAATATGGTGCTCTGCTTTCCTCAAAAACTCTTGGCACCAGGATCCACTATTGAAAGAAGACAACTGGCAGAGGCAGTGGGATGCTGTTGGGAAGCCTTGGGTTCTGCCATCCTTATAGATATTACTTTGACACATACCACCTGTCTAAACATTGTTGCAGACCATGTCCATCCTTTCATGGAAAATGTTTTCCCTGATGGCAGTGGCCTCTTTCAGTATGATAATGCACTCTTCCACAAACCAAAATGCTTCTGAAAAGGTTTGAGAAGAACAGCGGGTTTAAGGTATTGAGTTTGTCAACAAATTTCCCAGATATCGTTCCATGTGAAAATGTTTATGTATGCCAGCACAACAATAGAATAAACATAATATTTTTAATGAAACACCGTTAGGGGTCGCACAGGGTGAAAGGAAGCGGGAACAGATGACATAAAAACCTTAAAAAATGAGCGTGTCGGCCTAATTTTCAGCGTAGCGGCCCGCTATGCTGACATGTGCTGGCGAGAACCCTGATCAGTATAGAAGAAAGCTGACGTGCATCGATGACCCTATTGCCTTGGCAAGTTTTTAATTATTTTTTTCGCCCCAAAAACTGTCTGTATATGCATATTGCATATTTTCTGAAAGGCCTCACATCAATTAAAATCTGTCGGTCTGCTGCTACCAGTTTGGTGCTAGATGTCCCAGCACACCTTAAGGGATCTACAGCTGTTTTAGCAACAACATCAGGACCCACACACTATTTAGAATATGGTCATAATGTTATGTCTAATTGGTGTATGTCTTTCTTACAAGCAAAGGAAAATGTAAATGCCTTTAATTCAGCCAGTTGGCAAGCAGTGCACAGCTACAGGCGGGGAGGGTAGAAAACTCTTACTTTTCCTGGCATCTAATGAAAAAGGATTTTAAGCCACAGAAAAGGAATCATGAGGATTTTTTGCAGTTTTGAAACATCAACTGTTTAAACCCTTGGTACACCTTGATACTTGGAACTGGCCAAAGCTTACTTTGATGTTTAGTTTATATATGATTATGTCATTATTCATATGGTCCAACACGTCACTACAAGGATTAGATAAAGAGGACAGGATTTTGGGAGCTGTTACTCACCTGGGAGTCAGCGTTCAATGTCAGCATCTCCTCATCAGGGTCCAGCAGTTTGCAGGCGTAGGCAATGTTGACTGCTGTTTCCTGTTTGTCACCTGTCAACACCCAGATCTGCAGGCCGGCTTTCCGCAGTGAAGCTATTGTTTCAGGGACGCCGTCCTGCAGCCGATCCTCAATGCCAGTCGCTCCTGTGGACAAATGCATGTCAGCATCTCAACAATGCTATCATACGCACAAAAATGTCTGGGTTCCTACATATTTGCTATTTGAATATTTCACACTTTTCCCAAATTAATTTTCTAGAGTTCCCAGTCTTTTAAGTTAATAACAAAATACAAAAGTTCACCTTTAACTATTAACATATACTTCTAGTAGACAGGCTTTAAGTATGAAAGACAGGAAGAACAAAACAGGAAGTTAAAGGATATAAATATTGAAATAATAAAAATGATAAAAGAAAGAAAGGACAGGAAGATAGAAATAATATAAGACACAAAGAAGGAAGGAAGCGAGGATGTAGGATACAAGGGAGAAAGGGAGAAGGGACAATGTATGAAGGGATGACACAAAGAAGGAAGAAAGTTGGGAGGACTCCAGGAAGGAAGGACACAAGACAGGGGAAGGAGGAACACAGAGAAGGAAGGATAGAATGAGAGAAGAGCATGAGGAGGAGGAGGATGGAAACAAGGAAGAAAGAAGGCAAAGAAACAAGGACACAAGGGAGGAAGGAAGGACACCAGGTAGAAAGAAGGGAAAATCACAAAAGATGAAACGGACACGAAGAAGAAAGGAAGGAACAGCATGAAAAAGGTAGGAAAAGAAAGGACATAAAGTAGGAAGGAAGAAAGGACAAGGATAAAACAAAGAGGACATGAGGAAAAAAAGGTGGAGGGACATAACGGAGGAAGAAAAAACACAAGAAACAAAGGGTGAAAATGCTTTAAAAATAAATGAAATTACTGAAAAATGGCCCAGCAAACTGATATCTACCTAACAGGTGGAGGTTTGTCTCCAGCCTCAAGGCTGACTCAAAGAGCAGCTCCTCTCTTCCCTGAATGGCGGTCTCAGCCTCTAGGTGATGCTGCAGCCAGCGGGCATATTCCTCTTTGCTCAAAATCTGACACAAAAACACCAAACTTTACGCTCAAACACACACACAGTTAAAGAAACATTGCTTTTTGGTGTGGGGGGAAACTGAACATTGGCGCGGCTGCTGTAATTCCTGCATGGAAGAATGTGAGACCTTGACAAGGTGTTTTATCACTTGGCAGTGGTGATGGGCTGTGCACAAGCAGGAATATATTGAGCCTAGCCTGTGAGAGCATAAATTAACAGCCTGGGAACGAGGCACAGATTGCAGCTGAGTCACGAAGCATGTCCCGTTTGGAAGGGATGGTCCACGCAGTCATCTGTGCTGGACTACAAACACAATCTGCCCAAAAATCCACACAATCTATTGCTTACCTTTTTTGCAATGCAGAGTGTGCGAAGGCCATCTGCAGCGTACAGGTTCAGGTAGCTCTGTGTCCGGAAGAAAATCTTTTTCTGTCGTTTTCCTTTAGAGTTGCCTTAAAAAGACAACCGAATGGATTAGTTGTGAAAAGATTAAGCATTCCTGCTGTGAGGAAATTTCTCCACCAAATTGCCAGAGATGTTAACAGAAACATGAACCCCATCTGTGCTCACACCTACAATAACCACACACATTTTTCACAATATTGCCACATTACTCTTCAAGCTGTGCCCACAAACTGGTAGGTGATGGACATTTTTAATATCTGACAACAATAATCAGTCTATTTTAATTGTATTACATAATTAGTTAAATGCAAGAGTATGTGGCATGTTTAGGATGTTCGGTATCACTTTTGGTAACAGAGCATCTCTGATGTGACTCTGCGGCGCAGCATCTTGGCCATCTCTCCGGCAGAGGGACAGCACACCAACAGATTGGGCTTTATGGGTCTCCTGACATAGACTGCCAGCCATGTAATCTCACTAATAACAGCACAGCTTGGCCACTACAACCACGCACCAACCGCCACGGCAAATTATTTTAACTAAAAGGAACAAAATGAGCTCCAAACTGGCAGGAATCACAGACTTTAAACAGAGGAAGGATTTTCCCTTCCTGCAGGATCGGGTCTGGTATTCACACCCTCCTGAAGCTTCACAATCCTTCACAGTACAATCACTAACTCCACTGCATTTATTAGGATTGTATTCGACAGATCATCACAATTACTGCATAACTGTGAAGTAGAAAGAAAAAAAAAATCTGCACATACAAAAAAAGCATGGCCTGCACTTGTATTTAGTCCCTTTTTTTCCAATTCACCCCCCCCAAAAAAAAACAGTGCAACCACTTGCCTTCAGAAATCACTTGATTAGTAAATCCGAGCCCACCTTCATGTAGCTTGATCTTGTTATAAATTCAGCTTTTCTGTGAAGGCCTCAGTGGTTTGTTAGAGAGCATTAGTCAAGAAAGAGCATCAAGAAGGCCAAGGAACACAAAGTTTTTAAAATGTTTCAAACCGTGTTGGGTTATAAAACACTACCCCAAGCTTTGGACAACTCACAGAGCTCTGTTAAACCTATCATCTTAAAATGTGTATGGAACAATTGCAAACTGGCACAGCTTCACCTGATTCCAAGGTGCACAGAAAGGGACACAAATTTGGTTAGGTGAAGACTCCAGCAACACTTGAACTACTGAGGAACAGCCCAACAAGGCTTGTGATCTTCAACAGGGTCATTAAAAAACACCAAGCAGTTTGTGTTTAAATAAAAGTATCTAAATGAACCAATCACACTTTCACAAATAAACACCTCACATCAAGGGGATGGTGCTTGCTGACTGCGTAAACCAGTCTAAATTGGTTCTTGACTGAAGCACTTTAAAGGGGAAATTACCTCACACATCTTTCGTCCCTGAATCCTATGTAAAAAAAACAAAATAACATTAATTAGGATCAATATTAAATGGCAGTCGAGTTTGGGGAGCTGCTGAGACTAGTGTGACCCGTCAGCAAGGGCTTTGCAGGAGATGGGATAATAAATGGCTCGCAGTCCCGCTCATCATCGTCAGACTTGAGACTAATTGACTCCACTTCGAATTCAGACTCGGCATTAGCAAAAGTGCTGAAATCTGGAAGGGCGGCCACATCTATCTCTGGGTCAGTTAGTGGCGCAACAGTGTCCAGCTGATCACCTCAACTGACTCCAGCCTAGGTGGGCTGGCTGTACCTCATCGGTTGTGGTAAGCTCAGGTGACGGGGCATTGGCTAGCCCCATCATAAGAATCAACCTCCTATAGGCTAGCTTGGCGTGCTACCCTGTGCCGACAAGATTTGAGAGCCGTGCACAGTGCTCACAGCTTGCCGGGGACGCCAATGCGACATAATGCGTTCTACATGGTGGCTTGACTCTGTCCATGGTGAGAACAAGTGCGTGTGGGGTGGGGAGGGGTTGTGTCCTCTTCTTGATGTGGGGTCACCGGCATTTGGATCGGCTGAGCAGTGATGGTAGAGCCGATCTGGATAATGTTTCTCCGGGGGCTATTGTTGCAGTGGCCGTTATGTGGTGTGTTTGTGTGGTTTGGGGGGCGTGGTGGGGCCGCGAGACCCGTGTGCTTGCCGCTGGCCGGGTACCTCTTACCGGGTGAGTTTGTCCCATCTTGGTGTGGGGTCAGGGGTTCCGTTGTGGGCGCAGTGCTCGGTGGTGTCTGCTCTGTTGTGCGTGACGGGGGAGGCTGGGGTAGCGTTGTGTGAGGGCCTTGCCATCGCGGCGTGCTGTGTGGTTTGAGGGCAGGATGTGGCGGGGCTGTGTATGGAGCTTGCGCTGTGTGGGTGTGGCTTCGTCTGCTTTTCGGGGATGGAGCTCACCTGTGGGGGTGTGCCCCTGTGGGGAGGGGATTCATGGCGTTTGGATTTGGGGGCATGTGTTCGATATTCTAGTTGGGGGTGGCCCTGTGGGGAAATTCATATTGGGGTTCGTGGGGGTGGGGGGTTCATGGGGTTGAGATCAGAACTGTTTCATCCTGTAGCGGCTCGGGTTGGCAGGCTAGTTTGGACCAGGTAGACCCCTCTTTTGTACATGGCCCCCTCTCCGGATGAGGATGGGGATCATGCTGGTGCGGCCTGCCTGTCTCCACCCCCAGAGGGAAAGGGACCACATCCTGGGTCCCGTTTCCCCTATGGGGTATCGGCATTTGGACCTGGAAGTATAGAGTATGTATGGGGAGTGAGAGTGAGTGTGCGATGTCCATTGTCGTTTGTCTTGACGTTGGGTGCGTACGCATCAGGGTGTGCATGTGTGATAATGACTGTGTGTGCCTGTTTTTTGTGTCAGGTTAGGTTTTGTACTGCTACCTCTCCTGGATCAGTTTAGGCCCCCCATCAAATGTGGGGCCTATTTCCCCCCGCCACACTACCTGCTGGTGATTGGTGTCTCTGCCTGCTGATGTACTTGCGGTTCTCTGTGTCCAGGGCTGGGTGCTTTGGTGTGTGCTGGCTCACTCCCGGTGACTACTGTTGTGACTATGAATATTAACATATTATTTAATATTAATACTTTAATATTTTATTAAATAATATTTCGGTCTGTTAAGGGTTGTCCTGTGAATACCAGTCCAATAAGGCGGTGGTATTAGGACAAAACTGAAAGGGATGAGCCAAGCTCTGACATTATTGAATAGCAAAACTCGGTACATGCACAGAGTGAATTCACATTTCTTGAAATACAAGAATTTATTAACAAAAATAAGTCAACTCCAAGTCAAACATATTTCAACCAACTTTACTATGGTAAAACAACCCAACTAAACCACCAAGCAAAATGAAAGAATAAGGAAGACTAATGAGCTATGTACAATATAAACAAGTGGTTGAAAACCATGACCAAAAGAGTGATGCGATATTACCATGCAATGTTATTTATTTTTGAAAACCAAGGATTATCTTGGGGAAATGAGATTAAGTTAGTCCTGGAACTAACTGAGGTAATAATTGGTACCTTCAAGTGACCAATCACACTGCAAGATCAGACAAAATATAATTTTAATAAAATAATATTTTAAAGAATGATCTGGATGACTGACTCTCGATGGTGTTTAGTTAGCTTATTTTGAATAAGAACCAAACCTTTTTGGATAAATGGGTCTTAATGGTGTTTAAATAGTTATCACCTTTGTAAAATAATATTTAGGGAAATATTATTTCCTAGATTGGAAACTAACAACATTTCTGGGTAAATGATCTTCAGCTGAATCATAAAGTGGGACTCTCCCCTGCTCTTCTCTGGAGGGGTTGCAGTAGTCCCAGCAATGGTTCTCCTGGAGTTCCTGTGCTCTGGGAGGCCTTTGCATGTCTATGGCTCGGATCTCCTCCGTCTCTGTCCCGGGTCCAGGGGGGCAGGTCTGTGGCTCCTCACACTCGCTTATGCAAATGTTTATGGAGAAACCTTGTATACACAAGAGCGCTCACACTCAGACCCACAGGTGTTAACAAATACACAAATATTCTATACTGAGCCGCATTTACCGCTGCTTTGATCTTGCATTCATAGGTACCGTGCACTTTTCAGTGTAAAAGCTGTTATTATGTATGGTTCTGCAGGTATAGAAGCAAGCAGTGTGTTATCTTGTAATCTCTTCATCCTTCTTTCTCTCCTCCATTCTATTCTCCTTCTCTCCCTTTTTCCTTTTTAACCCACCTCTCTCTCTTTTGTGCTTCTTATTTTTTCCTTTTCCTTTCTGTCTCCGTAACAACTGAAATAATCCGGAACCAGTTTCTAATAAAGTTGCTTTTTATGAATAACAAGAAGAGCTTTATATCGTTAACCGTAATACTCCACTTGTGAAAGTAAATCTGTTGGGCTTCTTCTTGGCACTCAGACAACAATCCTGAGCACTACTCTGCCAGACAGGACATGGTTAAAAAACATAAATACAAAAAAGCATGCCACACTTTTCAAATGTTTAGGTGTTTAAAAAATGTGAAAACAAATTATACATTTCCAATCACTTCACAAT
Organism: Girardinichthys multiradiatus; assembly: GCF_021462225.1. NCBI lineage: Eukaryota > Metazoa > Chordata > Actinopteri > Cyprinodontiformes > Goodeidae > Girardinichthys > Girardinichthys multiradiatus. Next base: position 40,038,541 of record NC_061802.1, on the reverse strand, counting down.
TGTTGACTACTTTATGTTGGGCTATCGTAAAATATCATTATAATACACTCTGTGGTTATAACATGACAAAATGTGAAAACGTTCAAGAGGTATTAACACTTTTGTGAGGGACTGTGCACCAAGGTTGTACTAGGCTGTTGTAGATTTTTTTTCATTTATTCTGGGATATTTTAGATAAGTTTTTATAAAAAAAAAGCAATGCATAAAAAAAAGTATATCACTTAAGTTTCTGTTAGACAAGAAAATGCAGCAGTTCTCTTTCAGTCGATTCACTCAGTACAACACATGAGTATGGGATATCACGCCCTGTGTGTCCTGGCTGAAGCCACCTCTAATCACGCCTCCTAGGCAAATGATGTGATGACGACAGGTGACAGGCCCCGCCTGTACTATATACCTGCCATCATCATCATTACTCAGTTCTTACGCTCTTCACCTCGCTAAGAACACCTCTTTGAGTCAGACTAGCTAGCTGCTGCTGGTTAGCTCTGTGTCTCTTTCTAAAGGCTACTTGGAATTAGTTTAACTGCTTTTTGTTGGAGATAGTCACTGCTGCCTGCTGGTGAGCGTGTCTACCCGCGAAGCGCTGATTTCAAGCAGTTCGGTCTGGATTTGTGGTTCGGGATGAGCACAAAGCTAACACAAGCGAAGCAGAAGTCGTCTATTCGTCCCTGTCCTCAGGGGTGCGGCTTCTCGCTTCATGAGAAGGACCAGCATGAACGCAGAGCGTTGGCGGAGCCCGAAGCATGTGCGTTCTGTCGCCAGATTCGTCGCTCGACCCTGGAGAGGCGGGTTAAATTCCTCGAAAAGGTGCTGGGAGAGGCTGCTGTCTCACGGCGAGACCCACTGCTCTCCGAGGCGGGAAACCCAGTTTTGTCCGATTCTGACGAGGACGGCTTTTCGGTCGAAGTCCCCTCTTCCAGCTGGGCAGACCATATGGAGTATGTTGATGGGTTAGCCGATAATGCAGGTGCTCGGTCTTAGCTTCAGCTAGAACCCCTTCAGGGAGAAGAAGACGTACCGGACATCGGTTTGGATGTTCATGGTGTATCCGATGATGAGGATGAGTCTCTGCCGAGTCAGGCTGCCGCTGCTGCGCCAGCAGACCCGGGCGACACGTCCTTTTTCTCTCTTTGCAGCCATGCAGCTGACACCCTGGACGTGGAATGGCCCTCCCCACCTCCTGCGGAGAAGCCATCGCGATTCGCGGGGTATTATCTCCCCTCGGAGCCGGCCGCAGTCATTTACCCATGTTCCCAGACTTTGTCTCTGAGTTGATGTCTTCATGGAACAAACCACTGTCCACCCATGTCACGGTACCGGGTTATGGACAGTATCTGGACCTGGAAGGCGCCGATAAAGCCGGACTGGTGAATCTTCCGCCTATGGAACCGTCTTTGGCAGCATATCTGGCCCCATCCCAAAATCACGGTGTGGGTGGTCCAACATCGCTTCCGTCTAAGCACTGTAGGTTCTCCGCTGCTCAATTGGAGAAAATCTACAAGGCTCAAACGACCACTGCTCGTGCCCTGAGCACCATTACCATGCTGCAAACATACCAAGCTATGCGCTTGGTGGAGCTTGGAGCCGCAACACCGCCGGAAAGCCCTGTGATGCCACTCTTGAATGAGGTGAGAATCACCGCTAACTACATCCTCCGTGTATCCCGCTGTGCAGCGCTATCACTGGGCAGAGGGATGGCATCAACGGTGGTTGCACAAAGGCACCTGTGGCTGACGCTCTCTGACATCCCGGATAGAGATAGAGCCGTCTACCTGGATGAACCGCTGGTAGCCGACGGGCTGTTTGGACAATCTCTCGACGCCATACAGGCAAAATTTGAGCAGAGGAAAAAGTAGACCGAAGCATAGCGCAGTATCATCCCCAGGCGAGATGTGAGACCCAAATCCAGCTCGGGCACTCGCAAACCAGCTGTACCGCCACCCCCAACGAAGAGGATGACGCGACCCGTGAGCTTGAGCCCTCAGACGGCACAGCCACAGAACCACAGCCAAGCTCCCCGAAAGACGGCCTGGAGCAGGGGTCCTCCTCCGGGGCTCCAGAGGGACTCGACGTCCCGAAAGAAGAAAACACAGTCCTCCTAGCTGTGGGACTCGGGACTCAGGAGTTTCGGGAGCAGGGAGACATGTTTGCCAGTTGTCGGCGGGTGCCGTCCAAAAGAGGTTTTGCTGGTGTTGTTCGGGATCCCAGTCCCAAGAGGCGCTGCGTTTCCCCCACACAGTCTCCCAAGCACAATTTCCCAACAAATATATTTGTACTAAAAGCCCCCAGTTTGGGTGCGTTGAATGTGTTTCTGAGCACTGCAGTTATTCCAAATGTTTGTATGGATGCTCCAAATGTTTCAATAAAGACAGTTTTTTCTATGAAAAAAAGTCAAAATCAAAGGGCTGCAGGCAACAGCCAAATGAGGCTGCACCTTTCTCGCACGTCAGGAGCGGGCAGCACCGTTCCACCAACAGTGCCGCAGGCCAGTCGCCTGGCTTCACATCTCCATATGTGGCGCGCATGCGCACTCCATCCTTGGGTGGAAAGGACCGTTGCTATGGGTTACCGTTTACAGTTTCGCCGGAGACCACCCCACTTTGTTGGTGTGGTAAACACGGCAGTAATGGCCCAAGCAGCAGAGGTTCTGAGAGAGGAAATAAATACACTGTTGGCAAAAGGAGCTATCCGTGCGGTTCTCGAGTCGGACATGAACAGAGGTTGGTACAGCCGTTATTTTGTTGTTCCGAAAAAAGGAGGCGGGCTTCGTCCAATCCTGGACTTGAGAGTTCTGAACAAATACCTCCGAACATACAAGTTCAAGATGTTAACACTCAAGCAGCTTCTGAGTGCTATCAGCCCAGGCGATTGGTTTGCCACGATCGACCTGACAGACACTTACTTTTACGTAGCGATACACCCGGACCACAGACAGTTTCTGAGATTCGCCTTCGAGGGCAAGGCGTACGAGTACCTCGTACTTCCTTTTGATCTGTCTCTAGCGCCTCGCACCTTTACAAAATGTGTAGAGGCAGCGCTAGCACCTCTCAGAGAAACAGGCGTCCGCATTTTAACTTATCTGGACTACTGGGCTTTAATAGCCAGTTCCAGAGAGCAGGCAACAGTGCAGCCGTCTCGGGTTCTGTCGCACATTCAAGCCCTAGGATTTTCGGTAAACTCTCAGAAAGGTTCGCTGATCCCAAGTCAGCAATTTTCATTTCTCAGTCTGGAAATATGCTCCCTTACAAGCAGGGCACATCTTTCCGACCACAGAGTGGCCGCGTTTCACCGCTGCCTCGCTCAGTTTCAGTTGGGACACAAACTGCGTTTCCAGACCATCTTACAACTGATGGGTATGATGGCATCTATGATTGCAGTAGTACCAATCGGTCTACCGAAGATGCGCCCGTTCCAGCGGTGGACCCGCTCTCATCGGTTGTGTGCATGGCGTCAGCGCAGCAGAAAGCTAACGATAACCACTGCCTGTATGTCGGCTCTCAGCCCTTGGCGGGAACCAGGACTGTTGTGCCGAGGTTCGCCAATAGGGAAAGTAACCTTTCGCAAGGTGGTATCCACGGATGCCTCCCTGAGGAGGTGGGGCGCGTCCAAACCCCCTTTGGACACCAGTACAATCCAAACTCCACATAAACTACTTGGAGCTCTTAGCGGTTCTGCAACATTTCTGCCAGGTTCTGTTAAACCAACATGTTCTGGTCAGGACAGACAACACCACTGTGATTTCATACATAAACAGACAGAGAGGGACTCGTACACTTCCTCTCCTGAAACTATCTCACACCCTCTTACAGTGGTGCAGCATACACTTTCTGTCTATCAGAGCTACTCACGTCCCGGGACGTCTGAATCTGGGTGCAGATTTGCTCTCCAGAGGCGGACCTCGGGTGAGAGAGTGGAGGCTTCACCCTTCCGTGGTGGCACAAATATGGTGTCTCTTTGGGACAGCAGCAGTAGATCTTTTTGCCACCAGAGCCAACACCCACTGTCCTCTGTTCTTTTCCATAACAGATCAGGATGCTCCGCTGGGAGTGGATGCCCTGGCTCATCCATGGCCCAATGTACTCCTGTATGCATTCCCCCCAGTGGAAATGATACTACCTGTACTAGACAGGGTGCGCAAACAGGGTCTGTCCCTAATTTTGGTAGCACCCCGTTGGCCTACAAAGTCATGATATTCCGAGATAATCAGCCTGCTGGTAACAGGGCCGTGGCAACTCCCCGTTTGCCAGGATCTCCTCACTCAGGCAGGGGGGGGGGGGAGATATTTCATCCACACCCAGAGATGTGGAAGCTGCATGCTTACCTGCTGAGAGGTCGAGCTTATTAGCCAAAGGCCTCCCCCCTGATGTGGTGGCAACAATCCAGAATGCAAGAGCATCCTCCACTAGAGGCTTATACGCTTATAAATGGAGAGCTTTTGAGCAGTGGTGTGAGGACAAGCACATTGTTCCATTTCAGTGCTCAATGGTGGAAGTTTTAACGTTTTTGCAGGATCTGCTGGATAAAGGTCTTTCCTTTTCCACAAATAAGGTCTACTTGGCTGCCATTTCTGCCTGCCATATTGGTTTTAATGGAGCCACACCAGGTGCTCATCCTCTGGCTGTACGCTTCTTAAAGGGGGTTCGTAGACTCAGACCTGTGATTAAACCCAGTTTTCCTTCCTGGGATCTCACATTGGTACTAGAAGCTCTTTGTGACCCTCCATTTGAACCCTTGGAGTCAGTAGATGTGAAGTTCCTTTCATATAAGGTTACTCTGCTTCTTGCTCTGACAACTGCAAAGCGGGTTGGAGACCTCCATGCTTTGTCTGTAAATCCTACCTGCATACACTTTTCACCTGATGGTTCCAAGGTCACCTTGCGTCCCAATGCAGCTTATCTTCCTAAGGTTATACCTTTGGACTACAGCTCTATGACTATGGAGCTTTCTAGTTTTTGTCCACCCCCTTTTGCATCTGAGGAACAAAGGAGGTTAACACTTCCTGTGCCCTTTACGTGCACTGCGCATTTACATTGACCGTACTCAGTCTGTGAGGTTGTGTGATCAACTGTTTGTGTGTATTGCTAACCCAGCAAGGGGGAAAGCTCTGTCCAGACAAAGACTCTCCCACTGGATTGTGGAGGCTATTTCTCTAGCTTACAGCAACAGGGGTCTCCCAATGCCACGCGGTGTGAGGGCTCACTCCACCAGGGGCATAGCGACCTCCTGGGCCCTATTTAGAGGGGAGCTCATGAGTGGCTTTAGAAATTGCAGCACTACTTGTCATGTAACTCCAGTTTTATAACGTAAAGTTATGTATATAACTACTGTTCCCTGAAGGAGAGTAACGAAGTACAACACATTGCTGCCCCGCTGCTCAGCTGGGCTCGGTGAATAGCGGCTATCGAACTGAGTAATGATGATGATGGCGGACAGGTATATAGTACAGGTGGGGCCTGTCACCTGTTGTCATCACATCATTTGCCTAGGAGGCGTGATTAGAGGTGGCTTCAGCCAGGACACGCAGGGCGTGATATCCCATACTCATGTGTTGTACTTCGTTACTTTCTTTCAGGGAACAGTAGTTATATACATAACTTTACGTTATAAAACTGGAGTTACATGACAAGTAGTGCTGCAATTTCTAAAGCCTCACAGGACTACAATCTACATCCAGCGCCTCCGCATGCAACCTTATTAGAGAAACACAGAACAACTGCCTCATCTGAAAGCTACAATTATAGAGATCAGGCCTCCACTCTAGCTGGGTGTTTTTATCCAATTGTAAAGCAAAGCTGTGAATAACCTGTATGAAGTCAGTACATCAGCCATTAACTCTGTTAAAGGTGTAAGGAGGTGGTGGTGTTCAAATCTCACCATTGTTCTAGATTCCGGAGCGAAACCTGTGTAAATGCCCCTAAAATGAAGAACAACCAGTGTAGCTTTCATGCAAAAGAGTTGCATTGTCCTCATAATGGAAGTTCAGTTCAATACGTTAGTTTGCATTCCAGCATTATCTGAAATAAGGTGGGGGATGCCAGTCTGAAAACATGTCAAATTATAATGGGAGTGCTCAGCTTCATTGATTTATTGCCAAAAAGTCTCCACGCAGCGTAGGATGATAACACATTAGGACACTCATTTTTCTGTGAAGCTGAGCTCAACTTACTGCTACTAATGACCAGGAGGCATGCAAAATAACTGAATTACCAAAACAACATAACAGTAGACTTTTTCTAAAAAGAGGACAAGGAAAAGTGGTGCACAGGTTGCTTCAGATTAACAAATCATGAAGAACATGCACTAAAACATAAGAAAAAGGGGAAAAGGTGAGAGACGAATGAAAAAAGATAAGATAATCATACAAGCCAAGAAAATGGAAAAAATGCCAAAGCGTACCAAAATTAGCCAAGGTAAGCTAAGCCAAGCTAGCAGAAAATATAATTCAACATGATCACTAACGCTGAATTGCTGCAGTTCTCCATATAAAACTTAGTTAACTTATTGTTGTTTTATTATTATAATTCATATTTTACAGTCACGTTTAGAGCACAATGCGCCAACTTTCACTGCAGTGTTCAGTGCTGTGCAGAAACTGTGTATGTTCATGTGTGATGTAAGAAGCTTGCAGTCCCATTTGCTTTTTTAAGCTCTTCAGTTCCTTAAAGCTGCAGTATGTAACTTGTATCAAACATTTTGTTTTTGTTACATTTTTCACCAAAACTGTCACTCTGTCCTGACAATATAATATGAGATCGATTATCATTGAAAAAAAAGAAATCTCCTCTGGCTCCTCCCAGTGGTCCAACTGTCACCTGCAGAAATACACCGTTCCCGGTCAGAAACAACCAATCAGAGCCATAAAGAATGTCTTAGCAGTGACAATCATACTTGTATGCGCTGCTCACACCACTCCCCTCACGCTCAAAATTGCTGGTGTGCTGCAGCTGTGCTAATTCCTCTGTGCTAATGTCTGTGCTAATGATTTCAGGACCAAGTTTGTAGTCAAAGTATGGGCAGGCCATTTTCAATGTAAAGCATATCATTGATGTTTTGCCCCCATCAGTAAATGTGCCATAGCTGTTTATCCGCCGTCATCGGTGACCCTGCTCACTAGCCTACGCGTTCATAGCAGGCACAACTGTGGGGAAGGAGCTGTTGAGGGAGCAGATAGCAAGGGGGGGTGGGGGTGTTTCCACAGTTTTCTCAGAGCTCCCTACTGCAGCTTTAAACTACATAAGAAACTTGGTTACCCTCCTGTAGCATGATAGATCCGAGATCCCAGACATCTACGAGATACCAGGACACAAACACATGCCAACTATTGGTATTATTTATCAGTTATGAATCTAACATTTTTGGGCAGGGGGCTGGACTCCAGATGCAAATTTAGATGTTTTATGTGGGTTGTCATCATCTTTCAAAGCAGCCATGGTGAAATGTCTGGTTGCTGCGTGCACAGATTTAGTAGAAAAGAAAAAATTGTGTGTTTCTTTTTGTGCCTTGAATATTAACAACCTGTTGTGCCTCTACTGTTAGAATACAAAGGAGTGCCTTGATTATGCAACAAAGACAAATGAAGAAGAATGGAAGTTTATTTGAGGAAGCATAAAACAGTGACTTCTTACATAACCTGTGATCTTGTTTGTTTACATGGAAAAGAGCAGAGTTTAGGTAAGAGGTGGTTCAGATCTTTGATGGCAGAGGTTTTCAAAGCGTGAGGGTCTTCTGAGGGAAGCTCAGTGAATGGAAGTTGGGAAATATTGCATTAGTTATGAAAAGAAAGAATCCAGCATATGCGGTGCGGCTGATAAGCTCAGGTAGATTTGTTCTGTAGGAATTTGATTGTTGGCAGAGTCAGAAACTAATAAATATCATAAAACTGGTCCAGTTTTGTAGTTAAGCCTACATGCACCAAACAGTAATGTGTACAAAAAAAATACAAAAAAATTTAGTGGAAATGATACACAAATAAAAATCATAAAAGTGCGGCTTGCATTTGTACCTGGTCCCTTTTACCTCTACATGTGTAACCAACAGGCTTCATAGGTCAGTGTGTTTTAGGAAGTTTTCAAGAGAACATCCGTATTGATGCAGTAGACCTGCATGATATTGGAAAATCTTGTGGCGGCGATAATACTGATAAATATTACAATGACAATATCAGTTGCAATATATGCCTATTTTCTCTCTTCTCCTCTTCCTCATCTGTGCTTCCAACACTTCGTAACCTTTGGCATTCTGGGCAATATCATTTGTGTCCGGTGTAAGCATCTGCTGCAGCGACACGAACACTTGTAATATATTAGCCAGCAATTATCGCACTCTTTCGTCCTTTGTGATATAATTATTGCACACATTGACATTGGGATGATGATATAGTCATGATATATTGTGCAGCCCTAACAAGCAGCGTCATAAAGGGAGAATGTTTTGGAGCTTAAACCAGCAGGAACAGGTTTTATATTAAAATCATCTGATAACAAAACGTTTGGGATAAGTGGGCCAAAAGACTGGTAACTCTGGAGGAGCTGCAGAGATCCACAGCTCAGATGGAAAAATGTGATAACAGGACAACTGACAGGAAACACAGCCAGTGTTAAAAGAAAACCATAAGTACTCCCGTTTGCAATGAACCAAATATTTGTCATAGCAAACGTGAAAATAAGTGCCCCTGTCGCACAAGGCCAAAATTTAACTTGTTTGTCTACATGCAAAATGCATGTGTTGGAAAATAAATGTGGAACAACTAACATACAGCCAGAGCTAAGATAGAGATAAAATCTCATTCACGGGTTAGAATGGTCCAGCTAAATAATTTGTCAACAGGATAATTATTAATGCACTCCTCGAATATGGTCTTTATCAAAGAGTCACAAGAAAAAAGCCATAAGAAGTTCCTTTTCCAGTTAGTCACAGGCCATATAGAGGACAGAGCAAACACATGGAAGAAGGTGCTCTGGTCAAACGAGAACACAATTTAACTTTTGTGTGTGTTAATGAAAAAACAAAACGGTGCTCATCACTTCGAACACACCATCTCCACTATGAGAAATGGTATTGACATCATTCTGTTATGAGGATGCTTTTCTTTAGCAAGGACAGGGAAGGTGGCTAGAGTTGATGGAACGATGTATGAAGGTCAATCAGGGGCAATCCTGAAAGAAAACCTGTTGGAGGCTGCACAAGCTTGTAAAAGTTTAAATTCACCTCTTAACAATCATCAACATTAACTTTCAGTAGTAGAATTCCCTTCAAATTACACAGAGCCTAAAAACAGCTTGAAGTGATTCTGGACATGATGCTGTCCCTACCTGCGTCAGGGGCTTTGATGAGGTCCATGATGACAGAGTCTGCTCCTTTGGTATAAACAGTGATTTGATCAGTGAGTGGGTGTCTCACCACCACCGACATGCGCTTCCTGGTGGAGTCAAAGCCCAGCGTGTGCAGCAGCTCAAAGGTCAGCTTCCCCAAATGAGGCAGTTCCACCGTCACCTGGTCAGGGAGGCGTCCAACCAGGGAGCACTTGTAAGCCCTGGCAGCATAGACCAATGCAGCCTCATCGGGCGACTCTGCCTCGTAGCGCAGCTCTCCTTCCTCGGGGCTACCAGAGGCCTTCCCATCATAGCAGGGTGCAAGGGGGCTGAAAGCCTGCTCCAAGGTGCTGGAAAGCTGCTCCTCATTTAGTTTGGTCAGTGTGCTCTCTGCCGAGGGAGAGGAAAGCAAGCTGGAGCATCCCTTGTTGGAAGAGCGGTTCAGACTGGAAGAGCTGCTGCTGTTAGAGCCTGAGGTGAGGCGGCTGGGGGTGAAGCGTTTAATGAAGTCTTCGATGGTCTTAACTGGAGACTTCAGTTCAAACCTTGTTCGGACCTTGAAGACACAAATAAAATCAAATAAAAACACATGCAACAGCGATCTATGGTCTCCCTCATACACTGGGTAGCAGAAGTTTTCATACTCTTTGAACTTTGCTTTATCACAATACAACCACAAACAGTAACAGTTCAGTTAAAGCAAGGTTTGGTAATAAATGGTAAATGGACTGAACTTATATAGCACCTTTCCAGTCATACTGACCACTCAAAGCACTTTACACTAGAGCCACATTTATACACTGATACGCAGATCGGTAGGCAATTTGAGGTCAAGTGCCTTGCCCAGGGGCACATCGACATGTGGCAGGAGGAAGCTGGAATCAAACCTACAACCCTCAGATTGCAAGACGACCACTCTTCTCAATGAGCCACAGTCACCTCCCAATAAAACGCTACAGGAGATCCTTGCTGCCCACAGCAATCAGCATCTACAAGGCTCTTTGAAGAAACCTACATAATGAGCTACAACATTTAATTTCCCTTATTAATACAGTATTTTTGAATTTAACTAAAACAATATCCCAAGCTTTGAACATCTAATTAAATTAAATTGCTTAATTGCAAGGAGAGCATTAATCCATTCATCTGACCATTGTCTAAATATGCTCATCTTTGGAGGGTTGTAGGGAAAAGCATTAAACAATGAAGAAAATTTGTTATGTGGAGCTGCTGATTAAATCAATCAGAATCAGATTTATTGCCAAGTGTGTGCACACAAACAAGGAATTTGACTGGTACACTTTGCTCTCAGTAAAGACTTGTTATATATTTTTTCTATATAAATGGAAATAAAAAATATATTTTAAATGTATGTGCATATATACACAAGTGACTTTACAAGACAGGATAATGTTTAATCGGTCCAACAATGAACTTTTAGCCCACATGCACAGCACTATGTGGTGGAAAAATAAAATATCACATCACGGTGTACCCTCCTAGGGTAAATCATGGTGGCAGCTGCATCATGCTGTGGGGATCCTTTTCCTCAGCAGGGACAGGGAATGTGGTCGGAGTTAATGGGAAGTTGGATGGAGTTAAACACAGGACAATCCTGGATAAAACCCAGCTAGAGGATAGGACGAAGACTCTAAACATACAGCTAGAGCTACAATAGAATAGTTTAGATCCAAACATGTTTATGTGTTAGAATGGCAAAGACTTTGACTGGGCCAATCTATCATTTGATGATTTGAATGACCTTTATCACATAAAATCCCGATAAAACAATATATTTGTGGGTGTAACGTGTTAAAGAAAAATGCAAAAGGTTTATTTATGAATACTTTTGCAACGCACTGCCCAAAGAACAGTCCAGCATAGTGTTATCTGAATTTCAAAATATGGAAAAAAAAAAAAATCACTTAATTTCAAGCAGATAGTAATTACATTACGGACATTAAAACTTTATCTCCCTTTCATTCAGTAAGAAGTGGCCACATAATAATTGACATAAAAAGGTATTTATTTTACCACATACCCCATTAGCAGGTTTTTAATTTAAAAAAAATGCAGCCGTCTTAACTTGCCTTTAGCTGCAGCCTTTAAGTGAGGAAAACTATAGGTTCTCAGTGATCTGGTTTCTGACAGCTGGCACATGCCTGCCAGTTGCCACCTTTATATTTTCACACATACATATAGACTTTGCAAGCTACCTTGCAGTCAACCTTAAGCAGTTTCCACCTATGTGACCCAACTATGAGGAGCAGTGAGGAGAGCAAACATTGGGCTACTTTTGGGAAAGACGAAAGTCTAAGAAGAGTAAGGTTTGTTGAAGGAAAACAGGCTGGGCCATCAGGTTGGTACAGTGAGCCTTAAAGTATGTAGCTGCTAGCAAATACTGCCAGGAAAAAGTTGCTGCTCTGTGGAATAACATTACAGGTTCTGTTTCAATGCTTCACCATCTAAATATGAACACCCTGCCACAGAGTCTGTCGGGGGATCAAATAAAACTTTCAGCAAATGGTCTTTGAGAAAGTTAATAGAGTCCCACAGCAATAAATTAAACTATACTGTTCCTAATGATGGAGCTATGATCACTCAAAAGGCCAAATACCATTTTAAATACTTAGAGGGAAAAGCTCTAATTTGGATGAACGGCAACAGAGGGTGTAAGTGGTCATCGGTTGCCGGATCATCAAACAGTCCAAGCTAGTGGAGATTAACAGACACTGATTTACTGGACACATAGACATGACCAAAAGACCCTCCGGTTACTGGAATAGGCAAATACCAGTTTAAGAGAATACCGGCTGGTTGGAAACTCTAAAATCTGATCTTTTACACACCATGCTAAGTACTACCAGGACACGTTAACCACAACACCCTTCAAGTGTGGATGTTGTTACTGTAGGAACAAGACTCAAAGTCATTTTCAGTATTAGTGAGGCATTACAAAAGTAATTCAGAGTTACAAAAGCTGTAAAAATGTATTTAAAAATAAACAGTATTTTGTATGGAGGCATGTCAGTTGTTCAGTCAGACTGCTACATCAGAGAGCTAGAAATCTGTGGGTACTAGTTTTGCTCTTTTGGGTGCTTTTACCATTTAACGCATAAACTGGTGTCTTTACTGCAAGCTAAAGAAAAGCTAAGGCAGTTGCTTAGCCTATACAAGCATACATGCAGTTGTTACTCCTATCCTCAAAAAACCTGGACTGGATCCAAACAATTTCAATAATCTCCGCCCGATTTCTAACCTTCCATTCATTTCCAAAATTCTAGAAAAATCAGTGGCATCTCAACTCCATCTTCATTTAACCAAGAATAGTTTGTACAAACAGTTCCAGTCTGGTTTTCGTTCTGGTCACAGCACAGAATCTGCTCTCCTTAGAATCACCAACACCCTTCTCATGGCAGCAGACACAGGTTTACTGTCTCTTCTCATTCTCCTCGATCTCAGTGCAGCCTTCGACACAATTTCTCATTCAATCCTGCTTCATAGACTTTCTTCCATTGGTATCACACACACCCCTCGCTTGGTTTCAGTCTTATCTTTCTGCCCGTACTCAGCTTGTCCAACTTAAATCATTCAAGTCTCATTTATCCTCCGTGGTCTCTGGTGTGCCCCAGGGCTCTGTCCTGGGACCCCTTCTTTTTATCATCTACCTTCTCCCCCTTGGTAGTACCTTCCGTAAATTTAACATCCACTTTCATTGTTTTGCTGATGACACCCAGCTCTTCTTATCCACTGCACCTGACTTTTTGCTCCCTCCTTCCTCCCTCACGTCCTGCTTAGCAGAAATAAAATCCTGGTTCACATCCAACTTTCAAATTAAACAGTGATAAAACTGAGTTTCTACTCATTGGGACTAAATCAATTCGCTCTAAAGTCAATAACTTTTCTCTCAGTGTTGACAGTTCTGTGGTCTCTCAAACCCCTCAGGTCAAAAGTCTGGGTGTCATTCTGGACAGCACTCTGTCTTTTTATTCTCATATTAATAATATAATATTACCCGGTCTGCATATTTCCACCTTCGTAATATTAACCGACTTCGTCCATCTCTATCCCTGCACTCTGCTTCCATCCTGGTTCACAGTCTGGTCATTTCTCGAATTGATTACTGTAATTTTCTTCTCGTTGGTCTGCCTCTGAGATCAATCCGTAAACTTCAACTGGTTCAAAACTCTGCTGCACGCATCGTTACTAAAACGGCCTCATTTCATCACATTACCCCAGTTCTACAGCAACTTCACTGGCTTCCTGTTTAATTTAGAATTCAATTCAAAATCCTGCTGTACGCATTCAAGGCAATTCATAACCTCGCCCCTCCTTATCCGTCCGATCTTCTACACACCACCACCTATTCACGTTCCCTTCGTTCTTCCTCTTCCATCCAACTCAGTGTGCCCTTTGTCCGTCTCAGTACCATGGGGAAAAGAGCCTTCTGTCACCCTGCTCCCCAACTCTGGAACGCTCTTCCTCCTGACATCCGTAATATTGATTCTCTTCTCTTTTTCAAAACACAATTGAAAACTCATCTGTTCAAGTTAGCCTTCGCACTTTAAAGGTTTTTATTTTGTGGTTTTATGTTTTTATTTTATTCTTTTCCCCAATGTTTTAATTGTGTTTTTAATGTTATAAAGTGTCCTTTGGTGTTTTCAAAGGCGCTGTCAAATAAAATGCATTATTATTATACATATATGCAGGAACCTGTGGGTCTCTGTACCCATACAACTTAAGGGCTGTCTACATCCTGAGCCCCACTTGGGGTAATGGGACAAATGCTTTTGAAGAATACGCAGAGGAGACGGTGCCCATTGAAAGACATCTAACTCACGTTACTCTGAGAACTAGGCATACAAAACGTACTAAGGTAAAACAGTCACTAAATGTAATAGTAGTTTTCAGTTAATAGTAGTTATTGCACGGGATATTACACCTTTTTGCTAGAGCTAACTCTTGAAAATATCTAGTCTGTCTGTATTCCACGTTTGGAAAAACAAAAGTAGGGATGCACCAATATCAATATTTTACCCAATATCGATAACTGATATTAGTTTGCTGTTATAGCAGATAATCGATATTATGTGCAGTATATAATATATATTTCCTTTCCACACTGTGAAAAAGCAACCACACCACTGACATTGCTTCTCTGCCTAAATTAAACCTCCCACAATCCTGCGCTACATCACGCATATCCCGAAAAAATTCTAATTCAGACTTTATTTCTTATTCTATTACAAAAGAGAGAGAAAAAATCTTTATTTTGACCTTTGATTGATCCATATCATAACTTGAGGCTTTGTCCCATTCATAAAAATCGATTTTTTAAAAGTAATAACAGATAGACCAAGCACTCATTAAAAAATAAGAAGAAAAATAATAAAACTGCCTATTTTATCCTCTAGGTCCGTTTGGGATTTGAACTGAACCCAAGGTTCTTGAAGTGTGTTTAGCTAAAATACCCAAAAAAAAAAAAAAAAATCTGTCTTTATTTTGTGAAAGGAAGATATCGCTGTCCACAATGTTTGATTTAAAGCCATCTGCATTTTATCTTGGATTATCCATTACAGACTAATCAAACTATTACAGGTTTTATCTGTGGGGTCATTAAAATAAAAACAAGAAACAAAACAAACAAACAAGCAAAACTGGAAACAGCCATTTAACACTGTGTCGTTTCATGATTTTAGGGGAAAAAAGAATAATAAACCATGATTTAGTCTGGATTAGTATGGAAATTTAAAACAGAACATTTGTAGGAACCCTGATTTATCACCGTGCTTTTTACGGAGCAAACAGCTATTTCAACAAGCTAATATAAGCAGTTTATTAGTCCCACTATTTGCAATTCACAACCATAGTGATCAAGCATGATAGAAAAAATCCAATTACATTTAGTTGTCATGCAGTTTAACTTAATGCACTCAGATTTACCTTAACATAATGTCATCTTGGAAAGTCTTATGCAAGACTCCATCTTTGAACCAGCAATGAAGTCAATAACAACACAGCAAAAGCCCAATAGTCCTGTAAGTACTTGGTTAAACAAGTCTGGTATCAATACAGTCCCAATCAATGCATCATTAATATCAAATACCAGAAATGTAGTAGATAAGATTACTCAAGAGCTCACAATTATTTAAAAACTTTTAGAAAATCAATGAAAAAGATTTTTTATACCCAGGTTAAATTTAAGTAAGCTCCCCCTCCCCACTTTTCTTTTTAATTAGTATAAATCCAGCACTACACACTCCTGCACTGATGAAAATGCCTCTCCTGGCAAAAATCCTTTACCCGGTCCTTCATGTCGAGGTGGTGCTTACAATAACAGAGCGGGTGACTCATTCCACGGTCTCCTGACAGCAGGAGTCACGGCTCTCACAAACACACAAGTATAAATCCTTCAATAGCTGGGTTAGCTACAAGGGCATCACAAGAAAATGTGAACAATTGCATCGGCGCAGAGAACAACAAATCAAAACAGTAAGAACAAGTGGAAACAAAAACTGAAGGAAGAGTGTATCGAAGCAGGTGATTATGTGCAGGTTTCTATTTCTCTTTAAGCGATAACCTTGAAGGACAAACACACGTTCACATTAATAATGTGTCACTTTGTACAGTTTAATCACTCCATCCCCCTGAGGCGGGACATGAGGGGGGGCTACTGCGCGGAGTGTGAGAGGTGGGGAGGATATCACCTCGGAACAGGACAACCACACCCAAGATCACACAGGAGTAAAACAAAACTCGGATACACAGCCGTGTTTAGACCCAGCATGTTGAAGTTTCAGGCAGCAAAGCAGGTAAGGGTATGTGCACACAGACATTTTGCTCAATTTTGGAAGGTTTTAGGGATAATGTGAATAGTTAGAGTAGAAGTTTGGGACGGACGATGGAGGCCTTCTAACCTTTATCAACGTTCAACATAATTTTATGTATTTTCCAGCTATTCATCTTGTTTTTGATCACATTCTGTCCGTGACTACCTAAAAAAAAAGAAACTTCATTAATATACTAGGAATAAAAGCGATTTTCCAAACTACCGCTAATTATTCAATTTTCCAAAATATTCACAATTCTTGAATTGGGGTGTCCATTAAGACATTTTTGAATGACTGGTAAACCTGATGAAAAGTAACTCCTGATGCCTGCTGGTCATCCACTGTCTGCAACCTTATCTGCTACAAGCCGTGCTGCCGCGTTTTAAAAGTCCCAACTTGTAAAACAACATTACAGACTCTGCACATTTATTTTATTTAACCAGTCTGGGATTTCAACTTTCTCGTTACCTTAGCCTATAGTGAAATGGAGATTGTATTGTCTGCTGCAGACATCGGTCTATCTGTGTGATGTGACCTGCTCCGCTCTGTGTTCACATATTTCTGTTCCTGCAATGCTGATCAACTAACTGTAACAGTTTAATACATTAACAGCTAAGATGAAGAAGTTTTTTCCCCAAAACCTCAAATCCCTCTCCTATATCAGCTATTGCCCCTATTTATAACCACATTAGGGTATCATGCTCTTAAAACACATTTCTTTAATATTTTAAAGAAATTACAAATAAGTTACCTCAAATGTTTGCGGTAAGGAGGGTGTAGAATAAGAATAATACATTCTAATGTGAAAATGTTGCCTATGAAAAATCACATTTAAACTAGGGGTGCACCGATTGATCGGCCCCGATTTTGTTAATTTTGGGTGATCGGCCGATACAGATCGTATCTACCTCGGCAAAGGTCTGAAAATCACCCACTGTCCCCTTTTGCTCTGTCATGAGAGAGGGCTGAATGACAGAACCGCCCAAGAGGTCACATCTGCTCGTGCACAGGTCACAACTGTTCACAAGATAAGATTGGAATACTGAAGGTGTGTTGTGACCTTATGACACCTAACAGTGTCTGCTATAAAAAAAATTGGTATCAGCCAAAATCGGAATCGCCAGGCCAGGCTTTTTAAAGATTGGCAATTGAAGACCGGCCAGAAAACTGCAATCGGTGCACCCCTAATTTAAACGCTTCACAAAACCAGACAGAAGACCTGTGAGAACTGATGAGCCTTACCTTATGCCTGGGCTGATTGGGAGAGGACACCACCACGGTGTTACAGATTGTGAGAGCGATAAAGAAATCAATGATGTCACAGAGGTCAGAGGGCAGCTGGGACATGGGCTGGCGGTGAAAGCGCATGAAGTCCAACTGACTGCTGCATTCATTGACTTTATCTAAGAGCTGGGGGTCAGGGGTGATGTCTTTCTCCTATGTAACAGAGAAGGGATCCATTAATAGGGAGCAGAGGGGACAATGATGGATGGTGGCACAGAGAGTTGAACCAACCATAGGGCTGCTGAAGGCTGTGTGCTTAGAGAGGATGCTGGCCCGCTTAGCCTCAGCCCTGCTCCCTGTCCGGCGGTGGGACTTGGTGCTGTGGGAGCGCAACACCACACGTCCGCTTTGATGGCTGGTAACACTGTCCCGTCTGGGCAGGGTGCCACCATGGGACATACATTCTTCCTCCTCAGAATCAATTTCCTGATACATGGCGATTCTTCTAGCTGCATAATGCAAACATACTCCATTAGGAAAGACATTAAAAAGAAAGTGTATCTCCTTTAAGGTGTGTGTGTGTTAGCTGTTTGGTCTCACCATTGGCATCATGGGAGTACTCCACCCCGGCCACTGTGCAGCGTCGGAACACCATCTTGTTTTCCGTCAACGTGCCTGTCTTGTCAGAAAAGATGTACTGCATCTGGCCCAGATCCTCTGTAATATTAAGTGCCCTGCACTGCAGCTGAGAGTCTGTCTCCTCGTCGTAGAGATCCATGTCCTGATGGATGAAGTAAACTTGGCAGATCTTCACAATTTCAATTGACACGAAAAGTGAGATGGGTATCAGCACCTGTGAGAGGAAAGAATGTTACAGAGATGATTTAGAGCTGGTCCTCACCACAATGCACAAGTAATGACACTTTAAATTTTTTAGGCTCCAAGGAAAAGGGTTCAGACTAACAGGTAAAAGGTGGATGTTTGTATTTTGAAGCTTCAATACTGGTGATCTGTTTAAAAATAAAGTCAGAGCTAACACAGAAATAAAAGAAGCTATTTAAAAGGAAACTGGACAGTCTACTGAAGCATATCAGCCATTGATCGAGGCTGCTACGCTTAATCAGTGTTGGACTTCAGAAGATAACAGGAAAGCTGAACATTTTATACTAAAGGTGTTTTGTCTTTTCCTTTGAACTTTAAACATCTTTCTGTTGTGGAAAATGCTGGATTTGGAAATGTTGCCATACTCAAACAATGGCGCAAGTATCACTGATGGTACTTAGTGGTACTCAGAGGAATGCTTCGTATCAACAAAGACATCATAAGGTAAATATGAAGCAAGTTAGCAATAATGCAGAGCTAATAAGCCCAAATGGCCAAAAAGATTAGGAGTTAAAGAACATTAATATTTGCTTCAAACAGACATGATTCCCAAACGGAAGTGCAGCGCAGATTTTTGTGAGAATCCATCCACCCAGTAGAAATTGAACCTCATGACAATAAACTGAGAACAAGTGCCAGTGAGTACCAATACTGCGCTCAAATAACCCCTGAATTTGGAAACTGAATCTGGGAATAACTTCCAACCCAACTTTACCATGTTACAAGTTGTTTTTCTTCACATTATGTTGGAATCGCCATCATCATATCAATGTGATCAATGCAATTTTGCTAGTGTTTGGTATGATATTTTATTTAAAGTACAATGCATTTAAACCCTGCATGCCAGGACCCAACCCATCCTTGAGTTACACACTGGCACACGTTTGTCTTAATTGAATGCCATTTTCTTTTGTCTTTCCAATTTTGAAGAGGCAAACAGGAAAATGTCTTCTGTGATACGTATTTATATCCTAGGGGAAAAAGAAGTCTAGATTGCTAGGAAGAAGTTACTTAACACTCTGATAAACTTAAATGAAGTAAAGCATAAAATTATAAAAATGTTTCACGTATATTTTATAGAAAGTTGTTACGGGTGCCAATAAGAATGGCATCAGCGACTTTGCAAAGAGACATTTCTTTCCACACAAAAAAACAGCACTGAAATTAATGTCAGACTCTTCTAACTATGCTTCGTTTCAGACATGTCCAGTAACCACTCGTCGGTGGACTTAAGGGAAATGATGGGTGTATATGGCTGTGGCAGCTCAGTGAAATAGGGGGAGAAGGACGATTAGTGATTGAACATCAAATAAAAGATTCCTAAAATGTGCAGGCAGCCAGTGGAGTGAAGTTACACTAGGTGTTTTATACTCAGACTTCTTTGTGCCAGTTTAAAGACAGTTGCAGCATTTTGCAACACCTGCAGGCGTCTGGTGGATGTATCACCGGTATAAACATCAAGCACGTTGCAGTAAACATGCATAGATGTAACAAAGGTGTCTATTACGGTTTTAAAAAAGCTGCCTCATATGAACAAAGTTAGATTTAACTCCAAGCTTAGTGATGTAGGTGTAACATAATGTCAATATATGACTTTAAAGGGCAATAAAAGTC
This sequence comes from Girardinichthys multiradiatus, assembly GCF_021462225.1. Classification (NCBI taxonomy): domain Eukaryota; kingdom Metazoa; phylum Chordata; class Actinopteri; order Cyprinodontiformes; family Goodeidae; genus Girardinichthys; species Girardinichthys multiradiatus. The sequence goes on along the minus strand of NC_061802.1, from coordinate 40,018,677 downwards.
TAGGAGCCATCTTATCAAAATAGAAAGAAACCCCATGTGTCCTGAAAATAGAGCCAAAGGTTAGCAGACACAAAGGAAGGGGAACCACAACTGAACAGTGTAGGAACCCACATAGTTCCCACAGAGGAGGTTACAAAAATCATAAAGTTTGACAGAGAAAGTTTGCTCTGCCAAGAAACATTTGGACCTCTCCAATGCAATAACCCTAATGCCCATGGCCATTTAGACCAGTGCGCCCAGTGCTCTAATAGACAAATTAACATTTTATTACCCACTTTGTTAAACGCAGCATTTAAAGCAAAACAATAACACAGTCACCTAAGTTCGTTTCTAAAAACTCTTTTAGAGGCAGATTCAGTACAGTGCAAAGCTTTAAAAACAAGTTGAAAAACCTAAACAAAATTCATGTTCTTCTAAAAAGGTCTTAACATTTTTGGCTTTGATTTCAAAAATTCTTGAAAAGGTGACAGTGTCTGATTTACAGAGAAGGGTCTGAAAAAGAGAAAACATCCAGTCAGCGGCAGCGGTGTGGACAACAATGTTGATAATGGGCAGACTAGTTGGAGAGGATACAGGAAAGACAGGAAACAGCTTCTCAGGTAACCCTCATGTTAAAACCAAGGGATTCAGAAAACCACCTCTGAAAGCACATGTTAAACCTTGAAGCCGGTGGGATACAGCTGCAGAAAAGATTCAGTTGGCAAAGAACAGGAGACTCAGGCTACATTTCACACAGGTTAATTAGACGATAATACACTGGATAAACTTTGCCTGCTCTGATGAGAGTCGATTTCAGCTGGTGGAGTCAGAATTTGTTGTAGATATGGAGGAAAGTACCCATCCTAACCTGTGTCAAACTTTGGACCACTTAGTACGAACTGAGCATCTAAGCCTACCCAAGTACTGAGACCCACCATCTTCATCTCCTTTATGTCTGCAGTGTATAGATGCATCACAGTTGTGCAGCAGACAAATCTACAGTAACTCCGTGTTTCTGTGATGGAAATCTGAACCAATATCTCTACGAAGTGTTTCCAACAAATTTGAAATCAAACAGTTACTAAGGCCAAAACAGAGTCCAAACTGGTAATAGCAAGGTGTACCTAATATAGCGGCCGTTGAGTGTATGCTTTGATGCTTAAATGAGGCTAATTTTGTTATTCCTTACATTTCTGTTGGATTCAAAACCATTCAATTATCAAGGTCAAGGTTTGTTGTGTGAAAAAGTCCGATTGGTGCAGCATCTCCAGTAAAAAGACCTGTAAATGTAGTGGAGGCAAGATAAAACCACGTAAAAAACAAAGAAAAATGCCTGTGCAGAGGAAGAACATTTAAAAGTCTGCTATGTCTTTGCTTGATCATTTAAGGAAAATGCTGGAATGAGCCATACTGGGACATTTCCAGTTTTGGTTCTGAAGAATGAGTCATAACATCTGGGATGGGCAGTTAAGTTTGCTCACTTTCCCTGTGTGTTTCAACAGAGCTGCTAGGCAATGCAGCCACTGTTTATCCAGTTAAAGCACATTACCGTCTGTGCTGACTTCCCATTCATTTCTAAATCCACCCGATTAAGATCGCTGCTGCATATGAGACAGAGCAGGATGACATTTTCCCTGATGATCTATGTCATGAGCAAACAGATCAATAGATGTCTGTGACACTTTTTTCCTGACTTGATCTTATACTCCAGAGGCTGCGTGAGGCAAAAAAGGGCATACTTTCTCACTGCTTTGTGAGTTTTCTGAGTGAAGATAGAGATTTAGAGGTCACGTGCTCAGAACCTACAATAATTTCAGTCAACAATTTGATTTACAGCATTGCCTGTGCACAGTGGAAGAGAACATTTTAGAAATACTGATGCAGTTTGTCTTTGCACGTTATCTGGGTTTCACTTGGTCTTTGTTTTTCTCCCCTTCTCCCAGTTTCGTACCTGAAAGACGATGATCATAGTGAGGAAGAGATAAATGGCTGACATGAGGGCTGATAAGTCTGTTCCTTCAGGACTAAGAACGTCAAACACAGGTCTCTTATCTCCATACTGAAATTTCCACAGCCCATGACCTGAAAAAGCAACCGCAAAGGTCAGCAAACAGACAGAGGATAAAAATACAAAGATCTATACCAGCACAAATGAGAACGATTTAGGATACAGTGTTAGGGTATTTGCCCTGTCACATATTTCTTCTCTTTTGGCTTTTTTCAAACAAACTTCTATCAAAGATAACCTGAGTAAATATAAAATAACTGATAACTTCTTATCATTATCAACTTATCCTGGCCCTACATACAGTAATCGACTAGCCTTTTTTAATCATGAATTTACTGCGAATACCCACTTTATTTGGGCGGCTGTGTTCAATTTCAACGGTTACACCTAATCCTGATTACTGACGAATATAAAAATGGTGGAGAACCTTTCCAGGAGTGATTGGCCAACCAAAAATACTCCAGGAGCGCTTTCAGAAGATCACAGAAGTCCCCAGATTAACATCTAAAGCAATGCAGGCTCCACTTGCCTTTGTATAGGTCTGTTAATCACCCAAGAATAAGAAAGAGACGAGGTGCATAATTGGCCTCCATGAACGTTGCGAGGTGAGAACCCCTGCAGACCAAAAAGAACATAAAGGCCCTTCTAACATTTGCCAAAAAAAAAAAAAAAAAACATCCTTCTGATCTCCAAGACTTTTGGGAAAATATTCTGTGGACTCACAAGAGTGACGATGTTTCATCATTATCAAATATAACAACCTGAGGATCACTGTAACATGTCAGGTAGCTTTATTTATTATTTTACATCATTAACAACTGATATCTGTTTTTATTTTATCATCCTCACAGTTCAACATGGTGGTGGTAGTGTGATGATCTGGGGCTGCTATGATGCTTTAAGACCTGGACGACTTCCTGTAATTAATGGAACCATTATTTCTGCTCTCAACTGGACAATCCTGACAGACAAGGTTTAGCCAACAGTTTGACTTTAAACGACTTTAAGCAGAGTGACAAAGATCCAAAGCACTTTCTTTTTTTTACATTAACTAATCAATAATTTTTTTTTTATGTGAAAGGCTGATTACGAGTTATCAGAAATGCTGGAAGGCATTGAGCACCTTTCTCTTCATAAACTAAATTATCATTTGAAAACCAATTTTTTATTTTTACTCTGGTTATCTTTTTCTGATATCAAAATTTTTCTAATGACCTGAAACATTTAAATTTAACATTTAAACATTAAAAAAAAGCAAAACTTGAACCTGTCTGTGATAGGGACAAATTGTTTTCACATCACTGTGTAACATTTAGTATAAAACAATCATAAAATCTCTCCAAAAGGCTTCCATTGTTATTACATACCAAGAGCAGCGAACAGGCACATCACCAGCAGGATGATGACACACCAGAACACATCCACATTCATCTGTCTCTCCAGCTTGCTGCGCTTGTAACGCGGGCCGTTGTTGTTGAGCATGGCTTTGGTCTCATGACCTGCAGATGTACGAGGGATGTTGGTCAGAGGTCTTAAATGGAGTGTGACACAGTACACCAGTGATCCTGCGGAAGCCGACCTGCATAAATGACTATTCCCACAGCTTCCTCCGTGTTGCGGACGGTGCAGCCTCGCAAGAGGAGGTTTTCTTTGTAAAGTGCGTCTCTTCTGCCGCTTCGGTGGATTCTGGAGGGGTGGAAATTTCATAAAAATCATTCTTGTTAAAGTGAAAAATAATTCTAGTTTCGATTCCTTTTTGATCAATGAAGGCTTAAAGACGACATCAGTTTATTCTGCCAGGTGCTCTGAACTATTATGGTAGACCCTGAACAAAGTAAAAATTCAGCCAATTCACTTCTCACTTACAACTTGTCTGTTTTAAGTCTGCCAGACTCCTCCATAAAGGAAATGTTTTCAAAGGCATATTTCTGCTCATATGCAGCAGCCAACCAATCATCTAAAGTAAAAATTAATGCAGGAACTCCCAGAAGTATTCATACCGCTTAAAACGTTTCACATCATGTTACAATCCAGTAACTCTTGATTTTTAACTGTGATTTTTTGTGATACACTAACACAAAGTATCAACAATTTGAGTGTTGTCTGGATTTGTATTCAGTAACCTTTAATCTGATACCCCTGAATAAAATGAGATTCAATGAGTTGCCTTCAATAGTCCATTAATTAGTAACTTCTGTCCACCAGTGTGTGATTCATTCTCGTAATAAATCCAGCCGTTCTGTGAAGGCCTTAGAGGTTTGTTGCCATTAGTGAAGGAACAGCATCATGAAGACCAAGGAACACAACAGACAGGTCAGGGAGAGAGATGTCAGAAGGTTTTATGCAGAGTTAGTTTATAAACTAACATCCCAATCCCAGGCTTTGCACATCTCACAGACCACAGGTCATCAAAAAAATGGGACATGCACAGCATAAACCAACAAAGACATGGCCATCAACCTAACACTGGACGCCACTGTGAAATATAGTGGTGGCAGCACCATACTGTGGGAATGCTTTTCTTCAGCAGTGACAAGGACGCTGGTCAGAGTTGATGGAAAGATGCGTAGAGCTAAATACAGGTATGCTCTTAGAGGCTACAAATAACCTGATTATTTTTGCAAGCCACTATGAATGAATAAGAGAAGACAAGATGTTTGCTGTATTATCTACAGAAAAAAAAGCTGAATCAATTTTTAACAAGTGTTAAAGAAAGTTTCCTGTACTTCTTGATAGTTACAAACAGTACTTCATCAGCCCTGTCATAGTCACACTACCATCAGGATGTTTACCAACAACAAAGTTCATGATTTGGCCTTTGACACCAAGCCAACTGACACATCGCCGCTGTTATAGATTAAGACGTTACTTCACACACAGCATAATGGAGTTCACCACTAGTACTGCTAGAGAAGCAGATTGCTCCCTCTTCCTGAAAGGGAAGAGAGATTAGACTGGGTGTCACTGACCGTAATGTAATAAAGCCCTGGCGAGCCAAGGCACTGAGCCTTGAGCTCCACAGTAGCCTGGCAACTGTATACCTGCAGCATCTGGTCTCCTTCTGAGCAAAGAATACATGTCACAGTTCCACGGTTAGTCGGACCGGATCTTTAACTGGGAACCCAACATATCCATTGTTTTATTGTGGTGACACCATGAAAAGTGAATCCAGGAATCTAGGTCTGATAATATTCTGGTGATACCTGAGAGTAGATGGGTTGGGTGAACATGAGGAAGGGAAAAAGCTCTTCTTTTTATAAAGAAGCTGGTTTGTGGTTTTTATACCTCACTGAATAAACTGATAGCATTTTATTTGTACTGTAAACACAAAGCTCTATTTTCTTTAACAAAGAGATTTTGCATATCTAAGGCTAATCGACCAACTATTAAATTAACTCAAGTTCATTTATATAGTGCTGACTCACAACACATGTAATGTCACAGCAAATTGCAGTTCTTGGACCAATCAGATGTTTAAATAATTATGTATCAAACTTTTGTTATATTTACAGAGACCTATGGAAGGGAACAAAAACTTGTCATTTCATGTTTGGATTTCAACAGAGCTGACTTGGTCGGATCTAGCTAAAGCAGACCAATCAGAGTGGAATGGGCTTTGACAGAGTGGGTATCTCTTAGTTTTTACAGGAAACATGTAAACACGTGGAAGCTTTTGGCCGTTTTCACGAAAACTTTACACAAGCACATGCAGATTTTCAGTCACTGTCAATGTTCTCTGTGACTAATGACAGTTTGATCATGGTTTTCTTTCAATTTACCATTTACTGCCATTTAAGGTATTTCAGTTTTATGTTTTGCACATTGAGATCACTGTTATACTTAATAGGTCACCATCACAACAAAGCATTGGCTTGATCCCAGTCAAGTAATTTTCATATAAAACAAATGGGCATAGGGAGTGAGAGACATCCATTCCATGTTTAGGAAATTTGGGGCATGTTACAGCAGAAAAAACCTGACTGCAGTTTATTCTGCTGTGTATTCTAATTACTAAATGATTTGTAAAAATGTAACATTTAGCAAATGGTTTCTGCTGACTGAATTACAGCTGGTCAGCCAAAAATAAAAGATCTACATCTACCACAAAGCTTTTACTGTAACAACAGTAATCTACACATACCTTAGAACACCCCTCATCATTTCCCATGAAAATACTGATCCTTGACACACAAGCCTACTAACCCTTAAAAACCTTGACGAAATGCAGCTTCTTGTAATCAAAGTGAGCAGTTTTGTTTTGTTCTGATATTCTGTTTCAGTATTGAGTACAACCTAAATTTAACTTCCCTGCACCATCCAGGGTCATTCCCCGTGAATTTCCAGTGAAAAGAAAACTAAATAGGAATTATTTATTATAAGTTGCAAGTCAAAAGCTTCCTGACATTAAGGAGAAGATGTTATATTTTAGTGTCGGAAAAGATAAAAATTGAATGTTTAAAAAAATTAATAAATCACAATCTGCCTTTCAGCTGTTTTTGAAGCAAATGAGTCATTCTAAAATGCACTAATCTGACACAATAAGGGCCCTTAGAGCACGGCTTACTAAAATAAAAAACACTATGACCAGGTATGTATAATGATGTAGCAAATCTACCAGCAAAGTGAGACTGCCAACCGCTGTAAACAGAAAAGGATCATTCTGAAGGGATATGTAGTTGGTTATTGGGAACAGAAAAAAGATGGAGGAAGCATTTCTCTTTACCTAATGATCCTGCTAGGCGGGAAAGGGATCTAGGGCAAAGGAAGGTAGGGCCTGTATATATGGCGATACATTAACATTAGGTATGCATTTTTGTTTTATCGCAACACACAGTGTGTATCGCTTTATTCAAAAACCATCCTTTGCTATAATAAGCGCGAATGTGAACAGTAAGCAAGGCTCTGACCCTCGTTTTAACAGCAAGAACAACACTACAGGTTTAGCAGCTTTTTTACCAACTAAACCATCAGTAGACATAATATTCAACAAATTCTGTTGCAAAGCAAAGCTGCAGTTTGGCTGCACATTTTGAAGAAAAGCACAATAGACAGTAATCAACTAAGATGAATAGAGATCCATCCAATAATCAGACCACACAAATGCCAAATGGTAACAAGACCCCAAAATGGCCTGACCTGCCAGAGAAACATGCTGAAAACTGTTAAAGCAGCATCAAAACAGAGTAATGTTCAGGAATCAGTGACTTAAAGAGGAGCCTTTTATGTGTTAGAGAAAGCAGTCGTTGCAGTCTACCCTTTTAGGTTTAAAATAAATACAGCATCTGACCGGAAACTGTTAAATGATCCATATTTATAGTAATATTACAGCGTCATATAACCACGTTTCCAAGCGAACCCTGACAGACAAGAAAAGACCAGCGCAAACATGAGATTATGAGTTGTTAAAACAATAGAAAAACAACAGTAAATCTCAACAGCTGACAGTAATATAGTGCATTTGAACACTTTTCATAGAGTGATTACAGCGCTTAGAACAAAAGCAGAAAGCTGTTACAAAAAGCGGAGCTTTTCAGGTTTAGCATAAATGCAACGCAACGTGATCTTTGTTAACAAATATTAAGGCAGCAAAAGTCATATAACAACTGTTTTAAATTAAATGAACAGAGGTTGACTTTTTACTTAAAGTCACATTTGTTTAATGTTTCTGCCTTATTGTCTTTCCTTGATTTAGAGACATTTTCCTTTGGAAACATGTCGTCCTTCTATAATTCTATAACATCAGATACTGGAAACCCAGAACTCTCTAGTGGTTGAACAGCATTGTCACTTCACCAACAACCCTTGAGCAAGGCAAGCTTCTGCATCGGCGGGGGCGGGGTGTCAGTGATATGCTAAGGACCATTTAGAGGGATTGAGCTTCTAGAGAAGAAGTTGCCATGGTTGCTGCCTGAATAGTCACAAGATTGTCATTTTACACATCACACGATGCATTGAATGAATTCGTTATATCGCATATTTATTATATAAGCCCCTCATCTGAGGTCTGCTAAAGTAAATATGGGAAGAACAGATTTCTCCTCAACCACCAAAACTAGTATTTCTGTTGTGAAAACTTTAATACAAGATAATTAAACAATTAAAATGGGCCAAAATGGTAGTGTGCTCCAAATAACATTTTGCGATACAGTTACAAGTAAAACACCAAGTGATTATGTATTGAAACATGAGATTTTCAGTCACTTCCATTCACTGTTGCTTGGCTTGCTAGAATAAACATATTGCGGACACAGTTATTTAAAGTAAAGCGCTGCCACACACCCATGTGCCTTAAAGTAACAATACTGGTGAGAAGCAGAAAGGATATTATAATGACCTTTTAAATCCCTGGGTTTGGTGCCAGTTTGTTAGGCCTCTAAATTACTTCCTCTCAGACAAATTTATCATGTCTTCAACCCACTGACAAGACAAATTAGCATACAAATTTTCACCTCATAGCCCCTGGAGGTGTTATTATCACTACTTTCTTCTTGGGTGCCAAGTGCTTTATGAAATGATGCCCAAGTTCGATGTTCTATCATCACTCGTCTGCAACTTTCGAATGCCTTGTGCTTGTTTTCTTTCTTTTATGAAGTTCTATGTATTTCTTGACCACGGACATTGAAATAAATACATCTGTCATGATGAATTTATTATACAAGTCCGAAAACAACTGAAAAATACTAAAAATGATTTTGGTAACCTTGACAACGGTTGATTTACAGGTCACAATAATAAAGTGGCTTGTCAATGTTTTTGGAAGGCAATACTCACATGTAGCCTCGAAATCTGTTCAGGTCATTGTTGGGCTTTTCACATTCAATTATGCTGCTGTACTTTAGTGGGTCAAAGTCACAGTCCTGTGAACAGAAACATATCTCATAAATAAACATATATAGCTTTGGTGAATGATGCTACAAGGTGTGTAATATCAAACATCTACTCTCAGATGACCTAAGGGGACAATGAATGGAAGGTCATTTCTTTGTGACAGGGCAGTTAGCACATTTGTGGATATATTTTAAAGCAACACGTTTAAGGCAACATACAGCTTCCTTGTGTGAAATAATGAAAAAGATTAATAAATAAAAAGATATCAGCCAAGATGTCAAGAAGAGAACCATGGACCTCCACAAGTCTGGTTCATCCTTTGGTACAATTCCAAGATGCCTATAGGTGCCACAATCATCTGTTTAAACAGTTTTATGCAAGTACAGGTCCTTCTCAAAAAATTAGCATATTGTGATAAAGTTCATTATTTTCCATAATGTCATGATGAAAATTTAACATTCATATATTTTAGATTCATTGCACATTAACTGAAATATTTCAGGTCTTTTATTGTCTTAATACGGATGATTGTGGCATACAGCTCATGAAAACCCAAAATTCCTATCTCACAAAATTAGCATATCATTAAAAGGGTCTCTAAACGAGCTATGAACCTAATCATCTGAATCAACGAGTTAACTCTAAACACCTGCAAAAGATTCCTGAGGCCTTTAAAACTCCCAGCCTGGTTCATCACTCAAAACCCCAATCATGGGTAAGACTGCCGACCTGACTGCTGTCCAGAAGGCCACTATTGACACCCTCAAGCAAGAGGGTAAGACACAGAAAGAAATTTCTGTACGAATAGGCTGTTCCCAGAGTGCTGTATCAAGGCACCTCAGTGGGAAGTCTGTGGGAAGGAAAAAGTGTGGCTGAAAACGCTGCACAACGAGAAGAGGTGACCGGACCCTGAGGAAGATTGTGGAGAAGGGCCGATTCCAGACCTTGGTGGACCTGCGGAAGCAGTGAACTGAGTCTGGAGCAGAAACATCCAGAGCCACCGTGCACAGGCGTGTGCAGGAAATGGGCTACAGGTGCCGCATTCCCCAGACCTGGGCTACAGAGAAGCAACACTGGACTGTTGCTCAGTCGTCCAATGTACTTTTTTCGGATGAAAGCAAATTCTGCATGTCATTCGTAAATCAAGGTGCCAGAGTCTGGAGGAAAACTGGGGAGAAGGAAATGCCAAAATGCCAGAAGTCCAGTGTCAAGTACCCACAGTCAGTGATGGTCTGGGGTGCCGTGTCAGGTGCTGGTGTTGGTCCACTGTGTTTTATCAAGGGCAGGGTCAATGCAGCTAGCTATCAGGAGATTTTGGAGCACTTCATGCTTCCATCTTCTGAAAAGCTTTATGGAGATGAATATTTCATTTTTCAGCACGACCTGGCACCTGCCCACAGTGCCAAAACCACTGGTAAATGGTTTACTGACCATGGTATCACTGTGCTCAATTGGCCTGCCAACTCTCCTGACCTGGACCCCATAGAGAATCTGTGGGATATTGTGAAGAGAACGTTGAGAGACTCAAGACCCAACACTCTGGATGAGCTAAAGGCCGCTATCGAAGCACCCTGGGCCTCCATAAGACCTCAGCAGTGCCACAGGCTGATTGCCTCCATGCCACGCCACATTGAAGCAGTCATTTCTGCCAAAGGATTCCCGACCAAGTATTGAGTGCATAACTGTACATGATTATTTGAAGGTTGACGTTTTTTGTATCAAAAACCCTTTTCTTTTATTGGTCGGATGAAATATGCTAATTTTGTGAGATAGGAATTTTGGGTTTTCATGAGCTGTATGCCACAATCATCCGTATTAAGACAATAAAAGACCTGAAATATTTCAGTTAATGTGCAATGAATCTAAAATATATGAATATTAAATTTTCATCATTACATTATAGAAAATAATGAACCTTATCACAATATGCTAATTTTTTGAGAAGGACCTGTATAAACGGAATATCCAGGCATCATTTTGGAAAGGAGATGGATTCTGTGTCTCAGAGATGAACTTCATTTGGTGCAAAATTGGTCCATCTAATCCAGAACCAAAGCAAAATATCTTATGAATATATATTCTGAAGCTGGTAAGAGCTTCATTACCAACAGGGAATCCAATCCTGTATCTGGACAAGCTGAAAGGTCACTAAGAAAGGAAGAAGCCACTCCAAAAGTAACAAAGATATACAAATGCACTGAATGACAATTACTTTAATTTAAGAAGACGTGTCCTGTGATCTGATAAAACTAAAATGTGTGTGTTTGGCCATAATGACCATCGTTAGATTTGGATGAGAAGGTGAGAAGCTTGCAAATCTGATCAAACCATCATATCTGTAAAGGTATGGTAGTGACAGGCATCATGTTGTGCTGCAGGAGGGACCGGTGGAGTTAATAAAAAGACGCAATATGTGGAACTATTAAAATATCTTAGTTCAGCCAGAAAGGTTGATGCTTGGACCCAAATGGGTCTTCAAAGTAGACAAATTAGTTACAAAACGGCTTACCAAATCTTTTGGAATGGCCATCACAAAGCCCAGCCAAACCTTTGGTCACTCATGCCAATGCCAAACGTCGGTTTCAATGGTGCAAGGAGCGCAAATCTTGGGCTGTGGACAATGTGAAACATGTATTGTTCTCTGATGAGTCCACCTTTACTGTTTTCCCCACATCCAGGAGAGTTACGGTGTGGAGAAGCCCCAAAGAAGCGTACCACCCAGACTGTTGCATGCCCAGAGTGAAGCATGGGGGTGGATCAGTGATGGTTTGGGCTGCCATATCATGGCATTCCCTTGGCCCAATACTTGTGCTAGATGGGCGTGTCACTGCCAAGGACTACCGAACCATTCTTGAGGACCATGTGCATCCAATGGTTCAAACATTGTATCCTGAAGGCGGTGCCGTGTATCAGGATGACAATGCACCAATACACACAGCAAGACTGGTGAAAGATTGGTTTGATGAACATGAAAGTGAAGTTGAACATCTCCCATGGCCTGCACAGTCACCAGATCTAAATATTATTGAGCCACTTTGGGGTGTTTTGGAGGAGCGAGTCAGGAAACGTTTTCCTCCACCAGTACTCGTCGTCTTCCGCTTTATCCGGGACCGGGTCACGGGGGCAGCAAACTCAACAGAGACGCCCAGACGTCCCTCTCCCCAGACACCTCCTCCAGTTCCTCCGGGGGAAGCCCAAGGCGTTCCCAGGCCAGCCAAGAGACATAGTCCCTCCAGCGTGTCCTGGGCCGTCCCCTGGGCCTCCTCCTGGTGAGACGTGCCTGAAACACCTCCCGAGGAAGGCGTCCAGGAGGCATCCGGTATAGATGCCCGAGCCACCTCAACTGGCTCCTCTCGATGTGGAGGAGCAGCGGCTCTACTCCGAGCCCCTCCCGGATGGCCGAGCTCCTCACCCTATCTCTAAGGGAGTGCCCGGCCACCCTACGGAGGAAGCTCATTTCAGCCGCTTGTATCCGGGATCTCGTTCTTTCGGTCATGACCCAAAGTTCATGGCCATAGGTGAGGGTAGGAACGTAGACCGACCGGTAAATCGAGAGCTTTGCTTTTCGGCTCAGCTCTCTTTTCACCACAACGGACCGGTACAGCGTCCCAGTTACTGCGGCAGCCGCACCGATCCGTCTGTCGATCTCCCGCTCCATTCTTCCCTCACTCGTGAACAAGACCCGGAAATACTTAAACTCCTCCACTACATATATATATGTATGTATTTATATATGGCTCATTAGTCTGGTATTATAATAATCACAATAATTTTCATAACCCTAACTGACCTAAACAGGAAAGGTTAAGCGTGATTTCATGTCAGTAACGGTGGAAGAACGATCATGTGTGGTTTTAAACAGCATCTGACTAAAACAGTTTATTTGGTTAAAATTTAGCCATTTCTTTTCTATTCTGGTGTATACCAAAGATTGATGTTAGATTACTGACTTCTCCGAAGTTGTCCTGCGAAGATTATCTACGTTTTATTTGTCAGGTGAGTTTTGACAAGAACCTGAAGAACTTCAACCAGAGAAAGCAAACATTTTTCTGTAACTACAAATCTTCACCTGAGTTTCCACCACAAGCATGTAAACCAGTTATTCTGTACATTGCAAACAGTTTCAGAAACATTTCTATCCATTTTAGGCCACTGTTGACTGAATCAGTATGATTGTGCCTTCCCTGCATTTTACGATAAATTTTAACAGTAATAACCTGAAACTCCTCACAAGTAAGACTAAACTTGAAAACAACAACAAACAAAACAAAAGATGGGTGGCTGCGGCATAATACTATAAAATGTATGGATTTCATAGAAGTAAAAGAAAACGTTTGCCAAAAAATATGTGAAAACACACCAAAAATGTGGTGACATGAGGTTGAGGCAGATTTAAGCAAAAAAAAAACATGTGTTTCAGTCTCACCAACTCGAAGAAGCTGCGGACGACCTGCCTCTGCTTTAGGTTGGTCTCTCCATCCAGTGTGGCGGTCTCGATGTGGCACAGGCGATCTGGGTCGCTGGAGCTCAGCAGTAGGACGTCGGCGGGGAGAATCTCATTGCATCGCAGACGGACAAAGTCCCCAACATGCACTTCTTTCCAGTACTTCTCCACGTAGCGCTTATCCTCTCTGCAGAAACAAGCAGAGTGCAGACATTTTGGCGTTCATTTTGCTTCTTCAGACCCAGCTTTGGGGTGAATTAGAGCAGAGCCTGCAGTTCTGGTTTTCTTATCTATGAACACACTCCTAACAGCTGTGGAAGATGTTTACAGGATTGTAAAAGTTGTTATTGCTGGCAGCAGTGGGTCCATTAACAAATTGGACCTTAGAAATTAAAAATAGGATGTCATCAAAGTTCATGTACAAGTAGACAAATACTTTTGGCAATACAGTGTATGCATCGTCTGAAAAGACGAGATGCAGGTACTGTATGAGTTTAGTCAGCCAGGTGGGGGTAAGGTTGGGATGTCGAGCCCAATATCGTCACAACAAAGAAAAATTTAATTCTGCCCAAACTGGACAACAGCTTGGGTCAAATCTCTGCGAACACTTTGGAACCACTAAACACTGAGGCTTTTGATGCCTGTGAATTATGCTCTGTGCAGGGAGGACGACAGTGTTGCTTTTCATTACTGAAGTACAGACTGGGCACACATAGTCAGGAAACTGGTCAGAAACAGCTCATCAGGTTGGAAACTGATTCATAACTACAGTAACTGAGTCAGAACCAAAGCAAATGCTGTAGTATCAGCAGAACTATTTTTTATAAATTTCTCTGACAGACATGTGGGAAGGAATCCCAGTATCTCTATGTTCAAGGTGACCTGTATGAAGGGCCAGCCTGCATTACACGGTACTATATAAAAGGTACTCAAAGTCATTTAACTTTTTTTTAACACGTCACAAACTTGTGGTAATATTGTATTTGATAAGGACTTAATGATCGATAGACCAAGGTGATGTAGTGCACAATTGTTAGATGGAAGGAATATAAAACATGACTTTCAACATTTTTACATATAAAAACCTGATTAGTTTGGTTTGTAATTTCATCTCAGTATAGATTTAGCTTTTCTGTGAAGACCTTAGATTTTTGTCACAAAACATCAGAGAACACACAGCGTCATAAAGACTAAGGAACACACCAGACAGGTCAGGGATGAAGCTTTGAACGTCTCACGGAGCACTGTTCAAACAATCATTCAGAAAGGGGAAGGGGATGCTACAAACCTACCAAGACATGAACATCCAATTAAAATGACAGGCCAGGAAGGGAGGCCCATGGTAACTCTGGAGGAGCTAACTTTTAGTGATGCACACTGAATATCTGGCCTTTATAGAAGACTGGCAAGAAGTAATACGTAAGAAGTCCTGGACACAGCAAAAACGTGGAAGATGTGCATAGTGGGAAACAAACACTTCATGTCTCCTTGAACCCCCGTACGCACTGAGAATCTGCATCTACGATTTTCTCAGTGATCTGGGACATGACAATCCTAAGTGCTTACTTAGAAGGCAACTAGACTTCTCTTGTTTGTTGAAGATGTTTCACCGCTCAACCAAAATATTGTGATTGCTTAGTTTTCCCACAATGCTCTAAGAACACTTCCACCTTCCAGCACCCTACACTCAGTTACAACTTTAGATCCAACTGAGAATTTGTGGCAAGGCTTGAAATTTGATGTTCACAGATATTCTCCATCCAATCTGAGTGAGCTGGAGCTATTTGGCAAAGATTCTAGACCCTACATGAGCAAATCTAGGAGACATACAACACACATTTATTTTTCAAATCATCTACCATTTTCCTTCATCTGTATTACTATACACTACTGTATTTTGGTCAGTAACATTAAATCCAACAACAACAAAAAAAAACATTACATTTTGTGGTGGAAGTGAGAAAACAGGAAAAAAGCTTAAGGGGTATGAATAGTTTCGCAAGACTCTGAAAGTCTATTGTTTATTTTTTCTTCTCCGGGTCTTCCGTCATCAGCTGATGTGAGTGTACCAGATTCATTAGAGCAGAACAGTTTGTACGATTGAAGGGGGAAAAAAAACACTCCAGGTTCGGGACCCTGCTGGACACAGCTGCTGGCTGCCAGCTGGACTCCAGGCCGGACTTACCTGCTGTAGACCAGACAGTCCATGTGATTGATTTCTTTATCCGACCTGTGTCTTCTGTAGTCCTCCCAGAGGTCTTTGATGGCAGTGACAGACAATATAAAAGCTACAGGAGCCAGGGCAAGTTCGGGCTGAAATGCGTTGACAACCGGGACAAAATTGAGCAACGCGATGAAGACGAAGTAAACGTTGGCGAAGCGGTGGAACTGCTCGAAGAGGTTCTTTGGTAGAAATGACAGCACCGTGTACTTGGTCGTCTTAATTTTGTTGGTAGCGTAGTGTCTGTTAGGGTTTTCCTCGCCTTTGGCGTTGTCATAGTGGATGTTTGCGTGAACAGTCCTGGTTTTGTTCTCCTTGGGCTTTTTCTTTCGTTGCCTTTTGGCTTTTGAAGCTTTCGCCATCCCGGTATCTTCGCTCTCCCGCGCCATAGTCCGACGCTGCCTTAAACTTTTCCACTGTTAACGTTTTTGCCGTCCTCTCACACACAAAAAAAGACACCAGAAGTGCAGACTATGTTATCATTCTTTTAGCGAAGGAAAAAAGTTAAAGCCAGCTGTTTGCTTCGGTCACGCAAATCTCTCCTTTTTATCCATTTCGACTCCTACTTTGGCGAGTCAAAGGACAACTTTTGCGTGTTTGGCTTCTTTTTTCCTGCTTGTTAGGAAGGATGCTCAGAGAGTAGGGAGGGCTAGGACTTTCCGCGGCTAAACCACGGATCTGTAAATCACATGGATAGGTCACCGCCGAAGGCCACGGGCTGAGGTGTTGCTTACAGATCAGCGTCTGCGCGCAGCCTCAACATACGTGGTTCGTCGTGAGCAGATCAGGGGTCGCACTCCTGTGGAAATCTGACCCGGTGGCCCCTCCTCGAGCCAGCCTTTTTTTTTCTTTTTGCCACGCGGTAAAATTTTGTTTACACAGCCCACAGGAGGAAGGCAAGGATTTAAATTTGTCAAATGGGTAAAGTTTGAATTTTTATTTGTAAATCACTTTGGTGGGAAACAATTATATCTAAAAACACCGAACAAGTTAAGCTATACACGGTCTATTTGTGTAATATTTAATAACAATAGCAATTATAATAAGAATGATAATGATGCGTTTGGAAATTGAATGTGGAAAATGTTTTAAAAAAAGAAGGTTAAATAAAGGTGTCAAAAGGAGATGCATAGCTATCATTAGTGTTTGGAACAAAGCCGATTTTAATTAAAAAGGTTTGTTTTGTTTTTAATTTTCTGTTATTCTGATGTAGCTGGGATTGATGAGTAAGAAAGTTAGACACATAAGCCTTTTCAGATGCATTATGATTGATATAAAATGATGATGATAATTGTTAATAATTTTGTTTATTGTAAAATAAAACCTTCTTTTTGTTCTTATAACAATAGGACTCATTTATCCCTTAGAATCAAAATTTAAATTTAGTACAAAAGATAAGAAAATGTTCGGTCAATAATTTCTTCCTGTAAAAATACTTACAAGGACAGAAACCATGACATTCCACACCCCACCAACTGTCTGGCTCCTTCTGGGGGATCCCAGATGCCCCTTTTTCACCAATGCGGTTCGGAGCCAGTTCCCTAATATGATTTCGAACTGGTGACGCACGTTTCCACCAACGACAAGAGGTTCAGAAGCACAAACTCTGGTTCAACTCCGGCATTGCAGAATACTCGGTTCTTCTACACGAACCTAACGTCAACGTGGGCAGGTCAAAGCAGCAGACAATAGAAGCAACAAGTACAGCGATGAAGAATGTACCTTATAAACATTATTTATGTTTGTAAAAACACACTAAACATGCATTGTATAATTACTCGTTTCTGTTACACTCAAGGATGCTGAACATTTGCAAATGAAAACATTGTGCATACCATTGTTCTTGCATGGTGTCGCCATCTCCTTTTCCGTATTAACTGTAGTTAATGCATGCTCTCGTTTTGTCTTAAAAGGAACACTGCATGCAGCTCAGCAAGCTCCGATGTGTCACCACCAAGCTTCCCCCCACCCTGTGTAACTCCCCCTAATGATGACTCATGCTTGGTTTGCAAAACTGATGGAAATAGGCGTTGGTGCTCAACAAAGCACCAACGTTCGATGGCACACGAACTGAAATGGTTCAAGAATGATAGTTCTTTCAGTGGAAAAACGCTAAAAGTGTTTCCAGGCAAGAATGGGTAGATAGTCCCATCAGCGTAATCTGGAGCTTCCCCAAGGTCTGCACTCAGTAGAACGGGGCTGGAAAACCATCAAAAGGAGGTGCAAAGGAGACATCCCATTCAGATGTCCAAACCAACTCAAAAGACTTCTTTTTATACAGAGCTGAGTAGATTGAGTGGCTCAATTCCGAGCTCCCCTCAGATGACATAGCTCCTCACCCTCTCTAAGTCTGAATCCTAAGAAGGAGGCTCATTTCAGTCATCTGTATCCAGGATCTTGTTTTTTTGCCACAATCCATATCTCATAACAGTAGGTGAAAGTTGGAACATAAACAGACTGGTAAATTAAGAACTTTATTCTTTGGCTCAACTCTTTCTGCACCACAACAGAGCGGAACAATGCCTACAATACTGCAAATGAAGATCCAATACATCCATGGATCCCTTGCTTCATCCTACCATCACTCTTCAATAAGACACCAAGATACTTAAACTAAAACCCAGGACCCAGAGGCAGCAATCCATGTTTTTCTGTTAGAGAACCGTGGCCGCACACTTAAGAGAATCAGAATCAGCTTTATAAACCAAGTTTGTGCACACAAGCAAGGAATTTGACTTTGGTTCCGCTTTGACGTTTTAAATATAAATGTATAAAAAGAATTGTTGGAAATAAAAAGGTTTTTTTGTGGATATGTAAACTGTTACAAAAAGAAGACAAGGTTGAATTAGTGGAAATATGCATGCTATCAATTTGGGAATTGATTGGTAAGTGTTCATCAAAGGCACAGTCTGGGGAATCTCTGTGGCGGCTGGTTTTGCAAAAAGTGCTCTGTTGTGCCAACCTAAAGGTAAATGTCTAAACCGTTTGTGTCCAGGATGCATGGGGTCTGCAAACAATGTAGCTGCCCTGGTTCTGACGCAAGGCATGTAAAGTTTAGGATGGAAGGAAGGGCAGCCCCGATGATCCTCACTGCAGATCTGATTGTTCGTTGCAGTTTGGACCTCTCCTATTTTGTAGATTAGCCTAACCACACAGTGAAGGATGCTCAGGGTAGATTGAAAATTGGCAATGTAGAAGATGACCAGCAGTTCCTGTGAAAGGGTTTACTTCTTGAGTTGCTGCCAGAAGAACAGTGTCTTCTAAGCCTTCTTCTGAACATTGTCTGTGTTTTAGGACTAACTCAGGTCCCGAGAAATGGTGGTTGCTAGGAAGCAGAAGTGATCCACAGAAGACACGGTGTTGTTCAGGATGGTCAGGGGAGGGAGTGTGGGGTTGTTCTCCCTGGGAGTCCACCGTCATCTCCACTGTCTTGAGTGGGTTAAGCTCCAGGTGGTTCTGATTCCACCAGTAGACCAGCGATCACCCCTCTGTCTGTATAGCCGACTTGTCGTCCTGGATCAGACCAATGACAATGGTGTCATCTGCAAACTTCAGGAGTTTCACAGATGGGCCTGCTGAGGTCAGATCATTTATGTAAAGAGAGAAGAGGAGTGGGGAGAGAACGCACCCCTGGGGTGGCCGGTGCTAATGGTTTTTGTGCAGGGGATGCTCCCAAACCTCACCTGCTGCTGCTGTTAATTCAGGAAGCTGGTGATCCACTGACAGGTGGATGCCAGCACTCTGAGCTGGCTACAATTCTGGTGGAGGATTTCTGCGTTAATGACGTTGAAGGCTGAGCTGAAGCCCACAAACTGAATCCTGGTGTACACCCCTGCATAATTGAGATGGTGCAGGATAAGGTTTAGTCGCAAGTTGGATGCATCGTCTGTCAACTTGTTTGTCTAGTAAGCAAACTGCAGGGGATCCATCAGGGAGCCTGTGATGTCCTTAAGATGCTTCAACGCCAGTCGCGCTAAGAATTTCATGACCACAGATTTCAGGGCGACAGGCCATGTACTTATTTAACCCTGTGATGGTGTGTTTCTTTGGTACCGGGATGATGGTGGAGCATTTGAACCACAGGGGAACCTCATACAGCTCTAGAGACCTGTTGACTGTTGAAGATCATAGTGAAGATGGGGCCCTGACTGACTCACATCCCGCCTGCTTCACAATGGCCTCTGAACCTCTTAGCCTGCAAAGACCAACAAAAACCACATCATCTGCAAAAAGCAAAGGTAAGTCCCTGAGATTCACAAATCACACATCATCCCCACCACAACTGTGCCTTTAGATGCTGTCCATTAACACCACAAAAGGCTTTTCTGAGGCGTAGTTAAGAATGGGTCAGAGTTTTGCCTTCCAAGAGGACAATGACACCAAACATACAGCAAGAGCTACAATGGAAGGGTTTAGATCAAAGCAAATATGTGTGTTGGAATGACCTAGTCAAAGTTCAAACCTAAATCTAAGTGAGAATGTTATGTCTTGTTGACATTTAAATGTTTTTTAAAGAGGAATGATCAAGCATCAAACAGCAACACTGTTTGATAGATCCAATGTTTAAGCTATATTTAAATGCATGGAAATCATTGCATGCAGTTGAATGTTAGTGTTCAATTTTATTTTAATATTTTCTATACATCTATTGACCGTGGTCCATTTTTTTGTCCAGTAAATATAGCCAATTATAATCCCAACCCTTTTTAAGTAACATTAAGTAATCATTTTACATTACATTTAAAGATTCTGTGTTTCTTTTCCTGAAGACATCACGTTTCACAGGCACTATTGCCACAGTCACTGAATGAATCTCTGGCCACACTCCCTTACAAAGTATCTATCAGTGAAGCTCCTTTCAGGCTGCAAGAGGAAGGAAAGATTAGTATAAACTGCATTCAGAGACATCTTTAATATACAATAGCCATTGTTGCACTGTTGGTACATTTTCAGCTTTCAAGTACAGCCTTTAAAAAGTGCTGTCTCTGGAAAAACCAACCTTCCTAGATTCAAGTTTCTGAACATAGAGCACCTTTACGCAAGAAAGATGCAATGTTCAGAGGAAGAAAAGGTACAATTTGACGAGCTATAAAAGAGGCCGACAAGCATAAACGTGCATGTAGCCTCTAATGTAACAAATGAAGAACATGAGCGAAGGGGAGAGTCACAATGTCACGAAACCGCAGCATCGTCACACAGTGCTGTGAAGAAGGATTTTCCCATTTACAGATATCTTCTGCTTTTGCTTTTTTTGTAACATAAATGTTTTAGATCATCAACCAAATTTTAATATCAGAGAAAGATAACCTGATGAAATACAAATACAGTTTGTAATCAATGATTTTATTTATTAGGGGATCAAATCTATCCAAACCAACCTAGCCCTGTGTGGAAATACAATTACCCCTGTGTTCAATGAGGAATTAATTATGCTGAGTAGCCACAATTATTTAGTTAAATTTCACCGGTACAATGTATAAATCATTTAACAGAACATGTCTAACAAAATGAAGTAGGCCAAAATATGTCAAAAAGCAACACATCATGTGCCAATCAAAAGCAGATCAAGAACAGATCAGAAACAAAGTCATCTATTTGTCTTGAAAGGATTGGGAAGACATTTCTAAGGTTTTCGGACTCCAGTGAATCACGATGAGAACCTTTATTCACAAATGGAGAAAACATGGAACATTGGTGAACCTTTCCAGGTATGGCTGTCCTATCAAAATCACTCCAAGAGAGGATCCACTACTCATCCAGCAGGTCACAACGAACCCAGAACAACATCTATGGAGATGCAGACCTCACTTCCCTCAATTAAAGTCTATGTTGATGATGCAGCAATGAGAAAGACATAAATAACTTAACTAAAGTGAAACCATTTCTAAAAAGCTGTGAGTCATTTTATATTTAGTCTAAAAAAACAACATAGCATTTCAAAAAAAGAACATCATAAAAGTCAGACACGACGGTTGATGGTTTGGGACTACTTTGCTGTTTCTGGACCAGGGTGAGATGAAATAACTGATGAAACCATGGATACTGCTCTCTACGAAAACATCATGAACAAGAATGTCCCAGGCATAAGTGTTAAACTGTAGTACACTTATCTTATGCAGCAGCAGAATGATCCAAAGCAAACCAGAAAGACCACCCCTGAATGGCTCAAAAAGTAAAGGTGAAGGTTTTAGAGTGGCCTAGGTATAGTCTGGACTTAAATTCAATTGAAACCCTGTAGCATCACTGAAAAACATGCCATTCCTACTCAGAAAATGAAGAAGTGTGGGCCAAAATCCATCCACAGAAATTTAAAACACAACTCATTCCCAGCTATCACAACCAGTTTTTAGGTTTAGAGGGCAATTATGTTTTCATATAGGACCATAATATTTTGGATAGCTTTTTTTACCTTAATAAATGAAATCATTTGAAAACTGGATTTTTTATTTATTAGTTCAGGTTATCTTTCTTTCTATCTGATATTAAAACTTGCTTAATGACCTGAAACCAGTGTGATAAAAAAATGCAAAGACAGAAATAATCTGTAAGGGAGAAAAACCTTTCAATGACACTGTATTGCACATAGTTGGTTTACTGCCAGGGGTTAAAAATTCCTATAAAATTAAATATGAACTACAATATTATGGGCAGAGATTCCAAAAGAAAGCAGTCACCCATGTATAAACCTCTATAAACTGAAATGACAGGACTCTCAAAGTGCTGAAATATTAGCACCTCCTGAGGCTGACTGGCCACTTAGCCAGCAGGTTCACTGAAGGTGATAAATCAAAGTCCCATTGCAGGGCGGTCTTCAACAATTTGCTACTGCACGATCCAGCTGTTGGGCTGAAAAATAATGGCTGATTGTACACTGCAGCATCTTGGCATGGAGAACAATTCAATTTCCACATGATGAATGACCAGCGAGAGGTTGGTTCTGAAACAGCAGGCTGAGTATGGCCTCCAAATGCCCAGCATTGAAAGAAACAGTAGGAAACAATTCAAAAGGTAATGCTTTTTAGAGAAAATAAAATCATTCGAAAGTAAGACAAATTTTGTGCACAATGTGTTTGCCACAGCTTTAGCAGGACAAAAACAATTTTATCTGGATTAACAGGCATTGCAATGGTAATAAATGTGCATTTGTTTTCAGCTCTCTGAGGCAATACATAGTAGAACTACCGCAGTTACAGCTGCAAGTCTTTTTGTGATATCTCTCTACATAACTAGAGATTGAAACTGTGACCCATTCTTATTTCCAAAGTAGTCTCAAGTCTTTTACTGACTCGAAACTGTTTTTTTTACCATTTACCTGTCCATTTACATGAACTAGTCTTTCTGTCCCAGCTGAAGAAAAGCAATCTGTCAGCTTCCCATGTACAGCTTGTGGTAGACTTTCAGCAGAACTTTCTACAACTTTCTTTCAACAATGGCTTTCTTCTCGCTATTTAACAATAGTTAAATATCGGTAGGTCCTCGAAGAAACTTCGGCTAGTAGATAGAATACAAAGAAAAACCTTTCCTGGAGAGTCAAATGTTTTTAGAGTGCAGCTTTGTTTGGGGAAAAAAAAGTTGGCTAGCGTTAGCAAAAATGTAAAAATGCCAAATTAATGATGAAAAGTTCTTGCTATCTCGGTTGTATTTTAAAGAAAGAGCCAAAGGAAGAAAAAAACATTAGCTTCTACCATTGACTAAAACTGCCAGATAGGAAAATGCTTTAAAAAGGTAGTTGCTTTGTTTAAGTTCATCCACCGTTACTTTCTATTTTCTGAGCCGTCCAAAGCTTGGGATATTGTTTTATAACCTAACTCTGCTTAAACCTCCCCACAACTTTCTCCCTGACCTGTTGTGTTCCTTGGTCTTTATGGTGCGGTTTGTTAACTAATGTTTCCTTTCAAACCTCTGGGGCCTTCCCAGAACAGCTGGACTTAATTTCACAATTTGACTCTATTTTCTAAGTATATGACTTCTAAAAGCAATAGCTTGCACTGGATTTCATTAAGGGGTATTAGATTAAAAGGGCATGAATGCACCTGCTTCCTCCTTAAAAATCTAAAAAAATACAAAATCAATAAAACACAGGTCTTATATCAAGTATAACAAAAAGTAAAATAAAACTAGAATATATAAAGCAGCACATATTGGTTAAAACTACAGTAATATACTATGGAGTGTTCTTGGAACTACATTTGATAAAATTACTTAGAAGGCAAGTGATTTCAGTCCTCCAAGAAGAAAAGAGGTTAATAGAGCCAGATATCATGCTGCCTGCCAGAAGAGGGCATGATGCACTCCACTCCATGTGTACTCTTTCAATTACAGTGTGAATTTGGATCATTTGGGTATAACAAACTATTTCATTTTTCTCCATTTTCACTTCATATTACATTAAATAACCCTATGATAAACTTGGTGAGAAATCCTTCATCAGGCCACACCGGACTGGAATGTACTGGAAATGGAAAGTTTATACCTGTGTCATGTCTAAAAATGTCAAGCAAACAAACATGTATTTGCTGTACTTGTGTAATATCTGTTCCTGACAGACCTAAAAGATTTTCATCCAATGTTTTTCAGAATCTAGTCTGTAATTTCACCAAATAAAAAATACAGCCAAACTGATACCATCCCGCATTCTCACAGCTACAGAAGCTGAGAAAATAGAAAACACAATCATGAAACATGTGTCCTTCTCTGCCTATAGGACTACTGGCTTATTGTGACACGGGAACAAAGTGGGGCTCCAGAGTGAAGAGGTCCACCCACAGCATCTTTAGATGTAATCTAATAGTACACTCTAAAAACTGCAGACCCCAAATGCTGGGTTTATGCTATTTGGACAGAAGTTGATCAATTTTACCTAACCGCTTATCAAAGACTTTCACCCAGTTTCATGGGTTCTAGTAGAGACTAGAAGGAACCCCATCACGCTTCACCAACCACTATTTTGAACTAAACAAGAATCTGACAAGACTTCACTCAACCTCTTCCAAAAGAAGAAATTAGACATGGTAGGATTTTAAAAATGATGCTGTAGAATAATGTTAATGTCAGCAGGTTGTGTTACTGCCTTTAGGTTACGCTAGAGAACCAGGTTTTACATGCTAAGCAGTTTGTGCAAGCTAGTGCTACCTAAGTTCAACATTCACACTAATCAAGGAACTGGTCATAAAGTCAATACAGACATGCAATATTTTATGCAGTGTTACACACGATCATTACATTATGACTGCCTGCCTAATTGTGTGATGATACCCATTTTTCTGGCATAAAAGCGCTGACCAGTTGAGACATGGACTCCACTGGACCTCTAAAGGCGTGATCCTTTAGGCCCTGTAGGTTGTGAAGTACGTCCGTTGTAGTTTGGACTTGTTTCTCCATCACATCCCACAGATGATTAACTAAGATTTTGGGAATCTGAGGGCAAGGTCAACACCCTAAACTTCTTGTTGTGCTCCTTAAACCAGTGGTGTACCATTTTTGGATTGTGGCACGGACTGTTATCCTGCTGACAGAGAAAAGAGCCATAAGGAAACAGCTTCTTCCATTGTTCTGAGGTCCAATTCTGTTGTTCAAGAGCGACAATGTGTATTACACTGTGTATTCTGATGTCTTTCTATCAGAACCAGCATTAGCTTCTTTAGCAATCTGAGCTACAGTTATTTGCCTGTTTGATTGGACCACACAGGCCAGCCATCACTCCCCACATACTGTACAACAGTGAGCCTTGGTCAAGGACACTCTCCCTCGGTGAATGCATGGATGGATAAAAATAATTATTGTTTAGTTTTATTTATTAATCCAGATTCTGGGTTATTCTTTTCAACCTTCTCTTTGGTAGCCTCAACATCTGACATTAGTCACTTTAACCTATTTTTTGTGTTGTAAACCCAAAACCCATAAACCAACCAATGTCTGTTGCATTAAATCAGCCCAGACCTGGCTCTTTCAATATTTGGCCTAGACCTGGGTTAGCACAGTTACCCAAATTGTCATTCTTAAACACAGCAGATTATCAAGACTAGATTTCTTATGTGTTCCTTGGTGAACACATTTCTCTCAGATATCATATGACTCTACTAAAAGTAACCTAATTATGAGTTTTAGCAGTAGGTCATCTTACAGCTGCTAAAATGTGTGTACCTATAAACTCTCCAAACCTTTTTTCTACTGTCTCTGTGCAACACATTTTAGGACGTACACAGGATGGATTGTACATCTCTTGTTTTAATAAATCAAAGCAAACATAAAAACAGGACTCAGCATGAGCAAAGGCCCCTCATTTTGACTGGTTACATGTCAGTAACATTCCACCACCTAAACTTATGAATCAATGTGATCTGATTAAGTAAGTCAGTTCAGAGTGATGGATACACATGGGAAAAATATGAAAAACCATCTTTCATTCTGAGTGTAAAACACCGTACTTCCCCCCTCGAACGTATGCTTACTGCTGTTTTTTTCACACAGATAAGCAATAGCCAAGTCTGGTCATTTCCAGGTAAGCCACCAATAAAGCTGATGATTTTGTCGAAGCTGCAGACCACTCTGTAGGAATGATGGGGTGTTTTGCTTACAGTTTTGATGGCAACATTGATAAGCTACAGTTTTCTCAACCTTTAAAGAGGTCAAGTACAGGTCCTTCTCAAAATATTAGCATATTGTGATAAAGTTCATTATTTTACATAATGTCATGATGAAAATTTAACATTCATATATTTTAGATTCATTGCACACTAACTGAAATATTTCAGGTCTTTTATTGTCTTAATACGGATGATTTTGGCATACAGCTCATGAAAACCCAAAATTCCTATCTCACAAAATTAGCATATTTCATCCGACCAATAAAAGAAAAGTGTTTTTAATAGAAAAAATCTGAGCTGTGTATCTCTGCAGTTCCTCCAGAGTTACCACTTGGCTGCTTCTCTGAAGAATACTCTGCTTGCCCGGTCTGTCAGTTCTGGGTGGAAGACCATGTCTTTATAGGCTAGCAGTTTGGCATTCTCTTATTTTTGAATGATGGATTGAACAGAGCTCAACAGAGATGTTCGAAGCTTGGGGAAATTATAATATAGTGTAGCATAATCCAACTCCTCTTTAATCTTCTCTACAACTTTCTCCCTGATTTGCCAGGTTTTCCTTGGTCTTCATGATGGTTTTTGTTTACGAATGTTCTCTAACAATTCTCTGAGAACCACTGGATTTAAACTAAGATTAAATGTGTCACAGGACATCTTTATTTAATAAGTACTGTAAATGACTTCTGGATATTTTTTGGAGTGAGAGTAAAATGGTGCAAATTCAGGTGTGTTTAAGTTTTTTCCGATTGTTCGTAAAAACATTTAAAAAGCATGCATTATTTTCTTCTAACATTATTATGGGCTGCTTTGTGTTTGTCTACCACATAAAACCCCCACGGGTCAGATTAGTGTTTGTGAGAAGGATCTAATGCAGGCTGACAGGAGGCGGAGATGGATGCAAATTTGAAAGGTTTTAATAAATAAGCTTACTAAGAACAAAACCCATTGTCAAAAATCCCAAAATATGATTCCAGAAACCAGGAGCCAGAAACATTGGGAAGACAACTGAATGATCCAGCAGAGACTGAATGAACCAGAGAGGAAAATGTACTGAGGACAGAAACGATAAACCAGAACAATCAAAAAGCAGAACACATCTCAAGAAGAAAGTAACATAAAAAACAAAGGAGACAGAGAAACTCAGAAACAGGAAGTAAAGACCTCATAGAACAAAAAGGAGCAGACTAACCAAAAGAAATAGCAAGCTGCAACTAAGAAACTCAAAAACTAAAGACTACAACACTAAATAAACAAACTATAACAGATTAAACACACAATCAAAACTATCCAGACAATTAAAAAACGTGATGTTTAAAAAATAATAAAAAACAAAATCTATTTGTTGTCATCATCTTGAGGCAAGAAATAATGAGTATTCCTTTTGGTGATATTTACTTGAAAAAGATTTGGGATTTTTCACAAAAACCCTGCAAGTAAAGACTATCAAGTTGACGGTGTAACATCTACAGGGGTTGGAGAATGAAACTGAAACACCTGTCATTTTAGTGTGGGAGGTTTCATGGCTAAATTGGACCAGCCTGGTAGCCAGTCTTCATTGATTGCACATTGCACCAGTAAGAGCAGAGTGTGAAGGTTCAATTAGCAGGGTAAGAGCACAGTTTTGCTCAAAATATTGAAATGCACACAACATTATGGGTGACATACCAGAGTTCAAAAGAGGACAAATTGCTGGTGCACGTCTTGCTGGCGCATCTGTGACCAAGACAGCAAGTCTTTGTGATGTATCAAGAGCCTCGGTATCCAGGGTAATGTCAGCATACCACCAAGAAGGACGAACCACATCCAACAGGATTAACTGTGGACGCAAGAGGAAGCTGTCTGAAAGGGATGTTAGGGCGCTAACCTGGATTGTATCCAAAAAACATAAAACCATGGCTGCCCAAATCATGGCAGAATTAAATGTGCATCTCAACTCTCCTGTTTCCACCAGAACTGTCCGTCGGGAGCTCCACAGGGTCAATATACACGGCCGGGCTGCTATAGCCAAACCTTTGGTCACTCATGCCAATGCCAAACGTCGGTTTCAATGGTGCAAGGAGCGCAAATCTTGGGCTGTGGACAATGTGAAACATGTATTGTTCTCTGATGAGTCCATCTTTACTGTTTTCCCCACATCCGGGAGAGTTACGGTGTGGAGAAGCCCCAAAGAAGCGTACCACCCAGACTGTTGCATGCCCAGAGTGAAGCATGGGGGTGGATCAGTGATGGTCTGGGCTGCCATATCATGGCATTCCCTTGGTCCAATACTTGTGCTAGATGGGCGCGTCACTGCCAAGGACTACCGAACCATTCTTGAGGACCATGTGCATCCAATGGTTCAAACATTGTATCCTGAAGGCGGTGCCATGTATCAGGATGACAATGCACCAATACACACAGCAAGACTGGTGAAAGATTGGTTTGATGAACATGAAAGTGAAGTTGAACATCTCCCATGTCCTGCACAGTCACCAGATCTAAATATTATTGATCCACTTTGGGGTGTTTTGGAGGAGCGAGTCAGGAAACGTTTTCCTCCACCAGTATCACGTAGTGACCTGGCCACTATCCTGCAAGAAGAATGGCTTAAAATCCCTCTGACCACTGTGCAGGACTTGTATATGTCATTCCCAAGATGAATTGACGCTGTATTGGCCGCAAAAGGAGGCCCTACACCATACTAATAAATTATTGTGGTCTAAAACCAGGTGTTTCAGGTTCATTGTCCAACCCCTGTATATATCAAGGGCCTAATCTTTAGAAGATTTGCGTGTACAAAACCGCATGTAAACCTATTTGCTACAAACAAGGTGGTACCAAATCAGCGGAACTGCGGGCGCAAACTTTTTTGCGTGTCATGAATATGCAAAACATATGATAATGACCCAAACGTGCAAATTCATGGGAGGAGAACTGCAAATGTGATCCCTTACCACCTGCAATGCGATTTTTATAGCCTGAAATGGTGTGCAGCGCAATTGTTGCGTGTGGATTTAGCATGTTTGAAATGCAGGTGCTACCTGGGACGCAAAAATGCTGTCACTTTAGCCAGAAGGAGGCATAGATAGAATGACAGATGACAGGGAGAGAGAATTTTCTGTGCATGTGCCAACAGATTTTGGTTGACAAAAATAAAAACATTAAAAATAGATGAGAATAGAGGATTCTATGTAGGATTATCTAAGCTCTGATTTGGAGCTAATCACAAACAAAAGCCATGATATTTCTCCTATGGTAAAACTCCTTCCAATACTTCATTCAACATCATTCCAGCGTAACATCGCTGTCAGTGATCATCTGCTGAACAAACCTGATCATGGCAAAATGCGCACATAACTGATCAAGCGCTCACAGCCTGTAATCGCACATCATGCAAAAGACCCACTGTGCTTTGATGTTGATAATTTGATTAATTGGGAAGAACTAAAGACATTATAAGGCACAAATTCGGTAAAATCATTGGAAAATAATTAATTTTTATATATGTTTGATTTTTTGCAGGACAGTTATGTGACTGTATGTTTTAAAAATAGCAATTGCAACAATCTAGGTTTATGTTGCTAATATGACGTTCATACTTAAATATTGTGGCTGTTTATGATAAACTCTGAAGTCTTCAAACATATACTCAAAAAAACAACAGAATCTGTTGAGTCTCTGAAAAGAAATAAAAGATCAAGGGGGACAAAATAATTAACAGACAGATTTGTCTTTTATATTGTTAATATTGATTGGCCAATTTGTTGCGAGTTACGTTGAGCAAGATAAGATAAATAATCTCATCAGGGCAGATGACAAACCTGAGTAGCACAACAAAAGTTAACTAACTGTAACAGTCCAGAAAAACAAGAATGGAACAGAAGCAAAAATATCAGCAACTGGATCATTTATGGAGCGCAACAAGCCTTGCATATTTCTAGCAACACAGCAGAGGATCTTGTTCCAGCCAGTAACACATGCAATTTCCTCATTTAAATAGGGCGGTATTTGGGATCTTTGAAGATCAGGCCCTAAGTCATTCTCTGAGCATGGCTTGACTTAAGCTATAATCAAACTTTCAAAGTGCAAGTATTTGCTCATTAACCTTAATTATAAAACTTTCACACTTTGGATGTGTCTTCTCTGTAGCAAATTAAAGTCAATTAAATCAGGGCAATTTTTTCTGTTTTACAAACTCTCATTGCTACTCCTACCCAAACTCTGTTGTTTGTGTCACATCAACCCACATTCTGCAAGGAGCAGAATTTTATAATTAGGATGCTCAGGCGCAGCTAAGGGAGATAATCATTTTAAACTCATCTCTATTGAAATGACAACATGCTTTTCTTTAATTAACCACACCAGTGTGCACTTCATGAATTCGTGGGAGAAATGTTCATTCAATTAGTTTTTTCATTAAACACCAGTCAGACTCTGCATGCTTTGTACACAGCCTCACGCTTACTACTGTTGCCCTTCACCTCTGCTAATAAACACACACACGCGCACACACACACACCTAAACCCTAACCAACCAGTTCATACCAAACCTTAACCCTAACCATAACTCAATTTATACCCTAGTCTTAAACCTAATCCTTGTCCAAAGAATGGAATTTGGAAAAGTGAGGACCAGGAAAATGTCCTCACTTTGCAGTACAAATACAAAAAATGGTTCTCACTCAGCAGCAAATACAAGAACACACACACACACACACACACACAGATGTAATGACATCTTTAACTTTATTAAAGTGGATGTTGTTTAAGTTAACATCAGGCTCTTCGACACACTCTCCCAGCTGTGCTAGAGGGCATGGCTGTAATGTTCTCTGGAAGTCTTAAATTCTGATTAATTATGGTCCAAACAAGTTTCCATAGCAGATCTATCTATGAAAATTTATACCATCCACTATGTGATGGTGATACCTGTAAATGGTATAGACACAGACAACTCAGGTATTTTAACTGTGTTGCAATAAATAGTACTGTAGAAAGAAAATTAAATGTCATATGAAAATTTTCCATGACCTTGGTGTTTACCGTTTCAGTGACGGCAAAGGTCAGAAAAAATACACCAGATTTGTTAAGGATTTGGAAAAGTTCTTTTTGGACTGTATCAAGGACTGTTCCCTAACAGTGTTGAACATCTGGTGAGATTATGGTGGTACTGTACATTACTTTGGTGGCAGTATTTGGGTCCTGAGTCCTGTGGGTAAAATTATTGTGCTGATACAATCAGTGGTAGTTTATTCATCTTCCAAATCCCCCTGATTAGCTCACCTGCAACCAGTGTCATTCCCCACCCTTTCCTGTTTAATGTATAAGCTCTCTGGTTGTCCCTGATCATTGCTGGTTCCCCCTGTTTCTCTGCTTGTGCTCCATGCCCTGTCCTCCTCCTCCAAGATCTGTAAGTTTTTTTATTTATATTAAACTTGCTTGGCATTTTGGTCCTAAACTCAACAAGCCAAACATGACACAGATTTTGACTTTTAAGAACATGAATTTATCTGACTGCATTTAGTTCACGCTTAGTTAGATCTGTACTGTGTCCTTCACGGTAAGGCTGAAACTGGTGGTAAAGTTCAGAAACTTTAAGGAAATTTAAACCAGATGTTAGAAAACATCTCAGGGCGGAAGTGTTATTTGTTATGGTAACACTGAAAGGACAGCCATGCGAAAATAAGCAAAAAAACTTCACAAATCAAAAGAATTTTGTTTTTCCCAAGTTTAAGATGAATTTTTTTGTCATGCTGCAGATTCTCATTTGCATTTTGGTTTGGACTTTGACTGACACATCCCACAAATGTGGTTTGATCTAGATCAATCTTTGGAGTTTGGACTTTATGTTTAGTGTAGTATGAACCTTCACCCCAGTCTTAGATGTTTGGTTTTTCACAGGGTTTGTTTCAGAATTATCCTGTATTTAGCTCCATCCATCTTCCAGTTAACTCTGAGCAGCTTCCCTGTCCCTGCTGAAAAAAAAGCATCCCACAGCATGATGCTGCCCTTATGTTTCACCATCAGGGTGATGTTTTCACCGTGGGGATGTGCAGTATTAGATTTTCTCCTCACAGTGTTATGCATGAAGGCCAAAGATTCAATTCCAGTCACATCTGATCAGATAACTAATCTTTGCTGTCACCCATACATGGCGTGTAAGCTCTTTAAACAATGGTCTAGCATGTGCTACTGGGTTCCAACCATAGGCAGCCTTACATTCACAAAAAGTACTCTACCAGTAAAAAGTTTTCGATACACTTTTTCAC
Organism: Girardinichthys multiradiatus; assembly: GCF_021462225.1. Lineage (NCBI taxonomy): Eukaryota > Metazoa > Chordata > Actinopteri > Cyprinodontiformes > Goodeidae > Girardinichthys > Girardinichthys multiradiatus. Next base: position 39,986,366 of record NC_061802.1, on the reverse strand, counting down.
TTCACGAGTCTCTTTATTTTCATAACTACTTACATTGTAGATTCTCACCAAAGGCAACAAACCTATAAATGAAAACACATGGAGTTATGTAGTAAACAAAATGTGTGAAATTACTCTAAACATTTTAACATTTTAAATTCTTCAAAATGTCCACCCTTTGCTTTGCTCTCTTGGCATTCTCTCCATAAGCTTCATGAGGTGGTCAACTGAAATGCTTTTCCAAAGAGTCTTGAAAGAACTTCGCAGAGGTTCATTGAGGTTAATATTTCTGTCAAAGGTTAATATTTCAGTCATCACAGCAAAGGGTGGTGACTTTAAGAAATCTTAAATATAAAACAGATTTGAAGTTCTTGTACATTTTTTTGTTTGATTCATAATTCCATATGTGTTCATTCACAGTTTTGATGCCTTCAGTGAGAATCTTCGTACAATGTAAATAGTCATAAACCATTAAATGAAAAGGTGTGTCTAAAACCTTTGACCAGTAATATATATTGATGGCTGAGGCATGACACCCCACACTTCTGAGGCTTATCTGGTTTCCTCCTTCTGGGGTTCAGCGAATTACTGTATATAAAGGACAGGGAAGCTGATGAGAAACACACTGCAGCTTGTGCCAGTCACCCTGAGCAGCTACTGTTCCCTAAACCAATGCATTATCTCTTCTCTGCAACTGATCTAAAACCACACATCAAAACCACAAATGGCTCCCTTCATGCTACTCTAATATAAAGGCCTAGACATAATCTGCAAAAACAGAAGAATTTGTTTGCTTTCTTAAAGTGACAAGAACAAGAACAGTTCTTTCTGAAAAGGAAATAAGTCCCTCCCACAAGTAAAATGTTTTCCCCATGTGATGCTAGAGGGACAGCAGATTTGTATGACTAGGCTATAAAGGCCAGATTTGTGCAGTGCATGACTAATAGTTGTCCTGATGACAGATTCTCCTATCTTAGCTGTAAATGTTTTGCAGCTCCTCCAGAGATACCATGGGCCTTTTGGCTGCCAATCTGATTCATGCTCTTCTTGCCTGGTCTGTCAGTTGAGGTGGATGGTCAAGTCCTGGTAGGGTTGCAGTTATGTCTTACTCTGTCTGTTTTCAGAGGATTCATTTAAGAATGCTCTTCAAGAGGCTCATAGCTTAGAATGTTATAACCTAACGCTGCTGTAATACTCCCCACAACGTTCTCCCTGACCTGTCTGCTGTGTTCCTTGGACTTCACGATGTCAGGGAATGGGTTTGGGTCGGACCAGCTTGCAGAGAGACACTCGGGAGCCATGAAGTAAAATGTCGTTCCATGTTTATTTGCCGAATGCTCAGCAGCAGTGCAGGAAACAGCAAGCAAGACAAGCAGAACTTACAGGAGCAGAAGGCAGGTAACTGGCTGGAGCTCGACAGGTGGTTAGAAGAGAGACACGGCAACAAGGGACAAGTGAAACCGGGGAAAAAAACTAAACTAGAGGACATGGGGAAAAGCTAGACTCAGGGAAATAACCAACCGGGTTACAATAACTAAGGGGTCTAAGGCCAAAGGGGAAAAAGAACTAATAAACTAGCAGAAGAATGCAGGAAGAATAAATAAACCTAACTAACAGTAAACAAGCACAGAAACACTAACCGAGAAACTAAACTAGAAAAACCAAAGAAGGAAAAGAAACAAAAAGAGCTGTAATAATAATAATAACCAGAGGAAACAATTCTAAGGAATAAACAACTGAGTAAAACAATAACCAAAGGGACCTAACAACGAGGGGAGAATGACATACTAACTAAGGGGCAGCAGTGTAGACAATACTAAACACCAGGACAACAAAAGGAATAAATAACTAATAAACCAAAGGAACAGAAACACCAAACGGAAAAAGTAAACAAACACAAAAACCAAAATAGCAGATCCAGAGACACAATGCTGTTTGTTCTCTAATGTTCTCTAACAATTCCCAGAGGCCTCCACAGAACAGCTGGGTTTTTACTGAGAATAAATTACACACAGATGGACTATTTTTACAAATAATGTAACTTCTGAAGACAGTTGGTTTCACTAGATTGTTTTTGGGTGTATCTTAGTAAATGTTGCTACATCCAAATGAAAACCACAGATTTTTATTTGTAAAAAACAAACACCATGTGTTATTTCATTTCCACTTAATGCACGCCTTGGGATTGATTTATCACATAAAATCTCAATTAAATAGAATGAATTGTGGTTGTCAGGTGACAAAATTTTGAACAGTTAAATGGATGGTGGTGCTAAAAGGCACTGTTTCAGGTTTTTTGGAACTATACCTTTGCAATGATGTTTCCAGCAGATGCTGAACTGCCTTTTAGTGCCAGTTAAGTATGTCATCTCATTGAACACTTCTAAACTTCATCCAGTTATTTGTATTACTGCTTTTGTTTATTGCATTTTGCATTATCTTCATTTATTGCTCCCTCTTTTCTCCTTTTCTGTCTATAGATGTTACAACGGGCCTGGCGTTTCTGTTTACCTGTGACAGCTACCTGGAAGGGACCATCAGCTGAGCTATGGCTGCCAATAATGTAATGCTCTTACTCTATAGATGATACATTTATCTCTGTCTTTCTGTGTTTAATCCTGTCTCTCTCCTAGACAAGGCAACTGAAGGAACTATTTTTGAAACTGGGTTTTTTTGTCCTATAGATTTTACAAGTGGCTAGGAAGCCACTAAAGTAGCTACTACTGCCATTAACTCCCAACTTTCTGTCTAACTTAGAAAGTACTCCTGGATTAGTGCTTAATGTTAGGGGTTTTTATCTGTCTACTGTCTTCTAAAGCCCCCAGTCGGTTGCGGTAGACGGCCTCTCACACTGAACCAGGTGCTGCTGGAGGTTTGTTTGTTAAAAGGGAATTTTCCCTTCCAAGGTTGCCACATGCATCACAATGCAATCAACTGTCAACTGTCACTACGTGCTTGTTCAGGAGGAGGGATTGCTACAAAGTCATAGCATATCAATATTTTGGACTGAATCTGGCTAGATGATTGGATGAGTTTTGTTTCATGAACTGCCTTGAGACAGCATTCGTTGTGAATCAGTTCTATATAAATATACTAAATTGAATTTTTCCTTACACTGTCTTCACTTGCTGACACACTCTTTTTAGATACAGTATTTAAATAATTAACCGTATTATTGCTTGTTCTGACATAATGTTTTTCTTTTGCTGTTGTTGCGGTAGTGCGTTCAAATATACAGCATCGTAAAACAACTCCAATTCTTAAGAGTTTGATGATCCTTCACTTTCCTTTGGCCTCATTAAAAGATTCACAGCTGAATCTTTAAAGGATCTCATATATAGTATATTTACTAGTGCTCCTCTGAGGATTGATTACAAATAGCCTGGTTTCATGCACGTTGTACTGCAGACTCATTTCACAAAGCCTGCTAGCTAATTACTCACAGAGCTTTGTTTTGCTATCTCAGATGATCCCTGCTCTGTCATCTTGTCATGAAAAGATTTAGCTGACTGCTCCTTGAATGTATAATGCGTTCAGATGCTAACTGTGCAGAGGCCCCAATAAATCAAAGTAATTAGGTCAATAATGGATTTGATGAATTTCCCTGCACAACAGAGACAGTTTTGCTAAATGTGCAGAAATGCACAGCTAGTAGGCCTCAGGCTGAAATTCACACAGAAGAGAAGTCTGGCATAAACAATTTGCACATCCAGGTGACAGGTGAAGCACCTTTAATTACAAAATGCCAAGATGAGACTCTTTAATCAGTGAGGGATGCTCCAAATGTAAAAACTACAGCTCAGAATATGTCACAACCCAAATCAATAACCCTTTAAATGTCTTTTTTTTTTTATAAGAACCATTATGTAATTATAACTGAAGGATTAATACACCACTGACTTGATAATAATTTATTTACCTGAAGGAAGACAACGTCTTAGGAAGTTTACCATTTAAAGAATATTGATTTCTGACCTCTCACGTCTGCACAGTTTAACTAAACACTTTCCAGTTGGTCTGAGCACTGAAATTCCACCTAAAGCTCCCAATGATATCCCAATAATTGTTACAGTGTAGAGACTTAAGTAGTTTATGTTGAGACAGAGACCGGTGACAGGTGGAGAGAGACGGATCAGTAAGTGCAGATGATTAAAAAGAAGGTGAGGAGTGCGAGAAGATACGTGAGAGCGGATTTAGCCTGACCTTTAAAAACATATGATGATTAGAGCTGTAGGAAGCACAGAAGCACCCATACCATGATGATAGTAAGCAATGAGAGCAGTGAGCAGCAGTATGGCTTCATGCTGAAAAAGAGCACAACAGATTCTACATTACTGCTGAGAGTGTTGATAGAAAACAATAGAGAAGTTTGAGAAACAGCTTAGGCTGAATAGATGGAAAGCAGGACTGAGGTGGTTGGACATACATAGAGGAGGGATAGTGGATATTTTGGATTAAAAAATATTAAATATGGATCTGTCAGGGAGCAAGAAAAGAAGAAGACTACAGAGAAGGTTTAAGGATGTAGTGACGGATGACCAGCAGATGTTTAGTGACAGAGAAAGAGGTCAAGAATGAGGTGGGATGAGGGAGAACATTAACTGTGGTGATCCTAAAGGGAGCAGTTTTGAGAAGAACAATTTTACTATAGATGAAATATTTAACACCTAGAAGTGTTTTAATGCTCATTAGTTAGGGTCATGGGTGAGATTCACCTTTATTGCCCAAAATAACTAAGAACTCATAGCTCTAAAATACAAAGCATTTGCTACAGCGTGTACAATTTAGGTTCATTTCAGAAGAAAGCCTGGAAATTGGTGCATGAATTTGATGACAGAGCAAGAGATAAGTATAATAATATATATATAATAAATAAATATAAATATAAATAAATATCTATATGTATGTGTATATATATGTATATATGTATGTATATACAGTACAGACCAAACGTTTGGACACACCTTCTCATTCAAATAATTTTCTTTATTTTCATGACTATGAATATTGTAGCTTCACACTGAAGGCATCAAAACTATGAATTAACACATGTGGAATTATATACTGAACAAAAAAGTGTGAAACAACTGAAAATATGTCTTATATTCTAGGTTCTTCAAAGTAGCCACCTTTTGCTTTGATTACTGCTCCGTACACTCTTGGCATTCTGTTGATGAGCTTCAAGAGGTAGTCACCTGAAATGGTTTTCCAACAGTCTTGAAGGAGTTCCCAGAGATGCTTAGCACTTGTTGGCCCTTTTGCCTTCACTCTGCGGTCCAGCTCACCCCAAAACATCTCGATTGGGAGGCCAGGTCATCTGGTGCAGCACCCCATCACTCTCCTTCTTGGTCAAATAGCCCTTACACAACCTGGAGGTGTGTTTGGGGTCATTGTCCTGTTGAAAAATAAATGATGGTCCAACTAAACGCAAACCGGATGGAATAGCATGCCGCTGCAAGATGCTGTGGTAGCCATGCTGGTTCAGTATGCCTTCAATTTTGAATAAATCCCCAACAGTGTCACCAGCAAAGCAACCCCACACCATCACACCTCCTCCTCCATGCTTCACGGTGGGAACCAGGCATGTAGAGTCCATCTGTTCACCTCTTCTGCGCCGCACAAAGACACGGCGGTTGGAACCAAAAATCTCAAACTTGGACTCATCAGACCAAAGCACAGATTTCCACTGGTCTAATGTCCATTCCTTGTGTTCTTTAGCCCAAACAAGTCTCTTCTGCTTGTTGCCTGTCCTCATCAGTGGTTTCCTAGCAGCTATTTTACCATGAAGGCCTGATTCATACAGTCTCCTCTTAACAGTTGTTCTAGAGATGTGTCTGCTGCTAGAACTCTGTGTGGCATTGACCTGTTCTCTAATCTGAGCTGCTGTTAACCTGCGATTTCTGAGGCTGGTGACTCGGATGAACTTATCGTCCGCAGCAGAGGTGACTCTTGGTCTTCCTTTCCTGGGGCGGTCCTCATGTGAGCCAGTTTCTTTGTAGCGCTTGATGGTTTTTGCAACTGCACTTGGGGACACTTTCAAAGTTTTCCCAATTGTTCGGACTGACTGACCTTCATTTCTTAAAGTAATGATGGCCGCTCGTTTTTCTTTACTTGACTGCTTTTTTCTTACCATAATACAAATTCTAACAGTCTATATATATATATAATAAATATAGAATTAAATATAAGGAATACAATTAACACCATAGTGTGCTGTGCACAAAGTCTCACCTATCAGTCACACATTTACACAGACATGTGAGAAGAAGAAGATTGAGGTGTCACCAGTACTGTTAAAGCTGCTAAATGATTAATTCTGAAACGACTGTAGACAAGAAATAACTTTGCAAAAGTATGGATGGAACTTTTCCACATTTTGTTACATGACAACCACAAACTTCATAATATTTTAGTGGGATTTTAGGTGAGGTCTACCAATTAAACTCCAATGAAATGGATTGAAGTTTTTTGTTGTAACATTTGCAAGTCACTGCACATCTTCATCCACCTGCTGTATGCAGCACACCATCCAGTACTTCAGCACTGCTTTTTAATATGGCAACAACGGTATCTGAATACCAAACATATACAAAACATTGCCCACTGAGGCCATCGTCCTGTTGTCATGAAATTATAAAAAAAACGGATATCGCAGGATATTTATGGGCATGAAATCATTCATGTGCGTCAAAAGGCACACCTTGTAGTAAGTTGCTCTCTAGGGTGATATCAAGGAGCAGTACATAAAGACAGACTGCATTTTACATTTTGATTTATAAAGAAAAACAGTAAGCATGTCTTACTGAATGTAGGATAATTCCCCTGTTGTGTTGCATGTTCTGTGAAGCCTTTGCTCTGAGAAGCCTGCATGAGAAGATTCAAGGAGAACATTCTGAACACAGAAAAAAAGCCATCACCAGTATCTACTTTCTCACAGGAGAATGCAGCTCTTTCACACCTCTCAGGGTAAGAAAACATCTGAGCTGCGTCAAAGTGAGTACCCGTCTCTGATGCAGTAACCTTTGTGAAAGACAAGCTTCGACTCACACATCTCAGAGGACAGCAGGGAGGGTTTTTCTGGATGTCTTGTAGTTTTGCAGATAAAAATAGAATTGTTTTTGAACTACAAAGAAAAATCAAAACAAGGAAGGAATCATCCTCACCCGTCTAATAACTTTTGAGTTAACACCTCAGTTACATTTGAGTCCGTAGAAATGAAATACAAAATACAGATCTATAGGCTTGTATGCGTTACAGATCTAATGTGATACATTAGAAATGTACAGTAGCAATGCAGCAATGTTTCACTTTGTGAATATACAGCAGTGTATTGATGTTGCTGTTGGAGTGGGCAGCCTCTCTCCCTCTGTGTATCTTATTTTTTGCCCATCAGCTCACTGTCAAAGCTGCCCCTTCAGCGGGTTCTTGCACACAAGTCTGAACCAAAGCAAGCAAGGTCTGTTTTTGTCTACTGACTAATCCACCTGCTCTGGTAATAAACGATCCTGATAAAAATAGATTAGATCAAAGTTTGTTTTTTTAATCTAGATATAAAGAACAAAAGGGACTAGGCTCGTTTTGGCTCAGCGTGATTTTGATTATTATGTTTTGAAACAAATTTTGTTTTTCAAAAGTCACATTTCATCTTGAAAGAGTTTCTGAACCCTTGCACTGTTTAGAGTGTGAGTCTGCAAAAGGACAGAACAGTTTTTAGTAGTATTTTCTAGAACTCAATGTACCTCCAAAATTCTGGTCAACTTTAACAAGGCCTCAGCTAACCCCTACAGTTTTCTAGAGGATTTAGGTCTGGGGATTTGAATGGACACTGAAAAGGGTTGATTCTATGTTTTGGATCTTTTTCGTGTTCAAGGTCCCACTGATGACTCATTCTAATTTTTTCGATAGAATCCTCTAGATTTTGCATTAAAAGATCCTGAGCCCTGAATTCATGATGCCATGCACTCTTACAAAGTTTCCAGAGCTCTTGGAAGAGAGAAAGGCCCACAGCATCACAGATATTCCACTGTACGTAACAGTGGACATGACACGTTTTATCACGTATCCAGCCTTTTTTTCATGCCAAGCCCACCTGGAGTATTTGTTGCTGAGAAGCCATCTTGTCTCAACTGACCAAAGCACACAGTTCCAGTTCTGTTCTAGCACAACTCCAACACAAGCGGTTGGGATGTAGAAAGTACAGGTCCTTCTCAAAATATTAGCATATTGTGATAAAGTTCATTATTTTCCATAATGTCATGATGAAAATTTAACATTCATATATTTTAGATTCATTGCACACTAACTGAAATATTTCAGGTCTTTTATTGTCTTAATACGGATGATTTTAGCATACAGCTCATGAAAACCCAAAATTCCTATCTCACAAAATTAGCATATCATTAAAAGGGTCTCTAAACGAGCTATGAACCTAATCATCTGAATCAACGAGTTAACTCTAAACACCTGCAAAAGATTCTGAGGCCTTTAAAACTCCCAGCCTGGTTCATCACTCAAAACCCCAATCATGGGTAAGACTGCCGACCTGACTGCTGTCCAGAAGGCCACTATTGACACCCTCAAGCAAGAGGGTAAGACACAGAAAGAAATTTCTGAACGAATAGGCTGTTCCCAGAGTGCTGTATCAAGGCACCTCAGTGGGAAGTCTGTGGGAAGGAAAAAGTGTGGCAGAAAACGCTGCACAACGAGAAGAGGTGACCGGACCCTAAGGAAGATTGTGGAGAAGGGCCGATTCCAGACCTTGGGGGACCTGCGGAAGCAGTGGACTGAGTCTGGAGTAGAAACATCCAGAGCCACCGTGCACAGGCGTGTGCAGGAAATGGGCTACAGGTGCCGCATTCCCCAGGTCAAGCCACTTTTGAACCAGAAACAGCGGCAGAAGCGCCTGACCTGGGCTACAGAGAAGCAGCACTGGACTGTTGCTCAGTGGTCCAAAGTACTTTTTTCGGATGAAAGCAAATTCTGCATGTCATTCGGAAATCAAGGTGCCAGAGTCTGGAGGAAGACTGGGGAGAAGGAAATGCCAAAATGCCAGAAGTCCAGTGCCAAATACCCACAGTCAGTGATGGTCTGGGGTGCCGTGTCAGCTGCTGGTGTTGGTCCACTGTGTTTTATCAAGGGCAGGGTCAATGCAGCTAGCTATCTGGAGATTTTGGAACACTTCATGCTTCCATCTGCTGAAAAGCTTTATGGAGATGAAGATTTCATTTTTCAGCACGACCTGGCACCTGCTCACAGTGCCAAAACCACTGATAAATGGTTTACTGACCATGGTATCACTGTGCTCATTTGGCCTGCCAACTCTCCTGACCTGAACCCCATAGAGAATCTGTGGGATATTGTGAAGAGAACGTTGAGAGACTCAAGACCCAACACTCTGGATGAGCTAAAGGCCGCTATCGAAGCATCCTGGGCCTCCATAAGACCTCAGCAGTGCCACAGGCTGATTGCCTCCATGCCACGCCGCATTGAAGCAGTCATTTCTGCAAAAGGATTCCCGACCAAGTATTGAGTGCATAACTGTACATGATTATTTGAAGGTTGACGTTTTTTGTATTAAAAACACTTTTCTTTTATTGGTCGGATGAAATATGCTAATTTTGTGAGATAGGAATTTTGGGTTTTCATGAGCTGTATGCCAAAATCATCCGTATTAAGACAATAAAAGACCTGAAATATTTCAGTTAGTGTGCAATGAATCTAAAATATATGAATGTTAAATTTTCATCATGACATTATGGAAAATAATTAACTTTATCACAATATGCTAATATTTTGAGAAGGACCTGTATGTAATGGACTTGGTGAACCAAAGCTACCACTCTGTGGTGTCATGTAATAGCAGTAAGCTTAGGGGCTTATTTTCCATCTCTCTTACCATGCTGCTCACGGTTTATTAAAATAAAAGACAACCTTACAAAAGGCAAAAAACTCACAGCATGACATCAGGAGAACAAGACATGGAACAAGTGGAAGCAACATGGAAGTAACAAAGTAACATAGTCAAGGACATAGTAAAGGAGCAGAAACAGAATAATCTAATGGAAAATGACCAACAGCAGGCTTGTATGCTGATGGAGGAATGGAGAATTAAATAGGATGCCGGTGTGTTAATCAGGAGGTAATGTGGACCAACTGAGGCAGAATATAAGCCTGGGAAGCTGAGGGAGGGAGACTAATTAACAAGAATGAAGCTGAACTCACCCATCAGTCCTCAATGACTATAGACCTGTTGCCCTGACATCCCACGTCATGAAGGTCCTAGAGAGACTCCTGTTGTCCCACCTGAGTAAGCAAACAATAAACTATCAGGACCCCCTTCAGTTTGCTTATCACTGTGGAGTTGGAGTTGAAGATGCCATCATACACCTGCTTCAACAAACCCACTGTCATCTGGACAAAGCCAGCAGCACTGTGAGGATCATGTTCTTTGATTTCTCCAGTGCATTTAATACAATCCAACCTGATTTGCTTTGTCAGAAACTCCAGAAGACTCAGGTGGAGGCCTCAACAATCTCCTGGATCAAAGACTACCTGACAAACAGACCACAGTTTGTGAGACTGAAGGGTTGGGTGTCTAACCAGGTAGTCAGCAGCATAGGAGCACCACAGGGGACTGTACTCTCACCATTCCTTTTCACTCTGTACACCTCAGACTTCCAGTACAAGACAGACTCCTGTCATCTGCAGAAATACTCGGATGATTCTGCAGTCGTGGGGTGGATCAGAGATGGACAAGAAGATGAGTACAGGAAGGTGGTGGACCGCTTTGTGGCACGGTGTGGAAACAATCATCTCATCTTGAACGTGACTAAAACAAAGGAGATAATTGTAGATTTGAAGAGAAACAGGAATAAGTCAAAAACTATTTCTATCATGGGAGAAGAAGTGGAGATGGTGGAGGAGTATAAATACCTCGGTGTTCACCTGGACAACAAACTGGAATGGAGATGCAACTGTGAAGCCATCTACAAGAAGGGACAGAGCAGACTGTACTTCTTGAGGAAGCTTAGGTCCTTTGGTGTTTGCAGCAAGATATCTTCTATAAGTCTGTTGTGGAGAGAGTGATCTCTTCTGCCATCATCTGCTGAGGCAACAGCCAGGGACTTAAAACAGCTCAACAACCTGATAAAGAAAGCTGTCTCTGTTCTGGGGACTCATCTGGAACCTCTGGAGATCATTATGCAAAGAAGGATTCTTCATAAAATGAAGAACATTATGGAGAACCTTGAGCATCCTCTTCATGAAACTGTCGTACAACAACAGAGTGTCTTCAGTCAGAGGCTTCTTCAGATCTGCTGTAAGACAGACCGGAGATCCTTCCTGCCCACAGCCATCGGCATCTACAACGGCTCTTTGAAGAAACCTGTATAATATGAGCTACAACATCATTTAATATCCTTTTGGGGTTAATAAAGTATTTTTGAATTGAACTGAATTAAAGAAACTAAACACAAAAGCATGATAGCACCTTACTAGCAAACACAAACTCAGAGAAATGTACTGAAATCACAAGATCTAAAGAAAATAACAAGGAAATGATCATACTAAAAACATAAAAGAAAACTTTCTGTTTGGTGAAAGATATCCTGTTCTTTCAAGTCAGTCGGCCCAAGTCCAATTGAAGCCATGATTTGTGATCTCATTAATTAATTTAAACTTAGTTTTCAGCTTCTTAATCTGTGCATCTGTGCATTTTTTTTTCAATCTTTCTGCCAGTTTAAACCTCATTGCAACAAATCTGACGCCCTTTATTATTTCCAATTTTTTTTGCATAATCATTGATTTTAAGGTTAAAATCTGAAAACAAGCTGGAATTCTTTATTTAAAAAGTTGGTTTTTACTGTCGATAACCCAAGTTATTAAATACTTGCTTGGCTTTCTGTGTCACAACAGCATGCTGCACAGAAGCAATACACAATCAAGACACAATCTTTAGAAAATGTCAAATTTATTATTGTCAAATTTATAAGGTGAACAATATTTACATTAAATAATACAAATGTAGAATATGATCATGAAGTGTTAGAAAAAAATTATAAACTTTTATTAATTGTCCTATGTACCTCTGCCCTCTGAAGTGTGGAGTTGTCTTAAATTTCTCTGTGTCCAAAACCATCTTAGTTTCATCAATGCTACAAGCGGTTAAGGCTACTTTTGTGTGTTTCAGTCCTCAGTCATCTGGTGAGGCATTTTGTTACATCTGCATATTTTAGGATGGTGTTGTGGGAACATGTTGCAGAACAGTCATTAGTTGACAGCATTTCGATGATGCTTTGAGACTGCCCTGGATGGCTTCAAGTGTTAGTGAGCAAATGAAGGTATACACCTATGGCTCTTATAGTAAACCATGAAGCACTGAGTATGCAGCATGATCAACTGCTTTCATGACAAAATAAATACATTGTGTTACTTGAAAGGGCTGTACATGCAAAAAACCCTAAGACATCTCACAACTGAAAATCTAACGGTATATATATATATTTATATATATATATGAGAACCTGAAACACCTGGTTTTAGACCACAATAATTTATTAGTATGGTGTAGGGCCTCCTTTTGCAGCCAATACAGCGTCAATTCATCTTGGGAATGACATATACAAGTCCTGCACAGTGGTCAGAGGGATTTTAAGCCATTCTTCTTGCAGGATAGTGGCCAGGTCACTACGTGATACTGGTGGAGGAAAACGTTTCCTGACTCGCTCCTCCAAAACACCCCAAAGTGGCTCAATAATATTTAGATATGGTGACTGTGCAGGCCATGGGAGATGTTCAACTTCACTTTCATGTTCATCAAACCAATCTTTCACCAGTCTTGCTGTGTGTATTGGTGCATTGTCATCCTGATACACGGCACCACCTTCAGGATACAATGTTTGAACCATCGGATGCACATGGTCCTCAAGAATGGTTCGGTAGTCCTTGGCAGTGTCCATCTAGCACAAGTATTGAGCCAAGGGAATGCCATGATATGACAGCCCAAACCATCACTGATCCACCAACATGCTTCACTCTGGCCATGCAACAATCTGGGTGGTACGCTTCTTTGGGGCTTCTCCACACCGTAACTCTCCCGGATGTGGGGAAAACAGTAAAGGTGGACTCATCAGAGAACAATACATGTTTCACATTGTCCACAGCCCAAGATTTGCGCTCCTTGCACCATTGAAACCGACGTTTGGCATTGGCATGAGTGACCAAAGGTTTGGTTATAGCAGCCCAGCCGTGTATATTGACCCTGTTGAGCTCCCAATGGACAGTTCTGGTGGAAACAGGAGAGTTAAGGTGCACATTTAATTCTGCCGTGATTTGGGCAGCCGTGGTTTTATGTTTTTTGGATACAATCCGGGTTAGCACCCGAACATCCCTTTTAGACAGCTTCCTCTTGCGTCCACAGTTAATCCTGTTGGATGTGGTTGGTCCTTCTTGGTGGTATGCTGACATTACCCTGGATACCGTGGCTCTTGATACATCACAAAGACTTGTTGTCTTGGTCACAGATGTGCCAGCAAGACGTGCATCAACAATTTGTCCTCTTTTGAACTCTGGTATGTCACCCATAATGTGTGCATTTCAATATTTTGAGCAAAACTGTGCTCTTACCCTGCTAATTGAACCTTCACATTCTGCTCTTACTGGTTCAATGTGCAATCAATAAAGACTGGCTACCAGGCTGGTCCAATTTAGCCATGAAACCTCCCACACTAAAATGACAGGTGTTTCAGTTTCATTCTCCAACCCCTGTATAAATATATATATACAGAACACATGCTCCATCACTTCATCATTGCTACCTGCCATTTACACTATTGCCGACCTTACATAGAGCTGGTCCAAGGCAAATGCAAACTAAGCCGGAGCTCAGCAAACCATCAATCTAGCAATCTAACACAGACTATAGATTGTAAATTTTTGTTGAGACCTAAACAAAAAAAGTAATTTGGAAGGACACATCTAACAAGCTGGGGCTAAAGGGTGAGTTTAAAAAGTGACAGAATGAGATGTGTGTTTTTATTTTACAGAGAACTGTCTTCTCTTGTTACAGTGCGTTTACTCTGTTATCAGTGAGTACCATGTTAAGGCGAATGATAATACTTTTGTCAAAAACTGATGCCCTCATTATCATATTGGTGCCGTTTGTGTGGCCTGATAAGCGCAACTTATGCAGCTTCCTCTGTGGAAGCAACCTTAGTCTGCTCTGTTAGGACCTTAGCCTCTAGATGCATAAAATTACATTGAGATTTATTAATAATACTAACATGGACTCTCCTCTCCTTGGATGCCCGCCTGGAACACAGAAACAACCAGACTCTCATAAATAGCATTTAAATCTCATTCTGGGGCTCAGAAAGCTGCCCACAAACATGACAAGTACATTTTTAACAAGTACAATCTTAACTTGGCTTTATGTCATTGCATAAATTAGCCATCTGTTCACTAATTTCTGTTAACATTTCTGCACAGAAAACAAAGAATAAAAGTTGGAACTGTACTTTACCAGTTCCGTCAGGCAGAGCAGGAGCAAAGTATTGTATTTTGTCTTAGCGTTCAGAAAATCAGGTGACCTCATCAAATGTATAGTTATCTCATTAATTAAAAGAATTTCTAGGCATCCTGCAAGGATCCGTGGAAAAAGTAAAGTTAATGAGCTGTACAGAGAAAGCAGGTTTTAGAAATACAACTGTGATATAGTGTTGTCATCATTACATGCAGGGTTAGGGGTGGGTGTTGTACAATAATGACTTTGCTCTGTTGGCTGACGTTTGCAGTGCTGACAAGTACTAGCTGCTGTGTAAAAATATAGGAAGGCTAAGGTCAAGGTCAGGACTCCAGAACGCAAACTGCCGAATAAACAGGTGAAGCATAGCTTGGACTTTCTGGCGTAAGGGTCACAGCTTTGATCAGAGTGCACAGAAAGGGAAGAGATTAAAACAATATTTTACACTGGATGTACAGACTTCTAATTAGATGCACGTTTTAAACTCATCTAAAACACACTGGCCTCAACCAGGCGGGGCGTTAGACCTGGGTTTTCTGAATAGTCCCGGACTTCTTGATAGAAGAAATTTAGAAGTAGGCCTATTAAAAAGATGCAGCCACAAAATGGTATTGGGCTTCACATTTTTATTTAAAAACAATCAGATTTTTTTCAGTTGTGTTCCATATGATCACCTCCCGCTCCACCTAACCTGACAATGTACGGAGACCGCGAGGGGACTTGGGGATTTTGTTTTTCTTTTGCGTCCCCACGCAATACTTTTGCGTTCGCTCGCAAAAGTTGTTAATCACCTTGAGATTGCACAGAACAGCAGCACAGATGACAAACT
Source organism: Girardinichthys multiradiatus (assembly GCF_021462225.1). Taxonomy (NCBI): domain Eukaryota; kingdom Metazoa; phylum Chordata; class Actinopteri; order Cyprinodontiformes; family Goodeidae; genus Girardinichthys; species Girardinichthys multiradiatus. Next base: position 39,971,040 of record NC_061802.1, on the reverse strand, counting down.
GCTCACAAAACAAACAGCACTGATATGGCATTGATATGGTTTATTTGTCATATGCAGGTTAACACGCAGTCAATGCGATTAAATGCTTAAGATAAGAAGAACCGTTAAAATCACGATAAAAACAAAAGCACTAATGGCGTGCAAAAACAAAGTACACATCATGCAGCAGCAATAAGCAAATAAAGTGTCACAGATGTGGTTTCGTGCAATTTTATGGTCCAGAGTTCAGTAGTTTGACAGCTTGTGGATAATAACTGTCTTTAAGTCTGATTGAAGATCATTTTATTCAAGGCCGATTTCAAAATAAAACTCAATAAATCTCAAAAACGGATGTAGTGTTTGTTCCATTTTTGCAGTTATCTGGTTTGGAAACTATCCCACAAAGTATTGCGAGATAACGCAAAGACTATTGTGTGAGAACGTAAAAAGTATTGCGTGGGGACGCAAAAGAAAAAAAAAAACATGTCCCCTCGCGGGCTCCGTAGACAATGAGTTAAAAGGAGAAGACAAAAAATAGCTATTTGTGCACTGGCAGCACCACGAATGCGCAACTATGCGCACTGCCAGAACAACAGTTCACTCCAGGTCGACCTGCCTCCTTCAATACCAGAAAAGTTACACTGAGCACCTTGAACAGGGCTCATTTCAGAGCAACCGCGGAACCAACCGGAAAGTGGGAGTCTGGTGGGTTTGTGTTCAGGAACAGGTGGAAGCAGAGCGGTATAACCCAGACGAAGACAGCAGTAAAACCTGAATGCTGACTCAGAATGGGCTAATTGTAAGTTAAAGCTAATCACTGATTCACCCAGCAAGACATGGTGGAGGTTCACTCTAATGAGCATCATCAGGGTCATGATGAGGAATAGAGAGCAGAGGGATTTTCACCTGAGCTACAGGTGAAGTTAAATTATCTGGCTGTGATAGAAAACAGTAGCAACCTTCTCTGTGAGCTTCTAGCTGGATTTGCACCTATCTGGTTCTTTACTTCAGTCAAAATAAAAGCATTTAATCCTAACGTTGCTGAACACATTAAAAGGTCCTTCAGATCAACACATTGATCTCATTGCAGCAGACAGTCTTATAGTCCAGTTCTACATGTAGACAGAAAAAAATGTTGCTCAATAAACCAGGAAATTATCTCCTGGTTCCAGTAAGATGTAGTACAAAGTGCAAAAGTAAGCGTCCCTCTTCTCTTTCATATCTTCTGTGCTGATTCTAAACATACAGCTCTAGGTTTAAAGATGCAATATATTTAAGAAAGAAAAATAAAATAGTTAACTAATCAATGGTCCACATGTGATTAACAATGATTTATGAGTTACACATGTAGCAATATATAAACTAAACTACTTAAACAAGGATAGTTTTACTGAAGGTGAGACATACATACCATTATTAATAACTGTAATATTAGTACTGATAAGGTCCAGGATGAGGCTCTATGCTATATTTTAAACACCACAACTTAACACCCTTTCCTCTCAAAGTGTTTAATAGTAAGAACTGCACTAATGTCTCACATGCTCAGTGCAGAACAAAAGACTGTTGAAAAATGTTTCTTTTATTATTTTTGGCAGGACAAATTTCTTCAGAAGTGGAATGAAGGACTGAAAATATGATAAAAGAGAACAGGTTTATAAAAGAAGGAACAATTTTAATAAAATGTTTCCAAAGCTCTTGGCATAATAAAATAAATGACTAAGATTTAGGAAAATCAACTTTATACGACTTTCCTTTTTTGAAATATAAGAAATTAAGACAATGGAGCCTTAGGAGTGGAACACTTTGATGAGAATGTAACTTTTAAAAAAGGTAATTTATGTAGATGACAAAAGAAGCACATTTATCTGGCCCAGAGTAAACACCTCTGTTTAAAAGAAACTTTTATCAGCAAAAATTCAGAGTAAGTTCTTTTCTAAATACCTCAAAATGTGTCATTATTTGCTTCAGCAAAATGGTTTTTTATCAGGCCTAAACTCTGTTTCTCCTTGTCCTTCATTCAGCTTCTAACAAAAATAAAAAGTAAAATTATTGCAAACCTTTTTTGTTTGATTCACAATAATTTACATTCAGTCTAAAACCAGCTAAGACAGAGAACTGGTACAATAGGCCCTATATTATTTTAACTTTAAATTACTTATAAACTGTCTTATTGAAATTAAAATATTTTGGAGCCCCCCAATGTTTTAAGACCCTAATAATGCCCCTGGCCTCAACTTTGTGGTCAAATTGGCTGAAAATTCAAAAAGCTCATGTAATTCTGTAAACTTTGACTTGTTACAGTGGCTAGGGTAATGGTAACCAAGACCAACGCTAAGTGTTGAAGAGAGGAGTGGTGGTGGTGGTGGTGGCAGCGGGGGCCCTCCAATGGTTTTGACAGCCTCTGCCTTATTTACGTTGCCTTAATAGCCTACTACTCACTTAGCCTGTATTAGACTTTTAATGAGAGTACCCTTTTACCTAACACTGTGGTCTACTTCAAACACTGAATCAAATACGAATAACATCATGAGCTAACTTCCAGAATGTTATTTTTTGCTTCATATTTGCCATAGGCTATTACATGCTTCTGAATATTAATGAAAAAACCAAACTGTTCAACACTAAGCTGATTTTTAGTCCTATTTCTCTTTATACATTCATTTAGCTTGACATTGTAATCCTCTTCTGTTTACAACCTCATTTAATTTGAAAGTTTTTGTCAGCACAAAGTAGAGCATGAAAGTGACGTGGAAGTAAAATGATACTTCATTTTCAAGATTGTTTAGCAAAGAAAAGAAAGAAACGTAGGCTGAAATTGCAAAACCCCTTTGCTAAAATGTCTCTGCCGGTTTTGAACATCTGGGTTTGCCTATTCTTTGCAAATCAGCTCAAAAATGGACAAATGAAGAATTTTTATGAACATCAATTTTGAGGTCATACCACAATTCTCAATTAGACTTAGGTGAAGACTTTAACTTAATGAATATTCATTGATTTAATCCATGCAAGCATAGCTGTGGCTGTATGCTTAGGCTCATTGTCCTGCTGGAAGTTGAACCTTCACCGCTGTCTAGGTCTGCTGCAGGTTGTCTACCAGGATTGCCCTGTATTTAGCTCCATTGATCTTCCCATAAACTGAGCTTCTTTCTTGTCCCTGATGAAAAAAAGAATACCCACAGCATGGTGCTGCCACCACCATGTTCTATGCTGGTGATTATGTGATAAATGGTTGAAACAATTCTCTCGGAGATATTTAACTGTTTTAAATTTTTGTTTGGGTCCTTATAATCCCATTAAATTAAACCAAGGTGCTATCTAGGAGACCTCTGATGTTAATTGGTTGCAATAGATTTTAGGTTGTGGCAAAGGAGGTGAATATGCGCGTCACACTTTTTCTAAAGTTATTTGTTAAAAAAAAAAGTCATTTAACCCTTGTGCGGTGTTTGGGTCTGTGGGATCCATTTTCATTATTTACACAAGGAAAAATGATACAATTCATGTAAATTAATTGTACATTTGTTTCCACTCAAATCATGATTTTAATTAAGTTTGTGATTGTGAGGCATTAACAATCACAAAATGCAACGGGTCCACCAGACCCAGAAATATTGGCTGAGTGAAAACAATATGAACACCACACAAGGGTTACATTTGTGTTAATTTGTGCTGGTGTATCACAACAAATACATCAAAATATAAATAGAATTTGTGCTTTTACAGTGAGAAAATGTGAAAAGTTTGACGAATATCATTATTTTTATTGGGTTTTTTTTTCTGTCCCCTGCACATGTAAATACATTAACAGGAACATAATGTGAAAAAAAGCACATTAGTATGAATCAAAATGTATCTTTAAAGGCCACTTTAATCTTTATTACCTTGAGCTGCAGCGGCTCCCACCGTACACAAAACATAAGATAATTGAACTTGATGAGCTATGTGGGTGTCCTCTCTGGCTGCCTAATTTGTTTCATTTCACACACTTGACTAATCACATCAGTTTTACCTCCTGCCAGCACACACGATATAAACATCAAGGGAAAACACTTGGTCATTAGATGAAGAGTGGTGGGGGGAAGACCAAGAAAAAACGAGACTTGTGTTCCAAGCACTGTTGCATGAACACTCAGATCAACCATAAAACAGAATAGGGTAAAATTTTGTGACAAATTTTTCTGTCCGTTCCTTATCTTATCTGTCAAAAGATGCTGAAAGATGTAAATAGTTGCGTATCACCGAGCTTCGCATGAAATTAATAAAACATCTAGTCCGGTCCGCCGTCTGTGATGGTTATTGTCCTTGAACTAATAATGGAGAGTTTTTTGGAGCGCACTGATTGCCTACCAAGGTCTTTTCAGCTGCACAGTCGTAACTAAACGAGCATGAAAACCAGGGATATTTAGCTTTTATGCTCCAACTCCCCACAAACCTTAACCCTGCAAAGCAGATTAAATGCAACACACGGTTTCTTTTCAATTCCACATCATTTCACTTTCATTTTTAAATGATGTGAGGATAAAAAAGCCAATGTTGCAAGCTAAGCCTTGCTCTTGTGTCTGTGGTAAAGGCTGACTCCTATCAGTTTAAATCTGGGGTGGAAAATTACAGGAATTCATGTGTTTAATCAAATACAAAATAATTTAGAAAAATGCTTTGAGAAGAATAATAAATACATAATTATGAATCAATAGAAAGACTTTGACTCCATTTTAAATAGTTTCATAAATTAACACCATGTCCAATTTATGGATATTATTTGTATTATGAAGTAACTTACATAAGTTACTAAATAACACAATAGGCCTGATCTTGAAAGATTCCAAATAAGGAGCGCTAAAATGCTGGTGCAAAAAAAAATTGCACATGCAATAAGTGGGCTTGTTGATTTACAAAAATTGCGTGTGCAATGGATAACAGGCGCTAAAGTGGTTTGGACCGCCCTGTTTAAATGAGGATTTTGCCTGTGCTACTGGCTGTCATCATGGCCAGTTTAGGAAAGCTGGTTTGCTGTTTCAGAAGGATATAGTTTGAAGCCATGGAGTTGGAGGTATGATGCACTTTTTAAAAACATTTGAAAATATGAAAATCACAGAAGCTGAAGTTAAAAGATTTCATATCGATCATAAAACCTGGAAAGCCTGACTTTCAACCCCCACCCCCCTCCAGTTCCTGGTAATTTGTCGGCTTTCATTCTGTGAATTGAGGGGTATGACTTGTTTGACCCAATGCAAACCAAGATAGGCCCATAATTGCGCATCTATTTAATTCAACATGAATGTGCTTTGTACGAAGTCTGTGAAGGAACATTGAGGGAGAAAAATAAATAAAACTCTCATGCACACAAGATAGGAGTACGTACTGTCAGGAGTGACCAGGAAAGTTTTTTGTTAGTTTTTCCTTCATTGTCGCTTTTTCTGGTCTCTGGTGGCTGTTGATGTTCAGATTTGTTTGTTTATAAACATGCTACAATATTTAGGGTCAGTCATGATCTTTTTGGTTTTGGTTTAATTGTGGAGCACCAGTGCTGGTTGTCCTGAAACTATGTAGATTCTTTAAAGAATAATTTTTACCCTTTAAAAACCTTGTATTCACACTTTTTAACCCTGTTTTTCTCCACAATAACAAAGTACAAAGGCTTGACCAAAATGAAGGTAAAACATAATCATATGTTCTATCGTTTGGCAAAGTTTCTTGTTGATTGCAGCAGAATTTCAGATCTGATGATCAAGGATGTGGAAAAATACAGAGCCAATAGTAAATGTGTAAGATAACAAATAAAGCTAGAGATCTACAACTAACACCAAATTGGAGCTGAAGCTCTTCTGGTGCCAACAGGATTGTAACATTTGAAGTAATAGTGAATGTAAATCCAAGTACTAGTTATTTTTTCACAGTCAAAGAAATCAAAAATCATAAAAATGCTGGAATGCATATTGAACCTTTCTTGTTCTTTTACTGAATTGGAGTAACTCACTTTGCCAAGTAGGAATCTATGGCATCAGTGAATCTTTGGGTGGTGGAGATATGGAGTCTCTGACTGTTTTGTTTGTACTTGTTTTTGCACTGTTGTTTAAGGGGGTAGTTGAGAATTTTTCAATGAGATCTTGTTATGAAAGTACAAAAACTTATTTTAAGTGCTTAGGTAGCAGCAGCTGGACTTCTGGAGTTCTAAACATGGATAGAAGTAACATGCTTATAAGTTGTAGTCAGAACAATCATGCTAATGGGGAAATTAGGACAAAAAGGTTTCCGGTGCTGTGCTGTGTGCATGAAGTGATTCTAAAAGTAGATTTGTAAGGACACAAAAGTCAAACCTGATTCAACGTCCTCTGCATAAACACAATAGAAACACTACTGATCAAAGTGAGAGAGACACAGGAGGGTGAAACATTCAGTCCGTACGGTGCATCAGTACATAATACATTTCGTAAAAATAGAAATATTCAGTAATATTTTCTATCTCACCAGCTAGTAAAAAAAATTGATAAGAACAAACACCATTTAACATGCAGTTCTTAAATAATACTGCACATATTATCAGAATAAAATATATTTAGGTTCTCTGTGCAGCTTTAATTTGTACTGTAACTTGAACTGGACACGATTGTCGCCTTAGCTATCTGAATCCAGTTAATGTTTAACTTCAGACTTTCTACGGGTTCAGTTTTTCTTTGTTGGTTGGTTACTTTGAGCTTGTATGAATGGGTTGGTGCAGCAGAACCATCTGGACAAACAGCAGCTCATCTGGAGAGTAGCAAAACTCTAACAACCTGCTGAGGTGTGCTGCTAACAGAAACTGATGAGTTCAGTTGTTCTGCTACAGAACAACCAACAAGAAAAAGCTGCAGTCAATCTGCTGAACACATCCCTGGACTCAGCTAAATAATATGTGATGGTACTAGAGCAGCACTACACTTCTGAATGGGTATGGTAAACTAAAGAAGTATATTTAGCAGTATTATTTTAAAAATGATAATTTGGTAAATAAGTTACATTTAATTTAATATTCTTTTTAACACAACAATGGAGATCCAAATTGGTTTAGCTCAGAGCTGGTAAGTGAACCAATGTTAACAACATTCACCAATGTTTGTTCTTTCATTGTCCAATAACCCTTTCACACTACTACATTTGGCTTTAAGTCTTACTAGAATAGTGAGATGCAGTAAGAACAACTGTGGAGGTAGGCTTTCAGGTAGGCACTCTACATCTCATGGAGTTTTCACAGGAAACCAAAGAAAATGAGGAGGAGTGGGACTATAACTCAGGGTTCACGCTTAGCTCCTTAAATGCCAACTGCCGATGACCCTGATGAGGATCGTTTCATGTAATTTTAGCAGATTTTCTATAAGATCAGGAAAAATATCAAACTTAAAATAAGGCTGGACACATTCCTTCTCTCTAAGCTATCAGTTACAGATATTATTTGCAGAGTCTTCTGTGTCTAAAACTTGCCTAATCCAAAAACAGAACAGCACAAAAGTAAATCTGAAAAAGGTTTTTCTTGTAAAATCAATTTGGACTCTTACATTATTCCAGTCCTATTTGGAAGCATTTACACCTTGGTGTTTTGAGCATCTGCATTTGTTCCTCACAAGCATTATTGCTAAAATGCTCTACTAAACAAGCAAAACGAAGCTCCTGGTGATATCAGCGTGTGCATATTGGTCCAAGTCGCTCCAGGGGGTTCACTCTTGGAAGCTCATGTTGCTGCACCCGCCTCCAGGTTTAATATCACTCATTTAGCTTCATTATTGTGGGTGAGCGTGCAGATATTCCAGCTCTGTCTCACCACAGCGAAGAAATGTATTATTGCCACGGCCTAATTATCTTCTTTGCAGCTTTCCAAAAAAACTCAATCAAATGTCCTATTTGGTATTTTTATTGCACACACATGTCCTGAGCCTCATAATAGAAGATATAGACACGGAGGTGGGATTATTTTTGTTTTTATCAACAAATCTTTCTCTAATGTCTTCCTGTTGTCTGATCTGTGTAGTTAATGTACCTCCCTACATATTTTCATTTGATTTGTTACAGTCTAATATAGTCCTTCTAACACTTCAAGCACCCATACTGGATGAGCACTTGTTTCAATGCTAATTATCAAGCTATTTATTTTGTTTGGTCTTTTTGTGTGCCTGACATTCTCTCACCCACCCATCTGACAGCTTCCCTTGAAAACGCTAATTATACAGGCAGATACTAAAAGCTGATGTTTTTTTTTGTAGAGGGTTTACATTACTGCTTCCTTTGCTTATTTTATTTCCCTGGCAAGTTGTTGTTTCTGAACATACTGCACGCCTACTTTTACGCAGCAAGCTGTGCTCTTATATTTTCACGGTAATGGTCTACAATGTTTATTTTAAAACTCTGAACTCAGAGCATTATGGTTAGCTTTATGAAGTAAAAAACTACAGCAGATCCACTTAAGATCAAGCTTACAGGTCCTTCTCAAAATATTAGCATATTGTGATAAAGTTCATTATTTTGTCATGATGAAAATTTATCATTCATATATTTTAGATTCATTGCACACTAACTGAAATATTTCAGGTCTTTTATTGTCTTAATACGGATGATTTTGGCATACAGCTCATGAAAACCCAAAATTCCTATCTCACAAAATTAGCATATCATTAAAAGGGTCTCTAAACGAGCTATGAACCTAATCATCTGAATCAACGAGTTAACTCTAAACACCTGCAAAAGATTCCTGAGGCCTTTAAAACTTCCAGCCTGGTTCATCACTCAAAACCCCAATCATGGGTAAGACTGCCGACCTGACTGCTGTCCAGAAGGCCACTATTGACACCCTCAAGCAAGAGGGTAAGACACAGAAAGAAATTTCTGAACGAATAGGCTGTTCCCAGAGTGCTGTATCAAGGCACCTCAGTGGGAAGTCTGTGGGAAGGAAAAAGTGTGGCAGAAAACGCTGCACAACGAGAAGAGGTGACCGGACCCTGAGGAAGATTGTGGAGAAGGGCCGATTCCAGACCTTGGGGGACCTGCGGAAGCAGTGGACTGAGTCTGGAGTAGAAACATCCAGAGCCACCGTGCACAGGCGTGTGCAGGAAATGGGCTACAGGTGCCGCATTCCCCAGGTCAAGCCACTTTTGAACCAGAAACAGCGGCAGAAGCGCCTGACCTGGGCTACAGAGAAGCAGCACTGGACTGTTGCTCAGTGGTCCAAAGTACTTTTTTCGGATGAAAGCAAATTCTGCATGTCATTCGGAAATCAAGGTGCCAGAGTCTGGAGGAAGACTGGGGAGAAGGAAATGCCAAAATGCCAGAAGTCCAGTGTCAAGTACCCACAGTCAGTGATGGTCCGGGGTGCCGTGTCAGCTGCTGGTGTTGGTCCACTGTGTTTTATCAAGGGCAGGGTCAATGCAGCTAGCTATCAGGAGATTTTGGAGCACTTCATGCTTCCATCTGCTGAAAAGCTTTATGGAGATGAAGATTTCATTTTTCAGCACGACCTGGCACCTGCTCACAGTGCCAAAACCACTGGTAAATGGTTTACTGACCATGGTATCACTGTGCTCAATTGACCTGCCAACTCTCCTGACCTGAACCCCATAGAGAATCTGTGGGATATTGTGAAGAGAACGTTGAGAGACTCAAGACCCAACACTCTGGATGAGCTAAAGGCCGCTATCGAAGCATCCTGGGCCTCCATAAGACCTCAGCAGTGCCACAGGCTGATTGCCTCCATGCCACGCCGCATTGAAGCAGTCATTTCTGCAAAAGGATTCCCGACCAAGTATTGAATGCATAACTGTACATGATTATTTGAAGGTTGACGTTTTTTGTATTAAAAACACTTTTCTTTTATTGGTCGGATGAAAAATGCTAATTTTGTGAGATAGGAATTTTGGGTTTTCATGAGCTGTATGCCACAATCATCCGTATTAAGACAATAAAAGACCTGAAATATTTCAGTTAGTGTGCAATGAATCTAAAATATATGAATGTTAAATTTTCATCATGACATTATGGAAAATAATGAACTTTATCACAATATGCTGATATTTTGAGAAGGACCTGTACATAAACTGTGTGCAAGGAAAATTTGAGTTCAGACCGAGGCGATGAGGCGTCCTTCCTACAGTTTAGGAGTAACTTGGTTCTTGTTTTGTCAGGACTTTGGAGCTGATGATGTAGAATAAATTTTCTTCTTGCGATTTTAGATTTGATGTCTTCTGTGTTTGAGGCGGAGCTTATAATTGCATGTAAAGTAAGGATAACTTCAACCTGATGCAAAACAGTATAGATTGCTCAGCCTTGATGGGTGTGTGACTTTGTGAATAAGATGCTGAAATAGAGCCGATGGTGTAAACACTGACAACGAATGTAGTGAATGCTGCAATTTCGAGGATTAGAAGCTTTGGTTTTTATTTGGTATGACTTTGATGGCTCAATTTAATGTGTTTCAGAATGATTTGAGCAGGAATCATCGAAAATCAGGCGAGCAAAACTTAAACAGGTACAAGCTTTTTTATTTTGCTAAAGGGAGTGTTGCACCCTTACAAGAATTTATTGCAATCTGCTACTTCCCTTGGGTAAAAACTAGGATTTTATCATTTTCAGATTCTAATTGCTTAATAATAAACTAAGTCTATTTAGACTGTAATTATAAAGGACTGAATGTGAAATAAATTAGAATGAACAGAACTGAATCTAACTCACTTGATTTAAACTGAACCTTGTTATAAAACGTTTTGAAAAGGGAGTGTAGTACCCTGAACCCTGAAAGTTTTTTAAACAATGGAACACAATCACAATTGGTACATTTATGTTTAACCCAACCTTTTTACATAGAATTTATTATTAATGTAAAAATCTTCTTGAAGTATTTTATAAGCTGTTTGATTATCAATTTCTCCCAGAAGATTTTAGTCCAATGTTTCAGATGCTTGATTTCATGTGACCATTAAAGAAGTTCACCAACTGAAACTCTTGTACAGACTTTTGAAAATACAACACAATACATCTGTTAAATGAACCAAGTTGAAACATGCAGGACAAGTTCTTATAGCTGACTGGTATCTCCTCCAAAATCTTTGCAGCTACAGTTTAGCAATTAAGATACATTTGTTACTGATATTGTTCAAATTTCAACTTACTTACAAAACTCAATAATATTATATATTTATTGCTGTTCTCCCACCTATAGTCTTTGACCATAAGTGACTTTATGTTTCTTCCATCTATTTATTGGATATCCCACCCTCTGGCCAGTGCCTATCTCCAGCAGTCATTGGACTAGAGGTCGGTTACCTCTTGGGCAGGTCACCTCTGCATCACAGCACAACACAATACAGAGGAGAAGCAATCATGCACACACCCTTAGACCTAAGACCTAATTTAGAAAGAACAGTCAAACTCCGTTTGGACTGTGAGAGGAACCTGAAGTACCCAGAGAGAACCCACGTATGAACGGTTAGAACATTTAAGATGCATGCAGAAATAATCCAGGCTGGGATTTGGACCCAGGACCTTCATGCTGCAAAGCAACATGCTAATAACTGCCCCACTGTGTAGCCCATTATGTATCATTTCAAAAATAGAACAAAATTGGTTGTGATGGCAGTGATTAAAATTGCTGGATCCTGCATCTATGATATATTCTGCGCCCCCAATCCAATTAATCTAACACTACACCAAAAACACCAACATGATCATGGGAACATTGAACAAGCAAGCACAGTGACAGGGATGAGATTTGAATAACTAACATCAGTGGAAGCAAACTAGAAAAGAGACAGCATGAGAAATTGGGCAATGGTGTCCATCCACCCACCTGCATTCAGTCTCCATTGTAACCAGCTGCTGTACTGGCTGATGGGTGGTGGTGTTATTCACTAATTCTATTATTCTTTAGGTTTTAGCTCAAATATGCATAACTATTCTGCAGGAACCATTCTCTGGCCAGAGTGCTCTTTACTGGTTCATATATTCTGTGCTTTTGTGGCTTAATGGCTAAACCTTAATGTAACCATGACCCCTTCTCCTAATCTTAACTTGAAACATGAACCACACTGTTCAGTTGTTTTATTTATTACAGTTCAAAATCTTATGTACAGTCATAAACCAGAAGACAAGCTTTCCTTTGCACATGCACCAACTGGAAACAAAATCAAACATGAACCCGAAGAGGTTTCACACAGGGAGGCCTTAGAATGGTGTTGGGAATTTGCAGCTATATACCACTCTTAAGTTGCACCACAGCATCAGGGTATCGGTTCGGCAGTAAGCCCATTGCCTTGTTGCCTGGACAGAAGGATGTTAGCTGTAGCTGTTAGATGATGCTATGGACCCAGTCTAAACCAAAAAAACAGCATTAAGCTTTAAGGTTGTATTTGCCGCTGTAAATAATCCATCCTGTTATCCAGGAGACAAACATCCATCCGTTTTCTATACCTGTGTCTTCCATACAGGGTGGAGTTGGTGCCTATCTCCAGCAGTCTACGGGTAAGAGGTGGGGTAAACCCTAGACAGTCCATCACTGGACAAACAACCATGCACCCACCTATTGACATTTAAGGGAAATTGAGAGAAACCAATTAACCTAACAGTCAAGTTTTGGACTGTGGGAAGAAGCCAAAGTACCTGGAGAGAATCTACACATGCATGGGGAGAACATGCAAACTCCATGCAGAAAGACTCCTGGCCAGGAGTCGAACCCAGGAGCTTCTTGCTGCAAGGTAACAGTGCAACCAACTGTGCCACCATGCACCCCAGGAACAAACATAAGCAGGAAAAGGTAGCAGTATAGTTTTTTTCCTGCAGGTTAACTCTAGGCCGTGCTCAGCGGATGGCTCTACTCCCAGTATCGTCTCCCATTCCACACCGCATTCCTAGCATCTTCACTCCCCAGTAGGCAGTAAGCCAGGCAGCTTTTCCTCAAAATAAACCATTTAATATCTTTCATATGTCATGGTTATCCCAATTTTCATAGAAAATAAAAAAAACATTTATTGTAGCACATGAAGCCAAAAATAAACATACTTTCCCTGAGGTAAGATTCCAATGCGGATGTGCCTGTTTCCATCTAGCCATGCACCAGTAAAGGGCCTCGGTTCAACAAAGTTTCTTCCATTCACACACTTCCTCTAAAGGTGTGGAACAGGGGGTTCTGCTCTCACTTTATAGATATTTTTTCCACAAAAGTCTGTAGGCTTTTTTTGTTTTTTTTTACATTTGGACCACATCTATGATTTTAGTTCATGAGTTTAGCTACTGCTAACTTATCCTGTGTATGGTTCAATTTAAAGGCTGGTTTTAATCTGTTGAGCTGTTGTGATGTGAATTAAGCCAAAGTACGTTTTGGGAAAAAATTAAAAACCTTTCCAAACTCACGAGTGTTTTCTTCTTCAGGTTTTGTTTGATTTCTTATAGAGATTAATGTCCATAAGGCAGGAGCTCCCGCGTGTTGCAGAGCTTCGCGGACTTCTGACAGGTGGTGTCACTCCTACGCGCTGCAAGCCGCTCAGGCAAGCAGTGCAGATGGTGCATCGCAAACTGTGTCCGCCAGCAGCTTTTCTTTCTTTTTTGCTTTCAAATATTATAACTCTCCAATTCCTTCTTTACCTTGTGGCGTTCACTTCCTGGGTCTTCAGGAAAGAATGAAAATCATCCCAAACTGTGTGTTAGATTTTATATTTTCAATCACAAACAGGAAACTGTAATATCGTGTAAAGACTAACAAAACAAAACAAGGCAAGGCTGGAAATCACCAAGAAAAAAAAGCTGAGAGAAAATGTGCTGTTACAGTATGTACATCCAAACCTCAAGAACAGCAGTTTGACGATGAACGATCACCTCTGTCAGTGCTTTAACATCATGTAATGAGATGCAGAGAAAGAAAGTCCAGAGTGACGTTTGCTGTAGAGAATACAGTTTCACCAAAGATATCAAGACAAGATTGTTACAGAAGCTTAATGACAAAACTGGGAAATCATTTAAACTGATCAGATAACAAGTTCACTATCAAGGCCCGAAGACCTTTTTTTTTTATATGCACGTAACATCTGGTTGATAACTGAAATAAAAAGAAAATGTTGCTGTAACTCAATTTAATATTTCAAAAATAAAGTTAAGTTTTAATATAAATTATTGTGTTCTTTGTGAAATAAAAAGATACCAGTTATAATAATGTTTACACCCAGCAGTCTGTTAATATAGCTTCGCATTAAAACAGGAAGCCTTGCCCAGACATAAGAAGACAAAACAGTGACAGCATCCAGCCAAACCCTTTTATGGTCTGATCACAACCTGATGCTTTGCCAAGTGGTGGTCCAAACTTGTTTGCAGTAGAAAAGATAATTAAGGTTTTACAAAGATTTTCCTAAAGGACGCACACAACGTTTTTTTCAGTTTGACAGGGGAGACACCTGTGGAGGGGTGGGGATTCAAACCTAAATCAGCTTCCTCAATCATTTTTTTAATGAATCTGATTATTAGTTGTGTATCAGTTGTAAGAACTTGTTTTCTGGTTCACTTCCTTTTTCTCCCCGCATTCCTGGCTAATCCTTGGAGGGCAAACATTTAACCACCTACTTTACTTTGACTGCTTTGTCAGAATAAATCTCAGTTAAAATACTATTACTGTAGGAAAAATATAAAACCAAGAGGCTTTATAAACGAGTTGCCTATAATCTTTTTTTGTTTTTATTGTTGTGGGCTTGGCAATTATTTAGATCCCGAATACCTTACCTTTTCAGCTGGATGTTGCACATGCTCTAACTTATATAATGTAAACGCGTAGGTTACACTTTGTGTGAAGTAGGAAACAATAAGAGGTTGAACAAAAATGTTAAATACTATAAGTGAGCATCAAAGACATTATGACATCAATTGTTTGAGTTAAGACAGACCAAATTACACAGCTGCTGACCTCAGGGTTGTAACATATACACAGATAATCAAAAGGGATAAATTATTTTCTGTGTAAAACAGTTTATGGCCAAATGTTTTGAATCTTTCTTTGTCTGAGGGCTGAGAATGACAAAAAAAGCGTTTAATAATGTGCTGGTGTGGATTCTATCATTATCCTTTTGTGCAATAATGACAATACACATTTTAAAGTAAAGAAACATGTAACAATGAATATGTTTTCACCATGGTACATTGCATTTGAGAAAGTTTGCAGAGGTTCCAGTGAGCAAAAACGAAAGAGAACAGCTTAGTGGCATCGAAGCAAAGCCAGACCTTCAGATCTTTGGAAACACTGTTGCCTGTTTTCCTGTTTCCAGTATCCACTGTTACGCCAAGTTAAACAACAGCTGGCTCTCCTTTCCTTGCAGAAGTATTCAGACCCCTGAACTTCTCACATATTATCACATTACAAACTCCATCTTAAATTTGTGTGTTCTATTGGGACTTTGTGACAGACAGATACAAATTACAATTTTCAGATTATTTTAGTAACATATTTTACACATTTAAATTTCACAATTTTGCTCTAGTTCCTGTTGGTCACATAAAATACATAATAAATAAATTCAAATCTATGGTTGTAATGTGACAAAATGTAAAAAGGTTCAAAGGGTATATTCTTTTGCAAGGCACTGTAAGATTCATCAGCAATTTCTATTAAACTGTCATAAAAACCACCATATTTCCCCAAGATGTCCAAAGATTAAGACAGATATTAGTCTGCAGGTATAAATCTGAATGTCTATATTAGTCAAAGTAAAGACTTGTAGACAAATCAAGCTACAACAGAATGTGATAATGCGATCACCATAAATACTGGTGTTTTAGGAACAGATCTCCAGTGGTTTAAATGATGTTTTGCCTCCTAGCTGTTAACAGAGGTCGGAGCAGAAAGTGGCTGTCTTACGTGCAAGTCTTTGTTGGTAAGCCGGTGTGACATTGCACAGTCTGAGTGACGGCTCCCTTGCCACAGTCTGCACTTGCTATGACCAAATATGTTCACAATTATACCACGTTAAGTGTGTCGCATTAAAACGTTATCTCTCATTCCGGAACCAAAATGAGACAAAGATGGGTTTAAAAAGCACAGTGTGTTAATGGACATAATAAAGCCAGTAGATCAGGTTGAAGAAGGAGAAGGCGGAAGGGAATATGATCCGCGACCATCTGTCGATGGCATTTACATCGGTGAGGTCAGGGATTTTAATTTTCAGCTGCGATGATTGTCTCCGCAGACGGGTTTTCTTAAACTGTGCATTTCTATCCAGACTGAGGTGTCCCGATTCGCTTGCCGCACTCGGCTTCCTGTGCTGGACCCCCGAGTTCTCAAACGTCATGGAGGTGGAGTTGTGAGTCTCGCTCAGGGTGGTCGTTATCTCATTAGTCCCCACCTCGTTGTGGATCTCCAAGGTTGTCAGCAAAATGTTCCCATGAGAGTCAGCCTGGGAGAAAACAGACAGCAGCGGTGTTAAAAATGGGCTCAGGCCTCATGACAGATTACTGCTGGGAAAACTCAGAGCGGCCTTCAAAAGCAGGTCCTCTGTCCCGAAGTTAAATCACTTCCCACAAATCAGATCAAGGTTGGACTTGATGCCTCTGACACTAAAATCATGGTGAGTGCAACTTTCCACACAGGAATATATAAATCACTGAAAGCTGGGATAAATACAGATGAACAACATGAGAATAGGGATATAAGGCGACAAATTCAATATATATAAGACAATATAAACTAATGCATTTTCCAATCCACTATGATTTAAGCTCATGATACAAATGTTATTAGTAATGTGTAATGACTGACTGAGAGCCACTTTAGACCTCATGTACCGATTTGGGCCCATTTGGTTGTTACCCCTGGTAAAAAAACAAAAAAAACTGTGAAAATAAATTTATTTAATCAGTGAAGAAAAATGCCACAGTAAGAAATAATTCTTTTCTACAAAATACCACACCACAGAAAACTAATTCTTCTGAGCGAACCTAACGTCACCCGTGCAGAAACTAAAAGCAACAAGTATGCCGGCCAAGACAAAGAATGTACCATATAAACATCATTTATATGTTTGCAAAAACACACTTAACACACATTGTATAACCAATTGTTTATGTAACACTTGCGGATGCTGGACATATGCAAATTAAGTCGCCGACTGTTTTTGCATTAGAAGGAACGTTGTGCCAGCTCAGAAAACTTTGCTGTCTTGCTACCACACTTGCCCCCGCGTTGTGTAACGCCCACTGTTGACTCGTGCTTGGTTCCCAAAACTGGTAGAAAAGGACCTCGGTGCTCAACAAACACCAAAGTTTGAAGGCACTCGCACAATACTGGTTCAAGAATGAGAGTTTTTTTGGTGTAAAATGCTAACAATGAGCAGGATGGTACAGGAGGTAAAAAAAAATCTCCCCAGGTCACTGTTAGAGAATTGCAGCAAAGGGTTGCAACTTAGGGTAACCAAGTCCTTCCAAAAACATTGTAAGCTATTTACAAGGGTTGGACAATGAAACTGAAACACCTGGTTTTAGACCACAATAATTTATGAGTATGGTGTAGGGTCTCCTTTTGCGGCCAATACAGCATCAATTCATCTTGGGAATGACATATACAAGTCCTGCACAGTGGTCAGAGGGATTTTAAGCCATTCTTCTTGCAGGATAGTGGCCAGGTCACTACGTGATACTGGTGGAGGAAAACATTTCCTGACTCGCTCCTCCAAAACACCCCAAAGTGACTCAATAATATTTAGATCTGGTGACTGTGCAGGCCATGGGAGATGTTCAACTTCACTTTCATGTTCATCAAACCAATCTTTCACCAGTCTTGCTGTGTGTATTGGTGCATTGTCATCCTGATACACGGCACCACCTTCAGGATACAATGTTTGAACCATTGGATGCACATGGTCCTCAAGAATGGTTCGGTAGTCCTTGGCAGTGACGCGTCCATCTAGCACAAGTATTGGGCCAAGGGAATGCTATGATATGGCAGCCCAAACCATCACTGATCCACCCCCATGCTTCACTCTGGGCATGCAACAGTCTGGGTGGTACGCTTCTTTGGGGCTTCTCCACACCGTAACTCTCCTGGATGTGGGGAAAATAGTAAAGGTGGACTCATCAGAGAACAATACATGTTTCACATTGTCCACAGCCCAAGATTTGCACTCCTTGCACCATTGAAACCGTCGTTTGGCATTGGCATGAGTGACCAAAGGTTTGGTTATAGCAGCCCAGCCGTGTATATTGACCCTGTTGAGCTCCCAATGGACAGTTCTGGTGGAAACAGGAGAGTTGAGGTGCACATTTAATTCTGCCGTGATTTGGGCAGCCGTGGTTTTATGTTTTTTGGATACAATCCGGGTTAGCTCCCGAACATCCCTTTCAGACAGCTTCCTCTTGCGTCCACAGTTAATCCTGTTGGATGTGGTTCATCCTTCTTGGTGGTATGCTGACATTACCCTGGATACCGTGGCTCTTGATACATCACAAAGACTTGCTGTCTTGGTCACAGATGCGCCAGCAAGACGTGCACCAACAATTTGTCCTCTTTTGAACTCTGGTATGTCACCCATAATGTTGTGTGCATTTCAATATTTTGAGCAAAACTGTGCTCTTACCCTGCTAATTGAACCTTCACACTCTGCTCTTACTGGTGCAATGTGTAATCAATGAAGACTGGCTACCAGGCTGGTCCAATTTAGCCATGAAACCTCCCACACTAAAATGACAGGTGTTTCAGTTTCATTGTCCAACCCCTGTACATGCCAAGCTATTGTTTAGAAGTGATGACAAGAACAAAACCTGGATTTATACTAAATGAAAAGAAACAATAAAGGTATCTACTGCAGGTAAGATATTCACTGCTTATAACCTTTTCACAGAACCTCACTTTAAGACTTCTAATCTATCCCTTTAAAGTTGTAGAAGTAGAAAACATTTTGTTTTTGGTTTCAGTAGGAAGTTGTATGTTTAGAGATGATAAAGTACATTCCAAGTAAAGGCAACGTCACCCAACTGTAAGAAACAGAGGTGGTAGTATCATAGTGTTGTCTTAGCAAGTATGATCCCTATTCTTTTTAAGCACGATGGCTTCTTTGTATTATTACAAATCTTTAAAGGAAAATATGGGGGCATCTGACATGTCTTTAGACTGATCTTTGAAAGAAAGTGAAAAGCAATTATTTTAGGCATAAATGTTAATCTATCAAAAAGTGAAAACAAGTCGGTTTGGACAAAGTCTTAACTTTATTGCTATATTAATGTATGACAAAATAGCCCAGACTGATTTAAAACTAATAAGCACAGTGTTTTATATATAACTGGCCTATATGTTTACCTGGTTACTCTTTATCTACCTTTAAAGTCTTTGTGAAAACATGCTAATTTGGTGTAATATTCCTGCTGAATTTCAAAACAGAAATACAAACACCAGTACACTAGTACACTAATGATGAATGGAGGTTTGTTTGCATTTCATTCATAGCTTAGGATCTTGGAGGCAAACACAGCTGAATTATGACAAAAGGAGAAATACAACAAATGGTAAATATATTCATACAATGGTGACAATGTGGCTATTAAGAGTGGCTTTGATTAAACTGCATTTCTGATGAGGTAAAAGTTTGCCCTGCAGCTGCAAAGTCTAATTTGTGCTCTTACAGATATTACACTGCAAGCCAGGCAGATACTCACCTGATGTGAGTGACGGCGACTCTGTACCTGGTTGGACTGTTTAAGAGACGACAAGGACTTCCAGTTGACTCCTCCCAGAATAGACTAGCCAGAAGAAAGACAAACAAATGGTCCTTTGTCTGAGCTGTGATTAGGTGAGAGCTGAGGTTCTTATAGCATTTCAGTTTTAAAGGAATCAGAGACACACATTCGATGAGAATGAAGTCAAAGAGGCCAGCCATGAGTAGATTCTTAATAGGATGATTGAAACCAGTATCCCTTTTATTCCTAGGTCTGAAAATACATTATTTAAAATGCTTATTGATAAACATTTTTATAAATAATGTACTTATGAACAGAAATGTACATAGATTCATGCTGGACATGAATCCCATTAATGTCAGGGTCAAGGGTTTGGAGGTAGGAGCAGAGCGCAGAACATGGCAAGGAGGCCGCATGGTGAGTAGATGAAGTTTAATGTTGTAGATGCACACAGACTGACAGGCAGGCAGAGTACAGAGTACAGAGTACAGGCAGGCTATTCAAAGGCGAACAGGTACAGGAGGCAAAACAGAAAACAAAGCACTAGGAGGAACCCAGGAAGAATAAAGGGAAGTTGACGAGGACGTTTACAGGAAGAACCAGCGGGGAACAATGAAAACTAGAGAGCTTATATTCTGAGGGATGTGGAGTATGAACCAATGAAACAGGTAATCAGGGGAAACATGACACAGGTGTGGAACAGGCTACACGGAGACTGGGGCAATATTTACTGCCTGTCATCTCAGAAACTGAAACTCATATATTATATAGAATCATTGCACATAGAGTGATATATTCCAAGCTTTTGTTTCTTGTAATTTAGACAATCATGGCTTACAGGTAATGAAAATCGAAAAATTAGAATACTGTGAAAAAGTTCATTATTGGACACTCATGGTGTCAAACCCTATGCAGGTAATTAACTCAAAAAACCTGCAAAGGTTTCCTGCACCACCTTTAAACGGTCTCACCGTCTGGGTCAGCAGGCGACACAATCATGGGGAAGACTGCTGACTGGACAGATGTCCAGAAGACAGTCATCTACACCCTTCACAAGGAGGGTAAGCCACAAAAGGTCACTGCTGAAGAAGCTGGGTCTGTATCCAAGCATATTAACAGAAAACTGGAAGGAAGAAATGTGGTAGGAAAAGGTGCACCAGCAACAGGGAGATCCGCAGCCTTGAGAGGATTGTCAAGCAAAATCTATTCAAGAATTCGGGGGAGCTTCACAAGGAGTCAACTGAAGCTGGAGTCGATGCATCAAGAGCCAACATACATAGATGAATACTAGACATGGGCTACAAATGTCGCATTCATCGTGTCAAGGCACTCCTGAACCAGAGACAACATCAGAAGCGTCTTACCTGGGCTAAGGAGACAATGAACTGGACTGTTGCTCAATGGTCCAAAGTCCTGTTTTCAGATGAAAGTAAATTCTGCATTTCATTTAGAAATCAAGGTTCCAGAGTCTGGAGGAAAAGTTCAGAGGCACAGCAACCATGCTGACTGAAGTCTAGTGTGAACTTTCCACAGTCAGTGATGGTTTGGGGTGCCATGTCATGGATGATGTTGGTCCTCTGGGTTTTCTGAAGGCCACAGTCAATGCAGCCATCTACCAGGAAATTCTAGAGCAATTCATGCTTCCCTCTGCTGACAAACCCTAAGGAGATACTGAATGAATAGCATGGGTAGACGCAGCTTTCCAGTAAGACTTGGCACCTGCCCACATTGCCACAGGTACCAGAAGCTGGTTCAATGACCATGGTGTTCTGGTTGGTCAGAAAACTCCCCTGACCTGAACCCCATAGAACATCTATGGGTTGTTGTCAAGAGGAAGATGAGACACCAGACCCAACGGGGCAGATGACCTGAAGGCAGCTATCAACACACCCCCCCCAACACAAACCCAATTTAAGTATGGGAAAGATTTGGCCCTCCAACACAGGCATTTGCTGCGGATAGACACTTTTTTATTTTCAAATAAATTTTACATCTTATTAAATTTGTTAAGTACAACACAAAGTTTTTGTCCGGCAACTTTTACTACAGAACAAACTTGGGCACATATTAAACTTGCCACATGCAGCAAGCATTTTTTAGGAAAGTCTGGCTCATTCTACTCTTGTTGATACTAAGAACGTTTTTTAGACCAACAAAATAAAAAATATGATTCCATTTTTTTTCTTGGAAATATACCCTGTTTAATCTATTGCTGAGAAAATTAAATGAGGCAAAGCAACATCAGCTGCAGCAGATATTGTCTATTTGTTTTTGGCAAAGTATAGAAATCATTAAAAGTGACATCTAATCTAATTATAGCTGCTAACGTTGTCAGTTTTAACAACTCTATGCTAAAAGAGAACAAAGTGCATTCAAATGCATTTTCATTTACTGTTGATGACATATTGGATTCCATATTTAATACAAACAATACAAATGACCCAATACTGCTATCTACATTTTAACAATAATTTAGTAATGTCCATTGATTCAGTTCATCACTCTATTGTTGGAAAATGTTTCTCACCTTGGGTTGGTCGAATTTATTGCGCTCATTATTTGCCTTCAGTGCCTTCATAGCTTGTTTCTTCTGCATCTGAGGGCCTCGTCCAAAGAAGATGTAATTGACAAAGGCGTACTCCAACAAAGCCAGGAAAACGAACACAAAGCAGCCCATCAGGTACATGTCGATAGCTTTCACATAAGGGATCTTGGGGAGGGTTTCTCTGAGATGGGTGTTGATGGTTGTCATGGTCAGCACAGTGGTGATCCCTTGAAGAAAACAAAATACAGTTTACAGAGGAATCACAAAGCAACATCTCATGTCAGCCTGATGGCTATGCTGGCATATGTCCAGCATCCTAAATGCAGCAGCACATATAAAGTGCCTGAGTTTTTCTGCATTCAACTTGAGCAGTGAGTCTTTTCTTTTCAATTCAAGCTTATATAAGATGATGTCTAAAGCAGGTACAGGGCATTGATTTCTACATAGAGATAAGGAAGGCTCTAAACTCTCAAAGCTGCTATAAGAGGAGATGGTTGCCTAATAGATGCCTACTGATGGGGAATCTGCAGCACTGAAGCAATTCTGAGGTGTAGAAAAAAAGCTGCGATCCCTAATATTAGATATGTTTTTCACAACGCATATAGTGCTGAGAAGATGTTTACATTTATTCATCATTGTCATGAATATCATTAATAATCTGTTTGGCTTTTAATAATCTATTTAGGTCATTCGTTTTTGGGGTTGCAGTGATTATACAACAAACAGCTGTAATGGTTTTAAAAATAATTGGTGCACAAGTCAGAATTTCATATAAATGTATTTGATGTAAATGTATTTAATCCAACCCACACATATTCAAAGTTACACATACAGGCTTGAAACTACACATACACCCCCTAATATTTGGATAAATATCCCTTAGCTAGTTACAAAAAAATCATATACTTTCTGCAGCTATCAACA
This sequence comes from Girardinichthys multiradiatus, assembly GCF_021462225.1. NCBI lineage: Eukaryota > Metazoa > Chordata > Actinopteri > Cyprinodontiformes > Goodeidae > Girardinichthys > Girardinichthys multiradiatus. The sequence continues at coordinate 39,947,936 of NC_061802.1, read as the reverse complement.
AGCTTCTGTCTTAATTCTGGCTGAATATTTGATGAGTTCTTATACGAAATGGCAGAGCTCATTTAAATTAGCTGGTTTTCTGGCCTGGAATTTGTGCTTTTAATTATACCCTATAGATTTCCAAAAAAGGCTGAAATCAGGCCATTTCAAAAGCCTAATGTTATTGCTTTATCCATTTCAAAAACCTGTTCTCATCTGTGCAAATTGTGCAGTTGGGTGTACAAAACCAAATGCAGAGTTTCAATCATCTGGCTGTAGATTTGCAGATGAAGAATTCATCCTCCTCTTCCTTCATTTTTCCATCCACTTTGTATAATGCCATTGCCACTGGCATAAAAACAGACCCTCAGCATGATGCTACCACCACCATGCTTGACAGTACAGTGTTGTTAGTTTTGAAAGCCTCACCTTGACACATCCAACACTCATCCTGACATTGCAGTTGACAGTTTAACCTTTGTCTTATGAACATCCTAAACAATATTCTATCATTGGAGGTGACAGTTAAGGCTAGATAATTGAAACCTTGACATAGTTGGGTGTTCAAACAGGACAATCAGTCCAAAAATCCATGAAAACTGGTTTTTAGAAAGGATAAAGCAGTTTAACATTAAGCTCTTGGAATGGCCTTCCCAAATCCCAGGTTTTAACCCTCATGAAAATGTATGCATTATGATTCAAAAGCCTTAGTCAGGAAACGAAACAAATGAAATGAGCTCTACCAGCTCTGCCATGATGAATTGTCAAATATCCAGAGCTTTCATGGCTGCAAAACGTTTGTAGTTTTTCTGCTACTTGGACAAGAGCCTTTATCTAAATGTAAATGGGGGTGTCTGTATTGTAAATATCTGGATGTATATATAAGATGTGTAACATGTTGGAGTACGTGGAAGAGAGAAGAGAACACAAGACATTCAAACGTGTGTGCCCAATTTAATTGCCTTTTTTAAATCATTAAGTTATTTGTTGTATCATTATCATTCCAACCTAGAAAAGAGACATTTTCAAATACATCATCAAAAGCCCAAACCTAATATAATAAATAATCAGATGATGTAAACATCCGATCAGCACTGTTATGAACCCTGAAAACTACCCAGGAAGTTCCAACCTGCAGAAGAAAACGCCCCAGTGAATCATCACCCATACAGTGATTGAATTTCGACGGCACAGTGACTAACTTTCATTGATCCTGCAATTCCTCAAACAGCAGCTCTTTCCAGGAGATGGCATTGAATGAGATGAAAGGCAGGCGTGTGTTTAGATCTGCGAGTCTGAGGAGGATATTCCCAATCTAGCTGCCCGCCTAACCTCCTGAAATACTCTACATCCGTCTCAACACATTGAATGTACAGCTGAGATTTAATGATCGATCGCTTGCCATAATGTGCTCTTTCTAACGCAGGGAGCACTTAGAGTAAAGCGAAGCTGAATAAGTGTTTCCATTAGGGAAATTGAGTTAGAAGGAGTATTGTAAGGACAACTGATGCTGATTCTGAAACGTTACTTTAAATGGAAACATTGAGCTTGAATTTTGAATCAATGACTGTAGGACTCCAAGTTTTCAGCAAATTTCAACCTATGACACTGGGAGGATCATGTGTCATTTTGCTGTGAGGACGTCCCTCTGTGAAAGCACCCTCAGTCTCCCCAGCCATTGGATCTACATGAGCATCTTATTACACAGCAAGGCTACAGCTTCAGACAGGCTGATGGGTACAAGCAACTTCTGTCATATTTATCTATTGAAATGGCAAAATAACTTAATGTAGCTTTGTACTGTGTATTGCAAAAGCATTCATATTCCTTGATTCCACATTTTATCAAATTACATCCATAAAATGCAAAGGATTTGTTTGGGAGCTATGTGATGGACCAACACTAATCACAACATTACTTTCCTTTTCTCCTTTTTTCTAAAGTCTCAGGTAAATGATTATTCTGTGGTAACATAACATCAGGATGGATCCCCTTCATCTAACCCTTGCCCAGCCATAGATTGAGTGACTTAGTTTTTGTTGTATCTAGCAATGCTATGCATTCAGAATGCCTTCATTACCTCAACTTGCTACCACTTCTTGTCTTTGTGTGTCCTGATGTTTGTAATTCATCATTTCCTTTCTTAGAGAAAGAATACAACTAGTGGTTCCCTCATAAGGAAGAAGTTTGAGCCAAAATGAAGTTGGATGGATGAGTAGTTTTCCATCTTTTTTCTTCAGTGCTTATGCATTATTTTTATATCATAATACTGCATTATTGTGAAGTGGAAAGAGAAAGATGTATGATTCTTCCATTTTTTTTAATAATCTAAAAAGTATGGTGTGCATTTGAATTTAACCTGCTCTTACTTGTATTTTAATATATAAACTCCAGTGAAGCCAAGTACCTTCAGAAGTCACCTTATTAAATAGAAAGTAGGACACCTGTGCGTGAATAATCACAAACCATCTGGAAGAAGGTTTTCTGCTCAGATCAGACCTAAACTGGACTTTTTTGCAGTAAAGAAACACTGCACATGGCTGTGAACACACCACTCAGCATGAAACATGATAGTGGAAGCATCATGCGGTGGGAATGTTTTTTCCCCCTAAAAGAGACAGACAAGCTGGTCAGAGTTGAAGATGGATGGAGCTAAAAACAGGGTAACCTTGAAGAAAACCTCTTATAATGTGGAAAAGGCTCGAGACTGCAGGAGGAACACCTCCAGCAGCACGACCCTGAATCTACAGCAAGAGCTACAATGGAAAAACACATGAATAAAGTAAAAAAATGTGTTCAATTGGCCCAGTCAAAGTGCAGACCAAAATCCAATCAAGTTGTTTACAGATGCTGTTTGTCCAATCTGACTGAGCTTGAGCCATTTGAAAAGACCAATGGGTAAATAATAGTAGAGACACACTCCAATGGACATGCAGCTGTAGTTGCAGTGCAGTGCAGTACTCGGTGGGACTGAACACAAATGCATAAGAAATGTATTATGGCATGGCTTTACATATTATGAATATGTAAAACCATGTATTATTTTCAACATTACAACCATGCACTACTTTGTATTGGTCTAGCAAATAAAATCCTAATAAAATCCAGTTTGTGCTTGCAACATGGCAAAATGTGTTGTTCAAGGTGTATGAATGGTTTTGCAAGGCACTGTATTTGCTCTTCTACTTACTCTATATTTCCATTAATATATATTTGAGTCAGTCTATCTGTTTCTACAAAAACATCTATATGTTAATATTCCCTGCACAGGTCACATTATACCTAAAGCAACTCTGGCAGCTGAGGCGTCATAATTGATCCAGAAGGACACCCAGGACAGGATGGTGATGAGGATGGATGGCATGTACGTCTGCAGGATGAAGTATCCGATGTTTCGCTTCAACTTGAAGCTCAGTGACAACCGAGGGTAGGCACCTGCAAGAGAAGATGGAAGAGGAACCAGCTGACCTTGATTTACCAGTATCCCTGTCATGACATTGACTTTGTTTTGGTTTAAACAATGGTGTCAAAATTGTGAACGATCTAATGAAAAACAGCAGATTTGACCAAACAGGGAGACTTTGAGAGATCGGTGAGTATGGTCTTAATAAGAAAAAATGTGTTAAAAGTAAATATGGATGTTTCTTTGAATGTGATCCATTATGATCATTTGATCATATTGAGCTCTCACAACCCTTTGTACATAATCCATGTAATTAATTCTGCAGAATAAGTTGAAATAAGCAAAATAAGATGAAAAAAATAATTATTAATGACAAAATGAATTATTACAAGATGGAGAAGAGATTTCAACCTTAAATAATTAATGCTTAAGGTATAGGTAGCGTGCTATATTATGCTATCACTCTCCATTATTAATCAAGAGAAAACAGTGACGTTCTGTTCACACCAGGGCTGGTTCTAGGCATGCATATATGAGGGGCAGGCAGAAATGTGAAGGGGGCATCATCATGAGTACACATTATGCGCATGTGCATGTTTATTGTTGCTGTTGATTAGTGTTTTCTTTATGGGATTGGGGTAAACTGTGCAGTACTGTGCAGATTGCACTGGTTTCCTCCCCGTTGGGCTTCGTTAAAACATGTTGGGCTGGAAAAAAACTGCTTTGGGCGGGTTGTTAAAATTTGGGCTGCTTTTCACAACATTTGGAATGTTTTTAGTAATTATCCATATCAAAACAGTTGTCATTGGTGGCAGAAACGTAAACACCTGCTCACCTCAAAATGTTGTGTCTTTTTACTCATTAATAGCTCAATTTATTTGAATAAGAGAATCTGTTGAACATGACATCATCAAACAGGGATGGCCATTGATTAATCAACTGTCACTGTGAAATTATATTGGTCAATTGTTAACGCCCAAAACGCTGTTAGGAGTCCATCTAATATACACTGAGCTGCAGCCTTTACTTTGTTAAGCTTGACTTGATGTTGAGAGACAGCATCATGCTGAAGAGGAAAATACAAAAGATATCCAGAGAGCTAAAACCAACCAGCACCACATCCCAATTGGATGTGGCACTGGTCAGAACATGCACAGACATTTTTGGAGGCCGGTGCTTAAGTCACAAAAAAAGGGCATCCATTGCAAAATTTATTTATAAAATTCAAATAAAAAATCGGATATATTTATGCTTTTAAAGCCTCCCTTTTCTTGGAATTATGCTGCAAAATTTGTAAAGGAAACAAATCAATGTTCTGCTATGCATCGTTATCAAAAGAGACTCAGTGAATCAGGTGAGAAAACAAACATTATTTCATTGTTTTCTGACAGAGTTGAAACATTAAACTAATAATAAATTAATAAAGCATTACCAATATCAATATAACTCATCACACTTTCATGTAGCTCAACTTAAGAACCAACTTTCATTTCAAATAACAAACCTACTTTAGGTAGTTAATGTTAGCATTGGGTCTATTATTGTGCTAATAAAATCAAACAGACAGCTAAGCAACATTTTTCTATTTAGTCATCATTTTGTGTTTCCTGCTCTATATCATAGAACATTATACTCAGCCTTCGGCATATATTAGCCTGTAATGTTAACTAGCTAGAAAAATGATTCCTCAACTGTTGGGAGTAGAAATGCTTGCATGTAAAGAGCTCCTTGAGTTAAAGTGATTTTCACCTACACAGAACAGTGTTTGGTCAGCATGCTGTAATTATAAAACACAGTATGTTTGATTCTATTCTTAACACTTTATTGTGAGAGTTAGGCTACTAGACATTCAGAAAAGGAGTTGTGGTCATGCTTTTTCTTTTCTTCTTCAGACTTTATCTACCAAAATAATTAAGTGAAGTGAGTGAAATGGTCTAATTTGTCTGTTTGGTTGTATATCTCCCTCTCTGTCTCTTCATTAAACCTGACAAACATCAGTCAAAAGTTGGTTTTTATGAGTACAAAACATGTAGGCAATGCGTTACGCAGTAAAGCATGGATGCTGATTGGAAGAAAATGCAAGCGTTTTTCAGCCGGTGTGGCGCCAAAACGCCCCCCTCTGCGGCCCTTTCTCTAAAGAAACGTTGTGCCAGAAGCCACGTAATGTTTTCAGCGCTATAATGTTAAGCATAACATTGCATACGCGGTCGTGAAAATTGAGCTTTGCTGGGACATGTCCATCGGACGTCCGTTCCGCTGTCCGCGGAGTCAAGTAAGCGCGACGATGTTTTGCCCTTAGGAGGAGGGAGAGGCAAGATGGGGGGTCGTGCTTGTGTGAATGACAATTGATTTGAGGGGGCCAGGCATTTGTTTGCAGGGGCATTGCCCCCTCTTGGTGTCTTAGGCATCAAACATGCAGAAACACAATGTAAAATCAACTCTGCCGAACAATTCTGCATATGATAAACTCCATTTTCATGACTTCCTTCCACCCACCTGTGGAGAAGACCACGTTCCTGGAGACAAGCTTATAGTCGACTATGGAGAACTGAGGGAGCTCGATCCGTGTCACCCCGGTCACAGCTGTGTCTCCTCCTTTCCAGTAGAACTCTATATCATCTGTGGTGTAACCATCTGTTAGAAAACCAAGGCACAAGGTGTGATTCTCATGAGTGGATGTTGGAAGGGTATAATTAATCTACTTCTAACCAATTGACACTGAGTGGTATGATTCCCTGATTGCATGAGACGTAAATCATTGTGGAAATGCAGGCAGAGGGACTCAGATGCAGGAGATCCATAACTGTCAATACTTTTATGGTAGCTCAGATGGCCAAACATGTCATCATGACCAATGACGATGGACTAATCATTAGTGAGCTCTGCTTAACGCTTAAAATCAGTCTGCATGGTCAATGTCAGTCTAAGTGGAGAGACGGCAGCCAGTAATCTCACCGAGATACGACAGGTTCATAAATTCACTTCAGCTGCCTGTGCAGTTTCTGTGACGATGAGTGTAAGAACTTCTTTATGAGAACCATCCGGCTGCTCATAATTTCAAGTGATGTTAAAGTCAGGCCATCTGCTGTATTCCTTTTCTAAGCAAAAGAGGCTGAAACTTACAACTTTCAATTTCCAGAGTGCAGTTCTGTTCGTCCAGTGGGTATCTCCTCAGGTCCATCATGCAGGCAGCTGTCGTCGTGATTCTTAAGCAAAACAGAGTAAAACATTCTGAAAATTCAATCCTGAGCTTCAGTCTAAACAAAAGTAGGGGAGAGTGGGGCACAACCTCACATTATTTTGGTTTTACACAAGTGTGCTACAACTGTCTTTTGGGCTATGTTTTGCTACAACTGACCCCAGAAAGTGTGTTTCAGGAACCTGCTGTTTCTGTACAGCACCGCTAAAATGTTACCATAGATTGAGGGGTTAATTGTAACATTTGCTGAAATATTGTATCTCAATATATTCAATTCAAAGCAAATATATGTATAGAAATCATACAGAATATAATATTTTTCTGCTTTTTAACTATTTATCATGCATCAATAATGCATACATGGATTTTACTATACATATCTATTGATCCACTGCGTTTTAACTATGTGTGATCAAATCTCCATAATTCCCTTTTCAGGCTTTCGATTTCCTATTTCAATTTAATTGATATTCATGATCTTATTATTTAATTTTGATTCATTTTAAATATTATTTTATTTACTAATTTACTTGCTACTTACTTTCGTTTCAATTAAGTCTACCTAGCATTTGATGTAAAATGTGTTCATTATTAGATAAGACAGGTATTAACCTAACCGAAGACTCGATTCAGTGGATCAAACATAAAGCTCGGTATTTAAAGAACCACTGCGGCAACAAAAAAAACAAACAAATTTTACTGTGAGTTAAAACATTAAACACGTTTCTTCAAATCTCCATAAAATATTTGTGGTTAGCTGTGTGGGAATTTGACGAAGATTTTAAGACATTATCTCAAAGTGACTGGAAGTAGACACGCTCCACCCTCAACAGCTACATTGAAAGGTCTGTGTTACAATTAACCCCACACTGGGTTTCTCCCCGCACTCCCCTATAATATAAGTATGTTTTTTTTTATTAAAATCACATTGAACTCTGACTTAAATGGTTTCAGGAAAGAGATAAATTACATTATAATGGCAAGTCAGACCTTCAGCTACAGGCATTATCAGAATATCTGTTTGTGTATATTGATGGAGTAGAGATTGTTTACAGTTTTGCAAAAGTATCCATACCCTTGGAACTTTTACACACTTTGTTACATTACAACCACAACCTTCAGTGGGTTTTCTTGGGTTTTATTAATGTAATGTGATCGACCAACACAAAGTAGTGCATAATTGTGAAGTGGATGAAGAATGACACATGGTTTTGATTTTCTTTTTAAAAATTAAAATCTGAATGGTATTTGTATTCAGCCCACCGCTCATAAATCGGATCTTTTACTGCAATTACAGCTGCAAGTCTTTAGGGGTATGTCTTTACAAACTTGTCAGTCCAAAATGTAACTTTTTTTCCTACATGTCGGTTGAGGAAAAAAACTAACATTGCACATCACCCCCCACACACCTTCCTCACGCTAGAGCATGGTTGTGAAAGAATCATTGGAGTCTATGGGAAGAGACTTTGTGTTGGTCTATCACATAAAATCTCAATAACATTCATTTAACCTTGTGGCTATAATGTAACACAATGTGAAGAAACTGGTAAATTATTTGTGTTACAACCGTTTTATACAAACTGCAATTCTAAGTGTTCGGCAGGTAAAATCCAAACATCCACCAACCAAGGTGGCCCTAAAAAAGTGCATAAGTATGTACATTACCAGTCAGTATCATCATACATTTAGACACAATGAAAAACTTTCTTATCAAATAACAGGAGCAAAGCTGCCAAGGAGAAAACGCTGAAGAATAAAACATGGGAAATACTATAAATCTATGTGCTATGTTACAAACAGCACAATAAAATGATATAGGAATAATAACATCGTTTAATTACAACTATAGATTATTAACAAATAATTAATAGTAAAAGTAAATAAACAAAGATAAACTTGGTAGACTTTTAGAGATTATAGTCATACAACACAGACTGGCTATCTGTGGTGTATGAGTGTAAAGCATTTCATTGGCTGTTTAACCTTTATTCATTAAAACCGCAACTCATTAATATTATTGGTCTCATGAAAAAAGACAGTTCTGTTTGTTTTTCTGCGTATCAGAAACAACAAGTTAGATTAATCTGCATCTCCTTTTAAGCCCCACCATCAATATCACATGTAGTCTTAAATTCACAAAATATTTATGATTTAGATCTTTCAGGAAATGTTTTTTAACAGTCATTGTTCTGATATTGGTTCAAATATCATGTAAAGTGCAAATCCTATCCTGAATTAACATAGAGTATATACATCAGGTCTGATTTCCTAATGAAAGCTGCAGAAATCTAAAATGTCAGAATTCTGATTAAAGGGTTGAAAAAACTACTAACTTTTGAATATTATTTGTGTCCTTACAGAAAGACCTAAAGTTCTCACCTGAGTCCATAGAGGACGGTGCCGTCCGGGTGGAGCCGAATCATTCGGTTCTTAACAGTAACCCCATGCACAAAGGATTTCTTATCGTTGAGGAAGTAGGTGTCTGGGACCCAGAGCTGGTCTGCTACTCTGTTGTCCAGTGTCAGGTTGAGGGGAATCCCCACATAGGCCAGCCTCTTATCCCTCCAGTACTGCTGGAAGTACATGGTCAGTGTGTAGTCCTGTGGAAAACAAACGAGTACAGTTATGTACCTTAAGACTGAACAGGAGGGGATATATATTACTAAATTTTGTATCGAATGTGGACATTTCTGGATGCCAATGCAACTGTGAATGCCCAAGCTGATGCCAAACTTTGACTGAGGGTTGCTGATTTCAGTGTTTCATGTTTGCAGCTTGGAGCTGGAATATTTAGATTATTTTTTTTTTTTACAAGGAACAAAAGTGTTATTTGTGGAAATAAATACAATCTGCCAGGACCAGCCATATTTCCAAAACCAAGTCAAGAAGAAATCTTTCGCAAACATGGCATGTTTTAGTTTGAAACTAATCAGTAATGGTTTTTATATTGATAGATATTATGAATTATTACCAACCATACATGCACAGACATGAATCATTTATTCAGCTTTTATTTGCAGTAACCTCAATAAGTTGATCCATCAAACACAACAGCTTTTCCTGGCCTTTAATGGAGCTCTTTACGAGCTCTCTTGGTTTTGTTCTGCTGACTAATGCTGTCTTAAATAAATAAGCAGGTCTCAAGAAATAAATAAAAATACGGACGTGCTAAAAATGTTTGCTGAAATAGCACATTTACAGGATAAAGTGCTGAAAATGGCAAATCTTACATTAAAGCAATATGTCAAAACAAAGACACTGGTGTAAAAGTTTGACAAACTTTGAACTCATTTTGAGCTGAATGAATTACACTCTGCGATCTGAAAATGTAATATGATCTTGATATAGTCCTATAAATAATTCAGTCACTGTACAATAAGTGTCTCTTCCATTGTGTTGAAAGCTTGTCTGTTTACTGAGACTGAGTGGGTTTCATTTGTTTTATTAGGCCACACAGAAGGCATTTCCATTTGTCAGACTACATGACGGCTGTGTAGTGAATCCACTGTATTTTCTAGAAACCTGTTTCATATTGATGGGGCTATTTCATTAGTTTTCTTCTTATTTAGAGCTACTCTTCCCCTCCCAAGTCCCTCACAGCTTGCGTAAATGTAAGATGCAATTCTGCATATAGCTGAAAAGTGGGTTGATGAATCAGCGTTGCACAACAGCTCTTATACTACAGCAAAGACGTTCTACCAACACACTCCTTCCATGTCTGGGCTGCAGCTATTTTAGTCTGTTTGAGATCTGCAAATCCCACTTCAGCAGCTCTCCTAAAATTCCTGAAACACTACCTTAGCTTCTTCAAAACAAAACCTCCAACATATCTCAAGTATTCTACTGATCGTGGTATACTGTACACCCTCTTAGGCCCCAGTGGAATATATTCCAGGCCTTGATTAGTCATCACTGAACACTTTTTAGTTTATGTAAAAGGCAGAGAAACTGTAATTTTCTACTTCCTAATGACCTTTTTAAGTTAGGTGTGTACCATTTTTCTTCCGCTTCACAATACGCAATACGTTGTGTTAGTATATGACATACAAAATCCCAACAAGATTCTTCAAAGTATGCGGATGTAGCTTGACAAAGTGTGTATACTTTATACAATTATTACAGGTGGTCCTTGGAGTTGACAGTTTTACTTAACCCTTAACTGCTAAAACACTAATGTTTTACACGATGTCTACATAAACCTGATCCTATACTGAAATCAGACATCAATGCATCAATAGGATGTTTTATAACAAGCTTTCCAGCTTGTGGTTGAGTGATCTTATACGTTGCCAGTATATTATAAAACTGTACCCAGTTTCATGTACAACCAAAAATGGAGCAGTGATAAAGTTTAGTTTTTACTTTAGATGAAACATGGAACCAGGGAAAGTGATCCACAGTGGGAAGTCCAACAATACAGTTCTTACAGCCACACAAGTAGGACAGCTAAACACTAAAATTAGGCCTTTTAGCTAGGTCAAAAGAGGCAAGAGCCCCACTGTTATTAGTGGAGTATTATCAGTCACTGCAACGACAAATATCAGCAGCTGAAGACATTACCTCATTTTAGCATATCCTTATTAACTTCTAACTTAATATTCTGATTAGCAAAAGAAGCATTAGGGATGTCAAACTCTTGTAATAGAGTCATCTTAGTGGGTGGAAAATTAGATTTGACTCTGTCATTATTTCATCTATACTTCTAACTCAAACAGCATTTGAGAATGATGACTGCATATATTTAATTAAGTGAAATAGGAAATGCACAAACTAAAACTTGTAAAAAGCAACAACTGCATCTGCATAAAATGTGACAACAGCTAAAAGTGATGTGTAACCGGATTTTCTAGAACCCAAACGGCAACAAAGGCTCCACTCTGAGAAACTGCACTTGTTAATACAGTGCTATCAAAATGGACTTGCCCAATGCAGATTTGTTCTGCTTTTCAAATCAAATTTCAATGTTTCTCATTAACAAACACATTTTTATTTCCATCAAACACAACCTGAGTAAATAGAAATGCAGTTTTCAAATGATAATTTTATCTATTACGGGAAAAGCAAAGGAATCCCCTCTTGTTACATCTGGAATTAACCCCAATTCATCACATTGTTTTGGGTTTAATTTTACTAGCGACACCCAGACCTGATTATCACCAGACCTGTAGAATCTAGATATCCCTTAAACAGAACCTCGAAAGCACACCAGCAAGCCCACCTCTAAAAGCTAAAAAAAACAAACAACAGAATTTGGAATTTTTCTAGTTGTCCAAAAGTCCAGACTTAAATCTGGCTGTTAAAGCTCAAAAACTGTAGCTGAATTAAATAATTCTGCAAAGAGGAGTGGACCAAAATTCCTCCACATTACCTGTTATAGTAAATGCTTGATGGCAGTTGTCGTGAAAGGTTATTAGATTTAGGTGGCTGTTATAATTTCACATAGGACCAGGTTGGTTTGGATAATTTATTTCTCTTAATAAAATCATCATTTAAAAGCATTTTGTATTTACTCAGGTAATCTTTGGCTGATATTAACATTTGCTTTATGATCTAAAACATTCAAATGTGACAAAAAAAAAAGCAAAAATGGAAGAAAACTGTAAGGGGGTAAATACTTTTTACAGCACTCTGCATTAACATGAATCCTGCCAAACAATAGAGGAGACTGAAGTATGAAGGACAGATGTAATACTTCTTAAATAATCAACTAATGCAAGTGCAGGTTCTGGAAAAAATAATTCCTTTGAACTCTGGGCTAGGTGTTCAATAAACGAAGCATCACTCTTGATAACAAAACTCCTAAAACATGCCACACACCTTATCATCATACTTTGCAAATCAACATTGATACAAACTTTCATAGGTTTTAAAAATGCTGACAAACCGACATAAAAGCTGAGTCTGAAAATGCCTGCAGACTGATTTCACTTTAGCTGCTGTTTGTTATGCAGGCCACAGGGGACACTAAAAAACATTTGTTCTCAGCAACAGAGACTAAATGAGACCCAGTGGGAGGGAGAGACTGTCATCTTCAGCTCGGAGAGTTCACAATCTCGTACTCAGACATGGTTCCTTCGTGCCAGTCAAAGATTGTTTATGTCAACTGAACACCACCATATCTACTGGGAGTACAAGAATAGCACTCATTGTTCCTGCCCTGTAAACGTAGTGTCTATTATCACTTCACGAGACAGTTAGACGTTCCTTGTAGGATTCAAACACGAGACCAAGGTTTCATGTTAACTATTTGCTGATTTCTTTTTCATCATCCATTAAACTCAATTTCTCAAACAATTTTGGGCATAAATAAAATTTATATAGGGATGTTACAGGCGGTGAAGAAATGTGGTGGCATCATGTCCAATGCTGCTCTGGCTTCAAGCCAAATGATCTCCAAAAGCAGCTGCAATGAGTAATTCATGCTCTCCACATCAATAAATACTCTGTCACACTCAGACCTCTTGTACGTAGAAATTTCACAAGGTAGAGCAGTATTCCCAGCAGGGAAGAAGTTCACAGTTTCCGATTGTGTATAAGCTTGGCCAAGGAGAGTGAAGGAAGATGTGTTTTTTAGGCCGGGGTTTAAACCTGTTAAAGAAAAGCCCTGGCATTGCGTGTAGCAGTGAAAGGAGGAGGAAAAAAAAACTGAGCAGTGGCTCACGTGGTTTATTATGTACATAAATTGTGGCAATGTGATTAATAATAATTACAAAACACTTTCAGTCCATAGGGACTTCGTTGTAATACAGTTTTAGATTTTTACACAGATTTTTTCAGCTTTCTTTTGTAGATTTTTTTTTTCAGTGAATTGCAAAATACATTAAATATACAGTTTTATTACAGAATATTCATGACAAATTATATAATAGGGCTACAAACATTGATTATTTTGCTAATTCATCTGTCAACTATTTTTTCAATTAATCGATTAACAATCAGATAGAAAAAGGTGCTTAATAGAAGATCTTTTACAAGATTTGTACCAAGTGAAGCTAAAGCTATGCCACTGAGGAGTTCTGGATAGAGCATATTCATAGACAAATAAGGTTTTTCATCTTAAATGCAAAATGTATATATTTTTGGTACACTTTTAACCTAATTATTGCTCTGAGTGGGTTGTTCTTTCAACAAATGACATATTTTAAGGTCTGTGCCCTAAATTATGTCATTACCATGTTAGTCGAGGCTGCAAGGTGGCGCAGTTGGTAGCACTGTTGCAGCCTTGCAAGAAGGTCCTGGGTTCGACTCCTGGCCAGGGGTCTTTTTGCATGGAGTTTGCATGTTCTCCCCATTGTTATGAATATATTATTTAATATTAATACTTTAATATTTTGTTAAATAATATTTCGGTCTGTTAAGGGTTATCCTGTGAATACCAGCCCAGTAAGGCGATGGTATTAGGACAAAATAGAAAGGTGTGAGACGAGCTCTGACATTATTGAACAGCATAAACTCTGCACACACACAGAATGAATTCACAAAACTTCTTAAAATACAAGAATTTATTAACAAAAATAAGTCAACTAAAAGTCAAACATATTTCATTCAACAAACTCTTTACTATGCTAAAACAATCCAACTAAACTACCAAGCAGAATTAAAGAATAACAAAGACTAATGGGCTATGTACAATATGAACAAGTTGATTAAAGATGATTGAAAACCATGACAAAAAGAGTGATGCAATATTACCATGCAATGTTATTTATGTTTGAGAACCAAGGATTATCTTGAAGAATCTGGAAATTAAGTGAAGTTAGTCTTGGAAATAACTTAGGCAATAATTGGTATACCTTCAAACAACCATTCATAATGCAACATCAGATAAAACATTATTAATAAAATAATATTTTAAAGAATGATTTGCTGAATAAAACCAACCTTCTGGATGACTAATTCTCAACTGTGTTTAATTTGCTGCCTTTATTTATTAAAATAATATTTAAAGAAATATTATTTTGAATAAGAACCAAATCTTTCTGGAGAAATGGAGCTTAATAGTGTTCAATTAACTGCCTTTATTTATTGAAATAATATTTATGGAAACATTATTAAGGAAATATTAAAATAATATTTAAGGAAATATTATTTTGAATAAGAACCAAATCTTTCTGGATATATGGGTCTTAATGGGTCTCAATGGTACTCAGTTATCAAGTTAAGTAAAGTAATATTTAGGGAAATAGTATTAAGGAAATATTAAAATAATATTTAAGGAAATATTATTTTGAATAAGAACTAAATCTTTCTGGATATATGGGTCTTAATGGGTCTCAATGGTACTCAGTTATCAAGTTAAGTAAAGTAATATTTAGGGAAATATTATTTCGTAGATTGAAAACTAACAACCTTTTTGGGTGAATGATCTTTAGCTGACTCATGTCTTCTTAGCTGTTAGCAGTTGGAGCTAACAAAGAAGCTTATAGCTTATCATCAGAATCAAACACATACCTTTAAATTTCCAATAATAAAAGGGTTAAAATGCATAACCGTGGACGCCGTGTTATGGCCGATCTTCTGTGTTTAAAATCACCCTTTAAATAAAGTTTGTCTTAACTTTAAAAAAACAAAAAGAAAACACAAACAGAACAGATAATCTGCTAGCACTAAAATGGCTGAGTTTTCAACACAAACAAAACGTCATAAAATAAATTTTTTTTAGATTATTTCATTCTAAAGTACTTCTCTCTGCCCAGAACACAACCTCTTACATGAACCGTGCTGAGGAAAAGTTGTCTGTTGCGACGAAGTTGAGGAAAGCATCCACAGTGAACAAAGGGTTAACTTGCAGCTAACCTCCGTAGCTGTGGGGGGTGGGCCGGCTGAACGGCATGTTACTGCTGTAGCCACGGTGATGCGGTACCTTTGTCCTTCCTTCAGACTGGGAAAAACTGCTCCACTTGCCGTCAGAGACAGGGTCTCTGCTGGGAACTCTCTGGAACACAGTTCGCTTCTGTAGGCCTCAGAGAGAAAGTCAAGCAACGCTTGTACCTTAATTACCCCGTTCATGAATGAATACTGGATACACAAACAGCAATTCATTCCTACTTAACTTCGTGCATATGATTGCGGGATCGTATGACTCTTGGATCCAGTTTGAAGAGTTACTGTATGTCTGTTTGCCTGCAAAGATACTTTAGCGCTCTGTGTCCCTCCGTCCAGTTACGATAGGGACCTGCGTGGAAGAGGTCAGTTTTTTGCAAAAGCGGGGGTTTTATCCGGTCTGTGACGTCACGGGATGTCCGCTGTTACCCCTGTTCCTGGCTGTGCTGGAAGTAGGTTAATGCGATTTATTTTGACTTTGTTCCTGCATGCGCGGGTTCTCTCTGGGTACTCCGGCTTCCTCCCAAAGACATGCCTGTTAGGTTAATTGGTAACACTAAATTGCCCTTAGGTGTATGAATGAGTGTGTGCATGGTTGTTTGTGTGTTGCCCTGCGATGGACTGGCGACCTGTCCAGGGTGTACCGAGCCTCTCACACACAGACTGCAGGAGATAAGCTTCCCCGCAACACACTATGGAAGAAACGGTATAGAAAATGACTGACTGACTAAATTAGTTGACGATATTTCAATAATCGATTAATCAAATTAATTGTTTCAGCCCTATTATATAACTGATGTTAAAAACATAAAAAACCTGTAACTTGTAACCTAAGTGAATCTCTATGTTTTCTTCACAGAGAACATGTTAATATTCATTTACAGATTTACTATAATTTCACAAGTGTTTACTGTTTTTACTACTATGTTCAAGCTAATCAAATTAAGAAATGAGCTGATAACTGAAAAGATTCTGGACATTTTTACATAAAAGGACCCTCTCGTGCCTTATTGAAAATTTTGCCTTTGATTATTTTATTTATTTATTACAAAAACAAAACTCTTTTGCAGATGCTGGCAATTCTGAACCTTGAGAGCTGGTGTCCTGCATGTTCTATAGACAATGAATAGAATATTTTGGGGTGAATGTTCATAAAAATGTTTTTTGCATGAGTCACTTCTTGGCATTTCCGAGGTATGAGTTATTTTACAAATGTAAAAATGTGCTTTGGAAATGCGCTGATTTTAAAGAGATCTGTGCTTGTTCTAACTAAGAAGACTATGAGAAGTTTCTGCTGCAGAGAAGATGTTTACTGTGGCTCTTCAGACATTCTAGGCAGTCTCTATAATGTCATCTGTGGACCGGACAATTGGGAAGTCACATCACTGTCTTCAGTAAAGCTGTTTTGTCGATTGTACCTCCTGCTACTGCATGAATGGTCAGGAGACAGGACAAGGGCCACATTAAAGGTTTTTAAAGGTAGGTAGTAAAAAACCCGAAAAACAGATTTAAACAACTTCTACCTGTCTTCTCTGCTGCAAACCAAAACAAAAGTTTTGTAACTGGTTCTACCCACTTATCAGAGAGTAACGGTCAGAAGTATTAACATTTCCTGAGACAGTTTGTGCTGGGCAGTGTGTAGAACTGGGTTTCTATGGAGTAGCTAAGAGTATTCAATATTTTATCTGCAGTATACTAGTGGTGTCTGAGTAAATTCGGAGAATTAGGGAGTCAAGCTTTTCAGAACAGCAGCCATTAACAGCTACTTTCCACCAAACTCAAAGCAGTTCAGGTCATTGCTAGCTACTAACTTTATCACTGTGTTATTTTTACAATGACAATTGTTTAGAATGATGGTCATTTTCTGTGTGCGTGTTTGTGTACTGTTTACTTTAGTATAAATTATTAAGGGTTTTTTCTACAAACAGTTGCACTTTTTTTTCTGGCACCCATTTGCCAGAAAATATGAGTTTTAAAACTTTTCTTTTGTGTCTGAGTTTTTTTCTTCTTTTTTAACATGCAGAATCCCTTCTATGAGCACGTTTGCACACTAAGCGCTGCCACACTCTAAAATTATTGCATAAGATGGTACACTATGTAGAGTACAGGCCTCTAAACAGAAAAGACTATCATCTGCATCCCTTCATTGCAGTTTTTGTTCCTCCACAATAAGGCTACAACTGATGGTAGAGAAGTAGAAACCTCTCATATCAGGAAATTCTCCAGATTGTAACATAACATTTAGTGTGGCTATAGTATCTGAATTACAGGGTGACACGGGAGTGGATTTTCTCTCCTGTCCCATCCCGCTCCAACCAAAAAATGTCTTGTCCCATCCCAATCCCAGGCCAGCATAACAAAAAAAATCCTGTCCCGTCCCACTCCTGGTAAATTGACTCCCACTCCTGTGCCACTCCCATTTTTGTTTTCTTCATTTAGTCTTTTGGCAATTTCTTTCTTTGAAGGACCAGTTAGGTCCCTGTTTTTAGCTGTAGTAAAGGCCAGTGAAAGTAAAAAGAATAATAATGAAGAAATAATAAAATATCAAACAAGGAAACAGACCATGCTTATCTTAGTTGAATAAACAAAATGTACCTAGTTGTATTTTACTCATTTATTAAGTGATTGTTTCCTTTGAACAATGACATCACTTTTATGTTTCAAGTTGCTGAAATGAAAGAAAAATGCACCTAGTAAGAGAACTACACTTGGTGAACAAAAGGACAAAAAGGCATTACCTTCATAATTTAGAAACTGTACCTCAATGGTTCACAGCCCTGGTCCTCAGGGATCCCTTCCCTGCAAGTTTTAGATGTGTGTCTGCTCCAGAACACCTGATTTAAATTCTGACATGACCTCCTATACAGGCATCAAGAATGGAGGGTCAAACTGGACAAAATTAATACAATAAAATCATCATTAAATAAATAAATGTTGTGAATGTCCCATAAGTGAAGTATATGTAACATGAAAGAAATGTAACATTAAATGTGCCATTAAATTAAAGGTACCATTTATTTATTTAATACATTAGAAACAATAAATGTACCATTATATCATGAAATGGAATATTATGCGATTAAATGTGCCACTGAATAATTAAGTATAATTTTAAAGACGACATGACGTAATTAGTGGTACACTTAATATTTAATGATGTATTGAATAAATTGTACATTTAATGGTACATTAAATTTTTTTCTATTTCACAACATATTTATTTAATATCTTCCCTTAATGAAGCCTTTCAACGAGGTCCACGATGGGACATGGGGAATTTTTTTCTTTTGTGTCCCCACGCAATAGTCTTTGCGTTATCTCGCAATACTTTGTGGGATAGTTTCCAAACCAGATAACTGCAAAAATGAAACAAACACTACACCCGTTTTGAGATTTATTGAGTTTTATTTTGAAATCAGCCTTAAATAAAATTATCTTCAAATCAGACTAAAAGA
Organism: Girardinichthys multiradiatus; assembly: GCF_021462225.1. Classification (NCBI taxonomy): domain Eukaryota; kingdom Metazoa; phylum Chordata; class Actinopteri; order Cyprinodontiformes; family Goodeidae; genus Girardinichthys; species Girardinichthys multiradiatus. Next base: position 39,929,077 of record NC_061802.1, on the reverse strand, counting down.
CAGTTTTTATCCACAAGCTGTCAAACAAACTACTGAACTCTGGACAATAATGCTGCACGAAACCACATCTGTGACACTTTGTTTGCTTATTACTGCTGCAAGATGTGTACTTTGTTTTGTACGCCATTAGTGTTTTTGTTTTTATCGTGATTTGAACGGTTCTTCTTATCCTAAGCATTTCATCGCATTGTTGACTGCGTGTTAACCTGCATATGACAAATAAACCATATCAATGACATATCAGTGTTTGTTTTATGAGCAGTTTGTCATCTGTGCTGCTGTTCCAAAATGCCGAACGCAAAAGTAATAAATTTCCCCATGTCCCCTCACGGGCTTCCGTACCTTACCTCTTAAATCTTTAGCGCACATGCAGCAATTTTGTTGGTCAGATAAGACTTGACACATGATGGTACTTTTTGTTTGATGAATGAAGAGATGCAGGGTTGATTTAATCCAGAATTTGCCAAACAAGTGTCTCTTAATCACTGGTGAACTTGATTATGACTAAACACGTTTTACAAGCAGCAGACTGCGTGTTAACACCGCTACATTCAACTCTCCTGAAGTTCGGTAATATTTGCGACTTTCCTGTCAGCTCTATGAGTTTAATAGATAAGTCCTTATTTCTGACTTTACGTTACAAATTCAATTTTACCACGTCCAGTTCTCCACCTGCGTTTGCTTCCTCCATTCTGAACGCAGGTGGAAAACATCGAGCAGAAGCACTGTTGGCTTGTGGGTTGTGTAGTTCGTTTGACTCACATTATAGTATAGGCTTCTTGGAAAATACTACACAATGGCGGCGTCGATCCAAGTTTTTTTTTCTTAAAGTTTATAACAAAGTCTCAGTTTTACATTAAGGGTGAAAGTTATGAGACTATAATGTCTAGATGGACTCTTTGTAGACATTTTAACAAACATACTGATAGGTGTACTTCCTGCACAGAAGCTAAAATTATTTCACAAATCAATACAACAGGTTTTACATTGTATGACTAAAACAATTCACTCTTCAAATTGTGTGATGCTGAATTGTTTTTAAATATCTGAACATCTGTGGTAACATTAAATTAGTAGTGCATTAAAACCATTCACACTAAAATGACATTTAAATCCCAAATAGAGTCAGTCCCATGATTAAATCATTTGACCGCCCTGTCTACAGGTTTTTACTGCACAGTGTGGCTGACTTATTAACTAAACCCTCCTAAAAAATCTGGGGGAACATCTTTAGTTTTTAAGGGTAACACTTCCTTCAGGCAGAAAGATGCTTGTTGTTAAAGTGTCAAAATGAATGGGAGTTTTAAGGACATGATGGATTTGTCTCTCAGCTGACTTATGCTGAGGCTGTGTGTAACAACACCTCTGGGATGATCTGCTTTGTAGGCTTAGGAGCTTCATGGATAGATGACTTATCTGCATTGTGGGTAAGGTCTGAAATTGTTTTATTTTTCCCATTTCTTTTGTCCTTTATTTGCAGGAATAGAAAATGGATTGATGCATGGATGGATGTTTAAAGTGGACCACCACTTTTCTGAATTTGGCTATGACACCATAAACTGCACTATTCTGCTGAGATACTGTAACAAAAAGCACGTGACATGTTCAAAAACCAGGTTTCTTGCCGCAGCGATCACATTATCACATTTCAGTGTGCTGACTTTCTGTAGAAAGTGCTGATTGGCTGTGATTTCCTTCCAAAAATAATCACCGTGGTAAATAGTCCAAAAAAGAGAAAATATCCAGTGCATCAGTTGTGCGGAAGAAAATGACTTGTTGATGTTATAGGTCCAGGCGAATGGTCAGACTGGTTTAAGATCATAGAAAGGGAACAGTATCTCAAATATCCAATTGTTAAAGCCTAGGTACACAGAATACCATCTCTGAATACACAACAAGTTGAACTTCGAAGCAGATGAGCTACAGCAGCAGAAGACCACTCTAGAACTGGAAACTGAGGCTACAATTCACACAGACTCAATACAGCTCAACCTAACAGATAGAAGAAACATTTCATCGTCTGATAGACCTCAGCTTCAACCACAACATTCAGATGGTAGGGTCACAAATTGAAATTAACACGAAAGCATGGATCCATCTTGCATTGTATCAATATTTCAGACTGCTTCTGGTGGTGTAATAGTATCAGGAGTAGTATTTGATGACCATTTCCATTCCTATATGAACACAGCGTATCATCTTCTCAGGGCTAAGTCTGTCAGAATAGTGCACCACCTCACAAAGCTCAAATCATCTTGGTTTCTTATACATTAAAATGAGTACACTATAGTACAGTCAAAGTTAATTGAATTCAGTCATATGGAGCACTTTTGGAATGTGGAGTAACAAGGGAGTCACATCATGGATGTACAGCAGACAAACTTGCAGCAACTTTCTGAGGGATGTTTGAGATACTTTATTGAATCTACAGCAGAATAAATAAAATTTAGGAATTTAAGCAGTTTTAAGGCAAATGGGGCTCCAATCCAGTATTATCAAGGTTTACCTAATAAAGTGGCTGAAGACTGTTACTCCCGTCATTCACCAAGAGGACAAGTTCTTTATGTACAGATGGTTTATTCCAAGATCACCAATCGGATCACTCAGCATTACCATTGTGAGAACTAATAAAATAAAAATTTAATTTAGAAACATCACAGTTGCAGAACACTAACCAACAATTATTTTCTCAAATATTTATTAATTAATTCATTCATCTTCTTATTCCATACTGGGTCACGGGGGAGCTGATGCCTATCTCCAGCAGTCTACGGGCAAGAGGCAGGGTCCATCCTGGACCAATCAATCGCAGGGCAACACAGAGACATACAGGACAAACAACCATGCACACACTCAGTCACACCTAAGGGCAATTTAGAGAGACCATTTAACCTAACAGTCATGTTTTTGGACTGTGGGAGGAAGCCAGAGTACCTGGTGAGAATCCACGCATGCACGGGTAGAACATGCAAACTCCATGCAGAAGAGAGTATGAAACCCAGGACTTTCTTGCTGCAAGGCAACAGTGCTACCAACTGCACCACTATGCAGCCCTTAAATATGTAGTGCATATCAAATCATAACAGACTTTACAAATAACATTGTGACCAATATAAATCCGGCATATATGAAGTTTACAAATAGAAAATGTCATGGGTTATCACGTTTACATGGAAAGTTAAATAACAGAGAGACCTTGAACGCACCTCATTGCCTGCTGTACCCAAATGGGAGAAACACCATCCTCTTTACAGCTGCTCTTCACACTTATATGCAAGCAGTTCAAAAACTGGATTTAACACAAGGCTTCATCATAATAGTTTGACTTGAGCCCTTTATAAACTTAAGCCCAATACAAAGGTGGCAGTATAAGATGCAGCAAACCCGCAGTAAGCTCACCCTTTTACTTTCTTGTCTGATGCTCTCAACAGTCTGCCCCGAACATCACGTCCGCTCCACTGAGTTCCGAACCAAATGCATCAACTTAAAGGACCATAACAAATATTAGTAGAAATATACGAAGAGCACTGTATCAATACACTGTCAGTACCAGAGACTGTATATAGGGAACACTAATCCTTTATAATAGATCATTAGGCTTGGTGACTTGTTCAGTAGTGATAGAATTCCCTATTATTATAAACCAAACAGACAATTTTTATGTCGTTGTTGTTGTTTAGAACCAATTGTGTGTCACATTGTGTTTGCTTTTCCAAATTTCTGAGATTGTTTGTTTTTCTGGGCTCTTTATATGATGTATAAGATAAATAAGAAAAAAGTAACAGTTAAGTAGATCTTCCAAACACCAACAGACAAAAAGAAGAGCTGTTCTCGCACACTGATCTTTGTTTTACCAGAAACTTCTCAAAAGATAAATAAAGTGTAGAAAAGTTTAAGAACTCCTAGTTCAAATTGAAGCAGTAGACTGAGAACCAGGAAGTGCTGCCTACTTATATGTTGAGTCCATTTACCTCCAAAGTTGGAACTTGGATCAAACCAAACTTAGTCGTGTTCCAATTTCAAGTTCAAAAACCAGTAGAGTTAGCTAACTGCTGTCCTCAGTTACCTTGCTAACTACTGCTATTAGCAATGTATGCTAATAATGACATATTTCTCTGTTTTCACACTGTCAAACACAACGCAACTTATTCACTGAAGGAGGCTGTATAAAAAGATTTAATTAGACGAAAATTAACAGAAGGGAAAATGAACTACTTTTCTGTGGCTAAGACTAAGGTATGCAAGCAAGGCAGCCATATTGTACCTTTGAGGACAGGGTCAGTGATGAACCTCTGCCTTTTCTACAAGGAATTCCAATTCCTGGGGACCTCTCTCTTAATCTTCCTATGCTCCAGTTTGGGAATTTTATATTCCAAGTGACTTCTGATTCTGCTGAACTACTGTGCTAAATTCTCTATCAGGATGGTAGTACTTGGAGAATTTGGGATTTGCTGAGGCCTTACTAGTTATAAAACATTACAGAACCATTGGTTGTCGTTCAAGTTTTTTTTTTTTTTTGGTTCTTTTGACATTTTAAACACACCAATTGAACTCCTTACAAACTGAGCCTTGACATCAGCTGATGAATGATGTCACAGCCCCGAAGTCTGAATAAGGCAAAAAATTATAATTAGAAGGATGACATCAGAAGATGTTTTAATGTATTGTTTTTTGAACCCATAACTCCACTGTTTGCGTAAACAGAAAGCTTCATCTGAAGCGTTGAGTTGTTGCATTACAACGAAGATACCAAAACAACACCGATCAAACTATCCTGGAGATAAATGAGTCTTCAACTTCAACAGAAAGGACTTAATTACGTTCACTCAGGTTTATACACAAACCCTTATAGTAAAGCCATACATACAGTCGTTGCAGGCATGAAACATAAAAGCTATGTTGTGAGGTGATGTTAAAGCAGACCTGTCAGTGATCCTTTGCATTTGATAAAGAATTACCCATTAAGGTGGGGCTATTTTTAGCTGGCTGATGAATCAAAAGCATGACTGTTTCCATAATGCCTCGCGGAGACAAAGCTCCATCATCGCTAACACGACTGGATCATTTTTAACACATGCTCAAGTGCCACTGGGAGGGTTTATTTTCTAGATGAGTCCATTCCTCAGGCTGGAGAGATTGATGCACTTTCTGGGTCCCCATCTGCACGCCTAGAGCCATTAACACAGACAGTCTGATCTGATCACCACAGACGCGACGGGATCCTTTCATATAGGATGGCTCAGCAGACAGCTAGAGCCAAGTTAAAAGTGGGTATGTGGTTTGCTTTTATCCAATTAAGTGCTCCTGTTTTGTTACATGATAAAAGATGGTCAATGCAAATGAGTCAATGAATGAAATGAATGTACATTTATGTATCATTTTCAACATATGTCTACGAGGTCTAAGGCATACATCATTTTGCTGGATGTTAATCATTTCCTGTAGAAAAAACACTTGACCTTATGTAGGGTATAAAAAAAAATCCAAAAACTGTTTGTTAAGTGCTTGAAAACAACGACATAACATATTTTGTACTTAATTTACTTAATTTTTCATAAATCATCATAAACATCACCTGATTATTTTTTGCATGAAACACAAATTTTGCACTTATCAGTTAATTAAACTAATCAAGACAGGAAGTAAGGAGCTATTTCTTCTCAGAACATGTGACCGGGCATCAAATTCTCGCAGCACCTTATACAGGTCCTTCTCAAAATATTAGCATATTGTGATAAAGTTCATTATTTTCCATAATGTAATGAGGAAAATTTAACATTCATATATTTTAGATTCATTGCACACTAACTGAAATATTTCAGGTCTTTTATTGTCTTAATACGGATGATTTTGGCATACAGCTCATGAAAACCCAAAATTACTATCTCACAAAATTAGCATATTTCATCCGACCAATAAAAGAAAAGTGTTTTTAATACAAAAAACGTCAACCTTCAAATAATCATGTACAGTTATGCACTCAATACTTGGTCAGGAATCCTTTGGCAGAAATGACTGCTTCAATGCGGCGTGGCATGGAGGCAATTAGCCTGTGGCACTGCTGAGGTCTTATGGAGGCCCAGAATGCTTCGATAGCGGCCTTTAGCTCATCCAGAGTGTTGGGTCTTGAGTCTCTCAACGTTCTCTTCACAATATCCCACAGATTCTCTATGGGGTTCAGGTCAGGAGAGTTGGCAGGCCAATTGAGCACAGTGATACCATGGTCAGTAAACCATTTACCAGTGGTTTTGGCACTGTGAGCAGGTGCCAGGTCGTGCTGAAAAATGAAATCTTCATCTCCATAAAGCTTTTCATCAGATGGAAGCATGAAGTGCTCCAAAATCTCCTGATAGCTAGCTGCATTGACCCTGCCCTTGATAAAACACAGTGGACCAACACCAGCAGCTGACACGGCAACCCAGACCATCACTGACTGTGGGTACTTGACACTGGACTTCTGGCATTTTGGCATTTCCTTCTGCCCAGTCTTCCTCCAGACTCTGGCACCTTGATTTCCGAATGACATGCAGAATTTGCTTTCATCCGAAAAAAGTACTTTGGACCACTGAGCAACAGTCCAGTGCTGCTTCTCTGTAGCCCAGGTCAGGCGCTTCTCCCGCTGTTTCTGGTTCAAAAGTGGCTTGACCCGGGGAATGCGGCACCTGTAGCCCATTTCCTGCACACGCCTGTGCACGGTGGCTCTGGATGTTTCTACTCCAGACTCAGTCCACTGCTTCCGCGGGTCCCCCAAGGTCTGGAATCGGCCCTTCTCCACAATCTTCCTCAGGGTCCGGTCACCTCTTCTCGTTGTGCAGCGTTTTCTGCCACACTTTTTCCTTCCCACAGACTTCCCACTGAGGTGCCTTGATACAGCCCTCTGGGAACAGCCTATTCGTTCAGAAATGTCTTTCTGTGTCTTACCCTCTTGCTTGAGGGTGTCAATAGTGGCCTTCTGGACAGCAGTCAGGTCGGCAGTCTTACCCATGATTGGGGTTTTGAGTGATGAACCAGGCTGGGAGTTTTAAAGGCCTCAGGAATCTTTTGCAGGTGTTTAGAGTTAACTCGTTGATTCAGATGATTAGGTTCATAGCTCGTTTAGAGACCCTTTTAATGATATGCTAATTTTGTGAGATAGGAATTTTGGGTTTTCATGAGCTGTATGCCAAAATCATCCGTATTAAGACAATAAAAGACCTGAAATATTTCAGTTAGTGTGCAATGAATCTAAAATATATGAATGTTAAATTTTCATCATGACATTATGGAAAATAATGAACTTTATCACAATATGCTAATATTTTGAGAAGGACCTGTACCACTTGTAGACATCATAAAGGCATTAAAGGCATCTACAGATGTTTCATCAGTTTCTTTCCTTGGTTTAATGCGCCATATTGTTGCTCTTGAGGAATGCTTCAAAAACACCTGTTTGGAACATTCCACAGGTAAACTGGTTACTAGGAAACAGGTGATGATTGTCAGGTGTCATGATTGGGTAGAAAAGGAGCTGAAAGGCTCAATCGTTTTATAAGCAACATTGTGGCTTCATAGTAAAAGAGTACTACACTGGCCTGCCTGGGGTCTATTTCAGAAAGCAGGGTTAGACAGACTAGCCTGAGTGTGTGAAAAACTGCTGATCTGCTGGGATTTTCAAGCAAAACCATGTCTTGGGTTTATAGAAAATGGTGTAGAAGAGAGAAATTACATAGCAGCAGCTGTGTGGACGAGAATGCACTATTGATGTCAGAGGTCAGAGAAGAGTGGTTGACTGGTTTGTGATGATAGAAAGTTCACAGTAGTTTAAAAGAACCCTCAATACAACCAAGGTATGCAGAAATCCTTATATGTGTATTTCTTCCATAGAAATCCCATCTCTGAACACACAACATGCTGACCTTGTCACAGATTGGCTACAACAGCAGATGTCACTCCTATCAACAAGGGATGACACAATCATCTGTTCTAATGATTACCATGATCACATTTTATTTTGGTTAATTATACCATTTTAAAAGAAAATTAGCAATAAAATCAAACATGGCAACCGTAACAATAACAATAAAATAAGAACGCAGAGTCTCAAGCGTTCAGTAAAATTGAGATATTTCAACTACCAAATAGCACAAAGTGGTAAATTTAGCTATATTATGGACTTTTTGGCTCTTCAGGCTTTTTTATTTATTAATTTTTTTTTACCATGTCCTGTCCGGCAGAGTAGCTCTCAGAATTGTTGTCTGAGTGCCAAGAAAAAGCCCAACAGATTTGCTTTCACAAGTGGTGCATTACAGCTAACGCTTTAATGCTCTGCTTGATATTTATAAAATAAACTTTATTAAAAACTGCAATAGGATTATTTAAATTGTTACGGAGACAGAAACGAAAAAATAAGAAGCACGAAAGAGAGAGAGGTGGGGCAAAAAGGAAAAAGGAAAAGAAAAAAATGGAGGAGAGAAAGAAGGATGAAGAGATTACAAGATATCATCTTGCTTGCTTCTACACCTGCAGAAACATATATAATAACAGCGTCGTTACCAAAAATGGCACGGTACTTATGAATGCAAGATGCATGTAGTGGTAACTGCAGCTCAACCTAAACACCTGTGGGTTTGAGTGTGATTGCGTTTGTGTATACATGGTTTCTCCATAAAAATATGTAATAGCGAGTGTGAGGAGCCACAGACCTGCCTCCCTGGACCAGGGACAGATACGGAGGAGATCCGAGCCATAGACATCCAAAGGCCCCCCAGAGAATAGGAACCCCAGGAAAAACCTTCTAACACTGAGAACCACAAGTACACCAGCGGGCAGAGACACCAACCACCGGCAGGTAGTGTGGCGGGGAGGGAATAGGCCCCACATTTGGTGGGGGGCCTAAACTGATTCAAGAGAAGGAGCAGTACAAGACCCAACCTGACACAAAAAACAGGCACACACAGTCGCAATCACACATGCACACCCTGTCGCCTACACATGAAAACACTCACACCTACGCACCCAACGTAAAGACAAACAACAATGGACATCGCACACTCACTCACACTCCCCATACATACTCTATACTCCCAGGTCCAGGTGCTGATACCCCAAAGGGGCAACCAGCCCCCAGACCCAGGAGGTGGTCCCCTTCCCTCCCCCCCAGCACCAGCCCAGACTAATGCCGGCACCGCCTGAACCAGAGCAATCCCAGCCCACACCCGACCCCCAACGCCCATCCCCATCTGGAGAGGAGGCCATGAATAAAAAAGGGTCCATCTGGTCCAAATGAGCTTGCCAATCAGAGCCGCCACAGGATGAAATAGTCCCTACTCTTCAGGCTTTTTAAAGATTGTATTGTTTCACTACATGCATATGGAATCAACACATGTCATTCTCTGCCACCAGCAACCCAACATCTAATTGTAAGTAAGGAAACGTTTAACTTTCATGGTTCAGTTTGAGACTGCATGGTGACGCGAAGTGTAAACCCAGCGGCGGCAATACTGCTACTCTGAGGAAGCACCTGGTTAAGCACAAGATTTGAACCATGCACAATTTTCAACAGTTTCAGATCTATGGCTACAACTCCTAAATTCGGCACCGTTAGCACGCCTGCATCCGTTAGCGACAACTGAGATGTTATGATACAAACAGCTGAATGTTGTTTTGTTATATTCGTTAAACGTTTTAATATTGAAAAATTAACATTTATTACCACATAAACACACGCAAAAGTACCGAAAACTGGTACCGTTAAGTACCAGTATTGATTCCCAGGTTAAGGTGTCGGTTCAAATGCGAACATCCCTAGTCCCAATAAGTGGTGACCAACGGTTACAGTGGACGGGCCGAGGGGGTTTTAAGTGTAATTAAAAGTTTGTCTTAGCTAAAATTATAGTTTGTGGCAAGACCCATCTCCTGGATATATGGATAGATCAAACTTGGCAACAACTTTCTCAAATTAAAAACCCGGATTTTTCATAACCCAAACCATCTAAGAAAATTATGTTTAAAATAAATAGTTTAGGTAGAAACTTACCATGTTAACTTCTGAGACCATGTCTATACTAGCCACATCAATACTCATGCCAACAGCAACCGGTTTACCTAAAATAAAGTACAACAAATTAAAATAAAATAGGTTAACAGGTAGTTTATCAGTCCTAAATCAATGATAGGAACGGTTGGAGAAATACTGAAGTGAATAAGCTTGTGCCATACCTCCAAAGTCTGGCCGGAGACGAATATCATATCCCTTTAACAGTTTGTCCACAGTCTCTTTGACAAAAGACATGTTCCCAGGTCCATTGATGCTGAAGAAGAGAGGACAATGAAGGCTGTTAGTCCTGTGGAGAACAGATATCTAGACCCCCAGTGACACACTCACCTCTTGGCGCAGCACATCACTGCCACGACCAGCGGCAGTGAAACAATGCCCAGCAGTCCTGTTCTCTGGGTTCCCCACATTCCTTGTAAACTCTTTCAGTGTAAGGGTCTGTTTAATGACCAAAATGCGAGTGTAGCTTCAGCTACGTAAGATGTAAGTTGTTCCACATTACTTCCGCCTCTGTCTCAGTCTGTGTTCCCAGCCTTCAGGAGGCACTGGCGCGGATGGTCCATCCCTGTGAGACGACGGCGGAGCCGCACAGTGTCCGCCCCGCACTCCCATCCGCCGGGTGGACACTGCTTCCAGCACTTTTAGCTCTAACAAGTTTATCTAATGTTCACCGTTACCGTAATTAGTGCTCTATTTACTTTTGTTCTTGATCAAAAAAAAAAAAAAAAAAAGTCCGAAAGGGAAAGCAAATAATGCTGAGAGGAGTTTCCAGAGTTGGCAAAATGATGTAAGGGACATATCTAATTATTAGGGCACGTGACCTCACAAATATACAGCCTCAGTTTGTTTACGGTGTGGATCAGAGATAACGACGCAGTTTATAATGCTGAGATGCTCAAAACAGCGGTGGCGAAAGATACCTTTTCAACAGTATCACCATGTGCATCTAGTTTTAATACTGTTTGCAAAAAGTATTTATACCCTGTGGACCTTTTCACACGTTGCCCCATTACAACCACAGACTTCATTGGGATTGTACAGTATGGACAGAGAAATAGTTTTCAATCAATTTTACACAATAGACGAGTTGTATAACTTTTTATGTGCACTCTTGGTGAAATAAAATAATGTCATATGTTAAAACTACAACATAAATATTACAGTGCCATTTATACAATCAAGAAAACTCCCTGCCAAAGATGTGAAAATGTAATATTTGTGTGTTCTTTATTTGTCTTGGTGCTACTGACTGTACGGGTTTGAAGTCTGCATTACTGATAGGTACTGATGCTAAATAGCATAACACAGTGATTTCACTGTGATCATGTTTATGTTAACATCAAAGTACTGTCAGTACATGATGTACTTAATTAGCATTGGATCCATTTCCAAACCTTCTCACTCTGCAGGCTATATATGCATACATTTGAGCAAAAAAAAAATTGCTTTGCTTAGTAATGATGCTGACTGAAACTTTAGGATGTTATTGTTGTCAGACAGAAACTGCCTTCTTCACTGTTTTGCTAAAGTCACTACTTACCATGTCATCAACTGCTCTCTCTTTGCCCTGCCTGCCTTTACTCTGTCTCTCTTCTTTCTCTAATTCAATTTGCTGTTTAACGTCTGTCGCTGCAGAAGTCAAAGCTACAGATAAAAGTGTAATTTTTTGTCCAACTTTTCTGCATGGCCTTTGGCTTTCCATTTTGCGTCGTCCATCTTCAGGCGTATTTATGCTTTCCCTTAGCAGCTGACACAGTTAATCCAACACTAGAGTCCTCTAGGTATTAATACCTTCGTTTGAGACGCAGTTGAAGCGCTGCAGTTGTATTTTAGTAGACAGCCCTCCAGATCAAATTTGTCTGTATTCAACAACTGGTAGCAGAAGAAGAATCTAAATGAAATTGCATTCCTAATACAACTGTAAATACAAAGCTGTGCCTCATTAGCTTAACTTCTTAGCTATTTTAAAAGTCTATCAAATATTTATCTAAAATTTGTCGCTCTGTGTTTATATTGAACTGTGCATATTAGCGATGGCAAGATGAACTTTCGTGAAGCACTGAAGCCATCCAATAGTTCGACTCATGAGTCAAATCTTCATGTTGCTTTCTTTGCTCTACTGTGCCATTAACTGGACTATAAATGTAAAACAGGAAGAGCAATTCTACTAACATGACTTTGGTTTAAAAAGCTTTAAATTGAACAAATTATGAATGTGGTCTGAATATGTGGCTATGAACATATTTACTATTAAGGCTATGCAGTGCCTTGCAAAAGAATTTGTACCTCTGGAACATTTTTTCACATTTTGTTACAATCATGAGCTGTATTTTATTTTATCTGCAATTATAGGCCAACACAAAATACCACATAGCGGTAAAGTGGAACCAAAGTATGCATTATTTTAAACATTTGTTTTACACAAAAAACTGCATATATGGTGTGGTTGTAACATGACAAATTGCTAATGTGGAGCTCAAGCTTCAGTGAGTCCCAGCATGTTTATTTAGTTAGTTTGTCAGTTATTTTGTTTTTACACTGACGTCATTTATTTTTTTCCTTGGTAACAAATCTTTTCAAGACTTTTTGTTTGGTGTGCCATCCAAATTTCAATAAGAAATCATATAATTAGTAAGAAAAAGGTTACTGTAGAGCCATATATAGAACAAATTTAGCAAAATCATCCCCTCGCCTTTTAAAGTATACAGGTCCTTCTCAAAATATTAGCATATTGTGATAAAGTTCATTATTTTCCATAATGTCATGATGAAAATTTAACATTCATATATTTTAGATTCATTGCACACTAACTGAAATATTTCAGGTCTTTTATTGTCTTAATACGGATGATTTTGGCATACAGCTCATGAAAACCCAAAATTCCTATCTCACAAAATTAGCATATCATTAAAAGGGTCTCTAAACGAGTTATGAACCTAATCATCTGAATCAACGAGTTAACTCTAAACACCTGCAAAAGATTCCTGAGGCCTTTAAAACTCCCAGCCTGGTTCATCACTCAAAACCCCAATCATGGGTAAGACTGCCAACCTGACTGCTGTCCAGAAGACCACTATTGACACCCTCAAGCAAGAGGGTAAGACACAGAAAGAAATTTCTGAACGAATAGGCTGTTCCCAGAGTGCTGTATCAAGGCACCTCAGTGGGAAGGAAAAAGTGTGGCAGAAAACGCTGCACAACGAGAAGAGGTGACCGGGTCCTGAGGAATATTGTGGAGAAGGGCCGATTCCAGACCTTGGGGGACCTGCGGAAGCAGTGGACTGAGTCTGGAGTAGAAACATCCAGAGCCACCGTGCACAGGCGTGTGCAGGAAATGGGCTACAGGTGCCGCATTCCCCAGGTCAAGCCACTTTTGAACCAGAAACAGCGGCAGAAGCGCCTGACCTGGGCTACAGAGAAGCAGCACTGGACTGTTGCTCAGTGGTCCAAAGTACTTTTTTCGGATGAAAGCAAATTCTGCATGTCATTCGGAAATCAAGGTGCCAGAGTCTGGAGGAAGACTGGGGAGAAGGAAATGCCAAAATGCCAGAAGTCCAGTGTCAAGTACCCACAGTCAGTGATGGTCTGGGGTGCCGTGTCAGCTGCTGGTGTTGGTCCACTGTGTTTTATCAAGGGCAGGGTCAATGCAGCTAGCTATCAGGAGATTTTGGAGCACTTCATGCTTCCATCTGCTGAAAAGCTTTATGGAGATGAAGATTTCATTTTTCAGCACAACTTGGCACCTGCTCACAGTGCCAAAACCACTGGTAAATGGTTTACTGACCATGGTATCACTGTGCTCAATTGGCCTGCCAACTCTCCTGACCTGAACCCCATAGAGAATCTGTGGGATATTGTGAAGAGAACGTTGAGAGACTCAAGACCCAACACTCTGGATGAGCTAAAGGCCGCTATCGAAGCATCCTGGGCCTCCATAAGACCTCAGCAGTGCCACAGGCTGATTGCCTCCATGCCACGCCGCATTGAAGCAGTCATTTCTGCAAAAGGATTCCCAACCAAGTATTGAGTGCATAACTGTACATGATTATTTGAAGGTTGATGTTTTTTGTATTAAAAACACTTTTTTTTTATTGGTCGGATGAAATATGCTAATTTTGTGAGATAGGAATTTTGGGTTTTCATGAGCTGTATGCCAAAATCATCCGTATGAAGACAATAAATGACCTGAAATATTTCAGTTAGTGTGCAATGAATCTAAAATATATGAATGTTAAATTTTCATCATTACATTATGGAAAATAATGAACTTTATCACAATATGCTAATATTTTGAGAAGGACCTGTACTGTGACTCTGCCTGCCATCTACCTGTCTAAATTTGCAGTGTCTTTTCTTATTTTCTAAATTATTAACTATCTATTAGAATACAACAGAAACAAAATTAACAGCTTAGTGATTACAGTTTCGGAGGATTTCCTGAGAATGTTTTTAACCTCTTGTCAATTTGCTAATGCACTTGTTGAGAGAGTGGTTCAATAATGCTGGAGGGAACTGGAATGTACTGGACAATCAAAAACAAATACTTGCATTTGCACAAGGGATCAACACAAGTTTTTTTCCTCAACAGCTTCAGTAAACATTTGGTAAAAGCATCCTATGGTTGCATCCCTTCAGCCATCAGTGTTGAGATTAGTTTTCTTACCTTGTATCGTAAATGGCGTACAGCTTTTTATTCCCATTCACAGCGTTCCTGCGAAAACAGAAGAGCAAGCATCATTTCCTGTTGTTGCAGAGCTGAATTTCACTGTCTCTGATTTGTACTAAAGTTACCTTTGTTTTAAAGATTTGTAATCAAGTTGGCTTTTAGTGCTCACTGTCAAAGATCACTATGGCATTCCTGATGAGTCTAAATTCATACACATCTTGTGCTACCTCTGTTTGTGGTGTGATATTTTGGCATATTGTAACAGATTTAGCAGGAAGGGATTTGATCCTAATTTTTGGAAGAAAAGCAGAGCGATGAAGTAGATTCTGTGTGACATATTTTGCAAACTAGACCACCAACAACAAAGCAGCAGCTTTCCACTGTGTGTCCTACTTAGGCCAAGAGAAAACAGAGGAAAGTGTATGTCAGAAGCCAGCATTCTCTGGATTTATATTTATTAAATGTTTTGTTTGACTGCAATGAAAATTCCCAGAATATTCATCCTTATGTAATTTAAGAAAATGTATGCTTTTGAAAAGCATAAATTAAATTTCAGATGGTTTACACCAGTTTCCTTCTTTTCCATGTACTTACTCTGCAACAACAAATTTGAAAACATATTAAACATCTGAATCTAAACCAATGCAGCAGCCGATTTAATTGTAGTCCCAATATCTCATGAAATGATTAAAGTCCATGAATATTTTTTAATTACTTTTTGGATGGATGATTAGGGTACAATAGTCCTCCAATTTGAAATGGGTTTAAAAAGGTGATCTGTTGCAACAGAATGACTGTACAAGGAACAGCAGGATATTTTCTTTAAATAGGTGCTACAGCATAAATTCTCATAGCATGACATTTGAAACAATAGAATTCTGTTGTAACAAACACCACCAGGAGGTGCATTCTTGGACCTGTGATAAGTATTTCATTTATGATTACCATTGGGACAGTTTCCAGTATCAAGCTACTAATGTTCCAAAACATTATAATTTCAAAATCGCAAACAAATATTCCCACATACCTTTCCTACCTTTTAAAGTTTCAAAATCACTCATGAAAAAACAATATAAGTCCATGAATATTTTCCAACTTAAAAATTGATGAGTTAAAAAAATATTTTGATCGATGACCTTTTCTATTTTATGCTATACTGAATTTGTACATTCAAAGAGCACCCAGAACTCATCCCTAATAGTATCATTATGCTTGGTTCTCTCCCTGCTTTTCAATTGATACTTTTCTCATTTAAATTCATTTTTAATCTCAATCTCATGATACGTCACCTATTTTTGCTGTCCAGTTTGGTATAAACGGGTCTAAAGTCTAGACGGTCCTATAGTCTAAGAACTGTTAAAGGATTAAATTACTTACAATTCATCTCACATGTGTTAAAATCAAGCTCTTTCACACCAGAACTTGATCATCCATGTCTTTAAGGACATTTCTTTGTGTACTAGTGGGCAGCGATGTTAGAACTCTGTTCCCACAAAGAAGAATGAAATTGTCTAAAATGTATTGGCATGCTACAGGATTAAGAGCTCCTTTCACTTGAACTAAGGGTCCGAGTCCAACTGCTGAAACCCCACCATAATTCCCTTTGCAACAAACTTTATACTCAGTACAAAGCAGTCAGGCAGATGCTGTTCTTCTGATCAAATGCCAAACTCAGATGTGTCCACTGTTGCCAGACAGAGGCATGATTTGTAACTCCAGAAAAGACTGAATGGCCATCAACCACAACAGTAAATGTAATTAAAATAGATGCTAGACAATTTGATGTATTCTGAAAACAACATTTAGAACACTAGAATATTGTTGACAAAAACAAGACCATCATGACTTGTGGAAGACCTCCTGTCTTGTTCCAGTACCAAAGAAAACTCACTGACATCCCACATCATGAAGGGTCTAGAGAGAATTCTGTTGGCCCACCCGAGTAAGCTAACAAGCAACATTCAGGACCCCTTCAGTTTGCTTATCGCTGTGGAGTTGGAGTTGAAGATGCCATCATACACCTGCTTCAACAAACCCACTGTCATCTGGACAAAGCCAGCAGCACTGTGAGGATCATGTTCTTTGATTTCTCCAGTCCATTTAAAACAATTCAGCCTGATTTGCTTTGTCAGAAACTCCAGAAGACTCAGGTGGAGGCCTCAATAATCTCCTGGATCAAAGACTACCTGACAAACAGACCAGTTTGTGAGACTGAAGGGTTATGAGTCTAACCAGGTAGTCAGCAGCACAGGAGCACCACAGGGGACTGTACTCTCACCATTCCTCTTCACTCTACACCTCAGACTTCCAGTACAAGACAGACTCCTGTCATCTGCAGAAATACTCGGATGATTCTGCAGTTGTGGGGTGGATCAGAGATGGACAAGAAGCTGAGTACAGGAAGGTGGTGGACCGCTTTGTGGCATGGTGTAGAAACAATCATCTTATTTTGAATGTGAACAAAACAAGGAGATGATTGTAGATTTTAAGAGAAACAGATCAAACCCTATTTCCATCATGGGAGAAGAAGTGGAGGTGGCAGAGGAGTATAAATACCTCAGTGTTCACCTGGACAACAGACTAGAGTGGAGATGCAATTGTGAAGCTGTCTAGAAGAAGGGACAGAGAAGACTGCTACTTCTTGAGGAAGCTTAGGTCCTTTGGTGTTTGCAGCAAGATGCTGCATATCTTCTATAAGTCTTGTGGAAAGTGTGATCTCTTCTACCATCATCTGCTGGGGAAGCAGCATCAGACCCAAGGACTTAAAAAGCTCAACAAGCTGATAAAGAAGGCTGGCTCTGTTCTGGGGACTCCTCTGGAACCTCTGGAGATCATTGTGGAAAGAAGGACCCTTCATAAAATGAAGAACATTATGGAGAACCCTGAGCATCCTCTTCATGAGACTGTCCTACAACAACAGAGTTTCTTCAGTCAGATGCTTCTTCAGATCTGCTGTAAGACAGACCGGAGATCCTTCCTTTGTATTAGATTTTGTGCTTGGCATTGAAGAATATTTTAATATAATATCAAGTTAACTCAGTGTTACCAAAGGTGTTCCTCAGGAGTGTAATCTTGGACCGCTCTTAATTATTATATATTCAAATATAACATTGAGGTACTGAAATGTCTCTTGTCTACATTTATGCCATGTGGATGTTAGGTATTGTTCTGTAACCACACCTAAAGATGCTCTTTATCAATTTATGGAATTTTAATTATTTTTAATGTTCAGTGCTTGAATACCAACAAATGGACATGAATGTTCCATAAATCACACTTTTTCAGCCCCGTTTACCTTTCAAGAATCTAACACATTGTTAATGACTCAATACTAATACTGTTGCATATAAATCAGAGGGTTGCTATTTTACACTTTTTAACACCCAAGCAAAAAAAAAAAAAGCAGTTATTACAGCACTGGCATGCATTATAGAAACTGAGGCAAAAGACATAGTGTCTTGCAAAAGTATTCCTACCTCAGAATGCATTTATTAACAATTTGTTACATTACAATGACAAATCTCAATATGTTTTATGTCACGGACCAACACAAAGTAGTACATTGTGTGATAAAATGAATATAACAAATTTGAAAGTGTGTATGTATTCAAACACTGAGTCAATTTGTAGAAACATCTTTCACTACAATTACAGCCACAACATGTCTGAAGATTTTTTTTAATGGTGAAAGAGTAAAGGAGGCAAATTTCTATTTGTAAAAACAATTGGAAACTTTGTATTATTTTTCTTTTATTTCGCATGTATCATATGTTTTGTGTTCTATCACAATTCCATTTAAATATATTGTTTGGTGCATATGTCATATGAAAAAGTATGAATACTTTTGCAAGGCACTTTAATTGCACTCTTTAGGACCTGCTCAGATTGAATTGTCTGCTTTGCCCTCCCGTTTACTGTTATGTTTGTCAAACTAAGAGAGGATATAGAAGGCTCTGTCAAAGCCATGCCAATAAAAGCGCTTCTAGTCAAGGAACACAAAGGTGACTCCAAAGGAAATCTTACATTTCAGCCAGCTCCTTTATAAGTTTTAGTAAGCCTCCATGAATCTTTTTTCTCTGAATCCTCTCTCCCTGTCAGCCTCTCTCCACCCCTCCTCCTCTCTCTTCTCACACATCCTCCTGCTGTTCTCTCTCGCCCAGATTTGCTCAGTGCGCAGTGGATTCCGGATCTTACTAGGTCTGCTCCTGCTGAACACACTGTTGGATTCAGTGCACAGCTCCTCGGAGACCAACAAAAGGATGGTCAGTCAGCACAGCGGTATAGGGGGAAACCCTTATTCGTTTTCGTCGCCTACTTTTTAATCGCTCCGGGGAGAGATGTAGATTCACACCTCGCTGACATTGAAACCAGTCTTTGTTTTATGGAGAGTAGATGAGCCGACAAGCGCAGTCTGCGTGTGGGAAAGCAGCAGAGAAGTTTGATCCTCTGCCGTGCTGAGATTTGGCAAACTGCGGCACAGCAGCAGAGCGCTGTGGTGTTTTCAGCCAGCAGAGTGGGAGAAGTAGTGGGACGTGTAGGCATTGGAGGAGAAGCTACTGCATCGGTTAGACTTGCATATGAGAGCAAGGGTGGAGGTATCCATGCTTTCCGCCGTGATCGTGAGGGATTTTCATTGTCGGCTAGTTGGGGATCTGTATAGGATCGTGGACAATGGGGCCGCAAATGAGGTTGCATGTTCTCCCAGCTTAGCAGAGGGGCTGCTGCTGTGATGCAGGACGTAGACATTCAGGATTGATGGTATTTTCTTTCGTTAAACCCTTAGCAGAAACCAACCAACGAGCCTGGAAGTCAGGTTCTTACAGAAAGCGGGTGGGCTGCATGAGGGGGATCCAAAATAGAAGGGATGCTCAGTTGTAAGGAAGAATTTAGCATTTTGCAAGATATGTTTTTTTTATGCGATGAGTCGTTAAAAACTTTACGATTATCTAGTTCTGCAGAGAGGGGGCTGCATTTGGACACCTGGACATACCTAATCTGGAGATTTTAGCGCATGTTTATTCTTTTTTTTTCCCTACTCCCGGCTGCACCGCTTTACACGATTACACAAAACACGAACCCATGTATAATTTAAATAGCGTATTTATTTTTTACCTAATTGAAATCTGACAGAACCTTTTACATGAATGTCAAATATAATCAATTCCATCCATTCAAGAGCATTTATTTGCAGATGAATATTGAACAGCGCTGGTGAAATCCACAGTTACTGTATCTTAAAGTATGTATGTAAACTGCAAGTATGTGGTGATTTTGACATGGTCAGTATGACTCTCTGCCTAGAGCGGCAGGGACTGGGGGCAGCCACTACTAAATATGTCAGTTGTGACCAATAGGTTTTCTGAGGCAAATTTGCATGATCCTATAATGTGGAGTAGGCACCCCCTTGGGGTCTGTACAGAGTAGACGCTGTAAGAAAATGTTGCTAAAGTTGGTGTCTGTTTCACACATTGTACATCAGTGCCAAATTAAAGGCTAGTTCTGTGTTTTTACGAAGTCTCAAATTTATCCACACGTTTCTGCTTCAGAATCTTACCTATATGGTCTGCTCTGACCTCACCTTTTTTTTTTTGATTTACAGTAAGAGAGAATCAGAAACACAAAACACAGTTTGATTTTTCACTCTATTTGTGACAGAAGGGGATTCCTAATTTTCTGAAAAACAATGTTTAAATCAACCGATCCATCTATCTAGATCAGTTAACATCAGATCTGCTGTTTTTTTGTTTTTGTTTATGACCAGTTCCAGAATCAATTTTATTTTTCCAAAATGGTCTTCATCAGGGGAGTGAGTGTGTGGTTTGGTTAAATGTGGTGTGGAAAAAGGAGGGGCTTTGGTGCCATTCATGCAGGAACCTTCACTATGTGTGTGTGTGTGTGTGTTTCAGGAATGGGCGATGGGATGTGCTACAGCTTTGCAATGATACGTCTAGGCTTCTGTGTCTTGCTTGTGAGCATCACCTGCCGGCTCAGGTGAGGAACTGAGTTCTGGCATATTTGGTTGTTGCAGAGGCACAGTTAAAGAAAAAGTTGTCTTTCATCCAGCCTCTCACAGGATGTAGCTGGAACTCCCAAACAGACAGAATTAAACGACAACATCACCATCTTTACCCGCATCCTGGATGGACTGCTTGATGGTTATGACAACAGACTCCGGCCCGGTCTGGGAGGTAAGCCCAGTGGATAAATCAACCTTTGTGACTAGTATGCACAACAATTACTGCAGGGCTCAGTGAAGCCGCCCCTTTAGTGAAGGGCGAGTATGTTTTATAAAAGGCTGCTGTACTACAGTTTGCTCTATGCAGCAGATCTGTGCTCATCTCCAACAACGCGAAGGCTTATTTATTTATTTTTATTTATTTATTTATTTGGTTGGGACAGTGCACAATAATGAACAATCATATACAAATTGTACACAAATGGTAAATGTGCAAGATTGTAGCAAAACTGCTAATCTTTAATCTGATCTATAGTCCCAAGACAGACACAACAAATACATATAAAACCTGCATGAGATGTAGACACAAGCTGAACTGATCAGACTGTCTCTAAATGAGATATAATGTCAATGTAAATACACTCTGAAGCTGTTGTGACTTTGCCAAAGTTTTTTTTAAATTATTGTTTATTGGAATCAGAATTAGCCAATTTTTCCTTGATTGGCTCTGATCTGTGATTGGCATGGTCAATGAATGAAATTTTATTCCCATATTCATTAAATACATCAAACTAATAACTTTAACCATTTTCTGTCTATAAAAGCATAATCGCACTTAATTAACTTTGATGCACCTTTTTTAGTTTAATGAAAATCTGTTAAAGATATCAACAAAGAAGCTTCATAAGCATAATCTTGTTATTTAAAAAACACTGCTGAACATGTTACTTTTGTGTGTTGAAGTCCTTGGAAAAACGCCCAGAATCGGTCGAATTCTGCTAATAAACAATGTGAATAAACATTACCATAAAGTGTGCTTTTATTGCATCCACTAGGTGTCATCAAAGTCAGAAGGAAATTAAATAAATGTGATATTGTAAAGCAGTTTTTTTATTGAGTTGAACAAAGTGCTGTTCAGATAAAATGCTTTAAAGGATAGAAAAAAGAAGACACATAAAATCTACTTTACTTTATTTTTATTTATTAATTTTTTTAAGTTAAGTAAAAACCTATAAGAAAATAAAATTATTATATCCCAGTTTCTGATTAGAAGCAGATAGATTAAATAATTAAGTTTGATCATGTTCTACGTGTTCTAACAGAGAAGGTGACGGAGATCAAAACCAACATCTTTGTCACAAGTTTTGGTCCAGTCTCTGACACTGAAATGGTAAGGTTTTTTAGATGAGCTTTTTTTATAAGTCCTTCACAAAATGATTCATGTTAAAAGTTGTTTTTATGTTATGTAAATTATGTCCTAAATCTGCTTAATCAGATGTGAGATTACATTATTTACATCCACTGGAAATTCAATTTTGATGCAGTTAAAGTGTCGTTCTGCAGGAATACACTATTGACGTATTCTTCCGTCAAAGCTGGAAAGACGAGAGGCTTTGCTTTAAAGGCCCGATGGAGATGCTGGCTCTGAATAACCTGCTGGCCAGCAATATCTGGACCCCCGACACCTTCTTCCTTAACGGGAAAAAGTCCATTGCACACAACATGACCACGCCCAACAAGTTGCTGCGGCTGAAAGACGACGGGACGCTCCTTTACACTATGAGGTGGGCTGTCAGGCAATAGTCCTGCACCAACATCAGGCTTTGCATTTCACAACACTGATTCATTAGAGCTGAGTAAAACATGTTGTGTAATCCAATTAGCAGCAGAGATATGACTAAAACCTCTACCCGGTTCTTCTTTGCATTGAGTGGTTTTTTGGAGCACTGCTGCACTGATACAGCCCACACACTCACGCTTGCTGACCCGACGTTGCACTGATGCATAATCACATGTGTCCTCATACTCTGAACTGGAGGTCAGGCAAATTTCAATTGTTTGCTTTGACCCTCCTCAATCTCTGTTTGTAGCTGTACCATAGTTACCTTTCTACGACAGCTATATTATTTCTTCTTCTTAGTCTTGCTCGTAAAACTCAGACACAGTCCAGAATGCAGTGCCTTGGAAAATAATTCCAAGGCACTGAACTTTTTAACATTTTGTCACATAATAGACACAAACATGCACACTACCAATTAAAAGTTTGGACACACTTTCTCATTCTGACTGGTAGTGTAACAATTTTTATTCAGCTTTATTTAATAGATCAGTCAAACAAGCACATTTTCTATAAAGGCCTCAGTGGTTAGTAAGAGAGAATTAGAGAACAAAAGGCATAATCAAGACCAAGGAACACAGATCTGGGATGAAGTTGTCAGAATGTTTTATATTCTAAACAGAACATTTTGGCTTGAATGCAACAAACAATTTGTGTGGGAAAACTAACAATGCACCCTCCCTGATGTGAAAAATGGTGGAGGCATCATCATGGTTTGGGGATGTTATCCTCACAGGGATGCTGGTCAGAGATGATAGGACAATAATTGGAGCTAAATACAGTAATGCCATGGATCCATAATATGTTTGAACATGCACTGCAGAAAGAGAAGCATGTTTGATGTGATGTTGTTATTTACATCCACTTGCATTTCAGCGTCGGCTCATCATCTTTTCAGAACCAGAAATCGTTTAAATCAAATATTAACCACTGGAGTATGAAAAAATGAAATTGGCTCTGTGTCAAAAATGACGACTGACTCACTTCCTTAAAAATACCTTCAGATTTTCAGTACAATTGCCAGTGCTGCAACCAAGAACAAATGAATTCACGATGGCCCATTAATGCATTTGTGTTCTGGGAATGAGGTTATTACAGAAACATTTTATGCATGCATTACTATCGTCTTCTATGCTGCTTCAGAGAGCAAATACTGTGGTCTGTAGCACTGTAACTGCTCCACCATGAAAATGTTTGTCTAAGGATACATAGACTCTCGTTTGATGCTGTGATACGCCTTATACTACACGACATGCGCCTGAGAAAATAAACAGGAATGGCTCTTTTTGTAATTGTATCTCCAATAGTCTGTTCTCTTTTTATTGGTTATGTTTTTTCAGGGCCAATACTGTAGCTATATTATTAATAAAAGCCACTCACTTATTACTCACTTATTAGCTGCCTGTTTGGGTCATTTATAGTTTATAGTAACAAGATAATATTTGTGAGCTACTAACTTTGTGGAGACAGAGCAGCATTCTATCTATCTATCTATCTATCTATCTATCTATCTATCTATCTATCTATCTATCTATCTATCTATCTATCTATCTATCTATCTATCTATCTATCTATCTATCTATCTATCTATCTATCTATCTATCTATCTATCTATCTATCTATCTATCTATCTATCTATCTATCTATCTATCTATCTATCTATCTATCTATCTATCTATCTATCTATCTATCTATCTATCTATCTATCTATCTATCTATCTATCTATCTATCTATCTATCTATCTATCTATCTATCTATCTATCTATCTATCTATCTATCTATCTATCTATCTGTCTGTCTGTCTATCTATCTATCTATCTATCTATCTATCTATCTATCTATCTATCTATCTATCTATCTATCTATCTATCTATCTATCTATCTATCTATCTATCTATCTATCTATCTATCTATCTATCTATCTATCTATCTATCTATCTATCTATCTATCTATCTATCTATCTATCTATCTCTCTGTCTATCTATCTATCTATCTATCTATCTATCTATCTATCTATCTATCTATCTATCTATCTATCTATCTATCTATCTATCTATCTATCTATCTATCTATCTATCTATCTATCTATCTATCTATCTATCTATCTATCTATCTATCTATCTATCTATCTATCTATCTATCTATCTATCTATCTATCTATCTATCTATCTATCTCTCTGTCTGTCTATCCATCTCTCTCTCTCTCTATATATATATATGTATGTCATATGTAGCAAAATAATCTCTAAAGAACAATATATAAGGGTGGTGCACGGCATCCCATTTTGTGTCCTGCAACAACATCACACTAATTTTGAAGACATAACTGCTTGGTGTCTATATTCTTTTATGCTCTTCATAAAGTCTGTAAAAGTCTGTCTGGCAAAACAGAAATAATAATTATAGCTCCTATGATTATACAAGACATCCATCCATCCATCCATCCATCCATCCATCCATCCTTTTGACCTGCATAATGGCACTCAGAGGATTACAGTACATCAGAGCCTGTAGCTGTTCACGGTGCAGCCAGCAGAGGGCAGCATTGTACAAGGCTTTGTGTTTATTTGTTTTCTGTTGTTTCTACTGAAGTTGGTTTTGTAAATTGGCGCTGTTCCACAGATAGATGGCATCCTTTTTCACCAAATGTAGCTCCACACGCCCAGAGTTACATCATTATATTTCTTATTGTATTGAAGTCCCTCTGGTGATTATTTATTAGTACTGCATAGAAAATCATGATTGTTTCTTCTTAGTTTTATTTATGAGAAAATACAAGGCCATGTTGATTTGTTAAAGAAATAAATCATGTTAATGTCACATTGCTGTGCAGTTTCTGAATCTGGATGTTTGGCTGCCTCTTTCAGGCTCACCATCTCAGCAGAATGTCCCATGCAGCTGGAAGATTTCCCCATGGATGCCCACGCCTGTCCCCTTAAGTTTGGAAGCTGTGAGTTAACACACATACACGATGAGCAACTGCTTTACAGGGTGAAGAAAAGGGAATAAAAAAATAACACATGGCTAGATGCACAAGGACAGCAGGAATGCAGAGTTAATTGTGAGAAAAACAACAGCTGATTTGACATTGCTTCAGTTTCAGGGTCTTTATCAGTGCAGAGGATGTTGCAGGCGATGTAGCTCAGAGTGTTTGACAGCCCTCGTCCCTCAAGTGCAGAGCTATTGTGGTGGTGCAGGAGACAACCATTAAGGCGCTGACACATTCTTCCTGATAAAGTCATTAATCAACATGTCAAGGCTGCGCTCCAGCCACCTTCATTCTTCTGCCTCAGCTCTATTTACAGTGCAAAACTATTCATACTTTTTCCCACATCAGAGCCAAAGACATTAGGTGATGGTTCATAAATCTGAAGTGGTAGGAAAAATATACATGGTTTTTAATTTGTTTTACAAATAAAAATCTTAAAAAAAGGGTGGCAAGCATTTATATTTAGCCGCCGTGCGACAATACTTTGAGAAAACCCCTCAGCTGTTATTGCAGCATTAAGCCCTTTGGGGTATAACTCTACCAGCTTTCCACATCTTGAAACTGAAATTCATGCACATTCTTCTTTGCAAAAAAGGCCTAGATCAGTCAGACTGGATCGAGAATGTCTAAACAATTTTCACAGGTTCTGGCCCTGGAGTTGTACTGGGCAATTTTAAGACATGAATATGTGTTGATCTCTACTGTTCTATTGTAGCTCTGACTGTAATTAAGGTCATCATTGTTATGCTAGAAGGTGAACCTCCGTCCCAGTCTCAAGTCTTTTGGAGCCTTAAAGAGGTCTTCTTCAATGATTGTCCCTAATTTAGCTCCATTAATCTTCCCATAAACTCTTAGCAGCTTCCTCATCCCTGCTGAAGAGGAACATCCCCGCAGCATGATAATGTTACCACTATGTGTTACAGTCAGGATATTGTGTTTAGGGTGATGTCAAGTATTACTTTTTGCCACACACTGCGTTTTGCATGTACATTGAAAGTAAAATGTTGGTGTCCTGTGACCAGAGCACCTTCTTCCACATGTTTGCTGGGTATGACCATACATGTGTTATAACAGAAGGAACTGCTCATGGCTTTCTTTCAACAATGGCTTTCTTCTTGCCACTATTCGATAAAAGCCAGATTTGTAAAGTGCACAACTAACAGTTGTCCTTTTGAATGATTCTCCTAGCTAAGCTGTGAATCTCTGCAGCTCCTCCACAATTACTATTTGCATCTTGGCTGCTTCTAAGGCTTCCCTTGCCTGTTCCATTAGTTAGGTAGACGGCCATATCTTGCTGGATTTATATTTGTGCCATAGTCATTTTATTTTGAGATTATGGATTGAACAGTGCTCTGTAAGATGTTCAAAGCTTGGAAAATTGTTTTGAAATGCGCTTCTGGTTTAAATGTCTTCACAACTTTCTCTTTGCTGTATATCTTGGTCTTCGTGATGCGGTTTGTACTCTAATGTTCTCTGACAAACCTCTGTGGCCTTCATTGAACAGATAAATTTATACTGAGATTACATTACACATTGATTCTGTTTATTAACTGGGTTGATTCTGAAGGCAATTGCTCACACTGGATTTAATATAGTGATATCAGAGTATTTTGTGATTGTGACAAAGATTCATAAGGTACAGTACAGATACTTTTGCAAGGTACTGTCGCTAGAAAAAACAGAATCAAACACGCACACAGCAGAAGAGTCAAGAGACGTCTGCAAAGCTTTCAAAATGTCACTGGTGCACACTTTGCAACGAAGGCAGTTAAAGCACACCTCCTCAGTTTGATTCACAAGGCTTCAAAATAATCTGGGAAGTTCCTGCCTTGGAAGCTTAAGATGAGCATTTAAGGTGTTCCCTGCCTTTGACAGGAGGGTGATCCCAGGCTGTTGAGCCCTCTGGGCTCAAAGGACCAGCATCACACCATATTTATCCTCTTCCACGCCTACTTTGGTCACCTCCACCCACAGCTGACACCAGCGATGGGGATAATCAGGACAGGCAATTAAGGCGCCACTGGCAAGACCCCTTATCACGCCATCTTTGCTGTTCTTCTTAGCTTTAAGTACATAGGGCTTTGCCTGGTGCACTTAAGATTCAGTCTAGCAGAAATTACTGATGGATAACTGTGAATTCATTTAACTTTATTCCAGTTCTGATTTGCTTGTCTTTGCGTTGTCTCCAGTTATTAAAAGAGGTGGTTCTTAGGTTAATAAAGAATAACAACATCAGTAAAATAGTTGAGGGACTCCTCAGAAAGAATACAAACTGGCCTTTTGAATGTACTCAATCTGTGTGTAGTGAATTGGATTATAAATGGACTGAACTGCACTATATGTAATTGGATTTGAATTAAACCTGTTTCCCTTTTTTGTATATCACCCTGCGATGACCTTTGCTGTAAGTTAGTACTGCTTCAGTTGAACTGAACTCACTAAATACATTTTAATCCACCTGCTTTTTAATGAAACACAAAACCAAAATTAATTCTAAAGAGGAATTTTCAGTATATTTTACACATCTTAATACAGTGACTTGCAAACGTTTTCACACCCCTTGACCTTTTTCACATTTTGTCCCATTACAAACACCGACATCAAGATATTCTACTTTGATTTTATGTGATGGATCAACACAAAGTAGTGCATAACTGTGAAGTAGATTTTACAAACATAAATCTGAAAGGTTTGGGGCAGACACAGTATGTTTTTACCCCCTTCTGTCTGTTACCCCTAAATAATACCCAGAGCAATAAATTGCCTTCCACCTAATAAACGGAGTCAAGAGTGTGCATAGTTTGATCTCAGAATAGATCCAGCTGTTCTGTGAAGGCTTCAAAGGCTTACTAACAACACCATAAAGACCAAGGAACACAGCAGACAGGTTAGGGCTTCAACAGTGGAAAAGCTTATAAAACAACCTCCAAAGCTTTGAAAATTACACAGAACACGGTTCAATCAGTCAACCAAAACTTTAAAGAGTATGGCACAACTGAAAGCCTACCAATACATGGTTGTTGATCTAAAATGGCAGCTAGAGCGTTATTCAGAGGAGTAAAGAGGGCCATGATAACTGGAGGAGCTGCAGAGATCCACAGCTCAGGTGGGAAATCTGTTAAAAGGACTAATTATTAGAGGAGCAATTTTGGCCTTTATGAAAGAGTGGCATGAAGAAGGAGGTTGTCTAAAGCAAACTGAAATAAATTCAGTCTGCATTTTGCCACAGATCTTCAGAAACACAGCAAACCTTGGAGGGTGGCACTCTGGTTGGATGAGACCAAACTTTGAGGCAAAGCCTAAAAATTTAAAAATACAAACAGAAAATGGCAAAAAAAATTCAGTCTACATGTGCAAAGCTGGTAGATACATAATCCTAAAGGCTTGCACCTGTAATCATTGCAAATGGTGGTTTTATAAATGATTCATTCGGGGGACATAAAAATAAATGCATGCCACATTTCTTCATGTTTACATGCAAAATCTTTTTAAAACCATGTATTGTTTCAGGCTGGTCGGCTGTTGGCACTGTTGCCTTACAGCAAGAAGGTCCTGGGTTCAAATCCCGGCCTGGAGTCTTTCTGCGTGGAGACTGAATGTTCTTCTCATGCCTGCATGGGTTCTCTCCTGGCACTCCAGCTTCCTCCCGCAGTCCAAAAACATGACTGTTAAATGAATTGGTCCAGCCCCTTCCCCACCCCCCCCCTGCAATGATACAAAGGTATAGGTAATGGATGTATCATTTTCTTCCCACTTCACAACTATATCCTAACCTATGACACAAAGAAGACAGAAAGTCATGTAAAATCCCAATAAAAAGATTTCAGTTTGTAAATGTAAAAAAGTTCAATAATCTTGCTAGGCAGTATGGGTTGTATTCAATTCGATTCAGTTTATTTTTCATAGTGGTATTCACTAACAATTTGTACTTATGCAACTTTGACTTAGTGTACATGAGTATGATTCGTTTAAATTGAGGATGAACAAGGTTCCTCATAACCTTTCACAAAAAGTCTTGAATTGACCATAAAATGATTTGTAAACACTACTATGAGCACCGAAACCTCATCAGTCTGTGGTTGTAAGCTGCAAATTTTGCGTGGCTGTATATCCAGTTTCCTCAAACTCCATTAACCTCAGCTAATCCTTTGACCTAATGGACAGCACTCACCCAGGAGCTCAAGGCTTTCAAAGCAAAAGTAGACCTGTCCTTTGGCGCTGAGTTAATCACCTTTCATGGACTGAACTCTGCCTTAATTCTCTGCCTGCTATAACTTATGTGTCAAATGACTTAGTGATTTATAAGGCACAGTTTGAAAGGGATAGAAATGCTTGACCCCCCACATATATTGAGATGTACTTCTGTTTATTTCAGATTTTACTCTCTTGGTTTTCTTTAATTATTGCTAGTTATTCTCTTTTAGTCTGAGATATATGCTATCCTGCAATGTATGTGCATAGGTAGCCAGCCAAGGGAAGAAATGAAATCTACAGGTCAAACATAGCTTAAAAACCGATCTACACATGCCCGATGGTAACTAAAATCTTCTGTGGACCAATACAGTACCTTGCAAATGTATTCACACCCCTTGAACCCTTTCCCATTGTGTCACTTTACAACCACAGACTTGGTGTTTTATTTGGAGCTTCTTTAATGGGTGAACACAAAGTAACACACACTGTGAAGTGGAAGGAAAATGATGTAGGGTTTTGCTTGTTAAAAAATCCCCAAAAAGTCAAAATAAAATCTAGGGTAATGGAAAGAGTATGACTAAACTGCAAAACCCAGCAAGACATGGCCTCCCATCTCAACTGATAGGCCAGGTAAGGAGCCAAGTGGCCCATGGTCACTCTGGAGGAGCTGCAGAGAAACACAAATCAGATGGGAGATCACGTTGGCATAACTCCACTAATTTGCCCTTTTTGGGAGAATGGCAAGAAGACAGCCATTTGTTAAACAAAACCATAAAAAGTTAATTTACAAGTTTTTCCACAAGCTATGACTGAACAATCCAGCCTTTTGGCCTACTTGCCAAGTGCTATGTTTGGCGTATCCTTAACTGTATGTTTATCTAACTGTATGTTTATGGTCACTGGCCTTCCAGCAGGACAGTGACCCTTACTGTACCCTTACCATAGCCTGAGCTACAACATAATGGTTTAGATTGAAGCATATTCACATTTGATAGGTCCAGTCAAAGTCTTAAATCCAATAAATAATTAGTAGCTTGACATGACAATTATGGGTTTATGGGGAGGGATTAAAAGGAGAAGGTTGCAGAAATAATAATGAAATTCATAGTAAGACAGAGAACAAAGTTTTGTACATTTTGTAAATACTAGAATTTGTTTTAGCAGCCCACTTTAAACAGTTGAGGCTAATCATTCGATTATATTTTATATGAGCACCAAAGAAAACACTGTAATCCTTATTAACACAGTGATGAAATCAGCATTTCAGTGGATATGATGGAAATATTATTGATGCATTACTCAGAAAAATAAGGTAATCTATTTTTTCTGTTATGAGGCCTTGAGAGTGATTTTTCTCCCCCTAAAACCAAATAGTTCTATGAGCCTAAGCAGTTATCTGAACAGCAACTAAAAAATAAAAGAAGTGGCTGTCAATGACTGCCAAATCTTCTAATGCGAAAATTAAAATGTTACCCAAATAAATGTTTATTTAACTCTATGTTATGTTTCTGCTATTACAAAGTTGTTTGGAGACTTTATGTGTCATTTTTTGGAACACAGGTAATTATAACACAGTTAGCATCAGTCTCATGAGATTCTGTTCATCAGGTCTGCCTAAAGCGTTTTAACAAATTTTCATGTCTCTTCTTTTAATTTAGACCATAGTGAAATAAATAGTATTGCATAGAAAATAACTGGTGTAATTGAAATAATCTATTCTTGTAAGCTGCAATACAGGGAAAGCTTTGGCTCAGATTTTGAGAGCTAACATAACTTTTTTATATTGTGTGGGACAGCTAAAGGCAGTGCTAGCTGTGTCTTGCTAGCTCACCAAATGGTTTCTGGAAACAATGCCCCTTTTAATCTATTTGTATAGAGGTCTTCCTTTTATAGGATTTGTATTGATTCTCATGAAAATTCTGAAAAAAAAAATCTGAAAGATCCAACAACCTTTTGTGACCTAGAGTAGGCAATTAATGCCATTTTTCATGAGATCATGGTTCAACACATAAGCATAGGACTATGACTATACTTCTGAAATATAACATGGAGAACAAGGATTTGAAGGCAAGCATTTATACTCCATTGCTGGTTAAAATACTGAAGCCCTAGTTCTCAAACTGGGGTAGCCTATAGGGACCACTGATTGTAGTTAGACTGCCTGTAATGGTACTCATTTATTTGTATTATTATTATTATCTTTGCTTCGGAAATATAATATGTTTCTGGTAAACTTGCAGTAGGTAACTTTTGTTAAAATGTATTTTTTGTGACATAACTGCCACTATGTTCTCACATTAGAATATGAAACAGATAATCAGTGAAAAAAAGTTTAAACTCCGATGCCTCTTCCCAGTTGTCCTACTGCCATTTGCAGAAATACACTGCTGCCGGTCAGAGCCAACCAATCAGACCCAGGAGGAACGTCTTAGCAGTGTCCATCACATTTTGTTTTTTACTTTCAGACATTGCAGCAAGATCCTCACAGAGTGAAATGCTTCATAGGGTAAAACTCCAAGTGATCAGTTTTAATTGAGGCTATCGCCAGTGTTGTATGTAAGGCGGCCATATTGGATTTTGAGATCAGGGTTTGTAAGATTCCTCTAACTTTTCCACTGAAACTTTCCACAATAAGTGAACCTTCTGCTACTTTTTCCCAATGTCAAACTAGGAAATTTCGATTTCTGAGTAAAAATGGAACACATGATAAACTGTACATTTGAACCAGCAGTGCAGATGGATAAGAACAATTATGTTGTTGATTATGTTTTTGTTTTGTCTGTTTGTCTTTAGTTTTTAATGATTCTAGTATCTGCTAGTCTGTCCAAATAGCTGAGTGTTACATGTACATTTCTTCCTGTCAAAAGCTTAAGAAATAGATGCTAGCCATGTGGACTAAGAATGTTTTTTTCTTGTTTAAACCAGAACTAATCATAGTAATCAAAAATGGTTTCATTGTCAAATCAGGCACACTGTGATGCTTCTTCAGCCATTAACTGTGCTGCAAAACAAAAAAATCATATTGTAACTTTCTAAAAGTCACTGTAATAAATGTTTTGTTTGCCCACAATTCACGAGTAAAAGAATTAATCAAGCTGATAGCATGTCCTAGATAGGAGCTTTAAAATGAGAAATCTGATGCCTAGAATGCAAAAAAATGATAAAGTAATATGTTTATTAATACGTAGTTTTATTGTTTCTTTCATAAGCAGTGCAATGTCCCTGAGAATGTGGGCTATGAAAGACTCAGTCGTTTATGGCTGATTGTAAAGGAGCTCCTGCACCTGCCTCTTTAAGCTGATGCTGTGTTTCAAGTCTGTTGTTCTCAAGTTTATGGCAGAAGACTCTCCACCTCTTACCGAACATGCTCCAAATCTATGTATGTTGACCTCTTTCTGTCTCAGTTGTACTAAGGGGCACTTTCCTGTCCAGAATTTACGATGTAACAAAACTTTACTTCAGTTTACACAGATTAACTATAATGTCCAAACATGTCCTTACAAGGATGAGTAATTGTTACTTAACACAAACTAGGCGAATCAAATCAGGTGTATTTTTTCCTCCTTTAGTTTATCTGTTGCTACCCTTAAACAGGTCCACATGCTCTGTAGGTCAAGACTGTATTTTATTTGTAGTACAGATTGAAGACACATTATGCAATGGCTTAAACCCTGGAGTCTGCAACCTGCAGCTCTAAAGCCACCCCTCCACAGTGGCTCTTTACAACTTTGACCAAGTGTTTTATAGAAATGGGTAAAAATAGGCCAAAGGAAGTGTTAGTTTAAGCGGCTCAGCTCAGCTACAAAATTAACCACATTAGCAAAGTATAATATGATTGGTTGGCTGTTGCTAAAGTAGTATTACTGCTAAAATAAAGTTTGTCTGAAATGCATTTCTTATTTTGATTTTATTACATGGATGCTTATACAGAGAGCGGCAGAACACGACGAGGGCATTCATGCTGTGCTTTATATTCTCACAACAATTTAAAAATCAGTTTTTTAGCTAAAGATATTTAGAAAAATCAAGAATTAATTTCTACTTGAGTCTCAAGTAGTGAAATAAATTTAAAGTAAGCTTCAGCTAAAACTGTCATTTTAAAATATTTTTTAAACAAAGTTTAAACCAAAAACATGGAATAAACAACCTCTAAATTCAAATCTGCTTATTGTGTTGTATATTATTGCTCAATGTTCTTTAGCTGTTGATGGAGAATACTAGGAGCCTGACAAGCTAATATTAGCTGGTTAATTAGATGGGCTCTGTGGGTTGGTGGGCTAGCCTATGCTCTGCTGCTTAACACATCTACTATTCTAGCCTCCTAACATGCTATCTGTCCCATGATAAGAGCATTTTCTTTCAAAGCATTGAGTTGTTCTGATCCAGGCAGAAAACTCCAGTAAATTTGGAAATGCTAACACATTGTGCAACGGTACATGTAATAGTTCTAATCTTCACAAATGAAATGTTCAAGATACTATTTTAACAACTCCACACCACAGCATTGCAAGCCTAGCTGTTAACAAAATATGTTTGTTTAGTTTTACTCAGCCAGGTGAAAAGGTTTTGTGTTCATGATAATGTTCTACAGTTGAGAACAAGTGGTGAATATACTATAAAAAGCCACAGTTGTCATGATTTGAAGGTGTTTGTGTTCTTGTTTGGCTTTAGTTATTCTTATTTCCATTTTACGTTTTGGATCTTGTTTCGTTTTAATATTTTCTAGGCTCTGCTGTAGTTTATTATTATTGTTTTCTAGTTCATGTTCTGTACGTTATGTTTTCCTGATTAGTTTGCATTATTGGAATTCTGTTTTGCCCTAGTCACGTTTTGTTCTCCCTGCATTTGTCAACCTGCAATGAGCTTCATTTGGTCCACCTGCATAATGTAATCAGTCTTCTCGTTTCACCTGTAACACGCTCCAATATATACACAATTATTCTGTTTACTCATCGCGGACACATTACTGACAACAGTAGGTACTACTGCGGCCTGTTATTTTGGATGAAGTTGATGGGAAATAAAAGGAAACGGAAATGTTTGCATTTTGTATTGCTTTTATTGAATTAAAGATTACTTTCAGTGTTTAACCTACTCAAATCTTTTCTTTAACTTATGACTTTTAGGGCTGAATTGAGTTTAAATGGGATTAACATCATCTCCTTTTACAAATTTTCCATTTTAAATATATCAAGTCAAGTCATTGCAGATTAATTATGCTTAGCTTAATGTAGCCTAAAAACTTAAAGCCTAATTTTCAAGCAGGAGTTAGTTCTTCTGTTTCCCCAGTCTTTTAAATTGTATTTTCGGTAAGTACTGCAACTGGACATAGCTATGAAACTAAGTGCTTTTCTTCATACAATATTTTAACGGGGATTTGTTAACTGGGAATTGTTTCCATAGACACGCAATATAAGGACAGTATTTATGGTAAATCTGGAATTTACATAGTTATGAGCATATCCCCTGTGTCAGTACATGACGCTGAGCGTAAATATCCATGACAATAGTGCATTTTAAGCTCATCATGGGAGAAGAATGGATCACCATCAATTTATCTGCTCTACAAGGGATTAAATATTACAGAGCACCTGTAATAATCGAAAATTGTGAGAAACATCCCTGTTACATAATCACACTCACGTAACACCCTGTTTATCAAACTTATTTTTTTTGTCAGGTGGAGCTTCTGTGGAACATGTAAATATACACTAAACATATACCGACAACAAGGGTTGATTTGCAGCTCAGGCTTTATGTTATGTCTATATTTTTTATTAGGGAACTATTATTGTCATAAGAAAGTGTCCATACTTAAATCATAGAAGATAACTTATGTTGACTGTAGGCTTAAAGCAAAATGTATCATCTTAGCAGTTTTAAAAACTGCCCACCATAACTTGCAGATCTGGTAACAAAAATCCATATAACCGATTAAAAA
This sequence comes from Girardinichthys multiradiatus, assembly GCF_021462225.1. Lineage (NCBI taxonomy): Eukaryota > Metazoa > Chordata > Actinopteri > Cyprinodontiformes > Goodeidae > Girardinichthys > Girardinichthys multiradiatus. The sequence goes on along the minus strand of NC_061802.1, from coordinate 39,893,459 downwards.
CAAAAATTATTCTTAAATCAAAGGTGCCAAATTTATTGACCAGATATTAATACTTTGTATGACCTGCTTTTGTCAAAAGAACAGTGCTTAACCAGGGTTGGAGTATAGTGAAAGTGGGATATTTGACCATTCCATTTTGCACAATCTCTCTAATCATCCAAAGTCCTGGGTCCTCTGCTATGCTCTCTTCTCACCAGATAAACCCACAAGTTTCTTTATTGGATTTAGGCTTGGGGACTGAGATGGGGACAGAAGAAGGTTAATTTGTATCCCCTGAACTATTTCTGTTTGGTCAGATGTTTTGAAACAATATCTTACTGAAAGACTTGAGCTGTTTTTAGTGTTTTATTACAAATGTGCTTGTATTTCAAAGAGTTTATGATTTCATACACTCTAACAAGATGTTTAGAACCTTTGGAAGAGAAACAGGCCAACACCTTCAAAGATCTTTTACCACATTTAACAGTGACAGAAAATGGTTTTTGATCATTTGTCATGTAGAGAGCATCTGATGGTTGGTTTGGACTATGCTGGTGTAGATTATCATTAATTCAGGATGTGATAACCCTATCTCTCATTTCAAAGAATTCTTCAGAACTGAACAGATCTGAAATCTGAAAGAAACATGAGAAAAGGTTCAGTAGCCTTTTAATTTAGCATTCAGGGTTGGTATTGAGTCTTCCTGACCACAAGATGGCGCTCTGTGCTGCAGCTCTCTAAAGTGAGCTTTGGAAGTTTGGAGGTTGTTTGGCCTCCCTTACCATCTTGCTTATGTGGGTGGTCACAACATCACCTTGGACTCTTGTTTGCCAGTTGTTTTAAACTTCTTAGTTATTGCTCTGACTGTGTATGTCATGTCAAATAATACCACAGGAAGCCATAGCTTACTAGTTGGAACTTTTTAGAATTCCTGCACAAATTAAAAGGTTCAAGTATATATAAAAAAGCTTCAGTTACATTGATTAATGGTTATTAGTAATAATAAGTGTAACATTGTTAAAAACAATAATTTCTTAATGTGAAGTTTTTGCCCCTGAATAACTACTCAAAATTAAGTTTCGATTTTTCTAATTATTGCGATATTGTGCTGCTGCAATAAAAGCTGAAATTATATCAAGGATTTTAACATCTTTATCAGGGATGCTAATAAATGTGAACATGGCTGTGAAATGCAGTTATGTATTAAGGGCTTTAAACACTGCAGCTTAAATATTTTATGCCCTGCTATTTGACAATCTGAATCAACATTACTCATATATAGAAATAGATATAGTCATAAACATCCATTATCTTGGTAGAAATACAGCATGCCTTTTTAACACGTATCTCCAGGAAGATAAACCTTTCTCCTTACATTAGACTATCTATTTGGTTTTAAACATGTGAAAAAATTTTGATTTCCTAGATGCCTATCCTGTCTCAGAGGTGGTCTACACATGGACTCAGGGAGCAGCCAAGTCTGTGGTGGTGGCAGAAGAAGGCTCAAGGCTCAACCAGTATCATTTGATTGGCCAGACAGCAGGAACGGAGGACATCTACACCAGTCGGGGTACAGTGGACTGACAGTTATCTTACTCCAACAACAGGTAGTCAGATCAGTCACCTCACTGCCGGGTAGGTTGACTGAGGTGCAAGAGGTTTTCATGTTTTACCAAAGTCTGAGCTTTACAAAACATACTGTATATATAACCAAAAAAGTCAAGACATTTTTGTTTGATCAGTTTTTTTTTTTTGTAACACTGCTCCATCTTCTACAGTTGGAAATCTAGGTTACTTCTCTTTTCCACCATAACCAACACAACCATATTGGCTGACTTGCAACAAATGCTGGTTGAGGAATGGAATGCCATTCCACAGCAATGTTTTACCTGTCTGGTGACCAGCATAAGGAGGAGGTGCCAGGTTGTTGTGGCTGTGTTTGGTTTTCTAACTATTACTGAGGCCCCTGTTTCTTAAATACATACATTGGTATATTGCCAGTACTTCTTGTTTCTTCAAAGTACTCATTCAAACCACAACCACAACAAACAAGCAAACAGCACAATGAGGGGTTTGGAATTCATCCACTTACAATCAGGTTATGTACAAACGAGTAACGTCAAGACAGAATTTAGATATACTAATATCAGTGATCAACAGTCCTCATAGGAAGACTAAGCAACACTCGTGTGCATAATTGGGCTGCAAGAAAAACATTTATGCTCTTCTTTTTCTGCTTTTCTGTTCTCCTCCTCTTATAGAAGAACATTCAAGCTTGTTCTCAGTTCACTGATAATCACAAGTAGATCAATAAGTAAATATTTATTCTAGAAACCAGAAAATGGGATCACAATATCACAATATTCTCACTACCTTCAGACCAGTCAGGTTGTTGTATTGCATATTTACGGTACCTGTATGGTAAACCCAATTTATCACTTTAATTCAGCTAAATCTGTTGCAATGCTTTATCTTTCCACATGAACACGTGAGCAATCAACAGATTTAGTTTCTAGATACAAAGCATTGCTAGTAATAACAAATGATTCTGAGATTCATAAAGATGGTTTTTGAATTTACATATGTAATGGAATATTAGCTGATGCTTAGTGCTTTGCAAAAATACATTCCTGGAATTTTTTCACATTTTGTCAAGTTATTACCACAAACCTCAGTGCATTTTCTTGGGATTTTATGTGATAGATCAACACAAAATAGTGTAAAATGGTAAGGAGTGTGAAATCCAATCATAGATTCTCTGATACATTTAGGTCTAGAATTTGACTAGGCCATTCTACCTCATGAATATACTTTAATATATACAGTATGATCTAAACTGTAGCTCAGACTGTATACTCAAGGTTGTTGTCTTGCTGGGTGGCAAACCTCCACCGTAGTATGCGGTTTTTGCAGCATAGTTTAAGGTTTTCTTGCAGGACTGCACTGTTTTGAGCTCCATCAACTATGACCAGCTTCCCGGTCCCAACTTGAGAACGACATCCACACAATATGATGCTTCCACCACTCTGTTTCGCTGTGAGGATGGTGTTTTCAGCATGCTGTGGATTAGATCACCTTTTTCCATGTTTCCTGTGCCTCCTATGTGGCTTGTGGCAAACTACAAAAGGGACTTAAAAGGTTTTTTCTTTAACGAACGGCTTATTAAAGCTCTCCTTGCCCAGACTGTCAGTTTAGGTAGACGGACATGTCTTGGTAGGTGTGAGATGAGATGATGTTTTATAACCTAACCCTGCTTTAAGCTTCTCCATAACTTTATCCCTGACCTGTCTTCTGTGTTCCTCTGCCTTCATGATGTTGTATGTTCACTAATGTTCTCTCACAAACCTCTGGGACCTTTACAGAACATTTATGGATATTAAATTACACACAGGGGGAGTCTGTTTACTAATAAGGCGATTTCTAAAGGATAACAGTTGCTTTGGATTTATTTACCATAGTAACAAGGGCTGAATACAAATCCACCCACATTTTTCTGGTTTACATTTATAAAACATTTAAAAACTATGCATTATTTTTCCTTCACTTCACAGTTATGAGCTTATTTGTGTTGTTCTACCACATAAAATCTAAATTAAATACTTTGATTTATATGACTGTAATGTGACAAAATGTGAAAGAGTTCAAGGGGTATGACAACCTTTTCAAGGCGCTTTAACAATAATAGTTTTATTAACACTTTGATGTGGTCGTTTTATGTCCCAACGTGCAATAAACTAAAGAGGATGTGGCGTATTTGGAGAAAAGAAAGCCACAGCAGATACATCCATGGCTTCCACCTCGCTTTGCTGCTTCTTGTCCAGGATGACCTGCTGTTATTGATGGAACACTGCATTTGGGTTTATATCACTGTATTCTAAAGCAAAATGTTGAGATAAGACATTGAAACAAATCTTTCGAGAAAATAGGTCAAGCAGTAAGACAGTGAGCGTAAGCACACAATTTAATCTGCCAAAGAATGATTAAAGAATACAGTTTATATTCTTACGTGGGCAAATCAAAGCTTTGACCTCAATCTAATAGAAATTTTCTATAAGGAGCTAAAGGGAGCATTTTATATGAGAAAACCCATAAACATCTCACCGTTTAATACTGAATAGTGAACTAAAATCCTTCCGAGCTGATCATGCCTGGTAACTGATTTACTAAGATGGTCTTTTTCAATGACACAAAGTACAACTGCAGTGAATTTAAAACTTGGGTGCACTTTTTCATTTTTTTTATTTAAGTGGATTTTCCTCATATCATGCAGATTATACATAAAAGTTGCTGAAAAACAATATGCTTTTTGTAGCAGTTAACAGGGTTCTGGCATAATTCTGGCAGAACAATTGAGCCGTCTTCATGGCAGAAATGGGAGAGTTAATTTAAATAGATTTTTCCCTTTTTCATTTTTCTAAAAGAGAACAAAAATGAAAATAAATAAATTGGTTAATTTCCTCCTCTTTCAAGCACAGACCAGTGAGAATGGGGCCATTCCAAAGGTTTACAGTAACCTGCTTTATCCTTTCCCAAACCAGATTTGACGTCTTACTGCTGAAACACTTACTCTACCACCTAGTAGCTGATTTGAGGGGAAGCTGAAGAATTCTGTGGTAGTCTATCAGTCTTGCGCGATGCACAAGTACCACTGGCAGCAAAACAGCCCCACAGCATGATGCTGGTAGCACTGTGCTTTACAGTGAGAGGGTGCAGACCAAGAAAGAAACACTTGCTCCAAAATCTTAAACATGACTGAAATTTGCTGCCACCCACATAAACAAGCCAAATGTTTTCTGTAGAAAAGACCATAAAAACTTTGAGCTATTTGGCTACAATGACAAGAAGACTCCTTGAAGTTGTCAAGGTGAGGCTTTCAAACCCGTGTCAGTTGTCAAGCATGGTGGTGACACCCTCATGCTGGGATTTTTTTTGTTGCCAGTGATACAGGTCCATCACACAAGGTGGATGGAATAACTAATGGTGCGTTCACACCAAACACGATTTCTGCGAATTTTTTGCCTCATTTGTGTGCTTTTGCCCGCTTCACATTCCGCGTGAACTCCGCGTTGGCATTCGGCAACAAGCGGCAACGCTTCGCCGCGTCATCAAATAGGAGGAGCTTCCATCTGCTGCTTGCTGGTTTCAACTGAACATGGCGGACATGGATTTCACGGATAATCACGGCGTTTTACTTGTGGAGAGCCGAAAAACGCCGCCGACATCAATGTCCCTGGGTTCACCAGATTCTTCAGGGACGGGAACAGTTCGGAGATTACCACCACCTACTCCAGGAGCTGCGTCTGGATGACGGTCGATTTCAGCGGTACTTCCGTCTATCCAGGACCCAGTTCGAAGATCTGCTGCCCCGCATTGGGAGATGAATCGGCCTCCGGGACGCCAACTACCGGCGAGCGCAATGAAGCCAGCCCGAAGCCGGACACCGGACACTCAAGCTCCACGGAGCCAGCGGCATCCAGCCCACGGCTGATCCGAGTCAGGCACACAGATTTCGGCTAGCTGCTCTCTGTTGCTCCCTCTTCTGACGTGCGGTGGTTCACTAGGGACCGTCAATAAGTTTCCGTACCAAACGATCGTGGAAAATCTGAATGCCTGAATCGGATCAACTGTGAGCTAGATGCCGCTAACTCCGCGGAGCTTGAACATCCAACTTCAAACTAACTTCACCGCGGTTTACCGGCGCTGTATCCCCGCTGCTGAACGCCTGTCCATCTGTCTTCGGTGAGTAAATAAATCTTAGCTCAGTAAAAAAAAAACAGCCGATTTTTAATGTCCACATCTCCTAAATTTAAGATATTTGTGCCTAAACATAACCAGGCCAGGTCCTTTCTGTACTTGTCTCTGTAAAAGTAATTAGTTGAGTCATACAACTCTGGCTTGCTTGCCGCATACTGCCACTATGATCTGGTCCTCCGTCATTGACAACTGCTTCTTCTCCGCTTTGGTCCTTCACCCTACATCACAGCCACATCCAGTCCCTGATTGGTTGACGCGACGCGAATTTAGGAAAAAGTTCAGATTTGTCAACTCGTCCATCGCGCCGCTCCGCTCCCGCTCCGCTCCCGCTCCGCTCCCGCTCCGCTCCCGCTCCGCTCCCGCTCCGCTCCCGCTCCGCTCCCGCTCCGCTCTGGTGCCTTTTCTGAGGTCCGGTTTGTAACTCTGCTCTTCTCCTGCAGCCAGACGGTTCCAGTCTTGTTTCCCGTTCCCAGGATCATTTGTTTAAATAAACATTCACTAATCTCATCTGTCTCTGGTTGTTCTCTGCATGTGGGTCAGGTCGGCAGTTAACATTACGACAAAATCAACTGCTGGGTGGTAGAAACTTGGGAGGCACTCTGCCTGCAGTGTTGTTTAGAAACATTAGTTCCAGGTCACTTCCTGCTTTAGTTGACTCGGGTTGTGAATTAAACTTAATAGATCAGAAACTTGTAGAAGAAGAGGGTGACTGAGCCTCTCTCTCATCCATGCCAGCTTCTAGCTTTAAATGGGCTGTCATTAGAATCAGAATCAGAAAAGCTTTATTGCCAAGTACATTTTTGGACATACAAGGAATTTGTTTTGGTGTAGTCGGTGCAATACAGTACAAATTAAACAGTATAAACATTTACACAGTATAAACATTACATCAGATAACTCATCGCACTCTGCCTCTGGAGTTAGTTGTCTCAGGTAATCATAGGGAGATAATTTCTTTTTCAGTCTTCCCTATAGCTCAAAGCTCGTTGGTTCTCGGGTTTCCCTGGTTGCGGTTCCATAACTCCCATATTAATTGGGCTGAACGCTGGATGGAGGCCTGGTCTGAGAGCTGCCTGCAGTCGTGTTTACAATCTGCCGTCTGCCCCAGCTCTGCTCCCGTTATTTGTAACGAGGAGGAGAATCCGGACTTGGCCGGAGTCCCTCCCGAGTATCGTGACCTCAGACCAGTGTTCAATAAATCACGAGCCCTTCCACCGGCCCTATGATTGCGCGATAGATCTTCTTCTTGGCGCACCCCTGCCTTCTAGCCGTCTATATAAGATCTCTGGTCCTGAAAGACGGGTTATGGAAAACTATATAGCGGAGTCCCTAGCGACTGGTATAATCCGCCCATCATCCTCACCCCTGGCTGCGGGTTTTTTCTTTGTTGGTAAGAAGGATGGCACTTTACGCCTGTATAGATTACAGGGGTCTTAACGCTATCACTGTTAAGAACAAGTACCCTTTGCCGCTCCTAGCCTCCGCTTTCGAGCCCGTTCACGGGGCCACTGTGTTTTCTAAGCTGGACCTCAGAAACGCCTACCACCTCGTCAGGATCCGCCAGGGGGACGAGTGGAAGACGGCGTTTAAGACCCCCCTTGGCCACTTCGGGTATCTAATCATGCCTTTTGGACTGTGCAATGCACCAGCGGTGTTTCAGGCCCTGGTCAATGACATGCTAAGAGACTTCCTGAATGTTTTTGTTTTTGTATATTTGGACGATATTTTAATCTATTCTAGAGACCTCGATGAGCACCGCCGCCATGTCCGGCTAGTCCTTCAGTGCCTCCTGGAGAACAGACTATTTGTCAAGGTGGAGAAGTGCGCCTTCCACCAGTCCACCGTCAGCATCCTGGGATTCATTTTGGAGGGTGGACAGGTTCGCGCTGATCCCGAGAAGGTGAGAGCAGTGTTAGAGTGGCCAGTTCCGGATTCACGCAAGAAGCTTCAACAGTTCTTGGGATTCGCAAACTTCTACCGGAGGTTCATCCGGAACTACAGCCAGGTAGCAGCACCCCTTACAGCGCTGACTTCCATCAAGGTGCCATTCAGCTGGAACGCTGACGCTGAGGCCGCTTTCACCCGCCTGAAGGAGAGGTTCTCTCAGGCCCCGGTTCTGATCCACCCTGATCCCTCAAGGCAGTTTACCCTGGAGGTGGATGCCTCAGACACCGGGGTGGGAGCGGTCCTCTCCCAGCTTTCTGGCCAGGACGGACAACTTCATCCGTGCGCCTTTTTCTCCCGTCGCCTAACGTCTGCTGAACGGAATTACGTTACGCGAACTACTGGCCATCAAGCTGGCGTTGGAGGAGTGGAGGCATTGGTTGGAGGGAGCTGAACATCCCATACTGGTTTGGACAGACCACAAGAATCTGTCCTACATTCAGTCAGCTAAACACTTAAATTCTAGACAGTCACGTCGGTCACTTTTCTTTTCCCATTTTAACCTGTCCATTTCTTTTAGACCCGGCACAAGGAACCTTAAGCCTGATGCTCTCTGTCACCAGTTTGGACCTGAAGATTCTGAAAAGAAGGCTGAGCCTTTCCTACCTGCACGGTTGGTTTTCTGACCTGGGAGATTGAGAACCTGATGCAGTGAGCCCTACCGACTGACCCTGGACCTGGTACCGAACCCCCGGGACGGAAGTACGTACCCGAATCGGTGCGATCCAAACTGATTAGCTGGTTTCATTCCGCCAAGTTCTCCGTCCTCCCGGGCGTCAGCCGAACCGTTGCTTCCGTTTCCAGAAGGTTCTGGTGGCCGTCCCTGCACAAGGATATCAGAGACTTTGTGAACGCCTGTACTGTTTGCGCCAGGAACAAGGCGCCTAACCGCCCTCCTGCCGGCCTCCCCCAGCCTCTTAGTGTACCCACTCGACCATGGTCACACATTGCTCTGGACTTCGTCACTAGCCTGCCCAACTCCCATGGGATGACCGTAATCCTAACCATAATAGATCGATTCTCTAAGGCCTGTCATCTGGTTCCGCTACGGAAGCTGCCATCTGCATCACAGACAACTAAGCTGATGACCAAGCACGTCTTCCGTCTCCATGGCATCCCACAAAGTTTGCTGTCTGATCGGGGACCCCAGTTCACCTCCCAGGTCTGGAGACGTTTCTGCACTGCCCTGTGGGCCAAGGTGGCGCTGACCTCTGGCCACCATCATCAGACTAATGGCCAGGTCGAGTGCCTTAATCAAGAGCCGGAGGCAGCTGTACGATGTGTGACCTCAACCAACCCTGCTGACTGGAGCTCTCACTTGGCCTGGGTCAAATACTCACACAATTCTCACGTCTCAGTAGCCACTGGCCGCACCCCCTTTGAGGCCTCCCTCGGTTATCAGCCACCCTTGTTCCCAGCCGACGAAGCCACTATTGCGGTACCTTCAGTTCAACGTCACATCCGGAGATGCAAGTGGATTTGGGATGCAACGGTTCAAGTGCTTCATCTGACATCTGCCCATAACAAGCGCTATGCTGATCGACGACGCGTTCCCGCACCTACGTACCGCCCTGGTCAGAAGGTCTGGCTCACTGCTCGGGACATCCCGTTAAAGTCCCTATCCCATAAGCTCTCCCCCAGGTTCATTGGGCCGTACGTAATAGAGTCCCTAGTGGGACCCACTTCTGTCCGCCTTTGTCTGCCTTCCAGTTTCCGGGTTCACCCAGTTTTTCATGTCTCCCAACTGAAACCTGTCCAGACCAGTATGCTCTGCCCCCTCCTCCCGCCCGGTACTTCCAGGGCCACCCTGCCTACACCGTCCGCCGGATCGTTGCCTCCCGGCGGCGCGGCCGTGGATGGCAGTACCTTGTTGACTGGGAGGGCCACGGTCCTGAGGATCGCACCTGGGTGCCCGGCACCTTCATCCTGGATCCTGCTCTGCTCCGTGACTTCCGTGCAGCCCGACCTGCTGTTCCTCGGCCGCCAGGAGGCGGCCGTTGAGGGGGAGGTGGTGTCAGAATCCGTGGTGTGTCTGCCTGCAGCTAACCATTTTACCGCCAGGTGCCGTGGCCTGGAGCTGCTGGAGAAGGGACAGGTGCAGCTCCTCAGGCTTATCAACTGGGCAGTATATGAAGAGGCCGCGCCTGCACTTCGTTGCCTGAGTGTTTTGCCCTTGTGGCCTCCCATGAAATCTACTCTCGTAGTTTGAAAGTTATTTCTGAAATTTTCTGTAAACTTGCACTGATTTTGCCTGTCCTGACACTTCCAGGTGCCTTACCTCTGGATCCGACGGAGTTGACCAGAGATTTAAAGAATCGGTCTGAACCGAGTCCCGAATTGAACCTTCGGGCTGACTCTTCTGTGAGCCACCAGCGAAGCGAATCCTGTCCGCCCTCCCAGCACCTTCTGTTGGCCCCGCCTCTTCTCCTGCAGCCAGACGGTTCCAGTATTGTTTCCCGTTCCCAGGATCATTTGTTTAAATAAACATTCACTAATCTCATCTGTCTCTGGTTGTTCTCTGCATGTGGGTCAGGTCGGCAGTTAACATTATGACAAAATCAACTGCTGGGTGGTAGAAACTTGGGAGGCATTTCGGTGTTCACGTAGGAAAGTGATCCCAACACACCTCAAAACTGGTTTTAGATGGCATGAATGATGCAACATTGTGGAATGGCACCAGACCTCAACCCTAATAAAATATTTTGGAACATGCTTGAAAGCCAGGAGTGTGGAATGAAACAAAGAAATTTAAATTAAGTCCACCATTTCTGTCAAGAAGAGTGGTCAAATATTCGGTGAGAATTAAACCAGAAGCTTGCTGGTGGCCAGAAAATGGTTGAGAGGGAGCTCACAAAGAGACAGTTAGCCAAATATTAGTGGGGGTGAATCTATATATTTGGGCCTGAGGGGATAGGTAAAATCCACCATGAATTTCAACTTGTGCATCCAATTCTTGTTTTAAAATTGCAGTTTTTGTTGTATCATCCATCGATCAAAGAAAAAAAAAAAAACGACAAAAAGAACAATTTAAACGTAGCCCAAATTAATGAAACTGTAAAACAAAAGTTTAAACTTAAAGCAAGTACACACATTTTTTACATGTTGGACATGCTAAAATCTAACAATATTTTAGATAACCTTCAAACTAATTTGGAAATATGTCGTGAACATTCAAAAAGCACAGCAGACACCCTCCCTAATTTTTCTAATCATTCTGGTATTCCCTGCACTGCTTCTGCAGCCATACAGCAGCTTTAGTCTGCATGTGGTATTATTCAGCTCTGTGTTATTACGGCCTGCTCCATTAAAGAAGTTTGACGAAAGAAAAATGTTTTAAATCAAGCTGAATAAGGACAATGAAGGAATCTCCAGGATTTTAGAGTGCCTCCCACACACAGCCAGCTGTCTCTGGGGCTGTCAGGAGGAGAGGTGGCAGACGCAGAGGGGGGCTGGGGGAGGGGGCAAAAAAATATTACTTATCCGTAGTCTTAGCCACTGGGTCTGTAGGCTTAATCCGTATGCAGGCCCATCAGTTGTGCTTTTACCAAGTGACATCACAGCTCAGGGATTGGTTGTTGTGGAAGCAACAAGTCAGGCAGGGAGGAGCAACGGAGGGGCTGGACAGGACGGGTGGCTGGATGGGGGCATATCTGCTTAATTCCGTTATGTAAAGAATAATACTTTTGATTTTTGGTTGTTACACTGTCGCAAAGGAGGGGGGTTCCCATAGATGTAAACAGAGATCGTTAGAACGCCATATCCTGCATCTGGCAGGGGGAGAGGTTTACACCGCATGTGGTAGGAAAAAAAGAAACATTTGTTTATGATCACACACAGCAGATCTGAGACCTTATCTGAGCATGCTCACTGTGGTGGGCGACTCTGAATCAGAGCAAGTTCTGATGAGTGAACACTTGGCTTGCAGTTCTGCATGTAACCTTTTGCACAGATGGCAAAGGCCATCTAAAAAGGGAAGGTAAGTTATCCAGAGCCACCATGATCTTAATTAGCAGAGCTAATCTGAGGTTCAAACCCCGTTTAACAGGCCAAGAATAACTCAGCAGTGTGCTCGGCACACACGTGGTGGATTTGACCCCGATCTCACAGTTTTAGTCACATGGGATGGAAATATGGATACATGACCATAAGTTGTGATAGGGGAACTTTTTACTTTCAGTTTCTTATGCATCACTGATAATGTTATACAACTAAACAGATAGTCTGAATCTTTACTCACCAGTTGACCAGCATAGCTGCGTTGTTTTCTGCTATAAAGGGTAGTTCCCCACAGACACTCCAAAACCCAAAAAGTAAAATCCACCACAACCGCATTTTCTTTTTTACACCTGGGAGATTTCCATCCACTTTCAGTCCCAGAAGGTGGTCAGATCAGAGCAGAGACCCCCACACTGTGCCCCCACAGAGCAGGGCTGCAGGCTAACAGTCCACAAAGTAAAGGCAATGCAGGTGCTCCTTTCACTGAAGACATGATGCTGCTTGTTGCATTGCTTGAACCATCCAAACGTCGTTCCTGTCCCTCTCTCTCAGACCCCCTCTGCTTCAGTCATTTGTGGACCTGCATGGAATCACTGCCGAGCCAGGTCCGAATCAGCGTTCTCGCTCAGGCGAGGCGAGGATGAATGCCCTCAATCAAGAGTGGCCTGGCCTGACAGAATGGGATAGACTCTGTTACACACACACACACACACACACCGCTTGCACATAGAAAGAGAGACAGAGAGAGTGAGTGAGATATACAGGATGCAGATTGTGACAAGGGATTAGTGAAACAGAAAAATCCGTTTTGCCAGGAGAATGCAGTAGTCATCTGTGGATTTTCTATAGTTTATCAGACTCCGCAGCTCGACAGGATTTCAGAAAACAAGGAAATCATTCATATGCAATCTTTAGTTTATTAAAGGTATCCAATAATTTTCCCAACAGCCTACTTTTGTTTGCAAAAATTTACATCACTCACTCAAAGGAGAACTCTGGTCAATGTCAGAAAACATGGCACAGAACAGATATTCAGTGGCTGCAAGAGCAATCAACATTACAATTTAATAAAGAAAACATCCCATAAAGTGCTTTTGTCTTGGTCACATATTGAGGAACAGAGAAACATTCTTAAAGCAACATTAATTGTGTCATAAACGGGATCACCAATGTCACTGTAAGTATTTCTGCTAAAAACTATGTGTTTGTAAAGAAATATGTTTTTTACATAAAACCAAATGGAAATTAGGTATGGGCCAATATCAATTCAATAGTTTATTTATAAAGCTCCAATTCCCAACAAAAATTGTCTCAAGGCACTTTACAGGTAAAAATTCAAACCAATCATACTGACAGATTCAAAATCAATTGCATACATTCCTGTTTAGTCTTAGTTGTCAAACTATGCAGTCAAGCTCAGTTTATAATTCAAATTGGTTAAAAAGTTACTTGTGACTTGCCGTGATTGCTGCAAATAACAGATGTTGTAGCAATCCTTTATACTGAGCATGCATGTAGCAGCAGTGGAAAGGAAAACTTCCCTTTAACACGACCAAACCTCCAGCAGAACCAGGTTCAGTGTGAACGGCCTTTTAATGGTAACTATTTGAGTTTGTGGGGCATTGACTGTGGTGACATGTAGTCACAGCCATACAACCTAGTGTCAAAAACAGCAATTATCAAACCTCTATTGAAAAAGAGCAACTTGGACAAGCTGCTTCTACAGAACTACAGGCCTATCTCAAACCTCCCCTTTATCAGTAAGATTATTGAAAAAGCTGTGTTTCAACAGTTAAACAATGTCCAGCCGCTTTGATGTCTTCCAGTCAGGCTTCCTGCTCACCACAGTACAGAGACTGCTCTTGTCAAGGTCTTCAATGACATCCGTATAAATGCAGACTGTGGAAGAACCACAGTGCTGGTATTATTGGACCTTAGTGCAGCATTCGACACTGTTGATCACTCCATTTTATTAGAGCGCCTGGAAAACTGGGTCAGCCTTTCCGGTACAGCACTCAGTTGGTTTAAATCCTACTTGAAGGACTTGACTTTTTTGTGTCAGTAGGTAACTTTACATCAGAGAGCACAAAGTCACATGTGGCGTTCCCCAAGGGTCCATCTTAGGGCCCCTCCTATTCAATATCTACATGCTCCCCCTAACTCAGATTTTAATAAACAACAATGTAAGTTATCATAACTATGCAGACAACACACAGCTATACGTTACGATGTCACCAGGTGACTATGAACCCATTCAAGCGCTGGGTAAATGCTTAGAAGAAATCAATGCATGGATGGGCCAAACTTTTCTTCAATGGAATCAAAACAAAACTGAAGTAATAATCTTTGGACCAAAGGAAGAGCATTTAAAAGTTAGCACACAGCTTCAGTTAATACAGCTAGAAACCACCAATTAGGCTCGAAACCTGGGTGTAGTGATGGACTCAGACCTGAACCTTCAGAGGCACATAAAGGTAGTAACTAGGTCGGCCTTCTATCACCTAAAGAACATCTCCAGGATTTAAGGACTAATGTCTCAGCAGGATCTTGAAAAACTACTTCATGCGTTCATCTTTAGTAGAATTGATTACTGCAACAGTGTCTTCACAGGTCTGCCTAAAAAGTTGATCAGACAGCTGCAGTTGATCCAGAACGCTGCTACCCGCGTCCTCACTAGAACTAAGAAAGTGGAGCACATCACCCCGGTTCTAAAGTCCCTACACTGGCTCCCTGTAGCTCAGAGAATAGACTTTAAAATACTTCTGTTAGTCTATAAATCACTGAATGGCTTAGCACCAAAATACATTACAGACTTGTTGTCAACGTATCAACCACCCAGACCTCTCAGGTCTTCTGGCTCAAATCTACTCTGCATACCCAGAACCAGAACCAAACATGGAGAAGCAGCTTTTAGATCTTATGCTCCACTAATCTGGAATAAACTCCCAGAAAACTGAAAAAGCACTAAAACCCTAAATTGCTTTAAATCAAGATTAAAAATCTATTTGTTTAGAGTGGCGTTTGAATGTGTTATCTAAACATTTGTAGTTACGTTTTCAGTCCAATTTTCCTTTCATTTTCTTATCCATCATTCTATTCTCTTTATTTTTTAATTAGCTTTATGTCACTGTGATGTACTGTGCCTATTATGTTTTTTTTCCTTAATGTGAAGCACTTTGAATTGTCTTGCTACTGAAATGTGCTATATAAATAAACTTGTTTTGCCTTAAAATAGTTTTTATCATCACTTTTATCATTATCACAACAATTACCACATAAAATCATGATCAAATTTTAAGTCCATATCACCAGTCCCTAATGGAAATAAAGGAATTGTTAGAAAAATTTAAATCACAAGCATAGGAAGTTTGTAAACCTGTCAAAAATAGTAAATACCTATCTTAGTCATGTTTATTTCTACTGGAAGTTACTAAAAGTATTTTTGGTTTATCCGAGGAATCAAATCGGCCAATTTTTCCAAAATCCCTTTTTAATCTCTCGTTCATTTGAATGAAAAAGCAACAATAGTGCAGAGAGGGCATTCAGTATGAGGCTGTGAGCGCAGTCTCAGTCATCACCAGAGTTCACCGGCGGTATGACCCAGAAAGAGAAGCTTTGATAAGCAGGCCAAATGGTGGTGGTGGGGCGGGGAAGGAAATAGTATAAGCTGAATATGTTCTTCCTTTAAAAAACAAAGCTCAGCAATAGATACTGGTGTATTTGTCCACTAGCAGATTAAAGTTTAAAATATTAATGTTGGAGTAGCATTTTGCAATTAACAAGCTTCTCTATAACACTTTCTGTTACTACAGAAAGCTATTATTTCTTGGACTAGAAGGTTCCTTGGTCCACCAGTTCTTGTCTTTCACAAAGCAGAAAAAAAGCATTATTTAAACCAATGAAATGTGTGAGGATCTGAAAATTTTATCTTAAAGTAAAGGGTTTGATCTTGAAGAAAATAAAGAAATATTTTTTCTACACCAAAAACAAACAAATACCCAGTTAAAAATAGTGCCAAACTAATTGAAATGAATACTTTGATTTTCTGTATTTTTTATGATCAACACCAATATCCATAAGCATGTATCGCTACCTGACATTACAACAAATGTTGAAACATTTTATAAATTTTTGCTATTCTGGCATCAGTTATTTTTATGTTTAATACAGTTAAACATTGAAAGTGGAGTTAACATACACTGTATGTCTGTGAAAGTTTTCTAAAGATCTGAAATACAAGCTTCCCTCATGCACTAAGAAAGCTCATTTAATGTTTCCAGCAGCTCTGTTGTCTGACATCCAGTCTTTGAGTCCAGTATGAGTCCTTACCGTTTATCATTTATTGTTTTAAATAAATAGCATGAGCTAGCACATTGAAAAATGAAAAATCCATCTCCTCTGTTGTCTCTAGGTCAGTACACAGTGATGATGGCTCACTTTTACCTGAAGAGGAAGATAGGCTATTTTGTCATCCAGACCTACATGCCATGCTTCATGACTGTGATCCTGTCACAAGTTTCCTTCTGGCTCAACAGAGAGTCTGTGCCAGCAAGAACCGTCTTTGGTAGGTCTTGAAGATAAAGATGTATCAAGCCATGAAAAGATTAAAGTATTTTAACTAAAGGAGCAACATCGAACATGCAGGAGAATTCTTACAGTTTCAGAGAGATGTTTAGTTATTATTTCTATGATCAGTGGCTGAATATTTCTCAGTGTTTTTTCTCGGATGCTGCTGCATGATCTGTTTATCGTCACCTTCCTAAAAATATAGGACAGGTAATTTTTTCAAGTTTTTCAGGAAACACAAAAAACTTCCCAAAATATAAATAATTGTTTTTAACAATTTTCCCCAAATAACAAAAAATGAGTGTTGACAAAGCTATTTCTTATGGCCCTTTTTTATGAATCTGCATATCTTTCTCAGTTAGATCATATAATGTGGAAAATTAAAAGAAAAACAGTTGATGAAGTGATCTTTAAGAAAAAATAAAAGAGTTGACAAAAAACAACAACTTGTTACAACCACAGGTTCTGGAGCTCTTCCACTCGTTGCTAAATGCTAGCTTCAAGAATGTAGCTACTTTGTGGACAAAAATGCTGACTGAAAGACAGAATTAAAATACTCCACATCTATGCAATATTTAACGCCTAGCCTATATTGTTGTAATCCTTGTCACTTACTAATAGGTAATGAGCCCTGAATTATGGAAATAGCTCCAGTGGCTGAGTAGATTTTGTTTTTTTATTAAACGGTCGCCATGTTGAAAAGCCTGTAAAACCACCTAAATGTATGGAATTGAATAGCCACCTCAACTGAGGATTTAGACAATTTTACAAGAGGTGGCTAGCATCATGAGGAGATGATTTTGAAAAAAAAATCATTTTTGACAGAAAATGACTTAGACCATTATTTTAGGAAGGTGATGTTAAAATACTCTGCTACATGGCCTACTTTTTCATGACTTAATCTGCTGTAATAAAAACAGAATTGCATGTCTGATGACTAAGACTGACCCAGTTTTTTCTCCCTGCCAGGTGTGACAACAGTGCTCACTATGACCACTCTCAGCATCAGTGCCCGAAACTCCCTACCTAAAGTGGCTTATGCCACTGCAATGGACTGGTTCATTGCAGTGTGCTATGCCTTTGTCTTCTCAGCCCTCATTGAATTTGCCACAGTGAATTATTTTACCAAAAGAAGCTGGGCCTGGGATGGGAAGAAGGCAATGGAGGCCCAACAGCCCAAGGTATTTACTCTGGGTGTGGTATCGAAATAGGAAGACACAAACCTGGCAGCTGAACTTTATTTAATTAAATTTCAGTTTACATGGTCCTTCAAAGGTTTTTATACCCATCAAACTTTTCAACAGCTTGTCGTGTTCCAATCACAATCTTAATTCTTATGTGGTAAACCAACACAACAGCATTTCCATAAATGCACTAATTCCAAAAGAGAAAGAAGATGATTCTGCAAAAACTTTAGGATTGCTCTATAAAGCTTTTAAGATGCCAATTAATAAAGACCTAATTCAGTGTACCTGTGCTCAGGCAATGTCAGATCATTAGTGATCCAAGACATTGATTCCTGCCTTCAGGTTTTGCATCTATCTTTTTGTTCCCTTGTATTACCAATATTAATTTTTGCAATGACCAGCACAGTTTTTTTAGATTCACTGTTTGTTCCATTCTCTGCAGAAAAAAGACCCTTTAGCTTTGTCAAAGAAGCCCAACAACACCTGCTCCACTGGTGTGAATTACACAGCCAACCTTACGAAAGACGCATCCATCTCCACCATTTCAAACAGCACAACTATTCAGCTTAAACCATCTGAAAGCAAGGCCTCAGACCCCAAAAAGACTTACAACAGTGTGAGCAAGATCGACAAGATGTCCAGGATTGTGTTCCCTGTGCTTTTTGGGACCTTCAACCTGGTGTACTGGGCTACGTACCTGAACAGGGAACCAGTGATAAAAGGAGCTGAGTGAGTTCTACGCTGAGGGCCAGAGATGACGAAAACTTAATCAGAAATTATAATGCCAAGCACTTTGTCCTTGTATCATAATTGTGTTCTTTTAAGATATTTACAAATTATTGCATGTGTGTTGCTTCGGGTAAGTGCTGCCATGTTTGCCTTGAGTTAGTACTTGTATGATTACCAACTTAAAAGATTGACTTATTATTACTCACTCAGAACTTAGTTATACAGAATCTTTTTTAAATTTTTAGCATTTGGCATTTCTATTCTGTCATTTAGTTATTAGTCAAAAATGTAAAAAAGCAAGGCCGAATGCTATGCAAAGCAAAATTTGTACTGTATTACTCAAAACCGCCTTTTATCTTTGTAAGTCTTTGTACAGTAAATATTGACCTTGAAGTCCACGAATGTGAAATTGGACCAGGGAAAATGTACCTTTGCTTTGTTGTTAAAAGCAGACGAATAGCCATGCTATATCTGTTGCCTTCGGAGTGTGATAACTCATTATGAATGCACTGAACTCTGTACTCCTGCAACAACTTCACTCTGAAGCCTGATTCAGAAAGTTAATTTAGTGGACTCTGTTCATTTTTGTTACTTTTCAATTGATCGTGGCCTGTTTTCAATTGAGTTTAGTTCATCTCAGTTTCTGTTATAGTAGAGGTGACAGAGAAAAACATTTGAAGCTAAAGTGATGGCTATGAGGTTAGAAACTGTGTATATAGGGAAGTATGGATGGAGTTTAAGACAGTTGTGTATTTGCCCTGCTTATAGAATAGCACCACTAGGCCAGTAAAGTTAGCACTTATATCTATGTAATGCTTATACAACAGCATTGTTACATGCTAGTTTAGTGCTTTAAAGAAAATGACCCATGTAGTTGCAGCCTTAGCAAGTTTAAAAAATATATATGTTTATAAAAACATTCATTTTTTTCAAAGATAAAACTTTGTTTTTTAGAGCTTTTTTTTTTAAAGTTAGCATTCTTGATGATTATTCTTGAGCAAAATCCCTGTTTTAGCATGAAAATAAGTGTGACATGTGCAGGCAATGCTAATTGTGAGATAAAAAAGTAATCATCATACCAATTTCCATAACCATTGTCCAAAGACAGATGTTTAACAAAAATAAAAGAAACTCCAACTTAATTAAATTAGCTCGTTTTAGCTTTGCTTAGCCTTAGCATAAAGACTAGAAACTGGGAAAACAACTAGCCTGCTGTTACTTCATTTATTCCATTCATTTTGATTTAGCTCTGTATCATGTTTTATTGGAGTTGTTAAAAAACTATAGGTTCAAGTGACCCAGAAACACAAATTATTAGCTTCATAACAATTTACTTTAGCTCCTATGAATTTAAATACTAATTTGTTACATTCTACCTGTTTGTGTTGAATTACAACTCTAGGTCAGTATGTGTTCAAGTTGGAGTGCTCCATACTTGCTCGTACCTTATCTATTACCAACCCTTACACTATATTGCCTAAATTATTGAGACACGTTCCTTTAAACACACATGAACCTCCGACGAACTCTTATTCTTAACATTTAGGCTTTAATAAGGAGTTGTTCTTCCCTTTGGATTGAGGAAATTGAGGGTTGTTCTACCCCTTTCAGAACTGTTTCAACTCTTACGGGAAGGCTGTTCACAGGGCTTAAGTTTATACAATATTTACCCATTTGTGAGGTCTGACATTGTTGTTGGACAACATGGCCTGGCTCGCAGTCTCCGCATATATTCACCAAAAGGTGTTCTATAGGGTTGAGGTCAGGACTCAGGTGTTGGCCAGTATAGTTCCTATACAGCATTGTTGATCATTCATGTTCTTGTGGACCTTCCTTTCTGCACTGGTGTTTAGTCATGTTGGAACAAAATTAGGCCCCCAAACCTTTCCCACACATCATTTAGTTCCATTTATAAACTAAGGGGCACCACACCTGAAAAACAACCCAACGCCATATTCCTTCCCCCACCACACTTAACACTTGGCACAAAGCAGCTTGGCAAGGACAGTTCACCTGGCGACCACCAGTCCCAGTGTTCTCCTTCAGACTGCCAGACAGAGACGCATTATTCTTCACTCCAGAGAACATGTCTCTACTGCTCTAGAATCCATTGTTGGTGAGCTTTACGCTACCTCATCCAGCATTTTGTTTTGCAGTTGGTGAAATAGGCTTTGGATGCAGCTGCTTGGCCATGGGAACCCATTCCATGAAGCAGACTGTGGACTGTATCAACCCCTGGCCCCGCTCTGTGTTATTTTATGGCCCACTTTTGTGGCTGAGTTGCTGTGGTTCCGAGTTGCTTACACTTTATTGTTCTTCAAAAAAGAGCTGACCATAGGAGGTTTAGTTGTAAGGAAGTTTCAGGAATTAACATGCACAGGCAACATCTGGTTACATTACCAGGACCTAGGGAAGCAGTCTGCATGCCTATCTGCCATAATGGAAGTGGCTGTGGAAGCAATTGGCATGTCTGAATTCAGTGGTTGATGGGGTGTCTCAATACTTCAGGCAATGTAGTACATTTTCAGATTTTAAACACAAAAAAGAAACTAAAGGTTGGAGTATGTTACCTGGTAATTTGGAACTTTCTTTTTATGTTTGGGTATTTAAAAAAATAAAATAAAGCCAAACTATCCTTTTTCTATTTTTAAGCTTTTTATTCTAAACTCAGCTTATCCAATCCATATCTGCTACAGAAATATGAGTGGCCATGATGTTTCTATTAAGTCTCATAAAAAGACTATGCCTATTTATTGTACCTATCTCTTTTTCTTAAAAATGTCAATCACTTAAATAGAATAATGGAATGTAATGGCCTTTTTTACCTAATGCTCACAAGGTACAAACATTATTTTTAGCAACATTTGTTTTAATGCCTGAGCTTTATCATGTGACTTAATTCCTGCTTTAGCACTGTTTTATTTAATGTATTGCATTATTACATTTAAGTAAAACATAAATTCTGTGCTTTAAAAACAAATACCTGAAGCAATAAAAAAATGCTCATGTGAATGGCAATTTATGTTCATGCATACATTTTTCCTGTATTTAATTAGCTTTTCAAACATTTGGCAGTCATCTTTTTTAGTGAATGCATTGCTTTGGTTTATTTTATCCCATCCATTCAATATTGGAAACATGTCGCAAATGTCAAGGCCTGTGCTGATATCAAAAAACATACACTTTGTTCTGTACCTGATTCCAATAAAACTTCACTCGCATTGCCTTCTTGCTTTTAGTGGTCAGTGATAATAAAGCTCTTGAAAGAAAATCATGTTGCAGCTGACATTTATGTGTTATTGAAAGAAACTAACCGATGTTTCATTAGTTTTGGATTACTCCACACTGAAAGAAAGTTGTATGTATACAGTTGAATCCAGTTATATCAAAAGATACATAAAACAAATTTTCTCACTGATTGACACAAAATCAGAGTGAACTCTTTCTGTTTTAAGTAAGGATTACCAAAATTACAAATGCATCTCAAAAAATTTGAATATTGTAAAAATGAAGCCTTCATAGGACCACGCAATCGAGGCACGTGACATCACCCAGTATGATGGAGCTGGGGTCCCATCCTTGAGCCAGGCCTGGGGTTGGGACTCGTCGGAGAGGGCCTGATGGCCGGGTTGCTCCTCGCAGGAGCCGGCTCTGGAACCCAGCTCTTTAAGAGAGGCTGGTCTCTCTTCTACCCTGGAGGGGCCCACGGGGAGAGGCGGCGAGCCGGGGTGGGTTTGCTTGTTGTCCCTAGCTCAGCCGTCTGGTGTTGGGGTTTACCCCAGTGGATGAGAGGGTCGCATCCCTGCGCCTTTAGGTCGGTGACAGGTCTCTGACTGTCGTTTTGGCCTACAGGCCGAGCGGTAGTGCGGAGTACCCGGCCTTCTTGGCGTCCCTGTCAGGGGTGCTGACTCTGTTATTCTGCTGGGGGACTTCAAAGCCTACGTGGGAAACGACAGTGACACCTGGAGAGGCGTAATTGGGAGGAATGGCCTCCCCGATCTGAATCCGTGTGATGTTTTATTATTGGACTTCTGTGCTAGTCCTGGATTGTCCATGAAGAACACCATATTCAAGTATAAGGGTGTTCATCAGTGCACTTGGCACCAGGACACCCTAGGCAGGAGGTTGATAATCGAATTTGTTGTTGTGTCTTCAGACCTTCGGCCACATGTTTCAGACACTCAGGTGAAGAGAGGGGCTGAGCTGTACACCGATCACCACCTGGTGGTGAGCTGGGTCCGCTGGAAGAGGAGAAAGCCGGACAGACTTGGCAGGCATATGGTGAGGGTCTGCTAGGAACGTCTGGTGGACCAGGATGTATTCAACTCCCACCTCGGGAGAGCTTTGATCAGATTCTGGGGGATGTTGGAGACATGGAGTCCGAGTGGACCATGTTCTCCGCGTCTATTGTCGATGCTGCTGCCCATAGCTGTGGTCTGCGATGCCTGTTGTGGCAGCAATCCCTGAACCTGGTGGTGGACACCGGCAGTAAGGGACACTGTCAAGCTGAAGAAGGAGTCCTATCAGCTGTGGTTGGCTTGTGGGACCCCTGAGGTGGCTGACGTATACAGTGAGGCCAAGCGTGCCACGGCCCGGGCTGTGGCAGAGGCAAAAACTCTGGCCTGGGAGGAGCTCGGTGAGGCCATGGAGAAGGACTAACGGTTGGCCTTGAAGTGATTCTGGCAAACCGTCCTGCACCTCAGGAGGGGAAAGCAGAGCTTCGGCAACACTGTTTACAGTGGGGGTGGGGAGCTGCTGACCTTGACTGGGGACATTATCAGGCGGTGGAAGTAGTACTTCGAGAATGTCCTCAATGCTGCTATCAAGCATTCCCTGGTGGAAGCAGAGGCTGAGGACTTGGGGTTGGACTCTTTCATCATCCAGGCTGAAGTCACAGAGGTGGTTAAAAAGTTCCATGGTAACAGGGCTTCAGGGGTGGATGAGATTTTCCCTGAGAACCTCAAGTTTATGGATGTCATAGGGCTGTCATGGTTGACACGCCTCTTCAACATTGTGTGGCGGTCGGGACAGTGCCTCTGGACTGGCAGACCGGGTGGTGGTCACCCTTCTTATGAAGGGGGACCGGAGGGTGTGTTCCAACTATAGGGGGATCACACTCCTCAGGCTCCCTGGTAAGGCCTTTGCCAAGGTATTGGACAGGAGAGTCCGGCCGATAGTCGAACCTCAGCTTTAGGAGGAGCTGTGTGGCTTTTGTTCCAGCCGTGGAACATTGGACCAGCTCTACACCCTCTGCAGGGTACTCGAGGAATTATGGGAGTTTGCCCAACCGGTCCACTCAACTGTGTCCCTCATGGTGCCCTGTGGGGGATGCTCCAGAAGTACGGAGTCGGGGGCACTTTAGGAGCTTGATACACATTGTCGGCACCAAGTCGGACCTGTTCCCGATGCATGTTGGACTCTCGCAGGGCTGCCCTTTGTTACTGGTCCTGTTCATGAATTTTATGGACAGGATTTGTAGGCGCAGCCAAAGGTCGGAGGGGGTCTGGTTTGGGAACCAGTGGATTTCGTCTCATCTTTTTCTTTCCTGCTGTTCCCCTCAAGCCAAGACCTACTGCATGTACTGAGGCGGTTCGCAGCCGAGTATGAAGCATCTGGGATGAAGATCAGCTCCTCCAAGTCCAAGGCCATGGTTCTCGACCGAAAAAGCGTGGCTTGTCCTCTTCAGGTTGGAGGGGAGTTCCTGACTCAAGTGGAGGAGTTCAAGTATCTTGGGGTCTTGTTCACGAGTGAGAGAAGAATGGAGCGGGAGATCGACAGATGGATCGGCGCGGCTGCCACAGTAACTGTGACGCAGTGCCGGTTCGTTGTGGTGAAGAGAGAGCTGAGCTGGAAAGCGAAGCTCTCGATTAACCGGTAGGTCTACGTTCCTACCTTCACCTATGGCCATGAACTTTATTTCACGACCGAAAAAATGAGGTCCTGGATACAAGCAGCTGAAATGAGCTTCGTCCATAGGGTGGCCGGGCACTCGCTTCGAGATAGGGTGAGGAGCTCAGCCGTCCGGGAGGGGCTCGGAGTAGAGCCGCTGCTCCTCCACATTGAGAGGAGCCAGTTGAGGTGGCTCGGGCATCTATACCGGATGCCTCCTGGACGCCTTCCTCGGGAGATTTCTACAGGCACGTCCCACCGCGAGGAGGCCCAGGGGACGGCCCAGAACACGCTGGAGGGACTATGTCTCTTGACTGGCCTGGGAACACTTGGGCTCCCCCCGGAGGAGCTCGAGGAGGTCTGGGTGTCTCTACTGAGTCTGCTGCCCCCGCAACCCAGTCCCGGATGAAGCTGAAGATGACGAGTACGAGTACCAAAATTACAGGTACATCTCAAAAAATTCGAATATTGTGAAAAAGTTCAATATTTCTTGTCATTTATCACAAAATGTGAAACTTGACTATAATATGTATACATTTAT
Source organism: Girardinichthys multiradiatus (assembly GCF_021462225.1). Lineage (NCBI taxonomy): Eukaryota > Metazoa > Chordata > Actinopteri > Cyprinodontiformes > Goodeidae > Girardinichthys > Girardinichthys multiradiatus. The sequence goes on along the minus strand of NC_061802.1, from coordinate 39,868,874 downwards.
TACATGGAGTAAAATATTTCATGCCTTTTTCTTGTAATTCTGGTGATTATGGCTTACACATAATAAAAACCCCAAATTCAGCGTTACAGAAAATCAGAAAAGTACATAAAACTAATTTTAAAAATGCATTTTTAGCACAAATACATTAGGTAATGGCCATATTATAGCCTTCGCAATTGTGGAAAAGACTGCCCAGAGGACAATCATTGACACCCTCACCATCACTGATACCCTCAACTGTACATAAGCATATAACTTCATGCACACGTGCCTTTCTGGAGTCAGTGTGATAAAACAGAAACCTAACGGTGTGCTCATTCTGTTTCGCCTTTGATTACACCCATGCACAACTAGTTCATGCAGCCTCTGCAGTTGTTGGACTGCTAAATCCATCTTGGGGGTCTCTGTTGCAGTAACATCTGGTACACATCGGCTTGTCAAGGATTTAGCTCCGTTTAAGTTGCTTTTTCCATTCAGCGGGCCTATAGTCAGCGTCAAATTAAGCCGCTGCCAATGGCACCAAATGACATCAATCACAGATTGTAGCATGGTAGGGAAAAATGGACTGTGCAATACAGAGGTGGGAATAAATATCAAATCTTATCTAACTTTTAGGTGTAATAAAACTCACTCAATGCAGCTACAATGTCTCATGTGGCTAACAAACAGAGAGGCACACAAAAAAATCACACATTAACTGGATTCTATTGTAGATGAAAAGAATTATCTGCTTCAAATATAGGTAATTTTGAAAGTTATTGTAAAGGTTTAATGTTGAATAAGATGGGAGACCAATATGTAACAAAACATTGAGGTAATTTCACTGCTTAGACAGGTGTTGGAAGTGACAGCAACAGATGGAATATTTAACGTGACAGCTCAGGTTTGTCAGTTGATGAAGTTAGAAGTGAAAGATTGAGTTAATTTGACATGGTTTTAAGGACAATGATGCTTATGTTGTGGAAAAAGCGAGAAGATTAAAGAGTAGCTATATGAAAGAAGTTTCCTTGCATCCAAGACAATGGAAAGTATAAGAAAAAAAGGGAAGGGAGAATAAAAATCCACTAAAATTATATTGAAATAAATGTTGAAAAGGGACAAAAAAAGAAACGTTTACAATGTCTGGCATAAACACAGGGTGTCTTAATACAATGACAGTGGATTAATCTTGCCATCAACTCTCACATCAGCTTACCTGCTTCTGCTGAGAAAAAAAGCATGCCCATAGCATGATGTTTAAACCACCATGTTTCATCATGGATATGTTCTGTTAAGGGTGAAGCAAAATGTTAGTTAAGTTAGGTGTATTACAATGTATTACAAGGCTTCCTATTTATTTAATTATTTATTTTCAAAAAAGCATCCCCTAAGAAAAGTTTCACTGTGGCGATGATATGTTCAGGGAGATGCGCAATGTTGGTTTTCTGCCACAGGTTGCACTTTTTGAAATAAGCCAAAAATTTAATTTTGGATTTAATCTAAACATTGTACCTTCTTCCACATTTTTGTGTCATATTTATGGCTTGTTGTAAAATTTAAACTGAATATGACCTTAAATTAACAATTTATTTCTTCCTACCACTTCTGCCTAAATTCCAGATTCGAGAAGCTGTTTTGTGAACAGCTTCTCCAACATGAGCTGTGCATCTCTGCAGCTCCTCCAGAGTTACAGATGGCCTCTTGGCTGCCTTTCTGATGAAAACTCTCCCGGTGGAACCTCTCAGTTTAGGTGGACGGCCATTTCTTGGTCGGTTTGCAGTTGTTATACCCTTTCCATTGAATGATTGAGTGAACAGTGTTCTGTCAAATATCAAAAGCTTGGGATATTGTTTCACAACCTAACCATGCTTGGAACTTCTCCACAACTTTCTACCTGTCTTGTCTGCTGTCTTCATTGGTCTTAATTTAGTTTTTTATTCACTAATGTTCTCTAACAAATCTCTGTTACCTTCAGAGGACAGATGAATTTATACTGAGATTAGATTACACACACTGACTCTAATTGCACTGGCTTTTATTTATGAGCATCAGAGCAAAGACAAATGTACGTCAACTTTTCAGATTTGAACTTAAAAACTTAAAATCCCAATGAAACACATTAAATTGCTGTCAACATGACAATCTGAACAAGTCTAAAAACATCTGGGAAAGTGGTATGAAAATTTTTGCAAGGTGCAGAAGGTGGGCTGCACGCTGGCACAGTTGCACTGTAGCACTGTTGCCTTGCAGCAAGAAGGTCCTGGGTTCGACTCCCGACCAGGGGTCTTTCTGCATGGAGTTTGTATGTTCTCACCGGGTACTCCAGCTTCCTCCCACAGTCCAAAGACATGCCTGTTAGGTTAATTGGTCTCTTTAAACACCCTTAGGTGTGTGAATGAGTGTGTGCTTGGTTGTTTGTGTGTTGCCCTGCAATGGACTGGCGACCTGTCTAGGGTGTACACCGCCTCCTGCCCATTGACTGCTGGAGATAGACAGCAGCTTCCCCGCGACCCACCATGGAAGAAGCTGTAAAGAAAATGACTGACAGACAATGAAGGTGTTCTTTAACCTTGTGCATGTATGACTTGAGTTTACCCTGTAAGGTTGGACCAAATGGTTGAAGTTTGTGAATGTTTGTGATGATTATAATCTAAAGGGGCTACTCACATACTTAGCATGTTGTTATTTCTTTAAGAGTTGTGGAATGCATCATACACATGAGCATTTCATTTAGCAGATGGAAGAATTAGCATGCAGAGCGTGTAGGTGCATATGCTAAGTATGCAGGGAAGGTAATACCACAAATTAGGGTCATGGGTGATTTCTTACATAAAGCTAAAAACTTTACCTTAATTAAGCTGATATCATTCTGAGTGCTGCCTATTAAATCCATTTGCTAATTCCTTCTGGGCCCATTGGGTTTGGCTTTATCTTTTGCATTATGCAAATATATGGCAATGAGTGGGTGATCATGTGGCTAAGTGGTAAAGTGAAAAGAATTGCTGGTTTCATTCCCAGCTTGACCACCTCTGTGTCCTTGAGCATGACACTGAAGCCCTACAATTGCCTGCGGACAGTGACTGTTTTCACAGAAAACCCTCGTATGTGCAAACTTCAGGTGTGAAATAAGAAACTCTGTATGAGTGTTGCATAAAATCACACTATTATGTACATGGTAAAACATAAAGTTAGTTGGTAAAACATATTCAGTTATTTTGGCGGCACAACAGTGAGGGTTATGTTTTTGCCTTGTCTGTGTACCGCAGAATCCCGGTTTCAGCTGCATTGGTTTCAAGTATGTGCAGTTCTCATTTTAGCCATTAGAGGATGACACAACTCAGGCACAACAACAACAAAGCTCTACAGCCTCTGAGCAGAGGAGACACAGAGGGGCTGTCAAAGCATCACAGGGTGAACTAAAGTACATTGTAACTCTACAGCTGAGATACTAGAGCGAATGCACCCTCTCATCTCTCAGTGACAACATCTTGATGATGCACATATATAGAAACTCAAAGACCTTCTCCTGCCTGAGGAATACTTACTGAAAGATGTGGGCGCTACTTTCCTTTGTTATTGCACGTCAAATTCTGCAAGTAATTAGTCTGAGTAAGTAGTCTGAGTTCAGATCAAGACCCCAAATTAATTGTGCAAATTTTATATTCCAATCCAGGCTTTCAATATTAAAAATAAATAAATTGGTGCATTCTTAGAAATATCACATTAGAAATGCTGCAATGAGTATTTACCCACAAAGGTGCCTGTATTAAACCACTTAAGACCAATTCTAACGTTACAGTATTCATACCCCTTAAATGTGCATGCAAAACGCTGTGTGGCAAGAAAATAACACGGCATGTCACACTGAACACATTATCCTTAGCATGGTAGTGCAAGCATTATGTTTGGGGATGTTGTTCTGCAGGTGGGATAGGTGGAAAAGAAAAGCTGTTAAAGGCTGCCTAAGGTCTGAGACTAGAGCAGACGTTTACCTTTCAGCAGGACAACGACCCTAAACATACAGTCAGAACTACAATGGAAAGGCTTAGATCAAAGCACATTAATGTGTCAGAGTGGACAAGTCAAAGTCCAGACCTAAATAGGAATCTGGGGCAAGACTTAAAAACTGCTCTCCATGAAGTCTGACTGAGCTCGGGCTATTTATGTCATGTTTAGGTTAGAGACGAACTCAAACGCAAGCAGAACCAGAGGCAGAGCATTGCGGTGAAGAATCATTAATCAATAAATCAACAAAACTTACACTGTTGGCACGGGGGAACAGGACATGAACTAGCGTAGCAGAAACACACAGAGAAACATAATAACAGGGAACATGCAATCAACAGCAGAATCCAGACGTCAAGAAAACAATGAGAACAAACGATCTTGAGATACAAGGAAACTACAAATGAAGTGGAAAAGAATAATACAAAATGTAAAAAGACCACAAGAATAAAACAGAAAAGAATAACCCATTAAGGAAAACATTAACAATAGTGAGCACAGAAAAATATACTAGACCTAAAGAACAAAATCAACAGCAAAGAATGGTTCAATATACATGCACAACAGAAAATTCAAAACCCAAACACCGCAGGACTGTGACAATTTTGGAACTAACAATGTGAAAAAGTTTCAGTCTCTAAATTAAAACATTAAAGTTTCTGGCTGTTATTTAGTATAAGGCACGTTCACTGCTGTTTGAAGCAATTAATAACAAATCAGAGGAGGTTCTTGTGTGTGACTGTAGACTGTCAACTTAAGAGACGTTTCTCTACACCCCCGGTTCTGGTCCAACATAAACCCCACAAACAATTCATCCTAGAAGTAGATGCTTTGAACTCTGGTGGGGGGCGTTCTCTCCCAACAATCTGATTCAGACCAAAAACTCCATACATGTGATTTTTTTCCCCCGTCTGCTCTCGTCAACTGAACATAATTACAGTGTGGGAGATCGGGAACTGCTGGCAATTAAGTTAGCCTTCGATGAATGGCAACACCTATTGGAGGGGGTGGAGATCCCTGTGCAGGTATGGACTGACCACAAAAACCTGTCGCATCTGCAATCAGCCAAACGCCTCAACCCGAGACAATCCCGCTGGTCTTTGTTCTTCACCCAGTTCAATTTCAACATCACCTATCGCCCAGGATTAAAAAACACCAAACCCGACGCCCTGCCAGTTCTCCCAACACGATGAAGGATCACCAGAGCCCATATTACCTCTTCACTGCACCATAGGTGCTCTCAGCTGGGACATAGAAGGGATCATCAACAAGGCCCTTTCATCTGAACCAGATCCCGGTACCGGACCCTCAATGTCTTGTGTGGGTGGAGGGGGTTCGTAAGGTAAGGTAAGTTTATTTATATAGCGCTTTTCAGTAACAAGACATTCAAAGCGCAGTACATGAGGAAGAACAATTACAATACAATCACAAAGAAAATAAACACAGATACAGACACAGAAAAACAAATCAAATGACACTATTAATCCATTCTGAGTAATAATAATTAATAATCCTTCCAAGTTTACTGGTAGAAATTGGTTCCAAGCGACTCTTGATAATAAAGCATTTTAAGCTAAAAGAAGATGATAATATTGATAGTCTCATCATTCCACTGAATTCTAACTAGGGAAGCTGAGTCACTGGTGCAAAACAGCTTTAATCCACATTTTCAGGTGCTAATAATAAATTGCTTTTACTGGTACTGAAGTTAAACTAAGTAATAACAGTCCATTGTAGTCTAATTAAGAAAGCTGGGTCATTGGTGTAAGAGCAGCTAAAGTTCAAATTACTAATAATGTTTGGTTTTCCCTGGTAATCCTTCTGATAAAACTAAAAATCTATGAAAAAGTAATGAAATATTAATAATAATTGGCTTTTGCTGGTAATCTTTCTGAGAAATCTGAAAATCTAAGAAAAGTAATGAAATCACACATTTAGGTAAAGTAAGATAGGAGGAAAAAAAATCATATTTCAGACTCTATTCTGCAAAGAATAGAGTCTGAAATAGTACAAAAAACCTCAGCAGGGGTTTAGCAACGGCTTTACCAAGATTTAGCAAGGGTACGGTGGAATCTTGAGGGTGCCAATATATATAAGTCTGAGTGTTTTTGCAAGAATTAGACTGTCAACACTGATAGAAGCGCCATTGTCCTTGAGAAGAGAGGTGGAAGTTTTATCAATTGGCCACATAGTCCTATCAGCACACAGCTGGTAGGGGAGTGCTGGGGAAGAGCGTCGTGTTTATATAGCATCCAGGAGATATTTTGCCGATAGCCAATAGCAAACATTGCCATGGCCACATTGGGGCCCAGATTTAGAAAAACAATAAATGTTGTGGTTCAGGCAGTTGTGAATTTCCAACTTCTTGAGAGTTTTATTGGTATATCTCAATTGCGAATCCAAATAGCCAAATTTTTGGTATTTTCCACAGATCTGGACCGTACAACTTCTCCAAGATTATATCCTTTAACCTCTGAGTCCACAACCGCTGCCAGACTGCGATTCTGTTCTAGAATCGTGTCCAGCTTGCGATTCTGCTCTCTTAACATTTCAGTCTGATCGCTCTACAGACTCCATCCAACATCGCAGGCAGCTTTGGAATGCTTTGAACAGCCGCCTACGTTTTGCGAATCACTTGATAAGCCAGGTAACCACCAACTCCAAAAAACAGAAATCCTGTTATCAAAAGTCCAAATATGTACTCATTTTCCATGTCTGCGACCGAAATCGTAGTCAGGCACACAATCTTCCACTGCTGCCAAGAATCCATTGTGTATCCAGAGAAGAACGTCCTGTCTGGACAAAAGGGTCTCCTTTACCCTATCTTCCCGTTGAAAAAAAATTTGATCAATTACGTTGAGAGTCCAGCTGACCAAATCCATAATTTACAAGTTTGGAGGATATGCAAAGCGAGGCTCTGAGAAAAATACAGACAAAAAGCAGAAGCAGGGATCAGCAGGGAGGGACGGAGCAAGAGAAAAGAATGAGAAACGAGGGCACAGAGTGCTGGAATGGACAGGCTTGAGTTGAGAGGCACGAAACGTGGGGTGGATGTGAAGATGCGGGGGAAGTCCAGTAACCAACCTCCCTATGGATTTCCTCAAGCCCTTCCCACTCCCAAAAGACCCTGGTCACACATAGCTCTGGATTTCATCACTGGCCTACCCAGATCCACAGGTATGACCACCATTGTCACTATTATTGATCGTTTTTCTAAAGCCTGCCGTCTCATTGCTCTCAGAAAGCTGCCTACCTCACTCCGGACTGCCTGGCATCTCTCACCGCAACCCCACGGCATCCCCCAGGTCTCCGATTGAGGCCCCCAATTCATTTCCCAGGTGTGGAGGCAGTTCTATTCTGCTTTTTAAGCGAAGGTCAGTCTTTCCTCAGGATTTCATCCTCAATCTAATGGCCAGTCGGAGAGGATGAATCAAGAAATGGCCAGTAGGAGAGGATGAATCAAGAACTCGAAGCTGCTCTTAGGTGTATCATCTCCTCCTCACCTATGGACTGGAGCAGCCACCTCCCTTGGATCGAGTACCCCCATAACTTCCATGTCTCAGCTGCCACTGGGTTTTCGCCCTTCGAAGTCTCCCTGGGATACCAACCACCTTTGTTTTCAGCCGATGAAAAAGACATCTCTGTGCTCTCTGTTCAACACCACATCCACCGTTGCAGATGCATATGGCGCCTAACCACTGCTGCGCTCCAGCGTTCTGCAGATGCCAACCACCGCATTGCTAACCACAGAAGGGTTCCTGCCTCGCACTCCATGCCTGGTCAAAGAGTTTGGTTGTTATCCCGCAACATTCCCCTGAAACCCATGTCGGCCATGTTGGCTCCACGATACATTGGTCCTTACTCTATAGATTCTGTCATCTGCCCCACAGCGGTTCGTCTCCGGCTTCCACAGCATCTTCACATCCACCCCACGTTTCATGTCTCTCAACTCAAGCCTGTCCATTCCAGCACCCTGTGCCAGGTGGCGATTGTTGAATCCAGGTTAGTCCGGTAACTGTGTCCCTGAGAGCAGGTTCTGTTGGTGGGCGGAGCTGTGAGGCTGCCTTCGCCACACCTGTGATGGATCAGGCTCGTTAGGGAGGCTTAAGAGGAGTGAGCTGCCGTTCATTCAACGCCTGAGTGTCAACCATAGTGATACCTCTAGCCTCTCAAGTTTTTTGCCTTGCTATTTTTGTGACTTTGCTAACTTCCAGTTCTGATCCTTTGCCAAGGTGCCTCCCAGAACTCTTGACGGTTTTGCCTCTCGTGATTGCCTGTGATAAGGCAGACTCTGGGCTCACTCCCCTGGAACCTCCATGTCTCCAGATCACAGCCGGCTTGGACACTACCAGGTTTCCTAATTGTTTTGCTGCCTACTCTGTCCACCCTCCAATGAACCACTCTCTCTGCCTTCATCACTTCGTGGACCACCCGCACTCTGGATTCTGCTTCCCCCTCCATGTACGGATTATTGCTCCAGCCAGTAAGAACACCACGCAACCGTTGCCTTTCCCCCTCACTCTCACCTTCTGTTGTCTTCTCCCCTAGTGACGTGCTTGTACCATTCCAGAACCCATCCGCTGATGAAGCGTTATCTTTTCCAAATAAAACATTCTAAAAGATTTTTCTGTTTCCTGGAAGTTTTTGCATGTGGGTCAAAAAGCTCTCAAAAACTATGACATAGACTCGAAAAGCATGCAAACAATTCTGTTTACCAATAAGTTTATTTTTTTTTACCGTGTCCTGTCCGGCAGAGTAGCACTCAAAATTGTTGTCTGAATGCCAAGAAGAAGCCCAACAGATTTACTTTCACAAGTGGAGCATTACGGCTGAAAGGGAGGAGGAGGGGCAAAATGTAAAAAGGGGGTGAAGGAGAAAAGAATAGAGGAGAGAAAGTAGGAAGAAGAGAATACAAGATAACACCCTAGAAGACTGCTTCTACACCTGCAGAAACATATATAACAACAATGTTACTGAAAGGTACACGGTACTAATTATTGCAAAATGTATTTAGTAGCAACCGCAGCTCAATATAGAACATCTGTGTATCTGTTAACATCTGACTCCAAACACATGTGAGTGTATGTGTGAGCGTGCTTGTGTACATAAAGTTACTCCATAAGAATGTCCAATAGCGGGTTTGAGACAGACATAGAGGAGATGGGAGCCACAGACATTCAAAGGCCCCTCTAGAGCTCGGAAACCTACTGGGAGAACCACCGCCTGGACTACCTCACCCCAATTAGTTGACTTCCAAAGATTATTGGTTGCAAAAGATTTTATTAGGGTTATGGGGAAAAGGGGCTGAATAGAAATGCATTTTTGTTAGAAAAGGTTACAACTGAAACCGTGTAATTTTCCTTCCACTTCACATTAACGTGTTACTTTATGTTGATCATCACATAAATTCCCAATAAAACATGTTCATCTTGTAGTTTTAAGAGAACTAAACATCAAACTCCTTTCTGCAAGGCAGTTTGCACGTTTGTATGTTATATTTAGGCCTGTTTTAAGGTTTTGCATTTAAAAATAATCATTAAAGATTAATTCTTCTGCTGCAGGTATATTTACAGGGTGTGTTGAAACCAAATGGGGACAATGCTGTGTAATTAATAGAGAGAGAAGAACCTAAGCTCAACAAAAAGTATTTTCGTGCAGGTGTAACGACTGCTGGGTAAAGCCGACTTCGCCACAGAGGAGATTTTTCTTTTTTTCTGCTGATAATATTTCGGCTCTCAGAGGCAGCCGTCGTGCGCACCTGCGTAAAGAGCGCAGCGCCGTCCGCTCTGGATGGAGAACACTGCGATCCTCCCCAGTGACAAACTGCTGAGTTGTGTTTGAGAAACTGGTCACCTAGAAAGGATATGAATGGTTTTTGTTTTTATTCACACCGAGAGACACATCGGCTGGATTAGAAACTATGAAGTACTCCCCCTCCTCCTCATCGCCCTCCTCAGTGCTGCTTTGACCGTGAGACACAGACACCGTCCTCTGACACATATCTACTTGTTCTCTTCCGAGATCCGAGAAACATGACGCCCAGTTTCCTGGCTTATGTCGGACTACTGTCGGTCCTTTTCACCTGGTAAGTGGCGCACCTTGCTTCTCTTTACTTTTCTTCCAAACATCTCCAAATCACCTCTGCAGGGATTTTATTTCAAACTTTATGTCTAACTTCCTTTGAATTGACTCTGAATGCAAGATCTCTGCCCATTGCACCCTTTTAACGATGATGCATGTGTTTGCCTCTTTTTCACTTTCTAGCTCTTTAACAATGCGGTATGAGGAGGACTACGAGGATGTTACTGTGAATCAAATGCTGGCTCCTAAATCCCAGGAAACAGACACCACGGCAATACTCAACAATTTACTAAAAGAGTACGATAAGAAGCTGAGACCGGATATTGGAGGTGAGGTTCGCTTTTGTTTCAGCAGAAACAGGCGCATCCTAATACATTAGAATTTCATTGAAAACCAATATAGTTCTGTAAATCTGTTCCAAAACAGAAGCTGATATATTATATGGATTCATTACATACTTAAATATATTAAGTGCCTGTCTATGTTAATTTTAATGATTCTGGCTTACAGGTAATGAAAAAAACAACATTCAGTCTTTCAGAAAAGTAGATTTTTACATAAGACAAATCAAAAAGAGGTTTAAAAAAAAGGTTTTGTCATTATCGAGGCAGTCATGGACAAAGAGAGTAAGCCACAAAATGTTATTGCAGAACAAGCTGGCTGTTGGATCTAAGCAAATCAATGGAAAGATGAGTGAAAAGAAAAATGTGGTGGAAAAAGCCACACTAGCAACATGCATAGCCACAGCTGTGACAGGATTGTAAAGAAAAACATAAGAGTTTGAGGGAGAATCACAAGGCGTGAAGTGCAGCTGGAGTCATTGCTGGCAGAGCCACCACACACAGACCTATCAGGACATGGTGTTGCACTCCTTGTATTAAGCCACTCCTGAACGTGAGATAACACCAGAAGCATCTTACCTGGGCTAAAGAGACTGTTGTTGTGTATTCCAAAGTTATATCAGATTAAAGTACATTTTGCATTTTGTTTGGAAATCAAGTGGAGAAGCATAGGTAAAACGTGAAATGTCCACAGTCAGTGATGATTTAGGGTGTCATATCATCCGTGTTGATCCACTGTGTTTTTTGAAGTCCATCTAGCATTCTAGCAGCAATTATTAGATCACTTTGTGCTTTCTTCTGCTGACAAGCTTCACGGAGATGCTGATTTCATTTTCCAGCAGGATTTGGCACCTCCCCACACTGCCAAAGGTACCAACACCTGCTTTAATGACTATGGTTTCACTGTGCTTGACCACTAACAAACTGGTCTAACCTGAACCCTATAGAGAATATTCATTTCAATTCAATTCAATTCAAAGATACTTTATTGATCCCCGAGGGGAAATTAGAATTCCAGTACAACCCATCCAAACATACATCATGACACAAGACAAGGGGGGGACGGGTCACCGAGGCTTTGCTGCCCACTCACAGGCACTGCCCTTGATAGATGAGAAAAGAGGCCACATTAGGTAAGTAGAGGGGAAAAAAATCATATTTCACACTTTATCCTTAGCAGGATACAGTTTGAGATTGCAAAAAACCTCAGCACAAAGGAGCAACAAATTTACAAAACAACATCATGCCGGGAACGGTGAAGGTGGTGTGAGGGGGTGCATATGTTTATCTTGAGCATGTGTGTGTGTGCAAGTAAGTCCATGAAGCACTGTCACAGAGGCCATTGTCCTTGATGGTTCGTTGGAATGTACATCAACCGGCCACAAAGTTCTGAGCAGGTCCACAGGTGTCCTCAGGGAAGGGAGGGGGCAGAGGGAGCAGAACGTCATGTTTACATAACTTCCAGGAGAAGTTGAAGATAGCCAGCCATCAAGGCCGTGCAGGGGAGCCAGATTCAGAAAAACAATAATTATTTGGGTTAGGCTGACTCTTAATTTTCTGTCAGCCTTGAGAGTCTCACTGGTGCTTCTCAAAGGCAAATCCAAACAGCCAAATTCCTGGTCTTTCTGCCAGATCCGAGCGAACAACTTTCTCCAAGATTTATCCCATTTCACCCCTGAGTCCAGGAACCGCAGCCTGCCTGCGATCCTGTTAAAGATCACATCCAGTCTGCGATTTAGCTCACGTAACATCTCAGTCTGAGTGTTGGTCGCTCTGAAGATCCCATCACACATGCCAGGCAGCCTTACAATGGCCAGAACAGCTGCTGACATTCTCCGAATTTCTCAATATGCCAGGTAACCGCTGACTCCAAAAAGCAGAAATCCTGATATCAAACATCCAATTATATACACATCTTCCACATCCTCGACTGACATTATCGACAGACACACAATCCTCCACTTCTGCCAGGAGTCCATCGTGTATCTGGAGAAAAATGTCCCGTCCGGGCAAGTGGGCTCTCCCGACCCCTGTCTTCTCGTCGAGAAAATTTGATCAATTGCATTGAGAGACCAGCTGACCAAATCCATATTTTGGAAGAATTTGGAAGATGTGCAAAAAGAGGCTCCAAAAAAAGACAAGATACAGAGCTGAAGCAGGGCAGATATGGGAGGGGTGCGGGAGACAGAGAAAAAGCGTCCACCTCCACCGAGAGCAGGAAAAAGCATATTTATATATAGAGTGTTGTCAAGAGGAAGATGTGAGACACCAGAGTCAACAGTTCAGACATGTTGAAGGGCAGAATTGAAGCATTGGGCTTTCTGAACTCCTCAGCGGAACCAGAGGGTGGTCACCTCAGTGCAACAGTGCAATTATATAGTAATTCATGGAAAAGTAGACATGGCCAAATATTCAGTGCACATATTCTGCAGTGCATGGACTTGCATTGACTGACATTTCTGTATTAAGAATCTAGTTTTATTTGTCTAATGTAATATTCTGAAATTATGAGATACTGAATTTTGGGTTTGTATTAGCTGTAAGCCATAACCATAAAAAGTAATGCTTTAAAACACAAACATACTGTATTGCTCTCTGTGTGATCAATCTATATAATAAATGAGTTACACGTTTTGACTTGGGTGAATTAAATATGTTTACTTTTCAATGATCAAGGTGCACCTGCATGACAGCCTTTGAATACAATGTAAAAATGCTACCATAATTTACACCTCCACATTGGGAACTGACCTGAGTGAAACCTGGGTGCTGTTTTGCTTTTATAATCACATCAAATATGCACTACGGGCTGTCTTTTTTGAAGTATCACGAACAGCTACCTGTTTTAACAAATTGTGACATACTTCATACAAATGCTAATATTCTGATGCAATACAAACCATGACGTGTGATTACTGAACCCAGATTGAATCAATGTCTTCATAAAGCACCCAAAGTCAAATATACACCTCGAATACTGCAAAATATAATTTACCCGTAAAGGAAATAAAAGTGCGCCAAGCAATCTAGCACAGTAGTTTAGCTGAGAGTGTGTTTTTTTTTTTCTGAGATCCTATTGGCTGTATTGTCTGTAGTAGGCATGCGCCAGTTTGTGATTCACATGGTGTGATTACCTTGGCTAAACACATGAAGATATCACTGTATTTACACACTAATTGAAAATAAAAATGTATAAAATAAGCTTATTTCTTTTATTTAAATGAGGAAAGCAACATTTATTGCAACTGCAATTAAAATAATATATACCATATTGATGATTACAGTTGTAATATCTATAATATTTATTTATGGTTGTTTTGATTTTGATGCAAAGACTTTAGCAAAGTGTAGAATAAATATCACCTAAACTGAGTTCTAGATTTAAAGTGGTTGTTGCACAGAACATTACCCATTTTGCTCCTTAAAGTGACAAAAAATATGACAAATTACCTGAATAATTAGTCAGGCTATCTGCTTCGATAGTCAGCCTACAGTCTTACTTGCAATTGTAGCCTAATGTAGATTTAAACAGCAGTACCTTTAGCTACTAGAAATATGTCTCATCAGTTGTTTTCCTAATAAGTGAGGGAAGAGTGTACTAGCCTTTTTTTAACATGCTGACTGGTATGCCCCTCCCCCACTTGCTTTTTTTATTTTTAAATGGATGCAGACGGTAAATAACCAAAAGTGTAAATATTTTTCCACGATTGTTTTTTATTACAAATCGTTGTATTATCATGTTATTTTTTTTATGAAAAATACTTATCAAAGTTATAATTTTGCAGTATTAATCTCCATACCTTCTTCTTTTTAAAAAGATTTTCCTTTTTTTTGTGAAAATTGTGATTGTATCTGCTGGTTTGGATATTTTGCTGCTATAGTAAATAATGCTGGGACATCAAGTGCTGTTATAATAAGTGACCATGTGGCCAAGCAGGTATTATTATTGACCAAATTTGTGATTGGAAACTAAACCCAGATCAAATAAGAAAAAAACAAGATAATGTTTGGGGAAGCTTAAACTATTTCTGTACTCAACTAGGATGCTAAATAAAGATGCACAGCAAAAAAATGGATCAGAACCATGGGAATGGATTATAGGAATATAGCAGAATATTGGAGACAGAGCTGTATGTTTTTCACCAACTCATTGTACACTGGCCTTATTACGTATGTGACCACTGTAGCAAGTTATCATTGTGTAGCATTAGCTTATCCTCACATGTTCTTTAGCTCGTATCGCTTCATGGTTTCCCTCTGTCACTTGTACTTATCTAGAGTGCTTCTTCTTGCCGCCTGCTGCCTTCTCTGGCTCTTCTTTCACTCTAAGGTTGGTTTATAGACCAAGCAGCAGGTCCTCCATTGTTGTTGACAATGCATTGCTATTGACGATCCCGCCCACCTTACGATCGAACTCAGTTCTAATGAAAACTGTGTAGAGTAGAACTGACCTGGGACAAACCGCGCTGAGTATGTACTAATGGAAATTGGGCATTGTTTGCAGTACTTAGATTCAGTTTTCCATATTTAGAGAACATGACATAGGTCCACATGCACCTGCATGCAAATTACAAAAGTAACACCTGAAGCAATATAAACAATACTAGGTGCTGATGACTGTAGGCTTGTTAATTCCAAGAACCTTTATGAAGCCTATTAGAAGCATTGGTAGGGTGTCCATATAAGTTAAATAAGTCTGCTACATCTCAATTCAATTCAATTCAAAAATACTTTATTAATCCCAAAGGGAAATTAAATGTTGTTGTAGCTCATATTATGTAGGTTTCTTCAAAGAGCCGTTGTAGATGCTGATGGCTGTGGGCAGGAAGGATCTCCTGTAGCGCTCCGTCTTACAGCAGATCTGAAGAAGCCTCTGACTGAAGACACTCTGTTGCTGTAAGACAGTCTCATGAAGAGGATGCTCAGATCTCAACAATAGGTGTTTAAGTGTTGTTTTTAAGTGGAAGGCAACTGGTCATCTCCAAGATCCATTTTGAAATGGGGAGTTGGGAGTCAGACTTTCATATTATGGCTATGCACTTCCTGCTGTGCACAAGGTCAATGCCACAAGCTTCTGCTGTGTTTTCCTCAATGTTGCACCAATATTTGTAAAGTTCCTTAATAAACATATCCCTGTTCAATCAATACTGTTCAATACTGTTCAATGGTTAGGATTTATTGGAATGTATGTACCTGACATTTGTCAAGTGCCTTGAGACAACATGTGTTGTGAATTGGCACTATATAAATAAACTGAATTGAATTCCATAATCTAATGAAAAGGACAATCTCAGAAATTTTGCAACAGTAAAAATCATTCTGGAATTTGTTCAGTTTAGTGCTAAACCAAGTACAAAGCAGGAATGAACCCTCCTCTACATCAAATTCGAGTCATTTCTGTGGTATAATATAAATTTGATGGATAAAGTTGTATACAGTCAGTCTGTGTCTCGATTTATTAGTTGCTGTTAGGCTTTTTTTGACATATTTGAGCTGTGCATGAATTGCAACATATAAGTCCTACATCCACATCATCCCTAAATTGTATTACAGCTCAATGCAACAATAAGCATTGAACCGTAGAACAACATAGTAATTAACAATTGTTAACTTCTGGGTGGATTGTAAGGTCTAAAAACGTCTTGTCACTGTCTATATGTTGATGGCACTGTTGTTTTGAAGATTATGGATGCTTTAAATTACTCTTAAATTGAATAACTTTATGAAACTAAACTGAACTAAATAACCTGCAACTGGCCCAGATACAAGATGTAACTGCCGGGCAGATACAGATGACCTCCCATATTGAGCTGTCGAAATCTCTTTCAACTCTGTTTTCAGAAGGACAAACCCACCCACATTCACTGTTATTTTTTCAGTGTCGCTATCTGCATGTGCCACTTTGACTCCAATAAGTAACCCCTATCCTTACTCCTCACACTTGGTGGAGCACAGCTGGTGTCTCATGTGTGTTCACTCACCTCTACTGCTTTTATCTGCCTCAGTGCTTCAAAGCCTCTGCTGTCTGTCAGCGCATTGAAACATTAGCAATCAAATGGAGGTTTCCACTTTGCTGTCTAACGGCCTCATGTTGGTCTTTTTGGTTTGTAACTGGATTATTTTGGTTTGTTATTATTTTTGTGTCTAAGCTTTAGTTTTCCATACATGGTTTACTCTTTGTTTGGTGATTTTAAATTCTTTAATGTGTGTGTCCTGTTCTTTCTGTACATGTTTAGACTCTTATTTTACTGAAAGTCTATAGTTTTGGCTTAGTTCATAAGAATCAGAGAAGCTTCTCAAGGCTGCAGAGATCATATTTGAGGTCCAATTAGGCTGCCTCTGCTGCATTTAGCTTTGGAAAACACTAAATGTATCAAATGAAATCCCAGGACTGAAAGACTAGTGTTCTAAAGGAAGATGTACTTGTCAGATTTGAGGTTAAGGTCTTTCTAACAGAAAAAGTACAAAAAGCACATATTCAAAAGCACAAAAGACTGAAAATGAAGACATAATGTTTCAAACTAAGCAGTAGTTTTCCCTGTCCCAAATCCTTTCTAAACCCTTTGAGAGGGCTGAAATCTGCTTTAGCAAAAAAAAAGAAAGTGTGAAGGATTTAGTGATATGTAACCCTGAAGTAGCAGTCAATGAAACAGCCTCACCTGACCGTTTACTTTCAAAATGTAGGGTAAACTACTGTAGTTGTGTAAAAACAGTCTCTGTTCTGGGCTGTCTTAGAAACATGAGAATGCTTAGAACATGGCTAAAAATGACTAAACTTCATTTTTTTAAATGAATCATTTCAAGTTACATTTCAAGTTACACACACACATATATATATATATATATATTTTTTTTATATATATATATATATATATATAAATATATATATATACATATAGTTTGTTTTTTTCAGAAGTTGAACCTTAATTTGCTCAGAATGAAATTGACCAGTCAGATTTCCCTTTGATTCCTCTTAAGCAATTATAGTGTAAATAGTACATTAAAAATAAATATCTCTTTTAGATCTGTAACTTACATGTTTTAGATTAAACATGCATGTATGCACAAATTAATGTTACAATATATTGATTACAACTATTACAACATAGCTAGCATGTCAAACATAATGGCAAAACAAGTTAGTACCAGGCCTGTTAACCTACACTGAAGAAAATCACCATTAACATTAGTATGTGTTTAATTACATATATTAACTGTGCTCAGAGAGAAAGAATAGTTGCTTTTTATTGTAAATGCAGCTCTATATCTTTAACACATTGATGGAACTACTTAGGGCAACAAAAGTAGGTCAAACTTGTTTCCTAGTCAAGAGTTTTACAGATTTTGATCTGTAGTGGAAAATCCCATTACATCATGCTAAAAAGACCAGATATTGCATATGTGACGTGGGCTACACATGCTGGGGAGGTCTCTGCTTCGTCCACCTCTATTACAAGAGCGGAAAATGCTGTTATGTCACATATGAATATAACATTGGCTTACTGTTGCAAGGAGTCACTGAAATATGAGAGAAATTGTATTAATCAGAAATGTTGGGTTGGGCTGCACGGTGGCGCAGTTTGTAGTACTGTTGCCTTGCAGCAATAAGGTCCTGGGTTCAACTCCCGGCCGGGGGTCTTTCTGCATGGAGTTTGGATGTTCTCTCTGGGTACTCTTGTCCTGTATGTCTCTGTGTTGCCCTGCGACGGATTGCTGACCTGTCCAGGGTGGACCTTGCCTCTTGCCCACAGACTGCTGGAGATAGGCACCATCTCCCCCTTGACCCACTATGGAATAAGCGATATAGAAGAAGAAGATGAATGAATGCTGGATGCAGCTCTATATCTCTATATGTGTTGCACATAAAACAACATTTTACCAGAAGGTAACACAAGTAAATGCTAGCTTTGTTCAACATTAACAATATAAATATTGAAAGTCAATACAGAGAAGCAATCTTTTGTACAATGTTATAGAGTGATCATGAAATCTGCTTTTCCAGTTCCATTGTCCGTCAATAAAGAAGCAGCAAGAAGGCAGCGGCTTCGAATTCTGGTTGTGGATTTTCATTGAGATGTTTACATATTCTGCCTGGGTATAAGATGGTTTTCTCTGGGCACCTCAACTTTCAGTCCAGAAATATACATGTTAGGTTAACTGGGGAGTCCAAATGATATTAAGGTGTTTCTCCAGGGTGTACCCTGTCTTTGCCTGTAGCCCATTAATTGGTGCGATAGGATCTAGTCCCAGAATGGATGAAGCAGATTAAGACCTGGGGGGAGGGTGTCTATAGCTGCAAATGAACAGTGTTCAGCTGTTATTATCCACTTGTGTAGCAACTATATTTCTCTGTAAGAAAAAACAGCGACCTTTTCGCTAGGCTACATTAGGGAGAACTAGATATTCGGATTCACACACATACACACACAGTCACAATTTATGAGTCTCCTGTGCATCTCAGATTTGTATTCCTTGCCAATTGCCTAGCCAAAATGGACAAAATTAACTCATGTAGGTGACTTCAAAGAACTAATGAGATACACGATGTGGGCAATTAGCCTTTGTTTTTTAATTCCCCTGGCCACAGGTCACAGATAAGTAAATCAGAGAGCCATTTGTTGTTATGTGTGCCTTTTGATGACAGATGGTGGCCTAAAGTCATTTGAGCTTGTCCTTTCTGCTTTAATGAATGTGACTTTTAAAACTCACAGTTGAACAACAACAGGCCATTTTCACCACATTGCTTGAATATAAAAGGATTTTAACATTGGTGATGTTATAATGCAGTCCAACATTAACTGAGAACGTTTAAGCAGTCTTTTTCCATTCTCATGTCTACCAGCACTGTAGTAATAGTTGACAAATTGTGTTTAAGCTTCCTTGTAACTTTATTCCACCTGCTTTTGTATCCTTGCAAAGTGATTAAATTACAAAAGGAATAACTGAAATAAACATCCACATTTAATGGCACTTCTGGTGAATTGTGTTTAAAACATCTAAAAATGTATGTATCTTTTATTGCAGTAACATAATCTCTTACAGACATTTTTTGGAAAACCCCACTTTGAATGTGAGTACATTTATTATGTGGAAGAAAAAAATTATAAACAACAAACAGCTGCTTTAATCATAATCTTTGGTGGTGAAATTCTTGGCACCCTGTTCAATTTCTATTAATAAAATGTAACTGAACTTTTTTATAATTACTTTTATATTGATCAGAATGTCTAGGAACTGGTAATTACTAATCTATGAGTTTCTGTTTCCCTGGGACAGAAATATTATGTGACATGGGCCCATTTCTTTTACTGCAAAATGGTAAAGACATGAGAAAATGTCATGAAGTAAGGCAGTTGTGTGTTGATCCTCATAAATTATGAAATCACTACAGGAAAATAGTTCTTGCCTAAAACTTGTTGATATCTACAGTCAGAGCAAGAAATAAAGGTTTTAAAATTGTGAACTTGTGACAAGCAAGGCTGGACAAGGATTGAGGATTATGTTATCACCACCACCACCCAGTGAGCAGGATGTAAAATAAATCTCCAAAGCTCACTGCAGCAAAGAGTGGCAACCTGGGGTCACTAAATATCAATGACAACTATTAGACACTATGAACATCCCAACTGGTTGGTTGGAAACATTCAGAGGAAAGGCCTTTTGAGTCCAACTATTAAACACATGGAGTTTAACAGATTCTACTGGGACTTGAAGCAATGAAACAATGAGTACAATATGTGGCTAATCACCTCATGCCTACTGTTAAGTGGGGTAGAGGAGGTGTGATGCTGTGTGTCTGTTTGAATTCCAACAGCTCAGGGAACCTTGTTCAGGTTCATGGTATCATGAACCTTTTGAATTAGTAGAAGATTTAAAATGAAAAAAAAACAAAAAACTGGGTTCTCGTCCAGAAAACATATCCAATCAATGTTGGGTCTTTTAACAGGATAATGAACCACATAGTCAAATCTATATGGTTTCTAACCAATCACCTACTTCTTGTTCAGTAATCACCTTCCTAGTTTTAATGTCTCTCATTAATCAGCTCTTGCTCAGATCCTAGTATTATTCTCACCAGCCTGTTTCCCTGTGTTGCTCTTGTGGTACATTTTGGATTTCCCTGGACTTTAGTTTTTGAATTTCCTTTTGTAGACTGTTTATTTTCATCTGCCTGCCTCCTGTCTCCTCCCTGCATTTGGGTCCAGCTCTTCACCATTACATGACTCTGTAGGGTTGCAAATAATTATGGTACTGCTAATTTTGTTAAAAATAAACTTGAAGAAGTTTCTTGTTAAACTTTAGCAGCAACTCAGTATGTAAATTAGCAAAAGTAAGTACAGTAAACAGCTACTTCCACTAACAAATGTGGATTAATGAACAAGGAGATGCCATATTATAAGTACCAACTCTATTTTGTCTCTATTGTGTGAAATGCTGTGTCTTGTCCTACTAAAAGTGGAGACCATTAGAATAAAACACCACTCAAATTACAATAACATAAGAGAAAGAGAACACGATATAAAACAAATGTGCTGTTTCTTTTGTTCAGACTGTTACCTAGTAATTAAGTCAGTTACTGTCAGCTTCTGTCAGTAAAATGATAATGGTTGATCGATTGATTGATTTTATGTTCTGTCACATGGTGTAATTGTTCAGAGCACTGAGTGTGGGAAAACAACAAATTAAATTTTGGAAACAAACCAGCATCATATTTTGATGAACTTCAGATTTTGCAGATTCTGGTGCTATGCTTGTTGCATCAAGACTGATCTAAGTCTCTGGTTAATATGCGTCACTTTAAGGTACATATTAGATATAATAAGTCAGTGCCTTTATTAATACTGCCCGCTGATCAAGCTTCCCAAAATACTCTGTCTGTTGATTTAATTGTTGCATTTGCTGAGACCTTGTACTGAATTAATAAATTAATAACTACTACGTCTACAGATAAGTTATTTCTCACCTTTTACAGGTCAAAAACCACAACTTAAAACTGATTAATTCAAAACCATCGGTTTTATATTCCTTTTTGTTGCAGCCTTGTTGCAGGTATTTCATTCAGTTAATTAAGGAGCCTTCTTGAAGTGGCTTTGATGTCTACTTATTGGGTAACTGATGACCCACTATAGTGCAGCTCAGCCTGAGGTGGGTGATCTGTTCTGCTTTTTAAATATTTCAGAGCCCTTTGGCATTCATTTTAGTAGAGATCCTGGATTAGGAGAGCAGAAGCTGACGTTTTCATGCCATCAATTGTCACGCTGCTGCTCCACTGACCACCAAGAATAAGTTGCAACTCTCCCTCATGAAGCCATGTCATAGAATCAGAATCAGCTTTATTGCCAAGTTCGTACATACAAACAAGGAATTTGACTCCGGTACACCTTGCTCTCTGGTTTTTGTTTTTTGCATTAAAGAATATACATATATACAATAAACAAATATACACATATATAAATAAAAAGGTGCATTTGCTTCATCTGTATGCTGTTGTTTGGTACTCTATTGAATGTTCATTGGAGAAACAGCCTGGGGGAAGAAACTGTCTCTGTGGCAGCTGGTTTTAGTAAACAGTGCTCTGTAGCGGCGGACTGAAGGTAAAACTCTAAACAGTTTATGTGCAGGGTGTGTGGGGTCTGCAGAGATTTTTGCAGCTCTTTTCCTGACCCTAGACCTGTATAAGTCCTGGATGGAGGGAAGGTCAGCTCTGATTATTTTCTCTGCATTCCTGACTGTTCGTTGCAGTCTGGACCTGTCCTGTTTTGTGGATGAGCCAAACCACACTGAGATGATGTAGACAGGACAGATTGAATGATGGCAGTGTAGAAGATGACCAGCAGCTCCTGTGGAAGGTTGTACTTTTTGAGTTGCCTCAGGAAGTACAGTCTCTGCTGGGTCTTCCGAACATTGTCTATGTGTGAGGACCATCTCAGGTCCTCAGAGATGGTGGTTCCTAGGAACCTGAAGTGGTCCACAGCTGACATGGTGTTGTTGAGGATGGTGAGGGGGTATATGGGGGTGGTGTTCTCCGAAAGTCCACCACCATTTCCACAGTCTTGAGTGGGTTGAGTTCAAGGTAGTTCTAACCAGTGTACCAGCCGATCCACCTGCTGTCTGTATGCAGACTCATCACCGTCCTGGATCAGTCCAATGACAGTGGTGTCATCTGCAAACTTCAGGAGTTTCACGGACAAGTCCACTGAGGTGCAGTCATTTGTATAGAGAGAGAAGAGGAGTGGGGATAGAACACACCCCTGGGGGGCACCAGAACCTATTGATCTGGATCGGGAGAGGATGCTCCCCAGTCTCACCTGCTGCTGTCGGTCTGTCAGGAAGCTGTTGATCCACTGACAGGTGGAGGCTGGGACGTTGAGCTGGGTGAGCTTCTGGTGGAGGATGTCTGGTATGATGGTGTTGAAGGCCGAGCTGAAGTCTACAAACAGGATCCTGGCGTAGGTCCCTGGGTGGTCGAGGTGTTGCAGGATGAAGTGTAGACCTAAGTTAACAGCATCATCTGCCGACCTGTTTGCTTGGTAAGCAAACTGCAGGGGGTCCAGCAGGGGGCCTGTGATGTCTTTCAGGTGCTTCAACACCAGCCGCTCAAAGGACTTCATGATCACAGATGTCAGGGCTACAGGCCTAGGATGATGGGTTTCTTGGGAATCGGGATGATGGTGGATCGTTTGAAGCAGGAGGGGACCTCACACGTCTCCAGTGACTTGTTGAAGATCCGGGTGAGAATCAGAATGAGTTGATTTGCACAGGCTTTCAGGCATGATGGGGAGACGTTATCAGGTCCTCCAGCTTTCTTTGTTTTCATGCGCTGAAAGAGCCTGTTTACATCTTCCTCGGAGATCTTTAGTGCAGGCGGAGGATCTGAAGGTAGGGGATTGGTAGCTTTGTGGGAAGAACTTGTTCCTGAATGGGATGTGGAGGAGATGATTTGAGGTGTGAATGGCTTCTTGTCATGTCTGCAGTAGAAGCCATTCAGACGGTTGGCCAGGATTCTGTTCAGGATGGGCGGGGGGGGCTCCTGTAGGCAGTCAGGTTTCTCAGACCAGTCCATACAGCCGAAGTATCACCAGTAGAAAGGCTGTTCTTCAGCTTCTCACTGTAGCTTCTCTTGGCTGCTTTGATCTCCTTTGTTAGTTTGTTCCTGGCCTGCCTGTACCGCACCCAATCTTCACTGCTGTGAGCTTCTTCCTTGTCCTTGCTCAGATTCCTGAGATGTGGAGTAAACCATGGCTTGTTCCCAAAGGTGCAGAAGGTCTTGGTCTGCACACACATGTCCTCACAGAAACTGATGTTTGATGTCACCACATCAGTTAGTCAGCTAGGCAACAGATGATATTTACTGCTAAATCTATAAATACAGAAAGTACAATTTTAGCTGATTTAGCTGTCTGGATTAATCTCTCTTTATATATTGTTGGTAGCATTAATAAAAACTGATTCCGTTACTGTGTTGCTTTCTAGTACTGCTTCCACCAATCAAATCAATGATTGGTTGGTTGTGACACTGGTGGCATTTAAAAACACTGTTATTTAAACCTATGTTACTAATTCGAGATGGCGTACACTTGTGTTCAATTCAATTAAATTCAATTCAATTCAGTTTTATTTATAAAGCGCCAATTCACAACACATGTCGTCTCAAGGCACTTCACAACAGTCAGGTACATACATTCCAATTAATCCTAACAATTGAACAGTGCAGTCGGAGTTAGCTTTTTATTCAAATTGGATAAAAAGTTTTTCTATCTAAGGAAACCCAGCAGATTGCATCCAGTGAATGACTTGCAGCATTCCCTCCTCCCGGATCAGCATGTAGAGACAGTGGACAGTCACTGGCGTTGACTTTGCAGCAATCCCTCATACTGAGCATTCATGTAGCGACAGCGGAGAGGAAAAACTCCCTTTTAACAGGAAGAAACCTCCAGCAGAACCAGGCTCAGTGTGAGCGGCCATCTGCCACGACCGACTGGGGGTTTGAGAGAACAGAGCAGAGACACAAAAAGAACACAGAAGCACTGATCCAGAAGTACTTTCTATGGAAAGGAAAAGTAAATGTTAATGGATGTAGCTCCTTTAGTCGTTTCACCTAGAAAGAAAGAACAGATAAACTCTGAGCCAGTTTTCAAGGTTAGAATCTGAAAGAGAGCACATATAATTAGTTACAGTAAAAGCTCAGTCAATTTCCATGTCTAGGAGAGAGAAAGGGTTAAACACTAAAAGACAGGGCTATGTGGATCATCGGTAGAGGGTGAGCATTAAGTTGTTGCCAGCAGAAGCTCGGACGATTCCCCTCTCCAGAAAGGTGTCACAGGCAGACACAGAGCCAGTCCAGGTGTAGCTTCTAGGAAGAAAAAAGAGAGAACAAGGTTAAAAGCTGAAATAACAGCAAACAATGCAAAATTGGAGAGTAGTGTGAGAATGTAGTGAAGAGGGTGAAAGTGGTCGTTATGTCCTCCAGCAGCCTAAGCCTATAGCAGCATAACTAAACAGATAGTTTCAGTTCAGATTGTTTAGTTAAACGGCGCTTATTTACAACAATGTCGTCTCAAGGCACCTCACAAAGGGTCCCACTGATGGTCATTGTTATACTAAAAACCACAAGGATTGGGATACCTCTCTCTGTCAAACTGATCACAACCATCGGAAAAGAGAAGGGGTCACACAGGTAGCAGAAATTGAGGGTGTGTTTGCACCTCAACCATAACTGAGCCGGTTTAGGCTAAACCTGACTCCCCCTTACTCCAACCAACAGGGTTTGGGAGGAAGGCAAAAGCAATTCAATGTCTGTTTATTGATCTCTCAAGGCAAAAAGAACCATTTCATATGCAGAAACATTTAATCAGATCAGTCCACTCATAGACAGAATAAAATGGGACAGATTTCTCTCAAAAGATAGATAACTATAGATAATGCCTAAATGGAGAGTAGTAGGAGAAAGTAGCGGAGTGAAGAAAAATGGGTCACTCTAAGCCTATAGCAGCATAACTACAGAGATAGCTCAGGATAAACTAAGCCACTCTAACTATAAGCTTTATCAAAAAGGAATGTTTTAAGCCTAGACTTAAAAGTAGACAGGGTGTCTGCCTCACGGACTAAAGCTGGGAGCTGGTTCCACAGGAGAGGAGCCTGATAACTAAAGGATCTGCCTCCCATTCTACTTCTAGAGACTCTAGGAACCACCAGTAAACCTGCAGTCTGAGAACGAAGTGCTCTGTTAGGAACATATGGAACAATCAGATCTCTGATGTATGATGGAGCTAGATCATTAAGGGCTTTATATGTGAGGACGAGAATTTTAAATTCTATTCTGGACTTAACAGGGAGCCAATGAAGGGAAGCTAAAATAGGAGAAATATGATCTCTCTTTTTAATTTTCATCAGAACTCTTGCTGCAGCATTTTGAATCAGCTGAAGGCTTTTAACTGCATTTTGTGGACATCCTGATAGTAACGAATTACAATAGTCCAGCCTTGAAGTAACAAATGCATGGACTAGTTTTTCAGCATCACTCCTGGACAGGATATTTCTAATTTTGGCAATGTTCCGGAGATGAAAGAAGGAAATCCTAGAAACCTGTTTAATATGGGATTTAAATGACATATCCTGGTAAAAAATAACACCAAGGTTTTTTACTTTATTATCAGAGGTCAATTTAATGCCATCCAGGTTAAGTTTCTTTTTTAAAGACTCCGGTCCAAAGACGACAACTTCTGTCTTGTCTGAATTTAGAAGCAAAAAATGTAACGTCATCCAAGTTTTTATATCTTCAAGACATGCTTTTAGTCTATCTAACTGGTTGGGCTCATCAGGATTTATGGATAAGTAAAGCTGAGTATCATTAGCGTAACAGTGAAAATTTATCCCATGCTGCCTAATAATTTGACCTATTGGAAGCATATATATAGTAAAGAGAATTGGCCCAAGTACTGAGCCCTGTGGTACTCCACAATTAACCCTGGAGTTTAAAGATGATTTATCATTTACATGAACAAACTGGAATCTGTCAGACAGATAAGATTTAAACCAGCTTAGCGCTGTTCCCCTGATCCCTACAGCATATTCCAGCCTTTCTAAGAGAATTTTGTGATCGACTGTATCAAATGCAGCACTGAGATCTAACAGAACCAGAACAGACACAAGTCCATTATCTGAGGCCATAAGAATATCATTAGTGACTTTCAGCAGAGCTGTTTCAGTGCTATGATGAGCTCTGAAACCTGACTGAAATTCTTCAAACAGGTCATTGTTGTGTAAATGCTCACACATTTGATTAGCAACAATTTTCTCAAGAATTTTAGATAAGAATGGAAGATTGGATATAGGTCTGTAATTTTTCAAGTCATCTCGATCAAGCGAAGGTTTCTTAAGTAAAGGTTTAATTACAGCTAACTTAAAAGCCTGTGGTACATATCCATTTACTAAAGATAGATTAATCATATCTAAAATGGGGCTGGTAATCAGAGGGAACACTTCCTTAAATAATTTGGTTAGGATTGGGTCTAACATACAAGTTGAAGGTTTAGATGAAGCTAATATTTCTGATAACTCAAGAAGCTTCACAGGATCAAAACAGTCCAAACACAAATCAGGTTCTGCAGTTATTTCCAATGTTGTCTCACTTGCTGAGTATGAAGTAATCATCTTCGGGAGTATGTCAAATATTTTCTTTTTAATAGAATAAATTTTATTTAAGAAGAATCCCATAAAGTCATGGCTGCTAAGAGCTAAGGGAATGGATGGCTCAACAAAGCTATGACTGTGTAAGTTTAGCAACTGTACTAAAGAGAAACCTAGGATTATTCTTGTTCTCTTCTATTAATGATGAGAAATAAGCTGTTCTAGCTTGGCGAAGTGTCTTTTTATACAACAGTAGGCTATTTTTCCAGATTAAGTAGGAATCCTCTAGGTGTGTAGAGTGCCATTTTCTCTCCAATTTTCTAACATTGTGCTTTAAAGTATGCAGCTCTGAATTAAACCAAGGAGCTAGACTCCTATTAATGATTACCTTCTTTTTCAAGGGGGCTGCATTGTCTAATGCATCACGCAATGATGAAGAAACACTATGAACAAAAGAATCAATTTGTGAAGGGGCAGAAACAGAATTATTGCCCTCCACTGTGCTTTTCAGTGATAATGAGGAAATTAAAAGTGGAACAGATTCTTTAAAGGTTGTTACAGCATCGCCTGATAATGATCTACTATAATGACATTTTCTTTCAGGTGTGGAGTACTCGGTTAAATTAAACTCAAAGGTTATTAAGAAATGGTCAGACAGGACAGGGTTATGAGAGAATATTGTTATGTCTTTACACTCAATGCCATATGTCAGCACAAGGTCGAGAGAATGAAGACAAAGGTGGGTAGGTTTGTTAATGTTTTGATCAAAGCCAATTGAGTCTAAGATAGCATTAAACGCTATATTTAGGCTATCACTTTCAGCGTCTACATGAATGTTAAAATCCCCCACTATAATAACTTTATCTGTATTTAACAGTAAATCAGATAAAAGGTCTGAAAACTGATCTAAAAATTGAGAGTAAGGGCCTGGTGGACGGTACAAAACAACAAACAGAAGAGGTTTTAGTGCTTGGCAATTTGGATTAGAAAAACTAAGGATTAAATATTCAAAAGAGTTGTAGCTATTGATTGGTCTGGGGCTAATCAATAAATCAGACTGAAAGATGGTTGCTACTCCTCCTCCTCGCCCAGTAATTCGAGGAATGTGAAAATTAAATGTTAATAATTAGTAGGAGTTGACTCATTTATAGTAACATAATCCTCTTGCTGCAGCCAGGTTTCTGTGAGGCAAAGTAAATCAATCTGATTGACACAAATCAGGTCACTAACTAGCAATGTCTTTGAAGAGAGATATCTTATGTTCAGTAAGCCACATTTAATTGTTTTATTTTTCGTTTCGGTCTGAGTTGTGTTTATTTTTATTAGATTTTCCTGATTTCCTCCTTTTAGATAATTTTTTTTATTTTTGATGTCGCCCGTTCTGGCCCCTGGCAGACATTTGACTATGGTCGCTGGTGTCTCTAGTGCCACGTTTCTGACTATGGAGCTGCCAATTACCAGAGTTGGCTTCTCAGCGGGTGTGTCACTGAGCAGGGAAAATCTGTTAGAAACGCAGACGGGTTGGTGGTGACTTGTGGGCCGGGATCTAGGACTATGCTTTCTACGTACTGTCACCCAGCTGGCCTGAAGCCCCGGCTGCGCGGGCTCTGCTGGAGGACTGCTACGGGGAGCTACCCTCGGTGGCTCCGTGCTGGCTAAGGGGCCTCGGCTATCTGCTGGTTTTTCAACATCGCGGAGCCGGGCCTCCAATTCTGACACCCTCGCCTCCAAAGCTACAAAAATGCTACATTTATTACACGTCCCATTATCACTAAAGTAGGCAGAGGAGTAACTGAACATCTGACACAGAGAGCAGTAGAGAGAAGACTCAGAGAGAGAAACAGTTGAACGGGTAGCCATGGTGGAGCTAAAGCTAAGCTAGCGACCCCTTACCACTAATAGAAAAACCGTGTAAGACACGGAGAGTCCCCAAACGTTAAATGCAGCAACAGAAAGTAAGTGTTTTAACGTGCTTATGTATTAGAACAAGTAAGAGATATCACAGTAGAGAGAAATCAGATCAAACGAGAGAGCTTCACACACCAAACAATTCACCAACAGCGAAAACAGGAAGTGACGTTACCCAGAGCAACAGAGCATCCAATCAGTCCAGTTGCAGCAGTGTTCAAAATAATAGCACTTCAACTAGATTGATTAGATCAAACACTGTGTTTTTAGTAGAAATCATATTACCACATGGCAAATAATTTACTAATTGGTGTAGTAGAGTCATAGAAAACCAAAACAACCAACATTCATTATATGCATGGTCCTGTCTGTGTAAATGAATAGGTGATTGATAGAGGTGTGTTCAAAATAAGTGTGGAGTTCAGTTACTGAGGTCATTAAATCTATGAAGAAACAGGTGCCAGCACACGTTGTACATGAATAAAAAAAAAAAACCTGACAAGAATGGATAGTTTCAAGCATTGTTCAGAAGAACAGCGTACCTTAAGACACGGATTGGAGAAGGGAAATATATAAAGAGGTGTAGAATATGATTTGCTGCTCGGCTGCTGCTCTCCAATGCTTTAAAATTAAAAGCAAAAGCAGAGAAATGTGGAAGAAAACGAAAGGCCTGGAATCAATCAAATAATAGCCACAATGGCAAAGACTCAGCCAAGTTTGCATGCGTGGGTTCTCACCGGGTACTCCAGTCCAAAGACACGCCTGTTAGGTTAACTGGTCTCTCTAAATTGCTCTTAGGTGTGAATGAGTATGTGCATGGTTGTTTGTCCTGTATGTGTCTGTGTTGCCCTGTAATGGACTGGCGACCTGTTCAGGTTGTACGTTTTTTTGTCTTAGTCTCACTGAGTAAAGCTAACCTGGTAATGTGGTCTGTCAAGGGTGCTTCTAATTATATTTCACCCTGAAAAAGCAAACATCCAGCTGTGTGGTCACATGACCGTGTTGATCATTAACACCTATGTGCCAAACTGAGCCTTGCTGCTGCAGTTTGTTTCCTCCTGGCTTAAAGCTGTGCATTCATCAGAGAACCAGACTCTGGTCTCAGCCTGAAGAGAGATCAGCTAATACATCACTGTCAGCATCCTACATAATGACGCATTAATCTTACAAGAGTTTGGTTCTAGGATCTGTCTTCTAATCACTGGCTGTGCTCTCCAAAGCGCTGCAGGACAGAATACATAGTACCTTCAGATTCCTCCTAGAACACAACTAGAGAGGCAACAATCAGAGATTTGGGTAATGTAAACTTCAAACCTGCGATACCAATTTTAGCCAATTACAATTTCTCTTTTAAAACTATAACTGCATTTTGTGGTTTTTCTAGCCTCCCGCTTTGAGTGGTCATTATTGTTTTTGGAAAGGCAATGCCTTTCTGTGTGTGTGTTTGAGACACAGCAGTCACAGTCAAACAAGGTTTTAATTACTTAAAGTTAAAATGATTTGGAGATGACATTTTTAACTGTTTTAGTGTTCTTTCTTAGTGATCAGCAGGATTAATAAGGTTGGCTTTACTAACTAAACATGTTCACTCTCTCAAAAATGTAGACCCTTACGTTAAATTTGACACTTCCAAAAATCTGCCAACATATCAAATCTATGAAAGATTGAGGATGACATTTTAAAAGCATAAAAAGAGCAATTTTGTTGTAATCTGCTAAAGACAGTTCCTGGTCAGTTTGCACCATCACTAATTCTACAAACTCTCCTCAATTTGGGTATGACTTGTCATCCTGTGGTAGATGGCTCCTTTTCGTTCCTGAAAAGTTAGAACGTAAATGACCAAAATTGCAAAAGTACAAAATGGTGATGGAACAAAATGGCCACCATCCTTGAAGTCTAGAAACAACCAACACACCTCAGCAGAAAGCAGCTTTTTAATTCAAACTATGACATCATTCCTGTGATCACATATTACTGATACATATTACTGATACCGACAACGGTTAACTTTGAGTCTTTCTTATTAAGTAACAACTTCCACACTGAAGAGTCTTGTTGTCAGTGCAACCTGGTACTGCTTCCAATCTCATTATATGGAAAAAGATGGCCGTTCTGAGGTTCCAACAGGACAGTCACTGGCCCAGTCCAGAAAGAAGTCACCTGATTCTGTTCACCACTGATTCCTTGTCGTATCTCTGAAAATATCTAAAATATTTTCTTTTAAAAATGTTAATTATAGTAAACATTAACAGCACAATATTCTTCATATGGCCTCTCAGAATGTTTTAGTGAGTTGAGGCTCATAAAGGCACACAAATACACACACACACACACACACACACACACACACACACACACACACACACACACACACACACACACACACGTAATTAATTCCTGGTTAATTGCACCTCCTCATTACCTGACTGACAAGTACTAGTATAGCTGCTGCTAAGTGGTGGTGTAAGAACAAGCTCAATTACAGCTTACAACACAGTAGCCATGCATTGTAGTGTCTGTGCCAAAGAGAAAACCTTGTTAACGAAAAGCTGAAGTACAGTTTTACCTGCTTATTCTTTTTTATTTTTTATAACAAGTAAAACCTCAGTTATTACCTGTTAAATGCATACAACTACATTGAATGACATTGTTAAAATTTGTAAAATTGGACATTTTTGGTTTGTTATGTCAGAAAAATTTTATTAGAAAATAAAGATTCATATCCTGATTGATTGGTTAATGGCAAATGCATAGGAATGCATTTCCCTTTGGAAAAATTAACATAAATTTACTGTAAGGCATGGCAAGTTTATTTATATAGCACATTTCAGAAACAAAGCAATGGAAAGTGCTTTACATGATGAGAATAAACTACTTTGCAGTGACAAAAAACATAAAAATGTACATTGTAGTGGCATGATGAAAGAAAGTAAAAAAAAAGGATAGAAAAGTAAACAAAAGTTGGACTACAGACTAAAATTCTTGAATTTCAATATTTTAGGGCTGTATGAGCCCCTTTAATTTATTTTAACCCATTCATTGATGCACTCTGTGCTTTTGGGTCCATATTCTTAAAATATAATCAAAGTTTCTTTCAGGGGAGGAGGAATGCCAATGGAGGAATACCAATGTCAAAGCTTGGGAGACTTTGGCCCATAGACCCCCATCTCTGTGCTGGCTTCTTAAACTCTATGCTTCCAGGTCGCTTGTCTAAACTCTGTGCCATCTTAGGGTCATGTCCCCTTTACTGTTTTCAGTAAGATTTGTTATTTTATTTTAAAGGTAAACAATAAGTCTCCTGATTTTGACCCACCTGAGCTCTAAATTTCTCCAGCTCCTCTAGAGTAACAATGGTCTATGTGTCTAAACTGTCAGTTGAGGTGGATGGCCTTGTCTTGGCCATATTCTTTCCAGTTTTAGATAATCGATGAAACGGTCACCTTAAGATGTTTTAAGCTTGGGACCTTGATTTACAGTATAAACTTGCTTAAAATATCTCCACAACTTCACCTATGATGTTTCTGTTCTGTTTTTTGGTCTTCCTGATGGTGGTTGTTCACCTATGTTCTCTAACAAACCTCTGAAGCCTCAGATTTTTACCTGTAAGAAATGATGAAAAATACATAAATGAAAAAAACATTTTTTTTTTATTTCTTTCACTTAATAATTATGCACTACTTTGAGTTGTTGGTTTCCATGAAATCCCCGAAAAATACCTCCAGATTTGTAGTTGTTGTGTGACAAAATGCAAAAAGGTTCCAGTTGTATGAATACCTTCGGAAGGTGCCGTATTTCTCTTTAAAACATTTATATCAGAAAGACTTTTAGTTTAAGGCCATGTTGTTTTTGCTGTCCTGCCGTTTGCTTTCATTGCCAGAAAATGGACGGGAGGGTCGAGCATTAAATGGTAAAGGAGTTTTAATTGAACATTTATCGGAAATACATTGCAGGCCTGAACATATAGATGGTTTAATTCCTTTTCAGTCTTTTCACTTTTGTGCAAAAGCCCATTTTAATCTGCTTTGCCCTTGTTTTTCTATGTAGAAAACTCAATATATGCCTGGAATATAAACATGTCACCTCAGTGGCATCTATTCTTTGGGTATGATTTCCTGAAACAGCTGTTAATGAAAATAAAACAAAAACTAAGGCACAGCTCTGATTGCCACTAAAAAGAAGAGAAACTGAAGAATGAAGGCCACATGAAACTACATTGAATGAGAGTCAGGTCTTAATGGGATAAGGTCTAAATATGCGGCTCTGGGCTTGGTTCACTGGTGAATAATCAATGCATAATTGTCTCTTTCAATAGAACACTGATGGAGGTGTTTCATCATAGCAGTTTGTGATGAAGACTAATGTGTGATCATTACGCCTTGAGGGCCTCTTCACTCAGCAGCTACTCTCTCTTGAGAGGATTCTGAACAGCAAAGGGTCTTTAGTCCAGGACTTTTTTTTTTTCACTTTAATTCAGTGGCAGATGCTGGTCTTTCAAGGAGGGGAAGCTCAATTTCAAGATTGCTGATTCGCTCTTTTCGCTGTCAATCAAAAAGGGATTCAGCCTCAGACAGATCATCCAATCATCATGCAGAAGCTGAGTGTCCGGGCCTGCCGAGGCCAGCCCACTGCCCCATAGACCCCCAGAGACGCTGAGTGTCCGATGGGCGGGACAAAGCCCAGCATTTATCCAATGACTCGTCTCGTTTCGCTGCAGCCGAGGCTGCCCCATAGACCCCCAGAGACGTTGAGCGTCCGATGGGCGGGACAAAGCCCAGCATTTATCCAATGACTCGTCTCGTTTCGCTGCAGCCGAGGCTGCCCCATAGACCCCCAGAGACGCTGAGCGTCCGATGGGCGGGACAAAGCCCAGCATTTATCCAATGACTCGTCTCGTTTCGCTGCAGCCGAGGCTGCCCCATAGACTCCCAGAGACGTTGAGCGTCCGATGGGCGGGACAAAGCCCAGCATTTTTGCTTCATAATTGAACTCACTGTTTAAAGCACTATGAAGCTGCGGGAATGAGTGAGAGGAAAGCTGCGTCGTTACCAGTGATAAGAAGCTGATTCTGAACAAAAATTGAGCGCGTTGTAGCGCATATTTAGTCAATGACATGTACACACAACAGTATATATTTGATCACTTATTTTTTGACATTTTAGGGGAAGCTGAGCTTCCTTGCGGTCTTAGAGCAATCCCCACTGCTTTAATTATATAATATATATTTCTTCTTCTTCAGGGAAACCAACTGTCATAGATGTGGACATATTTGTGAACAGCATTGGCCCAGTGTCTTCAATCAATATGGTAAGTCAAACTTCCCTTGTATTGTAGCTTGTGGTATGCTGGTGAGAACTGGATACTTTATAGAAGAACAGGTTCCTTTTGGTTTATATAATTATTTTTGTTAAATATTCAGATACATGGTGATACAGCTTTGTTTCATGTAGAAATAAAGAAAGCCTTTCCTGAAATGATTTACTGTTAGTATAGAATAGTATTCATCTCCAGTAGAACTGCAAAATGTATTGAATTTCCTCCATGATCCCAATACTAATGTGTGCAATGCAGCAATTGCAAATGACTTCTTGGATGCAATATTTGGTAGGTTCCAGTATTATGGGCAATGCTTTTAAACTCAGCTGGGTAATAATTTATTTTCACCACTTGGATGGACTTTCAATGTCCTTTATGCCCACGCCTGATACTGATCTCATACCCCCTGTTGGACTATTGCAGTCTGCCTTTTATTTTAATGGTGTAATGAAGACTTGTTCCCGATGAAGCTCTAGACTTGCCTTACTTTGCATTTAACACTAGCAAACAAAGTATTTTCACCAGATAACCTAGTCTGGCACTGATCTTTTTTTATACATTTGACAGAAATTCCGCTGCTGCATCCACGCAGTTATGACACAAATATCACATTAATGACCCAAAAATAACATCACATAATCTCACACTGATCTCAACAGCATCACACATATTTCTAAGATGTGAGAGAACTTGATGTTCCACCAAATCCTCTTCATTTCCTTACATTTTAAACCACAAAAGACATCTTAAAATGTTCCATCATACATGGCTTGATAAGAAACAATGCAACTGTACAATTGTATTGTGCTTAGTTTCTTAGTTCATTCTCACCATTATTCTATTGCACCTCTGTTTATCTTTTCCCTTGATTTTTCTCTTTGTGTCCAAGCTGATCTCCATTTATTAGTCTCCCTTCAAAGTCCCTTCCCTGTCCCTTCGTGTCTCCTGTGTTCCTCGTTCTGTTTTCCTGATGACACCTTGTAAGTTATCATTATTTAGTAAATAAACTTTTATGTACTCCCAAAGCTCCTGTCTGCTCCTGGGTCCAGCTCCACATTTACACATCATGGCGATACTATGGTTT
Organism: Girardinichthys multiradiatus; assembly: GCF_021462225.1. NCBI lineage: Eukaryota > Metazoa > Chordata > Actinopteri > Cyprinodontiformes > Goodeidae > Girardinichthys > Girardinichthys multiradiatus. The sequence goes on along the minus strand of NC_061802.1, from coordinate 39,833,534 downwards.
GCTAGATATTTTTGAACTGCAAATTTAGAAATAATGTTTGTAATTTTCTGCTGGGTGCCATATTAATTTACTTTCAAGTAAGATTTAAATTTTTAGGCCTTAGTAATATTTTCTGAAGTGTTACCTATATTTATTACATGTGAACAATTCAAATAAACCTTGTAGTTCCTAAGATATATTTGATTCAATCTGAGCATGTCATTTTCAATCAGAATGAATCCAAGGGTTTAAGAGATTAGTCTGTTATCCCCAAATAGGATGTTGTGGTATACCAGTTGCTTTTAAAAGTTAACTAATAATCAAAATTATTATTGTGCTTAGTGGTAACAGTGATAGTTGTAGAATTGATATTATATTATATACATTAACAAACTTAATAACTGCTTTTTAAATGAAGTCACAGACAAAATAAAACACTGCTAACCAAATCCAAAATGTATCCAGCCAAATAATTTCTTTAAAATGTGTTTCAGAGAGCAGATTGTTTATTCTTAAGGCTCTTATCTTGAAGGTATTGGAGGAAGCTGGAGTTTCTCATATCATAGTTCGCATACACTTTTAATAGTAATTTCATTTTAAAACAGTACTGCTAACCGTAAGATATTTTCTCCTGTATTAGTGAAACTGGTCATTGTTTATCTCTAGTAAACAGAGTCCCCCTATGTTCCATTTAATAATAAAGTATAAATCCAGTTGTTCAGTGAGGAATATTTTTCAAAAAAACATCATCATGAAGTTTAAATCAGAGTTAGGTTATGAAACAGTATACCAAATCTTTGAGCATGGAGCACTGTTTCATCCATCGTCATCCACCTGATCTAACGAGCCAGGGAAAGAATGCATTTATCAGAGATGCAGCCATGGGACCTATTGTAACTCTGGAGGAGCTGGAACCACTGTTTCATCAACAAGTGTGTGTTTACAGCCCACATATTTGGCCTTTAAGGAAGAATGGCAAGAAAGTCATTGCTGAAAGAAAGCAACAAGAAGTCAAGCTAGCTGTTTATCACAAGCCATGTAGGGGACACGGCAAACATAGAAGAAGGTCCTCTACTGAGATGAAACCAAGATGTAAAACATGAAGTAACAACACTTCCCTGAACACATCTGTCATTGCAGCTTTGTAATTAGACCCAAATGCAGACTGAACCAAAGGTGAAAAATATTTAATGAAAAACAGAAGGCAAACATGCAGAATAGCACCCGAGAAACAGAATATGGAATATGACGGGTAACAACTGGCTTAAATCAGAACGGAACATCGGGTAGAACAACGGAAGAATGCAGCAGGCAGTAATGCGAAGTCAAGGGCTTGAATACTGAGGTAGGGGTGGAAATAGACAAAGAAACCAGATGAGCTAATCAGAGGAAATGAGAAACAGCTGAGACAGAGACAAAGCAGAGAAGCTCAGGGGAGGAAACTAATGAACCTGAGTGGAGCAGGACGCAAGGAAATAAAGTTGAAACCTAAACGCAAAGGAATTAACTAATAAGGCAACATAATAATGAACACTGAATATGGCAAGAACAGAAAATATATGAACAACAAGGAAATGTTAAGAACACATAATCATAACTTATGCATTACAACCTGTAGCCATCTAGTTTCTAGATCAGCTTGCCCATGTTATTCACCAAAGTCTGATGAACGAAGACATGGGATGGGAACCGTGTGAAGTCAGATACATTGGAGATATGGTCCGACTGTGGAACAGGTTTATTAATATTTTAGATAATAGATTAACTAAACACATCTTTAACTGGGACTTGTCCAACAGATACACGTGGCCTAGACAGGTAGATATTTGAGGGGGCTGATCTTGAGTACATTTACAGAAATATGCTGGGATGCAACTGAACAAATTAAAATATCTTACTTCGAAGCTTGTGTGAAGTGTGAATGGGCTAGTAACCAAAATTACAAACTTATATTTTGATTAACAATGTTTATGGTCCAGAGTCTTATGTGACATGTAATTTAACCAAAGCCCAAAGATCAGTATGTGCACAGCCCAGATCAGGTACTCTAACTCTAGCATTAGAAATTGGACGAGTCCACTTAATCCCAGAGGAAGACCGAAAATGTTCTCTATGTGACTTAAAATTACATTTGTATTTTTAAAAAGGATTGAAAACCTCATATTATTTTTCCTCCAGTTCACTATTAACAATTTATCACATAAAATCCTTTAAAAATATTGTTTTCTGGTTGGAACATAACGAAAAATGTCAGGCACCATAACTGTTCTTTCAACCTGGCTGCTGTTGCCATGAGCTGAACCGAAATTTAACTAATCAATAAAAGTGTTCCAGTTTGATTGAGTGTGCTTTTCTTGGCGTGTCTACAATATTATTTTGCACCAGCTGTCATTTTTATTGAGAAAAAAAAAAAAAAAAAGGTTTTTACAGGGTTGATTTTTGGTCTCACATGTTTACATGGAGTATTTTAACTTATGAATCCTATCATATGGCTAATGTTCTTTTCTGCATTGCATCTATAACTTATGACAAAAAGTTTGGGTAGGTTCATAATCTGGAATTGTTTGCAACTTAATAATTTACTTTATATGCCTAAACAATGCTTCATTCTTAGTACATATTCAGTACTACTACATAGAGCACCCTTTCATTTGAGCCATATTTTAAGCTCCATTGTTGCAGATAAATACACTTACAGTAATATCAGTTGTCATTCTTGTATTGTTTTTAATTGCAATGCACCGTGTAATTCAGAGTGTCATGACTTCACGGGCCATCACATGGTGATTTATTCCTTTCTGCACAGATTCACCAGAACTTGAAGGAGACCATTTTCACATGCAATGCGAATTTAATAAGAGACTTATTATGTTCATCTATGAGGAAATTTGAATGAAAACCCTAAATGAAATGAGAATACTAATGGTTATAAGACCATGTTATTAGTTTGTCTATAGTTTCAAGTAATAGAGTTGAAGGGCTGAATGAGGCAAGTACAGCAACTTTTCATGATAAATTACTGTCATATTAACTTTACAAAAAACAAAATCCATCCATCCATCCATCCATCCATCCATCCATCCATCCATCCATCCATCCATCCATCCACTAATTACAGTCCCAGTCCCATCTTCGGCTCATTGTCAGGTTCTCCTTTTTGACCCAGGTTACTGTATCTGCATGCTTTTCCTGTGTCCTCACTTCTTTTGTTCCTTGTTCTTGTAACTTTTGAAATTTATTTTGTTTGAAAAGATTTCTGTCCGTTCAGCTCTTCTTGATAGCTGCTTGTTTCTGGCCCTACTCACTATATTTGGGACTTCTTCACATTCAAAATCATGACACAACATGACAGTCTTTTGTGAAATGTGACTTCTAAAAAACAGCCTAGTAGGTTGTTTACTGGTTCTGATGAACAAATGCTGGACCTGATAAATTGCCTGTCAGAGGGAAGCAAGCCTTTAAATAAAACAAGATATTGAATGTCATGTCCCTACTATTAGTACAAAACTGAGGACAAGAAACTAAATTAAACTGTAAAAAATAAATAAAGCACTAAAAGTTTATAATATAGAACAAATGCACAGAAAGGTCCCTGTTTAATTTTGCAAGAGCATGCATTTATAGTGTCACAGGTTTACGATGTTCTATAAATAATAAAGGTTGTATTTTGATATTTTTGCGCATCTTCGAATCAATACCTGTATCAGCTAATAAAGGAGAAGTTGTGTCCATGTTTAGAGGTATGGTAAGACACAATTTGACGAGCATTCAGACATAGAGTAAACAGAAGAGGACATTTTATTTCAGCTATGAAGATTGTTGTCACATTGCAACCACAATCTTAAACATATTCTAAAGGGATTTTATGTGATAGATTAACACAAAGTCTCGTATAATAGAGAAGTGGAAGGAAAATGATTCTGGGCTTCATTTTGTATTATTTATAAAAAACTAAAAGTGTTAACAATAGCTTTCTTCTTGTCACTCTTCCATTAAGGCCAGATATGTGGAGTGAATGACTAGTAGTTATCTTGATGATGGATTTTCCCACCTGAGCTTTGGATCTCTGCAGCTCTTGGCTGCTTCTCTGGTTGATGCATTCCCTGCCAAGCCAATCAGTTTAAGTGGACAGTCACATATTGGTAGGTTTTCAGTTGTACCATACTTTTTCTGTTTTCAGAAGGTGGGTTAAACAGAGCTCTGGGAGATGTTCAGAAAGCTTGGGATATTAATTTATAACATAACCTTGCTTTATACCTCTCAAAAACTGTCCCTGACATGTCTGCTGTGTTCCTTGGTCTTCATAATGCTCTTTGTTCACTAATCTTCTTAAACCTCTGAAACCTTCACAGAACAGCTGGATTCATACTGAGAACAAATTACACACAGGTGGATTCTACTTACTAACTTCTGACTGACATCTAAAGGTGATTGGATAAACTACATTTTCTTTAGGGGTGTCAGAGGAAAGGGGACCTAGTACAAATTTACACCAAACTTGTTCCTATTTCTATTTGTTAAAAATCTTAGGTGGAAGCCATGTGTACTTTCTGTATCATTTTAAAATTATTCACTACTCTCCTGGTCTATCACATAAATCCCAGTGAAATTATCAGATTTTTGTGATTGCAACATTCCAAAATTTAGTAAAGTTTAAGAAGGATAAATACTTTTGCAAGGTACTATGTATGTTTTGGAGAAGAGGTGCCTGCTCAAACACAATGGATTACCTCGGAAAATGTAATATTAGTGATTTCTTTTTTCCCACTTTTTCTTTAGTTATCTATTTATCATTACGTTATCTAGTCCTTACCTGTCATTATACAAGACAACCATCAGGATTCATTCACTAAATACAATTGTCTGTAAAACAAGAAGTTGAGCAAGTTTATAGGGTTTAGAAACAAAATGTTTAAACTGTCTATTTTAACTTTTTTTCTGTTTTAACTTTAGAAAACAGGATGGTGCACCTCATTTTGTGGCCAAAAGACTTTAGATATGTCATTGGTATGAGCATCATATCACAAAGCTTTTGTTAATTGGTCATTCAGTGCAGTGTTGATATGCAGCCAGGGTGGTTCAATCAGCATTAAATACATACTTTTTTAAAATTTTATTTTATGATGTCTGTGATGGCACAGCGCTAACACTCTTCTTACCCAGCCTTCAGTTACTAGTTAATAGTAAGTTACTGGAAGAACCAAAGCTGCACAATGTCAGTTCATACTGCATCATGAGCAGACAAACAGCAGAAATAAAGAAGAATTCAACTATTACCAAATTAATAGCATTTTTGGAATGCAAACATTTGGTCGCTGTATGTTCATGTTGCACAGTTTTACATGACTTTTTTTTCCTTCCTGTCTTTATCCCCAATTACTTTGAATTCAAAAATAATTTCTGAGCCTTCCACCCTCAGCAAACTTTAGTGCTCCGATCGGAAGGTCCCATCGTGTGAATCATAAACTTTCCTCTTTCATAACCTTTTGGGCTCAACGAGAGACTTGGATTCAGCGAAGGAGCATGACAAAATTTCCCAAAGGACAGCAAATATGCAGTATATACTGTGTCCTTACTTTTTTCTGCATAATCATTGTGGCAGCTCACTGCAGAGCAGGAGATGTATGCTTTGCCCCACTTACAGTACAGTACCCGGTGCAGGCAAAAGAGCTGCATGTAAAAAAATTCTTCAGTGGTGTAGATTTTAAAAGGAATTTGATTAAATTGCCTTTGTTAGATTGTTGTTTATCTTAAATAGTTGTCGGAATGTGAAATTTCGAGTGAGGTTCTTAGGATTACAGCACAATCAGAAAAACTGTTCACATACAACAAAAATATCTATACAGTAAGAAAAGATAAAAATAAACCTGAAAAACAGATAATCTGTACTGCATATATTCTGTCAGTGAACTTGCAGTGCTACACAAACACTGTTACACAGATTGCCTTGTGCTGATCCTAGCATTTCAATGTAGTATTCAGTAGAATGTCTCCACTATGCATATAATACAGCAGCATGAAAAAATTCTCCTGCTTTGCCATTTTGTCACCCTTAAATGTTTGAGATCATCAGCTAATTTTAATACACAAAGCTAAAATAAGTATACAAAAAGCAGTTTTCTAAATATTATTTAATTTATTATGGGGAAAAGCAATCTAAAAAGTAATCCCCACTTGATAAATCATAAATAAACAAAGATTAACCAATTTTTGGTTCAATTTAAAACATGGAACACTGGTTTATCTTCCCAGGCGTGGTGGAGCTACCAAAATTACTCCAAGAATGCATCAAAGGCCTATCCATGAGGTCACAAAGAACCAAGAACAACATCTAAAGTACTGCAGGCCTCACTTGCCTAAGTTAGGGTCAGAGTTTAACTATAACGATTCAACCATACCTAGGAGTCTGGGCAAAAATAGCATCAATGGGAGGTTCCCAGGGCCAAAAAAACACCATTGACCAAAAGGGACAAAAAGACCCGTCTCAGATTTGCTAAAAACATCTTGATGATCATCAAGACTTTGATCAAATATTCCGTGGACTGATGAAACAAAGTGGGCAAACTAATGCAGAGTTTCAGAAAAATAACATAATTGGACCTGTAGAAGTTGCTGCAATTTATAGAACAATGAATACTGCTTTCTAATAGAAAATCATGTATAACAAAACCAAAATGAAAAATTTTGGTTGACCTAGTCAAGGTCCAGTCTTAAGTATGACCGAGATGAGGTGGCATGACCTTGAACAGGTTATTCGTGTTCATGCCTTCCAGTGTGGCTGAATTAAAAAAATTCTGCAAGGAAAAGCGGATCAATATTTTTCCACATTGATGTAAAAGCCTCATTACCAGCTGCTATGTGTTTCCTAACCAACACCAGGGATGGATCATATCACACCAGCTCATAAGTCATTCCACTGGCTCCCTCCTCGTCACAGGATGCATTTTAAAATGCTACTATTGGTCTACAGGTCCTTCTCAAAATATTAGCATATTGTGATAAAGTTCATTATTTTCCATAATGTCATGATGAAAATTTAACATTCATATATTTTAGATTCATTGCACACTAACTGAAATATTTCAGGTCTTTTATTGTCTTAATACGGATGATTTTGGCATACAACTCATGAAAACCCAAAATTCCTATCTCACAAAATTAGCATATTTCATCCGACCAATAAAATACAAGTGTTTTTAATACAAAAAACGTCAACCTTCAAATAATCATGTACAGTTATGCACTCAATACTTGGTCGGGAATCCTTTTGCAGAAATGACTGCTTCAATGCGGCGTGGCATGGAGGCAATCAGCCTGTGGCACTGCTGAGGTCTTATGGAGGCCCAGGATGCTTCGATAGCGGCCTTTAGCTCATCCAGAGTGTTGGGTCTTGAGTCTCTCAACGTTCTCTTCACAATATCCCACAGATTCTCTATGGGGTTCAGGTCAGGAGAGTTGGCAGGCCAATTGAGCACAGTGATACCATGGTCAGTAAACCATTTACCAGTGGTTTTGGCACTGTGAGCAGGTGCCAGGTCGTGCTGAAACATGAAATCTTCATCTCCATAAAGCTTTTCAGCAGATGGAAGCATGAAGTGCTCCAAAATCTCCTGATAGCTAGCTGCATTGACCCTGCCCTTGATAAAACACAGTGGACCAACACCAGCAGCTGACACGGCACCCCAGACCATCACTGACTGTGGGTACTTGACACTGGACTTCTGGCATTTTGGCATTTCCTTCTCCCCAGTCTTCCTCCAGACTCTGGCACCTTGATTTCCGAATGACATGCAGAATTTGCTTTCATCCGAAAAAAGTACTTTGGACCACTGAGCAACAGTCCAGTGCTGCTTCTCTGTAGCCCAGGTCAGGCGCTTCTGCCGCTGTTTCTGGTTCAAAAGTGGCTTGACCTGGGGAATGCGGCACCTGTAGCCCATTTCCTGCATGTTGTTTCTACTCCAGACTCAGTCCACTGCTTCTGCGGGTCCCCCAAGGTCTGGAATCGGCCCTTCTCCACAATCTTCCTCAGGGTCCGGTCACCTCTTCTCGTTGTGCAGCGTTTTCTGCCACACGTTTTCCTTCCCACAGACTTCCCACTGAGGTGCCTTGATACAGCACTCTGGGAACAGCCTATTCGTTCAGAAATTTCTTTCTGTGTCTTACCCTCTTGCTTGAGGGTGTCAATAGTGGCCTTCTGGACAGCAGTCAGGTCGGCAGTCTTACCCATGATTGGGGTTTTGAGTGATGAACCAGGCTGGGAGTTTTAAAGGCCTCAGGAATCTTTTGCAGGTGTTTAGAGTTAACTCGTTGATTCAGATGATTAGGTTCATTGCTCGTTTAGAGACCCTTTTAATGATATGCTAATTTTGTGAGATAGGAATTTTGGGTTTTCATGAGCTGTATGCCAAAATCATCCGTATTAAGACAATAAAAGACCTGAAATATTTCAGTTAGTGTGCAATGAATCTAAAATATATGAAGGTTAAATTTTCATCATGACATTATGGAAAATAATGAACTTTATCACAATATGCTAATATTTTGAGAAGGACCTGTATAAAGCACTAAATCATCTTGGGCCAAAATGTATTTCTGAGTTGCTTGCCATGTATAAACCCTGTAGGCCCCTCAGGTCTATAGAGGCCTGCTTACTAAACATTCCCAGGACCAGAACCAAACAAGGTGAGGCAGCATTTAGTTTCTATGCTCCTCAGCTATGCTGGCCCTGAAAACCTGAAATGTGCATAAACTACTGGTTCCTTTAAATCCAGACTGAATTTCGTTTTTTTGCTTTTGATCAAAGAATCTAACTAATGAACTGCTTGAAACATTAGGTTTTTTTAAGCCTTTAATATCTGTATTTTAACAACATTTTCTTTTATACAGTGCTTTTAGGCTTGTGTTTATTTTCTTTCTGTCTTTCCTTTGATGTCCTGTAAAGCACTTTGGATTGCACAAGTAGGGGCTACTGCTGTAAATAGGAAGTATTAGGCAGGGTAAATAGGGGCTTATGGGAAGTGTAATATTATATTTAAAAATATTTAAGTGGTATTTCTGTGGGGCTTTGGACTCGTTATTGTTTTAAAATGATTGTTGATGCTTTTTTTTTATTAATATTGTTAAAGGTCCTGTTGATAATACTGTTAGGGCCTGATCTTCAAAAGGTTTGCACGTACAAAACCACATGCAAACCTGTTTACGTGAGCAAAGGTGATCTACAACCAAGGTGCTAATCGGATTGCATGTGTAAAATCAGCGGAACAGCGGACGCAAACCTTTTAGCGTGTTTGCCTTCATGAATATACAAAACATGATAATGACCCAAACACGCAAATTTATGGGAAGGGTATATGCAAATGTAACCTTATACCACCCGTAATGCAATTTATCAAACCTGAAACGGAATGCGGGTGCAGTTTTTCTGTCTAGATTTAGCACATTAGAAATGTAGGTACTAACTGGGACGCAAAAATGTCTGCTGTCACTGTGGCGAGAAGAAGGCATAGATACAATGACACATGATGGGGAGAGAGAATCGTCTGTAGATATGTCAACAGATTTTGGTTGTCAAAAATAAAAGTAACAAAAACAAATGAGAATAGAGGATCCTATGTAGAATTATCTAAGGTCTGATGTGGAGCCAATCACAAACAGAAGACATGACTTACCTTGTCATGTGACAGAGCTGAGCACAGGTTAGTGTTGTGTGTGTGCAGTTTTCTCTTTCTCACCTCTTCCTGCAGGGTGCGACAGACAGGTGGATCATCAAGGCTAATCAAGGAAAAGCTCTTAAACCCTGAAAGAGGCATCAGATTGTTAACTCACCTGAGTGGTAATCAGACCAGTAGACTAGCTCTGTTACTCTTGTTTCATACCCCAAAAACACAGACTTGGATTTTTCCCCAGCCGATGGTCCGTATTCAAGTTCACAGTTGGCTGGAAGTACTTCACTGTGCTTACCCAACCGAGATCCTCCTTCAATTTCCTGGGACCAGCATAACAAGAGAAGTTACCACTCTTCCAGTGAACCTGCCTTATAAACTCCTGCCTGTCCACCCTCCAACTTCACACATCGCTACCTGGAGAACCTCAACCATCACACTTAAACTTCCCTGTCAACCTCCGTGGCATTACTCACCTCCCTCACTGGAACTATCTCCTCTACCATACAGTAAGAATAATCCTCTCCCTAGTCAAGATTGAAATTTCCTCTAAGCACCCGTACTCACTCACCTTTCTCCCTCAGTGGATCGACCAATAGAACCTGGACTCCTCGATGACCCAGCAGTAATTTCTTGTGTGTCAATAAACCTGTTAAATCTGAACTCTGCCTCCGTAATTGTTGCCTGCACTAGAGTCACCGGGTTATCTGTCATGACAGAACATTCTGACCAATTTGATTCTGTGTCACAATTATGGACGGCCCTCACTCGGCAGGGCATCTTGCTCTGTCAGCATAAGTTTCCTCATTCACTAAATCAGCAACCACAGTACGAACCTTGGCTGAGATCTCCCGTCAGGTTCAAACTCTCAGTTGGAGATATCCTCCTGCAGTAAGTAACCCATCTGTTCTCCCTCCTGCCAGTTTAGCTCCCACGGTTGCAGCCTCCACCTGCCATAGAGTCACTTCTCCCACTCTGGAAACTTTTTGGGGAAACTGGAATAAAGTTGAGCATTTCCTTTGTTGTGTGCTCTTGTTTTTCAGTGCTCTCCTCATTCTTTCCTCGATGACGCCAGTTGGATTTCCTACGTTATTGGACTGCTCAGAGGGCAAGTATTAGGGTGGGCTGAGACCTTGGTGTATATGAAACTACAATTCGTTTCTTTTCCTTTGATGAATTCCTGGAACAGTTTAAACTAACTCTCTCCCTTAGACATAGTGATGAAAGACTTGCACAGCAAATTCATCAGTGTTAAAATGCTGGTGTTAGGCTTTTTCAGAGTGAAGTGTTGATGTATTGGTGTTGATTTTGGTAGTATCAACTCTCCACTAATGAAACATAAGAGTGTTGGTGTCAAATCATGGAGTTGACGGTATTTAACACTAATGAGTGACACTTTGAACATCCGGGTACTTGGACAGGTACCCCCCGTGAAGGAATTTGTCAGCAGCCATTTTCTCACATGGCGTATGAGAAGGAGAGACTGGTGAGTAAAATTTCACAAATTAGTCATCGTGCCATTGCTACTTTTATTAAAATGTGTTTACGCTGACTCGTTTCTAAATTTGGGGACAGATTAAAATGTATTGGCATTTATAACAAGTTTTCGTCGCCGTTTTTTGCCAACTTTAAGCAGACCTGCCCGAACGTTAGCGTTTATTTCATGTCATGTTAAGACATTGTGGGTTAACGTTAAACTAAATTCCTCTCTAAAATATAGTTTTAAACAATTTAGGTTAAGTAGCCAATTAATTTGAAATGTTTTTTCTAAATGTCCTACACGTCTAAACGTGTTAGGGTTAGGGGTTAGGGTGAGGGTTAGGGGTTAGGGGGTTAGGGGTTAGGGTTAATACAGGTCCTTCTCAAAATATTAGCATATTGTGATAAAGTTCATTATTTTCCATAATGTAATGATGAAAATTTAACATTCATATATTTTAGATTCATTGCACACTAACTGAAATATTTCAGGTCTTTTATTGTCTTAATACGGATGATTTTGGCATACAGCTCATGAAAACCCAAAATTCCTATCTCACAAAATTAGCATATCATTAAAAGATGCTATGAACCTAATCATCTGAATCAACGAGTTAACTCTAAACACCTGCAAAAGATTCCTGAGGCCTTTAAAACTCCCAGCCTGGTTCATCACTCAAAACCCCAATCATGGGTAAGACTGCCGACCTGACTGCTGTCCAGAAGGCCACTATTGACACCCTCAAGCAAGAGGGTAAGACACAGAAAGAAATTGCTGAACGAATAGGCTGTTCCCAGAGTGCTGTATCAAGGCACCTCAGTGGGAAGTCTGTGGGAAGGAAAAAGTGTGGCAGAAAACGCTGCACAACGAGAAGAGGTGACCGGAACCTGAGGAAGATTGTGGAGAAGGGCCGATTCCAGACCTTGGGGGACCTGCGGAAGCAGTGGACTGAGTCTGGAGTAGAAACATCCAGAGCCACCGTGCACAGGCGTGTGCAGGAAATGGGCTACAGGTGCTGCATTCCCCAGGTCAAGCCACTTTTGAACCAGAAACAGCGGCAGAAGCGCCTGACCTGGGCTACAGAGAAGCAGCACTGGACTGTTGCTCAGTGGTCCAAAGTACTTTTTTCGGATGAAAGCAAATTCTGCATGTCATTCGGAAATCAAGGTGCCAGAGTCTGGAGGAAGACTGGGGAGAAGGAAATGCTAGAATGCCAGAAGTCCAGTGTCAAGTACCCACAGTCAGTGATGGTCTGGGGTGCCGTGTCAGCTGCTGGTGTTGGTCCACTGTGTTTTATCAAGGGCGGGGTCAATGCAGCTAGCTATCAGGAGATTTTGGAGCACTTCATGCTTCCATCTGCTGAAAAGCTTTATGGAGATGAAGATTTCATTTTTCAGCACAACCTGGCACCTGCTCACAGTGCCAAAACCACTGGTAAATGGTTTACTGACCATGGTATCACTGTGCTCAATTGGGCTGCCAACTCTCCTGACCTGAACCCCATAGAGAATCTGTGGGATATTGTAAAGAGAACGTTGAGAGACTCAAGACCCAACACTCTGGATGAGCTAAAGGCCGCTATTGAAGCATCCTGGGCCTCCATAAGACCTCAGCAGTGCCACAGGCTGATTGCCTCCATGCCACGCTGCATTGATTCCCGACCAAGTATTGAGTGCATAACTGTACATGATTATTTGAAGGTTGACGTTTTTTGTATTAAAAAACACTTTTTTTTGGTCGGATGAAATATGCTAATTTTGTGAGATAGGAATTTTGGGTTTTCATGAGCTGTATGCCACAATCATCCGTATTAAGACAATAAAAGACCTGAAATATTTCAGTTAGCGTGCAATGAATCTAAAATATATGAATGTTAAATTTTCATCATTACATTATGGAAAATAATGAACTTTATCACAATATGCTAATATTTTGAGAAGGACCTGTATTTAACACTGTAAGAGTTTATTAGACAACACTGTCACATTGTTAATAATTTTAAGTCATCCTGTAGTGTTAATATTTAACACTGTAAGAGTTTGTTAAGCAACAGTGCCTAGTGTTAATAATTTTAACTAAATAAAAAGTGTTAATTTAACACTTTGCCAGTGGTTCCCATTTACACCCTGGGAAAGTGTTCATTTTACCTCTGAGGGTGTTAAATTTGCAATTTCAGATTTGCTGTGTGTCAAGAAGCTATGGAACTTGAAACAGAACCACAGATCCATAGCAGAAATGGCTATAGAAATTTGTATTTTTGCTGCAGAATCAGGTTGAAACCCACCAGCTCTTTAAGGAGTGTTCTGAAATGCATGGCCACTAATGTCTACAATGTCTGGTATGGCGGAAAGAGTCAGCCTGTCAGTAATACAGGGGGTACTGGTGGGTGCTGTTCACCACCCTGTTAATCCTCGCTTCCAGCTCCATTTCGCTGTATTGTATCTGTACTGATCAAGGACGATATCCTGTATTAGCCTTGGTAGATTCAGGTTCAGAACAGAACCTCATCAACCCAGATCGTGTGCATAAATTAAAGATACCAGTTCAAAACCTCCTCACTCCTGTCAGAGTTTCTACTCTGGATGGCAGCGCATTACAAACTGTGCACCAACAAACTCACCCACTCCGTCTCATTACCTCTGGCAATCACCACAAACTAATATCGTTTTTTGTTTTTCCTAGCAAGGAAGCCCATGTCATCCTGGGAGACCCCTGGTTTAAAGCCCACCACCTGCACATAAATTGGGATGATTCCGCATAGAAGCCTGAAGTCTGCATTGCCATGGCTCCTGTCTCCGCTCAGCCATTCCTCCCAGTCACAATAGCCACAGTAACCCTGAGTCGCCTCCTGATCTTTCTCACGTTCCCTCAGATTACCATAACCTTCAGAAAGTGTTTAGTAAGGATCTTACACTTTCACTTCTTCCTCATTGACCTTATGCATGCTCAATTGATATTCCTTCCTGGTGCCCTGTTACCCTCTGGAAGTCTTTACATCTCCAACTCTGAATGAGAAACCATGGAACAGTACATCAATGACTCCCTCAAAGCTGGTATTATTCGTCCACTATCCTCTCCTGTCGTCACATGATTTTTCTTTGTAGAAAAGAAAGATAAGATCTTAAGACCCTGCATCGACTACAGAGGGTTAAATCGGATTACTATTAAAAACAAGTATTCTTTTCCCTTGTTAACCTCCACCATTGAATCTGTTCATGGCGCCACCATATTCACCAAATTAGATCTTCGCAATGCACACCATTCATGAAGCAGACGTATGGAAAACATTCAAAACACCAGTTGGCCACTAAGAATAGTTAGTCATACCCTTTGTTCTCACCAACACCCCTGCATAGGGACTTTATAAACATATTCGTGATTGATTACCTGGACGACAATCTCATTTTCTCAAAGGACCTTGAAACTCATAAAATGGTCAGAACGGTCCTTCAACACCTCTTGGAAAACAGTCTCTATGTTAAAAAGTGAATTTCACGTAAACCCTATAATCTTTCTTGGCTTCATTTTCAAGGGTGGACAGGTGAAGGCAGATCCCAGCAAGATTCATGCCGTTGTCGAGTGGCCTACTCCAACCACTAGGAAGCAGCTTAAAACGCTTCTAACCCCCTGAGAGGAACTACAACACGATATATCGGGAGCTTCTCGCCATCAAATTGGCCCTAGAGGAATGGCAACGTTGGCTGGAGGGCACCACCTTACCCATCATAATGTGGACAGATCACAATAACCTCTCCTATCTCCAGTCAGCTAAGCCCTTCAATTCGCATCAGTCCCACTGGTCACTGTTTTTCTCTTATTTCAACTTCACCATTGTGTATTGTCCAAGTTCCAAGAATATAAAACCAGATACACTCTCCCATCAGTTTTCCCTGGAGGAGGATTCCCAGGAACCAGAACCCATCGTCCCTTCAGTCATGTATCATTGGGGCCCTCTCCTGGGACCTGTATGATCGTATTCGCAGACCCAAACAACAGGAAACGGACCCAGGAGGGAGACCCCTGGGTCGTCTCTTCATACCATCCACCATCAGGCTGCAGGTAATCCACTGGGCACCCTCTTCTAATTTTTCAGGTCATCCTGGATCCAGTTGTACCATTGCCTTCATCAGTTGCTATTTCTGGTGGCCTACTCTCAATAAAGACCTGGTGGAGTACGTGGCTGCATGTTCCATCTGTGCTCGCGATAAGAACTTCTACAAATCTCTAGCCGGACTGCTTCAACCTCTCTCCATCCCCAATCGACCCTGGTCTCACATCGCATTGGATTTCGTCACAGGTTTGCCTCCATCTAACAATAAAACAGTTATCCTCACCAATATCGGCCACTTTTCTAAAGCCTGTCATCTAGTTGCACTTACCAAACTTCCATCTGCTACTATCACTGCCAAGCTCTTGATAAATCATGGTTTCAGAATCCATGGAATCCCCATTGAAATTGTCTGTAAAAGAGGACCTCCAGTTCATATCTCAAGTTTGAAAGGATTTCTGTTCTGCTCTGGGTGCCCAACTAAGCTCTCCTCTGGTTTTTACCCCAAAACAAACGGTCAGTCCGAACGAACGACTGAACCAGATTTTTGAATCTTTTAAGATCAGGCCTTTCGTGTATAATGGCTGATGCTGGAGTGACCGCGACAGCATCAGCATCGGTAAAGTGCTGCTTGGGCATGCTCCAGGCCAAGAGAAAGGTAATGCAAACGTCGTGCATATGCCTAGATGAGATTTTTCATCCACAGATGCATAGCAATGACAGCGGGTTCATCTTGAGGGTTACTGACTGGGAAGCCATGTGTAGGGACACTGGGCTTACACTTTTACAGTAGTTGCATAACCAATGCGCTCCCCAAACATCAACTAACCAACTGAAAAAATTCTTACAGACGGATTAGCAGTGGGTATGCTGAAAGAGCTTTGTAGTTACCATTTATAAACAATAAAGTACTGTCTATAGGTTTTGAGATAGCCTGGCTAATTCCCAGGCTAATAAGTAGAAGCAACGGGGGAGTTGCAGGTGCTTGTCACTAATGTTTGTTGACAGTCTAGTTGCTTATTGACTAGTGTGGCTGGTATGATGGGTGGGCCCCAGTTCACTGGGAGCAGGGAGGAGAGTAATTAAATCCGACCATCATAGCTTTTTCAAACCCCAACCAAAATAGTCAATTCCACCAATTATGTCTTTTGCAAACTCCTCCCATGCCTAAGAACTTCCTACATAGGCATTACAGAGACTCCCTTCTCTTGGATTGCCTTGTTTATAAATTGTGCAATAAAACATTAACTTGCATTGCCTTGTTAAGGGTGGCCTAACCAGGTTCCTGGGTTTGGGGGGTGATTACTTTTTCGCACAGGGTCAGGTTGTTCTGGATAGCTTTATTTCTTCTTAAATGAAGTCATTTATTGAAAACAGTTCAGTTAGGTTGTATTTGTTAGTTAAATGTGTTTGATGATCTGAAACATTGAATTGTGAAAAAACACAGTCTCTGAGGAGGAGATGCCATTTTACAGTACTGTAATTGTTTAACTATTTCTCAGCGTAGATAACATATTATGTAATGATGGGCTTCAGTAATTTTTCTTTTTAAAATTTAAACAAATCCTTAATGAGGTGTTATTTGCATTAGTGGGAAAGCTGGTCAACAGAGTCTGCTCCTGCTTGCTTATCTCAGAAATCATGAGTTGCACAGTTGCAGCAAAGAGCTGCAGGGTCTTCTGGTTAAAGGGCTTCCCACAGACTGTTGCACAATTTAACTGTATATTCCATCCTGAGCCATTAGCTAGCCCAGCGGTTTTTTGATTTATCTTCTGCTCCGTTTAGGCAATGGATAAACTGTTGCAGAATAATTCCTCTCACATCAAAGTCGACATTAAGCCATGAGCAGATTTTCATTCCTGATTGATATTCCCATCTGTCCACATGATTCGAAATGTAATGGGAGATATATGGTCCATTTGCCTAAATCTTTTAACTGTGAATCTACTTAGCAGTCATATTGACAGCAGGAAATTAAGGATTTCAATATTTCACCTTACCTACATTATTTTTATAAGCTAAGTCCATACAGAAGCAATAGAAAATTTGGCCAGAAAAAACATTTGGGTTGTATTGAGCCTGACAAAGAAGAAGTGTAACCCTTATTTCTTGTCTCTCACCAATTCAGAGGGCTGTGGTTCCGGCTGGTTACATTAGAATTAAGACGGATGAATGTTTGCTGACTTTTCCTAGCTAATATAAGCACAACGCAGGACGGTCTTGACTCTCCTTTTATTTTATTTCTTTCAGCCTTAACACATCTTTTATTTCCCCGGTGCATCACTTCATTAGGTATACCGGAAACAACAGCTTATGGAACACAAAATACTTATGGTGAAAGAATGTATGAATAAAATAATTACTAAATATAATAAATGTGTTACTGCAAAATAATAATACAGCGTCCATTAATAATTAAATAATAATTACTGGAATAATAATAGCATAGGCCAAATTAAAGGTTACAGAAGCAGCAGATTGGGTTTTAATCTAGTCTCTGTGCAGGTGGTGTAATATGATGACAATATAATGGTGTAAGACACCTATGTACATTTAAACCTCCAAACCTTTCAATTCCATACCAAATTCTAAATGTTTTGTTTTTGTTAGGTTTCCAAATAGATAAACAATAATAATGACTACCTTAAAGATTTAACTAACATTTTCACTATGGTCATTAGAGGGTACTGTCACAAAGTGGGTGGTCATTGCTCTTAAAATTATAATTTTTAGTGGAGTCCAACTTGATTGACTGATTGATCTATTGATTGATTGATCTAGTGATTGATTGATTGATTGATTGATAGATTGATTGATTGATTGTTTCATGCAATGCAACCTACCTCTGCCTTCCTCCCTCCCTGATGGAAGGAGTAAGGGGGAGTCAGGTTCAGCCTAAACCGGCTCAGTTATTGTTGAGGTGCAAACACACCCTCCATTTCTGCTACCTGTGCAACCCCTTCTCTTTTTCAGTAGTTATGATCAGTCTGACAGAGAGAGGTACCCCCAATCCTTGTGGTTTTTAGTATAGCAACAGCCACCAGTGGGCTCTACATGGACAAACTTTATCAGTTTATTATTTTACTTAGTACCCCTACACTAGAGGGTGACACAGGAGTGGATTTTCTCTCCTGTCCCATCCCGCTCCCACAGAAAAATGTCTTGTCCCATCCCAATCCCAGGCCAGCATAACGAAAAAAAATCCTGTCCCGTCCCACTCCTGGTAAATTGACTCCCACTCCCATCCCGCTCCCATTCAGAACGACTCCCACTCTTGTGCCACTCCCATTTTTGTTTTCTTCATTTAGTCTTTTGGCAATTTCTTTGAAAGACCAGTTAGGTCCCTGTTTTTAGCTGTAGTAAAGGCCAGTTAAAGTAAAAAGAATAATAATGAAGAAATAATAAAATATCATACAAGGAAACAGACCATGTCTATCTTAGTTGAATAAACAAAATGTACATAGTTGTATTTTACTCATTTATTAAGTGACTGTTTCCTTTGAACAATTTTTTACTTTTATGTTTCAAGTTGCTGAAATTAAAGAAAAATGCACCTAATAAGAGAATGGTACTTGGTGAACAAAAGGCCAAAAAGGCAAAACCTTCACAATTTAGAAACTGTACCTCAATGGTTCACAGCCCTGGTCCTCAGGGACCCCTTCCCTGCAAGTTTTAGATGTGTGTC
The DNA here is from genome assembly GCF_021462225.1 of Girardinichthys multiradiatus. Lineage (NCBI taxonomy): Eukaryota > Metazoa > Chordata > Actinopteri > Cyprinodontiformes > Goodeidae > Girardinichthys > Girardinichthys multiradiatus. The sequence continues at coordinate 39,814,680 of NC_061802.1, read as the reverse complement.
TGCTCCAGAACACCTGATTTAAATTCTGACATGACCTCCTATACAGGCATCAAGAATGGAGGGTCAAACTGGACAAATTTAATACAATAAAATCATCATTAAATAAATAAATGTTGTGAATGTCCCATAAGTGAAGTAAATGTAACATGAAAGAAATGTAACATTAAATGTGCCATTAAATTAAAGGTACCATTTATTTATTTAATACATCATTAGAAACAATAAATGTACCATTATATCATGAAATGGAATATTATGCAATTAAATGTGCCACTGAATAATTAAGTATAATTTTAAAGACAACATGACGTAATTAGTGGTACACTTAATATTTAATGATGTATTGAATAAATTGTACATTTAATGGTACATTAAATTTTTTTCTATTTCACAACATATTTATTTAATATCTTCCCTTGATGAAGCCTTTCTACGGAGTCCGCGAGGGGACATGGGGGGATTTTTTCTCTTTTTGCGTTCTCTTGCAATAGTCTTTGCGTTATCTCGCAATACTTTGTGGGATAGTTTCCAAACCAGATAACTACAAAAATGAAACAAACACTACACCCGTTTTGAGATTTATTGAGTTTTATTTTGAAATCAGCCTTAAATAAAATTATCTTCAAATCACACTAAAAGACAGTTTTTATCCACAAGCTGTCAAACAAACTACTGAACTCTGGACAATAATGCTGCACAAAACCACATCTGTGACACTTTGTGTGCTTATTACTGCTGCATGATGTGTACTTTTTTTGTACGCCATTAGTGTTTTTGTTTTTATCGTGATTTGAACGGTTCTTCTTATCCTAAGCATTTCATCGCATTGTTTACTGCGTGTTAACTTGCATATGACAAATAAACCATATCAATGACATGTCAGTGTTTGTTTTATGAGCAGTTTGTCATCTGTGCTGCTGTTCCAAAATGCCGAACGCAAAAGTATTGCGTGGGGACGCAAAAGTAATCAATTTCCCCATGTCCCCTCACGGGCTTCCGTACCTTACCTCTTAAATCTTTAGTGCACATGCAGCAGTTTTGTTGGTCAGATGAGACTTGACACATGATGGTACTTTTGGTTTGATGAATGAAGATATGCAGGACTGATTTAATCCAGAATCTGTCTTACAACTGTCCCTTAATCACTGGTGAACTTGATTACGACTAAACACGTTTTACAAGCAGCAGACTGCGTGTTAAAACCGCTACATTCAACTCTCCTGAAGTTCGGTAATATTTGCGACTTTCCTGTCAGCCCTATGAGTTTATTAGATAAGTCCTTACTTCTGACTTTACGTTACAAATCCAGTTTTACCACGTCCAGTTCTCCACCTGCGTTTGCTCCCTGAACGCAGGTGGAAAACATCGATCAGAAGCACCGTTGGCTTGTGGGTCATGTAGTTCGTTTGACTCACATTATAGTATAGGCTTCTTGGAAAAAAACTACACAAACGTCGATTCAAGTTTTTTTTTCTTAACGTTTATAACAAAGTCTCAGTTTTACATTTCCAAAGACAATTGATCCTAGTTTATTTTCCCTCCTATTGGTTAGCTCCCGCTCCCGTCTGCTCCCTTTCATTTTTTATCCTGTACCATCCCAATCACGTGATCTTTACTGATGCTGTGTCCCGTCCCGCGGGATTCCCGTGGGAATCCCGAAAAAATGTCAGCCTCTACCCTACACACATCCCATTCTAAAATGGTCAAACTCTAACACTCATTAGTTTAATCTAACCCCCTCAACAACCCCGCACCATTCCAAACTCTTTTTGAAGTGCCTTGAGACGACATGTGTTGTGAATTGGCGCTATATAAATAAACTGAATTGAATTAAGGCTTCATGTTCCATCTCAGATGACTTGTTTTTATTTTTGTTGTTTAAGGGTCCAGCCAAATGTCTACCACTGCTTAGAGGCAGCATTTGACCTTCTAATTCATTAAACAGGAGTTGGCTAAGGTTTGACTGAACTTTGAAAAGCTTCCTTTGCTGCTTACTTTTTTGTAATGTGTCAAGACAAAAACATTTGCAAAAATAAGATAGCACCCTTAACAGCTAATATTTTACATATGGTATTTTTACCATGACAATTGAGATGATTTTTTTTCTTTATGAAGAGAAGCAGTCCCACATTAAGCAGGCTATAGGCTTTAAAATCTAATGATTTAAAAGCCTTTTTATATTTGGCTTGTTTGAACATATTGTCTGCCATCTGTGAAGAATATATAAAGTCACATTTAACATAAAACAGTGGTCTACCAAAAACAATATGATGGATCCAAAACAATTACCATCATTGTTAGAATAATTAGAAAAGTTTTTGACATCCTCTACAGTGCCATGATAAAGTAATTTTTTTCCATAACAGATTTCATTTGTTTTTGCTTTTCTATCACAGCTAAATGTGATAGAAAAAAGACAATTAAACAAATTTTAATGTCAAATAGAACCTGAGTAAATACAAAAATCTGTGTTTAAATGATGATTTCATTTATGTAGGGAAATAAAACTTTCCTAACCAATCTGGCTCTGTGTGAAAATGCAATTACTGCCTAAAGTCTAGGGGGTGTAAGTTCAAATCCACGAGGTCCAAAATTTAATAAATGGTACAAGTCGAGGGCTGGACTAGTTCAGTGTTTATGGAAAACATATTGAAATGACCATATTGCACATGCTGAAACTGGAACTAACAAAGTTGATAAATTATTGCAATAACAGAGTGACATACAGAAACATAGATTCAAAAGCCTGGTGTATCATTTCAAAGGTTAAGGTCAAAGGTATGTGCCTTATGTCTGAAAGATCCTTATCAATCACTGCTTTCAAATAGTAACATGTCAAAAATAAATACAACTAGTTGCGTTCATTTCTTATGGCTGTATCTGCAACTTTTGCAAAGTAAGTTGAAGTGAACACATTTCTCTACAGACAAACAACAGACAAAAATACTTTTTCTTCAAAAAATCAGTAGTAAGAGAAAAAAATCACAAATGAAACTGAAAATGCATTAAAGCTCAGTTTGCTGCTCTTTGATGCTCACTAGTCTTAGCCAGATACATGGTATGTCATTTTGGAAGTTCATCAGTGTCTGGCATTAGGCTCTGAGCTGAGGAAATCCTCAGCATTGAGTAAAGGTATGCATTAGTAAGACGACTCACTGTGATGTTTTGGTAATCTTCATCAAAGAGAACAGTAACTTTTCCTTCAGTGTGTCACAACGTCGGAGCTCAATGAGCTCAATTTGGAGGTTTGATGGTGTGGAGTTCAAACCTGCTTTTTTGGGCTTCAAAATTGGTGTGAGGTGAGCACCAAGTATGTTAAGTTTTTCATCAAACTGTGTACTTGGGAATATAGCCATGGAGAAATGCTTCTTTATAGTCTAGCAGCATGAAAAATGGCTTTAGTTTTCTTGCAGTATCTGAGGTCCACTTGGTGCATAGAGAACTCATGGACAACCTTGTCTGGAGGTCGACCACGGGGTATGGAGAACCCACGGAGAACCTTGTCTGGAGGTCAACCATGGAGCAGGAGAACCCATGGAGAATCTTGTCTGGGGGCTGACCAGGGGACTGGGAGAACCCATGGAGAACCTTGACCAAAGGCTGTCTTAGAGGCGTGGAGAGTCCAGGGTGCAACTCAGGAGAATGGATACCACAGTGGAGCTTGGAAGCCATGGAGGATTTCTGGAGACCCATTGTGGGGTCTAAAAACTGGTTCACAGAACTCTGGAGCCCACAAAGAAGCTCTGGAAGCTGGTCCATTGGATGTAGAAACCCACAGAGGAGCTTTGGAGACCGGTCCACTGAATGCAAGAACCCACTGAAGAGCTCTGACAACTGGTCTATTGGACGCAGATAACCTTGGAGAAGCATTGGAGAATTCCGATGGATCAGCTGGAACCCTGTGAGGTACACTGATAAATGATGGTAGAACCATTAGAGAATGGCAGTGGAACCGCTTAAACTCTCGTTGGAACCTTGGAAACTGGCGATGGAACCACTGGAACCCTCTGAGGAACACTGAGGAAACTGCGGGAACTATGAGGAACTCTGGAGAACAGCAGTAGAAGTGGCAGGGAAGCCAGAAGAACCGTTGATGGAGTTCTAAAGAGTGGGATGGAGATAAACCCTCCTGGGCCTTCTCTTTAGAGAACACTGGAACAGGAACACAAGGCGGGTCCACCTGGACACCCTCTTCAAAGAACTTGGAATCAGGATCATGAGGCAGGAGTGAAGTTGAAGAAGATTGAAACAGGAGGTGCTCATGACAAAGATGGTAATGACTGAACCAAAGGCTGCACCAGGGAACAGACCAGAGGGATGCAGCTACTGCTACAGTTGCAGACATGACAACTGCTGCTCATTTAGAGTTTTTTTTATTTACTGTGACTTTTTTATTTACTCAAATGTGTTTGATGATCTGAAACATTTAAGTTTGACAAAAAAAAAATCAAAAACAGAAGCAAAGGATTAAGGGTCCAAATGTTGTAAGTCATGTAGAAGGGTCATGTATTTTTTTCATCTCCTATTTTCTTGAAGGCAGTCACAATAGTGACAATACTGACCTCATCTTCCAAATTTTATTTAACCCTTGGTTTATACCACACCATACCATGTTTTAAAAAAAACAGTGTGTTTGAGACAGTGGACACATAACACTCTAAGCATTGTGTTCTTGTGTTCAAAAACACAAATATGGTTTATTGCTTCCCCTGTGTTGACAGCTGTGGGGTGTTATTTGACACTATGACCACTTTACTTTTACTTCAGTTGCTTTTCTGCTGCTCTGCAGAAACACTGATATTAACACCAACAAAACTGAGATCTAAACACAGCAGAGATTCTCACACAACCTAAAATTAAGGTTAAGCTAATGTTTAAATGAATACGATAATGAGGGTTATATGAGAGCGAGCTTAGCAATCAGTGGAATTTAAAATTCAAATGTAGGATTTTTTTAATACTTAAATATATGAAATGCTTTATTAAAATCAATGACTATGGGTTGAAGGGAATATAGAATTGTTTCAATGTAAACCCAACTCTAAATCCCCAGTCTTTTCTTTTGACCAATTAGGGTGATCTATGTCTTTATTATTTGGGTCAAATCCCTCCTCTTCCTCTCCGTAACGTTTATAAGTGTCAGATCCCGGTTATTTTTGCCTGCTACTAACCCTTTTCCACCAGTAAGGGCATTAGGAGCTGAGTTCTGGGTGGTCAGGTGTATCGCATGAGTGTCATCAGCTGGAGGACTATAAGAAGGAGGCGAGCCAGTACTTCGACGCCTGAGTGTTTTGCCTCCTCGTGGTATTCAGCCTGGCCAATTTCATGATTTTGTGAAGTTTTTGATCTTCTGTGAAGACTCTGTTTATTACCTTGACTAATGGTCATATCTATCTCAGGATACCAAAGCCTAGTTCCTAAGAGATCTCTGGAAGACTTCTAACAGTTTATGGATTCTGGATTCTTGCTTTTCTACCTGCTGGCTGCCGGATCAGACGTTTGCTTCATAGCTCCAGGCGAACCCTGTCCACCCTCCTTCGAACCTCTCAGGACTACCTTGCTCCAACGTTGCAGTGTTGCTCACATCCCCTGCAGGATCATAACCTCTCTCCCTGGCTGACCTAACTCAATCGGACGTAAGCTCTCACATAGAGCACATTGTTAAGGTTTCTTTGGTGGTGTCTTACCTGCATTTGCTTTTCTCTTGCAGTCGCTCAGCATCCTCGGTTTCCAGTGCCTGGTTCTGCAAATAAAACTTCTTACTAAACGCTTTTCTGTTTAGTTGTGTTTTTCTGCATGTGGGTCAAGTCGGCCATTAACACTATGACAATAAGTATAATTCAGGACAATTTGCTTTAAATCATGTTGTGCTCTCTTATATTCTACTGGAGAATCTTTCAATTTAGCTGTACCTCTAGATTAGCAAACTTAGTATAGAAGCCTTCATAAAGGTTAAAGCGAAAGATTCAAATTCTTTACAGCATTGCCTCTTTTAAAGACTAGAAGCAGTGAAAGGAAGGGTAGTTTAGGATCATAATGCTTCAGCATAGTTAAAGCACTTTTTAATGTAAAATTAATCAAGAGGCTATGTATAAAAAATCAAATCTCCCTTATGAGACTTACCTGTCAGACTTGATGTAGTCACGTCAAATGAAATTTTCTTTACTATATCTGTAGCACTTTTATTTCACTGATCATAAAGTTCTGGAGATTTGTTTCCCGTAAGCTCAAGACAATTAAAGGTCATGTCCTACATACTGGGTTCTGTGAATGTAGACTTTATTCTAAAGGTTCCCACAGAGTCGGGCATACTGTGCATGTACTGTGAGCTGCGCAGACTCTGATATTTGAAATTTCGTAGTTGAGAATACAAAATTCCTTCATTTCCCACACTTTCTGCCATGGCGTCATTGAAAGAGGAGGAAGTGGTAATTTGCCGTGTAGCTTTGGCAAAACAAAAGTAAAGAAGGTGGTATATAAGGCCATTAAACCAGACCAGGGAATAGGAAGGAGAATAAACCTGTCAGTGCGGTCCAGAGAACAGCACTGACACTGCTTGTCCTTGCAACTGGTGGTTGGAGCAGACTGTCACATATAAAACAGTTTTTCCCACTGAGCAGTTTGTAGTGTGACACCATAAACATTTTGCTGTGTGGTCAAGTATGCCCCTCTATGTGTGAGCCCTAATTGTGAGGTATTCAAGCTACTGTGCAGATTGCACATGAGGTCAAAACATTTTAGGCAATGCCAGCTGAATTCAAATGTGTAAGTGGGAAGAAGAGGGGAAGACTTTATTTTAATTACGCTGTATATCAAAGAACTCAATTGTAGCTAAGGCTATTTTAGGCTTTCCCCACTTGGCCCAATACGATGCAAATTCAGTTACTGATGAGTCATACTAATTCATACATATTTATATAAATGGAACAGGAGAATAGAAGCTTTACCATAAACTCTTCACATTTCACTTAAACTCAGTCACATCCATGTTGGTAGATGGACCTGAAGTCATATGATAAAGAAAGAGGTCTGGAGAGAATGGCTAAGTTTGACTGATCTATTCACAGTGAAACTGTAACACCAACTAACACTTGGCTGTTCAGCTAAACTGGCAGGCAGAGAGAGTTTTAATCAGAGAAGGAACAGAGAGGCCCATGGTAGCTGAAGAAGTTGCAAAGATCACCTAAAACAAATATAACAGTGAAGCATAGTAATGGCAGAGTCATGCTGTGGAGATGCTCCTCTTTAGTAGGGACAGGGAAGTTGTTGAGAGTTTTTTAGGAAGATGGATGAAACTAAAGACAATCCTGGGAAAAAGCCTGGTGCACCCTGCAAAAGATTTGAGTAGAGTTTGACCGTCCAGCAGAACAAAAAACATTCGGCCAGAGCTACAATGGAATTGTTGAGATCAAAGCGTATTCATGTGTCAGCATGGCCCAGTCAAAGTCCAGACCTAAATCTAATTGAGAATCTATGGGAAGTCTGGAAAAATGTGTCTTCGCTGGGTTGCTCCATCCAGTCTTACTGAGCTTGATGTATTTCACCACTACAAACAGCCAACATGTCTCCAGATGTGCAAAGCTGGCAGAGTTACCTGAAGAGGCTTGTAGGTTTAATTATATGGAGAGGCGATTCTAGAAAGTATTGAACATAGGGCAACCCCCTTTGTTCAAATACAATTTGGATACAAATACACTCCACAATTTTCACATGTTCACTTGTTCATAGGTCACACAACTATGTATCATTTTCTTATGCACTGTTTTGTGTCGGTCTATCACATAAAATTCCAGTAAATACATTGAAAGTTGTTGTTGTGAAAAAAAAGTTGAAAAAGTTCAAGTAGCGTCAATCATCAGTCATCTGGTGCATTCTTCTTACTGCCTTTACAATATTCTGGGCTAAGAGACAAATCTAGCATGAATGATTTATTGTGACATGTTTTCCACATTTCACTTCCTTTTGTATTCACCCTTTTATCATTTCTGTAAAAGAAAGACCAAAAAATCATGGTCTGAAAAGAGCCCCAGTCTTGGAGAGGCTGCACTTTGCATAAAATGAAATGAGTTATGTGCATGGCAGAAAGAGCAACTAACAAGGAGAATGATAAACACTTCTACCAGTGAAAGGTTTAAACGACAGATTGCTTAAAGAGATTTTTCTCAAACACATGATATTGCAGTTGGAAGGTTGTTTGCATTCTGTACTACCACAGAAAAGCATTTGAAAGGTTTTTTTAAATAAAGGGTAGATTTTAATGTGTTTTTCTTTCTTTTTTCTCCCTCTTCTTTTTATAGGAGTACCAAATCGATATCATCTTTGCCCAGACATGGACAGACAGCCGTCTCAGATATAACAGCACAATGAAACTACTGACTTTGAACAGCAACATGGTTGGACTTATTTGGCTGCCAGACACAATCTTCAGAAATTCCAAGACTGCAGATTCTCATTGGATTACAATGCCTAACCAGCTGCTGAGGATATGGAATGATGGGAAAATACTTTACACCTTAAGGTAATGACAGTCATTTGGCTGACAAAACAAATTTTGCTTTCGCATAAGGACAGAAAATAATTCATAATAATAATATTCAAACTCTGCAGAGTCTGATACTGAAATCTATTGTTAATGATATCATAACATTAAATCATTTATTATGGATGGATGGATAGATGGATGGATGGATGAATGGATGGATGGATGGATGGATGGATGGATGGATGGATGGATGGGTAGATGATTCAGGACTCTATAGAAGAGCCTTTGGCAGCAGTTGAAGCTTTGAGTCCTCCTGGGGAAAGCAGACACAGTTCTGTTTTGATGCTCAAGACATTCTTTATGTCAAACCTTCAGAGTGCGCTGAAAGCATCTCAGTTGCCATCTTCAGCAATCATCAGGTGATATAATGGATTTTAGTCTAGGCAATTGACAAGCTGTGTAAGGACTTTGAGACTCTTGAAAAACATTAGTTGACTTGACTGCTTACTTGGTGGTTTAGGTTGATGAATAATGAAAAAGGTCTTCTGGAAGGAAATATTTGCACATGATTGTTTCAAAACCTTTAATATTGCTGGAGCTTTCCTTGCATCCTTAACCTTAAAGTAGTCAAGAGGTGAGGGTGGTTTTTACTCCAGGCCTGACTGTGTTTACTACAGACCTGCTTGGTGGTTTGTGGTTGACATGTTTTTTTTTTTCAGCATGTTATCTAATGCCTACAGATAACATCTGGACCTGTGTAGTCTTAGGGTAGCCATCCATAAGAAGCTAATTTGACTTCCTATGCAATTACTGAACTTGTTATACCAAGTCATTAGCTGTTTGTTTATATATCTTCCCCTTCCTAAAATAATGGCCTATGTCATTTTTTCATGTTTTTCAGGAAATGCAAGAAACTTCACAAAATATATATATTATGTATTAACAATTTTACCCAAAAAGGTAATAACAGATGAGTGTTTCTTATGGTCCTTTTTATTATTCTACATATCTTTCTCAATTAGATCATATAACATAGAAAATTAAAAGAAAAACAGTTGATGAAGTAATCTTTAAAAAGAAAGACAAGAGTTGACAAAAAACAATTATTTGTTAGAGCCACAGGTTCTGGAACTCTTCCACTCTTTGCTAAATGCTGGCTTCATTAACGTAGCTACTTTGTGGACAAAAACGCTGACTGAAAGACAGAATTAAAATACTAAATATCTATGCAATATTTAACGCCTAGCCTAAATTGTGGTAATCCTTATTACTTACCAATAGGTAATGAGCTCTGAATTATGGAAATAGCTTCAGGGGCTGAGTAGATTTAGTTTTTTCCTGAAGCGGTCGCTATTTTGAAAAGCCTGTAAACCTACCTAAGTCACACTTTTGACATAGGCCATTATACAACAGGTGTGGAATTGCATGACCTCCTCAACTGACGATTTAAACAATTTTACAAGAGGTGGCTAGCATCACAAGGAGATGGTTTAGGCAAAAAATTCATTTTTGACAAAAAATGACTTAAGCTATTATTTTAGGAAGGTGACGATATTTGCTCTTGCCAGCCACAGCTAAATAAAATAGTTCATTAGATATTTTAAATTCAATTAAGAGGGCAAGTTTACTAAACACCACCTTTAGATCAGAGGATTTTTAGCTCAGACAGTTGATCTCAAAAAGGTTCACATATGGGGAAAGTAAAATGCCAAAAATCAAGAGCATACATTTCTGGGTTAAGAGCAGGATTTCATATGTTTGTGCTCAAAACGTCTGTGCTCAGATTTAATGCTAGTTTCTCCTCCTGCTTGCCTTCTACATGCGTGCAAACTTGCTTTGTGTACAGATTAAAACAGCTCTCTCAAGTTCGTGTCCATGCTTGAGAAATCTTTGCTCTCTTTTAAAATGAAGTAGTATCATCACCTAGCAACCGTTTCAGCCAATAGAATGATAATGTGCAACGGTGAGGTCACAGCCTTCTTTAAGTTGCGCTTGTTTCCTTCTAGTGAGTGTGCATGTGTGGAAACAATAGATTATTACATCTCCTCTTCTGGCACCTATATGTTGATGTCATTAAAATAGATCTAATTTATTTCAACTGGTTTTATGTATTTTTGTAACATCTAACAAGCAGGGGGAACCATATTAGCTACATACATGTATTGAATAAGCCAGGATTGTCAGAATGTACTTTCCAGGATGTACAGAATTTTTTCAACTGGGTTCTTCTTAAAGCTTTGGAAAAATCTTTAAAGGCTGCTGCCTTCTTACTACAGAGTGACATGGGAGTGGATTTTCTCTCCTGTCCCATCCCACTCCCACAGAAAAATGTCTTGTCCCATCCCAATCCCAGGCCAGCATAAAAAAAAAATCCTGTCCCGTCCCACTCCTGGTAAATTGACTCCCACTCCCATCCCGCTCCCATTTAGAACGACTCCCACTCCTGTGCCACTCCCATTTTTGTTTTCTTCATTTAGTCTTTTGGCAATTTCTTTGAAGGACCAGTTAGGTCCCTGTTTTTAGCTGTAGTAAAGGCCAGTTAAAGTAAACAGAATAATAATGAAGAAATAACAGACCATGTCTTTCTTAGCTGAATAAACACAATGTACATAGTTGTATTTTACTCATTTATTAAGTGATTGTTTCCTTTGAACAATGACATCACTTTTGTATTTCAAATTGCTGAACGAAAGTAAATTGCACCTAGCAAGAGAACTGTACTTGGTGAATAAAAGTGCAAAAAGGCATTACCTTCACAATTTAGAAACTGTATCTCAATGGTTCACAGCCCTGGGCCTCAGGGACCCCTTCCCTGCAGGTTTTAGATGTACGTCTGCTCCAGAACACCTGATTTAAATTCTGACATGACCTCTTATACAGGCATCAAGAATGGAGGGTCAAACTGGACAAAATTAAAACAATAAAATCATCACTAAATAAATAAATGTTGTGAATGTCCCATAAGTGAAGTAAATGTAACATGAAATAAATGTAACATTAAATGTGCCATTAAATTAAAGGTACCATTTATTTATTTAATACATCATTAGAAACAATAAATGTACCATTATATCATGAAATGGAATATTATGCAATTAAATGTGCCACTGAATAATTAAGTATAATTTTAAAGAAGACATGAAGTAATTAGTGGTACACTTAATATTTAATGATGTATTAAATAAATTGTACATTTAATGGTACATAAATTTTTTTTTATATTTCACAATGTATTTATTTAATATCTTCCCTTGATGAAGACTTTCCCTCTCTACTGTGGCAAGGCTCTGAAATCTTTAGCGCACATGCAGCAATTTTGTTGGTCAGATGAGACTTGACACATGTTGGTACTTTTTGTTTGATGAATGAAGAGATGCAGGGCTGACTCAATCCAGAATTTGCCTTACAAGTGTCCCTTAATCACTGGTGTCCTTGATTACGACTAAACACGTTTTACAAGCAGCAGACTGCGTGTTAACACCGCTACATTCAACTCTTCTGAACTTCGGTAATATTTGCGACTTTCCTGTCAGCTCTATGAGTTTATTAGATAAGTCCTTACTTCTGACTTTACGTTACAAATCCAATTTTATCACGTCCAGTTCTTTACCTGCATTTGCTCCCTCCATTGATGCGTTCTGAATGCAGGTGGAAAACATCAATCAGAAGCACTGTTGGCTTGTGGGTCGTGTTGTTCGTTTGACTCGCATTATAGTATATGCTTCTTGGAAAAAAACTACACAATGGCAGCGTCGATCCAAGTATTTTTTTCTTAAAGTTTATAACAAAGTCTCAGTTTTAAATTTCCAAAGACAATTGATCCTAGTTTGTTTTCCCTCCTATATTTTTGTCATATTTTTGTTGATGAAAGGACTGGATAATAATGCAGACACTGAACCTGTCTGAACCTCGGTGGGGAAGTAAATCAGCTCTATTTCAGAAATAAAAGAAGGCAACCAAGATAAAGTTGGTTTAACTGTGTTACAGCATCTGGACACCCTCGTCAGGACTGTGAAAAAGCACAACATTAAACCTTTATATTGCTTTACAAATAACAATTATTTTAATGACTGCATTATCAGAAGTAGAAAAGCTGCTCAATCAAACAAAGGTCCAGCACAGTAATTAAAGCCTGGAGATGATGGCTGAAGGAGAAGTAATGGCCAGACACCAACTCCTGTATTTTTTTTTTCCAGATGTCTCCTACAAAGGAGAAAATATGCACCAAAAAGTAAGAAATTATGCATTATTTTTAAAACACAAATATTAGCATTTAACTTTCAAGAAACATTGATGAGACCCACATGACAATAAATGTTATATCTCCTAAAATAATAAAAGTAATAATGGAAGTTCCTACAATTCCCTGAAAATGTATATAATAGATGTTAAATGCATTTAACAAGTTTTAACAAGTTAAAAACGTAAAAAAAAAAACTACTCTATTCAGTTTGAGTTATCTTTACTTTAAACATGGTCTACCAGTATCTGTAATATCTGGTTAGGAGGTTTAACTGTTTCCTACAGACTATTAATGACATTTTCTGTAATATGTTTTGACTGAAATGGAAGTCACCACGCAATAGAGGAAAGGGAATTAGCTGCTGTTGTCTTCAGACAAGCAAGTTCACACAGTAAAGACACGTGACATTCACTGCTGTCAAATGTTTGTTTGTTCACATTTTCATGATTAAAATCAGCTCCTTCTAAAAATTGGATATTCATAGATTTGTCTTCATTCACAAAAGTAGCAAATCTCAAGGACGGCTTGATGTAGTCCTGCTACAGCAAATTAGGATCAGCTAAGCCCCAGCGATCTATAGTTGCCACACAAGCACACCCACTACAAGGAAACAAACGTACCCCAAAGAAGACTATAACCTCATTGTTGCACACTGTCATTATATTGCCTGGAACGGTTACTAGGCAATGATACTGCTTCCATCTGAGAGAGAGCACACAGAATTCAATTTACTTCAAAAATACTTCATTAATCCTAAAGGGAAATTAAGTGTTGTTGTAGCTCATATTATGCAGGTTTCTTCAAAGAGCCATTGTAGATGCTAATGGCTGTGGGCAGGAAGGATCTCCTGTAGAGGTCTGTCTTACAGCAGATCTGAAGAAGCCTCTGACTGAAGACACTCTGTTGCTGTACAACAGTCTCATCAGGAGGATGCTTAGGGTTCTCCATAATGTTCTTCCTGCTTTTGGTTGATAGAGGATCCAAATGCTGAAAAGAGGCAGGTAGAATCATAGTAAGTGTTTAATTAAATAGGTGAAGTCCAAACCTAAAGAACCTAAGGAACAAAACCTTCTCAGAATATGGAAGGTGAACAGAGGGACCATGAGATAAATTAGAAACAACACGAGAATCCAACAAGGACTGAGAATGAACCAATGAGAACCAGAAGGAACCAGAGATGGAACTAAATCAGAAAGTTGATTGTGGAACAAGGAATTGTTGAGGCTACTGAATAGAAATGTGCAAGGGGAGGTTCAAGGAGTACTGTAACTCAGGAAAAGATAACCAATGGACATTGGCTAAGGAAAACTAATTGCATCAAGCACAAAATATTCTACTCAGTGGAAAGACTAGAAGTGACAAAAAAAGCTCAGAAACTGGTGCAAATAGCAAGCAGGAAGGGAAAAACAGAACTCCAGGAAAGACAGATTACAAGATAAAACAGGAACTGAGATCTATAATAGGAAAACAAATATTTCCACAGTATCACAGCACGTATTCTACTTTGTCATCTGGACAGAAGAGATGTTTAGAGATGTTAGATGTTTTAGCCTGCTACTAATTTCATCTGAAATCAGACATTTTGTTCTGAAACTGATAAGAAACACAAAACACATCAGTCCCTTACTTGCAGTGTATCTGCCTGTATGTGTCCTAACTGACCTAATAATTCTTCCTGTTATCAGAGAGATAGCATGAGTTAGAAAAAGCAATGTTGTGGATGTTTCACTCCGGCCTGCTCTGAGCTATTCTAATGGCTCTGCTGTCCAGCCTCTGTCTTCAAACACCATATTTTATGTATCCTCACCTGGTCAGCTGGCTTCCTGCTCAGCAGTCGATCATCCAGCTGCTCCACCTATATTGAGCCATCTATTTTCTTCCTTACATCACTATAGGTCATTATCTTTTGCCCAATAAAAGCTGCATTATAGCGCATTGATAGGAAAAAATTAAAAATACTTTGACTGGAAGTAGTGAGAGTGCTACAGATAAACATGCCGCCATTCCCAAATGCTAGATTTGTTTTCTGTTACTGTGTGATGATGTGATTTCTGGAACATACTTTAGGATCTTTAACAGCCTTCATCTTTGTAATGAAGATTTCTCAAAAATAATTTAAGTATTTTGTAGCATGAATGATGAAATTAAACATAAAATCGAGAACAAATTTAGTTCTTTCAAAAAATAGAGGTTCACATATTTACGTCTAATCTTTTTTTATTTCCGGGAAAAAAAGTGATTTAATTACAGATAAACACCAAAAATGTATTCTATTTTACTCATTAAATAAAATTGTGTATTCTGAGAAACAAGTGAGAACACCCTACTACCTTCTCCAGTTAGTGTTACCTGCTTTGATGAAAATAACTTCAGTGAGATACTCTTTTTAGCCATCTCTCTGAGTAATGTCACTTTCAGCTTTGTGATGTTTGAGGAGTTTATTGTATGTAAAGCCTATTTCACATCACCCGACATTATGTGAATGAGATCAAGATCTAGGCTTTGAATTAGTCCAGGACTTTCCATTTCTTAATTCGTGGCCAGTCTTTGGTGGATTTGCTTGTATGTTTTGGATCTTTGTTATGTTGCAGGGCCCAGTTCTGCCTAAGGTTTAATTTTTTACAGATGTTCCTACCTTGTCCTCTATCACCCTCTGATACACGGTAAATTTCATGTTGGATTGTAGTTGATTTTGAGCTGGCCCAGTCCTTCTGCAGCAAACCACAACACTTCCACCTCATGCTTCACAGTTGTTATGAGTTTCCTTTTCCTGGGATGCTGTATTTGATTTATGTCAGATTTGTCTTCTTTTCTGGTTTCCAAATAGTTCCATTTTAATTTTATCCATCCGAAGAAGTTCTAGTCGTCGTCTACGTTTTATCTAGCAAACGTTTGTCCTGCCTCCATGTTTATCTTTGAGAGCTACATATTCCTATATTCATTCGTGGCATAATAAACGTTTATAATAACGCTGTAGGTCCTGTGAAAACATGTGAGAATCTTTTGAAAATTTCTTTTAGCATCTTGCAGTGTGTTTTCAGGGTGAAGTTGCAAGGTAGGCCAGACCTGGGCATGTTGGCTGCTGATTTAAATGTGTTGCAGTTGTACAATTATCATTCTGAAGGCCTTAGACAGCTTGTTCAATCTTACTCCAACAGTCAGCATCACACAAGACTAAATGTCTGAGGTTTAAACAGAACAAAATCCAAGGCCTGGTAACAATGTTATAATTATGTACACCTTATGTGACACACCTGTATTTTTAAGCCATTTTAAGTGGGAATAGATGTGAGGGGTGTCCTAATTTGTTTCTCAGCAGAAATTTCCTTTTTCAATACATTTTACATTTTAAAAGGTCCTTTTCTCATTTGTTTTTTTGATTATTTATGTTTTTTGAACTTCTCAATATTGTTAAAATTTATATTAGAAATCCTTACATCCAAATAGATTAGAAAAACACAGGTTGTTGTACGGTGCCCTGCATTTTTACATGAATATATTACCCAAATATTTTTTTCATTTTAATTCACTAAATCTTTTTTAGAATAGAAAATCAGTGGTATTTGTACATTTCTTATTACTTTTACCTGAAAGTGACACAATGCCATGAAAAGTAAATGCAAAAATGAGTGTTCCTGTGTTGCAAATTCAAATAATTACTCCTAATCCAAATGTTTCACATCTCTGTGATCTATGTTTAGTGTCTTTTAACATCCAATCATCTTCTAACAAGGTCTAACATAATCAACCAATAATCAGTTTAGATTGAATTCAGTTGGTACAGTTCACTAAAGTGCATGCAGAACCTTCAATGACACAATTAGTTCAAATCAGGTACACAACCAGAGCAGTTCCTAAGACATTTTCTCCTGTCATCAGCTTAAGCTGGTGCAAATTAACTGCTTTAGTGTTAAGGTGTATTTTGCAGTCACCCTTAAGGCCAGCCACATATTTAAAAAATGTCATCCTACAGAAGCACAAGAAAAATATTTTTCTTGTATCTTCTTTCCTGTAGTTTCGCTGTGCAGGCAGTACATTTTTTTTTATCAAACATATTTGTATACATGTTTTAATGTCAGTAAAAAGGTTGTTTCAATGAATGGGGACATAAGACTGATCACACAAACAGGAAGATTGAAGTCTCTGTATTTTGACTCCAGTACAACCGTGCAAACTTTGACGAGTAATTTCCTCTGTTGGCAAGAGAAATAACAATGTAATCACAGTCGGTAGTTATTGTGCACTAGCTTGGCTGGAATAAAAAGAGATGACATTTTGTGATATCCGGGGCTCTTACTGTTCAAATTGTGTACTTTAATTAGGAATTTGTTTTGACATTTTTCAGAAGATTTTAATAATAACACAAAAAAAATTTTTTTCAATCATGGTTATATGTTGGGTGAACCCATCTATTATCAAAAAACACTGTTTGCTCCTTTTAAATAATTACAACAGAATCTACCCAAATGACCCTAAGCAAAGATCTACATAACCTGGAAGTTTTGCCGTATAACATACAATGATTATATATGGATTTAAATGGCAGCTAAGGTACTCATTTTCAGTCATTTTATTTAGTACTTTGTTAATATAGGGAATAGTGTTGATTTTCAACAGACATGAAACACTTCAACATTTGTTTCCTAAGGTAATTTTCAGGGCTTGTCCTTTAATGTGATCTGTTTTCTTGTAGATAGTGTGCACCAACAGTAAGTAAGTTTGAGGGGCCCTGACAGACCCCTGCATGTTTCACCCAGTGTTGCACTGAGGTTGCTGAATATGGAGCCATAGGGAAGGCAAAATAATATTGGCAGGAGAAGGTAGGTGAACCATGAAAAACAGAAAAAGAATGCAAAAACAAATGAAAGGAATTCAAAAATGCCAATCAGCATTGTTCAATAAGAAAAATAAGGAGACACTTGAAGAAACCCAGTGATCAAGTAACTGGAAGAAAGTCAAAATCATGCCAAACAGCAAAGACACAAGCCTCAATATGTCTGGAACAAGATTATTTGGAGGGGTGAGACCAAAACTACACTTTATAGCCACAAATGATGGTTTGGGGATGTGTGAGCTACAAAGGCAGAGTGAAAGTTTCAACTGATGGCAAAATGAATGCAGCATGATATCAGAAAGTACTGGAGGATTTTTACACTCAGCCTGGAAGCTTTGCATGTAATGTAGGTGGAGGTTCCCACACGATGATCCAGAACAAAAGCCCAAGTCAATCTTAGTCCAAGAATGTACAGGAACTAAAGGCTTTTTCAAATAGAAGAATGGTCAGCTTTAGAGAAAAATAATCTACTACTAACTCGACTAATCTACAGCTACCAAAAAATATGTTAAGATGTCATTGGTATTGAGGGGGTTAATCAGAATATATAAACTTTTGATCATGGTCAGTGGGTAATTTTTGTTGTCATTATGATTTTCCTTGGAAAATGGTCAAATATCTGTAATTCTGCCAGGGCAAGTAAATTTATAAGAACAACAGTACTTCAATTAGAAATGCACCAGGAAATCGGCTGGTCTTGTGATCAGCTCTGATTGGTGTGTAGCTGGTCGCAAACTATAATTTCGATTGTTTTCAGTGTGCACACAATCCCTAGGTGTTGCTAGGTTGCATTGAGAACAACAGTTTTCAGTGTGGACACTGTTATTGAGAGTTGTGTTGGAACACTTGTTTGCTGAATATTGGACCATTTGCACGTTGCTGGACGCCACTATGCCTTTCCAACGTCATCGGCCATTTTGTACCGCTGGATAGTCTGTTCTACAAAACCCAGCAGCCACTGCGGCTGATATGACGGGGCCGTCCCAGGTCTGACGTCACAAGAGGCAATATAGGGAGGAACATTTGAAAGAAGCTTTGCTTTTCACGCTGGAAGCCGGACCAGCAACTGAAACGCATCAATTTCTGGAGAAGAATCCCAAGTGGATTTCATTTATTCTCCTTCGTTGGTCAACGAAAAATTCATGAACGAGGTTTCTGGAATGAGAAGGCTAGAAATTTCACTTTGCCGATCAAAGACGTGAGTTTAACACGTAACCAAAACCACGGAGTTTCAAGGAGACGCAACTTTCCCTCCTTGCTTGGTTCTAGTCGACTGCTGACGGTCAGATCATATTTTTCCTTTTTGCCAAGGAGGACAAAGGACGAAGATTGACCGCTCTTCCCGAAGTTAACTGTGGACGCACATTAACTTCCAACTTTCCCCTTCCTCCTCTCTCTCTCTGCTCAGAAGGAAGACTCCAACAAAGTAAAACCCATCTTTTTTTATTTTTCCTTTATTTCTTTATTAAGGATAGCATGGGCAGGATAGAGTAAGAAATTTATTAGAGTCGCCATTTAGAGTCTAATGTGTTCTGAATTGTATGTGCATGCCATTGTTTTGAAACTTGCTGGTACTTTCGGAGACCGCCGTGTCTCACAAGTGTGTCTTTACCGTGCAAACACCAGCGCGCAGGTGCGCTGTGAAACTGAACTGTTATAATAACCTCATGGGGAAATTCACCATTTTCTTTGTCTTCAACTTTATGGCTTACTACCTTGCCGCCAAAAGTTTTATAACTCTTTGTGTGCTCACCCCAGAGTTGGGGGATGTTTTATGACTGTTCATTTCACTGAGCTACACTTTCTGGCGGGCTGCGCTCCCAAAACTTCGTTCAACACCATATTCCCTTGTCATATTATCACTTTGGCCATAACTGCTGTTTTGCTTTATTTTGTTTAGTTAGATATTTTACCCCCTTTTTGTGTAGAACTTTGCATGTTTGAGTAGGTGAAGATTATTAAATAGGAAGAGCAAATTGTATCAGGCTGCGATTTAATAAATATTAACATAGATAAAGAGAAGGCGTTTTGTGTTTATTTTGTGCAAGAGTGATTCGTCAGTCAAAATAAGGTTAAAAGTTCCCCACGTTTCGGTATAAACGGTTGATTAAACAGTGACATCTCTGGTAATAGTTATTAATTATTACTGAGTATTTAACGGTTGTAATTATCAAAGGCTTTGAGCCACAGTTACAACACCAGAAGACATCCCTGGTCTTCGATTCATAAATGAGGATTTTGGTTAAGAAATTAATTTTGTCAAATTATGATTGTTAATTATAATTCTTGATAAATATTAATTAATTGATAATCATAATTCCAACACTTGTGAGATGTTTAAGTCACCTCAACTGGCTCCTCTCAATGTGGAGGAGCAGCGGCTCTACTCCGAGCTCCTCCCGGATGGCCGAGCTCCTCACCCTATCTCTAAGGGAGTGCCCGGCCACCCTGCAGAGCCGCTTGTATCCGGGATCTCGTTCTTTCTGTCATGACCCAAAGTTCATGACCATAGGCTCAGCTCTCTCTTCACCACAATGGACTGGCGCAGTGTCCCCATTATTGCGGCAGCCGAACCAATGCTTCTGTCGATCTCCAGCTCCTCCCTTCCAACCCGAAGACGACAAACCATCCTTTTCCAGTCGAGAACCATGGTTTCGGACTTGGACGGTCCGATGCTTATCCCAGCTGCTTCACACTCAACTGCAAACCGCCCTAGTGCATGCTGTAGGTCTTGGTTTGAGGTGGCCAGCAGGACCACATCATCTGCAAAAAGAAGAGACCAAATCCACTGGTCCCCAAGCCAGACCCCCTCCGGCCCTTGGCTCCGCCTAGAAATCCTGTCCATAAAAGTTATCAACATGTGCTGCAAGCCAACCACAGCCAATAGGACTCCTTCTTCAGCTTGACAGCATCCCTTACTGCCGGTGTCCCCCACTGGGTTCGGGGATTGCCACCGTGACAGGCACTGCAGACCTTACCGCCACAGCAGCGGGCAGCAGGATCGACACTAGATGCGGAGAACATGGTACACTCATACTCTGTGTCTCCAGCCTCCCTATGCAGCACCCCCGACAGTGAAGCCAAGAATGATGGGTACTGCACACTATCGATTGGTCCGTAGGCTGAAACAACAGTCAGAGACCTGTCCCCGACCCGAAGGCGTGGGGATGTGACCCTCTCATCCACTGGAGTAAACCCCAACATGAGACAGCTGAGCTAGGGCACAACAAGCAAACCCACCCCAGCTCACCGCCTATCCCTGTGGGCCACTCCAGAGTAGAAGAGAGTCCAACCTCTCTCGAGGAGCTGGGTTCCAGAGCCCACGCTGTGCGTGGAGGTGAGCCCGACTATTTCTAGTCGATATCTCTCGACTTCCCAAACAAGCTCAGCCCCCCCCCCCCCCCCACCCCCCCAGCGAGGTGACATTCCACTTCCCTAGAGCCAGCCTAAGCATCCGGAAATCTGGTCATGAAGGTCTCCTCCTTTGTCCGCTGCCCGATTCTCTTCACCGGTCCCTCATTGTTCCCCCTGCAGGTGGTGGATCCACTGAAGGATGGCCTTGTGTCTCTCGTTCAGGCTTGGCCCGACCGGGTCGGTGTGTTTGCCCTATGTCTTCCTGTGCTTCACTGATGGGTTAGCAACCTTCCAGAACATTGTCCACCTGTCCTTTGCTGCTGTTAGGTGCTGAGTGTCATAGGTTTTTTATTGTTCTCGCCACTCTCATGACTGTCCACCTTCATATTACGAACTCGTCATGTACACCCACACAACACAAACCCACTTATTACAAACACGAATTAGTATCACAACAATGTGGCCTGTCAACTTTGATGTTGGATGCAGAAGCAAAATTGTCCTGGCACATTAAAGCAACCAACTTCATGCTTCAAATGCAGACAGGAGAGTACAGTACATATGGGGAAAAAAGTGGCACCATTTAAAGTGTAACTACTGTAACTATTTCATGGTTCTAGACTAAGATCCTAGTGGTCTGTAGATGACAGACTTGAGCTTGAGACAAACAGGGTGTCTCGCCAATAGACAGCACCTTGTCTCTGCTCCAGTCAACTACATCCCACTACACATTACTGAGCAAAGGAGGAATTGAAAGTGTTTATTTTTTTTTTTTTCTTTTGCCTATGCAATGGCAACATCAATAAAATCAGTAAGTAGTTCAGGTTTCTGTTTCGCCTCAATGCAGTTACTTTAGCCAAAACATTTTCTACACTATTCCATGGTAGACTATTGTCACAAATCCCCGTTGATGCATATCCAACACATTCCAAAGATTACAATTGGGGCACATCTAGTGGTTGGAGTTATGCCTAATGATGCATTGTTTAGCTAATAAGCAGATAAAATTTTAATCTGTTTTATTAAATTTACAATGTCTACTTCAGTTAAAATCAGCTTGACCTTAAAAGTACAGTTAACAGACTTTCAATACATATAAAATAAATCAGGCAGTATGCGCTTTTTGTGGAGCTACAGCTTGTCATTCTTGCTCAGTTTTACAGCTTATTGACAGAAGAGACTAGTCTGTGAAAGTGTCAGAAAAAAAATTACTAACTTGGTCAGTTGAAAACCAATCTTGACAGCAGTGCAAAGCCTTTGCGGTTGCAGGTTTTTTTTTTTTTGTAGTAGCAGTAGTAACCGTGTTGAGCAGCTACCGCAACTTCCTGATCCTTTGAAACGATTGTCCCTGTTCACCCTCTGTGGTGCTGAACTTGCTGAATGGACCAGTGAACTGAAGGGGGAGAGGAAGTGAATAGGTGTCTACACGGTACTCAATCTCCAAGCTGGTTGCTCTGTATTGAAATAATATTTTCTAATCCTGCAATAAAAAACAATCCTCCAGTGGAAGGGACGAAGACTTCAGTAATCTAGGTGGTGCTAAAATGTACTAAACCAGGAACAGGATTTCCAATAAAAGGTTCTCACGTGGCTGCCGCCTTGTGGTAGCAGTAGCACACTGCTGTCTGATTATCAACAAATGCAGGACACAAAGAGCAAGCAAATTTAGTTTTATTTAGTTGAAATTGCAAGGAGTAACTGTTCAAAGCTTCAACAATTGATGTCCAACCCTGGTAGAAACAAAATAATGTCATGATCTTCCAGTGTTAGGTGTTTGAGTTTTAGTTTCTGTATAGTTTCTGTTTCTTCCCCGTTGTTTATCTTCTCTTATTGCAGCCATTTTAGTTAGTTCTTTGTAGATTATGCTCTTGGTTCATTCTTATGTTCATTTTGTATTGTTTTCTGCATTCCTCTGTCTGCTCCTATTCATTTTCTCTTCTTTCCCTCAGCTCTCTCACTTCATTAGTCCCAGCTGTTCCTCATATTCTCTAGATTACTCACACCTGCATTCTGTCATTTTTCCATTCATCCCTCAGTATTTAGGCTTACCTGTTAATTTGCTCAATGATGGATTTTCCCATTATACTTCTCATTTCACACCCTGCCTTCATGCCTGTGATTCCTCCTGAATTCTCTTTTGGCGTAACAGCTACATTTGATTTATATGAATCAGACTCATAGTTACGGCCAACGCTTGGAGGTGAGGTGGAGGGTATTCAGCTTATTCAATCTCCAATCATAACACTACATACCTTTAATTGTTACATATGAGCTAAATTTGAAGAAAAGTTTATAATGAACTGAGATATTGTTTTCCCTGTTTTCCTTTTTTCAGGTTGACTATAAATGCTGAATGCCAGCTGCAGCTACACAACTTTCCAATGGATGAACACTCATGCCCGCTCATCTTCTCCAGCTGTGAGTACACCTTGTTCGGTGGAATACTTCAGGAAATCCTTTATTGACATTTATTTACTGCTGCAAGGACTGAATGCATTTTTTAATCAATCTGTGTATTATATGGATTTATAAAGGCCTGCAGAAGAGATACATGACTGTATGCAGACCTCCAGTGGTGCTTTGGTGTTATTGATTGATTGATTGATTGATTTTTTTGTCAATGAAACAGGCAGGAGAAAGTGTTTAAAATTTCATGTCTATACATGCCCGGACACTTTCGTGGAATTTAGGAATTTCCTCACTACTTTAAAACTTCCACAGAGCAGATGCTTTCACCCACCTGGCTGAAAAAGATTGATCACTGTGCTGCCAGCGACTATGGAGAGCCACATGGCGTGCTCAGTGACTACTGTTCATTTATCAAAAGCTAGACACAAGCTGCTCTATCTGCAAGTCATCACTGGCAGACCTTGTGAATGCCCCTATATAACATCTATATATCTATAAAATTAAAGAATTATATTTAGTTAAAAACAACGTGCATTTAGGTCCAGTATAATTCTTGGTTATATTTGTACCAGGTACAAATAATATGTATACTTGAATAGTATTTAAAACTGCAGTGCCAGTTAAATATTACATAAGCTCAACTTGGGCATGGATGTCATGTCTTTGGCATTACTTTTTTTTTTGGCTTTTAATGATTTATGCAACCTTTTCCATTTGTGGAAGTGGAACAATAACAACATTAACAATTTTTTAAAACAGAATTTGGTTTGAAGTTTAAAAATTTTAATATTGTATTTTTTGTATGTATAATTTTGGCCACATGTGGATTTATACATGCATTCCCACTAATATTAGGTCAACTGTCCTTCTGCAAGTTGCAGAGATACCATATACTTTTTTTTAGCTGTTAGCAATTTTCGCACACAGTTCTGGTTCAATATTGGACCACTCCTATAATCAGAATCGGTTGCGTTCGTTTAATCCTGATTTTTGGACTAAACCAGGTCAACATTAATATTCTGGATTGCCCTTTTCAACTCTTTTCAAAATCTATGGACTATGATGAAAAACTGGATCTGTGGCACGAAACCAACCAATTTAAAATAAACTTCAACATTTTGGATAAGAGGAAAGGGTAAATATCAGTCAGAATTATGATAAATAATTTTTACTGGATGATATAATATTCAGCTGGCCAGGTTCTGCTACACCAAAGCATTCCCAGAGGTCCTAGTCTTTGTCTATATTCTTTGGGCCAAACTCAAACTACCCTTCGTGTTTTATAGAGATAGGTTTTTACCCCGTAAATCTCTCATGAAAGTTAAACTTGTGCACGCTGTTTCTAACTGTAAAAATACTTAAAAAATGCATTTCTAAATCTTCAATAGCTGCTGTCTGTCATTTGTTGATATTTGACTTCTTTTAGCATCTTGCGGCCTGCTTTCAGGGTGAACTTGCTTGGACAACTAGATGTGAAGACTTGATTTTTTTGTGATGCCTTTGTTATTTTTGCCATTTTAGGCTTTACAAAAATAAAACATGTTTTTTTGACAAAACACTTTAAAACATCTTTTCTTCAGTTTTTAATGTTTATTAATATATATATATATATATATATATATATATATATACTCCTCATTCAAAGAGTTTTCTTTATTTTCATAACTATTAATATTGTAGCTTCACACTGAAGGCATCAAAACTATGAATTAACACATGTGGAATTATATACTGAACAAAAAAGTGTGAAACAGCTGAAAATATGTCTTATATTCTAGGTTCTTCAAAGTAGCCACCTTTTGCTTTGATTACTGCTCCGCACACTCTTGGCATTCTGTTGATGAGCTTCAAGAGGTAGTCACCTGAAATGGTTTTCCAACAGTCTTGAAGGAGTTCCCAGAGATGTTTAGCACTTGTTGGCCCTTTTGCCTTCACTCTGCGGTCCAGCTCACCCCAAACCATCTCGAGATTTTGTTGAGATTTAGGTGTCCAAAATTTTTCACAAGATTATACATTATGATGGTTCTATGATTGCAATTAATTTTAAAACGATCAATTAGTTCCTGTCTGTGGTTGCTCAGAAGCTGCCTTTTTAAAGGCGTTCAGTCCATCTGATAGGTCCTGCAACGATCTTATTGCTGCTTTGAGGAATAGAACAGCAGGTTGAAAATGAAGCTTGAGGTGTGGATAATGTGTCATCTTCTGTGGTTCTATAGTGGCATCAGAGACTCATTCAGTGTGATTGCACCTCATGCAGCCTATTAGGGCTTAAAGCCTGCTTGCTGGAGTGCCTTGTCTGTGGACCCATCCTGCTGTGATCCATTAGACACATTTCCTTACCAAAGAATAGTCCACATGTTTCTATGGCAATGTCTCTCTTTCATTTAAAAAAGTCAGATTTATTTATTTTCAGAGCCATTATACCTGTTGGTCTCTGCATTCAGAACACCACGCAGATTGTAATTTCAAGACTGAGAGGAAGCTACAGGAGAGGAAGAAATGTTTTCTCATTTAAAGTTTGATTAGTTTTTGTAGGTCTATTATAAAAGGTACTTTAATCCATGTTTCATAAATTAAGGTTATATGTAACCTCAACTAATTCTTTAATAATAAAAACGGTTTTACGGATGTCTCACTTGGGCATTTTTGCCTTTTTAACCTTGTCAGGACTGATCGATGTCAGTGACTTTCTTCAGATTGGTGCATGATTTGAGATCTTTTAGCCTACTTCATGTTGTCATGCTATATTTCCGTAATTCTTTGATTCAACAGGTGTTGTTAGTAAAACCTAACCCAAAATGTGTTCAATCCCAGTTCATTTACAGTGTGACATAGTGGGCAATTAGTGGGTTTCCTTTAGATTGAAAAACGTTTTATCCAATTTGAATAAATAACTAACTCTGACTGCACTGTTCAATGGTTAGGATTAATTGGAATGTATGAACCTGACTGTTGTGAAGAGCCTTGAGACGACATGTGTTGTGAATTGGCGCTATATAAATAAACTGAATTGAATTTTCATAGATTAGGGCAACATTTTCACCAACAAATAATGTTGTGGTTAATTTTAAGCGATAACACATTATCAAGCAGGATCTTAAATTTCTTGGTTTTTCTACTAGAGATGGTAATTGTCCCTGCTGAAGGCACTAGGGGGGTTTGGCAAGCACAGCAGACAGGGAAATCATTAACCCATCATTAACCTGACATGATCAATTGTAAAAAGCATTCCAAGGCTCAGCTTGCATTGTGTGAAGGTTAGGCCCCAGATCAAGACTGATTCCCTACATTATTGCGCCAAAGCTTTCATTTAATTTACTTTTCTTCTCCTTTTGTCTTCCTTCCAGGCCGATTTTTCATTAGCCAGCCTGCAGCTCAAGACAAATTTAGCTCAGGGTGGCCCTAGTTCTGTCTGCATGGGGTATCAATCATTAGGATGTGCCATGTAGTGCCAAGGGTCACAAACACATGCTCTGTGTAATTCCAGACGGATACTCGCAAGATGAGATGATTTACAAGTGGAGGAAGAACTCTGTTGAGGCGGCTGACCAGAAATCCTGGCGTCTATACCAATTTGAGTTCATGGGCCTGAGAAACACCACAGACATAATAAAGACGACAGCAGGTAAAGTCGGAAGAATCATTCATCACTGACAACTTGAAATTAATTCATCATCAGTGTCAACATGTATGAGACGGATTCATCTAAACACCAATTCTTCTTTTCACTTATTTTGAAGAAAAAAAAAACTATTTCAGGTGTTACAGATTAATTACCTAGACCTATATGAATGGTAAATGACTACAAATGTATGCAATGTTATATGTAAACCTAGCCCTGAAACCAAAAATATAAAGTAGAAAAGAATTGAGAAGAAATGACTAACAAGATGAAGTACCACTATGGTTTATGTAAAACCTCTATGACAGTTGTGAACATAAAGATATGCAAAGGACAAGGCAGGACATTTGGCAGTGATGTTTTTTTTTTTTTTCAAAGTCCATGCTAAAATAAAGTTATCTTTTATAAGATACATTTCTATGTTTAGATTACTTAAAAAAGTGCCCTTGGCTTATTTTCAAAGAAAGCTTAAAATACTAACAATACTCTTTTTTTTTTTTTTTTTTTTTGTCTTTCTTTTTCTATAAATCCATTTTTTAACCTTTTTAAAGGTTTAAATGCTTCTGACTCTCTAAATCTTGTGTAACACTGATCCAAAAACTTGCAAATGTTCGAGGATGGGTGGAGTGTGTGACATAGGGACAACCACATAATTGCTAACAACACAAGAAAAAATGCAGCAGCTAAGACATTTAGAATTACATTTGCTACTGCTAGAACTCTGGTTGTGCAGTAATCCCAATTAGTTTATCACGTCTCGTTGATTTTGTTTATATTTTTAGTATTCTATTATTTTGACATTGTGCTGTTGTTGCTGTCATTTTGATGGTTTTCCCCAACCATTTTCTTTTTACATTCTCTTTTGTCATCTTTGTCTCCTCATTATTGTTCCTGTCGATTCAATTTGCTGTCAGAACCAGATGTGGTCTGTCTCTTCTTTAAGTCAAGTCAAGTCAAGTTTATTTATGTAGCGCTTTTCAGCAACAAGGCACTCAAAGCACTGTACATGAGGAAAAACATTACAATGATACAGAAAATCAAACATAGAAAAACAAATCAAATAACATTAATAATCCTTGGGAGTTTACTGGTAAGAGCTGGTTCTAATCCAATCTTTCTAATAGAGGTAATTAGCTAATTAAGTCCTCTGTGGTAAGGAATTCATCCTGTGCTAGAAGAAAAATGATAATATTACTCCTTGAGGTCGCTGGTATGAGGCAGTGTGGTCCCATCATTCAAATAGTAACAGTCATGGTCACTCACTGAAGTCAAAGTAGAGAAGCTGGGTCACTGGTAGGTTCAAATTTTTTAAATACTAATAATGTTTGGCTTTCACTGGTCACTGAAATTGTTGTAATACAATGCGTCTAAGAAATCAAAAAATCTCTGTTCATTGGTGTAAAAACAGCTGTAGTCAAATTTTCAAATACTAATAATACATTCAGTGCTCAATGCTCAAAGGCTGCAACTCAATACAGTTAAATATGCAACAGGAAGAATATCACACCTGACTGTTTTGTAGACTAAAGTAACTAGACCTACCATAACTGTTTGCTAAAGCTCTTAGTACACGACATGCAAAACAAAAATAAATACATCAATAAAATAGGGAGTTTGTTTCCATTGTCATCTATAGATTCAACTAAGTTTCTTTATATTTGGCATTTATATTCTATTAAAGTATTTGCAGCTTCTATTAACTAAGCTTAACACAAATAGTAAGGAAATTTGAGTTTGGTTAGTTAACAACATTTTCATGGGCGCCACCCACATACTCAACTCTCAAAAGCATTTTCCTTACAAACATGGCACCAGTTACAGCAGATATCCAATGGTGTAATATTTATCACCTGCAAGGATTGTGACAATGAAGAAATAATTAAACACAAAGTTCTTTTATGTGCTGAGTTTAGTTGTCTTGAAAATTGACATTAGATTCATAATTTGCTACTTTTGCGATTGCTTTGTTTTTACTTTAACTACAGGTGACTACGTGGTGATGACTGTGTATTTTGACTTGAGCAGAAGAATGGGTTACTTCACCATCCAGACTTACATCCCCTGCATACTCACCGTGGTTCTCTCCTGGGTGTCCTTCTGGATCAAAAAGGATGCCACTCCAGCCAGAACAGCTTTAGGTATTTCAAATTTTAGAACTTAATTGCAACATTTCATATATTCATCTTCCATCACATTTATTATTTTTCCACTGAATTTGCTTTATCTATGTTCACTGACACTGCTTAGACATTTGGCAATTGAGTCATTCATTGTGCACCTTCTGCTTTGTTGTGCCATGTTTTGTGCATACTCTCTCTGTTGATGTGCAGACCACTAGAGTTCATGAAGGTAAATTATTTTACTTTTTCTCAGTTTTGATTTGATTTATTCTTCCTATGATTAATTTGCAACTGTTCGAAAGATAGTAAATGTGTGATCTTTTAAGCAGTTGGTAAGGAAAAAAGGCAAACTGTTCCAACAGCCAGTGCCATCATCTGTGTTGTGTTGTGCCTTGATGCTGTGGTGTCTGTCATTGTGCACTGTAATCATTCATACATGCAAGCACAAAATTACTGTGAAAAACCACAGAAGACCTCAGTGTTTTCCTGGGATTTAAGAGACAAATTAGCATCCAGGTGCTGCTAATCAAATGCTTTTAATTAGATAATCATCAGCAAGTGTGACCAACTCTATACCAGAAATAGTTTCTGCAGCTTACTAATGTAGAGCATACAGGTGTGTTTTTACTAAATGCCAGGAGGAAACATATTAGTAATGAG
The DNA here is from genome assembly GCF_021462225.1 of Girardinichthys multiradiatus. Lineage (NCBI taxonomy): Eukaryota > Metazoa > Chordata > Actinopteri > Cyprinodontiformes > Goodeidae > Girardinichthys > Girardinichthys multiradiatus. Next base: position 39,784,956 of record NC_061802.1, on the reverse strand, counting down.
CTTGGAGAAGAAATTTTGGCTGTCAATCAATCTTGGATGAGCTATAAGGCATCTTTGAAGTATTTCAAGTTTTTCATTCTACACTGAGAAATATTCAAACAGAAAATATTTAAGATAGCAATCTTTTCAGCAAATTTCCCCCAAGGTCAGGTGGCGTAATGCTCAAAGGTTGCAAATGGAAGGGCTACATCTCAGACTTTACAGGACTCCGTTTGCTTGATATAAGTTTGAGTTCCTTCATTATTAGATAAAGACTGAAATATTATGGTTTGTTTGAAAGAGTTTCCAGGAGAAAATCTCTACTTTCTGAAATAAAAATGGCAGCACAGCCTAGGAGGGCAAAGTTACATCTAAATGAACCACAAGACAATGTCCTTTGGACATATAAGACCGTAGTAGAGATCTCAAACACAACATTTTAGCACAAACACTTCATCACAATTGTGAAGCACAATGGTGTAGGAGTGATGATTTTGAATCAAACTCCTCTGTATGCCAAAATGTTTTAGAGTCAAGGGTGAGGGCATCTGATCAACAGCTAAAACTTAACTTGCAATGAGTCATTTACCAGACAATAATCAAGAACAACATAGCAAACCTTCAGTGGAATGCCTGAATAACAAAAGAATTGAGGTGCTGTCATCTCCAAGTCAAAGTCCAAATCTCTAACTGACTGAAATGCTGCCTGGAAGCTTAAGAGAGCTGTGCTTGGATGAATACATGGAAACATCTTTGAACTTAAGCAGTGTTGTAAAGAAGAGAGAGGCAGGATTCCTTCATGATTCAGTACAATTTAATTCAATTCAAACATCCTCATTTGTCCCCATAGATCAAGAGCGGTTAAAGACACAACTATACCTCATAGAAATAAGGGAAAATCAACAAGCCAGTCCCTCACATTGGGAGACTGTTTTAAGGTTTAAGTTATTGCTGCTAAAATTGATTCTGAATACTACTAAACTATTGAATCAATGCTTTATGTAGTTTTTACCATGACTGTTCTAACAGTCACTGAAACTTAGCTTTTCCCATAATTGTAGGTGCCAAAGAAACCAATGTCTTTAATCTGTGGGCTATGTTTTAAAGAATGTGGATCAATTACAATGATATAAGGATGCATGTAATGACATCATGCAAGTTAAGTCTTTGTGATCGTGACGATTAAAGTCCATTAGGATGCTGTAGGCATAAAAAAGTTTTTTTTTTAAATTCAAACTTAGTTTTGCTACAAATTATCAGTTGCATTTTTGTTTGTTTGTTTGTCTCTTTCTTTCCACACTGGACCATTTACTGAAGACAACAGTTCCTTCCATTAAGATGCCAGTCAAGATAGATGCTTCTGAGATGTTCACCATGTTGTTCACACTATGGAAAAACCTTGAAATGCGTGCCACAGCATTGGCAGAAAGAAGGTGAGGGTAATCACAGTGGCAGCCAAAGGATAAAGGAAAAGTGTGAGATGCCAGCCTGAAATAGATGAGGCCAGCTGGTTACTATGGGAACATCAATGAAACAGTAACAGATGTTTTCCTTTTTTTTCCTGGCTGGTGTTAAACCTCATGAAGGAAAAAATGAACAGAGGGAAAACAAACTGACTGCTGCACAGAAGCTGGAATATGTTCTAATACACCATGTCAAAAAGAGCTTATTAAGTTTTATAAATAGATAATGGATAGCATTTGATATTTTGTAGTTAAATTAACTTAAATTTTATTTCCATTTTTAGACCGAAGTGCTTTTATATATAGTTTGAATGAATTATTCCACATTATTCCACCTTCATAATGAGCTACAACATTTAATTTCCCTTTGGGATTAATAAAGTATTTTTGAATTTGAATTGAATGATGGGGGGAAAAAGCATGTAGTTTTGGACCTAAGGCACACAAAAAATATCCTTTTAGCATTAGTGTGATTCAGTTGTGCAAATAATATGCAGATATTACATGAACATCAAAGAGCCTTTCTTTAATGTTCTATAAAGCCTAAATAGTTCCAGGTTGAGAACCCCTGACCTAGACCATCCAGCATCCTGCATTCTCTCCTACGCTCTTATGCTCTTCTCTCCAGCTCAGCAAACAGGTTTGTGAGAGATGCCCATGGAAAAAAAAAGTTGACCTTGTGTCTGGGAAACATTTTCTGTGTTGATTTTTATTAAATGTATCCTGGTATCTCAAAGAGCCCAAAAGGCCATGTACTCATACAAGGTTTTATGGGGCTTTGGACCCAAACCATCACAGATAATCTACATATTCAGTTATTTTTTGTTTTTGTTTTGCAACGACCCTACTGGAAGAGTTTATTGCCAAAAAGCTTGACCTTGCTTTTACACCAAGATAGTCCGGGGAACTTGGCTTAGTTTGGGTGAGGAGTGCTGTCAAATTTCTCACCTTCACACTACACTACTGAAAGCAGTCCAAACAACCTGCTATATACTTTCAAAAGCTGCATGTTTCAGGCCTATATCACAAGAAGCTTCCTAGTAGGAACAGCAGACGAGGAGGCGAATTACCCAGCATGTTTCTCTGCATGCATGATATGAATGAAGCAGTACAGAAAAAGATTGATGTATTAAAGGTTTTAAAAGTTTATAATCTCACATTTGTCTGTAATATATTATATTTAAAACTATATTTAAAAAGTTCTGCATTCCCATTCATTTTAAAGGGATTGTAAGGGTAACAAGTGATGCTAATGGTTGGATTTTTAGTTTATGCTTTTGTATTAAATTATATTATTTGAGTTTTTTTCTCCTCTTTCAGGAATAACCACAGTCCTTACCATGACCACTCTCAGTAGTGTCGCCAGGACGTCCTTACCCAGAGTGTCTTATGTCACCGCCATGGACCTTTTTGTTACCGTTTGCTTCCTGTTTGTCTTTGCTGCCTTGATGGAGTATGCAACATTGAATTACTACTCATACAGCATTCAAAGACCCAGCTGCATGGAAACTAAAAGGCTGGTATGTTCAGCCCGAGTGTGTTTTTTCACGTTTGTCAGTCAACTGTTTATCCTATAGTTAACCGAGTAAGATCATGTGAGGCTCATAACATAGAAAGAACACAGAAGCTGGTCCCCAACCCTGAGAAAGCACAAACACCCTACACAACCTATAAACATCTCTGGATCACATCAAATTTGGAGAACCTTTCCACAGTACACTTTGGGCCTGATCTTCAAAAGGTTTGCGTGTAAAAACCCACAGCCAAACCTGTTTGCATCCGCAAAGCCGATCTACAAACCAGGTGCTAATCGGCTTGCAAGTGTAAAATCAGCATAACAGCGGGCTCAAACTTTTTAGCATGTTTGCCTTCATGAATATGCAAAACCTATGGTAATGACCCAAACGCAAAAATATTTGGGAGGGGGAAATGCAAATGTAATCCTTTACCACCCGCAAGGCAATTTATCAAACCTGAAATGGATTGTGGGTGCAGTTTTTGCGTCTAGATTTAGCACATTAGAAATGCAGGTACTAACTGGGACACAAAAATGTCTTCTGTCTCTGTGGCGAGAAGGAAGCACAGATAGAATGACAGATGATGAAGAGAGAATAATCTGTACGTGTGTCAACAGATTTGGGCTGTCAAAAATAAAAATAGATGACAATAAAGGATTCTATGTAGGATTATCTATGGTCTGATTTGGAGCCAATCACAAACAGAAGCCATGACATTTCTCCTATGATAAAACTTCTTGCATCTGGACCCTTCAAGTGCACCATCGCTGTTAGTAAAATCATCTGCTGCTGAAGTGTGCAATGTGATCATGCAGAGGTGCACATAATTGATCATCTGCCAGAGAAGAGCGTACAGTCTGTGTAACTGTAATTGCACATTATGTAAAGTATCCACTGTGCTTTGATGTTTTTTGTATTAAAATATGCAAATTTTGTGAGATAGGAATTTTGGGTTTTCATGAGCTGTATGCCAAAATCATCCGTATTAAGACAATAAAAAACCTGAAATATTTCAGTTAGTGTGCAATGAATCTAAAATATATGAATGTTAAATTTTCATCATGACATTATGGAAAATAATTAACTTTATCACAATATGCAAATATTTTGAGAAGGACCTGTATATATATAACAAACATTTACTTTAAAAAAAAATAGGGTGGGTCTCTGAAAATATAAAAAATATTAATGGAGGCAAACCTCTTATAATTGAATTGACAGACATTTTCGTCTTTTTTATTGTTAATATTGATTGGCCGATTTGTAAGCTGCAACCATTGCGAGTTATGTCAAGCAACACGGTTAACCCGCTGTGCACACTCCTGTGGTGTTGTCAGTCTAGACACAGCATTGACCAGCTGCCCTGTGTGTACATCGATGGCGGATGGCACACGCCTCTCTGGACACAGCTTTGCCCCCTTGCGTAGTAGCCTGTAATCCGATATTTTGATTAAAGGCAAAGCAGGATGTGTCAAAATCTGTAACTGGATCATGTTATGCTGCATCACAATGATGCAGCATAACAACCCCTGCATGTTTTAAGCAACAAAGCAGAGAAGATCTGTTCACTTTTCCTCTTGTTCTGCTAGGGGCAGTAGCAGCCAGCCAGTAGCACACAAAAGTTCCTATTTTAAATAAGTACAGGTGCAAAAGAGGTGCACCTCTTTTGCAAATGTTAGCCATTGTACACACCATTGTTTGAACATGCCCACTTATTGCACATGCAATTTTTTTTTTTTTTGCGGCAGCAATTTAGCGCTCTTTATTTGTGATCTTTGAAGGTCACGGCCTTTGTACGTCAGCATCACATTTCCATGAAGGTTATACCACTTACGCCTTCTATAAAGGTTTTGTGGTTGTTCAAAATCCTCCCAAATTAACATGCTCTATCACACATTCGTTCACTTTATTTTTAATATTGGCTTGATGATCTTTTCAAGATCCTGCAAAACTGATTTTCTCTGTTGTAGAGGGATCTTATCTGGTGTGAACAGGGTTTAAACAGACATCTACATAAAGAGTAATCTAGGTGGCTGTTTAAAGACCTCCTGTTTATAGGTTTGTGTTACATTCTAATTAGTCAGACATCCATAGTTTAAACAAGAATACCAGATGCAACAAAAATGACCATTTTTAGTTCATTTTTTTGTTGTTTTTAAATATACATTGTTGCTTCAATTGAAATTTGCTTTCAAACACCACAACCAAATTCATGAAACTATTCCAGTTGCTAAATATGTTCAAACCTGAGTTTACATGCCCTTCTAATTCTGAACCTAGATGCAAAGGCAAATCTGCACCTAAAATAGCTTCAGCAAAGTTATAGCATCTTTCGCTGTTGACACAGTTAGTCCACGTTTAATAAAGGCTTTATCCAAGCATTTAGGGTAAAGTCAAATCATATTTATGTGTTAATGTAACTCATAGCCAGCCAAACAACTCTGCATTCTCAAAGGCTGGAGCTGTTTGCATTACACAGAAGACATGGACAAATTTCATCTGCTTATCTACTTAAAGCTAGCGATTAGAGCAGAGCAAGAAAAATAATTAAAACAGACCTCCTGTACTGCTGGCTATACAAGCATATCTCCTCAAACTATTACTAACTTGTGCCTGGGCCTCCTAATAATCTATGTATTGAAACTAAGTGTACTATAGTAGAAGAACATCTAGATGTGGGGCTGAAATTGCCCATCTCTGATGTTGATCAACAGCTAAATAATTAAACACAAATTAATACTAGTGGAAGATAAGCACTTTTAAAGAAAGATAGAATGCAATTTTGTATTGGGTAAAGAGAGACCTGAAGTTGAAATAGATATTGCCCACTCAAGATTTTGTCAACAGCAAGTGTTGGGTTTATAATTTAATGTAACAAGGTATTTCCTAACATACTGTCAAATGCTTAACACTTAAGATCAATTAATCAGTAGCAAATTATTTTAGACTATAGTCTCTAATTCTAAAGTTCTCTGTAAAGATAACAACATCTTAAAGCAAAGGGGAATATGAATCTATATGACCAATAGAAGCGAGACACTTATATTTCATTTTGACATTTACTTATTAGCTCACAGACGTCCAATTGTAACATCATACCAAACACAATTTACCTCTTCATCCACCCAGACAACCCCATTTTCACAACAATTAAACCCTGACCACTTAGGAGACAGAGAGTCTACATCATACTATTTCATACCATTAGTGCATGTTGTAATTTATCATCTTGTCAGTGTCAATGCCTACAATAAATCCCAAATTGTAAGGATTCATCCTTTGGGGATCACTACAGGCTATAGCATACAGTCATCATGTCTCTTCAGCACAAGTAAACAAATGTAACTTCTTTTGGCTGCAGTATCACATATTATACCTCTGTCAGGATAAAATCCAATGCAAAGTTTACATTACATTACATTAAAGCGAGATTACAGGAATTTAAAAATCCCCATGTAAAATGGTCATAATAACAAATGATCACAGATTAAATTAATCAATACAAAACATTTTTAACCTTTTTAAGAATGCAGAGCCTCTCAGTCTTATTTTTACATTGTCTTGTTTTTCAGAACTTCTCTGTCCTGGACGTGAGACCTCCTCCACACACTGTCATCGCTTTAAACAACTCGATGTACTGGCAGGAGTTTGAAGACGCTTGTGTCTATGAGTGTCTAGATGGTAAAGACTGCCAGAGTTTCTTTTGTTGCTTCGAAGAATGTAAAGGAGGCGCATGGAGAAAAGGAAGAGTCCACATAGATCTACTTGAACTGGATGCATACTCACGTGTATTTTTTCCCACATCCTTCTTGCTGTTCAACATTGTATACTGGGTAGGCTATCTCTACCTTTAGTACAATATATACAGCAGATTTGGAATCAAACGTCAAAAAGCAGGTTTAAATTATGAATTTTACTCGTGATGTGAGGTACTATAACAGCAAATAAGCGCTTCCCTGTGGTAGCTGAAAGAGTTACCTGAATAAAAAAAATGACATCATGAAGACAGCGCACATCTGTAGGGAGAGATTTCTTTTGTGGTGACTTAAGGTGTGAGAAGACGACACAGCAGACTCTGTGTGCTGTACTCGGTGGTGCAGACTCAGAAAGGACTGTGAAGAAAATCAAGCAGTTTGCTGTTCACTGAGACTCCAGACTGCTCAGGCAGTAAAACTGCTTATGTTGTGGAAATACTGTTATCCAGTCATCGGTAAAATCTAACTGATGAACATCCAAGGACATTCAAACCATTCCTAGTGCCTTCCTTTGGAGGGGTAGATACTATCCGTGACAATAATCAGGGAATATCATTTATAAAATACAACAGAAGAGCTTGGCTTTGACTGATTGTTATTACGAGCTCGGAGTTACATTTTTATAGCAGCCAGATGTCAGAATAAATATCCTTATTACTGGAATACCTTTACCTTTATGTTTGGTGTGTTTCTGGTATCAGTCTAGCCCAAGGTTTTAAATAGTAGCTGTTTTAAAACCTCTTACAGTATTTGGTTTAAAGTCCTTTTAAAGAGATATCAGTGCAAATTTCACACTGGAGACTTTTCTCCAGCTGTATGGAATAATAGAATAATGCAGCACTCCCACTCCCCTTCCGATAACTGCACACTGCAGGTCAGCTGGTTGAAAGAAGGCTACTACATTTTTTCCCTTGCCTACAACATACAAACTCCACTGTTTAGATATATTTATGGTCATGAAAGATATATACACCTATGATGTACTTTACATCCGATTAAGTTAACAAAGATAGTCAAATTACCTGCTACTATTAGCTTGTTATAGTTGTGTTACTCTATAAAGACCAGAACAAGAACAGGTATAATATTCTGTGCAAGAAGCACTTGGATGTTACAGATACATTTAGCGGATGTTTATTCTATATAATTGTAATAATCAATATACTACTTTAGCAGAAGTTTGAATAATTGTTGCTTTTCTATTTACATGAAAGCAGTTATATCATGTTATATATTTTTGTCTAAATTTTTTGCATTATAACAATGATGAATGAAACCTTTTATTAGTTTTATTCAAGGGTATAATCCTGTAGGCCTATGCCTTGTTGTGACCAATTCCTTTATTTTTTATTCATTCCTGTTGGTTATCCGTGTGGACTTGAACTTGGTTTTGTGAGAAGAATGATTAGCACTAACTATAAAGTGATAATTCAGATTTTTTTTAAAATAGGGTTCCATGATACGGTTAATAGGAGTAAGTCTCTGTAAATAACTTGAGCTTAAATCAGGACAAAGAAACAGGACTCTCCCAGTGAGCTAACGGCCAAGCCTAACATGGATTTCCCATGTCAAAAGTATTTTTACAAAAAGTGTTTGTCTGAACACTATTTTATAAAACCTTTACTTACAATAAAGGCGTAGTCTGCAAAAAAGACCTTCCCATGGCAAACTAACTGCAAAACAGAGCATAATTGTATTCTGCCAGAGTTGCTCACTGTTGGAAAAGAAACTCAGTTTAAAAATCCATAGAATATTTTTCACAATTATAATTTTAACTACTTTAATGTTGTACGAGCTAGTTTCCAACTGGACATGCTTAGTGCAGGCAATTTGCTGAAGGTATTTTCAATGAGAAGGTCATTGTTATGGGCCACAGATGCCCACTATCCATGTAATAAAAAAGGTTGTGTTTTTAACATGGCTGAAATCCATTATGTTGTGGGCCTGGTTTGGCCGGCCATTAGTTCAGCAGAAGGGTCAGGGCTTCTGTCATTTAAAATGAGCTAAATCAGTTAAAGGAGTTATCTTCATGGTTCCTGCATATTTGTCACACTTGCCAAGGCTGAAAATTTGTAATTATTAGCACATTCTAACCATTTTAAAGCATATAGGTTAAAATAAAATAATTTATGGCTGATATTTCAAGTTCTCAGGCTTTGAGGATGGATGGATGGATGGATGGATGGATGGATGGATGGATGGATGGATGGATGGATGGAGCTGCAATATCATACCGTGAGGTGTGATACTGCAGATATACATTTTTAATGCATTCAAGTCTGTAATACCAGTTTACTAAATGGCTCTTTATTGCTCGTGTTCCTGTGGTGGCCATTTCTGTGGTTTGATAGCAAGTCCATTTCTAGTCTGTCTTTGGTACAAAAAGATAATTTGCCATTAAGAAGTACGAAAATGCCTCAGGTGACTGAGTAGTTTTTTTGTTTTTACTAGTATCAATAAGCTGTGGACAGTAGGCTTCAAACATTGTAAAACCTGGCTAAACCTCGTCCTCTACAAGTATGTTTTCCAGTGCATTGTCACATACTGAACTGGTAAAACAAAAGCAAACCTGTTGCAGTATTGTTCAAACCTTGTTTAATTACATATTACACAATTTCAGATTGTGTTTTCATTGCAAACCAGTTGTAATACGTACAACACAAACAATACATGCACAGACACACATACACTTAAGTGCATAAGTAAAATATTGCGTTAATCTGTTCAGCATCTTAGGATCTAATAGGATTATATATACCATTTGTACATCTCCATTGCCCCAAGTGGATATATTAGGCCAACTCAGTTTTGTTTGGCTGCTATGTTTGGATGCAGACAACTGACCATTATCCTGATGAGATTTTGGCACATTTGGAGATAGAATGATTTTCTTTTTTTATGTGGACTGGTTGTATAGTAATTTAATTTTCCTGTGTTCTCATTTGATGTTGATAACATTAGAATAACAACTTAGCTGATGAGAACATCTGATTTACCTCTGAAAATAACCTCAGTGTTGCAAGAGTGCCTTTTATTAAACAAAGGGTGCTTTTGCTACAGGCAGTAAACTTTACAAGAAGTGTGTTTCAGACTCTCTTTGATTTCCTGTCGGGTATTTCACAAAAGTGCCATGTTACTTCTTTTTCCACACAGGTTTAGGAAAATAATAAAATCCCTATATTTAAAAGGTTTTGATCTTACACAAACAGAACTGTATGGGATGTGTACAGGGACTGGTTAACATGGGACATTTAAAGAGAGTAGAGTAGGTCTGAAGGGCTGCATTTTGTGCCTGCTGATCAACAAGATGCTGAAAAGTGTAATAACAGTGTAATTGCTTATCTAACCTAACAGCAGCACTTCTCACTATTTTGTTCCTTTGCGATCCATACTGATTAAAAGATTGCACAACCTGTCATATTAGCCAAGGCTGTTATTTAATTGCAAGACTGTGCTTTAAATGTATTTTAGTGCTTCTTTATTAATCAGACTCAGACTTTAATTATCGTCCAGATTTTAGTCTTTAAACCTGTTCAGAGGACGAGGTGCTATGCTTGTCATTAAAGAGATAGTTAAAAACTTCTGAAGTGAGGGTAAAGGGTATTGTACTTGCAGTAGATAACTCATCTTCATTCGATATAAATCATGATTAATTGGTCCCAGAGGTGGTTGCTAACAGCAAGTTTGATAGAGACTGAAAACTTCTACTTCTACCACCTAAAACAACTCCAGTCTTACAAACAGCATAGTGGTTTATGCAACACTATTTTATTATTGCTTAAACTGACTGGCTGATTATTTACACAGAAGTCAATGATTATTAACACAGGAAATTGAGGTTGGAGGTGGAGCGCCACCAGTAATATTCCTGAGTGAAACTCGTACTTAGAACCAGAACATGTAAAGCGCCTTTTGGTCAGAATAACTGTCCTATAGAAAGGTTGAAATCCATAAAATAGTTCAGTATAATATTTTTGTTTATTACACCTCTTTACTTTTCTATTAAGGTTACTCTGATAAGTAACACTTTACATGTTCTATTCTCAGTATGTGTTAGTACTTGCAGAAACTGCTACGGCATTTTTGAGATTGGAGCTGTTTTAAGACCGTAAAATCCGCTATGGTTGTAGGTCCTCTCAGACTAGCCATTAGCTGCATCCTCCAGAACCTGCTAATTTGTATTCATTCTAAATTAAGTTATCTGCTGTTTAACAATTGGTTTAAAAAAGGTGGAGGAATTCTGTGGTTTAGACTTTAGAACCCCAGCGTGGACAATAAACCTCTTTGTCATTGCCTCGTTTTAACTTGATCCTCTTCTGCTGCATGTACATGTGTGTTATCAGACTGATTGTTGATGTTCCTTCTCTCAAAGCCTGCGGTTGTGAGGGTGACCTATCAGTCATTGTCAAAGTACTGTCTCGAATAATACAGCTTGCTTCTGTTTTGGCCTCTAAATGTGATGTTGTCATCAAATTTTAATTATTTTAGTAACAAGAAATGGCCTGTGGTGGGCATAAGCAGCTGAGCTGCAAACTGATGTAATTTTTGCAGAAAAATGTTGACTAGTCAATGGTCCACTCATGTTGCTATATGAATCTTATCTGTGTTCTAAAAAGAATGGTATACAGTTTTTTTTCCGTACACATTTACAGTGGCACACATACCCTTAGTGTTTTTATACTTGCCATATACTTTGGATATGGTCCTAATTTATACTTTTTAAATACTTACTTCACACCCTGAGTTGCAGGAATTATTATAAATTTTATTTCTAGATGCCAAACAACACATCCATATGTTTTTATAGATGAGGTGAGCACCGAGGGAGATTTTAGAGGTGGAGAAAAAGTTGGACTGTTGATCAGTTCGCAGCTGGAGTGGAGAGCTAGAAAGAAGCAGAGCTAATAATCATGAATTTTGGGATGTTGTGTTTGAACTTTGAAAGTAAATCTTACATTTTTTAATTACATTTTAAGGGAGACACCTGGTTGAGTTGTTTGAAGATGGGAGTGATGGATAGGATTCTAGTGGCAGTTTGGAAAGTAATGAATGTTCTGGCGTGGTTGAATTTTATGGATAGATTCGTGAACTAGACCAGAAAGAAGAGGGTTGTAGTAAGTAGTGACAAATAATAAAAACATGCATAGTAGGGCGACTCTGCATGTTGTAATGCAAAAGATTAAACCCCTATCTTCTGTTAAAAGATACATAGCTGAATATCCGCTGACCCTTTGTTATTGTTTTGGGGTCTTGATGCTTGTTTCAAACAGCTGACTCTAAAAAAGGAAGACCTAAATTCACATACACCTGAGACAAGAGGAAAATGATCACAAGGAAAAGACACCAGCATATTGGTGGGTAATCTGTGAGTCTTACTGTATTTTCCAGCCCGTTCCAGCCTGTCATTCAGATCGACATCAGAGGTTGATGCCCAAACCAACAAAGATGTTCTCAGTCTTTATTCACAGTTATATTATTTTTCTTACAACAAATACCATTATTAAGGGACTCAAAATAAATTAAAAATTTAAGGCCAGTCAGCCACCAACATACTCCTAAAACTTGACATTAGAGCTTAAACTAAGAAAGCATTTTATATTGTATTGAAAAAAATAAAATCCCACCTCAAACTCACTCAGCAACATCTTTATATGCCCTGCTTTGTGAACTGGTTTGCAGTCATGTTGGAACTGGAAAAACCCATCCCTAAATCTGTTCCCACAAAGTTGGGAGCTTCATGATAAAACGTCTTGTTATGCTGAAAGATTAAGACCTCCTTTCACTGGAACTAAGGAGCCGAGCCCGGCACCAGAAAAACAACCTACAACCTACAACATGATCCCTATGTCACTCCTTTCCTTGTCCGATGAGCTAACCCCTCCCTCCTACTTCCCCATGTCTAAAGGGATTGCTCAATCCAGCTCTCCATCCAATGGGTCCGGAATTCCCTAAACCTGAAAGATCTTACTAAGCAGGTTTACTGAAAGTTCTGTTTAAGCTGGTGTCGGGATATGACTCGCCTAGCCTCTGAGAGCCTTCATACAAAAGTCTCGCTCTTCTTCAACTGGAGGTCTGGACGACTGAGTAGCCCACCGCAATCATTCACACTTTCAAAAGTCACTTTTGTTCATGGCTGCTCGTTCCCTAATTTTACAACTGGCTCTTGGTATATGGGCTAGGTTAATTTTAGTGGCTCGGCACGAGCCCCAAGGGCACTGTTTTAACAAACTTGGCTAAGGCAACCTATAAAAACCTCCTAAAATATCTTAGAACCAGGCAACAAGACTTTTTACCACCAATGAAAAACCAAAAATACGGTGACTCAAATAATTGAATGTCCACGATTTAACTAGAATTTTATATGCTTTCTTTAATTAGTAACGCTTACACAGGGGTCAGTAACATCTTAAATTCGGCAACACAAAATAATTTCAATAATAGAAATGAATCAATCTACTCAACCTGTCTTTCCCTGATGCTGAAACTAGTGGGTTTGAAGAGGCTTTGAAGACGGAGGCTCATCCATGCACCTGATGGTGTTACTGATGGTAAGTGAAAAAAATGTAATTAACAAAAGTTCACTCTAAGAAGAGGCAGGAACAAAGCAACAAATGGGCAGGCGAGACAGGCATGGCATGATCAAAAAGCAAGACATGATATGAGAAATGTTTCCGCGCCGAATGACAGAACAGGTGTGTATTTATGGAGTGTAAACCAGGTGGAGCTAGGAGACAGATTAGTTTGGAGCAGGTGAACCGGATAAAGATAATTAACAGAGAACACAACGTGACAGGAACAAAACATGGCTTGAACAGAACGCAAATCCAAGGAACAAACTAATAGAACTATAACTAGAAAAACATGAAACAAAAACATGAACAGGAAAATAATAAACAGAAGCAGGATTCAAAACTTGAGCAGTGAAAAACATATAAGGAAAAAACCCGAAACCAAATACCAAACAACCCCAAATCATAACAGATGGAGAAGTTTCTTCTGGTAACGAGTGGTTTCTTGAAGGGAATACGACTTAATCTTCAGTTTTCTTCCTTTAAGTGGCAGGCACTGAAACTCCAGGCTTAATGGTTAAACAGGATCTTTGTTGTCACATGTCTCCAAAGACAGTAGTTTCCAGAGGCTGAAGAGTTGAAGGCAACCCCGAGACATAAGTTTCGTTTAAAGTTTCCCACAAGCCACCTGGGAGACACACCAAACATGTGGAAGAAGGTGCTCTGGTCAGATGAAACCAAAATCGAACTGTTTGGCCACAATGCAAAACGATATGTTTGGCGTAAAAGCAACACAGCTCATCACCCTGAACACACCATCCCCTCTGTCAAACATGGTGGTGGCAGCATCATGGTTTGGGCCTGCTTTTCGTCAGCAGGGACAGGGAAGATGGTCAAAATTGATGGGAAGATGGATGGGGCCAAATGCAGGACCATTCTGGAAGAAAACCTGTTGGAGTCTGCAAGAGACCTGAGACTGGGACAAACAAAACATAAAGCCAAATCTACAATGGAATGGTTCACAAATAAACGTATCCAGGTGTTGGAATGGCCAAGTTAAAGTCCAGACCTGAATCCAATCGAGAATCTGTGGAAAGAACTGAAGACTGCTGTTCAAGAACGCTCTCCATCCAACCTCACTGAGCTCCAGCTGTTTTGCAAGGAAGAATGGGCAAGAATTTCAGTCTCTCGATGTGCAAAACTGATAGAGACATACCCCGAGCGACTTGCAGCTGTAATTGCAGCAAAGGGTGGCGCTACAAAGTATTAACGCAAAGGGGTCGAATAATATTGCACAACCCACTTTTCAGTTTTTTATTTGTTAAAAAAGTTTGACACATCCAATAAATTTCATTCCACTTTACGATTGTGTCCCACTTGTTGATTCTTCACAAAAAATTAGAATTTTATATTTTTATGTTTGAAACCTGAAATGTGGCAAGAGGTTGAAAAGCTCAAGGGGGCCGAATACTTTCGCAAGGCACTGTACATGGAAAGATCTCACCTTATTTTGACACTCCAAAGAACACATATCTTTGAACCCCTCTAGAGCAGGGGTGCCCTGTGACCCCCAAAATATCAGTGCCAGAGACTGCCGACCCCCTATTGGCAGCCTGGCAAAGTCCTAAAAATACATAAACTAATTTTGTATATATTTATTTTAAAATATAAATATATTATTTCAAATATATTTATTCATTTAAGTAAATATGGAGTGAAATAATTATGTATTTTTAAATGAATTTCTTAATTATTTTATTATTTATTTTCATCATTTAAAAGGTGAATTTAATTATTTAATGGACACATTTCAGAATTGAATGCTATATTTAATTACTTAATGTATTAAATATATAATTGGTACATTTAATTATTTAATGGGATATATATATATATATATATATATATATATAGTCAGTCAGTCATTTTCTACTGCTTATTCTATAGTTGGTCGCGGGGAAGCTGTTGTCTATCTCCAGCAGTCTCCAGAGGCGGGATCCACCCTGTACAGGTCACCAGTCCATCGCAGGGCAACACACAACCATGCACACACACATTCCTACACCTAAGGGCAATTTAGAGTGACCAATTAACCTAACAGGCATGTCTTTGGACTGTGGGAGGAAGCTGTGGGAGTACCCAGTGAGAACCCACGCATGCACGGGGAGAACACGCAAACTCTATGCAGAAAGACCCCCAGCCAGGAATCGAACCCAGGACCTTCTTGCTGCAAGGCAACAGTGCTACCAACTACTGTGCCTTTCACCTTTAGACTTCTGGAGATAGGCTCCCCCGTGACCCACTATGGAATAATGAATGAATAAATATATATATTTAGTTTTGGCCCTTTTTGGCCCTTCATGCACCTCAGGGGTCACATCAAAATAATTCAAAAAATCATATACGACCCCCTGCTTGGTGACCCACATCCCCCCAAAGGGTCCTGACACCCACTTTAGAAACCCCTGCTCTAGAGTCTAGTGGTGACATGCTTTACAGCACTGCATGCAACGCTGCATTGCACACGGTGATGTTATGCTTGGATGCAGCTACTCTGCAATGGAAACCCATTTCATGAAGCTCTTTAGGAACTGTTCTTGAGCTTATCTGGAAGCCGTATGAAGTGTGGAGGTCTGTAGCTACTGACTGTGCAAAGGTTTGGTGACCTTTGTGCGCTATACCTGCTATATGATTTTTGATTGTTGTCATTCCTAATCCCTTCCACGTTGTTATAATACCACAGACAGGTAAATGTGGAATATTTGGTAGTGAGGAAATTCTTGCACAGGTGCAATTCTTTTTAATGACAGCTCCTGAGACGGACTCATAACTTTACAGATGTTTGTAGAAGAAGTACTGGCAATTTAACACTGGGTTGGTGCCAAACATCTTCAACAGGTTGTGCTTCTCTAGCAATAGACTTTCCACCACAGCAGTCATTGCTGATGCCACTGATGATACTTTAATCTCAGAAGTATAAATTGTGTCTGGCAGCATATAAAGCTGTCTGCATAGTCTGTGAAATCTAAATCTCTCCTTCTTTTTTTCTTGTAAAATGTTCATGATGCAACACAAGCATTATGAACAGATTGCTTCTGCTTTTATTTTTTTCCTGTAATATTCCTAAAGGCGTTGTGTTTCTGTTGTTTTGGTCATCAAGTGGTATCTGTAAGATACCACTTGATGACTTGAGAGCCAGCAAGATAAGCCCCTCTCTTGGCCGCAAACACATAAGCTTTTAAAAATCAAGCCAGCATTGTAGAACCAATGAGACATCTTTACCTAAACTGCTGGTCGAGAAATATGCATGGCTGGAGTACAGTGATCTGTTCTGTCTTTGTGCACTGGACAACAGCTGGCTGGTTTTCGCCCTATTCCGCCACCTAGATCATTTCACAAAACACAGAGATGGCAATAATGCTCCTTAATCCTTCATTAAAGTGTTTTATGAAAGAGGCCAACGAGTATGTTGAAGAACCCATGAAAGGCCTGATTGCTTGTCTTGATGAAGAAAGCTTTGTGTTATAGACACTAATTTCAACACATTCTGTATTGACAATCTACAGTCTAAGGTCTGAGCTGTTGGACAGTAAATAAATAGATTTAAAATATCTAGCTCCATTTCAGTTTTTAGAAGTTTGCTGTGTGTGGTTTTGTTCAGAGGAGGCATTCCAACATGGACTACCTTTTGCTCAAAGTCAGTCCATTTCTGATGAATATATACAGTTTTATAATGTCTTGCGAACATAAATTAACCTAACTCACAAAGCAACAGTTATGGACTGTAACATATCTAATTTGAAGGGTGTCAAAAATGCATTTGAAAAAAATGTCCAAACATACTTCTCATCATCTAAATGTCCCCAACAAAGGACAAATCTGTCTTATTCTTATGTGGGATAACCCTGTCATCACTCTTACAAAAGAAAATAACAAGGTAGTCTTTCCCAATATAAGACTTATACATTACAATATTGCATTGACGTGGCATAGGAACATATATTGACTTAGTCAACGTGCAAACATCAGTATATGCAATCACATCATTAGCTAAGTCAGGCTGCCGTGGATTTTATGGAGATGTCAAAATATTTAATAGCATAAAATGGGGTCTTAGCTCTGAGACCCCATATATGCTGCACATATTAACCACTGCTACAGAATTTGCACAAGTGCTGTTCAAATGTCAGAGCAATGATCTAATAATGTTACTTAATCTATGCAGGCGCTCGGTCTGCGCCGATGTAAATTCGCTCAAGTTGCTCGAATCATCAGCAGCCCGACAAACTTATATTTGGCAACCTGGAGGCATTCATAGGGCATAAAGCTTTAGCCCTGATGGTCAGCTGATCCGTATAATAGACAACAAAAAACAAGATGATGAAATTTGCCTTAAAGCTTTGGAAAAACAAAAGAAAAGAAGGTGGTGTACTAACCATTTAACCAGACTAAACCACAAGGGGCATGCAATATGCTGGTGAAGGACAAGAAGCAGATGGATAGTGAGAAACACTTTGAATACTAACAAATAAATGGTAGCAAGTTTGATGAGCTAGTTGGGCACCTAGCCCCATTTCATCTTCACCAGGGCACCCACCGCACACCTTTAAGTGCAGCACGGAGTGGCAGAGACACTGCGCAACACTCTCAGTCCTTATCAGATCTGTGTCAGTTCAATGCGAAGACCTTTTCCGCCTAGCAATATTTCCCCGCCAAGCAATTTATTGTGTAACATCAAGTATGCATACACAGTCACAAAACTTAAGCTTTGCATGGATGTGCCCAGCGGAGGTCCGCTTTGAGTCTGCATTGAATCCACCTTGAATACATGCTGATTTCCACAGAATCAAGTGCGCCTGACTCTGTGGGAGTCTTTAATCCTACACCTTTCATCCCAGTCAATATGCACTATACAAAACAGGAGCACATTAACCGACATACAGCTTTGAAGTGACAGGACTTAATGGTCCACCAAATATGCTTTTCTTACTTCACATTTAGAGACATTTAACATGCATTTTAAGGCACCAGTAAACATGGCAAGAGAGGACTACAACACATCATCTTTGGCCAGATAACATTCTGTTTTTTGATATGGCTTTGCCATGGTCCATACTTTTACACCAACTATTAGTACATTTGATCATTAATCCTAAAACTACAATTTCAAAATTAATAAATAAATCATCATAGGTTTTTCACGATACATTTGTTCTGTGTTATGGTAATTGGAGAGAACTGACAACAGACAAAGCAGAGAATAGCCACCCATGCTCAAAATGGAGTAATAAAGTTTGGTTATTCAGTGACTATTGAGGTAGTTTCAATGGATGAATCAAAGGAAACGAAAACAAAAAGAAATCCATTAATAAATTTGACTTTATAGTTAAATCACCCTGGCTACCTGTGAAATAAAGATGAAGGAATTGCACAAGGAACAAGCCTTGCACTGGAGTGAAATATTTACTCAAGTTACATGACATTATTATAAAATTAATATAAATAACAGATTTAATCATTGCTGTTTTAAAGTCACTTCAACAGTTCTCTATTTGTATCAAAGAGCTTAGAATACTAAGACAATGATTGTTTAGGATTGCATGTTTTTTGAAAAAGATATGTAATGACTGCATAATACAAAATATGGTATTTTGACAATTTTGTCTTAGTCAATGTTAGTCACTTTAACATGACAGAAATGCTCTACTGGCAATCCCTGCTTCTCCACGAACATCATTTGTTTTTTAATGTCCACCTTCTTGATATTTTTATTGATAATTTTCCATCATGTCCCTCAACTAGAAGGCACACATTGCAGTATTATTTTTCTAAACATTGGGAAAGCAAAGAGAAGATTCAGGCTGGGACCTTAGCCCAGTGTTTGCATGTTCACTGCTTCAGGCTGAGCCTGGGAACCAGCTCCAGGCCCCATGTCATCTGTGCAGAGGATAAGCAGGACTTATGCTGATCAAGGGCGTCCGTGACACTGAGCTAGTAACAGACAATGAACTCATTCCTCTGTTGCTAATGTTCTGTGTCAACATCTTGAAATCAATAGTTGCATGTTTATGTGATTCATATTGTTTTGTCTCTTAAGTAGGCAGAATCTTCAGCAGTTTTTGTTAGCTGATGTTCAACAAACTAAGTGCAAACACTACTCCAAGTTTAAGCCACAATCTGTAAGTATTGTTGGAATAAATAAGCCAAAGACTGTTCTGTTCAGTTTACTCTGTGATACTGAAACCTTCTTTCCTGTATGCCATAGAGTACTGTGAGGTCCCACTGGAATGGAAACTTGCAGTGTAACAAATCTAAATATCCAACACCCTTGAAGGTGGTTGGTGTCATTTCCCCATTCATATAATGTTGGGCAATCATACCAGAAATCATGTATGTCCTAAAGAGGCTTCTGCAAAGCACAAACATTTTGAGTGAATTTTTAACATCTGTGTCTAATTTTTCTTTACATGTATTCTCTTCTGCCTAACGTCCTATTAAACTGGTACTTAGCTTTATCCTGCTTCAATCTGCTCATATCTGTGGCATCAGCGTAACATGTGGTACAGTAGATATGCCATATCCAGTGGTACGGTGGATTACAAGTGTAAGGGTGTCCTGTGGGTGTGTGTTTTATATGTTGTTTTTTTGGCTTAAGCTTATCAAATTTATTCCCAGTGTTCCTGCTTTTTTAGATCTGGAATGTGCATTACTAATGATAAAAACATTAAAATAAAGTTTTTTTTACAAACATAAATAAGTGTAATGAATTATTGTTTCCAATTAAAGCAATAGTTCAGCATTTTTTGAAGTTCTGTAAGGTTATTATGAGTAATAGTTTATTACCTGTAGTAGACAGTTGACAAATGGTGGTAAGTTTATAAAGAGCGAAGAATCATCAGAGCATAGGGAGGCTAACAGCTAGTCAGATGAGGGTCCATGTTCTAACTGAATTTGCAAAATATTCATATATGAATATGAAACTTTTCCTTTCTGTGGAATACAATAATAAGTTAGCAAATATTAAATATCTAAACTTGCTCAGAAGACTGTGGTTAAAAACGTCCAGGTCACTGCTTGGAGAAGATTTGATGAAAAATCCTCAGTATACTTTTTGTCAACTACCCTTTTTTGTGGAAGAAACCTGATTTACATTGTAAAGTGTGTGTGATTTAGGGTGTAATTAAGAGTAATTTCAATGGTCCGTAACACTTTTAAGAGTTATCATCTTCAGTGGAGATAGAGATTACATGTGTCCGCTGATGTAGTAATAGAAGAGTAAATGCCTCGTGAGTGTGCCAGTCATGCATCTACATCGACCCCAAATCGCAGAGGGTATTGCCAATAAGATTTTAGCAATTAAGAACATTAAATCTGTCTTTGCATCCTAATAATGCATTCCTTTCTGACTTTCTGACAGTTTAATTTTAGTCAGGTGGACTAAAACTAAACTGATAACAGATGACTAAACTACATTTCAGTCAAAATAATATTATAATGTGCTGTCAAAATAAACACTGATGCAAAACATTGACATTCGATCTGCCTAAGAGCTGCAATTTCTTAGTCCTCTTTATGTCCACCAAGAGTCGGGTAAATATTGGGTTTTGCGTCACGCTAGTTGTGCAAAAGCATTGATGATGTCAAGTTAATGTGCATTTTTAGGTCTTATAGTTGTCTGTCATTTGCTAAATGATAAACAAACAAACAAAGATTACCTGGGGTTCCTCCAGGCTCCAATCTCTGTCCAAATGTTTTAATATGGTTCTCCTAGTTCAGATTATGGAGTAGTACAGCACATTTTACCTTCAATTGAAGTCACACACAACTTTATATTTTTGTCATCCCTTGACCATAGTACACTACACTCAATGAGTCTGTGTGTCCAAAGCATCCATGAGTGAATCAGTCAGAATTTCATCCAGGTTATTGTAGAAAAGACAGAAGTCATTGTTTTTGGTCTCAAAAATGCAAGATTAGAAATCAGCACTCAACTAGACTCAATGAGGCTAAAACAATAGAGCAAAAAAACAAGGTGTTCTTGGGTCCCATGGACTCAGACCTCAAATTTAACAGCTGTATTCTAAATTGCTAAATTATCCTACTATCTTTGTAAAATCATTTGCAGAATAATTGGTTTCTTAACAAAACAGGGAACAGAAAAACGTGCACTGGCTTTTACTTTCAGTAGGTTAAATTATTATTATGGTGTCTATACTCAAACAAAAGCAATCAGGCAGCTGCAGCTCATTCAAAATGCTACTGCCAATGTCCTGACCAACACCGGCTTCAATGGAACATAATGAATCTATATATATAAATATAGAATTTAAAACTTGTTGATGGTCTATAAAGAATTGCGTGATCTTGGACCATCAGAGAGCTGTTCACTCAGAGTTCCCAGGCTCAGAAATAAACAAGGGGAGCCAGCATTTAGTTTCTATGCTCCTCAACCCTGGAACCAGGTCCCTGAAAAACCTGAGGTGAGTAGAAGCTGTTGGCTCCTTCAAATCAAAACTTTTTCAGTTGCTAAAATCAGCTAAAAAGGGGGCAACCATTAGTCGTTTTCCTTCCACTGTTCTGGGGATTTCTGTCATAATGGTTTAAATATTGATTCTAGCGCTGGCAATAATGACGAACACAACTTGAATGTTTAAAAGGTTTATTAAAAACAGTGTACACATTGATGGTTCTTCTGGGATATCATCAGGGTTCCAGTTTGGAAATGAGGAGGAGAAGTAAGTGGTTATTGTTTGAGAAATTAACTGTTACAATGAGATATGGTAGTGGACAAATTCTTGCTTTTTACTTTGAAGGAAGTGAATAGCTAGGTACTAGTGTCAGAACCCGGGAAGGAAAAACACAGGAGAAGGTAGGCCTAATTACAACACAGAACAAGAACAATCTGGAATCTGCTTCAGGGGATCTACTCTTCTTTAAGCTCCTCCTGATTGGTCTTGATGAGCTGCATTTGCAGGAGGGCACCTGCCAGTCAGAAGTAAAAAGAGACACACATGCACAAGCCAACCTGCACACAGCTTTGTGGATATGACAATTTATTCCCTTTAAAGTAAGTCATCGTGATAATGACATTAGTCTATTGCAGGTAGAGGGAATTATTATTGATCATACATTCATAAAACATCACTTCCAAAATGTTGAGCTATCCCTTTCTGACTCACTGTGTTTACACCATGTGTCAAAAATAATGGAATGAGTACAATTTTCCATCTCTGCTTCTCAGCAAAACAATCCTGAAAAAGTGAAAGAAAACATTTATCAGAGATTGTTTTTTTTGTCTAAAATTGAAACAAAGTGTTGCCAAGTCTGCCTTTTGATTTAATTCCACATGTCTAAAATCCAATAAGGCTTTCAACCCAAAAGTGCAGAGCCGTAACATGATTCGGTGTCCCTAGGAAAACACCTATAAATAAATGAAGAAATTGTTTTTACTGTTTTCCCGTAGGTCAAAATATGAGTCCCAGCTTTATATTTTGTAACCACACAACACATTGAAGGCTTAATAGGACTGTTTATTGCATTTAAAGGTCGATTCTTCTGGATTACACAATATGTCAAAAATAAAGGCATAATGCCTTATCCCAAGGCAGAACATGGTTCAGGTGGAGACAGAGACAGCTAAAGTGTTTAAGATGTGTGATGGTACATCTCAAAACCACCAGCACTGTTCCATCAAGCTAATCATTCAAAGTGGTTCACTTTTCCTGACAACAGGATGTCACCATATTGAACTAAATGCAGAGTGCCGGTAAATGGCTATTTATCACAGCGTGCATCAATGAAATGAGCCATTCAACCAAACATGATAAATGGTAAACTGACTGAATTTATACAGCTCTTTTTAGTCATAATGTCTACTTATAATGCTGTACACTAGAGCTACATTTATCCCGTGGCACCAACAATCACAAACACACATTCATACACCAATATGCAGACTGCTAGTCAACTTAGGGTTAGGTGCCTTGCCCAAGAGCACAACTTGTGGCAGGAGGAAGATGGAATCAATCTCACAACTTTCTCATTGCAAGATGACATTATTGTGACCTTTGGACAACATCTTTAAAGTTGAGAAAAATTAGTACTTAAGCATGTCATGTGCATTTTAGATGACTTTTTCAGCTATCACTGAGTTTTTTAGGTAAAACAGCCATATTGAGTTTTAAGGTTGGGTTTATGAAAAACCTCTGACTTTTCTACTTGGACCTGTAACTTAACGTGAGCTTTCTGTTAATGTTTCAACTTCGGATTAAAAATTTTAAATATTTTTAAACTGCATCTTGTAATCACTTGGGTTGCTCGTTAGTGCAGTAGTCAGCACTGTTGCCTAGCAGCAAGATGGCCCCTGGGTTTGAATCCCAGCACCAGGGTCTTTCTACATGGTGTTTGCATGTTCTCCCTGTGCATCCATGGGTTCTCTTGGGGTGCTTTCGCTTACAGTCCAAAAACTTGACTGTTAGGTTAAGTGTTCTCTTTAAAAAACCCTGAGGTATGAGTGTGTTTGTGTGCATGGTTGTTTGTCCTATCTCTGAGTTTCCCTGTGATGGACTGGTGACCTGTTCAGGGAATACCTCGTCTCTTGCCCAATAACAACACGAGATAGGGAAATGCGTGTCACAATGATTGTATAAAAACTGATTTTGTATATAAACACAATTAGTAGCTTGAATTAGTATCTCATCAAATAGCTTGAGGAAACCTTAGAGTTAAAACTGACCTTGCATGGACTCCTATAGGAGGCTAAATGCACTGTAGTGTTCTAATTCTTCCCCAACAGCAGATAAATTACATCAACCTGACTGAATAACCATTGGCCGCAAGTATGAGCAAAACAGCTTTGAAATGTTGAACCCTTCTTGACTCGTGACTTCTGTGCTCACACACATAGTCTGTTTCATCAAGCACACAATGCTGAGATAAGAAAACCAATTAGGTTGATGCCATGCGGTCTTATTTCCCATCACCTCATACATTCTTATAAACAATAAGGCATAAAGAGTTTGATACATTTCTGTCACAGATATGCAAATGCTCTGTTATTAGGGAATGGGGCAGCACAAAGAAAGTGAGTTTTGATCAGCAGTGATCACAACTGGGGTCTGATCATGAAGAGACACTGCAAGCATTAACTGTGAAACATCTTGTCTGCTGGTTGGAAATGAAAACAATGGGCCTTTGTGAAATGCTGCTTGAATAGCAAGTGCAGTGATAGATAATTGTCACAAACAACTTCAGTAATTTTTTTAGCAGGAGAGTAGAGCACTAGTCATTAAATGTGTGAGGATTCTGGCCTTAGAGGCATCATGATGAGCAAGTTTGAGGCCTATACTAAAGATTCCCCAGGTGATTTATCACATCACGTCCTCCTGTCTAGTTAAAACTACTAATCAGTCAGGCAGGTGTTTTAACATTTGGATGGGAAGACTGTGCCTTGAAATTCCATTTTCATTCACACTGTGCTCAATCATTGCACCCTGTGGACCTCTGAAGATCCTTAACTGTCTGTACAGACACGTTTATCTCACACAGTTTTGTCTCCAACATGATAATGTATAAACCAGCTTAGCACATCATTCTCATAGTTTCAGGACAATCCAATGTTAGTCTGTGGTCTTCAAAACTTCACGAAACTGGCATACTGACTTAGCATTCCAAGTATTAAATGAATTGCTAATGAGCAGTATTTTTGGATTCAGTTGTGAGACAATGTAGTAAAACAGAAATAAATCTTATCCTGAGACGCTAAAATGGCTCATATGACGCCTCGCATTCAGGTTCACAAACATTTCAGTCAGAATTTTTGTGGCACACCGACATAAAGTAGCACATCATTAATAAGTGGAATGAAATAAAAAATCAAATAAAATCTATAAGGTGTGCCATACATTTGTAATCAGCCCCTGGGTCTTTTGGAGTATGTCTCTTCAATTCAATTCAAATTCAAAAATACTTTATTAATCCCAAAGGGATATTAAATGTTGTTATAGCTCATATTATGAAGGTTTCCTCAAAGAGCCGTTGTAGATGCTGATGGCTGTGGGCAGGAAGGATCTCCTGTAGCGCTCCGTCTTACAGCAGATCTGAAGAAGCCTCTGACTGAAGACACTCTGTTGTTGTAGGACAGTCTCATGAAGAGGATGCTCAGGGTTCTCCATAATGTTCTTCATTTTATGAAGAATCCGTCTTTCCACAATGATCTCCAGAGGTTCCAGAGGAATCCCCAGAACAGAGCCAGCCTTTTTTATCAGGTTGTTGAGCTTTTTTAAGTCCCTGGCTCTGATGCTGCTTCCCCAGCAGATGATGGCAGAAGAGATTACTCTCTCCACAACAGACTTATAGAAGATAAGTCTGTTGCAAACACCAAAGGACCTACGTTTCCTCAAGAAGTACAGTCTGCTCTGTCCGTTCTTGTAGATGGCTTCACAGTTGCATCTCCACTCTAGTCTGTTGTCCAGGTGAACACCGAGGTATTTATACTCCTCCACCACCTCCACTTCTTCTCCCATGATAGAAATAGTTTTTGACTTATTCCTGTTTCTCTTAAAATCTACAATCATCTCCTTTGTTTTAGTCACATTCAAAATGAGATGATTGTTTCCACACCATGCCACAAACCGATCCACCACCTTCCTGTACTCAGCTTCTTGTCCATCTCTGATCCACCCCACGACTGCAGAATTATCTGAGTATTTCTGCAGATGACAGGAGTCTGTCTTGTACTGGAAGTCTGAGGTGTACAGAGTGAAAAGGAATGGTGAGACTACAGTCCCCTGTGGTGCTCCTGTGCTGCTGACTACCTGGTTAGACTCATAACCCTTCAGTCTCATAAACTGTGGTCTGTTTGTCAGGTAGTCTTTGATCCAGGAGATTGTTGAGGCCTCCACCTGAGTCTTCTGGAGTTTCTGACAAAGCAAATCAGGTTGGATTGTATTAAATGCACTGGAGAAATCAAAGAACATGATCCTCACAGTGCTACTGGCTTTGTCCAGATGACAGTGGGTTTGTTGAAACAGGTGTATGATGGCATCTTCAACTCCAACTCCACAGCGATAAGCAAACTGAAGGGGGTCCTGATGGTTTACTGTTTGCTTACTCAGGTGGGCCAACAGGAGTCTCTCTAGAACCTTCATGATGTGAGATGTCAGGGCAACAGGTCTATAGTCATTGAGGACTGATGGGTGAGTTTTCTTTGGTGCCGGAATAAGACAGGAGGTCTTCCACAACACTGGAACCTTCTTCTGGGCCAGGCTAAGGTTGAAGAGGTGCTGCAGAATCCCACAGAGCTGCTCTGCACAGGCCTTCAGGACTCTAGGGCTGACATGATCTGGACCTGCAGCCTTATTCCTATTCAGTCTCTCCACTTCACCTGACTTCTTGAGACACACAGGTGGAAGGGGGAAGCAAAGGAAGCATCAGCATCTTCTGATATGGTTGAAGGCAAACATGTAGAAGCAGAAGGGTCTAGGGCTGAGGTGGAAGATAAAAAATGTGAGGTGTTACTGGACAGCTGTGGGTCCTGTGGGTCAATGGAGGGTGGGATGTCTGTTTGGCTGTGAGCAGGAGAGGAGGATGCGAAGCTTGTTTATGAACTGAACCTATTGAAGAATGTGTTCAGTTCATTGGCTCTGTCCAGACCTCCATCGGTCTGATCATCCTTCTGCTTGAAGCCTGTGATCTTCTTCATCCCTGTCCACACATCTCTGATATTGTTTTGCTGGAGCTTGCTCTCCAGCTTCTTCTTGTACACCTCCTTGCTGTCTCTTATCTTGACTTTAAGTTGCTTCTGTATACTCCTCAATAATTATCTGTCTCCCTCTCTGAAGGCTCTTTTTTTCTTGTTAAGCAGGTCCTTCAGGTCACTGATGATCCAAGGTTTGTTACTGGGGAAGCATCTCACGGTTCTGGTGGGGATGATGTTATCCACACAGAAGTTTATATAGTCGGTTACACACTCAGTCATGGCATTGATGTCCTCTCCATGTGGCTGGCACAGTGCATCCCAGTCTGTAGCCTCCAAGCAACCTTGTAGAGCTTCTTCAGCTTCCTGTGACCATTTTCTCACAGTCCTCTTTATTACAGGTTGCCTCTGAACAAGGGGCTTATATTTTGAGCAGAGAAAAACAAGATTGTGATCTGATTTGCCTAGAGGAGGTCTTGCTGTAGAGTTGTATGAGTCCTTGACATTTGCATAAAACAAATCCAATGTTTTGTTTTCTCTGGTAGAGCAGCTGACAAATTGTTGAAACATTGGAAATGTAGCAGAGAGTGAAGCATGGTTAAAATCACCAGAAATTGCCACAAAAGCGTTGGGATTTTGTGTCTGTAGCTTAACAACAACTGAGCTGATGGCATCACATGCAGTGTCAGCAACAGCGGAAGGTGGAACGTAAACTGTTGCCAAAATAACACTGGTGAACTCTCTGGGTAAATAATATGGAAGAAAACTTACTGCCAACAGTTCAATATCTGGACTGCAGAGATGACATTTCACAGTAACATGTCCTGGATTACACCATCTGTTGTTCACAAGTACTGCCAGTCCACCTCCTTTACATTTGCCGCTCCTCTTTAAATCTCTGTCTGCTCGAATGGTTAAAAAGCCTATCAAAATCGACGGAAGAGATGGTTTGAACTTCCTCCTTCTCTCTCTTCTCTTAGCTCCTGCTCTGCATCCACGGCATCTCCTTTTCAACTTATCGGGGATTTGGGGTTGTAGCTGAAGTATTATTTGAGCTTTTGAGATATTAATCAGCTGCTCCCAGTTGTAAGAAACAATCCCGTTGCCATGGCAATGCATCATAACAAATGTCCAAAAATAGAAAGTATTAAGAAAAATCCTCCAAGCTGCACAGCATCCGACACTGGAGTGGACAGTCATCCAAAAAAAAATCAACTGTATCCACCACAAGAGGAATAGTTCCCAAAAAAGAATAAATCAGAATCAAAAGTAACAGAGCTACTCCAACCTGCTGCCACCTTGAGCGGCGCAATTCTAGAATTCTGGCTTTAACTGCCATGATCTTTTAGTGTTAGATGTTTGAGTTTCTTTCATGTTTCTCTTCTTTTGCTATTGCTTATATTTTCTTGGTGTTGCCATTTTAATTTTGTTTTTTTGTAGGAGGAAGTTTTTGTCTCAGCCACGGCAATAACAAAGACAAGGACTTTAAAACTAAACTGCAGACTTTTGACCGCGGAGAAGTTAGCTTTAGGTTGGTTATTGGACATTCATTCTCCGTGGATTCAGCAGGGTTTTCCTCCCGTTTGATCTGATGCTGGCCGTCTAATTATGGGGAGCTGGTCTCTATTATTGTAGTCGCTCTTGAATTTATTAACCTTTTTCCTCTTCCCATGGCCAATCATTGAACAGGAGTCTGTTCACGTCACATGTAGTCCCTACTCAGCCCTGGTCATACCTGCTCAGGAGCAGGGACCAAAAACATAGGTTCCAGTAAAGAAAAAATAGTAATGGAAATGCTTAAAAAGCGGGCTGAGTGGAGTGGAGCTGGGCAAAGAGGAGCCGGTGAAAAAGGGGCTATGGATTTCTCTCTCTGCTCCAGTTCATTTTCTCTCCTCCCCAGCTTCCTCTCCCTTAATTGGTCTCAGCTGTTCCACATTCTCACCTGATTACTCTCAGCTGCTTGCCCTGCCTTCTTCTCACTTAGAGAAGAAAACCAGCCAGCTTGGTTTTCTTCTCTAACTGCTGGTTTGTTCTGTTACTCTGCTCCATGCCCTATGTGGCATTTCAACGCCTGACTCTGCCCATGCTCAGTGTCCTGTTTCTCCAGTGTTCTACTGTAAGTTTACTGTTTTATTTCATCATTTAATCATTCAACTCACTATGCCCCTGAGCTCCTGCCTGCATTTGGTCCTGCTCACAACCTAAAGATCATGACAGTAACGGCTAGACGTTGATGTATTTGTCCATACTTTGCAAAATTAAGCTCAGTCAGATTCGTTGAATAGCGTTGGAAAACAACTTTGAAGTCTTTCAAAAGGTTCCTTGAATGTGCCTCTGGTGTAAAATTCCTTTGAGTGGTCAGTTTGACTAGAAAATCATGAAGTTCATTCCATGCATCATTTACATTATAAATTGGATTTAGGTTTGAGCTTCAACTGGGCAGTTCTAACACATGAATATATGTTGACCAAAACCATTCCATTGTAGCTCTGGCTGTTCTATGCTATTGTTCTGCTGGAAGCTGAACCTCCATTCCAGCCACCAGATGGGGAGTGGTGCCCTAGTGGTTAGAAAGCAGGGCATTTGAGTCCTGGAGAGGCCACAAGTACCCTGTTCAAATCCCACAGCCTGCCACTCTGGCTCCCTGAGCAAGACCCATAGCCCCAAATGCTCCCCGGGGGCCGCACAATGGCATCCCACTGCTCCCTAAGTGATTGGTTAAATGCAGAGGATACTTTCTCCATTGTGAGATCAATAAAGTCTTAATTATTCTTATTAGTCTTTTCCAGCCTCTAACATGTTTTCGACTAGGATTATCTTGTATATACCTCCATCTATCTTGCCATCAGGTGGTATCACCACCATGTGATGGCAGCATCATCCTGAAGAAAAGCATCCCGACACCATGATGCTGCCATCACCACCACCATGTTTCACAATAGGGATGGTGTGTTCAGGGCAATGTGCAGAGTTAGTTTTCCACCATTTGGTGATCTCATGTTGGTCCAAAATAAGTGGCTGGTGATAACGTACAACTGGGTCTGGATTCAATGACAAGATAATACAGGGCTACTTTCACATATAGAGACATTTTTAAATACCTAGGGCAGTCTGTGTTTATTACATATAGGTAACATGATTGTGATTACTGTTCACGGCTGCTACATAGCTGGACAAGACTCATTCTAATTTCCAGACCTCCCGGTAAATTATCAACATAAAGTAATGATTTAAATCTATGAAATCATAGTTTCTCTTTTAACAGTTAAAATAAAATGTTACTAGGCAGGCTATTTTCATATTTCAGGTTTTTCAGTTCCAATAAAAATGTTTTCATAAATTTCAAATGGCTGGACATTTTGTTTCAAAGTCAAACTATGGTCAGTACTCATCAATCACATGACCAAGTGTACTTTAAATTTTAAGATTGACTGCTGGATATGAGACACAAATCAAAACCAAAAATCTGAAACATTACTTTTATGACTATATTAACTACCTTCACTCAAGGACCAACCTATACCAATATTGATATTAATTTGATCAACCTTAAGATAGATCTGTTCACCACTAACAAAACAAGTCATTTCCTGTCTCATCTGACCAGAGCAACTTGCTCTGCACATTTGCTGTGTCTCTACACCTTCTTATGTTTGTTAACAATTTTACATACTTTCTTGTTCCTTCTCAACAAATAGTTTTTGTGTTGACAAATTCTCCCACCTGAGCAGTGCATCTCTGAAGCTCATCCAGAGTCTATCCGTCCTGTAACCTTTTTCACAGCCTTATCCCAGACCCGTCTGTCTTTTTATTTTCTCCAGAAAAGCTTTGAGGCCTTCAAAGAACATCTCTACTTATGAAATTAAATTACAACAGGTGGACTCTATGTAATAATTAGGTGACGTCTGAAGGGAATTTGTTGCACTAAATCGTTTTTAGAGGTTTCTGAGTCAAACAAAAATGGGTTAAATACAAATTTATGCAACATTTTTAGATTTTTATTTGTACAATAAATTAAAATCATGTATCATTTTCCATCCACTTCATAATTACTTTGAGTCGGTCTGTCACATAGAATCTCCAAATAATACAATGAAATCTTTGGTTATAATGTGACAAAATGCTAAAAGGGTCAAGAGGTGTAAATATTTTTAGGCACTGCACAGTTGGTTTCTATACCAAATCTATGGTTTTTTTGTTTTTGTTTTTTTGCTTTCAGATGTATATTCAATAAAACAAAGCAAAAACTCAAGATAAAACCATAACCTTTCAATAGTTACACCACCCTAAATCTACAGTAAGCAAAACTTCAAAAAAAAAATTTAAGTGGTGGAAAAGGTGGAGCTGTTCAGCAAGAAATAATGACAATATATTTCATTTTAAACTTGTCTTCTGCACTACGTCTGCACATAGAAAATGAATTAATGAATGAATGTTATGATCTGCCATACTCATGAGACTAAAAAATGGATTAAAAAATTTAATTAAACTTTGGCTGACATGTGACAGCAACATTTTTATGAGCTGGTCTGAAGAAACGGAAGTGGACGAGAGAGGCAGAGCAAATAAAAAGTGCAGCAGACAGATGGAGCAAAATCTTCACTGGGGAGAAAGAGTGGAAGATCAGGCAGATAAGACACAAAGTAAATGCAGTTTATCGCTCTTCTAAATTACCCATTATTCCTAAAATCTCTGGGACGTGGTTTGACACATTTAAAAAGAAACCATTTGAACTTACCTTAAATATGAAAACTCCTTCACAGGATGACAGTGAATGTGAACAATGCAGTACATATTTACTAAGTTTCTGATAAAACATTCAGAGAAAATATAGATACTTAAAAACTGTTGCTTTAGCTGTTGTTTCCATCCACAAGCTTAATAGCAGCATGGCAAATAGCAATGGAGCTTGTTTAGCAGTACATGATTTGTATTTGAGAGATATGCTTTCTAAGGATAACTTGAAGTGCTATAATATCTGTGGACTGGAGAGTGTAGTCATTTATTTTCTCATCTACAGCCTCCCTGTTGGCTTGCTGATTTTGCACTGTTTTCCACAGCTGGGACACTTACCCTAATGATACTCTAAAAACAACTTTATTGTTCCCAATGCTGCTTCACAGGACGTAGCATAGTTTTACTGCAACCCTCAATAGAGGTGTGATAAGACAGAAATGTTATACTAGATCCATGTTATATGAGTGTGAAACCTCCTAAGCTCATTCACTCCTTGTCTTAATTACAGAGGCCAGAACAAATTTAATCCCTACTTAATGAACAGGACCCTGAGCCATAGAAAGAGGAGAGCTTTTTGATAACATCCAATGAATTTTACCATTGAATCAGTTTCATTAAAAAGTTAATGCAGTCAGGGCGTCTGCCAGTAATCAGAATACCATATTTTCAGCACACATATTCTTCAGATTGGTCTGGTTTTCTAAGTAGTTTCAGTATCACACACATTAGTGTCTTGTATACAGGTCCTTCTCAAAATATTAGCATATTGCGATAAAGTTCATTATTTTCCATAATGTAATGGTGAAAATTTAACATTCATATATTTTAGATTCATTGCACACTAACTGAAATATTTCAGGTCTTTTATTGTCTTAATACGGATGATTTTGGCATACTGACTTCCTGTCTGACAGGAAGCAGCGCGTGAGGCTGGGGAAGCACGTCTCTGACTCCCTGACCATCAGCACTGGTTCCCCTCAAGGCTGTGTTCTCTCTCCTCTGCTCTTCTCCCTGTACACCAACAGCTGCACCTCCAGTCACCAGTCTGTCAAGCTTCTGAAGTTTGCGGACGACACCACCCTGATCGGACTCATCTCTGATGGTGATGAGTCTGCGTACAGATGGGAGGTGGACCATCTGTTGGACTGGTGCAGCCAGAACAACCTTGAGCTCAACGCTCTAAAGACAGTGGAGATGGTTGTGGACTTCAGGCAGAACCCAGCCCCACCTGCCCCCATCACCCTCTGTGACTCCACAATTGACACTGTGGAATCTTTCCGCTTCCTGGGAACCATCATCTCCCAGGATCTCAAGTGGGAGCCAAACATCAGCTCCCTCATCAAGAAAGCCCAGCAGAGGATGTTCTTCCTGCGGCAGCTGAAGAAATTCAACCTGCCAAAGACTATGATGGTGCACTTCTACACAGCCATCATTGAGTCCATCCTCACCTCCTCCATCACCATCTGGTACGCCGCTGCTACAGCTAAGGATAAGGGCAGGCTGCAGCGTGTCATTCGGTCTGCTGAGAAGGTGATTGGCTGCAGTCTACTGTCGCTCCAGGAACTGTACACCTCCAGGACCCTGAAGCGGGCAGGGAAGATTCTGGTTGATCCCTCCCACCCTGGTCACAGACTCTTTGAGACTCTCCCCTCTGGCAGGAGGCTGCGGTCCATCCGGACCAAAACCTCACGCCACAAGAACAGTTTTTTCCCATCTGCCACCAGCCTTATTAACAAAGCCCGGAAACCACCCTGACACTCTCCCTTCCCCCCCTTTTTTTTTTGCTGACAGGACACTTGTAACCTGTAACTCTATGCGTTACATTAACGCTCAGCTTGGACTCCTGCTTTACTTGCACTGCCATACTTGCACAATGATCATCTGCACTGTTGTATTGCTCTTGCATCTTATACTGCTCTATACTTACTCTCACTCACTTAAAACTGTGCACATATATTTATATTATATTGTAGATATGTTTATACTGTTTAATTTGTATTGTATTGCACTGACTACGCCAAAACAAATTCCTTGTATGTCCAAAAACGTACTTGGCAATAAAGCTTTTCTGATTCTGATTCTGATTCTGATGCAAAAAGACTCCAGGCCGGGATCTGAATGCAGGAACATCTCGGGTCCAGGTCTTACCTACTGATCCACTGTGCAGGCCCACTTCGTATTGTATTGCCTTTGAAAAAGCACTTTAATAGATATTCAGAGTGGGAAAGACTTGTAGAAAAATCACCAGATGTCCCACTGGGAGTTGGTCAGAGTTTTGTTAGTATAAGATTTTCATGGATGCATACATGTGTCATTTTCATAAAGGTGCAAAGTCTTTTTGTAAAATAAAAAGAACCATCATTTATTGCTGCAGCCTAATTTATTCATTTGGGAAAACATTCCATCTTCATAAATATTTATTTTAAACATAAATCACAACAAATCAGGTTCAAATCAGGCCATTTGGAGGAGTAACAGGCCCACTGCATCACAGATTCTCTACCATACTTAGGCATGAGGTGATTTGCCACATATTTATTGTTTATTTACTACCACACCTACATGGAGTGATTGTAGCTGAAGTGCTCAATGCTAACAACGCTTAGTCTCATCCGGCAATAGGATAAATTTCCAATTGAGGTTTCAGCAGGGTTTAGTAAAGTTCACATGTTTACATATATGACAGTAGGACAGAAAGACCTTCTGTTATCACCCCCAAAAAACGGCTGGCATGTTGTTAGCAATGGTTGCTAACCACAAGGGATTTGGTGAGATGTGGTAGAATATCACTTGCTGCTGTAGTGCTCAAAGTAAGCTTTGGAAATGTTGTTACCTCCTTTCCCATACTGCCCATTGTGAATGGGGGAAGATAAGTGGGGGTCCTTATCTAGCCTTGTGAGGAAAGGAAACGGGCCCCTTTTACACCCAGGGACATAGGAAAGTCATAGATTATTAATAAAACATTCCTAAACTAACTAAACAATTCTTCAGCCCGTTGATTTTTAAGGGATTGTTATGGCTTCCAATAATTGTACTGCCAATGATTGAATTTATTTATACGCATTTGAAGTGAAGGTTTAGTAAAAATAAACATGCAAAAACTAAACATCTGCAACATGTTTAAGTATAAGGAGTAAGAGAGGCTGCCTGAGATTCTCTAACCTACAGAACATTCATTGAACTTGTGGAAAGGTTTGCATCTGTTCAGTCAACTATAAAACAAATATCATGTATGTGTGGCGGCATCTTTATGATGTTCAAAATTTAGGCCAGACTCAACATCATCCTTGGTACTTATTTAGGTCACCATAATGCAAGTGGCTTATTTAGTTTAGAGGTAACTGTGATGATGTGGATTTTGGGAGTGTTTCTTCATGTCAGACATTTGGCTAAAGGGACCATTTTGTTTTTTGACAAGTTTCTGACAGTTAATTTACTTTATTTATTATTTATTTCACTTTCAACAAAAAGCAGCATATTGCTGAACCATCTTCGGTCAATTCCTACTTAAAGTTTCCATTTAATCCTCGATGGCAGTTGTTGCCAACCAGTGATTAGTTTTAGTGGGAATTACTTTTTCAAACACGGCCAGTTTGGTGTGGATGGGTTCTTCCTTATTAAATGAACCCGGCATCAATCTGTGTAGCCTTGTTTACAGTTATCCAGGAGGATGACTTACTAGAGGGAGCTTACAAAACTTTTCAACACACAATACAGAGATCAAGATCAAAGTGGTGTCAGCACAGAAGCAGGATCGCTTCTGAAAGCAACGTTGCTGGTTTACATTTACATTTTTTAGTGATGAACTAATTAGTGATGAACTTATTACTAATTACAGTCTGTATTGGTGTATGGATGTACAGTAAGCTATATCCACATTTGCAACCATTGTAACGGTTCATGCGTATATCTGGTTATTCTATTCTGTTACTGAGCCATTTTGATTATGCCGATTTACAAAGAACAGTAACTTCTGTGTTTTCAGGATTGGTCCTAAGGAGGTCATATCAGTCAGATCAGTTTAAAACAGCATCTAAGTATAAAAACATAGCTGAAAAGTCCTTCAAACAGCTTATGGAAATCCTCAATAAATGTCCCATATATTATTGCACAGAGCCAGCAGCAGTCCCAAAAATAGTAATCGGGGAATTTTATATTCCTGTGTAAATAATTCAATACTAAGTTCTTCAAGCCATCCGTGAAGATTATAAAAGACATCTTCCAGGGGATAAAGGAGGCTATGATTTGTTCAGATTTAATTTAGTTTGTAAAATCCCATAAATAATGTATTTGTAATTGTAAATTTGGGTTTGTAAAATCTTGAAATTCTGATAAATCACAATCAACCTTTTCTGATACAAAAAGAGCCCTTGAAGCATGCCGCTCTAAAATGTGAAGGCACTGCCATATATAGATGATGACCTGTCATATGGAACCACAGAGACTGATTGTCTTTTCTTGTAAACAGAAAACTGAGTGTTTTCTTGATAAAACAGACATTTCTGCTGGTAATATGTTAAATGGATGTGGTCATTTTTTGACACCATAGAAAAGGTGGGGTGAGCATTTTTATTTTCCCATTAAACATACTATGCAGGAAAAGTGGTAGCGATATGTGAAAGTCAGGAGGAAAGATTTCTCCTCACATACAAAAAAAAAAGATTTTTTTCAAATCCCTTTTTGCCACTGGATTATGAACCATTTGGACAGCTGGCTTCGAAGGAAGGAACACCCCAAAGCTGAGGTATGCAAGAGATGTCTCTCTGGCCGAGTGAGCAGGCAGACAATCAAAGCACGTGGGGTTGGTGTTTGGGAGCATAGTTTCTCGATTAAAAAACGCATTGCGTTAGTGTTTTTTATTTTTTTACTTTGCGTGTGTCCTCTGTCAGTAGAAAACATATAATGATTTTTCCTGTATTAAATAAATCGATAACTGATCTCCCCAAACTATCCTCTACACTTGTCCCCATGATAATTTACTCAATGACTGAGCCAAACGACCAGGACACTGAATATCAAGAGACGTCTCTTTTCAAGTAATACCTATGTAATGTTAGCTTGAAGTGACTTTTAGAGGCAATTATATGTTGTTATGAGAAAACTAATTGTAGAGAAACAGAGTTTGAGTCAAGCAGGAAAGTGAAACTTTTAGCTTCTTCAATTTCCTGCTGTCAGTGTTGCTTATACAAGTATTTTCCTGACACAGTTCAATTCAGTTCAGTTCAGTTTTATTTATATAGCGCCAATTCACAACCCATGTCGTCTCAAGGCATTCACAAAGGGTTTGGAATGGTGCGGGGTTGTTGGGGAGGTTAGATTAAACTACTGAGTGTTAGAGTTTGGCCATTTTAGAATGGGCTATGTGTAGGGGTACTAAGTAAAATAATAAATTGATAAAGTTTGTCCATCTAGAGCCCACTGGTGGCCATTGTTATACTGAAAATCACAAGGATTGGGGAAACCTCTCTCTGTCAGACTGATTATAACCATTGGAAAAGAGAAGGGGTCGCACAGGTAGCAGAAACGGAGGGTGTGTTTGCACCTCAACCATAACTGAGCCAGTTTAGGTTGAACCTGACTCCCCCTTACTTCATCCAGCAGGGAGGGAGGAAGGCAGAGATAAAAATAATTGGAGAGTGTTGTTTCCTGTTGCATTGTGTGAAAGGTGGGTAACTTTAAAATGGTCTAAGTCAATTTAATGGAATCATACAGATTTCAAGTCAGGTACATACATTGCAATTAATCCTAACCATTGAACAGTGCAGTCAGATTCAGTTATTTATTCAAATTGGTTAAAAGGTTTTTCTATCCAACGAAACCTAGCAGATTGCATCGAGTCAGTGATTTGCAGCATTCAGCAAGCGAGCATGTAGCAACAGTGGACAGTCACTGGCGTTTACTTTGCAGCAATCCCTCATGTAGTTAGTTGTTATAAGAATTGTGCTGCCACATGCCCGTGTGCATAGTAACAGCACTGTTTAGAACTGGAGCAGAAATTATAGCATCTACATTTCAAACAGGCCGTGCTTGCTCGTAGAGCTTTTAAACGCTTGGCTAGGATGTCTGTTAGGTCTCTACACAACATTTCTCCAGACTTCCTTCTTCTCTCTGGGCAGATTGCCATGTACATCTTCAACACATTTGAGGTGGAGACTTTGCTATCAAAAATGCTGCTTTGCTTTGCTATTGTGTTTCACACTGATGCCCGAGTTCAGTCAGGCAGTAATGTCATCACTTTTCAGCAACGTTTAGCTGTGTTTTCAGCTCCCTTTTGCCCTTTCTCTCACACTTTTTTACACACATTTCTCGACTATGGACATAGAAATAACTATTGTGAGCTACAAGTCTGAACACAAAAAAAGGAAAAGAAAAATTATGTAGCTTCTGAAGTGATAATGACTAAGGATTTTTTGAGGTTTGCTTCAACCTGACGTGTGTGGAAGACATGATGACCAAAATATTAAATACAGCTGTGCAGAGAAAATATATAATTGTAAGAAAAAAGAATCATACCTTTGTATAACATTTTCAAAGTTGAAAACTGTATCTACAAACTAATCTACAAACTGTTATTTTGAAATATGACTGGTTGATTTCATATTAGAAAAAAAAAACAGTACAATAAAATCCAGAGATATGGTATAGTTTATTTTTCTTATTATTCTCTTTCTGAAATGTTTCTTCAGTGAACACAACAGATGTTGTTCATGTTGTGGAGCCCTACAATAAATACAGGAAACAACCGTAACTGGACAGTGTAAAAGGACCGTGTCAGCTCCAGGTCTAAGTGTTTCTACATGGTCACTAATGAGTACATTTAAAATGAGTGTCTGGTCTAAATCAGAGTGTGTTTATTTTTCTATAAAATCCACTGCGGGTTTCATGAATTACAGTGGGTACGGAAAGTATTCAGACCCCTTTAAATTTTTCACTCTATGTTTCATTGCAGCCATTTGCTAAAATCAAATAAGTTCATATTATTTATCATTAATATAGACTCAGTATCCCATCTTGACAGAAAAAAACAGAAATGTTGAAATGTTTGCAAATTTATTAAAAAAGAAAAACTGAAATATCACATGGTCATAAGTATTCTGACCCTTTGCTGTGACACTCATATTTAACTCACATGCTGTCCATTTCTTCTGATCCTCCTTGAGATGGTTCTACTCCTTCATTGGAGTCCAGCTGTGTTTAATTAAACTGATTGGACTTGATTAGGAAAGGCACACACCTGTCTATATAAGACCTCACAGCTCACAGTGCATGTTAGAGCAAATGAGAATCATGAGGTCCAAGGAACTGCCTAAGGAGCTCAGAGACAGAATTGGGGCCAGACACAGATCCGGCCATGGTTACAAAAGAATTTCAGCAGCACTCACAGTTCCTAAGAGCACAGTGGCCTCCATAATCCTTAAATGGAAGAAGATTGGGACGACCAGAACTCTTCCTAGACCTGGCCGTCCAGCCAAACTGAGCAATCGTGGGATTAGAGCCTTGATGAAAGAGGTAAAGAAGAACCCAAAGATCACTGTGGCTGAGCTCCAGAGATGCAGTAGGGAGATGGGAGAACGTTCCACGAAGTCAATTATCACTGCAGCCCTCCACTGGTCGGGGCTTTATGGCAGAGTGGCCCGACGGAAGTCTCTCCTCAGTGCAAGACATATGAAAACCCACATAGAGTTAGCCAAAAAACACATGAAAGACTCCCAGACTTTGAGAAATAAGAAACTTTGGTCTGATGAGACGAAGATTGAAATTTTTGGCGTTAATTCTAAACAGTATGTGTGGAGAAAACCAGGCACTCCTCATCACCTGCCCAATACAATTACAACAGTGAAACATGGTGGTGGCAGCATCATGCTATGGGGGTGTTTTTCAGCTGCAGGGACAGGGCAACTGGTTGCAATTCAAGGAAAGATGAATGAGGCCAAGTAAAGAGATATCCTGGAAAAAAAAAAACCTCTTCCAGAGTGCTCAGGACCTCAGACTGGGCTGAAGGTTCACCTTCCAACAAGACAATGGCCCTAAGCACACAGCTAAAATAAGAAAGGAGTGGCTTCGGAACAACTCTGTGACCATTCTTGACTGAACCAGCCAGTGGTCTGACCTAAACACAATTAACCATCTCTGGAGAAACCTAAAAATGGCTGTCCACCAACGTTCACCGTCCAACCTGACGGAACTGGAGAGGATCTGCAAGGAAGAATGGTAGAGGATCCCCAAATCCAGGTGTGAAAAACTTGTTGCATCATTCCCAAGAAGACTCATGGCTGTACTAGCTCAAAAGGGTGCTTCTGCACAATACTGAGCAAAGGGTCTGAATACTTATGACCATGTCATATTTCAGTTTTTCTTTTTTAATCAATTTGCAAAAAATTCTACATTTCTGGTATTTTTCTGTCAAGATGGGATACTGAGTCTACATTAACAATAAATAATATGAACCTTTTTGATTTTAGCAAATGCTGCAATGAAACAAAGAGTGAAAAATTTAAACGGGTCTGAATACTTTCCGTACCCACTATATCTAAAAATTTAGGAATCCAACAATGAAACATAAACATTAACTGATATAAACTCCCTTTCACTGGGTTTTTTATGTTAGATCTGCACATGTTTAGGTTGGTATAAAACAGCTAATCAGTAGTCTTTAAATGTACCTTTAATGGAAAGATTTTGATACATGATTGAAGTAATGATTAGATGTGTTTCATAAACTGGTCTCTGAGATTTCCTAAGGAGTGACAGCTGATGAAAGCTGAAATCAGAACAGCTGTTGTTCCCTCTGAGGCCATAGCACCATGTAAACAATAATGAAGAGAAGCCATTTACGTAAAGCCAAGAAACATTTCTTAGAGTCAGCTTTTGTTCAAACTCATGTAAGTCTGTCCTTGATGGTCCAAACATCCCACATTCCAATGCTTTATGAAGACATGGCTGCAGTGCTTCATGATTTGCTCGTAATCTGATTGGTCAGTCAGCATACACATCACATTTACAGTGAGCTGCAACTCATAGAGGAGTGGCCACATGCACGTACACACATGCATGCCAACACACCCTAGTCTCTTTGGCCGGTGTGGTTTACATGTTCCATCCCAGTCCGATGTGGGTGGCTAGGAGGTAGCACATGGCGATCATGCATGTCATCACCATCATGGGGAACCCCAGCCTGTGAGAAGCAACAGAACATACAGTGTTAAAATCACTCCAATCTCCCTGAAAATACATTAATACATTATACATTAATACATTAAATGAAAACACCAGGAGTTTTAGTTCAGTTCTGTGAAAACTCTTTCATTCACTCAGAATTTGGGTGTGATGAATATATTTCTCAAGCATAATTTTATTTCTGCCTCCAAATACAAATGGTGTTAAACAATTTGACTTCACTGCTTTGTTTGGGCTGCACGGTGGCGCAGTTGGTAGCACTGTTGCCTTGCACCAAGAAGGTCCTGGGTTTGATTCCCTGCTGGGGGTCTTTCTGCATAGAGTTTGCATGTTCTCCCTGTGCATTAGTGGGTTCTCACTGGGTACTCCAGCTTCTTCCCACAGTCCAAAGACATGCCTGTTAGGTTAATTGGTTAATCTAAATTGCCCTTAGGTGTAGGAATGAGTGTGTGCATGGTTATTTGTGTGTTACCCTGCGATGGACTGGCGACCTGTCCAGGGTGTACCCTGCCTCTCGCCCATAGACTGCTGGAGATAGGCACCAGCTCCCCCGTGACCCACTATGGAATAAGTGGTAAAAAATGACTGACTGCTTTGTTGACACTTAGTCTCTCCTCTGAAGTTACAAGTAAGAATTTTGTTGTATTTGGTGTAATTTCTTCTATGCTTTGTAATGTAACTGC
The DNA here is from genome assembly GCF_021462225.1 of Girardinichthys multiradiatus. Lineage (NCBI taxonomy): Eukaryota > Metazoa > Chordata > Actinopteri > Cyprinodontiformes > Goodeidae > Girardinichthys > Girardinichthys multiradiatus. Next base: position 39,743,440 of record NC_061802.1, on the reverse strand, counting down.
TATGAAACATAAAACATTAAATTGATCAGATTTTAGTGTTTTCTTGTGTCATTCAGGTGCTCTTGCTGCTGCAGCATCTGCCAGCGTGCTTTGTCTCAGCTACAGAAATTCTGTTTATATTTTCAATTGTACCATTCGAAGTTGAAACAAATTATGATCTGAGAGCTCTAAATGAACCTGCAGAGCAAAGCTAAAGTATAGTGTAATTGTTGTCAGAGTACAGTAATTATTGCAAGACAACACAGTGTAGCAGCAGCATGGTTTTATTTGTAAAGTAAAAGTGTGTTCAGGGCTCTGAAAAAGTATTATTTCTTATCCTGCTTAATAATTGCTGGATCAGTTCAGGGGTCAGAAACCTTTGCAATCCAAAGAGCCATTTTTGCTAAAGCTGCCTGACCCTTACAAAAAACTAATCAATCTAGTTTTGACAGACGGACGGACAGACAACATAAAAAGACAAAAAATTATTAATATCTTATTATTATTGACATTTTGTTGTGGAAATGTTATGCAAATATCGCACAAAAATAGATACAGAACCTGCTAAGGTAGGTATTTTTGTTTGCCTTTACATTTAAAATGTTGCTTATTTTTATACCATTTTGGGTGAGTATCTTTAAGAGCTGCTCCAAGATGGCTAAGGAGCCAGATGTGGCCCTGGACCCACAGGTTGCTGACTTGTAGTCTAAGTTAATCACAGTTAATTCATGACTTGGCAAGGGGGTGATTACTTTCTCACTAAATAAAATTTAAAAGCCGCAGTTAGTATTTTCTCAGCATTTATTTGTCTATTATTTCTTTTTGATTATCCGAAACATATAGCGTGCAAAAAAGCAAAAACAGAAGAAATCTGTAAGGTGGCAAATACTTTTTCACTACACTGTATTAAGAAGCCTTAGAAGGTGCTACAACTAGTCCGTGTTGTTAAGGGATGGCAGAATTATCAGAAAAGCCATCAAAGTTCTCAGCAATGTATTAGTGGCTACTTAAAAATCTAAGGTGGATACCAAATCACCAATCAGTCTTGTTTCACTTTAAATAATGTTTCCGATTATTAAACTTAATTACATTTTACCTTAGTGCTCAACCTATTTGACCTTCTACAAAGACAGAATGTCAGTCTGGAAAAATGTAATTATTGTGAAAGCACGTCCCATTGTAATGTGGGACACTTGAATGGGCCTTAAAGCTAACTCTCCTACCTATCATGGGAAGATCTGAAAAGCATCTTGTTAAACGCAAGCATTAGCCTGCTCATGAGAATCTTTGAAAATGTCTAAGATTTAATTATTTTATCCAGGAGCCTCGAGAATGAAGAACTAATATTGTTTTTACATTGCACAACATTTTTAAAACTTCTCCTATTTCCTATGCACTGACAGACTTGTAGTTTTCTTAATACACAACAGTAAAGACCCTGAATTAGCATCCTTAATCTATAATGTACCCTCACTGCAGATGGTTTCTCATTTGGATGTATAACATGTCCTAGATGAACACATGGCTGCAGTCAGGGCCAGGAATCTGGTTGCCTCCGGTCTATGACACAGATCAGTATTGGAGGACAAAAAAAAAAAACCTAACATAAAGTACATATAATGTGTTGGCGATTAAACGGTCTCACTTTAAAATAAGGTAATCATGTTGCAGGTTCAGCTTATCAATTTGACGTTATGAAAGATTGCTGCAAGGATTAACCCAAGAAATTTGGTAAAGTGCCTTGCAACAGTATTTATACATCTCAAACTTTTTAACCTTATGCCACCTTACAACCACAAGCTGTATTGTAATTTATATAATGGACAAACACAAAGTAGCACAGATTTGTGAAGTGTAAGTAAAGTGATCAAATTTAGTTTAAATAAAAATCTGGTAAGTGTAGTACACACTTGTATTTAGTCACCCTGATTCTAAACATTGTAAAACTAACTAGAGCTGCAATAAAAGCTGCAAGTCCTTTGGAGTGTGTTTTTGCCAGCTTTACACATCTACAGACTGAACATTTCGCCCATTCTTCCTTATAAAATAGTTAATTTCAGTCGGATTGGATGGAGAGCGAACAACAATCTTTTAGTGTTGCCCTAGATTCTCAGTCTGGACTTTCATGGAGTTATTCTCTGGCCTGCTAGTAGGTAAGTCAGAGTTATTTTTGTTTTGTTTTGTTTTGTTTGTTTGTTGGTGTTAGGCTTCATGAATCTTCCCATCAACTTTGACCAGCTTTCCGACCTCTTCTGAAAAAAAGCATTCTCACATAATGATGCTCCCACCACCATGTTTCACTGTGGAGATGATGCATTTCTGGTGGTGAGCTGTTGCATGTAGAACAGAAAGCTAAATTCTGGTTGCACCATTCTTACATATGTCTGTTGTGTCCCCTTCATGACTTGTGGCAACTGGATTAGTGGAATGTACAAATAATAGTTGTTCTATCACCAGATTTTCTGTCCTGAGCTAAGAGGTCTCTGCAGCTCCTCCAGAGTTAACATGGGCAACTTGGCTGCTTTTCGGATTAATGCTTTAACTGCATGACCTGTTATTTTATGTGAACTGCCATGTCTTGTACCACACTCTTCCTTTTGATTGTTTGGACAGTGCTTCATGGGATGTTGGAAGTTTTGAATATTGCTTTAGAACCTGATTCTGCTTCAAACATCTCCACAACTTTCTAACTGACCTTAGTTTTTTGTTACTAGGTCTTCATGATTGTTTTTTAGCAGTGTTCTTTAACAAATTACATACAAGCAGTCTTGTATTACAAATTAGTTGATATCTAATGCCTATGGGTAGCACCAGATTTTATTTAAGGGTGTTCAATTAAGGGGATTGAATACAAAAGCCTATCAGATTTTTAATGCTGAACATTTTAGAAGTCATGCACATCTTTGCGTTGGTCTATCACACATATCCCCATAAAATACAACCAAATTTGTGTTTGTATTGTGACAAATGGTGAAAACGCTCAAAGGGTGTGAATACTTTTCAAAGGCACTGTAGGTAGCAAGTTAACAGGAAAACGGTGTAGAATTGCTGTTCTGTTACTATCTGTGCTTCTGTTTGTTTAGCTTAATGGAGAAATGATGACTGACAGTCATTAAAAATGTGCATAGCCAATTATTCTGATGAGGAATGTTTATAATACAGTGTTTAAGGCTCTTTGGTGGGCCACTGGCCACTCAACATAAACAACATGTCATATTCCATTTGACCTCTGTGTGGTTGAAACAGAATGAATAGTGTTAATAATGTTTATGCAGTTTCCAGTTAATTCAGGTCTTTAGCTGCAACCCAGTAATGGTAATGGCTCACAGTAAGCTGTGAAAATAGCTGAAAATGTATGCATGCTTATCTTTTGGCTTACTGAAAAATATCTCACAACAGAACAGAGCTATTCTTAGATGAATTAAAAACATTCAGAATGTTTGCCACTTAAGAAAAGGCAAACAAAAAGTATTAAAATGCTTCTTAGAAAATGCTATTTTTTTAAATGGTGACAGAAATGTGAATGCATATATCTATTCAAATTTTAATCTATCAACTCCACATGTTAATTCCCTTTTTAATGTCTTTCAACTCTCTTTTTTTTTTTTACAAATTTTACATCAAACTGGTTATATGGAATTTCATTTTAAACAAACCAAAGTGTATTAGTTATCATTGGACTTAATGTAAATATGATTGATGTGGTTGAAATTAATTGGTTGAATTAGTTTGTTTTTATGTGTATTTTGCCCTGCAGAACTTTTTTTTTATGTTTGTTTTTTACAATAAAACATTAAAACGTTTCTATATTAAAATGCAAAATATAATCAAATAGATTAAAAAGTGAACTTGAAGCTCTTAAACATTTTGCTTCTTTATTTTTTTGTTCGATTACCTCCTACAAGCTTGTCAAACAAGCGGCAGAGCAAGAAAGCACTGGAGAAGATTAGAAAAAATTTAAATTGTTACAAAAAGTTAATTAAAGTTTATATTGTATTATGAATATTGCTACCGCTATTTTCAAAATTATATAAGTGTGGCTTTTCAATTTAATATTCATATGGAAATGTCAAGTTATCTCATGAATTGAAAATGAATGAGGCACTTAGAGGCATATTAACACTGACTTCAGCATGTGGAGGTACATTAAATAGAAAAGGAAGGCTAATTTTCTCATAAGTCTGCTGGAATAAGTAGAAGTGCTTGGAGTTAATGTTAATTTACACATCAGAGAAAGTCAGTGCTGGTGCTTCATCATTTATAGATTGACAGAAACAACTGGGGCAACATTGTGGCTGTGTTTTTGTGTACATAGGTCTAATAAAACATGAACATGAAATAATTTGGACAATCCTGAAGTGCTGTTGAAGAAAGTATTTGCCCACCACTGATTTCATCAGTTTTTTGTTTTGTTTTTATGTCACATTTAAATGCTCAAGATCAGTCTTTTTCAACCCTGGTTCTCAAGGCATGCTGCCCTACATGTTTTAGATGTTTTCTCTGCTTCAGCACACCTAATTTTATCAGAATCAGGAGCATTAAAGCAGAGAAACATCTAAAGCATGCAGGGCAGTGTGCCTTGAGTACCAGGGTTAAAAAACACTGCTTTACATCATACAGCAATTTTAATATAAGGTCAAAATTAAGCTAATTAAATATAATCAGCTTTATTAAAGTTTTTGTTTGACTGTCAGGGTGTAATGCTCTTTTTTCTGAAATGCTGTTTCATGTCTCTGTATCTTATTGTTTAATCATGAACACCAGCCTTAGCCTCAAGGTAAGTGAGGCCTTTAGAGCTTTAGCAGCTGTTCTGGGTTTTTTGTGACCTCCTGGATGAGTTGTGGATGCACTTTTGGAGTCATTTTGGTAGACTTGCCCCTCTTGGGAAGGGTTACCACTCTTCCATGTTTCCTCTATTTGTGGATATTGGAAACACCCTCATTAAGCCTGCCTAAACAACTTTTTACTGTAAACTGCAAGAATGTTTTATTTGCTTTATGCTGTTTTCTTTTTTGGCTAATGATCTTAAAGTTTTCAATAGCTGATAACCAATCTTTGTTTTAATGGAGTTTTTAATCATTTGCCTACCCTAGTTGTTTTGTCACTTGCTCCAGTTTCTTTTTTTTTTTTTTTGCATTTTGAAGCTTTATTTATTACCAGGTTGTGATTCAGCTGTGTGTGACAACTGCAATGTAATTGTAACTTTTTTGCTGATCTTAATATTTTGATCAAAATATTGACATTAAACAGAAATTTACGCCAAAACAAATTCCTTGTATGTCCAAAAATGTACTTGGCAATAAAGCTTTTCTGATTCTGATTCTGATTCTGATTCTGAAATTTCACTGAAACTGCATAGACTTTCCTAGTAGATTGGTTAGTCCATGCTTGCTAAAGTGTGAGGCAAGATCGTGTCATTTATTTTTTAAACAACTCTTCATGGCTGTCTGCTTTGGTCGGTGTCAAACTTTCCGTCATCAACAAGACACTTAAAGTTGCATATCATTCATCCATCCATTGCCCATACCAGCTTATCCATGCAGCGTGGTGGGGAGCTGTTGTCTGTCTCCGGTCATTGGGACCCTGGATAGGTTGCCCAGTCCATCACAGAGCAACACTTTTGAAAGATCAATTAACAGTAATGATTTTCGACAGTGGGAGGAAGCCAAAGAGAACCCCCGAACTCCGAGCAAGAATAGCCTAGGCCAGGATTTGAACCTGGGACCTTTTTGCTGCAAGGCTACTAACCACTGTGCAACCCAGTTTGCAAGAAAAAATGCCTTCAGTAAAGTTTTCATTTTCTTGCATCATCTTTGATTGTACACCAAATAAAAGCAGTGTCTTTGATGTCTAATAACTTTTATTGCCTAAAAGGAGAAACTGTCATAACTATTTGAAAATGCTGCAGTTGGCTCCCTTTAAACACCTTCTCCAAAAAAGGAATCTTTCACAGCACTTTTAAATATAATTAAAAATAATGTCCTTTGTGGTTTTTATGAGATCATAATAATGAGTCTTTAAGAAGCAATGCAACATTGGTCACTGTTAAAGGAATGTTGGGTGTGTTTTTATTGATCTGTAGCATAACATATTTCTTTCTGTGCAACTTGTTACTTATTTCTATCAGGGCGATATATATTTTCATCACAAACAATAAGTTGAAACAGGAAATATAACCTCAGAAAGTCAAACATCACTGGTTGTGGAACGAGTGTCCATCCAATGGATGGGATGGATGGAGGAAGAAATCTAAGCTGGTATTATTGTCAGACACACAGGGGTCACCTCTGCACAGAGGATCCTTTTTTGCTGAGCAATAGCTGTTTCTTCATCATAGGCACAGCATGAAGGGACAGAGGGCAGATGAAAAAAGTTGCCACAATACAGCTCAGAGGAACACTGTTCACCTTGTCTGAAAATTCTCTTTTTTGCCTTGCACATTCACATGCTGACTTAATTGCATTTGATGGGAGCTCGTTGAAAGTACTGATGCAATCTCAAATACTCTCTTTAGATAAACCCAAGGGATGAACTGCTTTCACTGTGGAGGCTGCATGACAGAGAAAAACAGAGCCACACTGCTCCCCGAAGGTAATAGCTGATATGCTCTATTTAAGAACTACTTCGATTACAGTTAGAACGTATACAAATGCTGAGAAACATAGCCTGGGTTGTAACTGAAATTACTACGTAATAGAGTATTTTAAATACCTTGCTAATTTTATTTTTTCACTGTCGGAAATGCTGGAGGGCATTGCATCCAGTAGAGAAACTGGATGCAAAAGGCTATGTAAATGGAGATATTGTCTTAAATCTAACAAATGCTACAGCAAAAGAATGGAAATGTAGGAAAACTGAACAATGGTTTCTGCTCTATGAGGAAAAACCAACTACTCAGAAATCTTCCTCAATCAGAATAACTAAAGGTCCATGAAACAAGCACAGCAAAGAAACTTGCTCTGTGAGGTTGAGTATATTTGTCCGGTTAGTAGTAACATCTGCCAGTTATTAGTAATTTTTCAGTGAAATATTTTGGACATAAACTGTAATAAACATTTAAGGTATTGATTTTGCTGTCAAATATATTTGATCTGTTGTGTCAAATCATCCTGTGAGAAATAAAGCTGATGTCCAGGTTAGGAGATCAAACTGTATATTAGAAGGGTAAACCTTTGTCTACATTATAGTAGCCAAAATACAAAAATGTGTAAATTAATCCAACAAGGGATTTATTTGTTAAAATGTACTTAATGTACATTGTTAACTACGGTTTGTTTAGTTGTGTTGCATTCATGGATAAAACCACAGATAAACCCACTGTTATCCTTTGTTTCTTGTCCTCTCAACCCATCCGGTTTCAGCAGATGGTTGTTCATCCTGAGCCTGGTTATGGTGAACATGTCCTGCTTTTTAAATGGAGTGCTTCCTTCCACTGTTACCATAGGCTTACTCAAACTGAGAGACTGGTGTGAAGTCAATGACTTGATGCAATCACCTAGGCTTCTTTAGATAGAAACATTTTAAACTGACAGTTTAACTGACATTAAATTACCCCCAAATTTGATTGTAGTGTATTTGAAGCTAGAATAAACTGGACTATATGTAATTGAATCTAGATCTGACTTACTATCCTTGCAACATTGATTAATTTTACTCTACTAGCACTAAATTGTGAGGGTCGATACTTGTGCAAAACTATAAAATTCAGAGCCGTTACTCTACTCATGAGTAGAGGTGATACAATCAAAACCAGACCAGATTTTGGTAAATGGTGAAATGGCCTGCACTTGTATAGCACTTTATTAAGTCCAAGGACCCCAAAACGCTTCACATTACAATTAGTCATCCACCCATTCATACACACATTCACACACAGTGGTAAGCCACATTGTAGCCACAGCTGTCCTGGGGCAGACTGACAGAAGTGAAGCTGCCATGCAATCCGTGCCAACAAGCCCTCTGACTACCATCAGCAGGCAAGGTGGGTGAAGTTTCTTGCCCAAGGACACAACGACTGAGACGGACGCAGCAGACCAGCAACCCACCTTGTGGAGTACGAACCACTACCACCGTCGCCACTGTCGCTCCGGGATTTTAGCAATATTGTTGTGAAAACTAAGGTGCCAATTTCTTTCTCAAGTAGAATAAAAGTTTGAGAAATCACTTGGAGGGTCTTGCAACATTAAGATGCTACAATATTTCTCTTCAAAGTGAAGGCTGTTTTGTGGAGTGCTATCCATTTGCTATTGGCTAGTAATTTCATCTGGTGAAGTAAGGGCAAACTATTACTATAAAACTATTATAAAAACTATTATTGAGGGCTTTGAAAATGGATGTGTGTTGTTTAAGTATGAAACCATGTCTATGTTTGAGGCTCCTATTTTAAAGTCAGAATGAAAGGGTTTTTTAGTTGTGTTGACAGAATCAACTAATGAAGACAGCTCTCTAGAATTCTCCCAGCTAAAATTGTTTATCAAACAGCATTTTAGGCACTTACAAGGAGAAAGACAACGCAACAGACAAGACAGGAACAATTTGTAATCACTTTGGAAAAATTGCACCTGCTGTACCCACTGCTAATGACACAGATCTACCTTTGAGCTTCCTATCGGCAGCAAACTAAATGACTTTTCATAACTTCAACCCTTGGCTGTCCCTAATTAAAAAAATATTTAACTAGATAACTATTTTCTTAACTGAGATTCTGTAACACACAGTTTGAGATTTATGAAATCTTCGTTCTATTTGTATTGTATTCTATGTAATGCATTCAGAAGGCCTTTAGGCAAGCAATTAGGTTATTTATGGACTAGCCAATCTTGCACTGAATTATTCTCCAATGACTACAGTGGCTTCTATAAAAACAATTTATGTGTAGCTATATTTGTAAGAAAAAGAAAATTGGCAATACTTCTAAAATATTGCTAAAACATCATCTCCTCTGGCCTCATTCTCATGAATTTATTATCTACCTCTGTCTTGTGTCGTCATCTCATGAGATTGATGTGTTGGTAAACCCCTACGAAACATAAACTGTGTTAAGCTCAGGACATGCTACATGACTTTCACAGTCATCACAGATTTTAGGAAAGACTAGGTGTTCACACAAACGGACTGTTTTTTGTGTCGAGACAGAAAGACTACAGATCACACACTTGCTGTAGTATATCAGATTACAGTCAACTGAGTGCATCAAACTCTCACGGAAACTTTTGCAAGAACAACAGTTTACAGGAAGAAACATACCGGTAGGTGCAGGTAATAAAAGATACTGTCAGAATTCTGACTGGTTTTATTTCTCAACCACTTCCCAATAAAATGAATGACATGCAGTTTAAGATATGTTAATTTCAACCCTCAAGTGAAAGTGATTTGGGTAGTGTTGACTGTACTCATCTCGCTCAAATCTACTCTGCACACCCAAAACCAGAACCAAACATGGAGAAGCAGCTTTTAGTTCTTATGCTCCAATAATCTAGAATAAACGGCCAGAAAACTGTAAAAGTGCCGAAAACCTAAGTTGCTTTAAATCAAGATTAAAAACTTATTTGTGTAGAGTGGCCTTTGACTGTGCCATCAAGGCATGATTAGTTGTGTTTTCAGTCCAATTTTCCTTTCATTTTTTTGTCCATCATTCTATTCTCTTTATTTTATTTTACCTTTTTAAATTACCTCTGTTGTTTGATTTTATCATTTGATTTGTTTTTCTGTGTCTGTATCTGTGTTTTATTTGCTTTGTGATTGTATTGTAATTGTACGTACAGCGCTTTGAGTGTCTCGATGCTGAAAAGCGCTATATAAATAAACTTACCTTACCTTACCTTACTCTTTACTCACTGTGAGAGTTCGGAACATGTCTCTAACAGACAACAAAAAAATATTTTGGATGGATCGTGCAAATAAACATTAAGAATGTATAAAAAAATACATTTGTTCTGTGAAGAAAATATTTCATTCAGAAATGTCAGTTTGTTATATGTAATCTCATTACCTTCAAACGCAATATGGGAATTGTTTGGTTTATTTCAATAAGGTCCTTCATTATTTATCGCATTTTAGTCTTAAATATCCGGGTATCTTTGTTGTTGTTGTTTTTTTTTATCACTGCGTGATTGTAATTATTTAGGTGATTGTTTGTATTATGCCCACTGTTGTTGTCCTTTTATATACATAATGTTGTGTGGTTACAAATAAAGTTAGAAAAAAAAACGGTTCACAGCTGTTGTTCTGTCCAAGCCTCTGGTTTTCATTGGCTGTAGGCAACATTCGTTTGCAGTTGGGTCATTGATTCACACAACCCGACTGCGTCCTGATCAGCCTAAAAAAAATTCAAACACGCTTGTCAGACTGCAACTGAGATTGGGTCGGGTTGCACACTTGCAGACATAGTCTGCGTCCCTGCATCTCACACTAACAAATCCTCTATACAGTCTCTGATACTGGTCCTTCTGTCTGTAAAGTACCCAAAATGCTGCTACACAAACAATTGGGGGCTTCTAATGTTTTTATGATCGGATATTATCTACTAACCCGATTGCGAATCAAGAACTGCTTCCATTCTTACTTCAAAGTACGAGTCTATCTGAATCTAACACTTATTTCACCAGAGTACTGACAGAAACTGGACAGCGTTTATAGTCACTTCCCTCCCAGCTGGAGTATACACTATATATATCTGATGCTTATACTATGTTTCCTAGGTTACTGTTTTGGAGAGATGAGGAATAACAACACAGAGACATGAAGGAAGCAACCAAAGAGGAGCTAAGCTATTCAGAGTCACTCTCCAACTATCCTTTGTGAGGGCCCATCAAAGAGGCATTCACGTCCTTGTGGGCTCATGTGGCCCCTCAGTTTAAGCACCTGATATAGCACTAGTTAGTCCCAGCTGTCTGGAGTTTTAGACACACTTCTCTCCACCCAAAACCGTCTCTTCGACCAGCTGTGACACTCACTACAGACAGCCAATTGCAGGCAGCACTAGAGCCAAGAGCAATGCTTCTAAGCATTGTAAACATAACTACACTGGAGGGGGAAGTAGAACTGACAGCATGCACATTTTCATTAGTTTCAATGAGATCCAAAGCAGATGGTCATCCCAATGTGCCTTCAGTAAGGGGAAAAAATAGATAAAAACAATATACCTAAAACAGAGGTGGCACACATATAGCTACTACTTGTGATATAATTATTTTTTTCGCTACTGCAAAACAAATTGAAGAGGAAGTAAAAATAAATATAAATCTGTTATTAAAAATTTAATTATTAGCAGAGGTACCTGAGTTACTTTTAGCAACAGCGATCAATTTTTCCACATGCTTAATGATGTTTATTGTAGCTTTATTAATTTGAAGTAAACCCTACTTGCAAAAATGAAATTCTCTGTTTAATGCCAGTCACTATAGTGAATTTTTGTCACTTTTCATCATTACACACAGAGCATGTTGCAGTCCCATCAGTCAAACCTTTAAGGTATTTCAAGATGGTTTCATTTTAGACCTAATCAGACTCATATTTATCAACCTTTCATCATCATTGACCACCTCTGATTCTCTAACAGTTAAACTGCAGGTATGTCTGGCTGTTACATCAGTTGAGTGGAAATTATTAGTGAGCAGGTGGAAACTGGGGAGGCAGCCTGCCTTTTATAAAATGGCATTTTTCTTTTTTATTTTAACCATCACCAAGCTCTCAAATCAAGCTTTCAGCAAGGTTTCACACTGTATGACTGGTTTCACATTTTTAACATTACTAACTGTACTGTTGACGTTTTTTTCTGAACAATTAGTTTATAAAAGCTCAATGAATTTCCCAGTAAACATCCCCATATATTGTTTTACAGAAGTATTAATGCCCCTTAAAATTATTCATATTGTGTCCCATTACAACCACAACCTAAAATGTATTTTTGGGGGATTTTAGGTGATAAAATGCATAATGTGAAGTGGAAGGAAAGCAGTATATGTTTTTTGAAATCGTTTACATATAAAAATCTAAAAGATTAGGCATGCATTTCTATTCAGAACCATTTTACTCCAAAACCTCCAAAGACTATATAGAGCAACCAATCTACTTCAGAGGTCACCTAATTAGTAAGTAGATCCCATGTGTGGGTAATTTATTCTTATAAATCTAACTGTTCTATGAAGGCATCAGAGGTTTGTTGGAGAACAATATGCAAGGCAAGTTTATTTGCATAGCACTTTTCAGCATCAAGGCTATTTTGAAGTGCTTTACATGATGAAAACATAGGAAAGGAAAACACAGAAAAATGTGCACAGCATTGGCATGATAAAGGAAAATAAAGAAAAGTTGGACTACAGACAGTGCAAATTAATAATATTTTAGTTAATAGTTAGAATGGAATAGTCAAATTCCACTCTAAACAAATGGGTATTTACCCCTTGATTTATAAGAACTTAGGGTTTCAACATTTCTTCAGTTTTCTAGAAGTTTGTTCCCAATTAGTGAGGCAAGGACTGAATGCTGCTTCTTTTTGTTTTGTTCTGATTCTGGGGGTCTGAAGTAGACTTGAACCAGAAGATATGAGATGTCTGCAAGGTTAATACGACCACAAATATTTAATGTATTGTGGTTGCTGAGCCAGTCAGCGATTTATAAACCAACACAAGCATAGAGTAGGAAGCCAGTATAGGGACGATAGAACTGGGGTGATGTGCTCTGAGTTAGAAGCAGCATTCTGGATCAGCTGCAGCTGTTTGATTAACATCCACGCATTGATTTGTTTTATGCATACACAACACTTAAATGAGTTCATAGTCACCTGGTGACATTGTAATGTAGAGCTGTGTGTCATCTGCATAGTTATGGTAACTTATCTTTTGTTATAATATAAACTGTAGATGCTGAATAGAAGCATCACCAAAATGGAGCCTTGGGGAACACTGCATGTGATCTTTATTAACTCCAATGTAAAGTTAAAAAAAAGCCCCTGTCCTTCAAGTATCACTGAAACCAGTCAAGTGCTGTTCCAGAAAGACCAAACCAGTTCTCCAGTCGCTCCATTAATAAATCGTGGTCAAAAGTGGTCAATGCAGAACTGAGGTTCAATAATACCAGCACTGTGGTCTTTCACAGTCTGCATGTATGTGGATGTCATTGAAAACCTTGACAAGGGCAGTCTCGCTACTATGGTGAGCACAGTAACCTGACTGGAAGATGTCAGACATGACATGAAGGTATTTAAACTGTTAAAATACAACTTTTCGATCGCAACTTGTCCAGATTATTCCTTTTCAACAGTGGTTTGATAATTGCTGTTTTTAAGGCCTGGGCGAAAATACCTGACAAAAAGGGATGAGTTTATTATGTGAACCACTGACGGTGTTCCTTCAGCCTGGACCCTGTGCCCAATTTGGGCGTGGAGTAAGTTGTATTCTGATCTTGGCAAGGTTTTTCCATGTTGTCAGTGAAATCCAGGGGAGGGGAGTCTGTGCTGAGTGGAGAGAATGGAGAGGTTGGTGGGGTCTTGGGGGAAGGAGGTTTAGAGGTTTCAACTTGTTGGTGTAGATGTAGTCCCTTTGTGGGTCATTTTTTCTTCCATGGATCATCTTTATCGCAGCAGGCTGCAGTTGACATTCTAAATAGTTGTACTTTCTTATTGTCTCTTGTTTGTGCTGGACACTGCTGGTGTGTTTAAAGCTTGGAAAATCTTTTTGTATCCAAATCCGACGTTAAACTTCTCCACAACAGTATCTCAGACCTGCCTGGTGTGTTCCTTGGTCTTCATGATGCTCTCTGCGCTTTGAACAGAACCCTGAGACTATCACAGAGCAGGTGCATTTATACGGAGACTTGATTACACACAGGTGGATTCTATTTATCATCATCAGTCATTTGGGACAACATTGGATCATTCAGAGATCCTCACTGAACTTCTGGAGTGAGTTTGCTGCACTGAAAGTAAAGGGGCCGAATAATATTGTATGCCACACTTTTCAGTTTTTTATTTGTTAAAAAAGTTTGACACATCCAATAAATTTCATTCCACTTCAAGATTATGTCCCACTTGTTGATTCTTCACAAAAAATTAGAATTTTATATCTTTATGTTTGAAGCCTGAAATGTGGCAAAAGGTTGAAAAGTTCAAGGGGGCCGAATACTTTTGCAAGGCACTGTAGGAGTGTAATGGAAACTCTGTGTGCTGTCTGTATGGCATAAGGCTGGGCATTTTCCTGTAATAATATTCTAACAGGCTGTGTTAACTCAAGTTCACTATTGCCAATTTCATTTAGTCTCTTTCTTAGCCCCATTGCTAATTATACTGGTCTACTCAGCAGGTTACTTTATCGCCTCTGATGACAGAAGGTCTGAGTGAATATGCATTATCTTTGTAGCTGGTCTGGGTTATGAACTGTCCCAAACAGTTTAAATCACCTTGTGGCTCAGTATCTTCTTTGCTTTCTGCAGGGGACTTTTTAGCTGTAGTGATTTATACACAGCCTCGCTCATTACACTACAGTCAGCTCCAGAGTCTATCTTGAAATTTACAGGCTTCGCTGTTTAAAGTCGCTGTCCATTCATCATTATGTGACTTGCTATTAACTGTGCCCAGGTAATAGTGTTCATTTTGTTTTTCACACTCAGTAACTTCACTCACCAGCCTACTTTTGCATATCCTCTCCCAATGTTCTGTTTTCACACCTGTTGGAGGTAGAATGGGTAGATGAGCGCTTATCCTGCTGGTTTTGTGGTGTTTTCCCACATCGTCCACATCTGTTTTTATTTTCGTCATCTTTTGGCCTGTGTGTTTCTCTGTGTGGGCATTGCAATCTTGCGAATGTGCTACCGTGATGCTGCGCCACCTGCTAAATCTCACTGAACTGTTCTCCTTGTTGGTTTACCAGCATTTAAACCTCCTCTGACTGCTGCACCTCCTGTACTGTCATCTCTAAAATGAGGTTCGAGATGAGTTGCAGCTTCTGGGAGAAATTCTTATTCAAAATGCCAACTACAATCCGGTCTCTCATGTGTTCTTCGCAGTTTCCACCAAAGTCACAATGCTGACAGTTCATAAAGAGAGTGAATGAACCTTTCCACCCAATATCCCATGTTCTGTGCTCTCTGGCTGAAAAACACACATTCGTGGATAACGTTCTGCCTCGGAACATTTAATGAACATTTAATGAACACCAGTAATGCAGAACTGGTACATTTGATTGCCAGTGCATACAACCACTGACTGTCCAAGTACATGGTCACTTATGTTACTCCCCTGTGCTGTAAAGCAGATGTCGTAACCAGACAAGGTTTTGCACTGTTGTATTTCTGTGTGTTCAGTTGGTTTGTTCCTATAATTTGTTGTGACCACAGCCCGCTATTGTTTTCTCCTTGGTGCTGATGTCGAAGAGACATTTCTCTGTATTGCCAAGCCAATTTATTTAGGGTTCTTCCCTTTAGCCATCTTCCCAGATCTGAAGGAAGAGATTTGCACCAAAAGAGTTCCAGGGAGTGCTGTTGGTCATTTTACTCTCATTTACATCAGCATTCTGTTTCTTGGTGGTGCTAGTTAGCTCTCTGTCAGTCTTTTCACTCTTTTAAATCATCGGTATGGTCGTTTCATTTCGATACCCAGCATTTACTTGCACGTTCACTTCAAGCCGATGTATTTTCCTTTCCATCACTGCAATTTTCTAGAGAGGTCTGTCTCAGCCATCTAAGGAGAAGGGAGGCATCTTGTGTTGATTACCTTGTGCTGCTTTAAGTGCTGCTGCTCCTAGCTTTGTCTGTTCCTTCTCTCAAAGGCAATTAAAATAAAAAAAATTCACTGAAAAATCCTTGAGTCTCACTGATTTAAGTAGTTTAGTACAACATTTCTGTAGTTTTGGCTGAGAGATAACAAGTTAACAGTAAAATAATGTTAACAAACAGAGAGCAAGGGGAGACAGTGTCCGAGCAAGCAGAGAGATGGAGGCACATAGTAAAGAGCACAAGTTAGCAAACTGCATCATTAAGACAAAGAAACACAGCAGACAAGACAGAGAGAAAGATTTAGAGACGTTCAAAGAAGGGTTAGGTTATAACATAATATCCCAAGTTTGAACATCTCACAGAGCTCTGTCCAATCTATCATCTGAAAATAGAAAGACTATGGCAGAAATGTAAGGGTACCTAGACATTACCATCCCACTAACCTGACAGACCAGGCAAGGACAGCATTAATCAGAGAAGCAGGCAAGAGACACATTGTAACTTTGGAGGAGCTGCAAAGAACCAGTGCACAGGTGGGAGAATTTGCTGACAGGAGAATTAATAATTGTACATTCCACAAAACCAGGTCTTAATAGCAAAATGGTCTGAAACAAGCCATTGTTCAAAGTAGGCTATGAGAGGCTGTGCTTACTCCATGCATGGGAATCAGAAAACATGCTGAAGATGTTCAGATTCTTGTTTTTAAGAAAACTGAAAACTCTTTATCTTATTTGTTCTTTTTTACTATAGAGCTCTACTTTGTGTGGGTTTATCACATAAAATACCAATACATTACATGGATGGTTGGGATTATAATGTCAAAAAATATCTAAATACTTTTGTGCTTCACTGATAATGGAATGAAGTTCACAGTTTGACTTGTGTGATTTTTGTCACACCTTATGCACATTGCTGACAATTGGTACTCCAACATAAGACAGACATGAATGTGTAAGTATTCACTTTAAAGGGGCCTATGGTACAGGTTTCCCAAACAAACACTTTAAAAGAGCAACCTTTCAAACACAGGTTATAAGTCAGGATGTTAAAGGAGAGAGGCTTACTTGAAGAACTCCACAAAGGAAAAGCCATATCCATGTTGCTCAGCGATGCCTGCACACACAACATTGGCTGATGCCCCAATCAATGTGCCATTTCCTAAAGAGACATTATAAAATAAAGGTAAGCTGGAAGCACAACTCTTAAAACGACCAGAACCAGTTTTATCTTTCAGTCCCACAAAATATTTATCTTTGTTAACGAGCAAATTGTACTCCTGCACAGGTTTGAAATGCATAAAAAGCAGGATAAAATTAAAAAAAATTCAAAATGTGTTTGTTTGTTCCATTCAAAACTTAAAGTGTAGAGCAAGGAAACAAGAAGAGTGTTTCTAAGGTTGTAGTCATTTCACAAAATGGTAAATCATTTTGTAAGAGCTATTATTTTTAGTGACATTCAGTAATGACACTGATAACTATTCTTTCTATTGTTTAGTCTCAACCTGCCTTTTTTTCTGGACAAGTCTTTTGGAAGTGAATTAAGATTATGTAAACCTTCTCTGTTCAGAAATAGCATAATGTGGCATGTATCCTTTAATTATCACAGACTTCAAAAGGATAAAATAAATAGGTAGACATGTTCATTCCAAGCTCTCCCTGTAAGTCCCATCTTTGGCTTCTCCTTAAGGTACTTGTAAGTAATGCAGATGTCTTTCATTAGAATGGATGGAGTGGTAGGGGAGAAGAGGTGGAACCAAAGAAACAGGAGAACCACAGGCACTGTCTTAATCGGTTATCTTTGGAAAGAGGTTTGCTAAAGGAGAACATGAGGATGCACAGGTGTGTCCTTTGAGCAAGTGTTTTTGAATGATTTACTGCTCCGGTCATAAGTTACGTCTATGCATATATTCATCATGACCAGGAAGGTCAGAACTTTAATGTCAGCTTTCAATGAGTTATTAGAGCTGCCCTTTTTTTAGGACGAGGTGATAATGGAACATACAGAACAAAACAAATTTTGTACAAATCTGATTCCTGACAGAAATTTGTATATGGACACAAATACATACTTTCATCTAGATTCATTGATGGACAAAGGAATGGACAGCCACCCCTGAACTGATCTTAGGCCATGCAGACTGACCAGGTCTGGTAATTGTGTGAAGACTTTGAGGGCAACTTTTTAGGGCACATTTAACCAAATATTAAAGGGGACATATCATGCCAAATTAACTTTTTTAGCCCTTAAACACATGTTGTTGTGTACTTCCAGTCTGCACAGAAAAGTTTAATTTAGTCTCTCCAGGTGTTGCATAGATATCTTTATATTCTGTTCAGGTCATATTTATCATTTATCATATTTACCTATATTTTCTGCTTTATTCCTGTTTACATCACAAATGATGTTGAATGTCAAGTGCTGCAGAACTGTCCATCGGCTCCTAATTTAGCCATACATGGACCTTTCAAAGAATTTATGACTTAACCAGAAATTCATTATAAATAAAAAACTATTTACTTTTTTAGTAAAAATAACAAACCTGCAAAATAATCAAAAAATAAAACTCAATACAGATTAGGTTGTTTTAATTGTTTCAATGACCATGTGAATCCAGTTTGTTAGTGCTCAGGTCTCAAAAGCTGTTGATGTGGGAGTGGTACGGGACAGCAACTCGATACAAATCTGTCATACTTCAGTATATGAAACTGAAACACTTTGACAGCTCCTTCTGTTTGTGTCCTTCCCACCCTAACAAAGCCACACTGCGATGAAGGGCTAAACGCTGAGTGTAGCAGAGCCTGAAGAAGCTGTATGTTGAGGACCTTGAAGCAGCTCTCTGAAGAATGAATAAAATCCAAATATCCAGCCTTCCCAGGGGAGAGACACAGATGCCAAAACTGTGGCTGTCACCTAAAGCATTTGATGCCAGAGGCCATTCTTATAGATCCACATCTCTGAGGAAGAGATCAAACTGTAAAGTCCCCTGCTGTCAGGGGACTTCATTTCTATTAAAGAATGAAAACTTACCACCAAGGCAGGCCCCCATTGCCAAAGCAAAGATGAGAGGCTTCACGGGCAGGTTCACGTCTGCATCCTGACTCAGGTTGATGAGAACCGGAATCTGGGAGAATCAGCGGTACATTGAAATCACAAAAATATACATTTATTTTGATAAAGCACAGAGACATCAAATATTTTCTGTATTAAAAAGCAAACACCATTTTTTAGTAAGAAAATATCCTGATAACATTTTTGTTTATATATTTACTTGGGAATCAGAGAAGGTCAACATAGTACTACATCTGTGAGTATTTCAATGTCTATCCATTTACTGAACCACTAGAAAATTGATCAAATCTGTAATTTCTATTAGAAATCAGATATTGCTGAAAAGAGCTAAAGTTTAAATGATCAGAAAAACCTTTCCTTTAGCTAAAACGTTACATCCAAAATGGAATATGTTACTGTGCATCTACAGCATGAATGCTTTCTGGTTAACATGTCAAAGAAACGCCTTGAAACCTTTTCCTTTCCTAACGGCTCGATTATTAAAACAACCTGCCTCCAGTTAGCTACATTATAGAGCTTCCAGGATTAGTCAAAGGTATTCTGGATTCAAGTTGGTATTACTGTGAAAGGATGCTATTCTACAAAAACAAAAAGAAATATGAATAGTAAAAGATTTTTTAAATACTTGCTCACAAGGCAGCGGCAGACTTTACGTTGAGGGATAGTGTTCACATGAAATGTTCTAATTAGCTGTTCGACCAAGTTGTGGCAATCCTTAAAAGTACTTTTTTCCAACAATACCTGATGGCCTTTTACTTTTTAAATTGTAAGAAGACATAAAAGCCCCAAAAACACTTGAAGGTAAAACTATCTTGATTTAACAATTCTTAAAATTTAAAACTCAAACTTTTCCATTTTAACCTTTAAATATGGATTTTTAATTCCATTCTTTCACCTGTGTATAGCCTAGCAGATGTTTATCGATATAAAACAAACTACAAGGAAAATTACTCTGACAAGTCCTACCATGGCGGCAGTAAAGGGGATGTTGTCGATGAGAGAAGAAGCCAGAGCTGAGATCCACATCACTAAGATAATGGCCAGAGCCAAGCGCTGGTCTTCTGGCACCGCCTGGGAGGGGAGATAATCAGAGCAGTGGATAACCAGTATAGTTGATGGTGTTTGCCTTTCTACATCAGCCAGTCTGTGACCTAAATAAAACACACCTAATATGATCAATCTTTGAGATGGAGCTGTGTGATGACAGATCCACAGGTGGTTGGTTTGATTTTTGTCCTGAGAGCTCTGCCAGTTCTCTGCATGCAGCCTGATGCCATTTAATGTCAGGATGCTGAAACACCAGGGGACTTAGCCCTGAAACATTAAAAATTTTAACTGGACAACAGTGCCATTAAAATGTTACAGAACATGAACTAGTTATCTGCTAAGCCTGAGTACATAAAATAAGCAACAATGAGTACACTATGTTTATTTTTTTTATATTGTTAGCAGTTATACTAATACAGACAAAAAACATCCTGGAGCTTTGAGGTAGTTATTACTCAAGTATACATTAAATAAAGTAGATAATTTACTAAAGCATGAGCCTTTGGTGGGTCTTTGATCATTTTTTTTCATTAACCATATTTCTAGTTTGTGGTTTGTTTGTTTTTTTCGTTTATTATTCTGCTTTGAGCACACTGAACAATGTTATAAAGTCTTATAAAAACTTGACAAAATGAGTGAAAAAAGTTGTCAAAATCCAAAGTGCCTTCTCTAAAGCTGCACTTTAAAGAGGCAAGATGCAAGAAAAATTTGACTCCTATGGACAGAAAAACAAAACAAATTTGTTTTTGTAATTCCACAGCTCAGGTGGGAGAATCTGTTGATAAGGCAATGATTAGAGCACTCCACAAACCCCACCTTTATGGAAGAGTGGCATGAAGTCATTGTTTAAGTAGATACATAAGAAGTCCTGTTTAGATTTTCCTACAGGCCATGTAGGGGACAAAACATGTGGAAGAAGAAGCTCAGGCCAGATTAGACCTAATCTCAATTTTTTGGTCCACATGGAAAACACTGCGTTGAGGAAAACTAACATTGTGCATCATCCTAAAGACACCATCCCCACGGTGAAACATGGTGGTGGCAGGTTCATGCTGTGGGGATGGCGTTTTTTCCAGCAGGGAAAAGGAAGCTGGTCAGAGTTTTGTGCTTATCTGCTATAACAGAGCTTCAGATCCCCTTGTAATGATTATTGAGATGATGCGCTGCGAGAACAATCAAATGTGTGTGCCTGTTTAAGTTGTTGTGGTCAGCAAAATACATGCATCTATGGCACCATCGGTGAATAGTGTCAAATTTTGTGAAGCAGATACTAATTGTGGAAAACGCAAAGAAATCTGCTTGTTAATTTAAAGTGCTGTGAAAAAGCATTTCCACCTTTACAGAATGTTTGTTTTGTTTTAGTATAAAACGTTTCTGGCCATCAAACAAATTCTAATGTCAGACAAAGATGACCTGAGTACATCGAAATAGCTGTTATCAAATGAGGATTATATTTATTAAGGGAAAAAGCTACCCAAACCAATATGACCTTGTGGGAAAATGTTGTCAGATTGTCACATCATGAATTACATAAAATAAACCATATGTTTCATAAAGCATATTAATTAAATTGTATTTGCTCTTCTTTGTATGATATTAAAATGTATTTGATAGTCTGAAACATTTGAGAGCAACATAAAAGCAAGAGGGCAAATATTTCAACAGCATTGTATGTAAACATATTAAATGATGGAAATATTTTAGATGCTAATGCATAATGATTAATAGATCTTTATGTTTAAAATTTCATTCCTTCATGAAATCTAAGGCTATTCGGATATAGTCCATGGCTTCAGCTTCAAATGTCCAGGTCTGAAGATGTTTTTTGTTGGAACTTGTTTGCATGGTGGAGAGGAGGGAAGCATATCAACCAGTTAAATGAAACTATGCCTCCTCTTTCACCTTACCTCCAGTGATATCATCACAGAAAGGCCATGCAGCTCTACCCACCTTGCTGTTCATTGTTTGGGAAACTCAGCAAGTTAGGGATCCACAATAGCACACCACCTGTCATGTGTGATTATTAGACTCAGACAGGACTGGTGGCTAAACATAAGCTGACGTACCTATTACTGGTTCAATTCTCAGCTAAGAGACAACTCGCTCGCACTGTGCACAGAGGCAGGAATATGGGTGAGAATTACCAGAGACCTCAGCAACCACTGGCAGCAATGAGACGTAAACAAAATAATTGAATTCAGAGCTGTGCAGAGCCAAAGGATCAATATGCATAAAATGCAATATCAAATCACCTGTGCCCAATTATGAGTTATGCCAGCCGAGCAGATACCTGAGCGATGATGGCTCCGAATCAAAGAAAGGACTCACTTTTATCAGCAGGGCTGTCTGCTCTCCAATATAGTCGATGAGCTGCAGCTGGGCTAAAGCCTGAAAAATGAAAAGGAGATCAATAATAAGTAAAAAGTCAGGAGAAAATTACTTAGAGGTGGGAAGAAAGAGGAAAAAAAGCTATTTGGCTTCTATTTAGCAGTCATTAAAAGCAGACAGAGATAAATGTGTCCTTTTTATTATATCTGACACTGAGAGCTATATATACTTAAATATATATCTCCACATGCTGGTAGGTAGTCCTTATGGGAGATACATGTCTAACACTATACAGACTTCAATGATTCCAACAAAGTTTAAGCCACATCTGTGTCAAAAGACAGAAACAAGAGAAATCTCATTGTGTCAACAACATGGACATTTTTCTCTCCCTTCACAGCATGACTCGTAGGTGAAAAAACTGGTAATTACTTTTCACAATGTGAGCTCACTGCCAAGCTGCATTTAGGTCACACCCAAGTGTGCTGTCAATACAGTTAAGCTAACTAATAAAGCTGTTTCTTCTAGTATCTAGTGAAGCAGTTTGTCAAAGAAGAAGACACCAGATTCTCACACACTAACTGGATGTACTAAGAGCCTTAGTTCAATATCAGTGTTTGATCTCCTCTTTGGCTGTTAGTTTAAATTATCTGGAATAAAATAGAAACACACTTTCCAACAAATGCCACAAATAAGGCCTGCGTGTTAAGTACCTCCATCAAAACAAAGAGGCCTGCAAAGAACAATAGCGTGGCCCACTCCACCCGGTGCAGGATGATCTCAAAGTCTTGGACATCGGCCAGAACTAAAAGCCAGAGAGCACCCAGGATAGCGATCCAACCTGAAAGAGAGGGAGAGGAAAGGAAACACCACCCGATGATAGCCTTCACAGTCAGGCAAAAACTGCATCCAAGACGGTTTTTATTTTTTATTTTTTTTTATATAATGAGAAGAAATTCTCTTGTAAATGTATTCATACCCGTCAGACATTTCACTTTTTTTATTTACAACTTGAAACATCCATGTATTTTATTTTGACCAACATAAAGTACAACTTGAATTTGTATTCAGCCCTGCTGAAATCATACTTTGCAGAATCAAGGTTTGCTGCGATTATACAGCTTTATGTCTTCAAGTCTTGCCTCAGATCATAATAGGACCTTTTAAAATCCCTTTTTCCAAGTCAAGTCAAGTCAGGTCTTTGAAGGCCAACTCCAAGTCAAGTCTCAAGTATCTAACGCCTGACCTTAGACCTTGTTTGATGTTTATTAACAGTTATCTTTTAGTCTTTTACCATTTACTTCACCATCCAGAAATCTGCCAAATGGTGTTTTATATCATTTTGAAAATTGATCAAGTGTAATATTTGCGTCATTTGAAATAATGAGAGATTAAAACCTGAATAAAACATGTTAATGTTAAATTTCATTATAAATCTAAATTTTTGTGTCTTTGTAATGACTTAGTGAACACCTGTTTGTCCCTATATTGTCCACACCTTTTTATATTGTACTATTTGAAGAGTTTTCTTCTCCTCACTTCCCACAGCGACAACTGTCGGAGCTAAGTTATCTTATTTTGTTTCCTAAATGATCAAAAGTCATTTAATCCACAAACACTCAGCTTGGACTCCTGCTTTACTTGCACTGCCATAATTGCACAATGATCACCTGCACTGTTGTATTGCTCTTGCATCTTATACTGCTCTATATTTACTCTCACTCACTTAAGATTGTGCACATATATTTACATTATATTGTAGATATGTTTACACTGTTTAATTTGTACTGTATTGCACCAACTACGCCAAAACAAATTCCTTGTATGTCCAAAAACGTACTTGGCAATAAAGCTTTTCTGATTCTGATTCTGATTAATATAGTGTTCATTTGGTCATTATTATGAACCACCAGCTAACATGAACAGTTACAATCCTTTAACATCCCATGCTCCACCAACGTCCCTGGCTAATAATCAAGCGCACCCATTTTACAGTAAAACATGCGAAGCAGCTGCAGTATGCAGCTTACGCACCAGCTTCCTTTCAATCTTCATTACATATTAATAAGACTTGAGTCTCAGACCAGGAGTTCAAGTCAAGTCTCAAACCTTTATGGCGCAATTCGAGTCTCTGCAACTTAAGTGCGACTCGAGTTGGAGTCTCGAACTGAAGGCACACTCTCTGTCTAAACCATTCCATTATAGCTCTGGCTTCATATTTAGAGTTGTGCTGGAGGAAGGTGAACCTCCATCCCAATCTGAAGTCTTTATCAGCCTCTAATAGGTTTTCTTCCAGGAATGCCGTGCATTTAGCTCCATCCATTTTCCTATCAACGTTGACCAGCTTCTGTGACCCTATTGAAGAAAAACACCCCTAGCATGATGCTGCCACCACCATATTCCACAATGGGAAGGGTTTGTTCAAAGTGGTTTGCATTGTTTTCAGACTGGTGACCTGATCGGGGTATTCCCGCCTCTCGCCCAATGACCGCTGGAGATAGGCACCAGCTACCCCGCAACTAGATGGGGGGGGAGGGATGAACACATGGATATTGTTTGCATGTAGGCTCAAAAGTTCAGTTTTGGTCTTATCTCACCAGACTTTCTATAGCTTTCTTTCCACAATGTTTTTTTTTTCCTGTCACCCTTCCATATAGACTAGATTTATGAAATGCTCAACTAATAGTTGTCCTGGGAAATGATTCTCCCACCTTTAAATGTGGATTTCTGCAGCTCCCCCGGAGTTACCATGACCTTCTTTGCAGCTTTTCTGATCAATGCTGCCCTTGCCTAGTCTGTCAGTTTAGATGGATGACTTATCCTAAAAAGTTTGCAGATGTATCCTACCGACTTGGTCTGCATGATGCCGTTTGTTCACATATGTTCTTTAACAAACCTAGGAGGCCTTTACATAACAGCTGGATGTATACTGAGGTTAAATTGCACACAATGAACTGAATAAGGAGCTTTGGAAGACTATTGGTTGTACTGGATTTTTTAAAGGCTTATGAGTAAAGGGGCTGAAAATGTCATTTTCTTTATGCTTCACAATTTAGCACTACCTTGTGTTGGTCTTTCACCTAAAACACGCCAAAAATCACTGATGTTTGTATTTGTACAGTAAAATGTTAAACATTCAAGGCATTTGAAAACTTTTGCACGTACTGGGGAACAGTTGTTTTTAAGCAGCAAACTGTTTAAAAAATAAAGCTTCATCTGTCCTCTATTTCATGACATGCATTCACAATGATTCATAGTTTTTCAAACCATAAAAGTCTTTAATAATGTTTTATAAATCATGTCCAAAGCAAACCAGAATGTTGCCTTAGTTTTAGCATTCTTGCTGGGTATGTTACATGAAATATTTTATTCATGTAATACTTACTTACTTCAATAAAAAAAAAATCCAACATGTTCTAAGCTGAAACCCATGAACTAGTAGCAATAGTGTTTTTGAAAGAGGAATGCATGTGCATCCACTCAGAGAAAATTTGATTAAACAGGTAAGCAGCTGTAATTGGCCTGGCGGATACCTTTGGGAAATCCTTTCACAACTGAAGGGACTTAGAGAAGAGGGTAAAATGAGAAAGTTACAGGGATAGGATTGGGGATGTAAGACCAGAAAAGAAAAAAAAAAACTCAGTAGTACTTTGCAGAATTTTAACATGAATTGGACTTGCTACACTATTGCTCTTATTCAGGACCACAGTTCAACAGCACAAAGGATAAAATGTATTTCCCTTGACTCTAAATGTCTTGTGAAACAGGAGTGTTCCAGTAAAAATGCCAGAGAAAATTATCTGATGGCAAATAGAATAAATTATTTTAATGACCACTGTTTACATGAAATACCAATGCTGTTTTCGTCTCCCATCAACTCCTAATAGCAGCTAAATGTGACATTTAGCAACTAGCCCTAGCATTGTCCACCTGCCAGTTAATGCTGGGCCAGCAGCCTATAGTGTCTGGATACTAAGCTAGTCTACGAACTTGCAATCCATTAAATCTAAAACCAGTCCAAAGATGCTAGAAAGATAAGAAAAATAATTTTTTTTAACTTTTAATACTTTCTGTTTTTTGGAAAAAAGATTCCCTTGCACCATAGCAATACAGAGCATATAATCCTACGTACACCCCGATTTCTATACAACTATCAGTTTCTTATCCATTTAGCACATAGTTGTGCATAAACATTAATTTTTGAACATCCTTTTAACTGACTTGAGGTCTGTACTTTCTACAGTAAAATCTTTTCTTTTTTGCCACTCTGATATCGATTTGCTGGTGTGTTTAGGACCTGTTGATGACCTGGCTTGGACCACATTTTAGCTGACAGACAGATGCGCTCACACTTGTCTCTAGAGTATTTTGTTATACAAAAGAGTTTATGGCTTACTCAATAAATTCAAGGTGATCATGTTCTGTTCAAAGCAAACCCCGATCATCACTCCTCCACCACCGTTCGTCACAGTTGGATTAGGGTTTTTGTGCTGGTGTGTAGAGTTGGTGCTGTGCATTTTGGCCAAATATCTCTACTTTATTGTTACTCAATATGAAAGAGAAAATATGCTTTCTCTTGCTATCTCTTAAAAACAATCCAATTATGCTGTCATGAACTGTGACATTTAAAATGGTCATTGATCACTTTGGCGGTAAGTGTGTATTTAATGTTTTCCATGACTGATTTTAAAATTTCACTCTTAAGCAATAATATCTCAATAATTTTCTCCTCTATAATTTTCTCTAAGGATTTCTGCATTCAGTCATTTCATATTTGCAGCAAAATGACTCTCTTGCTATTTCATTTAGCATAAATCCAGATTAGTAGGAATCTGAAGACAGCAGTTAGTCTGACAGGGGAAAATACCAAAGCAAACTTTTATGACCTTAAATCATTCTGATCTGGAAAACCTTAGAGCAGTTTGTGCAAACCCAATTTATGAACCTTTAAACCTTTGTCAAGTCTGCATACACTGGCATATTTACATAGGAAACAGAAGAGGTAGTTAATGTGCCACTGACCATCTTCCTGTGTGAAAGTAACTAAAGGAATCTACATCAAATTTAATGTTTTAGTGATTACGGCAGAATGTTTTCACATATTTGTTTATTTTATTTTATCTAATTTTCATTGCTGCACTTTATTAGTTGCATTCACAGTGGATGCAGTGCAATCATGCAAGCACATTGGTTTCATCATAACTACAGTAGTAACTCACTGTACCAGAGTCAGCGAGGAGGAATTGAATCACTTGGCCATAATCAAACAGCAATAAATCCTAACATGTGAAGTTAATGAAATTTTAATGAGGCTTAATTCTGAAAGAGCGTGTGAATGAACTGACTGGGCTTGCAGCTGCAGTCAACCCTGACTCCAACCTGCACAGTTTAATGAGCAATGTGTTTAAACAGGCGCCTACCCCTCCAGCACAACAGAAAACATGCTGCAGTGGGGTCAGCCCCATTTGATAAATGTCACAGAGAGGTAACCCAATGGTGGCTGTAATTATCTCAGAACGGCTGCTGATAGGGTAACCTCATGAGGAGGCGCGTCAAGACAGACATCTGAACTAATGAGATGCAGTTAAGGTCATCTGACAGCTCCACGTCAGAGACACCACAGTGTCATAGAGACAACACATAATCCTCAACCTACACCACTTGTAACTAACACAGAAACATTGTGTCAGTTTCATGGAGACCACAGAGTTCATCACTGCTTTGGATGATGTTTGCTGAAACATGAAAAATATTCCTAAAATTACATTTAAATGTATTGTGAATATAGTGATACTTCAACACAGAAAAATCAGATTTTTATGATTATATCTTTAGTGTGTGGTTAAAGAATAATGACACATTTTAAGAATTGACAGAATTGTATTTCACAAAAAGTCTAAAAGGAAAACAAATCTGTAATTTAACACTAGCATACATAAATACATGCATACATACATGGCACATTTTTGCATGGTAGCACACTGGCAATACACTATTGAAAATTGAAATACATTTTGAATCAAGAGATTTGTTTTAGTAGTAGCAGCCCATAGTTTCCTGAAGTGAGTATGGTGGAGGCATTATCATGCTCTGGGGAGGCTTTACAACAACAGAAATATGGAGCTAAATACAGGGCAGTCCTGAAAGAAAACCTGGTAGAGGCTGAAAATGACTTAAGACTACATTGGTGGTTCACCTTCCAGCAGAACAACAGTCCTTAACATACAGAGTTACAATGGACTAGTTTAGATCAAAGCATATTCATGTTAGAATGGCCTAGTCAAACTGAGAATCTGGCCAAGACTGGGGTGGGCAAACTTTTACTCTCTAGCTAAACAAAGCCCATAGAGACTTGCAGCTGTAACTGAAACAAAAGATGCACATGGATATATATTGTCATACAGACAATATACATTTAGGGCCTGATCTTCAAAGATTCCACATATGCAGCACTAAATTGCTTGTGCAAAAAAAAAGAAACTGCACAAGTGGATGTGTTGCAGGTGATCTACAAAGTTTGCGTGCGCAATTGATTATAGGTGGAAAAGTGGTGCAGACTGCCATATTTAAATGATGCTATTGGGTGTCTTAATGAACAGTCTAGGAGAGCAGAGTGGCCATATAAGGAAGAAGAACTTGAAGAATTATAATGCACTTTTTAAAAACATTTAAAAAGATGAAAATAATACAAGCTAAAGTTAAAAGATTATATCTTAATCATAAAACCTGGAAAAGTTGACTTTGTCAGCCCCCAAACCCCCGCCTGCTCCAAATACTCCGTCATCACCCCACCTCCCCTGGCAAAGATTAAATAAAAGTCTCCCTTGCACACAGGATAGGGGTGCACACTTTCAAGAGCACCCAGGACAGTTTTTTTAGTAGTTTTTCTTCAATATCCCTTTTTCTGGTCTTTGCTGCCGGTTGATGTTCAGATCAGATTTGTTTGTTTATAAACATGCTACAATATTTAGGTTCAGTCATGGTGTTTTTGGTTTTGGTTTAATATCACAATATTGTCTGCACTCCCGCTGCAAACATGCACCAGACATCTATAATCTGTGCCACCTTTTCTGGGCTGTAAAGAAGCGCTGCTCTTGTGCATCCAGACATCATGGAGTCATCCCATAACATGATGGTGTGCTGGATTTATAATGCTGCAGATAAAATCTTTACTATATTTATTCCTGACAGTAAAAATATGTTGACATGTGCACACAAGGTTCTCTCTGTCCGTTGTCTGTCATTCTATCTATGCTTTCTTCTCGCAGCAATGACTGCAGACATTTGTGCATGCCAGTTTGCACCTGCCTTTCAAACGGGCTAAATATGAATGCAAAAACTGTACCCAGAGTATGTTTCAGGTTTGATAAATTGCGTTGCGGGTGATAAGAAATTATGTTTGTATATCCTCCTCCCATAAATGTGTGTGCTTCAGTCTAGCTTATATTCAGCATATTCATGAAGGCAAGCCTGCCAAAGACTTTGTGCCCGCTGTTCCGCTCATTATACACACACAATTCGATTTGGACCTGGTTTGTAGAGTGTTTTGCACCCAATTCGGTTTGCACGTGTTTTTATACACACAAACCTTTTGAAGGCTCAATATGTACACCACATATACCTAACACCGAAACACTGTTTCAACAGTTTCATGGAGACTAAAAAAGGGCTGTCTTTGAATGAATGATTAGTAGCAGTCAGTCACTTCCTTGCTCGTGTACAGACTCAACTTTATAACCTGACAGGGTATTGTTAGGCTAACCCTTATGTGCATGTCAATAGAAGTAAAACTTATTGAAACCACTTTGACTCATTAGGCAGTATTCTGTTAAATTTTTTATGAGGAAAACATGCCTTCTATAAACTCTTTAATAGAGGCTTATTTGTGAAGGGCTGACTCAAGAAGTTGCATAAGAATCTGGCTACAGCAAACAAAGAAAGTCAGTCAACCCAGGCTGTTTGTAATTCAAGTATAGTTTAGAAAAATATGCTGAATGCATTCTATTCTCTAGGAACATCTGAACATCTGTGAAAGATAGAATCAAGGCCATTCATTTTTAGACAAATACTCAACAAAACAAATTATAAAAGACAGCTTTAGTCAAAGCTGCTGTCACACTGTTGTTTATATCACTATATGTTATCCTCTGTATCAAGAACTGTGTTACGTTAGTTTAGGTGTGGGGAAAACAAGTACATTTTATGGATCTACTCCTGGCACATCTAAATGGTTTGTTAGTCCCTTTTGATCTCCACATGTTTTGTACAGCGGATGTCTATAAGGTGTAAAATTCCTCCAACTAATTTTAGTCGGAGGCACGTCAAGCATTCAGCATGCTGGGGTGAAGTGAGTGAATCTTCATCAGAGCAGACTGACCGTCTGTATAACGTAGCATGAGATTAAGTCATGTAATTATGAGGCTATTTTGCCGACGATCAAGTAGCACTCAGGTACATTCTGTATGCACTCACTGGCCACTTTATAAGATACAGCCTCCTTGTGCCCGGTTGGACGCACTTTTGCCTTTAAAACTGTCCTAATTCTTCATGGAACAGATTCAAGAAGGTGTCAGAAACATTTCTGACAGTTTTTGTTCACATTGACATGATAGCATTACATAGTTGCTGTGGATTTGCTGGCTGCACATCCATGATCCACATTTCCTGTTTCATCACATCACAAAGGTGTTCTATTTGACTGACATCTGCAAAGGCCACTTTGTGTAAACTAAAGTAAACTAAAAGTCATTATCATGTTCAAGAAACCAGTTTTAGTTGATTAAAATTTTGTAATATGCATTCATCTGCTGAGTGTAGTTCCCTTGTGGTGCCTGCTTCAAGCAGGACCACTCCACCAATACTAAGGGAGGTTGTGGTGTTTAAATCATGTGTAATTTGTACTAAGAGACCCAAAGTGTACTAACAAAATATCCCAAACATCTTCACATCATCACAGTCTATACCTGAATTGTTGATACAAGGCAGGGTGCATCCATTCTTACAAGCTGTTTACGCCAAATTCTTTTCATCTAATATGTTGCGACTAAAATCGGGAATCATCACGAGGTCACATTTTTCCAATATGTAACTGTCCAGTGTGGTGAGCCTGTGAGAACTGTAGCCTCTGTTTAGTGTGCTTAGCTATCAGAACATCTTCTGCTGCTGTAGCTCTTGATGATTTACAGTGTTGTGCATTCACAGATGGTAGTCTGCCAATTGTCCTCTGACTTTTTGACATAAAACTTTTTGTCCACACAAATGTCCACTAGCATGGCCATTAAAGTGGATTCTAATTATGACAGCTGCTGTTTACTCAATATGTGCCTCCTTTTTCAAATCAGACCATTCTCTACAAACTAAAGAGGTAGTTTTACAAGGACATTCCAGTAGATCAAAAGTTTGTAAAATACTCATTATAATGCAGAAAGTACACATTCTGTTGCTCAATTTGAACTTCAGGAAGTTATCTTCACCATGTTCCCGTCATGTGATTGGCTAACAACATATATGCAACAGTGGTATGTAAAAGTAATAAACTTATTACCGCACACCTTTTTAAAGTGTATAGATAAACTGTTTCAAACTGACAACAGACTTGTAAAGAAGGTACAACATAAAATAATATTTCAAAGTAGCTGTTTATAACATCAAAATCTGAAGAACAATGAGAATTCTGTTCATAAGGGTTTTTTGTCATAAAGAGAAGAAAATAAAACCAAGATCAAACTTTAAGCGATGTGTTAGGAATATTTGACAGTATAGGCAAAAGTAGCCTGGATGAGACTGCGCAGCACTTACCCAGATCAAGATGAATACTGGGAACAAAGGAGTTGAGAAAAAACATGAAGATCACCACACCGAGGACCGAGGCACACTTCACCAACAGAACCTTGTCTGTAATTCTGTGCTGTGGATTAAAATATATATATATATATATATATTCTCTGATTTTTTTAAAAGCTGATTTTTATCACATCTGATGGTATTTGTCTCAAGTGAACTTTCAAAGAATCAGCCAACTTCATTACTCAGATAGCATCAATGCACGGCTCCTACAGTGAGAAAGAAATATTTCTGAGGGGAGAAATTAAAAGCTACCTTCTTTTGCAACTCCTGAATGTTTTGTTCCCAGTTTTTATCCTCCTGAGAAATTTGTCTGTAAAAAAATAACAGTTAGATCTCATGTTAATTCATCTAAAAAATAATTAACAATCACTGAATGGTAAATGATCATACTAAAAACAATAATTTATTAGTATGGTGTAGGGGCTCCTTTTGCTTCCAATACAGCGTCAATTCATCTTGGGAATGACATATACAAGTCCTGCACAGTGGTCAGAGGGATTTTAAGCCATTCTTCTTGCAGGATAGTGGCCAGGTCACTACGTGATACTGGTGGAGGAAAACGTTTCCTGACTCGCTCCTCCAAAACACCCCAAAGTGGTTCAATAATATTTAGATCTGGTGACTGTGCAGGCCATGGGAGATGTTCAACTTCACTTTCATGTTCATCAAACCAATCTTTCACCAGTCTTGCTGTGTGTATTGGTGCATTGTCATCCTGATACACGGCACCGCCTTCAGGATACAATGTTTGAACCATTGGATGCACATGGTCCTCAAGAATGGTTCGGTAGTCCTTGGCAGTGCCCATCTAGCACAAGTATTGGGCCAAGGGAATGCCCCCATGCTTCACTCTGGGCATGCAACAGTCTGGGTGGTACGCTTCTTTGGGGCTTCTCCACACCGTAACTTTCCCGGATGTGGGGAAAATAGTAAAGGTGGACTCATAAGAGAACAATACAAGTTTCACATTGTCCGCAGCCCAAGATTTGCGCTCCTTGCACCACTGAAACCGACGTTTGGCATTGGCATGAGTGACCAAAGGTTTGGCTATAGCAGCCCGGCCGTGTATATTGACCCTGTGCAGCTCCTGATGGACAGTTCTGGTGGAAACAGGAGAGTTGAGGTGCACATTTAATTCTGCCGTGATTTGGGCGGCCGTGGTTTTATGTTTTTTGGATACAATCCGGGTTAGCACCCGAACATCCCTTTCAGACAGCTTCCTCTTGCGTCCACAGTTAATCCTGTTGGATGTGGTTCGTCCTTCTTGGTGGTATGCTGACATTACCCTGGATACCGTGGCTCTTGATACATCACAAAGACTTGCTGTCTTGGTCACAGATGCACCAGCAAGACGTGCACCAACAATTTGTCCTCTTTTGAACTCTGGTATGTCACCCATAATGTTGTGTACATTTCAATATTTTGAGCAAAACTGTGCTCTTACCCTGCTAATTGAACCTTCACACTCTGCTCTTACTGGTGCAATGTGCAATCAATGAAGACTGGCTACCAGGCTGGTCCAATTTAGCCATGAAACCTCCCACACTAAAATGACAGGTGTTTCAGTTTCATTGTCCAACCCCTGTACATGTAGTATGTATTGTCTCATGTGTTTATATTCTAGATGTATAAAGCTTTATAGGGAGACTTGGATTGCTTTCAGAAATATAAATGGAAAAAAAACTCTTTCTGTGATATGTGATAAATGTAATCTTAAGAGTGACAGAGAAGAGCAGTGTGGGCTTTTTGTTTAACCTTTGGAAGGTCTTCATCATCTTGCGAAGCAGACTTTCTAGGTTGAGCACTTTTTGCATCAGAAGGCATTTCACAGCTGTCTCCTCTCGGCTCGCCGGGTTTATACGCTGAGCCGTTTGCCTCCACACCAGGATCTCATGCTTCAGTTCTGGAGTTAAAGGACAAACAGACCTGTTTAGGGGGTGTTAAACACACAAGAAACACAGGGTAGGAAGGCCCAAAGTGCCAAATTTAAGACAATAAAGGCCTAATAATTATATTTTAGAGAACA
The DNA here is from genome assembly GCF_021462225.1 of Girardinichthys multiradiatus. Classification (NCBI taxonomy): domain Eukaryota; kingdom Metazoa; phylum Chordata; class Actinopteri; order Cyprinodontiformes; family Goodeidae; genus Girardinichthys; species Girardinichthys multiradiatus. The sequence continues at coordinate 39,709,434 of NC_061802.1, read as the reverse complement.
GATTTTTCCCCGCCCGCTAAAAAGATCCCTCCACTGGAAATACTTTTTGCCCTGGAATTATTTAACAACTGAAATCTTGGATTTAATGGAAGGAACAACTCAAACTTGAGGGACAAGACTAGAAAACTGCCCATTCCGTTGCTTGGCCAGATAGCTCAAGCCAAAAACATTGAATTGACCACTTGAGCTGTTTGTGAGCATAACGTTTCTAAGGTAGAAATATATTTTCTTTAACTGTGGTTTTTACCTTTCATGTGTCCTGTCAGAGCAAAACAATTGCTAATGGATCACTTTATGAAATACATTAACAACTGCTCTGTGTAGTTGTTCCTTTTTCATGTTTACCCACAATAATAACAGTTTACCCCAAACTGTTTCATACCCCTTGCTGATATAGGATTTAGAAAGTAAACTTATAATTTTACCTATATGTAGTTTCTGACAGGAAAAGATATGAACAATTTGGAGTCACCCAATCTGTTCTAAGCATAAAATTATTCTATTGCAACTTTCAACTGCCCCCTCCTTGAACCGCCACCTTAACGTGGTGGAGGGGTTTGAGTGCTCGAATGATCCTAGAAGCTATGTTGTCTGGGGCTTAAATGCCCCTGGTAGGGTCTCCCATGGCAAACAGGCTCTAGGTGACGGGTCAGACAAAGAGCGGTTCAAGAACCCCTCATGACGAGTACAAAATCAAGGCACGTGACGTCGCCCGGTACGGCGGAGCCGGAGTCCCACCCTGGAGCCAGGCTGGGGTCGGGACTCGTTGGAGAGCGCCTGGTGGCTGGGTTGCTCCTCGCGATACCCGGCCGGGCCAAGCCCGAACGAGAGACGCGAGGGACCGGTGCAAAGAGCATTGGGCGGCGGACGAAGGTGGAGACCTCGGCGGCCCAATCCCCGGATGCTTAGGCTGGCTCTAGGGACGTGGAATGTCACCTCGCTGGGGGGCAAGGAGCCTGAGCTTGTGCGGGAGGTCAAGAGATATCGACTAGAAATAGTCAGGCTCGCCTTCACGCACAGCGTGGGCTCTGGAACCCATCTCCTCGAGAGGGGCTGGACTCTCTTCTACTCTGGAGTGGCCCACGGGGAGAGGCGGCGGGCTGGGGTGGGTTTGCTTGTCGCCCCCCAGCTCAGCCGTCTCATGTTGGGGTTTACCCCAGTGGATGAGAGGGTCACATCCGTGCGCCTTCGGGTTGGGGAGAGGTCTCTGACTAACATTTCAGCCTACGGGCCGAGTGATAGTGCGGAGTACCCGGCCTTCTTGACATCCCTGTCGGGTGTGCTGGATAGTGCCCCTCCCGGGGACTCCATTATTCTGCTGGGGGACTTCAACGCCAACGTGGGGAACGACAGTGACACCTGGAGAGGCGTGATCGGGAGGAATGGCCTCCCCGATCTGAATCCGAGTGGTGTTTTGTTATTGGACTTCTGTGCTAGTCACGGTTTGTCCATAATGAACACCATGTTCAAACATAAGGGTGTCCATCAGTCCACTTGGCACCAGGACACCCTAGGCAGGAGGTCAATGATCGACTTTGTTGTCGTATCATCAGACCTTCGGCCGCATGTTTTGGACACTCGGGTGAAGAGAGGGGCTGAGCTGTCCACTGATCACCACCTGGTGGTGAGTTGGATCCGCTGGGGGCGGAGAAAGCCGGACAGACTTGGCAGGCCCAAGCGCATAGTAAGGGTCTGCTGGGAACATCTGGCGGACCCCTTGGCCAGGGATGTATTCAACTCCCACCTCCGGGAGAGCTTTGACCAGATTCCGAGGGATGTTGGAGACATAGAGTCCGAGTGGACCATGTTCTCTGCATCTATTGTCAATGCTGCCGCCCGTAGCTGAGGCCGTAAGGACCGCGGTGCCTGTCCCGGCGGCAATACCCAAACCCGGTGGTGGACACTGGCAGTAAGGGACGCTGTCAAGCTGAAGAAGGAGTCCTATTGGCTGTGGTTGGCTTGTGGGACTCCTGAGGCGGCTGATGGGTACCGTGGGGCCAAGCGTGCCGCGGCCCGGGCGGTGGCAGAGGCAAAAACTCGGACCTGGGAGGAGTTCGGTGAGGCCATGGAGAAGGACTACCGGTTGGCCCCGAAGCGATTCTGGCAAACCGTCCAGCGCCTCAGGAGGGGGAAGCAGTGCTTCGCCAACACTGTTGATAGTGGGGGTGGGGAGCTGCTGACCTCGACTGGGGACATTATCGGCCGGTGGAAGGAGTACTTCGAGGATCTCCTCAATCCTGCCATCACGCATTCCCTGGTGGAAACAGAGGCTGGGGACTCGGGGTTGGACTCTTTCATCACCCAGGCTGAAGTCACCGAGGTGGTTAAAAAGCTCCGCGGCGGCAGGGCTTCGGAGTTGGATGAGATCCGCCCTGAGTACCTCAAGTCTTTGGATGTTGTGGGGCTGTCATGGTTGACACGCCTCTTCAACATTGCGTCGCGGACGGGGACGGTGCCTTTGGATTGGCAGACTGGGGTGGTGGTCCCCCTACATAAGAAGGGTGACCAGAGGGTGTGTTCCAACTACAGGGGGATCACACTCCTCAGACTCCCTGGTAAGGCCTACGCCAGGGTATTGGAGAGGAGAGTCCAGCCGATAGTCAAACCCCGGCTTCAGGAGGAGCAGTGTGGTTTTCGTCCCAGCCGCGGAACACTGGACCTGCTCTATACCCTCTACAGGATACTCGAGGGTTCATGGGAGTTTGCCCAACCGGTCCACATGTGTTTTGTGGACCTGGAGAAAGCATTAGACTGAGTCCCTCGTGATGCCCCGTGGGGGGTGCTCCAGGAGTATGGAATTGGGGGCCCTTTACTAGGGGCCATCCGATCTTTGTACAAGTGGAGCAGAAGTTTGGTTCGCATTGCCGGCACTAAGTCGGACCTGTTCCCGGTGCATGTTGGACTCCGGCGGGGCTGCCCTTTGTCACCAGTCCTGTTCATAACTTTTATGGACAGGATTTCTAGGCGCAGCCAAGGGCCAGAGGGGTCTGGTTTGGGGACCAGAGGATTTCGTCTCTTCTTTTTCCAGATGACGTGGTCCTGCTGGCCCCCTCTAGCCAAGACCTACAGCATGCACTGGGGCGGTTCGCAGCCGAGTGTGAAGCGGCTGGGATGAAGATCAGCTCCTCCAAGTCCGAGGCCATGGTTCTTGACCGGAAAAGGGTGTCTTGTCCTCTTCAGGTTGGAGGGAAGTTTCTGCCTCAAGTGGAGGAGTTTAAGTATCTTGGGGTCTTGTTCACGAGTGAGGGAAGAATGGAACGGAAGATCGACAGACGGATCGGTGCCACAGTAATGAGGGCGCTGTGCCGGTCCGTTGTGTTGAAGAGAGAGCTGAGCCGAAAAGCGAAGCTCTCAATTTACCGTTCGGTCTACGTTCCTACCCTCACCTACAGCCATGGACTTTGGGTCATGACCGAAAGAACGGGATCCCGGATACAAGCGGCGGAAATGAGCTTCTTACGTAGGGTGGCCGGGCACTTCCTTAGAGATAGGGTGAGGAGCTCAGCCATCCGGGAGGGGCTCGGAGTAGAGCCGCTGCTCCTCCACATCGAGAGAAGCCAGTTGAGGTGGCTCGGGCATCTATACCGGATGCCTCCTGGACGCCTTCCTCGGGAGGTGTTCCAGGCACCTCCCACCGGTAGGAGGCCCAGGGGACGGCCCAGGACACGCTGGAGGGACTATGTCTCTCGGCTGGCCTGGGAACGCCTTGGGCTCCCCCCGGAGGAGCTGGAAGAGGTGTCTGGAGAGAGGGACGTCTGGGCGTCTCTGCTGAGTCTGCTGCCCCCATGACCCAGTCCCGGACAAAGTGGAAGACGACGAGAACTTTCAGCTGCATTTAGTTGCCTTTCACTCGATTTTCTCATTAAGGTGTTTCCACAAATGTCTTGATTTTGAAAATGTAAATGGGTATAACTATTAAGTGCTACAACCACACAAATTAAAAAAAAAAAATTGCGGAAAAGATTTGTCAGTAATTTATTTATTTAAAACAAAAAATACATACAAATACATAAAACTTTGTATGTGTTATTATTTAATCTGCCTAAATACATGCCTAGAACCGGTTTTATTTTGAACAATTATTTCACTATTTAATTACTTACTTCATGGTTCCTGTTGCAGCACATCATCAATTTACATCTTTCAGGCTTATTCATCAATGTCTGAATGACTTCCTGTCCAGATTAACCGATGAGATTCCGTTTAAATTATGTCATTGCAGCACAGGAACCATAAAATAAAAAATTCTGAATTTATGAGAAATAATTTCACACATGATGAATTCAGATTATAGTATGGACATTAGATATTGACACCTGATTGACAGTTTTAATATATTTTGAATGCTTTTTTTTTGTTATCTAATTACTGACATGTTGAAATTATTTTGGGTAACTTTCTCCATTTATTTAATTTAATATAAAATTTTAAATGTTTTTTTAAGGTCTTGTGATTCTTTTGGCTGTTCATAGCCAGGCTTTATAGCTATGAATTTCAGTAACATGATGCAGCACATTCATAGGGTAGTCCACCAATCAGCTGAGACACAAATGAGAAGAGATTGGGATGTTGGTGGTCAATATGCTACATGGTCTCCCACAGAGGGACTAATGCAACCAGACGATGGGCATATTGACCAGCCCAGGCACAGCTAATGCTGAAGCAGAGACAGAGCCTAGGGTGTTGGCTTTTATGTGAACATTAGTGGGAGCCATCATTTTTTTAGAAGGTTGCAGGTGACCTAAACAGCATCTAAGTGGAGGAATAAAAGACATTCCTGTAAGCAAATCTACACAATTACCAGGAGTGGCAGGGGGCTGGAGCTGATTTACCCACATGCTGTATGTCAGCCTGGTGGGAAAGCACAAATGTCTACAGGGTGGGATTTACAGATGGTCTATCAGGCCTGCATGGAACAATACACTCATGATTGGCAACAACTTCTTTCGGCCTGTTTGGTGCTCAGTGTGTCAGCATAGCTCGAAACAGTCAGTCTGCCTCTCTCCTTTAATGAGAGTGCAGAGGTGACCACAGGGAAGCTTGGTGGTCTATGTTTTAATGATCCCCTGGTGGGATTCTCTCAAAACAGGGAAGAATTGTTAAAATAAAATCTTCCACAACTGTCTGTTTTATTAGTGTCCCCATAATGTAAGTCCAGAGGGTCTTGAATGAAGAGGGTTATGGTAGAGGAAAATATAGATTCTTGGAAGGAAGACAAAATCATTCTCCAAACCAAATATACTCTGTGCTCTTAATCTCTTTTAAATGAGTTTCTTCTAACTCTGGACACCAAGTCTTCAGGGATCAACGAATACATCTTTCTTCTTTGTTGCTGGATAATTAAAAAGGATACATAAAACAACTGTGGTGTAGCTTATTAGTGGAGTTATTCAGACAACAGCAAAATAAGAGAACCAAGTTCTGATCTCAGGCTACACTTTGGATGAGTGAATCATTTATTACTGCCAACTAGTCAGAGTGAACAGATGAACATCAGCGTAAAAGGCTTTTCTGACTCCAGCCACGTGGTGTCTTGGACACTGGTCTGAGTTAGCAGACTCTACTGAGGGAAGTGAGCTGAGGAAAGATGGAAATGATGTTCAACAGCAGTCATTGATGCTATATGGTTGGCTTCTTTTCATGAGGATATTTGAACTCCAACGCAAAAACATGACCGTGTTTGTAAAACTATTCAAACATCTAGGGACTTTGTCACATTTTGTTTTGTAACAACCACAAATTACAGCACATTTTATTGGGATTTAGAGCAATGAAAGTGTAGAAGGTTTTAATTGTTTTTTAGAAATGAAAATCTGAAAATGTTTGTATTCAACCTCCTTACTCTGACACCCCTGAATAAAATCCAACTACCTTCAGAAGTCATCCAATTAGTAAACAGAGTCCACCTCTGTGAAGGCATCAGAAGTTTGTTAGAGAACATTAGAAAACAAACACCATCATGAAGACCAAGAAACACAGCAGAGAGAGAAAGCTTGGGAGATTTTGCATTGTTCAATTCCTCATCTGAATTCAGAAAGAGAAGAAGAAAGTAACTGTTGAAAGAAAGCCATAAGAACCCCGCTTTGTCATGTATGGGACACGGTAGTTGTAGTTGTGCGCTCTGAGCCTTTTGGTCTACATGCAAGTGTACTGAACACAAATGCACCCCACAATATTATTTTATAAAACGTGTACCATTTTCCTTTCACTCAGCAATTATGTATTTCTTTTTCATGGTGTATTGCAAAAATTTCCAATTAAAACAGAACGAGGTTTGTGGTTGTAACGTGAAAAAATGTCAAAAAGTTAAAGGAAAAAGATGTTTACTGTAACACCAACCTAACTGAAAGCAGAATACATCTAACGTTTGAACGTTAGACAGTTAAGACTGGTAATGCGAACTGTGTTACTTTGAGGTTTACACACTTCCCACATACAAGCTAGTAGTATAATTTATAAACTTTTTTCATATTTCAGTCTTTTGCCAACTAAAGCTCAATGTACATAAGACTATTTCTGTCATCCAAATAACTGACTCACCAACTATTTCAATAGACTCTTTGTTGTAAAGTTTTTTGTTCCAGTAGAGCATCCTCAGGAAGGGAAAGGACATGAGAAGGACGAGGCATATTCCAAGAAACATGTAGCCCGTGAAGCTGGCGAAATCAATCCCCTACAACACACCAAGGAAGGAAAAACTGTTAGACATTTGTAAATCACTCCTACTTGTGTTCTGATGTCACAAATTAAATCCTGTTATCAGTTTTGGTAAAAAAAAAAAAAAAAAAAAAACATTACTGACTACGTATGGGATGAACACTAACAAGTTGTGAAGAAAAAGTCCAAAGAGAGTAAAGGCCACTGTGGGACACATGAAACAACTCCAGGAAATTTACAAAGCGGAGTTGGGTGGTTGGGGTGCGGAGGGGGCTGGATCACCTGCTCCTTTTACCCTTTGCCCACAAGTGCCCTTTTGGTCAAATTATTATTAGCCCTCCTCTGAAACCAAATAGAAACATGTATTAATGCTATTTCTTATGTTATTTCATAAGGAAAAACTACATGACAACGCCCCCCAGTCACCTCGTTACCTTTGACCTTTAGCCTCTGTGACGCAAGAAATAACTGCCACTTACACAGTGAGATGGAAACAGACTGTGGAGCCTTTGGTCCAGACTGCAGGACAGTTGTTGGTCAATAAAACCGGCCAGTAAGTGAAGTTCTAAGATATTCATACTTGTCAGACAACACGACAACTCTGTATCATTTCTGCTTCATCACCGAAGGAGGAGCAGACTGAGCAGAGACAAACTAAAACACACAGGGGGAGAAAAGAACAAGGCTCTGGCTCTCTGAGTGGGAGGAGAAGCTGGTGAGGAGAAGCTATCTGACCATTCAGGTTTTGTCACTCAGACAGTAGGTAGTTGTTGTTGTGTCATGAGCTAGCTGCTATCTAAAGAGTTTGCAGGGATCTAAAAGACCTCTTCCCGTTTGCCTTATCAATAGCTGTCACTCACCAGTATTACCATAGTTATTGGTAGAAAAGCTACTTTGAGGAGGTGTGATGATGAGATGCATGCAAATGGTGCTGCAATGTATTAATATGAAACCTTTTTGGGAACCATTGAAAATGCAGTTATTCCTCTTTTAGTCAGCTGCTTTAGAGGTTAGAATGAAGTAAATATCCTGTTACTAATAAATCATTATCTAGATTGTATCACATTTCTCTGTCAATATTTCTCAGTTTTCATGATATGAATTTAAGAAATGTGTTTTTTGTTATCTTTTTTATATTTTATTATCTTTTTATATTTATAATGAGTAATTTATAATGAGTAATTTCTAGGAACCTGATTAGATAGTAGAGGGTGAATTTTAAACTTCTTGTCTTGTCAGTGCATTGACGTATAAATATAGTGGATACTCACTGATTTTGTGAAACTGTGATAAAAATGTACAAGTCTGAAAGGTGTAACCCTCTATCACTGTCTCACACACGGGGGCTGATGGAGCACACACTGCCTCGTAAACACATAACCAGAAAGTATGAGAATAAGAAGCAGTGGTCTGTAGTTGGCTTTAATTATTTGGACAAAAAAAAAAAATAGATGTAAATAAGCTGTGGCCCTCAAAGCATATTGCCCTCCCTATTTTAGATGTTTCCCTGCTTTAACACACCTCAAACACAATCCCAAAGCTTTGTATGTACATTGTCAGGCAGGCTGCGACAGACAGAGCTGAAGGTTGTTCACAGCTCATATTTGGACCTTTAATCATTCACGAAAATGTATATACTGTAGGTACTCACAAGACACACAAATAGAAGAGATTTAACCTAAAGTTTAGATTTTATTGTCTGCAGTTCCATGTTTAAGATTAATGGAATAAAACCTTATCTGAATAATCGGTATTAGAATGCAGTAAAATGTTCCCAGCTTTTACCTTGAGCACCTGCCCCTTTAGTGGTCTTTGCACAGCCCAGCATAGAAGAGATATGATACCTTGTTTTTAACTTTTAAACAAATATTATTCAGCTTTTTGAGTCAATAATTTGTAGAACCATGTTTTGCTGCAATGATGCTGCATGTTTTGGAATATATCTCGACCAGATTTGCACATCTGACATATCTGTCCATTCTTCTTAGTTCAAATTTAGTCAGACTGGATGCAAAGTGTATTTGATTAGCAAAGAGTGTTGAAATAGATTCTCAATTAGATTTTGGTCCGGACTAGGCCTTTCTAACACATCAGTAAGCTTCCATTTAAACGATACATTGTAGCTCTAGCTATATATTTAGTTTCGCAGTCCTGGTGGAAGGACAGCAAAGCATTGCCCACAGTATATTGTGTGTCATGGTGTGGAGGGTGTGTTCAGAGTAATGAGTGGTTTCAGTTTTCCGACATAGCGTTTTACATCTACAGTTAAACCCAAAATAAATCGTACTCCTGGCAGATTTAAGGCCTATTTCTGCTCAAATACGCAGAAACATACGGACAAAGTCTTTTGTCTACCTTCTGCATCAAGGAGCTTACAGATGTGTACCCAAATGCAACAAACGAAGCAATACCACTGATAATTGTGGGGGCATACTGGTACATAATTTGGTGTCTCTTTTTAAGCCTTTTTCTTCGAATAACAAGATCTCCTCCATCATCTCTATGTTTGCTGTGTTTTATTGTGAAATTAGAATCTAACTCAGAACTGCCCTCTAGTGGCTACATTACCTAAGAACCATGCCAACCTAATAAATGCGTTGAAAGCATGATGGCATTGACATGCTGTTAGGAAATGGCAGACCTATTTACATGGGTAATGGGAGGGCATTTAGGTTTAAAGTAATCTTTTCATTTCACCAACATGTTCCTTCCCGACCCAAAACTGTTGGAGAATCTGTGGACGGAGCAAGAGATTAGGGTGATGGCAAAGATGCCTTCCAGCTGTAAGATATATGGAGTCAATCATCAAAGATAAATTCTCAAAATAACAGTGCAAACATGCAAAAAGCTGTACAGAAATTATAAGAAGGGTTTTATTGCTGTAGTGCCAATAAATATTTTTTTCCATTCATTAAAAAAGGAATAAGTCATTTTTAACATGCTATTTTTACAGTGTAAGTGAATGAATGATTGTCAGCTTAGGTTAACAATCATGTCTTGGTAGGATTGCAGTTGTATCATTCTCTTTCCATTTTCAGATGATGGACTATTTTCTGTGAGATGTTTAGATCTTTAGACATTGTTTTATACGAAGCCTGCTTTGAACTTCATGACATTATCCCTGACCTATCTACTGTGTTACTTGGTCTGCTCAAAATATTAAATCATAAAACTGGTTAATAGTGACACCTACAGGATCCACCAATAAAGTGGAAAATTGGAGCTGGCAAAGACCAAATGAAACAAATGAAACATATTGGAGGATCAGCCCTTTTAAATGAGACTTATGCTAATGTGTGAGATACACAGTCATACTTTTAAAGCACAGGCTCTCTCACTATGTCACCTCATGGCTTCACTATTGCAACAAAAGCCCTCTTGTGTCTGTTGAGAACTGGAAGCTCAATGTGCAGTGAATGTGAGGGAAGCAACCTGGATTGAAAATGTAGTGTTACCATTATTCTTGATATATGAAACTAAAGGACACTATAATTCGGCCATGTATCCTTTCGGTCTCTCCATTTCTCCCCCAACACGAACCTACAGATGCTGTAAACCATGCAGGCAGGCACAAGCTGAGCTTATCAGTGGCCACACATGACTGAATGAGCACGTCGCTGCTTTGCTCCCGCCGTGATTACACCTGAGAAAGAAAAAGCTGACAGCAGGCCATAAAAGCATGGTGCGAGCTACAGTGCACCAGAGCAAACCACATACTGCTGCACACGCAATGGCTAAAATGTCACATGCTCTAAACAGATGCCAAATCAAGCAGCTGGGAAAATGTCATGTCTTCCGGAGCTGTAGCACTATGGACCTTGAGTACAAAAACAGTGATGGTTATATAAAGAGCCAACAAGTCTCTGGCATTTTCCAACAGTGACAAACCTCTGATTAACTCAGTGGGACTATCGGATGTGGTTCACAACAACTCATCACAGATTTTAAATTACCCCAAAGTTACAACAACAAATTTCCTACAGATTTTGCACTCAAAGTAACAAATAAACAGATTTCACTGATTTAGACTTTAGCACATAACTGCAATAGAAGTGACAGTGTCTCCTTTAATCAGAGACAAGTGTGCCACTTGTAGGTCACTCGTGCCTCACTGACTTAAGCTAGACAGACGAAGTTTGTCACAGAAAAGTGTTACCGTGCAAAGGAATGTACTGTGTCAACAAAAGTATTTCAACCCCTTCATCTTTTTTTTATGTCACAACCACAAACTTCAATGTATTTTGTTAAAGATTTATGGTAGAGCAACACACAGTAGTGTATATTTGTGAATCAGACGGAAAAATATACATCATTTTTAAAATTTAAAACAAAAAGCAAAAAAGTGTGGCATTCATTTGTATTCATCCTCTCTGATTCAATGCTTTGCAGAACCATATTTTGCTGCAATTACAGCTGCAAGTCTTCTGGGTTATGTACCAGCTTGGCACATTCAAAGACAGAAATTTCTGCCCATACTTCTTTGCAAAATGTTCAGATTCAGTCATATTGGATAGAAAATCCGAACATCAATTTCATGTTTTGCCACATATTCTTAGTTTGATATAGATTTGAACTTTGACTGGGCCGATCTTCCCCACTCTAAAGCTCAATATTGCCCCCTATGGTGCTCCATCTATCTTGCTATCAACTCTGACCAACTTCCCTGCCCCTAATGATGCAAGGCACAGTATGATGTTGCCACTGCTATGTTTTTAGGGTTATGTGCAGGGTTACTTTTTCCAGCATGCATAATGCTTTGCTTACAGTCTGAAAATGTTCATTTTGGTCTCAACTAACCAGAGTTTTCTTTAACAACGGCTTTCTTCTTGTCACTTTGCCATAAAGATCAGATGTGTGGAGTGCACGACTAAGCATTGTCATATTATCAGATTCTTCCGCCTGAGCTGTAGATCTCTGCAGCTTCTCCATGGTTAATATGGACCTCTAAGCTGCTTCTCTTGTTAATGCTCTCTTTGCCTAGGTGTTTGCAGTGGTGCTAATCTCTCATTTTCAGTTGACGGATGGAAGAGTGCTCTGTCAGACTGTCAAAGCTTGATATACAGGTGCTGGTCATAAAATTTGATTATGAAAAACATGATTTATTTCAATAATTCCATTCAAAAAGTGAAACCTGTATATTATATTCTTTAATAAACACACAGACTGATATATTTCAAATGTTTATTTCTTTTAATTTTGATTATTTAATTTTGATGATAAATGATAACTAATGAAAACCCCAGAGAATTAGAATATTGTGAAAAGGTTCAATATTTTAGACACCTGGTGCCACACTCTAATCAGCTTATTAACTCTAAACACCTGCCAAGGCCTTTAAATGGTCTCTCAATCGGGTTCTGTAGGCGACACAATCAAGGGGAAGACGGCTGACTTGACAGTTGTCCAAAAGACAACCATTGACACCTTGACCAAGGGGGGCAAGACACAAAAGGTCATTTCTATAGAGGCTGGCTGTTCACAGAGCTCTGTGTCCAAGCACATTAATAGAGAGGCAAAGGGAAGGAAAAGATGTGGTAGAAAAAAGTGTACAAGCAATAGGTTATAACCGCACATGGAGAGGATTGTGAAACAAAACCCATTCAAAAATGTTCACAAAGCGTAGACTGCAGCTGGAGTTAGTGCTTCAAGAACCACAAAGCACAGACGTATGGAAAACATGAGTTTCAGCTGTCGCATTCCTTGTGTCAAGCCACTCTTGAACAAGACACAGTGTCAGAAGTGTCTTGCCTGGGCTAAAGACTAAAAGTACTGGGCTGCTGCTTAGTGGTCCAAAGTTATGTTCTCTGATGAAAGTAAATTTTGCTTTTCCTTTGGAAATCAAGGTCTCAGAGTCTGGAGGAAGAGAGGAGAGGCACAGAATCCACGTTGCTTGTGGTCCAGTGTAAAGTTTCCACAGTCAGTGATGGTTTGGGGTGCCATGTCATCTGTTGCTGTTGGTCCACTGTGTTTTCTGAGGTCCAAGGTCAATGAAGCGGTCTACCAGGAAGTTTTAGAGCACTTCATGATTCCTGCTGCTGTCCAACTTTATGGAGATGCAGATTTCATTTTCCAACAGGACGTGGCACCCGCACACAGTGCCAACGCCACCAGTACCTGGTTTAAGGACTATGATATCCCTGTTCTTAACTAGCCAGCAAACTTGCCTGACCTTGGGGTATTGTGAAGAAGAAGGTGCAATGTGCCAGACCCAACAATAAAGAAGAGCTGAAGGCCACTATCAGAGCTACCTGGGTTCTCATAACACCTGAACAGTGCCACAGACTGATCGACTCCATGCCACACCGCACTGCTGCAGTAATCCAGGCAAAAGGAGCCCCAACTAAGTATTGAGTGCTGTACATGTTTTTCATGTTCATGCTTTTCAGTTGGCCACCATTAAAAAACATTACAAAATCCTTTTTTTGAATTGGTCTTAAGTAATATTCAAATTTTCTGAGATACTAAATTTGGGGTTTTCATTAGCTGTCACTTCTAATCATCAAAATTAAAAGAAATAAACATTTGAAATATATCAGTCTGTGTGTAATGTGTGTAATTCCATTCATAAAGTTTCACTTCATGAATGGAATTATTGAAATAAATAAATGTCTTCATGATATTCTTATTTATGACCAGCACCTGTATAGTCTGCTGTGTTTCTTGGTCTTCATGATGCTGTTCTATTGCTCTGTACTAAACCTCTCAGGCTAGAAACAGAACATCTGCATTTATACTGAGATTACTTTACACGCAGGTGGACTCTATTTACTAATTACATAATTTCTGAAAACAATTGTATTTTATTTAGAGATTTCAAAGTTCAGAAGGTTGGATAACAAGAGCATGCCACACACATATTTTTTTACTATTTGAAAACCATATATACATTTCCTTTCAATTCAAAGTTATGCCACCTTTTGTGTTGGTCTATCACAAATCCTTATACCACATTAAATATTAAAGTTTGTGGTTGTAATGAGCAAAAATAATTTTGTAAGTTACTGTATGGCTTACTTTATATATTTTTGAATGAAAATAGGAAGATTTGAAGCAGAATAAAGTAGTCAGTCAGTCATTTCTATACCGCTTCTTCCATAGTGGATACACAACTTCTTTAGACTAACTGTTCACATGCATTAATCATATGCATGAATGTAATATTAGTTTGAGGCTTTTAATGATTGGTCTGAATCCTTATTGTGTCAGGCTGAAATTGTCATATTTTCAATAACAAGCATTGATATTGGTTAAGTTTAAACTTATTGTTGATTTTCTTTAATTCTAACAGTCAATGTCATTTATATGGATGAAGGCGTGTTTTTCGAGGTGAATGTTCTGCAGTGTATTTTAACTTGACAAGGCCAGAACCTATGAACCTCCATCAGTGATCATCATTGACCTCAGCTGACATTTTCTCTTGGTCAGGGTAAAAATGACTTTTATCCAGCCAGAATAACTGATGACCACAATAAGCAGGTGAAACTTCCAAGAAAACCATTTAAACAATTAAGTTTATATTGAGCATCTAATTGTTGTTGTATAATTATTCAACCCAGGAAAAAAGTGATTCACATCCTTCTTTAAAAGGCAAAAATGCCTTTGGTGCCCATGCATGTGTGCAAACTTTCCACAACAACTGTATCTGACTTGGTGATTACAAAGTACCTCTTTTTTGATCTGCTTAAAACAGAACTATAAAGTTGTAGTATATCTCATGGTCTGTAGGTTTGGGTTTACGTTGTGATTGTTTTTTTGTCTTTAATGTTTGTTTTGGGTTGATCAGTGTTTTAGTTCCCCTTCTGTGTAGTTTTATTCTGTGGCGTTGCAACTCTTAGTTACAGCTCTTTGTATATTCAGTGTTGCTTTCCGCCTCCCAATCACATGTGGACTCAGTCTCTGATTGCCATGTCTGTCTGCTCATTTTATGCTGCCTGGCCATGCCCTGGTTTGGCTAGGCCTCCCTTTACCGTCAAGTATTTAATATTACCCATGTTGGTGTTTGAACCAGCCTCCCAAAAGACAAGGACTGATTCATATAAATATAATCAGTAGTATAAATAGAAAGAGAAAGTTATCACCGCCTGATTGAAAATGTTATGATGCTTCACAGTTACATTTACACTAAATGCGTTTTGGGTACATCATTCTCTAACCCTAAACCATCTGCACAGATAAATCAGCAATTTCCCTTCCACCATGTCACACACAAGCCATAAAGCACATTGTGTGTGCTCTCAGGGTGTTTAGTTTATGTGTCAGATTACACTGAGCTGAGCTGTTGGGTTTTTTCAGTGTGTGTTTAAGCTTAGAGGGCTGTGAAAGTGCCTACTTCTCTGCGCAGGCCCTGGTTTGATACTATAATCACATTGGGCGGATCTCCGACAGCTGTGGCGGCCCCTCCAATGTTGGTGAAGATTACTTCTGCAATCAGGACATGTCTGGGGTCTAGATTAAGCACCTCACACAACCTGCAAAATCACACAGAGGCAGAAGAGTTCTTGATTAGATTGCATAGGCAATGGGAACAGGAAGAAAGGAATATAAAAGGGAAATTTAAAGATGAAAGCATTAGTCCTTCATATACACTTTCAACGCTTATAAACTAGGACACAGATATTTGAGTGCATTTGTGACCCTCTACATTAGGCTCAGTTGAGCATTTTTTTAATTTTCCTGCTGGGGCAGCCAGTATAGATTTAAAACTTATTTGTTTTTGGAGGACCTGTTCTCTATTTAGAGGACAATTGAGCACTTCAAGCATGAGGAAAGATCCCTTTTCTTAACTTGTTTCTATGCTTTACCTTATGGTGACAGGGGTGAAAAGCATCATAGTGGTCACATTATCCAAGAAAGCAGATAGAATTGCAGCAATCAGACACAGGATGATGATCATAGGCCACACCCTCCCTCTAGACAATTGGTAGGCCTGCCAAGTGGAAAATAAGCAATAAGTAAACCGATAATGGATTAATCTGCCATGAATGGATGAATGTGGAGTTGTTACCAATTAAAGTAAATTATCACATTTCACTGATTAAAATCATAAAAGGTTTTAGAAAGACAGCGAACAAAAAATAAAACATAATTAAATTCCAAAAAACATATCAGACAAGAGCAAACTAAAATATACAGAAAATTAAACACGAAAAAATAATATTTAACAAGATCTTAAGGAAAAGCATGTTTGAATAAGAATGTCTTCAGAGTCCAGGCTCTCAGGACATCATTAAAACAAAGAAAGCTTGTTCCACAGTCAAGATGCAACAGTCTAAAAAGAGAGATCCCCACTGGTTTTACATCTGGTTCTCAGCATTGAGTAGATTTTGGTTTAAGAACCTGAAGACTCGAGTTGGAGTAAATGGGTATGCAGTCTGCCTACTGTTGGAAAAATTAAAAAATATAGACCTCTAGTCCTGCAAAGAAATATGTATAAAAAAAACTAGACTGAAGTTACTGAAGTTTTTCTTTTTGTTGCAGTTGAGTCTTGCTCTTCACATGTGAGAAATGCCTCAAAATAGTCTAGAGGAAATAAAAAGCGAATGAGCATCTCAAGTCCCTGTTGTGACAGCAGCCTTGTTACTTTGGAAATATTTCTGATATGATAAAAACTATTTTGTACTTGTTATGACTGACCATTAGGAGTCACTGACTGGTCGAAAAGCACCCAAGTTCCTTCGCTAAGTTACCTTCTGCTTGACGGCAGAATGAAATATCCAATCTTTGGCCAGATCAGAGGAACCATGCTCTCCAGGGTTAATGCTCAGTCAGTCAGTCTTCTCAAAGATCAGTTGAAGGGAAATACGTTTTACCCAGTTTTTTCTTTCTTTTAGGCACTCAAGTAATTCAGACAGTTTGAAGTATTCAAGTAGTAGTGGTCCCAAAACAGAGGCTTGGAGTACCCAGCATATACAATAATTAGAATCTGAAATGTGATTTATTGCAACTTAAATATTAAGACCTGAACGACTCTAAACCAGTTTCACAGATCCTCACCAAATTATGCAGTCTGGTAAATAAGATGATCTGACTGACAAAGGCTGCTGAAAGGTCAAACAAAACTAAAACAATAAATTGCCCAGTGTCAAAGGTCATCATGATGTCTCTGCAAACTTCAAACATTGCAGCTTCTGTTGAATGCATTTTCCAAAAAAACGTATTTGTATTTCTAAAAAAATGTGCTGTTCCAGAGAAGAAATATTTTATTTGGCCACAACCTTTACTGAGAATTTTAAAGTAAAAGGTAAAATAAGACATGGGGATGTAATAATTTAACTATTTGACCACGTTGGGTTTCTTGAGAATAGTTTTGACGACAGTTTGTTTAAAAGGGAAAGGGGACAGAGCCAGCTTGGATTCATTCTGCAGCAGCCAATCTGTTATAAAACTTTCAAAAATAATGAAGTTGGGAAAATCCAAACAGGGCTTGAAGTGGGTTTAATGTTTTTTTTGAATGATGCTGATGTCCTAAAAGCTTACTAGTGCAGAGGATGACCATGATTGGGACGAAGATGGATAAAAAGAAAAATAGCAGAAGGATCAAAGCATAAACCTTGCCCTGATGGTTCATATTTTACTTATATCAGAAAGTTGCCACAGTCACATTTTGAAAATAAAACTATAAGAGAAGCATAGAAGAAACAATCTTTTTTATTGTATCAAACACAGCTTTTAAGCAAAGTAAGCAGTTTTGGAGTATTTTATCATATACAGAATATCAAAGCCCTCATAGGTTTAATATATCTGTATGGGGGATAAATACTAACAAATAGATCATGGTTCTATTTATTAAAGGGAAAAGTTATCCAACCCAACCTGACCTTATGTGAAAAAGTAACAGCCCACCTTTTTAAATCATTAATTCTGCTTAATCACATTTCTTTGTTCAAATTCACTCACAATGATATCTGATTACTGCCAGCCCTTTAGAATCAGGAAATCAACCTGACAACATTAAATAGGCTGAAACCTCTCAAAAAGCAACACATCACACCTTGATCCAAAGAAACTCAAGAACCAATCACAGCTAAGTGTGAAGAAAGGAAAAACAGAAGTAATCTATAAGAGACAAAAACCTTTTAACAACACTGTCTCTCCAGGTTTCAGCTATTTATAAAGACACATGCCACATGGTCAAAAGTAAAAAGATGCAAATAATACACTTCTAAACTGTCTAAAACACTGATGCACTTGAATGCCAGAAGCTCTGAATTGATTCCATATTGACTGACTGAGTTATCTTCATTAACAAAATAACCACTTCTAATTGTCCTTATTATTCCATTAACTCACCTTCATTGCACAATAATCAAAGAAGCCTGTCTCTGAAAAAATGGCAACCAACACCATCTGTGAAGAAAAAGGTTATATTGCTTAAAAAACATGTCACCTTCATTAATTTAAATGCAGTCACCATGGATGATAAAATGATGCAAACTTAATAGGTGGATGTCTCTGAAAAATGACAGGATGACAACATTGTGCAAATTGTAGAAGGTAACACTGTGTGAACTGTGTGGTAGCTAACATGGATTCCAATTAAAATAAAATCTATTTTTTTCAAAAAGAGTAGCAGTATTTTCTAATACCATTTTCCTCAATAACTCATCTGAGCTAAATTGTGAAAACTTTAAAAAGGTTAAAAAACTGTTTTGATGTAAATGAACATGTGAGGAGCATCTCACCATGCCAAACAGGAGAGCCAGTGTCTCATAGTCAATCCATTCCACCACTGTAACCAGACTGGGTCTCTGTGAAAGACACACACTTAAGAATATTAAGTTTAATCAGGTGTTTGACTGGGAGAAAAAAACAGCAAAATGCTTTCACAAATCAGCATCAGATATGTCAAAAGAAAACAGTTCTGGAAAATTGCATTGTTGCTTCTAAATAACTCCTCCATGGGCCAGATTCATTTTCTTCTTACATCTTTTTTCTACAGATGAAATGAGACAGAAGAAGTACAAAGAACGAGTTGGAGGCATCCCAGTGAGCCACAAAGTACAAACTGGATTCCCTTCGTTTTATGACTAACCTCTTTTCTGCAGACCATACAAACTGGACTTTCAAAATAAAACTAAATAAACTAACTCTTAACTTAAAAGGACTCTTAATATCCTAAAAAAAATGATGTCATAATCTTGTATTTATAGGTTTCAACGTGCACGATTGTAGCTCTAAATGAGCAGTAGCATCCTATGTTGAACTGCGGATTTTGACAGTTCTGTACATGTCTCAGAACATTTCAACTTAAAGGTAGGAGTATACCAGCACCAGACAAGTCCTGTTAAATGGACTCAACATGAATACAAAACATTTCATTAATGTTTAGCAAAACTGAAATAGTGAAACTATAATTTAAAAACTCTGTTTAATCTCCAGTTCACTTGTTTACAATTATTTGTAAATTAATTCAGTTAATTGAATGTGTTTGGTGTAGTTTATAAGTGGTGTCGTTAATAATAAACTAAATTTGACTGTACTGTTTGATAATCAGGATCAAGTAGAATGTATGTGCCTAACTTGAAATCTGTATGATTCCACTGAATTGACTTGGTAAAGTGCCTTGAGACAACATATGTTGTGAATGGCGTGTATATATATATATATATATATATATATGCACATTACTAGTCAAATGTTTTAGAATGCCTTTCTCACTTAATGGGTATGGTATTTTGTAGTACACAAAAAGCATGAAATAACTCTAAACAATTTTAGATTTTTACAAAATATATACCCTTGGCTCTGATTACTGCTTTGCTCTCTTGGCATTCTCTCCATGAGCTTCATGAGGAGGTCACCTGAAATGGTTTTCCAAAGAGAACTTCCCAGACGTTCACTGAGAGATGGACAAAGGTTAATATTTTTTGTCATCACAGCAAAGGGCGGCTACTTTAAGGATTCCAAAATATAACATATTTAAAGTTATTATACAATTTTTGGTTTGCTACATAAATGCATGTGTGTTCATTCACAGTTTTGATACCTTCATTGAGAAACTACGTATAATGTAAATAGTCATTAACATAAAGAAAACCATTAAATTAGAAAGGCGTTCTAAAATAACCAGTAATGTATATATATGTATATATATATATATATACATATATATATATATTCAATTCAATTCAATTCAAAAATAATAATAATTAAATTAGAGAGGCGTTCTAAAATAACCAGTAATGTATATATATGAAACTGAAAACACCTGGTTTTAGACCACAATCATTTATTAGTATGGTGTAGGGCCTCCTTTTGCGGCCAATACAGCATCAATTCGTCTTGGGAATGACATATACAAGTCCTGCACAGTGGTCAGAGGGATTTTAAGCCATTCTTCTTGCAGGATAGTGGCCAGGTCACTATGTGATACTGGTGGAGGAAAACGTTTCCTGACTCGCTCCTCCAAAACACCCCAAAGTGGCTCAATAATATTTAGATCTGGTGACTGTGCAGGCCATGGGAGATGTTCAACTTCACTTTCATGTTCATCAAAGCAATCTTTCACCAGTCTTGATGTGTGTATTGGTGCATTGTCATCCTGATACACGGCACCGCCTTCAGGATACAATGTTTGAACCATTGGATGCACATGGTCCTCAAGAATGGTTTGGTAGTCCTTGGCAGTGACGTGCCCATCTAGTACAAGTATTGGGCCAAGGGAATGCCATGATCTGGCAGCCCAAACCATCACTGATCCACCACCATGCTTCACTCTGGGCATGCAACAGTCTGGGTGGTACGCTTCTTTGGGGCTTCTCCACACCGTAACTCTCCCAGATGTGGGGGAAACAGTAAAGGTGGACTCATCAGAGAACAATACATGTTTCACATTGTCCACAGCCCAAGATTTGCACTCCTTGCACCATTGAAACCGACGTTTGGCATTGGCATGAGTGACCAAAGGTTTGGCTATAGCAGCACGACCGTGTATATTGACCCTGTGGAGCTCCCAATGGACAGTTCTGGTGGAAACAGGAGAGTTGAGGTGCACATTTAATTCTGCCGTGATTTGGGCAGGCGTGGATTAATGTTTTTTGGATACAATCCGGGTTAGCACCCGAACATCCCTTTCAGACAGCTTCCTCTTGCGTCCACAGTTAATCCTGTTGGATGTGGTTCGTCCTTCTTGGTGGTATGCTGACATTACCCTGGATACCGTGGCTCTTGATACATCACAAAGACTTGTTGTCTTGGTCACAGATGCGCCAGCAAGATGTGCACCAACAATTTGTCCTCTTTTGAACTCTGGTATGTCACCCATTATGTTGTGTGCATTTCAATATTTTGAGGAAAACTGTGCTCTTACCCTGCTAATTGAACCTTCACACTCTGCTCTTACTGGTGCAATGTGCAATCAATGAAGACTGGTTACCAGGCTGGTCCAATTTAGCCATGAAACCTCCCACACTAAAATGACAGGTGTTTCAGTTTCATTGTCAAACCTCTGTATATATATATATATACATATATACACACTGTCTATACATCAATAATTGTGTCCTAAAACTCATAGAGTTGTACAACCATTTACTGACAAGCAGATTTAGACCTTCCAAGCTGGTTTTAGGTTTCACTGTGGTATTACCTCAACAAGTAAGTAATCTGGAGACATGAAGAGACTTACATTACCAATGATAGCCAGGGCTGCTAAGGCTGCTAAAGATCCCAACATGGCAGCCAGAGTGCGATGAACAATCTGAAAATTGAAAAGATACACAACCTAATTTGTGCTCATGAACTACAAAGGACTGCAGGTTTTCCAAAGGGAACATTTATTATTCAAACAGTGTCAATTTGCCTTTCTTACTTCAGGATAACCAGTTACCATTTTAGATTTATGGTAAAAAGGAAATGGCATAAGGCTTTTCATTGCTTATTGGCAAAAATATTTTGCAGTCATTTGGTAATGGGCATCTTCATTATGTTATGAGCAGTTTGGGGAACTATGGTCATAAACCATGTTTGACATATGGTTAATGACCTTAGCCATTTTCTAAAGTTGGTATCAGAATAGAGGTTTCATATTTCTGGTAAATTAAAGAGCTGTTTCAATTTTTGAGGACTGCATTTGGTCATCTGTAGATTACAAATCCAGAATAACTAGACTGATGAAACTTAAACTGCATTATCAAACAATGGACCAAAATGTGTTAAAAACGATTTATAAAGCCTTTATCGCATTTGTGAAGATAAAAATTTACTGTTTTTGGCAAGCATGAAAGCACAATATGTAAATAAGTCAGACCTGGACTCAATTATTCTACCATTAAAACAGAGTTTGTTATTTTTGAAACATTTAGATGAGTAATTGTTTATTTCCCAATTTATATGATAAAAGTTACTGTCTTTTCTAGAATGGGTTCACCTGGAAGTTTGCAGTATCAGGTTTGGGGGGTGTGAGGATTATTGTGTGCAGAAAAATGGGCTCACCCAGAGTGCCATTCTATTCATGCAAGAATTGCTACTGATGTATTTAATGTT
This sequence comes from Girardinichthys multiradiatus, assembly GCF_021462225.1. Lineage (NCBI taxonomy): Eukaryota > Metazoa > Chordata > Actinopteri > Cyprinodontiformes > Goodeidae > Girardinichthys > Girardinichthys multiradiatus. Next base: position 39,687,294 of record NC_061802.1, on the reverse strand, counting down.
ATTCTTTTCTGTACTATGTTGTAACTCACATTGTGCAGGATAGCATTTGGGTCTTTCTGCTGCAAATTACTCTTATCCTTGCTTTTATCTGTTTCAGTTAAACCATGCATATTGCATCCCAGTGTTTCAGACATCATCAAAGAAACTGATTTACTTCAGGAACATTAGGAAGTTCACACCAAGTAAATTCTGTTCAGTTTCAGGCTCTAATAGGAGTCAGTCATTTTGTGAACATCAAGGACAAACAGCCACAGAATATTGCATTTCAAAGTCATCTTCCGCTAACAGGTTCTATCAAGACAGCCAAGCAGGATACACCAAATGATTAAGCATGCGGATTATGAAGAATGACTACAAAGCAGATAACAAAATGAGTCCTTTATTTACTGCTGACATAATACCCATCCTTTTTTTCCAAAGAGAAAGATCTGTCACTTTTAGATTTTAAAAGATCCACCTCCTGGTTTCTTTTCGCTTACAGAACACTAAAAACTGTTCCCCATCTCTAGTATTAACACATTTTTAGAGATTGTTTTAGTCATTATGTACAATCCCAAGTGTTTAACAAAAGAAAATCCCCAAAATACAAATTGATTTTGTTATAGAATAATGGCGGAAATGTAACAAAACATTTTTATTTAAATTAATATATCAGAGATGTTTTAACGATCATATTACTGCCTCATTAAAAACTTTAAATTACCTTTATGACAATGTTCATAGTCTTTAATCCATATCCTGCTGAACAGCCCAAATTAAACTAAACCTTATTAGACCATATGAATGATAAAAATCTCAGACAGACAATCTATAGACTGTCTGAAAACTCTCTTTTTGAACAAATCTGTTGAAATAATGAGTGAGGAGAAGGAGAATAAAAGCTTCTCTCTTTGTCTTGTCAAGTAAGATAAAATGGAAATCTGACTTTTTACATTAAACATCAATGGAAGGTTTAATGGAGAACCCAGTTAGTGTCCAATTACCAATGCTGGTGGATTCCTTCTGTATAAACCTAAGAGTTTTAACATAATAATGACCTGAATGAAGCATATGCGTTGTCTCATTAAGACGTTTGTGTCAGGTTCTCCTCAGGCTGAGGAAAACTGAGACCTGATAGAGATAATGCAGCTAAGGCTCAATGAAAACTTAGAGCCATCTGCACTACACAAGAAAAGAGATAATGCCAAAGACTTTCAATGACAGCCTCTGATAGTGGATCTGTCATTAACACTGATGACATCTGTACAGACTTTTAACTATGCTGTCATCTTCCACTCCTTCCCTCCTCCTGTTCTCCCTGAAACAGTTGTGTGAGATCACGCCCTGCCAGGATCAGGGAGATCAGCTTGTTTTAAATAAATCTAAATGTGGACTTAGAATGGAGAAAATCTCTGATGTACACCTGTGAATCTGAAAGAGCCTGCGGGTGGAACGCAAGAAGTGTCGGTTCTTGCATGAATGATGCCCTAGGTGAGCCCCTCCTTCTCACACAAACACATCCCTAATACCCTAACTAAGCCTGTCCTGCAAAAGATATTTTTTGTTTTTCAGAAATAGCATCTGAAATTAGTCTAGAATAATATCTCGGTATACAGACCCATTCAATAAATTAGAATATTGTTGAAAAGTTAATGAACTAAGCTACTGAAATAAATTAAGTGAAACACATTAAACAGATTAACTGCAAACTAACTGAAGTTTTCAAGCCTACGTTTCTGTTAATTAGGATTTTCTCCTTACAGCCCAATGAAAACATGACATTTAAGATTAGAATATTACATCAGACCAATAAAAAAAAACTTTTTTAATACAGAAGGGCTTTTTGAAAGGTATGTTTTATACCTGCTTAATGATTGTTATTTTCAAAAAATAATCTTAATCTGACAAACGATCTTTATTGAACCATATAGTCTGATTGATTAAATAGGACAGTATTATATGACAGTGGTCTTAATGCCAAGAAAGTATTGAAAATGTCTGTGTTTGTGTTTATAAAAATAAAATTTAAAAAAATGTTTTATTAATCCGAAATTGCTGAAAAACTAAGTTAAGTTCTGACCCATTTACATATGAAAGACTTCAACTAGAGGTGTCTAAATGCAGTCTAAACTCACTAAACAAACACATAAATAGCCCCTTAATTTTATCACGAATCATAAGTCACAAACCAAACACCAACCTTAGTGTCATCGGCTGCCTGAGGCAGAGAGCAATATTTTCTTACAGTGCCTATACAGCAGGGTGCCCATTCCCAATGACTGAAAATGCAAATAAAGAACAGAAAACTCTTTCAGGGTTCAGTTGACATAACTTTTACTTTCTTTTTTTACTGCATGATGGAAATATCTGGAGCAAAAGACAGTCTCTTGTGTCTTATCATGTGAAACTCTATCAGCGCTAGTCCCGCCCAGCTGCTTTGGCTGTCCATTATAAAAAACGTTTTTTTATTTTCATGTAACTTGTAGCTACAAACTTAATTTGTCACCTAATGGAACAAAACTTCCTCATTAGTTTTTTTTATTTATCCATTTTGCCACTTACTTGTCAATCAATATTTAACAAATATAAAAACTTCTCTCCCAAAAACAAGTTTCCACACACAAGCATCTGGTGACATCACATAAGGTATAACCCAACTGATCAGAGTTCTTTTGAGTATCTATATTATTATTTTATTATTTTTAGTATTATCTTCTTTATTTACATGGTTTTATTCGAATTCTTCAAAAGTATTTTGGTTCTTGTTTTCTGTATGTCTGCAACAAAAAGTCTGAGCAGCATGTGAGGACATGCATGGATTTTAGAAAAGTCCGGCTAAAATAAAAAACATAGAAGCGGTTTGTGAAAAGGACCGGAGCAAACTGGAATAAACAGATTTTTATAATTTAATGGAAACCAGACAAACAGAAAACCATCATAGCTTGGAGATCATCAGAGTCAGACTCTGACTCAGACGTGTAAAGCTGAACTCCTTGCAACTCAAATGCAACTCAAATTCTTTAGGATTCACATCAAAATCCATCATGTCATTCAACGAACTCATCCTTGCTCTAATGATGTCATCAACCAAAACGCAAAAAAGCTGTGTTTTTGTACCAGCATGCTTTTTAAAAACATTATATTTCTTTATGCAATCCTGTTCTGAAAATCCTTACTTCATTACCCAGCTGTATTTTTACTCTCAGCATACATTTGTTAACAAAAGAATGAACCGCCAGAAAGTATCTTTAAATGCTAAATAAAACAATAGATTATACCTAAATATTGATCATTGTCTGATAATGTGTTTAATGTTATGCACATTTTAATAATGTGCAGACATATGCAACCACTCTTTTCTGTACTGTATAATTCATTTGCAAGGGCACAGAAAACACCTCCCATCTGGGAGAGGATATATCCTTTGCACTGGTTGGATTACAGTAAGCTTACAGAAAACTATAAATTGGTGGAAAAATCCACTTACCACCAATAGGTTCATATCATGTTATCGATTATTTAAGTCTATTTGGTAAATACTAGAAAAACTTCACAGGTGCAGCAGCCTCCAGTAAGATGTGCAGGTGGATTTAACACATCAACAGTTGAATAACGTTAACAGAATTAGGCCCAATCTGCACATTAACAATAGTAAATGTCTACCCAGACCCAAGCACAGAAGGTGGGTTCCTGCAGGTCCTATAGTGCTTTTTATATGTGTGTGTAGTAAATAAATTAAGATGACATTTTACAAACTGTGCCACAGACAGTGGACTACAAAAAGTTAATCACTGCAGCATAGCAAGCCATTTACCTCAAAGATGATGAGAACATAGACCCCGGCAAGGATGATTCCAGCAATAGCCACCTGCGTCTCCTTCGTAACGTAGAGCGATTGGTAAGTCATGGACAGAGGCACAACGTTGTTATCCTGCAGGAAGGCCTGAATCGTGATGACGATGGGGTCACTGGGTACGGAAATGAAAAGCACAGAAGCAAAGATGATAGGGGATCATTTTCTTTCATTGCATCTTTCCTCAAATGAGGCTGCATGTTCTACAGTGTGATGCAACATCACTTACAAATATGCAGCAATATTAAAAAGTGAACATTAATGTCACCATTGTCAGTTTGAGACCATGTTAAAGATAACCTTTCTGCAAAGAGGAAGTAAGAATTTTATGTAGGTCTGCATTAAAATGTAATAATAAAAAATTATAATAATAATAAAAAAAAAAAGAAAAACGTTGTAACACAGTTCTTTGCAAATGTCAGTGAATTTTATTTCCATTTTATGTAATAGGCCAACACAAAGTAATGCATAATTGTTTAGGAAAAAGTGATAGGTGCTTTGCAAACTTTCTTACAAGTAAAATCAGAACATTGTAATGTGTATTTCTACTCAGCCCCCTTGAATCAATGCACTGTAATACCACCTTTATACATTTTAAGACAAACATTCTTGCCAATTTGTCTTCTACAAAACAGGTGAAGCTCTGTCAGATTGAATGGGGGTTGTCTGTAAATATGTATTTTCTTGTCTTGCCATAGATTCTACTTTGGATTCAGGTCAGAACATTGTTCTACTGGGAAGTGAACCTCCAACACAGTCACAAGTCTTGCAGCCGCTTATAAATTGACCTGTATTTATCTTTATCCATCTTCCCATCAGCTCTGACCAGCTTCCCTGGTGTTAGCCCCAGACCAGCTGTGTAGGATTCTGCAGCACCTCAACCATAGCCTGACCCAGTAGAAGGTTCCAGTGTTGTGGAAGACCTCCTGCCATGCTTCAGTACAAAAAAAAACTCACCCTTCAGTCCTCTATGACTATAGACCTGTTGCCCTGACATCCCACACCATGAAGGTCCTAGAGAGACTCCTGTTGGCCCACTTGAATAAGCAAACAATAAACTATCAGGACCCCTTCAGTTTGCTTATCACTGTGGAGTTGGAGTTGAAGATGCCATCATACACCTGCTTCAACAAACCCACTGTTATGTGGACAAAGCCAGCAGCACTGTGAGGATCATGTTGTTTGATTTCTCCAGTCCATTTAAAACAATTCAGCCTGATTTGCTTTGTCAGAAACTCCAGAAGACTGAGATGGAGGCCTCAACAATCTCCTGGATCAAAGACTACCTGACAAACAGACCACAGTTTGTGAGACTAACATGTTATATGTCTGACCAGGTAGTCAGCAGCACAAGAGCATCACAGGGGACTGTACTCTCACCATTCCTTTTCACTCTGTACTCCTCAGACTTCCAGAGAAAGACAGACTCCTGTCATCTACAGAAATAGAGAGGGGGCTTTTCTGAAGCCTTAGGATTGACTGGAGTGATTAGTAAACAAGGATGATTCATAAAATGAATAACATAATAAACAACCTAGTGCATCAAATTCTCAAAATATTACAATAACAGAGTGTCTTCAGTCAGAGGCTTCTTCAGATCAGCTGTAAAACAGACAGTTACAAGACATCCTTCCTGCCCGAAGCCATCATCATATTTAAAGACTTTGAAAAGCTTGAATAGTATGACAACATTTAATTTTCCTGCAGATTTGACAAAGCATTTTGAATGCAATTAAACTGTCTTACCATGGGACTGGTGTGTTCAAGGAGATGAGAAGTGTCAGTTTTCCAGCACTAATACTGTATTGCATGTATGTCATCTCACCAGAGCACCTTCTCCTAAATGTGTGCAGGGAGCAAACTGCAGAGAGGACTTCTTATGACTTACTTTCAACAATGGATTTCCTCAGGCAACTCTTCAATAAAGGTTAGAAATGTGGAATGCACAGCTAATAGTTATCCTGTCAACAGATTCTCCCACCTGAGCTGCCTCTGTGATTAATGCTCTCCTAGCCTGTCAGATTAGATGGACAGGTTAGTCAGTGGGTAGGTTTGCAGTTGTGTCATGTTCTTCATTCTCAGATATTGAGTTGAACAGAGTTCTGTGAGATATCCAAAGCTTGGGATATTGTTTTATAATCTAAACCTGCTTTAAAATTCTCCCTAACCTGTCTGTTGTGTTCCTTGTTCTTCGTGATGCTGTTTGTTCTCTAATGTTCTCTAGCAAACCTCTGAGGCCCTGACAGAACAACTGGATCTTTACTGAGATTGAATTACCCACACATCTACTCTATTTACTATTTATGTAAATAGAGTAGATGTGTGGGTAATATGACGGAACTTTCTTATTTTTATCTGTAAAAATGATTGAAAACCAAGTATCATTTTCCTTCCACTTAGACACTGCTTTGTGTTGGTCTCTCAAATGAAATACCAATAAAAGACTTTAAAGTTTGTAGTTTGTACTATGGAAAGAATTAGTATGAAAATGTTTAAAATTCAGTGTAAATGCTCTGATTACCTGCTGAGCATCTCAAAGGTTCTTGTTAACACTATCTGGTCACTTCGTTCCAAATGAAGAGGAATGGTCCAGTTATGAGTCACCTAGTACCAAACAGCAGAACAAAAATCATTTATTTTTTTTCATTAATTATGATGATATGATTAGATTAATTTATTCCATAGACACTTGCACCTGCTGAGTCCTCCTTCTACGCTGTCCCGGCTCCTCGGCCTGGTCCACTTGGATCAGGATGAACTCCTGGGTGGTGGGATCCACAACCCTTCCTGCAAAAGGTCCTGCCACCTGTAACTTCAGCAAGGCGTTATCCCGAAAGTCTGTCACGTTCATGGCTGTGAGACGGGGGCCGTCAAGAGAACAATGTGGACACTCTGAATATTTGATTTGCTAACATTAAGTCCTTTGTGGAATAAAGAAATCCACTATGACAGTGTGTCCAGGGCCACACCTGCACTGTGACTTTAATACAGCTCTGTTAGGTTTTTGACAGTCTGCTTATTTCATTTTGACTGAAGAGAGTAACAGTGTACAGTGTGTCTAGAGAACTGCTGTAGGAAAGGATACAGAAGCTGTCTGTTGGAGAGACTGCCAACATCCTCCAGGGGTTGTCCCGGTCCGGATACATGCTGAAGAAGAGCTGAGACAATGTATAAACTATAAGTAGGTGCACAGTGTGTTAATAACAATACTTTTTTTTAAATAATAGTTGCAACTAATTACGAATTTTAATAGAGGGACTAGATATTGTAAAATGTAACCACTCCCAATATGTCTCTAAAGCCTTTTCTGCTGGAAAGGTAAGAGGCTGACATGGTTAGAAATTAGATGTAAAAAACAAAACACGTAATAGAAAGTAGATATTGCTGTTTGTGTGATTGAAATATCTCTAACCTTAAACTTTTGCCTGTCGCCAAATAAATATTGGGAGCTAATATGCATTTAGGGCTGCATGGTGCCCCTGTTTTTAACACTGTTTTGTTTCAGTTGCCAAGTGAGCTCCTTTTAGATACAGTCAGAACAGTGGCAAGGTACAGTGTGCATAGCAGCTATGGCATGAAGACCATTATATTAGATGGGTGGTATTTGGTTGCAGTCTGGACATAAGGTCAGCATGGCTACTTGTCCTTTAGATTGTCAAATGACCAATCTAGCAGCTGGGTGTGGGCCACAAATCATGGATGAGAGACCACTGCTGCTACTAGGCTCCTCAATGCTGCAGGAAACACACATGCTCCCTCCAATCTCATGCCAATGGAATGGGTTCAATGACACGTTTTAATACAAATAAATAGATATACCATAAGAAATGAATTTCTCAAATGATTACAAAACATTTGTTTACAGTGTGTTGCTTTAGTCTCCTTGACATGACCTTTTAGCTACTTACACTAGAGAGAACAACGATTGAGAACATTGCAACAACCTTGGACACTCTAAGGCAGCATCTGAAGAGAAAACAAAAGCACAACATAGAAATAGGTGACGTGTAGGCCTGCTATATAGCTGTGGTTTCAAACCCAGTAGATTGGACTTCATAATGTAAATTTGCTACATTATAAGAGCTATCCATGTAGCATGGTGGGTCTTACTTGATACTGCTGGTGAGTCTAAAGCTGCGATTGAGGTTCTCCAGGGTCTCGTACTTCTCTGAGGAGTTGGAGTGTGACAGGCTGGCAACCTCGCTACCCAGACGGTAACGTCTCTCAGTGTCCATGCAGAAGTTGTCCCATGGCTCCTCGGTTCCAACAAAGCTGGGCTCATGTACGGTCATATAAGTAATACTGAAAGAGCAATAATCGCTGCCAGTCACTATGGGCCACTCAATGGTCAGTTTTAGAACAAAGAGAATGACAGTTTTGGGATCAAAAACCAAAGATAGATCATTTGAAGACTGCTTTTTATGCAGACACCTCTGTTAAAATTCAAAGTATTTGTGATGCAAATTGGATCAACTTATCTGAAAAATATACATTTCTACGTGAGGGAAACAAAAAAATAAAAATGCTGCAATAACCTGGTGGCAAATTGTGCATATCCTTTTAATACTTTGGTGAAGCACTTTTTAATTGGATTTCAGAATTCAAGCTGCTTTGTTTGGAGTCTTTTTCTTGGTTTGCCCACTCTTGTCTCTCCCACAGATTGTGCTGCCATCATCTTGTTTCTCTGTGTGTGGTGCACTTTTGGTGATGCTCAATGTTGTTTTTGTGCCAGACTTACTTTTTTAATTTGGGCCCCAAAAGTGATATCTGTGATTAATATTGGTTGGATCAGACCATAAGGCATTCTTCAACAAGGTCTGGGGAGATTTTAGTCACTTCCAAGTGACAGATTCACTCTAGGCGATCTCCCCAAGAAGATGGGATGATGAGATAAAAACTATAGGTTCAATAAAGTAGTGGCTTAAGGTTGAGCACACTTAACCAACTCATTAAACTTTTTTTATCAATACATTTTCGTCCCGGATATATGTTTTGTTTGCTTTTCACCACAAAAAATAAATGATCAAATTATTGCCTTAACTTCAATTTTCCATGCTTATAATACTGCATCCTGTTGCTGGCAAATGCAAAAGTGAGGCTCTTCTTGATAAGTTGGTTTGCTGGCGTAATAAAATTGAAGTTGTTGAACTTTTCACAGAAAGCGTTGTTTTCTATATGAATCAATTGTGGTCAATGCTGATTCCAAGCTGTGTCATTAATGTAAAAGTACCCTAACCACAGCTTTTAAAGTATAATAAACATATAGTAAAACAGTGATGGACAACAGGTTAGTTTGTCACTTCTTCAAGGGCCAGTTAAACCCAAAAAATGAAAAAACTACCTTTACCTTAGTCACTTTTCTTATGTACGGTAGAGTATCGTTGCTATACAGAGATAATCTGCTATTTTTAAACCAACCTAAATTGTTTCCATTGAGTTTCCAGATGGTGTGTGCTTTACCCTTCTACCTTCATAACAGCAAGAACAGGTCTGGTTTGAAAGTTAACAGAGAACCTTCTGTGCAGAGAGTGCATGTTCTTCCTGTGTATGTGAAGAATTTCTTTATTTATTCCAGCTTTCTCTGCCGGTTCAAACCTCCCATGAACATGTATGCAGGGTCTAGATATATAAATCTCAGTTAAAAATATGAGGTCAAAAAGCTGAGGAACTGCTTACCTGTCATCTTGAGAGAATCGCAGCAGAGGGGACCTTTCTGTAAGGTTGGCTGAATTGGCTTTTCCTCTGAGAAAGTTGACAGCATTGAAGTTATTCCTGAAACTAATAAAGCAAAAGGACACAGTGAGTTGAAATAGACACAATATATAGGGAGCTACTGAGTTGCATTAAACAGCACAAGCAGAAGCTCCTTGATGTGGGTCATCACTTTTTACTTTCTGCTTGGGCTTCAGACAGTTGGTAAAACAGTTGGTTCTTTACCTGCTGGAGTATCACAACCACACAGACAATTACATTATATGCCTACTATAAGTTTAATATATTTCTTTATCATGCTTGTTTCCACTTCTCAAAAAACGTCAACATCTAAGGGGTATGTAGGAGATGCTGGTAGTTGCCTGGTAAAGAGTGTAATACCAGTTTGAGATTCCCTTAAGGTGCAACAATGCAGAAAGAGGAAACATTGTCTGCCACATCGCTTAGGAAGATGGCATGAGTAACATCCACATAAACTGCAGAACCAAATGTTTCTAAGCAAAACATGGCCCAAATTATCCCACTACCACCTTGCCTTCTTCCGATAGTGTAATCTGGTGGAGTGTTTTCCCCAGGATAGAAACAGACACACACACACCCTGCCGTTCCTGTGATGTAAAAGAAGATGTGGTTTATTGGTGGTGTTTATGGCAATGGACCAGGGTCAGCACTGGCAGCCTGACTGGTCTGCCGCTATGCCACCCCCATATGCAACAAACAGTCACCTTTCCATTAGAGTCAGCATTAACCTCTTCAGCAGTTTGAAAAGAGATAGATCAGCCTTTGTTTCCCATGTGCATCGATAATCCCGTCCTCCCATAATAAGTTCACTTTCTGCCTAATGTATCCTACCCAGCATATAGTACCATTATCAGTGTTATTCACTTCACCAGTGTGCCGTCATGCTTGATCACTGTATACATATTTGGCTCCAACTGACTGAAAACTTGATTAAATCTTTCTATAAATTATGGTGATATAATAAGAAAAAAAATAATGATGAATGTCCGAGGTTTAGTTTTCAAAGTAACTGTTAAACAAGCACATATTCGCCATCAATATTATGTTCAAGTTTTATTGAACTGTCCTTATAGGTTGACAATAGACGAATGCTGGAGGAATTAAAACTGCTGTTAGCTAAACATTGTGTGTGACAGTGTGGTGGTGGTTGGTTAACAACGTATTCTAGTCTTTAAAAATTTTCTAATGTTTTTTTTGTACCCCAAATGTGTTTTGGTGATTGTTGGTGTTACTATGAGAAGTATGTACCTGATATTTACTGACATTTAGTGACATTTAACCACTCTGTTGCATAGTTTAAATAACAGTGTGACTCATTATGTCCTACTTATGGTTGTTGGCATGGACTCTGGTAGGCATTAACAACTGCACTGCAGACAGTACAGTTCTTTGTGTTACAAGGTTTTGGGATAAAGTACTAGATTACATTTGGGCTGGTCTGCCCTATTAATCTCCTGCCGACACTCTTACACAACTACAAAGAGATTTAGTGAATGTGGACAAATGTTTCCTATCCCCACTCTCTGTCTCTGTACGACTCCAACTCTGTTCCTAAATGTGACTCAGCAGAGAGATTGCACTTTATTGAAGTCTTTTTAAAGGAGAATATGGCCGGACAGAATAGAAAGCTGAAATTAGAAAAATATCACACAACTCATTTTGGGGAAATAACTTCTAAAAGATACACTTTATTGCCGAAAATATTGCCCCCCCCCCCCTGTCCAACTTGTTAAATTTAGGTATTCCAATTACTTCCATCTCCACAGGTTTGTCAAATCTAGCGACTAGGCATGTAGAGGGCTTCTACAAACAATTTTGAAAGAAGTCCACTCATGATGATTCACTCTAGGTTAGTAATATGCCCTAATGCACCCTGCAAAGTTTCAGCAAAGCTCCTCTCAACCAGATGGTAGCCAGAAAATGCCAGCAAATAGTCAACAAGAGCTAAAAGTACAGCAAATACTGGACAGGAGACAGAAACAAGCATGTAATCAAGCAACTGTTTTCTGCCAAGTGAGTCTGATTGAATTACTGCTATCAGCAGAGTGCCAGCTGAAAATGTTCAGAGCACTTTAAGGGCTCTGTATTTTGTTATTTTCTTAAATTGCTGTGAAATGGATTACCACACCAAATTCTGCACAGTGGAACAAAATAACAGACTCAGTGTTGCATTTTATTTTAAAAATACCTTCTTTCTGACACATCATTCATTTGGAAGTTTCTCACATTTCGGTAGAATCAGTCAATGATGTGATCTGTGATAAGCTTAAGGAGCAATTGGAAGACAGTGTTGAGAGGAGGATGTATGGTCCAGAGAGATCACAAATAGAAGTTTGGAAAAGCAAGACATAATGATGTTTGTGAATGAGAAGGAGACAAGTGGAACACTGAAGCCGCAAGAAGTAGATGTGTTGGAGGTTGATGGGTTTAAGTAACTCCCTCAAAGCATTCAAAGCAACAGGATGTGCTCAAGAAATGTAAATAAGAGACTGTGGGTACAGTAGAGCTGATAAAGGTCAGGTTCAACAGGGGCTCTCATAAAATCTCCATATACTGTAGATTCTCTGCTTTGGCTGAATAATTCAGTTTCCTGAAGTATTTTTCAGTTTCGTGGCCACATCATGCATCAGATGTTTTTTTTTTTCTGCACTGATTTATGTCCAAAACCCAAAGAATGATACTACCATCACCTTGTCTGACTGTAGGCAAGAAGCTAAAGTGTTGTTCAGAGTAGATTCCCTGATGATCGTGCAACCTTTCTGTTTCGGCAACCACCATCATGGTCTGACTGGTTTAATGTTGCCATTAGCTTTATTGTAAAGATTTCAAATCTTCACATAAGAATTAATAATTTCATTCTTTTTTTTTCTTCGTTTGGCAGGGTAGATAGATAAATACAATTTGTGTGAATATAGGCGTGATTTAGTAAGTTTAATAAAATATGAAGTGACAAACAACCTTGCTCACCTTTACTATTTTTTTTGCCTTTTAATTTTATCCATCGTGTTTCAATTCAGTTCAATTCAATTCAGTTTATTTATATAGCGCCAATTCACAACACATGTTGTCTCAAGGCACTTCACAACAGTCAGGTACATACATTCCAATTAATCCTAACAATTGAACAGTGCAGTCAGAGTTAGCTTTTTATTCAAATTGGATAAAACGTTTTTCTATCTAAGGAAACCCAGCAGATTGCATCAAGTCAGAGACTTGCAGCATTCACTCCTCCCGGATGAGCATGTAGAGACAGTGGACAGTCACTGGCGTTGACTTTGCAGCAATCCCTCATACTGAGCATGCATGTAGTGACAGTGGAGAGGAAAAACTCCCTTTTAACAGGAAGAAACCTCCAGCAGAACCAGGCTCAGTGTGAGTGGCCATCTGCCACGACCGACTGGGGGGCCTGTGCTAACCCATAACTGGACATCTGACCCCAGTGTAGCATGCTTTCTCCTGTAAAATTAGCTTTTTGGCAAGATCCAGCTTTCCAAAGCTGTCAGGAGCAATTATTTTCCATACTTAAAAAAAGAATACCTCATTGCTTTTACACCTCAAACAGGACACTATGGGGAGTTAGCTGTTTTCTGAGATTATTTATTTGTAATTTTGTTTTTAATCATTTCTAACATCACTTCTCTTATCACATTTTTGTTTGGCCCTCAGACAAATGTACATTTTCGTATTTGTGCCATTTTTATTGTTAAAGCATGCCTCAGTGCAGTGCTTCTAGTTATTTTTAAATAAAAATAAAAACTGAAGGGAATTTGGATACACTGGTCAATCAAGAAGAGGAACAAATATTGTCTGTACTTTGAATTAGTCCACTGAGTGAAGAAATTCCTGAGTTTAATCCCGGTAACGTCACAGCCACAGGCTTGAGATTAGTGACCCCCCCCCCCCCCCCCCCCAACCCTCCAACACCCCTGTGTTTGCCTGGGATAGACCCCCACTTTCAAACACATTTCAGTCTGTGTGAATGTTCATAGTTCAAAAGGAATGTTCAGTCTTTTCGATGCACATTTGATCTAGCAGGAGGACAAATGTAATGTTGTTCTGCATGTGTGATTTTAATTCTTGTTACGTCTTTTAATCCAGTGGGAAGAAAGAGAAGCAGTTAATCTTTTTAGCTTTTATCTCTAACAAATGAAGCAAATTGGAGCAGGAAACCTGCTGTTTTAACGAGATGGTCTGATCATGTTTGCCTTCTCTTTATACAAAGTTTCCCAGTTTTACTCCAAATACCCATATTGATGCCGGCAGCTTTGAAGAAAAACATTCTTACTGCGCTCACTTTGAAATCTAATCAATTACCACCTTTTAGGATTTTCTAAAATGCTAAATTTCTTAAAATTTTTTTCAAAGCCTGCTGTTTGTTCAGCTCCTTCATAAAAAAAAAATGCTTTCCCAGGTAACTTGTTACAATGTCAGCATCAGTGGATTAGCCTCAAATAACCTCAGTTGTTCTGAATCCTGCAGATCAATCTTTGCCTGAGCTGATGGATATTCAGGGGAAAGGAGCTCAGATCTGGTTTCATGAAATTGTTTTGTTTTAAATCCCACAGAAAGTCCAAAACAAGACAATTCATTATTCTGATAGATCTCTTCTTACTGGGGTTTTGTAACCCTATAGCAGACATTGACAATTGAGACTGATGGGTAATTATAATAATATGACCCCCCTGTTCAGGTTGCCCCTCCATTGTGGAGAAGCACTGGGGTTCCATAAAAACAAAACGTCTTTTATTGCTATGTGACTTCGAGTGTTGTAAACTTTAGAAGCGCCAAGCATCAAGACTGGTTAATGTCTTTGATGACACTGACAACAGGGCTAAATTAAAGCACTTCTTTGTTGTTTTTCAAGGCTGCTTGAATATATGATAATTTCCAGTTGAAAATCTGCATAATTTGATGCTAAACAGGGACTTAGTGATGAAATCTGGCATCAGATTAACCCTAGATTGAGAGAAGAAAAAAAATTTTATAATCGTCAATCCAAGACTGACTTTTCTTAAATTGATTACAGAACTATTTGTGACAACCAAAATAAATATCACAAAAAAGGGGGGTGGTATTTTTCCCATTTTATAGCTAAAATCTATTTTCCTTCTCATCTGATTTGTGTAAATACAGAGGAGATGGGATCAATTACATAGGAACCAGGTGAATCTTATCACTGGAATGTGGTGGGAAAGTACTGAGCTTAGGAAACTGAGGGAAGCAGACTGAAAGAACACACCAAATAAGAAACTTACCACAAATGAATGAACTATATGGAAAGACACTAACAACGGTAATGAGCAACACATGGAAATGGACTGAACATGAAAAACCCTAAACAAATGACCAGTAAACAAAAGCTCAATCTGCAGGGTTGGCTCCAAAAGTGGGTCTTCATTTTCGTTTTCTGACCAGCTTTTTTGTTTTCTTTGGTCTTGTTTTATCACGGTTGCTGTTAGTCCTGCCCCTCCCGTCAGACCAATGTGCCCCAGATTAGGAGACCTAAGTTCTACTCCAAACAACCCTTGGCGTTGTAGGGAGGTGAATCCTCCTTATTAGGATGGTGATTTTGTGAATGAGCCGCCCCTGAGCCTGATAACATGTTTCCCTGTAGGATAAAGTTAAATATTTGCATTAAGCATGCATGAGGTATGTTTATGACTAATGGCAGGATGGAGAGAGACATGGGTAGATAGATCAGACTTTTGTAAGCAGTAATGACAGTGGTGCAAAATGCCGAGCAAAAGAGAGAGAGCTCTCGAGTCTAACCTTCACTTGTGGCCCTCAAATATAAGTTGGAATGGAAGGACAAGGTCCTGTATATGCATGGGTAAAATGTCCTCTCCAAGGCGTCCAAAAATCCCCCTAGTCTGCACACAACTCTGATCAGCTCAGCTGCAGAGCCACAAATAAGAGGACCAGGTATGACTCCAATATGAAATAACCCTTCTTAATCTGAGTTTACTTCAGTTACCAGTCAAATACCATTTGAGAGCAGAAACACCTGCAGCGACATACCCATTCTCTTGCCGAACAGGAACAAAGTCGTCTGTATGGATAACACACTGTCCTGCAGGCTGGAGCTTCTGAGTATCTCCTCTCTCTGAGATTCCCTGCAGCAAACGCAGCTCCCCAAAGTTTCCTGCAACGGCCTCTGTTGACCTCAGGCCGTTCCTGCCCTGATGGCCTTGGGCGGACGTCTGAGACATTTCAATCTCCAGGTTGCTTTTGTTCTCCAAATACATTTTGAGGTCTATGGAGAAGAGAAAGAGGGAAACATTTCTCTTTGTTTTATTCAATGAAATAACTTTGCTTATCCAGCATATGTGGCTATTATAATGCAATGCAAAAGAAATGAGCAGAACTGTGATAAAAAGGAAAACGGGGCATGTTTTAAAAACTGTTTTAAAAATAAAAATCCTAAAAGGGTGAAGTGCATTTCAATCCATTGCCTTCAGAAATCACCTAGTTAATAAACAGAGTCCAACCTGTGTGTAATTTAATCGCGTTATGAATCCAACTGTTCTGCAAAGACCTGAGAGATTTGTTAGACACCATTAGAAAACAAACAGCATCACAAAGAAAAAGGAACAAAGCAGACAGGGCAAGGTGAAAGCTGTGGAGCAGTTTAAAGCAGATATAGGTTATAAAACAGCATCCAAAGCTTTGAACATCTCATGGAGCTCTATTCAATCTATTATCTGATGGTAAAAAGAGTAACATACAATTGCCATCCAGGCAAGGAGAGCATTAATTGGAAAATCTGACAAAGGGTAACTCTGGAGGAGCTGCAGAGATCCACATATCAGGTGGATGAAGGTGTCAAGGGGAAAACTATTAATCATGCACTCCACAATCATTCAATAAAGAGAAAAAAAAAAGAAAGTCATAGAAAGGTCTGTTTAGCCACATACCATCTGGGGAACACAATGAACACATGGAAATAAGTGCTCTGGTAAGATGAGAACAAAAGAGAATCTCTTTGACTGACAAGAAAAAATGCTATGTGGCAGAAAAGTTACACTACACATCATAAACGCAACATAGAGTAGGGTTAGGCCAGAAAACTGCTGTTCAGAGATGCTCTCTATCTGGTCTGCCTGGGCTTGAGTAATTTTTGCAAAGAGAAAAAGGCAAAAATGTAAGTCTCCACATATAAAGAGCTGTTAGAGACATAAACCAAAGGATTTGCAGCATTTGAAAAGTACTGACTGGAATTGAATAGAAATGCTTACCCCAGTGTTCTGATTTTTAAATGCAAAAAACTGACTTCACAATTGTGCAATACTTTGTGTTGGTCTTTCGCATAAAATATCAGTAAAATGCATTGAAGTTTGTGGTTGTAATATGATACAGAAACGTTTGAGGTATGAATTCTTCTGTAAAGTTCTATGTGTGCAGGACACTGGCTGACTAGTTAAAGAATATAGTCACCTCTTTCTAATAACAACAACAGAGTTGTGTGGTTTAACCAGTAAGACTGTAGACCAGAATAACAAGAATCAATGAAGAGAAACCCTCAAGGCTTCATGGAGTAAGAAGATACTGCAGTCAGGTGCTACATTTCTGCAGAGTCAATGCCAGAAGTCATGTGATCCACTGTGTGAAAGAAGATGTTCATGGCTGGAAGTGTTTCTGCCTGAAACAATTCTTCTTGAATTTTATGATTATATTTTAACTTTAATTCAATTCAATTCAATTCAGTTCAGTTTATTTATGTAGCGCCAATTCACAACATGTTGTCTCAAGGCACTTCACAAAGTCAGGTACATACATTCCAATTAATCCTAATCATTGAACAGTGCAGTCAGATTCAGTTATTTATTCAAATTGGATAAAACGTTTTTCTATCTAAGGAAACCCAGCAGATTGCATCCAGTCAGTGACTTGTAGCATTCCCTCCTCCCGGATGAGCATGTAGCGACAGTGGAGAGGAAAAACTCCCTTTTAACAGGAAGAAACCTCCAGCAGAACCAGGCTCAGTGTGAGCGGCCATCTGCCACGACCGACTGGGAAATTGAGAGAACAGAGCAGAGACACAAAAAGAACACAGAAGCACTGATCCAGGAGTACTTTCTATGGGAAGGAAAAGTAAATGTTAATGGATGTAGCTCCTTTAGTCGTTTCACCTAGAAAGAAGGAACAGATAAACTCTGAGCCAGTTTTCAAGGTTAGAGTCTGAAAGAGAGCACATATAGTTAGTCACAGTAAAAGCTCAGTCAATGTCTAGGAGAGAGAAAGGGTTAAACACTAAAAGACAGGGCTATGTGGATCATCAGTAGAGGGTGAGCATTAAGTTGTTGCCAGCAGAAGCTCGGACGATGCCCCTCTCCAGAAAGGTGTCACAGGTAGACACAGAGTCAGGCCAGGTGTAGCTTCTAGGAAGAGAAAAGAGGGAGAACATAAAGGTCAAAACTGAAATAACAGTAAATAATGCAGAATTAGAGAGTAGTGTGAGAATGTGGCGAAGAGGGTGAAAGTGGTCATTATGTCCACCAGCAGCCTAAGCCTATAGCAGCATAACTACAGAGATAGCTCAGGATAACCTAAGCCACTCTAACTATAAGATTTATCAAAAAGGAAAGTTTTAAGCCTAGCCTTAAAAGTAGAGTTTGTCCATCTATAGCCCACTGATGGCCATTGTTATGCTAAAAACCACAATGATTAGGATACCTCTCTCTGTCAGATTGACCATAACCATTGGAAACTTTATACTACTAAACAGAACTCAATCTAACAGGAATATTTTCCAACTTACTTTGATCCTGCTAAGTATTCCCATCCCTTGAACTTCTCCACATTTTGTGCCAATGTATTGGCCAACAGAAAGTAGTGCATAATTGCGAAGCAGAAAGAAAACAATACATGGTTTCCAAAACTTTTAACAAATACAAATCTGAAAAGTATAGTGTGCAATTGAATTGAGCCTCCATGGTGGTGGCAGTATCAAGCTGTGGGTGTGGGTTTTTTCAGCGGGGAAGAGGAAGATGGTCAGAGTCGAAGTATGCAGGACACAAGACAATGACCTTAAACACACAGCCAGAGCTACAAATGAAATAGTTTAGAGTAGGGGTGTCCAAACTGCAACCTGTGGGCCTCTTGCAGCCCTTGGAAGGATGTTGTGCAGCCTGTAATTGCAATTCAATAGGCATACAAATTTAGCCTGCCAGGAAAGGAGGTTGATGCAAATGGCCACCTTTTAAAACGATTTACGCCACATTTTTTATGACGAATTAATATCCTCTGATAATTGAAAATGTTAGGTACAATACAACACATTTGTCTTTTTTTAAACCAATAAAATATATACAGTAAATAGGCTCAAATATATACGGCATTTTTTACTCAACAGCAGATATGGGTGTACTCAGTTATTAAACTGGTCTAATTAGGACAGAGTGTCCAATATCCTGTTCTTGTAGATAAAGGGTGTAGGGATAAAGCCAAAAAAATCTACATCAACAATATAGAACACAATCAACCTTTACAAATTTAGGAGCTTGTATTCCTTTCTTTTAACAAGGCAAATGCATGTTTTTGTTTCACACCTCCAATTATTTCCAGGTACTTTTTTGTCAAAAATACAGACTACTTTGTTCATTTCATTCACATATCATGTGTTCATTATTGTCCTTTTAATTTGAAAAAACAATAATAACAATAACTGCATTTTGTCTACATTTTCAGCTTAACAATATTTTCCAGTGAGGAAAAAAGTTTGTACACCAGTAATGAAAAACATCCGCAAAGCATGATGCTGCCACCACCATGGATTCTGAATGCCACACTTTTAGGATTTTTATTGGCCAATCATTTTATAAAATCATGTATCATTTTCCACCCAATTCACAACTTAGTTTGCAACTCTGTTGCATAAAATCAAAATAAGAATTAATTGAAATTTGTTGTTATTACGTGAAAAGCATTCAAGGTGGTACGAAACTCTTTAAAGCTATTAATATTAGGGGCTGACATCACTTAGCTTTATTCTAACTGTATTCTGTCTTGAAAGCAAAGCTTCAAACAGCCCACTTTTAGAGATGATGCAAGTATAGAGTAGCATTCAGTTACCATGAGATATCCAGTCTAAGCTCAATGTTAGATAGATTCCAGTATTTCTGTTCGAAAGTAAAACAAGAGAAATGATAAAAAAGGTGTTATGAATAAAACCACCCTCTATAGAACAAAGGCAACAGGATTATTGCTCATGTGATGGGCAGCAGGTATTCACATGTGACATTTGGTCTCTTTGAGTAGTGAACTAAGTACTGACAAAAGTAAATCATTGTTAAATAACCTATTCTACAAACAACTAAAAGCTAGATTACAAAAAAGGCAACAGCAAAACTAAGAACATACCTGATATCTGAGTGTTAATGTTACTGATTTAATTTCTATAAACCTTTCAAATTAAACAACCTGTTTGGTATATTTATTCCGATTTCTCAAATTTATTATCCAAATACACAAAATAAATATTTTGAATTTCACATTTTACTTTTGACATTACAACCGCAACAGCTAATCATTGGTATTTGGGTTAGTTCAGCCTCATGTGCCATGGTTGGCTAACACTTGTGATGTTCTCCATCCTAGAGTACAATGATCGGTTTGTTAGGCGCTGGCCCCGCAGAGACTGTGTGTGACGTCAAAAACAAACTGCTTTCTTTTAATTTTCCAACTTTGTTCACAGCAATTAAATATTTGAGGCTAGGAGCAAATGTAATCTAAACAAGACTAATGTTAATCTGCAGGTGCCTGTTCCATAGTGTTTTAGCAATGCTTTACGAATGAAAAATAACATCTGATTAAAAGGAATTATTTGCTAATTTGTGAAATGAATCATTTATTGAAGTTGCAAAGTTATTTCTCTGCATCATCCTTGTATAAACTTGCTTTTCGCAATGTTGCATTTAAGATGAACTCAAGCATTACAGTTTTTAGGCTGCTGATGAAGTAAAACAGATGAAGTTTTTCCAACTTACCGTGTTAAATGGACACACAAGTCGCTTTAGATGATGATGTTGTAGACACAGGGAGCTGATGATGGGCTGGATGGTAAAATCAAATACAAATAAAATAATCTACTGCAAAACTTGACTTTTTAGGCATTTACAAATCCTGGGATTGTAATAACGTTTTGTTTGCTTTTTTGCTGGGGGGATGAGGAGGTTGCAGTAATATTTGAGCACAGAGGCGTGGTTGAAAACAAGAGAAGGTGAGGAGTTCCTTCTCTCCTGCGCTCTCCCCAGCAAAAGAGGGAGATCTTCCTGAGCCATTAGATTGCGGAGGAGCCGGGGAGGGAGAGGGGTGGGAAGGTGTAGGGTGGGTGGAACAGATTTTAAGCAGCTTTAAAAGAAACTTTCCCCTCCAGACTGCTTGAAACTTTTTTTTATTTCTTGCAGCCAAACCCCTCCATCATCACCAACCCCATCATCAGCAACCCCCCTAGGCTGCGGCAACAGTTCATGGCAGCTCACTGAATCACATGACAGCTGCAGTGGAAGTGATTGTGAGACAGTTTAGACAGCAAGATGAATCCAACTCTTAAATGACAGGTAAGAGGTTGAATTTGGGTTCATACCCTTTTAACTTGCCACATTTGGCCACATTACAACCACCACCTTAATTTATTTTCTTGGTATTTGATGTGACAAAGTAAACTGTAAAGCTACCAGTACGTGAGCATCCACCTAACCTTACAGGCTAGCTAAGAAGTGCATTATTGAATGAAACAGCCCATGGTAACTCTGGAGGAGCTGGAGAGATTCACAGCTCAGATGGGAGAGTCTGTTGACAGGACAATATTTAGTCATTCACTCCAAAAATCAGGCCTTTTTGGACGAGGAACAAGAAAAAAAGCTACTGGTTAAAGAAAGCCCTAAAAAGTCCCATTTGAAGTTTGCCCTAAGCTTTCTAGGGCCAAGGTAAACATGAGGAAGAAGAGTCTCTGATAATACCACAATCAAATTTCTGTCAATTTTTGCTAACTGCATATCAACTTGAACACAGTATCCCCAATGTGACACATGGAAGTGGCAGTATAATGCTGTGGGAATGCATTTCATCAGCAGGGACAGAGAAACTGTTTAGATTTGATGGGAAGATAGAGCTAAACACAGGGCTAACGTAGATGAAAAAACAGTTCGAGACTCCGAAACAATTGAGGGTGGGGTGGAGGTTCACCTTCCAACAGGACAGAGGCCCTAAAAATCTGATGCTTTCCCTTCAATCTGACTGTGCTTGAGTAATTTTGAAAAGAGGAGTGGACAAACATGTAAGGTTTAGATTTGCCAAAAAAAATAACTCAGAATCTTTACTCTTGGTGGTGGAATGCAAATGGACGTTGCACTTTTCAAGTTTTTATTTATGAGAAAAACTTTTAGGTTTCTGCCCTCTTCACAAAACACTTTTTTCCAACATGCTCTCCAGTGAACAAGACTAACAGGAACTACGTCCATTGGGCTAAATCAGTGGCAAACATATTTCCATTGACTGTATGTTGAAATTATGTTTCCAGTTGGAGGCGTTTGTAGCATCTGCCTCCTTCATTCTTAGAAATCAGAGGAGACAATATTTCCGATTGACTAGAGTCACCGGGTTTGGAATAAGGGCTGCCTGAGACATAGCAGGATTAAAGCTGTGCACCAGAGATGTCCAGGGGGGCTGACTACACTCTGGTCTTGTGGGCGGATGTGAGAGTTATCAAGGAGAAAAGAGAAATCACATGGACACAAACAGCCTCGAGCAAAGATGATTAAAGCTGTGGGACGTCAGGATCAGTTGGATTCTACATTTTTTATTTATCATAAAGGAGAGGTGGTTTTCATGAATCCAGGCTGAAATAATTTTATTTATAATGAACAGATTTTCTTGGTGACAGTTAAAGAGGTTTGGAGAGAGAGGTCACCATCTTACAATGTTTTAAAAGAGGTTTGAACACAGACACTACCCAACTTGAAAAAATGAAAAATCTAGAATATATTTTTAACTGGAACCAAAAACCTCCTCTATGGGCCTGAAGGGAAACCTAATAAAGAGCTTTGATAGAACATATCGAATTCAACAATCTAAGACGGATAAACACAGAAACACTGAAAAACTTGTCTTTTTAAGATAAAAGACAAATAAAAGAGGTTACACATTCTTAATCATTTGTAAAGTTCATCGCAAAAATACACATACACACACATATATATATATATACATACGTATATACAGGGATTGGACAATGAAACTGAAACACCTGGTTTTAGACCACAATAATTTATTAGTATGGTGTAGGGCCTCCTTTTGCGTCCAATACAGCATCAATTCATCTTGGGAATGACATATACAAGTCCTGCACAGTGGTCAGAGGGATTTTAAGCCATTCTTCTTGCAGGATAGTGGCCAGGTCACTACGTGATACTGGTGGAGGAAAACGTTTCCTGACTCGCTCCTCCAAAACACCCCAAAGTGGCTCAATAATATTTAGATCTGGTGACTGTGCAGGCCATGGGAGATGTTCAACTTCACTTTCATGTTCATCAAACCAATCTTTCACCAGTCTTGCTGTGTGTATTGGTGCATTGTCATCCTGATACACGGCACCGCCTTCAGGATACAATGTTTGAACCATTGGATGCACATGGTCCTCAAGAATGGTTCGGTAGTCCTTGGCAGTGACGCGTCCATCTAGCACAAGTATTGGGCCAAGGGAATGCCATGATATGGCAGCCCAAACCATCACTGATCCACCCCCATGCTTCACTCTGGCCATGCAACAGTCTGGGTGGTACGCTTCTTTGGGGCTTCTCCACACCGTAACTCTCCTGGATGTGGGGAAAACAGTAAAGGTGGACTCATCAGAGAACAATACATGTTTCACATTGTCCACAGCCCAAGATTTGGGCTCCTTGCACCATTGAAACCGACGTTTGGCATTGGTATGAGTGACCAAAAGTTTGGCTATAGCAGCCCGGCCGTGTATATTGACCCTGTTGAGCTCCCGACAGACAGTTCTGGTGGAAACAGGAGAGTTGAGGTGCACATTTAATTCTGCTGTGATTTGGGCAGCCGTGGTTTTATGTTTTTTGGATACAATCCGGGTTAGCACCCGAACATCCCTTTCAGATAGCTTCCTCTTGCGTCCACAGTTAATCCTGTTGGATGTGGTTCGTCCTTCTTGGTGGTATGCTGACATTACCCTGGATACCGAGGCTCTTGATACATCACAAAGACTTGCTGTCTTGGTCACAGATGCACCAGCAAGACGTGCACCAACAATTTGTCCTCTTTTGAACTCTGGTATGTCACCCATAATGTTGTGTGCATTTCAATATTTTGAGCAAAACTGTGCTCTTACCCTGCTAATTGAACCTTCACACTCTGCTCTTATTGGTGCAATGTGCAATCAATGTAGACTGGCTACCAGGCTGGTCCAATTTAGCCATGAAACCTCCCACACTAAAATGACAGGTGTTTCAGTTTCATTGTCCAACCTCTGTACATTCCAATTAATCCTAACTATCAAACAGTGCAGTCGGATTCTGTTTATTATTTAAATTCATTCAGGGAAAAAAAATATTTCATTTAGCTATAGTGGAGGATTGTCAGACGTTAACAGTTTAAGGTCATGCTAAGCTTCTTAACTGAATTTAGATCCAGACTTTGACTAGGCCACTCCATAACCTTTATTTAAGTCCTTTGCTTTTTTCTTTTGGGCCATTTGGTGACTTTTGCCCAGTCTCTTTCCTATTTTTGAATCCCAAACACTGACCTTAACTGAAGCAAGTAAGCCCTGCAGTCTCTGATATGACACTTTGATACAATGTAAGGAAGTCAGTGCTGACTACATAATGTTGTATTAAAGTATCATACCTTCATTGGTGTCCCATAAAAAGACATACATTTTTTTTACAAAACTGTGAGAGGTGTACTCACTTATGTGAGATACTGTAAGCCATGTTGTAAATGAGGGTCCCCTCCCCCATTCTCCCTGCCCTCGGGCTCTACTCTTCCGAACACCACCTGACTTGTACCAGAATAATGCACTCTGTAATAATTAAGGGGAGAAGGGCACTAAGTCCTCAAGGAATGCTAATAATTTCAAAGCCAATCCGAGCCGTCACAAAACAGTTTTTTCTGTTTCTCATGACTCCACAGAGGTTCTCACGATTCTATAAGAACAAACATACACGTTTAGAGTAGGATCAGCTTGAAACAAGGTGCAACCCCTTTATCACACTGCTGATACCGCCATATCACACAGGTAATCAGAGTTTTCTTTCATCCCACAATGGTAAAGTCACATCTCTCCTACATTTGATCTAAAACAAAAGGTCATCAAGTCTAAATCCCAGCTATGATCCTGCCAGATAAAATGAAAATCATATAGATTAAAAAACATTTTTTTAAAACTGTGTCAAAGTCAGAGGACTTTTTTTGGCAATTTTTAAATGTTCCATTGCAACATCATGTCTAAACCGGGGCACCATGTTTGACAGTTATTCATACACATTTTGATAAATGCTTGTATCAATTTGCTGTGTACTTGTCTCTCCAAAAACTATTCAGTTGATGTGTGTGATGGAACTATTGCATTTAAAACACACACATAATTTAATATATTTGTCCATGTGAGGGAACTGTGTTGGTATCCAAGAGTGCTGGCCATTTTGATTCTTTCACATTTAGTATATTTTTATTATAGGTTTTTTTGCTCCCTGACTATTTCTGGTACAAAAGGGTACCATCTGACATGGATCATCTTATATCAACCATTTCAACATAGAATCACTCATGGAACTTTTTGTACCTGCTTTAATTGAAAATAATGACCTATATTCTCAAATCAATAAAATCCACCAGCAGACAAATTGTCAAATTCCATGAGTCTACTAGTCAAACCACAATCAGTGGAAATGGGGTACCTTTCCTCACAAGGTAGGTCTATGGTCAATGCCCCTTTCAAATTCCTTTCATTTTTGCCTTTTTTATCATAGCTCCAGATCATCAAATAAAATTTCCAGACAAAGATAATCCGTGTAAATACAAAAGCAGTTTTCAGAAGATGATTTCATTTATTAAACATTACAATTGTTTGATTTTATCATTTGATTTGTTTTTCTGTGTCTGTATCTGTGTTTATTTTCTTTGTGATTGTATTGTAATTGTACGTACAGCGCTTTGAGTGTCTCGTTGCTGAAAAGCGCTATATAAATAAACTTACCTTACCTTACAATCTAAATCAACCTGGCCCTGTGTGAAAAAGTAATTGCCCCCTAAATCTGATAACTGGTGGAGCCACCCTAGGCAACAACTGCCATAAAGCATTTGTATTAACTGACAATGGACCGCATTGCATCACTGTGAAGGAATTTTGGTCAAATTGTCTTTGCAAAATTTCTTTAATTCAGCCACATTGGATGGTTTTCAAGCATAACTGGATTGAGGTCATGTCACAGAATCTCAATTGGATTTAAGTGCAGACTTTGACTAGGCTACCTCATTACCTTTTTTTTCTTTACAGCCATTAAGAGGTAGACTCGCTTTGGATCAATGCTGAGCTGCATGACCCAAATATGCTTGAGATCATAGTAACAAACTTGATGGCTTGCCATTCTCCTTCAGGCTTTTTTTGTAATCTACATTTCCCTTAATTACAGCAGATCCTGAAGCATCCCCAGACCATCACACTAGACTGTTGGTATGTTATTTCTGAACTGCTGTTAGTTTTACACCAGATAAAATGGGATGCACACTTCCCAAAAAAACGTCCACAGAATACTTTCCCAAAGCTTTTGGGGATCATCGGTGTTTTTCATAAATAGGAACCATCCCTTTTTGTTGGCTCTTGAACTCTCCCAAGGAGGCAGTTTTTGTCCCGTCTCCTTACTGTTGCATCAAGAACACTGACCTTAACTGCAGAGCTTTAAATGTTCTGCATTCCTTTGTGACCTCTTGGAGTAACCTTGATAAGCCAAGCATTCCCATGAAGGTTCACATTTTTAGTTTTTTTTCTCCATTTGTGAATAATGGCTTTCATTAGGGATTGCTGGCAACAAATCCTAAATGGATTTGTTGCCATTTCCAGACTGATGAAGGTCAGTAACTTTCTTTCTCATGTTGATGAATTTAATTTGGGCAGGTTTATAAAGAAAACAAACAATAACTCATTATTAAATAAGCAGTATTTTTTTCACTTTATTAACAGAAATGTATTAACATTTAATATGCAGGAATGAGACCTGTGAACACATGGCACAATCATATACATTCTTTAAGGAGACAGTGCATGAACGAGGTGGAAGGTAGGGGGTAATTACACAAATCTTAAAATGATCCTTCAGTGGGCTCAGACTGGAGTGAGCTGGGTGAGAAACACTGACTTTAAAAATGCTTTTATACATATATATTTATAAAGAAACATGGTTGTTACTAAAAAAAAAAGTAATACTACTTTCATCACACATCAGTGTCTATATACAATCTAGAGACTGGTAATTCACACAAACCAAAGGGAGAAATCTACCACAGTGCTAGGCTGTAACTGTAATATACTTATGT
Organism: Girardinichthys multiradiatus; assembly: GCF_021462225.1. Taxonomy (NCBI): domain Eukaryota; kingdom Metazoa; phylum Chordata; class Actinopteri; order Cyprinodontiformes; family Goodeidae; genus Girardinichthys; species Girardinichthys multiradiatus. The sequence goes on along the minus strand of NC_061802.1, from coordinate 39,660,179 downwards.
CCATGTAACAACAACCACATGTGCAGCAGATCGCTCTGCCTCATTTTAAAGAAACTGGTGTTTTTTACTTTATTTAGCTTATATTTCTTTTTTAAAGTCATTGCACATCCCCCCACAGATATTTGTGGCTCAGTAGACTGCCTGTATGAATGTGCACATTGTGAAGTGGCATTAACACAGGATCCTAGACATCTGTAGAAAACTCAGTGTCCTGTAAGGTAGTCCTGCGTGGAGTCGGAGGCGAAGGAGTCGGCGTCCTCATTATCAGAGTCCTCGCTGCTGTCGTCGGCCGCGGGCTCCCCCGACAGGGCGATGCGGGCGTAGTCGTCCGTGTCGATGGACTTGCAGAAGTGAATGGCATATTTGAGCTTTTCCTCTAGCACCTGTTTGCACGAGTACCTGGGCAGCTTGAGCAGGAAGAAACACGTGTAGGACTCTGGCAGGAAGTGGTCAGGAGGGTTGTATTTATCCAAAACCTGAACCCAATCAAAAGAATGATTTTAGCAAAACAATTTGAATCACAATTTAAGACTTGCTTGGTTAGCATTTTTTGGTTTTAACTGATCAAATTGTTCAGAATCAGCTTTATAAGTTTGAGCAAACAAACAAGGACTTTGGTTCCACTTTGCTCTCAATTAAGATATTTTAAATATAAATATATAAGAAGGGAAATAAAGACATGGGTGAATTAGTGGGGCAGAGAGAGGCAGCCTGGGAGGGCGGCTGGTTTTAGCAGACAGATAGAGGGACAACTGGACTGTGAAAAGATGGACGGACGGAATCATACAGAAACGGAGGACTGAGGAAAATGAGGGTTATCCAACAATATATTGCAATTAAGCAATATTCCAACATTAATATTGATGTTGTGCGCCACTATTCTCCTCCTATCTTAAAACAGAGGAACTTTTCTCACCTGCACTACAAAATCTCGGCCCCTGAAGTCAGCGATGGTGCGAGGTAGCCGAGTGCGGCCCCAGACAAACCTCAGGAACAGGGACCTCTCCGTGTTGGAAAAGGACTCCATCACTTCCCAGAACCACTGGATGAGCGGCGCCGTCGGCTCCAAGCCCTTGTAAGTGGCCACCGACTTCAGCAGGTGAAGCGGGATGTCTGGACTTCCGCACACCTACAAAAGGAGCAGGAGATTTCCATGAGAATCGGCACACAGGAACCAGTACAGAGGGAATTATACAATCAATATGTGCTCTCCCTCACCATCGTTTCCAGCTCGTAACCAGTAAAAAGTGAGAGCAGAGGAACAGGAACCACCCGAGCCATTCCCTCGCGCACAGCAGACACCTGATCATCAAACTCGTGGAGTCTGAATCAGACATTTAAAGAAATGTTTAAAAAAGAAAGAACAGTTGGGATTGCAATCACTGCCTGTCCCATCAGAAAGTTTTAGAACCTGTAATTGATTGCAAGGCGGACATATTCTGCCCGGTTCTCCAGGGTGATGTGGGAGTATTTGGAGCTGAGCTGGATATCCTGGCCACTGGCACTGGGCACTGTGAAGGGAAGACTCATGCCTTCAAACTCCTCCCCTGTAGCCTCGTTGTCCCGGATGTACATCAGCCCGGGAATAAAATCCTTATCAACCTGAGAAGAACAGAAAATCACTGCATATTACAGAGTCCAACTTCCTGTTGGAGCATTTCTTATTTCAGATGTGTCTACGTATACATGACTGCAGTTATGGCCACAACACAAGTCCCGTGAGCTTCACGGTGATCCACTTGGTCCTGTGCTGTAATCTTTTCCCATCTAGCCTTTTCAAATATCTCGGGGGAGAAAACTACAAAACAAACGCAGCTTTGAGAAGGAAAATTCTTTTTACCCGACTCCACTATTCTCCCAAGGATGCTTTAGGAGCGTATGATCAGAGCATGAGGGCAGAAGTGTACTCACACCACCTCCAATACGCAAGCTAAAAGGGCAGCTTGCAACTTGAAAAGGGCTTTTAACCTTTGAGAACAAGGACAGGGGCCGTTTCCAGAAATATTCAGAGAGTTCTGTACCAGCAGAGCCATAAACGGTCAGGCTCAGATTTTAATCTGGGGAGGAATGTATAGGAATGTGCTTTTTACTACATTATAATCAGATCGTGCGGGCGGGAGGAGTTATGAAACATCTGACATTAAGAGAGAAAGGGCTTCGCTTTTAAAAACTGAGGGTGAACGAGTTAAGTTAGACACAATAAGGGCGCTTTCAGATGACTAATTTCACTAGAATGTAATTAAGACATAAAAGAAGGATTTTCTGTAATTTTTTTCTACATTTCTTTGAATGTGTTGTCAACAGTGACTTAACCTCTGGTGTTGTAATTTGATCACATAAGAATCCCTGCGAGTACTGCTGCACAACTTACAGATGGCAACATTAATTTATGTTGCCGAGTGGCTGATTCACTTGATGGGTTTGTAGGTCTACCAAATAAAATCGTGATAAATTCACTGATGTTTGTAGGTAGTGATGTGATAAACTGAGGAAATCCTCAAAACATATAAATATTTTATACATGTGAATGTTTCACTCATTAGCTCCAGTGTTTGAGAGAACATTTTCACTCTGTTAGTCCTCATCAGGCCAATCTCCACACACAGAGCTGAACACACACACACACACACACCTCACTGAGGTCAGCGATGGTCAGGTTCATCCCTGCCAGCTGCTTCCATACAGGCTCTGCCAGATTCAGGCTAAGAGGGCTTCCGGTTCGGATTGCAATTCCCAGGAGGACTCCTGCAGACACAGCAAAGCAGACTCCATAACACACAGATCAAGGCAGAATAACAGTCAGACACTGTATGCTGTGTAGAAAAGTGTTTGACAGCAACGGTGAAAAACAAAATTCCATATGTTCTAAATATTTGTTTACATTAATGTACTTTTATACTGTTTTTCTGTGGTATGTAAACACAGCGGACCTAACTAGGAGATTAGGTGGATTATACCTAGGAAGCGAAACATGCTCATGTGAAGAGAGGACTTGGCAGCGGGATTAAGCAGGAAACAATCCCTGTTGGCGCCTGATTCGTCACGGCCGTTTGGAGTGACGATGAGCAGCGGCGTCAGGGAGTTCTGCAGCTCTTCGCACATTTCAGCAATGGACTCACTGTAGCCTCCCCCACAGTCGTCCACAGACTCGCCTGATAAAAAGGAAAAGGATTTGTCAAACCGGGTGGTATCAGAGGAAAACTGTGTGCTAAAAGTAAAGTATTCGAACCCTTGAACTTTGTCATATGTGGTCACATTACAAACACAAACTTATTTTGTGGGGATTAGATGGGTCTTTTTTTTTTTCAAAATGTTTTACTAATGAACAGCTGAAAGGCAATCAGGCAGAGCTCAGGCTGGATAATGTGTCCAAACAGCAATTCAAAAGTCTTCCAAGTCCAAAGTTTATCAATTGTCTTTAGATCTGGACTATTCTAACATGAATAATGTTAGAATAGTCTAACATTATAAGCCTGAAGAAGAATGTTAACCATTCTGTTGTAGCCCAGGCCAGACGTTTACGGTCGTTGTCCTGCTGGAAGGTGAACCTCCACCCCAGTCTTTGGCCTTATACAGCGTCTAAGAGGTCTTCTTCCCTATCCCTGCCGAAGAAAAGTATTCCTACAGCATGATGCTACCACCACCATGTTATACAGTGGGTGCAGTGTTTGTTTTCCATGATACATAAGATCTGCCTGTAGGCCCAAAGGTTATACAGTGTTTCCGTCTCATTCAACCTGTGTCTCCTTCATGGCTTGTGGTAAACTGCAAACAGGATCTAGGATTTTCTATTTGGTAAATTTAGGGAGTGCTCAACAGATTCTCCATCTTGAGCAGTGGCTCTCTGCAGGTCCTCCAACATTACCAAGGGTCTCTTGGCAACTTCTCCAGTTAATGCTCTCCTTGCCCATCAGTTTATGTCTTGGCCATGTCTTGGTTTGCGGTTGTGCTACACTCTGTGAGACGTTCAAACCTCGGGAGGTTGTTCTATAACCTAACCCTGCTTTAAACGTCTCCACAACTTTCTCCCTGTCCTGTCTGCTGTGTTCCTACGTCTTCACCATCTTGGTCATTCACAGCTGGATTTATACTAAAATTACACAAATGTGGACCCTGTTTACTAGTTAGATGACTTTTGAAAACAACTGATTGTACAGAATTTTATTTTTGGGTATCAGAGTAAAGGGGTTTGAATAAAAATGCACCACATATCGGTGTGTCACTTCTTGTTGGTCTGTCTCATAAAAACCCTTGTGAATATTTCCAAGAAAGAATAGATATTATTGGCATGACACTGTTACTTCATCAGGGGCATTTGAGGAAGCAGCCCTGGCATTTCGTTGTGGACATGACAACATACCCACAAATTTAACCTTCCACACGCGATGGGGGAGCAGCAGACTGTCCGGGCTGAATGAACTCATTTTGGCACACATCTGACCAAACACAGACTTGGTTCCGTCAGGACCTGCCAGACCCCCTTTGCTGCGGGAACGCTTCACCTGCAGAGTGGAAAACAGGAAAAATAAATAAACAATAAAAATGAAAAAGGTCAGACTTGTTCCTGTTCTGTGCTTAATGATTTCCTGTTGGAAACACAGTAAAAACAGCTGTTTCATACACAGGCAGAACAGCTCCAGAACTGTCTGGGGGGGGGGGGGGGGCTTAAAGTTACAGCAGGACTCCCTACAGACAGGAAGGAGTGCAGCTCACACCACAAAAAATCTAAATCCTCTTATGAAAGACATCACATGAAACACTCAGGAGTGCTGCTGGAACATAGCATCTCAGGGGGAAAGGAGGAGGGACGCAGAGCACAACAGAGACAAAAAGAGGACTTATTGAGAAATTAGTCATTATTAAATGCAAACTTTAAATAAGAGGGTAATTGTACCTGTATTCTGTTCAGCTCCACCACAGGTCCATGCTGTCTGTCTCTCACCATCGTAGCTTGAACCACCTTCCTGAAAGCTGCTTCCTGTTTGCAGACAGTATATAATCAAGGTGGAGTGGATTTAAAAATAAAATTTTATTTAGTATTAGTATATTATTTTAAATATTCGTGTTGGCCTACCTTGCCCTGGGAGATGAGGATACCCCTGAGTGTATCAAAGCCGACCGACGGGCCGTGGCCTGTCTGACCCAGCCGACCCTCCAGGTCAAACATGGGAATGCAGGGGCAGAAAAGCTCAGAGAAGTGATGCAGCAGCAGGAGTCTGTTCCTCAGACCCATGATGGGGATCTCCTGGAGATGATTGTACTCCATGGGGACCTTAAAACACAAGCAGACAGGTCAGAAACAAGCGAAAACAGAGATTACAAGGTCTGAGATGAGATGGGTCTGCAAAATGTTACTGCCACCCTGTGGAAAGCCAGATGTGGTGCAGTACCTGTGCGGGCAGTTTCCCAGCGTTAGTGGGCTTGCTGGTTGACCAGGCGAGAGTGTGAGCAGAGCCACAGGCCACTCTGTTGATTTTCTTGCCCTGCAGTGCTGCAACCAGCCGCGGCCTCTGGATGGCATTAGTGGTCCCGTCTCCAAGTTGGCCTTCATCATTATCTCCCCACGTGTAGACCTCTCCTGAGGGCCACACAACACAGAGGCTTTTTGTGAGGCTGCTGCTAAACTTGACAGCGCGTTGCAAACATATTCCTACCTTGTTGAACTTCTTCACATTTTGTCTTGTTATAACCTCTAAATTGTTTAAACATGTAATAAACTTTAATGTATTGTATTTAGATACCAGCACAAAATTTGACACAATGTTATGTGGACGAAAATACTTTTTTAAGTGTTAAATAAAGATCTGAAAAGTATGTCATGCATTTATATTATATATAGTCCCCTTTACTCTCATCCCCTAAATACAAATCTAGGTTTGAAAAGCAACCAAATTTGTAAACAGTCACCCCGTTTACAAATTTGGTTTAAGCTCTGAAATCTGTTGAAAGGAAACATTTTATTCATAAACTCTAATAATGTGGCTTTTATGGAGGAGTAGCAAGAAAAAAAATCCAATGATGTAAAATGTCCCCATTTAAAAGCTTGTTTGGGACATATTAAACGTGGAAAAAGGTGCTCAGGTCAGATGAGACCAAAACTGAAGTTTTCAGCCTATATGGAACCCACGGTGTGTAGCCAAATGTGGAAGCAGCTGGTCAGAGTTGATGAGAAGATGCATGAAGCTAAATACAAGGAGGTCCTACAAGGAAACTTGTTTTATGCAAAAGATGACATTAAACATAGAGGCAGAGCTCCAATTGAATGGTTATATTTAGATATTAGAATGGCCTAGTTAAAGTCCAGACCTTAGTTCTCATTCACCATTAAAGGTAATTGGTTGCGCTGGATTTTATTAAAGGGAACAGAGTAGAGGAGGCTGAATACAAATACACACTGGACTTTTCAGATTTTTAAGTGTAAAAAATGTTTCTTTAACTTCAGACTTAAGCTCTTTTTTGTGTTGGTCTACAACATAAAATCCTAAAAAAGTATTGGGCAAAATGTAAAAACCTTCAAAGAGTATTAATTTTTCTGCAAGGCCATTTATCAAACAGACTGACTGTAGAGATTGTGAATCAATGATAAATAAAGTTTGTGTAGGGAGACCAAAACGTGTGGAAGGTACACATCATCTTACCATCCTCTGTGCAGCAAACACAGTGAAGAGATCCAGTGGCGATGGCAATGACTTTCTTCCCTTGAAGCCCCTGGACTTGTCTGGGCCGTCGCACGTGGTCATCAGAGCCGTGGCCCAGTCGATGGTAGTCCCCTTTCCCCCTTTAAGTCAAACAAACACACAGGATGGAGCCCTATCGTCACAAACACTGAGACAAAAGGCTGGGGCAGATCTGTGTGTGAGAGAGGCTGAACATACCATGTGTAGACGGCCCCTGATTTAGTGAGCGCCACAGAGAACTGAGAGCCACACTCCACTTTCACCACTCCCAGGCCAGTAAGAGAGTCAATCTAAGGATTGAACGTCATTGAAATAATAGTTTTATAATCCATGTTGGGAGGGGGGGTGGATTAAAAGATCTCCTACTGTCATTTCTATCATCATAGAGAACATAATGCCTTGATGATATTGTCCCGCTGGGCTTTGCATTTGTAAATGAAAACAGATTATATATTTATTTAGATCATGCATTTTGAAAAAAAGGCTTCATGTTAAATTAAAGCAGATGCATTTGCTTCCAGTTGCAGCTTTATTCATATAAACATCTTTGTGCTGGAATGAGTCAAGGAAGCATTCCAAAATCAGCCGGGAGTTCATGTTGAAAAGTGTCTGATTTATTACCCAGCTTCTGCAGCAGGCACCAGACGCTCTGCGTTCATTTACTAAAACCCTGAAAGGAGGCGCCATTTTTCTTACCCTGAATATATCTGTCTTTGAGCTTCCAGTGAATCTTTATCTCACCCCAACAAACAGCAGATAAAGCCATCTGATCTTATAATAAAATCTATGATGTAGCTATACAGCCCCAAAGCTTTCAAGACATCTTATCAAAATCGTTTCGTATACCACTCAGATGGTTTTGCCTGAAGAAATACCCAGAAACACACTAATCATTTGATTAAATCCTCCATGTTTTCCACTAGCTCAGAACACAGCATCTGCTTTGTGAATTTATATTTGGTTCTCCCGCACCGGACACATCTGACCAATAAACAGACTGAATGTTCTCACCGGAAAAAGTTCCAAATTATCAAAATCATCAACCGATTCGGACCAGAGTAAACAAACTGACAATGTAACAGATTAAGTTTTAATATCTTTTATAAAAGTATTTACCTTTGATTCAGTCGTGCAGTTATTAGGTATTTTATTATAAATGCTTAGCGGATATAAATGCTCAATTAGAGCCTGTAGTCCAACTGTTCTTTACTTTCCTTTTTCATTCCACTGCAATGTACTTTTGTATGTTTTTGTCACTGCAGTGTAGTTTTCATCATGTAAAGCACTTTGAATTGTCTTGTTGCTGAATCTTTGCTGAAGCGTTATTGTTAGCCACCTTAGCCTCTAATGCCTTTATAACAAAACTTAATTATTTAGTTGCCGTCTGAGCCGTCAGCTCATTTTCCTGCGTTAATTTGTGCCACAGTAGTACGGAGCGCAGTGAGGTTCACATCTTCACGCCCGGGAATCACATCTCGACAGGGCAGCTCAAACCAACAGATCACCGTCAGTGAGGTGTCTGTTAAGCCACTGTTTATAAAGATAATGTTAGCTTATATGGTCCTGTCGGTTTACTAATTCACTGTTCACTGACATTAGGTTGCTTACAAACATCAGTGTCATAGCGTTAGCATGTAGCGTTTAACATACAGCATCATTCGACATTTAATTTTTTTCCTGTCAGTCTACCTCATAGGGAAAGTTTCTCTGAACAACGCGTTTCTGTTCTCCTTTTTTAGTATTGATTTAATGGAAATATTTATTACTTTGACCCGACATACTATAACAAACGTAAAATGAGGATTTTGTTGAAAACTGCTGGGACAAATGGTAACTTTGTGTAGGCGGATGCGACTAAGATTGAGCTTTACAGCAACAAACACTTCAGAAGAGTTTTGCATGAAACAAACAACTGAATATATTGGAAGCACCTCAAGATCACTATTTAGTGTGGTGGAGGATTTGTGATGCTGTGGGCCTGTTTCTCACTGAGAATTGTCATTGGGTCTTTCAACAGAAGAATGACCCAAAACAATGAATAAATGTCCCCAGATTAAAGATAGGACTTTTTTTGTGTGGGGTTATACAGCTGCAAAAGATGAATTTATTTCACCTTGATATTTCCTATTGGCTTAACAAATTTGTGGTTTTGGAAAACATGTATGTAATGGGATGGATTTGTTCACTGTTCAACATGTCTGATGTGAATGAAAAGGTTATCTTACATCAGAACGCAGTAAAGTACAATAAGCTTCCAGAAGGTTTTCATATTCATAATTTCAGTTTACCTTCATGGGGATTTTGCAGCCGTCACTCCCTCCTCGGCCTAATTTCCCATAGTCCCCGTCTCCCCAAGACCAGACCATGTCATCATCAGTTAGACACAGCGTCTGAGCGTCCCCACTGCCACAGGCAACATCAATCACCCTGTGACCCTGGAGTGCATCCACCTGGAGGAAAAAGTTAATCATTTATTGTTAGGTCCACCACCATTGGAGTTCTTTGAGAGGATGGGGACAACAAACCAGCTTGGGTTTAAGTTGGTCCTCGCTGTCTCCATGGCCCAGCCTTCCATAGCGACCCTTGCCCCAAGTGAAGAGCTCTCCGCTGGCTGTGATGCAGGCACTGTGTGCACCCCCGGCAGCAATATCCACCACCTCCACTCCTCTCAGGGATTCGATTACACGAGGACGGTCACAGGGACTGAAAGCGATTAGGAATCCCAGTTGTGTTATAGACAAAAACCATTTACATTGAGGCAGAAATATTAGTTTGTGTTAACACTTTATGACAAAAGATGCACCGATCAATTGGTCAACATCAGAATTGACCAGTTTAGCGAATCTGTTTGCACGTCAAAGACAAATAAATACATTGTTTATTCATTAAATGCAACAACACTAAGAACTCTCACTGGTCAACCAGCACCACTTGCATTAAAGCATATTTTTTTGGTTTTCAGACAAACATTAGGGTCAGGTGCATTTATGCAGAAACTGGGGGCATAAACAATCAGAGAATCTCCTGCACTTTTTTTTCCCGCTGGAAATCGTTATTGGCCTGATCAGTGCATCTCTATTTATCATCAGAAAATTAAAATTAAAGGCACCCTCAAGTTTCTAAAGTTTTTACCTCCTGGTTCCATGGCCCAGTTTCCCATCCTCAGCCTCACCCCACGAGTAGACTTCTCCCTCAGAAGAGAGGGCCAAGCAGTGCTTCCCTCCAGAGTTCACCGCCACCTTCCTGATGAAGACGTGTTGGATGGACTCGAGTAACGTAGGGGTAGACACAGATTCTGTGCCACCAATACCCAACCTGCCCCCTGCTCCATATCCAGTAGCGTACAGCTGAGGATCAACATAAAACCAATTAGAACCTTCTAAAGCTGCTGAAATGTGCACCATCAACCAATGTTATATGATGAGATTAAACAGAACCGACACCTTTCCATCAGCTGTGACTGCAAACAGAGTCTGCTCTCCTCCGATTAGTTGAACTGGCCTCAGAGAGGCAAGAGCTTCAGTGGGTGTAGGCACTTTGACTTTTGCCCCTTCGATGCCCCCCAGCTGACCTCTATGGTTGTGGCCCCACCCATAGATGGTACCGCTCCCTCCGGCGGAGAGGGTCCAGTCGTCAGGCCGTCGGTTCATCCATTGAACAAGCTGCTCGTCATGCTCCCGCTTAAACAGATCATGACTCTCGTGGAGCCCATTCATGCTCTCGAGGTCCGCCATTAGCTCACGGATTTTCTTTGTAACCTTCGAAGGCAAGAAAATCATTTGTTATTGACATTTTGAGGAGTAGAAGTCAAAAAATCCAAAAGGTAGCCTGGTGCACCTACTTCATCGAGGAAAGCTCGAGGTAGAGAAGTCCTCTTATCTAGGGCGATGGCCACCCTGGAGGCAGTGCAGTATCGACGGAACCAGGCCCACTTATGGGTCTCAGCACAGCAGGGAAGCGTATCAAGCTCGAGATCACAAGCTAGAGCAACCAAGACCTGGATAGCATGCCAGAATTAGTCTAATATGTATACATGTTAATGTGTCAATTTTGCCAATTCTGTTTCATACCTTGAAAAATGGACTATGAAGCAGCTGCTTTCCTCCCCTGACAATGGGGTCCTCATACTCATACTGCCTCTGCAGAGCTTCAGGAAGGCCTTTTACAAGAGCAGCCAGGGCACTGCCAGTGAAACTCTGAAAGGATTCACATTAGATTTACGTCAATTCTAAATATTTAATACTGATTTTTTTATCATCACTAGACCTCCATGGGTCAGACAGTGTTCCTTAATTAAAGAAATAATCTGACTTATATGACTCAAACGTTTGACATTTTAAACTGTCTGTTTGAAAACATGCTGGATTTGAAAATGTTGGCCTTTTGGAAATCTCAGTAAAGATGACAATCCACCTTCTCTAGGCACTAACCACCATGATCACTAGTGATAAGACGTTTTAAGATCTTTGTTTTAAAATAGCCACAAAATCCTGTTTTACAGCAACCCTTTGATGTGAAAAGCTTTACTGGCTGGTCAAAAATCGGAAAATCAGCCAAAAAATTCTGATCGGTCCCTCTGTGTTTTCCAACAGCAAATTCAGATAATACTAAATTAAAAGAACAAAAATAAATGTTACATTCTGTGTTATTGGGAGAAAACTGTGCTGCAAATAGAGCAAAGATATTGGTGAGGCTTTGTATGAGTGCATGTTTAAATGGTGACACACAATATAAAAAAGGTTGTACTGATTATTTACACTTTACATTCTTAGAAAAAAAGATTCAATAAACACCAAATAGTCTCTGGTATGTACATTTGTGCTGCTACAATTATTTATAAACAGTACAGAACAAACTTGAACATTAACAATAAGTTTCCCACCATACTTACAATAGATCGGGCCTCGCCCTCACTGTCTCCGAGCAGCCTGTTGATGTTGATGGACTGACCGTACTCTGTGGTGAGAAGTTTACGTAGCCGTTGCAGAGCCCACATCCTGTGTCCAGCAGCTGTACAGGAAATTGACTTCATTTAAATCTGACCGTCATGTTTTATGTTGAAACAGATACATATATAAGATCATATAAACATTCAGACACTTAATTATGAATTAGTAGGATTATCATCAGTTACCTAGTGCACTGAGCTGGGCGCAGGCAGCAAGGGAAGCAGCAAGGCGGGGCACGATGCTCCTATTTGAAGCAAAGTTGAGCCTGAAGTCCAGCAGGCATGTGACCAAATCCATGGAGGGGCAGGACAGGATGCAGCGATCAGACAACAAGTCTTTGGGACCTAAGGGGAAAAAATGTTCAGTCACAGTTCGAGGCAATGACTCTGCTGTTGAATGATTTGGTGCATCAAATGATCTGCTCACCAGCAGCAGGCATGATGGGGTAGACAGTGAAGCGCCAGCCCCAACCATTTACTGATCCATCACTGGTAAACTTCCATTTGAGTTCATCTCCTGGAATCCTTAATTCGCTGGACCAGTCAGACCACTCTCGACCTGAAACACATGCAACATTCATTTCATTTTGCTCACACTTCCTCTTTTGTATGACAGTGAGTTAAAGCGTAGTCCAGTCATTACCTGATCTGACAGAGACGATCCTGTTAGCTCCGTCCATGACTGTTAGCGGATCATGGCGCCTCTCAGTTGAACACTGCCGGTCAAACTCTATCCTTAAACCCTCAGCACCTACCGGACAAAGTGGAGGTGGTTTACTAGGCTGTGATTGTTCTCCCCAGCATGGCTGAATTTCTCAGTGAAAAGCACTCAACCTGTTTGTACCTGGGATCTTTACAGTTCCACTGGTGGATGTGTCATCAGTGTAAGGATGGCTGCTCTCTACAACAACAGGCTGGGAGGACAGGCGCCCACTCTGTGAGTCTGTGGCAACGTCTTCCAGTTCAGTGACGCACAGCTCCAGCAGCATGTCAGCAACCTGAACAACACAGACAAAACTCAAAGATGAAAAATGTCAGGACAAGGAGCCTTAAAAGCCTTCTTCATAAGAGGATACAACATGTTACCTGTGGATAAGCTGTACCCATACCAGACAGCACAGCAGACAGAACCTCCTTGCCTTTCTCCCCGGAGCGACAGGACACGGCCAGCTTCAGCAGGTCCACCATCACCCGAGTATCATCAGGCACTAGGAGACTGGTGAACTCGTCCAGGTATTGAGGCTCGGGACCAACAACCTTACTTTGGTTCTCTGAGTCCTGACAGTAAGCATTAAACATAAAATCAGGGTTCCTTATGCATTTTTCATGTAAAAATTCCATACATTTCCAGATCCAGATGTCCACAGTTCTCATTACCGCTTTACCTATATTAAACGTTTAGTTCGGATTTCTTAAAGTCAGGTTCTGTGAAGTCATCATCGGTCATTGAAATGAAAATAAATTAATTTTAATTTTGAACAGAGAGGTAAAAGCTAACAGCTAGACATACACCATGTATTTCAGCTACTTTTAGCACTTTAAATCACATTATGTGATTTTTAGGTAATTATCTTGCATTTCATTGCATGACATTACTTATCTGTATAAAAGACACCTGTTCACACACTCAATCAAACAAACTCCAACCTCTCCACAATGACCAAGACCAGAGAGCTGTGGAAGGACATCAGGGATAAAATAGTAGAGCTGCACAAGGCTGGGATGGGATACAGGAAAACAGCCAAGCAGTTTGGTGAGAAGACAACAACTGTTGGAGGAATAATAAGAAAATGGAAGAAGTTCAAGATGATGGTCAATCTCCCTCAGTCTGGGGCTCCAAGCAAGATCTCACCTGGTGGGGCATCAATGATCACAAGGAAGGTGAGGGATCAGCCCAGACCTACACAGCAGGACCAATGACCTGAAGAGAGCTGGGACCACAGTCTCAAAGAAGACCATTAGTAACACACTACGCCAACATGGATTAAAATCCTGCAGCACACGCAAGGTCCCCCTGTTCAAGCCAGCCATGTCCAGGCCCGTCTGAAGTTTGCCAACGACCATCTGGATGATCCAGAGGAGGAATGGGAGGTCATGTGGTCGGATGAGACAAAAATAGAGCTTTTAGGACTAATCTCCACTCACCGTGTTTGGAGGAAGAAGAAGGATGAGAACAACCCCAAGAACACCATCCCTACTGTGAAGCATGGAGGTGGAAACATCATTCTTTGGGGATGCTTTTCTACAAAGGGGACAGGATGACTGCAGCATATTGAGGGGAGGATGGATGGAGGCATGTATCGGGAGATCTTAGCCAACAACCTCCTTCCCTCAGTAGATTGAAGATGGGTCATGGCTGGGTGTTCCAGCATGACAACGACCCGAAGCACACAGCCAGGGCAACTAAGGAGTGGCTCCGTAAGAAGCACCTCAAGGTCCTGGAGTAGCCTAGCGAGTCTTCAGACCTGAACCCAATCGAAACTCTTAGGAGAGAGCTGAAAGTCCGTATTGTGCAGTGACAGCCCCAAAACTTGAAGGATCTGGAGAAGATCTGTATAGAGGAGTCCAAAATTCTTGCTGCAGTTTGCAAACTTTGTCAAGAACTACCAAAAACGTCTGATATCTGCAATTGCAAACAAAGGTTTCTGTACCGAATATTAAATTTTTTTTTCTGATGTATCAAATTCTTATGTCATGCAATAAAATGCTAATTAATTACCTAAAAATAACACAATGTGATTTTCTGGATTTTTGTTTTAGATTTCGTCACTCACAGTTGATAGAAATCAAAAACTTCTACAGTCTTTGCAAGTGGGAAAACCTGCTAAATCGGCAGTGTATCAAATACGTGTTCTCCTTACTGTAAATGCAGAAGATACAAAGCCATGTTAGCAGATATTAACATTATACAAATTCATAACTGGCTGTTGTTACACTTGGTGTTGTTTTATCAGCAGAATAAAGTCTGTGTTCCATCTAAAGCTGAAAAATGCCTGAAATAAATTCTAGACCTCTCTAGACCTTGTAGGAACACTAACATTACTGCCAAAAATGCATTTGTCTGTGTTTTTTTGTGTAAATACAAACTAGCCTCTTTTGTCTTTGTCATGGTCTCAGCGATGATGCTGGCAGCTCCGGGGTCATCAGTGACGGGAATGAAAGGACGAGAGGAGGCTCCGCAGGCTGAAGGAGTCACCGCTGATGATGGGGTAACTGCGTCTTCTGATGATGGAGCCTGTTCACACAGAAACACACAGAGTAAAGAAATGTACTAGGAAAAAAGTCATTCTCAAAAACTAAACGTGTGTGTATCTAATGGTGTGTTCACACTGCTAGTCCGGTCTAGGCATCGGTCCAGGGATCGGCAAAAGTGAGAAAATTCCCACCTTCAGATGGCGTGGTTTGCTTTCACACAGAGATTTTTTTTAGACGGGACCAAACATAGCCATACAGTTGCAACAAATTGTTTCGGGGGCAGTATTGCTCCAGTCAGTCCCCCTGGGGATTCTGTTGTTACTTTGATGTAAAAATGTAGTTGTGCGCCTGCACCTCGTGACTACTCAATGTGGCCTTAGGAGACATTTTCAAACTTTTTAATCTTCGGATTCCCCTTCTTATTATGTTTTTCTTCTTCTTGTATTCAAATGCACTGCTTTTATGTACACCATATAATACGCTGGGAACAACACATATTCACACTGCAAGCGACCCGCTCCTAGGCCCAGATAAACTGTGCAGAGACCGAGAATTGTAACCGTGCCACGGTATGGTTTTCTGATTCGTTTCAGGGTCAGGGATGGGTTCACACCGGCTTGATCCACTCCAGAAACCAGGCTCTGGCACGAAACAAAGCGCTCCGAAGGGCACATTCAGGTTTGATGTGAAAGTAACTTTCTACCCCTTTTTTATGGAATTTAAGAACCATGAATTAGTTTATGGTTTAAAAAAAGGTCACCCAATCAAAAAATCATTCCGCGCTTTAACAATAAATTGCCTGTATAAAAATAAAAATAAAGAAACTTGGTTAAACTTTAAAGATGGGAGAACATTTGATGACGGATGCATGCAGGGTTCCCTAACCTCCCCCTTCTTGTCTTGCCAGGGATTAGGGCTGACCCGGTCTTCAGCTTCAAGAGGAACAGGAGGACATTCTTCATCGCTGAAGCAGGAGGATGAGGAAGAGTCCAGTGGGGGTACAGGAGAGCTGGAAGGACACTCTGCTGGCAGAATCATGCTAGCTGGCATCAGAGCACCAACTACAGCATCCCTGGGGGCAACACACAAGACATCCCATCAGAAGAGGTCATGATAACAACTAAACCCCTAACAAGTATATATGTCTGGATCAAATGGTTTGAGGGAGTTTTCGGTCACTACAGTATGACAATTTATACTCTGCAGACAGCATACCTTGCATACATGATTTGGAGAGCTGACAGCACATGAGACAGAGCCTGCTGCTTGGCCAGGTTGCCGTCCAGACTGAGGAGAATCTTGGCCAGCGAGGGCCGGTTGGGCTTCACGCTGCTCTGCCCACTGATCTTGTTGCTCGCCGCTGAAGAGTCACTGTCTGATTGGACACCTGTAATGTTGAAAACCAAAACAAAGCAAGGCACAAACAATGATTGTAACGAGGATAAAATAGCTTTAGGTCCTACTTCAGAGCAAGCAGACTGCAGAGGTTTGCTAAAACTGGGTTATGATTTGGACTACACATAATTCAACTGTCAGCCTTAATTGATCCATGACCTTTAAGTGGAAACTAAAAAATCTGATCTTTGTGAACGCAGCATACTAACAGATATCAGGCTGAGCTGTTAACATCACTCCATTATGAAGATGTTAATGAGTGAAGAAGACTTCAAGTTTGTGATATTTAGTATCAGTGAGACAAATCTACATCAGATGAAGTCAAGAGATGTACGAAGTTATTTAAAAAGGAAACTATTTTCTAAAACATGCCAAAAATATCTGCAGTTTATTCAGACCGTGAAAATTCTTGCGGATAACAAAAAGGCTGAACAGAAGATCTGCAAATGTTGGCAAATTTTTGACAATCTCAGGGTGAAGGTAAGGAAACTGCTGCTAACAGCACAGATTATTATGAGACCCTCAATGCATTTTGCTTTTGCTCATAATAGAAAAATCCTGTTCATAGAGCAGCATGATGTCGCCTCAGCTCAATCAGAATCAGTTATATTTCTAGCAGCAGGTCAACGCTTAAGAAAAATATGGAGTTCGGAAGTGGATCACCAAATGCTGATCGTTGCATCATTCATTCAACCTGAGGAATTTAGTCATTTTTTGTATTTGTGGCTACTGTTATGTGTTTCAACAAGAGCTTTAACAGAAATGCCATTGCCATTGTCCAAGAAAACATTTCTAATGAAATTAAATCAAAAATAGAAAATAATGTCAAAATAATATTAGAGGCTGTCACAAAGATTTTGAAACTACTGCATATTAAATCATGATAAAAAAAATTACACAATATAGTGGAGAAGTAAATGTGACTCCTGCTCAGACAGTAACTGAAGTGTTCCCTCTGTGGTGCAGTCTACCTTGCTTTATTACACTTCCTATAAGGTGTCTCTTCCTCATGTGAATGTAGAGACGTCTTAGCCTCACACATACCCAAGTATGAGGCTCCCAGGGAGTCTCTGGCTGTCTGGAAAAGGACAGGCTCGTGAACTGAGGGTGTGGTCACATCCACGGTAGTCCAGGCCACACTGTGGGACGATCCACACGCCACTCGAGTGATCTTCTGTCCCTCTAAACCCTGAACCAAGGTGGGTTTCCTGTTAACCGTAGTGGTGCCATTACCTTGCTGTCCGTGGTCATTGTCTCCCCATGCATACACCTTAGACAGAAACACAAGACTGATTCCATTTCTATTTGAAGGCAGGCTGATTGCAGTTTCATTTTATAGCACCCAAATGCCATTTATTTACATTTAAACACCCTGCAGGACCGTAAAGAGTAAAATAGGGGTGCAACTTCCAATGACAACTGGAACAACAACACAATGAGCAGAGCTGTAGTGATCAAAACTAACCTGTCCTGTGTCTGTAACAGCCAAACAGTGCAGTGCTCCAACAGCGACGTGGACAATCTTTTTCCCTCTCAGTCCATCCACCATCTGGGGTTTTCGCACATGGACATCAGTGCCGTGGCCCAATCGGAAGTAGTCACCTTTGCCCCTGTTTAGGAGAAGAAAACCACACGTGAATTTATCCAATACGGATAAATAATGCCTGATCTTACAAGTAACATTTGTCAATCTCACCAGGTCCAAACAGCTCCAGATTTAGTCAGAGCCAGGGAAAACTGTGCTCCACACTCAATTTGACAGACTCCTTGTCCATTTAGCCTCTCTATGTTCTGGGGGATGTTGCAGCCCTCGCTGCCCCCACGGCCAAGCTTTCCAAAGTCTCCATCACCCCAGGAGAACACCAATCCTAACAAAATAAATCCAAACAACCATTTATCTCCAAACAAAGCTTGCTTCCTTATGATCTGTTTCAAAAATGTTACATAGAAACATGTGCGGTTTCCATGGTGATCCAAGTCCGTTCTGTTTATATTCCGGGTATCTCAGTGATCATTTACACCAACGCTTCTTTTTCCAGGGAGGAGTTGTTGAACATGCAGCTTTGATAAACTTGGTGTCTAAGTTGAATTTCATGTAAATTCTTTTTATTCCACACAAGGTCAAACTTATACTTCCAGGCTCAAAATATACATATATACATCCCAAATTTCCCTTGGCGCATAGCAGAGAAACCACACATTTTTCATGCCCTTCAATAAGGAACTTCTGGATGGATATTTGCTCATTCCTGGTTCCCTGCTTTTAGGCAGCAAATTATTAATAGGATTGAGGTTGCGTCCATTCCAGAAGCTTAATGTTAGCCTATTTTAGCCTGTCCAAAACCAGTTTAGATGTGTGTTAGGTGAAAAAGACCCAATGGAATTGGCTTCTTTATTATTCCACCCACCTTGTGCAACAATCTGGTACTTACTGGTAGCAAACCAGACCCTCGGCATGCTGCCACCACCATGCTTGGCTGATGGTACAATGTTTGCAGGTATAAAAGCTGCACCTCAACTTCTTCAAAAGTACTATGTGTCATCATGGCTAAATAGCACAGTCTTTGTCTTATCTGACAGAAAAGCTTTTATTTCTGGCTGCCACATGGAACAATGTGAGGAGATGCAAATGTCAGTTGAGGTCAAATGTTTGGTTTTTGGAGGAGTTGCTTTTTTTTTTTTTGGTCAGTATGCTGATGTTATACTTGCTTCACTGTGGACACTGGTGCTCCAGTTTAGGATAGGCTTAACCCTTAACCCTTGGCTTAATCCTTGCTTGTTCCTAAACATCCTGACCAATTTCCTTTCATTAGAGGTGATGGTTTGGATCAGATGACTAAAACTTGGACAAAGCTTGGTGTATAAACCAGACAATGATCCCAGACAAAAAAAAACTGGGTTTGGAATTGAAAATGTAGGCTGATGTCTGGAATTGATTAAAATCTTAATGGACTATGATTAAAATTCAGGCCTGTGCCAAGAAACGGAACGAAACAATTTAACTTAATCATTTTTGGTCAAATATCAAGCCAGGGTTATGGTAGGATCTTGGTAATGGCTAGAGAAAGTGCATGGTTTTTGTATAGATCAGAGACATTTTGCACCCAATTCCTCTTTGTAAACACCAATAAAGCTGCATGTTGTATCATCATTCCACCCTGGAAGAAGAACACTTAAAATAAATAATTAAATCCCTGACTTAATATAGCATTAATGCAGATGAGCAGTAGATGTACTTTTGACTGAAATTGCACATTTTTAAACCTAAAATGTCTATTCATGTGTTTGGCCAAAATAGCCACAAGACATCAGTTAGTGTGTAACACAGATTTACCTTCATCAGTTAGGGCTAGAGTTTGAGCATCCCGGCTACCACAGGCAACCTGGATGACCCGGTGCCCCAGCAGCACTTTCACCTGCATGACAAAAACACAAATACATCATATGTCCTGCACTGCCTGTTCTTGCACATTCTGCACATATACACACCATGCAAAGTAAGATCTACAAACAGCTGAGCTAAATCAGTGCAGAAGCTCTGTAAGGTGATGACCCCAGCATTAACATCAAGCCAACAAAGGAGGTGCACATACCAGTTTGGGCCTCAGCTGAGTAGTGTTGTCTCCATGTCCAAGGCGGCCATATTCACCCAAACCCCAGCTATACAGCTCCCCACTGGAAGTGATAGCAGCACTGTGAGAGCTGCCACAGGCTATGTCCCGGATGCGCTTGGTCTTTAGTGCCTCAATCAGCCGGGGCTTATCACAGTTCCTGGTGGGAAGATCAAATTATATTTTCCGCATTTTTATTCCCTTGAAAACAGCTGTCCATCACACATTCTACAAGCATCTTATATAAGAAAGCCCCCTTTTTCACATAGAACCAAGAAGCAAATTGTAAATAAATATTTTATAATCTCCTATAATGCATAAATACAGTTTCTAATGTATGGGCACCACATTGGAAAACAAAACTCACATTCTACTGAAGTGTCCAAGTTTGCCGTCATCTCCTTCCCCCCAGGAAAACACCTTCCCATCCACAGTCAGCGCTATGGCGTGACGCCCGCCAGAATGCACAGCCACCTTCTTCACCACATAGTTGCTCAGTGCCGTGATCTGGCGGGGGATTGGGATGGTCCCACTGGAGAGGCCCAGACCTAACCTGCCGTTGGTGGCCTCTCCACAGGCGTAAATCTTCCCCTCCACAGTCACTGCAAACATGACTCAGCAGTTACAAACAGGCCAAAATGCACAAAGGGCTGAGGACAAAACAAAGGTTTCCCTCATTTTACCTGCAAAGAGACTCTTGGAACCACCAGCTACCTGCACCACGTTGAGAGCAGAGAGGGTTTCAGAGAAGGAGGGAACCTTGATCTGTAAAGAACACAAGAGCACAACATGGATTACAAGGCCTTAAAAGAGACATACCATGCAGAAGGATTTATATCACAAACTATACAGAGCAGTCACAAAGTTTAAAGTATTTCATAGGGATTTTATGTCATAGACAAACACAAAATAGTGCATAATTATAAAGCTGGAGGAAAAAAGATACATGGTTCTATAATAATCCTTAGTTTAATTTTCAAGTAACACCTTTGTATTTCGCATAAAATACAGATACAACATACTTTTCCTTTTCCACAGGCCAGAGAAGAATAAATGTCAGATAGATATATCTAATATATCGCAGCCTAAACTGAAATCATTCATTAAGGTTTATTGTCTTAGTAATAAAACTGACCTTTGAGCCCTTCAGTCCTCCCAGCTGGTCCTTGTCATTCAGCCCCCAAACAAACACTTTGGTCCGGATGGTGGCTGACGACTCCAGTCCTGGTGACTTCTTCCGAGCAAGACTGTGGGGCAAAAAAACAAAATCACGTACATCAAATAAAAGACAAGCATGTTGACCACATCAGTAAAAACTGCCGGCCAAATTCGTGCTGTTTTCTTGGAATTTCTCACCTTCCAGCTGCAGTTTTCTCATCATCCTCCTCTTCATTGTCAGACGCCAGGAAGGGGACTGTGGCCAGGTCTTCATCCTCAGCTCTGATACGTCCCACCATACGAAGTCCGTGAATCTTGCAGTCTATACCTGAGCTACGGCACTGCTTGATCGCAATCTCAATGTATCTGTGAAACTGGAGGGTGAGATAGGATAAAAATGATTACAAAACTAAAAGAAATGAGTGACAAGAACATCTGGAACTTCACCAACCTCGGTGCAATCAGTAAGCAGGAGGACAGTGGTGTCAGTGGGGTTGATGTTAATTGTCTTCAGCTCAATTAAGTTGTTTAAAGAGTTTCCACCTGGTAATATAACAAAAATAATCAGCAAAAACTGCTGCTTACACCATCATAAATCAGAACAAGTAGGTGCCATATAAAAAAATGCATGTAAAGAAGAAAACAAATATGCTTGAAAGGTTTACCAACATATTTTCTATCCTATATTTAAGGCCAACAGACACAAGTTAAAAACGTTTGTTGAGATTAAACATAGAACAAACACGTAATAGTTACGAGCAAAATAAGTGACTATTTATTTGCGTTTCAAATTCATCTGAAGTCACCTGAAACCACCACCAGCGAGGGCATGTAGCTGCTGTCCGCTGGGTCTACGATCATCTTCAGCCTGTGCACGAGAACATCTGGAAAAAGCTCGAGGCGAATCCAGTGCTGAAAAGAAAGCCACCGTAAACAATGTCAGTAGGTGTTTTAAACTACGGATGTACCCAATCCAATATATGGGACAGGAACCGTCCAGATCAAGTCATCTTTAAATACTCAGTATCACAATCCCTGACTAAACTGACCGCCGATGTTGGTTATGGGTGCACTGTCCGTTATTTTGTCAGCCCTGGGCTGCAGTTTATGCAGTACTTAAAAAAAAAATAATAATAATCACAGCCTGTTTGTAACGTACGAGTTGTCAGCATTATTCTGTTGATCTAACAAATCTGTGTTTTCATTACCAATAAAGTGACAAAGAAGTTCACTTCCTGTCTATGTAATGTGATCAGCTCTGAACTGATATCATGACTTCAGTGGTTATCAGAAAGGAAAAAAAAAAATCCTGATCAGGACATGGTTTAAACCTAAATGCAGCAAGATTTGAAACCCTATTATAATGTGAATTAATCCAGTTTACCTTTCCCTGTGAGCCAGAGGACTGCCAACACTGATCGCTGCAATCAATGAGGCGTGAAGCCTGGTTCACAGCGGATGATACATTGAGGCTCTTCACAGCACGGGACCAGTCATCGATCAGCATCCCACGCTGGCTGTTGTGGTTCTTCTTCAGCTGCTTGCCTGACCGACCGCAAAAAGCTGGAGACTGGCCTGGAGGCAGCGATGGTGAACGAAAAAGTTTACAGACTCAAACATGGAATAAGATAAGGGATGCATTAACATCGCTATTGGCTGATTTTAGTCAATTTGTAACACATCTGTATCGGCCCCATAAAAGAAACTGGGCCGATATTGACAACCGATGTTTATTTCTATCTTGTTGCTGCTTGTGTTTCAGGAGAGGCCCATATGGTATTTGTTTGGGCGTGTGACAGTGATAGTGATGCAGCAGAGGATTGTGGGGGGTTTAACTGAAGCAGAGACGCAATACCGTTGCTGTGGTAGTTTTGTTCACCATGTCGAATAGGTAGGGAAATATATATAATATACATAATATAGGTAAAAAAGGGTTATCGGCCATTATACCAATATAAATATAGGATATCTGTACTGGCCCAAATTTACCCGATCGGTGCATCCCTAAAAATGACAGTCGCTCTGACGATGAAAATGGGACTAACCAGGTTCGTTGATCCGGCCAAAGGAATGTCTGGTGTTGTGTTTGCGCGCCTTGAAGCAGCTGTCACAAAAGTCGAAATCGTCACAGTTTTTGCACTTGAACCTCGGACCATTAATAGGAAACATCTGACAACCATCACACCTGCAGACAGCCATATTTGGGGAATTTAATAACTTGGAGAAATACAGTGTCTTGCAAAAGTATGAAACATTTATGTTACAGACCAACACAAAGTGGTGCATAATTGTGAAGTAAAATGAAAATTATACACGGTTTTACATGATAACCAGGGTTAAATGGATTCATTAAACTATAAATAATCACAATTTAATCTTTGCATAAATACAGAACGCAAGAGAGAGATCGCAAAAGGAGCAGCGTGTGACAAGCAAACATGGGAAGAAGGTTATCTAGTCAGATCACAACTAAATTGAACTTCTTGACCTACATGCAATACGCTGTGTGAAAAAAGTAACATCATCACAAACACACCATCCCCATTGTGAAAAACGGTGGTGGCAGCATGATGCTGTGGGAGGCTTTTGTTCAGCAGGGACAGAAAAGCTGGGTCAGAGTTGTAAGGTGGATGGAGCTTCATAGGGCAATCTTGTTTGAAAAAAACATTCATACCTTCAAACGATTCACCCACAACCCACTCCCACACAAATTAACTACCTGCACCCACCACCAACAACCCCATACCCCCCCTCTCCTCTCCCCTCGGACACCCTGGCTGAACTAAGGATTACTTAGGAAGATGAGAAATAGGCTCGTTCAGCATCAAAAAACTAGGAAAGCTCCAGAAACTGGTCAGCTGGCCCCCCATCTTCACTTAGATCTGTGTGAGTTTCTCTCCTGCTTAAAATGCTCAACCATCATCTTGGTTTCCAAGAACTGCACCATCACAGGGTTAAATGACTACAGGTCTGTGACCCTGACATCTGTGGTCAAAAATACTTGCAGCTGTTATTGGAAAAAAAAGGAGCTTCTACAAATTATTGACTCATTTCAGATTTTTATTCATAAAGAGTAGCGTTCATTAGGCCCTACTTTGTGTTGGTCTGTAAAATAAAATCTCAACAAAATACACCAGTTTATGGTTGCAACATGACAAAATGTGAAAAAGTGTAAGGCATATGAATACTTTAGCAGTCCCTTGTACATGGTTATCTGTGGAAGGTTACCTCACTCCAGGGTGAATACTGGGCACCAGTTCCATCTCAGACAGCAAACCAGTCCAGTGGGACTGCTGTGGGAAGTCTACAATCACATCCTTTCCGTTGGCACTGAATGCTTTGAGCAGTAAACAGGTTTTGGTTTAAAACGATGAAAGACAGGGATTGAATAATGAACAAAATGTGGATTTTACAACCACAGCTTTGGTACCTTTCACTACCCCAACACTCCTGTGTGTTACAGATCCCCACTTGTACTTTGGCGTAGTAACTGTGGGCTTCACCCTCACTTTGTCACCAATCTTTATATGAGAGGGAGAACTTTGAGGTGGGAAACCTGGAAAAACACATGAAAGGTAAAAAGAGAACATTCCCAATTCCCACTAAGTTATCACTACCATATTCAAGTGTCCTTCAAATGAATAAACACCTACCAATCAGCTCAATGTGGATGTAGCGAACCCAGTATGTTCCACCTTTTTGCTGCCAGTCACACTGCACATTTAAGTCATGAAGTCCATCCCTGTCCAGCTTAATCACTTTCCCAACATCTCCGTCATACACTTCCTCATACGTCCTGCAGCACTTCACCATCATCCCCACCTGCAGGGAAGCCAGATATATTTCCATCATTTGTTATTCCCTTAATGCAGTTTTAATAACTCTGGTTAGGCTGGTGCTTTTTACCTGAATGTTCTCTCTCACATAAACAGCATAATCATCGTTGGTTTGGAAATCCGACCTCTTCTTAAAGGTCTGGCTCTCAGTCACCACCGCTCCTGCAGGCTAATATAACAGACCGGGTCATAAAACAATCTATTAATACCTGTCATAAGGAGCACTTAATAGGCTAAAAGAATTGTGTACATTGAGCTAGAAGAAAAAAGAAATGCACCACAGAGGATGTTGGCTCTGCCTCTTCCAGTTCCTCCAGCACCTCTTCATCAGAGTATTCATCGGACACAGTGTCGGCATCTGAGAGCTCAGTAAACTGAATGTCTGGATGGTCGAGCAGCCAGCTCACCAGAGCCTCCACGCCTGATGTATAAGCTCAGTTACAATCCAGACATACATTTCAAAGCATTTATTTATTTAAACAAATAAATTATATGTCGCATGAACCTCTACCTGGAACACCAGAGGTACTGCCTGTAGTACCAGACAGTGATTTCAAGGCAAACTCAATATTTTTTCTTGGGAAGCCCATTTCCATCAGCTGGAGGACGATGGGTAAGGGAGGTACAGTGGAGGTCTTCTGCTTCTTCTGTTTGGGGGGTCTTACATGCTGTATGGTGATGGGTGTGGTGGCCTCACTGGAGCTGCTCTCCTCAAACAGTGGAGAGGATGGGTGGGCTGACTCCACAGCCAGGTACTGACACACGGCCAGAGCCGCTGCCTACAAACACAGGTGCAGCAGAGATCAAACTAAATGCATCACACCTAGTGAGGTAAGATTTGCTGCTGACCAGTGATACAGCAGCTGTTTAAAGTAAGGTCTACACATGTACCTCCATCTCCTGCCTGTTAAAAACGGCTTTGATAGGGGAGGGCTGAGTGGCAGCAGCCAGGAGCTGCTGCAGCAGGATCAGAGGAGGCAGTGGGCCCTCAGGCGACAAGTCTCCGACATCAGGAGATGTTGCCACCGGATCGTCTGCACAGAAGTAGGTTCTCACATTCAGCAAAATCTCCATGTAATGTTCAAATTCTGCTCAGCAACAGACAGTATGCAGTTTGTACAGGTTGACAAACAGAAGGGAATTAAGTGCTTTACTGCGAAGTGAAAAAATTATTCATAAGATGCAAATACATTTTCAGTTGAGTAAACAGTGATTCTTTTAAACAAAAAACTAAATCTTACAAAAAAAAAAAGATGAACTGACTGTGGAAATTTCCATGTTTCTTAAATTACTGGTCGATGCCAGGAAATCTTCACATGTGAAAACATTTTTCTATATGCACCAGAGACATGATGAACAATAATACAGCCACTAGATGGATATTAAAGCATGCACAAAAAGCTGCAGAAAATATAATCAATGACATTGGCCTTATTTGAGGGTATTGCACAATGCGCTGTGGAAAGAGAGCGTGTCAACAATACTGACTCATCCATCGCTTTAGGTTTCCCAAGACAATCCTGTTAGAACTGTGCTTGGAGAGGCAGACAGATGCTACCCGTACCTATACAGCTGCTGACCACACTGGGGTTTCCACAGCGACAGTGGCATTTCAGAGGCAGTTGGCATGCTGATCCAGACCTAATCTGAGATGTGTGATATATATTTATCTATATGTCAGCCAGATTTATCAGATTCCCGTTCAATGCAGGAGGACACACTGAACACTAAACGGAAACACACTGTAATAAAAGCACCATCAAAGAATGAATTTGTTTATGTCAATAGGCTGTGCCTGGTCACCATAGCGTTCATAAAAGCTATCCTGGGGTCTTACCACTGGGGCTTGGTCCCATGTCAACAACTGCTGGCTGGGAGAGGATCTGCCGGAGTTTGTCCTGGTGTGATAAGAGAGCTCGTCCTGCTTTTAAAATGTAAAGCCTCAGCTGCTGACACCGCAGCAGATGGATGTCCACCTGGTCAGCTGCAAACATGCATATTTGGTTAAATCAACTCATTCGTCTCTCAGCATACGTCAATATATCAATTAAACCCTCCTATTATCAAACAGATAGGCAGCTATTCAAAAGAGTCATGTTTTAATTTGGCATCACGAGAGATCAGTTTGACATTATTGTGTTGCTTCCTGCACCTGTGAGACCTCGGCTAAGTGACTTCTTCATGCGCTGTTTCTCTAGTTTGCTTCCAGCCAGACTGACCAGCTGAGCCCAAACTGCCAACATGGGTTCATTCACAGGCAGGTTCTGCACACTGAAGGCAACGCCAGGCACCTGAGGAAAACAGTCGGCTAATAAAGTTTGTCTGCTCGCTTTTGAGTTGTACGTAAAGACAAGCAACTGAAACTCTCATACCGGTTTGAGCTGGCTGAGCAAGCAAACCCTGCAGGTTCTCATCTCCTGAAACTGGACAGTGATGCGTCCTTTTGGGGTAATGCGCGTTACCGTTCCTTCTCCATACTCTTCATGAACAACCTGTCCACCTAGCCTGAGGCGACCGTCTATCCCACCGATCACTGCCAGCACTGCCATCAGACTGCAGACTCTAGGACCCTCTGAGTCGGGAAAGTACTCTTCCAAGAAACACTGAATAAAATAGTGAGAAGAAAAAATTGTATGAAACCATTTTTCTGACTAGATTAATCAACTGAAACCAGTAGCTAATGATAACAGTAAATCTCACAGCTTCAGAGTGACAGCCAGCCATAATATCAGCAATGGAGCTGAGCTGAGTGTTAATGTAATCATTTATGAGGCTGTTCCACTGGCCAAGGGAGTGCAGAGCACGCAGTACAGCTACGATCTCCTCTGCCAGCGTGCTGCTGTGAGTGGCTGTCAGAGATGCCTGTGGGCGGGACTTCCTCCTTCTCATGGAACCTTCTGCAGAGACATTCAACAACTTAAGAGTATGTCACACTATAAAAATCAAGAGTTTCCACAGAAAAACTGATCAAACCTCTGAGAAGTGGCAGGTCTGAGGAGCAGGTGCTCAGAAGGCTTCCTAAGAAACTGAACAACTTCTCCACCAGAAACTTCATGTCCTGTGAGCGTTCAGCCTTGTCCCATGAAGGCAGAACTGCTTGTAGGAGTCTTAGTGCCAGGATCTGGTAACACACAGGGTGCACAACAAAGGGACAACTCAGAGTTTGTTATAACACTTTAGAAGTTTTTTATGAGTGTTTAAAGATGTATTTGAGAATACAAATGTGAATTATTTTTCAAAACTTTGCATGAAATTTCTGTGTCACTTTTGAGAAGAAATGCAACAAGAAACTGGGTGGTAATCAGAACAAAATGTCCAGCTTAATCGACCCTGACTAGCAACTGGCTGGTTGGGTTAGAAACTCATATATCTCTATTTTCCATGACATGTCGAATAAGGGTTACAGTTCGTTCAAGCTAAAATCTTAAGAGTTAAGGTAAGGATATACATTCCCTAAGGAATACACACACAGATTGGTGTTTACGATTGGTAATTCTAACCATGGTAATTGCTAATATAACATGCTAAACACAGGTAAAATGTGTTTTCTTTAATAATTTAGTTTAGTTTTAAATTAATAAATGTGTTTCACAGTGACTGTTCTCTGTAAAATAGGGCTTAATGTTGCCTTGGCTTTTAAAACAAATAATTAATGACAGCACAAAACTTGGAAATTAATAATAATTACAGTTGATTACAGTTTTTAAAGAAAAGTCAGGAGGTTAAAGGTCACATAAATTCTTAAAAATTAAAGTTTCTACACCAGCTTCCAACCAATAACATCTGAAGTCAATTTTTACTGTGTACACCAGCCAAACAGTACAGATACTTTACAGTTTACATCAGGACACAAATAATGACCAAAAGCCTTTTTGTCATTGATAATGCATCATGATCATTCTTTTAGGCAAAAACTCATTGCAAGTCCAGCTTTGAACTCACCTTGATTGTCAAAACATCAGAATACAGATAACAAAAGGTCCTGTCCAGGACAGGTAAAAGCGTGTGTGTGAGCTCCATAACCATTGGGTTTAAAGTCAAGTCAAGTTTATTTATATAGCGCTTTTCAGCAACAAGGCACTCAAAGTGTTTAACTTTACTTCCATCCTCCACAGAGTTTCTAATGTTAGAAACTGTTGGTTGTATGCAGCTGACTTTAACTTTAAATGTTTATTTTTGATGGTGATAACATAAATAACATCAGACAAAATGCTTCAATATGATAAGAAATATGACAAAAAAAATAAATACAGGATTTCTACACATCTTTCCTGTCTAATGAGAGGATCGATAATATTTTTCTTTAATTTTCTTTCTCTAAACTTTCCAGTTCTGGAGTTGGTTATGACTTTATTCATACATTTAAAAGCACTACACGTTAAACAATTCACAGCTACAATTCATCAAAAATTAAAGGCAGGTATTTTTATCTAGACTTACACTTCATGGAGCTGACTGTAACAAGATCTTGGAAAACCTTAATGGATTGTAGCTTCAGCTTCCCAGGCCAGCAGCTAAATTTAATCCAGCATCTACATTCCCCCGACATACCTGTCTCTGCAGATTGATAGCACTGAAGGACTGGTGGCCCTCGACGATTCTGATGAGAAGACCAATCCAAGCAGAGGTGCTGAGGGTGCTGCACATCTGAGGCATGAGAGCTATGCTGCGGATGAAGCCCAGAGTGCACCAGCTCCGGTGTTGCTCCCGAGACACCAGCCTGTGGGAGTGACAGCCTGACACCAAAAATTAGATCATGTTAAAATGCTCCCAAATAACAGCAATGAAGAAAAACAAATCACAATATTCAGAAGGAGTTTAATTACTTGACTTCTCGTTAACTCCACTTTCCACAAGCATCCTCAGTAGTCCACACAGAGTCCGAATGGCATCCGTTTGCAGAACCTCTGCATAGATCCCAGCAGATAGAGAGAGTGTCTTCAGCAGGTTGACCGTGCTGGTCAACATCATTGCTGTTGGGTGGCTGCTTTTCTCTATCAGCTCGCCTTCTTTGAAACAAGGAGGAAAGCATGTTAAAGTTCCCATTTTGATGTCCATGTGTTGCCTGGAACTGCAGTCACTTCTGCTGAGCCTTTCGTGTACACTGACCTGTGTCGTCCTCAGTGTCTGAGTCCTCGGCGGTTGGCTGGGCAGCTGGGGGCGGTTCTGCAAGTTTAAGGTCGTACTTGCCTTCTTTCCCCATCCGGTAAGAGTTAGTGCTGCTCGTGTCCCACTGAACCCTGATCCATCCGTCCTCACCCAGCTCTCCAATGACTCGGCCTAGACCGGGAGCAGGGCCATCCTGGAACAGGCACAAGGAGTGATCATGAAGACTTAAATCACTTAAACTAAAAGCAGTAAAATAAAAATAAAAAAAACTATTTTGCTACCTGATCACCCCATTTCCAGTCGACTCCCCTCATGACTCTGGTACCAATCTTCATCATGGCAGCAAGTTCTGGGCCAGAAGCGGGTAAGGGAGCAGGGGACGCCTCCTTTCTGGACTCTTCCAGTACCGTGGCAGAGCCTCCATGAGCACACAAACCGAGGTCCTCCTCACTGCTGTCTGTGCTGGGTCCTAGGAACATCAACAACATCAAATACATACTCAAATACAAACATCAATCTGCCTGCTTCTAGTACAGAGGCAAGGCAGACCTGGGTCAGTACAGGTAACCTGGACAAATATTTGACTGAGGAGGACTTACCAATAAGCTTGAGTATACTCTGTGTGAGGGCCAGTAGACCAGAATTTAGTAAGAGGCTGAGGCTGTTGGAGCCATGTTTCAGGGACAGCATATGTATCATGGAAAGGAGGAAGCGGGCCTGAGGAATGGTGCCGAGGCTTGGTCCTGCCGGGTTCTCATTGGTGATGGTCTGTAGAGGAACAGGCTGCACACCTGGTTGAGACAAAGCTAAACTTCAGATCTTACTTGGCAGACAAGGGACTGCTTTGCGTCATTAATCAATTATAAATCTGGGCAAACAATAAAAACATTGTGGGATTCCTCAAGGGATCCTACTAAGGTCACTTTTATTTGACATCTATATGATCTAACTCAGATCACAGAGTACCTAAACATCTCCCAACAGCTGTATGCTGATGACCCATAACTTTATATCTCTGCATCCACCACATGGCCCTTGTCCACCACACTCACTGAGTCAGTTTGTCCATAAAAGAAATGAGTGGACAGGTCAGAATTTCATGCAGCTTAATGCAGGTAAAACGGAAACCACTGTTTTTGGTCCCAAGAATCCGAGGATTAAGATCAACATTCAACTAGATTCAGTAGGTCTAAAGACTAAGAGGAACCTAGATGTAGTTTTGGACTCACAACAGCTTTCTGATTTTTATTTGTAAATAATGTTGAACACCATCCATCATCTTTCCTCCATTCAACAATTCTGGACCACTTTGTGTTGGTCTATCACACAAAATCCCAGTAAAATCTAA
Organism: Girardinichthys multiradiatus; assembly: GCF_021462225.1. Classification (NCBI taxonomy): domain Eukaryota; kingdom Metazoa; phylum Chordata; class Actinopteri; order Cyprinodontiformes; family Goodeidae; genus Girardinichthys; species Girardinichthys multiradiatus. Next base: position 39,628,902 of record NC_061802.1, on the reverse strand, counting down.
ATTTGTGGTTGTAATGGGACAAAATGTGACAAAGCAAACGGGGTATGAATAGTTTTTTAAGGCAGTGTGAAATAGTTTACACATATTTAGAAATAACCTTTGAGCATATTTAAGTGGAGGAGATGATCTGTGCATTAAAGGGGTCTTTGTTCCCACCACTCACCAAGCTCTTTAAACCGGGCGCTGGCCTCCAGCAGGATGTTGCGAACATTGTGGATGGCCCAGGAATACAACTTCCCAAACGTCACCTCCAAAAGCATTCGATTGAAGGGAGGGATCAGATCGACATGTTTAAGGCAGTCTGACAACGGCTCCCTGAAAAGATAAGCCGATACACTCCTACTTTTAATAAAAAGAATGTGCAACAACGTATTTTTTTGCACAGGCTTAAAACTGGTTACCTACCCAATGTTGGTCCCTTCAGGTATGACTCTTTGCCAGCCGCAAAGCATCGCATACTGGACGGATGGCAGGAGGAAGCCCTTGGAGGCCAACTTCAGCATGGTGTCTATGCCTTCCAACCTCACCTCGGCCCTTTCCAGCTGGGATGAAACACATAACTTTTGTCACACTTTTCTAAGAATGACTGATGCTGATCAGTCATAACATTATGGGTTAATGAGGAGATCTTAACAATGTCACTTTCAGTCTCACCTGTTTAAGGAGACACTTCCTCATTTTTTCCACATCCAGTGGCTCCTCCTTCAGTGCAAACTCTATTATAGTGCCCATCAGGCTGGACTGAGAAAAGACACCCTGAACACTGTGTTTCAGCCACCGGTACCGCTGGACGTTTGCCACTGTGTTTAAAAGAGGCTGCCACTTGTCCTGCTACAGAATCAGAACTTCTTTTAGGTGCAAAGTTAGAAGATTCACCTATATATTAATTAAACAAAGATAAGCTGAGGCATTTTAATCTTTTGATCGCTTCTTTTTTTAAATTTCCCATCACTGACTGAGCCAAATAAATCTACCTTAGACGTCTTTCCAGTGGGTGACTTCCTGTCTGCAGGAGTGGGGTTAATGTGTACATTGTGCTCTTCTTCATTGGTCCCCTCATTCTCAAGCTTTGGCTCTTCTACATCAGCAGAACCTGACTTCTTAGGCACTAAACGGGGAAAATTGTAAATGCTTTTACAGCCGATGCACACAAAAAAAAAAAAGCCATTTTGCAGAATAGTTCAAGTTGTCCCACCTCTTTTTTTCCTTCGGTCCCTAATAAGTTTCTGGGCGATCCTCCTCCAACGTGGCTGAGAGCTCAGCAGCTTCAGTTTGGACACAATTGACAGATCATTGCTCACTGCTGGCCGCAGCTCATTGAACAGAAATCTCAGGCGCTCGATGACTGGGGCACACACTTCCTTATAGGAGCGGCCTTGTTCCTGATGAGTCTGAAGTGGGACCGTGTAAAGGCAGTTTTGACAGGCTTACTCTTAACTTACGAGTACCTTGATAAAGTATGCACAGCCCATTAAACTTTTACACATTTTGTCACATTACAATCACAGACGTCAATGTATCGCATTTGTGATTATATGTGATAAACCAATGGAAAAATCGCTCATGCTCATTCAGACTGGAGGACGATTGTTTGAACAGCAACTTTAAAGTCTAGCCACAGATTCTGGATTGGGTTTAGGTCTGGACTTTGACTGCACCATTCTAATACATGAATATGGTTTATTTTAAGCCACTCCAAAGTAGCTCTGACCGTATGTTTCATGCTTTTCCTGCTTAAACCCCCCTCCCCTGTCTCCAGCCTACTGCAACCTTTGAGCAACCCCAAAGCATGACGTAGCCACCACCATGTTACACTATAAGGATGGTTTGTTCAGTGGGATGCGAAGTGAGTTCAATGTGTTGAGTTAACTCAACACATTGTACCTGGAGACTAAACAAATTTTGGTCTTATGAGAGCAGAGCACCTTTTTCTATGCCTTTGCCGTTTCCCCTGCATAGCCTGTGGCAAACTGCACATGAGACTTCTTGTGGCTTTCTTTTGCCAAAGGCTTTCACCTCGCTACAGTTCCATGAAAACTTTAGGTTAAGGATTTAACCCCGGTTCTCTGAAACATGAGTGAGGTATCTCACTATGGGACACGCCTCCAGCGCCTGTCCCCCAAAAGCTCTATTACATTACGCCAGTCTTGACTGGCAGGCGGAAATGACGTCCGCTCCCAAGGGAGCGACTTCCTCCCAGTATAAAAGCCGACGTCACGTAGGTGATCTTCAGTTTAATAAGCACACCTCTTCCTCGCTCCCTGCAAGGAGGGTGATCTGGTGAGATACCTCACTCATGTTTCAGAGAACCGGGGTTAAATCCTTAACCTAAAGTTCTCTTTCAACATTCGTTTCGGTATCTCACTATGGGATATTTCTGCTCCCGTATTGCCAGATAAGCTCACTCGAAGACCAACAGATTGCATCTTGCATTCATGGCAATGTGGAACCCACACCCAGAACCGTGTGAGCCAGTGTGGGCCTGGTGACATCCAGTTTATAGAACCTAGTGAAGGTGTGAGGGGTCGCCCAGTTGGCAGCCTCACATATTTCCTCCACAGGTATACCCTGGAACAGTGCCCATGATGATGCCACACCACGAGTGGAATGAGCCCGCAGACCTGCAGGGGGTGCAAGGCCTCCGCTCTCATAAACCAGAGGAACACTACCCAATGCAAAAGACGTTGCTTTGTGAGAGGCTTTCCTTTATGTGATGAAGCCCACGACAAAAACAGCTGCTCTGATTTACGAAGATCTGCTGTTCTTTCCACATATAACCGCAGAGCTCGTACTGGGCAGAGCGTATGCAGTCGTTCATGCTCCTGAGAGGAGAATGGTGGTGGGTAGAAAGCCATTAATTCAAGGGCACGGCATGGCAGAGCCGTAGCAACCTTAGGTATAAAGGCAGGATTAGGTTTCAGTAAAACCCTTGACTCACCCAGAAACTGCATGCAGGACGGGTTAACTGAGAGCGCTTGAATGTCACTCACACGCTTAGCAGAGACCAGAGCAATCAATAAGGCCGTTTTAAAGGAAAGCACTTTGAGCTCAACCTGCTGCAACGGTTCGAACGGTGCACGTGACAACGCATCGAGTACCATAGGTAAATCCCATGAAGGAATGAGGCTCCTCGACACTGGACGGAGCCGTCGTGCACCTTTCATGAATTGACACACCAGGGGGTGCTGCCCCACTGTTTTGTCACCAAAGCCAACGTGACAGGCTGAAATTGCAGCCAGGTACACCTTCACAGTGGAAAAAGCCAAGCCTTTATCCAACAGTGCCTGCAGAAAAGTTAAAACGTCCGACACAGGGCTTTGCATTACGCTCACCATAGGTTTTGCGCACCAACCCACGAATGCCTGCCATTTACCCTCATACACGTTACGCGTGGAAACGGCCCTTGCATTTTGAATTGTGTCAATAACTCTCTGGGGAAGCCCACTGGCAGCCAGATTTAACCCCTCACAGGCCAGGCCCATAGGGCCATGCGCTCTGGATGCGGATGAAATATTTCTCCGCGTGCCTGCGTCAGGAGATCTCTGCGGAGGGGAAGCCGCCATGGCTCACCGTGTAGCATCTGAAAAATCTCCGCTAGCCAGTGTTTCCCAGGCCAGCGGGGAGATATCAGAATGAGTGAGTGTTTTCCCTCTCGCACCCTGGCGAGAGTAGGAATGATCAGTTCCAGTGGGGGAAAGGCGTACAGTAGGACCGGCGGCCATTTGTGCGCTAGAGCATCCAGCCCAAGCGGAGCTTGTTGCTCTGTCAGTGAGAAAAACATCGGACACTGAGCATTTTCCCCTGATGCGAAGAGGTCGACCTCCGCTCGGCCGTACCTCTTCCATATCTGGGTCATCACCTCGCTGTGGAGTTTCCACTCTTTGTAGCGGGGATTGCCCCTTGACAGCAGGGGCATTACCCCTGGCACGTGAGTTGCTCTTAGCGACAGCAAGTGTGAGCTGGTCCAGATTATCAGTCTGTATGCCAGCTCGTGTAAATGACGTGAGCGCAGACCCCCCTGTCTGTTGATGTAAGCAACCACTGTTGTGTTGTCCGTTCTGACCAAAACATGGTGCCCTTTGATAAAGGGCAGAAAGTGTCTCAGTGCCAGCATCACGGCCAGGAGTTCCAGACAATTTATGTGAGCTGTCTGTGTTTGTGGACTCCAAACACCGTTTGCCATCATCCCCTCGTGAGTGGCTCCCCAGCCTGTCAGCGAGTTTGTGCACTGGTGTGTGCTTTCTGGCCACAGCTGCGGCTCCACTGAGCTCTCGGTGGCTTTGATCCTCCTCCGCTTGGATCGGCTCTGAACGATGAGCTCCAACGTCGGCTCTGCAGGCCGTTTGAGTTGCCTTGAACATGGCGTTCTGAACTCGAACTGGGACAGGACGTGTCCTGGTAGGGGGGGTGCAGGTGTCTGGCAGATCCTGCTCTCCCACCCCGAAGATGGCTTCCTAGGTAGCGCGCCTCTTTTTCTTTGTGCTCACAGTAGCGGAAGGGGTCGCTTGGTTTCCCGGCGTCGTCGGGGGAGCGAATGGCTTCCTTCCCCAAGCACCTTTGAGCTCGGTTTGTTTCCCACGGTCCGCTGACTGCGGCTGAGGCTGGCGTTTGGGGATGCGGTAGGCCGGTCGAGCCGCCGCTTGAGCGAACGGCACACGGGGTGCTGGAGGGGGAGGAGGCTGCGCTTTCCTGGGCAGACACAGCTTTAGCGCTTCACCTTCCCTCTTCTTTTCCTCACAGCGTTTTTGCATGGCTGCCACAGTGGGTCCGAATAAGCTCTTCGGGTCCACGGGGGTGTCGAGGAGCAGGTTCTTTTCCCTCTGAGACAGGCTAGAGAGGTTCAGCCATCTAGCTCTCTCCTGAGTGACCATCAGGGCCATGGCTCTCCCGGATGCTTGGACAGCGCTTCTGTGGAGACGCAGGCATAGGTCTGTCACCACGCACAACTCGTCCCACAAATCGGCCATCGGTGTGCCAGTCATCTGCTCCTGTAATTCCGCTTGGTAAGCGAGGAGAAGAGACAAAGCGTTTAAGGCTTTAACAGATGCAGCCACTGCCTTGTAGCTTTTCTCATTCAGAGTGGACTGAAAAGAGTCAGCTTTGAAGGGAAGGGTGGGTCCTGTCGCTGTCATGGCTGACTTCTGCGATGGGTGCAGGTGAGATGCCAGCAGAGGTTCTACGGGAGGCAGATGTAAAAAACCGCCGGCCTCCATGCCCGTCCAGTCCAGCGCCGACCCTCCCAGGGCGGGGTTCTTGGCGGTGAGAGGATTGCTCCAGGACCGGGTCGCTTCCTCGAGGCACTCGGGAAAGACCGGCAACAGCTCTGCCGGAAGATTTGGCTCTCGGAAGCTGCTTCCCCTCATATCGAGATGTGGTAGTTTCGGTGAGGGTTTCCGGCCACTCGATGCCCAGCTTCTTTGCTGCCCTTCTGCAGACATCATGCAGGTCCGTTGCAGTCGGGTTTGGGGAACCGCAGCGGCTGGTGTCATCCGTCACCGAGGGCTTTGCAACCGACTGGATGGCATAAGGCCCGCAGTCCAGCTCGTCGTCGTCAGACCCGAGACTGATGGACTCCATTTCAGATTCAGACTCGGCATTAGCAAGAGTACTGAAACCTGGAAGTGTGGCCTCGTCTTCCTCTGGGTCAGTCAGTGGCGTCAGTCAGTGGCGTGACAACGTCGAGCTGATCACCCCAACTGGCTCCAGCCAAAGTGGGCTCTCACTCATCAGTACCATCATAGTATCAACCTCCGACAGGCTAGCTGGGCGTGCTAGCCTGCGCCGACGAGACTTAAGGGAGAGCCGTGCACAGTGCTCGCAGCTCGCCGGTGACGCCAACGCATCCTGGGCATGTTGCAGCCCCAGACACGAAGCGCAGACAGAGTGGGTATCTGCCCCAGCTATGAGATTGCCAAATGTGCAGGTTCTAGATGGTGGCTTGACTCTGTTCATGGTGAGAACGAGTGCAAGTTACACAACTTCTTAAGCTCCGTTAAGGTTGCAGCTAGTTTGGTGACCAGTTGCAGCGCTGCTGTTTGGCGACAGACCAGCGTTGAAAGGGACTCAGAACAGTCGAGCACAGTTATTGAGAAGCGCTCGGCGACCGAGTTGTTAGCTCGCTCTGTGAACAGTTAAGCTAGCTCAAGTTACTGTAATGACCGTCTGAGAGGTGCTTCTGGGAGCGAGAAGAGGTGTTAGACTGAAGATCACCTACGTGACGTCAACTTTTATACTGGGAGGAAGTCCTCCCATGGGAGCGGACGTCACTTCCGCCGGCCAGTCAAGACTGGCGTAATGTAATAGAGCTTCTGGGGGACAGGCGCTGGAGGCGTGTCCCATAGTGAGATACCGAAACGAATGTTGAAAGAGAACCAGATTTGTGAAGCTCACGGCAAATAGTGAGCTTCCCTGGAAAATGCTTTTAATGGCATTAAAGCAATCAAACCCTCTTTATAATTCCTGACAAGCTTCTTGCATGTTTCCACCTGTATTTACGACTGTTCATCTTTGGTGATGACCTCCAAGTCTTTGAGGTTGGATTGTCTGCCTGGTATCACCCTAATCTTTAGGTTGGTCCACAGACTATCAGATTCAAGTCTAGGCTTTTAGGACAAACACAAATCCTCCTAATTTACTTTGTTTTGGTCCCTCACATAAAAGCACAATAATATTCCTACATAGAGTTTGGTTATAATGTGGCAAAATGTGTAAGACAAAATATTTGCAAAAGGGTATAAATATTTTTTCAAGCCACTTTATACATAACAAATAACTCAGTATGCCTTTTTAAACACAATATTATATTATTACTTTAGAGCACATGTCAGAAGTGTGGATCCCACCTTAATTAATGAACATTTTGCCTGGTAGACCATGCGGCAGACATCAATCATGGACTTAGGGAGGGACCTCTGTTTTCCCTGATCCACCCCGAAGGCACATGGGCTGACAAGTGAGAGAGCAATGTGACCTATGACAGAAGAGGGTTTAAATTAAATTTATGCAGAAATGCAAGCCAGTAACTCTTTGTTGACCTTTAATAGCTTCTTAGTACAATCTATCATTATCATTTTGTGCTGACTGACTGGACCTTTGCTGCATGTCAGGGGCAGGACACTTTGGCTATGTTGTGTCCTTCTACCTTTGACATATGTACCAGGAGTAGGAGAGTTAGCCCTGCTGCTGCTCGCAGGACAAGAAGTGCTGCCATCAAAACAAATTCTGCCCTTTTAAAAACCTCAGATATCCTTGCCTGCTTTCCAGGTTTTTCTGGGCGCTCTCCGTCTACTGTCGGGAGCAGGTGTCCACCTAAATGTGAGCGCAAGTAACTCGCCATGTCAGCGACGGTGACACAGAGTATGAAGACTGTGTTTTCGTCCAGCTTTTGTAAAGTCTGGCCATAGAAAGTAGTGCAGCAACGACGTAGGGACTGAAATCACTCACGAATCGATCTAATAAAGTTAAAGACATGAAGTGTGAAAATGCATTATTACTACTTTGTTGGTGGTGCACCTGAGCTTGCTTGTCCTTGATAAGCTTTGATAGCTTTGGAGGCAGAGTGGAAATAGCTGTTACTTTGTCCTCTCTCTTGGTAGCGTCATTCAGGTGAACAGCAATGACACCCCTGTTCTAGTCTTTCCCACCTGTAGTTGTTTTATTCTGACTTTTTTTGCTCTTCTGGTTTATAAAACCTTGGTGTATTTTGCACCTGGGTCATAATAAAGCATCACACATCCAAGAATTATCCCTACTAACTGACAGTATTTACCCCTCATCTTGGAAATAAAATATTAAATGTTTCCATGTACCCCCGGTTGGGAATCATTGGTATAAACTATAACAACAGAACAAGAAAAGACAACTCATAATTCCTCAGAAGAAATGGAATGTGTCCTGCTGCTAGGTTACCGAGGTCCTGATGTTTGAGCAAGCAGCAGAGCAGCAGGCGGCCAACCTCCTCCACAGGATGCTCTGGTGGAAAGGTGATGGGTGTAATGAGATGGTACTGCTTACAGCAACGCTCTATTTGGCACAAAAAGTCCTAGAACAAAGAAAAAAAAACATAAAAGGATTACCCATTAGATTCATGTCTGCCCACTGGCCCTGTAAAATATATTTTTAATCTCCTCTACCTTCACAGTGTGGTCCTGAGTGTTGTTGTCAGCAATAGCCTGGAGAAAAGGCTGTGCGTGGTCACTAAGGGTAATCCTGCGGGAGTAAAGTTTGGCCTTATCTGGAGTGGTTGTCCCCAGGGAGCTGCAGTGGTCTTCGTCCTTCTCTTCATTGTAGTTGTAGTGAATCTGACTGGTCTGAAGGCCACCAGAGAATATGGAGGACTGGAGCCATTCTGTGCTCAGAGAAGGTAAAAATTGTTCAAATTCAGTGTTACAGAGAGACACACAGCAAAGTAAAAGGAACAATTTTAAAGTTATTGTGTATTCTCCCTAAACTTTTTGATCCCATCAACAAGCTTCTGGCATAAATCTGGCTGGACCTTTGACTAATCCACAACATTTCAGTGTGGTTTAAGCTGGAGCCATTCTACTGTCTTAATTGTAGCATCCTTTAATTGTGCTACAACAGATTCGGTGTGTTTGGGATCATTGTCCTAATCAACTAAATAAGGAAAGGTTGAAGAATTGTGGTAATCTGGGTATCATATCCGATCCAAATATTAGCATTGGGAAATGTTCCCCCTCCAATATTATAAGTCCAATGCAAGTGGATGAATGTTACCAGTGTATAAAAAAGAAAGGTTGGGTCAGCAGGATTACTCTATTATCCCACCTACTTTGATGCAGTGCACCAGTACCACTGGTGGCAAAAAAGACCCTCCGCATGATGCTGCCACCACCATGCTTGATAAATGGCTGAATTGTTTGAAGATTTTTCTTGTCAATGAGGCCAAATAGCTCAATATTTGACCCATCTGGCCCTAAAACTTGAGAAGGCATCTGAATTGTCCAGGTGAGCAGCTACAAATTTTTGCAAGCTTAGTGCCGTTGACATTCTTGGTGGCAACTTGTGAGTTCAATCCACTGCAGACAGTGACGCCATTGTTTCAGAATCAACCAATTTATTGTGAGCTTGAACTCTGGGATTTCCTGGGTTGTTCCCGATATTCCTAACCAGTTGGTTTTTCAGAACATATAAAGCAGGTTAACATTAAAATTCTGGAATGGCCCCGACTTCCAACAACATTGAAATGTGTGGCCTATACTTAAAAACTGGGTCAATAGTAGAAAACAAACAAACCGTTAGCCGTGTAGCATAATTGCCAAAATATGACTTAGGCAATTAGGCTGTGAGGCTAACAAATTGCTTAACAGCTCTACCATTTTGAATAAGAGATAAGTCAAATATTACGCCAGAATTCTTCCAGAAGCTTACTGATGGCTTAAGAAAGTTTACAATTTAAGGGCAACTTGCTAAGAAGTAACTATCAAAATATTAAAAAGGGTTTATGTCTGTATTTGATCCTCTCTGTGTACCTTTTAGCATGAGTGGATTAGTAAAAATCTGCATTAAATTCAAAGCTTGATTGATTTAAAATGTACTTCAACCCACTGGCACATTCAATCTCCATAGGGGACAACGGAGTGCTTTTGGCCAAATATGAGGCGTGAAGACCCAACAGCAGCCCCAAATTCCTTTCAGTGTCAATGAGCGGCGAAGACAGACTGTTGAGGTCTGGAGTGGTCACAGTCTCCTGGTTAGGCTGTAAATAGTAAGAACGTCCCATTTCAAAACAAGAGCAATAAAAGAAAAGGCTAGAGTGATGTGTTTTTGACGGAACGGTTAGTACCTCCATGTACTGGCCAACACAGAATGCCTGCATGGATTCTCTGGTGTCCTCAAACTGCAAGGCAGCTTCCAAAGCAACCACAGGGTCTTCACCGGCAAATTGAGCTGTAAAAGAAAAGACATTTTGTTTTAGCAACTCAGGACACAGACATCTAGAAAACTAGAGTAACATCTGATCATGTGACGTAGGTTTCAGAGATGTCCAGATCCCAAGTATTGGAGTTACTGGGGTCTCATCTCAAACGATCTGTGTCAGAGTCCCAGAGCAAAATTTCACTCCTTATTCCTGGGCTCCAATCTGTGACTTTCTCAGCTGCACCCCCAGGGAGCCACACAACCATTTTGTTTCAACAATCACAGCCTATTTCATGTGCACTGCTTGAAAACAGTGTTACTGGCTGTGCTCATTATTTACTTATTTAATTAAGTGCTTTTAATTTTGATGCTAATCAAGAATTTTTACAATGTTCAATGCACAGTGCTGAGTTTATGAAGCAGGAGAACAGCTATTTCTGTAAGTTTTGTCCAAACATGATTACTTGGAACTGCACTGAGAGGTTACATGTTCTCAGGGCTGTCAATGAGTCCTATCACAACAGAGAGTAAGCATGCTAACATTAGCTTGCTACACCTGAAGTCATCATCAGGAGCAAGACGCGAGTTTATTGTACATTGTAGCTGTATGTGTAGAGTCAGATGTATGTTGAGAAACAAATAATAAACCCAGGTGCGTGATAGGTAATATTTTTTCAGAACATTTGGTAGCTTTCTCAAAGTACTGTATGTTGGAGGAGAATATTGAGGCTGAGCTGCAGAAACATGACTTCTGGAACAGAATTGATTAATGAGTTAATGCTGATGAGATGCAGTGTGTTATTTTACTGCATTTTATCGCGTTTTCAAGCATATACATTACACTGATTTATTTACCTTCATCTATTATCAGACCAAAACTCACATGTTTCAAGGTTAAAAACATTCCATTTAATTGAACATTTAATCTTACCCAAGATGCTGTTCCCTGTCAGAGACTGGGACTGAGCCTGAAAGTCTTTAATGTCATAAACCTTCCCATCAATCACTGTCCAGAAGCCACCATCTTTGTTGTGATTCTCCAGATCAGCCTTACGGATCAGTGAAACCTCTTCATTGTTCTTGGAACTTTGTCCGGTGAAGAAGGATCCTGTCAAAACAGAAAAAAGTTAAATATCTTCAAAAGTTTTACAATGAAATGTTGTGACTCTGTTAATAAAAAGGTCAGAGGTAATATATTATACCCATAATGCCCGGCCAGGCCAAATCCTCATTATCGTCTCTCTCATGTCCTGGGGCCAGGTGGTTGAAACGGTCCAAGTGCTCCAGAAGTCCTGCCAGCAGAGGGATAGCACCAGTTTCCTGCATCAGACCAGCATCGATGGTAAGGAGAAGGATGATGGATACCACCAGCTCAGGCAAGAGCACTCCTAAAAAAACAGCATGACAGAAACATTTTTAAAACGCTCACAAGATCCTTAAAGCTATACATGCAAGTTATACTGATGATGAACAAAGAGTAAAGGAAATCTACCAGTGAGGTCTCCTTCAATAACCCGAGACACTTCTGCAAAATGCCGGCGACCTGTAGAAGCGATGCTTGTTGCAACGGGGAGGATGTCTCCAATGTGGGTACACAACAGGGCGATGTACTTTTTTAATAAGGAGCCAACACCAAGAAGCTCAGGATCTGCAACAGAGAAATCAAATGCTTATTGCTTAGAGCTGAAACTGAACTGTTCCGACCTGAACTGAGCGACTTACTGTATCCGTTGACGTTCTCCGTGTCGGTGACACCCAGGTATAGCTTGCTGACCAGCAGCCTCTGAAAGCGCAGAAGCAGATCCAGAGATGCCGATCGCTCCTTGCTGACATGTTCTGCCTCTAAATAGTTGGAGATTCGCCGAGCGACGTCTTTCAGTCTTGCTATGGTCTGAGAGGCGATGTTCCTGTGGAATTCAAACATGGTCATTTGTTAGTGGACAGTAAAAGAGTTCTGATTTAGCACAAATTCTGATGTGGGGAAACAGCAGGTACCTCAAAAGCTGTTGCACGAGTTGCACTAAGGGCAGACTTAGTTTTCCTGTTGACTCATAGATGCCTGTGTTGATGAAGTCCTTGTCCAGCACAGTACGACAGCGGTGCATGGTGGATGCATTAGCTTCCTGCTCATCAATCTCCTTCTCCTTCTGAGCCTCCTTCTTGGCCTCAATATCCTGCCATAATAATGACCAGAAACAAATTAGTGACGATGTTGAGCACAGCTGGAGTTCTTTTTTCAGTCAGCACTGTGTTACTTCAAAGGAAAAATCAAAGCAAAGGTTCATCACTATATGAGGTAGCGCAGCAGCGAATGTCTGGTGCAATTTAACACTCTGACCTGTATCTCAGCTGTGATGGCTGCGTTGAGCGCAGATTCCAGCCCTCCGTCGGCCATCAGGCTGCTCACCAGCAGATCGATCATGAAGCGCCGTCCGGGACTCACGCTCATCTCGTTTCCAGATGCTGAAACAAAATGGAAATGTCCATTTAAGTCTTACTTTACTTGTTTTAAAAATCTAATTTAAATAACACAAGCGACGAACTGAGCAGTGTTCTGTTATTTGAGGGTAAATTAGTTATCGTGATTATATTGATCTTTACTGAAATCACAGTAATTTAACACAAGGACTCACTAAGTTTGGAAACAAATTACATTGGTTTTGCTCAAATCTCATTTGAACAACTCAACAAACCTCTAACATTAATTACTAGTAATAGGTGTGATCTGATCCAGTATTTCTATTGGAGTTACCACAACACTGACAAAATTATACATGTTTCAGTTCAAATTCAAAAAAGGTTTGGAAAACTCTTAAAGGATTTTGTGTGTTTTACAGTTGATTCCTCTCTTCAGCTTTTCTTGAATGCAAAGGTCATAAGGGAAGCAGAATGTAGAAAAGTAATTTGATTTCTTTTTATTCTTTAAGTTTTTGCAATTGGACCCAAAATTGTCATTTAAATAAGAATGCGAACAAATGCATGAGCCTAGCATAAACTGATGTGTTTTGCACTCACCAGCATTAGGCAGCAGTGAGGACAGCGCCCGCGCCCTTTCCTCAGCTGTTGGCAGCAGAACTGACCAGCCACTTTGCAGGACAGCTTGGGCAGCTGCTTGCACCGTGTTGAGCACGCCGGCGTTGCTAGCTAGGACCACCACTGTCTGCTTGAGGTTGTTAAGGAGAACACTGCCAAGCCCCAGCCCCAATTCCTCTGGATCCACCTGGTTACTGATGGCTGCGTGGAGCTGAGGAAACACAGGCCAGGATTAAGGCTAAAGCAACGATTAGCAGAACAAATGGATTGGTTCATCTGTTGACATGATGTTACCCACCTGGAGCCTGAGCAGGTTCAGTGTGGCCACTACCATGCACTCCTTCTCCTGAGGTGGAGGCCAGTCTGAGCTGCCGTCCATGTCCTCACTAACCTGTCGCAGGAGCAGGTCTAACTGCTCGAAGGTCATGGAGCAAACATCCACCACAAAGGGCACACGCTGCCCAACGGACCACTCTGAGCAGGAGGACCAGGCAAAGCTCTGAAAAACAAACAAACCAAGAAAGTTGGTCAATCTTTTTTTTTCATCATTACAAATGTACTTCAATCAGAATTAAGTGTTTATTTTACTTGTCCTGGGCCACAGGAAATTCCCACAATGTGCTTGGAGTTGAGCCCTGGGAGTGCTTTAGGCTGCTTCTTGTTGGAGAAGAGTGTGTCAAAGTGTTGGAGCTTATCATTGCTTCCCCAGCTGTGGACTTCCCCATCCTCTGTTAGGGCTAGACAGTGTGTAGACCCTACAGCAATATCCACAACTTTCTTCCCTGATTGGAAACATTAACAAACATAAACAACTGTTTTCTTAAACCTTTCAGAGAACTTTTGTTCCGGTCAACTACTCACCCTGAAGACTGTCAAGCAGCTTTGGGTAGCGCACATGTTCATCCGTGCCATGACCGAGGCGCTGGTTGTCTCCCTTCCCCCAGGTGTACACCTGGCCATCTTTAGTGAGCGCCACTGAGAACTGACTGCCACAACACACCTTCACGATGTCCAGGTCCTGAAGCTTCTCTACTAGCTTGGGCGTCTTGCAGCCATCGCTGCCTCCTCGACCCAGTTTACCGTAATCTCCATCTCCCCAGGACCACACCTGGCCTGTAGAAACAAAGTAAAGAGGGTGAAGATAAACAGGGAAGCCTATATAGCCAATGCGATATCAGAAAAGATAGTTATTCTAACCATTTTCAGTCACAGCAAGCGTTTGGGCATCTCCACTTCCACACGCCACATCCACCACCTTATGTCCTTTCAGTGCGGTCACTAGCATGGGTGTAGTCTGGTCCTCACTAGAGCCTATAAACAAACAGGAGAGAAGGCATTTTAAAATATAAACGCTGGTGGTCTAGGGGTTAAGCGCACGACCATGTGCAGAGGCTACAGTCCTCGATGCGGCTGTCTTGGGCTCGAGTCTCGGACCCGGCGACCTTTGCCGAACGTCTCCCCCTCTCTTTGCCCTCTTTCCTGTCTACCTACTGTCGACAAAATGAAAAATAAAGCCTCTAGTGCCGCAAAAATTATATTCTAACACCTTGAATTTTTTCAGATTTTCTAACACTGAAAACAGATCTTAAATTGATTTCCAGTTTTCGCTCTGGGTTTACGTTCAGAATTGTCGTCCTGCTGGAAGGTGAACCTCTGCTCCAGTCTTAAGTCTTTGGGAGGTTTTAACAGGTTTTTGTCCAAGGTTGTTCGGTTATTAGCTCCATCTACCTTCACGTCGACTCTAAACAGCTTCTCTGTCCTTGCTGAAAAAAAAACAGCCTAAATATCATGATACTGCCACCACCTTGTTTCACAGTGGGGATGGGGTCTTCAGGCTGATGTGCAGTGTGAGTTTTCGCCACACACAGCCTCTTCAATATATCTGAAAACATTGTATTTTGGTTTCATCTGTCCAGCATAATTTTCCACATGGGCCGTTTCCCCTGTATAGACTGATTCCTTCTTTGATTAATATTCTCAATACCCGCCAGGACGGCCATGTCCTGGTAGGTTGCTTAATTTCTTTAGACTTTCTGCTGGGTTGTTTGGTCTTGATCTTTGATAAACTCACAACATTTACTCTATTTCCTAATAAGGCTACTTCTGGAGGTAATTGGTTGCAGTGGATTTTATTTTGGTTTATCAGAGTAAAATGGGCTAAGCCCAATTGTCTTTCCACTTCACAAACTATGCATTGCTCTGTGTTGACTGATCACATAAAACCCTTGTACAATCCATTGAAGTTTTTCTTTGAAACAAAATATGGAGAAGGATCAATGGGGGTAAATACTTTTGTCTGGCACTGTAGATCTTACCATGACCAAGTCGACCGTAGTTCCCTCTACCCCAGGTGTAGAGCTCGCCATCAGCTGTGATTCCAGCGCTGTATGTGCTCCCGCAAGCAATGTGCACCACATGCTTTCCAGCCTGTTTTCCATTAAAGGCGGCAATCATTGTGGGCTCTTCTAGATAACTAAAATGAAGAATAATTTGAAATAGGGCAAGGTTAAATCATTTCAGATCAGCACACACTCTTTCCTATAATGCATTCAGTCCTAAACTGACTGTCTGGCTGGGTTTTTGTCCACAGTTAAAAAAAAACAAAAAAAAAAACATTAGTGGCAATATTTTCTGTTTGGAAATCTTGCTATAAATAGATTAAACACTGATTTCATTAATATTCTATTCCTGTTTCTTCCAAAGACTCCTTTCACGATAGATCATCTCCATCCAGCAGCACATTTTGACACCAAGCTTAAAGAACCCTTCATTCGACATCTGTTGTAGCTTACGTAGTGTCTCCATGTCCCAGGCGTCCACCGTCACCACAGCCCCATGAAAACACCTCCCCGTTGGATGACAGGGCCAAGTAGTGCTGACCGTCAGGATGAGCGGCAAGCTTCACAATTTTCCTGCAGCTCAGACAGTGGACTAGCATGGGAGCCTGGAAGCAGTGGTGGGGGGGATACAAAATCCTATGAGTCAGTGTGTAGTTGATTATACATATAGGCCTTCTCTCATTAATTTACCAGGCAGAAATCTTAAAGCTCATTTAAATTGCCTTATTTCCTGGCAGATTACAAAAAAACGTTTGGGGAATTTCCAAAAGCTTACTGTTAGCCAAGTTGATCCAATCCAAAACCCATTTATGTTGGGGAGTGAAACGATGAAGTACGTTTAAGTAATTTATATAGTCAGATGAGACAAAGACTGAGCTAATGTCACAAACTAAAAACATGCACAGTGGTGTGCTGAGTGTCTGTTTTGCTGCTGGTGTTACTTGTGCATTGCACAACACAAAGGGAATAATTAAGGTGGAGCAAAATCTCCAACAGCTAGACGTTTAGAACTTGGATACAATTATGTTTTCCAACAGTACAATGATCCATAACCCACAACAAAACTGGTTTCGTAATGAAAAGACCTTCCCAAAGCCATGACCTCAACTCTCCCTGCAGTAAATTTACGGGCTATGCTTGATAGCCGGGTCCCTGCCAGGAAACCAATGATTTGAATGATAATTATCAGTTCTGAAAGGAGTGCTGGGGTGTCCAGCCATAAATCACCAAGAAGCTTGTTAATGGCTACAAAAAACATGTGGTCAAGGTGACACTTGCTAAGGGAACCTCAAGAAAATATTATTGGGGCTGTATGTACAATTCTGACAAGGTCTGACCTTTAAAGAATTCAAAATACAATCCAACTTATGTACCCAATGGTTTTTAACTTTCTTAAACTTGTTAGTTTTTTCATCATTGAATGCTTCTCTACAAGCCCAATGACATACATGACCGTGAGTGTGTGTAAATATATTGGGTTGGTGATCAAAACAACTCCTACAAACCAACAGAAAACCTCCAGGCAATAGAACGTACCAGTGTTGTGCTCTTGTAGTTCTGGGTGTAAACAGCACCACTGCTAGACAAGATGAGGAAACCCTTTTCTGAACAGACAATCTGCATGACCCCCAGGCTTGACAGGGCTTTGCACTGAATGGGTCCATTAACGTTGGCATACAGTTTCCAGCCTAAAAGGCCCCAGGCAATCACTTCCTGCAAGGTCCCCTTGTATAAAGAGAGTGAGGGACAGCATTAACATTCTGGTTACAATGTCTCCTTTGAAGAATCTACACAGAATACATACAAATATACAAGTAATGGTCGTGTTAAATATTTAAACGTTAATGTAGATTAATTCAAATTGTTTCTTGCTAGATATATTGACACACAATTGAAAATCTGAAAATGACTGTTCATGGCTTTCTGCTATGTATTCAACTAGGTAAATAAACAATTAAGTCTCACTAAATACATGTAGTAATGTATTTAATGCAACTCTTGAAAAAGAACAGCATCAAAAAAACAAATCAACATCTCTCAATCTACGTGATGCATATTGTCTTAAGCACCGATAAAAAATAAAAAGGAACCATCACCTTGTGTGACGAGGGGGAGTTACAGTGGGGGGGACTGTAAGGAGAGGCCAAGCGGTCCAGGTGAGCCATGATCACTACAGCCGTTTGCTGGAGATCAATAGCCAGGTCATTGTCCTGGGGTAAGGTCAGGTAACGTAGGAAACTCTCGTTGGGGCTGAGAGGCGCTGTCAGGATCTAGAAATTACATTCAGAGGATGAGTCACCTTGGTCCTCCAGGTTTTTTTATTGACTGTAACCAAAAAAATAAGCTGAAAAGGCTGCCAGCATTTCTAAACCCAGCATTTTCCATGATAGAAAGCTCAAAAGGATAAAACATAGGAAATTTCCTATTCCCCATTTAGCCTTCCTGTTATCTACTGAAAGCCTCATTCTTTCTTCTTACATCTCTGTGCTTCCTCTGACTTTATTTTTAAACACCTCGCTGATAATAATAATAGATACATTTGAGTCTTCTTCACCTAGAAACAGAAACTACACTGCATAGTGTTTTTGTTACTGCAGCATAGCAGAGCTTAGTATGCTGCATATCATGTTCTGAAAAAGACTGTATTGATTTTAAATGGCTGGCCACCAGTGAAGGCCTACCAAGCTAAAGGTTGTCTGATTCTGTTCACCATAAATTCTTTATTTGAATTTCCCGTATTTTTTCAAATTTGGAGATGTCAAGGTTTCAATAATCTAATAAAAAATAAAAAAACACTTTTTTTTTTTTTTTACCTCAGCATCCTCTTCAGGAGCAGGCTCCTCCTTGCTGCTGTGTATGTTGTGAAAGCGCTGCAGCAGAGGCAGGAGAGGAGCACTGGTTCCCTGGGTGGAGCGTTCATTGTCCATCTCTCTGGTGCCGTTTTCCCACAGACGTAACAGGAGCAGAACAGCAGACAGCAGCTGGCTGGAGGAGCATCACAACAAAGCAAAGTGAGCTTTGCACGAGGAAACGATTCACCATAGCAGATGAAAAGGTTGAATAAATCAGCATGTTTATAATGTTACCTGAGAGTGCCCCTCTGCACAGCCAGCTCCAGCAGGATGGCCAGAGCAAGGTGCTCATCCTGAAGAGGAATGTTACTTTTCGTGCTGGCACTTCCATGTATGTCACTGAGCCCAAAAGAAACAAGACGTTTAATATCTACATGTAGATTATGTGATCAATGTCTGAACAATAAAAAAAATGGAAAATTATAACGTCACAGAAGCTACTAGCTTTTTTAGTTTTTTTTTAAAGATCTGTCATTTTATTTTTAGGATAATCAAACAGTTAACTCTTAGCTCTTCAGTTTTATTTATATGTTACAAATAGGCACGGCTCTGTATCCAGCAATATTTCACAATTTAAAAAAATGGTTGTTTCAAAAATCCCCCATCAAATGTTTACATTCCTGTAGTTTTAATTCCTTTTGATGAGATGCCAGAGAGGGGGACTGGATCACAGACTAGTACTCTACCTGCTTCCCTCATCCATCAGCTGCCTGAAGGTAGGGAATTCTCCCACAATTTTCCATAGCTTAAAATAAAGATAAGGTCAGCTGTTTGGGTGTATTTCTGATTGCAAAAATCACAAACAATCACAACTTCAATTTGAGGGTTTTTTTTTTTTTAGCAAAGCTATTTTTAGCCAAGCTAATGTCGGCAACCTGCCTATCTGGTTGACATCCGGCCCCCAAATGTTACTTTTCAAAAAGTAGAACAGCTGAAAAGATATAATTCTCGGTCCAATAAGCAGGTTTAAAATAATTGTTTAGATTATCATTCATAGCAATTTATTAAGTTCATTTTTTAGATGCATTGTAAAGAAAGATGTCTTAAATAAACAAGGAAGGAGCTGCTTAATGCAGCCAAAGGTAGAGAATTGTTAACCAGCTGGGTAAGAAAGAGAATAACAGTTAAGAAGAAAAATACTAAGATTTTATATAGTCAACATAAAGATGGTTGCTTGTGCACTTATTTTGAATTTCACAAGCAACCAGTTTAAGAGTTATTAATGATGTTAAAATGTACTGTAGTTAAATGTAGATTAATTTATAGCTAATTTCTTGCCACTAGAAGGAAAGTGATAGATCAGATGAGATGGAGACAGAAATAACAAGAGACACTGAGCTACAGTCAACACAGGGAGGATGAGACAATGATGACAAAGACAGAATAGACTGAGAAAAAAAGAGGGAAAAAAGAAAAAGTACATAAGTGATTACAAAACACAGGCCTAAACACAAAGAAATAGAAGAGGTTTAACCTAAATGTGGTGGTCAGTTAGCAGTGTCAGTAGGCTTTATGTTTTCTTATGGTGACACAAAACACTATGGTAATATGTGTCAACAACTCATTTTTCTTTTATTGTCTGCAGTTCCATGTTAATGGATATCTCCATGTTTACTATTTTGTAGTACATCATAGTACATTGAAGTGGTAAAGCTCCCTGAGATTCTTACTTATACTACGCCCTAGAATCCAGTTACCTGTGGCCTTGTTTTACTTTAAGCACCTGTCCATTTAGTGGTCTCTGGACGCCCCTGGTTGAAACTATATTTTCTATGGAGGCTTGTTGGCTGTTCATTTAGGCTGCTAAGACAGAGAGCAAGCCTTCTGAATTCCCCACTGTTTACAGTCAGTAATGGTAACAGCACTAATCACACTAATCAATAAGTTTAAAATATCCCCTAAAAATAATTCTGTCTATTTTAACTGATGAAAACCCTGACTTGCTTTCTCTCAAAGAGACATCTGAATCTGCCAATCAGCAGCACAATGCTTTCCAAAACCTAGATTTCAGAAATTGGCCACAAAACATTATGTGCATCTCTAGTATTCCTTTGTTTTTGTTAGCTTTCACCACCATGTACATCTATAATGTCCTGTTATGGTTTTAGCTAACTCTGACTTTAAATTAAAACTCAAAATTTATAACTGAATTGGAACCTTCACGTTGATCTTCCAATCATCCATAGCAGCCGTTCTGTTTTTCCAATTAAGCCTGTCGGATCATTCATGTTTTAATACCATATTACAGCAAAACTCAGGCATTTTATCTTGAGGTTAGAAAAATAGTAGCACGGGGCGCGGCGCTGATGGTGTAGGGGTTAAAGCGCGCGACCATATACAGAGGCTATAGTCCTCGAAGCGGCCGTCCCGGGTTCGAGTCACAGACCCGGCGACATTTGCCGAATGTCTCCCCCTCTCTCTCTACCCCTCTTTCCTGTCTGCCTACTGTCAAAAAATAAAAAAATAAAGGCCACCAGTGCCGAAAAAATATCTTTAAAAAATAAAATAAAATAGTAGCATGTCAAAGCAGCCTGTGTCTACTTATAATAGCAATGAAAACAGTAAAAAGCAAACCTTAGGAATTTCGTGGCTCTCTCAACAACTTCCAGCCACACCGAGGACACGGTCCCCTCATCAAACAGTGTGGCCTCGGGCAGCGCGCGCAGGGCGTCCAGGGACTCCTGGAGAAGCTCACTGCAGAGGTCCGCATCATCTCCTACAATAAACAACAAACATCTTGTGACCCGGTTCCTGGAGTCATAGATACATTTTTATATAACATATGGTTAGCTTGGTGAATATGTATAAAAGCATTTATATTTCAGTCCTGCGGTTCCGTTAGCATAACTAAAAAATGCATGTGTTTATTGAGAAAGTATGAAAGCTTTAGTTGTTCTCACAGTGTATTTCAGGATTACAGCTGAAATGAGAACCAAAAATGTAACCGTGTGTGTGCGTGTGTGTGTTTTGCTCATGTTACAGGAAGAAGAGGCTGCCCTTCTGTTCTTCCCACCCAGTCCCTGCGGATGAGCAGCTCTCAGCCTCATATCAGCACACCAAACAAAAACAGCATTTCATCTCACAAAGCTAACAATGAGATGTATAAATGGTGGTCGAGCAAAATCTGCTTTTTTTTCAGAAGATACAGAGTGACTTCAACATGTTTATTTAATGGAAGCACAATTTGGGTATATATATATATATATATATATATGAGACATCTCTGAAAGTGCTGATGATTTTTGGGGGCAATTTAATTGATGTGATAGGACGGTGGCGCTGGTTAAGCATGGGCCAGTATGTGAGAAGTGACGCTGAAGTCCGTGAGTGAATCCTGGCAGTCTGTAGAGAGGAGGCAGACTGTTACAAGCAGTGTAAATGCCATCTGAAGATGGAAGCCTGCTCATGATCTTCTGGCTTAGCCAATCCTCTACTAGCCAATATGAAAGCCTCAAACAATACCAGTTGTTTGAGGCCTATCTTCATGTGGTCGTCATATTAGCTCAGGAACAGTGTAAAAAGCTTCATAGAGTAGGCGTCCGTGGCTGAGCAGCTGGATCCAGGCCTTTCATCACCAAGCGCAATGCAATGTTTCAGATGTAGTGGTGTAAAGCATGCCGCCACTAGACTCCAGAGCAATGGAGACATGTTCTCTGGAAGGAGAAATCCTGCTTCTTTGACAGGCAATCCAATTGAGAACTATATTGTGTTAAGTCTAAAGTTTATCACAGATGACTTTGGTGTGGGGCTGTTTTTCAGGAGTTGGGATCAGCATGATGGAAGACCTTTAGGATCAATTAGAGCAGAGACTGAGAGCCAGGCCTTCCTGTCCAACATCAGTGTCTGACCTCACAAATGCGCTTCTGGAGGGATGTTCAGATAATAAACAGAGTCCTAAACCTTGTAGAACGCCTTCCCAAAAGGGTTGAAGCTGTAAAGGTTGGTGCAATGCCACGTTAGAGGATTTGTATTTTAATTGGGATGTCATCAAAGTCCATGTGTGAAGGAAAGTGACTGAAAACCTTTGGCAATAAACATACCTCTACTACTGTAGACTATATGTATAATTTTGACCCAGTGTGGATTAGAGAAAAGCCACATTCATGGGCACACAACTCTTGTTTGTTTTTAAATGTAAGTTGTATGTTGATCATTCCCTGTCTGACCAGAACTATAAACTCCTATATTATAAATAAATCAGCATCTGTCCAACTAAATGAAAAATTATATACTACATTATATTCAGAAACAGAAGTGGGCCCTATCTCACGGTCTCCTATCAGGCATTGGCCAAACAGCAACAAGTCAAGGTTAGATCATAGCATTGCGAAATATGTCTGGCTGTTCACTCTATAACGATTTGTCATTTATCAACCGCCGCCAAGCAAAGCTTCTTCACCTTGAGACAGCAGAAAGACAGAACACAGAAGGACAGAACACGGTCCCCGAGGCGTTCTTACCTGACCTCCACGCCCGGCGCAGGAAAGCAAAGGCAAAAGAGAGAGCTGCCCTGGAGCCAACTCTGGCCAGGCCTTCCACACCTTTGCTGGCAGGACGTGGGCTTGAACGAAACACAAAAAGAACAAACTCAGTCTGGTTTCACTACAAAATAGGAAAAAGTCATTATTTATCAGGTTTCATCCTGTCAGTACTTTGGGGATTAGCTGGTCAGTTTTCCAGTACGTCATAAAATTGAATGTGCTTATTAATCTCGCCTTTAAATAACAGTACGGAAGGGACAGTTTTGAAATAGGGAATAATAACGTTGCTCCATTATAGGGTCAGCATAAGAGAAAGTGGATTAAAGCAGAGCAACTCCTCCATCCTTGGGTGCTTTTTGCATCACATGAACAGTCAGTCAAAAGGTTGATGCTCACAGACATGAAATAAATTAATACAATGTATTTTCTTAGTGCATAGTCAAGGTGACTGATTTAGTTTGGGGGTTTTGTGTTCAGGTTTTGGTTTCTGGGTAGTAACCACATCTGTATACTCCACCACATAATGACAGTAAAATTAAAGGTAAAATCTGACCAAGAGCTTTTGGCAAGAATATACTGGGAAAACAATGCAGATTTTATCACACCTTGAATAACATGAGGAGCTTACACAGAGTGCAGAACATCAAGCTGTAGCTCAAGTAAGGGTCAGTGTGTTGCATGGAAACTGTAACATGTAACCAGTGGTTCCCCTTGGATTTGGGTCCACACTAGAATTTAACAGTGATTGAACAAACACTTGTCGTCGTCTTCTGCTTTATCCGGGACCGGGTCAGCAGACTCAGCAGAGACGCCCAGACGTCCCTCTCCCCAGACACCTCCTCCAGGGGGAGCCCAAGGCGTTCCCAGGCCAGCCGAGAGACATAGTCCCTCCAGCGTGTCCTGGGCCGTTCCCTGGGCCTCCTCCCGGTAGGACTTGCCTGGAACACCTCCCGAGGAAGGCGTCCAGGAGGCATCCGATATAGATGCCCGAGCCACCTCAACTGGCTCCTCTCGATGTGGAGGAGCAGCGGCTCTACTCCGAGCCCCTCCTGGATGGCCGAGCTCCTCACCCTATCTCTAAGGGAGTGCCCGGCCACCCTACGGAGGAAGCTCATTTCAGCCGCTTGTATCCGGGATCTCGTTCTTTCGGTCATGACCCAAAGTTCATGGCCATAGGTGAGGGTAGACCAATAGTCACCCACCAGGCATTGAGGGACTGCTTGGATATGGGCTTGCCAGTATGTGGCCAAGACCATGATACAAATAACTAAGCAGATCTCCTAAAGCCTGTTGTCCATGAAGACGCAGAGTGCAAGAACTGAACGTAATGTATGAATGCTCTGATGTAAAAACAGAGGGGATATGAAAAGATAGCAGTTCAATAGGAGAACTCAAGGGTGTTGAGTTTTTGAGAACAAGTGCCTGATTTGACCATAATGAGATCTTTAAATCTCCAGCAGCAAACCGAATCCATTCAGGGTGAACTGAAAGTTTATGAATATCACTAACCCGTCTGACAGAGGCTAAAGCTTACAAGAGGACTGTCATAAATAACAGAACCTTAACTTGATCCAAAGGTTCAAAAGGTCCCTGTGATAGCACATTCAAAACTGTTGAGAGATCCCATGTAGGGAATATGTGTTTGACCACTGGCCATAGCCAGCAAGCACCCTTCATAAAACAAAAGACAAGGGGATGTTGTTCCACCGGCAAACTGCCCATCCCAACGTGATAGGCAGAAATGGCTGTCAAATAAACCTTACAGTAGAAAAAGCCTTTCCTTTGTCTAATAGTTCCTGGAAGAATGTCAGGATCACTGACATGGAACAGGAGAATGGCAAAGCCTGATTTTGAGAGCACAACTCTTCAAATATCTTCCGTTTACATAGGTATAGGGACCTGGTTGATGGTGCCCTAGAGCTTTGAATGGTCAGAATAACATTAGAGGGAAGGTCTACTGCATCTAAAGTCAGCCTTCCAAGGGCCATGCCCAAAGAACGAGATGCTGTGGGTGAGGATGAAAAATATACCTGGGTGCCTGTGAAAGCAAATCCCTGTGTAATGGTAGCTGCAACGGTTTGGTGTACAGCAGCTAAACAATCTCTGCCAGCCAGTATATGGTGGGCCAGTAAAGAGTTGGGGGAATTAGTGCTATTTGTAGGAAGGAATATAGGAAGACTTGAGGCCATTTGTGTGGCAGTGCATCCACCCCTAGTGGAAAATCCTGTTCTGTTGGAGAAAAGAAGAGAGGACAATGTGGGTTCTCCTCTGAAGGGCAGAGAGTCTGGGCAGGACTCACTGGTCTGTGGAAGGTGAACCCGGAATAAGACTGAGTTCAGGGACAAATGAAAGAGGTGGCCTGACTGTCTCGTCTCTTTTTCTCTTGGTGTGGAGGAGCCGAACAAGGAACAGGAACTGGTAGCATTCTCTCTTCCTCCGACAGATGTGAGCTAAGTAGCCTGTTTTTTTCTTCCTGTTCCCCTGAGCAGAAACAGAGGTTTGGTGATCACCCTATGCTGCTGCCAGGTTAAAGGGCTTCCTGTACCAAAATAGCATGTGAGGCTGTGGCTGACAGTGTGAGGAGAAGGGTTCCTCACCTTCAGAATTGCATCAACGTATGTGACACTACCAGGGCCATGGTGCCCCAGTGGACTAGAACCTTAAAATTAGCTCTCCTGGGCAAACATAATTTAAGACCCTCTTAGAAACTTGACCGGTTCAGCCATCTTGCCCTTTCCTGGGTGACTATGACCCCCAGTGCTCATCCTGCTGCCTGGACAGCAGACCTAATGAGGTACATGCATTGGTCAGTGATGACACAGAGTTCATCCCTTGTATCACTGTCAGGGGCTGGGACCTCCTGATCCTCCACCTCAGCCTGGCATGAAAGTGGGTGTAAGGTGGCATTCCAGCCCCTAACAGTACAGGTCCTTCTCAAAATATTAGCATATTGTGATAAAGTTCATTATTTTCCATAATGTCATGATGAAAATTTAACATTCATATATTTTAAATTCATTGCACACTAACTGAAATATTTCAGGTCTTTTATTGTCTTAATACGGATGATTTTGGCATACAGCTCATGAAAACCCAAAATTCCTATCTCACAAAATTAGCATATCATTAAAAGAGTCTCTAAACGAGCTATGAACCTAATCATCTGAATCAACAAGTTAACTCTAAACACCTGCAAAAGATTCCTGAGGCCTTTAAAACTCCCAGCCTGGTTCATCACTCAAAACCCCAATCATGGGTAAGACTGCCGACCTGACTGCTGTCCAGAAGGCCACTATTGACACCCTCAAGCAAGAGGGTAAGACACAGAAAGACATTTCTGAACGAATAGGCTGTTCCCAGAGTGCTGTATCAAGGCACCTCAGTGGGAAGTCTGTGGGAAGGAAAAAGTGTGGCAGAAAACGCTGCACAACGAGAAGAGGTCACCGGACCCTGAGGAAGATTGTGGAGAAGGGCCGATTCCAGACCTTGGGGGACCTGCGGAAGCAGTGGACTGAGTCTGGAGTAGAAACATCCAGAGCCACCGTGCACAGGCGTGTGCAGGAAATGGGCTACTGGTGCCGCATTCCCCAGGTCAAGCCACTTTTGAACCAGAAACAGCGGCAGAAGCGCCTGACCTGGGCTACAGAGAAGCAGCACTGGACTGTTGCTCAGTGGTCCAAAGACGTTTTTCAGATGAAAGCAAATTCTGCATGTCATTCGGAAATCAAGGTGCCAGAGTCTGGAGGAAGACTGGGGAGAAGGAAATGCCAAAATGCCAGAAGTCCAGTGTCAAGTACCCACAGTCAGTGATGGTCTGGGGTGCCGTGTCAGCTGCTGGTGTTGGTCCACTGTGTTTTATCAAGGGCAGGGTCAATGCAGCTAGCTATCAGGAGATTTTGGAGCACTTCATGCTTCCATCTGCTGAAAAGCTTTATGGAGATGAAGATTTCATTTTTCAGCACGACCTGGCACCTGCTCACAGTGCCAAAACCACTGGTAAATGGTTTACTGACCATGGTATCACTGTGCTCAATTGGCCTGCCAACTCTCCTGACCTGAACCCCATAGAGAATCTGTGGGATATTGTGAAGAGAACGTTGAGAGACTCAAGACCCAACACTCTGGATGAGCTAAAGGCCGCTATCGAAGCATCCTGGGCCTCCATAAGACCTCAGCAGTGCCACAGGCTGATTGCCTCCATGCCACGCCGCACTGAAGCAGTCATTTCTGCCAAAGGATTCCCGACCAAGTATTGAGTGCATAACTGTACATGATTATTTGAAGGTTGAAGTTTTTTGTATTAAAAACACTTTTCTTTTATTGGTTGGATGAAATATGCTAATTTTGTGAGATAGGAATTTTGGGTTTTCATGAGCTGTATGCCAAAATCATCCGTATTAAGACAATAAAAGACCTGAAATATTTCAGTTAGTGTGCAATGAATCTAAAATATATGAATGTTAAATTTTCATCATGACATTATGGAAAATAATGAACTTTATCACAATATGCTAATATTTTGAGAAGGACCTGTACCTTTTCTGTGACAGGTGACTGCAGGTGGTCCTGTCATGAGAGCAGGGCTGGTCCCCAGAAGGTCATGGTAAGCCTCTGGGTAGAATGCAGTTGGGATGCAACCAGGGGCTCTACAGGCGGCAATGATTGGATTCCTTTAGCCTTCATATCCTCACAACCAAATGCTGAACCTCCTTTGACTGGGATCACAGATGAAAGAGGCTTCTTCCAACAGTGTGTGATTTCCTCCAAACACTGAGCTGCCTGCTGTCTTTGGCAGTCATTCCCCTCAGAGCAGGAGGCTGTTGCTTCAGCCTGTATAGAAGGCTACGTCGGTAGTGGCCAATGTTGGGGGTCAAGCTGACCGAATAAAACCTCACAAAGGAGCCAGCAGCTGGTTTGCTGGAAGAGCTTTGTGCTTACTGTTCTCAAACAGCAAGTCACAGCCTAAAAGTTTTCAGCTAGCCTGATTTGGTGTGATGGCCAATTGCTGGACTAGGGAGCTGTCAGTACGTGTGACTAACATTTATTGACAGACTAATAGTTAAAGCAGTGGGTGTGCTGTGGTTCACTGACTACTGTTTGGTGACAGACTAGGAACTCGCCGGTTATCTGCGTGGTGGCAGTTTAGATGGCAAATTTTTAACGTTCACGCTCTCCCTATGGTGAAGAGACCGCCAAGCATCCACAACCTGCATAGGTGATAGCACCAAGCGACCAAGTTGTGAGCTCAATCGGCAGACAGTTAAGCTAAGCACCAAAGTATGCAGTGGCTAAAGAAGAACTTTTTGGCTAAAGCAAGAAGAGTTTTTAGAATGACTGTGTGATGCAGTGCCTCATTTATATAGACGCAGAAGACGTCTCTCCTCTAGGCATCAGCATCACAGATGCCAGCCAATCATGGCTGGTGTAATGAAATAGGAGTTTTCTGAGGGCTATACAGATACAGAGCGAATGAAAGAGAACCTGACATTTTCCATCTCTGTCAGGATTGTACATTTTCCCAGCATGCCATGGGGATGAGGTGGGAGCCTGACTTCAATCAGTACCCAATGCACACAAAACCTTGGCACACTTTCAAAATAAACACAGAGTATCTTTAATTTTTCTAATCAATCCATCAAGGATCAGGGGGAAATGGTAACTAGAACATGTGCACCAAAAACACAAATAACTTTATGAGGTGTACCTCTTATTGTCAGCAGCAGGCAGAGGCTGGCTGGGGGGCGTCTTCCAGCGGACCTTGTACTTCTCCTCCATCATACTATGGCTGAGAGAGATGAGGTAGCGCTCCAGGATGACCAACCGCTGCCGCAGGCGCTGGGCGGAGAGAGTGCTTTTGGCCATCTGAGCTGAGAGCTTCTGCTGATCCTCAACCAGGACCAGCAGACAGTCTTTGAGCTCCGTCTCATCTAAGCACACAAAAAAGTGAACATTTAACAATATCGCAACAACTAAATACCAACAGAAAAACTCTAACAATTACGATACTAATAATACACAAGAAGGTTTTTTTTTTTATATAATGATACACATATAACTCTATGATTGAAAGTAACTTGTCTGAAAGTTCTGTGTGCTGACCCTGCAGCACTGCGCAGGAAGACGAGATGGTCCAACATAGCATGTCTAAAATCCACTTAAGCCGTATGTAAGCCAAAGTGACCTGAGGTCGAATGAGACGCGCTAAAATCAGCTGTGTTCTTCTGTCAGAACAGATGATCAAACCATATTGTGTTAAGCCACAGCTAGCTTGTACCTGCTTGGAAAAGTCAGAGTAAAGAGAGGGGACAAACACAGTGGCTTGCAAAGTATTCCCACTCCATGAATTTTTTCACATTCCAACAAATGCTGCACAGCCACAAATGTATCATTATCACAGTATTACTGTACACAATATCTGTACTGCCACATGACTTCTTAATCTGCAATGAATAACAGATATTACTGAGATTAAGTTACACATAGGCAGACACCATCTACTAATTAGGTGATAATGAAGGTATCTGGTCACACTGAGTTTCATTTAGAAATTTGTACTTATAAAGAAAAACTTTAAAATTGTGGCTGCACAGTGGCGTAGTTAGTAGCACGGTGGCGTAGTTAGTAGCACGGTGGCGTAGTTAGTAGCACGGTGGCGTAGTTAGTAGCACTGTTGCCTTGCAGCAAGAAGGTCCTGGGTTCGAATCCCAGCCCGGGGTCTTTCTGCATGGAGTTTGCATGTTCTCCCCGTGCATGCGTGGGTTCTCACCAGGTACTCCGGCTTCCTCCCACAGTCCAAAGACATGCCTGTTAGGTTAATTGGTCTCTCTAAATTGCCCTTAGGTGTATGAATGAGTGTGTGCTTGGTTGTTAGCGTGCTACCCTGCGATGGATTGGCGACCTGTCCAAGGTGTAACCCGCCTCTCGCCCATAGACTGCTGGAGATAGGCACCAGCTCCCCCGTGACCCACTATAAGCGGTAGAAAATGACTGACTAACTTTAAAATTGTGCATCTGCTTTTCCTGCTACTGCTACACTTATGCACTACTTTGTTGTTGGTGTGTCACATCGAATCCCAATAACATACATTTAAATTTGTGGCTGTAGATTGGCCAAATGTGAAAGTTCAGCTGGTGTGAATACTTTCAGAAGGCACTGTATGTTCCTTCCATGGATTCAGACCAAAGCTATCACTCGTCACTGATCTGATTTCCATAGGGGGGCTTAGATGTGGGTTGCATCTGCTGACACAAACATGTTTCACATATCTGACCACACAATTGAGCAGGAAGTGTGCCGTTTGAACTATAAGCATCAATAACAGAGCACTGATGGATCCGGTTACACTGACTGTAATATCAGACTAGGACGATGTCCAGGCTCAGTCAATAAAAAAAGAAAAAGAGAGACAAACATCCATGAAGCTGCAAGTAAACCCTGTGTTTACTGGATAGGCAGATAAGGCTGCCTGTACCCCTAAGCAACCCTTATCTCCTCTACCCAAAACACCGTCCCACCCAGTTCCTTGAATAAACACACCCCGCTTTGGACTACACTGTAAGGCCCACTAAGAATACGCTCTGCGGGGTAAAAATAACCGCTCGGATAGGCAGAGCGCAAGTTGTCATTTCAGAGTTTCCACCACTCACTTGCCAGCAAAACACACGCTCATCAGCAGAGCCCGACAGACGTGAAACTGATAAACAGAGTGTTGAAACAGTGAGCATACTTAGATCTAGTCGACATTTAGGTGTTGTGAAACCAGCTGCAGTCAGCAGTGTATCAATTACCTAACTTGGAAACAGAAAGGTGTAAAACAACAAGATGCTCCGCGGGAAAGCAGAACAGTTTGGAAATAGCGGACAGCAGTCGGATTTATCCCCCCCCCCCCCACACACACACACAAAACAAAACAGAACATTTATACCTGGCTGCTGGCCCCAATCCCAAGTCTCGATGATGGAGTGATGCGCAGATGTTGCCGTCTCCTCCTCTTCCTTCTTGTCTTTATCGCTGGGTTCATCCTTCTTCTGACCACCAAAACAATCAGTGCAATCTTCTACAATATCCAAAATTGATAATATGAATAATTAACAAATGCAAATAGTAACTAATAGTACTCATAAGTAAATCTGACCTCCAGATAGGTCCCAAATGTGACAAAGCAATACCTGTGTGAGCTGATTCTTCCCCATTAAAAGTTATTTCTTCATCTTTCACCATCTCATTCCACATCTCACTCAGCCCCTCTGGGGAGAAGGCCCGCTACCAAAAATGGAAAAGCAATAAAGATTACACAGTGAATTTTTTCCAATACATAAAATAATTTACTAAAAACTTTAAAACTCTCATATTTATTCCATTCCCATATTACTATAAAGATTTTCAGACATCTAGTTAATCCAGTTAATCTAGAGGACAAGAAAGCGAGAGAGAGCAAGAAGTTTAGCAGATAACAGAAAGGCTGAACGCATGACACAAAGATTTCTACATTTCTTTCCACCAGACATGCTAGTGTTGAATTAATAGTCAGCCTTTTGGAAATCCCAACTAATGTAAGTATCTACATTTTCTAGGAAAACCCGAAAGTCAATGCTGTTTTTGTAATGATAGCTGCGCTATCCGCATTTTATATTTTAAACAAAGGTCTCATAACACATTATTTTGTCTTGGTTTTAAAACAGTAAAACCCTGCAGGCATTCTTACATAAACACTGATGTTGAGGTTCTGCTCCTAGGGTAAATAATGGGATATGGCAGGAACTATATGGGACATATGTGGGATATGTGGGGAAAACTATTTTAGAATGCTGTTCTTACAATAAAACTGTATTCTAATTAACTAGATGTGTGTTTGCATGAGCTGCCAGTCAGCACGTTCTCTGAAGGATCTAACTCCTTAAATGTCAAAAACACTGACATTCAAGCAGGCAACTTTCCAAAGCTTGACTGAGCAGTGAAGACTGCTCTGGAGAAAGGAAAACATATCATCCTTCCCTATTTTAAATTCAGATTAAAGGGTCCAGACCAGTTTTAAAGTTCAGACAGGCATTGATTGATGCTGTTGAGAACCCAAATCCCCCTCTGCACCCTGTTCCTCAGCCTGTAACAGCCTGCCCAGATGTCTTTCATGTAAGCCAGTGACTCCAGGCTGAGTTTGCCTTACAGAAAACATTTGCCTTCATTAAAAACTACTTTAATTAGGGCTGAAACAATTAATCAGATGAATCAATTATTGAACTAATAACTAATTTATTTATCGAATTATCGTTAACTGGAACATGCAGACTCTAAAACGCGCCATTTGCTGAAAGACTAACCCACTCAGAGCAATAATTAAGTCAAAACTTTACAAAAATATAAACATTTTGCATTTAGTTTTACCTCCACCTGGTTTAAATTCTGTGAAAAATCTACTAAGCAACTTTTGCTATCCAAATATTAATTGCTTAATCAAAAAAATAGTCAACAGATTAATGGCTTAGCAAAATAATCATTAGTTGCAGCCCTAATTTGAACAAACTGAACTGAATTGCACTGAAATTATAGGACGTCACATACTGACACGAAACCTTATTTAATGCAGTAACTCATGGAAAAGAAGCCCAACCAAGTATTGAATGCATAGAAATTAATTAATTTTTCAAAACCCTGACATTCCTGGTTAAAAATATCATTTTTCATTCATCTGAATATTCTAATTTTCTGAGACACTTAAATTTGGGTTTTAATTATCTGTAAGCCATATTCATCAAAATTACAAGAAATAAAGGTTTGAAATATTTCACTGTTTAATGGTGCTACACTACCAGCCAAACGTTTAGACACGTTTTTGTCATTCAGTGGCTTTTATTTATTTGCATTACTTCCTACATTGTAGTTACATACTGAAGACATCAAAACTATGAAGCAAAATATATGGAATAATGTAGCAAAGAAAAATAAATCATGGAAAACAATTGATAGGATACAAAGAATGTGGCTACAAATGAAATTATGAAAGAAATTATTGCTTACATGGAATTTATTCCTATCCTGAAACATTGTATTCAAACTAAAGGTTGGGATTTATTACATTTTCCACCATCTGATTATGGTTTTGAAATAAAAGCTGAATTGAATTAAATGGTTTTCTATTTCTTTACCAAGAATGCCAATAAAAGTAGTGGCCCCTGTACCGTACTGTATCAGGGGGTGGACAAGTGTGATTTCTAGCCTGATGATCACACATGTGGCTTGTGGTATAAATCAGTTTTGGACATAATAACAAAACCAGCATTGAGACACTGATTGTTTGACATATTGCAACATAGGCTGACAAGATTATGGGAATAAAGGGCTTTTCTAGAACCAAACCTGGCTTTGCAGTAATTTTAAAGTAGCACATCACAGCAGGGAGTTAAAGTCGATGACTTTATTCAAAACAGCAACAGAATCCGATGATCTGTGCAGCATTTATCATCAGTGCCTTGTTTTGATCACATACCTGCAAGTCTAGCTTCAGCCATTTGTCATGAAACCTCAGCTGAGTATCCAGGGTAAAAGACAGAGAAGGCATCTTCCCCTCTTCTCTCCTGGCTGCAAACGCAGCCAACCTGCAACATGTGGAAAGCTTTGTTATATATGTTAGATTCACAAAAGGGGAGCAGCAAGTTCAAAGACCAGCCAAGCTAAGGGTCAAGTCAGAGGTGCCAAGTTTTTATTGGAGGTTGGCATGTGGTGGGGGTGAGAGTGATGTTAACAATGCCCTTTTTTTACTTATTAAAGAAGTGAAAAAATTTTCAGGCAGCAGAATTGGGTCTTCGTGGTTTAATCTAGGACATTAATTCCATATTTAAGGTACATGCTTATTCTCTCCCTAACTTTGGAAGTCCATGTTCATCAATTCCTCAAAGTACAAGACCTTCTCTGAACGCCCGACTAATGACTGTGCTGCCACACATTCGGACACCATCACCCTGAAATATCCAGATGGAACTAAGCGACTTACTGATCACTGATGGCAGCACACAGCAGTGAGATTTCTGCTGACATGGGGTGAAAGCAACAACCCCTCTCTTTAACACTGATAACACCAAGGAGATGATTTTGGATAGAAGGACAAGGAGGACACAAAGCCTCAATCATCAGAAGGCTGAAGTAGAGAGCAATACCAGCTTTAGAAAGAGAGCGAAGAAGTAACTTATACAAAGGTTGTATCATCTAGAGCAGCGACTCCTAAATGTTTCAGCTTCCGATGCACAAAATAGTGGAAAACAGCAGAGGACACTTATGACTCCAGCAGGTGTTGTCCAATTCCCCTGTTCACCATTCCCTTTTTCAGGTACGGAAAGGAGCCATCTGTTCGAAGCGCTCCATGCATGACATGAATCAACATGGGGACCAACTTTGACACATGACAATTAAAAGTTACTTTCTATTTTCTACTCTAAGGACATGTCATATGACTCCAATGAATAATATCTCCCATCTGGAGGTTCCTCAGACCCATTTTGGTCTGATCTGGCATCATACACCACAAGAGTCAACCGGACCAATTGGAGAACAGGAACAGAACCAAAATTAAAGGAAACGGGGTGTAATATAAAGATTTTAGATTTTTTAATGACTATGTATTTGTAACTCATTTAAACACAAACAACTCTAAACTAATAACCAAATGTTTAAGTACATGAGAACAAATTGGTTTTTTTCAACGTATGACGGGAGGAAACAGCCACATGTAGGTATGAATAGGGGTAAAAATTGGCAGAAAGGAGAAATGACCAGACCATCGATCAAGTGTCCAAGCACGTTAATTAAACGGGGGTACTACGAGAAAAAAAAGCATCAACAGACAATGAATCTTATCTATTTGCAAAGACGATATAAATCGTGATTAACCCACGTTTTCCAGACACTTTTCTTTCTTTTGCCTCATCACTTTCTCCAGCCTCTTTTTGTGAGCTTTAGAATCTCAGCTGTTAAAAATATGCATCAACTTCAGGAATCACGAGAGCAAGACTTTATAAAACAGGCTAAAAATACTAATGGCACGTGGAATTTCAAAGCTTGGCGCTTGAAACACAATATCCAAACAAACATTGCATCCAAGGAGTTTGTTGTGATCGTGATATCGTACACATTTATAGGGTGATGACTGTGATTCGATACATTGAGCAGCTCGAATCTTTTTTAGCATTTATACCATGAATGTTTGTTATTTAGTTAAAGTTCTGAAAAGGACCTCAATACCTTACACTTTAGGAAGCACTGATCCAGAAAAAAATT
The DNA here is from genome assembly GCF_021462225.1 of Girardinichthys multiradiatus. Lineage (NCBI taxonomy): Eukaryota > Metazoa > Chordata > Actinopteri > Cyprinodontiformes > Goodeidae > Girardinichthys > Girardinichthys multiradiatus. The sequence goes on along the minus strand of NC_061802.1, from coordinate 39,594,050 downwards.
ATTGTATCTGTGATACACTGAGGCCTCTCTGAAGCATCTGCAGAGTGATCAGGACCTTTAGAGAGAACATCATATTTGCACATTCACAAACAGCAATTTGGGAAAAACGCTTTCCATATTTAGAGTGAGACCTTAGTGGATAGAGCGAGAATTGCCAACCCTGAGCTAACACTTAAAGACCATGATATATAATCACACCAGTTGTAAACAACTGGGAGCATTTATCATTTGTTGAGCAAACACTGAACTGTATCAGCTCGGAATTCAATGACAGATATAAACACAGTAACATCTGACAAAAGTCAAATGTTGCTATAAGCAAAAACAGAGAACGAATATTATATAGCCTTAATATATCTGACATAAGGCTCTAGACAAAGCTTTTAGCCCTCATATGTGAACTATAGGATGCGATAATACCTTCAACCTAATGAAAACACTGACACACACATATATATATATAAGCTGTTTACGTTACTTACGACTTCATGAATGTCCCCGTAATTTAAGGCCAGAAATATGCCGCTTTAAGCCTACATGGAGCACAGGCAAGCTGTTAATGCTAGCAAAGGAACAGCGGTTTTCGCCCTGTTAGCATCTGTGAGAGCAGACACTCTTCCAGCGGCTAACATCGTCCTGTGACACAGCATCACCACAGCCGTAACGCACTCTATACCACCGGCTAGCATTCGCTTTAGGTCAGGGACTAGAGGATCTAACCAATTCAGCGGCTAACCAGCTAACATTTACACAGCGCTAGCTTCCCGTGGCTAAACTAGCTTCCGTCATCCAGGCATCACTGCAGACCTGACGCTGTAACGAAGCGGGACACCGCGTTCAGGACAGTCTAGCAAAACAACGCAAATTCAAAACAAGATATTCAAAAATTACCTGCGGTCACTTCTCAAGCTATTCTCGTCCCCACAGCTGCTTTACTGCATTAACAAGACGTTCATGATGGTTTGATTGACGGATCGTGGACAGTGGAAGGAGGCATGGAAACAAATTACGTAGTCCTGACTGCTAGTTTAAGTGCGATAGATCTGTTTCACCGCTACTCCCGGTGTGAGGTTCGTTTAAGCTCGGCTTCTCCTCCGCCCGCGCACCGTGAGCAGGCGAGAACTAAATCGTGCGCCGCCTTTCTATTCGGGGGCGGGACCTTGAAGAGGCGGAGTTGACCTGGATCGAGGGAAAACTGCCCACTGGATGGCGCTGTTGCTCGGGATGAAGTATTCTTACAGCTTCATGTCAGCGTCTCAAAGCACAGTAATGGCCGATGAGTCTGGATTGTCTGGTGCTACGCTGGGCATAGCAATAGCTGCAATATCAAGCTTTATTAATGGCTCTACTTTTGTGCTGCAGAAAAAGGGAATACTGCGTTCTCGTAACAAAGGTAGGGAGGAAACAAGTACAGACAGGGTCCCAAAATACGTGACATCAGTCAAATGTGTTACAAAGTTGAGTGAAGTCTCACAGGCAATGCTGGTTGTCTCGCAGGATGTTCATACCTGATAGATGGGGTGTGGTGCAGTGGTACGCTGTGCAGTGAGTATGACGTCTGTTCACTTCGGATGCAAGTTTTATGTGGGAAGTCGATTAAGAATGCTGTGCCATGTACCTTAAAGCTTCTTGTTCTCAGCTAAATGGTATGTACGTGTCTCTCAATGGCTTCTTAGTGATCATTGGTCAAGTCGGAAATTTTCTGGCGTATAACCTGGCCCCTGCTGTGATAGTTACACCTTTAGGGGCCCTTGGAGTACTATTTGGGTAAGTAAAAGTAAATATTTGCCAAATTGGTGGTGGCAGCATCATGCTGTGGGGATGCGTTTCTTTAGAGGGCACAGGGAAGCTGGTCAGAGTTAAACAGGTTAAATACAGGGCAATCCTGGAAGGAAATCTGTCAGACGTTTTATAGACATGAAACTGGGTGGAGGTTCAGCTTCAGCAGGACAAAGAACTTAAACATTCACTCAATATCTAAGATACACAGTTACTATATCATCAATTTCAGAGAAATGTTCTGTGATGTTCTCTCCATGCCACACTTTCTTATTTTTTTACTTGGGACAAACACTCATCTGTGTGATCAATCCTGTTTATTAGCTTATGACAACAACAAAATATCAGTTAATGTCTTTACAGTTATTTTTGGCAACATGACGAGATAGTGGGTTTAAATTAAAACACATACCACATTTTTCCGGTTCTTTTGTAAAACAAAAATTCGAGAAGAATAAATTCTTCTTGAAAAATGTGATTACATTTTAAGGGAAATGAATGCTTTTGCGACACTGTAAAATGACACGAGCACTTTCTGGACTCCATATATCTGTACACTGCAGTAAGGTTGTTGTTTGTTTGTGATTCAGGGCCGTGCTGGCTTCCTGGATCCTGGAGGAGCACTTAAACATCCTGGGAAAGCTCGGCTGTATAATCTGTTGCTGCGGCTCTGTCGTACTGATCATTCATGCCCCTAAAGCAGTGGAAACATCGAGAGAGGAGCTCGAAGAGAGGCTGTTAGATCCAGGTGAGGAGTTTTCTTTTTTCGCTTTACTAACACTTTATGATGTGCACATGAAATATAGTGGAACGTGTTGCTCACGGTTGACCTTTTCATCCTCCAGTGTTTGTAACTTATATCCTGCTCGTTGTCCTGCTGTTGATCACTCTAATCGTGTGGGTCGCTCCAGCTCACGGCACATCCAACATCATGGTGTACGTCGCCATATGTTCGCTCCTGGGAAGCTTCACCGTTCCGAGCAGCAAAGGACTGGGCCTGGTGGCCCATGATGTGTTTGGTGAAGGACCACCAAACAGCAGAGCCCTGGCTCTCTTCCTTGTCCTGCTGGGGGTGCTAGCTGTCAGCATCCTGATTCAGTTCTTCTTCATCAATAAGGCCTTGGAGTGCTTCAGCTCTAACATATTCGAAGCTATATACTACGTGACGTTCACGTCCACTGTGATTTTTGCTTCTGCCCTTCTGTTCAAGGAGTGGACGGAGCTTACAGTTACCGACAGCCTTGCCATGCTCTGCGGTTTAGTAACAGTGTGTGTAGGAGTGATCTTACTTCGAATTTCCCAGGAAACTGTGATTACCTGGAAGGAGAAAGAAGGGCAGAAAAAGACAGACTGATTGTGCCACACTGCATTTTTTTCTAGCATACAGATTCAAGTGTCTTCAAGTGACCAAACCTACAAAATGCTATCTTTGACCACATAAATGTGAGGATGAAAGCAGTGATTACAAGCAGTGATTTTGACACTACAACCACAGACTTAAATGTATTTTATAACATAAACTAATGTAAAGTACTGCCAAATGATGAAGTGGAAGACTCGATGAAGCAGGCCCCACATCATGATGCTGCCACTGCCGTGTTTTACCATGGGGATGGTGTGTTTAAGGTGATGTGTAATGTTAGTTTTACTGCCCACCTAGCCTTTTCTTATGTTGGCCAAAACATTCAGTATTTGTGTCATCTGCACCTGGGACCACAGGTTTGCCACGTCGACTACAGGGCTTGAGGCAAACCTTAAATGGGACCTCTCAACAATGGCTTTCTTCTTCCCATTCCTCCATAAAGGGTGGATTTATTTATACAAATCAAAAAATGCCCAGTTGGTATGAACATTCAAGATACTGTCGCTCTTTATGTTCAGTCTCAATATCAGCCAGGTAGTCTTAATGTTATGGCTGATTTATATGTTTTTCAGTAGTTTAACAAAAGCTGGAATTCAGTTTGATTACTTAATTCCAGAATTAGGTAGTTGTACTGTATAATGACCCCTAATTTTAATGTAATAATATGCAGCATTATTTTCACTGCTATTCTAACTTTACCTGTCAGTTCACTCCAAGTTGGTCGCTATGCTGCCACCATTAGACTGTAAGCAGTGGTAGTAAAGTGGGTCCTAAACCAATAATTCTGTTTGGTTCCTCTACCGAGTTTCCCCACAGGGCACTCAAAGGGGCCGTACATAAGTTACCTAGTCTTGGACTTGGACTGTGCCTTTCAACTGGGTCAATTCACCTCATGATTCTTGAGAACCGGTGTTGCATGAAAGATAAGCAGCAACTGTCTTTTCAGTCAGATGAAGGGATTTGTCAAACTGATTGTTTACTCCCTAGTTGTTTATTAACATGATTAATGTTGGAGCAGGTCATAAATGGTTAGTTATTAACATGCTTTATTTAATTTTAGTACAATGCCAGGTATGATTATTCTTACTAACCTTTTATTGATTTTAAATGTAATAAATTAATTGAAAAGCTTCCGCTGTGAGATTATTATGGGTTGTCTTATTACAGTGAGCATGAATGTCATATGTGAACTTTTAATGATTCTTTTGAATGAATCATTCATTTTCTGGGGTAGAATATTCGTACAAAAAACAACTTTTATGACTTTTAATACACAAGAATCAGGTTCACAGTTTTAAATGTTATTCTGGACCCGTCTGGTCATCACAGGTTATGTTTATACATTCAGGCACAATAATATACATACATCCCCTCTAATATCAGCTTAAATGTCCCATAGCAAGTTGTACCTCAACCATGACCTTTTGCCTTTATTCTGATATTTAACAGAGTTCATTTAAAATGTTTTTATTTATTTATTTTTTTGCAAAGACACATTTTTAATAGATTAGAGGTTGTTTGCAGAAGATGTACTCTTCTGCTGTATATGTTCCACAAACGCGTTTTGATGTGTGTTTGTGGGTTCATAGTTAAGTTAACTCAGGGTCTCAAACTCCACTCATCGAGGACCAGTACCCTGCAACTTTTAGATGGGTTTCTGGTTTAACACACCTGGATAAAATGGCTGATTTGTCTCCTCAGCATGTCCTGCAGATTCCTTCCAATGACCTATTTATTGCATTCTGGTGTGTTAAAGCAGAGATGGATCTAAAAGGTGCAGGACACCGGCCCTTGAGGACCAGAGTTTGACCAGAGTTTCTAGTGGAAATTAATTTGAAGAATTTGGAGGCACCTGTTATTTAATCCATTTGGTGCAAGACATGCACCTTGAGACGGATGCTCCAACCACGATGCTTGACAGTTGGAAAAGAAGTTGTCTTTCTTTCCTGGTTGACAGCCTCTCAGTCTGTGTTGGTAAAACATACATCTCTTTGACAGAAACTGCTGCTCCAGTATTTTACTGTGCATGGTAAATTTAGCCTTGGTGTGTTCTGGATTGTTCTTGAACATCCCAACATCTCAGGGTGACAGTTTGTCTCTTCCTCTAGGCCTTGTTAAAGCAGTAACACATCCAGATAATGTCTATCTATGTATAGTTGTTTGAACGGATATTCTTGGAATCTGTAGTTGAGAAATGGGCCCAAAACACTTTATGGGAATGCATATCAGCTCTGCCCTGGTTTGTTGTGTCAATCAGCGCACTTACAACACATTTGATGTGTCCCACAGTGAGACAGATTAGGTCAGCTATTGGAGGTTTTATCATCACTGTTGTCACTTCTCAAAAGAAAAGTTTTGAAAAGGATCTTATGTGCCATAGCTTGGAGGGTCAGGCCGCAGTTCAGATGCTGCTAGTGTGAGTTCTTTAATAGAAAATGATACGGCTGTGTTTTTGAATGTGCATCTTATCTCACTTGTGCGAGTGGCCCTTAACCAACATAAGGAACTCTACAATGGTCCTTCTCAAGTCTTCAACAAGTTCCTTGGACTATTATTCTTGTCTGATAATTGGTCAGAAAGGGGGGGGCTTTTTATGCTAACAAGGAGAAACAAGCAGCTTCAATCAATCATGATCACCAAGCAGAGGTTTAAAGGCCTCCACTGTCTGGTTTATTACATCTAGGTGAATGTGTGCATATTTGAGCCTGTGTGTATAAATTTGACCAGCCTGATCTATAAGCAGACTTTGCGGCTGCTTGGGGTCCCCATAAGGTGCAGGCCGCCAGCCATATTTAATGATACAGCTGGCTGGGGTTGTATTCCCCAGATATAAAAATCCAGTTTGAGTTGTTTCTAATAAGTAAAATCAGCTAAAACAAGAATTACATACAGCAATGGGCCCAATCACATGTAGTATGTTAGTATTGGGGATTTTTTTGTCTATGTGTGACATACAAGTGCATTTTGAAATAACTCCTCCCAAAATGGATCTATTATTGTTCCATTAGGGAAATAAAATCAAAACATTCCTGTTAGTTATTTACAACCAGATTGTTTATCATCAAAAAGTGCACATTTAACTTGGCTTGATTTATGGATTTCAGTAGTTGTAAAAAACTAGCTTTTATGAAGCATATTGCATACTGTGTTTGAAGACATTAGGTTATAGCTGACCCATAGGTGAAAAACCCCTGCAGTCACAACCAAGAACTTATAAAAACACCAGCTTCAGTGGAAAAAAAGCGATATTGATATTGCATAGCAATGTAGCTCATTGCTACAATGAAGAGGTGACTGTGTCTCAGTGGGAAGGTGCAATCTGAAAGTTGTGGGTTTGATTCCATCTTCCTCCTGCCACATGTTAATATGCCCCTAAACAAGGCACTTGACCTCAGGTTGCCTACTGTGAGTGCCATTTTTAATCCAACATGAATTGTTTATTTAGTAAAAAACTGGAGTACAACATTTTTGGTTCAAAATAACAAGGAACCAAGTTGTTGAGTTCCATGAACAGAGTCAGTGTGTTGTTTACTTTCAAAAGCAAACTTACTGTCACTTACCTTGTCAAAACACTGCAACATATTGAAAACAATCGTCCCCTTTATCATATGATAACATGAAACTGTTCTATAATATTTATCCATTGTAATATCTGATTTATTTTTATTTTCGTGTCACAAGCCCAGTATATACAAAAAAAATGGAAACTTTATAGTTATATATAACCAACATGTGTAACGCATTTGTTAAGATAAACTGATTTACTTCAGTCATTTCCATGAAAGACAGTCTTCAGTGTATTACAAACTAATACAATTGCCTATGAATTATTTGTTACACCGCCTTTAACCAGCAAGGGGCTTTCTAAGCACATGAAATGGTAAATGGCCTGTACTTGTATAGCGCTTTATCAAGTCCCTAGAGACCCAAAGCGCTTCACACTACATTCCACCCATTCATACACACATTCACACACTGACAGTGGTAAGCTACATTGTAGCCACAGCTGCCCTGGGGCACACTGACAGAAGTGAAGTGAAGCCAAATGAACCCTATTACAAACTCGTACTTGTCATCTTCTGCTTCGTCTGGGACCGGGTCGCAGGGGCAGCAGACTCAGTAGAGACACCCAGAATTCCCTCTTCCCAGACATCTCCTTCAGCTCCTCCAGGGGGAGCCCAAGGCATTCCCAGGCAGGCCCAGAGACATAGTCCATCCAACGTGTCCTGGGCCTCCTCCTGGTGGGACACCGCGGGAGGCGTCCAGGAGGCATCCAATATAGTCGCACCAGCCCATCTCACCTGGCTCCTCTCGATGTGGAGGAGCAGTGGCTCTACTCCGAGCTTCTCCCTGTTCGCTCTACCGCCCCCTGTTGGCGGTCAGATGCCTCGGAGCCCTACCGGTCCTTTGGGACCCCGAAAACGGTCACACACTCTATCTAAAGACTCTTAAAGGAACGACTCTCAAACAGTTTCTAACTTTTAGCTCTTTTTAATCTAAATGAAGGCAGAGGAATGATTACAGAGATCAGCGCTGAGGCTCCCGTCTCGGACCGTCGCCGTCTGTTAGAGGATGACGAAGAGCCTTGATAGAAGGTCACATGTAGTTTTTATATCTGGCACTCCAATGCAATGGATGTGCTCTCCCTCAGTGATTATCAGAAGACTGTGTCACCATTGTGGTGTATATCTGTTAGATTGTATAGTACCGGGTGTCCATCCTTAATCTAAGTGTGCTGTAGCTTTCTAATCAAACCAGTTATACCAGCTGCTCCACCATCAAACCCAGTGCCCCAGCTTCAGGTCGTTCATGACAAACCTTAGGCCATTTATCCTTGTACTATATGTCTATGAGCATTCTTATCCTATTCTAACAAAAGGGAAACATTAGAACTTATATTTTATTTCACTATAGTATAAATGGGAAAAACAGCTATGAGCATATTAATAAAGGTTATTCCTAACATCCCGGACACCCTATGTCTAAGGGAGTGCCCAGCTACCCTACGGAGGAAGCTTATTTCAGTCGCTTGTATCCAGGATCTCAATCTTTCGGTCATGACCTAACGTTCTTGCCCATAGGTGAGGGTAGTAACGTAGACCAACCAGTAAATCAAGAGCTTCACTTTTCGGCTCAGCTTTCTCTTCACCACAACGGACCGGCACAGCGCCCCCATTACTGCAGCAGCCGCACTGATCCGTCTGTTGATCTCCTGCTCCATTCTTCCCTCACTCATGAACAAGACCCCGACATACTTGGACTCCTCCACTTGAGGCAGGAACTCCCCTCCAACCTGAAGAGGACAAGCCACCCTTTTCCGATCAACAACCATGGCCACGGACTTGGAGGAGCTGATTCTCAGCCCAGTGACTTCACACTCGGCTGCGAACAGCCCCAGTGTGTAAGGATTATGATTATTGATTAATTAATATTCATCAAGAATTATAATTTAAAATCATAATTTGAAAAAAATTAATTTCTTAACCAAAATGTATTACTTACGAATAGAAGTCCTCTGGTGTTGTGATTATGGGCTCAAAGCTCTTTAACAATTACAAATTATTAACCAAACCACAAACTGTCACTGTTTATTCAACCACTTCACCGAAGATGGAGGATCTTCGACCTTGTTTTGACAGATAAATCACTCTTGCAAATAAACACAAACGCTTCTCTTAATTATATATATGAAGATTTATTGAAGCTAAATAATCCTGATATACCATTATTCTGGCCCAAAACCTTCACCTAACTAACAAGCACCGTTCTACACAAAGGGAATAACAATGACTACCTATCTATAATAATAAAAGAAAAACATATGCGCATTTAGTGTCTATGAAGATCAAACCAGTAGTTTTATGGGCAAAATGTGTAATTTGGGTTAAATGGAAAGAAATCCTCCTGGTGCTGATGTCTCGATTCCAGCGATCAGCTGATAAAACGGTGGGGCCACGCCCCTTTAGCCACTATCAGCTGATCGCCCCAAATCTTGACAAAGGGTCATAATCTCTGAGGCGGGAACTCAGTGGAAAATCTCCAGCAATAAAACTGGAACAGAGAGTGGTCGGGCGAAGCCCAGACTGCAGTTTGCTTTGAATGAAAACATTTTAAAAGTCCAACTTCTAACTCCTGGCTGATTTGAGATCAGCCGGACCAAACATTAACCACGCACAATTCAGCACCAAATCAAAACACAGCTCAGCATAACATAATTCAATCAGTATTGCATGCAACATGTTAATACCTGAGATTAACTACTGGTGATCCTACATCACCTTAACTGCCTCATCCTACCCAGACCTCTAAATGCACCTATCCGGTTTAAAATGAAAAGAACGAAATTACATTGAGGTTGATTTCTGCTCTCCACCGGTTGAGGATGGGTCAGGTCTGAAGAAAAAGGAGGGGAGGGATCACATGTTCGTGATCAAATTAAAGAAAAAAAACGGTAATGTCCAGGAGGGGAAAAGATGAACCGTTAATCGACTGCATACACAAGGAGGAAAACTCATCTCCTTGGACATAGAACCTCTGTGGGTTTCCACCTGCGTCAGCTGTCGGCGAGGTCTTCGATCGGTAAATAAATCTCCTGATCTTCTCATATCAGACAGATTTCCAGCTTTCAAGCTCTTCCGGGAATGGCTTTGTGGAGCAAAAGTTCGCCCGCGAGCTCTTGTCTCTCCATATATGCGCTTCCGTTGCGCTGTCCTTTGAGACAGGCGGGAAATGGCACCGAAACTCTCCATCTCAGCCAGTTTATACTCCCAGTGACATCAGAGCTGCGACGTCTGTTGAGTTGCACATGTCAAAATGTGCGACCAAAATGGATGACCCCAACAAGTGCATGCTGTAGGTCTTGGCTAGAGGGGGCCAGCAGGACCACGTCATCTTCAAAAAGAAGAGACAAAACGTTCCTCAAACCAGACCCCCTCCAGCCCTTGGCTGTGCCTAGAAATCCTGTCCATGAAAGTTATGAACAGGACTGGTGACAAAGGACTGCCGTGCCAGAGTCCAACATGCACCAGGAACAGGTCAGACTTTCCGCCAGCAATGCGGACCAAACTCTTGCTCCGCTTGTAAAGACGCCGGATGGCCCCTAATGAAGAGTCCCCGACTCCATACTCCTGGAGCACCCCCCACAGGGCACGATGAGGGACTCGGTCAAATGCCTTCTCCAGGTCCACAAAACATGTCAACCAGTTGGGCGAACTCCCATGAACCCTTGAGCACCCTGTAAAAGGTGTAGTTTGTCCAGTGTGCCATGACCGGGACAAAAACCACACTGCTCCTCCTGAAGCTGAGGTTCGACTATCGGCTGGACTCCCCTTCCCAAAACCTTTGCATAGGCTCTACCACGGAGGTTAAGGAGTGTGATTCCCCTGTAGTTGGAACAAACCCTCCGGTCCCCCATCTTGTGAAGGGGGACTTCCACCCCGGTCTGCCAGTCCAGAGGCACTGTCCCCGACTGCCACACAATGATGAAGAGGCGTATCAGCCATGACAGCCCCACAACATCCAAAGACTTGAGGTACTTGGGGCGGATATCATCCATCCCCGAAGCCTTGCCACCACAGAGTTTTTTAAAGACCTTGCTGACTTCAGACTAGGTGATGAAACAGTCCAACTCCAAGTCCCCAGTCTCTGCTTCCACCAGGGAAGGCGGACGGCAGGATTGAGGAGATCCTCAAAGTACTCCTTCCACTGCCGATAATGTGCCCAATCGAGATCAGCAGCTCCCCACCCCCAATATAAACAGTGTTGGAAAGGCACTGTTTCCCTCTCTTGAGGCACTGGGTGGTTTGCTAGAATCGTTTTGAGGCCAACTGGTACTCCTTCCCCATGGCCTCACTATACTCCTCCCAGGTCCTAGTTTTTGCCTCTGCCACAGCCCGGGCCGCGGCAGGCTAGGCCTCACGGTACCCGTCAGCCACCTCAGGAGTCCCACAACCCAACCACAGCCGATAGGACTCCTTCTTCAGCTTGACAGCATCCCTTACTGCCGATGTCTACAAACAGGTTCGGGGATTGCTGCTGCAGCAGGCACCGCAGACCTTATGGCCACAGCTACGAGCAACAGCATCATCAATAGAGGCAGATAACAAAGTCCACTCAAAGTCTATGTCTCCAACCTCTCCCCGTGGGCCACTCCAGAGCAGAAGAGAGTCCAACCACTCTTGAGGGAGCTGGGGTCCAGAGCCTACGCTGTGCTTGGAGGTATAGCCCGACTATTTCTTGCCAATATCTCTCGACCTCCCACACAAGATCAAGCTCCTTCCCCCCCAGATAGGTGACATTCCACGTCTCTAGAGCCAGTTTAAACATCTGGAGATCGGGTTGTTGAGGTCTCCACCTTCGCCCACTGCCCAATCTTCTTTGCACCGGTCCCTCATGGTTCCCCATGCAAGTGGCGGACCCTCTGGTGGATGGCCTCTGGTCTCGTTTGGGCTTGGCCCAGCCGGGTCCCACGAGGAGTAACCTGGCCACCAGGCACTCGCGGACAAGTCCAGATCCCTGGCGTGCTCCGCCGTACCTTGTTCTAAACCACTCATTGTCTGACCCATCACCCAGAGTCTGTTTGCCATAAGAGACCCTCCCAGGGGCATTTAAGCCTCGGACATAGCCTCTAGGATCATTTGAGCACTCACACCACTCCACTATGTTAAGGTGGCGTTCAAGGTTTTTTACAAACTGATTGGCTGAAAGGCTTCAATGTTTTATGAAGCTTCATCTGGCCTTCAAAACTGTCTACTACTGCTATGGAGACTGTGACTAATAATAATGTCGAAACATTTATGTATTGAAACATTTGTGTTGTTTTTACGTTTATTCAAGCTTTTGTAATATTTGTTAGCGGGTTTGTGGGCGCTCTGATTAATGGAGTCGGCATAGTGTTCCCCCTTGGTTTTAAATTATATCTGTGGTACTGGGTTTCAACCTGCGGAGGGCACACAGTTCAATGGTCTCTGCCCTGATAAGCAGAAGAAGAGTCAACACCGGCAGTCCTCCAGTGGTCGCTATCGGTACCTGGTTGAAGGTGGAAAAAGCAGTATGTGACGGTCGTAAACAGAGCCGAGAAGCAGGCTGGAAAGTCGCTGTCCTCTCCCCGCCGCTGTACTCTTGTTTCAGGGGGAAAACAGCCGCCTTTGAGCAGGTAAGGGACGTCAGGACTTCCCGAACAGCGCTGCATGTCGTTGACGCTGAGTCCTATGGCTTAGCTAGCTGTGTTGCTAATAGTAGCTAACGTGTTGAGGTACCTATACTGTATCCAATGAAGTTAAGTCAAATTAAACTTTTAGGTCATCTGTCGAAGCTGCTTATTGGTAGATAATAGAAGTGTAACAAGAACCACTCGCGCATCTGCAGGTTAGCTTCCTAACAAGGCGCACCTAACGTGCCCAGGTTAACATTCCCATTAGAGGAATGCTACTTCCGGATTCCAAACTACTGAAATACATTCATTTACATAGCAGCTGACCGAGTTTAACAAGGCTTTGTGTCTGTGGCTTAATAACACTCAGACAACCGGTTGGATATGATCAGTCTCTCTCATGTCTTCGTATGGGATGAGGTGATAGAGGCTACTACATGTTCTTCAACGTGCTGCGCCCTAAATGGATTCCTCCAACGTGTCAGATTATGGTTTTCCGCTCTGTAATGTGTCTTGTTTTCGCGGTAGGTTCCTGCTGTATGGGTTGGCTGTGGCATCTGATCAGTGTTTTGTTGTTTTAATTGTGCTCTTCTGTCAGGTGGTCAGAGCTGCTCCTTCGGTCAGCATCTTCCCTGCTTGGTTTTAGATGTGAAAGATAACTCCAACACATCCAGTCTCATCATGGGTCAGGACCGGGGGAAGTATGATTTTTACATCGGCCTGGCTTTGGCCATCAGCTCCAGCATCTTCATCGGTGGAAGCTTTATCCTCAAGAAGAAAGGACTTCTGAGGCTGGCAAAGAAGGGATCGATGCGGGCAGGTACTGACCCCTTTTTCTGAACATCAGAACCACATCATGTCGGACATCACATTATGAATTTGCCAGCTGCCTGCCTTGAGACACTCCCTGTTGTTGATGTGGATCGCTGACACTCAAAGAGAAGTCAGAGCAGTCAGGAAACTTGGTTGTTGCTGATGTTTTACAGGCGTGTTTAAACCAGCTCATTAGTGCAGGGTGTGTTTCTATGTATTTGTGTGTGTCACCGTCAGTCTCATAAAGTCCTTGTAATCATTAATAGCAACATCTCACTTGACCTTTTCCTCAGATTTAAAGGTACCTCCTTAGTTTGGTTGGATAATTCAGTTTAGACATGTGTAACTTTGACTAGAAAAAAAAATCCAGTGGCTCATGCAGTTTAACAGCATGCTGCTCGTTTGGTCATGTCTCCCAACTAATGGCGTGTTACAGAGATTCAACAACTACTTAGCAGTGACCTAGCATAATAAACATTCTTTTGAGCCAAAAGGATTTTAAAATGGGCTGCACGGTGGTGCAGTTGGTAGCACTGTTGCCTTGCAGCAAGAAGGTCCTGGGTTCGATTCCCAGCCTGGGGTCTTTCTGCATGGAGTTTGCATGTTCTCCCCACGCATGCGTGGGTTCTCACCGGGTACTCCGGCTTCCTTCCACAGTCCAAAGACATGCCAGTTAGGTTAATTGGTAACTCTAAATTGACCTTAGGTGTATGAATGAGTGTGTGCTTGGTTGTTTGTGTGTTGCCCTGCGATGGACTGGCGACCTGTCCAGGGTGTACCCCGCCTCTCGCCCATAGACTGCTGGAGATAGGCACCAGCTCCCCTGCGACCCATTATGGAATAAGCGGTAGAAAATGACTGACTGACTGTTTATAATCAAACCCACAAGATTTTTATTTTGAGGATCACATGTATTTTCAAGGACAAATCCTTGATCCCTTTTTTGTTCAGGTCCAAGAAGAATTTACAAGTCCAGTTTTGAAGAAACAAACATAATTCCTTTTTAATTGCTGGTTTAGTTGCACTAGTCTTATTGTACCCACTTCTTTTGCAATAATGTTACCTGTGAAATGTGGTGGCATTTAATTGGAAGAGTGTAAGCTTTATTTTTGAAAGTCTGGAAAGTTACTGGGTAGCCCTACTAGGGAGTAGTGGTATGATATAGTAATGATCTAACTTCTTTAAGACCGAGTCTCCTGTTTTATAATGGTTTCTGTAAGATTTATTTTGAAACACCAAATTAGTCCCTTGTTGATCGCTGATTTAGCCCCACTGGGAAACAGAAACCTGTTCTAGTAATAATCTAAAACATATATGAGACTGAGTCTCTTATTTAGGGAAAAGTCAAATCACAGGAAGTGTACAAGTCCGAACAAACAGGCACTGTCTCAGGTGGTTTTGAAAAACATCTTAAAAAGTGAGCAGCAGCAAGGTCTGATGCCTCCTTATAATGGTTTTTACTTTGTTAAAACCATTATAAGGAGGCATAGATGTGCCTATGCTTCTCCATGCATTGCTATGGTAGGCACCAGTGAAGTAATGCATTTACAATGATGCTGTTTTTCAGGGCAGGGCGGTCATGCATATCTTAAAGAATGGCTGTGGTGGGCTGGTTTACTATCAAGTAAGTGATGATAGGCTACAGGTTATATTTTCAAGTTCCGTTCACATTTTGGCAAAGCTGTATGGATTCTTTTCAATCTGGAGCAGACAGCACTGCAATGTCTTACCACGTCTGGCTCTACTGCAACATGTTCTGAGTGTTTGCTGTTTTTTCAGTGGGTGCTGGAGAAGCAGCTAACTTTGCGGCATATGCTTTTGCTCCTGCAACCCTGGTCACACCTCTGGGAGCCCTCAGCGTGCTCGTCAGGTACAGATATCTCATTGCATGAACTTGACACTGGAACCTTTTGTTAAAAGCATCATGTAGTTAAGGCCATGTTATAACTGAAAGCGCCATGAATAGTGCTCCAAAGTTTTCCAGTACTTTCTTAGGTAAATGACCTGAAATAATACATAGCGTGGAATCTGTTTTCCAAGCATCTGCAATCCACTTTCTGTTGCCTCCCAGGTTTAAAATGACCATGACAAGCGTTTTTTGTTGCAGTGCCGTGCTGTCGTCATACTTCTTGACAGAGCGGTTAAACCTGCACGGGAAGCTAGGCTGTCTGCTGAGCATCCTCGGCTCCACCACCATGGTCATTCACGCTCCAAAGGAGGAGGAGATCGCAAGCCTCGAAGACATGGCCAAGAAGCTGGTTGACCCAGGTATGGAGAAAACCAAGCGGAACAAGTCCAATTTAGAAGGCAACTGTGACAACTTATTTTGTTTTATGAAAGTGCCTGGCAACATTTTGAGACATTAGTCACAAACTTCAATGTATTTATTAGGATTTCTTTGATGAATCAACATGAAGTAGAGTGTAACGGAGAAAAGAACAATGCATGATTTTCAAAATGATTTTTTTTTTTTTATATATATAAATCTGAAAAATTTAACTAGCATTTGTGTTCTCTCCTTTGAGTCAGCACTGTAAATCCAGCCTCCAGTAAAGCCGTTTAGGGTCGCTACCTGCTGGAAGGTGAACCTCCACACAGTTTCTTCTGCAGCCTCTAAGAGGTTTCCTTCCAGGATTGTCCTGTATTTAGCTCCATTCATCATCTTGGAGCAGCTTCCTTGTCCACACCGAAGAAAAGCATCCCCACAGCATGATGCCGCCACTACAATGTTTCATTGTGTGTTCAGGGAGATATTCAGTGTTCATTTTTGTCAGTGTTTTGCATTTTGTTCTTTTCTGACCAGAGCACATTCTTCCATGTTTCTTGTGTCCCCTACATCATGATCCTCAGGGTCCCCAGTGTCCTGCATGTTTTAGGATTTTCCCTGCTGCCACACATTTGACTTAACTGAGTGGGTGATTAACAAGCTTCATCAGCACTTGGAAGTACACTGGATTTTATTTAGGAGCATCAGACTTAAGGGGGTTCAATTACAGATAAATAGTACTTCACATTTGTATTTGTGAAAAAAAATACCATTTTCCTTTGACCTCAAAATTATACACTACTTTTTATTGGTTTAGCACATAAAACAAATTGAAGTTTGTGGTTGCAATGTGACAAAATGTAAAAAGGGATATGAATGCTGATGCAAAGGATTGTCCATTAAATGAATTTTTCCATTGTTTTTTCAGGGTTTTTTGTCTTTGCCACTCTCGTTGTCATTGTGGCTCTCATCTTCATCTTTGTTGTCTCCCCCCGCCACGGTCAGACCAATATCCTGGTCTACATCACCATCTGCTCCGTAATTGGGGCACTCTCAGTGTCCTGTGTCAAAGGGCTGGGCATCGCTATTAAGGAGGCTATTGCTGGGAAAAATGTCTTTAAAAACCCCCTGGCCTGGATCCTTCTTTTGGGTCTGGTGGGCTGCGTGAGCACTCAGATCAACTACCTGAACAAGGCTCTAGACATCTTCAACACCTCCCTGGTGACACCCATCTACTACGTGTTCTTCACCACGTCCGTGCTCACCTGCTCCGCCATCCTCTTCAAGGAGTGGGAACACATGGGCGCAGGCGACGTGATTGGGACACTCAGCGGCTTCCTCACCATCATTGTGGGCATCTTCCTGCTTCACGCCTTCAAAGACGTCAGCGTGAGCTTGGCGACCCTGGCCGTGTCCATAAGAAGGGAGGACCATGCCGCTCCTGCAGCTAACGGCACAGCCTCCCACAGCAACTACGAACTGCTGCACAGCGAGTCCACAGAGGACTTGGACAGGGGTTTGCCTTACGATAGCGTCTCCAGAAGGAATGGAGCATTGACTTCCTCGTTAGATGTTTAATAAACGTTTCTGGCCTCAGACTGAACCATTGCGTTGTTGATAGCTTATAACACAATGAGACAATCAACTGTGAGGGGAGAGGACACAGATGGACCAGTAGATTGTATTTGTTTTAATTTGCCTTAATTTACTCAAGACTGTCATATTCGGTTAACTTACCTGCATTCCTCTGTAGCTCTGTAAAGATTTTTTTTAAAGAAATGCTTTGTTACTTGTTGTAGATGGATTTTCACGCACTGACTTCTTTCTACGAATCATAAATACAAAACTAATATATTATGGGCTGAGGACCTACTGATAACTACATTCGACAAGAACTTCACTATGATTGACATTTTTTTATGTTTGAAGTCATTCAGAACTTTCCTGGGGGTGGGGCTTTTTACATAAAAATCTCTTGACAAAAAAACAGATTTGTTACATATTTATTGAATTAAAATGATTAAAAGATTTCAAACCCAAGGCACAGAGAATAATTTGCTTAACATTAGGATGAGCGCTATTTCTCAGTAATCGTTATATTTGAGCATGCATGTTCAATAATGTAGACGGTACAAAATTACCTTTTCTTCCTTTCTTAAAATAGGTTCACCCTTTAATATTCCACCACTGCAAACCCTTAAATACTCATAAATCTAATCTATTCTTTTCATATAAGGCACAAGTGAATACAAAACAAAAAAAGGCAAAAAGTGGCCCCTTATCGCAGTTAATGGTCCTTTCCTACTTAAGGCCTAACGAATATTGAGAATGCTGACAGTGTTTGGAACTCAGATGTGGTCCAAAGTACGAACAGAAGAACAGCAGCACCTCAGCTGCTGGCGAGCGACTGGTGGATCGGTGGCTGGAAGCAGCGGACATGTTCCACCGGCATGTTCTCTCCGTCTCCAGACTTCAGGTATTTGTTCAGGATGGCGAAGATCTCGTCGTTGAGGACCTGGAATTTGCGGATTCTGTCCACCATCTTCTTCAAGGGCTAGAGAAAACACATCCATACATGATGTTTACATTTCGTGCCTCCCCACAAATCCAATTGCATTTGTCACAATGAGTCAGTGAGTTGCAACATATTTCAATAAACAACAAATGGCTAAGATGTCCTGCAGTCAACAATGACTCAGCTTTGTTACAGATAAAAACAAAAATCTGGAGCACCAATAATTTACTGAGTCGTCATTCAGTCATTGACTAAAACAGAAGCAACTGGCTGACAGATGCAATGAGTAAAGGTTCCCGTCAGACTGATGTGATCTGAAAATATAGCTACAAACTGCTAAAAAATACTAGGAAAAAATATGGGATCTGTAAAGCACAAAAATAGTTTCTGTAAAGTTTTTTTTTTTTTTTTACGGGCTCATCGATAAAGTAAAACATGCAATATTTAAATAAAACAAAGTGGTCTTTTTTTGGTAGAGAAAAATAAGGGAGATTCAAAAGATAAAGTTAGTCTCACACATTGACATTGTAAAAAAAAAGAAATATGAATTCCACATTTGTTTCTTAAAAGTTTTCAATTGTTTGGTTTACAAAAAAACAACTCTGTCTTGCAGTTTTTAGGAGTGTTGTGTCATTCCTGAATGATTCATTCAGAGGGAGAAATCATTTGAATGAATTAACTTAATCGAATCACTTCATTATCTGTTTGGTTCCTTTCAATAGAATCCCGAACCTTCTGCACACCCGACAGAACTGCCGCCAAAGAGTGATCGCCAACTATTTTAATGAGCTGATTCTAGGGATTCAATACACTCAAAAGAAAAAAGAATTTAGCCAAATGAGGGTGTCCAGGTCTGCTTTGGAATAAAAATGGCTGGATGTCTATGGTCCTAATAACTATTACATTAAAATGACAGCAAATAATATGGTCCATAACGTTTTCTGGTTTAGGAAGATATTAATGTATTAGGGAAAATCCAACATTGGCAACATTTTTTGTAGAATTTGTACCAGTTCTTGAACTGCAGTTTAAGAAGTGCACAATTTATTAAATGGTCTGCAGCCCTCACCCCTGACCTTACTGTTGAAGTATTTTAAATTATGTGGCTGAAAGTCAGTCATGATAAATGATCTCAAGATATTCACCGAGAAACTGACTGGTCCACAGAATCTGCCCCTTTAACTCTCACCTGGCACAGATTGCTGATTGGAAAGTAACAATTCAATCCATCTTCGATTAGTGAACGCACCATACATGAGCACTAACAGGTCACACTTGTGTGAAGGTTGTTACTTAATGACGAAGACTCAAAGTTAGCAACTTTCAGTATCAGAGCGGTTTAAAACAAAGTCTGAGAAAGAAGAGAAATGCACGAAGCCTCTGGAAAGGAAGTTGTGTTTTCTATGGAGACAGGCTATTTCCAGACAGGGAGTGAAACTTCTCTAGATAACTCAAAGCTGAACATAATGCAGCAAAGTTGGTCAATTTTATCCATCTGAAGAGTCCAGTTCGAGGTTTCAGAAATGTATGCAATCTGCAATCTAACAGTCAAAGCAAGGATCTACTAGCTCCACCATACACACAGAACCTGGCCCAGTAATGCTAACTGTGTTTATAATGCTAAATGCTAATGTAACATCCAAAAGACAGATTCAAATAAAACTAACAATGTTGTTTATAAATATTATCATTCAGTCTAACTGCAGAGCTGATTAACAGCTCGCTCTTTAACAGACCGGTTTCACCTCTGCTCAGCAGATCAGAAATGTTTCCTTTCAATTATTAAGTTAAACAAAAATATCATTTATTGCACCTAGTAGAAAGAAATGAATTACACATTACAGATGTCACATCTAGAGGGTGATTGGAAATTTCCTCCATCTCTAATAAACTTTAAAGGTTGTGTTACTCATAAACTGTTCAACTCACCACACTCTTGATGATCTCATCCTTGCCGTCATGTTTCTGCACCTTGAGCAGGTGATAGCTGAAGTCAAGGATGTCAAATCGTCTTTGTTGTCCAAGGAGGGCGATTATCATGCAGCCTGCCCAGTGGAGGCCATCTCCAAAGCACTGCCTGGAGGAAGGAACAGGAAAGGGATGCATGTAAAAGTAAATATGTTGCATTTAACAGCTCATTTAATGGTTGAGCAGAGAGAAAGAGAGATCCTGCACTCACTCCACTGTGAACTCATTGGTTCCAACAGGGATACAGTAGACAAACTGCATGGCGCTCCAGAGGCGGTGAAACTCCACGCATTCGTCCACATGCATCACACCGTTACTAGGCAACGGGCCACGCCAGATCTGGTCGTCCAAGAAGCCTCGCACACGTGTGAGGATGACTTCGAACATAGACAAGCCACAGCAGAGCCTCTCTTTGGTCAGGAGGTCGCCTTCACGTGCAATGGCTATTTGCTGGAAGAAAAGGAGCAATATTCTTCATGTCATATGGCCACTTTGTCAGTGTTTTAAAAAGCAAGGATGATGCACCGATGTTGATTCTGCAACCCAGGAAATCTCTGGAGCTTTCCCTGCTGAAACATTTATGTTGGTTGTACCTGTGGTGTTCCGAGGCGCTCAATGAGAGGAACCATGTGCAGCGCTGTGTATTTAGCTTCCAGTCGCTTCATCTTGGTATCCAGGCGTTCCCCTTCTACACAGCAAGGAAAACACAAAGAACTCATATGACTTGTGCAGGAAAATTTCTAAACATTTTCTTCTGAAATCCCTCACATTTATTTATTTTAAAAATGGAAGAAAGACTCTACTCTGCTGTCAAAACGTTAGACAGTCAGACTTCAGACATTTACATCTGCAATATTTACACGGAATGTAAAAATTCATAATACTACTACTACTAATAATAATAATACAGTAAGTGCTCCTTACCGAAAATAAATGAATTGGAAAGAATCTGATGCTTACCTTTGACGTGGACTCGCGGCAGAATGTTTTGGAAAGGTGCAGCATGCAGCAAATCACAGACTTCCTCCTGAGACTGTGAAATAAGGACATTAAAATGTAAAAAAACTGCCGAAAAAAAAAAAGATGTAACGCCTTTATGTGCTGCATCCTAAATTAGCCAAATAGCATTGTGTTCCATACCAGGCTCTGCTCACTCAGCTGGCAGAACAGGATGGCGTTGCCCACCTCCCTCAGGTTCTGGAAACACACCGTCTTGAGCTCGGCATACTCGACAATGTCCTTCAGCTGGTGGTGGAAGAACTCCAGGATGCCTGAAACAACAATGCATGCATGTTTACCAGCTTTATACAATCATTCACAGTGCAAACTAAGCACAAGGATCTCTAAAACTAACATTCTGTTATTAATGACTAACTGGTCATCACAGGCTTTTTGCATTACTTAGTAAAGATGCCAGCGTTTGACAAATGTTCGTTTTAGTAACAATCCAACATTATGCAATCAGAAACTTCAAACCAGTTGTTTTTCTGATAGAAGAGCCATGTTTTACTCGAATCTAATTACTTATAAAACATTACCATGAGTCATTTTAAATATATACATACATACATAGGGGTGAAAGTAGTTTTAAATACTTGCCAGTACTTAGGGGCGGAGCTAGAGGGGGGTGCTGGGGGCATATATATATATATATATATATGCCTCCAGTGTTACTCTCATCTGTGGCCCCCTCGAGATCTCTCTCTCTCAGCAAAGTCCAAACTCAAACTAGTTAAAACGTATCAATATTTTACTTCAATGTAGGCTGTCTGTAGGCTGAAACAACAATGCATGCGTGTTTACCAGCTTTATACAATCTGTAATGTAGGCTGTCTGTACAGGTCCTTCTCAAAAAATTAGCATATTGTGATAAAGTTCATTATTTTCCATAATGTCATGATGAAAATGTAACATTCATATATTTTAGATTCATTGCACACTAACTGAAATATTTCAGGTCTTTTATTGTCTTAATACAGATGATTTTGGCATACAGCTCATGAAAACCCAAAATTCCTATCTCACAAAATTAGCATATTTCATCCGACCAATAAAAGAAAAGTGTTTTTAATACAAAAAACGTCAACCTTCAAATAATCATGTACAGTTATGCACTCAATACTTGGTCGGGAATCCTTTTGCAGAAATGACTGCTTCAATGCGGCGTGGCATGGAGGCAATCAGCCTGTGGCACTGCTGAGGTCTTATGGAGGCCCAGGATGCTTCGATAGCGGCCTTTAGCTCATCCAGAGTGTTGGGTCTTGAGTCTCTCAACGTTATCTTCACAATATCCCACAGATTCTCTATGGGGTTCAGGTCAGGAGAGTTGGCAGGTCAATTGAGCACAGTGATACCATGGTCAGTAAACCATTTACCAGTGGTTTTGGCACTGTGAGCAGGTGCCAGGTCGTGCTGAAAAATGAAATCTTCATCTCCATAAAGCTTTTCAGCAGATGGAAGCATGAAGTGCTCCAAAATCTCCTGATAGCTAGCTGCATTGACCCTGCCCTTGATAAAACACAGTGGACCAACACCAGCAGCTGACACGGCACCCAGACCATCACTGACTGTGGGTACTTGACACTGGACTTCTGGCATTTTGGCATTTCCTTCTCCCCAGTCTTCCTCCAGACTCTGGCATCTTGATTTCCGAATGACATGCAGAATTTGCTTTCATCTGAAAAAAGTACTTTGGACCACTGAGCAACAGTCCAGTGCTGCTTCTCTGTAGCCCAGGTCAGGCGCTTCTGCTGCTGTTTCTGGTTCAAAAGTGGCTTGACCTGGGGAATGCGGCACCTGTAGCCCATTTCCTGCACACGCCTGTGCACGGTGGCTCTGGATGTTTCCACTCCAGACTCAGTCCACTGCTTCCGCAGGTCCCCCAAGGTCTGGAATCGGCCCTTCTCCACAATCTTCCTCAGGGTCCGGTCACCTCTTCTCGTTGTGCAGCGTTTTCTGCCACACTTTTTCCTTCCCACAGACTTCCCACTGAGGTGCCTTGATACAGCACTCTGGGAACAGCCTATTCGTTCAGAAATTTCTTTCTGTGTCTTACCCTCTTGCTTGAGGGTGTCAATAGTGGCCTTCTGGACAGCAGTCAGGTCAGCAGTCTTACCCATGATTGGGGTTTTGAGTGATGAACCAGGCTGGGAGTTTTAAAGGCCTCAGGAATCTTTTGCAGGTGTTTAGAGTTAACTCGTTGATTCAGATGATTAGGTTCATAGCTCGTTTAGAGACCCTTTTAATGATATGCTAATTTTGTGAGATAGGAATTTTGGGTTTTCATGAGCTGTATGCCAAAATCATCCGTATTAAGACAATAAAAGACCTGAAATATTTCAGTTAGTGTGCAATGAATCTAAAATATATGAATGTTACATTTTCATCATTACATTATGGAAAATAATGAACTTTATCACAATATGCTAATTTTTTGAGAAGGACCTGTATAAGGCAGAAATTAGAATCACTTGACAATGTAGTTACAGTTGTTAAAGAGCTCCCATGTATGTTTTCTTTTGAACAAAGAAGTTATTGTTCTCTGCATTGTGGTCAAGGGTTGCTGTGACTTAGCTTAGATGTTGATTATATGTTATCACCTACCAGGGGACCCATACTCATGACGCGGAAGTCTGCAAATCTTCGGCATCACCTCCATCAGAGTCTTCACATACTGCAGTATGGTGCCCTGAAGCTGAATGATGTAAAAGGAGACAAGGATGATGGACAACTGCCAAACTAAAACAACAGAAGCCTCTCCCTGGTGTTATACATCATACTCACCAGACTTTTGACAACCTTAAGCAGCTCCTCCATCACCACAGCAATGCCCTGGTAGCCCAGCAGTCTGCACATGACCTTAATGTGTGGAGGGCCCAGAAAGTTCCTATAGGTGCTGAATGTGCTGCTGTATGCCAGGTTCAAGGTCTGCATGCAGGCAAAAGGGCAGGCAACAATCAAGAAAACTTCACCACCCAAATAAACACCATAAAGTCAGTAAAGATGCTAATCATGCAAATTATGTATAATTTAACCACATATGGTCTGTTTTGAAGGTCTTTTTCAAATGTAAAATGTTTCACTTGCACTTATTCATCTCATGTGTCATCATGCTCTAAATGTCAGTGTTTAAGAGGTATATAAGAGGCTTATAGATGTTAGAGTATTAAGGGTATTTATTCACTTACTACAAGGAAATGTCACTTATGGGATTCTAGGATATAATTAAAGAAAATAGCACAAACCAATATAAGCTAAAAATTCTTTCAAAATCCATAATTTCACATAAATTCCTGAAATATTTTCAGATAATGTCTATTTCAGGAATAATATAGATTTCTCTCATGTCCTTTGAGCAAATGTGTTTAGAGACAATATTTGCAATTCTGACCCAAACTTCATTCAAAACCTTTGTCACAAAAATCTTGAAAATATTCACCAATACCCAATTTTATGTCAAAAACCTCATTTATATTTTAATGCACTTATAATAAGGACTTTTTTAAAATGTGAAAATGTTAAAATTGTATTCATTTTTAAAATAAAATATTAAATATTACTTATCACCTGGTATGAATATTTATTACATTATACCATGTCCAATTTAAGCATAATTTCTTTTAACTTTTTAAACTAATGAAATAAAAAGTTCAAACTCTAAATAAAATTAATTAAACACCATAAAAAGACCAGAATAACAAAACCCAAAAACTTACACAAAGCACTGCAAATCTAAATGTAACAATTTCAGAGTTCCCTGGAGAATATGAAATATGACAAAATAACTAAAATCAAATTAACCAAACAAAATCAACCAAAAACCAAATCAGCACACAGACGAAATGTTTAAGTGTTTTAAGGCAATAAAACCCAGTGCAACAACTCATCATATTAATCTGATCAACCCTACTGGGTTTCTGACTCACAACTGGAACAAGTTCTTAAGTTCTGATTTCTGTGGCTAAAAATAAAAGCATGTTCAAGGACAGCAAATGACAAGGCAAACTAAGTCATAGTTATGCTGATTTTTATTTGATCAGATTTAGTTTAACCATCTTAAACATGCATATCTGAAAACCACGTTCTATGACTGTGGTTAGCTCTGCTGGTTTAGTGGATGCTTAAAGAAGCAGCTGGACAGATGGATCAACTGGCTGAACCACATTTCATCTCATCCCTAGACCTCACCACTTAATATTCCAGATACGACACATGCACATTCCCGGTCAACAGGAAATTAAAGACCTGCAGCACCACAATGCCGTCTAATGAGCTAGCAAGCAAGAAGGAAACGTACAACAATCCCTGTGGAGGGTATGACCTATGCCTAACCCATGGATGAAAAATGTACTTTTTTCATCCACAGCAGGAGATTTTAGCTCCCTCTCCTACCATTGCTCTAATCCGGTAACACTCCCTCTAGTGTTGCAGAATCTGAGATAAAGAGAAGCTGATCTCAGCTTCAGTCCCTCGCAGCAGGAATCAGCATCGAGCATCTCCGTTTGGTGATGATGGGACAGACAACCGAATACCAGCAGTTAATCTGATCAAACAGCTAAGGCACAACACACTGGTGGGGTTTTCCTGGTAAGTTTGCATTTTATCCATGTTATGTTGTGAACTGTCACACAGAAATCTCCAGTACTGTGGTGATTAGGTCCTGGTGCCAGAAAATGCAATAAAAAGTTAATAAATGTTGATGAGCATCAATTCATGTTTCTGTTTGATTAAATTAAATGTTTTAAAACGGTAACTCTGCATTTAAACTTATAATCTGCATACATGTATGGCTATAAAAACATCACAAGGGATTATAGATCGATTGAAGAGCAAAACATGGAGCATAAAGTAAAACAAGCCCCTGTGAACCCCCCCCTGCGGTTAGTGTTTACATAAGGGGCAAAGCATAATCATACTTTATTTAGTCTTAACTTCCTGTTAAATATTGGAAGTGAAGGACGGTTATCACAGAACTGAACTTTAAATGTTCTAAATCAAATCTGTCAACATTTGCTTCAAAAAAGATTTCGAATTTCCTAACGATGCTTTAAGGCTGGCCGATCATCACCTTCCTCATAACAGGTGACAGAGTAAAGATAAGCCTCTTCACTGACAATCCTTTATGATGTCATTTGGTGAACATCTGCACACATCATCTGCCCCCCAGCACAGATAATCCTCCATACAATGACTATTATTCTCTCCTACAGTTCTGGCAGCATTTAGTTACTGTGACAATGTAATTTGATATAAGCTACACCCAAAATGTCATGGGATGTGTGAGGGTAAGCTAACACTCCCTAATGCTAGCTTGCTGTAGTGGTCATTTACCCAGTGACCACTATAGCACTACAGCGTACGATTTAACGACTGAAGATATTAGTTATTAAAATATGCTGTGACCAGTGACGCCGCCCCCCACCAAACCAGTGCCATGTAACCGTTGCTAATGGAAAAGCCTAAAAAGTGGGTAGAGCCGTGCAGAACCGCACTGAGTAGGGACCAGTGGAAAAGTAACCTACAACTCAGTGAAACAAACCATTTTAACATGCTATGTGAAAGTAGATCTAACATCATTAAAGGATCTAATCCCATGATGAAAAAGCAACATATTAGCCTTAAGATAAGGCTCTAGGAGATAATTCAAAATAAAAGTCTAGCTTTGTGCAAAGTATAAGTTATAGCTGTCCAAATTCCACATGGAATTGACTTTGTAATGAAAAACAGATTATGTCTGGCCTTCTCACAGATGGCTCTCAAGATAG
This sequence comes from Girardinichthys multiradiatus, assembly GCF_021462225.1. Classification (NCBI taxonomy): domain Eukaryota; kingdom Metazoa; phylum Chordata; class Actinopteri; order Cyprinodontiformes; family Goodeidae; genus Girardinichthys; species Girardinichthys multiradiatus. Next base: position 39,567,431 of record NC_061802.1, on the reverse strand, counting down.
ACATCTAGCTCTTTCATGGCTTATATTGTTGAGAAAGTTGAAGCATAATTCCTTATAGCTCAAAAGAACAGTGATGATCTCAGGAGGGTCACAGCTGACCAATTGTTGGTTCCCTTTAATATGTAATTATTTAGAAGGCGAGGCCAAAACAGTGAAAATAGTGATGAGTGGGATGTACGTTGGTACATCCCACTCATCACTATTTTCACTGACGCCATCAGAGTTTCTTCAGGAATTCTTCCAGTTGTGTTTAACACTTCTAATGTGAGCATTGTTACAATAGTGTTAAACACTAAATGTATTGTTCTTTATCTGTGCTTTCATCACCTCTTTTACAGTTTGATTCAACGCTGTGAGCCTACAGCTGTAAAAAAGCAGAGCCAAACAGGAAGTTCTTCGCTTGAATTAAAAACCATTCCTTATAATGGGTGTAACTGTCTACAACATCTCCTCCACCTCAGCCAGGGTGAACTGGCCTGGCTCCCCCACCTGCCTGGACACCTTCTACAGCGTCATGTACGACCCCAACTGGAACAGCCTCATCATGGGCTACAAGCGGAAAAGCTTCAAGCACGAGGAGCGCATCCCTGTCAGCCAGACCAGCACATACCTGGGCAACCTCCTACCCCAAACCGCCTACTTCCTGTGTGTGACATGCCAGGCTGCTGATCCGGTGCGGGAACAGTGCCAAGTGTTCAGCACCCCGAGCGAGAACAGCGAAGGCCACGACAGGGCAGGTTGGGAGGTGGCTGTGGGCGTGTGGCTGACTTGCTGCCTCTTGCTGCTGGTCATTGCCGGCATCCTTCTGTGGGGATGCCTTCACAACATGTGCTGCCTGCCAGGGAGAGCCCCCGAGAGCTGCCCCGTTGTGACCACCTCTGTCCGTCAAGACATGTCCAGTTTGGGACACCTCTTCGCGGCCAGAAGCAGCAGCGAGGAAAGCATGAAACGGGCCACTACCATGGAGTCCTCGCTGATGTTGGGGCAGCCCACTGGCCATGTAATTACCCCAGACCATGAGAGCTGAAGATGCTGGCTAAGCTGGCTGACAGAGAGCCAGCATTAATCGACTGGATTAAGGTCATCACAGTATTGTTCTGCCCCGGTTGAATTATCACTGAATGTTTTACCCTCTCAATGAAAATCCTATTTGTGTTTACAGGAATATATGTTTTCATAGGATCCATTCAAAGCAACATTTTAACCCTAACCCTAAACATATAAGCTGTTACAGGGGACATGATCACAGAAATATGAAGCTCACAGAAGGTTTAACCTTTGTGTTCCACTAGATTTGTTTGCAAAGGGGTTTTTTCCTAAACATTTTGCACAAGACTTAGAGACATAAGACAATTCAATGTTTTCTAAAATAAAGCTTCCCTTCCTCTATATTCTATTGAGATTTTATTATCATGCAGTAAAGATTTAGCTTGAACATGTGCTTACACACAGCTGGTCAGGTCATGACAGTCAATATTAAAATCCTTTGCTTATGGAATCCAGGGAAATAAAGTGGAAGTGAGTCGTCCTGTGGGAGTGATGATGACAGAGAAATACACTGACCTTTGACCCGTAAAGATAGTGGGGCTGAGCGTTGGAGGGTTTATCCCTCTGGAACTCTTGAGAGAAGGGCAGGATGGTGCGCACAAACCTGAACACACAGAAGGAGATTATTCAAACATGTGTCACCGCTAACATAAACAGCTGAATGTATTACAAAGGAAGAGATGGCAGGGGGCTGAACAATAATAAATACACACATATGGATTTAGTTGCCACCAGGAGCACAAGTCAGATAGAGTTCAAAAGCTGTAAGAAGTTGTTAAAAAGTAAACTACATTTTCCACAGAGTAAACTTGGCTCTTTATTCAGGATGAAACAACAGAAAGCTAAAGTTTGGTGGGTGCTGGTTTTCATATTTTTTGCAGTTTTGGTCATTTCAACCTTTTCACAAACCTTTCTATTTGTACCTGCCCAACTGACCCTGATCCACCTTCAGCAGACACCAGAAAGCTAAACATATGACAGCAAAGCTGATGGTGTGGTTCTTTTGAGCTTTCAACTCCTGTCAGTCATGAAACACCCTGAACCTGATCATGCTGGCAGATTCTTGGAAATCTCAGTTAATGTGAAGGTCTACATTCTCAAGGGAATATGGACAGACACTGATGTTTATAGTCAGTACTGCTAATCATGCTAATAGCCAATATAGGATGCTAAAGACAATTTATAATGTCAACTCAAAATCATTCTGCCCTTGTTTTAGATTGTGAAACCCTGTTTTATAGTGACTCCTCTCTCACATGCACAGTGCAACATTGCCTCTCCTCCTATTATCAGTACGTAATGAGCAGTGAGGACAGGAAGGCTTGAAAATAACAGATTTAGTGCAGTTAGTCCTTAGAGCAAAATCAGATTCAGCCAAAATTAGTATCTGCAGGTCAAAGATCAGAAATCTGCCACGGTACGTCTGTTCCCATCACACTCCAAACTAAATGTTATCAGTCCTAAACCATGAACAGAAACTAGGCTATAAAACAAAGTCTTAAACATTTAACAGCAGCAGTTAATCATAGTCTACTTTATTCTGTAATGTGAATTATTGAAATTTATTGCAAAACCAAAGTTTACTGATGTGATAAAGGTGTGTTTTGTTTAGAACAGTTAATGTGAAATTAGGGAAAACATGTAACTAAGCATTATTGTATTTTTTGCCTACAAACTGCTATAACACTAATTAAAGTTTTGTTTTTTAACAAAATATCAACCTTTCATTCCCGAGTCTCTGACATTCCATTATGCTGAATATTTTTTTGTTTTTGTCCACACACCACAGGCCTTTATGGGCAACTAAATGACAGAAAAATTGAGACTCAACAGCAAAACAAGGGTGAAAAAAACAGCCTATTTGGATTTTGGTTGTATAAATAGGATACAAACGGGTTATTTGATTTAAGTTGAGAAATATGAGCAGAACAATTGTAGAAGCTGCAAGCTCAGCTCAGCTGGTATCAGACCTCTGCTTCTGCCAAGCGGACTATTTGCATTCATTTGTTTAAAACCCGGCTGATCCCCCTGACCTTTCAGTAATCCTTCTCATGTTTTCATTTTAAGATAACACAAAACTGGGAATTTACTGCTAAAATTCACGTTTAAATGGGTCCCGTTCTGCTTGATTTCTAACTACCTGGGTAAATGCATTCTCACCGAGTAAAACTGCAACATGCAGACCTCATTTTTTGTTTTCAGCTTTGAAGAAAAATTATTTGAATATACTGAAAAATTAACCACACATAAACCAAAGCAGGACAACCATAGCGTCTCTCTACGAAGTAGTCCAAACCAACCCACCTGTTGGTAGAACCGTTGTAGCAATAGTTGGGCAGGAAGTCATAATTGAGCTCCCAGAAGACGTGCAGCGTTATCCTCCCGTACGGGGCCGAAACGTTGTGGTTGGCCTCGCGGAACATGGCGTCAAAGCTGTCCAGAGTCAAGAACTTACTGAGGAGCTTGTGTGTCATGCGATTGATCTCTAGAAGACCTTCCAGCTCCTATTAACACAAAGCAAAGCGGTTACCAAATGAAACCAAAGGAAAAGCTATTTTTCTGTAATAAAACTGATTTGACAGACCATTACAGAGGTGAGGTCCTCACTCTCGAAGCGGTTGATTGCGAGCTCCAAAGATTTGTGAAGAGCTGCTGAAACCCGCTGGGTGATGAGTCGGTTCAGATCAATGGAGCGTCCCAGGAGCTAAGGCAAATGTTTTGTTAGTAAGGGAGGCACAGGTCGAGGGGAAAAATCAGTAAAGGAGACACAACAAAGTCCACAGCAGGTACAGAACACACCTGGACGTGGCGCTGCTTCAGCAGGGTTTCGTAGCGGTTGGAAGTGGGCCAGGGAATGTTGGCGCCCTGGTTCTTACAGTCGGCTCTCAAACGTTTATCAAGAAGAAGACTATAGGTTTCAAACAAAATGTGAAGAGACTTGAATAAAGGAGCAAGATTTAATTCTTAAGTATTTAAATTTTTTGCATTTTTTAATAGTTTGTATTAAATGTTTTTCAGTCTATTTTAATGGTTGCAAGTTTTTCCTCATTTCTTTACATTTTTGGCCAAGTTCCACATCCTCATCAGAAAAATACTGTGCGTCTGCAACGTAAAGAAAAACATTGAAGCACCTCTTGTTTCACAAGTTTAAAGAAATCTTTTTATACATCACTGTAACAAGTTAAGAAGAAGCGGCAATGAACCTAATAAAGGACAACTCCATCTTGCTTCGAGACACCCTGTCTAAATAAACCCTAATAAACAACAAGATAAAAGTTAATAATTGGTGTCATTCGTTAACATTGTAAAACAATTCTCAGATGTCAGACGTGACAAGGTCTGACTATTGTCCACTTTGGTCCAAGCTTTTTCTATCTGACCCAAACTGTCACCCGCAGATGAAAAAACATGGTCAGAATGGTCAGGAAGCACCAAGACTCAAGCTGATCAGGAACAGTGTCTCTGTCCACTATGAACTGGCTTGAACATGCTCCATTTTGGAGCAGACACCTTCAAGCTTAACTGAAATATGGAGCTGTACACGTGGACAAGACAAATGTCTCTGGAGAAACAGATGAAGACAGCGGTGTTTTTACCACAATGACAAGAAGCGTGTCTGGAGGAGCATGGTGGTGGCAGCAACATGTTGAGGGCCTGTGGTATTAGTCTATGCACAAAGTAGATGGAACATTGAAGAGAGTGGACTACCTAAAAATACTTCAACTTAACCACGAATTTACAGTCGAGACTTGGACACAATTGGGTAGTGGTAGCATCAGCTGAGGGCTGTTTTTTGTTGAAAATAGTACTAGTGGTGCGTTGGAGATGGCACACAATGTGAAATAAATAACGACAAAGAAGGAATACCTTCAACTCTTTCATTTAAACTCAAATAAAATTAACAGCTAGGTTGTTGGAACTTGGAAGTTGTGTGTTGCAACAAGACAATGTTCCCAAACACACATTGAAACTGGTCTTGGGACGGAAGGACCAATTTAAAAGAACACCCCCAATTGCGATAACGGTCAAATATCCAGCAAGAATTATACCAGAAGCTTGTTTTTCTGCAACTTGCTAATTGACATTTATCCAAATGTTGGGGATTGTATGCATTTGAGCCTGTCTTATAATTTTGAACATGTGTGGAACAGAGAATAGGCTCTAGAAATTTAAACCTGTGCACCCAGTTCTTGTTTTTAAAATTCACTTAAGTTATCTGTTGTGCAATCCTTCCACTCTGAAAAATTACGGTTCAAAAACATCAGTTATTTTTCTGAGACCTTCAACCAGTCAAACTGGGTAAATAGTTTCCCCTCTAAAATCAGTATTTCTTAAATGGATGCATCAGTGCATAACAACAATGCTCTACATCCTCACATAACAAGCAGAGGTTTAGACACACCCACCCGTTTCATTTTTAAAAGGTCGGTTTCAACAGGTACTGGCAGCTGGAAAACAGAAGCACTCACCTTCCAGCTAGTATCTTGTAGTAGGCAAATATCTGATCGGCCAGCTTGTAGACGAACTGATCAAAGCACAAGTTGACCTGGAAGAACAAAATAAAGTTGTAGAATGCCTCGTAAACACAGACAATTATAAAACTAAAGCTTTGAATTAGAAGCAGCCATTTGAAATAATTTGGTCGATTCAGTTCCTGAAGTGTCAATAAGCCATTTACAGAAATACTACTAGTACTAGTTGATTAAAGAAAAAAAGAAAGTATGTTATTAACATTTATAAACAGTTACGCAATGACTGAATATATGAGAGATATGCAACAGAGATTACTGAAGAGAGCTGATGCATGGATTTATGATGCATAACATGACTGCAACAATATACAGTTTTACTGGGGGGGAAAAGGGTATTTCTTCATGAAGCTCTGCCACACCAGCATATAAAAGATTAAGATTTTCTGAAGGACTGTCACATCATCCAGGATACAGTTATAGTCTATTACCTCAGCCTCTATTTCATCATAGAGGAACTGCTTCTTGAATTTGGTCAGAGCATAGTGTGCGCTGTCGTTGTATAAGTCCAGGGGATATAACACATACCTGTAAACATTTGAGAAAAACATTGTTATTCATGAAATGCCCTCAGTTTGATTCAAATGTGCCTGAAAGAGCTACACAGTGTAACACGGTCAACTTGGTACATCATTGACTGCAGTCCTAATTATGCCACTGAAGTTTATTTGTGCGACTTAAAGACACAGTATGTCAAACTGGTCCAGGAGAGTGAATACTTCAAGGAAACATTAAAGTGCCATATGACACAAGCAAATGAATAAAGTTGATTTTTTTTTTGGCAATGGTTTGAAGAATTACAGAGTTCTGGCCCAGGCCAGAGAATGTGCTTAGTGGCTTATGTAAATCTGCCTCGTACAACGGTAATCCTGAGGCCAACACGAAAACATGCATAAAAACATCTAACTTTGCAGAGTGACTCTGGAGAATCATCCTAGCACTGGTCAGATAGGTGAGCATGCAGTGCCTTGAAAAGGTATTCACGAACTTGAACTTTTCCACCTTTCATCATGTCACAACCAAAAACGTTGGAATTGTTTATTTCACATCAGCACAAAGTGATACATGTGAAAGTGGCATGATGAAGATGCATGGTTTTCAGAATTTTTTACATCTAAAAATCTCTAACTGTGGTGTGCATTTAAATTAGAACCCTCAAGTAAAATTGAGTGCAACCAATTGTTTTAGGAGTCACCTTATTAGTAAATAGTCTTCACCTGTTTGTAATTATTCTCAGTTGAAATACAGCTGCTCTGAGACACAGCAAACAGGTGGAAGGTGTTCTGGTCAGATGACAGTGAATGTAACTTTTTGGTCTACAAGCAAAACACTTTGAAAAATAACCTTGCACATCCCCCTAAACACACCATGACACGGTGTTGGCTGCATCATGCTCGGGGCAATACTGGAAAAAAACTTAGAGGCTGCAAAGGACTAAACTGGGGCAGAGGTTTGTTTTCCAGCAGGGCAAAAACCCTCAACATAAAGCCAGCGATGCAAAAAAATAGCGTAGATGAAAGCACATTCATGCTTCAAAATGGCCCAGTCAAAGTCCAGACTTTAATCCAACAGAGAATCAGTGGCAAAACTTGAAAATAGATGTTCATAGATGTTCTCCATCTAATCTGACTGAGCTGGAGCTACTTTGCGAAATCATGGTATCTAGATGTGCAAAGCTGGTGGACCCTCTACCCAAAAGACCTGCAGCTGTGATAGCAGCAAAGGGGCTCAATGCATACCACACTTTACTTTTTATTTTTTGGACCGTTGCATAACATCCTAATAAAAATCATCTGTGGCAAATTTCTAGTAAACAGCTTGCCTAAAATGAGTTCAAAACAGCCTTTTTTATTGGTGGATCATTAACATATACATAACAATTAGGAAAACTACGTTTGTCTGGGTTTTAAGGAGATAAAGGATCACAGAAAGCTAAATCAGAATTACTCCATCATGGAAGCCTCCTTGGTCTCCAGGATGTGATCGGTGAGGATCCATGGCATGGACATGTCGATGGGGAACTGGATCCTGCGGCCCATGGTGAGCTCCAGAAAGAACTCCCTGAACCAGAGCTGGGAGAGATCACAACACTGCTGCAAAGTCTCTGCATGGAGATTTGAGAGAGACAACACGGAGAATGTGTTTAAATCCTACCATTTTTGTCAAAATGGCTGCCATACGGATTCCAAACAGCTGGCAGGAGCTACTAAATCAAACTCCTTACCGCTGAAGTTCAGCAGATGTGTGTAAAAGAAAGACTCCTTGTGAAATCTTTCAATGTCCAAGATGGTGGGACCCTCAAGACTGCTGCGCAGAGTCTTCTTTGACCCACTTTTGTCTGCAATAAGAGATTCTAGCATCGTCCTCACCATGTAGAGCTGCCATGTTTATAAATATAAACAGAGAAGATAGAAGCAGAGTCAGCACACTGGTGGTTGTACTTGATCTATTACGAACAGCCATCGCATGCATGAATGATTTTAGAAACATAGCTTGGTTAGAAGTTCCCTGCATCCCATCCGCTCTGGGACATCATCTCATTTATAACCCTCATCTAAGATGTCGAAATCTGTTCTCAGAACCAATCTGAAAAATAGATTGGTTCTAAGAACAAAGCTCTAAACTGATAAATCTGCAAGGTTTACGCAACATAATGGATAAAACAATATGCCTGACCTGTTGCTCAGCAACCAAACTGACACCTGAACATGGATCATATTTTTATAGTCAGCCATTTCTAATGTTGATATGGATGTTACAATAAGGTCCATGCACGACAAAGAAAAGCCTAGCTAGAAGTCACCTGAAGAAACACAAACAAAACACAGAAAAGCTGGATTATAGGACACAGCATCCTATAAGGAGCCAAAGAGCTTGGGTCATCTCTCTGGTCCAGAGTCAGCTTTGATACGACAACAGCGGAAACCTGCGCTCTAATCGGATGTGCTGCACGGGCTCCATGAGCTTCATAAGCCTGATTAATGTTAACTGGCAGGGCCTGATCTGGTAGCACCTTTGAAGTGTGGGAAAGGATGACAGCTGGGATGATAACAAAGGATCATGTGGGATATATAACAAAACAAATCTGCCCAACAATAATATAGCACTATTTGAAATTCATGTAAATGCGAACATGACAAAAAAAAAACTTTCCCTAATATATTATCATAAATTTGAGTATGCCCACTTTACCCTAACAATAACAACTACTAACATTGGATTAAAGTGTATTTATGGGTATTTTAGTAACACATCTGTTAATAAGTTTATTTTAATCAAACTCCTAGTTAAGTTCAAATGAAGAGCAAGTGAAGAGAGACCTGAGTGCTGGAAGGCCCCACAGCTCGACGAGGAACTTTAATGTCGAAGCCTCCCTTTGGATCTTTCTCTCCGCGGAGGGCGGGGTCGTTGTGTGGCTCTCGGCCGGTCTCCCAGTCACAGACAGTCTTCCGGATCGCCTGAAGGACGCTGCAGTAAATGGATCATTCAGAAACTGGGATAAGTTTGGGCAAAAGAAAAAAAACTGTAACAACAATCAGATCACAGTATAATTATATATAAAGAAAGATCCACCAGTAAACCTGTTTGTGTTCCATAATAATCAAATATGGATCCATGCACACAGAGATGTTGGCTGCTTATCAATCAGAAATATGATGAATTCAAATATTAATTATTGAAAACCAGTCAAATCGTTAAACCAAAACTACAATTTTAAGCTCTAAACATCATAAAAACATTTAAACATTTCTATGTTTCTAGGTTTTCCAACTTCACCTCAAATCAACAGCAAAGTCAAATGACTTGAGAAGATCCACAATTAATTTCAAGTTCTGAACCCATTTCTTGTTTGCAAAAAAAAAAAACAAGTTTTATCACATAATTGTTTTACTCCGAAAAACTTTCAAATAAATCAAGTTCAAAATGAATGTGAGATCTTTGCTTCAAAGACGTGGGTGTACTTATCAGCAGACTTGGACCCAATGTAGAATCAGGTGTCACCATGGTTTGGTTCTAACCTCTGAATGACATTCTTCTTCTTCTTGATGGCCTGCCTCAGTGGGTCTCTTAGAGTAATCTGAGCGAAGTCCTGCAGCGCCGAGTAGATGGTGTGACGGATGGCGTGGTTGAACACACTCTCCATGCGCCCCATCAGCACCTGCAGTCCCTTTATCATCGCCATCACCTGCCAACAGCACAACATGCGATGAATGACTGGGCTACTAGAAGTCTGAAATTGCATCTTTAATGTGAGAATGTGACGGACCTCTACAAGTGCAAACTTCTCCTCGCTGGTGTAGTTGTAGCGGGTGGCTCTCTCATACTCCTCGGCGTTGTCAGGACACTCCTTGTTGGAATATTTGTCTGTCGGGTGAACCAGTTTCCATGAATACTGCAAGGGAGACAGAGACCATCCTTAAATAGGTCGAAAGAGCCAGATGCACCAGTTGTGCTGTGAACAAATGATTGCACTGTGTTCATCAGCAGCTTGTTCCCTCATACCACTTCCATAACGTGAGCGCTCCACTGGGAGAGCAGCTGCATGCCCTGCAGGGCCAGGTCAAACAGCTTCCTGTATTCAGCATCCGTCTTCTGGGACTCCTGACGGCCTGATCCAGTCACCACCTGCAGTCACACAAAGAAACACTTTTAAAACGCCACATCTTAACTTTCTATATATTTCTATCTGAATCACTCATGGCCCTCATAAAATTCAAAGGGGCGAGGAATCTCCTGTATGAACGACTTGCAGATCATATTGTCAGCTAAAAACAGCCTGATTGTGGATGTAGGGAGCACTTCTTTTTTCTCCTGGGCTCAAAATATTAAGTGTATTGGAGTGATGTATCACTTCAGCTGATGACCATCAGGTCTGCTTCTCCCATACAAACCTCGCTGTTGCTGTAGCGAGCAAGCTCGGAGATGAAGCGCATGTGATCCTCCCTGATCTGAATCATCTGCTCACATATGTTGTACTGCGGGCTGCTGGATATAGAGGTGCAGGTCCATCTGGGGAGGGGAGTAAGACCAAATAATGCACGATAAAATGTAAAGTTGTATACTGAAAATCGTAGTTATGGGACTACACTTCACTGTTTCCATATGTCTGATCACAATATCTGCAATTTTAGTCTCACCTGGATTTGTTCTCTTCAAAGTGAGCGCTGGTCTTGATGTACCGAGACAACTCGATCTGCATGTCACCAAACAGCGGGACCACCTGCAGTTGCTGTTAATCCCAAAATACACAGATATCTCTTATAAACAACACATTTAGAAATCCCAGATTGTTTTTCTTTAAGTACCATAAAAAATAAAAATAGTCGGTTGACATTAGACCATAAAATTTGTATTTGGTTAGCATAATTTTCCTTATGAAGAGACCCCAAATGAACAAACGAGCAGCAACATCGACAGCAGTAAAAGAGAAGATTAAATACTTGAGTTCATAGAAGGTACCATTGGCAAAATTGTGCAACAGTCCCTTTCAAAAGGCAATATAACCAAAATCCTGAATCACTTTAAAGCTCATGAGCCAATCTGCTTCTCCCTTGTTTGCTATTGTTTTGTTATTTACTATATTACTACTCAAAAGTCTCAGATCAAAGAAAGATGAAGTATTTAAAGTGTGTTTACCTTGAAGAACTTGTCAATCTTGGTGAGGTTGATTCTCTTCTTGGCATCTAGTTTGTAGATGTTGCTACTGTTTCCATCCATGAGGTACAAGCCAAAGCCCATAACCTGCAGGAGCAAAAGAAGTTAGGTATGCCAACAGTGCTCCACTTTAGTGTTTGTATTAGGAATCCACAATATATTACACCAATATCAGTGAACACAATAATAACCAAGATTATCACGTTTTCCAGATATCCTGCAGCTCCATTTTGTATGATTTCAGTTCCACTTACCTTGAGCAGCATGTGTTTCTCAGTGGGGGTGAGATACAGCTTGTTCTCATAGTAATCCACACACAGGTTGACGATGTCGGCCAGCAGCTCATCGTAGCCGTTGATCACCTCCAGCTGCTGCTGCAGTGACTGATGGACAGACCGCAGAGGACGGATATTCATTCGAATATATTACATGAATTTAATTTAGATCAAAAAGTCAATCAATCATTTCTTAACATGCATATCAACTCTACTCTGGTCATTCCATGCCTTACTTTTAAGAAAAGTCCTATGATTATAGCAATAAAGCCCAATACAAATAAGTTGCTGTTATCATATTTGCATCTCAAGTATTTTGAAAACATCTCACTGAACAGATGGCCCTTTTCTCCTTTTCTTTATTTTCTGCTTCCTAACTTCATTTAAACTTCTCAAAGCTTCATTTTATTTGTAGAGTTTTTCAACAAAACAAGACAAACAGTGAATGATTAAACAATTATTTTGCACAACACACAAAGACAAACCTGAGTGATTTTGTTGTGGTTTGCCAGGAACATGGAAAGATTCTGAGACTCCTGAATGGAGGACGGTTCGGACATCTTTCTGAGAAACTGGGCAGCTCTAAACAAAGAAGAAGATCCATTTTATGCAGATTTTTGTTTTAAGAAATTTTTTTTTTTTTTTTTATCTGACAAAGCAAAGACCAACATTTGTTTTAAATGATCACCGGAACCTCTGGAAGTGGCTCAACCTGAACCGACTCTTGTCTTGTGGAAGGATGTGCAGAATAAATTCAATTCAGCATACTGAAAACAGTGTCACACATGAAAAGCTAAAAACTGTTCCGGCTTGTTCTGTCAGCTAATAAAGATGTATTGGAATAAAAAGAACAACATCTATTATGTTTATTTGATTAAATATCACTACAATTATTTCTAATTTAAAAAAAGTAAAAAAAATAAGAGATTTACTGAATATATAAGTTTTGTTCTCTTTTAAATCCCAGGAAATTGTCCTTTTATCCTTTTTCCAAATGGGGACATATTCACAAATCCTTTAAGTTGCCGGACACATTTTCTAGATGTGCACAATGATCCTGCCATCTAGTGTCGGAACTGGACACCAGCCCATGACAACCTTTAAAGCTTCAGATTACCGTTTGTATGCAGAGTGGTCGTTCTTGACACTGCACTTCATATTCTTCAGTTCGTCCAGCACCGCGAACATGTTGATGAACTTTCCGAGAGTCAGCAGGTACGCCTCTGAGACAAAGTCTTTTCTGCGCTCGGCATGGCACAGCCGGCGGACCTCGCCGCAGAAACGGTCAATCGCAGAGCGCTGGATCAAAAGAAAAAAAAAGAAAGCAGCTCAAATGAGTCAGATGTGGCAGAAGATTGAACATCTCTGCTTGGTAAATATAAGACAGTACCTGGAAGTACATGAAATTCATCAGTTTGGTGACTTCTGGCTCAAGGACTTCCACAGTCTTCTCATATATCTCCACCCTGTTGGGTTGCTCATTGCATTTCACCTGACAGAAGACATGCAAAGATGGAAAGATTGTTTTTATATATGCTGTTAAATTTATCTTATCTGAACAATAATATCAGCTAGGATTCATTATTTAAAGCCTTTCTATAATGGTCAGGAAAGCCCTGTTTACCTGCGGTATTGCACGGGAGCAGCTTCTCCAGGTGTACAGCATGACAGCATACTCCTGCCCCTCCTCCAACATGTCATTCTAACCCAAACAAAAACATTCAGTCATATCAGGCTAAAACAGTGCCTAACTCAAACAAAGCACAAACACACAAGACTCAAACATACACGCATGACTGCTTTCTTTAGCAAGTTTATTCCCAGAGCACAGGAGGGGAAACCCACCCTTCCTCCAAAGTCTGGTTTGATCCCCACCCTGAACAATTATCTCTCACTAATTAAAAACAAAGACCTGCTATTCCTGACAAGACTGGGTTCAGTGCATCCATTTGTCCCTGGGCTGCTTGCTGCGGGGTTTGGATCCTGTGAGCTGCTTGCTTTACAAAACCAAATGTGCTGCAGGGACAGCCACGTCCCAGATCCTGGTTTCTAAAGGCCTTTGACCCCGAATTTGTGTTTTACCCAGAAAGAGAACGGACACTGATCAGACAGTGCAGATACGTACCATGCTGGAGTGGACTGTGGCTTGCTCAATGTATCTGGCGATGCCGGTGACAAAAGCGTTTCGGTCCTCAAAGTTGGTGTTGAAATTGGGCTGTTGGAAAATGAAACATCTATGATGATGGAGCAACAACTGTGCAGAACTAGTTCAATAAAACATTTTAGCTTAGATATCAGTTTATTATTAAAAATCAGAAGAGCAGAAGAATTGTCACTCAGGTAAAGTAGACAAAACACATACAGAAGTAAAACCAGCCATCAACGCTGACCTGATACATGATGGAGGCAGGGAGGGGCTCGATGCACGGCTGCTGGTCTGGGAGCGGCAGCTCCTCCAGCAAGTCCACGTTGGACAGAGCATCCTCTAAAGTCACAGCGGACGTCATATTGCTGTAAAGTAAAAGGAAAGAAAGGTTGAAGATATGTACCATTTAAAACTTTTATCCTAATCAATGAATGTGACACGAGTCTATTTAAGCCAAGTCATTTTACAAACCCTGGAACAAATGTCAACAACCCGCCATATTAGATTTATATGAACAGCCACCACAGTGCCTTGCTAAATGATTTGATATGATAGACCAACACAAAGAAAAGCATTATTATGACGTGAAAGGAAAAACTTGTCAATACTTTGTAAAACCATCTTTCACTTAAATCTCAGCTGCAAGTTCTTTGGTTCTGTCTCAACCAGCTTTGCACAGACAGGAACTTAATTTTTGGACCTTTGTTTTTTTGCAAAACAGTTCTAATTTAATCAGATTGAATGGAGAATGTCTGAACATCATCTTGTAGTTTTCCTGTAGTTCCACAACTGGATTTAGGTTTGGCCTTTGACTGGGTTTGCTCTGATCTAAACTATCCAATTGTAGCTTAGGCTGGTCGTTGAGGTTGCTGTCCTGCTGGAAGGTAAACCTCCAACCTAGTCTCATCTTTTTTGCAGCCTCCAATAGCTTTTTTCCAGGACTGGACTGAGCTCCATCAATCTTACTGTCAACTCCGACCAACTTCCTTTTCTGTGCTGGAGAGGAAGCATCCCTGCAGCCTGATATTAGCACCATGTTTTACTGTGGGGATGGTGTGTTCAGGGAGATATACGGTGTTACTTTCCTTCCGTACATAACATCCTGCATGTAAGAGTAAAAAAGTAACAGCACCTTTACTCGCATGTTCTCTGTTTCCCCTACATGCCACCAAACGAACTGCAAACAGAATCTCCTATGACCTTTTTCCCAACAATTGTCTTCTTCTAGGCACTCCTATCAAAGCTAGATTTGTAAGGACCATGGGACTCTTGTCCATCTCTCTGACCAGTGCTTTCCTTGACCAACCTATGGGGTCATGTGGAGAGCCATGGTTTCACAACCATCTATTCACAATTATGCACTACATTTTACTGTTCCATCACACACACACACACACACACACAAAATCACAATAAAATGTGTTTTGTGGATGTAACATGACACAAATCTGACAAAGTTCAAGGGGTATGAATACTGTTGTTGGTCAAAGTACACTAGCATGGCTAAATGTGCATGAGACTTGTCACTGCTTTGCCTTAAAGCACCTACATACAGACGGATGGGTGGAACTTCTTCCTAAACAAAGGAAGCTAAAAGGAGCTCAATTTTAGTCCTTAGGAGGTCCATTTGGGTTTTCCTTGTGCAAACATCCATCAGAGTGCCCAAAGCTTCCTGTCCATAGCTTCAGAATGATGGTGAGGGTTAAATCCTGACCTTTGGCTGCTGAAACGAAGACCTCACCAGTTTGGCATTTCCCTGTCATTCTTCTGTGACACCTTGCCATGTTCTACTTTAAATGCAGCTCAGTCACCTGGCCAGTTTGGTAACAACATACCATGTACAGGCAAGCATGCATGGGAATATTTAGGAGGAAAAAATGTACAGAAGCTCACTTTTATTGCTTAACAAGTCTCCAAAACAATCCGAGTATGACAGTGTTAACACATTATCACATTTAAAAGAACATAATCTAAATAAAAACAAACTAGCAGTTCCAGCGAAAACAACGGCCTGTTTAGTATCATATTCCTCAATGGCCGAGCCAAGATCAGAACATGTTAGCACTGACTATGAGTAGGAGTGATGTGCTACGCTTTAGTTTGCTTTCCCATAGTGCTGCTGACAGGCAGACGTCACAAACTGCAAACAACCAAAACCCTGCAGCAATCAGAAATGACAGACTCCTACAGATAAGCCGACAGAAGCCTCTCGGGTCAGTGGGAGCAGGATCGGTGTCAGCGCAGGTCAACGTCCTCCGGCTCTCCACAGAGAAGTAAAGACAAGTGAGCCAACGCAAGATTGCAAGACGACTGCATGACATTTTTAAGCTGTTATGGCTAATACAGAGGGATGATCCCACCCCACTGTGGCTGAGGGAAAATGCTGGCTTTGTTTAGTTAAATTATTTTTTTATCGATATGAGGTTTTTACATTGTGATTCACTTGACAGCTACAAACTATGGGTCAAAGTGATTAGGGATGTACCAACTAATCATCCAATGAGCTAAATTATTCAATCTTTCAGTGATCAAAAGGTCTAATAATGAAAAAGTGTATTTGTTGTTTATTAGAAGCATCAATTTCTCCCACTTTGTTTCGTATGTAAATAACAAACATCGCGTTCTTTGATGCACTTTACTATGAATGTACAAAATATCTCAGAGGTTAGGGGCTAAAGCCTCTAATAATAAATAAGGAAAATCTTATTACTTGCTGCACATTTTCCAGTAAAACTCATCAAATTTTCAAAACAGCTACTTTATGCATGCTACCGGTGGCAGAAAGGTTAGAAGACATCGAACTCAAATAAAAAATGAAACATCTTCGTAACCTTTAATAAGAACACCACATGGTGATTGTACCTTCATTCAACTGAATAAACAGTGAGCTGGAAAGGATAATTTCAAGATATAGGCAGTAATATCATTTATTAGAAAAATATATTTAGAGCTCACTGTACAACATTTAAAGAAGAATTATACTTTCAAAACTGCTAAGACCTTCTGCCGTATCGCTTCTATTAGGTATGGGGAACCATCATATCATTTATCATTATTGTAGGGAAATAAAAGTTGTCATGAAAAACATTTTGAAAATTACATTGTGTGTTTTTTAAGCAATTAATTTGCATTTTATTGCATGACAGTAGTATTTGATCACCTAACAACCGTTAAGAATCCCAGCTCTCACAGGCCTGTTAGTTCTTCTTTAAGAAGACTGACTGCTAAGCACTGCTGGTCAGTTGGCTGAAAGAAGACTACTTCACTTTGCACTGGCTTTCAGTAGCAAAGACAAACTGCAAGTTAAAAACATGAAGTCCAGCCAGCAAACGCATGCATGCATTGTAAGGTTGTTGCATTGCACGTCACTCATCTAATGCAAACATGGTCTGCATGGTTCAACTAAGCAGTCAAAGCTAACTACACAGAAAAAAAAACACTCATGTACCCAATTTGTGTAGCTATTTTAAATACTTCCTTGTTCTGATGAGACTGCGGTGTCAAGTTTGTTCATCTGATTAACGGCAAACAGCTGACACATTTTTAATATATTCAAAGTCTAATAAAAAAAACAGCTTACTCAATTTCACTGTCATATAAAGCTCTGCCAGATCCACTCTCATTAAACTGCTATGTCCACTAACAAATATATGAACACTAGCTAGTGTTTAACTTCAGATTATGTCATTTCCTTTCATTTCTGGCCCTGAGATCCCACACAGTGAACTGGAAGTAACTGAGGTTAATTAGGACTCTTTCATGACATCAGGGCCTATTGTTTCCAACATCTATCCCGTAGTCTTCAAAATGCTAAAACTTTAACATCAATGAGGTTAGGTAAAAAGAAACACATAGCATCAAAGCAGGAAGTTTAATGGGACTGGATAAGAAAGGCAGCATTGTTAACTCGTCTCAGCATTTTCACTTTGCTAAAATGAACTCCAAACAGCAACACCGACTGCAAATTAGTTGCTGAAAATGGGAAGTATGAACCTCAGAGAGGATGTGATGAACAGCCTACTTTAGGAAAAGGGCAAACCTTTCTTTAAGTCAATGAGAGACAGTTGCAGAAATAACTTTTTTTTACAACCTCCTGATGCTCAGACAGTGATCCTTTGGTAAAGAGAGACCACTTTCAGAATGTACCAGTTATCTTTAGTTGTATAAAGAAACCATGCTTTTTACCTAAAACAAGGAACCTTGGTGGGTTTTGCTTTAACACAGTTCCTGTCTGACAAGGAACAAATACAGGAAGTCATTTCTCTTTTAGGGTTAATTCAGTCTGCTGAAGCAGCACAGCATGTCTCCCTGATTAAACACACACAGTAAGGAGCTTAAGCCAGCATGAAGTAAGTAAGCCCGGTGTTCAGACAAACAAAATGCAATCACAACCAATCGATCTGTCATATATTTAATAAGGCCAATTAGTTGCCATTTTAAGCTTGATAGTGAACACACTGCAGGCAGCCATGTCTGAATGGCTGAAAAAGATGCAGAGGCGATTAGCAGGAGTGCCGTCCTGATCGAGGTTCTTGTCCACGATACGGATGGGAGTCATTTTAACCTGAGTCTATTTGATGCCACTCTGAAACAGAGCTGCTCAATATATTGCTAATTTATTGCAATGTTTGGCACAAAATATCGGTATTTCAAGAAACTGCAATAAACAGTAGCTAATTATTATTATCATTATTATACACCGAAGCTCTCATTGGTAAGAGGCCCTTTTCCTGGTTACATTCAGCCCTAGTCTGAAAATGCCATTTTCTTTCAGCATTCAGCTGCAAATTACATTCTATGAGCATATCAAAGACAGTAGCTATGAATATATTACATAAACAGCCATAGGTTTGGACCCAGGACATAAATATTGTGTATTAAAGTTGGTTAACCATTGGTAGCCTTTGATTATACTACAGAAATCATTCTTAACTCTCTACCATGCTGGATATCACCTTCAGGATGAAACCTTGGTTGGTGGTGACCCTTTCTTTTCTGATTAGGGCCTGATTACAGTCTGTTGGCTTCTAGATTCAACCCACTTTATAAAAAGTGATGGGCAAAGAGACCTGAGATGTTTTCTGGCCACTATTCCAAAATTATAAGGTTACAATCTTTGAACCAAATTCCTATCCATCTTGCTTCATGACAACAAGCGTCAATGTAGAAACCATCTTTACAATGCCTGGATTGTTGGAAGAAGCTGCTCCAGAGGGATGTTTAAATCCCACTCTTTATTCACAGCTGTCTTCATGGACAGAACTGGGGGCAACGCCACCTCTTTGGATGAGAAGCAACCTCACACATGGAAGAAATCAGGAGGCTTCCCTTATGGCACAGCACAGAAGTCATAGTAGGGCTCATCTTTTTTACCCTTGCACCAGTCTTCAACGCTCTTCATCCATGTCCATCCTGGATAGAACTGCACTTCCTGTCACAAAGACTTTATTTTTATATAAAGAAATGAAGGCTGCATACTTTTCTTTGGAGGTAACCACAGGTAACAGAAGAACATATTGATTTCATGCACATCTGTCACGCTTTCATAGCAACCATCCTGCTACTTAGTGATTGCATCTGGTTTCTTTCACAGCTTCACCTGTGTTGAAGATGTGACTATAATAGACATGAAGTTCATTAAGATGATTTGGTGAAATTGTGAAATTATCTTTAAAGCTAAAAAAAAAAAAAACAAAGAATCTAAAAACACATCTGTGTCAGGACCAAAACTTGTAGTTATCGTTGTATTTGGCGCCTTATACTAATTCAGCTCTTGAATATCATTTTTAACTGGTAAAAAAAAATTATGTTTGAAAAGAGGGTGTTTTCAATAAAACAAACACATCTAGCTGAATTTCTTGGGTTTTACCAACAAAGATAAAAAAGCAGATACAGTACAGACCAAAGGTTTGGACACACCTTCTCATTCAAAGAGTTTTCTTTATTTTCATGACTATGAATATTGTAGCTTCACACTGAAGGCATCAAAACTATGAATTAACACATGTGGAATTATATACTGAACAAAAAAGTGTGAAACAACTGAAAATATGTCTTATATTCTAGGTTCTTCAAAGTAGCCACCTTTTGCTTTGATTACTGCTCCGTACACTCTTGGCATTCTGTTGATGAGCTTCAAGAGGTCGTCACCTGAAATGGTTTTCCAACAGTCTTGAAGGAGTTCCCAGAGATGCTTAGCACTTGTTAGCCCTTTTGCCTTCATTCTGCGGTCCAGCTCACCCCAAACCATCTCGATTGGGTTCAGGTCCGGTGACTGTGGAGGCCAGGTCATCTGGTGCAGCACCCCATCACTCTCCTTCTTGGTCAAATAGCCCTTACACAGCCTGGAGGTGTGTTTGGGGTCATTGTCCTGTTGAAAAATAAATGATGGTCCAACTAAACGCAAACCGGATGGAATAACATGCCGCTGCAAGATGCTGTGGTAGCCATGCTGGTTCAGTATGCCTTCAATTTTGAATAAAGATCTCAAACTTGGACTCGTCAGACCAAAGCACAGATTTCCACTGGTCTAATGTCCATTCCTTGTGTTCTTTAGCCCAAACAAGTCTCTTCTGCTTGTTGCCTGTCCTCAGCAGTGGTTTCCTAGCAGCTATTTTACCATGAAGGCCTGATTCATACAGTCTCCTCTTAACAGTTGTTCTAGAGATGCGTCTGCTGCTAGAACTCTGTGTGGCATTGACCTGTTCTCTTATCTGAGCTGCTGTTAACCTGCGATTTCTGAGGCTGGTGACTCGGATGAACTTATCGTCCGCAGCAGAGGTGACTCTTGGTCTTCCTTTCCTGGGGCGGTCCTCATGTGAGCCAGTTTCTTTGTAGCGCTTGATGGTTTTTGCGACTGCACTTGGGGACACTTTCAAAGTTTTCGGACTGACTGACCTTCATTTCTTAAAGTAACGATGGCCACTCGTTTTTCTTTACTTAGCTGCTTTTTTCTTACCATAATACAAATTCTAACAGTCTATTCAGTAGGACTATCAGCTGTGTACTGTATCCACCTCCTGCACAACACAACTGATGGTCCCAAACCCATTTATAAGGCTTGAAATCCCACTTATTAAACCTGACAGGGCACACCTGTGAAGTGAAAACCATTTCAGGTGACTACCTCTTGAAGCTCATCAACAGAATACCAAGAGTGTACGGAGCAGTAATCAAAGCAAAAGGTGGCTACTTTGAAGAACCTGGAATATAAGACATATTTTCAGTTGTTTCACACTTTTTTGTTCAGTATATAATTCCACATGTTAATTCATAGTTTTGATGCCTTCAGTGTGAAGCTACAATATTCATAGTCATGAAAATAAAGATAACTCTTTGAATGAGAAGGTGTGTCCAAACTGTTGGTCTGTACTCTAGGTTAAATGATTTAAAAAGAGGAAGGGAAAAATACTAGATCACATAAACCGTGAGCCTAAAGCTACGCTGAGTGTTTGCATGCGGAGGCAGGTGAAGAGCACATGCTGCAGCAGCAGGTGTTAAGGATCAGAAATAAACCAGAAACAAGCTCAGGGTTCCTACACATTTTCTAATTCAGTTTCTCTAAAGACTGCTTTTAAAGCTTTAGTTTAAATGTTTACTGGAAAAACACATTAAATACTTGTTCTATATATGTATGCTTCAAAATACATAACAAAATATGTTTCTAAATGAGTTTTCACCTAAGGTATGGCTACCCATGATATACATAAATCTGTTATGAGGCTGCATGTTTCTGATGCATGTGTAAAGGTTCTCAGAAAACAACATCCAATATACTGAAACATTAACTCAAAAGTTGATGCAAAGAAACCAAATTCTGACAACAAAGTTTCTTTTCAGTCAAATATTTTCCAGGTTAAAGTCTCACTAAGATTAGAAGCTCTTGTTCAAGAGAGACAGGACCATATACTTATTGTTTACATTCTCGCTGACTTAGCCATTAAATGTTCGAAAATGAAACCCCCTCTTTTAGATAGTAGAACACAGATGAGTTTGAAAACAAAACATGTCTGCCATCTTCACTAAAAGCAGACCCTCACATACTCGTCAACAGTGAGTTGGGTCAGGACATTTATTTGTGTCCTATATCCCATATCAGAAAGGAACAGAACAACTTACAATGAAGGAATCTGGCCTGTCATCATAACAATAGTCCTTAAGTCTATAGGCAAATAAAACAGTAGAAATAGGCTAGGACACATTAGCTTCAGACAGGAGGCTACAGGCGCTTTTTGCGTACACTGGCTGAACATGCCAGCGATATAAAGTAACAGTTTCATCCGGGTATTTTGTGATATTTCAGTGATGAAGATGAATGTTGCAGAAATGATCGGTCATTCTGGGTCTATAACTTTGCATACATTCAGAGCCATACAGGTTCATTTCATTCTAAAACTTAAGCTTAGCCGTTGTCAATAGACAGAACTCGGTTTGAAACATAAAAACAGCATTCAGTAATAATTTCATAAAACCAACATTGGAACTGGAACCTAAACATCAAAACCAAAACATTTAGGGTTTAAAAATGTCATAAATTGTTATTATTATTGAAGGATTATTAATTAATGTGATAATTTTTCCCGTGTAAAGGATAAACGATGCAATGTTGCCCATTCCTAATGACATGTCAACTTAAAGGTACTTGTACTCGTCGTCTTCCGCTTTATCCAGGACCGGGTCGCGGGGGCAGCAGACTCACCAGAGACGCCCAGAGGTCCCTCTCCCCAGACACCTCTTCCAGCTCCGTAGAGCTATAACTTAAAGGTATATTATTTTAAATTTACATGTACATATTTAATGAGACAAAAAACTAAAAAACAACTGAGGAAGTTTATATGAAAAGATGTAGGTTAAAGGAGATGGAAAAATCTAGCAAAGCTGATATTACACCATAAATGCCACGATGCTTAGATCAGTCTGATACTGGTTCATTCTTTCAGATCTGACCTGCTTATTCGGACGTTGGATGACAACACATGTCAACTTTTTCTTTAAACTTTCTTTTAATTAAACCATTACATTTAATGGAGTTTGACCATAAAAAAACAAAAGTGCTGCAGGTTGATGGACAAATGTTGAGGTTTGGAATCCAACAGTAACTGAAAGGATTACAAGATTATCCCTACTTACGCACCAAAGCACATATCCCTAACCATAATCTGCTATTTTTACTCAGCTCAAAACAGTGTCCATCATTTTTTGTTAATATGGACAAAATAAGATACGATGCATTCAATGAACAAGAAAAGAATTCTGATCTTTTAAGTATTTGACCTAACAAACACAGGTCAATCAAGTAACAATCCTCGGCCAACTGATTGGAGCATCTTTAACACACCCGTTAAGAGACGCTTGGTCTATCACTAAAGTAAAAAAGCAGCATTTTAAGGTAGTAAGGCTGTAGCAGCAGTTGTTCTAAAAAAGAAAACACCTTTATGTTGGACAGAATGACTCGCAATCATGCGTAACAAAAAAACAAGATGTCTGTTTGAACCTTCTGTGCAATCAGAAGAAAGTAATCAACACTCTGGGGAGGAAAAACTTTTTTTAAGTCAGAAACCGATGCAAAAGCAAGCATCTATCAATGCCCTGCACAACACTCACATGTCTTTTAAGCATGGCAGAATAAAGACACTTCAGCGGGTCGGTGCATCAAACTGTGCCAGGCTGAAGGAAGTCAGAGATGTTGAAACCAAGGTGTGAAAACACATCTTACTCTGACACATTGCAGGATAATAAAGCACAGCTAAGATCTTATCAGTGCAAAAAAAAATAATAATAATCACACTCATCTCCATTGCACATTGTAATAAATGTAGAAACACACTTTATAATCCTTAAAAATCTTTACTGCTGAAAGAGGTTTAAATTAAAAGGAGTCCTGAAGACAGTGCTGACTGGACAAAGTTTGTCTTTAGTATTATATTAAATTATGTGCATTAAAATCTCAATTTAAAACATATTCAGGGTCGCTAACCTTCTTAAAAACAACAGCAAACATGCAACTTCATGAAGGCTTATATATTCAAGTGGAGCAGTGAAGATAAATTCAAACCAAGTTGTTTCAGTGGTTGTACTGTGCTATAATCTGTTACACCAGCTGAGGTGTGTCGTTCTTATTTAACGTTATGGTGTCCTTAAAGAAGAGAAACAACCGCAGAAAACAATATCTGCACCACTCTCACCAAAAACACCAACAGATGTGGTTACAGACATATCTTCCTGCCTCATCAGCCATTTATTTCCCTTCCTTCCTTCCCTTGTGTCTTCAAAGCGGACTGAAAAGCTCTCGAACTCAGAGCAGCAGAGTTTAAAAAACAAAGATACTCATGTGTAGGTGTAAACTGGAAGACCATTGACCTTTATCTGGACCTAAAAAGGTCTTGCCTGGGGATATGGTTGTGTGTGTCTAGCTGGGCTGTTGGGAGGGGAGCGTGTTATTGATGTAATCGATGTAAACTCCCACGTTTTTCATAGTATGTAATACCTGGTGAATTTGTAAACCTGTCTTAGGTGAATTTAAATTCTCCTGAGGCCCACAAGCAGCTGCAAAGTCCCCTTGTACCTCAGGCTGGTCCTAAACTAATCAAATACAAACATTTCCTACAGTTTAAAGGTGCGTTTCCATTATGTGACCCAGAACATGAAACCTAACTTAACTTCAGTCCAGAACGCAAATAAAAATACTGAAATCCGAATAATAGAGCCTTAATACTAAGTTATTTAAAAGCAGTAATGAGTTCAAAGTTAAGTGAAGACACAGCAAACTTTCAGGAAATATAACTACAGGAGAATCTAAAGGAACAGCACGATCCTGATATTCAATATGAGCGACTGGGTTGAAATGCTGTGTTTGCAAACATTAATACCAATCGTCATATAGTTTAAAGTTAACAGAAAATATGAGCTGTAGAGATTTTAAACTGAGATTTGACTGGAACACAATAATATGAAAACTCAACCAGTAGCAAACGTTTAGCACTCTCCCATCACAAACTCCACTTATAGTACGTCCAAAAAGTACTCCTTCCTACCAGGACCTTTTTCTAGGGTAATTTCTACCCCCCCCTCAAAAAAATGGCCCTGGTTCCTATAAAGGGAACAACAGGTGAAAATGAAGAGTTTCAGAAAACTGTCCTGGTTCCTGGAAAGAGTTCCTGCAGTAGGTATGTTACCATCCACAAATCTACAGCTGCAATTTTTGCCCCAGTTGTTTCAGTGGTAATTACATTACTGGCTTTGCCACCCCCTCAAAAACAGCTTTTTAATGGCACTGTGGGTTGTAGATTTAAGATTTGACAATGATAACGTCAAGTAGCGCATAGCCAGAATATAATTAATTAGGACATGTTGTTGAGGTTCTGGTCAAAAATACTTGCTTGGTTTGTCTAAAGATGAGAACAACATTTTAAAGTTAACAAAATAGTCCGTTAGATAATGTTTTCAAGTACCTATAAACTGAAGATCAACTGATTTGATATGTGACCAAATGCTTAATAAGCGCCAACAAGGTTTGAATTTCACCAAATAATTAGAATTCCTTTATTACCAAATGTCAGGATTCAAAAGTTTTATTTGAAAAAAAAAAAAAAAGAAGAATGCCTTTTTGTTTCCAGGCAGAATACTCTGTCGCTGATTTTAAAGATAATATTGCACAGTAACAAACATGTTACAAGTCAATTAACTGACATTCATTCAAACCAATAAAAAGGTAGGCCACTGAAGATCATAAAAAAAAAATCTAATTAAGCAATTTAGTGATTCTGGGTCATAACTTTCCACACGTGTCAGTCTAAACCCAGAGACCTAAGACAGTACAGAATTTCAGTTTTTAAAAAACACTAAATATTTCTAAATATAATTTAAAAAGAGTTTTACTGCTCTCTTTGTGATCAAATCTTTCTTATAAAATAAAAAAAACTGTTGAAAATGTATATACATGGTAAGACAATGGCCCCAGAAAGCTCCCCTGGCTCCTTTGAAAGATTTCGAAGTGATACCTTCAAAGTGCTTTTTACAGTGGAAGAATGGGCAGTGAACGCGTCGTGAGATCTAGTTCCTGAAGGCAGCAATCGTGGCTGGCTGGCGCCCTAAACCTCTATCATGAAAATAGTTTCCAAAAAGAGGGAACAATTTGGAAAAGGCAACAGTACTACAAAATACAGATCAATCCTTCCTAATATTTGACAGTGGCAGATGTTTGTTGGCTCATTTTCAAGTAGTAGGCTACTTTTTAAAGTAACTTCTCCTCTTTAGCCCCTACAAGTAAGTGTCGGACAAATTCATTTTTTCCAGGTGGCAACAGGTGGTATAAAGTAACAGATAAATCGATTAAAAGTGGGAAAACTTGTGTTAAAAGTGAATTATTTGATGTTTGTGGTCCTGCCTCCAACATGTAATGGCTCTATCCCTGTTCCGTGGCTCGGCCTGAGATTAGTCAAAGCTCAGGCCTGTGAGCCAGGAAAATGGCTTTGCGCTGCAACAAGCTGTTCACCTCTACAAGCTAATTATCAGAAGTCTGACTAAAACCAGCGTGTTTCCAACAGGCCATTCTAACACTGCGCCGTTTTAAACAATACAGTCAAAACCAAGCAACAACTTTTTTCTCTCAGCCGTAGGCGAGGTATCTGGAAGTCCACACATACTGAAACCAACTCCAGTCATCTCCACTCACCCGGAGTTGTTGGAAAACTTGTGCGTGTAAACACCCCACTACAGCGCCATGTAGCCGGTGGTTTAGACGCTGTCGTGACCCCCCGGGCGTCCCGGGTTTGAACGCTTTCTGTCCGAGGGAGTGTTTTCTGTCGTCGGCCGGTGGACTCTTTCTTCGCTCGGTGTTATTATCATGGGCGGGGGAGAGAAGTAGAGCAGGGAGTTCCTGTCCCTCAAACAGGGAAACTGCGGTTCAGGCCTCCTCCACTAGGGCAGGGAGACGCAGGAATTTACAGTAAGTTAACCAGCCCGCAGGTATGGAAGGTGAATAGGGCCAAAAATACTCACCCTGTTCAAACACATTATGGAGCCGGGGATGGACCAAATATTGCAAAATAATTTAAAAAACAAACAAAACGACTGCGTCATCAGGTTGAATTTTCACTGATAGGGAATTTCTTTATAAAATATTTAATTTTATCGATAAATATTATTCATATTGTTCAAATTTGGCTTCAGGCCCATGTATTATGGATTCTATAAAACAAAGTACCAGTTCGTTTTAAATTTTATTTTATTTCATTAACTCCATAAATTTACCTTTATAGTAAACCACCTTCCATAGTCCATGTATATCAGTTATTGCTAAATACAGCAAATACGCTCAAAAATATTTGTTCTTTAGTGGTTCCTGCTTCTATTCTGCATGGCTGCAGAAAAACCCCTGAGCTGGACATAAGAACACTGCAAATGTTTCTGGATAATCTAGCAACAAAAAAAGTTGTTTTTTTGTTGCCAGATTATGTCAGGACCTGTAAAGGACCAGTCAACCCCACCATTCCTCCATCTGCAGCACAACCTACACCATCACCCTCATTCCACTCAACACTTGTTGATTGGTATTAATCACAACATACAGTGCAATGGGGGTTGTTGTGAGTGCACGAGCAAACATTTAGACTGCAGCACTTAATTCAACTATGCACAAGTCACAAAATTGAGTCCTCTTTGTTTATGCACTTTGTAGTGATGATTCTATATCATCCAAATAAAAAAAGCTTCCGGAAGGTATACCACTAGGGCAGGGAGACGCAGGAATTTACAGTAAGTTACAGTAAGAAACAGTAAGATTTGTTTAGGGCAAATCACCCGGAAGCTTGCATTTTTTGTGCCTGAAATTGTTTACTACTATGCTCGCCATCTACAATCAGTACTTATGATCCCGCGGATCAGTTATAATCAGTTAGCCAGATGTTTAGGAATAATAGTAGTTAAAAATACTAATTTTAAATAAATATTATTATTTTTTTTTAAGGATGCTTAAGAAAAATATAATTTAGTAAAAATCCTGTATTGAAAGTTCCTTTTCTTTTCCTGATGTGTTTTTATTATCACTGTACACCTGTTAAATTAGAAATGCACCTCTGGCTCCAACAATATGTTTTACAAAGCCCTGACAAACTAAAGCTTAATGGGCCATGGAGCCATACAGTTTGGTGAAGTATGTTTGAGAAAAATGGACTCCTGGACCTCCTGACCTGAAGGTTTCTGACCAACTCCAACCAAAAAGTCCAACATGGCTGCCACATATATAAAAAGCAGTAATAAACAGTTGTTTATGGCCGATTGCATCTTAGTTACACACATTTCCTTTAGAGTTTCAGCACAAGAGCATGAGAAAATATGCTGGTGCAAAGTTGTACTGCTAGTAGTAACCTGGTCAATAAGCACTGGTTTTCCAACTTGCTACTGGAATCAATTTGAGTGTAATGTTATTCTCAAATCCAAGTCCTAACTTCCAAAGTCTATGGATCGCAGCAAACATCTGCAGATAAACAAACCCTAGCCAAGACCAGACATATAATTACATGAAGAATCACCTTTAGTACCTTTAATAACTTGGAGTAGTAATTTCTGTATGATCAGTGTGTAACATCATCGTGGAGGAATTTTGTCCCTCGCTTCTTTAAAACATTTCAGTTCATTATGATCTGCAGGTATTTGCTTATGGGCAGCTCTGTAACATTCCCACCACAGCATTCCAATCAGATTGAAATCTGAACTTTATATAGGCCATTGCAACACCTCGATTCTTTTGTTTTGTCTTTCTAAATTTGCAATAAGTTTGGGATTATTGTCCTTTTGATACCCAAATGTGGGCCAAGTTTACAGTGAGACAAATGGCTTCATGTTTGACTCCAGTATAGTTTGACAATAGAGTTCATGGTCAGATCAAGACTGCCCAGGACTTGTGGCTGCAAAGCAAGTCCAAATCATCAATTGTCCACCACCGAGCTTAAGAGATGGCATGAGGTGTTTGTTCTGATGTGCTGTTAGAGCACTGTGTTTACAAAATGGCATTCACATAAACTCCTTCAACATTTATAAGATGCAAGATATTTTTTCAGGTTGTCTTGAAGCGGCTCTAAGTAGCTGTTATCTTTAAAAAAAGGTTTCAAAGTTAAGACTAAAAGTTATCTACTGCAGATATGTATAGCTCTTAACCTTCTAACAGAACCCCATTTAAAGGAATTTGAATTATTGCTTTAATATGTTAAATTGGTGCTGGAAATTGAAAATCTATCAAGGCTTATGAAGTTCACTCAATATTTTACAATTTTTTTTAGTGGCACACTGAAAACACAAGCCAGACCTTTAAATCAATACTTGGTTCAACTGAATCTACGTCAACAATGTCGGCCTTGAAAAAACGATGGAAAGTTTTCTGCAAACACCTGGCACAACTTATAATGCTTGATCCGAGCAATCAAAATCAGTCTTATTGATGCATCCTCAGGTCTCACCAAAGCTATTTTATTTACTGGATTCAAGTACAAATTCTGACAGACCCATAACATGATCTGTGGAAGTGACACTGCAGCCAAGAAACTAAAAGGATTTAGTTTCGGTAAGGAGTGGGCAGAAATACCTACCGATGTCCAACTACAGAAAATGGTTCAGTGCTAGATTCCAAGTCATGTTTTTAGGTGCAATCAAACACTTCTCACTCAAAGACATGCAAGCACAATTTTTTACTTTCAAGCAATGTTTTGGGTTTAATACTCTGACTTTCCACATTAAATTGGAACCGCCGCAAACATTAAGAATAGGTTTTGTTAGGAGGTGAGCAAACAATTTCTACGCCAAACTAAATTTCTAGGTTTTCTTTTCTTCACAAGAGGCTTTTAGAAGTCAAATTATATGTGAACCCATACATACAATTTTGTCTGCATGTCGCATGACATGATTTTAGTGCCTAATACAGGGTTTCAGTAACACTTAAAACAAATATGACTGGACCCGCATCAAATATAAAAAACAACAATTTATTCTCCTAATAACTGTATTTGATAGGTTAAGTAAAGTGAATGTAATTCTGTCAACTTAAATTGGTGTGACACATAGCTTGAGTCCTTTAATAAAACCAGGGTAACCTAACTCTGAGGCCTACAGTGTGTAATCAACTTCAGACCAGTTCCTGCATCATGGAGCTTGTAATTCTGCCACAGCACATAATCTTCATATATTTCAGTCAGAACTAAAAGTCCTACACAAAATGAATGTGATGCAACTTTTTAAAAAGATAAATAAAGATGGCAATTAAAGATCAAATCATACAAATTTAGGGCAAATCAGTATTAATTATGATGATTTTGTTCTGGCTTAATATTTGGATTTTAGGTTTATGAGTTTACAGATACCCTTTTTTCTACAGTAGTATATATTTAAATAAAACTTGTTTTTATAAGCCCTGACAGGTTTTCTACCTTCTGTTGCTTTCCAAAAACATTGTAATTTTTTGTGCCTTTTCTACGCATACATTTTATTTGTGCTTACACATATATATATATATATACATACCCATTACTTACATTTAACATGACAATTTATATTAAAACATATCATACAAAAAGTATTTTTAAATACAGATGTTCGTTTGTTCAGGAACAGCTTGCCTACCAATCACTGTCGAACAGTCTGAGCAGAACCTGACCTAAGTTACTGATCTTGGCAGCAGTCAAATAAAAGACACAAGTACTGCCTATTGTAGTAACACAGAGGCTACTTAACAGCAGTCAAAGGCAAAGTGATGAATGAGTGAAACATGGAGGGTTGATCAGCACTGCTCAAATCCTGCCATCAGAGAGAGGGCCAGGGACTCCACTGTAGAAACAGAGGAAAACAAACTACTTAATATTATTTCTGTCTGTATAAAGTGAAGCACTGATGTTAGGGGTTTACTTACAATGAGGAAAAGAGCCCCGACAAACTGCTTTATTAAGTATAGTCACCAGGAACATGTGACAGTTTTTGAAATCTGACTCCATCTTATCAATAGACTCGATCCTGGAAGAAAACACAACATCGGGTGAAGACGGTCACCATGGAGATTTCTGTTGAAAATATGGGGTAACTGAGAAAGGTCCCAGTGTGCGTGTTATTCAGGAAGGCTTACTTCCAAGCGCCAAATCCAGCTTGCCATCGGTCTGAGAAGATGAGGACCAGATTCAGAACCTTCATTATCGCCTCTTTCACGAAGCTGACCTGCGATAAGACAAGTCTTTTAGAAGGGAGATATTTTCGCTGCTCAGTTCCTTCTCTGGCTTCACACCAACAGTATGCTGTATGCCAAAGAACTGGGTCACAGCTGTGTGTATAAAAGTCGCAGTGCTGGCAATCATTCTAGAGATAACATTGGGGCCATAAAAGAGAGCATTTTATGAAGCTGATTTACTCAAGTTCATCTCCTAATACATGTGAAGACTGCAGAACTCAACTGTTGTTGAGACAATCATGAATACCATTATCACAGCAGATATAAGTTATATTAGCGCAGATAGAAATGTTATGGATGCGGACAGGTTTGCCATTTTTAGAAGATGTGTGAAAACCTTTAAAATAAATTCTGTTTTTATTATAATGGCTTAACATCTAAAAATTATGAAGCCACTGTGTAGGGGCATAATGTGTGAAGTCTGCTAAACCCAATTGTGACTAACTGGGACCATGTGCTTTAGTCAGATGATACCAGTTAAAACCTTTGGGTCTGGGTCTTAGAATGAATATGTGGAAATGCACCTCATAACTGCTGTTAAGTACGATGGAGAATCTATGATACTGTGGGTCTGTTTCTTTGTAAAAGGCACTGAGAAACTTGTTGGAGTGCATGGCTCACAAACTCTATCAACTACCAAAATATTTTAGTCAGTCAAGTCATTTTCTACCGCTTCTTCCATAGTGGGTCGCGGGGGAGCTGGTGCCTATCTCCAGCAGTCTATGGGCGGGAGGCGGGGTACACCCTGGACAGGTCGCCAGTCCATTGGAGGGCAACACACAAACAACCATGCACACACTCATTTACATACCTAAGGGCAATTTAGAGAGAACAATTAACCTAACAGGCACGTCTTTGCGAGGAAACCAGAGTACCTGGTGAGAATCCAAACATGCATGGGGAGAACATGCAAACTCCATGCCGGGAGTCGAACCCAGGACCTTCTTGCTGCAAGGCAACTCTCT
Source organism: Girardinichthys multiradiatus (assembly GCF_021462225.1). Taxonomy (NCBI): domain Eukaryota; kingdom Metazoa; phylum Chordata; class Actinopteri; order Cyprinodontiformes; family Goodeidae; genus Girardinichthys; species Girardinichthys multiradiatus. Next base: position 39,535,608 of record NC_061802.1, on the reverse strand, counting down.
AAATGCAGCCCCAAAATATTTTAAGTTAAAAAAAAATGATCATCTGTACCAGTAAACTGAAACTGGATTGTCATTAGGCCTTTTAACAGGATGACTTGAAAGATATGAAAAAATCAGCACAGAAACGGTTCACTAGACATAAAATTCATCCTTCTTCAATTACCACCTCATTCTCCAGACCTAATAATATAGATCTTATACAAAAGCTCTGGGGTGAACTAAAGAGAAGAGTGCAGAGAAGAGGATACATAACTCTGAAAGATCTGTTATCGGTAAAAGAGGGTTTTACATAGCATTGACAATGAGGACATAGTCGTGCTCCTGGTTATTGATCATTGTACCTCTGAAGAATTGAACCTGCTTTTAAAATTCAGCACGGGGTGTTTACCTTTTCCCTCAGGAGACACCGGTCATGGATAGTTGCCAAGTATCTGTAATGGATCTTGATCAGCTGGTCCAGGTCTTTTGCTTCCTGAACTTGGTGCTGAAACTCCAGTCCAGTGCTGTGCAGAATCTGCCAACACAGAAGGAAAACTTTTCAGACTTTGAGTGAAAAGATTACATTCCGGAAAGGCATTCAAAAATGCAATTTAATGTTTTCACTTTGTCAGACCATTTTTACCAACAGCAAAAAGTTAAAGTGCCTGTGACATCAAATTTTCATGATAAATCCAACTACATTTATGCAAAGGAAACACTGATACAATATTCATACCACTGAAATGAACAGTTGTTGAGATATATGGTCATAAATTTCACTGAAAAGGTATTTCCAGACTACTCCATTGCGATGTTGCTGTGCTCTTTTATGACGTCACAGGGGAACCCCTGCAGGTAAACTGACTGCTGCTACAATGGCAGCAACACAGACAGCAGCGAAGAATCTGATATTTCTTTAGATATATTTCAGTCTCTATTACAGAGAGACGCTGCAGAGACAGAAGAACAAAGTGAGCTTTCATCAGATGGCAGAGCACAAGTGCTGCGACGTGTGGACGTCGACCAGAGAGTATTTCTGCCAGATGCTGAGTCAATATGCATGAATCATACACGACCACCAGGAAACAGAACGAGAACATCAAGATTTTCTAAATAATTCACTAAAGTCGGACTAAATCTAGCTATATTCATAAATACACACATTTTTTTATATATACGCATGTAAATATTAGTAGTTTTTTACATTAGATCAGTTACTGGGTTAACTAAGGTATTATAAACAATTAAACGTTATATGCACCAAATTAAGCAACAACTCAGGGAACAAAACACATGAAGATATCTGGACGCATAAAACGAAAAATTAAGCAGTTTAACTTCCACAGAATGAGTTGTTTTGGACTTGCTACCGCATTTATTAAGAATAGCATTTATTAAGGCTTTTATTGCACGATCTGCATATGGCTCTTGGAGGTCATCTGGGCTACGCAGCGGACCGGACCGGACCATAGCAGATACAGTGTAAATCCAGGGTTACAGTAAATACGGCACCGAGTGAAACAATCGGAGGCGAAGTGAGCAGCATGGAGCAGCAGCAGCAGACACAAGAGATGATTCAAGATCTGAAGACACTACCTGGTGTGTCATTTATTTTTCTTCTTTATATTAGAATCTGTAGAGAAACATTTATTTGAATATATCACATGCACCTGTAATTTATCTTATTTTAATAATAATAATAATTTTGGATTATTAATACTAAAAATAATAATTCAGGATTTCTAATTATTAACAATAACCAATATCTAAATGTACTTTTGAAACAAGAAACTGTTCTTAAATGCTGAGCCCTGATCTGTTTAGCAACAGCAGAAACAACCTTTTCTTTGGTGATCTTTTCTCTGCTTCAACATTCTCTTTCGTCTGTAAAATATCCCGACCTCTGACATCATTTCTCTTGTGAATTTGGAGGTTTCTTGTTCAAAGCAGTTTGCTGAGAAGTCCTCAGATCAAACCTGGCTGTGCTTGGTGGGACCAGCCCATCTGTCCCTCCTCAGTTTTCCAGCTCTGATCCAGGCAGCTCTGATGCTCTTCACTTCGGGAAAGTAGTGCAGACTAAAGGCTGCTTACGTAGTATTGCTGCCACCACCAGCAATGCACCGTTTCACCACAGTAATGCTGTTATTAATGCAACTTGGCTTCTACCTGAACTGTTGATCGTTGATGGTCACACAATGAATGACCAAAGACTTCCTCCAAATGTAATTTCTGGGCGACTTTGGGCTTGCAAAATTTAACGTTGAAATATGCTTATTTTGTGTCACAATAGACTTTTATCACGTCTTTAATCCTAATATCATGTCAAATACCGCTCAATTCTTTCAATATATAGATGTTTTCTTTCAATTTCTGCATTTGTGGGTAAAGCGTGTCACAGGCACTTTAAAAATCTGTTAAAGTTAGTGTTATTCTAAACTAAGACAAAAAGGCTCCTCATTCATTTTCCACTCAAAAGCTTCCCAAGTGACACTGGGTTACTACCAATATACACTGATGCTGGTAACGAGATCAACATGCCGCTGTATTTAATGGCCCAGTCAAAGTCCAGGCCTAAATCCAATAGAGAATCTGTAACAGGACTTGAAAACTAACTTTCACAAAAGCTCTCCATCTAATCTGACTACGAATCTGCTACAAAGGAATCACTCTGCAGGACTAAATACAAACACACACCGCACTTTTCAGGTTTATAAAAAAAAGCTTATCTAAAAATGTGTATAATTTCACTCCCCTTAGGGATAATGCACTACTGTGTGTTGGGCCATCTCTTAAAACAAATGCATTAAAGTTTGTGGTATTGAAGTTTGGAACAATGTGAAAAAGTCAAGGGTATGAACACTCTTGCAAGGCACTGTATGTAATTTATCATAGTTTTGATTCAAGCTCAAACTGCACTTTTTTAGAACAACTGGTTTTGAACAGAAACTACATGAAATGAAGCTAAGTTTCATTTTAGTCAGATTATCTGTAATTGTATTGCAACATTGAAGCTAAAAGTCTGCTTGGAGAAGGCCTCATCTTACTCTGGTCATGATGTAGTTGTGGAGACTGTTGACAAAGTGCATCAGTTTAACTCGCAGTAGACACATCCTGTGAATCTGCTGGTTTATTGGTTGTTTCAGCTTCGCTTCCTCAACAGGAGATCCTTCCAGTTTCTTTGTGACTTCTGCAAAATCTAAAGAAAACAATACAAAAAGTTAGTAAAAGTCTTTAGCAATAACACAGGCTCCAAACGGGAGTTTTTTGTTCCTGCTAAGGGTACAAGACTACTTCCACTGATTTACACAATGGGTGAAATCCATACTGGGGGATGTTCATACACAAGCAATAACTAAAGTGTTTCCTAACATACATGTGTCTAATAATACTAATAATTATAATAATAACAATAATAATAATACAGAATAAAATGGATTTGTTTTTGTAAAAAGTCTTAATACCAAACTCTTCAGCTTGCATCAATGTAAAGAAAAAAAAGACAAGCTGTTAAATAATTTTCATCTGTGCTGCATGTGAGCATTTAAGCTTTAGTCTCAGCTCTCACCACTGAATCGTAGCGTGTCCAGACTGTATTTGGCCCATTTGATCTGCAGCAGGAGAAGGAACACTTGGTTGTAAATCTTCTGGCACTCAGAGCTGATCACAATGTCTACAGGCCAGGGCACCTGTGGAGAGCAAAGCCAACAAATGTCAACATGACAGTTTTACCAGGCATAAATAATGTCCAATGCCTCCGTTTACCTTGTAACTCAGGGTCAGGACCTCTAAATTATTCACTGGGTGCTTTTTCCTCGATGGGTCAAGAGGCTCTAAAAAAACTGACAACCTATTGAAAGTGACACGTTTGAAGAAATATTTGCTTTGTAGATCTCAGTTTTCACTTTACTATGTCAATCTGAAAGTAAAGACGTGCAGTACCTGCTACTGTCCTCTGGGTAGCGCTGTCCCACTGCCTCCTGCAGCAGCACGTTGAGAAAAGAAGGCTGCTGCCAGCTCTCCTTTTCCTGCACCTTGTCAAAGATGGCGGTGTAAAAGTCATACATGGTGTCTCCGGCTTCCTGCAGGAAGTAGTTCCTCATGGCTTGGAGGTATTCCAGCAGCCTGTGGAAACAACAAGGAGCCTACATGCTAGATATGATCTGGCACAATCTGGAAGCACTTATTCAACTAGGGCACAAAGTGGGGCCTACTTGTAGTCTTTCTTCAGAGTCTTCATGAGGTTCCCGCAGCACTCAATGTACCTCCTCTCGATGTGGGGATAGAGGCAGGAGCGCAGGGTCAGCTCGAAGGTCTGGCAGGTGACTGACTGAGAGGAGCGGTCCACGATGAAGTCGCCTCCAGAGAAACGCTCATGGAAGTCGCTCTGCTCTAAGTAGAGTCTGAAGAAGAAGATGGAATAAGGTGCTGCTCAGACGTTAACATGCATTCATCATGGGTAAGAAAGTCATATTATTTTGGCCTTCTAAGGATTTCTTAGAACTTGCTCTTTCTGTAGGGTGATATAATTATACAATAGTTTACCAATATCTAAAACAAGACTTTGGCGCACAGGATTGCATTTATTGTGGATATAAATGGTAAAAGTAATACATTTCTGCTTCCGCCTCTCTTCTTGCTCAGACGCTTTTCTCCTAAGCTCCCTGCTTGCTTGCATTCTTTTACTCCTAACATTTTATTTCTTAGCTAAAATTACAGAAATTTTGGACTAAAACTACTTCTTACCAGCGACTCCCAAGGATTATTTTTATTTAAAAAAAAATTTTCTAAAGGATTTTGATCTTTTTATAATCAAACTTGAAAGCAGGACAAGTTGAAGCCAGCTAATCAGCACAAAATCCCTCCCTTCACCACTGAGGACTTTGACAAACTTTTACAGCAATTGACTGTTTTGGAGATGAAAATCCACTGACTAGAAGTGAATGTGGAGATGAATATGGGGGTCAACGATGATTCAACTCTGCCTGTGATCCTAAACAGTGACAGCCAGCTCAACAACTCAGCCGGCAATCAAAACACTGAGAATAAACCTACCGGCAGAACACCCTGGCATGTTTTAGGGGCATGCCCAAAAAAGTCACGATGGACGACTTACTGGAAGATCTCAGCAATTAAATAAATAAGAATGGCCAGATTACAGAGAAATGCCCCTGTTTCACCTGGGAAAAGGAGACTTTGACAGCGAGCTGCTGTCACAACAACTGATAGGAGTGAGACAGCTGGAAATTCCCCTCCAGAACAGATTTGCTCCACTACAGAATGAAAACCAGGAAAATTATCCATCTTCTGAGATCAATAAAAGGTTTGAGAACAACTTTCATTCTAAACAGTCTTCTCCTAAACTGCCAGAGAAAAAGCGCCCCACCAGACCAAGAACCCTAATAGTGGGCAACACAGCTGTGGATGGGATTAAAAACTTCTGCAACAAGAAAAACACAGAAGTTATGATTGGTACCAGTAACGTGGTCTCTGATATCTCAGAGAATATTCGTACAATCACAGAAAAGCGCCCGTCTCTAGAAAACCTTATTATACACTGTGGAGCCATGGATGACGTGGCTAAGAAAAAATCAGAAAGACTGAAGGAGGATTTCACTCGACTTCTGAATATTGTTGGAGGTCTCAATATCAAGGTGTTTCTCAACAGACCCTTTGCACCAATTTTCTGTGGAGATGAGATTTTTTCCAGACTTCTGATGATTAATAAGTGGTTGAAAAAAACATGTGCTACCACACCTGTGAATTTCATCGACAACTTTAATATTTTTTGGGAAAAAAGACAACTCTTCAAGCAAGATGGTTTCTGTTTGAAGAAGCCAGGAGCCAGACGTCTCACATCTAATCTCTTCTATTCAGTAAATAATCCGCCAGCAGCTTTGACCTTCAGCAGAGAACATGGAGTATCACCAACAATGATAACGCTGCCTCCAGCTCCAGCAGAAACAATCAGCCAGTTGGCTGAGAAAGAGAAGTCATCACAAAAGGTGTCCCCGTCAAAATCCACAGGAGAAGTGGACCCCCCATTATACCCCCATCCCCCCAAACCCCGACCCAAACCGCACAGAACTCTCCCATCTCCCCACTAAGCCCACTTTTTGCTTTACTGGATTCTGATAACATGAAAGGAGCTCTTAAAATCGGGACCCAAATGGCTCTGACCTCTTCATTCAACACCCCCCGTGGCCGAGGCCCTGCTACTAAACCAACATTTTCCAAATGCCACAGACCTCCACCACCTCCTAATCTATCTCCTCCTAATCAGGACCTTGAAATCACTTCTCTGTGATACAGTCTGGGCCCCAGTGGTAACTATCAGAAATGAGCATGTCCAGGAAAAACTTGGGCCCCTAACAGGAGATAGTTGAAAAATATCTGTGCTTATACGTGACAGAAAGAGCAAAGCCAAAAGGATAAGAGACAGTAATAAACAATCAACAAAAGCCATAAACTGTCAGGTACAACAAGACAAAGAGTTAATATCAGCAACTAAGTCATATAAACTGGCTTTACTGAACATTAGATCTCTGTCAGGAAAATCATTTTTAATCAATGACTTCATTACTGCCCACGATCTTGATGTTATGTTTTTAACAGAAACATGGTTATATGAATTTAATGAAGTTCCCATTCTGATAGAGGCGACGCCTCCGAACTACAGTTTTCTTTGTGAGAGCAGACAGCAAAGAAAAGGTGGAGCGGTGGCCACTTTGTTTAAAGATTTATTAGAGTGTAAAAAAAGTATTTCTGGGCAAATTTGACTCTTTTGAATATTTGGCTCTCCAGGTAAAGAGCCCGGTCCGAACCATGTTCTTGAATATTTACAGGCCTCCTAAGTCCAAAACAAACTATATCAGTGATTTTAATGAGCTTTTATCTGCGATATCTGTTGATTATGACTGTTTAATTATAGTGGGAGACTTCAACATTCACATGGACAATCCTGAAGACAGAAGTTCAATAGATTTATGTGACACTCTTAGAAATGTTGGTTTGACTCAACATGTTAAACAGCAAACGCACAAACAGGGACATATTTTGGACTTGATCATCACTAAGGGTCTAAACATTTCCAAGGTGTCTTTTGTCAGGTGTTTTCCCCCAGGCCCTAAAAACAGCAATTATCAAACCTCTATTGAAAAAGAACAACTTGGACAAGCTGCTACTACAGAACTACAGGCCTATATCAAACCTCTCCTTCATCAGTAAGATTATTGAAAAAACTGTGTTTCAACAGTTAAACAACTTCCTAACAACGACCAACCGCTTCGATGTCTTCCAGTCAGACTTCCTGCTCACCACAGTACAGAGACTGCTCTTGTCAAGGTGTTCAATGACATCCGTATAAATGCAGACTGTGGAAGAACCACAGTGCTGGTATTATTGGACCTTAGTGCAGCATTCGACACTGTTGATCACTCCATTTTATTAGAGCGCCTGGAAAACTGGGTCGGCCTTTCTGGTACAGCACTTGATTGGTTTAAATCCTACTTGAAGGACAGGAACTTTTTTGTGTCAGTAGGTAACTTTACAGGTCCTTCTCAAAAAATTAGCATATTGTGATAAAGTTCATTATTTTCCATAATGTCATGATGAAAATTTAACATTCATATATTTTAGATTCATTGCACACTAACTGAAATATTTCAGGTCTTTTATTGTCTTAATACGGATGATTTTGGCATACAGCTCATGAAAACCCAAAATTCCTATCTCACAAAATTAGCATATTATTAAAAGGGTCTCTAAACGAGCTATGAACCTAATCATCTGAATCAACGAGTTAACTCTAAACACCTGCAAAAGATTCCTGAGGCCTTTAAAACTCCCAGCCTGGTTCATCACTCAAAACCCCAATCATGGGTAAGACTGCCGACCTGACTGCTGTCCAGAAGGCCACTATTGACACCCTCAAGCAAGAGAGTAAGACACAGAAATAAATTTCTGAACGAATAGGCTGTTCCCAGAGTGCTGTATCAAGGCACCTCAGTGGGAAGTCTGTGGGAAGGAAAACGTGTGGCAGAAAACGCTGCACAACGAGAAGAGGTGACCGGACCCTGAGGAAGATTGTGGAGAAGGGCCGATTCCAGACCTTGGGGGACCTGCGGAAGCAGTGGACTGAGTCTGGAGTAGAAACATCCAGAGCCACCGTGCACAGGCGTGTGCAGGAAATGGGCTACAGGTGCCGCATTCCCCAGACCTGGGCTACAGAGAAGCAGCACTGGACTGTTGCTCAGTGGTCCAAAGTACTTTTTTCGGATGAAAGCAAATTCTGCATGTCATTCGGAAATCAAGGTGCCAGAGTCTGGAGGAAGACTGGGGAGAAGGAAATGCCAAAATGCCAGAAGTCCAGTGTCAAGTACCCACAGTCAGTGATGGTCTGGGGTACCGTGTCAGCTGCTGGTGTTGGTCCACTGTGTTTTATCAAGGGCAGGGTCAATGCAGCTAGCTATCAGGAGATTTTGGAGCACTTCATGCTTCCATCTGCTGAAAAGCTTTATGGAGATGAAGATTTCATTTTTCAGCACGACCTGGCACCTGCTCACAGTGCCAAAACCACTGGTAAATGGTTCACTGACCATGGTATCACTGTGCTCAATTGGCCTGCCAACTCTCCTGACCTGAACCCCATAGAGAATCTGTGGGATATTGTGAAGAGAACGTTGAGAGACTCAAGACCCAACACTCTGGATGAGCTAAAGGCCGCTATCGAAGCATCCTGGGCCTCCATAAGACCTCAGCAGTGCCACAGGCTGATTGCCTCCATGCCACGCCGCATTGAAGCAGTCATTTCTGCAAAAGGATTCCCGACCAAGTATTGAGTGCATAACTGTACATGATTATTTGAAGGTTGACGTTTTTTGTATTAAAAACACTTTTCTTTTATTGGTCGGATGAAATATGCTAATTTTGTGAGATAGGAATTTTGGGTTTTCATGAGCTGTATGCCAAAATCATCCGTATTAAGACAATAAAAGACCTGAAATATTTCAGTTAGTGTGCAATGAATCTAAAATATATGAATGTTAAATTTTCATCATTACATTATAGAAAATAATGAACTTTATCACAATATGCTAATTTTTTGAGAAGGACCTGTAGATCAGAGAGCACAAAAATTACATGTGGCGTTCCCCAAGGGTCCATCTTAGGGCCCCTCCTATTCAATATCTACATGCTCCCCCTAACTCAGATTTTAATAAACAACAACATAAGTTATCATAACTATGCAGACGACACACAGCTATACGTTACGATGTCACCAGGTGACCATGAACCCATTCAAGCGCTGGGTAAATGCTTAGAAGAAATCAATGCATGGATAGGCCTAAATTTTCTTCAGCTGAATCAAAACAAAACTGAAGTAATAATCTTTGGACCAAAGGAAGAGCGTTTAAAAGTTAGCACAGAGCTTCAGTTAATACAGCTAGAAACCACCAATTAGGCTCGAAACCTGGGTGTAGTGATGGACTCAGACCTGAACCTTCAGAGGCACATAAAGGTAGTAACTAGGTCGGCCTTCTATCACCTAAAGAACATCTCCAGGAGTAAAGGACTAATGTCTCAGCAGGACCTTGAAAAACTAATTCATGCGTTCGTCTTTAGTAGAATTGATTACTGCAACGGTGTCTTCACAGGTCTGCCTAAAAAGTCGATCAGAGCGCTGCAGTTGATCCAGAACGCTGCTGCCCGCGTCCTCACTAGAACTAAGAAAGTGGAGCACATCACCCCGGTTCTAAAGTCCCTACACTGGCTCCCTGTAGCTCAGAGAATAGAGTTTAAAATACTTCTGTTAGTCTATAAATCACTGATTGGCTTAGCACCAAAACATATTACAGACTTGTTGTCAACGTATCAACCACCCAGACCTCTCAGGTCTTCTGGCTCAAATCTATTCTGCATACCCAGAACCAGAACCAAACATGGAGAAGCAGCTTTTAGTTCTTATGCTCCACTAATCTGGAATAAACTCCCAGAAAACTGTAAAAGCATCGAAACCCTAATTTGCTTTAAATCAAGATTAAAAACTTATTTGTTTAGAGTGGCCTTTGACTGAGCCATCTAGGCATGATTAGTTAAGTTTTCAGACCAATTTTCCTTTCATTTTCTTGTCCATCATTCTATTCTCTTTATTTTTTTTATTACCTCTGTTGTTTGATTTTCTGTATCATTGTGATGGTTCTCTTTCAACATTTGTTTCGGTATCTCACTATGGGACACGCCTCCAGCGCCTGTCCCCCAGAAGCTCTATTACATTACGCCAGTCTTGACTGGCAGGCGGAAGTGACGTCCGCTCCCATGGGAGGACTTCCTCCCAGTATAAAAGTCGACGTCACGTAGGTGATCTTCAGTCTAACACCTCTTCTCGCTCCCAGAAGCACCTCTCAGACGGTCATTACAGTAACTTGAGCTAGCTTAACTGTTCACAGAGCGAGCTAACAACTCGGTCGCCGAGCGCTTCTCAATAACTGTGCTCGACTGTTCTGAGTCCCTTTCAACGCTGGTCTGTCGCCAAACAGCAGCGCTGCAACTGGTCACCAAACTAGCTGCAACCTTAACGGAGCTTAAGAAGTTGTGTAACTTGCACTCGTTCTCACCATGAACAGAGTCAAGCCACCATCTAGAACCTGCACATGTGGCAATCTCATAGCTGGGGTAGATACCCACTCTGTCTGTGCTTCGTGTCTGGGGCTGCAACATGCCCAGGACGCGTTGGCGTCACCGGCAAGTTGCGAGCACTGTGCACGGCTCTCCCTTAAGTCTCGTCGGCGCAGGCTAGCACGCCCAGCTAGCCTGTCGGAGGTTGATCCTATGACGGGGGTAGCCAATCCCCCGCCACCGGAGCTTCCTGGTACTGATGAGAGAGAGCCCACTTTGGCTGGAGCCAGTTGGGGTGATCAGCTCGACGCTGTCGCGCCACTGACTGACCCAGAGGAAGACGAGGCCGCACTTCCAGGTTTCAGTACTCTTGCTAATGCCGAGTCCGAATCTGAAATGGAGTCCATCAGTCTCGGGTCTGACGACGACGAGCTGGACTGCGGGCCTTATGCCATCCAGTCGGTTGCAAAGCCCTCGGTGACGGATGACACCAGCCGCTGCGGTTCCCCAAACCCGACTGCAACGGACCTGCATGATGTCTGCAGAAGGGCAGCAAAGAAGCTGGACATCGAGTGGCCGGAAACCCTCACCGAAACTACCACATCTCGATATGAGGGGAAGCGGCTTCCGAGAGCCAAATCTTCCGGCAGACAGCTGTTGCCGGTCTTTCCCGAGTGCCTCGAGGAAGCGACCCGGTCCTGGAGCAATCCTCTCACCGCTAAGAACCCCGCCCTGGGAGGGTCGGCGCTGGACTGGACGGGCATGGAGGCCGGCGGTTTTTCACATCTGCCTCCCGTAGAACCTCTGCTGGCATCTCACCTGCACCCATCGCAAAAGTCAGCCATGACAGCGGCAGGACCCACCCTTCCCTTCAAAGCTGACTCTTTTCAGTCCACTCTGAATGAGAAAAGCTACAAGGCGGTGGCTGCATCTGTTAAAGCCTTAAACGCTTTGTCTCTTCTCCTCGCTTACCAAGCGGAATCACAGGAGCAGATGACTGGCACACCGATGACCGATTTGTGGGACGAGTTGTGCGTGGTGACAGACCTATGCCTGCGTCTCCACAGAAGCGCTGTCCAAGCATCCGGGAGAGCCATGGCCCTGATGGTCACTCAGGAGAGAGCTAGATGGCTGAACCTGGCTAGCCTGTCTCAGAGGGAAAAGAACCAGCTCCTCGACACCCCCGTGGACCCGAAGAGCTTATTCGGACCCACTGTGGCAGCCATGCAAAAACGCTGTGAGGAAAAGAAGAGGGAAGGTGAAGCGCTAAAGCTGTGTCTGCCCAGGAAAGCGCAGCCTCCTCCCCCTCCAGCACCCCGTGTGCCGTTCGCTCAAGCGGCGGCTCGACCGGCCTACCGCATCCCCAAACGCCAGCCTCAGCCGCAGTCAGCGGACCGTGGGAAACAAACCGAGCTCAAAGGTGCTTGGGGAAGGAAGCCATCCGCTCCCCCGACGACGCCGGGAAACCAAGCGACCCCTTCCGCTACTGTGAGCACAAAGAAAAAGAGGCGTGCTACCTAGGGAGCCGTCTTCGGGGTGGGAGAGCAGGATCTGCCAGACACCTGCACCCCCCCTACCAGGACACGTCCTGTCCCAGTTTGAGTTCAGAACGCCACGTTCAAGGCAACTCAAACGGCCTGCAGAGCCGACGTTGGAGCTCATCGTTCAGAGCCGACCGAAGCGGAGGAGGATCAAAGCCACCGAGAGCTCAGTGGAGCCGCAGCTGTGGCCAGAAAGCACACACCAGTGCACAAACTCGCTGACAGGCTGGGGAGCCACTCACGAGGGGATGATGGTAAACGGCGTTTGGAGTCCACAAACACAGACAGCTCACATAAATTGTCTGAAACTCCTGGCCGTGATGCTGGCACTGAGACACTTTCTGCCCTTTATCAAAGGGCACCATGTTTTGGTCAGAACGGACAACACAACAGTGGTTGCTTACATCAACAGACAGGGGGGTCTGCGCTCACGTCATTTACACGAGCTGGCATACAGACTGATAATCTGGACCAGCTCACACTTGCTGTCGCTAAGAGCAACTCACGTGCCAGGGGTAATGAACAGAGGCGCGGATCTGCTGTCAAGGGGCAATCCCCGCTACAAAGAGTGGAAACTCCACAGCGAGGTGATGACCCAGATATGGAAGAGGTACGGCCGAGCGGAGGTCGACCTCTTCGCATCAGGGGAAAATGCTCAGTGTCCGATGTTTTTCTCACTGACAGAGCAACAAGCTCCGCTTGGGCTGGATGCTCTAGCGCACAAATGGCCGCCGGTCCTACTGTACGCCTTTCCCCCGCTGGAACTGATCATTCCTACTCTCGCCAGGGTGCGAGAGGGAAAACACTCACTCATTCTGATAGCTCCCCGCTGGCCAGGGAAACACTGATTTTTCAGATGCTACACGGTGAGCCATGGCGGCTTCCCCTCCACAGAGATCTCCTGACGCAGGCACGCGGAGAAATATTTCATCCGCATCCGGAGCGCATGGCCCTATGGGCCTGGCCTGTGAGGGGTTAAATCTGGCTGCCAGTGGGCTTCCCCAGAACGTTATTGACACAATTCAAAATGCAAGGGCCGTTTCCACGCGTAACGTGTATGAGGGTAAATGGCAGGCATTCGTGGGTTGGTGCGCAAAACCTATGGTGAGCGTAATGCAAAGCCCTGTGTCGGACGTTTTAACTTTTCTGCAGGCACTGTTGGATAAAGGCTTGGCTTTTTCCACTGTGAAGATGTACCTGGCTGCTATTTCAGCCTGTCAGGTTGGCTTTGGTGACAAAACAGTGGGGCAGCACCCCCTGGTGTGTCAATTCATGAAAGGTGCACGACGGCTCCGTCCAGTGTCGAGGAGCCTCACTCCTTCATGGGATTTACCTATGGTACTCGATGCGTTGTCACGTGCACCGTTCGAACCGTTGCAGCAGGTTGAGCTCAAAGTGCTTTCCTTTAAAACGGTCTTATTGATTGCTCTGGTCTCTGCTAAGCGTGTGAGTGACATTCAAGCGCTCTCAGTTAACCCATCCTGCAAGCAGTTTCTGGGTGAGTCAAGGGTTTTACTGAAACCTAATCCTGCCTTTATACCTAAGGTTGCTACGGCTCTGCCATGCCGTGCCCTTGAATTAATGGCTTTCTACCCACCACCATTCTCCTCTCAGGAGCATGAACGACTGCATACGCTCTGCCCAGTACGAGCTCTGCGGTTATATGTGGAAAGAACAGCAGATTTTCGTAAATCAGAGCAGCTGTTTGTGTCATGGGCTTCATCACATAAAGGAAAGCCTCTCACAAAGCAACGTCTTTCGCATTGGGTAGTGGGGGCTATTATTATGGCTTATGAGAGCAGAGGCCTTGCACCCCCTGCAGGTCTGCGGGCTCATTCCACTCGTGGTGTGGCATCATCCTGGGCATTGTTCCAGGGTATACCTGTGGAGGAAATATGTGAGGCTGCCAACTGGGCGACCCCTCACACCTTCACTAGGTTCTATAAACTGGATGTCACCAGGCCCACACTGGCTCACACGGTTCTGGGTGTGGGTTCCACATTGCCATGAATGCAAGATGCAATCTGTTGGTCTTCGAGTGAGCTTATCTGGCAATACGGGAGCAGAAATATCCCATAGTGAGATACCGAAACGAATGTTGAAAGAGAACTTTAGGTTAAGGATTTAACCCCGGTTCTCTGAAACATGAGTGAGGTATCTCACCAGATCACCCTCCTTGCAGGGAGCGAGGAAGAGGTGTGCTTATTAAACTGAAGATCACCTACGTGACGTCGACTTTTATACTGGGAGGAAGTCCTCCCATGGGAGCGGACGTCACTTCCGCCTGCCAGTCAAGACTGGCGTAATGTAATAGAGCTTCTGGGGGACAGGCGCTGGAGGCGTGTCCCATAGTGAGATACCGAAACGAATGTTGAAAGAGAACCGGGGTTAAATCCTTAACCTAAAGTTTTCCTTATGTACAGCGCCTTGAGTGCCTTGTTGCTGAAAAGCTCTATATAAATAAACTTGACTTGACTTACACACTCAAATACATGCCTACACCCCCACTGATATTTGAAGAAAGTTCCCTTAGCAAGCTGCATTAACCACATGCTTTATGTAGCCATCAACAAAACCCTGGGATACTTCTGGATGGATATGAGCACAGCCCTTGTAAGAATAGTAAAGGTGATTAAAATTGGTTGGTTCACTGGTATGGGTCTGACCTTTATGCACAGGCAATACAGATTCAACGGGACTGAGGTTGCCGCCATTCCAGATGCATAATGTTAGCCTGCTTTATCCATTATCCATGTATTTGGGATCATTGTCCTTTTTCCTCACTCAACTAATGTTGAAATTAAATGCAGGAGTTAGTTGTCATTTGTCATTAATTCAACCAGTGGGAACGAAACAGCATGATGGTACCACCACCATGCTTGACAGTTGGGACTGTGTTATTAGGTTTGAAAGCCCAGCTCTTTCAAACGTACTTTAGCTCAATCTGGGCAAACTGCACAATCCGTCTCCTTTGACCAGAAAACATTTCTCCAGCGGACATTTGGCCTATCCATGTTGGGAGCAGCAAATCACAGAAGAGCTTGAAGTTATCACTTTTGGAAACACTTTTTTTCTGTGTGGTAAGTCCAAATTGGCTTTACTTTAGACAGTGACACTGGTGTTGTTGATGAAAGGGTCTTGGCCCAGGATCTGCAATCTGTTGCTGTGGAGCTGCTTGTGGCTCTTTGTGGCCCCCACAGTTGCTCTTTCCTTCTTTTTCCAAGCCAAAATAAATTTGAACTTGTCACCTAACCCTTGTGTTTAAAAATTATTGAAGTTGTTTGTTGTAACGTTACTCTATCCTGAAAAATGAACTGGTCAAATCATTAAAAGCTCAATGATGACAAGTGTACGTAATCCTGTGACCTGTACATACTAACCTGCTTAGCGCATGAGAAAATGAAATCTTATGGTAAAACATACTTTTAGTTTTTAAAGGAGTACTTCATGAATTGTTTTTCCCCAGCAGAGCCATAATTCCCATTTAATTTTGGTTGTTGCTACAGGATACCTGGCAAAGTTGATGGCTAAAAGCGGATCGTGGACGTCGTTGGTCTCCAGGTGCTGCGCCATGATGGACTGCATCTTTATCAGACTCCTCGTAGTGGCCTGCCGTTCAGTCACCTTGTCTGTCGGGGATTCCTCTGGGCTGCTCAGGCGGGACTGCACAGACTCCAGAAACAGCGTGTACAAACTCTTCCTCTCTGCATCTGGAATGTCATATTTCTCATCTGGTTAAACACATCTGGAAAAAAATAACAATTACAATGTACTACTGACAAAAACACTGACCTCTGGAGGATCTCTCAGAATCCTCAGCCTCCTTACAGTGCAGATTTTTGAGCAACTGCATGGACTTCCCAGCCATGATGATCTGCTTTAACACAGGTTTGAGGAAGGACACCATGGTGAGCTGCCGGTTGCTGGACCCCTGATCTCCTCCTGAGCTCCCACTGGCTGCATCGTTCAGCTTTTCCTCATTGTCCACCATCTCTGACACGCTGTACAGGGTGTAGGTGGCGTACCAGAAGTCCCTGTGGTTTACTGGGACATCCTTATTTCTGAAAAACAAGAAATTCTGGATTTTATAATATTCAGCCTGGTAGAACAGTTTGTTTCACTACAGCCACAAACGTCTGTGTATTTTATTGGGATGTTGGAACAAATCAATACAACATAGTGCATATTTAGGATGTGGAAGTTAAATGATACTTAGAATTTTATTCAAGTAAGAAATCTTAAAAGTGTGGTGTGCATTTGTATTTAGTAAATCTGAGCCAATACCTTATAGAACAGGCTGCAATTGCACCTGCAAGTATCTTAGGGTATGTCTCCACCACACTTTTCAGATTTTTGTTAATCATGTAATAATTTTCCTGCCACCACCTACCTTTGGATGATGAACTCTTTGGCAGGGTCAAACAAATGGCCGTGAACAATCCACTCATCCACAATCTCCAAATACGGTCTGACCGTCTCTGTCCACAGAGAAAATAGCAGAGCCACCTGGCAAATAAAAGAATTGTCACAAGTTTTGATGATTGTGTCGGTTTACAAATATCCAGAAACTCCACCTTCAGGTATCAGATCAAAGAAAAATGAAAACACCAACCGCTTGCTCTGATGCATGTCCAACGCTGTCATAGTCGATGATAGCCTTGTAGAGAGTATTCAGCAGGTGAGAGGCCCGCACAACATTTGGGGTGGCAGGGGGAACTTCAGCGACTCCCGTGCAGAAGACTTTGTGAAGCACTTTGATTTGGGCCAGGTGAGGGCTGAGACGCTCCAGAACTGCAGACAGGGTCACCGTCTCATCTGCAGACAGACAGTTCGTACAAACATGAAAGCTGCCCCTTGAGCAAAAGCATTTTTTTTTTCTTCTAATTAAATAAAGAACGAATACAAAAATCCTGCCGGGCTAATTCAAAGTGAACTAATACATTGTTATTTGGTTTGAGAAAGGCTGCGAGCACGTCCACAGCTGCCTCTCTTGTTACAGGCAAAGGTGGTGTATTTCAGCCTGAAGGAGATACTCTGCAGGGCTTTTATGATGGCAATAAAGACAGCCTTTGATGTATGTAGTGATGTATGTAGAGGAAGCTGCAGGAACAGCTGCTAAGGAGACAGGCAGCTGACCGAGCGGACCGAGTGAGGACGCAAAGACACATGTTGTGCTTTGAGAGAGGGAGGCCGGGCAGCAGAGCGGACCTGCATGAAACAGCTACATCACTGCTTTTTACTGCTAATCAATGTGTCTGAGTCCATTTGTATGCTCTAGCCGGCTAGCAGACAACGAACATCCTTTGGTCCAGTAAACAAGCTGCAAGACTCTCAGCCCTCATCGGCCAGTGGAGCTCTCGGTTACAATGGAGACTGAACCCAAATGCTCCACTGTTTTTTTTTTTATTAAGACAAACAAAAATGATTTCCATTAAATACATTTTAAGGAGTATTTCATTATTATTTTTACTACTGTTATTATTATTAGACCCTGAGACAAGTCAATGGAACATGATTTTGATGCATTATTTTTTGTATGGTCAGTTTTAAAACCACATGGTTCTTATTTAAATGTAATAACAAATGTCACTGTCCTTAAAATTTGCTGTAAAAACACTAGATATTTTTATGTACTACTTTAAACGATAAATGTGGGAAGAAACACTGCATTTTCAGAAGGATTTTTTCTCATGAGGAATTATTGTGTCTGTTTTTGTGTAGATTATACATTTTAGGCCAATTTAAGGAACAGCTGACAAAATGTTTTAAACATAAATGTCCTCTGTCTATTCATTCAACACAGGCAAAATGAATTGAAAATAAAAGAACAGCACAGCATGTCTACGATCTCTGCCACCAGCCTGGTTAACAAAGCCCGGAAACCACCCTGACACTGTCCCTTTCCCCCACACCCCCCCTTTTTTTGCTGACAGGACACCTGTAACCTGTAACTCTATGCGTTACATTAACGCTCAGCTTGGACTCCTGCTTTACTTGCACTGCTTTACTTGCACAATGATCACCTGCACTGTTGTATTGCTCTTGCATCTTATACTGCTCTATATTTACTCTCACTCACTTAAAACTGTGCACATATATTTATATTATATTGTAGATATGTTTATACTGTTTAATTTGTACTGTATTGCACCGACTACGCCAAAACAAATTCCTTGTATGTCCAAAAACGTACTTGGCAATAAAGCTTTTCTGATTCTGATTCTTCATGCTTAGACATTCTGGTCTTAGTGAACTGACACGTGAAAACAGAGCTCTGGTGGCTCTCTAATCAAAAGAAATCAAAATAATGAACTCAAACTTTTTTGTCCTACTTACCATTGCTGATGACTTCTCTCTCAATGGTGGTCAGCTCTTCTTTAAAGCTGGTAAAGTATTTGTTAAGAGCCCACACAAAAGCCTGGTAGGTTCTGAAAGGAGGCTCTGAACCCTTCCTGTAGCTGTGGGATGAACCTGAGCCCGGTGGGCAGGGTTCTGAGCTGTGCCCCGTCACCTCGTCTATGAACCTCTGCAGCCTGAACACCGCCTGTCCATACACGGCGATGTGCTCCAGCACAGAGTGCAGGCAGTTCTGCAGAACAAAACATGCTAGGCCGTATATCAAACACCTGATAAAATGTAGGATATGTTCTTGTTTTTTAATTTTTCAAACTTACACTCGTCAGATGGGTTACCACCACATTATTCTTCACAGAAACTTTGCCATCATGATGCTGGAAAATAAAGTGTTTCTTCACACCGAAGAGAAGCCTGAAAAACACACAGATCATTCTTGTGACAAAAATCAATAAGCTAACATTATTACCTGGTTGATCCGGGGAGGATCCGCAGGTTCAGGTATCAGCAGGACAATTAAACTTGTGTGAGTGAGGCAGAACATTGTTTTTCTTTCTACATCTGTGCAGTGAGTAGCCTCAGCATCACTGAATCTTACCACAAGGTTTCCCGTATGACTTGAGTCTCTGTGACAAAGGCTTTTTCTTCTGGCAGATACAGAGGATCGGTGTTATACAAGTGCTGGTCCCTGAGAACAGAAGCGGAAAGCATAAACACCTAAACATCACAAATCCTTTCAGCTCAGAAATAGGAGTAAAGGGTGTTTATGCCATGTAGAACATAAAAAAGCAGTGATATCTCATAGCAATGAGATTTAGCTTGATAGATTAAAAACCTTACACAGTTCAAGTATGTAATTAGCAGCATAGTGGGGTTTTAAAGCCCACTTTTACAATTTATACAACAGTGAATTTGATAACAATATTAAAAGAACCTATATACATGGAGCATAGGTGACTTCAAGCTAAAATTGACTGAAGTAACATATTATCATAAAGGAGGCTGCAACAGACCAAGTCTTACCAAACGTTTAGCAAGTTCGAGTGTAAGTGCAAGCTGTGAGGGAAACGAGGAGCGTGAGCGACCCAGTACGGAGTCACTACATGCTGTTCAAGCCAGGCCCGGGCGTCTGGTTCCCCCACTGGAAAAAGAAATATATATCGAAACGTGATATTGGTAAGGAACTTGCATCACTTCTCATCTAAATCCTTTCTTATTATTTTAAATCTATAAAACTCTTCCACAGTGTCTTGCAGATATATTTATACTTTCTATAACTTTCCACATTGTGGCAGAAGCTTGGCTAGATGGGAGAATTTTTTTCACATCTCTTGGGAGTACCCACTGATAAAAGGTATTTTGCAAAGATAAATAGGTAAAAAAATTCAGTCTCTAGATAAGCAAAGCTGGTAGATATATACCACAAAAGACTTGGTAGTTATACAAATGTTTATCTTAAGGAGGCTGAATACAAATGCATTTGTAAAGTATTCTGAAAACAATGTATCATTTTCCTTTCACTGCACACATAACCACAGTTAAACACATTCAGGTTTGTGGCTCTAACGTTACAAAATAGGAAAAGTTGGAGAGGTATGAATAATATCTAAGTTTATGTCTACATTTTTCCCCTGCCTGAAATGTCATACCTGTCCATGCGACTGGGACAACCTTGCTGGTGGTGTCATGGTCCTCCTGGGGGGTTCTGTCCAACT
Organism: Girardinichthys multiradiatus; assembly: GCF_021462225.1. Classification (NCBI taxonomy): domain Eukaryota; kingdom Metazoa; phylum Chordata; class Actinopteri; order Cyprinodontiformes; family Goodeidae; genus Girardinichthys; species Girardinichthys multiradiatus. Next base: position 39,515,405 of record NC_061802.1, on the reverse strand, counting down.
GGATCCCAGAGTCCTCTCTGCTGATTGGCTGCTGCCTGTCATTGTCCTCGCTTTCGTCCTCAGACCACTCCTACAAAAGAGAGCGATAACAACATAAATTAACCGAAGCAGCTTCTGCTGGATTTAATTTATTGTTTGAGAACTCACTGGCGTATCTGGGAACGGCCTAGTGTCTATTTCCTCCCCTTCCATGAGATACTTGGCCCAGTCAAAGTTGTCTTCTGGTTCTGCACAGACATGAGTTCGAGGTGCAGTGATTAATATGGGGAGGGTGGGAGGTGAATAATTCAAACTCTAAAATACCTAACGTGAAATAGAAGCTCACCAGCATCTTTCACCCTAGGTCTCTCAGTGAAGTTTGTGTTTGAAGGGGAATCTGATAAGAAAAGCAGCAGCGACAGGATACTGTAGTGGATATCTGTCTACAAAAATAAAAACACAAATAAAAAGGTTATTGTAACACTCTGAATCCTCTGTGGCATGTTATGCAACCTGGAACACTATTTTCCCGTCTGCTATCAGGATGTTGTGGCTCTTGCACTTTAAAAACACAAGATATGATGAAACGTGTTGGCTAATAACGCCTGTGTTAGGTCATACAAGAATTCATTTTTCTATTTCCAAGCTGCATACTGGGTTTATTACCTTCGTTCCTTGGGTATTAGGTAATGGTGAGTTCAGGAAGTCGTCAGTCAGTCTCCTCCAGCTCCCTGCTTTACTCAAGTCAGAGTGGACCATCAGCTTTTCATAGATTCTTAAAAAAATAAAGGAAAAACAACAGATTATGCATGACAGCATTGTGCAAAGCGTGACGGAGCAAACAAGAAAGAGTTTGCTTGATTTTGTTATTACAAATTCCTGCACCAACTTAAAATACTTTCAAATGAAAAAAATGACCCAAGTTTTAGAAACAAGAAATAGGCCAAGTACTCAACAAAACAAACAACTGTTCAAACTCTGCAAAAAGTGCTTGAAAAAAAACAATCCACCTGCTGTGCTGTGTTCACATACCGTAGGATTCAATGAATCTCCCACTGGCTAATAATCTGAGACTGTTTGATAGAAGTATGTTATTATAATCCTTACCAACGGTAATCAAAAGTAACTGGGAGCAGGAATATCTTTCTCTTAACCTGTAATGTTATGTATCCTTAATATTAAAGCTTAGATTCAATTTAAACAACTTGTGATTCAGAAGTCTCCCTAAATTCCAGATAGTCTGGTTTCCTAAACGTTTTTCTAATTCCGATCCAGTCCAGTCCATTCCACTGTAATATATAAACCAAAAACGACACCATGAGTTTATTTCAGGCATTTCTGCCCAAGCTTTGACAGAAAACCTACAAAACTACTGGATAAATATATAAAACATTTAGACAATAGGGAGGAAATAAAATCTTAAAATACAAATATGTTCCAGACTACTACTTTTTCTATACTACTGCAGACCAGGAAGTTGACTAAATCAAACAGTACATATTTCCGACTGCGTGGGCACTTTAGAATAGCGCAATCTGATAAGGAAAACAACCCCCTACCTAAAGAAAAGGGAAGGCAGGAAGGATATTTAAGGACACCTCCCTGCAAACACTCACTCACCCACTGATCGTGCGTTGAATTTTATGACTGTCAGCGTCCAGATACTGATGGAACCTGCCGGAGGAGCACATTGTTAGTCAAGCTTGCCATCACCTTCTTGTAGCTAGCTAACGTTGTTTACAGGCTAGCTCCAATTCAACCAGCGGATGTGGGACTCACTTGAAATTGGACCATGCAAATTTCAGGGCCAGTTGGAAGTTCTGGTCTTCCTCGTCTTGGACCCCGCTGATACATCTGATCAGCTTCTTCGTCTCTCTCTCCGTCTCCCTTTCGAAGGTGCTCCAATGTGACATGTTGCTGCAGCTATTGGCGCTGTAGTTAGCTTCAGACAACTACGGCTGCATCTGGCTGTCTGTCTCAGACATGCAGCCCCTTTGGTGGCTCTGCAAGAACAAATAAAACGTCCAAAATGTATTATTTCCTACAAAAATGTGATGCATTCGCTGTTTTTGTTCGTTGACTCATCTGTTACCGCGCTCCGTTTTTCAATAAACAAAGGCAAGTGCGCATGCGCAAAACAAAATTAAGGTTCGAGTCACTTTTTTCATCTGAATGGTTCAAATAAAAAAACTCATTTTAATAGCGACTAACTTCGGATGTAGTTAAGCTTTAAAAACAAAATAAATCTCTGTTCATTCCAACCATTAAACGGCGCATTTCCTATAATACATCACGTTACAACGCTCTCTTGCTCTGTTTTATTTTATTTATTTAAATGTAGTGCAAAAGTACATTCAAAAACATACAAATACAAAGGGGTCTGTTACCACAACTAAAAACTGAAAAATTAAAGCAAATAATGTAGTAAGGGCGCCTGCCTTTGAGATTAATTTGAACTTTTCCAGGATTGATCTCTTGCTCGTTGCTAGTTTCCGATTTTACTAAACTCCGCCCATAAATAGATGTATCCATATCTCCGCCTTCACTCTCCGTAGTTTATAAACAGCTTCTCAAAAAGGAAATAAATAAACCATTTCTAAATGGTCAAAAGCTTCACCTGTTACTTTAAAAGTGCGTACAATTAAAGGAAAGAGCAAAATGTATCTGATTTTCTTTCCGTCTGTCTAACGAACGAACATAAACATAAGACGCGTTCCCTCACAGTTAGCCGGCGGATGACTCGGTTAGAGGTGATTTCGAGGCGATATGGAAAACACGTGAAAACGTTTTTGTAACGGTCAGAGACCACCTATCAGAGCCATCATTTATTCGGCAACAAAAAGCTGACAACGTAAACGAGCAACTATGGAATATAAAACTGCCTTCTAGTTGCTGGAACATGGAGGTTTGATCTGGGAATGAAATCGCTCTTGAGTTGAGCGCATTCAACCTGCAAGTCAGAGAACAGGTGGTTTGTTTATGTGTTCAAACAAGCCTAATGATATAAAAACTGTCTGAAGTGCTATGTAGTTTTAAATACAACGTTTGCAACGTTTTGTAAACACAGTAGGCATTCTGTATACTGAATGTAGGGTTGTTGGAAATCTGTGACTTTTCTGACTCAAAGTCAAAAGTTGTATACATAGACAGACAGACAGACAGACAGACAGACAGACAGACAGACAGACAGATACATAGACAGACAGACAGACAGACAGATACACAGACAGACAGACAGACAGACAGACAGACAGATAGATAGATAGATAGATAGATAGATAGATAGATAGATAGATAGATAGATAGATAGATAGATAGATAGATAGATAGATAGATAGATAGATAGATAGATAGAGAGAGAGAGAGAGAGAGATAGATAGATAGATAGATAGATAGATAGATAGATAGATAGATAGATAGATAGATAGATAGATAGATAGATAGATAGATAGATAGATAGATAGATAGATAGACAGACAGACAGACAGACAGACAGACAGACAGACAGACAGACAGACAGACAGATAGATAGACAGACAGACAGACAGACAGACAGACAGACAGACAGACAGACAGACAGACAGACAGATAGATAGATAGATAGATAGATAGATAGATAGATAGATAGATAGATAGATAGATAGATAGATAGATAGATAGATAGATAGATATATAGATAGATAGATAGATAGATAGATAGATAGATAGATAGATAGATAGATAGATAGACACCAGATCCCAACATTTTTTGAATTCAGTATACTTAAGTAGCAAGGTCCGAATGTAAGTGTATCCGTATCCTTTTTGTTTGGTTGGTTGTTTTTAATTGCACAAGGTGTCCAAATTACAGCGCATGATGATGAGATAAAAGTGATGTATGTACAGCTGCGCAGTTCTGCAGCTGAGTCTGCTGTTATATTTTCTCCTGAGCCTTAACCTAGGAAAACATGCAAATTATTTGCAGAAACATCCCAGTTAGAATTCAGACCAATGACCTTCTTAAAGCAAGGCAAAAGAGCAAAATCATCATTAATATTATTATTAATTATTATTACTGTCAAAACATTTTTCCCATAATACCAACCTGTTTCCTTTTGCTTCCTGCTTCCAGTCAAGCTGAGTGTTAGAAGTACACAAGAGAAACAAGTTTCCTTTTCTTCTGAGCTCATGGAAAGATTTGTACCTTCGAAATAAACCACGCCTATCCGACGCACAGTTTGCCTCGCCGGTTTAGAAATGGTGCGTACCCACACTAACACAGAGGAATAACTTTACAGTAGCGACCACGGAGCTCCACAGACCGCTGTGCCGCCGACTCTTGTGAAAACAAGCTTACAGCACCGTCTCGGCGAAAGGAAATGAAGAGGAGGCTACATAAGAAGTACTTGATTATGATTCTGGGATATTCAGGTCTACTTCTGCTAATCCCGTACGTGTTGGATTACCGGGATAAATCCGCACAGAATGCCAAACTGCCGCAGCAACAGCCCAGATGCCCAGATCTGGAGAACACGGTGGCGCTCCTCTGGGATAACGGTTTCAAAGCTAACGGCAGTGATGCTGTGGAGAATCCGCCAAACAGGACCCAGTCTCGGACACATATCTACCTGCACGCTACCTGGAGGACCGGCTCCTCGTTCCTGGGGGAGTTGTTCAACCAGCACCCAGATGTCTTCTACCTGTACGAGCCCATGTGGCACATCTGGCAGGCCCTGTACCCCGGGGACGCGGGCAGCCTCCAGGGCGCAGTCCGGGACATGATGAACTCCTTGTACCGCTGTGACTTCTCCGTTCTTAAACTTTATGCCAGCTCGCAGAACATCACCACATCGTTCATATTCGGGTGGAAGAACAACAAGGTGATCTGCTCGGAGCCGCTGTGCGACGCGCACAAACGGCACGAAGTCGGGCTGGTGAGGGAGGACCAGTGCGCCAAGTGCCAGAGGAGGGAGCTGCGGGAGCTGGAGAGGGAGTGCAAGAAGTATCCGGTGATGGTGATCAAAGGGGTCCGCGTTTTGGATCTGAGCACCCTAGTTCCTCTGATGAGAGATCCAGCGATCAACCTCCAGATCATCCAGCTCTTCAGAGACCCCAGGGCCGTGCACAACTCCCGGCTCAAGTCCAAACATGCCCTGGTGAGGGAGAGCATCCAGGTGCTGCGCAGCAAGAAGCAGAACGATAAATACAAGCGGCTGCTGGTGCCCAGCAACAGGATGAACCGGGCGGAGAGCTACGTGGCCAGCGCCATGGAGCTGATCTGCGACAACTGGCTCAGCGACATGATGCTGGTGATAAACGCTCCTCCTTGGGTAAGGAGGAACTACCTGAGGCTTCGCTACGAGGACCTGGTCCTGCACCCAATGGAGGAGCTGCAGAGGCTCTATCGCTTCTCCAACCTCTCTAGCTTCCCCGCACTGGAGAGGTTCGCGCTGAACATGACGCACGGACAGGGCTACTCCTCGGACAAACCCTTTCTTATATCATCCAGGGACGCTAAGGAGGCGATATACGCGTGGAGGGAGCGGCTGAACGTGGAGCAGATTAGTCAGGTGGAGGCCTACTGCAGCGAAGTCATGAGGCAGCTGGGGTATGACAAGAACACAATGGAGAAAGCCACATGAGGATCAGAAATCTGGGGGTAAGATCATGCAAAATGCAACGATCAAGTTAGAATCCGAGTTTGAGATTACACCAAAAACAGCAGTGATAGCTGACTGCAGTCTCTGACTTTGTGTGCACTCTCATCAGCACAGGAAGTAGGTAAGTGTGCACTGTTCTGCCAAAACCCATTACCTCTACCTGACTGAGTCAGACTGAAACCAGAGCTCCAGAAAACACACGTTTGATCATTAAAGAGGACAGAGATGCTGCTGGCATAGATAGTCAAGCCTCAGAGCATTTAAAAGCAGCCTTATTTTGGTCTTTCACTGCTTGACTGTGAAGTCTAACCACAAATTTAAATGTTAGACTCAGATCCACCTGTTGATTGCATTGGTTCATTTTTATCACATTTTTACAACATGGAAAATAGTATCAGTTAGTTATTGGCACTTTGCTTATCTTGTTATAGATAACATAAATTACTTATTGTTGCGTTACAGATTACACTGTCTAGATCAGATTTCCCTTTTAGTCAACTCACTGTCACTTGCTAATGAATTACAGTTCCATGCAAAATAGAATTGGACCTTTCCACATTTTGCCCTGTTGCAACCACAAACTTCAATATATTTTATTGGAATTTTTTGTGATACACCAACACAAAGTTGTGCATAATTGCTGAGTGGAAGGCAATCATTTTAGAAACCAAAATATATTTTCACTCTCCTTTCGACTGATACCCAGTGCAGCCAGTTACCCTCAGAAGTCACCTAGTTAGTAAAAAAAGGCCATCAGTGTGTATAAATGCAGCACTCCTGTGGAGGCCTCAGAGGTTTGTTAGAGAACATTAGTGAACAAAGCATCATGAAGACCAACAGAGATCTGGAAATTGATATAGTATTGCATAACTGTAAATCTACTAAGATATGGCCAGACAAGCTGACAGGTCAAGGAGAGCAACAGAAGCAGCCAGGAGGCCTATGGTAACTGGAAGAGCTGCAGAGATCCACAGCTCAGGTGAAAGAATCTATTGACTGGGTAACCATGAATAATTGACCCTAGAAATCTGGCCTTTATGGAAAAGGGGTGAGAAGAAAGCCATATGGTATCCTGTTTGTAGTTCATAAGTCACATAGGGGACTCAGGAGGAAGAAGGTGCTCTGATCAGATGGTTAGCAGAATCAAATGGAGTTTTTTGGCCTATAGTACATTCAAAATGTTTTGTGTTTGGAAAACTAACACTGAGCAACACCCTAAACACACCACCCCTATCTATGGTGAAACATGGTGGCAGTGGCATCATGATGCATGAAAGTTTTTTTTTTTACAAATGTTGTGAAAAACTCTGAAAACTTTGTACCGTCGGACTGTTTGTGTCACATAAAATCAAACCAGGTTTGTCTTTGTACTGTGAAAAATATGTTTAGTTCAAGGGGTAGGGATACTTTTGCAAGCCTCTGTATGTCAGATTTCAAGTTTATTGTGTTTGCAAAAAATAGTTAAAACAGGGAAAAAACTAATTTTGCAGCATTGCCATCTAAATGCTAGTGCAAGTGAATTACAGGAGCAATCAAAGTGACCCAATTTGAATTATCTCTGCCCCCTTTAACGACCAACTGCTCTGCTGCTTCATAGAGGGCTCGTTGTTGCGTCCCTGGCATAGCTGGGTCCCCTCATGGAAAGCTGAAGGGGGCTGGCAGTGAGTCACTGTGCTGTCAAGAAGGGAGTCATTGTTTGCGGCTGTCCGCGATGGGGTAGAGCTCCCAGTGGGGTTACAACCACGCTGTCACCAGCAGCTCTTACAAGCAAGGTCCTTCACCACTGTGAGGCCTGCAATACATCAGCATGGAGGGAGGGGTCCACCACCTCCTCCCTGCAGCACTGATGGGGGGTCTTGGTGGTGTTCCTACTTCTGATTCATTGTGTAGGTGTGTCTTTAATATTCAAATATTTTTATTTCTCCCCCCTGCAGGGTTCTCGTAATCAAGACTGGGGGGCAGAAGGCGGAATAACAAAACAGGATGGAGGAATGCAGTCCACTAGGAGCTCTCAAGCGTGCCTTTGGGGTTGTTTTTATCCTCACCCAAGCTGGGTCGATGAACTGGAGAAACGGTGATACTGGAAGGGGGAGGAGAACATAAAAAAGAGAGGGAGAAAGGGCAGCCAATCGGACACGGTTGGATTTGAAACGAGGAGAAGGAAGCTTATTTTCTCACCACGCTGCCTGTTTGACACCAGCAGGGTCCGTGGAGACGGAGAGAAGCTGGGGTGGGGGATAAAACAAGATACGGGGCTGGTTTGTGCTGCCGTTACTTTGGCTGACCTCTGTCCTTTTAGAAGCACTAATCCCTCCTTAAATCCTGCTCAACCGAGGGCCCTAAAAAACCTGAGATGGATCTTTCTCGGGACATGAATCCAGGGTGGCAGCGTCAGGTTCGCCCTTACTTGTGTGACTTATCCGTCCGGCCTGTGACTAAGCATGGCAGCAACCCCTGCTTTACTGATCTACTGATACTAAACAGAGAGAGGCTCACTAATGCTTCTAATAGAGCTCTGAAAGAAGAAACTAGAGTAATTTTCTGGAAAAGAATTCCTGACTGAGGAGATTATGTTCCGCCCCTGGCCCCTCGCTGGAATCCAGACAGCTGCAGAGCCCCTTTGACAAATCTTTCACGTGGGTGTGAAATTATCTAATAAACCACAGAATTCATCAAGACCTGCTTCTGTCCTCCAGCGGTGGACCTCTTCATTTTTTATTCCATAATGGTCCAAAACATTCTCAAATACTGTGACGTCCCTGTGGTTGAGGATGTGTTTGAGGGTTTAAATGTTGGCCAGCATCAACATGTTCAACTTTAGAAGTTGGTTCTATTATATTTGTAGAAGTGTGAAAGAAGAAAATACCTCAAGTCTATTTAAATTCAAAGAACGTCTGTTACAACTTATACATAATTTCTAGATTCATACAGTTGATTAACAAAAAGAATGCACTTTGAAATATGAGCTGAGTTTCTCTTGAGTAGTTCCCCCAATTTAAAAATAAAATTGGAACGTGCCTTCAAGAGCAATCACAAAACATGTGACTCATAAATAGGACATGCGTAAATAGTAGCCAGTCGCAGCTGTGAAATGTACAGTGCCTTGCAAGAGTTATCAAAAGTCTTTTAATGCAAAAGGCCAACACAAAGGGTTGCATCATTTTAAAGAGGAAGAAAAATTTAGTTTTTAATTTTACAAAGAAATCTGAACTCACATCAACTCTGGCCAGCTTCACTATCACTTCTAAAGAAAAACATCCCCATCACATGATGCAGCCACTACCATGTTTCACCCTGGCAACGGTGTGTTCAGGTTGAGGGGCTGTGTTAGTTTTCCAGCACACATAGCATTTCGCACGTAAGGCTACATCTCTGATCAGTAGTGCGTACCTTGTTGGTTCACTAATGTTCTCTTAATTAACCTCTGCAACAAAGGTAGATTCACGAATATGTGACTTTAGAAGGTTGGTTGCACAGGATTTTATTTAGGGATATACAGATTAACAAAATCTAAAAATTGTGCCATGCAGTCTGTCACCAAGTCAATACTTTGTAGATCTACCTTTCAAAGCCATTTCCATTGGAGCACTGTTGGGGTATGTCTCTCCCAACTTTGCACATTTGACAGAATTTTTTTGCCCATTTCTCTTTGTAAAATAGCTCAAGTTCTCAAAGTCTTGCCACAGATTTTTAATATGGTTTAGGTATGCACTCTCACTGGGCTTTCAATATGCTTTGGTCCAAAAACCAATCAATTGTAGCTCTAGCTGTATATTTAGGGTCATTGTCCTGCAAGGAGGACAGGTTTTCTTCCAGAATTACCTTCGCTTCAGCTCCATCCATTTCCCCATCATCTCCAACCAGCTTCCATGTCCCCGCTAAAGAAAAGGATTCCCCAAAACATGGTGCTACCTCCACAATTTAAGTCTCATCTGACCACAGCAACCTTTTCTACAGGTTTGAACCATGTTTTGCATGTGGCATGAATACTTTTGGAAAGCACTGTACATTTCACACACACTGGTTTATAAAGTAAGCATTAGACACAAGTTTAAGGACATTGTTTTAAGGATTGAAACAACAGTACAGTTTTCAGTAAGACAATTTGCAACAAATCTGTTTATCATTATTACCTCCCATTCTAGAATGTGACTAATATTTTTCTGCATGATAATTTTTTCCAAGCTCAAGGCAAGCAAGGGGAAGATTAGCAAAAAGTACATATAGCACTGCCACTATGGTGAATTTCATTAAACACTTCTTTAAAGAGTTAAGTGGAGCACACTGCTGGCTGACCCAGGATTTCAGGATGTTTTATTAATACGTTGACATGCAGACCATGGCACAAACAGCCTGGCTTCCAGCCGCTTCTGAGAACAACAGGTGCACATACTGACAATTTAGCTACATCTCATATTTCTTAGGTCCAGAGAACATTTAAATATAGACGACGGGACAAGTGACAACACAGCAGTGGGGGGAGAGTGCACGTGTAAGGTTAGCGAAAAGTCTTGCAAGTGTCCTCTGCTTGCCATAAAGTGCTTGCCGTTTGCTGGTCTTGATGGTTTTAGTTGTCTGTGAAGCTTCCATTTATTACGTGCTCACACATCTTTGGGAAAAACACTACATTTGTCAGTCTATGTAAGTTCCTGTTCTGTGAATTGTTCTTTAAATAAAGCAGAAACTGAAAGGGAAAATTTCAACAAGGACACCATAACATCTTTGTTGCCTGGTTTCATTTTCTGGAAATAGATTAATTTTATACACAAGGTCTTTTTCTCACTTTTTCAGAGACAGTATAAGCATTACCAATGTTTACTAATAATGAACAGGTGATTATTTAAATTGTATATACAAGCATTCCCATTTGCACATTTCACCACACTGTCAAGGCTGCCATTAGTCTGCTTCACAGCACTTCTCCTTCCAGCTGAGTTTAAATGGCCTGCTCTATATACAGCCTGGCAACAGCTTACTCTACTAGATTCATTTCCTCCTGAAGGTCCCTGACAATGCATAAAACTTGCTCGAGACTGTCCCTCATGTAAAAAGCCACAGATTTTGCTCCAACAGTCATGTCTTTCACACCTACCCCCATGTACTCATGCATAAATGCGGCAGCTATTTGTTGTTGTTGGTGTATTTAAAGGGCTCCACGGGGCTATGTGGTGAATATAAAACAGGAAGCAGTCTGGTTATCATAGGCATAAGAATGAAAACAAATATGCTTCCTCCAGCTCCTCTGCTGGCCATAAAGTGCCAAGAGTGCATTAATTAACACATTTTTTTTGTTCCTTGTACAGATGCGCAGGAGGAAGTCTTCAATCGCCAAAGCAAACCGATACCATAATCATGATTAATATATAAGCTAGGATAATATAAAGGAGCTCTGAGATGAAAAATTAAGAGTGAAAAACTGAATTTCTACATTTTCTAAAAAGACTATTTCTATGCTGCTTTTGAGTTTAAATCCTTTATCTTATTGACATTACAACAATGATGTAAAGCTGGGCAACAACTGAGCCATTGAGCTAAATTTATATGGATTTACTTGACAAACATTATTATTCTGGTTTGCCATAAAGAACATTATTTGGTTCCATTTCATTAGACATGTCTTGGTTAACAAAAGATTAGCAAATTTTCTTGGAAAAATCTGGTTAGCATAAAAATATTAATTGAAAATCAACTTTTTGACATTTACTATTTTCAAGATTTATTTTAGACTTTCAACACCCGCCCTGCCTCCCTCCTCTTTTTTTCCCCTTTTTCCCAATATGTGTACAGCTCCTCAAGTTAGCAGGGTTAGCAAAGCCTAAAGAAAACAAAGAGAGACCGCTAGTTTTGTTTCAGCTGACTGGTAACAAAAATCCCCTCCAAGTATTTATGAAGGGATTTTAAAATGTGTACTTTGAAAAATAATTTTCACGGTGGCACAGTTGGTAGCACTGTTGCCTTGCAGCATGAAGGTCCTGGGTTCGATTCCCGGCCGGGGGTCTTTCTGCATGGAGTTTGCATGTTCTTCCTGTGCATGCGTGGGTTCTCACCGGGTATTCCGGCTTCCTCCCACAGTCCAAAGACATGCCTGTTAGGTTAATTGGTCACTCTAAATTGCCCTTAGGGGTATGAATGAGTGTGTGAATGGTTGTTTGTGTGTTGCCCTGCGATGGACTGGCGACCTGTCCAGGGTGTACCCCGCCTCTCGCCCATAGACTGCTGGAGATAGGCACCAGCTTCCCCGCGACCCACTATGGAATAAGCGGTAGAAAATGACTGACTGACATATTCCTTCACAGAGGTTTAATGGACTGGTTAAAAATTCTCCAAATGAAACCTACACCCCCAAATAAATATTTTTTTACTTCAAAACAGCCATGTTTATATAAGAAAGAATATGTTTTGTGTTTATTATGGATTTGCATGTTACATAAGCTAACTGAATATACCCACTTTAAGCTAGGATGTAGGGTAAAACTGCAGTAAAATGTGCTGTACCAAAAGACATTTACTGAAAACAATACCTGGTTAAAAACCAAGTCTATATTTTTGAATAACTGAAACAATTACCTACATGTTAATTATTGAACTTTTCAGATGCTTCCTACGCTAACCATGCTAACTCTTCCCTGCTCCTGGAGGTCAAATAAATCGTTCTGATAAATATGAAAAGTCAATGTTTTATGGATATTAGGCCTACGTGCCAAACCTCTGTTAGTGACCATGTAGTTTCAAGGTATTTTTCGCTACAGATTTTTGGTCTTAAAGTGAGAAAAGTAAAGAAACATTTGTATTTACAGTAATGTTAGCACTGCATCAATGGTAACAAGGTCCAACTTAAAAGCCAAACTGAAATTAATAATTTTACTTCCTATAAATAAAAACCTTTAACTCTTAGAACTTCTACTATCCACCGTGTAGAGATTGTAAGAGGTGTTTCAAAAATTCAGAAGATCAATGGACAAAATTGAGGTGTAATGCTACAATGGCCAGCTTTTTACTTCACTGTATAAACTGGTCTTTAACCATGTTACAGTACAAATCCTCATGCCCATTTTTTATTCCTAAATCAAATTTAGAGACATCAGGGGTTCTAAACTGTGTCTCATGACAACTTAAAGAACAAGATCCAGGTCAACTGAAAGAGATGATATCCACATACTATTTGTAACTTAGTGTAATTGGCCTTTATGTGCAGTTCAACCTAAGAAAAACAAAGCCCAGCACTGTAGTTGTTTACATGATTGTATTAAACCATGTGGAGTTGAAGTGGCTGAGAAGGTAACACTTTTACTGTCCCCTTATTTCCTCAGCAGTAGATGTTTTACACACCTACCAGAAACTGTGGTTTTAGGGGTAAATGTCTACAGGTAGTCATTTATCTCAGAACAAAATCTTTGTGTGGTTTGTTAATGCCTACGAGTGTACGATGAAGACAAACTGGTCACATCACTCAATGAGACCCGTTTTGAGACCTATTTTCCCCTTCAGCGAAATCAGTATGTTTTATTGCATGTTTGCACATGCAGCTAGTTTTGCATGAGTATACAATATTGACATGTCCTGCCATAAGAGGCTTTGAACTCTTCAGTTGTGAAGCAGCGTCAAGATTTCTTTCCTCTATACGACTGGGGTATTGTCTTCTTTGAAATAAATCTCCTTATCTAATGAGGATGAAATGCTCTGCTCCCTGGATATGAGGGAACCAAAGGTCACAATAAACCTTTCCCTCCTGTCGGCCTCCATGTATTTGATCTGTCTTATCTCTGAAGGGCTGGGCACTCTGCCTGCATGGAAGTGGAGAGAGCTGATGGTAAAATGATCTTGGTTTCAGGGCAGGGAAGGGTGGCAATTCAGGCAGGCCGTGTGGGCAGGCAGGCAGGCAGGGTCAGACGTGATCCTCCATGGGGAAAACCAGGCGCGTGCCTCTGCTCAGTAGCTCCTGTTCGCGAGAGTCCAGCTCCCGCTCCAGGGCCTCCTCTGACGTGCTGCCAATTCGTTTTCCATTTGCACTCCAGCCCAACCCCCTGGCCGCATCCGTCCTGCTGGTGGACGCCCCGTTGGTTGTGATGGCGGCGTCACCAAACGTGAAGGTCAGGTCAGCGTCATTGTGGATCAAGTCAGTGTTGGGGTCTCTTAGCTGCTCGTCGTTCTGAAATCAAAACCCAGAGTGAAACATAAGGGGACAGATCACAGTGGGCACATGAGATGTGAAAAGATGAACAGACATCAACAGTGTAAATACATGTAAGGGTAACTAGAAGACAGAGATGAAAAGCTTTCATTTAGTCATCAGTTTTGCAGCAACCAGTGTGGTAAAATAAAACAGGAAACCACAGGATGCTTTGAATCACATGTATACGCTCCAACTAACAGGCACAGATTAAATCTGATTCACAAGCACCCCTAAATCAGTAAGAAAACACATGTTGCATTCTGAATAAATAAACAGCTGAACAACATGGACTTCTCATAGCTCTGAGTGAGTAGCTGGAATTCAATAGCTAACCCATGTCCAAGTGGGATGGGGCGTGGGGTGTGGACAGCAGTCAATGCAGGGTCAATGAAAGGATTATTCAGCTCACTGGATACAACAAAAAGTTACATAACCATGCATCTCTGAGAACTATATTTGAAGGAGAAAGACGATACATTTGTCAATTAATCCATTAAAATCGGTTGTGTACTTCAATAGTTTAACAAAAGCCCACTTGAAATAAGCTGGAAACACACAGCCATCCCAGATCCTGCATGCCCCTCTTGCTGCAGCGACCACGTGAGCGCAAAGAGGGTTAACATCAGGCTGAAAACAGGGCTAAACAAATGCTCAATTCAGTTCCATTTGAGCAGTAAATGTCAACAAAATTGATCTTTTTAGAACAGGAAACTGTTACAACTGACCCAGTTGTAAAGATTATAGTCTTTACTTGGGTGAAAGCAGGGCGTGTTAAAAGGCAGATTAATAGATTTTCAATTTGTTCCCCCACATCAGTTTGTAATTTCTACATCTAAGACTAAAATAGAAGAGCAAAAATGTTTAAGGTATCCAGCTATAGAGGCATTATGAACTGCAGCAGTATTCTAAGGTCTGTAGGTCTAAGGTCAGTTTCAGCTAAGAGGCATTTCATAATATCCATAACTAAAGAGAAACCAGGCAATGAGCTTTATTTAATCCGGGCTCTCCCCACGTAGTAAGACACAGGCTCTGATGCGCCCTGATTACACGGACAGCTCCCTAAAATCACGTTGGACCTGTCAGGCTGCAGCTTCCAGACTGCAGGAAGAACATTTTTACTGGCATCAGTTTTGACTGAAAATTACCAAAACCATCTTACACACAATGCAATTTGATATACAGGAGTCTAATTTGGAATGGGTAACGTTTAGTTAAAAAAAAAATCCCATCATGTATAGTATTTTACGTAGAATAAAAAGGAGCCATTATGAAAGTGAAATCTGCATGACCAAAGCTTTGGTGCATATTTTTGTGTTTTAAATATCAGTGGGCAATGTCTGTCAGAACACTGGTCATCATTGAACTGGAGCTGAAAAGCGTCTTTTGTGCCAACAGAATACAGCCCTGCATTTTAAATGTTGCTGAAGGCCTCAGTTCTTTGTGTGTTTACTGGCAGAACAGTCTGAGAAGGAAAGAAAAAAGTTTCAGTATTCAGGGATGTTCAGACCGCCTTCTTCAGGCACAGTCTGTGGACAGTTTGTAACATTGGTTTGGCTGTTTTAATAGCCTTGCAATACAGCAACAGAATGAACTAATTACATATGAAAAAACCCTATTTTAAGACATAAACCAAATACTCTCAAACTTGGCTACATTCTTTAAACTGCAAATAAAATTTATAAAAAGGTCATTGATTGGCATGTCTTTTAGTTGATCATAGGTTGAATATAGTTTTGTCTGATAATCGTGGCTGCTCTGCATATTGCCACTTATATATAGTGCTGTAAAAAAGTATTTGCAGTTTTAGCTTCCTTTTGTTTGCCATACTTGAAGTTCAATAGTAGACAAAGATAACTGGGTAAATACAAAATGCAGTTTTCATTTAATGATTTCATTTATTGAGGGAAAAAAGCAACTCAATCTAGCCATATGTGAAAAAGTAGTTGCCCCATTTTAAATCAACTGTGATCAATCACATTTTTTAAAGGAGCCAAGTTCAAGCCACACCCAGATCTCATAACTGCCAGACTTGTAGAATCAAGATTTCCTTTGTTTTATAAAAGAAAATGTACCAGTCTGACAACATGAAGTAGGCTAAACGATCTGAAAAAACAGCACATCATCTAAAGAAATTCAAGAATACATATGAAGGAAAGTCGTGGACATCTGTCAAACTGGATAGAGTTTAAATGCCGTGTTTGGATGCCAGAACAACTAAGGCATTACAGACATCTTGATGATCCCTAAAACCTTTATGGAAGGACTTTACCAAAGGTGCGAATCCCATTACATCTGACATAAACTAACACAGCCTTTCAGAAAAATAACATATCTATCTGATTTGCCTGGAAAACTCATTAATTCTACTTTTGGTAGAAAATTGTAAAAGTAAAATGTCAAAATGCCTCTAAATGCCCCAAATATAGTATTTTTCCATTCAATATTATATAAAATGTCTGCCAACTTCACATAAATAGCAATATTGGTGTTTCAACAGCACATATTTAACAGACATTTACAAGAAAGTATTCAAATATAAAGCTTAGATTTTTTTCCACAGTAAAAATCTGAATCTATTACAAATACTCACTTCATATGCCCGGGGAGTGGTCAGACAGCTTGCCAGTGGTCCACAGTAGCTGGGTAGAGTGGAGGTGAGAGGTGGGCCACTGTGTGTCAAAATGGGCTTAAGGTAACTGGGAATTCATTAAGGGTAATATGCTGAAAACATAAATAACTACTAGCTTTTAATAAAACACATGCATCTAAAACTATACAGAAATATCCATAAAGCCTGAACTTAAACTGGGGACCCAAGATTTATGCAAGGTTTTAACGACATATCACAACTGAAAACATTACAAAACAGCTGAAATGCAAATCAAAACTGTATTTTAGAGGACGTGTATCGGTAGGATATTTGTGGCGTTTACATTTGATCTGGATTCTTTAATGTACAGAGAGGTTTCTTCTGCCTCTTGTTTGTAACCAGTAAAGCTGTGTTGGACTCTGGCTTCAAATAGTCAGGTGATTATGGGGACTGAAAGCAGATGGTCCTATACATCACACTCTGTTATTTAAACCAGCGGCCAGTTGCACAGAGGAGAAACCACACGTTGTGTCAGATATGTGGGTCAGGCCTGCAAAATAAGCCAAATCTACCATTGCTTTGCTTTGGCTCCAAATAGCGTGCAACACCAGGGGGAGAGTTTTTCCCCTTTGGAAAACACAGCTGTCCCACTAAAAGGCAGAAACAATCAACCACCTGTGGAGACAATTGTTTTACAGGGATGGGAAGGGTGGAGGAAATGAGAGGATGAGCCTCTAAACGTATCACCTTGAGTCTGTTGTTGAAGGTGAGCAGAAGGAAAATGCAAACATTTCATAATATTATGTCAACTTATCTAATTCAGGATGAACCAGTTTACTTAGAAAATGGGCACCAGACACCAATCCCGACCTGCTGCTAGATCAGACAGATATTTACCTTGTAATTCAATCACAAAGGATTCATACCAAAGCAGAACACAAAAAGGATACTTGTGGTCAAATGTATACCAGAGCCTGAAGAGCCAAGCACTCTCCTGTTTGGTTTTACTTTGGCCTTCATCCTGGGGGCCATCCTGGAAAAAACACATGATTGAAATAATAAATACATTTTGTGTCATCTCACAGTGAATGCAGTCAGACAACAGCACCAGAGATTGGTTTACATTTGCTATAGTGAAGGCTTACAAATCTAATGTAAATCAGTTACATGTATTCTTGGCTTTTGACCTTTTTAATCTGCATGCAGCATGCATCAGACCTGGGTAATGAAGAGATTTAATGGAAAATGTTTTTTCCCAAACGTTCACATGATGAACATTTATATTGTTTTAAACTAAACATTTGTCAACTAACTGAATGGGAACCCTTGCATTTTGTGGCATCACAATAACTAATAGAGTCCATCAAAATACACAGATACGACAAAACAATAGGACCCACAGGCCCAATAATGCGTTTGCGCCCTTTATCTTGCCAAAACAGCCCCAACCCATTGAGGCATGGACTCCACTAGATCACTAAGGCTGTGTGATGTGTCAGGCACAACATGTTAGCAGCCGATCTGTGTATTATGAGGCGGTATCTCCATGAAACAAGTTGTCCAAGAGATATCAACACATCAAACTCGTTGCTTTGGTCCTCAAACCACTGCTGCATATTTTTGCTCTGTGGCAGAAAGCGGCACAGCCGTCTGGTGTGGATGTGATCTTTCACTATGCTTTGATAGGTTGTGTGTGTCAAAGCAACATCCACACGGATGACAGAACCTGAGGTTTCTCAGCAGAACAATATCCAAAGCATCTTACCATCTCTGCTAGCTTGCCTTCTTCCAATAGTGCATCCTGGTGCCTGGCTCCCCAGGTAAGAGACATACAAGCAACCAATCATCTATGTGTTTAACAAGTTTGATTCATCAGATCAGGCCACCTTCTTCCATTGGTCTGGCCTGTAGTTCCGCTGCTCGTGTCGCCATTGTTGTTGCTTTCAGAGGTGGACAGGGGTCAGCAAGCGTGCCCTAAATGATCTCCGGCTATACAGGTCCACACACAACAAACTGCTACACCCTGTGTATTCTGACCTTTTCTCAGAACAAAAATCATCTTCTTCAGCAATTTGAGCCTTATGATCTCCTCTGTTGGGTCACACCACAGGTGTATCAATGAGCCTTGGCCTGGCATGATTCGCTCGCTGGTTAATCACTCTTCCTTCCTTAGAGCACTTTTAATAGTTCCAGAGCAGGAACATCCCATGAGAGCTTTAGTTTTGAAGAGGCTCTGACCCTGTCATCTGGAAATCACAATTTGGCCCCTGATGCCAAAATCCTTAAACTTGTCTATATCTCTTGCTTCTCATAAGCTCACTGCCGAATACATGTAATGATTATTCACTTTACCCATCAGTGACCATAATGTTATACCCAATCTGTGTATTTTTCAATCAGAACTTTACAGTCATTGGCATGTGAACCACATTTGGCATTACTGTAGCTGGGAAAATGTTATGTTTAGGTTTAGGACATAAGATCACAATAACTAGTGTAATTACTGAAATCATGATGTTTTACAGGCCACCGAAGGAACCTGTGAGACATTCTCCTAACAGGTTGGACAAGAGTCGATATAACAGATTAACTTGTACGGACATGTCCTAAAAGCATATGTAACACCACAGCCACCACACAATGTACCTTTTGATACTATATTTCCATGTACTCAGTTAAACTGACTTTAAACAACATAGACTACAAAACAGCAGAACTGGAACAGATTCAGAAAAGTGAATCTGGGTGAGCTTCTCACCCCCTGGAGGACTTGGAAGCTGTCTCCAGAGGGCTGTAGGTCTTGATCTGGATCCACACCAACCCTGTAACATGGGAGGGAAATGGAAAAATAAATGTTTTAAACTTGTGATTAGCAACAACTACAAGAAGTACTCATGTCCTAACACACAAAAGTGCTGAGTTGCTAAACCATGTTCCCTTAGGACACAGACCAGCATCAGCATTTAACCCAAAGCGAGTTAAAGACAAACCGACACAGAGAAAAGACGTGGTGTAAGAATAACACAGACATGGAGGGTGTTATGTCCAGTTAGTATGTTGATTGCTGACTGAAAACATAAATCATTAACCTCAGAACCAAGTAATATTTTTACTTGTGCCGGAAATCTCCCATTCACCCCAACCCAAAGAGAGAAGGATCGGTTTCAAGTGCAAGAAACAGCTTACTAAACAAATGTTTCACATTTCCCACATACGCTGCTGTGTGTTTCTTAACACTGACCAAGTCATAACCCTAGAATACATCCCTTCGATAGTCCACTGCATCTATGGCGAAAGCATGCAACCATATACAGAGGCTACAGTCCTCGAATGGTGGCTGTCCTGGGTTCGAGTCCCGGACCCGGCAACATTTACCGAATGTCTCCCCCTCTCTCTACCCCTCTTTCCTGTCTACCCACTGTCAAAAATGGAAAATAAAGGCCACTAGTGCGGAAAAAATATCTTTAAAAAAAAAAAAAGTAATTACTCAGGTCAGACCAGTTTTCTGGCCAATCCAGGACAGTGACACCATGGTCATTAAAGCATGTTTTGGTACCTTTGACAGTGTGGCTGGGTGCCCAATCGAGCCCAATTTACTTTTTGAACCACTGAGCAACAGTTCAATACTCTTTCACGTTAGCCCAGATAAGATGTTTCTGATACTGTCTCTGCCATAATCATCATAATTTACAGAAATAACAACTAAACATGTGTGCTCTATGAAAGAGTTGAAGTTATTGAACTGAATTGCCACTATAAATTAACGTCAATATTTTCAAATGTACTGAAATGTGTGAAATTAAAAATTTAATCAAATTTAAACTCAAATTACCTTTTCTTTCTAGCCATTTCCTTCCATTAGGTTAAGCTAACCAGCAGATAATGTTTCTGTAGAGGTCTGCTGTAACTCTCTACTAGACAAAGTGACTTCCAAAAAGTCAAACATTACGGACTTATTTATATAGCACATGCATATTTTCAGTCTTTGTAGCTGCTCATGGTTTATGTCTACTATGATTTCTTTCAACAGCCGAATGTATGAAACCTGAACAGGCTGGTTTTCAAGGAGCACTTTTCTTCTGGTTAAACTAACTCTAATCCATGTGGATGGAGACCAAGGCAGAGACGTGACGCCTGTCAGGTGTGTGTGTGGTGTGTGTGTGTGTGTGTGTGTGTCGGGGGGGGGGGGGGGTGTTAGGCTCCAAGGACACCAGGGGGCATGCCAACAACATAGGTATGCAAATGATGCAGGGAGGTGCTGCAGAAAGGATCCGGGAGAAACAAACTTAACAGTAACTGCCCCTCTCCCCCCAAAAAGAGAGAAGCACAGCCTGACTCACATTTCCTAGGATAAAAGCTAAAAACTAGTCCAACCTGCACAGACTGTAGGGGAATCCTCCAATGACTTCATCATACCCTTTAATCCTAATCCTGAAACATCCACTCCTACTCTTTTAATCCATCAGATATTCCTTGCAAGCAATTTTGTTTCTGCCCTCTAGCAAATCCCAAAAAGAGCATGTAAAAAAAAAAACAAAAAAAAACAGAGCAACCACCTGGCCACAGTTCGGCTTCTGCATACCATCCTCCCTCTTTGGCACAAACAATTCCAATCACTTCGTGTGAGTGTCAAGCTGCTTCTGCATAGAGACAGTGTGTCATTTGTTTCTTGCTTTGCGGTGTGTGCGTCTGTGTATGGACGGGGGGGGGGGTTGCGGTGTCGTTTGGAGGCACAGTAGGTGCCCAATCAACTAAGATTATAGAGAAAAAGGGAACAGACTGTTTTTCGCAACATAGAGAGCAGCCTTGGCTGAAATATTTTACTGCATCCGGCTGAGGTATTTGTTCAAGCAGCAGCAGCTCAACCCCGGCCAGACTGCCATTTAACACAATCAGCTCAACGCTCAGGTGGTTTCAAACCTATTTTCAGAGCAGATATTTTTATGGACCTTTGTTGAAGATGTCCACTTTTTCCCTTCACCAGAAAAAGAGTGAAATACAAGATGTTTCCCAACACCAGATAGCATCAGTGAACTGATTCACATTCAGATACGGCACCTGGAATATTCCCACTTTCCGTGTTGACAGCGCTCATCCTGAAATCTTTTGCCGTTTCCAAATCTATCACATCATAAACACATGCATTTTGCATTAGATATAAATAGAACAAGGACCATCAGAGTACATTGTGCAATATGGGGCTCATTGGATTTTATTTCTACTTTAGGGATTAAAGGGGATACCTGGATACAAAAAATAAAATAAAAAAATGGATGTGGATGAAAGCATAATCATGTTATCCTGAGGTAGAAAGAGTATGTCTTGGTCAGCAGTAATATAAAACCAGACATTTGTTTATACCTCTTTCTTCACAGGTTTGAATTGTTTTGATAGGGAATAGGATAATAATAAAAGAATAAGGACAAATTAAAGTTAGGAAATAAAATGCTGGACTGTGAATGATATTAAAGTAATATCAGCTCTTTATATTAGTATGTTTTTTTACCATAGTAGCAAAAACATGGTTTAGGTTTTCCATATCTGAAGTACAGTAAAAGCAGCTTGATTTGCAACATGGTGTAGGTATGCTTTCCTCCAGCAAAGACTGGGAAGCTGGTCAGAGTTGTTTGAATGATGGATGCAGCTAAATAGATGGCAATACTGGGAAAACAACTGGTAAAGGATGCAAAAGATTTAAGACTGGGGTGGATGTTTACCTTCCTGCTGGATGATGACCCTAAACATTCAGCCAGAGCTATAATGGAATGGTTAGGATAATAGATAAATAAAATAGCTAAAAATATATTGAACTTTGTGGGTGTAATGTAACAAAACAAAACATAAAAAAGAGGAAGGAGTAGGAATATCCTTGTACAGCTGTGTAAAACTGACCACACAGTGGGGAACAGTGTGGGATAAATAGAATCCTCTGCTTTGGGAAACTGGACTGATCCTTACACTTGGCACTGGAGTTTAGCAGATGTGTCGATTTACACATGACAAAAACTGCTGGATGACATAACCATAGCTCTTCAACTGACCAATGAGCAGCATCCAGTGCTTGTATTGGAAAAAGTTATCTTCTTTATCTTCTGGGAGTTCAGTTGCTATTTTGGAATACTGACACAAGGCTTGGTTTATCCCCCCTCAGACCTTGAACTTGCACTCAGCCTTTACCTCCTCATTTCCTTCTGTTGAATGTTGTATTTAAACAATGTAAATACAAGTCAAGTAAAAATGTTAAAATGTTTTTACCGAGAAAAAATAAATCTGCATTAATGCATTTAAGATGTATTTGGATTTTCAACAATATATTAATAAATACCCTAGAAAATACTACATAGTAATAACTAATTATAATGTTTACTACTCCCATCACTTTTATTATAGTTTAAAGTAACTCCGCTGTAGTACACTATATATAATGAATGAATAAAGTAGTTTACATATATGACCTAAGTGTAGCATTTTTAACTATTTAAGCAGAAAATACATTTCTTTATTTTATTTTTTTTTACATTTACTGACTTTAACCAAACACTAACAAGTACATTTGGGAAATATACATTTTAATAAACAAATGTTTCTATTAAGTTACATTTTAGGTATTTTTTTAAATGTTTTAGTATAGCAGTTGCTTTTCGCTCATAAGCCCATTGATGACTTGAGACTTAATAAATCAGGTTCTCAGAACTTTCACAAAATTCTACTGCAAGTTATAATAATATCCGTCACCATACGTCATCCGACATGAGAACATAATGTGTTCTCATGGAAACAATGAGTCAAAGGCAAACTATAAGTAGAATAGAAATTATTTGTATGAAGTAGCCAATAGCAACTGAAGTAATGGCAACTCCAAATAAAGAGAATAAACACCGTACCAAGGACTTAACCCTTTGAGTTCTATCATCTAAGAGGCTGTATATGTTTTGAAACATTTTGCACTCACTTCACTTTAAAGTAATGCAAAGTAAACCACAACATGAAGATAATTCAGAATGTGTGAGTTTGTCTAGGAATGATGTTGAAAGCGCAGCATCGTTTTCTGAAGGTCTATAAAAGATTTCCTTAAACATTTATTTCCCTTTGTAGAGGCTATAACCATGAAAATACTCAGAAGCTCATTTACTTCTGTTTAAAATGGGAAAGACTAGAGAACGTACCATTTTAGAGAGGCAGATGTGTTTTGATCATGACAAGTCAAAAAACATGTGCAAGAAATAGTTACTGGTCTAAAGTTGCCAACATCTACAGTCAGAAGAATAACTTGGGGACTGGTGGCCCAGTGGTTAGGGAGCAAGGCATTTGCATCCTGGAGAGGCCACAAGTACCCTGGTTCAAAACCCACAGCTGGCCACTCTGGGTCCCTGAGCAAGACCCCTTAGCCCCTGAATGCTCCCCAGGAGCCATACAAAGGCAGACCACTGCTCCCTAAGGAATGGGTCAAATGCAGAGGACAATTTTTCCGTTGTGAGATCAGTAAAGTCTAAATTATTATCATTATTATTATTAAAACATTTTAAACAAATGGAAACTTAATCTTCAGAACCTACTGTTGGAAAACTGCAACTAAAAGGGGGAACCTTGGTTTCACCAAGGCTTCACAGGAACTATTTATTTTCATTTTATTTTCTGTTCCCTCTGTAGTTTTCATTATGATTGTTACATTTTGTTTCTTCAACTTCACTCAACATGTCTGACATCATGCACACTATGGAGGGACAGCTGCTTCAGATCCATGAGGTGTTTTCCCATAAATATATTAACAGAAATCATTACCCTGAGAGTAGAGCAAAAGAAAATCTCAATCACAAAAATTATCTTTGGGGCAAACAGATTAGCAGGCCTTTCCTGACCCAGAATAAGTAACAGGGATCTCTTGGTCTTGACGGCTTCTCTGCCAAACAGCGAGATAAGCATCACGCTCGTGTGCTTGCAGACATTCATCTGAAGCCAAACACCAGCAGTGTTTCTTTACAGGCAACACGGCATCCGTCCCACATCACATTTCAGTCATCGCCCAAGTGCCTGATAATCCCAACAGCTTCCTAGAATGCTCTGTCTCGACAGGTTACAGATGACAAGTTCCTCAAAAAAATGAGGCGAAAACACATCTGAATAACAGGCCGTCTGTACCCTGACTGTCCAGTTATTTTGTGTAAATCGGTGTGGAGTCCGTTATATGAGATTAGACTACAACCACTGAGGCAGCTGATATTTGCATGCTGTACAGCACATGTCCCAGTATCCACGGCACTGAGGTTCACAGGGCGGTTTGGCAGTGCTCTAAAACCTCTGGCAAACAATAGCTCCAGTCCGGTCTGAGGAGGCATTACTCATATTAAACAGAGCCTGTTCACTCAGGGCGCTGCTGCCAGGAATGAGATAATCCGCTTTATTTTGATAGATAGAAGCTCTCAGTGCATCATGGGCAGACAAACAGAAGTGAGGCCAAACTCAACCCAGACAACAAAACAACCAAATCAAATTACAGCAGCAGCAGTAGCACAACTCATAACATAGCAACTTGGAACAGACTCAGAGGTGGCAATCTGATGATTAAAACCATTTTTTGTTCTGGCTCAAGATAAAATGGTCAATGATGTACTTAGGACAAATCCTAAAGCAGATCTTAAAACAATCCCAGCAGCTCTATGGGGAGAAACCGAGAGAGCAGCAGAGAACTCTGGCCCCCTCTCCTGGCAGCCCATCACTCATTCAATTACAAACTGAAAGAGCATTGTCATGGTAGAGGTAAACAAAAAGTTTATCTCAGCTATCAGCTACTGAAATACAGTACATCTGCATGCCAAATTTGAGGGGATTTCTGATAAGCCATTTGTGTGTGTATTTATGCAATACCTCTGACATCAGTCAGTCTACAACACTGCACCAGTTAAACCATTTACTTACACTAGTTAAATGTTTTGCTGCTCTAGCTTGGGAAAAAAGTAATTATTTGTCAACTACTGGCACTTTAGTCTGACTAATAGGAGCAGACATTTCACTATGCATGCTCAGTATGAGGGATTGCTGCAAAGTCAACGCCAGTGACTGTCCACTATCCTAACATGCACATCCAGGAGGAGGGAATGCTCCAAGTCACTGACTGGATGCAATCTGCTGGGTTTCCTTAGACAGAAAAACTTTTTATCCAATTTGAATAAATAACTAACTCTGACTGCACTGTTCAATGGTTAGGATTAATTGTAATGTATGAACCTGACTGTTGTGAAGTGCCTTGAGACAACATGTGTTGTGAATTGGCGCTATATAAATAAAACTGAATTGAACTAGTCTGCCAGAGGGAGGCACTACTCACACAAATGTCCAAGCTACTTGGCTGTTTGATGCAACAGTGACAAGAACAGACTTGTTGACAACTACGTCATACTCATTAACTAAATGGCATTTAATGCCAACATGTTTAGGCAACACAAATTATGATCAGTAGTTCACTAGTAACACTTAAAAGTGCACACTAGTTCACCCTAAATACACACTGATTGATTTGCTGAGGCCATTTCGGCCCACTCTTAAATGTGTCTGCTTGACTAGAGGAACCTAGGTATTTTACAATCCACTAGTCTTAAAGATAACTAATTAAAGTTTTTATGGTCTTGCTAGTTCCCTTGAGCAGCGAAACATGCCAACTAGTTAACCAGCATGCCAGAAATACTTGCTAGTTTACTAACAAACATTTGTGCTTACTTGTTAAGTAGTAAGGCCTTAATTGTTCACTAGGCCTTATGTAATGTATCACTATGTCAGACTAGACTGCAGTCACATAGTTTAGTCTAACTCTCAGATAGTGCTTTAAGAGCTTATAACATCTGTATCCACCCTGTATCTCTGCAGAAGTCTGCATGCAGCCCAGATTTCTGTGTCCTCTTTGGTTGTGCGTGCTGGCAGGAATGATATCAGCCTAACTCAGAGCATGGCGCCAAACTCACATCAAAGTAAACACATCGACAGAAGAAAAAAATGCAAACAATAGAGCAAACTGAAGTACTTTATGTGGAGCACTGTTGTTTGGCTGGGGTATAAATAGTATGAATAGGAGTGTGTCCTTATCCACAAGGTACAAGTAGTTCCCGTATGGACGAGGAGAAGTATGCTTAGTCTTTAAGGGCTTTTTCTGACCTAATGTGAGCAAACGTCTAACTAGTGCAGAATGGTTGTGAACCATTTGGTGAATATGATTGCTGCAATCAACGACACTGAATAAATATACACATGGTTTGCCAATACTTTCCTTTTAAGTAGATACAATAAACCTAGAAACATGATTTAATTTGTGTCTAATCTAAACAAATTGCCTAGAAGGCACACGGGGCTGTGCGTGGTGTAGCGATAGAGAGGGCGCCCCATATACAGAGGCTATAGTCCTCGACTCAGCCATCCTGGGTTCAATTCCCGACCTCGAGACCTTTGCTGCATGTCTTCGCCACCTCACTCTCTGCCCATTTCCTGTCTGGTAAATGTCAATAAAGGCCACTAATGCCAATAGCTTATGGCTAAGCTAATGCATAGCTTAGTGTTATTTTTGTTCTTTTGATGAAACATGGACATAACCAAAATGGAGGAAGAAATTAATCATGAAAGTCAACAAGTAAAAACACAAGTAAATATTTCATTTGAAGAAATTATGTTCATTTCCAGCTAGAAGCTAGAGAAGAGGTTTGTTGACTGTAGCACATGTCAAAGTTTATTTCAGCTCAGAGATTGTCAAGTTAGACTAAGTGATATTTTACTTCTGACAGAAACTTTAACAATAACTATGCAAATACATAATGATAGCAACATTTTTGTATAAACTATGCAGAACATTATGCTCCCTTAAAATGTTTCTTATGTAGTCATGTTATTTCAAGACAGATTGTGTCACCTGATATGTAGCCAGGAAAGCATGGGTGTAGTTCCCCCACCAAATACCCAGACCGTGAAGAAGACAATGAGGAGTGTGGTGGTAAACATCATCTGCCGGGCGTAGGTGGCAGTGTCGCGGATAGCTAAGGCAAATGCCATCGCTCCGCGTAAACCTAGAAAAGTTGCCATCCCAAAACTGTTACACACTAAATCCGCTGAGATTAGCAATATTAGTTAAACTTTTTGTTTTTATTTTGTACCTGCAAACATCATCATGTGCTGGAAGTTTCCTCTGATCTTGTCCCTTCGACCGAGGTTGAGGAGGAAGGACAGCGGGTAAATGTTGAGAGCTCTGCCAATAAATATGGCAATCTGACACAGGTTGGTTAAGAAGACTGATGCTTCTAAGCTGCAAACTGTTACCAAGAATTATAGATATTTTTTTATGTTTGTTAGGATTTTTTTTCAGGGTATTGAAAGGATACAAAAGCTCCCATGATAAAGATGGGGCTGAAAATGTGATTCTGGAAGGTGAACAGAGCCAAGCCCATGTAGGAGAAGATGAAATTCTCAGCCAGGAAGTGAAGAACCTCAAAGAGCTGTGAATTAAATACAATTTTAGTCTTTTGATTTAGAAATCATAATTATAGTGTTAGCACAATATCCACAGTATGAGGTTTTAAGAACTACTTCTGTATGTTGAATGGGACTAACAAGAGCCAGCCTGCATACTGATCTAAAGGTGTCACACTGCATGCTGTCTACATGCTAATCTTCAGCCTTTCCTCAAGACTGAGTCCCCTCTGGGAAACCCAGCAGTCGTGTCAGGACAGATGTCCTCAGACAGCCCCGATTAAGGTCACAGCGGGCTGAGCATGGTGCCATCTGGCACAAGCACCCTCCTGTTCAGATTATTGGAGTAGGGGGGTGGGAGGGATTCAAAACCAGGGGGGCTGCATGAGGAAGGGGACCAGATGCTACCTGCTTGGTGCGTTTTGTGGACTCTTCAGAGAGGTTGTTGCACGTGTAGTGAGCCTGCGTGATGCCACAGAACAGCACGGCCACAACACCTGTTGGACAACAACACGTGTTACAGAAATTCAATCAAAATGCTGCATACACAGGCTAACTGGAGGATTTTAAACAGCGGGACAATTCATTGCAGCAAATAAATAAAAAAGTTATTTTAATGCTTCTCTGCAGGATTATTTGTGTCTGCACCATTATTAATTTCATAAGAACATCTGCTTAATCTGTAATTTTTAGGCAATGTTACATTTTTATTTTAGTCCTAGTAATTTTTATTTTATTTTGGTCAACATGTTTGCTAGTAGAAGAAGACACCATCTTGGTAAGGTGCAGTGAAAATGAATCGTACATTTTAAAAAAGAAACTAAAAACAAAAAATGTGATAAAAATTTACTAGATGCACAATAACAGTTTGTGACCAGAACTGGATGATTTTATGGATTATCGGCCTTAACCGGATCAAAAGAAAATTTTTTATATTTTCCAAGTCACTGAACATAATAAGCACAACAAGGTTGCAATAACAACACTCCTAGGTGTGGAAATTCTTACTGAGGGAAGTAGACTCAAAGTTACCCATTATTTGTATAATCTGTAAAATGTTTAAAACAAAGTAAGACGAAGCACAAAAGGGTCAAGGAAGCTTCTAGAAAAGGAAAAGGACATAGGTATTCCTGGCTGTTACTTCTAAACAGATGAGGAGATGTCAGCAAATAACAGTGAGGCTAAACATATTACACAAAGGCTGCTCTGCTTCATCCTTTTGAGTCCGATACCCCTCTGTCACAAAACTTGCTGAATTAAATATTTTTGCAGTCTTTTTTAATCTCAAGTTATGGTAAGGCCTGACTTACTTTACAGAAAATACACACAGAGGCTAAATAAAGCTAATCCCGCCAATTGTGCTAAATGCTAAAAAGAAGCTAAAAACTGTTTAAAGTGCCATGGCAGTAAGAATTGTATCTTTGTTTTGAAATATTCTGCAAATCCTGCTAAGGTGTAAAGCTGTATAATACTGACTGCTTTCCCTCTCACACACAGTGTGACGTCACCTCTGCTTGAAACAAAAAGTAATGATTGATCTCAGAAACGTTCCTCAAAAGCTACAAGAAAAAAAGTGAGGTATACTTTTTCTTGTAAAAGAGTAAATGACATGCAGTAATTTGCAGTTGGGTTTTATTTTTGCACAAGTATGTCCTGTATCTGAGGATTTTATTGCTTTAGTGAAGTTACAGAAAAAAAAAATCTGTACAACATTTACCTGTTTCAGGTTTTTTGCAATTTTAGAATGAACACTATATGAAGATGGCTTCAAATTATTCTGAAAGCAGAAAATTCTGTTTTAAATGATTTTATTAAAAAGGTCAGAGCTTTAGAAAACCGAATAATAAAATTAAAAAAAATCAGCCAGCAAAATCGTTAGTATCCGTACTAAACAAAAACGTTTTTACAGAATAAAGTAAAACTGATTATAGAATATATTCACAAGGGCGCAGCGCTGATGGTGTAGGGGTTAAGCGCGTGACCATATACGGAGGCTACAGTCCTCGAAGAGGCCGTCTCGGGTTCGAGTCCTGGACCTGGCGACATTTGCCGAATGTCTCCCCCTCTCTCTACCCCTCTTTCCTGTCTGCCTACTGTCAAAAATTTAAAAATAAAGGCTACTAGCGCTGAAAAATATCTTTAGAATATATTAACAAAACAAATACTAATTATTATTGCGACTAACAAATTTAAGTGGGAAAAAAAGACCGACTTGCTCGCAGACCACAAATTTTGTTCAGTGTTTTTTTTTTTTTTTTTTTTAAACATAGTAACTTTCTAGATGGATAATTGGTGAACTGGTTCTAGATCCATGTTTTCTGGTGTATATATAAAATCAGATTTCACTTGAAAGATATTTTTCATATTGTTTATCCAGTGGTCCAACCTACTTACTAGACTGAACAAGTCTCATCTTCTCACCTGTTTTTTTTTAATAACATGTTGGACACTGAAGAGCAGAACCCATCAAATCATGAAACAACCCAATGGTAAGGTTGGCTTCTAAATTCAGGATTGTGGTAAAAGGACATGTTAGTTTTTTTATATCAATACTGACTTAGATCAGCTTAATTTTAAAAGATGCAACACATTGAATATGGACTGATTATCCTACAGTAAACACTCTTCTTAAATAGGCACACTGTCCTTTGTGATACTTTCATTTGTGAGTACACAGAAATTAGAGAAGTGGACTTTGATTTGACTTGAGTCAGGCTCAAGTCACAGATTTGATGACTTGATACTTGACCTGCCTGAATTAGGAAAAAACTGGCGACTTAAATAGGACTTGAATACTACGGATCCCGTAAAATGACACTGAAGGGAAAAAAAATAAAACTAAAAACACATTGTTGTGCACACCAGATATGTTCACATGCTCCTTGCGTTGAATTACATCACAAGACCTTAAGATTCATTTTAAGTGCTGTTCTTAAACAAAAAGATAATGTCTGGAAAGCTTTGTATTGCAATCCAAACTAGAAATATAGCACAATTAGATCAGGCATTTACACAGTAGCCCGAAATACTCTGACATACAAAATTAATTGGAGAAAGTATCTGGTGCACACGAAAGGTTTTTTTTTCCTTCAATATCCCTTTATGGGCTCTATAGAAAACTGATGACTTGTGACTTGACCTGGACTTGTACGTCTTTACTAGATATGACTTGATGCTCTCATTAAACTCAAAAAACAAAGACTAGGAATAAGATGGAACACAATTTTCTTTGCAACATTGCCAATCAAAGATAGTGGAAGCAAGCTAAATATTAAGGAACTGAAAAAGCTCATTTTACTTCACAAATTTTTATTTTTATGTTTTAGATCTATACTGAGTTTTTCTTTCCCATGCTGGGAGTTGGAAAATTACCAAATCAAATTCCAGACTTTTTAAAGACATCTGTTTACAACATAGATTTGAATTAAATTAAAGGGAGATGGATCACCAGTGAACCCGCAGGCCTCAGCTAGCAGGAAGGTGCTCCATGACATAAGGAAGAAGAGCGCCGTCTCCAGCAGAGGGAAGCAGTGCAATTTGGTGAACTTGGTGACGTAGAATCCCGTTAAAGACAAACAAGACTTTGCATTTTCATATACACTCATACATACTCATTAGGAACAATATGACCCAGGCTCTTAGAAATGGATCACTCTAGAATGTGGTAGGATTTTAAAGTGTGCACACAGAGAAGGATATGAGAGCCGTGACGACACCTGTGACTGCCCCCATCACAAAGGAGCCGCTGAAAATCCCCAGGAAAATCCCCACCGATTTAAAAAATGCAGAAGCATCAAACTTGTGTGTATTTGCACCAGCAGGTTGGTAGGCCACGATGGAGCTGAGATGTAAAAGCACAGACACCATGTACAGTTATTGTAATGCTAGTATTTGTCAAAAACACAACTGTTTAAATAATGAACATTGACTTTGGTAGCTCAGGGCTTGTTTTAAAATTTACCATAAGTATCTTTGAAAAAAATTGATTAAATAAATGTAGCATTCTAACAATCTACTCCTTCAAAGCATGTGATTCAGAACTCCCACTAGAGGGAGGCAGAGTGCTTTATGTCAAAGGCAGCAGTGATGCAACGAGGCAGGTTTCACAAATCGATGTAAAATTCAACAATAACTTGAGAAACCATACCTGTAGAAACCTGTATTTGGTGCATCAGTAAGAGCCGAAATGGATTTTGAAAAAAATGTTTTAAAGAGGCTGAATATCCAGATTCTTTAAATCAAAGCACTGGCAAAAGTAGATCAATACTGTAAGCAGCACCTCATTAAACATAAATAAAATACATTTATTTACATTTATACATTTATCATGTTTGGAAAAAACCTAAACGTCTTCCTGTAGGGTGGTTATGTGTTGTGTATGAAAACAGTTTAATTTGCAAGGTAACTACTGACCAAACCTGTTACTGGTACTTTACTTATCTAACTGCAGAATTAATTTTTATTATACAGAGTATATAATATTTCTAATAAATCAATAGTAAAGAACATGTATCATAAGTCTGCTTAGTTAAAGGGATGGTTTAGATTTTTTAAAGTAGGTTCTGATATGTTTTTACTGTAACCCTCTGTGTGTTGGAAGAGGCTAATCAGACGGGACAACATTTTACATAATTTTAGAAATCTGAGGCCACAACGGGAAAGTTGTGGATTGCTTCCCTAAAGTTGTGTGTCAGTCTCTGCCTCATGTCAAGTGATGGTAGGATGGCGCAGGAGATGGATGGATGGGGCTCACCTGCCATAATAGAGGCAGTTTCGCCGTCGGCTGTGGTGAAGAACGAACTGAACCAGAAAGCAAAGTTCCAAATTACTCGTCTCTCTATGATCCGACCTATAGATATTGTCATGAGAAATGTATTGTGCCTGAAGGAAAGGGAATGAGAGCCAGGATTCAAGCAACTCAAATGAGCTTCCCCTAGGGTGGTTGGGTTAACCCATAGAGATAGGCAGAGGAGCTCTGAGGAGAGACACTGCTCCTCCACATCAAAAGGAGTTTGTGGAGGTGGTTCAGGCATCTGATCAGAATACCTCCTGGACACCACACTTTAGAGGTTCTCTGGGCATATATCTCAGGTAGAACACCCTGGCGAAGACCCAGAACCTCACTGGGGGGACTAGTTATCCCTTCTAGGATCATGATTCCCCCAGAATTCGCTGGAGAGTGTTACTGAGGACAGGGGTGGACACCTTTCTCACTTAGAACCGTTGCATTCATGAAATGATCTTTGGTAACCGGTGGATGGATGGATTTTACTCCACTTTTGTCCAGCTTAGATTTTAATACAGTGGACTGACAAATCAGAGTTGATCATGCAGATTGATCCAGCCCACTGCCTCAGCCATCATAACATCGTGTCATAACACAGACTATATTTGGCAGAAACAAACTGCCCCTTCTGAAAGTGTAGATTCTTTACATCTGTTAAAATGGCATTAATGAATATAAACATTCAGTATATGCAATATATTTTTCCCAAAAGATATAAAGGAAACTATAACATAACTTTACAGAACCATCCCTTTAAGTTCTACTACTAAATAAAGGAAAAAACTGACTTACGAGGACAGCACAATGGCCACAGCATCATTCATAACACTTTCTCCAAACAGCAGAGCGTAGAGATCTCCATCAGCATGGAGCTCGTTGAATATAGCCAACACTGTCACTACAAGCAGAGATAAACAATAAAAAGAAAAAAAATCTTAACAAATAACCACATCCATAGATTGTTCACAGCATCTACCTGGGTCTGTGGCAGAGATGACGGCCCCAAAGAAAAGGCAGTCAGTGTAGTAGAACTTATCCGTCAGCTGTCCGACCGCCCTCATGAGCTTCACCACGCCGTACATCAGATTCCTGAGGATGAACAAACAGTGGAGAGGCGTTCAGATAATTCCAGCTCCCAAATGCAGATAAAAAGGGAGGAGTCATCTCATTTCAGGCAGGTTTGATGAACAGAAAGGAGAGCCTCACCCAATAACAAAGCATGAAATTGCAGTACCAAGAAAGGCGTACGTAATGATGGAGCCCAGATTCCTGAAGAAGTGTCTCTGACAAAAGAAAAAAAAAAGATTATTGTAAAATTATTGTTTTATTAGCAAGTCTGAGAATTTTTTTTTCCTGAAAACAACATCGATCATGATGATGAAATGCTTTCCAACTTTGAAGCCTTAAACCTTCAGGTCAGTGACTGTCACAACTCATACAGCAATGCCATCACACATCCAGCTGTTTGACTGCATTTAAAAACAAGCAGCAAAAGACAGATCACTTCCAAAACAAGCCCATCTGACTGCCTGTACAAAGTAACACAAAAACAGCTGATTCGGATTTTTTACAGGAAATGTGACTCTTCCTCTGTAATGGTCACATCAAATTTAATTCTTGACATCCTGAAGACCAGTGACAACTCTGCTCAGCAACATCAATTTGCTATATAAAATACATCTGTTAAAATCCTGAGTAGCTTTGGTGCTTTATATACTGCTTAAAATTAACTACAAATCAACTACAAATGCTACTTGTGGCTCTGATAAAAGAGGAGCTCTTCAGACTGACATGATGCACCACCCCACCCCCTTTTCCTGAGGACTGTTATTTGACTCAGCAAATTCCAACTTTAATCACAAGAAACAAAAAGCTCAACATCCACTATGTACAGAACCTATCATGCTCTATTATGCTTGATTAAAATAAGAATACTACATTTGCAGTAAGGGAAGTTGATTGGTGCTTCAGAGCTTATGCTATGCTAACTAGTATTTTGTGTTGTCATTTTAGTGGTTTTAAAATAATATTCACTACTAAAAAGATATCAGTTTTTAGAAGAATCATTTATGAATGCATCATCATAAAATAAAACAAGCTAAACACCACATGTAAATTTAATAATTTGATGATCCTTGTGAAGGCTAGCTGTGGTAGTTAGCCAGCCCTCAATTTGCTTGTTGTCTTTTTTTAAGGCAGAAATCCCTTTTTAGGAACTGAGGTTCTTCAAAATGTCAACTAAGTACTTTTAGATTAGGCTATACAGCTTAAATCGCCTACTAACAAACCAATGATACCACCATGACTGTTGGGGTTAGGTGGGGTTGGAATCAACTGGAACTCCCCCTGAAGACAGAATTCGGACTCGAAGGCTGGAGGCCATTACCAAACCCGGCCTCCAATATGGATGGCAGTGGTTGTAAACCATAGTGAAGCTCCTTTAGTGTTGATATGCAGAACATGCAGGAAAATGCTCATATATACGCCAAAACAAATTCCTTGTATGTCCAAAAACGTACTTGGCAATAAAGCTTTTCTGATTCTGATTCTGATTCTAAAACCAAATTATTTTATGGCACAGTTGGTAATACTGTTGACTTGCAGCAAGAATGTCCTGGCTTCAACTCCGGTACTCCGGCTTCCTCCCACAGTTCAAAAACATGACTGTTGGATTAATTGGTTTCTCTAAATTGCCCTTAGATGTAAATGAGTTTGTGCTTGGTTTTTTATCCTTTGTGTGTCTGTGTTGCCCTGCGATGGACTGGCGACCTGTCCCGAGTGTACCCCGCCTCCCGCCCATAGACTGTTGGAGATAGGCACCAGCTTCCCCGCGACCCACTATGGAAGAATCGGTAGAAAATGACTGACTGACAAATTATTTTATTCCATCCAGCTAAGGAAGACTGTTTTCAGTCAACCTTTAAAAGTAAACCATTTACCTTGTTGCATTTCATCCCCAGTTAACTATACAGGTTAAGTCTGTGAATCACCAGAGTCCTTAAGATTCATATATCTTGTAAGTTTGGCTCAACCTCTTGAAACAGAGTGCACCAATTACTGAGGTTTATAAAAGTTAAGGATTCCAAACCTCTAAAATGTTCTAATATTCCTACAGTTTAAAGTCATTTTAATTAGATGCCAGAGAAAGTGCCAGATTGACCATAGCTTTGTCTGGCTGCATGGAGCAGGGTTGTGCCTACCTCACCTGGTGCTTTGCACAGTCAATCAAATGGCTTAAAAAAAGGCTTCTACATTTTTTGTGCTGACAAGAAAGAGAAAAATCAGCTGTTTGGAAATATTTCTGGTTGCAGAAAACACTGACAGCCAAGATGTAGAAATGAAAGGGGTATCACTCCTCACACTTAAGCAAGGTAGCACTCTACTGAACCAACAACTGCTGTCAAACTGTTTCTTAGCTTACCATGTATGCTGCTGGTGTATTGAAAAACAGGTGGGTCTAAATGTGAGAAAAAGATGAGGAATCTGTGGCAATTCAAATCCTGTCACATTTTTAAAGTGAGTGTGTTCCTTTTGATAAACGTCTGTTCTGAATAGTGCATGTGTATTGGATCAGGAGTGTAGTATTCACATCCAAACTGGGTACTTTTGCTGTGGTGTCAACATCTCATTTTTATTATATCCAAGGATCAACTGACCTGGGAATTAAATTTCAATGCTCTGAGTGTCCAGGCGGTCAGATAACACCTAGCCTTTTAGTCAGAAGGTAGTCCATGCCATTAGTTTCACTCTTAATTTCAAGCATCCAACATACTGAGGTGAGAGAAGTTGCTTCATAGTGTAATATTAAATCAAGTAATGTTATTATTAGGGCATTGCTATGATAATTAAGACATGGCTGCATCAATTCTGTAGCAGTAGTGAACATTCAGTATACACTGTGTGAGAGCTGCGGTACTTATGCGGCCAGAGCATTAATTCTTATGGCATCGTGTCTTCCTACGTCCATGAAAGAAAAGGCAGATTTGCAATAGTGCGACTGGTGTAAATATTTAGCAAGCTACAAGTTAGCTGTTCTATAAAGAACAATTATATCCTGAATTAAATTCTTGGTAAATATTTTGTTTCAAATGCCTGTTTTTGTAACTTAATGTAATAATACAGTAAGAATCCATGCCTAGTCACTGCCAATAAAGGGAAAACCATGGCAAATAAAATGCAAAGCTATTTACCATTTTCCAAATAAAACCCAGTCAATTTAAAGACAAAAGCAGAAACTGTTTCTGTTGTCAGCAGTTTTTCTGTGCCAGCAAAAATGTCAGAGAGGAAACGAAAGACTCTAGACTTCCCTTCAAAAGAGGCACTTATGTTGACTACTCTCAGAGTCTGGCCAATGGCAGGTTTTCTTTGCGAGCCATCTGTCCAATGAAACATTGTGTCAGCAGACACTTCAGCCAGACTCAGACAACATCTTCTCATGTTACTGCGTGGCGTCACTCCATCTCAGAAGCTGTCACAAGTGCTGGAGTGCAGGCCTTTACACGACAATATCTCACCTTTTTTAGACTGTACCCAGCATGGAAAATAATCGGAGGGAGCAATATATTGAAGAAAACCTCAGGATCAAAGGTCACCTAGAGGGGACAAGAAATTCACAGATAATGAGATTTAAAGTAGCAGAATGCAAAGCTGATGACTGATTCTTTCCCTTACCTTGCGCAGCATGTCATTCTGCTCCACATTGTGAATCTCCCTGAAATTAATCTCGCCTTTAAGGGTGTACTCAAAGAACTTGCCACTGAGATTTAGCAGCAGGGTGCTGGAAGGTCCTTCCTTCAGTGAGCAGCTCGGGGGTGTCTTGTTGTGGTAGCTGGTGGCAGGAATGCCATAACGCAGGATCACACCAACCAGCAAACCTGATAAGTCAAATCAGAATAATGAGATAAATTTGGCACAAATACATAGACAAAATGAACTAAACCAAAAAAAATCTAAAACACACAAAATCTAGTCGAATTTGGCATTTGCATCAGCAGCCTCTGTATTAGTTACACCTTGCTAGTACTGGGTTGGACCCTTTTTTGACATTAGAGCTCCCTTCATTCTTCGTGCCACAGGTTCAACAAGGTGTCAGAAACTTTCAGATTTCAGTCCACACTGCCATGATAACATCACAAAGTTGCTGTAGACTCTTTAGATGCACATTTATGATGTCAACGTCCCGTTCCACCACATCCCAAAGGTGCTCCATTGGATTGAGATCTGGTACCTGTGGAGGCTGATGGTATACAGTGAACCCATTGTCGTGTTCAGAAAAGCAGTTTGAGATGATTTGAGTTTTGTCACATGGTACAATATCCTGCTGGAAATTGCCATGAGAATATGGTTACACTGTGGTCCTAAACAGATGGACATGGTCAGCAACAATTCTCAGGATGGCTGTGGGATTGATGCTCAGTTGCCAAACTTGCTCAAACTGTCACCAGAAAATATCCCCCACATCATTCCACCTCCTCTAGGCTAAACCATTGAAGGCAGCTTAGAGTCATATTCTAACCCTACCCTAACATAGGACTGTCGCTCCAAATTTTCAGAGTCATTGGACCAGGCCATGTTTTTTCCCATCTGATGTGCTAGTATGAATTGTAGCCAGTTTCCTGTTCTTAAGTTCTTAAGTGGCACCCAGGGGTCAACATTTTTTGCATTCAGAGATGGTATTCTGCAAACCTTGGTTGTAATGATTAGGTATTGGAACTACAAGTCCTTCTCAAAATATTAGCATATTGTGATAAAGTTCATTATTTTCCATAATGTCATGATGAAAATTTAACATTCATATACAGGTCCTTCTCAAAATATTAGCATATTGTGATAAAGTTCATTATTTTCCATAATGTAATGATGAAAATTTAACATTCATATATTTTAGATTCATTGCACACTAACTGAAATATTTCAGATCTTTTATTGTCTTAATACGGATGATTGTGGCATACAGCTCATGAAAACCCAAAATTCCTATCTCACAAAATTAGCATATCATTAAAAGGGTCTCTAAACGAGCTATGAACCTAATCATCTGAATCAACGAGTTAACTCTAAACACCTGCAAAAGATTCCTGAGGCCTTTAAAACTCCCAGCCTGGTTCATCACTCAAAACCCCAATCATGGGTAAGACTGCCGACCTGACTGCTGTCCAGAAGGCCACTATTGACACCCTCAAGCAAGAGGGTAAGACACAGAAAGAAATTTCTGAACAAATAGGCTGTTCCCAGAGTGCTGTATCAAGGCACCTCAGTGGGAAGTCTGTGGGAAGGAAAAAGTGTGGCAGAAAACGCTGCACAACGAGAAGAGGTGACCGGACCCTGAGGAAGATTGTGGAGAAGGGCCGATTCCAGACCTTGGGGGACCTGTGGAAGCAGTGGACTGAGTCTGGAGTAGAAACATCCAGAGCCACCGTGCACAGGCGTGTGCAGGAAATGGGCTACAGGTGCCGTATTCCCCAGGTCAAGCCACTTTTGAACCAGAAACAGCAGCAGAAGTGCCTGACCTGGGCTACAGAGAAGCAGCACTGGACTGTTGCTCAGTGGTCCAAAGTACTTTTTTCGGATGAAAGCAAATTCTGCATGTCATTCGGAAATCAAAGTGCCAGAGTCTGGAGGAAGACTGGGGAGAAGGAAATGCCAAAATGCCAGAAGTCCAGTGTCAAGTACCCACAGTCAGTGATGGTCTGGGGTGCCGTGTCAGCTGCTGGTGTTGGTCCACTGTGTTTTATCAAGGGCAGGGTCAATGCAGCTAGCTATCAGGAGATTTTGAAGCACTTCATGCTTCCATCTGCTGAAAAGCTTTATGGGGATGAAGATTTCATTTTTCAGCACGACCTGGCACCTGCTCACAGTGCCAAAACCACTGGTAAATGGTTTACTGACCATGGTATCACTGTGCTCAATTGGCCTGCCAACTCTCCTGACCTGAACCCCATAGAGAATCTGTGGGATATTGTGAAGAGAACGTTGAGAGACTCAAGACCCAACACTCTGGATGAGCTAAAGGCCGCTATCGAAGCATCCTGGGCCTCCATAAGACCTCAGCAGTGCCACAGGCTGATTGCCTCCATGCCACGCCGCATTGAAGCAGTCATTTCTGCAAAAGGATTCCCGACCAAGTATTGAGTGCATAACTGTACATGATTATTTGAAGGTTGATGTTTTTTGTATTAAAAACACTTTTCTTTTATTGGTCGGATGAAATATGCTAATTTTGTGAGATAGGAATTTTGGGTTTTCATGAGCTGTATGCCAAAATCATCCGTATTAAGACAATAAAAGACCTGAAATATTTCAGTTAGTGTGCAATGAATCTAAAATATATGAATGTTAAATTTTCATCATGACATTATGGAAAATAATGAACTTTATCACAATATGCTAATATTTTGAGAAGGACCTGTAGTTTGCTCATTGTCTACTCACCACTGACATCATAGTCCACTCAACATTTGCTCTGTGAATAGTTTCTCTCTTTTTTTTTTTTTTTTTTAAACCACTCTCTCTAGACCCAAGAGATTGTTTTGCATAAAAAACCCAAACATTGGAACAATAAAAAGGCCACTAAAACACCATTCTTCCCAATTCTGAGGCTCAGTTTGAACTTCATAAAGCTGCTCTGTGATTGACTCAGAGGTTGGTTAAGAGAATATTGGGCAGCAAACAGCACCATAAAGTCGAAGGAACATACCAGACAGGTCAGTGAGAAAGTAGTGGGGAAGTTAAAAGCAGGTTTAGGCAATAAAACACACACAGAGCTTTGTTCAATCCATCATCCGGAAATGAAAAGAGTATGGCACAACTGTAAACCTACCAAGACAAGGCCGTCCACCTAAACATACAGGCCGAACAAGGAGAGCACTGATCAGAGATGCAGCCAAGAGGCCCATGGGGACTCTGGATAAACTGCAGAGATCCACAGCTCAGGTGGGGCAATCTGTCCACAGGACAACTATTAGTCGTGCACTGCACACATGTGGTCTTTACGGAAGAGTGGCAAGAAGAAAGCCATTGTTAAAAGAAA
Organism: Girardinichthys multiradiatus; assembly: GCF_021462225.1. Taxonomy (NCBI): domain Eukaryota; kingdom Metazoa; phylum Chordata; class Actinopteri; order Cyprinodontiformes; family Goodeidae; genus Girardinichthys; species Girardinichthys multiradiatus. Next base: position 39,474,764 of record NC_061802.1, on the reverse strand, counting down.
ACAATAAAAAGTCCCATTTGCAGGTTGCCAGAAGCCATGTTGGGGATACAGCAAACTTGTGGAAGACCAGATGAGACCAAAATTTGACTTTTTGGCCAAAAGGCAAATTGCCATGTGTGGTGAGAACTAACACTGTACATCACTCTGAACACACCATCCCCACTGTCAAATATGGTGGTGGCAGAATCATGATCTGGGGGTACTTCTCTTCAGCAGGGACAGGGAAGACGGTCAGAGTTGATGAGAAGATTGATGGAGCCAAATAAAGGGCAATCTTGGAAGAAAACCTGTTGGAGTCTGTGAAATACTGGGGTGAAGGTTCATCTTCCAGCAGGACAACGACCCTAAACATAAAGCCAGGGCTACAATGGAATGATTTAAAACAAACATATTAATTTGTTAGAATGGCCCAGTCAAAGCCCAGACCTAAACCCAATCGAGAATCTGTGGCAAGATCTGAAAACTGCTGTTCACAAACGCTCTCCATCTAATCTGTTTTTGTAAAGAAGAATGGGCAAAGCTGGTAGAGACATACAAGACTTCCAGCTGTAATTGCAGCAAAAGGTGGTTCCACAAACAATTGATTCAGGGAGTTTAAATACTTTTGCACAATGCTCTTTTCGGTCTTTTATTTGTAAAAATAAAAATGAAATCATGTATAATTTTCGTTCCACCTCACAATTGTATTCCATTTTGTACTGGTCTTTCATGTAAAAATATTTGTTTGTGGTTGTAATGTGACACGTGGAAAAGTTCAAGGGGTATGAATACTTTTACAAGCCACTGTAGATGCCGAGGTGCTTTGAGTTGCTGCTGATCATTGTAAACAAGCAATTTTAAAGGGTGTACCTAAGTGTCGAGTATAATTCTCAGTGCATTTCTAGTGTATGAGCAGACTGGATCAAGTTGCAGCACACAAAGAGCAGCAGAGCAAGAAAGAAAAATGAGGAGCAGATGGGTAGAATCTGGAGGAGAGAGTTAGAGTTGGGAAGAAAGTGATGAGAGAGGCACGTAAGAAAGCATAAATCCTCTGACCAGATAGGAGTTATCTCCTGGAGACCTGGTATAGTAAAACTGCCAGGTATGGGCTTACTGATTCACTCTGCCAGTGGGTTAAATATGAACATCACATTCTGGCTTTGGTGTAACCACACAAGCAGCAGGTGGTTTCATGTAGACTCCAAACTAAACCACCTGTTTCGGTTCCTAGAAAAAAAAGAAATGATTAGATTACAGGGACAGGAAATTTTTGGTGCTTTCCATAGATTTGAACAAGAAAGTACCATGATTGCATTAAGTACCATGAATGAACAAGCTTTTCTGTTTAGGCTGGTCTTTATGCAGCTAATCGGTGCTTTCAGCATGCTACAGAATAATCCTTTTGATCTTACAGTGCATTGTTCAGTTTCACCAGGAGAAGTGAATAGCATAACAACTCAGGTTGTGTTCACAGTTTCTGCATTTCCAAAACAGCGTCCCAGTTTTTAAATGTAGCATAATTGTAGAGCTATGCTATTGGTTTTCTGTTATAGATTGTCCGTTTGGCTAAAACTTCCTACTGGAGCACACAGTTCAGGGTTGAAAAGCACCAAGGATAACATGAAAAAAAAACAACAAATCAAAGTCTGCCCACAAAATCTCTGGTTAATAAATTACGTCTGTAGCTCCGACTGGACTGTTTAGGTTCTGTCTCAAATGTCTTGCAGGGAAACATGTAGCTGACATTCAGTACAGCTGTATTCTATGTGTGTTCTTCACACAGCTTGGCACAGACATAGAGGCATAGATTTGTGACCAATTATGATCAGAAAAACATGGGTTTCTTCTCTGACAACTGATTTTTGTTTCTGTAACTGCGATTTGCACAGACTTTATGCAGTAAAGTGGAAAAGGCACAAGAATTCTTAAAGAGCATCAGTTCTTCTGTATTCCCAATAATAAAAAGATAACATACATATGTCCCAGCGAAACAGCATTTCACAGGGATTTTTGCCAAATCAGCTTGATAATTACACAGATTAAAAACACCATGTAGAAAATAAGTGCATAATCTTAACTGTGGTTGAGTATTTCATAAGCTTGAGTCAAAAAGCTGTGCAGCAGTCTGGTGGTTCTTTTCAGCTCCCCTCACTATCCTCTGCAGGGGCCCCTTGTCTGCCATAGGACAACTGAGGTCTTTTGACTTGCTAATATCCTTAGCTTTAAACTATCTAACTATTTGGTACTTCAGTATCGCCACACGTACGTTATGTGACTAGAATTCATTTAAGGCTATTTTTACTGTAATCTGATTTAGTGCAGTGTCAAGAAGTGAGACAAGCAGATACTTAGCCCCCTCAAACAATCAGACACCCCCCCCCCCAAGAGTGCTAGAACTATCCCACAACTCAGGTTTAAAGACAAGTGGTGTACAACAGACATCAGTGTTAAATGTGCACAACTTGTGATCCCTGATATTTTAAATTTTAAATAAATATTTTGTTGTAAAATATTTTATTATTTCGCAACTAGACCAGCTTTTTTAAGCTACACCTTTTTGCATGATACAGTCACCTTAACTACAGAAGTACTGACATACAATTTTACACTACTTATGCATTAGGCTAATTTCCCTGACATTATGGAGATTGATTAAAACAAAACAGGAGGCAAAATGGAAATCAAGGTGCACTCTGTTCAATCAGCTCCAATCATCTACTCACGGGTTTTGCCTCTTGAACTCTAGAACCCACAACAAAATTCCAGTACAAACCCAAACAAAAAACCCGTTGATATCGTTCAGGACACGCATTTTACTCCATGTGTTATCAGTATATGTAAAGTAGAGGTATGGGCCCTCCCTCAACAGTGGCTGACAGGTGCAAGCGTGCAGCAAAATGGCTAAATGCACTGCAAACACATAAATGATGCAAACTTAAAAACACACAAGCCAAAAAATGTATGCGACAGAAAAATTATGCAATCAGAGAAAATAGAGAGAACAAAAAAAATGCAAAGGATAAATACTGCAAATAGCAAAAATAACCGTAAATTAAAGTGCCTGTGACGCTTTTCCAACAAATGCAGAAACAATTTTAATATTGAAGAAATTGGGCAGTAATTTACATTATATCAGGATTAAAGATGTGATCAAAGAAAATTGGGACACAGCATAGGTATATTTCGTTGTTAAATTTGTCCAAAATCACCCGGAAATTACGTCAAAGGGAAAGTCTCACAGCATGTTTTTTTGTCTTATTTCTTTGTGTGTGTATTTAATTGACGGTTACATGCCACATACAGTCCTGCCATCACAAAAACATATCTAGAAAGTATGTCAGGTTTAGGAGAAACTTTTTGCTAGAAATTACAAATGCAAAGACCATTTAAGAAAACTTAAAGTAGAGAAATGCATGCATGCTTGAAGGAAACTTGGGTGGGCCGGGCAAAAACTGAACTCTAGCCTTCGGCCCCACATCATCCAAAATCAGGCCCTGGTGATACCACATACATTTAGTGTACTGAGTTGTTAGTGTTTGAGTCAGGGGTAGAGCTGTGTTTGCAGCAAATGGAGAACCTGAAAGCACCTTCTAGAAATAAGCACGAGCCCCACCAATTAGGGACTATTTTAACGCATGGGTGCATTTGCTCAGACCTTAGAGGTCCTATCTCCTCATCAGGGAGGCTGAATCACGCAAAGCCTGCGGGAAGGTGGTGGTAGCACGCACGCACGCACAAAGCCAGTGTCTGTGTGCGTGCACGCAAGCTATTTTAACATCCTTACCGTAAATCATTGCCAGCCCGGTTTCGTGAAGGAAGCGAACCCGTCTGTGCTTGAAGAGCCATATGGTGAGAATGGTGAGAGTCAGCAGCGAAATGAATGTCAGCAAATTGACGCTGTCCTGTCGGTGACTTTCCTCTGCCTCCTTCTCGGTTACAAGTTCTTCCTCCATTCCTCCGCCCTCCGCCTTCAGTCCTGCCACCGCGTTCAGGAAAATCCAAACCAGCATCATCATCGTTGTGCTCCGAGCCGTACAGGCTGCGTTCCGGAGAGCCTCCATGGTTTAGGATGATACTGCCCAGAGCACACGCAGCCTCTGTGCCATGTCACAGCTGGAAGGACAGCACACACACAGCTGAGCCAATTGGAGACACAATCCAGCGCTCACAGACCACAGACCGAGGAGTTCAACCTTTTAAAGGTACACGGCGCAGCGCAGCCAGGGAGGGAGCTTTGGTTAAAGCTCTGCTCTGACTGTGGAGGAGACCACCTGCACACCAAGTCAGCCAGCCAGCGAACTGCAAGCTACTGAGTCACTGCTCTGAGATTTTGATGATTGTGCAATTCGGAGGTCGCTCCTCTTGAAAACAGGACATTTTTGCCGTTGCTGGACTAACGAGAAGCAGAAGCAAATATCCTGTTAGGATGATCTGGTCCGAATGGGAGATGTTGGGGAGGGCAGAGCTCGGAAGGGGGAGTGGCATTCAAATACTCCGCATTAATCAGTACTGTTTGTTACAGCAGAGGGTCAAAGCGATCGGTGGAGAAAGGGACTTGAAACAGTGGCGGTTGTTGCATGATTGCTGCCTGGGGCAAGCCCCTCCTTCTGCATCTGATGGTGTGTCAAAAATGTTGCAATGCAGGGTACGTTTATAATTTAAATGTTGTTTTTTACAGATGTTTCACACATTCAAGTTGTGTTTTGAATAATCTGTAATCACCTCTTTAATTTTAGTCCAAGTTTGACATGTTTCTATATTGCAGTTTGTCGTAATGCCTAAAACAACAATGAAATAGTTATTTTCATGTATATTCACTCACAGAATAAAAACATTTCAGAATATAATTTAAGAGGCCTGTCCAGAGGCCTTAAACTCTTAAAAGACCATTTTAGGCCATGTTTGCTTAGTGCCTTCACAATGGAAAATCTGTTCAGGGTGCACCTGACTTAACTTTTTCTTAGTGCTTGTGCTGCCCCCTTGCACAATTATGTCTTGTAGAAAGAGCCATATATGCTGTCAAAAATCAGTACTAACTTGAAATAAAGGATCCAAATTTTGACCTGATTCCTCAAATAATTTTACCTCAGTTTTTGGACTACATTTGTTTTTTTTCTGAGTGCTTAGGAATCTTTTCAGTGAACAAGTTCAGCAAACCCTTGGTCTAAAATGTATACGCTCAGTTTTGGGATGGCCTCATCTTGTTCCAACATGGCTGTGAACCAGCGCCCAAAGAAAGGATCTGAAAAGTGAGTTTGCAGAAACATATGACCTCACCTCAAGCAACGGTTCTTATATAGAGTAAGTATACTTTAGGTGTTTTTTATATATCAAGTTTTAAGTCTCACTGCACAGCTCTTGTTCAACAAAGATCTCTTCTTGTTCTGTAGAGACCCAAGTAGATGCAACAAAAGTAGAGTTTTGAATGGATAGCTCAGAAACGAATGCATAGCATCACATCAGCTACAATAATTAATTTAATTAATGTTTTACACTCTTTAATATTCAGTCAGTTAAACAGAAATCATTCAAAGCAGGGAACTGAGCATTGCTCTCAAGTGATCATTATAGATTTTTTCTGGATTCACATTCTCACTTCAGGTGCGACCTGACTTTCTTGTTCCACTCAACAGGCTGGACGGGGCCTCAATTACAAAAATAATGCAAAAAGTGTGGTGTTGTGCATGCACATTTAGACGCCCTATTCTAATCATTTAAATTTGGATATTTTCTTATACAATCTCTGATCTTGTCAGAGGCACCAATCTTGCATCATATAGTGCTCTTAACATAGGAACATTTGATTCAGGCTGTTGTGTCACAAATAAAATACACTGATGTTTATGGTTGCAATGTGAGGAAAATGTGAAAAGGCTGAAAGCGTTTACATTCTTTTGCAAAACACTGTATACTTAAATATATGTGTATTTCATCAGTGAGTTGATAAGAGACATAGTTGGTGAGGTGATAAGATAAATACACCAATTTTAGAACATGTAACATGAGTTGGCTGGGAGTTCAAAATTCCAGGTTAATCCAACCAACTGTTTCTATTTTCATATTTCTTCCAGTGCACTCTCCAATGTCACGTGTGCTGCCCAGAAAATGTAAAGTCTAAATCCAGATGCTAATTATAATAATTTGAAGTCAAATCAGTCACCACATTATGACAAGCCATGATTCATATAACGATTCATCACCACTGCCCATCAAATACATCTGCCATAAAGAATGCAGGCAGTCTGATTAATGTTCATGGGACCTAAAGCTGCAAAGATGCATTTACCGAATCCCTGAAATGTATTGCTCACATGATATTTCATTGGAACAAAGATCTGGGGCAGTGGTGTCTGTACTGCTCTATATTTACTCTCACTCACTTAAAACTGTGCACTTATATTTATATTATATTGTAGATATGTTTGTACTGTTTAATTTGTACTGTATTGCACCGACTACGCCAAAACAAATTCCTTGTATGTCCAAAAACGTACTTGGCAATAAAGCTTTTCTGATTCTGATTCTGATTCTGATTCTGTATTGTGTTTCAACCGTGCATGTTTGTGGTCACATATGACCTGGGTGAGAAAAGGGGAAGTACTGAAAAGACAAAGTGAAATGAGTTGTGATGTAAATGACCTATTATTACCTGACGTGTGGCTGGTGAGATGGTTACATGGTGTTTGAGGTTTGTGCGTGGTTATATTTAAATGCAAATTCAGAACCTCGTACCGGGTCAGGATGCATAAAAACGACTAAGAACCAATAATAAATACATTATTTCCACTATCAGTACATTAGAACCAAATTGAGTGTTCCTGAATCACCTTATCTTTTTATTTCCTTATATGTTTTTCATGGTCTGGTGCGGCAAAGAAAGCGCTCGAAGGGGAGTGTCCGGTGTGGAACTGGTGATGCGTTTATGGTAGTCAGTTAAAATAATAACTATTTGAGTTTACTTTGATTTATTTACTTTTTTATTCTCTGCAACTGATGTATTTGAAAAGAAAATGTCGTATACGGCTTAAAACTGCATTTGCAATGGCAAAAAGTAAAAATCACGTCTGTGTTTAATAGTCTGGGAAACTGCAGTGTTTTAGTCGAATAAAATCTATTATGTTTGGACACCAAAGACGGGTGAAATTTTAAGCTTACTGGGAGTGTATTTTATTTCTCGAGGTTTAAAACTTTCTCACACGAAGTTACAAATGCAAGTTCAGATATGTTGTTCATGCAAAAAATCATATTTGTTCTTCTAGCGTGTGAATGTTTCACATGTGCGCACCTCTTCTACGCAAATACGTCACTCTGTTCAGGTCCATCATTGGCTGTTACAACCACTGCCACTTGTTCTATTGGTTGGAAAACAAAGCTGCGAAAGAGGAAGTTAAAGGAGGGGTAAAAAAAAATCTTGTCAACTGAAGTGTACGTAGGTACGGGGCTCGACCCATATTTCGTCGTGTATTTTTACCAGGCAGACGTGACCGTAATATCTCGTCGCTCGTGAAAAGGAAAAATGGGATGCTTCTTCTCAAAGAAATCCAAAAGAAAGTCGGGCGAGAAGGGGAACCATGCACCGACAACAACGACTGTCGAAACTACAGATAACGCGGTTCCCCTTGGCAACAACACCGACGAGGCTCCGAAGCAGTACAGCTGGGATAAGAGAGAAAAGGTGAGGCGACTGGACGGTAAAAATAAAACAACAAAAAATCAAAGTAACAGCATAGTAACATGAAACAGTCGGAATGTAATGTAGGAAGTAGTTCTTCATAAATCATCTTGACTCGCTACTGTTTAGACGTAGCTTATCTTGTGTGTTGTGTCAACTACCCGGTAGTTATTGTTGGTTCATTGTGCGGCTAGTTACACATTTACCCTGATAGGAAGAAAATGTTCCATTTTTGGGTTTGTATAAAGCTTGATGAGCAATGTCCCTCAAAGTGATTAACAAATGCAGTAGAAAATGTTACCCTCCACTAATAGCTTTTAGTAATAAACTGCTTCGCACAAAACAAACGAACAACCAGCGTGTGGCGGGAAATTCGTGCTGTTGCCCTTAATTGATCACTTTTTGAGTGTTTGAGGTTCAAAATGTCGCCCTCTTCTCTCTAAATGTTCCCATGTCGCCAGCCTTATCTCATTATGGGATTACTACACAGCATAACACAGCCTTATGTTGCCCTGTTGAGACCTCAGAGGCTTGGCAGTGGTTGAACTTCCTTTTAGACTCGCGGGTTGGTGAACCTTTAATAAAAGGGCGACCAGCTAAACCAATGCAATATGGTTTAGATTCAGAAGCCTGACCATATATACTGACTCACCAACAAGGTCAAACGGCATGAACAGGATTCTAAAATGCAGTTTATTTGGATCTTTATTTATTTTTATGTTTGGTCTAGTATCAAAAAATTTAAAGACTTTTATGTTAAACTAAATAATTTCCTGAAGATTTATTTTTTAATGGTAACAAATCAAGGTGGATGATATGGACTCCAAATTTAACTGTGATTATGATAAATTATGATGCAGGATATTTAAAAATACTGGCCTGCATGGTGGAGCAACATTTATTGACCAGCTCATGCTGTTTGAATGATACAAAGATTGTGTATCTTGGTTAAAAATACTGAAAAAATGTTTTTTGTTTTTTTATTTTATTTATCATACTGGCACAATTTTGCAGTTTTGAAAAGGTGTACTAGCTTATCATATCAGTTCATCTTTGGTAAGAGCTACAGAAGGCAATTAGTCACTGGCTAAATTTGCTGCAGTGCATCTCTTCTCTTGTTAGGTTGTTCCCGTACAGTGCCTCGCAAAAGTATTCCTACCCTTTGAATTTTTCCACAATTTTGTCATGTCGAATGTATTTTATGAAGATGTTACGTGATAGACCCAAAAAAATCAGCAGGTCATGGTGAAGTGGAAAGAAAAATGATACATGTTTTTTGAACATTTTGCTATTAAAAATCTGAAAAGTGTGGCATACATTTTTATTTCATCCTCTTGAGACAGTACTTTGCTAAATAGTGTTTCAATTTAGTTACAGCTGCAGGCCTTTTGGGGTGTGTATCTCCCAGCTTTGCATATCAGGAGACTGAAGCTTTTTCTCCTCGTTCTTTCCAAAAAAAAAAAGCTTAAACCCAGTCACACTAGATGAATGGAAGCAATTTCCAAGCCTTGCAACAGATTGACAATTAGATTTAGGTTTGGCCTGTTTTACATCTATCCCATTCATAAATTTTTACACCCTCTAACAGGTTTTCTCCCAAAATTGCCCTGAAAATACCTCCATCCATCTTCCAATCAACTCTGACCAACTTCCTGTCCAGCTGAGGAAACGCATCCCCATAGCATGATACTGTCACCACCATGTCTCACTATGGACATGTTTTTTTCTGTTCAGAGTGATTGAGCAGTGTTAATATTCCATGTATTCAACATGTAAAAGCCCATATTCTTTTTTTTCCACGTCACAGTTGTGCACTAATTTGTATTTATCTCTTGCACAAAATCCAAAGAGATATTCAGGTCTGTGGTTTTAATGTTACAAAGTGTGGAAAAAAACCAAGGGGTATGTACACTTTTTAAAAGATTTCTCAGTTTTAAATTTTTGCGGCAGTTATTTTCCCGAAATGGGATGGAGAGAGGGGAAAAATATGCAACACGGGTCTCCAGGGTCCAGATTTGGATCTGGGACTGCCGCGTCAAGAATGAAGCTTCCGTTGATGGGTTTCGTGCTCTACCGCTACGCCATGCAGATCTTTTATATAAATAAATAAAGTCAAACTTAAGCCATGATCCACCAGATTATACAGCTGTTTAAAATAAATCACTTGATGAAAGTTCATAATCTGCCACAGCACAATTGCTAAAAATAGAGGTTTGAAAACCGTGTGTTTCATTTATTTAAATATTTATTCCAAAAATATTGTTTGAATACATTTGTTTATACGCAGGTTGATCCCAAGGATTACATGCTGACTGGACTCAAAGATGTCACTGTGGGCCGCCTACCTGGAAAACTGAACGGGCAGGAGTTTGTCATCCAAGAGTGTGAAAACTGCAACATCTACGTGTTGGACCACTCGGCGACGATCACCATCGATGACTGTGTCAACTGCCGCATCGTCCTCGGACCTGTAAAGGGAAGTGTGTTTTTCAGAAACTGTAAAGACATCAAGTGTGTGGTGGCCTGTCAGCAGTTTCGCACGCGGGACTGTAAAAAGATGGATGTGTTCCTGTGCTGCGCCACTCAGCCCATCATCGAGTCCTCTACGGGGATGAAGTTCGGCTGCTTTCGGTATTACTACCCCGACTTGGCCTTCCACTTCAAGGATGCCGGGCTGAGCATATTCAACAACAACTGGAGCAACATCCACGATTTCACACCTGTGTCTGGGGAGAACAACTGGAGCTTGCTGCCAGAGGACTCAAAAGTGCTGGATTTTGTTCCAGCGCCTGACCCGGAGTCCGATTTCAAGTCCGTTCGAATCTCCACCGAGGCCGCTCGGAGCATCGTACCTTTAACAAACGGAGGGCGGCGGAAGGACAGCGAGGAGTCCTGTCTCTTTGTTTTCTTCGCTGGAGAATATACCGCTGCAAATGCCCGGAAACTGATTGATGAGGTGAGTGCTGGTGTTATAAAAGGCTCTTTAGTTCTGGAAAGTGTGTATAAAGAGGAAGTTTTTGTGGGTGAATGGTGAAATGGTGGTGAAAATGTTGTCATAGCTTCATAACTGCAGGCCATTCATCCAGTGCTTCAGTGATTTATAACTTGTCATTGTTACCGTCTTTTGTCACTAACTAGCAACGCTTGTTTAAAACGTTATGATTGACTCAACATCCAGAAATGTTTGATTATGAACCTGATCTGTATTTGGATATTGGTTTATACAAAATTGGATTTTTAATCCAAAGATTATTTTTTTTACTGTTTTGTTTTTTTTCTCTTGTTTGCTTTTCTGTCTATGTGGGCGTTTTTGTCCAAATGCTAACCACAAGAGACCTGGATCCTCATGCAGGGAAAAATAAGAAGTCTTACAGGGGACATATTTCAGCGAGGAATCTTCAAAAGCTTCATGACTCACAGTTTGGTAGTATCGGCTCACTTATCTCCTCTTTGCACAGGCATCTTCTAAAGGATTTGTGCTAATCCAGACCAAGGAGGTCTCAATGAAGCCTGAAGATGTAAAGCGTGTGTTTCAGAACAGCGCAGATGATCTTGTGGAGTGGATCAGCAAAGGTAAGTTTATTTAGTTCTTGATTTAATGCCTCAGCTGCAAAGTAACTCACGTAACATCTCATCATCTGAATAAGCTGTTTCATAATTCTAGCAGCTATCTGGTGTGTTTCTACTCTGCCTGTTGTAGTTATAGAAAGCATCTTGTGTGTGTGTGTGTGTGTGTGTGTGTGGCATAGATTTGCAGCAGATCCATGTGAATAACAAGTTATGTCTTAAATACTCTGAATTCCTGTTCTGTGTCATTCTGATTCCTTTCTTCATTGAAATGAAATCACAAACATAACTTTGTTTCATTCACCCTGTGATTGATGGACAGGATTTTCAGAAGCTATAAATACAGTGCCTTGCAAAAGTATTCATGCCCCTTGAGTTTTTCCAAATTTTCTTACCTGAAAACCGTGAACATCAACACTTTTTACCGGTATTTTAACCATTGTTTAAAAATGTGAAAAGTTCAGCATAACTCACTGGCAGTATGGCAAAACTACCAAGAAATGGAAAACTGACAAGGCAAAAAGTGCATGAATCAGCCAAAAGGCCATGGTAGCTTTGGATGATCTGCAAAGATCCAAAGCTTAGGAGGGAACATTGTGGCCAGTGGAAAAGTTAAGATGGTGTTGTCAAAATAAATATAACATCCCTGTGAAGAAACAGGGTGGTGGCAGCATCATACCGTGTAGCTGCTTTTCACTGGGACAGGGAAACCGGTCAGGATGTGTCGAGAAAATACAGAAAGCTAAATGCAGGACAATCTTGGAAGGAAACCTGTTAGACTGCAATAAATGAGATTAGGATAGTGGTCAGTCTTCAAGAGAAATGCGTAGAGCACTTCATGGAATGAGTTTCCATGGCTGAGCAGCTGCCTCTGAACCTTTCTTCACCAAGTGCAGTGCAAAGCATCAGATGCAGTGGTGTAATGTATGCTGACACTGGACTCTGGAACAGTGGAGGGGGGTTACAGGTTTGGTTGACGGGTGTGGGACTGTCTTTCAGGAGTTGGGCTCGGCCCTTTAGTTCTTAATGTTCCAACGTGACTGTGCACCAGTGCAAAAAGGACAGTTTATAAAGACATGGATAAATCAGTTTGATGTGGAGGAACTTGAGTTGCCGACCTCATCCTGATAGAACATCTTTAGAACAATTTATAGGGGAGGCTGTGGCCCAGGTCTTCTTGTCTACCATCAGTGACCTCACAAATGTGCTTCTGGAACAATGATCAGAAAATTCCAGTAAACACACTCCCTAACCCTGTGGAAAGCCTTCCTAGAAGAGCTGAAGTTCTTATAGCTGCAAAGGGTGGGCTGACACATTAAAACCTATGGAATAATAATAGGATATTATTCAAGGTCAGGTGTGTGAAGGGAGTGAGTGAAACCTTTTGGCACTATACAAGTCCTTCTCAAAATATTAGCATATTGTGATAAAGTTTATTATTTTCCATAATGTCATGATGAAAATTTAACATTCATATATTTTAGATTCATTGCACACTAACTGAAATATTTCAGGTCTTTTATTGTCTTAATACGGATGATTTTGGCATACAGCTCATGAAAACCCAAAATTCCTATCTCACAAAATTAGCATATCATTAAAAGGGTCTCTAAACGAGCTATGAACCTAATCATCTGAATCAACGAGTTAACTCTAAACACCTGCAAAAGATTCCTGAGGCCTTTAAAACTCCCAGCCTGGTTCATCACTCAAAACCCCAATCATGGGTAAGACTGCCGACCTGACTGCTGTCCAGAAGGCCACTATTGAACCCTCAAGCAAGAGGGTAAGACACAGAAAGACATTTCTGAACGAATAGGCTACTCCCAGAGTGCTGTATCAAGGCACCTCAGTGGGAAGTCTGTGGGAAGGAAAAAGTGTGGCAGAAAACGCTGCACACGAGAAGAGGTGACCGGACCCTGAGGAAGATTGTGGAGAAGGGCCGATTCCAGACCTTGGGGGACCTGCGGAAGCAGTGGACTGAGTCTGGAGTAGAAACATCCAGAGCCACCGTGCACAGGCGTGTGCAGGAAATGGGCTACAGGTGCCGCATTCCCCAGGTCAAGCCACTTTTGAACCGGAAACAGCGGCAGAAGCGCCTGACCTGGGCTACAGAGAAGCAGCACTGGACTGTTGCTCAGTGGTCCAAAGTACTTCGAATGAAAGCAAATTCTGCATGTCATTCGGAAATCAAGGTGCCAGAGTCTGGAGGAAGACTGGGGAGAAGGAAATGCCAAAATGCCAGAAGTCCAGTGTCAAGTACCCACAGTCAGTGATGGTCTGGGGTGCCGTGTCAGCTGCTGGTGTTGGTCCACTGTGTTTTATCAAGGGCAGGGTCAATGCAGCTAGATATCAGGAGATTTTGGAGCACTTCATGCTTCCATCTGCTGAAAAGCTTTATGGAGATGAAGATTTCATTTTTCAGCACGACCTGGCACCTGCTCACAGTGCCAAAACCACTGGTAAATGGTTTACTGACCATGGTATCACTGTGCTCAATTGGCCTGCCAACTCTCCTGACCTGAACCCCATAGATAATCTGTGGGATATTGTGAAGAGAACGTTGAGAGACTCAAGACCCAACACTCTGGATGAGCTAAAGGCCGCTATCGAAGCATCCTGGGCCTCCATAAGACCTCAGCAGTGCCACAGGCTGATTGCCTCCATGCCACGCTGCATTGAAGCAGTCATTTCTGCCAAAGGATTCCCGACCAAGTATTGAGTGCATAACTGTACATGATTATTTGAAGGTTGATGTTTTTTGTATTAAAAACACTTTTCTTTTATTGGTCGGATGAAATATGCTAATTTTGTGAGATAGGAATTTTGGGTTTTCATGAGCTGTATGCCACAATCATCCGTATTAAGACAATAAAAGACCTGAAATATTTCAGTTAGTGTGCAATGAATCTAAAATATATGAATGTTCAATTTTCATCATGACATTATGGAAAATAATGAACTTTATCACAATATGCTAATATTTTGAGAAGGACCTGTACTGTACCCCAGCTGCAGTTGCAGTGAAAGGTGGTTCTACTCAGTATTGACATGAGGAGCATATAATAAATTCACAACACACTTCAGGTTTTATTTGTGAAGAATTTGTCCTTTTCACTTCACTAATGTGTACTCTGTGTTTGTCCCTCACCTAAAATCCAATTCAAATAGGTTGCAGTACAACATGTGGAGAGGAATATATTTGTGTGACACTGTAAATCATGGTTAGTTTTAAATCATGCCAGCTGAATGCAAGGTTTTGTGTGGATGTTGCAGAAGAACCCCAGAAACCTCGATATGAAAACACTTCTCCCTGCATGAGAAAGCTCTTGCTTTTTTCTGGCAGAGTGAGCAAAATTTTAACAAGATTAGGATCGATTTGAGGATTGATACAGGGATCAGGGTTGTAGATGTTCTGACTCAGAACTTTGTATCTAACTACTCAAGGCCTCGTCACTGCCCTCGAGCTGAACGGCGATGGTGTTGTGGAAGCCTGCAAGAACATCGCCAGCAATGTTTTTAGCAGCACCAAGGTAAGCATGCTGTTTTTGGAGCAGTTCTGACCTTTATGTACACACAAGTTGACTCACTTGTGCTCTTTTCTTCTGCAGGTTTTTGTCTCGGACAACAAAAATACATCAAGCCGAGATGTTGACAGCTTCTTCAACTTTGCTGACATGCAGATGGGCTTGTAAATGAATTGGCCATGAAAACAAGCTGCATGAGCTGATTGACATTTATTTTACATAAAAGGTCAGGAAAATATTGCAGACTGTTTGGTGTTGCCTTGGATCGAACAAGTCACTTCCCACAATCGCATGAAGTCATTCCCGTTCTTATGCTGGGGGAAGAAAAAGGTTGTAAACCACTCAAATGTTAGTTGCTCAGAGTTCTGTGATTATGTTTCTGTGAATGTATTTTGTAACTCTGTTGCTATTATCCTCTATAAATGTAGCTGTTTCTGTAAATGTATTTTTTTTTTATTTAAAATGTTACTTTTAATTGCTGTGTGGGACAAAAGGAGAGCAGGGGTGGGGGGACATGAGCATGCCTGTTTTATGTGTAAAGTTCAGATGCATGTTTTTTTCCTAGAATTATTTGTCTTTGATTTAAATAATGATTTTTTCTCTTCAAAATGTGTATATAAATGAAATGTGCTGTATAGGTAATGACTTTCTTTACTTGTGTTTGTTAGGCCAAAACTAGCCTGTGAAAAATTAGTTTTTCTGTTTTCACCAACATATAAACACAGGAGAGAGGCTGGATTTTCAAAGTAGGCAACTTGTTTTGTTTTTTTTAATAAATCATTTTTATACATTACTGAAAATTTTTTGTATAGAAATTCATCAACTATATATTTTGTACAATTTTAATTATTTTGTATTTTTAACAAAGATGACTGAAAATACTGAATTAAAACAACTGCCAGCACTAGTTTCACCATAACTTTGTTAAAAGATCTATTTATATTAGAGGTGTTTCTAAAGTGTCAGTTACATAGCTACTTAATCTCAAAACAGACACAGGAAAAACAGACACTGTGCTGAAGGGAAATAATCTTCCTTTTTGTAAATTTATTATTCTTTTGTTCAAGTCCTTTTAAAGGTCAACTTTTTAAGAGACTGTAAATGCAGAGACAACAGCTGATTCACTTTTGCTTTTCTGAGGTAAGACAGAAATGTGTTTTAATGTTAGTGGTCTAATTTAGTTGGACTTTCTCATCTGAGTGATGAGGTTTTTTAAAAATAATCTGTCTTCAGTAATTCACCAATATTCCACTTACCTGAATCATACATCTCTTCATAAACTGATTACCTCAAATAAGGACTACACTCAGTGCAATAAAAAAAAAAAAAGAAATTTATGAATGTACCACCTTGCTTGTGTTTTTGAAACTACAGTTCGTTATTTCCAAGAACACCCACAGAAACATGCCATGTGAAATTTGCAAATGTGTTTGTATTTGTGCATAGTTTTTTTTTGTAGAAAGTGCGTGTGAAATATCTGTAATTCGTTAAAAAAAATTTAACAATATGATCTTTAGAAAATGACAGATTTCCATTAAAACCCATATATTAAATAATTATTTTGTCCAGGCTGTTATTTGCTTCTAGTAGAAATGCACCATTTAGGATACAGATTTACTGTTGTCCAAAGCGGCATACGCCAGGATGAAAATCGAGTCCACCCAGTGTTGAAGAAAAGCGGCGGGTTTTAGGACCCGTCGCGACGGGCGGTACAATAGAGCCGCTGTGCCGTGTTGGTGGTGGATATTCTGCAGGCTGGAGATTCCCACTATGGTGGGATACAAAAAGCCCCACGTTTTATAGAATATTAGGACCACGGTTCAGATTTTCATAACTGTATGTATGTTCGGTCTGTTTGACCGTGTCTTTGAGGGGAGTAAAGCGGAGAGCGGTCGTGAACTGAAGGTAAGATGGGAGGAATGTGAACAATATGCTCGTGTGTTCAGAGTGCCAGGATTTACCCTGGATGGTTTATTCAGGCCACGGGGCCTGCTCCTTTTCTGCTCTGCCGAGGCCATTTCTGGGGTTTTACTTTATAACTGTTGACGTATCTATGGAGGATTCTCTTTGTAGAAACTTACATTTATCTTTGCCGAGTATTTAATCAACTTGAGCGGTATAAATACTTCCCTTAATGTCTGTAGGAAGTGACATCTTTGTACGGCGGTGGCGCCATGTTTGACTGTATAGCCTGCAAGGTAGCCTGCTGTGGGCCTGTGGATGGCAGTGTTTGGCGCCAACAACTCAATTCAGTTCTTGTTTTTAGTTATGAAAACCACCGTATAAACCTCCAAGCTGCCCATACATGACATTTCTTTCACTGCCAAACCTAAGAAGCCATGAGTATATCCAGTGGAAACAGTTGAGCCATTGTTTCAGTAGTGTTTCTAAATAATGTATCAGATGACTGGTGTCAGTAGTAACAGAAAGTAGTAAAATCTAGAGTACCACTAGTTGGTAGTACGTAGATATGACACAAACCAATTACAGCCTGTTAGATGGACACTATGGGACAATGTTTACAGGGTCTTGCAGAAGTATACAAACCCCTTGAACGTATCTGCATTTATGTCATGTTTAAACGGCAAAGTATGTGATTAAAAACATAACAGGACACATTGTTTTTATTGTTTCCAAATAACCACCTGAAAAGTGCGGCATGCCTTTGTATTCGGGGCTAAAGAGCCAATGTTTTATAGAGCCACTTTCAATGTGTGTGTTTTTTTTATTGGGAATTTATGCAGTGGAACAACACAAAGTAACACAACTGTGAGGTGGAATGATAATTCCAAAGTGATTCAATAGTTTGCAGATCTTTTTACAGCTGCAGGAGTTATGTCACTACCAGCTTTATACACCTAGAAACTGAAAGGTTTGCCCATTATTCATTGATTCTGCTTTGCAAAATAGCTCTAGTTTGGTCAGATTGGATGAATAAAAGCAATTTCATATAAGCATGGACTTGAAACTACAACTAGACCAACACATAAATGTTCTTTGATCAAGACCTTTCCATTATATCTCTGGCTGCATGTTTGTGGTTGCGGTCCTCCTGGTGTCAAGTCTTTTGCTGCCCCTCACAGGTTTTCTGCCAGGACTACCCTGTTTTTAGCCCCATCCATTAACCCTGACCAGCTTCTCAGTCCCCACAACATAATACTGGCACCTCCATGTTTCACTGTGTAGGTTTGTCATCTCAGAACACCTAGAGCTTTACATGAAGACCATCAGGTTCAATTTTGGTTTCCTCTGACCAGAACACCTTTTTTTATGTCCCCTACATGGTTTGTATCAAACTGCTAACAGGACTTTTTCCGGCTTTCTTACTCAATAGCTTTCTTCTGATCCCTTTTCCATTAAAAACACAATTGTGGAGTGTTTGTTTGTTTGTTTGGTTGTCAACAGACTGTGTCACCTGAGCTGTGGATCTCTCCTGCTCCTCTAAAGCTACCATGATCCTCTTGGCAACTTCTCTGATTAATACACTCTTTGCTTGGCCTGTCGTTCCATTTTCAGAAACTGTTTGGAAGCCATGTGACATTTTACTTACACTTCACAATTATGCAATACTTTTTGTTGATTTATCCCATAAAAAACATTACAGTTTGTGGTTGTAACCTGACAAAAAAGTAAAAAAAAAAAAAAAATGTATATGGTATAAAAAATTAAAAAAAGATTAAAAAGATTATTACCGTATGAACCTCATCGTGAAAACCGACCGAGGTTCAGTGTTGGTCATCAGTCTTGTCAAACGCTTAAAACACCAGTGAATTTGTAGTTATGCTCTTTATAGAACTTAAAAGCGAGAATTTTAAAAGTGGATCTTTGGGTTGAGTCGAAGCAATGTGAATGAAGCCGAGTTCATTTTAACCCCCCACCCCCTCCGTGGGTTTAGCTGTTGTCACTGTAGAAAACCGTTTCTATGAAATCAGTTGAAAGCCGTGGCAGATTTCCTCTGTTCTTGGTGTATTTTACTCCACCCCAGTAAAATGAGGAACTGGCTTGGTGCCTCCTCCTCCTGCTGATGCTGCCCCTCCCATCCTCATGGGGAATGTGAGCCATGTCCAGTCTGTTCAAACAGCATATTGTATACGAGGGTACGCGTGGTTAGAGTCCCTGTGCACTTTTGGCAACTTTAATGAGTCATCCCTGTGGTCTGAAGGACCATGCTGTTGGTCTCTGTCCCGTTTTGCTTTGATTCTGCTGAAACATAACTAGAGCGAAGGAAATGATCAGTCTGTTTGATTTATGTCAATTATTCACTGGGAACATTTGTCGAGGCCTGACCGAACACTACCTTTCTGAAGAGTTTATTCACTTTTTTTGTTATAAAGTTGAAGCAAAATGCCTTCAGAAGTTACGCACCTAGTAAAAAAAATGGACTGAATTTATATAGCTCTATTCCAGTCATACTAACCACTTTACACTACAAGTTGGAATCAAACCCACAACTTTCTCATTGTAAGACAACTACTCTACCCACTTAGCAAGCATATGAGTCTTTGAGAAAGTTGAGGAGGAATTGAAAGCAGGGTGAGGTTATGAAACAATAACCCAAGCTCTGTAAATCTCGCCGAGCTCTGTTCAATTCATCAACTGAATACAGAAACAGTAAGGCACAACTGCAAACTTACCAAGACATGGCTGTCCACCTACACGGACAGCCTAGGCAAGGAGAGCATTCATCAGACAAGAGGCCCATGATATCTTTAAAGGAGCTGCGGAGATCCATGGCTCCGGTGGAGTCATCTTTCTAGTGGATGGAGTGGTTGTTTAGCTCTCAAATCAGACTTTTTGGGGGAAATAAGAAGAAAGTCATTTTTAAACGAAGCCCATGAGAACTCCTGTATGCAGCAAATACTCTCAGTGGGGGGAAGCTAACACCCCGAACACAGCATCTCCATGGTGAAACATAGTTTAGGCAGCATCTGGGGGCACTTTTCTTTAGTAGGGAGAGGGAAGCTGGTCAGAGTTGATGGGAATATGGTTTGAGCTAAATACAGGACAATCCTAGAAAGAAAAACCGTTACAAAAGGCTTTAGACTGAGTCGGAGGTTCACCCTCCAACAACCTTAAACATACAGCCAGAGCTATAAGGAAATGGTTAAAATCTAAACTTGTGTTAGAATGGCCTAGTCAAAGATTTAAATGAAATTATGAATCTATGTCAAGGCTGTAAACTGTAAGTTCAGACTCTCTCCAACTGACAATTTGAGCTATTTTGAAAAGAAGAATGGGCAGAAATGTCAGTCTCTAGAAATGCAGAGCTGGGAGACGTACCATCAAAGGACTAGCAGGTATAATTGCAGCCAGACGTCCTACAGACATCTAATTACAAATGGACAACACTTTTTCAGTTTTATTTGCAAAACTAAAACATTTATCATTTTCCTTTTACTAGTTTGAAGTTTGTCTCGTAAAATGTTAAAGAATGTAGACGTTTCTGGGCGTGAAGTGAGAAAATGCAAGGAAGTGTAATGGTTGTAAAGAAGCTGACTTGCTCGTGTTTTTTTTTCCAATGCAGATATGAAACAAAGCGGTTAGTTTTCAGAAGAATCTACTAGCATGCTATTCAGTCTGATGTTTCTGGTGAGTAACTACCATCCTCTGTGTAAACCAATAATGATCTTGAATCAAGTTCAGTTCAATTCAGTTTTATTTATATAGCGCCAATTCCCAACACATGTCGTCTCAAGGTACTTTACAAAGTTAATTTAATCGAATCATGCAGATTTCATGTTGGGTTCATACTTTCTAATTAATCCTGACTATCAAACAGTGCAGTCAGATTCAGTTATTTATTCAAATTGGATAAAAAGTTTTTCTATCTAAGGAAACCCAGCAGATTGCATCGAGTCAGAGATTTGTAGCATTCCCTCCTCCTGGATTAGCATGTAGAGACAGTGGACAGTCACTGGCGTTGACTTTGCAGCAATCCCTCATACTGAGCATGCATGTAGCGACAGTGGAGAGGAAAAACTCCCTTTTAACAGGAAGAAACCTCCAGCAGAACCAGACTCAGTGTGAGCGGCCATCTGCCACGACCGACTGGGGGTTTGAGAGAACAGAGCAGAGACACAAAGAGAACAAAGAAGCACTGATCCAGGAGTACTTTCTATGGGAAGGAAAAGTGAAACATTAATGGTTATAGCTCCTTTAGTGGCTTCATCTAGGAGAGACAGGCAGCTATGCAGATGAACTCTAAGCCAGTTGTCAAGTCTAGAGTATGAGAGAGAACACATGCAGTTAGTGACAGTAGAAGCTCAGTCAGTAGCTATGTCAGGAGAGACAGGGTTAAACACTGGAAGACCGGGCCAAGTGTATCATCTGTAGAAGGTGAGCATTAAGCTGTTGGCAGCAGCAGCTCAACCGATGTCCCCCTCCAGCAAGGTGTCACAGGTAGATACAGAGTCAGGCCAGGTGTAGCTTCTAGGAAGAGAAAAGAGGTAGAACATAAAGTTAAAAACTGAAATAACAGAAAATAATGCAAAATTGCAGAGTAGTGTGAGAATGTAACGAAGACAGTGAAAGTGGTCATTATGTAATTTTTTTCATCAGAACTCTTGCTGCAGCATTTTCAATCAGCTGAAGGCTTTTAACTGCATTTTGTGGACATCCTGATAGTAAAGAATTACAATAGTCCAGCCTTGAAGTAGCAAATGCATGGACTAGTTTTTCAGCGTCATTCTTAGATAGGATATATCTACTTTTGGCAATGTTCCGGAGGTGAAAGAAGGAAATCCTAGAAACCTGTTTTAATACGGGATTTAAATGACATGTCCTGGTCAAAAATAACACCAAGGTTTTTTTACTTTATTATTATTAATCAAGTGTATTTGAAAAAGTCTCCCTTGCTCCTTCAGGACGTTACAGGATGAAACGTCTCAGGTCGTCTAGCAGCAGTGACAGTTCTGAAAATGAGAGTGAGTCCCATCTATCTGAGACGGCCACTGAAACAAAAGCTACATTTTCTTTTGTTCCTCTTCTTTAACCACTCACCCTTTTCATTTAGGCCCTTCAACCTCTTTCTGCTCCTCCAACAAATATGACTGTAAACCTGAAACCCCCGCCTCCAACCCGAAGAAACCGGCTGAAGTAAGAGCAGATTCTGCTGTGAAACTCTTGGACTAATTTAAACAATGTCAGGACCAGAGCTTAATTGTGTTTCCTCCTTTTTTCTCTCCTACAGGTGTTCAGAAAAGACCTGATTAGTGCCATGAAGATACCAGATTCCCACCATGTGTCCCCAGAGGACTACTACCTGCTGGCGGACACCTGGAAGCAGGAGTGGGAGAAGGGAGTCCAGGTGCTGGCCAGTCCAGACACCATCCCTGAACCGTCACTGAGGTATACTAGTCCTGTTCTCAGAGCCTATATTGTGACTGAACCTGTCTTAATGTGCTTCTTTCAATGAGCCTCAGTCCTGAACGGATATTTGTTCCTGTTCAGAATCATTGCAGCAAAGTCCAAAGAAGTGCTTTACACCCACCAGAGGAAGTACATCCAGTGTTCGAGTCAGGAAGCAACGGAACCAGGATATGTCAACATCAAGGAGCTGGCAGAGGCCATGTGTCGCTATGATCTGGATGATATGGACCTGTACTGGCTCCACATGCTTAACTGTGAGCTGAGTCACATGGGTAAGAAAATAAAGAAGATTAAACGGATTATTCCACAATTTATTATTTTTAAAGTTATTTCTGTCCATCCAGTGGTCCACTGGTTTGTTTCTCCATCCATCCATCCGTTTGTTGGTCTAAGCATAGATCTGTCTACCTCTCCATCCATCCTTTACATTCATTGGACTTTTTACCATCTAGCATTTTTGATGTTTTCATTTTTAAATGCTGACCTCTAGAAATATCTGCCTTAAATCCATATTGAACCTTTGTATTTAAACCTTTTTAGAATGGTTTATAAAAAGACTGAGAACTTTAGAACTTTGAGTCTGGAAAGTCTGGAATTTTGACATGGAAAATATGTAAAACTGTGCACACTGGCCAGAGTCACTTAGGATGTTTGCTGATTGTGAAATTCATCTCCCAGTTGTGGTTCTTTTTAAAAAATGAATGAAAAAATAGAATATTCCTTAGTAACTTTGTAGCTGGACTCCGGCAGGGCTGCCCTTTGTCACCAGTCCTGTTCATAACTTTTATGGACAGGATTTCTAGACGCAGCCAAGGGCTGGAGGGGGTCTGGTTTGGGGACCAGTGGATTTCATCTCTTCTTTTTGCAGATGACGTGGTCCTGATGGCCCCCTCTAGCCAAGACCTACAGCATGCGCTGTGGTGGTTCGCAGCCGAGTGTGAAGCGGCTGGGATGAAGATCAGCTCCTCCAAGTCCGAGGCCATGGTTCTCGACCGGAAAAGGGTGGCTTGTCCTCTTCAGGTTGGAGGGGAGTTCCTGCCTCAAGTGGAGGAGTTTAAGTATCTCGGGGTCTTGTTCACGAGTGAGGGAAGAATGGAGTGGGAGATCGACAGAAGGATTGGTGCGGATGCCACAGTAATGAGGGCGCTGTGCCGGTCCGTTGTGGTGAAGAGAGAGCTGAGCCGAAAAGCAAAGCTCTCGATTTACTGGTCGGTCTACGTTCCTACCCTCACCTATGACCATGAACTTTGGGTCATGACCGAAAGAACGAGATCACGGATACAAGCGGCTGAAATGAGCTTCCTCCGTAGGGTGGCCGGGCACTCCCTTAGAGATAGGGTGAGGAGCTCGGCCATCCGGGAGGAGCTCGGAGTAGAGCCGCTGCTCCTCCACATCGAGAGGAGCCAGTTGAGGTGGCTCGGGCATCTATATCGGATGCCTCCTGGACGCCTTCCTTGGGAGGAGGCCCAGGGGACGGCCCAGGACACGCTGGAGGGACTATGTCTCTCGGCTGGCCTGGGAACGCCTTGGGCTCCCCCCGGAGGAGCTGGAGGAGGTGTCTGGAGAGAGGGACGTCTGGGCGTCTCTGCTGAGTCTGCTGCCCCCGCGACCTGGTCCCGGATAAGCGGAAGACGACGAGTACGAGTACTTTGTAGCTTTAAAGTGCAGTAAATCATCACTTTGCATTTTATCTGTATTAAACTTTTAGTGCTGCAGTTTTTGCAGTCTTGTATTGGAAGCAGCAGACATTCTGTGCCAACCAGAGTTTCTGCAGCACAGCTTTAATATGCTGCTCCAAGACAGGTTAAGAAAACTTCTACATTGTTCTGACATGTCACCTGAAACACACATGGCTTCAGTATTTGTTTCTAAACACGTGACTCAACACATTCAGTTTCGGTCTTCTGTGTATTTGTATATTTTCAGGGGAAGCAGTTTGCTGTAGAGCTAGACTAACATTAGCATGTCTACTTTCTGTTGTCATATGACGGATAATTCGACTCAAAGCATATTTCAACGCATTGTCGGTTAATTGTGCGTGGAGAAAGAGGATCCCCTGCTTCACTAAAACTAGTGCTACTTTGAACATCTTAAGATTTGAGGTCAGGTGTCTCAGCTGCTCTCTGCACAGCGCTCCTATCAGCATTATGTGCTGAGAAGGTGATGTGTCAGATGTGCAGTCTCTAGCTGTAATTGTCATTATAAAGGGAGGAAAACATGTTGACTGTTATGGAAAACTCACATTTGTTACAGCCAGAAAATACCGTGCATGTTCTAAAATATGGTAATTTCAAGACGTCATGACCAGCGCCAGATTGGATCGATCCATCTGGTTCATTCTTTAGAGTTTTTCATTTTTCCATTTTACTTTGTTCTGCCTTTCATCTATGTTTTGATCTTTCTTTCAGGGGAGGCCCCCATAGATGAGCTGACTATGGAGCGAGCTATGGAGGCCCTGGAGAGGCAGTGCCATGACAACATGAAACACGCCATAGAAACGGTGGAAGGCCTGGGCATCGAGTACGATGAGGACGTGATTTGTGACGTGTGCCGCTCCCCGGACAGTGAAGAGGGGAATGACATGGTGTTCTGTGACAAGTGCAACATCTGCGTGCACCAGGTAGGTGCTCTGTCCACTAATGGAAAAGCAATAAGGGTAATGTCTGTTTAAAAAAAACAAAAAAAGATTGTTTTATGTTGTTCCAGTAGACTAGTGACTGTATATCACATCATGATGAAATCAGCACTCTGATCACATTCTGCGCTGCTGCTTTCTCCACAGGCTTGTTATGGCATCGTCAAAGTGCCTGTTGGAAACTGGCTCTGCAGGACGTGTGTCCTCAGCATTGACCCCCAGTGCCTTCTGTGTCCCAAGAAGGGCGGTGCCATGAAGGCCACACGTGCCGGCACAAAATGGGCACACGTGAGCTGCGCCCTGTGGATTCCTGAGGTATGCGACACCTACAGCATAGCCCTCTGAGTGCTCCACATCTGTCTGTAGAAGGTGTGTCAGTAATGGCTCATGTTGCTCTGCGTAGGTGAGCATTGCCTGTCCCGAGCGAATGGAGCCCATTACAAAAGTGTCCCACATCCCGCCCAGTCGCTGGTCTCTCATCTGCAGTCTGTGCAAACTGAAGACAGGTGCATGCATCCAGGCGAGTGTGGCTCCGTTTCATTTCTGGGCACCTTCATAATTTAAAAATAAGCATGATACACTAATATTACATCAGCAGCTACGGTTTGAAAAACATTGCTATTTAAAGGTATACTTTTTGTCAGATTGTAATACATTCACAATTCAATTGTGGAAAGAACGACTGATAGTTTGTGTATTTCTCCAACCTGCTCACAGTGTTCAGTGAAGAACTGCACCACTCCCTTCCATGTGACGTGTGCCTTTGAGCACAGCCTGGAGATGAAGACCATCCTGGACGAGGGCGACGAAGTTAAATTCAAGTCTTACTGCCTCAAGCACAGCAAGTCCGCAGAAGCCAGCCTCAGCCCAGGTCGATCCAAAGTCTCCGGAGAGGGGGGCAAAGTGGGCCAGCGGGCGCAGAGGCTGCAGGAGCTGGAGGAGGAGTTCTACACTCTGATCCAGCTGGGGGAGCTGGCACAGGACCTGGGGCTCTCTGAGCACCTGATGGACTTCATCTATCAGTACTGGAAGCTTAAGAGGAAATCCAGTTTCAACAAGCCTCTGCTGCCCCCTAAAGAGGAGGAGGAGAACCTGGTGCTGCAGCCTCAGGAGGACAGCATCCACACACGCATGCGCATGTTCATGCACTTGCGACAGGATTTAGAACGGGTGGGTGCTTTTGGATTTGTTTTTTTCCATTTGTACTGCAGTGAAGCAGTCTTTAATGCTGAGTCGATGTATTTTTAGCCTCAGGAGCAAAGAACAGTTCCCACTACCCACTAAAGGTTTTGTTCACTTCTCTATAAACCAGGTCTGGTAGTATTCATGTTTACTTCAGCACTATAATGGTGCTTATGTTCGGACCTTTTACCACAACCTGATACGACTGGTTTAAGAATGACCTTTGCCCTTTCGCGTGCAGTTTGTTTTAGTGAAGTGTCCTGCCATTAAGCTTTATTTCACATATCTGATTTCCTTCAGTATTCTGTTGCTACATGAAATGTTTTGAGTCAAACACATGAGCAGAAAAAGCAGGATGTGTTTAGATAAAGTGTTTTGGTTCTCCCTGGCTTAAAGCTCTAAATCACAAAAACCAGCAAACAACTCCTCATATTGGAGAATTTGGGACCTGTCTGGGTTTTAAGTGAATAATGTACGAATAATGCAGCTCAACACTAACGCAACCAGTTACTGGTCAGCGTGTTTTACTGATGAACTTTACTGAGTTTGTTTCTCAAAGACTGCTCCCTCTTTGCTGGATCCTTTTTAATGTGTTGGCTTTCAACCATTCCTGTCTGCAGGTGAGGAATTTGTGTTACATGGTGAGTCGGCGGGAGAAGCTGAAGCTGCTTCAGAGTAAAGCCCAGGAGCAGATGTTCAACCTACACGTGAAGCTTCTGAATCAAGAGATGTCCACTGGTGAGAATAAGTCTATACACCTTCACTGGTTCTCTTTTTTTTATGTTACAATAGGTTTTTACATGCAATGTCCTCACTTGGCAAAATTCCAATATTGTTTTTTTTAATTTTATATTTATTGTCAATAACTTGGCTCACACGTTGCCTCAGTCCTTAACAATCCACGACTTTCTGTGGGATAAGCAGAAGAATCCTCCGTTATCAGTTTCTTCACATGACTTTGTGGTTTGCTCATGCTAGACGGCCACTCAGTTCAGAACTTTAGACTGAAATCTGGCTTTGTGGTGCATCTTCTTGCCCTAAGGGTATGGGGTAAATGTTCTGATGTGATGCTCAACCTTTGCCCCTGGCTTCTGCTTTTGGCTTTTTTTTCAGGCTCAGGTCATTTTAAATCCGATCAGATGAGATTCAAAGTACATCCACCAGCTGAGATGAGGGGGCTACAATGAATTGAACAGAAGATTTAAACTCAGAAAACTGGGACTTTCTGTAGAAAGTCCCAGTTTTGCTATTCCAGGTTTCTGACTTCTGCAATTGCACCCTCTTGTTTGCCCGGTCTTAATCACGTTTGTCTTTTTATTCACCAAAGGTCTTCCTGCTTCACTCCCAGTGGAAAGCATGCTGTTCCACCCTCCTCCGAGGATCACTCTAAAACTAAAGATGCCCAAAGCTTCAGGTCTTGGAAATGGAAACCGCAGTTCTAAGTTGGGCAATGGGCCGCTCTGCCCAGACAACAGTGGGAACGTAAATGAACACACTGCAGAGGGGCCCGGCCAAGGGAAACCTCAGCTGCACGCCTGCTGCAGCAAAGAGGACCGGTCCAATGGTCGACTTTCTTCTTCGAGCCTCTTGAGCAGCACGCCCCTGACTGGTAAGCCTGCTGGCAAACATTTGGCGTTGCACATCAAGCACCACCCCCATTCATCCAACAGTAACGGCAAACTGGACCAAGACCGATCGTGCGTGGTCAAGTGTAACGGCATCTTAGACAAGATGGTGGCTCAGAAGGACAGCTCCTGCCAGACATCAAGTAACCGGGACGTTTCAAAGGAAGAACTGCATAAAAACAGCTTTTGCAAGTCTGCCATGGAGCACTTTGGCAGATCCTTTAAAGAAGCGACTATTAACTTGGTACGGACAACTGAAGACCTCCGGGCCTCAGACAAACTGACTCGAAAGACCTCTACTAAGGAGAAAGAGTGGGTGAAACCTGTATTAGAACATAAAGTCAAAAGCAGACGATCACACCAGGACAGTGACGGTTACTGCCCCGACCTGGAGCTGAGTGACTCTGAACCAGAGGCCAAAGGGAGACATGCTCAACAGGTCGTGCTTCCAAAGCCAAAAACTCCAAGAAAGGGGAAGCATTCAGTGGGTTCCAGACACTCCATGCAGAGGTGACGCTGCCACCCGATCCTTCCAGCTTCTTCCAGTCTCTTTAGACCTCCTGGGAGCACTGGCCCAGCATCGGCCCAGCTCTTTTAAACACATCTACATCAGGGACCAAGTCAATGTGCTGACGGTGCTGTACACATAGAGCAGTGTGTTGGGTTCAGGATGAGAGGCGATCATGTTTGCCTTTCATGTGATATTCAACAGCATGTTCCATCATGCAGTTTTGATTTGCCTTTAACTAATTTTTTCAACTCAACTTATCTGACTGAAATTTTTCAATTCACAGTAAGCATTTTTTGCATTTCGGTAGGGTTCTCTTTCTGTTTGTTTACAGATCAGCAGCCTTTTCTGAAAACTCTACTGGTTTATAGTTTTGTTCATTTCAGTGTGTTGGGTTCTGGTGAGTAAAACACTACGTTTGTGTCTCAAAATGGGACGAGATGTGTTTTTACAGCACGCTTACATTCCAAGATTTATCCTTCAATAATGAAAATGAGGGCAGAAAAGTTAACATTAGGGGTGACGGTGAAAATAGCAGTCGGACCGCCTTCCTTTCTGATGTTAGACGGTCACATGAGCAGCCTTCATTGTCACAGAGTTTAAATGTGAAAACGAGCTGTGAATCGTCCATCTGTGATGTTACCTGTGCTGCTGTTCAAGTAATAAACACGGCTGAAGTGCTTCATAACTGCTGGGTTATTTTCTTTACACACACTCAAAGTCTAAACCTTCTACTAATATTTTACCTGGGAAAAATACATGAAAATGAAACTTTGAAAAACTAGTCAAGTCTTAATTAAACCAAATACTAGTACCACACAGCACCTTGCACAGTCATGCATACTCTCAACTTTGTCACATTACAACTATTAACTTTCATTTGATGAGGATTTTCTGTAATAGTGCAAAATTAAGTAGGAGGGAAATATGTGATTTCCAATCCTTTTTGTTTTTTACAAATTAAAATCTGAAAAGTGGTGTTCATTGGTAATTAGCTCAGTGAGTGGATATCTTGTGAAACCATGCTATTTCTCTACCAGTTGTGCGCACTCTGCAAAATTGCTCAAAACTCAGTCGTATTGAATGATCATCTGTGAACAGCAGTTTTGCAGTCTCTGCCCCAGACTCTCAATTGGATAAAGGTCTGGACTTTGACTGGACCATTTCAACTCTGGAAAACTGCCAACAGGGTGTTTTTTATCGTATTGTTCTTGTCACTCTTCTATAAAGGCCTAAGTTGTTATGTACACAATTATTGGTTGCCCTGTTGACATTTTCCTCCACCTGAAGTACAGAGACCTTCAGCTCCAGATTCACCATAAGCCTCTTGGCTCTTTCTCTGACTATGTTCTTCTTCTCTGGTCGGTCAGCTCAGTTGTACTACAGTCTTCTAGTTTACGAGGATTAATTGATTGGTCCTTGTCTGTAGCTTTATCCATGTTTTCATCAACTCTGACCAACTTCCCTGCCTTGGCTCTAGAAATGCATCCCCCCCAGCATGATGCTGCCACCACCATTGATTTCTATGTATGCCACAGGATAAATTCTGATTTGTTGAAATGTCCTGGTAGAAGATGAGTTAAAATACTTTCAGTTTGGACCTTCATCTTGTATATTTAGAAACGATCAAGTCCTAAAAGCAGGATAAATACAGCCTCAGATGTACAGCTCATCTTGGTCTACTACGGCGTTCTATGTGATTTAAAGAACAAATTAGGTCAAAGGAGAGGCGGCTTTAATATTTTGCCCCACAACAGAAGAAAACACCATTTGTAATGCACAGTGGTGGAGGGATGGTGATTTGGGTTTAGTTTTTCAGGACCAGCCCCTGGGCACCTTGCAGTAATTAAAGGCAGACAATGTCAAAGTATGCTGGAGAATACATCTGTCCAAAACCTTTTGACCTAAATCAGGTCAATAAAAAGACGTCTTTCCCAAACAGGAGCGCTAATCTAAACCAGAATGAAAAAACTAGGTGTTGCAGTGACCTAGTTAAAGGCTGGACTCTAAATATGGTAGGACTTCTAGCAAGGTGTACATAGACTCACTTAAACCTCTTTGCAGTGAAGCAACGTTGTAAAGATGAGAGAGAATTTCTGTTTAATAGTTGATGTATATTTTAATCAAATATGTAGATTGATGGTTTTAGTTTAAGACTCAATCAGCGTTGCTCTACCCAAGAGCACCGACAAATAAAGTGGATACTGAGTTAAAAGTAGTAGAGAAATAGATGCGAGTTATTCAAATTTGCTTGTTAAAACTCATCCCAGTCAGATGCGTGTATTTATCACTAGGGGGCAGCATTGTCAAACCTAAACATTTAAACCACAGACATTTCTGGTTTTATTGATCTGCCTGGAAGCTGTAATTAGAATGTAGTTGGTAGAGCAGCCATTTTACCTTCAAAAAACTGCAGCTGATTTAAACTGTGAGCAAAATGCTTTAGATTGTTGAAAAGTATTGAAATTTGGCTCTTAAAGCAGACTGTTTTTCCCTCTATTGGTTAATGCTGCTTCAGCGTTTATTGACCTGCTGAAGAATCTCAGGGAAACCTGAGCAACCAAATATAACGAGCAGACTTCTTAATCAATTTTCACCTGGGAAACCAATTCTAGTACAAAGGTGGACCTAAAGTACTATTTGTTCTGTTTGATGACTTTTGCATTTTGTTGATTGTGTATCTTTAGAGGAAAAAGAGGACTTTTCTTTGCCATTTTATGCATACGTATAAGTAGATAGCCCAAAAATGCAACTTGTACATTTTGTTGAACCATTTTAAAATGTAAACTGAAAGAAATTATTCCACTTGTAAGTTTACACATTCACTCATCATGGAAATTGAGGTCTTTTAAATCTTAAAATTTTAATGATTTATTATTATTGGTCTTTTTTTTTTGCAGGAGGTATAGTTATACCAAATTCATAAAAGTATCTTGTATCATTTTTACTGAATTGGAATTTGGTGCACAAGTTTGAATCTGTAGTGGATTTTCTCTAATCCACAGTGGATCAAAATAATACATATAGGCTTAAGATACAAATACACCCCGACAAATATTTGGTGGCTTAGCAAGTGGCACCTCAACCCCACATTTATTGTAGAGAGTTCTGGCATAACTCTCGGTCGGTATTTGAACAACCGTTGTGGCTTCTTTCAGCTTTATGTTGTCCTGCTTTATCAGTTCCAAAACTACTTTGGATTTGTGTTTGGGGTCATTGTCATATTGGGACACTTTCTCAGTGTCCCATGCTCAGATGAAAGAATCTTAGTAAAATGTTTAAGACAAACCCAGAAAACACAGAACTGATCATAAACTAGAAGATGATGGACGCATCAAAGGATCCTGACCTAGAGCGAAGCGCCAGCTGCAAAGCTTGACACCCTCTATCCCAGCAAAAATGTGTCACTGACCACATGGATGAACCAGATGCCTTCATTACAGGAGACAAACATAGAGCTGTTTGGACTCAGTGATAGAAACTATCTTTGAATGATTCAAGGTAAGGCTTTCAACTCTCAAACATGGTGGTAGCATCATGGGTCTGTTTTGCTGCCAGTGGTACTGGTGGATGGCAGAAAGTCAATGGAATAATGGAGGGCTAGGTTCAAAGTTTTCCTCTAAATCAACAAGTCCTATGTCAGAAAATCAGCTGATTTAAATGGACCCTAACAACAGCATATAGTGGTGGCAGTGTGAGGGTGAGGCATCTACCTCTAAAAACCAAGACTTATCATTCATTATATTTAATAAATGGATGCTTTGCTAACACGCTGTGGGCTGTTCTTATTTGTTGGTTTTGTCGGTTGTACAACCAATGCCCAACCTTTTGAGAACAATGAGGTCATGGCCTCACCTCTAACCTAACCCCCTGCTCAAAGCCTGTGAGACCTAACAACAGCTGGCAACAAGCTGTAAGCCATGCTCCCTCCATACCTCCTTCTTTGGCTTTGCAAAGTTACTGAAATGCTTCAGGCCATTTTCTTTTCCAGTGATGAAGACATTACTAGAAATGATGCCACTTACATGAGAGCTTTGTTTAGAAAGGACAAATACAACGACAGACTGGGCCTAAAAACCTTTTAGCTTATGTGTACCTAACTATCAGTCTATTGTAATTTGTGTGCATGACAGAACATGTATATAAAACATTGTGTAGATCAATCCCTGATTGGACACCAACAATGTGTGGACATTCACCCTTGTGTGATTATTTTGCCTGGTCACCACAAGGGGAAATGGGTTATGTGGGTTAATGGTTAGGTTTAAGTTTAAGGTCTGAATTGAGTTTAGGTTAGGTTTAGGGTAAGATAGATACTGGTAAGGGTGAGTTTTAGGGTCAGGGTTAGGCAATAGGATAGCAAGACGCTACTTGTGCGTAGGGCATCAGACTTGGTTCTGGCCCCCATCCTTCTAAATCTGGTAAAAAGAACAATTCAAATCCATAACTTAGAGCCCCAAACTAATATCAGTTTTCAGAGATCTAAGACATTCATGCATCATTAAAAACATGAATTTCCTGGAATAAAAAATGGAATTATTCATCGTTCATCTCAGCACTGAGGGGTTTACATGCTGAACTCATAGTGTATTTGGAACATGGTGTACCTGCAAGCCACACCTCATTACAAGCTCTCACCAGGTGCTCTCCACCTCTATCATCTGAAGGCAAACACCTCAGACAGTTCAGCTTCTAGTGTCTGGGAGTGTTCCGCTGAGTGTTTGCAGATTTCATTTCATCTGAGGGCGCTTTAAGAGAACTGCTTCTCCGTATCTGCTGATCTGTCAGCCGGCTGCATCATCCTGCTGCAACTCCTGGCGGGACGACAGCGGGGCAGATCCCAGCGCTGGCCGCTGCACCCGAGGAAGTCAACTCAAGATAAACTATCAATAATCGGAGCTAAAGATGCGCCCTCAGCATCCTGGATTACGCAGGTGTAAAAAGGTGACCGGACTGAGCTGATGAGGAAGTAAGAGAACGATTTTTTTCTTCCCGGATCGTGTCTGATGTGTTTTAGATTATGGCCGAGCAGAAACCAGCTCTGTTTCCGGGCTTTGCGGGATGGGCAGCTTGTCTTGGCACACTGCTGCTGCTGCTGCTGCTGCTGTAGTCAGCGCTGACATCCTGCTCTGTGGTTCGGCCGGTTCAGCTGGTTAGGAGGAAGCAGCTGCGGTTTGAACAAGTAAGTGAGACAAACAGGGCTGCATCTCTCACGTTACTGGGTCACCCTGAGACAGCCCACTGCACAAGTTTCCATCTCATTAAAGGCTGACTCTCACCTGCTCCAATAGGATGCAGTGACAACACAGAGATCTGAGACATCATACATCAGTTCGACTACTCACTCGTATTTGTCATGCATATTCAAAACTGTGTTTACTAGGGGAGAGTGTGCAGCAGAGCTCAGCATGTCCGGATGCAGCGAGCTGAGCCTGAGGGAGCTGCCCATGGAGAGCTGGATGTCTCACCTGCCATGTGCTCTGTGGGACACCCCGCTGTACCACCTGGCCATCCCGGGTAGGCTGCCATACACCACAGCCCACTGCAGTGCTGATGAAGAGGGGTTTTACCTCAATGTGTTCCCGTAGCAAAGAGCAAAGGGTTGTAGAGTGGCTCCATGATCTAAATGCTTAGCAACTATAGTGAACACATGAAACTACCAGAAGAAAGAATGATTTATATATTTTATTCCCTGTGATTACTTTACCCGTTGAACCTCTTCACAGTCACATTACATCTAGACCAACACAAGGTACACGTCATTTCCCAAATTATTTACAAATAAAAATTTGAAAAGCATGGCTCGGGTACCCCTAAATAAATTTTGAAGTCACATCATATATACATGGAGTCCATCTGTGTGTAATTTAATCCCAGCTGTCCTGTGAACGCACCAGAGGTTTGTTAGAGAACTTCAGTGAACAATCAGCATCATGAAGACCAAGGCACACAGCAGAAAAGGAGAAAGTTTTGGAGAAGTTTAAACGCAGAGTTCCATTCATCATCTGAGAATGAAAAGAGTACACAACTGCAAACCTGCCAAGACATGACCGACCATCTAAACTGAGAGGTTGGGCAAGGAGAGTATTAATCAGAGAAACAGTAAAGGATTCCATGGTAACTCTGGAGGAGCTGCAGAGATTTATAGCTCAAATGGGCGAATTAATTGTTCACTTTATAAATCTGGACTTTATGGAAGAATGGCTTAAAGAATTCAAATGGTGAGAGAAAGTCATGAGAAATCTTGTTTGCAGTTTTCCTCAAGCCATGTCGGGGACACAGACACTATAGAAGTGCTCACATCATCCCCAAAGTGAAACATGGCGGTGGCAGTATCATGCTGTGGGGACACTTTTCTTCAGCAGGGACAGGGAAGCTGGTCAGAATTGAAGGGAAATTGGATGGAGCTAAATTTGGGGCAATGCTGAAATTTCCATCTGTAGTTGTGCAA
The DNA here is from genome assembly GCF_021462225.1 of Girardinichthys multiradiatus. NCBI lineage: Eukaryota > Metazoa > Chordata > Actinopteri > Cyprinodontiformes > Goodeidae > Girardinichthys > Girardinichthys multiradiatus. Next base: position 39,440,250 of record NC_061802.1, on the reverse strand, counting down.
AGCTGGTAAACGCAGTGAAAGGGCCTCTAAAAGGTATTGACTCAGGGGGGCTAAATCCATGTGCATACCACACTTTTCAGATTTTTAATTTGTAAAACGTGTGTGGTTGTAATGTGACAACATATGAAAAAGTTCAAGGGTTAAGATTAATTTTGCGAGGCTCTGTTTATGTATCAATTACAATATTTCTAACAACGACCAAATGATTTCTCTTTACTCCATTCAGGCAGCCACAATGCAATAACCTACTGCCTGGATATGAACGACAGATCTCCGGTTGACCCCATGCAGCCAGACATGCTTCAAAAGCTGGATAAATACATGAAGCCCCTCATACGTCCTTTTGTGTACAAGTGGGCAATAACGCAAGTAATGAAGCTAGGATTTAACACAATGTGGAAACAACCTTTTACAGCTGAAGCTCTGCCGTAATGAGCTGTGCATCCTGTGTGTTTCTAGGAGTTTACTATAAAGCAGCAGCTGGACTGTGGGGTTAGATACTGTGACCTGAGAATTGCACACAGACCCAACGACCCCTCCACTGACCTGTACTTCTACCACGGTGTTTACACCACGCTCACTGTCGAGGTAAAGTAAAAGCACATGGGCTTTAGTGGTGAACTTTATACCTCTGATATAAACGCTTCTCAGAGCATTAAACCTAACTAATGCCAGAGGCTTGCTGGGTTTGTCCTAAGACCAGCAGAGGTTCCAAACAAAGATAAGGGAAGAGCATCTTAGTGAAATGTCAGCCTGATTCTGTAAGCTCCTCTCGCCTCAGGCCACATTTCTGAATTCAGATAGTGGCAACTTTTATCTGAAGGTCCCTGGCTGTGCAGGAACAATGTTAACAGGTCAGGGTCAGCTTGACGTTTCACTCCACAGTCAACATTACCTTCCTTAACCTTTAAATCAGCTGCAAAGTTTCACATTTTACCTTTTTATTTGGCGAATATTGTTAATGTTGAAAACTAATTTACAGTATGAGGAAAAACCTTAGACCCTGTTACTCATTTACACGTTCAAACATTTGACTCAGAACGTGTAGGACACAGAAATCCCAAATGTGAAAGCAATGGGGAAATTGTACTCAACATGAAGTGACTTTTTAAAATATTGGTCAGGATCTAAAAAGGTATGATTAACGTAAAAAATACAGATAAGGATTTTGGAATATAAAAATGAGTGTGCTGATTCAGATAAGGTTGCTGTTGTATGGACAGTAGCAGCAGTCTGGTTTCAGGTTAAACACCAAGGTTAAAGATATTCTGAAGCGTCATGAATTCATTAGTTATTGAAAATCTTCCTCCTGCTGGAAAGAAGCTGTAATGTTTGTATTGGGCACAATAAATGAGTTAGAATAGTATTTGCTCAGTTTATTCAAGTCCTGTATTGATCCTTTGGAACTAGTATAAAAACCTGATTAAAAATCAAATGTTTCAGGAAGTCTACATTGTAAAAATAAACCATATCTAGGTTTTTTGGACACAAACATGATTTTATGTGTGATGGCTAGGAAGTGTTACAGACCTATACTGCAAATACTCCACCTGCATGCACATGTTTATTTATGGATTTCTCCAGTTTTCCAGTATTATTCGAGCACTGGCCTTTAACTCCGTCCATCTTCCAGCGAACTCCGACCAGCTTCCCCATCTTTGCTAAAGGAAAGCATCTCTGCAGCATCATGCTGTCATCACCATGCTTCACTGTGTGTTCAGAAAAGTGTTACCACGTAAAACAATCTCTTGTCTTCTCATTGACAGACCATCCTAACGGAGATAAAGGAATGGCTGGATGCTCATCCCAGGGAGGTGGCGATCCTGTCCTTCAGCCACTTCCTCGGCCTGAGCCAGGAGCTCCACATTTGGCTGCTCACAACCATACGCAACATTTTCACCTCCAAACTCTGCCCCAAAACGGTACAGTTGGGTTTCATGTTTTTTATTGAAAATTCATCACTGAGGCAGTTTTTCACATTTTAATTAATGCCTGCTAATCCAAAATGAGACTAGCATAGAATGAGGGATTTTTCCTGACCTAATGCCCCATTATTGTACATGAACCAGCAACATCTTACTGGTCTTGATGATAATTTCTCTATTTCAGGAGGAGCTAACTCTGCGAAATCTGTGGGCTTTGGGCTACCAGGTGATTGTTTCCTATGAACACAATATTTCTAGCTCTCACAGTGACTTATGGCCTCATATTCCTTACTGGTGGGCCAACAAGTGTAAAGCTGAGGCTCTCATCGAGGAGTTTGAGGAAAGAAAACAACATGGCCGACCAGGTAATGTGCTGACTACTTGTAATACCTAGAAGAGGAAAAAACAAGTGTAATTATGCATGTCTTTATGTGCTTTAGGTGGTTTCTTTGTCACTGGGATTAATCTGACGGAGGACCTGAAGTACATCTGCACGCACCCCACGGAGTCCCTGAAGGACCTGGTGATGTCCACGTACCCGGCGCTGCTCAGCTGGGTCAAAGAGCAGACCCCCGGCTCCAGAGTCGGCTCTCTCAACATCATAGCCGGGGACTTCATCACAGAAAGACACTTTGCGCCCACTATCGTTACGCTGAATGAGAAGCTACTGAAATGGCCCTCTTGACTTCAGAACAAAAGGCATTAATAATCTGCAAAAGCACGAAATCTAAGCATGAAAGTTGTACAAGTTTGTTTTGATCAGCGTGATGAAGGCATATTTTACCACTTGAATTATTTATTTGACCATAAATGGACTCAGCAGATTCAGAGCTGCTTGGAAAGCAGACTTTTCGATGTGTTGACACCAACTTCTTTGTTTACATTCACCTCACTCTTTATGCAATGTTCTGTATCAGTTTTCACAAGTCAGTGGTGGTTTGATGGCGTGCTGACCAAAGCAATAACGATACAACTGAACTCACCCCATTGTAGGCATATTAAATGAGGAAGCACAAACACTGTTCTTTCTCAGTGAGCACACGTGAGGTAATATAGAAGATAAGGTTTGTCAATATTTATGCTGGCAGTAACTTCAAGGAGCAACTCTATCCTCTGCAAAACCTGGTTTGAGCCACAGAATATAGAAACTGTTTATGCAGGTTTATGCAAAATGCATGAAAATATTTTATTTGCATGAACCCAGCATTGATTGTTCTGTTAAAAATAGTTTTTAACCTCTAGCAAAGGCCTTGCGTTAAAGATTAATGATGCACCGCTGTGCCTGTGAAGATTAGCTTTTTGAATTGAATGGAAATACACTTTTAATAATCGTAAAATAAACATTCGGTTCTTGTATAGGTACTGGAAAAATAAAAAAAGATTAAAATCAGTTTTTGGAATGCAGATTCTTTTTTTTTTAAATAACGAGAAAGTAAAATTTTCTTATCAAAAACGTAATTTCCAGAAAAGTTGGAAATATTTAGGACGTTTTACTTTACTGACCAACGATACTGTATTTTTTTTAAGTTAAACAATCTATAATTGTACAAAACTACCATCGTTTTATTTACCCAAAAGTCTAGCTAGGGACAGACATTGCAAAATAGCTTCAGCTATAAATGTTAAGGTGTATGGCATTGGTTAGTATTTGTCCCTATACAAATAAATAAATTCAATTTAAGAAAACAGTGTGAAGGGAGCAAAACCATAATATAATTAGAGGCGTCTTCTGGCCAGCCAGGCTTATGTATTTTAATTGATGAATTCAATAAAGGAAATAAGGTTTGATGAAATATTTACTTATTTATTTGTATTAACATGCAATCTTTTTTATCCTTCAATTTTATTTCGTTTATTTATATGGTGCCAGATTCCTACAAATGTCATCTTAAGGCACTTCTACAAAATAAACATCCATTTTATATACAAAAGTATATAATCACACCCGTCCAATCCTATAGACATATTTATATATAATTTGATACGTATTCATTGCTAAATGTAACACACTACGATCAAATTCATCTTATAATGCCAACTGGTAAAAAAAAAGATCTATGTAAGGAAGCCAAGCCAACTGCATCAGGTCATTGACTCTGCAGCAATCTGTCATCCTGAGGAGATGTGTGGCACCAGTGGGAAGGAAGAACTTTGCCATCCTCCGTGACCGATTGGGATGTCTGCATAGTGCTCCTTTTTGTTTATGTCTGTTATTCACTCTTGGCCCCGCCCTCAAATGATACCAAGATCACATATTAATAAAAAGAAAATACAACTGCAGTTTTGTAAAATCTATATATTGCAGGGGATACAAAATAGATTGTAATCATGAATATAGAGACTAGTAAATTGTCTAAACAAATCCTGAGGCTGATCACTTTTTTTCTAAACCAAACTTTGAAGTTCTGCAGCATCATATCAAAATAAAAACCACTGAAATTGTACCATGGCTTCTGGGTTTGCTGTGCCATCCCCGGATTAATGCTGGCCCCCATTTGTTTTACCCCTTACAAGACTTTCTGGAGACACCCCTGCACAACCTCTTAATAAACCTAATCCTGGTATCATTAACTAGTTAAGAAAGATTTTCTAAATGCTACTTTGCAAACATCCCAGACAAGATGGAGGGTGAAACACCTGAGCAGGTCTGATGTCTCATATCGATTTTGTTCGGTTTCCTCAGAACTGTCGATTTGTCTCTGTAGACTCTTTGGAATAATAGTTATGACTGTGTAGTCTTGTAGTCAGTGGTTGTGGTAAAAAGCATTGATATGGGTCATGGAGATGCTTTTACATTGACATATTTTAAATGTCATAAACTATGTTCTCCAGTTGTAAGAAGTGGAATAAAATACTCATTTTTATGTTATAGCTCTGTTGAATTCTAAAGGTTCATGGCAAGATATTGAGGCAAAACCCGACTCTGGAAATATATGTGAGAGTTCTTAAGCCAGAAAAGCACACTAAAAATTAAACCAGCTCTGATCCTCAGAAACAGGAGTTCTTGTCACTGCTAACCAAGTTAGGGAGATTTTATACAGTTTGCACGTTTTAGGAAAATAACAGATGCTTGCAACAGGAAAACCAAATGGAACATTTTCACAGTGCTGTGAGAAAGTTTTCATCTCTCTTGAGTGTTTCCTCATTTTGTTACATTAAAACCACAAACGTCAATGTATTTTATTAAGGTTTTACAATAGACCAGCTTCATAATTGTGAAGTGAAAGGAAAATTATTTCTGTTTTCTCTGTTCTCTGACACACACAGATCAGTTTTCAGATGTGTAAAGCTGGTAGAAACATACAATTAATTACCAAAACTACCTTCAACTCATTGAAATGTTCCAATAGCTTCCATGGCTTCATGTATGAAATCAAGCAGCTGGACATGCAGACTGGTTTTACATTTGTGAAAGAATAGATCGCTCTCAGGAGCTCAGTGAATTCCAGTGTGGTACTGGTCGAGTCATGAAATTTCCTCGCTCCTAAATATTCCACCATCAACTGTCAGTGGTTTTATAAGACAGCGGAAGAGATAGGGAATGACGGCAACTCAGCCACGAAGTGAAAGGTCACGTAAACTGATGGAACAGGAGCAGCAGATGCTCCCTTCATCTTCCAGCATGACAGCACCAGTGCACAAAGCAAAGTCCTTAAAGATATAAATGAGAGAGTTTGGTGTGGTTAGGCTTGACTGGCCTGCAGAGATTCCTGACCTAAGCCTGGTAGATCATCTTTGGGATGAATTAGACAGGGAATGAGAGCCAGGCCTTCTTGCCCAACTTAATGCACAACCAAACGGACTTGGATATTTGTTTACGGTATTCTGGTTCCGTTTAGTGTAAAAATGACTGACCACTGTGACCGACTATGAACCCATTTCTGTGAATCCTTGTTGTCTTGAACGTGCGCCCTCTGGTGGCCGGAATGCTGTCAGGAAAAACCAGGAAACTGATGAGAGTTTCTCTTTCCTCCTTGACTTGTCCCGCTGCTGCTTGTGGTCGATCGCTTTGAGGAATTAGGTGAAGGGAAGCAGATAAAACATGTGACCGACTGTAAAACTGGCTGCTCAGAGCCGCAGCTTGCAGACCGACGGCTCGACATGGATGTCAGCAACCGGGACTGGATGTCTGCTTTACCGGAGGAGCTGTGGGATATTCCTCTGACGGAACTGGCCATACCTGGTAGTCCGCACTCACTGCTTCTGACCGGCTTTAAAATAACAGCTGTTGCATTGAAAAAAACGTGGATTAATTGTGTTTGAAAACGATATTAATGATTATCTTCACACATACGGTTTAGAAATCCTCTCCCTTTTAAAACGCTTCATTCAGAGACGGAACGTCCTTTTATTCAATGGTTGAACTTAAAATATACCTTCTATAAGTTGCCATGTTTAATACTTGTGCTGTTGTACTGCTTTTATTTTATCCTAGGTTGATTACAGTTGTAGTCTACCATTTGTTTGAAGTTTGTTCACGTTGAACCAAGACATCCACTAAATCTGGTCTTGTTGATGCAGAGATTTACAGCATGTTAAAGGTACAAGCCAGGCAATTAATTAAAATTACCTTAGATGCTGGTTGTCAGCTATAGAACAACATGATATGATAAGTTGTTCTATTTCTTTGTTTCTATTCTGATGTAAATCAGTACTTCAGGAAGATAAAACCGGCCCCTTAAATAAACAGGTTTCCAAACACTTCTGGTGACATCACACCAGGCTTGAGGCATCTGATTAGTTCTCCTGATGTCTTCTGGTATTTTTTAACATGTTTTTGCTCCTTATTTGCAATTTCTTTCCATTTTGTTCAATACAGCAAAATGTTAGGGCTGAATTTGAGAATACTGCAAGAATTTTTGAAAAATTTGGCAACTAATTGAAGAGGCTTGTAAAGACGACCAGGGCAGACAAGAAAGGCCAGAATTCATTTTTAAGGATTTGCAATGTTCTTGCAAATATGCATTACAAACAAACATGCATATAAACACAAACGTAACAAAGTTCTGAATATGGCCATCATCACCGTCACGGTTTCCTTCAGCTTCACCATCCATGCCAGTAACCATCAAGGCTTGGAGATCAGTTGGAGTCAAACTCTGACTCAGACACATGAGGCCGAACTAGAGCCGAAGATTTTAAAATCTGTTGAAATCTGTCATAAATCGCAAATATGCCATAATTTATTACATTATTGGCTCATCAGCTTGATTGTTGCCTATATTGTGATGTTACCAACTCAAATACAAACAGAGAAAAATAGCTTTTTTTTCCTTCTGTGCGCTTTTGCAAAACATATGTTGTGAAATCAGGCTGTGGAAATCCACACTTTACTACCCATCTGTACTGGTGTCTTGTTCATACAGGGAGCCATGATGCCATGAGTTACTGTCTGGACATAAACTCACCCCTGCTCGGGTCTGAGTCGGACGTATTCCGACTCCTGGATAAACTTTTTTACTGCTTTACCAGACCCATCATCTTTAAATGGGCCACCACACAGGTATGAAGCAAACAAACAAAAAAAACAACCAGCAAACTTGTTCAAAGTTAATCTTTAATAAAGGGGATCTCTATTTTTCTGTCTTCATACTCCCCTTAACCAAATGATCTTTTATTATCTCACATTTTGTCATGTCACAACCACAAACATTAATGTGTTTTATGGAGAAGTTATGAAGACCAACTTAAAGCATTACATAACTGTTTAGCGGAATAAAAGGATGCATAATTCTTAACGTTTATTACAAATAAAAATCTGAAAAACTGTTTTTTTTTTTTATTTGCAGCTCCTCCAGAGTTACTATGTGCCTTACTTGTTCAAACAGCAGCTTGCCATCGAAGGTCACTGTTCAGCAACTTTCAGCATTTGTTGCCTTTTTTACCCAAATATGTGACATTTAACATGAGGTGCCATTTCAACTCTGTCCTTTTTCTAACAGTTTTATTTGTTCATCAAGGGTGCTTTTAATGATTGTTGATAACGCAGAAAGACCATCAAATAAATATCACACCACAGCTTTAACAGGTTAGACTGAATCGTCTCAGCTCTTTTAAGACCCAGATGAATCTCTTTTTGACAGATCTTTCCAGGGTTTCAGTCTCTATTCTTGTCCATGTCCTGTTCCAGACTTTTCAGTCCGACCATCAGGCCTTCTGTAAATGTTTTCTCCACACCTTCTCAATGAAACCTTCTTTACTGTTGAATAGCCAATAACAAAGCAGACCTTCACCCCTTGCCTCTGTTGCCTTTTGTTACTTAGATCTTGCTGAAACTCCACCATAGCTGCTTCCATTTGTCACCGTTTCTCTCTGCACAGTCAAAAGACAGGGTTTTCTTCCTGTTTCTACCTCTGCTTTAGTCTGTCAGGTTTCTCCAAGTTTGGACCAGAGCAGAAGCTTTAGGAGGTTGTTCCATTTTCATGTCATTGCCGATCTCAGCCTCCTTTGTTCTGGTTCTCTCAGCAGTAAGAGCTGCTTTCAGCTTGTTTGGCTTCCCCAGCAGCATCTTGAACATTTTGTTCTCTTTATGCAGTTTACATATAAACCAGTGATCATTTCAGCTTCAACGCTCAGCTTCCTCCTTCTTTTTCTCTTAGTTTAGAATGAAAAAGTTTCTGCTTTGCATATAAGTACATCACCTTGAGTGTGACAAATGTAACGTTCTCCAAACCCAGAGATATTTTTTATCGTTAGGGTTAAACGTTAAGATCATCCGCAAGCCTTCCATGTTCTTCCTGGTGTTTCCTTCAATATTCTGTTGGTTCCAAGTTTCTTTTTCTTGAAGTTAAAAAGTTAATCTTGATTATCTGCAGACTTGGAAGAGTGGATGAGATGGTAGGCTCAGTGCAGGTTCTGGTGCTGGCTGTTATGAGATCTCTGCTGGTTGTGGTTAACTTCAGGTTAACTTAAAAGCACAGGGTAAAAGTAAAACGTATTAATACCCTCTTTGCTCTGAGACCCCTACATGAAATCCTGTGGATTGCTAAATTTAGTAATTTCCTAAAGCTGAACACAAATGGATGCCACACCATTCAGATTTTCATTTGTAAAAACAAAAAACATTGAAATCCATGTATGGTTTTCCTTCCACTTCAAATTCTGCATTGCTATGTGTAGGTCTAATGAAGTCAGAAATCACAAGTGTCATGAGGAGCTGCAGCTGAGATGGTCCAAAGTTCAAAAAGACAAAGATAGAGCAGGATGTTGTCCTGTTTGATATTTTTGTTCTCAGAACAGGAGCTGAAAACAAAAAGTCAGAGTTTAGAGGCTGAGAATCAACAGTCAGACAAACAGAGAAAACATTCCCCAGAGATTAGAGAATCTGTAGAGTTGACTCTTCTTGTTCCTCATTACCACTGGAGGATCATGTGATCCACTGTGAATCTAAAATACTACCTTTTAAATTACAGGTTTGTGTTTAGAGTTGATAGAAACCACATAAAACTGGTTTATTATGTATTGTGGAACAATGCTGTGAAAAAAGCATTTGCCCCATTACAGATTTCCACTGTTGTTGCTTTTTGTCTCTGAAATGTTTCAGATCATCAAACGACATTTAGTATCAGACTAAGATAACCTGAGTAAAAACATGAGTCAGTTTTTAGGATTTCATCCATTAAAGGAAACAAGCTATTCAAACTGAGCTGGCTCTATGTGAAAATATACATATAGAGCCAACCACCCACCATGAATTGTTATTAAGAATATTTTTTCTACATTCAGACTGGATTACTGGCATAATTGTAGGATAAAGTGATCATTTAAATAGAACCTGTCTGACAACAAATAATCTCAAATAGCAACTCTTCATGCCCTAATGTACATAAATTCAGGAACAAATGACTATTTGACCTCGATTAGATTACAAAGCCACCTGTAGGGGTTTGGGACTCCTGTTAACCGCAGTGAGAGTCATTTTCCACAAGGAGTGGCTGGCCTATTGAAATTAGGCAAGAGCTCATCAACAGCTCATTCAGGAAGTCACAAAAGAACCCAGAGCAAGATCTTTAGCACTGCAGGCCCCACCTCAGTTGAGGTCACAGGTCATGATTCAACTATGAGAAAAAGACTAGGCAAAAATAGCATCAACGGGAGAATTAAAAAGGTCAAAATCACTGTTGACCAAAAAGAACATAAAGACCCTTCCAACATTTGCCAAGAAAAATCAGATTATCTCCTTCTTGGAAACATATTCTGTGGAAACGTTTTTGGCAGGTGTGTATCATGTCTGGCATAAAACTAACAGGAATTTAGTAAAAGAACATAATACCTACAGTCAAACATGGTGGTGGTAGTGTGATGGTCTGGGCCAGGACCTGCTTCAGGACTGGGACAACTTGCTGATTTGATGGAACCATGAATTCTTTTCTCTAGCAGAAAATCCTGAAGGAGAATATAAAGCCATCCATTTGTAAATTTAACCTCAGACAGACTTGGTTCATGCAGCAGAAAAAGCTCACCATCAAGTGTGCCACTGGTTGGCTCCAGAAACACAAAATGTACTCCAGTGGCTGAATTAAAGCAATTCTGAGTGGGCCAACATTTCTCCTCAGTGAGGTTAAAAACGTATTGCCAGGTATGCAACGCTTAAAGGTGTTTTGTCCTTATCTTCAGGACAAAAGCATTGAGGAGCAGCTGTCAAAGGGAATTCGGTTCTTCGATCTCCGAGTCGCACACAAACCTAACGACTTGTCTGATGACCTCTACTTCACACACATTGTATACACACACCTGACAGTTCTGGTGAGTTTAGGTCACTGTAACTGCTTTTATTTTGGTTTGTCAGAGCCTTCACCATAAATTGTCCCCCTCTACAGAAAACGCTTGAATGTGTTGCTTACTGGCTAAACTCTCACCCGAAGGAGGTTGTCATCCTCGCTTGTAGCCATTTTGAGGGAATAGATGATGAGCGCCATGAATTGTTCATTTCCTGCTTAAAGAAGCTGTTTGGTTCAAAGCTGTGTCCCCGAAAGGTCAGCTCCCTCCTCCTGCAGGTGATGAACACTTTAAAAACAAAGCTCCGCCTCACTATGTGTACCCTGCCCCTGCACAGGAATCAGTCCTAAGCCTGCGGAGTCTATGGGCATCCGGTTACCAGGTCATTCTCTCCTATGACTCCCAGCTTGTGGCAAGACATCCGCAGCTGTGGCCCGCCATCCCATACTGGTGGGCGAATAAAAAAACAGCACAAGAAGTGATCAATTACCTGGACTGGAACAAAGACTTGGGACGTCCAGGTGAGTTTGTCTACAGACTGCAGAGATTGTTAAAACCTCAAACCTACTTGTTGGAATTTATTGGGATTTTATGTGATACATCAGTACAAAGTAGCATGTAAATGTGAAGTAGAAGAATAGTGATGCAAACTTTTCAACATTTTCTACAAACCAAAAACTGAAAATGGTGGCATGCATTTGTATTCAACCACCCTGAGTCAATACTTTGTATAACCACCTGTCACTACAAATATAGCTGCTGGTCTTCTGAGGTACATTTTTTCCAGCTTTGCACACATAGATACATTTTGTCCGTCTCCTCTTTGCCAAATCTTTCAAGGTTACCAGGTTAGGTCAGTAGTCAGATTGGATGCAGAGCACCCAATTTTCAAGTCTTGTCATAGATTCTCAATTGGATTTAGTTCTGAACTTTTACTAGGCCGTTCTAACACACGAGGATGCTTTGATATAAGTAGGTCTGGCTGGATATTTAGTGTTCTTCCTCTGCTCGAAGGTTAAACTCGACGACAGACTCAAGTCATTTGCCGCCTCTAACAGATATGCTTCTTGTCTTATTCTGTATTTTGCACCATCCGTCCCTTCATCATCTCTGTCCCTGCTAAAGAACAAAAAATCCCTACAGCATGATGCTGCCACTACCATGTTTCACTGTCGGGATGGTGTGTTCAGGGTGATATGCATTTATAGTTTTGTAGCTCCAAAAAGTTCAATATTAATCTAATCTGACCTGAACGCCTTCCTCTGACGCTTGCTGGGTCCCCTACATGGCTTCTACAGTGTAGAAAAGTGTTATTCTATGAGGTAAGCTAAACAAACCCAACTGTCACTTTTTTCTGGGGCAAAATTTCGATGAATTGATTTAACTATAACCATTCTTTTATGTTTATGTTAAGAAAAAATTTATTCAAATCAACCCTACTTCCCATATTTGACTTCTATTTATAGGGCAAAAAATCTGATCACGTCAGATTGGCGTTGTTTTTTTAGACTGGCTGAAGTAAACCCCGACTTCCAACATCTTTGTCTTTTTTCCACTAAATTTGGACAATAGATATGGGCTGAACAGAACCCCATTTTAAACATAGAGTTCTAAGTTAGATATGGGCAATGACTGGACTAGTTCAGGTAGCTGTTGAGAGGCCCTTGAGGACAGAGGAGTCTATAACACCGCTAGCTAAAGTTATCGAGTTTCAAATTCTAGCTGTCACACAGTCTATTCACAAAATCTAACATAATCGTGTTTGTGTCCAAATAATTACTTTTTGTAAAAGTAAAAAAAAAAAAAAGTTAAAAACATAAGTTTAATTTATTATACAAGTTGTGAAATATTTATGAAATATATATCTTCAGTTAACTGATTTTATCAGTAAATTTATAGGATCAATATGGGGTATAAAGAACTGTAAAAATATTAATGTAACTCTTTGTGGTAAAATGGATGAACTCCATTTGCCTAGTTCCAGCTAGTGATTTTACCACTTACCTGTGTTCAAGGTGTGGCCTAACCTCCTGTATTTGGAGGTTTCAGGGAAGTGATGTCACAGGAGGTACCAGGTGAAGAGGGGAGAAGAAACTGTTAAAGTGTTAAGTTAACTTTGGGGTTTTGTTTATTAGTTTTGAAGTGTTAGAGTTAGGATATAATTGTTAAACAGTAAACACAGGGTTGTTGCTAGATAGAAGTAGCTTCAGTGATTTGACATTATTTCTCATGTTGGAATATACCTGCAAGATGGAAGATTCCATTTCAGTTAATTGTGTTTGGAAGGGCATGAAGGTATTTAAGCAGATCAGGAAAGAAGTTAAGGAGGGAGGACCAGGTCAGTGTAGCTGTGTGCACGTGGCGTTAATTTTGGTTGGTTTGAGTATAGTTATGTTTATTTTGTCACTTTCAAGTTTAAGTCATTTTTGTACATATTTGTGGTTGTTCTTTTTGTAAATAAACCACCTGCTACACTGGAGAACATCAGTCTGCTGCCCTTCTTCAGCCACTTTGGCGACAATATACCACACTCTTATTGAGCCCTGCCCTATACAATAGGAGAAAAGTTTTTAATCACTAATGAAGCTTAATGAAGTCAGATATTGCCCATTCAACTGCAAACTTGTATTAGAAGAGAGAGAATAAACAGCCTGAGGAGCTTGCAGAATCAGGCTGACATTGCACTAAGATGCTCTCCGCTCATCTTTGTCAGGCTTTTATTTGGAACCTCTCCTGGTTTTAGGACAAACCCAGCAAGCACTGCTATTAGTTAGGGTTTATGCGCTGAGGAGCATTTAAATCCCAGATAGAAAGTTTACTACATTGTCTGGAAGTAGTGCATTGTGAAGTGGAAGGAAAGTGATACAGGGTTTAATTTGATTTTTTGTGAATAAAAATCTGAAAAGTGTGGTATGTAGTTGTCTTCAGTTCCTCGAGTAAATTCTTTGCAGCACCGCCTGTCCTGAGTAGGTCGCTTTGACCTAAACCGTTCCAACCGTTGTATGGTTTATTGTCATTGTTCTGCTGGATGCTGAATCTCCATCCCTGTCTCTAGTCTTCTGAAGCCTCTAACAGGTTTCCTTCCTGGTTAGTCCAGTATTTAGTTCCATCCATATTCCTATACACTCTGACCAGCTTTGCCTCTCCCTACTGAAGTATCCCCACAGCATGATTCTGCCACCACCATGTTTCACCATGGTGATTGTGTGTCCAGGGTAATGTGCAGTGTTATTAGTTTTCTGCCATACAAATCATATTCTAACACACTTTTACTGTGTTGCTTGGTCTTTATGATGGTATTTGTTCTCCAATGTTCTCCAACAAAGCTCTCAGGCCTTCATAGATACTATACTGGATTAAATTACACACAGGTTGGCTCTATTTACTTATTGGATGACTTTTAAAGATAATTGTTTATACTGGATTGTAGTTAAAAATCCGTGCCACACTTTTCAGATTTTCACTTGATAAATGTTGAAAACCGTGCATCACTGTCCTTTCACTTCACAAATATGAAGTACTTAATGTTGGTCTATGACAGAAAACTCCAATGAAATACAGCGAGGTCGTAAAGTGACAACATGTGGTTCTGTGGGGTGTGAATACTTACGGGTGGCATATTAAGTAACCTTAAAACAAGAGGATTTCCTGGGATGTTTTCACACAGGTGTAATTCAGTGCTTTCTTGTCAATACAGAGGGGTTCTTTGTCTCCGGCCTGAACCTCACAGCCCCAAGGGCTTACATCGCCAAGAATCCAAAGGAATCCCTGCGGACGCTGACCTTCAGCAACTGGGAGTGTTTGAGGAAATGGGTGGAGGAGCAGAAGCCTGGATCGGACCTGAACAGCTTGAACATCATAGCAGGAGACTTTGTGGGGCCATTGCCACTCTGTTCTCTGGTGATTGCGTTGAACCACAAACTGCGCCCGAAGAGCTCCACCCAGATGAGAAAGCAGTATTAACTATGATTTTAACTTTATGGCTGTTTCTATTTCTTCTATTTCCAGCTTCTTTTAATGTATATAAAATCATCAGTTACTCCAAATTTGTTTTCTACCTGAGAAGATTTTGCTTCGTGTTGGTACAAACATCTCTTGTGTGCTGTCAGTATATATATTTTACAAGAAAATGTTTCATTCTGCTTTAGATTTGTAAATCCAGATCTTTTAATCGCTGCAGAGTAAAAACAGTATTTTCTTAAGCCCTTGGTGGTTCTGAGTTCAGTCTTTTTTTGGCTCCTGCTGTCCCTCCTGTCTCATCTACCTTCGAACAGTTTCTTGTAGCGTCCATGAGCAGCGGCACTCATGATGACCTTTACTACAGCCGAGCCTTCATCTGCGTTCACCTGGACGTCCTGAACCGTGGCTTCTTTGTACAACCAGCTGTGAACAAGGACACATGTTCACCTCATGTCAATAAATAAAATACAATGAGCTGACAAAACTTCATCTTCTGACCTTAACTGAGGAGTGCTGAGGTTAACTCTCAGATCTAAAATTTGTTTTCCTGTGGACTTTACAATCTCCGTCTCCACAGCGTTCTTCAGCTCCTCCAGGCCTTGCTCCTGCAGGGCAGAGATGAGCACAGCACCGGGCTCTGAGCTCTCATAACTGAGACACACACAGAAGAAGAAGTTCACTATTTAGATCGCAAAAACATTTCAGCAAAAGCAGTTCTTGATATGATTGATATGGCTTACAGCCCAGGGCGTCATTTCAGCAGGAGGGGGCACAATCCCTTAATGGGGGTTGGAGTGAGTTTAGTGTCCGTTGCAGCCAGAACAACTTTTCTATTGCTTACAGTGTGGTGTGAGCGCCCCCCAGTGTTGTGGATACTGTAAGAACTGTGACTGAGAAAGGCTGGAGTTGGAATTTCAGCTGAACTCTAAAGGATTATTTCTGTGTTTTTAAGACATCTAAGTTGATTTTAATCTTCTGTAAACTGTTTAATAGTGGTCAGTCTAGAACTGGATAATTCTACACTAAACAGAGACTCTATGAAATCTTAATTCTCTTTGTGACATAAAGAACATTGTCAATGATTTCTTTGACATTAGGCAATACACAAATCGGTCAAACCTGGAGAGTGGTGTCCAAATCCAGTCCTCAAAGTCTCGGGTCCTGCATGGTTTAGATGTGTCCTGGCTTCAATATATCTGATCCAAATGGTGGATTTCCTGAAAAACTCATTATTGAGCCAATGATTTAAATCAGATATGCAGAAACAAGGGCACATCTCAAACAAGCACAACACTGGACCCTCAAGGACTGCCACTGGACCACACTGTCCTACACTGATTACTGGTTTCATCACAAACACTGTTGGGATTTGGGAAACTGTCAAAACAAAAAGAGAGGGGGGGGGGGGGTTCTATTGTCTTTTTATAAACTGTAAAATGAAAAGGTTTTTATTTTCTGCAAAGTATTTATTTTTTGCGCTTCAAAGTGAAGGGCGTAACAACACCAGTGAATCAGCCGTGAGTGGAGGAGGGTTGGTGGTGGTTAGAGGGTCCCAGGAGAAGGACCTCCCCCAGGGCACCATTCATGTTGGAACCTCCTCTGCATGTGTGTTAACTATAATTTAGTTTCTTGTTCTGTTTTTGAATAAACTAGACACTTCAGTAGGTAAGAAATAAACCCATGTGATGACTGCAGTGGCGCTGTCTGTTAGTCAGTTACATAAACAGCAGGACCCAGAGTTTCTGAAGCAGATCCTTCACTTCCAACATGTTACAAAGACCAGCATGAAGTCTCAACTCTTACTTGTCAAGTAGGTCGATTTTATTGTGAACCTCAATCATAGAGCTCAGGAGCCTGCGCGGGATTTGTAGGTTCTTAAGGACATTCAGTACGTTCGCCTTCTGATTCACCGTCTCTGGATGACTAATGTCTCTGACATGAACCAAGAGATCCTGGGAGCACACAGAACCACACAGACTCAGAAACACCTCAAAAATACACCCAGAATCCCATGTTACACCATTATATAACAGAGCCGTGCTTTCTAAATGTTTGCACCATAAATAAAAGCTAAAATTGATGTCTCTGTGATGTTGGGGGGTGGGGAGTGCCTCATATAAACTAAGTGGAGGTTTATTCACCTTATCTCTGTGCTGTTTATAATATTTATCAAAAGAATATAAGAGATGTGGTTAAGAGGCTCACATACTTTTGTTCCTTAAAACTGAAACTTGGAAAGATATGCTCAAGGAGTGCATGTACATATAGGTATGTGCTTTGTACATGTATTTAATGTGATATGATGTAATATACCAATACAAAGTAGCACATAACTGGATGTTTTTCAGATATTTCTGCAACAAAACAAAAAACAAAACACATGAAATACATATGCATTTGTTGCCCTTTACTCTGACTCTCTAAAATAAAATTGAGTGCAAACATTTGCCTTCAGAAGTCACCTTATTAGTAAACGGCGTCCATCTGTGTATAATTTAATCTCAGTATAAATGCAGCGGATCTGTGTAGGCCTCAGAAGTTGTTAGAGAACATAAAAGACCAAACAGCATCATGAAGACCAGGGAACACAGCAGGCCGGGGAGAAAGTTGTGGAGATGTTTCAAAGCAGAATTAGGTTGTAAAACATTATCCCCGGCTATGACCGTCTCACAGAGCAATGTTCAATCCATCAACGGAACATGGAAAGAGGATGGATCAACTCAAAACCCACCAACATCTGGTTACTCAAGTAAGGTTTGGTGCAGTAAAACTACTCCTGGAAGTAATTTCTTTCCAAATTAGTTACTTAAGTAAATGTAACTAATTACTACCAACCTCTGCTAACAGGCCAGGCAAACAGAGCCACAATCAGAGAAGCAGCCAAGAGGCTCTGGGTAACTCTGGAGGAGGTGCAGAGATCCACAGATAACACAACCAACACTGCGCACAAAATTATGCCCACAGTGAAACATGGTGGTGGCAGCATAATCCTGTGAAGATGCTTTTCTTTAGCAGTGACTGGGAAGTTTGTCAAATGTGATGGGAAGGCGGATGGAGCTAACTACAACAGGGGCCGGGGAAAACGCCTGTTCAATAGGCTTGAGATAGGGGTGGACGTTCACCTTTCAGCAGAGAATATAAACCCAGAGCTACAATAAAAAGGTTTTAATCAAAGTATATTCATGTTTAGAAGAGTCCAAACCTAAATCCTACTGATAATTTATATGAGAACTTAAATAGTAAGATTCACAGATATTCAATCTGATTGAACTCGATATGTTTAGCAAAGAAGAATGAGCAAAATATGTCAGTCTCTAGATGTGCACAGCTGGTGGAGACAAAACCCCAAAACACCTGCAGCCGTGCATACAACTTGAAATGATTTTCCTTCTAATGCACAATTATTCACTGCTTTGTTTGTCTATAACAAAATCTCAATGAAACACATGACAGTTTGTGGTCGCAATGTGACCACATGTGGAGAAGTTCCAAGGCTGGACCATCCTCACTTTGTCTGCGCATTTTATCCGACTGTAGCTTTAGACGTAGCAAGGACTTACTGATTACATGTTATATTTTTTGCATGTTTGGGTAGTAACACAGAGTTTAATAGAATATTTTCTTTATTCTAATAACAAATAAGCATGAGCAAAACTTTTATATCATGCAGTTCCTATAGTTTAAAGTCCTTTTAATGAGATGCCAGAGAAGAGCAGGCATTTATTCTATATTTCTGCTCAAGTCTTTGGATCAGAATAACAAGAAATAAATGTTAAAGGTTGTTATAAGTAAAATGATCAATGTTTATCTATGTTAGCTGCAGAAACAAAACTGTTGCTTCTCTGCTTTCCAGTTAGATCATGCTCTACATTTTCATTTTTTCTTTGTGTAAATACTAAGAGATGACGTGCCCAAACATGTGCAACGTGTAAAGCATCTTATTCCAGCGTGTGTAAAAAAAAACAGGTAAACTGGACTCCATACTGAGTGTGTAATATCCTCCAGGGTGGCAGAGAAGGAGTCGATGAGCTGGTGTGGAAGTTGGGACAAGAAGCCGATGGTGTCCACATACAGCACAGTCATGTGACTGGGCAGTTGGCCCGCGTGGACGGTCACATCGAGGGTTGCAAAAAGCTGGTTCCTGGGCTGCAGGCAACTGTCGCCGGTTAAAGCTTTGATCAAAGTGGTTTTTCCTGAACAGACAGAGATAAAAGGTACAAAAACTGAGTCACAGATATGATCAGGATGGAGCCATGTGAAAACAATGTCCCAACACTTTCAGAAAGGAGCCAGTGTGATCTGTTTCCAGTCTCTCACCACAGTTGGTGTATCCCAGCACAGACACGATGGGGAACTCCCGGTGTTTTCGCTGAGATCGCAGGAGGTGCCTCTTTTTACGAAGTTTCTCCAGTGAGAAGCGAATCTTCATCTCCCGCTCTTTCAGCAGCCTCTGCTGGACCTCGTACAGCGTCTCTCCTGGAAGAACCAATCAGGAAGGTGAAACTGATCTTGAGCCAGAACAACATGCAGACTGTCCGCTGTGGGTGCTGCATCACCTGAACCTCCAATGTACCTCGATCCTCCACCCTGCTGATCCAAATCTGCCATTTCATTTTTTAGACGAGATCTGCAGGTGGAACACAAAGTAGGTTTTTCCACAGTAAGGCACCACAAAATCACACAGATATAACATAACAAAGATGTGGCTAAATGCAGCTGGGGTCCTATACCTTTTCCTGTCCAAATTCCAAACTTTTCCAAACTCCAATTTCCAGAACTCTCTGCAGTTTATGGTCAATTTTTAAAGTCTAAATAAAAACTTTACCAATCTATAGCGGATATTTCTACATTGTTCATGCTTTAAATACTGAAACCTGTAGAGACTGAAGGGAAGAGGATGAAAGGGTGGATAAGGATAAAGATAAAGATTGGAGGGTGCATGAACTGAAAGACAGGTGGATGGATTGATGGAAAGCTCATGGACAAACTGATGGAAGGATGAAACATGTATAGATAAATGGATGATGGATGGACCAAGAGATGATTGGAAAAAATTGATGGATAAATGAATTGAGGAATAGATGATGGACAAATCGATGGATGGATACAGTGACTTTTTAGAAAGGGATAGTGAATAAAGCTTGGAAATACACATATTTTTCCTTACTTTGTTTTCTTTCCCCACAGTTACCCAGCCTGTGTAGGAACCCTGATGCACAAACATGACACGATGGAACATGAGTGATCACCTTAATAAGGGGATCTCTGCCAGCGAGATCTGTAACTTGGCCTCTTTGGTTCTGGCGTTGCAGCGGAAAATGTGGAGAACAATCGAGTACCTGTCAAAGACTTTTACACCCCAAGCTTCCTCAAACTCCCTCTAAGGATGGATTTGGAGAAATAAAGCATCAGTAAATGAAACGGGTCATTCAGCACCTTCGGTTCTACGAAGTCTCACCTCAGACAGAGGGTACAGGCGGTCCACATTCACAAACACACCTGTGATTCCCACTGTTTGCCTGATTTTCTCTGGGCAGAAAACACAGACCAGTCAGATATAATTCCCATCAGACCTCCTGATGCTCAGGTTTAGAGAGGATGATTGTACCTGTAAGAAACTGGAAGTTGCCTTTCCCAAATATCCTCTTCTTCTCTGGTGTCTTCGTGGAGAGGATGACCTTGTCCACCACTGCCCAGTTGTCCAGCGTGTTCACAAGCCCCTCGGCCTCAGCCATCATCAGCTCAGCTGTAAATGGACACATAGTAAAGAAACCCTCTGAGACCCACCTGTCTCATCGGTGCATGTTGGACTCGTTACCGGTGGTCAGATACTGCTTCCTGCTTCCCCACTTCACATCCGGGTGGACGATGAACACCCTGTGGTGTCCCTGTCCGATCCCTGCAGGGACCTGCTGCTGGAACAGCTCCTCCACCTCACTCTCCTCCAGGAAGTCACCATCTTCTTCCGCCTCCTCTTCTGTATGTGAACTGCTGCCGAAGTCATCCCTGTTCTTCAGGTTGGAGGCAGAGAGCGCCAGAGTCCTGGACTGCAGGATGGATGGGTGTCCTCGGCAGTGAGACGCGGGGAGAAGTCTGCAGGAAGCTGCAGATCTGTGGCAGCTCCGTGGGCCGAGAGGCAGCCGAGAATGGATAAACCTCAGAGTCTTCATGTTGCCTCAGGAGGCTCCCTCACAGACACATGATGTGACAGGAAACGCTGCCGCTGCAGGTCACCGCGGAGTGTTTACGTCTATAAACTGAGACTTCTTCTCCTGATGCTTTCAAAGCAGAAACGTTGCACTGCCACCTGCTGCAGTGGCGTCGCTTTCTATTTCAAGACATACACACTATATGGGTGATTATTTGTTGCAGCAACATTTTGTGTCCGCATATTTCTTGTGCAGATTTTTTATTGAATGTGCCAACTATCCACAACAAAGTACTTTGATTATGCACTTAAGTGTTTTCAATAACTTGAACATAAATAAAATGCATCAGTTTAATCATGTCCGCAGTGCAAAGTAATAAACCTTCTCAGTAAATTTAGGCCATATGATTCCAAAACTTTTATTTTTTCTTAAATAACTTGATAAACTAGACTTAACTTTATCTCATTATGCAATTTAAATTGGTGGAACTTTTTTTTCCTGTTTGCCATTTTATCCATGTTTTACATGTCCCAGTAGTGATTTTCCACCCTGTTAGAAAGTCACAACACAGAATGTAATGAAGGATGGGTATTCTAAATAAATGGTAACAGATCATCAGCATACAGCGAACTTTACATTCAACGTGAACTGTCTAAATGTCCTGACTGTGCCAAGTATCTGGCAGGAATTTAATAGATAAATCAAATAACAGAAGACTAAAGGAGCAACCCTGTCATGTGCATCAAGACGGAAAGGTTTTGATTTTTCATTATAACTTTAACATTATGCAAACCTATTAGGTTCAGGAAAAAATATGGCAATGCTTTTTGATAACACACCTGATGGCGTGAAGACAGGAGCTAGATGTCACATAAAAGGGGATTTATTTAAGAAAAAAATAAATCAACGAAATATCACAGAACTGAAAAACCTTAATATTGGAACAAAAATAATAGCAATTGTATTTTACAGTCACACATCTGGGGAGAAAACCAACATAGTACTCAATGGCATGCGCTCACTCACACCCTGGACAAGACAGTATAGGACAGGCAGTTTAGGACTGCGGTTCTGGTAGGACGTTATTGGCCTGGGTCATGGACACTTGGCTCCAAAGGAGAACGAGTCTGGTTCCTGGTCAGATGTTGGAGGAACGCTTGTATATTTTGTGTGGCAGACTGAAAGATGGACTTTGAGGTCTCTTTTCCCGAGTATTGTAGCTGTACAGTACAAACAGTGAGAGTGTTGCTGTTTCCTGCAACTGAGTCCACATCTATGAATGGTGTAATCTGAAAAATCAAAAGGTGAAATGAATACATTTAATATCCAACACACATTCTAATATTTACGGTATATAAATGCAAACACATATACAGATAGAGACCAAAGAGGCTTGGAATAAATGTACCTTTCATTGTAGTTGCCTTTAAGCTCACAATTTGAAAATTTTATAGAAATCAAAATTTTAAGTTTAGCAATTTATTTGGTGAGCACAAAAACCCCATGTTAAGGAATAATTGCTTTTATTCCAAAATTTTACTATTAATTTATTTATAACTTTTTTTTCCACACATCCTTACCAGGTATTTTTATGTACACAAAATGCAAATAAAACCATACCTCCATAGAAAACAGCTTTATTAAAATGACCATTCATATGGATCTTGATCTTTGACAGTTTTATGGGTTTAAAAAATCCAGGCCCACAAAATGGACAGTGATACTGTGGAGATGGGCAGCAGCTGCACCTTTTCACAGGTGGCAGTGAACGCCCCCTCTGAACTGTTATGTGGAGCTGGAGGAAGATGGAACAGGAAATCAGATTACCTTCAAATCAAAGACATATTTCTCCATATGTAGAAACAGTGTAGAATGGATCAAGTAAATCATTTTATACAGTGACTTAAGCCCCAAAGTATTTCGGTTTTACATTTCAGTCACAAAAATACACAAAACAAAACGCCGCCCACACAACCATTCAAAAGAAGAGATCAAGATTGAGATACAAAAAACACACATAACACAGGATGGGCATTAAATATACAAATATATATAAAATGACCTGTACATAGATAACCTGTTATGTGATTAAGTCTCACACCTACAAACAAGAAAGACATGGAGATGGTTAGTGCCAATTGCTGCCATGCTGGATGTGTCACCATGATCCTACACTGAGGGAACACAGAAAAGCCCAGAGGAAACTGATCACTACACGATGCTGCAGTTGCATTACTCTTTATTTAAAGAGTTACCGCTCATCATCTAACACTCTATACCTATATCTTCTTCATCTACAGCACCAAAGACAGCAAGTGATGGGTTCAGGGAGAACCCATCACTGACCATTTTCAGGGTGTGAAGAACCTCCAGAAACTTGCTAATGGACTGCACACCCAAAACATATGGCCAGGGTGGCAGGCACAAAGTGATGCAGCATTTACCAAAAGTAAGGACTAAATTCCAAACATCGTCTGAAAACCAAAGGTTCCTTATGCTAAGGAAACTTTTGTTTGAAGAGCAGAAGTTGCTATCAATAATTAATAATTAAAAAAAAGATTAGACCTTTGCCTGATGGATGCAGGCCAAGAAACTCTTAAACTTGCCAGAGCTATGAGGCTATGAAGTGGAAAACTGAAATGTTTCCTGATCTGAGTCCACACCTAGAGGGAACCTAGTAGAAGATGATGGAAATGTTCTGAACCAAATCCAGCTCCACTGGCAGCCCAGTAGTAGGACTATTGACTTCTATTAGAAGTGAAAGTTAGAGAATGCCAGATTTTTTGGTCTTTCTGTAAGTGCATCTTAGATACTTGAGGGTGTTTGCCCTTCCAAATGTAAAATAAAATGGTAAAATCCACAGTTACAAAACAAATTAAAGGACAGAAGCCGTGATGACCAAAGTAAATATAAAAACTTAGGGAGAAAATTAATTTTCACTGAAATAATGCAGCCCACAAATGTTGTGTTTGAATGACCATTGTGTTAGGCTCCAATCTTCCAAATTGTAAACTTTAGCAGCTAGCCTGGAGATAGCCTCTTGGAGTTTGGATAATGTATCCTCAAGTTCTCTAATCCAAATGGCTTGTCTATTCTGAAGCCATCTTAAACGAAGACAAAACATCCATGCTCCTCCACTGCTAAACAAATCTGGTCTAATTATTTCTCCTGTGAACTAAATAAAACTTTGATGTGAACCGTCTGCTCTTCGTTGAGGTTAGGCAAAAATTCCAACATGGATTCCAAAAGGTAATTATTTTTTTTATTGGTCGTACTCTTACTGCTTTGATAAGTATGTGCATAAGTGACTAAGTTAGATACAGAGTACTGCATTATTGGAAGCAGAGTGGATCTGATGCAACATTTCTGTCATGTAGTCTCAAGCCACACTGTTCTGAAACAAAGCTGCTTCATAGTGAAAGCAAACAAAACTACACTATATGTACCAAAACAAAAAAACATAATGCTCCAAAAGCAAACTTACTTTTTTAACTTCTGCATTAACAAGCTTGCAACCATAGCCATGGTCCTGGGTCTTCATCTTTATATGATTCTCTTCTGCACTGATGCCATCATGGTCAGTAGAGCGACGGGGCGCGACCTTGAGGGGTTGTTCTAAGCATGTGGGAACTAGAGGGTCTCGAGGAAGCATATAGAGAACGATCTGTGTCAGCCGCAAAGGAAGCACCTCCACTACCTTTGTGCTACTGTCAACAATTGTGCAACTTGGAACGTTGAAAAAGGATGCAGAACTGGATCTCAAGGCAGATGTTGGAAGGCTTAGGCTCTGATTTAATGTTTTAGGGCTTAGGGTCGGGATGGACACTGTAAGGTTTGGGTCCCAGGCAGGATTATCAGAATCTTGCTCCAGGACAGGGGAAAAAGGGCTTGGAGGAGTTCTTGTATGTTTTATGTGGCAGCATGAAAGATGGACTTTGAGGTCTCTTTTCCTGAGTATTGTAGCTGTACAGTACAAACAATGAAAGTGTTGCTGTTTCCTGCAACTGAGTCCACATCTATGAATGGTGTAATCTGAAATATCAAAAGGTGACATTTGATACATATTTAACAACCAATATTTACATTTCAATATTTACCAGATGCAAATGACACATATTTACAAATACAACACAGATATGTAAAAAAATCAAAAAACAATCACAATTAAAATGACAGTAAATATAAACACCATACCTCCACAGGAAACAGCTTTATTAAAATGACCATTCATATGGATCTTGATCTTTGACAGTTTTGTGGGTTTAAAAAATCCAGGCCCACAAAATGGACAGTGATACTGTGGAGATGGGCAGCAGCTGCACCTTTTCACAGGTGGCAGTGAACGCCCCCTCTGAACTGTTATGTGGAGCTGGAGGAAGATGGAACAGGAAATCTGATTACCTTCATCGAAAAGTGTAGTATCCAGCTCTCTTTCTCTCTCTCTCTCTCTCTCTCTCTCTCTCTCTCTCTCTCTCTCTCTATATATATATATATATATATATATATATATATATATATATGATTTACACTTACTGCACACAACATATACAAAGCATTTACTGTGTCAGGATTTTTCCAATAAAGTTTATTTAAAAAAACTTATGATCAGGTGTTGTGCCGTAAAGTGATGGTCTGCCAAAAACTGATCGGGTAAGATCGGCGCGTCCCCGCGAAGGAGCGAGCAGCGAGAGGGGGAGGAGCTTGCTGCAGGAGCGCGCCCAGCCTGTCAGCTGAGTGTCTGGTTTTGAGAGTTCTTTCTTGGTGGTTTAGTATGGAGGACCGATCCTGACAAAATTAAAATTAAAGCAGAAATATATATATTTTGTTTTTCCTTTTCCTTACACATGCGTTTTCATCAAGAAATGTAAATGTTTTCTTTTTCCTTTTCCTTACACATGCCTTTGTTCTTTTGACATTTCCTCGTCTCTCTTTTTCCTTTACCGTATGCATTTCTGCATCATTATGCAAATGAGGAGGGCTGCCTTCTTCTCTCCAGCTCCTCTCCTATTGGTCAATATACAGGAAGGAGGAGGATCCATGTGCAGGCCGAGGGTGTGTCCCAATTCAGGGGCTGGATCCTTCCAAGTCCGTACTTGTGGGCTGATTACGTCACAGCGCGGCGCGTTAGGTCTGTCAGATGCTGCCGACAAATGTGTCCTTCTTTTGCCCGATTTGAAGGATGACTTGTGTGTATCCTTCGCGGTCCATCTTTTCCCATGATTCATTGCGGGGCGAAGTAGTTTGGTCAAAGAGGGGCAGCCATGGTGGACCACAGTGACAAAAGCTGTGAGTAAACTGACAAATTACACTTTCTGTGACACAAATGAACTTTTACAAAGTTTTTAGTGCGGGAATATAACTGTGTAGATGTGAAAAATCTGCTTGATTCATCAAGACATCGCTTAATTTCAAACGTGCTCCGACGTGTTCGGAGTTTTCCGCTCCCACCATAGTAACTGCCGGTTTGCTTCGCCAGTCCTACCGGCGGTGAGGCGAGCTAGACCCGGTAGAGATCACACAGGTGGTCTGCAGATGTTTGTGATGCCTTTTTCCGCTGTCCACATCATCATCAAGTTTAAAGGGCTGGCTGGACCACATCACTAGGATGTAATCAGAAATATGCAGAATTAGAAGATGGTGCTCACAAAATATGACAATTAGTTATACCCCTCAAACATTAATCACATCTATAATATTATACCTGCCTGCAAACAGTAGTCATGTTCTGGTGGTGTGTATGTGTACATATATATATATATATATATATATATATATATATATATATATGTATATATATATATATACACTGCTGAAAAAAAATAAAGGGAACACTTAAACAACACAATATAACTCCAAGTAAATCAAACTTCTGTGAAATCAAACTGTCCACTTAGGAAGCAACACTGATTGACAATCAATTTCTCATGCTGTCGTGCAAATGGAAAAGACAACAGGGGGAAATCTTTGGCGATTAGCAAGACTCACTCAATAAAGGAGTGGTTCTACAGGTGGGGACCACAGACCAATTCTCAGTACCTATGCTTTCTGGCTGATGTTTTGGTCACTTTTGAATGTTGGTGGTGCTTTCACACTCGTGGTAGCATGAGACGGACTCTACAACCCACACAAGTGGCTCAGGTAGTGCAGCTCATCCAGGATGGCACATCAATGTGAGCTGTGGCAAGAAGGTTTGCTGTGTCTGTCAGCGTAGTGTCCAGAGCCTGGAGAAGCTACCAGGAGACAGACCAGTACACCAGGAGACGTGGAGGAGGCCATACAACAACCCAGCAGCAGGACCGCTACCTCCACCTTTGTGCAAGGAAGAACAGGAGGAGCACTGCCAGAGCCCTGCAAAATGACCTCCAGCAGGCCACAAATGTGCATGTGTCTGCACAAACGGTTAGAAACCGACTCCATGAGGATGGTATGAGGGCCCGACGTCCACAAATGGGGGTTGTGCTCACAGCCCAACACCGTGCAGGATGCTTGGCATTTGCCAGAGAACACCAGGATTGGCAAATTCGCCACTGGCGCCCTGTGCTCTTCACAGATGAAAGCAGGTTCACACTGAGCACATGTGACCAACGTGACAGAGTCTGGAGACACCGTGGAGAGAGATCTGCTGTCTGCAACATCCTTCAGCATGACTGTTGGAAAAATTGTATATAGTTTTTATTTTTATCTTATATTATTTTCCTTTTCTTTCATTTGACTATTTGATTTTATAACCATTCATGATGCTTGTGTGAGGATGTGTGAGTTGTCTGCAGGCAATGGTCATAAATGGAGCTGGGAAGGAAGCGGTCCAGTTGAGGACGTCATAAAGATGAAGGCTGATTGCGCTAACCAGAAGATGCACTGATCCTGGAAGATGGAGAGATTGTGGAAGTGTGTTGTTAAAAGATAAAGGAGTTTATGACCTGTTTACGATGCAGCTGTTGTTTCCCATCCTTTAGAGAACAATGTTTTTGTAAATAAGGTCCCCCAAAGATAATAAAAAGAGAGTTACAGGCAGATGCTGTTCAGAGCGGTGCGAGATTTGTAACTGAACACATCTTGACTGTTCTCCTCGACTCGAGTATATAATTAATTCTTTGTCTCTCTCTCTTCTTTTTGCGATGCTATAAGTATTTTAGGTTGTTTAAACCCGACAATGACCGGTTTGGCAGTGGGTCAGTAATGGTGTGGGGTAGCATCTCTTTCCGTGTGCTCGCCAGAGGTAGCCTGACTGCCATTAGGTACCGAGATGAGATCCTCAGACCCCTTGTGAGACCATATACTGGTGCGGTTGGCCCTGGGTTCCTCCTAATGCAGGACAATGCTAGACCTCATGTGGCTGGAGTGTGTCGGCAGTTCCTGCATGATGAAGACATTGAAGATATGGACTGGCCCACCCGTTCCCCAGACATGATGTACCAGATGTGCTCTGGGACATGATGTCCCAGAGCACATCCAAAATCTCCTGATAGCTAGCTGCATTGACCCTGCCCTTGATAAAACACAGTGGACCAACACCAGCAGCTGACACGGCACCCCAGACCATCACTGACTGTGGGTACTTGACACTGGACTTCTGGCATTTTGGCATTTCCTTCTCCCCAGTCTTCCTCCAGACTCTGGCATCTTGATTTCCGAATGACATGCAGAATTTGCTTTCATCTGAAAAAAGTACTTAGGACCACTGAGCAACAGTCCAGTGCTGCCTCTCTGTAGTCCAGGTCAGGCGCTTCTGCCGCTGTTTCTGGTTCAAAAGTGGCTTGACCTGGGGAATGCGGCACCTGTAGCCCATTTCCTGCACACGCCTGTGCACAGTGGCTCTGGATGTTTCTACTCCAGACTCAGTCCACTGCTTCCGCAGGTCCCCCAAGGTCTGGAATCGGCCCTTCTCCACAATCTTCCTCAGGGTCCGGTCACCTCTTCTCGTTGAGCAGCGTTTTCTGCCACACTTTTTCATTCCCACAGACTTCCCACTGAGGTGCCTTGATACAGCACTCTGGGAACAGCCTATTCGTTCAGAAATTTCTTTCTCTGTCTTACCCTCTTGCTTGAGGGTGTCAATAGTGGCCTTCTGGACAGCAGTCAGGTCGGCAGTCTTACCCATGATTGGGGTTTTGAGTGATGAACCAGGCTGGGAGTTTTAAAGGCCTCAGGAATCTTTTGCAGGTGTTTAGAGTTAACTCGTTGATTCAGATGATTAGGTTCATAGCTAGTTTAGAGACCCTTTTAATGATATGCTAATTTTGTGAGATAGGAATTTTGGGTTTTCATGAGCTGTATGCCAAAATCATCCGTATTAAGTCAATAAAAGACCTGAAATATTTCAGTTAGTGTGCAATGAATCTAAAATATATGAATGTTAAATTTTCATCATGACATTATGGAAAATAATGAACTTTATCACAATATGCTAATATTTTGAGAAGGACCTGTATATACATATAGGTAAGATATATTTATTTATTTAATTTGTAGAATTAAATATATATATATAAATAGATAGACCGACACGAACCACACTCCATACCAGTAAGTGGCGGTAATGCTACTAAAAGTTTGTTGCCAACTGCCAATAACACCAACAAGAAGAAGAAGAAGACTAACTACTAACATGGCTAAGACCAAAGAGCTGTCCAAAGACATCAGAGACGAAATTGTAGACCTGCACAAGGCTGGAAAAGGCTACGGAGCAATTACCAAGCAGCTTGGAGAAAAAAGATCAACTGTTGGAGTAATTATTAGAAAATGGAAGAAGCTGAACATGACAGTCAATCTCCCTCGGACTGGGGCTCCATGCAAGATCTCACCTCGTGGCGTATCAATGATCCTAAGAAAGGTGAGGAATCCGCCCAGAACTACATGGGAGGAGCTGGTCAATGATCTGAAGAGAGCTGGCACCACTGTGTGATGCTTTGCTCACATCCAGAAAGACTAACCACAGGTCTCAGTTGCAGCTTCCCATCCAAGTCTCTGACCTTGCGAGAGATTTAGCCACATCGCCAGAGACTTTCTGTTCAGAAAGACATCTGCCTTTTTGTTCTGTTCAAGAGGTTTTTCCAGAAACTGGTCACTCAGGTTGATCCTGCTATCACCATTGTAAATATTTGTATATAGTTTTATTTTATGCTTTTTGTCTTGTAATCTTGATCTGTTTGAATGTTGTTTTTTTCCACATTCTGTTTAAAGTGCTATTTGTAATTTTCAAAATAAACTGTGTTTAGAAATTTAAATGAAGTTGATGTATTGTTAGGTCAAATGGAAATTAAATACATTGGTGACAAAAACAATATTGAAATTTATTAGAACAGCTTAAAACTTTAAGAAACAATCTGAACAAAACTTAATATTATTTCTTATGTAGCACCTTATTTCAGTACCATTCTTTCTAAGATGGAAAACAGTCTGTCCATTCTTTGTAGCCTCATGTCCTCCCTGATCAACTCCATCATCTCTGTCCCTCTTTCTTTTCTGACCCGTTCCTGCTGGCTCACTGTCTTCCTTCTCCATCTGGTTGCCCACCGCTCTGCTTGGCCCTGGAGTATCCTCAGGGATGGAGGCAATTAGGACAGGAGGTGTTGTGGAAGACTTCTGTCCCAACACCTCATCCATAAAGACAAACCAGGGCCAACAGCAGCAGTGGGATTTTCCCTGACTCCCTCTCCTGACCCTGGATACTTACAATCCTAAAGTTATAAGGAAGAAAAAAAGAGTTGACTAAACAGAGAAACCAACAAGACTTTTAGAAATATTTTTTATTTGTGTGTGACATGAGAACTTCTGAACATACTTTATATTTCCTTTTCATATTGTCCCACTTTTTTTTTTGGCCTGCAAGGGGGTGACCTTCCTCTGTTGGTCCATCTTCTCCAGAATTGTCCTAAACCGAAAGAAGTATGTTAATCACTGGATGGATATTTCTGAAAGTTAGAAATATAGGAGTTTTTGAAACTGGACAGAAACTGACTGCAAAGAATGTTGTTATTGTACCTCCAAGCCACGGGGCTTGTATAGCCAAACCTTTGGTCACTCATGCCAATGCCAAACGTTGGTTTCAATGGTGCAAGGAGCCCAAATCTTGGGCTGTGGACAATGTGAAACATGTATTGTTGTCTGATGAGTCCACCTTTACTGTTTCCCCCACATCTGGGAAAGTTACGGTGTGGAGAAGCTCCAAAGAAGCGTACCACCGAGACTGTTGCATGCCCAGAGTGAAGCATGGGGGTGGATCAGTGATGGTTTGGGCTGCCATATCATGGCATTCCCTTGGCCCAATACTTGTGCTAGATAGGCGCGTCACTGCCAAGGACTACCAAACCATTCTTGAGGACCATGTGCATCCAATGGTTCAAACATTGTATCCTGAAGGCAGTGCCGTGCATCAGGATGACAATGCACCAATACACACAGCAAGACTGGTGAAAGATTGGTTTGATGAACATGAAAGTGAAGTTGAACATCTCCCATGGCCTGCACAGTCACCAGATCTAAATATTATTGAGCCACTTTGGGGTGTTTTGGAGGAGTGAGTCAGGAAACGTTTTCCTCCACCAGTATCACGTAGTGACCTGGCCACTATCCTGCAAGACGAATGGCTTAAAATCCCTCTGACCACTGTGCAGGACTTGTATATGTCATTCCCAAGACGAATTGACGCTGTATTGGCCGCAAAAGGAGGCCTTACACCATACTAATAAATTATTGTGGTCTAAAACCAGGTGTTTCAGTTTCATTGTCCGATAGCGGCCTTTAGCTCATCCAGAGTGTTGGGTCTTGAGTCTCTCAACGTTCTCTTCACAATATCCCACAGATTCTCTATGGGGTTCAGGTCAGGAGAGTTGGCAGGCCAATTGAGCACAGTGATACCATGGTCAGTAAACCATTTACCAGTGGTTTTGGCACTGTGAGCAGGTGCCAGGTCGTGCTGAAAAATGAAATCTTCATCTCCATAAAGCTTTTCAGCAGATGGAAGCATGAAGTGCTCCAAAATCTCCTGATAGCTAGCTGCATTGACCCTGCCCTTGATAAAACACAGTGGACCAACACCAGCAGCTGACACGGCACCCCAGACCATCACTGACTGTGGGTACTTGACACTGGACTTCTGGCATTTTGGCATTTCCTTCTCCCCAGTCTTCCTCCAGACTCTGGCACCTTGATTTCCGAATGACATGCAGAATTTGCTTTCATCTGAAAAAAGTACTTTGGACCACTGAGCAACAGTCCAGTGCTGCTTCTCTGTAGCCCAGGTCATGAGCTTCTGCCGCTGTTTCTGGTTCAAAAGTGGCTTGACCTGGGGAATGCGGCACCTGTAGCCCATTTCCTGCACACGCCTGTGCACAGTGGCTCTGGATGTTTCTACTCCAGACTCAGTCCACTGCTTCCGCAGGTCCCCCAAGGTCTGGAATCGGCCCTTCTCCACAATCTTCCTCAGGGTCCGGTCACCTCTTCTCGTTGTGCAGCGTTTTCTGCCACACTTTTTCCTTCCCACAGACTTCCCACTGAGGTGCCTTGATACAGCACTCTGGGAACAGCCTATTCGTTCAGAAATTTCTTTCTGTGTCTTACCCTCTTGCTTGAGGGTGTCAATAGTGGCCTTCTGGACAGCAGTCAGGTCGGCAGTCTTACCCATGATTGGGGTTTTGAGTGATGAACCAGGCTGGGAGTTTTAAAGGCCTCAGGAATCTTTTGCAGGTGTTTAGAGTTAACTCGTTGATTCAGATGATTAGGTTCATAACTCGTTTAGAGACCCTTTTAATGATATGCTAATTTTGTGAGATAGGAATTTTGGGTTTTCATGAGCTGTATGCCACAATCATCCGTATTAAGACAATAAAAGACCTGAAATATTTCAGTTAGTGTGCAATGAATCTAAAATATATTAATGTTAAATTTTCATCATGACATTATGGAAAATAATGAACTTTATCACAATATGCTAATATTTTGAGAAGGACCTGTACTTTACTGATCCTGCAACAAACAGTCATTCCCACACTGAAAAAGGTCCCCAAATGGACCAAATAGGACTATTTCACCTGCCGAAAACTGATTATGGCTTATTCTATGACCCATGGAATAATATTTCTGTCTAAAAGTGCTTTATTTTATTTAGGGGGGTCATATTTAAGACATCTTGCTGAGCACAGACCCTCCCACACTAAAAAAATCCCCAAAAGTACAATTTGGGGGTATTTCATCTGCCAAAAAGTGATTACAGCTTAGTCTATGACCCATGGAAGCTGTAATCAGTAGATGTCTTAAATATGATCCCCCTAAATAAAATAAAGCACTTTTAGACAGAAATATTATTCCATGGGTCATAGAAAAGACCTGACAGTGGCGGGCCTGAGAACGACGTCTAAAAACGTCATGTTCCAAGCAGCGCTACATACACAAAGCTTAAGCTAGCTTTCCTTTAGATCTCCAGTCACAGTATTGCCGAGACAGTAACCGTAATCATGGTCGGAACCATCCATCTTTGTATATATTCTCTTGTACGCATGCGTTTAGAGGGTCCGGAGGGCGGCGTTTTTTTGAGAGGGGTTGAATACGAGTCGGTTGTGATGTTGGAGGACGCCTTTTTACGCATGCGCACAATAGAGGGAACAATAGGAGAGTTTTGTTGAATGAGTGAAACTAAACAGCAATAAGACAATACAGAACATGAAAGACTGGAGAATTACAGTCATATTAAAAACATCCATACTGTACAAGTTTCTTTGCATTCTTTGCTTCAAAATAATCAGCAGAGTCATGTCCTTTTAGAAAACATTTATGGATAAAAATTTGAAAGTCATCGGGGTTTTAAGAAATAAATCTAGATTTTTTTAATCTTTTTTATTATTCCAAATTACCATTTTTGTCAAAACTCCAAAGAGGGGGATGTTTTGGTTTAAGCCATGGTAAAAGGCATTACTGTAGACACGGAGAAGGAAAAGGTGACCTTTTGGTGCAGTAGAAAAGTCCCCTAAGTTTGTGCTTTTCTAGTCAAGACTGTAATGAATAGTAGTCCTTATAAATTGGTTTTGGGCACACAGTGCCTTAGGAAACTATTCACACCCCTACAGTTTCACATTTTCTCACGCTACAATCTTTGAACAGCAATGTTCCAGTCTTGCCACAGATTCTCATTTGGATTTAGGTCTGAACCTTGACTGGGCCAGTCTAACACAGGAATATGCTTTGATTTATGACTGTATGTTTGGGGTTGTTGTCCTGCCTAAAGGTGAACCTTCACCTTTAGGCTGGTAGCACCAAACTGGAAGCCATGGATCACATGGATCACATTCGCCCTGATGCAGTCTATGGCCATGTTTTCTAAATATGGGTGTGCTCCCACCTCCCCTGCCTCCAACCCGGCTGTGCTGTCCTGGGGACTGAACCATATCTGCCTGTTCAAGATCTGTCACTCTGTGGATGTGAGGCACGCAGAAATAACATAACTGCTAAAGTGCTGAATATTGATGCTCCCATTGTATTAAAAACATTGATTGTTTTTTTAAGATATAGGTCGACAATATTTATTGAAATTATGTGGTAATCTTTTTAAACGCACAGGCAAGCTGTCCATGAAAACTGTTGTTAGGTTAATTATCTAATCAAGTTGGCCTTGGTCAACCTGATAACTGGTGCTCAAAGTTGGCCTACAAGCTGCAAACATACCACAGCATTTAGTTTCACATAAAAAATGAGCCTTAGTAATGATGAATAAAGTTAACCTAGCCCTTGTTTTTGAAGAATGAAGAGTACTGAAGAATAAACAACTGTTGGACTGCTTTGTGGTATGGTATGGTAGAGAAAACAGGAATGGGTCAGACACTTCCATCATGGGAGAAGATGCGGCGGTGGTGGAGGAGTATAAATACCTCTTGGTAAACCTGGAGAACAGCCTGGAGTGGAGATGCAACAGTGAAGCCATCTACAAGAAGGGACAGAGCAGACTGTACTTCTTGAGGAAGCTTAGGTCTATCTGTATTTATATCTTCTATAGGTCTGTTGTGGAAAGTGTGATCTCTTCTGCCATCATCTGCTGGGGAAGCAGCATCAGAGCCAGGGACTTAAAAAAGCTCAAGACGCTGATAAAGAAGGCTGGCTCTGTTCTGGAGACTGTTCTGTAGCCTCTGGAGATAGTACAAGATAGTAATTCAACAGCAGTGTCTTCAGTCAGAGAATACTTCAGATCCATTTTGCTTGCAAAAAGTTTTCAAAGTGGTGGACAGGTGGGGGCCACAGATTATCTTTTTCTTAAGCCATAGCAGAATTGATTATGTGTGATGTCATCTAATAAAAGAGCATGGGGAGACTAGCATTCAAAAGTGACGCTATAAAGGCAAAAGAAGATGTATTTTGTGTTTTTTTCCCTCTAAATTCTTCTCTTAAAACATATTATTGAGGCAAGTTGAGGTGCCGGGGTGCCTCCAGTAAGTTATGTAAGGAGTAAGCCAGATAGTGTTGTTACATAATCCTGCAGTGGCATACCAAAACGCGCGTTTTTTCCGCAAAAAATTTAATTTGGTGTTCAAGATTGTACTCTATCTCTGTTTTACCTGAATTTGGGAACCTGGTATTTTTGAGGGAGGGGCCAAGAGTGAATGACGCGCATTTAAAACTGTGTCCTCTCTACTTAAATTCGTGCATTAAATATTGTCTAAACAATATTGTCTGTATAAGGGTAATGAGGGGGCCAGCGAAGGTGTTCATGGTTCCCTCTCGCCCTCCTCGGGTGGAGACACACTTCATGCTTTATTTCACTATTGTAATTATTTCCCTCGCAGCCGCTTGTTGATCTCATACTTCCTTACCAACATGCGAGTGTGTGCAGGTGTGTGTGACCTAAAAAGCAGTCCAGCAGGTTGAAGCCACCCCCGCCTATACAGCGGGCCCTCACCGGATCTTTGCTGTCAGACGCCAGCGAGCCTTCTATCTGGTGTGTTCACTGTTCTTACATTAACGTCTATCAGCTGTGTCTCTGTTTATTTCAGTCAGAAGTGACTTAAAACAGGAGATGAGGTATGGCAGAAGAAGCCGCAGCATGACTGATGAAAGGTGTGTGTAGGGCTCGGCGCAGGACAAGGAAGTGAGGCCGAACCGACATTTTTTGTATTTGTCTTGACTATAAATAATGAACGAGTTTCGTGCCAGTGAACGTGCGATGCAGGTGGTGCCGTGGCGCGGCGCAGCGCTGCTGCTCTGCTGCGTGTGTTTGTGCGCCGGTGTGGGTGAGTTGACCTGTCTGCTGCTCATGCAGCTTCCACCGAAACAAAACACTCAATTCTCACTTCTGTTTGTCTTTCTGTACAGAGAAAGATTGTGTTCTTGGTAAAGTAGGGGAGCCAGTCTTACTGCCCTGCCTTTATCCTGCCCTGAGTATATTTTTGAACTTTTCCATCGAGTGGAGAAAATACGATAAAGTTGTGTTCAGATCACTGTGGGATGAGGATGGGAACGTGGAGACGTGGAGCGTTAATCATGTCAGGATTCCCACAGATGCACCTCTCACTGGAAACTTCTCCCTGGAGCTGCCATCAGCTCATCCCAAACATGACAGGAGCCAATACAGGCTTTTCTTGCTTTCAGGGGAGAATCAGAGTGCGCCACTGTGTACCATGTGCCTCAGGATTGCAGGTTAGTTCTCTATAAGATTGAATTATTAGAAGAAGGTTATTTAAAAAAACTAAAGTAGAGACAAAGAGTAATATATTTTAAGCACCTTTTCTGTTAGTTTTCATAATCATGTTTCACAGCTTACAAAAACATCCACAAGTTTTTTTTAATACAGAAATGTGCTTTCATGGTGTGGTGATATGATGTGGTCTACCAATCATGGCCTAAGACTGCTGACTCCACAGTTGTCAAACAAACAGACACTGTTACTGTCCACAATGGAGGGTAAGCCACTGAAGGTTATCACCAAAGAAGCTGGTTATTCACAGAGTGTGGTATCCAACCATATTAATGGAAAGTTTAGTGGAAGGAAAAATTGAGGTAGAAAAAGATGGACAAGCAATAGGTGTAACTACAACAATAAGAGGACTGTGAATCGACGTTCCCAGGACAGGATCTAAACTATCCCATTCTTGGTGTTAGTGCTCTCCTGAAGCAGAGACAATGTCAGAAACATTTTACCTACACTAGGGAGAAAAAGTACTGGACTGTTCCTTAGTGGTGAAAATGTCCAAACGAATTTTGTTTGGAAATCAAGGTCCCCGAATCTGGAAGAAGAGTGGGGAGACAAGTCCAAACTCCAAGCAGCAGAAAGTTTAGAGCACCTCATGCGTCCTTCTGCTGACAAGCTTTATGGAGATGCTATTTGCATTTTCCAGCAACACTTGGCTCCTGCCCACACTGTCAAAAGTACCAACACCTGCTTCAATAACTATTATATCAACAAACCACCCTGACCTAAACCCCATAGATAATCTATGGAGTATTAATAACAGGAAGACGAGCCTAGCTGAAGGTCACTATTATACTAACATGGGCTTCCTGACCACCTCAGCAGAACCACCAGCTGACATCCTCCATGCTGCATTGATGCACTGATGTATGCTAAAGGAGACCAGACCAAGCACTGAGTGTATGTTCAGTACAGTACAGTACACAGACATTCTGTTCAGTAGGTTGACAGTTCTGAATTAACAATATTAGTTTATTGGTTTTATGTACTATTTTATATTTCTAAGAGAAAGAATCTTGGGTTTTAAATAGTTGTAAGCCATAATTATCCAAA
Organism: Girardinichthys multiradiatus; assembly: GCF_021462225.1. NCBI lineage: Eukaryota > Metazoa > Chordata > Actinopteri > Cyprinodontiformes > Goodeidae > Girardinichthys > Girardinichthys multiradiatus. Next base: position 39,402,772 of record NC_061802.1, on the reverse strand, counting down.
GTAACAGAAACAGAAGTTTGAAATATATCACTGTGACTAATGAAGGTATGTAATAAACTTTACTTTTTGAATTTGATTAGAAGGTCAAGCTAACTTTTCAATTAATGTTTTAATTTTATTCAGATGCACCTGTAAATCATCACAAAAACATGAAAGGCCTTATGTTTTGTGTTTGATGGTTGTTTTTGCAGCCAGTTTCAGAACCCCCGAGGTGAAAAAGGAACACACAGAAGAAAATGATGAGTCAACCTACCTGTGTCACTCCTCAGGAGGCTACCCCGAGCCTGTAGTTTACTGGCTCATCAACAACAGCCAGGAGCCCCCCGATGGCTCCGTAAGAACCCAGGTTGAGGCGCTTCCCGACTCTCATCTGTACAACATCACAAGCCAGCTGACAGTCAACATTCCCAAAGATGCCACTGTGTCATGCACCATCAAGAATCCGTCTATGAATGAAACGCTAACATCCAAATGTGAGTCCTTTATTGGCGCTATGTCGGATCACAAAATACACCCTCACTTCACTCATTTGTGCTTCTCTTTGGTGCACAGACGGAGCGAGCCCCAACCCTGTAGAGTGGCAGGCGTCACATGGCATGTGGATCTTCAGCACTGTCCTGTGTGTGGTGGTCGCCATCATGGTGATTGCCGGGGTGTACTATCAGATCCACCTGGACAGGATAAACAAGAGGAGGAAGAAGGAATACGAGGAACCACAGAGAGGTGAGCCGATCAAAACTTGACCCAAGTCTGAGTCCCTAATCTGCACAGATATGTGTTTTTCACTCTGGCTGTATGGTGGGGCTGTTTGTCAGGTTATAGATGAATAATTTTGCATGTTTGACAAAACTCTAAACAATCCTGGCACACAGGTTCCTTATATATTGCCGGTTCTACTTTTTTAATACGTTACTACATTTACCTTTGTTTAGTGGGTGCTGTCAGTACACAGTGCATTTTAGTAGGAATTCTATCACATATGCATGGAGCTGGAACTGTTTAATTACAACCTGGTAAACCTGTAGAGACCCAACATGCAAAGTCTCCAAACCAGGGTTTGAATCCACTTTGATGTGTTTGGGCTACTGATCACAGACTGAATGGGTTTACATATACTGTATATACACTGCCTTGCAAAATTATTCATATTGCTCTAACTATTTCACATTTGGTCACATTTCAACTAAAGACCACAATGTATTTTATTGGCATTTTATGTGGAAGTGGAAGGAAAATGATACATGGTTTTATTTATTTAAGAAAAATAATAATCTGTGTGACATGCATCGGTGGTACCCCTAAATAAGATCTGGTGTAAGCGTAACCTTCAGAAGTCACCTAATTGGTAAACAGAGTCCAGTGTGTCATTTATTCTCCTTATAAGTCCATTGGATGTTGTGGAAAGGTTTAAGGCAGAGTTAGGTTATAAATCAATATTCGAAGTTTTGAACGTCTCACAGAGCTCTTTTCAATCCATCATTCTGAAATGGAAAAAGAATATCCCTCATCTGTCTGAAGAAGAGCTCCTCAACATGCCACTCCAGTGCTGCTTGAGGTTCTTAATAACTTTAATCAAAAATAAAATAAAACTGAGCACTGTTTTTAAATATAACGATAATTAGATTAGTTTTTTGCAGTTCTTAGAATTAGAAGTTAGAATTTCAACAGCAGTTTTTTATTCAAGTATTTTCTGTCATTGGTTTACAAACTGTTTGTCTTTTTTTCCCTTTATTTTCATAAATGTAGAATGTTCCATTAAAAAATGTAGATATTATCTTGTAATGATGTTTTTTGATTCTAAAACCTAAAACTAGAGTTATAACAAATTTTATATTTCTAGATTATAAATGTGTTTTTGAAAAGTCATATTCAGCCAGAGCTGCCAAGGGATGGTTCAAATCTAAGCAAATCCGTGTGTTCGAGTCCAGACCTAAATCCAGTTGAGAATCTGTGGGAGGACTTGGCTGATGTTCACAGACAGGCTCTTCATTCATCCATTTCCTTCCACTTCACAATTTAGTTTCACATTTTTTCCTCTATCACAAGAAATCCCAATAAAATACATTGAAGTTTGTGCTGCTAACATTACAAAAAAGTGGAAAGTTCATATGGGTGTAAATACTTTTGTAAGGCACTGTATGAATAAAAACCCCCTTTAGACCAGGTCCTCTTACCGCTCTAACGTGAGAGTAAAAAGCTCAGGTAGCTACAAAGACCCAGTAATAGTTAGGCATCTTGTGACAGGATTTGCTGCTGAATGAATGTCTGTTCTCACCAGGAAGACGATATCAATGGAAGCAGGCAGCTGAGGCCATGATGCCGGAGCAAGTCGAGACTGACGTGTGAAAAAAAAACAACTGATCTACTGTTTCTTTTTAATTGTCTGTCCAAAAAAGCACTAACATGTAAATAGTCTTGAATCACTAAGTGTTGCATTTTCTAGATGTTTATACGACACTAGCTACCAGCCGCCTGCTGACCAATTACAGTCTGAAACTGCAGGGGCACTCAGCTTTAGTGTGAAGAGGATAGATTTGATGTCAAGCCACGTCCAATAGACTAGTGGTTATAATGTTAATGCAGATCTCCTTACATCCATTAACACAAAAACACTGGGAGCAAAGCTCATTCTATTCCTAATGAAAACATTACAAAATGTATCCATTTTTTTTTCTCTACAAGAAGTGAGGAAAAGAGGATACTAGACAGTTTAAATAATAGCAGGAGCAACATTTTTTCTTTACAAGCTAATACAGGTTCTGTACAAAATGTGAAATGTTTGAATCACTGAGTAGATGTTTAGGTTAACCACTGTTTCTGAGAACTGCTTCCCATGTGTGGTATGAAGTTGACCAACTTCTGGAACCTGTGAACAGATATTTCAGTCCAGGATTATTGGTCTACATCACAGTTCATCTGCATTTTTTGGTTTACCACTTCTGTTGATAAAGTCTTGCCTTGAGTATCTTCAGTATATCCTGAGCACATAACCTGTTAGCAGAGCTCCTTTTGTATGAAATATATCCTTATATCATGATCCCAACCATGTTTCACAGTTTGAGGCAGCCCTTAGATGCAAAAAGAACAATCTTGTATCACCAGCACATAAATTGCCTCGTTTTCCTTTAGGCAAGTCAGTGTGTTACTTAGCAAACTGTAACTTCTTCACTGCGTTGTTTTTTGTTGTTTTTTTTTACAGTGGGACATTATTGTGGCTTGGCTTCACATAAACATCTTCTGATTGTTACAGTACTTCACAGGTAACTCCGAGTACTGCTCTGATCAACCCTGGTTTACATTTTAAAGCACTGAGATCATTTTTTTACCCTCTCCAATCAGCTTTTAAATCAAAGTTTTCTGATCTTCTGAAGCATATCTGGAACCAGCCATTTTATTCAGATAGAAATGCACCAATACCAGCATGAACATCTGGTGCCTCCATCTTTAGATAAGAGCCATCTGTTTGTTCAGGGAATGAATGACCTCCCTGATGTCCAAACCATTTTTTTATTTTATGTCCACAACTGCTGGTTTTCTATAATGCTACTATACCTACTAGTAAATTATTTGCCATGTAGAAATGTCATTTTTATGAAAAGCAGGGAATGATCTGGCTAACTTTGGACTGCTGTTATTTTAAAACACACCTGTGTGCGTTTCATAAGTCTTCCTTTCACACAGAGCAATTTATTGTTTAATCTCCTGTTTATTATGAGTGTTGCTTGATTGTTTCCTTAGAAAGAAAAACTTTTTATCCAATTTGAATAAAAAGCTAACTCTGACTGCACTGTTCAATGGTTAGGATTAATTAGAATGTATGTACCTGACTGTTGTGAAGTGCCTTGAGACAACATGTGTTGTGAATTGGCGCTATATAAATAAAACTGAATTGAATTTTGTCTTGTGGCCCACTGTGAAATGTGTAATCATTTACAATGTGCTATTTAAATGAAGCTGAATTGAGCCTGTCTTATTTCACCCTGACGTTTTATTAGGAATCTACTGTGATTTGTGACAAAGGAGACGGTTTCCATTGTATTTTTCTCCCATACACATGTAAAAGGTGGAAATTATGGCAAATGGCTGACATTCTTTTCGAGCTCAATCACAACACAAAGCAGATATAAACAGAACATTTCTCATGTGCAAAAACCAGAAATGATTGATTGTGGATTTGTGTGAGCAACCAAGACAGAAATCCAAACGTGTAAAACTGCAGCTGGATGGTCTAATATAAACAGGTTTGATTCTTAACAGTGAAGCATTCAGTTTTTCTTTGCAATGACAATTTAGCATTTAAACATGAACTCACTGCAGAAGAGACTTTCTGCAGAACGATCTTTCTTCACATGAAGTTTGGTTCTAAACTGGATAAACGCCTTCAGCGCTGCGATAAACAGATGAATGACTTGTGCCATAACTCCATCAATGACTAAATATTGTCAGTCTTCTTAATAACAAAAACCAGGATTATTTAGGTTTGATTTATTTAATTCATATTTAAAGAACGTGATCCGATTTGCAGCGTTCAGCTCGATCCCTGCTGCACAGACGTCACTGTATAGAGGTCGTCCCGACGCTGAGATGTGATTGGGATCTGCTGCCGGATGTCAGCCAAGTACTGCAGGTCTGGAGTCAGGTCACACAAGCACAGAGAGGATGGTGCACAGTCAGAACATCTCATCACAATAACAGTGAATGTAGAAAAAAAACTGTCCTGCACCAGTTTGCACTGCATTTGCTCTTCTATGTTCAGGGTTTTATGTAAAATTACTTTTCTGGACTCAGACTTTCAGTCTGTTACACACATTTCTGTTGGATGGACGGACAAAGGAAGGAAGGTAAAAAGAACGGACAAAGGAAGGAAGAAAGGAAGGAAGGAAGGATTGACACACAGAAAGAATGACATGAGGAATAGAGGTGGCACACAATCAATCTATCAACCTTTGTTTATAGAGCACTTTCAACACTGAAGGTTTTGTACAGGTCCATTAAATTGAAAAGACAAAAGAAAACATACTAAAAAGACACAAACACTTGCATAGATAGACAAGTAGAAAAATAGTTACACAGTAAGAAAAGGTAAGTAAAAGAAAAAAAAAGACTAATAATAAGAACAGCTTGATATTTCTGCTCCACTGATATTAAAAGCCAATTTAAAAGATAGGTCTTTAAAAGGGACTTCAAATCATTTAAGGTACTGGCCATCCTTAGGAAGATTGTTCCAGAGGAAGGGAGGACAAGGAAAGAAAGTAGGTAGGAAATGAGGAAGGGAGGACAAGAACAGAAAGTAGGTAGGAAATGAGGAAGGGAGGACAAGGAAAGAACGTAGGTAGCAAATGAGGAAGGGAGGACAAGAACAGAAAGTAGGTAGGAAATGAGGAAGGGAGGACAAGGAAAGAAAGTAGGTAGGAAATGAGGAAGGGAGGACAAGAACAGAAAGTAGGTAGGAAATGAGGAAGGGAGGACAAGGAAAGAAAGTAGGTAGGAAATGAGGAAGGGAGGACAAGAACAGAAAGTAGGTAGGAAATGAGGAAGGGAGGACAAGGAAAGAACGTCGGTAGGAAATGAGGAATGGAGGACAAGGAAAGAAAGTAGGTAGGAAATGAGGAAGGGAGGACAAGAACAGAAAGTAGGTAGGAAATGAGGAAGGGAGGACAAGGAAAGAACGTAGGTAGGAAATGAGGAAGGGAGGACAAGGAAATAACGTAGGTAGCAAATGAGGAAGGGAGGACAAGAACAGACAGTAGGTAGGAAATGAGGAAGGGAGGACAAGGAAAGAACGTAGGTAGGAAATGAGGAAGGGAGGACAAGGAAATAACGTAGGTAGGAAATGAGGAAGGGAGGACAAGGAAAGAACGTAGGTAGGAAATGAGGAAGGGAGGACAAGGAAAGAAAGTAGGTATGAAATGAGGAAGGGAGGACAAGAACAGAAAGTAGGTGGGAAATGCGGAAGGGAGGACAAGGAAAGAACGTAGGTAGGAAATGAGGAAGGGAGGACAAGAACAGAAAGTAGGTAGGAAATGAGGAAGGGAGGACAAGAACAGAAAGTAGGTAGGAAATGAGGAAGGGAGGACAAGAAAACAGAAAGTAGGTGGGAAATGAGGCAGGGAGGACAAGAACAGAAAGTAGGTAGGAAATGAGGAAGGGAGGACAAGGAAAGAACGTTGGTAGGAAATGAGGAAGGGAGGACAAGGAAAGAAAGTAGGTAGGAAATGAGGAAGGGAGGACAAGAACAGAAAGTAGGTAGGAAATGAGGAAGGGAGGACAAGGAAAGAACGTCGGTAGGAAATGAGGAAGGGAGGACAAGAACAGAAAGTAGGTAGGAAATGAGGAAGGGAGGACAAGGAAAGAACGTAGGTAGGAAATGAGGAAGGGAGGACAAGGAAAGAACGTAGGTAGGAAATGAGGAAGGGAGGACAAGAACAGAAAGTAGGTGGGAAATGAGGAAGGGAGGACAAGAACAGAAAGTAGGTAGGAAATGAGGAAGGGAGGACAAGGAAAGAACGTAGGTAGGAAATGAGGAAGGGAGGACAAGAACAGAAAGTAGGTAGGAAATGAGGAAGGGAGGACAAGAACAGAAAGTAGGTAGGAAATGAGGAAGGGAGGACAAGGAAAGAACGTAGGTAGGAAATGAGGAAGGGAGGACAAGGAAAGAACGTCGGTAGGAAATGAGGAAGGGAGGACAAGAACAGAAAGTAGGTGGGAAATGAGGAAGGGAGGACAAGAAAACAGAAAGTAGGTGGGAAATGAGGCAGGGAGGACAAGAACAGAAAGTAGGTAGGAAATGAGGAAGGGAGGACAAGGAAAGAACGTTGGTAGGAAATGAGGAAGGGAGGACAAGGAAAGAAAGTAGGTAGGAAATGAGGAAGGGAGGACAAGAACAGAAAGTAGGTAGGAAATGAGGAAGGGAGGACAAGGAAAGAACGTAGGTAGGAAATGAGGAAGGGAGGACAAGAACAGAAAGTAGGTAGGAAATGAGGAAGGGAGGACAAGGAAAGAACGTAGGTAGGAAATGAGGAAGGGAGGACAAGGAAAGAACGTCGGTAGGAAATGAGGAAGGGAGGACAAGAACAGAAAGTAGGTGGGAAATGAGGAAGGGAGGACAAGAACAGAAAGTAGGTAGGAAATGAGGAAGGGAGGACAAGGAAAGAACGTAGGTAGGAAATGAGGAAGGGAGGACAAGAACAGAAAGTAGGTAGGAAATGAGGAAGGGAGGACAAGAACAGAAAGTAGGTAGGAAATGAGGAAGGGAGGACAAGGAAAGAACGTAGGTAGGAAATGAGGAAGGGAGGACAAGGAAAGAACGTCGGTAGGAAATGAGGAAGGGAGGACAAGGAAAGAACGTCGGTAGGAAATGAGGAAGGGAGGACAAGAACAGAAAGTAGGTGGGAAATGAGGAAGGGAGGACAAGGAAATAATGTAGGTAGGAAATGAGGAAGGGAAGACAAGGAAAGAAAGTAGGTAGGAAATGAGGAAGGTACAAGGAAAGAAAGTAGGAAGGAAATGAGGAAGGGAGGACAAGAACAGAAAGTAGGTAGGAAATGAGGAAGGGAGGACAAGAAAAGAACGTAGGTAGGAAATGAGGAAGGGAGGACAAGAACAGAAAGTAGGTAAGAAATGAGGAAGGGAGGACAAGGAAAGAAAGTAGGTAGGAAATGAGGAAGGGAAGACAGAAGGAAGAGAGGTATGATACAAGGATAAAAGCAAATACAAAAGGATGTCCAACATTTATGCAGTAAAAGAGGGAATAAAATCTGGAAATAAAATTATTTTCTATATTTTCTTTCTCCATTCTCATCGAGATGCGGAAAATCCTGAAATCAAATTCCATACTACTCCCCAGTTTTACCAGACTGCTTGGAAGCCCTGTGTATTGAATCATTGTTCCTTTGTTTTTGGTCTGGTTGAACTCTCAAAGTGAAATATTTGTAGCCTTTTAGAGGAACCTTGAACCGTCACCTTAACGTGGTGGAGGGGTTTGAGTGCTCAAATGATCCTAGAGGCTATGTTGTCTGGGGCCTAAATGCCCCTGGTAGGGTCTCCCATGGCAAACAGGCTCTAGGTGATGGGTCAGACAAAGAGCGGTTCAAAAATCCCTCGTGAGGAAGAAAATATCGAGGCACGTGACGTCGCCCGGTACGGCAGAGCCGGGGTCCCACCCTGGAGCCAGGCCTGGGGTTGGGACTCGCCGGAAAGCGCCTGGTGGCTGGGTTGCTCCTCGCGGGACCCGGCCGGGCCAAGCCCGAATGAGAGATGCGAGGCCATCCCCCAGTGGGCCCACCACCTGCAGGGGGAACCGTGAGGGACCGGTGCAAAGAGGATTGGGTGGCGGACAAAGGTGGAGACCTCAGCGGCCCGATCCCCGGATGCTTAGGCTGGCTCTAGGGACGTGGAATGTCACCTCGCTGGGGGGGAAGGAGCCGGAGCTGGTGCGGGAGGTCGAAAGATATCGACTAGAAATAGTCGGGCTCGCCTCCACGCAGAGCGTGGGCTCTGGAACCCATCTCCTTGAGAGGGGTTGGACTCTCTTCTACTCTGGAGTGGCCCACGGGGAGAGGCGGCGGGCTGGTGTGGGTTTGCTTGTTGTCCCCCAGCTCAGCCGTCTCGTGTTGGAGACCATTATTCTGCTGGGGGACTTCAACGCCCACGTGGGGAACGACAGTGACACCTGGAGAGGTGTGATCGGGAGGAATGACCTCCCCGATCTGAATCCGAGTGGTGTTTTGTTATTGGACTTCTGTGCTAGTCATGGATTGTTCATAATGAACAAACACCATGTTCAAACATAAGGGTGTCCATCAGTGCACTTGGCACCAGGACACCCTAGGCAGGAGGTCGATGATCGACTTTGTTGTATCATCAGACCTTCGGCCGCATGTTTTGGACACTCGGGTGAAGAGAGGGGCTGAGCTGTCCACTGATCTTCACCTGGTGGTGAGTTGGATCCGCTGGAGGAGGAGAAAGCTGGACAGACTTGGCAGGCCCAAGCGCATAGTGAGGGTCTGCTGGGAACGCCTGGCGGAGCCCTCGGCCAGGGATGTATTCAACTCCCACCTCCGGGAGAGCTTTGACCAGATCCCGGGGGATGTTGGAGACATAGAGTCCGAGTGGAACATGTTCTCCGCATCTATTGTCGATGCTGCTGCCCGTAGCTGCGGCCGTAAGGTCTGCGGTACCTGTCGCCGCGGCAATCCCTGAACCCGGTGGTGGACACCGGCAGTAAGGGACGCTGTCAAGCTGGTCCTGTTCATAACTTTTATGGACTGGATTTCTAGACGCAGCCAAGGGCCGGAGGGGGTCTTCTTTTTGCGGATGACGTGGTCCTGCTGGCCCCATCTAGCCAAGACATGCAGCATGCGCCGTGGCGGTTTGCAGCAGAGTGTGAAGCGGCTGGGATGAAGATCAGCTCCTCCAAGTCTGAGGCCATGGTTCTCGACCGGAAAAGGGTGGCTTGTCCTCTTCAGGGGAGTTCCTGCCTCAAGTGAAGGAGTTTAAGTATCTCGGGGTCTTGTTCACGAGGGAGGGAAGAATGGAGCGGGAGATTGACAGATGGATCGGTGCGGCTGCCGCAGTAATGGGGGCGCTGTGCCGGTCCGTTGTGGTGAAGAGAGAGCTGAGCCGAAAAGCGAAGCTCTCAATTTACCGGTCGGTCTACGTTCCTACCCTCACCTATGGCCATGAACTTTGGGTCATGACCGAAAGAACGAGATCCCGGATACAAGCGTCTGAAATGAGCTTCCTCCGTAGGGTGGCCGGGCACTCCCTTAGAGATAGGGTGAGGAGCTCGGCCATCCGGGAGGGGCTCCGAGTAGAGCTGCTGCTCCTCCACATTGAGAGGAGCCAGTTGAGGTGGCTCGGGCATCTATACCGGATGCCTCCTGGACTCATTCCTCGGGAGGTGTTCCAGGAGGCACGTCCCACCGGGAGGAGGCCCAGGGGATTACCCAGGACACGCTGGAGGGACTATGTCTCTCGGCTGGCCTGGGAACGCCTTGGGCTCCCTCCGGAGGAGCTGGAGGAGGTATCTGGGGAGAGGGACGTCTGGGCGTATCTGCTGAGTCTGCTGCCCCCGCGACCCGGTCCCGGATAAGCGGAAGACGACGAGTACGAGTACTTTTAGATCAAATTGCAGACCGAAGGAAAACCTCTGATACTCACCAATATCAGCATAGATGATGGTTTCCTCAGGTCCAGTCTTGGCAATGACCTCTCCCCTGTAAAACAGAGTCAAACACTTTGTACTGAGTGCGGTGACTTTAATTTCTTTAAGCTTTGTCACATCTAACTCAATTACACTGTAAAGTTTTTTTTTACTTCTTCAAGCAGGATAAGGCTACAACCAGAAAAAAAGTTTCTGTGTTGCGTTCAGAGCATTCTTCCTTCATGCTTTGGCCGCCTTTTCAGTGTCTTCGCTTCTTTTAGTTACTCACAAGCAGTTGGATGTGCCCCTGCTCTGTCCATGCTTCTATTATCTTACCATGGGTTCACAACAGTGCTGTGACCCCAAGCCACGTAGGAAGCAGCTTCATCCCTCGCAGGTGATGCTGTGGCCACGTATACTTGGTTATCAACGGCCCTGCATTACACACAGAAAATTCATACAAAGGAATTATGACTGAAAAGTCAAATATTGAACAATATTCAAATCCCAGATTTACATCATGCATGTTGTGTCCCTAGTCTTCCTCGGACTTTCAGTGTATCCCACTAAAATGATCTTGTCTAAAAGTCTCACCTCCCCCTCTGTAGCAGCTCCCAGTGGGCGGGGCCTGTCGTCATGTTGAAGGCTCCGGGGTAAACCAGCAGATGACAGCCTGAGGACATAACACGTTCTTCAGATGTTCTATCCAACAGATTAACTGACTTGTTTTCAGCTGCTCACCTTTCCTGCTGTAGAGCTGGGCGAGCTCTGCAAACCTCATGTCATAGCAGATTCCCACACCCACTTTACAGAACGCTGAGAAAACCAAGAGAAGCAAGACGGAAAACAATCAGAACAAAATAAGACTCAGCTACTGCTACTGAAAGGTGTTGAACCCTTGGGTGTGATCAGTTTATGTTAACAGTGAACTTGAGGGACAGGGTTATGATCTGGACTGGGACAATATTTGGACCAATATACCCATCTCATCTAGGAATCCAGCGCATCGACTTATTCATTATAAGTTTGTGCACAAATTTTATGCCACACTATACAGACGCTGTACAATGAAACTGACAGACAATCCCAACTGCACAAATGTGATCAGAATATTGTTGGCACATTTCTTCATATTGTTTGGGAATGTCCCTCTGTGCCTGCTCTCTGGTCCAGGGTGCATGGTTGCCTGGAAAGTATTTTAGGATTCCCAATTCCTTTGCAGCCCCCCAACTTCTGTTCAATGATGATTCCGGTCTTAGTGGCAATACCAGAATGGCGCAGAAGAAAGTTATATTTGCAGGATTAACTGCCACTAAAAAGCCATAAAACATTCATGGTTTTCCCCAAATATTCCATCAGCAAAAGAATGGCTACACCATTTTAGAGACATTGCTGTTTTAGAAAGGTCACTGGCTGTCATACATAACGAGCGGGCATCTACTATGCAGGCCTGGAACGCTCTTTTTGGTTATCTCTCAGACATAACATTACTTACTCGTATGTAAGACGAATGTCCCCACCCCCCCTGGACTTTGACTAAACCATTCTAACATGAAAATGCTTTGATCTAAACTGTCCCATTGTATTTCAGGCTGTAAGTTTATGGTCATTGTCCTGCTGGAAGGTGAACATTTACACCAGTCTCAAGTCATTTGTATCTTCTAATAGTTTTTTTTTTTTTTCAGAATAGTCCAGTATTTAGCTTCTCCCAGCAACTCTGACCAGCTTCCCTGCTCCTGCTGAAGAAGATGGTGTGTTCAGAGCTTTTCACCACTCATACTGCTTTGCATGTTGGCAGTTTTGGTCTTATCTGATCAGAGTATCTGCTCACACATGTAGGTGTGTCCCCTACCGGACTTCTGATGGCTTTTTTAACCAATGATTGTTTGTCTTGCCTTCCATAAAGTCCAGATCTGTTAAGTGCACAACTAATAGTTGTCCTCCAAAAGATTCTCCCACCTGAGCAGAGTAACCTTAAGAGGACCTCTGGGGTGCTTCTCTGATTAATTCTCTCCTGCCCCGCCCATCAGTTTATGTGGTCGGCCAGGTCTTGGTAGGTTTGCAGTTGTGCCATCCTCTTTCCATTTTTGTACGATGGAAGGAAAAGGGCTCTGTAAGATATTCAGATCTACGGACATTGGTTTAAATCCTAACATTGCTTAAAACCTTTCCACAACTTTTTCCTTGGCCTGTCCTTCAGAGAACAGCGGGATTTATACTGAGATTAAATTACACACAGGTGGATTGTAGATACTAATTAGGTGACTTCTGATGAAAATTGGTTGTGTTGGATTTTATTTAAGGGTATCAGAGTAAAGGGGGCTGAAAGCATATGCATACCTTCATCTTCAGGTTTGCAGTTGTAAGAAAATGTGAAAAATTTGTATCTTTGTTTTTAAATCCCAATATATTACGTTAAAGTTTGCTGTTCTAATGGGACAAAATGTGAAAAACTTCAAGGTGCATGAATATGTTTGCAAGACGCAAAAGAGGAGTCCCCATCTGCCACTTACGCGTGTCAAACATGGACAGACTGTTTCCAGGGCTCAACGTCTCAGACTCCTGGAAGCGGATTTTCCCTGGAACGTCTATGTCAAACAGGTGAATCTTGAGGGAGAGAATATAGAGGGGTTATGTGCACACTGCAGGCACCCTGCCATGGCTACATCTGAGAGGGTAACCAGAGCAGGTGAGGAACACACAAACCTTCCGGTGTTTGAGAATCATCTCTCCATCAGGGCCAAACACAGCACAGCTGTTATACAGCTTCCCAGCATCCTCTTCAGGGATGGACCCTGTTCAACAACATAAAGGTGGTTCATTCACTCACCATATCAACCATGGAATAGGTCTGGATTGTTTGCCATTTCACTTTGAACACATGTTAATTTGCATTCCTTTTGCCACAGACTCCACTGACCTACCGTCACCAGATTATCGGGTTCATGTGGTTTCTTTTCTATTTCAGCTCGACTCACATCTGATGGTGATTAGAGTACTGCAAAAAATACTTTCCACCTGACTTTGTAATATACATAAAATATCCTCTAGATGGCAGCATACTTTACCGTAAGTGCAGAATCAATTATTTAGTTTCTACTTTATTTCAGACCACATTAATATTATGCAGGGTTTTATTTAAAATGCATCTAGAAGGGGGAAATATGGAACTGTTTTCAAGAGGGTTCTTTATCCACTAATGCAGCTACTAATCAGTTGGTTTCTAAGTCTGTTTCCAAAACGCAATATTGGTTCTACAGGTCCTTCTCAAAATATTAGCATATTGTGATAAAGTTCATTATTTTCCATAATGTCATGATGAAAATTTAACATTCATATATTTTAGATTCATTGCACACTAACTGAAATATTTCAGGTCCTTTATTGTCTTAATACGGATGATTTTGGCATACAGCTCATGAAAACCCAAAATTACTATCTCACAAAATTAGCATATTTCATCCGACCAATAAAAGAAAAGTGTTTTTAATACAAAAAACATCAACCTTCAAATAATCATGTACAGTTATGAACTCAATACTTGGTCGGGAATCCTTTTGCAGAAATGACTGCTTCAATGCGGCGTGGCATGGAGGCAATCAGCCTGTGGCACTGCTGAGGTCTTATGGAGGCCCAGGATGCTTCGATAGCGGCCTTTAGCTCATCCAGAGTGTTGGGTCTTGAGTCTCTCAACGTTCTCTTCACAATATCCCACAGATTCTCTATGGCGTTCAGGTCAGGAGAGTTGGCAGGCCAATTGAGCACAGTGATACCATGGTCAGTAAACCATTTACCAGTGGTTTTGGCACTGTGAGCAGGTGCCAGGTCGTGCTGAAAAATGAAATCTTCATCTCCATAAAGCTTTTCAGCAGATGGAAGCATGAAGTGCTCCAAAATCTCCTGATAGCTAGCTGCATTGACCCTGCCCTTGATAAAACACAGTGGACCAACACCAGCAGCTGACACGGCACCCCAGACCATCACTGACTGTGGGTACTTGACACTGGACTTCTGGCATTTTGGCATTTCCTTCTCCCCAGTCTTCCTCCAGACTCTGGCACCTTGATTTCCGAATGACATGCAGAATTTGCTTTCATCCGAAAAAAGTACTTTGGACCACTGAGCAACAGTCCAGTGCTGCTTCTCTGTAGCCCAGGTTAGGCACTTCTGCCGCTGTTTCTGGTTCAAAAGTGGCTTGACCTGGGGAATGCGGCACCTGTAGCCCATTTCCTGCACACGCCTGTGCACGGTGGCTCTGGATGTTTCTACTCCAGACTCAGTCCACTGCTTCCGCAGGTCCCCCAAGGTCTGGAATCGGCCCTTCTCCACAATCTTTCTCAGGGTCCGGTCACCTCTTCTCGTTGTGCAGCGTTTTCTGCCACACTTTTTCCTTCCCACAGACTTCCCACTGAGGTGCCTTGATACAGCACTCTGGGAACAGCCTATTCGTTCAGAAATTTCTTTCTGTGTCTTACCCTCTTGCTTGAGGGTGTCAATAGTGGCCTTCTGGACAGCAGTCAGGTCGGCAGTCTTACCCATGATTGGGGTTTTGAGTGATGAACCAGGCTGGGAGTTTTAAAGGCCTCAGGAATCTTTTGCAGGTGTTTAGAGTTAACTCGTTGATTCAGATGATTAGGTTCATAGCTCGTTTAGAGACCCTTTTAATGATATGCTAATTTTGTGAGATAGGAATTTTGGGTTTTCATGAGCTGTATGCCAAAATCATCCGTATTAAGACAATAAAAGACCTGAAATATTTCAGTTAGTGTGCAATGAATCTAAAATATATGAATGTTAAATTTTCATCATGACATTATGGAAAATAATTAACTTTATCACAATATGCTAATATTTTGAGAAGGACCTGTAATAACCTACAGCTGTGTTAGAAATATAGGTTTTTGACAAGACACCAACAGCTTTCAGTGACAAGGTTGTGAAATAACACCTAACTGTGCACAAAGCAAAGTCACTTCCACATTCAAAGTTACTGGAAGCCAACTTCCTTATAAATGAACTGCACATCTGTTGATTTTAAAGTGGTATGTGGGTGCAGCCACACGAGTACCTACCTCCCACTAGATACAGCTTATTCTCCTTTGCTACCTCCGACAACGCCTGGGTCGATTCTCCTGGGATTTTCTCAGCATAGGTGGAGAAGAAGCTTGTTCCGTATGGAGAGTTGAAGCATTCCTGGATAAAAGTGAGGGTCAATTAGGACCACATCTTGCTCTATAACCCAAGACTGTTTTTTCATACTTGCTGCCTACACATGATGATTAACATGATGTACAGTGATGTAAGGGTTGCACTTTTTAAATAGTAAACAGTGCCTTCCAAAAATATTTATATCCTTTAACTTTTTCACATTTAGTTACATTACAATCACATATTTCTAGTCATTCTATTGAGGTTTTATGTGTCAGACCATCACAAAATACCACATAATTGTTACATGAAAGGAAAATGATGGATGCTTTCTAAAAATAATTAAAAAAATTTTACATTTTTTTTAACCAAATTTCAAAAAAGCGACCATATACAATTAGCCTCCAATGGTGACTCTGGTGAGTAGCAGAGATGTACAACTAAGGTGGACAAATCTGTTGAGAGGACAGCCATTAGTTGGGCACTCCATGAATCAGGTATTTATAGACGAATGGCAAAAAAGCCACATTTACAGCTTGCCACAGATCATGTAGGGACCACAGGAAAGATATGGAAGAAGGTGCTCTAGTTAGAGTTAACCGAACTTGTCCTATTTGGTCTACATATAGAACACCGTGTGAAACAGAAAACTAGCACTGCACACCACCCTGAAGACATCATGCCCCTGGTGAAACACGTGGTGGCACCATCATGTCATGGAGAAACAGGAAACAGGGAGGCTTGTCAGAGCTGATTGGAGGATGGATGGAGCTAAATACAGGACAAACCTGCAACCTGTTGAACCTAAAAAAGAATTGAGACTGGAGCAGGGGTTCCCCTTTCTCTTTCTGTTTTTTTTCTCTATCGTTTCCTGTCCAGCAGAGTAGCTCAGAATGGTTGTCTGAGTGCCAAGAAGAAGCTCAACAGATTTACTTTCACAATTGGAGCATTACAGCCAATGCTTTAAAGCTCTGCTTGATAGTCATAAAAAGAAACTTTATTAGAAACTTGCTTTGGGATTATTTCAGTTGTTACGGACAGGGAGACAGAAATGAAAAGGAAAAAAAAAAAAGAAGCACGAAAGAGAGAAAGGCAGGCAAAAAAGAAAAGAGGAGAGAAGGAGAATAGAATGGAGGAAAGAAAGAAGGATGAAGACAATACAAGATAACACCCTGCTTGCTTCTACACCTGCAGAAACGTTCATATGTTTTACCTTAAAGTGCACAGTACCTATCAATGCTAGATATACAGTGCCTTGCCAAAGTATTCGGCCCCCTTGAACTTTTCAACCTTTTGCCACATTTCAGGCTTCAAACATAAAGATATAAAATTCTAATTTTTTGTGAAGAATCAACAACAAGTGGAACATAATCGTGAAGTGGAATGAAATTTATTGGATGTGTCAAACTTTTTTAACAAATAAAAAACTGAAAGTGCAAAACTTAAAGGTCGATGTTTAAAGGACGTAATACTTGTTCGAGGAACTGTATTCAGTAAATGTTCACCCTCCTCACCGGCAGCAGCACCACTTTGCTGCCCTGTCCCGCTGCCTCCTTCACTAGCCTCCGGACTCTGCTCAGGTTGTCCGCTTTAACGCTGCTCACCCGCAGCTGGACCACAGCCAGGCGGAACTCTGGGAAAACAAACCTCTGTCAGGGTTTACTGAGTGAGACGTTACTGCTGACAACACTGAATGAGATCCAAACTAATGACGAGTTTAATAAACCGGAGCTAAATTCAACGATTCATAAGATGAAAACACGTAACACAGCCTAAAGACAAAAGCCTTCGTACTTACTTGACATTACTTCAGTCACAGCTCTCATCCTGACAGATCAGGTTTCGAAATAAGCGCTTCCGGGTGGATATTTACTTTTCAAAATAATAGTAACCTTACGTTTCGTTTTTGCTGATATTTTTAACACTCGAAAAGAAATTTTAAAAAATAGCCATTTGTGATAAGAAATTGAATGCTAGTCTAATTTAAGTCACTGTACAGCAAAAGCTTGAACTGATATTAAACCTTAGTAGTTTATTGTGAAAATCAGACAACGTTACCTTACAGGTGGGTGGTTATCTCCTGGCCAACCAGATTTTAGTCCAAAGTTTACAAAACACTGCTCATTGGTAATCATCTTTAGCAAAACAAAAAAGAGTTGATGAAGATTAACAGCAGCCAGGCAGCAACTGGCCCTGATCTGTAGTTAGTTTTCAAACACCTGTATGACTATATACAACTGGTACAACACTGCTCCCAGTATCATCCCTCTGTGGTTCACTTACAGAGTTGGACTGCTTACATTTCTCTGCTCAAACATGGTGAAGCAGCTAAAACAACATATTAGCTGTATAAACATGTGCAAACCGGTACAAAAGAAATATTCAGGTAAAATCCAACCGGTTGTTATACCCACGTGACAACTTATAGTTCCTTATTACATCTAACCCAAACTACTTATAGATGTGCTTAAAATATACTCATTTTCATTCTGTGCAAAGGAATTCCTCCACCTCCTCCGCACCCTAAACGTAGGAAGGCCTGTTTTCTTTTAAGATGTCTTCATGCTGCTTAGGAGTTATGCATTGACTGAGATCTAGCAACAGTGACAATGCCAAAAAGGCCTGGTTCTCCAACGACTACCTTACAGTTCTTCATTCATATTTAACAAACACCAGGTCACGGTAAACTTGCCGGGATGTCCACAACTGAGGCCCATAAATTTGTTTAAAAGGTGACCTCAGAAGCTTAGATGGATGGGCAGCAGCTCATGGAAGGGTGGTCCTGCTCCCCCCCAACTACATATACATTAATGGAACATTTTCAAAAAAACATGTCTACAAATGCAGTCCAATAGTCTCCATTTATTAAAAACGGAAATGTTTAGAAAATTATAGCAGTACAGTAAGGTGCAAAGTAATTATACTTGTTTCATTTCAACATAGTGGTTGCCATCCTGTTAACGATGTTAAAGAGTGACATAAAGACTCCCGGTCGAGGAAGTTCCCGTCAGCGGGCATACGGAAAACTGGCAAATGAACAAGTTGCAACACAATAAATGGGTAATACAAGAATGGATTGGATTGAAAGGTGATTAGTATGATTAAAAATAAATACAATTCAGAAACTGAAATTTTCACTCAAATGGCTGCTCCATGCTGCCTGCACAGGTAAGCTTAAAGCAAATGAATAAGTAAGCAAGAGCAAATGTGAGGAGAGAGTTTAAGATGAGAAAAGAAACCGCGTGTTACTGGTTAATGTTGCCACTGCTGGTGTCTAAAATGACTTCACAGCTATGAGGCCAGAGGCAACGGTGGCAAGCACACGCATGATGCTCGGTTTTGACAATTACAACTGAAAAATACAAACAGATCGGAAAACATAACCAGTCAGTTTATAGTTTAGTGCTTCTGGGAGCAAAGCATAGTCCTCATTACTACAACACATTTCCTATGTGAGCCAAGGAGGGAAACATAGCAAGAAAAGCCCAGTGATCTTATCTGAGGAACTCAACTGCATAATAAACTGAATGAGATGGAAAGAATACGGAGTTTCTCAGGCTTTCAGTTACAATCACTGGACCTCTTGGAGTGATCCTAGCATAGCCCTGAGGGGCTGTGGAGGCCATTTTCTGAGAGCTACATCAAACTGTTGGAGACGTGGTCAATTCAGCGCAATATTTAGGAGCTGAGAATAAACTAGACCACGGAAACACACACTGTAGGAACAAGATGTCTGAATCCGCTTTAACTGGTTCCAGTTTCTTGCTATATTCTAATGATCAGGATATGCTTTCATAATGACATTGCCAATGTCTGTTTTGACATAGCAGTCCACACAATATATACATTAGATATTTATAAACACCCTCCAATAACTTCTTTTTAAGGCTACCTGATGGAAAAGGGCAAAAATGAACCCAAAAAAAAAAAAAGCAGGAAACTCTTGTGCCAGCATTAGCGTTTCTTCTTCAGGACCTAGATCTTTACGTCTTAGCTCAGCTGACGTATTCTTACTGGAATGACGAATAATTTGGTCAGTGTGTAAAGCAAAATGCAAAACCAATCACAAGAAAACAAGTTAGTTTGAGCTAAGATGCTCGAGTCAAATCAAAGGGTCAGTTATGTATGGGTTTTAGAGATTTACCGCTGCCTGGCCAGTATGCTACGTTAAGACCAGAGCAACATCAAAGCCAAACTGCACTGTAATAGCATCTCTAAGAAAGAACACACAACATAACCAATATTTCTTAAATTAGTCACTGGTAATGGTTGGATGACTGTGGAGCACCTAAGTATTTGGGCACAAGAAGCCTGAACCACAGGTCTGCTGATGGCGGTCTGTCCAAATGTCCCATAGACGGAGACACAGAGCGTCCGAGTCAAACACTGCACTGGGATCTGTCCAGGAGGGAGGACACCCAAAGGGAGAGCGAGAGGTGACAACTCTTCTTACAGTTTATGTCATCTGCTGTTACTACAACCTCCTTTCAGGACTCCATCGTCTCCATTTACGAGCTCTCCAGAGCGTCTAATACTTTCATAATCTGCTGCTTGATGACTTTAGTGGCGTCGCCTGCGTTTGGTATCAAATATCTGGAGGAGAATGAAAATATTAGATTAGCTTCATGTAAATACTGGAAATGTATTTTATCTGTTAGGAGTGATTAAAGATACAAAGTGATTTCAAGCCTCTTTACAGTTTCCCAGATATATTTGACAATACTGGCCATTATTAATGTAATATTCCTATCCAGAGATATAGCGCCTCGCTAAATGATCAATACCTCTTGAACTTTTCACATTTGGCCATATTACCATTACCAACACAACCTTCAATGCATGTCATTGGGATTTTGTGTAAAAGACCAACAAAAAGTTGTACATATTAAAGTGGAAAGAAAATTATAAATATTTTGTTACCAATAAAAAGGTCTGAAAGCTGTGTCTTAAGGTTGTATTCATCAAGTATTCATCCACTCTGCTATCCCTACATAAAATTCATGGTTTATTATAAAAAAAGATCTCAAGCTTTCAATATTTCTTGGTAACTGGAGGAGCTGCTGTGATCGACAGCTTAGGTGGGAGATTCTTCAGTATTATCGGCACCATTAATCTGCAATCTACAAATCTGGGCTATATGGAAGAGTGGCGAGACGAAAGTCATAAGGAGTCCTGCTCATAATCTGCCACAAGCCAGGTAGGGGACACAGCAAGCACATGGATGAAAGTGTTTAAAAAGCAAAGTTCATGGTGGAAATCAAATGCCGCACATCACCCCTAAGACACTGTTCCCATGCTGAAACATGGTGGTGGCAGCAACATACAGTGGGTACCACAGCAGGGACAGGGAAGCTGATGGAAATATGGCTAAATACAGAGAAAGTTTCCCCTATAATCAGCTAGAGGCTGCAGAGGACTTGGGACTTTTTTACTTGCAATGTAAGAAAAAAGGATATTAAAGCATTAATGTGACACCCCTCTTCCTGCACTTTGAAAGCAGAAAAACACCACACATTTGTATTTTCAGTTGTGTTCATAATACAATGTGTATCCTGATGTCTCGGTAAGCTGCTTAAATTAAAAATTGTATAAAAAAAAAAAAAATGTTTATCTGCACAGGATCACCTTTCAACTGCAGATATTTCCACTCCAGCTGAATTGTTGGTTCCGAATTTGAAAGTAATAAGTTCTGGGTGCTTCTTTTTGGATGTGATCTTCACCACAGAGCTCAGCGCTTGTCTGGACTGGATGTAAGCGAATCCTTTTCTGGAGGCAATCTCTCTAAGGCAGTACATGTGGGTCGCTGTGATCAACAAGTGACTGAAAAACACACAAAAATCACAGAGTCAGAGTTCAAGAAGCAGGACTTCTCATTTCTTCCTTTTTTCTCAAAGAAGCTGAATGTCTGTTGTCTAAAAAGGAAGGATGTTGTCATATGAACCGTTTCACAGGAAAAACACAGAAATTGACCGGCTCACCTGGGAAACATGTGACCGGTTTCTTTAACCTCATTACAGGGAATGCGGTGTTTTACATCTGGCTTGTTCATCCACGTCTGAATGTTCACAATCTCTTTTCGGTCATCATCTGACATCGAGGAGCTGTCAATCTCATCTGCGAGGACAAAGCATGCTGCTTTTTTGATTTCTTAAACAGATGTTTCCACCAGACTTTAACCAGCATTTACCTGTGTCATTCTCCTCTTCGTCACCAATGCTAAAGACGGGCTTCACCCCCCGGTAAGGTTTACCAACGCGGTCGCTGCTGCTCACGTGTCTGTTTGCAGAAGGAAACAGAGCGGAAACTTTCACAAACAGAAGACACCTGGTCTCTACACAAAAAGCAATGACATGAAAACTCTCAGTCGGCTGGGAAAACCGTGAGCCCTTTAGTGCCACAGGTTTTGCTGTTGAATATGAAAAAAGTTAAGCAAGACATTTGCAGATTTATCTCATTGCAGATTAGCACATATATGATATTCAGGGCTATTTATCAATGAATCACAGCATCGCTTTTGCTTGTAACATTCTGTATAGCCCTGACTATCATGTAAGAAAACACTGAAATGGAAAGAGGAACTACAGGCGCATCTCAAATTAGATTTGTTCTAGTAATTAAATTCAGAAAGTGAAACTCACTGATTCAATGCACACATAGCAATGTATTTTAAGCATTTATTTCTGTTTAATGTGATTATTATGGATCACAGGTAGTGAAAGGCCAAAGTTCTGTTTAATCAGATGGTTTGAAAGTTACATAAAACCAGAAAAAGAGAAGCTTTAATAAAGACATTGTTATTTTATGGCTTACACAATCACGGGGAGCAGTGCTGACTGGACAGATGTCCAGACGGTCATTGATACCCTCCACAAGGAGCGTGAGCCACAAAGAGTCATTGCTAAAGAAGCTGGTTGTTTACAGAAATCTGCGTTCAAGCATATTCAATAAAAGTTGAGTGGAAGGAAAAAGTGCAGAAGTAAAGAGAGCACAAGCAACAAGGATAACCCCAGTTTTGAGATGATTGTGAAGCAAAGCCCATTCAAGACTCAGAGAGAGAATCCCACAGTGTGGACTACAGGTAAAGACAAAGCTTCAAGATTCACCATTCACTGATATATCCAGGACATACATCTGCTACAAACGTGCGGTTCCTTGTGTTAAGCCACATACAGACCAGAGACATCAGAAGAATCTGCACTGTTGCTTAGTGGTCCAAAGTCCTCTTATCAAATGAAAGTAAATGTTACAGAATCCTAGCCTTGAGGTCCAGTGTGAAGTTTCCACAGTTAGTGATGATATGGGGAGCCATGTCATCTGCTGGTGTTGGTCCACTGGGGTTAATCAACTCAAAGGTCAGCGCAGCTGCTCGATTTCTTAGAGCACGTCATGCTTCCTACTGCATAGAAATGCTGATTTCATTTTCCAGCAGGACATGGCACCCCATAGAGAATCTATGGGGTATTGTCAAGAAGATGATAAGAGACACCAGATCAACAATGTAGACGAGCTGAAGGTCAGAGTAAAGCAACCTGGGCTTTCTGAAAACCTTAGCAGAACCATAGGCTGATCGCCTCCCTGTCACACTGCATGATGCAATAATTCATACAAAAAGGGGACAACCAAGTACTCAATGTACAGTACATGAAGATACTTTATTGATCCAAATTAACTGAAATAAATGCTTGAATTATATCACCATTTTGACCTGAATTACTGAAATAAATGAACCTTTCAACAATACTGTAATATATTGAGATGCACCTGTGTGTGGTACATCTTGAAAGCAAACAACTGAAGCTGACCCTGAAATGCCTCCGTCTCTCAAAGAAAGACAAAAGATTCAGTAAGTTGTGAATGTAAAGATGATTGAATACTTTGTTAAAGCCTGCAGCTTCTGTGAATGTTGTTAGTGAAAGCATGAAAAACAGATCTTAAGACATGTTATACAGAGCCTGCCCCTCGCTGCATGGGAATGTACAGGTCCTTCTCAAAATATTAGCATATTGTGATAAAGTTCATTATTTTCCATAATGTCATGATGAAAATTTAACATTCATATATTTTAGATTCATTGCACACTAACTGAAATATTTCAGGTCTTTTATTGTCTTAATACGGATGATTTTGGCATACAGCTCATGAAAACCCAAAATTCCTATCTCACAAAATTAGCATATCATTAAAAGGGTCTCTAAACGAGCTATGAACCTAATCATCTGAATCAACAAGTTAACTCTAAACACCTGCAAAAGATTCCTGAGGCCTTTAAAACTCCCAGCCTGGTTCATTACTCAAAACCCCAATCATGGGTAAGACTGCTGACCTGACTGCTGTCCAGAAGGCCACTATTGACACCCTCAAGCAAGAGGGTAAGACACAGAAAGACATTTCTGTACGAATAGGCTGTTCCCAGAGTGCTGTATCAAGGCACCTCAGTGGGAAGTCTGTGGGAAGGAAAAAGTGTGGCAGAAAACGCTGCACAACGAGAAGAGGTGACCAGACCCTGAGAAAGATTGTGAAGGGCCGATTCCAGACCTTGGGGGACCTGCGGAAGCAGTGGACTGAGTCTGGAGTAGAAACATCCAGAGCCACCGTGCACAGGCGTGTGCAGGAAATGGGCTACAGGTGCCGCATTCCCCAGGTCAAGCCACTTTTGAACCAGAAACAGCGGCAGAAGCGCCTGACCTGGGCTACAGAGAAGCAGCACTGGACTGTTGCTCAGTGGTCCAAAGTACTTTTTTTGGATGAAAGCAAATTCTGCATGTCATTCGGAAATCAAGGTGCCAGAGTCTGGAGGAAGACTGGGGAGAAGGAAATGCCAAAATGCCAGAAGTCCAGTGTCAAGTACCCACAGTCAGTGATGGTCTGGGGTGCCGTGTCAGCTGCTGGTGTTGGTCCACTGTGTTTTATCAAGGGCAGGGTCAATGCAGCTAGCTATCAGGAGATTTTGGAGCACTTCATGCTTCCATCTGCTGAAAAGCTTTATGGAGATGAACATTTCATTTTTCAGCACAACCTGGCACCTGCTCACAGTGCCAAAACCACTGGTAAATGGTTTACTGACCATGGTATCACTGCGCTCAATTGGCCTGCCAACTCTCCTGACCTGAACCCCATAGAGAATCTGTGGGATATTGTGAAGAGAACGTTGAGAGACTCAAGACCCAACACTCTGGATGAGCTAAAGGCCGCTATCGAAGCATCCTGGGCCTCCATAAGACCTCAGCAGTGCCACAGGCTGATTGCCTCCATGCCACGCCGCATTGAAGCAGTCATTTCTGCAAAAGGATTCCCGACCAAGTATTGAGTGCATAACTGTACATGATTATTTGAAGGTTGACGTTTTTTGTATTAAAAACACTTTTCTTTTATTGGTCGGATGAAATATGCTAATTTTGTGAGATAGGAATTTTGGGTTTTCATGAGCTGTATGCCAAAATCATCCGTATTAAGACAATAAAAGACCTGAAATATTTCAGTTAGTGTGCAATGAATCTAAAATATATGAATGTTAAATTTTCATCATGACATTATGGAAAATAATGAACTTTGTCACAATATGCTAATTATTTGAGAAGGACCTGTATAGTGTTATGTTACGTTATGAGTGAGCAGAGTAGGCAGAGATGTTGGTACTAAGCATGCTTGAATGTGTCTCGGGGGACAGGTGCACTTCTGTAGCCAGTGGGCATGCTCGAGACAGACAGCTCGATATTTAGGAGCTCTTACCGATCTGGAATCACCTTCTCTGGCCAAGGCAGATTCAAAGATATTCTAGTATAGAATAAGGCACATGCACTTATGAATTGATTATTTAGCTTTTATTGAACAGACTAGATTTAAATCTTAATTATGTGTTCAGTCATGATTAAAAATGTACTGGATCACAACAAAAAGATGCACAGAAAATTAAACAAGTTACAGCAGGAGAGTGTTACAATGAAGGAGTTAATGGATAAGCATTTAGAGAAAGACCAAGGTACCTACCTGTCTACAGGTGCGGATGTGTTCTCAATGAAGCTAATCATCTTCTCCTTCACGTTAACCGACTTGGACTTGAGAGCAAAAGTCATTTTATTGACCAGAGACTTCACACCTTTGCCGTCCCCAGGGCTGCTCAAAGACTCTCCCTGTCGTTGGAAAAACCAAGAATAGAGTGTTTTAAAAACGGATTCATATCACTTAGAGGATCTTGTATTTTGTTACAACCAGAAGTCTATTTTATTGGGATTTTTTTGTGACACCAACACAAAATTGGCTGATCAGTGATAGGTTGGAAAAAGATGCACTGTCCTCAAATTTTCTTTCAAATAAAAATCTGAAAAGTGTGGCATGCATTTTGATTCAGACCCTTTAACTGCTTTTTGTGTCCCTAAAGAAAAAAAGCATCACCTACATATGTTTTGGCAAACAGAAAAAAGGAATACCGTGGCTCTCCTTCAACAGTGGGTTCCTTCATGCCACTCTTCCATAAAGGCCAGATTTGTGAATTGCAGGACTAATAGTGGTGCCCACTGGACAGATTTTCCCACCTGAGCTGCGGATCTCTGCAACTACTCTAAGGTTACCATAGGCCTCTTGGCTGCTTCTCTTCTCCGATTATTGCTCTTCTTGCCAGGTCTGTCAGTTTAGGTGGACGGCCATGTCTTGGTAAGTTTAAGGTTGTCTCAAACTCAACTTTCAGTAGGGATTCAACGGTGCTCACAGAAATGTTGGCGCATCCTTCTTTGATGATAATAATTTAAGATCAGTCATATTGGATGGAGAGCAATATTTAAACATCAAAGTCTTGGCACCTAATTCTCCATTGAATTTAGATGTTGACTGGGTCATTCTGCAATAGGTTTAGAATGAACTAAACCAGTCTATTGCAGCTCCTGCTGTATGTTTATTGTGGTGAACCTCGACCCCAGTCCAAGTCTTTTGCAGCCTCTAACAGGGTTTCCTACCCTGTAAATAGCTTTAATCATCTTCCTAATAACTCAGATTTCTTTTAAAATAGCGAAATAAACACATTAGTATCCAACACTTTTCTGTGTTTAGTTTCCTTCCACTTCGGTTACACGCTACTATGTGTTGGTCTAGTACATAAAATCCCATTAAAAGACACAGAAGTTGGTTATGTAATAACATTCTAGGAGTATGAGTCAGGTAGCTAAGATCTTTGTGAGAAACTGGGCGTCCTCCTTTCTATCCCACCTACATCAACAGAGCTGAGGCTGCTGTGAGATCCAGATGTGCTGACTATCCAGTTCATGTAAGAGGAGTCGAGGCCTTCAACATTCATGTCTACCAGGTGCTTCTGGAGGGCTACAAACGGCACAAATATTTGGTTTAGTTTGATGCTGTAATGGTTTCACAGCAATTTATTTTTAAATGATTTTGAAACCACCACAGTAATGTTGAATTTCTGCAACATGTACACCGCTGCAAAATATTTTAACCTAGAAACAAATGTAGGAAATTCAATGTACATGACTTTAACCTACTCACCCATAAAGCCTCCCTTTGCAATGCTCACATATTCTCTGCTTTTCTGTAAAAGAAAATCTTTACTTAGCTAAAAATTGAGGTTACCAAACAGGAAAACAATGACAGATAACCCTTTTTGCCTGTATGCTTTTTCATCCTTTACCAAGAAAACTTCAGTATCAGCCAGCCAGCACTGAATAGGGATTTTATTTCATTATTGTGCACTAATTTGTCTTTTTAGACAGCCGTTTGGACAATGGGACATTCTCTGGTGTGCAGCCCCCACCCCTCACCTGGAGGAAATGAGCCAGAACCATGTTCATGTACATGTCCTCCTCTTCTCTCCCGCTGCCCATGAAGCACAGGTGCTCTCCACTAGCGATGGAGCCCGACTCTAAAGACTGCTTCTGTGCCTCCAACAGGGACTTCACAGACAGAGCAAACTCAGAGGGGTTCTGGAGCATCTGTAGGAAAACAATAACATGTTTAGGGAAAAGCATATGCATCACAAACATTTTAAGAAATTTTCACCACTGTTAGCATCTCTCACCAGGTCAGAGTCCAGGTGGAAGGCTGTGGACAGGTGCCCAGCATTGTACTGCTCTGCAGGTCGACAATCCACCACAAAGAAACGTACCCCGTCCTAAAATGCCACATACAGCTTTATTACAGTCTGTGTAAGGACACTGCTTGCTCGGCAAGGGTTAAGTGTTTTCTGGTTGAAATCATGTGTATGTGTTGGTGTCACTGACCTGCTGAAGCTGGTTGGCCTGCAGGATTTCAGGGACAGACACAGGGAGGCATAGAGCCTGACTCAGGTCAGTTTCCTCTTCTTTAAGAGCCACCAGGCTGCTACCAAAAAGATTCTGATTCATCTAACATCACAAAGATGGGAAAAACAAGCTCTTTCAGAACGCTGCTTTAACTAGACCATTTTCTTACCGAGCTCTATTGGATCTCGTGACATGTTTCAAGGACACTAATCTGTACATGAAGCTTTACCTTTCTCAGTGACAGAGGAGTTTTGCTCTGGTAATGCTGAGCCAATGAAAACAAATCTTCAATGTCTTCTGCTTCCAGGAGAGAAGGAGATGTTTCCAACGTTTCTGTAACAAAGAGCGTCTCAAATCAGTCCACTTAAAAAACAGCTGAATGCAGAACAAATCTAAACATGATATCAGGCTAACAAACTGACTGATGATGTCCTCTTTGCTGCCTCCAAATTGTGCAAGGATGGTCTCTCTGGGGGTGAATAAACACATGTTCAGAGCAGAAACGAAGGTGGTAACAATCATATGGCTTCCACTAACAGATACGCACTTGGCATTGAGAAGGATGATGAGCATGAGGAAGAAGATGAAGAAAGGATCAGCCTGTTGGAGGTATGAGTCCCACAAGGCCTGAGTAACTTCAGGCTTGCAGTGACTGGAAAACAGACTGCCCAGCTAAAAGACAAATAAGCAAAACACAGTTGAGATAATGAGACAATGCTACGGAGAGAACAGCATCATTTGACCTGTCTGTCATAAAGTCTTGCCATACCCAGTTGATAGCATAGGAGTCCGGTGTGATCTTTTTGGTGTCCAGAAAGGAGCACAGCTCCGGCTCATGATACTGTAGCAACAGTCTGTAAAGGTGGAAGGGTCGTCCGTTCGGCACACACTCCCTGAAATGAAAACACCAGGCTGATATTAAAGTTTGCCATGTGAGTGAGGATGAAAACACAGCCAGGGTAAGGAGATTTACCTGGGGATGTATTTGTTGATGATGGCGTAGAAACAGTTGTAGAGGTCGCTGCGGGGTAACTTTAGCCTCAGCAGTGGTTTGAGCAAGTGAGGCAAGCTGAGCTCCGGGGTGAAGGTAATGTTGCGGGACTTGCAGTAGAAAGTGATGACCGACTCGACATCAGACACCATTTGACTCCTCTCTTCCTCTGAAACTCCCAGCTGGTCTAAACATGGTAGGCAAGGAGGGAGGTTTAATAACTTTACTTTCAAGCCGGATTAACATGTTTATCCACACGTTGCAGTAGAAAAAAAAAAAAAAGAGACTAGTTCTCTTAATTATTAAAACAGAAAACAAAATCCCTGGAAAACAATATCAGGGTCTTATTTTATCTATAAGAGATTTAATTTTGAGCCTCACTAGATCTGGTGGATGTCAGGAGGTCAGCCTCATGAAAGAACTTTTTCTATGAAGCCTTGATAATCATCTCAGAATGAGACCGTAGGTAAAATTCAGCCAAAAGCTTCCCCACCTCACGCTTTAAAGAAAGCATCTCATTTCCAACAGCTACATGACTGCTTTACAGCAGCACATTATTCAAGAGTAGCATTCAGACATATGGCCTTCACCAGACAATAGTTCCTGTTTTTGACCCCTATTTAAAGGCTAACACTAAATAATAATCATTTGAACAGTGATAACCCGAGCTTTCATTTCAGATTTAGTTTTTCTGCATTTGTCAGATTTTGTTTGAAAACAATAAAAATCCAAAAAGTCAAAAATATTAAGAATGCTAAGAAGCGTCATTCTCTTGCTGTCTTCATGTCACGTATTTTTTACTTATACATAAAATCTACAAGTAAGGAATCTGGCAATGTGCACAGTAGTTTACTCACCAATCAGCTGTTGACTACGATTGTGAATGAGCGTCTGTTCTGGTAAATCGAGCACACCGTCCCATGGAGACAGACTGTCTCCTTTTCCACAGACGTTCAGAGCAATCTGTCACCACAAAACAGATGAGATCCTAAGAGATCAGCCCATGGGTGAAATATAGCATGTAGTAAAGAGGAAAAAAAATATTTATCTCAATTCTTGATATTTCTTTTATACTATCCAATAGCTAGCTTTATTACCACCTGCAAAAGAGTTGGCAATTAAAAAATGCAACAGTTAAAGGATCTGGCATAAGGCAGAGAAACTAAGAAAATATAAAATCATAAAATATTGTTTCGGTAATATCTAACGGATAAAACACTTAACACTTCCTGAGAACTTGTCACCAAACTGTGGTTTTCTTCAAGTTAGACATTAGGACCTTCCTTCAAAAAAGTGATTTTTTTTTTTATGATTTCTCCATAAACTGTATATTTCTACAGACAATTCAGACAATGTAAGACCTGCACAACCATATAAATAAATGGTCATCGATAAAACAAAAGTAAACTAGAACTGCAAGCAGTTATAAAAGGGTTCCAACCCCAAACAAGTCCACTGCCTCTCCCAGCACGCCACGTAAATAAGGAAAGGTCAACACCGTCCGGACAGTTTCCACTCGGTTTACTGATAAAGATTATGATGGTTGAGTTGCTTAATGTATTAAATGATGCCTATGTTCTTAGAATGGCTTTTAGCTTTATTACAAAGTTTAACATTTATTCAAAATGTCAGTGTTTTTGGTTGCTTATTAAATTAACAACAAAACTTGAAAACCCATCTTTTTTTCTGTACTGTTGCTTAAACATACTTCACACAATAAGAAATATGTTAGGAATGCATTCTTAAAAATCACCAAAGTCTGGACTGAAGGTGTGTCAGAAAGGGGTATATAGGTGACATCAATTGAACATGAAATGCTCGTCTATCCTGTCTGTGGCCTAAGAATGGCTGCTATGAATTCAAATTTTAATCTCAACATTTTGTAGGATTTGTTGTGATAATGATCAGAGAGACAAAACAGACTTTTGCTGTTTTTAATTATTCTATTTTAAGAACTTCCATGTTAAATAAGCGTCTTTAAACATTTACAGTGATACTCAAAATAATTTTATATATTTTATTTACATTAGATATGAGATTTTTAAATGAAAGCCACATACAGATGTCTATTTATAATTGTATTAAAAGAATACAGCTCTGGTCCCCAGGAAGTTAAAGGCCGAAGTAAAGCTGGCGTCAGACAGAGTACATGTATAGAGTTTTATTGGAGAAACAAAGAATCTATATACTATATTTTAAAGTCCAACAGGAACTCAAGTTTGCGTATAGTGCCATACAGGTGTTACACCTCTGGATAAAATATGGCATCACAGAAATGACAGTTTACTTAAAATCTTATTGATATGGTGAATAATATTTAACAGGCTTTATTTTTTTTTAAATATATATATTTGAGGAAGTATCATTAGAAATGTTTGAAGACACTTATTTAATGTTGAAGTTCTAAGTTTCCGTTAGTTAGATTGCGAAAACAGTCCGTTATTGAGTCATGCTTTTATTTTGAATTTGGGTCTGTAAACGCAAATGCCTTGTAGCAAAATGAGCCAAGGCTGCTGCCATATTCCGATCTACCGGAAGTACCAAAAATTACACTGTGAAGGCGTTGAATGATAAAACTGAAGTGGTAAAAATCAAGGCAGTAAATGAAAATGGGCAACGTTAAATTTGATAACCTTACAATTTATAACATTAATATTTCCCATGTTATCATTTTAATGACCTCCAAATTCACGGACTCTACTTTTCACAGAGGCGATATTAATCATGTGTTGGTTTTTACAGCACTCAATTTTACCATGTTCTGTATTCCACACCTTCAGTCCATTATAAGTTAATTTTTGTTACTTTGACCCCTCATAAATAAAAGACAACAAAGGGACCAAGGAATGTAAAACAGAAAGATGGAAATAGATGGGCTCAGGGAAATCCATTGGAGAAAAAAATACAACAGAGATATATTCGAGGAGAAAATATATCAGTGTTTAAGAAATAAAAAGAGCATAATAATAATAAAAAAAAGTATAACAATTTTTTGTGAATATATTTTAGAGGAAATAAATATAAAAAAAATAATAAAAAGAGCTAGGAAATATCTATTAGTAAATTCAAATCAGCCATAAACTAAAGAGAAAATGGAGAGATGTAAAAAAAAAACTAAATTTCATGGCTCATTAATTCATTTGTTAAAGTATTTGTTGGATTAATTAAGGCAGGATTACTCCTCCATGCTTACCTTCCACATCTTGGCTCTATGTTCAACTGAATGATCTTGGATCTGCATGATGCTCTCCATCTCACTGTCTGACCCACCAGAGTCCAGAACTTCAGCTAAATCCTGGTCCCTGGGGTGCAACATCACACAGTTAAAAAAAACAGCAAGATGTTTCCTATAATGCTTCTGTGGAGTTCTTCATTAGTCAAAGATAAAGAGAAGGTATCTTACATAACCCTGAATTGCCACATATGTTTTTTGCTAGCAGACACGCTGAGCAGTGTGGGAAACATATATGCTTTTTTCCTGTAAACAACTGAGTTAAATAATTATTCCTCTAAATGCCAGTTCAACATTATTTTTATTTTCTGACCTCGATGTGAATCAAATGGGGATAACATACATTTCTTGTAATTGATCAATCCAATAACAAAGGTGACTATTTACAGCTGTGGATGATAGCTGTTAAGTAATTTGCGATAGCAAAGAAATTTGGGGTCTATAGACTAATTTACAGAGAAATCAGAGTAATAATAATTAGTTATAACATAAGTTTAATTTGGAAAGAAAACACATTTTTAATAAACCTCTACTTGATAATATCTCAAGAAAAAAAGTTTTACATGATTTTTTTGACAGGTTAAAAGCTTTTATAACTTTATAGCAGTCATCATATCATACAGTCCATTAATAACAGTAATCAGAGCGGCTAGGTTAGGTCTGAGATTGCATTTAAGGAAATGCAGCTAGTTACTAGCATCCTGGCTAACAAATACTTATTTTAGACATATCTGTGGCAAAAATAGATTAATTTTAACATGAACCACAGACATCTTTTCCTAAAGAAGCACTTCACTCTTTGCTCTCCATTTTTTAATCATTCCTTTTATGAGAAGTAACTTGGCTAATTGTTATTATATTAGCAGGCTAGCTACCGTCGCCGAAGATGATTCAGATTTACCATTTACCGTCATGAGATCAGCGACACAAAATTACCTTCAGTTATTTCAAAGGAAAAACGAAATAAATGGAGCCAACACCGCTTCCTGACAGCAGAAATGTATCCTCCACACATCTCAACCCGACAACAGATAGACTCACCAGCTGCCCTGAGCTTCCTCCACGGTATCCGCCATTGTTCTGTTGACAGAGACACGTCACGTACCGTCACCACGGCGGCGACGTCACACACAGCTGTCACTAATGAGCTGCTGAGATTAACCCAGGTAAACGAGTTCAACAGAAACCTTAGTAGAACCCAGACAGTAATTATTTTAGGCTTGCATTAAGAACAGCTTTGACTCCATAACATACAACGCTAAAATCAACTTACTTATTATTTTTATTTTTCAACATACATAGAAATTTAACATATCAGTTATTTTTAGTTTGTTAGAACGGGCCAAGCACAAGAGTACTGAATGACTTAGACCAGGGGTGTCCAATTCACAGCTCGGGGGCCGTTTGCGGCCATTGGACAGATTTTGTGCGGCCCAATAGCAATTCAAGAATGGTACATAATTGCCTCAACAAGCAGTTGATATTGGTGGGAACTTTTGTTTTTGTTTTTCAAATTAGACCATAATTTTAACTGACATCTTAAAATGGAAAATGCTAGAAACAAAAGTATTCATCTTTTAATTAATCCCGCTATTTGCTGTTTTTTAATTTTCATAGAAAACAGGACCGCAACTATCCAGCAAATTATACTTTAAAAGCAGACCAGGGCACACCCAAATCTAAGAGTTTTTTTTTTTTTTTTTAAATAAGCCAAAACCCGGTTTATGTTTTAGAGCTAAGATAATTTTTAGAACCCTTTTTTTTTTTTTTTAAATGGCAGTTTGTTTCACTAAAATGTTGCATGGGGTATTTATTGTTGAGCAATTAAAAATAAATAACAAAATTTGGGGTTTTTAATAATAGATTTTTTTACCAGTACCAGTACCAGAGACTGGTGACCCTCTAAAAATGCATTTAATTATTTCACGCTATACAGAGTGAAATAATTAAATGTATTTTTAGATAGATTATTTTTAAACTTATATGTAATAATTTTTATTTCATCATTTAAAAGGTGTATTTATTTTTTTTTAATGGACCTTTATTTAATTGTACATTTCATAAGTTAATGGTATATTTAATTATTCATAATTGCTATATTTATTTATCGGTACATTTAATGGTACACTTATTTATTTAATTGGACATTCACATTAATTTTGTGATATATTTATGTAATTGTGCCACTTTTGGCCCTCCATACTTCTGGGTCCATTAGTTTCTACACCAGCCTTTTCTTTCCGAATATATTTATCAGGCATATATCATTTTTCTGTAATCGAGAGAAGTGTAGGGGCCTTCTTTCAACCAGCTGATTAGCAGTGTGCAGTAACAAATGGGAGAGGGGATCCACTGTTACTCTATACTCCAAATAGCTGAAAACTCCTGTCACTTCAACACTTTAAGAATGTTATGACAGAAAATGTGAGATTTTATATCTTTAACCATTTAAAACCCCTGTATACTTACTTTAATGTCGTCAACCTGCCCGTGCTTGTTTCATTTCAATTCAAAAAATACTTATTCATCCCAAAGGGAAATTAAATGTTGTTGTAGCTCATATTATGCAGGTTTCTTCAAAGAGCCGTTGTAGATGCTGATGGCTCCGGGCGGGAAGGATCTCCTGTAGAGGTCTGTCTTACAGCAGATCTGAAGAAGCCTCTGACTGAAGACACTCTGTTGTTGTAGGACAGTCTCATGAAGAGGATGCTCAGGGTTCTCCATAATGTTCTTCATTTTATGAAGGGTCCTAGTTCATCAATCTGGCCGGTCTACTTAGCTGCTAAATGCAGTCTTGATTTAAGAAATTCAGTCACGCAACTGGGATACCATCTTGAGATATTCTTTTTGTAGAGCAAAACTGTCCTGGTACACGTAGGCAATCATACATTCAACCACTGTCTTTACTTGATAGGCGAGCTCTGCCTTGCGACCCTGCAACGACAATCTCCAGTGCTCATTGGGCGAGAGGGGTACACTGTGGACAGGTCGCCAGTCCATCACATATGTAGGCAACTAGCTTCTCTATATGGTATGCCTCAAATGCCAAAACAGGACAGGTAATAAAAACAAAAATTAAAAAAGCCTGTGCTTGGCCAGTTTTTCTGATTGAAGTATTCCGAGTACCAAAGTTTAGAGATGCTGTACATAAAGAAAAAAAAAAAAATATATATATATATGATTTAACTAGGCAGAAAAAACAAAATAATCCATGATGTACTGTAAATCTTAAATCAGCAGATATGCTGGCCTGACCATCGATTAAATACATCATTTCCAGATTTTAATGATCTTAAGGTTATTTGATTTGTGTTAATCTGTTGTCAAACAAAAGGTAAGAGCAGGTGGGCAATAACTTTAGAAACATTGAGCTAGCATGACACCAGAATTCAATTTGCATCTTATACTACAAAAAAAAAATGTAAATATGTAAAATGGCCTATACTTGTATACAGGTCCTTCTCAAAATATTAGCATATTGTGATAAAGTTCATTATTTTCCATAATGTCATGATGAAAATTTAACATTCATATATTTTAGATTCATTGCACACTAACTGAAATATTTCAGGTCTTTTATTGTCTTAATACGGATGATTTTGGCATACAGCTCATGAAAACCCAAAATTCCTATCTCACAAAATTAGCATATCATTAAAAGGGTCTCTAAACGAGCTATGAACCTAATCATCTGAATCAACGAGTTAACTCTAAACACCTGCAAAAGATTCCTGAGGCCTTTAAAACTCCCAGCCTGGTTCATCACTCAAAACCCCAATCATGGGTAAGACTGCCGACCTGACTGCTGTCCAGAAGGCCACTATTGACACCCTCAAGCAAGAGGGTAAGACACAGAAAGAAATTTCTGAACGAATAGGCTGTTCCCAGAGTGCTGTATCAAGGCACCTCAGTGGGAAGTCTGTGGGAAGGAAAAAGTGTGGCAGAAAACGCTGCACAACAAGAAGAGGTGACCGGACCCTGAGGAAGATTGTGGAAAAGGGCCGATTCCAGACCTTGGGGGACCTGTGGAAGCAGTGGACTGAGTCTGGAGTAGAAACATCCAGAGCCACCGTGCACAGGCGTGTGCAGGAAATGGGCTACAGGTGCCGCATTCCCCAGACCTGGGCTACAGAGAAGCAGCACTGGACTGTTGCTCAGTGGTCCAAAGTACTTTTTTCGGATGAAAGCAAATTCTGCATGTCATTCGGAAATCAAGATGCCAGAGTCTGGAGGAAGACTGGGGAGAAGGAAATGCCAAAATGCCAGAAGTCCAGTGTCAAGTACCCACAGTCAGTGATGGTCTGGGGTGCCGTGTCAGCTGCTGGTGTTGGTCCACTGTGTTTTATCAAAGGCAGGGTCAATGTAGCTAGCTATCAGGAGATTTTGGAGCACTTCATGCTTCCATCTGCTGAAAAGCTTTATGGAGATGAAGATTTCATTTTTCAGCACGACCTGGCACCTGCTCACAGTGCCAAAACCACTGGTAAATGGTTTACTGACCATGGTATCACTGTGCTCAATTGGCCTGCCAACTCTCCTGACCTGAACCCCATAGAGAATCTGTGGGATATTGTGAAGAGAACGTTGAGAGACTCAAGACCCAACACTCTGGATGAGCTAAAGGCCGCTATCGAAGCATCCTGGGCCTCCATAAGACCTCAGCAGTGCCACAGGCTGATTGCCTCCATGCCACGCCGCATTGAAGCAGTCATATCTGCAAAAGGATTCCCGACCAAGTATTGAATGCATAACTGTACATGATTATTTGAAGGTTGACGTTTTTTGTATTAAAAACACTTTTCTTTTATTAGTCGGATGAAATATGCTAATTTTGTGAGATAGGAATTTTGGGTTTTCATGAGCTGTATGCCAAAATCATCCATATTAAGACAATAAAAGACCTGAAATATTTCAGTTAGTGTGCAATGAATCTAAAATATATGAATGTTAAATTTTCATCATGACATTATGGAAAATAATGAACTTTATCACAATATGCTAATATTTTGAGAAGGACCTGTAGTGCTTTATCAAGTGCAAGGACCCTAAAGTGCTTTACACTACAATCAGTCATTCACCTATTCATACACACATTCACACCCAGTGGTAAGCTACACTGTAGCCACAGCTGCCTGGGGCACATCGACAGAAGTGAAGCTGGCATACAATCGGTGCCACAGAGCCCTCTGACCACTATCAGCAGGCAAGGTGGGTCTTACCCAAAGACACAACGAATGAGACGGCCAGGGCGGGGTTTGAACCGGCAACTCACCGATTACAGGCTGAACCCCTTCGGCTGCCACCCCAAAACAAACCCTAAATTATGTTAGGAAAGTTTTCAGAGAACTCCAAAAACAGCACTGAATTCATCCCAAGAATTCTAACTTTATTAGGATTCTCATTATTTCCACTTTGGTCACATGAACATTGATGAACAGTTTTTCTATCAAACAGCCATAATTTGCATTACATCTATTGATTTAGGGTTTTTGACATTGAGCAGTGGCTCTGCCCAGCTGCTACAGCAGCAGTGATTCTGATTCTTCAAGATAACCACTGTGTAAAAATCTACCACTACTGTTTTGGGAAACATTGTGTCTCAGAACTGAAAGGGTCCCAATTAGTTTAGTAAAAAACTAAAAGCTCTCTGTGTATATCAAATTAAACCCATGTTTGGAAGCTATTTGATGAGAGGCAGTTTCTTGATACTGAGCATCAAGAAACTGGGCTGCATGTAGGCTGGGATCCATAAGGCCAGCATTTGGAAAATACTTTTAGAAAATGAGCAGGGAGGGGAGCAAGGCAACCTCTTATGAATTTGGACAAATGTTGGAATCAAACAGAAATCAAAAATAACCATAATAAAAAAACATAAATTACAATTCACTCATGAACTGGAAAACAAGAAAAACTAGAGGCAATTAAAATATACACAGATGGCTAAGTTTGATCAAAGGGGTTTTGCTGACCCTCACTTGTACTTAGATTTTTCTAGTGTTCCAAGACAGCTTGACCATTGCATTTAAATTTATAAAGTGAGCATGCTGCACAAAGTTTATATATGAAAAAAAAAAACAACAAAAAGTCAAACCAAATATTAAAATTGTGACTTAACAGGCCTCTTTAGGGCCAGTATCCATGGGATCAATTCCAGCATTGCAAATACAGACATTTCACAACCGACTATAATTATCATCTTGCATTCAGAACTGAAGATCTATGTTACAAAATGGAAGCAGCTGATAATAAACCCTTCAGATCAGCATGAATAACCAAGTGAACAGTCTGTTAGAACCTCATAGAAGTCTCAGTATTTTCTGTAGATTTAAATGTCAGAAAAACCATACAGTCAGCAATTGGTTCAACAAACGGCACATTTCTGTGTTTTTCTGCGCATTACCTTGAACAGATATACATGGACATACATCTTTGTTTTCCCTCCACCCTTTATTTTGAGTAATGTAAAGATTTCACAATTATATTGGGCTGAATTAAGTGTCAGCAATGGGCTGCGCTGGAAAAACCGCATCCTGACACAGACTATCAGAGACCTGGATTGTAAATAGAAATCCTCCTTTTTCTCTTCAAAACAAACCCCTTAAATGTGATAACACGTGGCATATTCAGAGTTCATTCTTTTCATCATAATATCCAGGATGTCTTTAACAAATCAGATTGATTTCCAACAGTAACACAATTAGGTAAAGACTGAGATTGACATTGAATTAGCAGAGACGTTACAGCGTTGGAGGTTTGAGGCCGTACTTCCGAGCCACCTCTGTCTGGGCGTATGCTGCATCGCACAGAGAATACAAATGGGACATTTCCATCTCCGACTTGGCGAGGTTAATGGCTTTATTGAACATGTCTATCGCCTTGTCCAGGTTGCCCCTGAAAAGATAAATTTCCAGTTACTGAAAACACTTGGAAGTACAAATCTCTTTGATTATTGTTTTGAAAACTAACCTTTGAACTTCAATGGTTCCCATAGTTTCATAGGCAAAGTCACATTTGTTGTCAATCTCAATAGCCTTACTGATGAGATCTAGACCCAAGTCGAGGTCTTGTTTCCACTGAAGCTGCAACAACCTGAATATATATAATGATCAATTACTAAAAGAATTTCAGCAATGAATTATCCGCATGCCAAACAATGAGGAAAACATGCCTACCCTTTGTGAACATATGTAGTAGCATTGTCTGGTTCCAGTTCAATACATTTGTCGTACATCTGATCAGCTTTTCCAAACTGTTGCTGGTCGGTTAAAGCCTGAGAAGAACATGAAATCACAGTCAGGTTGCAGCAAGACATCAATTGTTTTTCTTTTTTCAAAATAGGACGTAATCTGTTTTGCTGAGATTCCAAACGAGCTCTAGTCCATGTTTTAATTAATTTTTTTAATTTTCCCTGTAAATGCTTTGTTTTTGAGCCAACAAGATGATTGTGGTATAAGAATCTTCATTTACTTTGACATCACTACTTCTCCATGTTCTAAACTATTTAATCCTCGTTGGGCTTCTATAAATCTTTCTGTGGCCACAGATGCAGACAGGCATGATGCTGCAGTTAAATGCAATTGCAAAACTACGTAATATGTGTAACTGACAATAACAATCTCATCTTTCATTGTAAGCAGAAAATGTATGTGGTCTTGTCCAACAGCTCCTAAAAAAAAAAGAAAAAGAAAATCATCCAAAAAATTAATTAAAATGCTGTGATGAGGGTAGCCATTTTCTTTTGTTGTTGTTGCCTTTCTGGGTGATTATTTATTTTATAATCAAAACTTCAACGTTCTAGGGCCTGTCCTCACAGGAAATCAGTGCACTGGTCTGCAAGGGCTGTAACGTCTGCCGCTTTATCATCCTTCTGCTCTGCGATCTACATCCGTTGACTCCTCACGATCAACTGACATTCCCAACACAAAGTGTGTGTGTGTCTTGGGAGGTTAAAACAAGTAATATGATACAAAGCAAAGGCTGCAGTGTGCACAGAACAGACACGCCAGACGATCCTCCAGTGTCTGATCTGAGATTAGCAGAACCTGATTCAGAAAATAAGAGCAGGATGGCTCGACAACACTTTATTTGGAAAACCTGACTGAAGACCACAACACAGAGTTCAGCCACATAAAGGAGGCCATCATCACACACTTGTTCAGCATGTTGCTCAGGGGAAAGCTGCTGGTTGTAGGCCACATCCTTTTAACCTGCAAACCCAAGCAGCACATCTGAAAGCTCACATAGGCCATGATCTAGGACAAAGTGACAGGGTAAACTGTTGCATGTTTATTGCCGGACTATACGTCTGATCCAACAACCAACAATGCCTACTCTGTTTGCCCAGATGCATCTTGTAGATACTTACAGGGCTAACAGAGAGACAGCTGTCACTATATAATGCATTTAAGATTTAAAGGTCTAAACAGTGAATAAGATCACCTTAGAAAGGATCAGAATAACAGTGAGAAACATTTTTTACTGACTAAATGGTCAATTTACACAATCTAATAATAGAAAGTTGTAGAACGGAGACACTGTTCAAATGTATTGCTAGATTGAGCAGACATTGCAGAACAGTAGTTTCCTATTAGTATAATGCAGCTATTCATTTTGATGAAGAAAAAAAGTTAATTTCTCAGTTTGAATTTTCAGGCGTCTGGACTCTCTCCTGAGTTATTTCCTCTACGACATTTATGAGGTGTTCAACCAGACTGCGGTGAAGAGTTCCTACAACAATGAGACAACTGATTATTTTGTTACATTATCAGCTAATTTTGGTCAGAGGTCTTCATTTATCACAGGGTAAAAGGACCAATCACAAATGGTCTCATTTAGGAGCTTTGAGAAAGACAACAGTGAGGTTTTTTGGTAATTAGGGGCAACTCTTAAATAGTCAGTTTAGTGTGAATTATGTTGTTTAGGAGTGGTACTTAAATGCACCATCACAGTCTGTTTGCAAGTATATATGGAGAGACGGCTGCCTCTATAACGTTCAATTAGATGGCTACATGTAAAACTGGTGGCAGAGCTACAGGGGTTGGACAATGAAACTGAAACACCTGGTTTTAGACCACAATAATTTATTAGTATGGTGTAGGGCCTCCTTTTGCGGCCAATACAGCGTCAATTCGTCTTGGGAATGACATATACAAGTCCTGCACAGTGGTCAGAGGGATTTTAAGCCATTCTTCTTGCAGGATAGTGGCCAGGTCACTACGTGATACTGGTGGAGGAAAACGTTTCCTGACTCGCTCCTCCAAAACACCCCAAAGTGGCTCAATAATATTTAGATCTGATGACTGTGCAGGCCATGGGAGATGCTCAACTTCACTTTCATGTTCATCAAACCAATCTTTCACCAGTCTTGCTGTGTGTATTGGTGCATTGTCATCCTGATACACGGCACCACCTTCAGGATACAATGTTTGAACCATTGGATGCACATGGTCCTCAAGAATGGTTTGGTAGTCCTTGGCAGTGATGCGTCCATCTAGCACAAGTATTGGACCAAGGGAATGCCATGATATGGCAGCCCAAACCATCACTGATCCTCCCCCATGCTTCACTCTGGGCATGCAACAGTCTCGGTGGTACGCTTCTTTGGGGCTTCTCCACACCGTAACTCTCCCGGATGTGGGGAAAACAGTAAAGGTGGACTCATCAGAGAACAATACATGTTTCACATTGTCCACAGCCCAAGATTTGCGCTCCTTGCACCATTGAAACCGACGTTTGGCATTG
Organism: Girardinichthys multiradiatus; assembly: GCF_021462225.1. Taxonomy (NCBI): domain Eukaryota; kingdom Metazoa; phylum Chordata; class Actinopteri; order Cyprinodontiformes; family Goodeidae; genus Girardinichthys; species Girardinichthys multiradiatus. Next base: position 39,361,271 of record NC_061802.1, on the reverse strand, counting down.
GCATGAGTGACCAAAGGTTTGGCTATAGCAGCCCGGCCGTGTATATTGACCCTGTGGAGCTCCTGACGGACAGTTCTGGTGGAAACAGGAGAGTTGAGGTGCACATTTAATTCTGCCGTGATTTGGGCAGCCGTGGTTTTATGTTTTTTGGATACAATCCGGGTTAGCACCCGGACATCCCTTTCAGACAGCTTCCTCTTGAGTCCACAGTTAATCCTGTTAGATGTGGTTCGTCCTTCTTGGTGGTATGCTGACATTACCCTGGATACTGTGGCTCTTGATACATCACAAAGACTTGCTGTCTTGGTCACAGATGCGCCAGCAAGACGTGCACCAACAATTTGTCCTCTTTTGAACTCTGGTATGTCCCCCATAATGTTGTGTGCATTTCAATATTTTGAGCAAAACTGTGCTCTTACCCTGCTAATTGAACCTTCACACTCTGCTCTTACTGGTGCAATGTGCAATCAATGAAGACTGGCTACCAGGCTGGTCCAATTTAGCCATGAAACCTCCCACACTAAAATGACAGGTGCTTCAGTTTCATTGTCAAACCTCGGTACGTATTACACTGAGAAAATGCAGAGGCAGAAACACAAAACAAATACAAAAGGCCATGCAGAAAATGTTGTGAAATTATAGTATCTATGTTTCATGGATGAAACCTGGGCAATCTACAGGTCCTTCTCAAAATATTAGCATATTGTGATAAAGTTCATTATTTTCCATAATGTCATGATGAAAATTTAACATTCATATATTTTAGATTCATTGCACACTAACTGAAATATTTCAGGTCTTTTATTGTCTTAATACGGATGATTTTGGCATACAGCTCATGAAAACCCAAAATTCCTATCTCACAAAATTAGCATATCATTAAAAGGGTCTCTAAACGAGCTATGAACCTAATCATCTGAATCAACGAGTTAACTCTAAACACCTGCAAAAGATTCCTGAGGCCTTTAAAACTTCCAGCCTGGTTCATCGCTCAAAACCCCAATCATGGGTAAGACTGCCGACCTGACTGCTGTCCAGAAGGCCACTATTGACACCCTCAAGCAAGAGGGTAAGACAGAGAAAGAAATTTCTGAACGAATAGGCTGTTCCCAGAGTGCTGTATCAAGGCACCTCAGTGGGAAGTCTGTGGGAAGGAAAAAGTGTGGCAGAAAACGCTGCACAACGAGAAGAGGTGACCGGACCCTGAGGAAGATTGTGGAAAAGGGCCGATTCCAGACCTTGGGGGACCTGCGGAAGCAGTGGACTGAGTCTGGAGTAGAAACATCCAGGGCCACCGTGCACAGGCGTGTGCAGGAAATGGGCTACAGGTGCCGCATTCCCCAGACCTGGGCTACAGAGAAGCAGCACTGGACTGTTGCTCAGTGGTCCAAAGTACTTTTTTCGGATGAAAGCAAATTCTGCATGTCATTCGGAAATCAAGGTGCCAGAGTCTGGAGGAAGACTGGGGAGAAGGAAATGCCAAAATGCCAGAAGTCCAGTGTCAAGTACCCACAGTCAGTGATGGTCTGGGGTGCCGTGTCAGCTGCTGGTGTTGGTCCACTGTGTTTTATCAAGTGCAGGGTCAATGCAGCTAGCTATCAGGAGATTTTGGAGCACTTCATGCTTCCATCTGCTGAAAAGCTTTATGGAGATGAAGATTTCATTTTTCAGCACAACCTGGCACCTGCTCACAGTACCAAAACCACTGGTAAATGGTTTACTGACCATGGTATCACTGTGCTCAATTGGCCTGCCAACTCTCCTGACCTGAACCCCATAGAGAATCTGTGGGATATTGTGAAGAGAATGTTGAGAGACTCAAGAACCAACACTCTGGATGAGCTAAAGGCCGCTATCGAAGCATCCTGGGCCTCCATAAGACCTCAGCAGTGCCACAGGCTGATTGCCTCCATGCCACGCCGCATTGAAGCAGTCATTTCTGCCAAAGGATTCCCGACCAAGTATTGAGTGCATAACTGTACATGATTATTTGAAGGTTGACGTTTTTTGTATTAAAAACACTTTTCTTTTATTGGTCGGATGAAATATGCTAATTTTGTGAGATAGGAATTTTGGGTTTTCATGAGCTGTATGCCAAAATCATCCGTATTAAGACAATAAAAGACCTGAAATATTTCAGTTAGTGTGCAATGAATCTAAAATATATGAATGTTAAATTTTCATCATTACATTATAGAAAATAATGAACTTTATCACAATATGCTAATTTTTTGAGAAGGACCTGTAATCTTTTACAAACACATCAGTAAATGTTCATATACAGGTCCTTCTCAAAATATTAGTATATTGTGATAAAGTTCATTATTTTCCATAATGTCATGATGAAAATTTAACATTCATATATTTTAGATTCATTGCACACTAACTGAAATATTTCAGGTCTTTTATTGTCTTAATACGGATGATTTTGGCATACAGCTCATGAAAACCCAAAATTCCTATCTCACAAAATTAGCATATTTCATCCGACCAATAAAAGAAAAGTGTTTTTAATACAAAAAACGTCAACCTTCAAATAATCATGTACAGTTATGCACTCAATACTTGGTCGGGAATCCTTTGGCAGAAATGACTGCTTCAATGCGGCGTGGCATGGAGGCAATCAGCTTGTGGCACTGCTGAGGTCTTATGGAGGCCCAGGATGTTTCGATAGCGGCCTTTAGCTCATCCAGAGTGTTGGGTCTTGAGTCTCTCACCGTTCTCTTCACAATATCCCACAGATTCTCTATGGGGTTCAGGTCAGGAGAGTTGGCAGGCCAATTGAGCACAGTGATACCATGGTCAGTAAACCATTTACCAGTGGTTTTGGCACTGTGAGCAGGTGCCAGGTCGTGCTGAAAAATGAAATCTTCATCTCCATAAAGCTTTTCAGCAGATGGAAGCATGAAGTGCTCCAAAATCTCCTGATAGCTAGCTGCATTGACCCTGCCCTTGATAAAACACAGTGGACCAACACCAGCAGCTGACACGGCACCCCAGACCATCACTGACTGTGGGTACTTGACACTGGACTTCTGGCATTTTGGCATTTCCTTCTCCCCAGTCTTCCTCCAGACTCTGGCACCTTGATTTCCGAATGACATGCAGAATTTGCTTTCATCCGAAAAAAGTACTTTGGACCACTGAGCAACAGTCCAGTGCTGCTTCTCTGTAGCCCAGGTCTGGGGAATGCGGCACCTGTAGCCCATTTCCTGCACACGCCTGTGCACGGTGGCTCGGGATGTTTCTACTCCAGACTCAGTCCACTGCTTCCGCAGGTCCCCCAAGGTCTGGAATCGGCCCTTCTCCAAAATCTTCCTCAGGGTCCGGTCACCTCTTCTCGTTGTGCAGCGTTTTCTGCCACACTTTTTGCTTCCCACAGACTTCCCACTGAGGTGCCTTGATACAGCACTCTGGGAACAGCCTATTCGTTCAGAAATTTCTTTCTGTGTCTTACCCTCTTGCTTGAGGGTGTCAATAGTGGCCTTCTGGACAGCAGTCAGGTCGGCAGTCTTACCCATGATTGGGGTTTTGAGTGATAAACCAGGCTGGGAGTTTTAAAGACCTCAGGAATCTTTTGCAGGTGTTTAGAGTTAACTCTTTGATTCAGATGATTAGTTTCATAGCTCGTTTAGAGACCCTTTTAATGATATGCTAATTTTGTGAGATAGGAATTTTGGGTTTTCATGAGCTGTATGCCAAAATCATCCGTATTAAGACAATAAAAGACCTGAAATATTTCAGTTAGTGTGCAATGAATCTAAAATATATGAATGTTAAATTTTCATCATGACATTATGGAAAATAATTAACTTTATCACAATATGCTAATTTTTTGAGAAGGACCTGTATATGCTCTGGTGGGGATGTATGCAATTGAATCTGAATCCATCTATATGATTGAATTGATTAGATTATCAATTTATGGATATAAATTGAGTTCTGTTTATCTTGAAAATTGCTTTGAGATCTGTTGTGTATCGCCACTATATAAGTGAACTGAATCAAAGTCAGATTTATTTGAAAAGCCAGATTCTGTTTGACTTTGCTTTAATCCATTCATCTAAACCCCCAGAACCTTCAAACAAAAGCGGGATTTTTTTCAAAATTAACTCCCAGAAAATACAACCATACCTGAGCATAAAGAGCATAGCCCTCAGCACATTTAGGAAACTTCCGGATTACATCCTCAAAGCCATCCATGGCTGTCTGTACCTGGGATGGGTTGTTTCCAGTGTAAGCTTGTCTGTACTGAAGAACATAAGAGAAGAATTCACAAATAAATAGTCTTTAAATATGTTACACATACTTGTTTGTATGAGGTATGACAGGAGAATCTAAAACCTTCATTTCAATAATAAAACAGCATCAGATGCAAAGATGCTTCTGAGTTCATTGTAATCGATTACTCACAAGGGCGAAGCACTTCTGTGCCTGTGCTAATGCAGAGTCAGGCCTGAGGCGGATGCATTCGTCAAAGTCTTCTACCGCTTCGTCCACCTGGTCCAGCAAGATCTTCAACTGAGAGGAAAGACACAGATCTTGTCAAAAAAGATGCCAAACAACCTCCAACTTCACTTCCTCATCTTACATGATCACATTAACTCTCTCAGCTTTTGCACATAGAGGATTCAGTGGGAAGTGAAGCTGTCTGATTTGATGTACTGAGAAAACTAACGGTGACTTTACTTTGCACAGCTTTTAATCATGCATTTTCCCCTCAACAGTAATCCTTTTTTTTATGCTAAAGTTCTAACTCAGAGGATCTTTATTGCCTGAAATAGCATCTGTTTTCTACTCATCAATAATCCGTTAGGTAAAAGAAGAAAATATTTTATTGTGAAGAATCATGAAACCCAGAGTGGCATTAGACGATGTAGCCAACATCCTCTGGCCTGAACATGTCACAGCACCTTGACTTAGAGTTATCAGTCATGATATTCAGCTGTAACTTAATGTTATTTCCAAAGCAACAAATCATGAAATGTATTAATATGTGAAAGTATTCACACCCTTAAACCTTTTAACATTTTGTCACATTACAACCTTAAGTTATTTTATTGTGATTTTATGTGACAGACCAACACAAAGTTGAAGGAAGGATATACAGGATTTTAAAACTTTCTTTTGATAGATAAAAATCTGAAAAGTGTGGCATACATGTTTCCAGCCCCCTTTCCTCCGATTTCCTGAAACCTCCAGAGCAACCAGTCACCTAATTAGTAAATATTTGAATTTATTAGTTTTCTTTAATAAAACAAATATTTACTAATAGACTTCTCAAGGTTCTTTAAAACTTCACAACTATGCACCCTGTGTTGATCTATCACATAAAATCCCATTAAAGTGCATTCAGGTAGTTGTTCAAGGGGTAGAGAAACTGTTGTAAGCCCTGTTTAATGTATGTATATAATAAATCAGAAAAATAAAGTAATGCGTTGAAGTTCTATTTAAATAAAAAGCAACAGTAAAGCAACTATTCTCTTCACTGCTAACATACTTTAACAGATTTTCTCAATACAGATGAATTTAGATGAAGATAAATGTCATTTACCTTGTTATTGCATCTAAACTGACCTGGTTGTAGAAATCTGAATGGCTAGCGTAGGCTACCTACTGAAACCAGCACCCTTTCAGCTAAACAATGAGGTGTACTGTTTGGGTAATTATATCCACTGCACTCCTTCCTACCTGACCCCTGTGGTGATACACGTCAGGGTTGCGGGTGTCGAGCTCAGCAGCCATGTTGAAATCCTGCGTAGAGAACTGAGGCTTCTGCTGCTGCATGTACATGCTTCCACGCTTTATCAAAGCGTTTGCTCGTAGCTGCGGGAGTGATTAAAGACAGAGAAACCAGCTGTCAGTTGTCACCAGATCAACCAATAAACTAGCTTACATTCTTCTTCTGAGGCACATGCTGCTAAAAAGTACCTGAAACATGTCTGGAGACGATTTGATGGGTCTTATGGATGGCACACAGTGTGAACTTAAAAACATGTGCTTGATACAGTAAAAGAAAAATAGTCTTGACAGTAGCCTGTGTCACACTGTATGCTACACTGGACCAGGCATGAGCCCGGTAACAAAGTAAACCAAGAATTTAACCAGTTCTGAATTAGAACAGAAAGAACTACATATTCCATCATACCATTCCCATCATTAAAATGAACTTGGAACAGATCCAAGAGAAAGAAACGAAACAGCTGGAGTGTTCGTCAGGCAGATGGTGCATGCGCTGCCCGAACCCCACCTGTTGCTGCTCATTGTTGGTCATCTGGCTGAACGATGGCTACTACACCTTTCACTTTTGTTTACAACAAAGACAAGTTTGGCTGTTTGGAAATATTTTCAATCATGAAAACGTCAGTAAATAATGGTCTGGAAACACTGTTAGAATCTGATACCGGTCCTCACCAATACTGGACTGCACAATTTCTTATCACAGCAGAATTGCATTAAAAACATCCGACAGAGATATCAGCCGAACGATTTGATATCTGTTGTTTTTGATTAAGAGTGTCGTAAATAAACAACCACAAACCACAAATTCAGGCTCACAGCCAAAGATTTGGTCTAGAAGAGCTGAAAATGACAGTGTGGACCCAGCTTTCTCATTCCTTAACGAATACTTACAGACAAAATGATGCTTTTCCCTTCTTCATGTCAGCCATTTGTTCCTACATTTGGTTTTACCAACATACACTAAAAGTAATAAGTAAGTATTTCTGTTGAAAACACTGAATGTTTCTACCTTTACATTAGATTCCTGCATGTTGATGACCTGGTCCAAATCAGGCTGGGCAGCAGTAGCATTTCCAATCAGTAGGTAGAAGGTGGCTCTCAGCAGCAGAGCCTCTGCAGTGTATCGGCCTCCTGACTCGATCTCCTTGGTGCATTCACTGATGATTTTGTCGTAGTTCTCCTCATCCATGTACTGTTTCGCCTTTAAGAAGCCAGAGCTGAAAAAATGGATGATAAACTGAATAAAGCTGACGTTTTACTAAGGATGTTTGCGACCTGCCTATCATGCAGTCCTTTTCATTCCAACACTGACCCATGAGGGAATCATAGCTGAATCTGCCAGTTGCACTTCATCTATAACAGACATTCACTCCACATTCAATGTAAGACTTATAAGATTCTTTACAGACCATTAAGATTTAAATTCAAAACAGAAATGAATCATGAAAAATAACCTTATTACTTACTTTTTTAACATATTTAACTTACTCGACTGTCTAAGGAGATTAATCATTAGTCTCTTAAATTAAATTGGTGTTTTTTTTAAATAGGAGTTAGAAAACTTCAATGCCTTCCTGCAGTGTACAGTAAGCATAATTCTTAGCAAAATGTTAAAATCCCTGTTTTAAAGCCAAACCTGGTTAAAAAGACACACATTCCTTTGACAAAGGAGCCTGCAGTGAAAAATAAGAGGTTTATATTTTTATTACCTGAAAAAAACAATGAGCCACTTTTAAAAGCAGAATTATTTTTGCAGGTTCAGGCTTAATGCATGCAGATACATGTTGATGAGCTTTATTGCTTTTCTGCATTATAAGGTCTGTAACCTTGTCACAGTGTAATGAAACCCAAACTCCCCAGGCAAAGCAGCAGATTATGAAACAAACAATTACTACCAGCACATTTCTAATAACAATAAAAAAAACGACATAGCTCAATGTATTTGAAGACTCAAGTTTGAAAATCTCAGTTTATTTAATGTTTTAATAGACGAGGTGATTAAATTTAGGTTTTTTAAACATTGTCAATTAAGTATTTCTTTGTAACATTTCAGCATGCTGATTTGTAGTACCACCCTCCTGATTTTAGGAATAAAAGGTGATATGTATCGAATATGCTGACCTCTCAGTGATTTCAGCTGCTTCCCCCTCCTTGTCCTTGTCTTCATCTTTCTTCTCACCCTTCTGCTGCGGCTGGGAGATGATGTCATCAGTAAAGGAGCTAAAGTACGACTTGATAAACTGAGGAGAAGGCATCATCGGCTCACGATTCTGCAGAGAAAAACAAAATTCATTTACCAATAAAGCGGCCCAGTTTGATACTTAATTAAGATCAACAGAACAAAACTCAATAACTGTAATGTGCATTAAAATTATGTGGTCTGCTCTAGTACCATGACTGTTTAACACATTCACCAATGATGTTCCACCAGCTGCAGTATCTGTTCTTCAAAATTCAACAGCTGTTTTGTCTTAATGGGACTTTCTGCAGATCAGCCTCATGTTTCTAAAGAAATGTCTTAATTCTTCTACGATGTTTTCAAGCTAAAGTGTTAAGGAAAAGATACGACTACGGCTCGTACCATTTTTCATTGGGTTTCCGATAATATGTGGGCAACCAAAACAAAGTAGTTCTCCCACATCACAAACTTAGCATTTTGATTTGAATATCATACAATTCAATGACCCATGTTTTAGCTGCTCTCTGAACATGACATTTGTTTGTCTGCACTGTAGACAGAGCAAATCACATGACATACACACAGTCTCAATACAGTCTCTCTTTTAACAACAGATTGTTAAGGGAAAGTGTAACTAACCAAATAACTAAGGAAGCAAATCGTTACCATATTTCAAATGAAGAAGCATTTCCAGAAATGCTTCTTCATTTTAAGAATGTGGCTGCATTGTTTGACTCATAAATAAAATTAGTTATCAATCATCCTATTTGCTTTTTAATTTTCTTCTTCAAGACTGCTCATTCTTTCACTTAATTAAAATAAAAAATAAAAATACTTTTGAGATTTATTTTTGAAAATGTACCCCAGCAAATAGATCCCAAAATTCAATTTGAAATGTAAAATTTGAAAATGAAAAAGCATTTCCAGAAATGCTTTTTCATTTTAAGAATGTGGCTGCATTATTTGACCCATAAATAAAATTAGTAATCAATCATCCTATTTGCATTTGCATTTTCTTCTTCACGACTGCACATTTTATGCCATAATCAAAAAGAAAACAAAGCAGACATTGCTTTTTCGTTTTCGTGGTCTGCCCGCAAAGTACTGCCCAGAACTCGAAAATGAAAAAGCATTCCGAGCTGCGGGCGCAGCAGAGTGACGTCAGCAGCCGCTCTTCCTCAGCTCCCTGCTGACCGAGCTACCCATCTTGTTCAGTAGGGGGCACTGTGCACGTCTGCATTGCATTACATTGCAAACGTGCCGAGAAATTGATTGAATTGCAGCAGGGCCAAGCTCAATTTGTGGCAGTGGCAGGCAGAACTGGTAGTTCCGGTGGCAAGCTGTGGCAGTTCCGCCACAGCCTGCCACCGAAGCTGCCACCGGAACTGCCACAACCTGCCACACGGTGGCACGGGATTCCGCGAGGATGCCAGAAGGTGCCAGACCGGCCGTAAAAGCTTGCCAATGCGGTTGCCGCTGTTTTTGTGGAAGCTGTTGCTGATTATTGGCAAATTGGACGTCATTATTGTTATAGCCTGTTACCTTTACATAATGATTTCATTATTGATTATTATTTAATAAACAGCTTTGGACCCATAACATAAGGTGATTGTATTTACTTGACATAGAAAATAAATAGCACTATGTTTATGTGTGACGTGTTGAAAGGATGACGATTTCTTGCACAAACAGCCAGTTTATTATAGAGCACGAGCAGCTATTCTGAATCGTCACTCACAGAAAAATATAAATAAATGCTTAAAAACACGCTGGATGTCCCGGGCCATGAGGATGCCACCGGAAGTACCAGTTCTGCCTGCCACTGCCACAAATTGAGCTCGGCCCTGCTGCAATTCAATCGATTTCTCGGCACGTTTGCAATGTAATGCAATGTAGACGTGCACAGTGCCCCCTACTGAACAAGATGGGTAGCTCGGTCAGCAGGGAGCTGAGGAAGAGCGGCTGCTGACGTCACTCTGCTGCGCCCGCAGCTCGGAATGCTTTTTCATTTTCGAGTTCTGGGCAGTACTTTGCGGGCAGACCACAAAAACGAAAAAGCAATGTCTGCTTTGTTTTCTTTTTGATTATGGCATAAAATGTGCAGTCGTGAAGAAGAAAATGCAAATGCAAATAGGATGATTGATTACTAATTATATTTATGGGTCAAATAATGCAGCCACATTCTTAAAATGAAAAAGCATTTCTGGAAATGCTTTTTCATTTTCAAATTTTACATTTCAAATGGAATTTTGGGATCTATTTGCTGGGGTACATTTTCAAAAATAAATCTCAGATGTCTTTTTCTTTTTCATTTTAATTAATTGAAGGAATGAGCAGTCTTGAAGAAGAAAATTAAAATGCAAATAGGATTATTGATAACTAATTTCATTTATGAGTCAAACAATGCAGCCACATTCTTAAAATGAAAAGCATTTCTGAAAATGCTTCTTCATTTGAAATATGGTAACGATTTGCTTCCATAAATAACTACCACAGCTGATAATCCAGTTTTGTAAGGTGTGCACAAAAAAAAAAAAAACAGCAGGGAGGCTTCCTGACGATGTGCCTCAAAGACCCCAGGTGTCTCCAACTCCAGTCCTTGAGAGCCACTGTCCTCTAACTTTTCGATCCATCCCTGCTTCAACACACCTCAGAACAAATGGCTGAATTACTTGACGATGTCATCACGTTCTGCATAAGGTCCAGTAACGAGCCATTCATGACACAGAGGCGTGTTGAGCAAGGATAAGGCTGTATTCACATCAGGAGAGTCCTTAGGTTCGCTTGTGTGGTCCGGACCTAAAGTGGACTTTTTTTTCTCCGTTTGGTGCAGTTTGCTTTCACATTGTACTTTTTGCAAGTGAACTATAACTTGTAAACAAAGCAATATGTGTGACCATCGCAACTTCCAATGGACAGACATTAATAGGGTGGGAGAAACGCTTGCTGCATTTCTGTTCTGCATATTTATGCAGTTATTGTAGCTGCAAAACCACTGGGTGTCAAGAGCAGCTCATTCACATCTTCTACGTTTGATTACCAGTCAAACGTTTTAGACACACTTTCTCATTTAATGGTTCTCTTTATGTTTGTGACTATTTCCAATGTATGTAGATTCTCAGTGAAGGCATCAAAACTGAATGAACACACATGGAATTATGTAGCAAACAAACATTGTAAAAGAACTTTAAACATGTGTTATATTTTAGATTCCTTAAAGTAGCCTCCCTTTGCTGTGATGACTGAAATATTAACCTCTGACCGTCTTTCAATGAACCTCTGGGAAGTTCTTTCAAGACTCTTTGGAAAACCATTCCAGGTGACCACCTCATGAAGCTCATGGAGAGAATGCCAAGAGAGCAAAGCGGTCATCAAAGCTATTTTTAGAAACTAAAATATAAAAGTTTTTAGAGTTATTTCACACTTTTTGTTTACCACATAATCCCATGTGTGTTCATTCACAGTTATGTTGCTGTTGGTGAGAATCTACAATGTAAATAGTCATGAAAATAAAGAGACCCATTAAGTAAGAGTGTGTTTCTAAAACGTTTGACCGGTAGTGTATATTTATCTCTATGTTTCAACATCTAGTTTATACCGCTGAACATTGTCTGGAAATGTGGTGCTGCTGTCGATATTGGAGATGGCTGTGGAGGCATTGTAGAGACAAGAGAACTGGGAAATACCTGCCTTTTGTTGTGAACTTGATTGTTACGCTTTGTGTTTCATGCTGTGCCTGCGTGACTCCACTGCCTTGATTCCCATCGTGCCGAGATTGAAACATTTCTTGCACCGTGCCTCATACACGTTTCCTGGTACTGGTTTCAGCCTTGCAGAAAAATCTGGGTTGGACAACCAATTTTCGTTGAATTTATACTTTTTCCATGCTGTCCAAGATAAACTGACTGCTAGCGCTACATGAACGACGTGCATCTGCTTTGATAGTCCTGGCCGCAACATCATCACTTTTACTGGTTCCGTTATCAGGATCGCGTGACGTTACGTCGAGAGCCATTCGGTAAATCTTAACACATCGTAAATAGGATTTCATGATTGTAATTAGTCTCAAATATAAACAATAATTGGTAACATTTTTAAGACCTCTGAAAGATTGATTTAAGACATTTTAATACCAATTAAGGTCTTATTTTTAGATTGATGAATTCAATGCCTATTAAGAGTTTTTAAGGATCCGCGGGAACCCTGTTTCCTGTGGTTGGGTCAGATTGATGCTGGTTCATATTCACACCTGGAGCGAACTGCACCAGAGTCCAAACAATCGGACCAAGACCCACTTTTTGAGGTGGTCCCGGTCCGATTGTTTGGTCCAGACCAGGGTTCACTATTGTGTATAAGGGGGGAAAAGAACTCTGGCCCATTTAAGGTGGATCAAACGTGGAAGATGTGAATATACTCCAAGTTGGGATATTGATCATTTAAAAATGGCGTGATTTGGACATATTTAAAAAAAAATATGGCTTACATACTATTTCAAATTAAACAAATACCTTGTATTTTTCTCTGGCCTTCTCTCTTCCCAACTGCTTCAGCACCTTGTCAGCAAGCAACATACTCTGCTGGTTCTGAAAGGCCTCGAGAATACACACTGCCGTGACATCTGTACAGGAAAACAAATTGTGTCAGAAGAAGCAGGACCGACTGTCAGCAAGAGTCAAACATTTACAGAAAATGGTTAAAGGACATCTATTCAAAGAAACAAAGTCTCACCCTCTAGGGACTCCTTGTTGTTGTCCAGTTTTTCAAGAGCTTTAGCCCTCCTGAACAAAGCCTTGATGTAGCGTGGGTTCATTTCCACAGCCTGAGAGCAGTCCCGGATCACGTTTTTCCACTTCAACTGAAATAACAGTTTGATCTTGTTACACTTCACTGAATGTTTTTGGCATCCATAATTTCTTTAAACTCCAGTAAGCAGAGTCAAACGTGATGGAGAGTCTTGGTAACTTGAATATCAACAAAACACTGATAACAACAACACTGTGGAAAAGACGTTTTTCCAGCATGTAGTTTTTGGGCTCAGGCGAATCTTCTAACATACTCTAAACATCTCATGAACAATTCCCCATCAAAAAAATAAAACTCTTTTAATAAAGCTTCTGGGTTAGCTAGTGTTTAATTTAGCTGTATGTTTTTCCTCCATTAGGTTGATCATAAACTAGACAAATCTCATGAATAAAATTAGACAAAACGCTCATGTTGGTGCTGACCTGCTGTTCATAAGCTGCTGCTCTGTTCTGGTAAAACGTTGACAAATCCGACTTCTGCTCTTTGGGACACAGATCAATGGCCTCTGTGTAGCACTGGATAGCCTTGTCATACTTCCCAGCCTTAAAATACTTGTTGCCTTTATTCTTAGCAGCTTGGGCTCGGTCCAGAGGGCTCTGAATGAAATGTGGACAAAATAAATTTGTTAGTTTAATGAAAAACATCAGGGATGAGAGTCGGATCTGAAGAGTCAGTGATACATGAATTTCTGTTACAGATCAATTAGAGAACCCTCACGCTTTACACAAGGGCCACAATGCATTGTGCTCACTACCCTGCTACAACAAAAAACAAACAGCTGTTAAGCTACAGCTTTTATTTTTCTGCGCCGTATAGGAAAAAAACTGAATTTCTAATTTTATGACACATTTCCCAGTGAAGTCCGTCTCAGATGGCAGCATCTTACAGATTTAAGGACACAGAGATAGTTAAGTGAGTGACAATCTTGCTTTCTATGAGCACAATTAAGACACAAAAATAAAAGATGAATATCGGCAGCAAACTCAAATAAAAGTAAAGACCAGGAAAACAATGCGACTGCCTCACTCAAGTGTTCTTTCTTCCTATTATCTGAGGGCATGACCAACGTGCACCTCCTCCTTTCCAACTGGAAGAAGAGCTTTGTTCCATTTCAGTTTTAAATGGGAACAATAGACCTTATACAGTGAACTGATTGGCTGGTACAAACTTGGAGCAAACTACACATTTTTGGTAAGAATATATCCCATTAACTAAAGGTTGAACATTATCCATCTAAGCAATTTCAAACAAAATGCTCTCATGCATGAAGTGTGGTACCTATATTTATTGATGAGGGATTCATTTCTGCTCAAAATAAGTACTTTATAGGCATATATTTTTTAAAGCATTTAAGAGAAGTCATATCCCTGGAATGGGTGAGATGGGCCTAAAATGTTATCAAGATAATTTGTGGTATTTATGGGATTTTATAAAAGTGGCAAGAAAAATGAGTTCAGAATTCATCACAGTCTTTTTTTGGCCAAAAATCTATTAGGGTTTCACAAACACTGCTCCTAAAATGAAATCCAGCCACCACCAAATAGACTGCTATATGAAACGATTCCATTCAGTAGTGCCACTGTGCAGCTAAAAAGCCCACAAGGAATGCATTAAATCGCATTGAAACAGAAAGCCAGCATTTGTTGATGTTCTCGTAAATATAAATATGATAACTGCCCACCTCCACTATTAAGGATAAAACTATTACCAGTTGTAATGATTACAATGCTCAGACTCCTGCTGGTGTGTGTCTCACAAATGAAATTACCATTAAAACCATATTAACTTGCTTCACTGATAAAATCTCCATGGTTGTTTATTGTCTATCAAGCTCGACATCAGTGGTCAAAGTAAAGAGTTGATATTTTAACCAACCAGGGGCACTAAGCATTCAACTTTGTTGTATTTTGGACTTTGTTACTGCCGGAGGAAAGCTTGCTGGAGACATTTTTTTCTTTTCGTCTTCCCTTCATCGACAGGGAAAGTAGTCTTCTGTCTCTTTAACTCATTGGAAGCATGCCAGATTTCTTGGAAAATGACTATATTACCCAACAGTCCCTGTATATTCCACAGGGAAGCCAAAATAATAATATGAAGCAGTCAAGTGTTTGTTTTGTCCAAAGTGTCAAAATATCAAATAAGCTGAAACACAGCCTTCTTCAAACCGTTCTAATTAGAGCCTTAGGGGACAATATTGCTCTTTGAAAATCAAATTGTATATTTTGAAGCTAATAAAATCTCTTTATTGTCCACTGTGCTCTTAAAAAACACAACAGTCTGTTAAAATCAGAGTGTTGGAAAGAATAATTGTTAATGGACTTATCAGCTGTTGGACAGAACCTCGCTGACTATCTGGTCATGTTCTGTTGATAGACATCAACTGATTCAATTTAAAGTGTCTCTGTTAAAAGTCTAGCTTCTATACAATCTATTCTCTTGACACACCAACCTGTGTTAAATGTCAGAGAGCACTCTGTCCCACATGTTCTGGCTTTGTCCCTCTCTTTGGACTTTGGTTGAAAAAAGGGTTTACTGGTACTCTAAAGACAATGGAAGAACTTTTTATCCTTAAGCTATACTTGCCATTTTTAGTTGATCACAGCCCATCTGCCAAACACCTCCAACAGTTGGGACTATTGTCTCAAAAAGACTTATATTACAAATATGGAAAGTGAACATGATTTAGGTTCTTCAAATGGAAAAATTAATATTTATTCAAATTGACAGTGTAAATTGATGAAGATCTGGGGCTCTTTCCTTAAAATAGCAGGCACTGGAAGTCAATTGATAATTCTTTATTTTTATCCTCTTCTATTTTTATTTATACTCTAAGAAGGTCCAAGTCAGGATTTGCTTGCCGTTTGTAAATAAGCGTGAGTAATTGTCTGTTGTAGTGTATAAAAAGCTAAAGTAATGAAGTAGTCTAAATGATGGATGCGTTGTGTGGCCCGACTGCAGACTATTTTGCTAATCTAGACTCAGTTTTATCGTAAAACTACATTTTATACTCAAGAACTGATGCAAAACAGAAGACATTTTGTGTATGACGCAGGGATAGGCAATACATGACTAATACGATGAAAAATATTACCACTAGTACTAGTAGTAATAATAATGCTAGTAAAGTTCAGGGGACAATGAAACTGAATGATAAAAGCTCCACTCCACTTTTGGATTTCAACACATTTTAACAAAAGTGATGAATCTGGACACAATCAGGATACAATCTGTTCATTCTGTTATATCCCCTCCCTACTATGCACTTCACAACAGGTGGGATTACACACCCTCTGCATTAGAATATTGTCTCTATTTCACTGTAACATTACTGGATGAATAATAGATTGCTCAGTTAGTTCAACTGCGCTGTAAAATATGACATACAGGCTATGCTTAAATTCAGTATAACAGTAAAGCTACTTTTTACTTGACAACCATCCCCGCCCACCTTGAACTCCCTGACCCCGGTGTTAGCCGGCTAGCATGCAACTTATGCAACATTAAACAGCTAATATTTAACATGGGATACAATCTGCTCCTGTTCATTATAAGGGTTTAATATATTGGAGGTATATAACTGATTTCATACAACCAATTTGACCTAGCTACACTGACAAGGTTAGCCTGACAGACAGCTAGTTAGCGCAGGTTAATCCATCGCACGAAGCCGCTGAGTGTCGGCCTTGCCTTCCTGAAGGTAGTTGTCGCTGACAGCGGCTCTGCCGTCAGGTGTCCTTGAACGGACTGAAACAAAATGACGCGGGCTGACAGAAGCAAGAGCGAACGGCAACGGTGTAAATTGTGTCAATGTGAGCGGAATTAGGATAAACCAAAGAGCAGGGAATACTCCTCCCCGGGATACAGTACCATGTTCTCATCCTCCCGGTTGGTGCGAGGTGCGCCGTCTTGGCCCTGGACAGGACTGGCGCTGCCTTCTGGAGTCTTCCGCTCCCCGGTGCCTTTTTTTTGCTTCGTCCTGCTACGGTTCCAAAGGTAAACCGCTCCAACACCGAGCACGATAGGAGTCCCGACTAACAGTGCTAGCTGCCAGCGGGGTAGTCCGCTCCCGGACTGGGGCTCTACTGGCTTAGAGGCCGCCATGATCCACTCCAAACTTAGCAATGTTAGCCAGTCGCTACCACCAGCATACAGCTCCTCTTTGGCTGATAGTACTACAGCAGGCTACGCACTGTAAAATATAACACTGCCCCCCACAGGCAAGGCGGTGCAACTCATGGTTCATGGGTTTAAAAACGGGTGGGCTAAAACAAACAATAAACAAACAATATCAGCCAGACATCATGTTTGTTTCTTTTATTTAAAGTTCTGCCCATATAGGAGGAAGCTAGAATCAAACTTACAACCTTCTGACTGCAAGAAGACTTCTCTACCCACAGTATGGCAGAAATACTAGGACATCAATAATATTGGAAGTCACCTTTATAATATTCACAATTTGGATGATAAAAACCTAATATGGTGGAGGAATCAGAGAGAATAAACTGGCATTACTCAACTTGGAATAGGACACACAGAATCAAACAACACTTCATAAAATATGCAAACACTGAAAAAGGTTACGATGATACTGAAAACAGTCAGAAACAGTCAAATGTGTATTTCTAAAATATAAAGTCTTCTGTTTTGTTGAGGAGGAATCTAGTCCACTCCTCTTTGCAGAATAATTTTAATTGAACCACGTTGTAAAGTTTTCAAGGATTAATGTTTAAGGCCATGCCAGAAGCATGTCATTCAGAGTTAGGTCAGGCCTTTGACAAATACACTCCAAAACCTTCTTGTTGTATTTGTTTTCAGCCATTCAGAGGCGTACGTCTTGGTGGGCCTGCGATGATTGTCTTGTTCCAAAACCCAAGAGCTTAAGGTTGAGAACCAGTGTTAGTTTCATACCAAATGTATGACTTTGTTTCTCTTTTGTTTTTATATTTCTTTTGATCAGGGGAGGATGTGTCATTTTCTTTTATCTTGTTTGACAACTATGTCATGTTGTCAGACAGTTTCTATTTAAGTCTTTATCTTGGTTTACATGTCTGGTGTGTTCTACAGGCCAGCATGTAGCTGGTAAAATTTAACACTGATTTCCAAAAACAAATATTACTCACAGTTAATTCTTCTTTAACATGGGAGTGATTACTTTTCCCAATAGAGCAAGGTTGCTTTGGATAGCTGTTTCCTTTAATACATGAAATAATCATTTTTAAACTGCTTTTTGTATTTGTTGAGGTTATCTTTGATACTAAAACTTGTTTGATACTTTAAAACATTTAAGTTTGACAAAAAAAGCAATAACCAATTCAATCTGTAAGGGGGCAAATACTTTTTTACAGCACTGTATTTGTGGTCAAGTTGATTATGTATATCAGTTTGAGATTGGTCATGGAACAAGTTAAATAAAAACACAGTTTAATAAAATAGTTTTTAAAACAACATGTCATTGCATGATTCTGAACTATTTGATCAATTCATTTTCTTATATTTCAGCAGTTGACCATAGAAATTTAATTCAAACTGTATGTAAATCACCTGAACTTGTGGACTCTTCCTCACTATTTTGATTGTATGAAACAGCTTGGTAGCCGTGTTTGCCTCTGGACCAGCAGTCCAGCAGAAACATCCTGAACCTTTTGCAATCTGTGACCATGTTTGTTGATCTCTGAATAAGTTTACTTTATTAAATATAAAAAAAAACTCAATACAGTAACTGTTCATCAAGTGTTAGAAGTATATTCAACGGCCTGATACGTTCACTGTAGAAGGTTAAATAGGAGTTCGTTTTGGCTTCAATATTAGAGTATACAGCTTCAGTTTGACTGTAGCCACTAGATGGCGGTGTTGCTGGGTTTGCGTCAATGTCTGGATTGCTCAGAAGCCAATTGAAATCAGTAGAAAATGCTTTATGTACAGTTTTCCTGCACATTAAATGCTGCACATAATGATTTAAAACATTCATGTAAAACTATTATTGTTAAATTCTAATTAAAACACAGAACTGCAGTTGTAGTTTGGTTTATTTTCATCATTAAAAATAGCAGTTTTTTGTTTTGATGTTTGTTAAATGTATCTTAAGAGCTGTTACTGTCACTGTCTGTTTTAGTTTTTCCTCAGTGTCATTTCTGAGTTTAGAGAGTCTGTCAGGTCACAACTGGAGCTTGAAAACTCAATATTAGCCCAAGGCCACCCCCTTCAGAGAACAGCTCTGAACCCTTTTCAAAATCAGCTGCACTTGGCTAAGTTTGTTTGGTGGAGCTTTGTAGGGTTCTTCACATTACATACCTCTGCTAAAGGACTCCAATACTCCCTCCTCTTCCCTAAGACTCAGGTCTTTACATGAAGATACTGTGGATAAAAGCCTCTTTTATATGTGTTTGAGAGTCTGTGTTTAGATGTCTGAGGTTGTCTCAGCTCAGAGGCAATTTGTTTTGGGTTATTTAGGTTTGGAAATATCTGCATGAGCAGTTTAGATTTTCCGAGGTAGATTAATGTTACTCTCATCGTAAAGTGAAAGAAATTCCACCTTCTTATCTTTTTCTACTTCCGATTTAAACCAGAAATAATGAGGCATTCACTGGAAGTAGGAAGTCAAAGATTCTTCACTGTTATTGGCAAATTGTCATCAGTAGTTATATATCTCAATCAACGTCAGATAGAAATGATCTAAATTTTTGTTTAACATTAGTGTACTACTTATAAAATCTAACATACTAATGTTGTTTGTTTTTTTTCAAACTTAAAGTTGTCATAAATCGATGCTAATTTTGTTATTAGCTCATATAAGCCTGTAAAATCTTAAAGGAAATAAACTCAGAGCAGTGAAATGAAAACTGTAGTTTGATGGACGTGAAAAACTTCATAAGCACCATATAAATCAGCGTTAGACAGTGTATTCTGAAGAGATACCATCCCTGTTTGTCCTGTATGACAAAGGTAGCCCCGGGCTCTCCATATGCTGTGGGAGACAGAGATCCCAGCACTCCATAATTATTGACAAGTTTGATGCAGTCCGCGAGTGGAAAGTATGGGCAAATTGGTGTTTCAGCTGTTTACCCGCAGGCCTGCCACTGTAATGGAAAGATTACAGGCAGAGGCCACATCAGCCACCCACTGAAAAAAACTAGCTGTTGCTCAGTGACTCCCCTGTTTGTCTCTGGCATCTTCTCTTTTTATGTCTCTGTGAGCCACCGTAAATAGATTACAGAGGATTCACTTATTTAAAGACTTGAGCAAAAAGCTCTGCTGTTTATTTTTGGATTATCCAGGAATACCACAGGAACAACAACAAAAGCGCTCAGAGGCACTAGTGGCATCTAATAGATTCTACCTTTGCCCTGTGGGACAGTTGTGTGTGTGGCAGAGCTGCCAGGCAGTTAGAGTCTTAGTGGGTCAGCTGAGCGTGGTCTTTGCTTTCTGCACCACTGAGCTGGGATCTCATTTGAATCTGTCCTGCTGGGTTTGCTGAGCCAAGAGGCTGTGTGTGTACAGCCACTGATCATGTCCCTCAGACTCCTTCCTGCTATCGTTATGGAAAACGATGAGGATGATGATGGGAACTTTACCAAATGGATGAGTAGTTACTGGGGTCACGGAACAGACGCCGGACATTCCAGAGAGAGAAAACGCAGCTTCAGACGGCCTACGAAAGCACAGATTAATCGTAGAGCATCACTCCCTACTGTGGTAAGGACCGGGTGAATACTTAGAGAGCAGCATAATGCTCACAGAAATACAGGTTTTTCAAGCTGTGCTATTTTATTACAGCAAGATGTGACTTTTATTCAGTCAAATGTAAGCATGTTTACGCTCCTCCCTCACATCTTTATACTTTATATATTAATCTGCCATGATTGGAAATAAATGATGATGGAAATAAAAATATCCTGATGTAGACTTTGCCTGACAAATTTTATATCAGTTGCATAAAATACACTGCTCAAAGATTAAGGGAACACTGTTTAATCGGTTAGTATAAAATCAGTTTAACTCCTGGAATATTAATCTGGTCAGTTCAGTAGTAGAGAGGGTTCACTCTGAGCTCATGTGACAGATGTGAAGGGTTCTGAAGAAGCTGTGGTGAACGTTATGCTGCCTGCAACATTGTTCAGTGTTAGTCTGGGAGGCAAATCCATGAAGGAACACACAGACCCGTATAGGATAAATGATGGCACCCTGACTGCCAATAGGTATCGGAATGAAATCCTTAGACCTGTCCAGGAGCTCAATGATGCCCTGGTAAAAATCTGGGAGGAGATACCTCAGGACACTATCCGTCATCTCTTAAGGAGCATGCCCCGACGTTGCCAAGCATGCATACAAGCACATGGGGGCCTCACAAACTACTGAGTACCATTTGAGTTTCTGTAATGACATTTTGGATAATTTGACTAGCTGCAGCATCAGTTTTTCTGTTTATATTTCTCCGTGACCTTAAGATGAGGCCCTCTGTGAGTTCATAATTTTCAACAAATGATGTGGAATCCTTTTGTTCTTATCACATTACCCATCAATATCCAGCATGATTTTTCAGTGTTGGTTGGTGTGTGTTTTTAAGGTGTTCCTTTCATCTTTTTGAGCAGTGAAGTAGATAGGCTTCCGAGTACACTTCAGCAGACAAGAGATCGTGAATGGCTGAGAGGGTCATTAGAGTTAAGGATGTGTTTGTACCACTGTGACTGAAAACAAAACCACGAGACTGAAAATGGCTGCAACCTGTGTTCTCTTTGTACTCAAAGGTCAGATTTTTCAAGTTTCTGGTCATACAAACATCAACAACGCCCCCTGCAGCCCAACTAAGTATCCAGTATAGCTGCGTGCATACAATATATACAGGTCCTTCTCAAATAATTAGCATATCGTGATAAAGTTCATTATTTTCTATAATGTAATGATGAAAATTTAATATTCATATATTTTAGATTCATTGCACACTAACTGAAATATTTCAGGTCTTTTATTGTCTTAATATGGATGATTTTGGCATACAGCTCATGAAAACCCAAAATTCCTATCTCACAAAATTAGCATATTTCATCCGACCAATAAAAGAAAAGTGTTTTTAATACAAAAAACGTCAACCTTCAAATAATCATGTACAGTTATGCAGGTAGGTACCTTGGTCTTTCTCTAAATGCTTATCCATTAACTCCTTCATTGTAACACTCTCCTGCTGTAACTTGTTTAATTTTCTGTGCATCTTTTTGTTGTGATCCAGTACATTTTTAATCATGACTGAACACATAATTAAGATTTAAATCTAGTCTGTTCAATAAAAGCTAAATAATCAATTCATAAGTGCATGTGCCTTATTCTATACTAGAATATCTTTGAATCTGCCTTGGCCAGAGAAGGTGATTCCAGATCGGTAAGAGCTCCTAAATATCGAGCTGTCTGTCTCGAGCATGCCCACTGGCTACAGAAGTGCACCTGTCCCCCGAGACACATTCAAGCATGCTTAGTACCAACATCTCTGCCTACTCTGCTCACTCATAACGTAACATAACACTATACAGGTCCTTCTCAAATAATTAGCATATTGTGATAAAGTTCATTATTTTCCATAATGTCATGATGAAAATGTAACATTCATATATTTTAGATTCATTGCACACTAACTGAAATATTTCAGGTCTTTTATTGTCTTAATACGGATGATTTTGGCATACAGCTCATGAAAACCCAAAATTCCTATCTCACAAAATTAGCATATTTCATCCGACCAATAAAAGAAAAGTGTTTTTAATACAAAAAACGTCAACCTTCAAATAATCATGTACAGTTATGCACTCAATACTTGGTCGGGAATCCTTTGGCAGAAATGACTGCTTCAATGCGGCGTGGCATGGAGGCAATCAGCCTGTGGCACTGCTGAGGTCTTATGGAGGCCCAGGATGCTTCGATAGCGGCCTTTAGCTCATCCAGAGTATTGGGTCTTGAGTCTCTCAACGTTCTCTTCACAATATCCCACAGATTCTCTATGGGGTTCAGGTCAGGAGAGTTGGCAGGCCAATTGAGCACAGTGATACCATGGTCAGTAAACCATTTACCAATGGTTTTGGCACTGTGAGCAGGTGCCAGGTCGTGCTGAAAAATGAAATCTTCATCTCCATAAAGCTTTTCAGCAGATGGAAGCATGAAGTGCTCCAAAATCTCCTGATAGCTAGCTGCATTGACCCTGCCCTTGATAAAACACAGTGGACCAACACCAGCAGCTGACACGGCACCCCAGACCATCACTGACTGTGGGTACTTGACACTGGACTTCTGGCATTTTGGCATTTCCTTCTC
Source organism: Girardinichthys multiradiatus (assembly GCF_021462225.1). Classification (NCBI taxonomy): domain Eukaryota; kingdom Metazoa; phylum Chordata; class Actinopteri; order Cyprinodontiformes; family Goodeidae; genus Girardinichthys; species Girardinichthys multiradiatus. The sequence goes on along the minus strand of NC_061802.1, from coordinate 39,338,251 downwards.
CCCAGTCTTCCTCCAGACTCTGGCACCTTGATTTCCGAATGACATGCAGAATTTGCTTTCATCCGAAAAAAGTACTTTGGACCACTGAGCAACAGTCCAGTGCTGCTTCTCTGTAGCCCAGGTCTGGGGAATGCGGCACCTGTAGCCCATTTCCTGCACACGCCTGTGCACGGTGGCTCTGGATGTTTCTACTCCAGACTCAGTCCACTGCTTCCGCAGGTCCCCCAAGGTCTGGAATCGGCCCTTCTCCACAATCTTCCTCAGGGTACGGTCACCTCTTCTCGTTGTGCAGCGTTTTCTGCCACACGTTTTCCTTCCCACAGACTTCCCACTGAGGTGCCTTGATACAGCACTCTGGGAACAGCCTATTCGTTCAGAAATGTCTTTCTGTGTCTTACCCTCTTGCTTGAGGGTGTCAATAGTGGCCTTCTGGACAGCAGTCAGGTCGGCAGTCTTACCCATGATTGGGGTTTTGAGTGATGAACCAGGCTGGGAGTTTTAAAGGCCTCAGGAATCTTTTGCAGGTGTTTAGAGTTAACTCGTTGATTCAGATGATTAGGTTCATAGCTCGTTTAGAGACCCTTTTAATGATATGCTAATTTTGTGAGATAGGAATTTTGGGTTTTCATGAGCTGTATGCCAAAATCATCCATATTAAGACAATAAAAGACCTGAAATATTTCAGTTAGTGTGCAATGAATCTAAAATATATGAATGTAAAATTTTCATCATGACATTATGGAAAATAATGAACTTTATCACAATATGCTAATTTTTTGAGAAGGACCTGTAATGTAGTAAAAGTTGTAGGTATAAACTATAAACTCAGCACTTCTGATTGTTTGATGCTCTTTTCGGTGGCACACATGGTGCTGTAAAATATCTACATGTGTACTTGCATGCTATTAGTTACACAAAGATATTTAAGACGTGCTGATGCTTTACAGATGTTGTGATTATGAATATATTATTTAATATTTAATATTAATACTTTAATATTTTATTAAATAATATTTTGGTCTGTTAAGGGTTGTCCTATGAATACCAGCCCAGTAAGGTGATGGTATTAGGACAAAATAGAAAGATGTGAGACGAGCTCTGACATTATTGAACAGCATAAACTCTGCACACATGGAATTAATTCACACAATTTCTTAAAATACAAAAATGTATTAACAAAAATAAGTCAACTCAAAGTCAAACATATTTCAATCAACAAACTCTTCACTATGCTACAACAATCCAACTAAACTACCAAGCAGAATTAAAGAATAAGGAAGACTAATGGACTATGTACAATATAAACAAGTTGATTAAAGATGGTTAAAACCATGACCAACAGAGTGATGCAACATTACCATGCAATGTTTATGTTTGAGAACCAAGGAATATCTTGAAGAATCTGGAATTGAAGTTAAGTTAGTCTTGGAACCAACTTAAGCAATAATCAGCAAACGTTTAGACAACCATTCACAATGCAAGATCAGATCAAATATTATTTTAATAAAATATTTCAAAGAATGATTTGCTGAATAACACCAACCTTCTGGATGACCAATTCTCAATGGTGTTTAATTAGCTGCCTTTATTTATTAAAATAAATGAAGAACCGAAATAATAATATAACAAACGGACCTGGAAGAGGTCAGTTTGTTGCAAAAGCAGGGTTTTTATTCAGACAGTGACGTCACGGGAAGTCTGCTGTTATTCCCTGTTTCTGGCTGTGCCGGAAGGTTAATGCGATTTATTTAGAAAGTTCCAGAAAGGTTTGTACTGGCCTTTTGTTTGTACCCATGGCTGTGGTCCCAACACAGAGCAATGTCAGCATATCAGAAAAAACTGATATGCTTTCACTTCAGGGAACCATCTCACCAAAAGGAAGAGTGGATAACATCAGACCTAACAGCACCATGTGGGTTCTGTCAAGAGGAAGACTCTGTAGAACATGATGATCTATTTTGTCAAAGCTTCAGCAGTTAAATAGAATGTTTAAAAAGAGAAGTTTTAATGCTTAAAGATAAAGAACTATGTTAAAAATCTGAGCTTGGAAAGGATGCTAAGGAGTTTTGATTTATGAGAGAGGGGGGTTAATTCTGGCTTACACTGTATGATGGTAATGGACCATTATATTAATTGGTACCTGCCATAAAAGGAGTAATAGAAGAAGAAATGCATCAGCTATTCATTTCCTAGTTAATACTACTTTAAAGTTTTCTCTGATCTCTAACCTACTGATTTTCATTTTAACCGATTCCAATTTTTTCCTGTCTATTAATGACTAGGAAAAAATCAGCTGTTTCAGTACTTGACCCGCCGATCCATGATCAGAATCAATCAGAGTCAATCAAGGGAAAATGTATCTAATTGTCGGTTGATTAATTGGTGCAACTCGTAATAAAATAATAATAAGCCTATTTTAATTCCTATGCTTGTCATTAGTCAATCCGTACTTTGGTGAATGCATGAACCATTTTAATGTGCATGTCTACAAATGTGTAAGACATCTCTCTCAACACTGTTTCCCAGTCCAGACAAACAGAATTTGCATGATTAAATCATTTTGTTTTACTTGATATATCAGATGAGCTATATTAAACGCGATTTTACACAAATAAGAAGCTGCTGTGTGTAATCTGACACATTCAGGGTCCAAATTTGAAATGCGACATTTAGGGTAATCACGTTTGATATATGAATCCTACTTAGTCAGCACATTGCTTACTTATAAAATTAGGTTTTATTTGAACTTTTTTAAGGTTTTTATCTTAATGTAAAACTATATGGCATATGTTATAAAAATGCAAAACAAGGATTACTGTAAAATTATTAGTCCATTTATTTGTATTTAATGGTAATATATATTTTGAAGGGGTGGCTGGTTGGAGCTTTCTCTTGCAGTTGTTGTGAAAGATGCTTTTTCACCTGTCTACACATTGACATCGAATCAACATGTCTAAGACTGTGAGGTGTGGATGTCTTGTTTCACTTGGTCTCACATACATTTCATCCATTCCTGTAAACATATCCAACATGACCCAGCTATTAATCGAAACGTAATGTAATGCAGCCTAATGATGAAATGCAGCATTGTTTTCAACTGTTTAGGACTTTTAAAGCTGAGCAGAAACACACAAAGAAACCCAAGGAAGTATCTAACAGAAAATAACTTTAGCTGTATAAAGAACACCAAAACACCAAAGAACGAACTAATAAAGAAGAAAACCTAACAAAATGAGCACACAGAAATACACTTAAAAACAAGACCTTAAGAACAAAATAAACAGCAAAAAAATGATTAAAATACATGCACAAAAGAAAATCAAGAGCCAAACACTTTAGAATCATGACAGAACCTCCCCTCGATGGTGTATACCAAACACAATCAGAGTCTATGAATTACAAAAATAGAAAATCAACCTGAACAGGGCGGGCGGATGGGGCCTCGGAACGAGGGTAAGAAACAGAAACAAAACCGGGGTTAATGAGAGACTGGAGCCTATGCCTGCAGAGCAGCTTGTAAGTCAGGAGAACCATCAACGAAGCTCTGGAGAATGGCGTGAAAGCTGGAAGATCCCTCCACTAAGCTCGGAACCAGGAACACGACGCGGAGAACTCTGGAACAGGAATGTGTTGCAGTTTTTCCTCGAACCCCTCAGAGAATTGGCTATATTCTTCTGTCATGTTTCAGTTAGGAAGGACAGAACTGAAACCAGGTTGAGTGCTTTAATGACATAAATAAAGAAAACGTAGAATGTCGGCACGGTAGAAACAGGACATAAACTGGCATGGCAGAAACAGGCAGAGAAGCAGAGCGACAGAAAACATGCAGTCAACAGAGAATCCAGCAAAGGACAATAAAAATCAGTGAGTATATATACTGAGGCAGGGGAGGAGAAATGACAGGAGATCCAGAAGATCAATCAGAGGAGATGTGGAGCAGCTGTGGCAGAGAGTTCATGTCCTGTTTCTTCCGTGCCAACATTGTACGTTTATTTTTTATCATTAAAGCACTCAGTTTGATCTCATTTCTGTTCTACATTTGAGTCCTTCCTAACTGAAACATGACAATTTCTGGATTATCTGGAACTGCCATGCCCAGTCATGAACCATAGGTAGTTAATGGACACATTCTGGTGGACTCTAAATACTAATTATTATTAAATCATAAATGCAATCACAATAACTGTATGTGGGAGAGATGGGCCCAGAGTCTTCATGGCCAATATGGATTTTCACTTTTGTTTGAGGTCTGATCTGCTGATTTAGGCTTTGACTAATTCCAATTTTTTTTTTAATCTTAAACACCAATAATACATAATAGAGAGGAAAAAAAGTGTGTGGTTTTTTTTGATGGAGGTAATTTTGAATAAACATTTAGCAACATTTGTTAATTAAACGATTCCCTTTTATGCATCAAACAGTGTGCTCCTAACCTTTAGTTTTAAAACCAAAGTTCATCAGAAGACATTAGCTTGTGTGTTAATACACCAAAAATGGTTGGAGTTTCTAGTTGTAATGCATTTGTTGAATAGGGAAATTGTCTGATTCTGATTTCTAGCCCATTAATTGGTTATATTTCTGATGAAATGTTAACAACCCAATTTGATTTCAGGTGATTTACTGCGTGAAATTTTGTTAATGGGGACTTGGGCGAAGATTTGAACCACTTTTAGATGGACATCTAGCAAGTGTCTAACATGTTGTATTTTCCAGTAAGAGATTTGCCAAATCAAATTATCTTTATTTCAGTGTTTTGAAAAGGAACTGCTGCTAATCTTACACAAAGATAGCCTATGATGACCAGTTGGGATAGGAAATAACAGCTGAACTCTTTAAATGCAGTCCGTTATGAGGAGATCATGATTCAATAAAAGATGAAATAGCAGCACACTTCTTGCTTTGCTTGGGTTTGCAGCAAACCCAAAGACAATTTAACAAAATACAGCATGTATTATCCAAAGTGCAAAATTACATGCAAATATTGTAAAAGAGCACTCCTCCATTTTCTGTAGCCAGTTAATCCCTACACGATCATTGGCTGCAGAACAAGCAATATTCAAAAAATATAAGTTCAATTATTTATTTTTCCTGATTATGTATTTATTACAGTCAAATCTTTCTCATTCCAGAGTTAAAGATACAATTTTATGTTTTTATTCAACATTTCTGAGCCTGTACACTGCTAAAAGTTTTGCTTCATTCTGCATAGCATATTATATATCTCAGCTGATAACTGAAGGTCTGACATTGTGGAAGCTCCACATTTCTATAAACATGGTTCATTTCATCCAGAGGAGTGCCCAATATGATTTAATAGAAATCCAGAGTAGCATTAGTAATGTGACATTCTCTGTATCTGTTTATGAATTAATAGGCAGTATTTCTTTAACATACAGCCATAACCAAAGGAAAGGTAACATGGACTCAATTCCCACTGGAATAATGTTTTTATATAATATATATGTTTAAAAATAAATTTTGTTTTAACCAGTAAAAGTGACTGTTCAACATAATTTCTGAGAAGTACTTAAATACAATTTATTCAGTCTTTTATTTTGTTTGGATGTAAATACTAATTGAGTTGGGAAAGCATTACAACTTTGAGCTTTGACATAACTTAGCTTAAGTCTTTGCAGACAGAAAAACATCAGTGCTGTTAAATGCTGGGCCAGGCCAGACACAGAATTTTCACCTTACATCAGAAGTGCTCGCTTTGCATCCCATAGCAGTGAGATTATAGCTAATGAATTAATTGGCTAAACTGAGTCAATAGGTAAGCTATAATTAGCTGACGTTACCTAAGGACATTGGTAGCAGAGTGATTAAACCCATTCACTGAAAAATGTCTCACAGAGACTCTTCGCATTTTCAATAGAAAGTGTAAAAACCCTGCGCTGACACCCATTTCCTCTTCACTGTGATGTACAGACACAATTAGACGCCATGAAGCTAAGCAAGATCCACACAGTGACCAAGGTGCCCATTACCAAAATAGGAGAAGAGAAGGGGGAGGTCAGGCCCCACCAGAGGGTTTATCACACCTCCTCGGATGAAAACCGGCCCAAGATGGCCATCCCAGAGGGCCGCATCACCCCCATCCTAGAGATCACAGAGTCCTTCCAGAAGGGGCTGTGCTTCAATGACAAGAGAACCATGTCTCTGGTGAGAACTGTTTTTCCTTCTTCTCTTAGGTGGTTTTTGTAAAGCTTATTATTTAACTTGTTGATAAGTTGCTTTTGGTTAAGCCTGTAGGGATTAAGGAGTACTAAGAGGGCATTAAATTGTGTTACCTTAATGTGCACGCAGGATAACAGACATGCAAGATCTGCATCACACAACAGAAAAGCTCCCAATTTAGCAGAGTTTTCATACATAAGTAATGAAGACTGTGTGGGAAATGCTAAAATTCTTTCCACGTTGTTTTGAAAATCATGTGAAAAACGTGGGATGATTTCCTAAATTGCTGAGAAGCTATCAAATGATTCAAAAATCATCTATGTTCTGCATTTAATTGGTATTAGAGTATCCTACATATTGCGTTAAATATGTCAAAATAAATTTAAGTTTTATGTCTTAAGTCGCATTTGAAAGTACACTGATTGGTGAAAAACGTTAGCCACCCAGATACAATGGAGGGAAAAACTGAAACTGGAAGGTTAATTTGATTGTACTGTTATGATTATGATGTCACATGCAATAAAAAGTAAAGTTGTTAGCATGTGCACCCTGTGTTGTAAGGAGTCAAAACAGACCGCAGACAGATGTAACGAAGTTCTGTAATGCTTGTTGTGTAGGATGACCATTCTAACTAGATGTTTTAGATAACCAGAATCTTTCTGTTGGTGCCTTCATATATACATTGGTTCCCCACATGATAAGCATTAACACAAAACGAACACCCGGACTCATGCAAACCTATTATGTGACTCCTAATAAAGTCTTGGAAATGTTTTCCAAAACATCTACAATGAATCTTCTGTGTAAGAGAACGTTTTGCTCCACTTGTGAAGCCATCACCTATGGTAACTACTACTAACGTCTAAGCATTTAATTAACAATATAAAGTGAAGACATTTTGTGTAGTTAATGTAAAATTATTTATAGTTTCCAAAGTGTTTTACTGTTAACAATCTAAAAAGTGTAGTGTGCTTTTGTGTTTAGCCCATTTACTCTGGTGCTACGAAAATGAATCCAGTGCAACAAATTGCTCGCAGAAGTTTCCTAATTTGTAAACAGAGTCCACCTGCGTAATTTAATCTCAGTAAAAAATCCAGTTATTCTGTGAGGGCCTCGGATGTTTGTTAGAGAACATTAGTGAACAAACAGCATCATGAAGATCAATGAACACAGTGGACAGCTCAGGGACAACGTTGTGGAGCTTTGAACATCTCAGGGAGCACTGTCCAATCTGTCATCTGAGTTATGGCACAGCTGCAAAGATACCAAGACATGGCCCATCCACCTAAACTAAAGGACCAAAAAAAGCAGAAGGTGCTCTGGTCTGATGAGACCAAAAACATACTTTTTAGTATATATATGCAGAGCGCTGTGTACCACAGAAAACACACCATCCCCTTTAAGATACATGGTAATGTCAGCATCATGCTCTAGGGATGCTTTTCTTCAGCAGGGATAGGGAAGCTGCTCAGAGTTAAATGGAGGATAGATGGTGCTAAATATGGCAATCTATAGAAGGAAAGCTGTTAGAAGCATCACAGGACTTGGGACTGGGTTCACCAGGACAACAACCCTAAACATACAGCCAGAGCTACAATGGGATTGTTTGAATCAAAGAACATAGTATTAATGTGCTAGAATGGCCCAGTCAAACTCCAGACCTAACTCCAACTGAAGATCTGTGGCAGGACTGATGTTCACAGATGTTGTCCATTCGATGTGACCTAACTGACAGCTTGAGTTAATTTTCAAAGAAGAATGGTTTGTGTGGAAAGCTGGTAGAGATATTCCCCTAAAGACATGCAGCTTTAACTGCAGCAAAAGGGGGCTCTCTAGTAGTAGTACAGGCTAAATACAGTATATACACATGCCATACTTTTTAAAATGTTTACGTTTAAAAAAAATGTAAAAAGCATGGGCCCTTTTCCTTCCGCCTTACAATTTTATACTTCCTTGTGTTGGTCGGTCAAATAAAATCCCAAACAAATACATTGAAGTTTTTAGGTGTAATGGGACAAAAAGTAAAAAGTTCAAGGATTGGGAATTCTTTACCTTCTGGTGTGCAACCTAAATGCACAACCTCTTTGCAAATAGAATCACTCACATGTGCGTCAAATAATAAATAATTATTTTATTAATTGCTTATTGGTGATGAACGTTTTCTGACAGTGAGAAATTTTGAAATATTGAGAACAGCATCCTCTGGGGCAATGTGGGAAAAAAGCATCCAATTTGTTATGAGTGTACAATTCAAGAGCCAACATCTGTGGTAATATGACCTCCACATGATATATTATTACAAATGTTTGTCGTAAAATTTTAGAGCCACACATGCAGCCTCTCAGATGTTGTATTTCATTAAGAGAGAACCATGGCCTCAGACTTGGAGGTACTGATCTCCATCCCAGCCGCTTGACGCTCGGCTGTGAACCGCCCCAGTGCATGCTGTAGGTCTTGGGAACAGGGGGCCAGCAGAACCACGTCATCTGCCAAGAAGAGACAAAATCCACTGGTCCCCAAACCAGATCCTCTTCAGCCCTTGGCTGCGCCTAGAAATTCTGTCCATAAAAGTTATGAACAGGACCGGTGACAAAGGGCAGCCCTGCCGGAGTGCAACATGCACCGGGAACAGGTCTGACTTAGTGCCGGCAATGCGGACCAAACATGGCCCCTAATAAAGGGCCCCCGACTCCGTACTCCTGGAGCACCCCCCACAGGGCACCACGAGGGACACAGTCAAATGCCTTCTCCAGGTCCACTAAACCGGTTGGGCAAACTCCCATAAACCCTCGAGTACCCTGCAGATGGTGTAGAGCTGGTCCAGTGTTCCACGGCCGGGATGAAAACCACACTGCTCCTCCTGAAGCCGAGCCAGTTCAAATATCGGCTGGACTCTCCTCTTCAATAACCTGGCATAGGCCTTACCAGGGAGGCTGAGGAGTTTGATCCCCCCTATAGTTGGAACTCAACCCTCCGGTCACCCTCCTTATGAAGCGGTACCACCAACCTGGTCTACTAGTCTGGAGGCACTGTCCCCGACTGCCACGCAATGTTGAAGAGGCGTGTCAACCATGACAGCCCCACAACATCCAGAGACTTGAGGTACTCAGGGCGGATCTCATCCACCCCGAAGCCCTGCCACCGTGGAGCTTTTTAACCACCTTAGTGACTTCAGCCTGGGTGATGAAAAAGTCCAACTCAGAGTCCCCATCCTCTGCTTTCACAAGGGAAGGCATGACAGCAGGATGGAGGAGATCCTCGAAGTACTCCTTCTACTGCCCGATAATGTCCCCAGTTGAGGTCAGCAGCTCCCTACCCCCACTGTAAACAGTGTTGGCGAAGCACTGCTTCCCCCTCCTAAGGCCCCGGACAGTTTGCCAGAATTGCTTTGAGCCCAACCGATAGTCCTTTTTGTTGGACCACTTGTCTGCTGAATATTGGACCATTTGCACGTTGCTGGACGCCACTATGCCTTTCCAACATCATCGGCCATTTTGTATCCAGGACAGTCCGTCACTACAAATCCCATCGGCCACTGCGGCTGATATGACGGGGGCGTCCCAAGTCTGACGTCACAGGAGATTATAAAGGAAGGTGACCCCCTTTAAAGAACGCCTTCAGCTGGAGACCTTGACATGGTTACTACGCAACTGAAACATCCTCTGGAGAAGAAGAGGTCCCACGTGGAGTCTTCATTTATTCTCCTTCGTTGGCCAACAAAAAATTCATAAAAGAGGTTTCTGGAATAAGAAGGCCAGAAACTTCACTTTGCTAATCGAAGACGTGAGTTTAACACGTAACCAAAAAAAACCACGGAGTTTCAAGTAGACGGATTGCCACTTTGTTTTGTCCAGTCGACTCCTGACGGTCAGATCATACTTTCCCCTTTTCGCCAAGGAGGCCAGAGGACGAAGATTGACCGCTCTTCCTGAAGTTAGCTGTGGACACATATTAATTTCCAACTCCCTGATGTTAACCAGATGTCTTAAAACAAGATTATCATATATTCAATAAAAGTTTAGCTGATCATCTAATCTAGGATTTTATTTTAAATCTGAAAAGACATGTTAACTTAACTTTTCTATCTTTGAAACCATATACAATTGTTCACCAACTATGGGATTTTCTTCTCTAATTTAAGGATCTAATAATTTAGTAGCTTTATAACAGTATGAGAAACAAGAATACTATTGATACTCAAACTGAAAATGTCATTTCTCTTGATGTTTTGTAGAGTGATAAAGACAAGGTGTGCCTGATTTGTCATGAAGATATGTGTAAGAGTGCTGAGAGAATTCAAGAACTTCACTGTGCACACCGCTTCCACAAAGAGGTAAGAAAACTCATGCAGATCAGATCTACCGCATGCTTCCTATCTGTGGTGTGTTCACAGTAATTCCAGCATGCCACAAATCAGATTTCCTGGGCAGCGACGTATCTCATTTCTCCACATGCATGATGGGACCTGGTATGAAAAGAATAATCCAGTAGCAAGGACCTGCAGTGACTCTGTAAATGCATGGAGTGTGCTCTCAAACTGTTGACCCTCAACTAGAGACTTACTCAATCTGATTTCTCCTTTTGGTGGGTGCTGAAGGAGGCCGGGAGGTTAGAGCAGAGTGTGCCACGCAGAAGCAGCGACACAGCAGCTGGTCTGCTCAGGAGGCTCTCGGTTCAAAGGAGGAAGTCTGCAGATGGATCAATTTCCGCTGCAAGGGAGCAGCACACCCCACTTCGTCAGCTTTCCCTGCGAAGACATCGCTAAAATCTCTTAGTAGAAGGGTGCAATCTTTGAAAAAAAGGATTTTAATGATTTCTCCAAACATCAGGATTCCTTCATGCTTATTTACAACAATATGTATGTTGTATGTCCACGACATGTCCCACATGTCGTGTCTATGTCTCCGTGATACAGCCTCTCTACCGGTCTCTACTGGTCTTTGTCCCGGACTATTGTCTGAATCTGCAAATCCTGAAAACTGCCCTATGAGCTATGTTGTTGTGGTCAGATTTTGATGTTCAAGCTAACCTCTTGCTCCTTGGGGTGAAAAACTAAATTTGTGGTAGTTCAAAGATTTCAATTTATAATTAAAAGCACTTAATTATCAGAGATAACTTGTGACTAGTTTTTGTGACTATGTAATTGAGGTCATTTGAATTTAATACTTTCAAGTATTAGCTGTACCAGAGGTTTTTTGAATACTATGAGCTTGTAGAGTTCCTGACAAAAGTATTCATACCGTTTAAACGTTTTGTCATATTACAACAAAATTCAATGTATTATCTTGGGATTTTATGTAATAGACACATACAAAGTCCTGCAAAATGGTGATTTGGAAGCACAATAAAAATCTGAAAAGTAAGGCATGAATTTGTATTCATTGATTTTTCCAGAAAAGCTTAAACTTGGTTAGACAGGATTTGAGCTTCAGTTTAAAGTCCTCTGACAGATTCTTGGTTGGATTTAGGTCTAGACTTTCACTAGGCCATTCTAACACATTATTATGATTTGAAATACACCATTTAATTGTTTCTACCGCTATATGTTTAGGGTCGTTATCTTGCAGGAAAGTGAACCTCCATCCCAGTCTTTAGTCTTTTGCAGCCTCCAGCAGGTACTTTATGAATGATTACCGTGTATTTAGCTCTATCACGATGCTGCACAATTTTAGTTTTATACCACAGAAAACATTTTGCATGTAGGCAAAAAAAAAAAAAAAAAGAAATTGGTATTTTATGACCACAACCACTTTTTCCACATTTGCTGTGTCCCCTGCATAGCTTGTGTGTTAACTGCAAATGGGATATCTAGTGACTTTATTTTAACAATTGCTTTTGGTTTTGCCGCTCCTCCATAAAGGCCAGATTTGTGGTGTGCACACATAATAGTTATTTCTTCAACAGATCCCTTTACCTGAGCTGTCAGTCTCAGCTCTGCAGCTCCTCCAGAGTTACTGTAAAGTTCCTTGGGTATGAATACTTTTGGAAGCTACAATATCTGGTGTAAATATTGTCTGTCAGCTACAACTTTGTATTAAAGAAATGCATATAAAAAGTATATAAAACATCTGCATATGTGTAAATATCTGTGCATGTTCAGATACCAAGTTACTTTTGCTGACCTTGTTTTATTACAGCCCAGGTGTTGACCTTGAGACCATATAATGTGTTGTTAAATTCTTCAGAATGTTGGACTGTATCTGTTTTATCAGTTTTTAAACACAGGAAACTGTCTTTATTAGGGAATAAAGAAAACACGAGGCACAGTTGTCCTTCTCACTTACAGTCAGGGTCATCCTCTATCCTGTTGTACATGTGCTTACTGCAGATCAACATGTGGGAAATTACATCCTGGCATGACTGCAGAAAGTCAATATGTGCATAAATTACTGACTAGGTTAACCAATAAATTTAGTGTGGGTGACATTCTGTTTTGTGGTGTGTTTCAGTGCATGGAGCAGTGGCTGCGGAAGAGACAGACATGGTCCCATGTGTCTTGTCCATGTCCCCGTGATAAAGCCTCTCTACTGGTCTTCATCCTGCACTACTGTCCCATGATGGCCCTTGCGCTTGCAATACCTGCATGTTCATTCCTGTGACCTACTGGCCAACAGTCCTAATTACTCCTCTCTCTGCATGATCACCCAGTTCTAGATTTCCTTCTTATCTTGGAACGACCTGGATCCTCCAGAAGACGTAACATAGAGACTTTGCCACAGACAATCTGATCAATGAGATCTGAGGAGACTACACAACAGGAAATCCTGTGGCCATACTGGTCGATTTGATTCAGGTTGAACATTTTAGAGAGACATTTCAAACACTGCACTGTTCACATCAAAACTAAAGCGCACACCAAGAGAACTCTGCTCCAGACAACTAGCAGCTTACCTGTATATTAAGAACCATCACAATGGTTTTTATCTTAATTTGTTTTAAAAGCACACTCTACAAATTGCTGGCTGGATAAAAAACTATTTAACTAGCCCTGCATATGTCAAATACGGATCGATCTATTACTGTGCTGATTACTGGGCTGATTTAACACAACACAGTAAAGACTAACACAACTCCAAAAACGAATTAAAGTTCCTGATGTAAAGGTCAACAAAAAGTGAGCTGAAAAAATCCATGACTTGGACTGCTAAACAAGAAACATTTGGGTTAAAATGAATGATCAACCTTTGTTAAAACTGTTTATTTCCAGCAGTCAATGGGTGAGAGTCTGGTGAGAGAGGATGAGATGGACAACCTTGCTTGAACACATAATCCCGCCTAGTGGCAATTTAGAGTGGCCTGTTCACTTAGAGTGCATGTTTTTGGTCTGTGGAAGGAGTACCAAGAGATAACCCAAAAATGCACAAGAAGAACATGAGCCAGCCACACAGAAATATAATCAGTAACTACAGGGGTTGGACAATGAAACTGAAACACCTGGTTTTAGACCACAATAATTTATTAGTATGGTGTAGGGCCTCCTTTTGCGGCCAATACAGCGTCAATTCATCTTGGGAATGACATATACAAGTCCTGAACAGTGGTCAGAAGGATTTTAAGCAATTCTTCTTGCAGGATAGTGGCCAGGTCACTACGTGATACTGGTTGAAGAAAATGTTTCCTGACTCGCTCCTCCAAAACACCCCAAAGTGGCTCAATAATATTTAGATCTGGTGACTGTGCAGGCCATGGGAGATGTTCAACTTCACTTTCATGTTCATCAAACCAATCTTTCACCAGTCTTGCTGTGTGTATTGGTGCATTGTCATCCTGATACACGGCACCGCCTTCAGGATCCAATGTTTGAACCATTGGATGCACATGGTCCTCAAGAATGGTCCGGTAGTCCTTGGCAGTGACGCGCCCATCTAGCACAAGTATTGGGCCAAGGGAATGCCATGATATGGCAGCCCAAACCATCACTGATCCACCCCCATGCTTCACTCTGGGCATGCAACAGTCTGGGTGGTGCGCTTCTTTGGGGCTTCTCCACACCGTAACTCTCCTGGATGTGGGGAAAACAGTAAAGGTGGACTCATCAGAGAACAATACATGTTTCACATTGTCCACAGCCCAAGATTTGCGCTCCTTGCACCATTGAAACCGACGTTTGGCATTGGCATGAGTGACCAAAGGTTTGGTTATAGCAGCCCAGCCGTGTATATTGATCCTGTGGAGCTCCAGACAGACAGTTCTGGTGGAAACAGGAGAGTTGAGATGCACATTTAATTCTGCCATGATTTGGGCAGCCGTGGTTTTATGTTTTTTGGATACAATCCGGGTTAGCACCCGAACATCCCTTTCAGACAGCTTCCTCTTGAGTCCACAGTTAATCCTGTTGGATGTGGTTGGTCCTTCTTGGTGGTATGCTGACATTACCCTGGATACCGTGGCTCTTGATACATCACAAAGACTTGCTGTCTTGGTCACAGATGTGCCAGCAAGACGTGCACCAACAATTTGTCCTCTTTTGAACTCTGGTATGTCACCCATAATGTTGTGTGCATTTCAATATTTTGAGCAAAACTGTGCTCTTACCCTGCTAATTGAACCTTCACACTCTGCTCTTACTGGTGCAATGTGCAATCAATGAAGACTGGCTACCAGGCTGGTCCAATTTAGCCTTGAAACCTCCCACACTAAAATGACAGGTGTTTCAGTTTCATTGTCCAACCCCGGTGTATGTATGTGTGTGTGTATATATATATATATATATAAGTCAGAGCCACTTTACTATTCCCAAAGGATGCTCCACAAACACAACCTGTAAGGTCACCTGAGGAGCCGTTTGTTTAAAGATTTTAAAGAAAATAGCTCACAATAAAAAAGTTCAGTTTTCTTTGTCTAATAGAATATATATGTAGGTGTGTTGCAACTGGATGTAATACTCCTTCTGAGGAGGTTTGAAGTAAAAGTAAAGTGGCTTTAGGGATGAACACTCAATAAGAAGGACGTCCTCCTCCTCCTCCAGCTGCAGTGTACGTGCCGCGGCTCCTGTTCCGGTACGGCCTGCCCTCCCTCGCGCCACGGAAAGTAACGGTTTCCTGCGAGGAGAGACGGACCGGGCCGAGCTCGAGCGGGCGGAGAGAAAGTGCACACGTGGACACCGCAGACCGACGGCTTGGCCAGCCAATGACAGCGCGGGCATGTGACGTCAGCGCTCAATGCTTCTCCAATGGGATGTTTTTCACGGAGCAGTGCAGGCCTACAGTTTTAAATGTAGGAAAAAAATGACCCTAGGTGGAAGAAAAAAGTTGGCTGCGGGGAATCTGGCTCAGCCACAAGACTGCCGATGTTTACTTTGTGTCGAGCTGAAAAACAGACCAGACGTCCTTTCGTTTCTAGGGGAACAACGATCTAAGTGATGGGAAAAATAGGAGGCATTTATTTTTCGTTCTGAATATTCTTGATGCGATATTTTAATCTTCAGAGACGAGCAAACTTAGGTAAGACCAAGTTTTTTCGCTTTCCCAGTGCCTGAGAATTCGAGCCTATGGAAACATAGATCAGATGTGGTTTAAACGGGAGCTACTTTTAAAACTCGAATCTAATTATATGATGGAAATCTTCACAGACCAGCATTAAGCATAGACCTTTTTTTTTCTAATCCAGTAAACACAGTAACCAGGATGGATTTTAGCTACACTATTAAAACATATTTAATGATTCCATACATGTGTCCAGAAAGACTGTTTAGGCTTTAAAATTGAAACTCCGAATTAATATAAATAAGTTGCAGGCATCTAAAGCCAGAAACTCTATTCTGTCTATTCTTAAAAAAAAGCCTCAATACTTTTTCAATAAGAGAAACAATTTAAATCCAGGACTCAAGTGGCTTTTAAGGAATAAAAGCTATCCAAACCATGGATAGTTTGGGAAAAGTAATAATGCTCTAAATCTAACAAAAGGTTGTTACACCCTTGGTGGAAACTACTGCCCTTAAGTATCTGTGATAACTGATGAAGTCTTTTACATCACTATGGAAGAATTGTTACAGTATTGTTTTAATTGAAGGGCTTTTAATTGTATGTACAGCTTGTTTAAATCCACGGAGAATGAAATAGTCCTTCATTGTCAATGTACTGGGGGGTACAACGAAAGTGAGAAAAGGTGCAAAAGTAGCTGGGAGCCTCGAGCCACTACAACTTTGCGCCACCATCTTGGAGAGAAGAAGCTTTATCCTTCCAACCACAACATCTTAATGAGAACTACATCTGAACTTCGCTTTGGTCAACCCCAAACCCTCTTTTTATTGAGAACCATTGAAAGCTGGAACTTCTCGTGTGCTTTTGGTCATTTTGCTGCTACATAACTCAATTATGCTTCGTCTTAAAGTCATCAACTCAAGACATTTCTTTCAGGATTTTCTGATAGAAAGTAAAAAACGTGGTTCCATGCATTGCAGAAAGTCGTCCAGGACCTGAAGCAGCAAACTAACCCCACCCCATCACACCACCACCACGTTTAAATGCAGTATAATGTTATTTCTTCTGAAATGCTGTTAGTTTTATGCTGCATAAAACAGGATGCACACCTTTCAAATGTTCCATGTGTGTCTTGACAGTCAGTAATGTCCCAAAACCCTTGGGAATTTTCAAGATGTTTTTGACAACGATGACACAGCCCTTTGTGTTGTTCTTGGCCTGCAGTGATTTAGATGTTATTCAGAGTTCTTGTGTAATCTCCTGGATAAGTTGTTGGTGCGTTCCTAAGATACATTTTTATTATTATGACTGCTCTCATTGCAACAACAAATGTGCCCATTTTCCTGAAATAAAACAGTGTTTCAGCTGCATGTTGTTGATGCTTCTGTGATTAAGGCTGCCCAGACTCTGATGAGTCTTCCTGAGGCTCTTCAGCGATCCATGGACGGCCTTTGCCATGGCTGCTGAGTGTTTTCCTGTGCTCGAAGAGATCACGCAGGGGAAAGAGCCATCTGAAACACAGATGAGTTCAGTTTAACATCTGAAACAGTGGGTTTAAATCAAGGATCCATCTTCAAACGGTTCTCTGTGAACACTGTCTGTCATTTCCATCACAAAGGAGAGTACCGCCGGGATTTTGTCCTGTAGTTAGTGCTCTCTCGCGCTTTTCATTTAGGCTATTTCATTGTTAAACAAAGTAAGGTGTATATACAGGTTTTATTTTCTTTTTATAGCCTTTTTTAGGCAGCAGCTCTCATAAATAAAGTTTCAGTTTAATAATTACAGTAACATTATCTAATCCTTACAGAGGAGGGGCTGCAAACAACAGAATTGTGCAAAAACAAGCGTTTTAGTTCTAAAACTGCAAGTCTTCCCCCTGACAGATTTTCTCTCCAGCAGATGTACGTCTGCTGCCTCTGGCGAACAGTCGCTAATTATGCCACCGCTGCTGTTTAGCTAAATTAAAGCCACTCCTTTACTTTTTCCACCTCATTTTATATGTGGTGCCTTGCCTTGGGAAATATGTACAGTCCAATACATACCGTAGTTTTCAGATATTTATATGGAAAACGTTCAATAGCACAGCTCTCCTGCAAAACACCAATCAAGAAGAGATAAAATGTTCTCCAGAATTCTCATAAATCACTGAGACAGAAGGTTTGATCAGTCTCCATATGGGATTTGAATAAAGATTACTCTGGTTTCCGATCAAACAGGTGCTGCTGGTCATGGGCAGCTTCAAGGGCCACGCTCTCCCAGGGAGCTTTTTCCTGTTAGCTGGGATTTGGTGGACGGGAAAGTTCTCGCTCTGGCACGCCACCCGCAGGAACAAAAGCTTAGGCTCCACTCGGCTCGCCAGCAGAACCTCACAGCGACGACTGGAAATCATTGAAAGCTCTCTTATTCTCTTCTTCTCCTTTGTTGGTGAGCAGATCTCTTTTTCTTTTTTTGGGAATTTAACAAAATTGTCTTCCTGGAGCTTTGCTAACACCAACTGATGAGTGCTCTGTCCACTTTTTAATTTAATACGATCTGATTGTTTCTTCCTCTGTGCTCCACAGGGATGGCCGGTGAGCAGTTTGTAGCAAACGGGCCGAAGCTTCATTTGTATGACTTTGCAGAGAAACACTGGGAGCAGCTGCACATCTGGCAGCATACAACCATGTACCTGTTCTTCGGTCTGGCTGCCATTGTGTCTCTGATTATCCACACGACAGAGGGAGCACCGGTGGCACTGGACAGGTTGATGCTGGGAATAGCATTCTTTAATGAAGGTGCGTGGTGTGTTAGTCTGGCAGTGCAGAAACAAAGAAAAGAGTCACATTTCTTGTACCAGCCTTGAATTTTAAGTAAAAAGTTCTTGAAAAACATACACACATGGCAGATTAAAGCTGAATTGCAGAATCCTAATGAAATTCTGTTCTGGTCTCTAATATTACATTATAACCTTTTAGAAATCACTTATCTGTGAGAACAGTTTTAAGTCCCTATGCACACTTATAGGGTACCGAATTCTGTACTTTAATAGGTACCGACCGAATTCCGTCGGTACTACTGAGTACCAATTCGCATAAAAGCGTAATGACGTCAGTAGCCGATGGTACCATCAACAAAGCGATCATGGCTGATAGAAAGCGCTTGACAGTATGGCTCCATTTTCCAAAATGCGAAGCAGATTACGCTCGCTGCAATATTTGTAACGTGAAGTGTAAGGCCAGCGGCAGGAATACTTCTAATCTGAATCTGAGGAAGCACCAGATTTGAAGAGTGCACAATTTTCGTCAGCCTCAGGTCTACGGCTACAACTCCTGCATTCGGGACCCTTAGCACGCCTGCATCCGTTAGCGTCTGCAGCCAGCAACATGGGAGAAAAAATGTTTGAAACAGCTGAGATGTTACAATACAAACAGCTGAATGTTGTTTTGATATATTTGTTAAAGTTTAAATATGGAGAAATAAATATGTTAAAATGAAAAATTTCGAGATTTATTATTAAGCAAATTAACATTTATAACCACATAAACACACACAAAGAACAGAAAACTGGTACCGGTATTGATTCCCAGGTACCATCCCTAGTCCTGCCCATAATAACTCTGGAGGAACTGCAGATATTGACGACTAAGGTGGGAGAGTTAGGACAACTATTACAATACCATCGTAGAAAGAAAGTCATAACTTTTTATAGTGACCTGTCCAGGGTGTATCCCGCCTCTCGCCCATAGACTGCTGGAGATAGGCACCAGCTTCCCCGCGACCCAATATGGAATAAGTGGTAGAAAATGACTGACCGAGTGACTTTTTATAGTTATACAAGCCATGTAGGTAAAATGGCTATCATGTGGAAAAGTTGCTCTGGTCAGATGAGACCAAATTTTACCTTTTTGCCTATGTGCAAAATGCTGTGTGCAATGTGTGTGACTGCCTTGAACATACTGTCCCCACCTTATGACATGGTGGTGGCAGAATCATGCTATGGGAATGCTTTTTTGCAGCAGGGACAGGCCAGCGGGCTATTCTGGAAGAAACCTTTTTGAAATTGCAAAAGACTTGAGAATGAGGCAGAAGGTCCTGTTTTTAGATGTGTCTTAGCTTAAAAACTATTCAGAATCAAATAAAATTACTAACAGAACTTCATTGCAAGCTGGGGAGACAATTCAGTCATCATTAGATTAAGGTGTGTTGTACAAGGGACACATCTCAAAGGTGCAGGACGCCAGTCTTAAAATATTAGAATTTGAGGTCTCAGGTTTAGATCAATTCACCTACGTCTGTCAGAATGGCTCAGTCAAAGTCCACACCTAAATACAATTTAGAAACTTTGGCAAGGCTTTGAAATTACATGTTTATAGTCACTTCATCAGTCTGATTGAGTTTGTGCATTTTTGCAAAGAAGAATGTTCAATCTAGATGTGCAAACATGGCAGATTCCTGAAAAGACCTGCAGCTGTAATCTCAGTAAAATGGTCAAATGTAAGACTTGGGTGTGATGTGGAGAATAAAAATGCAAACCACACTCTCAGATATTCATTTGCAGAAAGAATTTGGAGAACCATGGATTCTTTTCTCTCCACTTCACAATTATGTAATACTTTGTGTTGGTCTAGCACATAAAGTCCTAATAAACTACAATGTTTGTAACATGACAACCACATGGGAAGAAGTTCAAGAGGTCTGAATACTTTTGCAAGGCACTAACTTGATGAAAAATATATCATTTCAACGCCTGCTGAAGAGGTATATTTGATCAAATTTGTTTCTTTATTTCTATTGAATTTCATCCTTTTTTGTTGGGCAGGATTCCTCTTCCTCTACCACCTCCATGGACGGACTATGCTGGACGTCCATGTGCATCAGCTCCTTCTCTACGCTATCTTCGGTGAGGGTCTTGTTTCTTTCCTTGAGGTCTTCCACAGAGGGAACATCATCCTGGAGCTTCTGCGCTGCATCCTCACACTTCTACAGGGGAGCTGGTTCTGGGAGGTAAATTCTGCCTGGGAGCCAATGGAAGCTGAAGCTGATATCAGTCAGTACCCACATTCCTCTCACCCTACCTCCCTCTTTGCACACAGATTGGTTTTGTGCTGTACCCTCCCAGTGGCCCCGAGTGGGACATGAAAGACCACAACACCATGATGTTTATTACTATGTGCTATTCCTGGCACCTCGCCTTTGCCATGCTAGTCGTCGGAGTGCTGTACTGCACCGTCAACTGGTAAGAACAAGCTTCATTATACTTCCAAAGAACTGTATCTTGTTTGTTTGTCCTAGAAAGCCTCCAGATTAAAGCACTCTTTCACACTGGTTTATGTTAGTTGTGACTGGCATTTGTTTTGCTTTCTTTTTAGCATTGTTCGCTCCAGACTGAAGAGGACTCCTCCGATGGAAATGGGACTTCTGAAGCCCAGGGAACGGGATCTAGAGTCAGAGGATGAGATCTTATGAGGAGGACTGTTGTGCACCTAATGACTAATGACTATCTGAAAAAAATCAGGGATGTGATGCTTTCTTCTGCAGCAGTATGACTAGGAGTGCACACAGCCACACAAAATAGGGATATAAGCATGCTTCAGAAATATATTACTACATCTGCCTTATTTAATCAGCTTTAAACCTTCCAAGCCTTACTCGCCATTTATTTTGCAGTGACATGACACTGTTCTGATGTCTGGCATATTTTTATTATCTTTACACATCATCTGTGTCAATATGCCAATATGATGAGAAAACAGTCATCTTCGTTCCAGTTTATACAGTATTACCTGAAAAGCCTGCCTTACTGATGTTGTGTCTTTTTCTTCTTGTAAGAATCTAAATCATATAAATTATGTGATTCAAACCCAAATTCCAAGCAGGTTTTTATTTGCGAATTGTGTAAATGTTTAATTTTGCTGTTTGATATGGTTCTACTTCATGCTACACAACACAGATTTTAAAGTTATCCTATAAATCACCTTTTCATAACTTGAAGTCATTGATGGTTCCTTGATGTCACCCTGGACAACACTGGTTAAGTTGGTTGTTGTAGCAAATTATAAATCAGTCACATGGAACACATTAAAACACATTAAAAGCAGCTTGCTGAAGTTTAAAACGAGCATCAGAATTGAAACGAAAGGGGATTTAAGTGACTTTGAACGTGTTATAGTTGTTGGTGCCAGAGGAGCTGGTGTAGATATTTCAGAAACGGTTTATCTGCGAGGATTTTCACACACAACCCTCTGTTTATGGTTTAAAGAGAATGATCCCAGGAAAAGAAAATGTCCAGGGAGCAACAGATGTGTGGAAAAAAAATAACTTGTCGTTGTCAGAGGACCATGGACAGAGTGGTTTAAGATGATAGAAAGGCAGCAGTAGCTCAAATAACCACTTGTGACAGCCAAGGTACGCAGAATGCCGTAATGGGGCCCATTCCTCTCAACTAAGAACAGGAAGGTAAAACTACAGTTTACACAGGCTCACCACAACTGTTACTGACCATGTAAACCCCTTTGTGACCACAGTGTCCACATCTTCTGATGACTACTACCAGCAGGATGATGCCCCATGTCATAAAGCTAAGATCATCTGAAACTGGTTTCTTGAACATAGAAATTAGTCTACTGTACTCCAAAGGCCTTAACAGTCACCAGATCTCAATCTAATAGAGCCCCTTTGGGATGTGGTGGAGCCAGAAATTAGAAGTACAGCTGGAAAATCTGCAGCAACTGCATGACACTCATGTTTGTATGGTACAATATCTCTGTTGAATGCAAAAGGTCCAACCTAATATGAGCAAGGTGTCCCTAATAAATTGTCCATTTTATTCCGGTATTCAAAACACCACATTTTTGATAACGAGACCAGATTTTTACAATATTTTTGAGGATACTAAAGACCCCCCATTTCAGGTTACATATGAAAGAATTCCTGAGACTCAAATTGTGTTTTTACTAATATTTCCTTTGCATGTCAAGTATTATAGATTTGGAACTACAGACGATCAAATGTGGGCAAGATTCCTTTAAACAACAGTGTACTAGCCCTTTAACTTAGTGCTGAATAGAAATCTAGGAAGACATAGGCAATATTTTTTTTATAATGCTTAGACTTTTTTGAGTGCTTGTGTTTCCTTCTGATGGAATAGTGCTCTGGGCAGTGAGCCATTTTGTCATTATCAAAAACCCCCACTGCTTGAAGTTACATCAGTCAAGAGACTTCTAGCTTGTGTTAAACATATTACATGTACAACCAAACTCAGTTACACATGTCACTATATGTAATTTACAAGACGTTCTTAGTTAATGGGCTTTATAAAATCTGGCATACATAGAAACACCTGAGGTAATTCCTCCTGGAGGCAGTGCTTCCTAGTTTTTCTGTATGGTTAGGGTTATTTAGTCATCTCAGAGAAAAGTAAACCAAGATTGATGCAAATACCAGAAATGTGTAATGTTGTTATTGCTTCAAGTGACTTTGTTAACCAACAGGGGTACTATAATTAACCTGTTTCCTTAAAATAAAAACATCGTTGGAATTTACTTGAATTTCTGGTTTTGTCCAAATCAATTCGGATTCTCCACTTTTCATCAGATTATATCAGCCACACACTCTTGTTGAAGTAGCAGATTATGTCTCTCTGTGCTAAACCTTCGACTGTTACTATATTCATGCAGTAATAAATAAACATGCAACAGGTTCATAAACTTACAAAAATTATTCTGTAAAGATCTTCTATTTCAACAGGACTAAACACACAGTCTTAAAAAAACGATTCAATGCCTAACACTGCTTCTATTAGAGCACAAAAGCCTACATTCCTGTTTAAAAGTCATGAACTGTAAATGCTGTTAGAGGAAGAGTTGTATTCACAGAAAACACAAAATGCGAAATTACATGACAATCTCATAATAAAAGATATATTATAAATATATTTCAACCTGCCTGATTGTTGGAAAAATGTATATAAGTTATTGTTTAGTTTAAATCATGTTTATGTCTGAAGTTCTACTATAGTTAAGATGATTTCTATGATTGCTTTTTTAGTGTGAAAAAGTGTTTGTGGAAAGTTAAGGAATGCGGTCTGGAGTGGATCACTCTCTGGACATGACAAGGTTATACCATATATGGGAATGATTACTCTTTTAGGTTGAAATCTCTGTAAGAATTGGCTGAACCGATTCCAGTGTTTTGCTTGTTGGAAATGTGAATTTTAAATAAAAGGCTGGTGCAAGGATATTTCCCTTTGTGAGAAGGAAGTCGCTGTTCTGGCAGAGGACTGTCTCACCCTTGCAAGTCCAACTCACTTGTGTCTTATTTTACACTTGTCTGTGTTTATCAGCTTTCTAACTCTATCATTTCTTGGTCCTTCAGCCGGATCGCTAGAAATCTGCCGCCCGGGGTCCTGCGGTGCGTGTTGGGTTTCAGTCTGCGCAGCCTCCAGAACGTCTGCGGAAAGAAAATCCTGCACAGTGAATTCTGTGTTGGTAACCGCCGAATTGACCCAGGTGGATTAACGCGTTCCGACAGACAGTGTAAACGAACGCACAGGTAAGACAGAACCAACTAAGTAGTCAGTCATTTTCTACCGCTTATTCCATAGTGGGTCGCGGGGGAGCTGGTGCCTATCTTCAGCAGTCTATGGGCGAGAGGCAGGGTTCACCCTGGACAGGTCACCAGTCCATCGCAGGGCAACACACATACAACCATGCACACACTCATTCATACACCTAAGGGCAATTTAGAGTGACCAATTAACCTAACAGCCACGCTTTGGTCTGTGGGACAAAGCCGGAGTACCCGGTGAGAACCCACGCATGCATGGGGAGAAGATGCAAACTCCATGTAGAAAGACCCCTGGTCAGGTATCATACCCAGGACCTTCTTGCTGAAAGGCAACAACTGCTACCAACTGCGCCAGCAACTAAGTATATAAAGAGAAATACACGAGCCGGTATGCTTGGCGTTTAACAGAACTGCAGTTTTTGAAGAGGCCTGATAATAAACAGGGGGTGTGCATGAATGCAGAATCACATGATTCACTCAGTGAGACAACCTGAAACCTTGCTGGTGTTAACATAAAGTTGTTGATTGCTGAGGTGTATCGTGGGGAATTCTTATTTGGATATTAGGTGCCATCAAATCTCAGTCTAAAACCCCTGCAATCTCCCAGAGTAGAACTCAATGCGGAAAACCGGATCAAAACTAGGTGTTTGATCTAGAAGCTTGTTTTCTGGGAGATGTTGGGGGCCCGTTGAGGAATTCTGGTTTGATTTGATGGTAGGCTACAAAAATATATATAACAACTATACCCTTGTTATATAAATATATATATAAAAATAGAGCGGAGTCCGAATAATGATAATAAACTTGTCATAATGGGTTTTGGAACGGAACCGGAGTGCAGAAAAATGCTTGGAAGCAGCATGATAAATTTAAGAATCTCTCTTCTTTAATAAAAAAAAATGGTAGAACTTACACGAGTCTCCAAAAACACAAACAACGACATGGAGCAGGAAACAGCAGGGAAGTTAACAGGAGGACCGAGCGAAAAACAATGAAACCAGCAAGTCTTTTAAACAGAGGGGAGAGGAGTATGAGCCAATGAGAAAGGGAAACAGGTAATCAGACGAAACATGAAACAGGTAAACCGGGTTGCAGGGGAACTGAGGGAAGGTGACTGATTAGACTAATGAGGCTGGGCTGCTGAAGGGAAAATTAACAAGGGGAACGGAGCAAAAGGAAACTAGACTAAATAACAAAAACCTGATCTAAAGGGAAACAAAAACACACACATAAACACAAGAATCTAGAAAGTGATAACTAACAGAAGTAAACAACAAGTCTAAAGGACCAGAAAAACACCTAACAAGGGAAAAGGTAAACAAAACACAACCCCAAATGGCAAAGCATGATAAAACTAGAGTAAACAGGATAAAAGTATATATAGTAAAGCACAAAGAATCAAATAAATAGCGCTAATATAAATTAAAGTTTGTGCACTCAAAAGATCCAGATACAGTAAAAAACTTCACTAAATGGTAGAAAGATTATAATTTTAAAGGAGGTTTTTTGGTTCCTGCTTGTACCCATTTGATATAGAGATTGCAACAAAAAGTCAAACTTAAAAAAATAAAATAAAAAAATGCAAGGAGGTTTATATAGCAGAAGCCAGAGAAGAAGATAACGTGTTAGAAGGAGAGTTTAGACAGAGAGCAGATTATACCACCATTAACCAGACTAAACAGAAAATAGAAGAGCCAATCATTGAGTGCAAAATAACAATGGTAGAAGTGTTTAAAAGGAATAGTGGACTGCCACATGATAATGCTGATGACAGTCCCTATCAACAGCAGTTAAAAAATGTTCTATGCTAAAGATGACATATTTTATGCAGGACCAGTAAGTAGGGGGAGGGATAGAATCAGAGGAAGAGGAGGTGATAATGACACATCTTGGTCCTGTGGACAACATGGACACTGGGCTAAAAACTGTCCAACTGGACAACCCAGTCAACAATGACTGGATAAGGGAGAACAGAATGTTGTTAAAGAAGGAAAAGTGGAAGTTGATGAGAACGAGGAGATGATAGACATTGCAGCAGCATACATGGATAAACTGAGATCCTCTCCAAGTGCAACAGTATATATCAGTCTACATGAGATACTAATAACTTCACCTACTGGTAACATAAATATCTGATTGAATATGTGAAACAAACTGACTAATATAATAATGAAAGTTTTTCAACAGGTGATGCTCATCCAGGAGGAAGACAGTGGGATGCAGTGTTCTAGGAAATGCAGCTCATTTATTAACAATAAATGTTTCTCCGATAGGTGGAAGCTGGAGAAATAACATCACACTGTGTGGAAGTTTTGCTGACTGATCATAGGCTGGACCTATGAAACATTATGTGCACAGACCAATGACCCAAGACCAATTGACCAAGGTTCTGACTGACTTATGAACCTCACTGACCTGACAATGACACCCTGACACTTCTCCAGACTGGACGGACCCAACAGACAACACCTTCAAGGTGGACCCCACTAACACCACGTTTTTATCCTTGGTGGATAAAAAAGAATTGAAGCATTCAAAACAGACCTAATGGAAACAAAAAAGGGATTATAAGAAAACAATATGCATTTTCAGAATATAAAAAGAAAATTATATTGAAATTTTTGTAAATGAAATTGCTCTGATAGAGAAGTAACTAAGTAAAATGTATTTGTATAGCACATTTCAGCGGCAGGGCAATACAAAGTGCTTTACATTATAAAAACACAAAATCCTAAAAACCATCAAGCGGATATTCATGACAGCCATGGGGGAAAAGTTGTCAGTGTGTGAACGTGTGTGAATGGGAATAACTGATTTCATTATAGAGCGTATTTGAGGGACCTTAAAAGCGCTAATAAAGGTCTGATGTTCTGATGATCATTGCCAAACTTATATCTCATTTCATCTATTTCCAGAATTTTTCCAAAATCATATAAAGATAACAATGGTTCTACCGGTAATGAAATACTGATAAACATAAGAAAGCTCAGAGACCTGTCTTCAATTTTTCGTAATTCTTTTACAAACAGAGTAATCAAACTGTTATGTGGCCAGTGTCTGTCCATTTTGTCAGTCTGTTTTTGTAAAATGAATGTCTGTTTTATGTTATATAAAAATTAGGGTATATGTGCACGATAATAATTAAAGATTAATAGAGCAAGTTATTTAACCCTTTTTGCAGATGACGTGGTCCTGCTGGCCCCCTCTAGCCAAGACCTACAGCATGCACTGGGGCGGTTTGCAGCCGAGTGTGAAGCGGCTGGGATGAAGATCAGCTCCTCCAAGTCCGAGGCCATGGTTCTCGACCGGAAAAGGGTGGCTTGTCCTCTTCAAGTTGGAGGGGAGTTCCTGCCTCAAGTGGAGGAGTTTAAGTATCTCGGGGTCTTGTTCATGAGTGAGGGAAGAATGGAGCGGGAGATCGACAGATGGATCGGTGCGGCTGCCGCAGTAATGGGGGCGCTGTGCCGGTCCGTTGTGGTGAAGAGAGAGCTGAGCCGAAAAGCGAAGCTCTCAATTTACCGGTCGGTCTACGTTCCTACCCTCACCTATGGCCATGAACTTTGGGTCATGACCGAAAGAACGAGATCCCGGATACAAGCGGCTGAAATGAGCTTCCTCCGTAGGGTGGCCGGGCACTCCCTTAGAGATAGGGTGAGGAGCTCGGCCATCCGGGAGGGGCTCGGAGTAGAGCCGCTGCTCCTCCACATCGAGAGGAGCCAGTTGAGGTGGCTCGGGCATCTATACTGGATGCCTCCTGGACGCCTTCCTCGGAAGGTGTTCCAGGCACGTCCCACCGGGAGGAGGCCCAGGGGACGGCCCAGGACACGCTGGAGGGACTATGTCTCTCGGCTGGCCTGGGAACGCCTTGGGCTCCCCCTGGAGGAGCTGGAGGAGGTGTCTGGAGAGAGGGACGTCTGGGCGTCTCTGCTGAGTCTGCCGGTCCCGGATAAGCGGAAGACGACGAGTACGAGTATGAGTACAAGAGCAAGTCTGATCCTCAACAGTACCATAATAATATTAGGTTAGTTCTTTATGGTAAAACAAAAGGATTTCTACAGATGTTTGGACTATTTCCAGTCAGGTTCAGAATGATCAAATTAGACTCAAATTTAACACAAGATTAAATGTACCTTAACAGAATTACTGGACTGGACTGAAATGGAGAAAACTTGAGTTAATTCAAACAAACTTTAGTTACTTGAAATAAATACAAAGTGTAATTAAAAAGGGAAGAGCTATAGATGACTGAAACTGTACAGGTGTGTTTATAAAACTGGGTAAGACAAACAAAGATTATAAGACATAACACGGTCTTCATTTTTGTGTTCATCAATTTTATTAAGCCTTCTGAACTGATGAGGAGTTAGTTTTTTTTTTAGGACCAATGAAAGCTAAAGTAAACCAAGCATTATTAAAATAATAGCAACTAACAAAAATAGTGACCTCGTTCTTAAATATAATGAGGACTTACTGCTTTAAAAAAAAAATCTAGATTAGAATAGATTATTCAGAACTGTTATAATCTTGCTGATGAATACCACAAAAATGTGCTATGGAACCAGATGATTAAAAGAGAGCAACTTTATCATGACAAACAGAAACATTTGTAGGAAAGATCCAATTTTATTTTATTTAACCCTATCTATCGTGATACCATACAGGTTTTATTAACATCTTAATGTATGGAAAGAAATAAAATAAAAAGTATAATGGACAGTACAATGGAAAAATGCTGAGTTATTACTGAAATTATTAAATGCTGTGCTGTTACTGGCTAAATTAGTTGAGTGTAAATGTTGGGATTACTAGATGCCCTGAAAGAAAGCCTATATTACCTAAAGCAATGTTCCACTGGGCTGCAAATGTGAGCCATGGACAGAGCCATGTCTCAACATGGGGGATGATTGGCCTAGTGAACAAACAATTTACTACATATGGATTTAATACTCACTAAAAACTTACTATAAAAATGTTTTGTGCATCTTGTTTGATATGTCTGAAACATTACCCCCAAGGAAATCTTTCCTTGCAAAGGACGCTACAGATGCTATAACAGTGGCAAAAGGGGCTTTGTAAATATATAATACCCACATTTGGAATTCCAAGAAGGATTTATAGTGATAATGGAACAGATTTTGTCAACAAAGTCATTCAATAACTTCGTAAATGTTTTAAGATTGACCTGAAAACACATTGTAGCTATCACCCCCAGAGTGCAGGGTTGATAGAGAGAACAAATGGGACAGTTAAAAGTAAGGTTAGGAAGGCAATGGAAGAAACAAAAAGAAATTGGGTTGAATGTTTATATATAGTAAAACTTAATATGAGGATAACCCCATCAGCTCACCTAACACCTTTTGAAATAATACATGGCAGACCTTATTATATCCCTGATCTACAAAAAGACCTAAAAGATCCACAACAAGATGCAAGACATTATGGTTTAGAGACATACAAAATTTTAATAATCTGCCAAATGATGTTTCTGAAGCCCTACAGGTTCCTGGTGACATGGAAGAAGGTGATTGGGTGCTGATTAAGACCATTAAGAAGAAAACGTGGCCTGATCCAAAGTGGGAGGATCCATTCCAAGTGTTATTGACAACTCCCACTGCTGTGAAAATCCAAAATACACTGGTGAGCCTGTCAGTCTTTCCACCCACAGGCTAGGAAGTGATATAAGTCTGACTACAAAGGGGTTGTCGCCATCTAGAGGAGGCTTCATCTCAACATCAGTAAAGAAACCAACGATCCTTCCTAGCCCTTAGGGATGAGAGAGAGACTAACAGGTAAATCTAAAGGAAAGATGTTGTTGACACATTTAGTTTTGTTTATCACGTGTGCCCTAATTGTGTTAATAATATGCTAGAAATTTCCACAATCTCATGATCTTCAGAAATTAAAGAGGTGGATAAATGAAGATTTCCATGGAATGTCTGAACAAAATATAAATTACTTGTATGAGACTAACAGCTGGTACCAATATGCAAAAATTGCAACCAAGTCCAGGAACATTTCTGGTTGTTATGTATGCACCAAACTTCGTATCTCTTCCAGCCAGCCCAGGTTAACAGCTAGACCAGTACCAGTGCCAAGAGATGAATGTTTTATCAGAAACAGCATTTCTGGTGCCAGTACCAGTTTCTGCGTGGTAATGGGTAATGTAACATTTTACAACTGTGATTTTACAGAGTTTAAACAGTTTAATGTTACAACCCCTGTGTCCAACTTTGTGGAGCTTCTTGCAGGTTCCCATTTTCCTCATTGTGTCGTAGGCACCAATTCCATCCCAGTGGAGACTATTCCAATGCACATGTGTAACACGACTTACTATTATTCTTCCCACCAAGCTGAGCCAGGGGGAAAAATCCATGATCTAAAGGGCGCTTATGCAATAGATGGATTTCACCGGATGTGTGGAACTGCCATTTATTTGCAGTTACCTCCAAGTTCGAGTGGTGTTTATGCACCTGTTTATGTCACAGATCACACTTATGTCATTTCAGTTCAACCTTCCCTAAATAGGAGTAAGAGGGAACTCATCCAAGTGAAGCCACATGTTAGTGTGTGTGGATCAGATGTTCCTGAGGAATTCAAGCATAGATCAACAGGAAATAAGATTTTGCTAAGTTTATTCCCATGGTTGGGAGTAGGAAAGAACATGCTTAGATTAGAAACTATAGATTATCGACTGGGACTGTTTGTTATTGCAACCACAAAAGCTCTTACAGGACTGTCCACAGAAGTCATGGCTCTTCGAACCGTGGTGTTGCAGAACAGGATGGTGTTGGACCTGCTGACGGCTTCGGTTGGGGGAGTTTGCGTTCTCCTGAACGAGACCTGCTGCACCTTTTCGTTGTCCAATGAGCTAACCCCTCCCTCCTACTTCCCCATGTCTAAAGGGATTGCTCAATCCAGCTCTCCATCCAACGGGTCCGGACTTCCCTAAACCTGAAAGATCTTACTAAGCAGGTTTACTGAAAGTTCTGTTTAAGCTGGTGTCGGGATATGACTCGCCTAGCCTCTGATAGCCTTCATACAAAAGTCTCGCCCTTCTTCAACTGGAGGTCTGGACGACTGAGTAGCCCACCGCAATCATTCACACTTTCAAAAGTCACTTTTGTTCACGGCTGCTCGTTCCCTAATTTTACAACTGGCTCTTGGTATATGGGTTAGGTTAATTTTAGTGGCTCGGCACGAGCCCCAAGGGCACTGTTTTAACAAACTTGGCTAAGGCAACCTATAAAAACCTCCTAAAATATCTTGGAACCAGGCAACAAGACTTTTTACCACCAATGAAAAACCAAAAATACGTTGACTCAAATAATTGAATGTCCACGATTTAACTAGAATTTTATATGCTTTCTTTAATTAGTAACGCTTTTGCAGGGGTCAGTAACAGCTTAAATTTGGCAACACAAAATAATTTCAATAATAGAAATGAATCAATCATCTCAACCTGTCTTTCCCCGATGCTGAAACTAGTGAGTTTGGAGAGGCTTTGAAGACGGAGGCTCATCCATGCACCTGATGGAGAAGATTCTTCTGGTAACAACGAGTGGTTTCTTGAAGGGAATACAACTTAATCTTCAGTTTTCTTCCTTTAAGTGGCAGGCACTGATACTCCAGGCTTGATGGTAAAACAGGATCTTTGTTGTCACATGTCTCCAAAGACAGTAGTTTCCAGAGGATGAAGAGTTGAAGGAAACCCCGAGACATAAATGAGGTTGATTCAGGACTTCCAGAAGCCTGAAACTTAGAGCAATCAGCTGTTCACCGATCAAGTTCACTTCTGTTGTCTGGATAAAAAGGCTTTAGATCAAATCAGATTTTTAATCTTGAGCCACAGTTCTTCTAAGGCAAACGGGTTGATCCTCTTTTTAATGCAGTCAATCAGTTGGGCTGTGTCTCTGTTCCTTTTCCATCTAAGCTTCTTTTCTCCGTCCAATCTTGTTCGCTGGTCTTCTGCCACGCAGCTGGCTGTAGTTGTCAGGTTTAAACAACCTAAAATACTTATAACATCACAAAAAGAAGAGAGAGACAAAGAATTAGTTATTTACTCGCTGCGAGGAGAACGGACAAGATGTGTTCAGTTACAAATCTTGCACCGCTCTAAAAACCATCTGTCTAACCCTCTCTTTTTATTATCATTCGGGGGTCCCTAGTTACAAAGAACGTCATTCTCTAAGGATGGGAAACAACAGCTGCATCGTAAACAGGTCATAAACACCATTATCTGTCAACAACACACTTCCACAGTCTCTCCATCTTAACATCAGTGCGTCTTCTGTTCAGTGCAATCAGCCTTCATCTTTATGACCTCTTCAACTGCGACTGCTTCCTTCTCAGCTCCATTTATGACCTTTGCCTGCAGACAAACTCACACATCCTTCACTCACACAAACATCATGAAAGGTTATAAAAATCAAATAGTCAAGTTAAGGATAGGAGAAAATATAAGATAAATCTATATTAAATTATTTCAACATTTCCTCCCTGTTTATCGAATATTTGCTCATATTCTCATATCACTTAAACAGCCACTTATTTTAGATTTTTAACGGCAAGATCATTTTCATGAGTACAAAAACAATTATACTCAGAGGTACTTACTGACATCTAAATCACAGAATCATATAGAAATGGATCTGGATACAGGCCAGAAAAATGGTCAGTCGCATCCTCATCATCTTCATCATCCTGATGTTTAAATAACAGTTAGAGTTGGGTAACTCTGTCTTCCATAGGAGAAATAGCTGTGGTGATGAAACGGTTAAGAAGAGAACGAAGGCAGGGAATACAACAATATCCACACAATGTCAAAAATTGCAGCAAACACTGCAAAGGAAATTATTACTGATGATACTAAAATTTTATACTTCCCAAACATATCCAGCCAGGAGTCCCACATCGAGGCGTCTACTCCAGAATGCTCCTTCATTTTGCCATTTAGAGATCTCAAACCTTCTATGGCTTTCGTTAGGCTGCCATCAGTCAGCAGCAGTGTTGTTAGGTATGAATGTGCAACAGTTTTCTCCAAAAATAGCACAAACTTCTCCTCTTTCAGCTAACAACATGTCCAAAGCAATTCTATTCTGGAATGCCATCAGGGAAGTTGAAGCCAATTAGTCATGGACAGTTTCAAACCCGCTTTGTGTCCAATTTCTTAGTTTTTGTACCTTGTAATGGATATAATTGATCCTGTCTACGTTTCTGTTCAACGTACACCACCAACAGATACTTGATTCAAATCTTGCGGCTACTTGATCAGTTAATTTATCTTCATCTATAGCATCTATGTATGTAGAGTCTCCCTCAGTCTGCCAAGCTGCTGCTCTGCTCTTCCTATCACGCCAATCATGTGGATTTAACACTAAATAGTCCATCTGTTACTTCATCTACTAACATAGGATATACTGAAACTGGTAACAATAAAGTAATTAGAGCACAGAGTCCCGTTACTTTTTGAAGGTAATCGATCAAACAACCTGTCGTCATCACACCACCACCAAATGTCTCCTCTAGAGACTGGTTTAAAATACTTATTTACTTTTACAATTGTAGTACACCATCCTGCAGTGAAATTTCCCAATTTATTGCCTCTCTCTGTCATATTTATACATGTGTAGTTTCCAGTGGTGACCCGTTTATGGAATACTGGTTTATCCTTATCTGCTGTAGTTACAGGAAAAACAAAATCCCAGTGTTGACACATTTCATTAGGATTAATTTGATTAATTACTTCCATCACACAGGCTTGTGGTATCACAGCTGGAATTATTTATAACAAAGCCTGGGACCCAAACACACAACACAATCTCTTTTAGTCATGTTAGCTGCTTGTTCTACCATCAATAACCAGTTATTATTTGTTCCTGATACTCCAGTAATAACCTGGAACTAGTCATCTGTGGTTAAATTTCCTAACATAATTTTTACTCTCTTCACTTTGTTACCTGGATTGCATTATCAGCTTTATGGAGCTTAAACAACTTCTTTTGATGACTAGCATAAGCAGTGGTGCACCACTCTGGTGTCCAATTATTTCCTTCATCAGCTACCATCATGGACCATGAGGTGTCTCTTCTATCATTAGTTAAGTACCATTTATAACTTCTATAATCCTGCCCTTTCCTTCCTCGTTTGGTCAAGCTAATGAGTGGGATCAGCACCACAGCTGTAGTATTAGATTTCACGCACACTTGAATGCCATAAGTATAAGAAGTTTGTTTAGTACACATAGTTAGGTTATCTTCTTCATCTAACTCCCACTTATTTTTGAACTGTGGTAATCTGTATGGTCTTCCAAATAACGTTTCATAGGGTGTTAGCCCTGAGGTACTTGTAATGTTTAGTTGGAAATAGTTTTATCCATTTAGAAAATGCATCTATAATGACTAAACAGAACTTTTTCCCTTCACTCTGGTTTAACTCAATAAAATCCATATGAATTGTTTGAAAGGGTATTTTAGTTTTGGAAATTGTTCCCTTCGTAGTCTTAAATTCCCTTGTGGATTATGTTTTGCACATGTTAAACATGTTTTACAAAGACATTTTTTAATAAGAATTAAGAATTAAATCCATATGTTATATAATATTAATATATCTGTCCTACTATTCCTCCCTGTCGAGACATTGTGTAACACAATGGCTCAATATTGCCGCCCATTTATATAGGTTTTTGGTAGGACAGGTTTATTATCTGGTCAAATATAGATTTCATCTTTTAATGCAGCTCCATGTTTTTTCCACATTTCTATTCCCTGTAGTGGGCTTTGTTGTTGCATTTCTTTTAACACTATATCTTTCATCACCAATGCCACCAACATCCTGTTTGTGTCTTCCCTCTCTCATCTTTTTTGGAGAAATCATTCACATAAACTATTTCATGATCCTGCAAATCACTTCTAGTTTTTTGCTTCTTTTTCTGCTAATTCTTGACAATCATGTTAATTTCCATCTTCAGCTTCTACACTCCATTTCAGTTCAGACGTCATTTTCAGCTCTTCCTCATACATTAGTTTGTTTAATGGAGCTACTATTTCTGCATAATTTGGCACCCAGTTTCTACAATAATTAGTTAGTCCAAGGAAGGACATCATTTGCTTTTTTGTTACTGGTTTTGGATCTTTTAATATTGCAGTCTTTCTTTCTTCTACAATTGTGCGTCACCCTGCGCTAAGATTGTGGCCTAGGTATTTAACCTCATTTTTACACAACTGAAGTTTCTTTTTACTGACTTTGTGTCCCTCTTCTGCTAAATGTTTTAACAATGCTATTGTGTCATTTTTACAAGTCTCCTCATCAGGAGAGGCTAATAGCACATCATCAACATATAAT
This sequence comes from Girardinichthys multiradiatus, assembly GCF_021462225.1. Lineage (NCBI taxonomy): Eukaryota > Metazoa > Chordata > Actinopteri > Cyprinodontiformes > Goodeidae > Girardinichthys > Girardinichthys multiradiatus. The sequence goes on along the minus strand of NC_061802.1, from coordinate 39,302,768 downwards.
CAACCCTGACTACCTTCTGGAGGGTCAAACTTGGCCATACTTGCACTCATTACCTGAGAGTATATAGTTGGACTTTCACAGTAACCTTGAGGTAGTCTGGTATAAGTATATCTTTGTCCCTCAAAGGTGAATGCAAACCAGAACTGACTATCTTTATCTACAGGTGCAGAGAAAAATGCATTGCTTCTATCAACTACAGTAAATATTCTAGCATCTGGTCTTAGGGAATTTAATAATGTATAAGGATCAGGAACACACGGTGCTCTCTGAACAACTACATTATTAACTGTCTGTAAGTCTTGCACCATGCGCCATCCTGTTGATGGAGCTTGTTTTTTAACTGGAAAAATGGGGGTGTTACATGGTGAGTCCTCGCATTTTATTATCACCCCTGCAGTTATTAAATCCTTTATTACTGGTTTTATTCCTTCACGAGCATCATATTTCAAAATGTATTGTTTTACACTGGGCCTGTATTCTGTTTTTGCTCTAATTTGGACAGGTACTACTCCTTTTACTAAACCCACATCAGTAGGGTCTTTTGACCATAACTTATTAGGGACTTCATTCAAGAACAGTTCCCCCTGTTCAGTAAGGAATATTTCTCATTGTTGCTTTGTATGCAAATGTATCTCTTCCTGCACTATTCTTCCCATCTGTATAAACATAAGTTACCATAACTTTTGTAGGGGTTACTTTAGTTAATGCTTCTTCATAAGTTTTATCTGGTCCAGGAGTATTTTTATACCACATGGTAATATGTAGATCATCTGGTGTCATCTAATCTTGTAGTTGAGTAATGCCATTTCTTCCTTCTGTTAATAAAGCTGTCCCTATGTCTGGGGTGGCTTATTTGGAACATCCAGTGAGTAGTGGTAATGAGGTGGTCCCACTCCTTTTAACACAAAATAATCTCTTTGGCTGAGTTCTGCTTTTCTCTTTACTACAATATGTCCTTCTGAGGTTGGAATTAATGCTAACCCCAGATGTAGTAATCCATCTTGTCCCAATAGATTCACCGGACACTCAGTGAACATTAAAATAGATAGCTGACATGACTGTCCATTGGGATCTCTTATCCAAACTGGTTCAGACTCACAGACTTGTGTCAATTTCCCACTAGCTGACCTTACTGTTATTTGCTGATCACTAAGTCTGGAATTTGGGATTTTTTATTTTATTTTTTTCTACAGGTGGTCCTGCATGCTCTGGTATCACAAAGAAAAGTAATTGATTTTCCATTCAACAGTAAGGTAACTTCAGGTTTTATGCTATCTAGGGAGAGAAGGTCCTGGAAATTTAGGAGGATATCCTGCCCCTGTGTTTCTGTTTTTTGTTTTCATCAGTGTCTGAGGTACTAAGAACAATTTCTCTTATTTTCTGTCCTAGTCATGCTGAATCATTTTTTTTCCCTCTCAGGACAATCTCTGACCAGATGTCCTTCTTTCCCACAACACCAACACCCTGAGGTGTATTGTCTGTAATTTCCTCTGCCTACTCCTCCTCTCTGACCCCTGCGATTTTGTCCTCTGCCTCTAATTTTTCCTCTTCCTCTGTTGTTTTGATAATAAATCTGTTCTTTTTTTCCCTTCTTGCTGAAAAAAGGTGTTGGCTATCTTTTTTGTTTTGTTTTTTATCCTTCATTACTTTTTCTGCATGGAGGGCATGATTAACATAGTCTTCTAGATTTGCTGTGGGGAACCCTATAAAATGTCTCCTTACCCAGGTATTAATTGCATCCCTGGAACCAGCATGTAGTGCATTTTTTAACTGCTGTTAATAAACTCCTTGCTCGTTTTCATCTTCTTGTAGACCACTATGTATTTTAAACACTTTTTTCAGTCTAATCCTATATTCTTCAAAAGGTTCGTTTGTTCGTCGTCTTCCGCTTATCCAGGACCGGGTCGCGGGGGCAGCAGACTCAGCAGAGACGCCCAGACGTCCCTCTCTCCAGACACCTCCTCCAGCTCCTCCAGGGGGAGCCCAAGGCGTTCCCAGGCCAGCCGAGAGACATAGTCCCTCCAGCGTGTCCTGGGCCGTCCCCTGGGCCTCCTCCCGGTGGGACGTGCCTGGAACACCTCCCGAGGAAGGCGTCCAGGAGGCATCCGGTATAGATGCCCGAGCCACCTCAACTGGCTCCTCTCAATGTGGAGGAGCAGTGGCTCTACTCCGAGCTCCTCCCGGATGGCCGAGCTCCTCACCCTATCTCTAAGGGAGTGCCCGGCCACCCTACGGAGGAAGCTCATTTCAGCCGCTTGTATCCGTAATCTCGTTCTTTCGGTCATGACCCAAAGTTCATGGCCATAGGTGAGGGTAGGAACGTAGACCGACCAGTAAATTGAGAGCTTTGCTTTTCGGCTCAGCTCTCTCTTCACCACAATGGACCGGCACAGCGCCCCCATTACTGTGGCAGCTGCACCGATCCGTCTGTCGATCTCCCGCTCCATTCTTCCCTCACTCATGAACAAGACCCCGAGATACTTAAACTCCTCCACTTGAGGCAGGAACTCCCCTCCAACCTGAAGAGGACAAGCCACCATTTTCCGGTCGAGTACCATGGCCTCGGACTTGGAGGAGCTGATCCTCATCCCAGCCGCTTCACACTCGGCTGCGAACCGCCACAGCGCATGCTGTAGGTCTTGGCTAGAGGGGGCCAGCAGACCACGTCATCCGCAAAAAGAAGAGACGAAATCCACTGGTCCCCAAACCAGACCCCCTCCGGCCCTTGGCTGCGTCTAGAAATCCTGTCCATAAAAGTTATGAACAGGACCGGCGACAAAGGGCAGCCCTGCCGGAGTCCAACATGCACTGGGAACAGGTCCGACTTAGTGCCGGCAATGCGGACCAAACTCCTGCTCCGCTCGTACAGGGACCGGATGGCCCCTAATAAAGGGCCCCCGATTCCATACTCCTGGAGCACCCCCCACAGGGCATCACGAGGGACACAGTCGAATGCCTTCTCCAGGTCCATAAAACACATGTGAACCGGTTGGGCAAACTCCCATGAACCCTCGCGCACCCTGTAGAGGGTATAGAGCTGGTCCAGTGTTCCACGGCCGGGACGAAAACCACACTGCTCCTCCTGAAGCTGAGGTTCGACTATCGGTCGGACTCTCCTCTCCAATACACTGGCGTAGGCCTTACCAGGGAGGCTGAGGAGTGTGATCCCCCTGTAGTTGGAACACACCCTCCGGTCCCCCTTCTTATAAAGGGGGACCACCACCCCAGTCTGCCAGTCCAGAGGCACTGTCCCCGACCGCCACGCAATGTTGAAGAGGCGTGTCAACCATGACAGCCCTACAACATCCAGACACTTGAGGTACTCAGGGCGGATCTCATCCACCCCCGAAGCCTTGCCACCGCGGAGCTTTTTAACCACCTCGGTGACTTCAGCCTGGGTGATGAAAGAGTCCAACCCCGAGTCCCCAGCCTCTGTTTTCACCACGGAATGCGTGATGGCAGGATTGAGGAGATCCTCGAAGTACTCCTTCCACCGCCCGATAATGTCCTCAGTCGAGGTCAGCAGTCTCCCGCCCCCACTATAAACAGTGTTGGCAAAACACTGCTTCCCCCTCCCGAGGCGCCGGACGGTTTGCCAGAATCGCTTCGAGGCCAACCGGTAGTCCTTCTCCATGGCCTCACCGAACTCTTCCCAGGCCCGAGTTTTTGCCTCTGCCACAGCCCGGGCCGCAGCACGCTTGGCCTCACGGTACCCGTCAGCCGCCTCAGGAGTCCCACAAGCCAACCACAGCCGATAGGACTCCTTCTTCAGCTTAACTGCATCCCTTACTGCCGGTGTCCACCACCGGGTTCTGGGATTGCCGCCACGACAGGCACCGCAGACCTTACGGCCGCAGCTATGGGCAGCAGCATCGACAATAGATGCAGAGAACATGGTCCACTCGGACTCTATGTCTCCAACATCCCCCGGGATCTGGTCGAAGCTCTCCCGGAGGTGGGAGTTGAATACATCCCTGGCCGAGGTCTCCGCCAGGCGTTCCCAGCAGACCCTCACTATGCGCTTGGGCCTGCCGAGTCTGTCCGGCTTTCTCCTCCTCCAGCGGATCCAACTCACCACCAGGTGATGATCAGTGGACAGCTCAGCCCCTCTCTTCACCCGAGTATCCAAAACACGCGGCCGAAGGTCTGATGATACGACAACAAAGTCGATCATCGACCTCCTGCCTAGGGTGTCCTGGTGCCAAGTGCACTGATGGACACCCTTATGTTTGAACATGGTGTTCGTTATGGACAATCCGTGACTAGCACAGAAGTCCAATAACAAAACACCACTCGGATTCAGATCGGGGAGGCCATTCCTCCCGATCACGCCTCTCCAGGTGTCACTGTCGTTCCCCACGTGGGCGTTGAAGTCCCCCAGCAGAATAATGGAGTCCCCGGGAGGGGCACTATCCAGCACCCCCGACAGGGACGCCAAGAAGGCAGGGTACTCTGCACTACCACTCGGCCCGTAGGCTGAAATGATAGTCAGAGACCTCTCCCCAACCCGAAGGCGCAGGGATACAACCCTCTCATCCACTGGGGTAAACCCCAACACGAGACGGCTGAGCTGGGGGGCAACAAGCAAACCCACACCAGCCCGCCGCCTCTCCCCGTGGGCCACTCCAGAGTAGAAGAGAGTCCAACCCCTCTCAAGGAGATGGGTTCCAGAGCCCACGCTGTGCGTGGAGGCGAGCCCGACTATTTCTAATCGATATATCTCTACCTCCCGCACAAGCTCAGGCTCCTTCCCCCCCAGCGAGGTGACATTCCACGTCCCTAGAGCCAGCCTAAGCATCCGGGGATCGGGCCGTTGAGGTCTCCACCTTCGTCCGCCACCCAATCCTCTTTGCACCGGTCCCTCACGGTTCCCCCTGCAGGTGGTGGGCCCACTGGGGGATGGCCTCGCGTCTCTCGTTCGGGCTTGGTCCGGCCGGGTCCCGCGAGGAACAACCTGGCCACCAGGCGCTCTCCGACGAGTCCCGACCCCAGGCCTGGCTCCAGGGTGGGACCCCGGCTCCGCCGTACCGGGCGACGTCACGTGCCTCGATATTGTGTTTTTCATGAGGGATTCTTGAACCATTCTTTGTCTGACCCATCACCTAGAACCTGTTTGCCATGGGAGACCCTACCAGGGGCATTTAGGCCCCAGACAACATAGCCTCTAGGATCATTTGAGCACTCAAACCCCTCCACCACGTTAAGGTGACGGTTCAAGGAGGGGGTTCAAAAGGTTCTTCCTCTTTTTGTTTCACTCTGGCTATTTCTGCGTAGTCAGCTTTGCGTCTGAACCTGACTGTAAGCCTATCGATTAATTCCCTCACTCTGTTTGTTCTGCTGTTAAAAATAGTAAAATATTTTCTACGGTTACACAGAAAAAAACCGTGTCATGCCATGAACCTCCGTGACACGCTGTATCAACAGCCTCCAGCGTCTCAAACAATAATAAAAAAAATAAACACAAATAAAACATACATGAGGTACAGCCATGGTGGGGATGGATTTATTCACCAAAGGGACTCATTTTAGCCCATCCAATCCTATCAAACCTCATCAAATCTTTGGTACAAAACAAAAACTTTCCACCTGCTCTTTTTACTCCCTTTCTTTTGTCCTGCTGTTCTACTTTACAAGTCCATCAAAAATTACTTCTTAGCCCTCTGACCTTTTCTGCTTTCCACAAAAACGTCCATTCTTATCTCCTGCATCACATCTCTCTCTTTTTAGTTACTTTTAACCAATAATCTACATCTTCATAACCTTCTTTGTCCATTTTTCTTAAATCACGTGTACTTTTAATGTACTTTTAATTATTGCATCCTATAGATTAACTCATTTTTTAGAGTTTAAACAACCATCATTGTGATATTTGGTTATCCATTTATCTAAATATTTAAATTTTTATATTTTAATTTGATCCTGTGCTTCTATAAATTTCCAATCTTTGCATTATTATTCATTTTTAATTTATTTTACTCACCCCTTTTCCCATTTTTTTTCATTTATTTAAATTTGGTCCAGCATATAAATACCTAGGGTATTCTAAATACTGGATTATTCTGCTCAGTAGGGTGACAGAAAAATCTCCTTTTGTGGTAATTCTCACTTCAACTCTTTCGAGTGGAGAATTCTTGCCTTTGCTTCCACAAAAGTTAGTCACTTACAATCCTACTGCTTTGGTATGAGGTAAAACCTAGTGGTTTAAATCCTCCATTCATTTCTCCGCCGTCCTGCTCGTACCTGTTAGGGCCTAGGATTCACAGGGTTTTTATTTCACGCAATGACCCCCAGTCATTCGTCACACTTTTTTTTCACCAGGTTCAACTCACCACTTTGTCTTCTCCTCTCTCTCAGAGTTCCGTCAGCTGTCAGATCCCAGCGGGCGGGCCGAGATCCAGTCCCGGAAAGGGTCTGTGAGTCTGATAAGACTTGCCGTGCGCACGGTCTTTACTGGAGTCTACCAACCCGCTGGAATCATCAGGCGTATTTGGAATCCGGCTCCGAAGGACCAAATTAATGTCAGGTTTAAACAACCTAAAATACTTATAACATCACAAAAAGAAGAGAAAGACAAATAATTAGTTATTTACTAGCTGCGAGGAGAACGGACAGGATGTTTTCAGTTACAAATCTTGCACCGCTCTAAAAACCATCTGTCCAACCCCCTCTTTTTATTATCATTCGGGGGTCCCTAGTTACAAAGAACGTCATTCTCTAAGGATGGGAAACAACAGCTGCATCGTAAACAGGTCATAAACACCATTATCTTTCAACAACACACTTCCACAGTCTCTCCATCTTAACATCAGTGCGTCTTCTGTTCAGTGCAATCAGCCTTCATCTTTATGACCTCTTCAACTGCGACTGCTTCCTTCTCAGCTCCATTTATGACCTTTGCCTGCAGACAAACTCACACATCCTTCACTCACACAAACATCATGAAAGGTTATAAAAATCAAATAGTCAAGTTAAGGATAGGAGAAAATATAAGATAAATCTATATTAAATTATTCCAACAGTAGTCGCATCCTCCCTTCCTCCAGTTAGCCTTCAAACGATTCGCCGTCACCATGCAGCTGGCTCTAGTCACTCCTGGTCATCCTACAGTTCTCTCCCTAATCTGCTCAGTTTTAAGCTTCACACAGTATTACACATTCCATTCTCAGCTTTCTGCATTTACTTTGAAACACAGTTACAAAACCATCACTTCATTCTTTTTATTCATGCTTCACAAATGATTAATGTTATATCTCTTTCATATATAGCTGATTGAGAATGTCAAACCTTAATGTTTTTTACTTTAATTCTCAGTTCTTAACCACATTTCAGTCATACATCTTTTAACTTGATAATCAAAGGTTACTAATTTCATTTAATAAATGTAAAAGAGTGGAAAAGATCACTGATTGCATTGAATTCCTGCACACCGTCCATATGACTGCGCCATTGACCTGTTACCGGGGGCTCTGTTACCTACTAGCCGGTTATATAAAATCTCACGGCCAGAAGGAGAGACAATGGAGAATTATATAGCCGAATCCCTTGCACCACGCATTATCTGGCCATCCTCGTCTCCCCTCGGGGCGGGGTTTTTCATTGTTGGCTACGTCCTTGTATAGATTAAAGGGGGCTAAATACTATCACTGTTAAAAACAAGTACCCTTTACCGCTACTTTCATCTGCTTTTGAACATGGGGCCACTATCTTCTCAAAACTAGACCTTAGAAATGCCTATCATTTAGTTCGGATCCGCCAGAGGGATGAGTGGAAGACGGCATTCAAGACCCCGGTGGGACATTTTGAGTATCTTGTCAGGCCTTTTGGACTATGCAATGCTCCTGCCATTTTTCAGGCCCTCATCAATGACGTTTTACGGGACTTCCTGCATTTGTTTGTTTTTGTTTATTTAGATGACATCCTGATCTATTCTAAAGGTGTATTCACCCTTGCCACTTTTGGTCCGCTTTAAACGGACCAGAGTTCGTTTCCCCCCTTTGTCCCCTTTTGTGCAGGTGTGAATACACTCAAGCGAACCCTGGTCTGGACCAAACAACCGGACAGAGACTCACTTTTTGAGGTGGTCTCGGTCCGCTTCCAAACGGACTCTGGTGCGGTTCGATTATGGTCTGAATACAAACCGGCCCCGATCCGAACCAACTACAAAAAGCATATGTCTCTTTGGACATAAAAAGCCACCGTAGCCGGTAGCAAAGGTGTGTGTTGTAAGGTAATCATACCTGATAAGCTGTGTGTTGCTTAGCAACGCTACTGGCTTGTTGTGGGACAAGGCACGTAGAGAACGTCGCCGTTCAGCACGCATTCTCCGACGGTCTTAAAGAATTATAAATGGAACGTCTCAAGTCTGTTGAATGAGCTGCTCTTCACTCTCAAAATAATATTGCAGCTGTAATAACGGCACAAATATGCAGAACAGAGATGCTGCACGCAGCACGTCTACAGCTGTTTTCCTCAATTTCCGGGTCTGTGCTCTGTCCCGCCCCTGTCATTTCTGTCCAATGGGAATAATGATCGTCACCCGCGTGGCTTTGTTTACAAGTAATAGTTCACTTGCAAAACATACAATGTGAAAACAAACCGCACCAAATGAAAAAAATAAAGTTCGCTTTTGGTCCGGACCAAACAAGCGGACCAAAGGACTTTCCTGGTGTGAATACACCCTAAGACTCTTGCAGAATTAAATTCAAATTCAATTCAAAGATACTTTATTGATCCCCGAGGGGTATTTAGAATTCCAGTACAACCCATCCAAATAGACATCATGACACAAGACAAGGGGGGGACGGGTCACCGAGGCTTTGCTGCCCACTCACAGGTGCTGCCCTTGCTAGATGAGAAAAGAGACCACATAAGGTAAGTAGAGGGAAAAAAATCATATTTCACACTTTATCCTTAGCAGGATACAGTTTGAGATTGCAAAAAACCTCAGCACAAAGAAACAACACGTATGCAAAACAACATCATGCTGGGATCGGTGAAGGTGGTGTGAGGGGGTGCATATGTTTATCTTGAGCATGTGTGTGTGTGCAAGTGAGTGTGTGCAAGTAAGTCCATGAAGCACTGTCACAGAGACCATTGTCCTTGATGGTACATTGGAATGTTCATCAACCGGCCATTCTGAGTAGGCCCACAGATGTCCTCAGGGAAGGGAGGGGGCAGAGGGAGCAGAGCGTCATGTTTACATAACTTCCAGGAGAAGTTGAAGATAGCCAGCCATCAAGGCCTTGCAGGGGAGCCAGATTCAGAAAAACAACAATTATTTGGGTTAGGCTGACTCTTAATTTTCCGTCAGCCTTGAGGGTCTCGCTGGTGCTTCTCAAAGGCAAATCCAAACAGCCAAATTCCTGGTCTTTCGCCAGATCCGAGCGAACAACTTTCTCCAAGATTTATCCCATTTCACCCCTGAGTCCAGGAACCGCAACCTGCCTGTGTAAGGATCATATCCAGTCTGCAATTCAGCTCACGTAACATCTCAGTCTGAGTTTTGATCGCTCTGAAGATCCCATCACACATGACAGGCAGCCTTACAATTGCCAGAACAGCTGCTGACATTTTCCGAATTTCTCAATATGCCAGGTAACCGCTGACTCCAAAAAGCAGAAATCCTGATATCAAACCTCCAATTATATACACATCTTCAACATCCTCAACTGACAATATCGACAAACACACAATCCTCCACTTCTGCCAGGAGCCCATTGTGTATTCGGAGAAAAACGTCCCGTCTGGACAAGAGGGTTCCCCCCCCACCCTGCCTTCTCGTCGAGAAAATTTGATCAATTGCATTGAGAGACCAGCTGACCAAATCCATAACTCAGAATTTTGGAAGATATGCAAAAAGAGGCTCCAAAAAGAAGACAAGACACACAGCTGAACACCGCCAACATGTCCGTCTGGTCTTGCAACGGCTGTTGGAGAACCAACTATATGTCAAAGTTGAGAAGTGCGAGTTTCATCGGTCATCCATCAGCTTCTTGGGCTACATCCTCGAGGGTGGACAGGTTCGTGCTGATCCAGACAAGGTCAGGGCTGTGGAAGACTTGCCTACACCTACCACTCGAAAACAACTGCAATGCTTTTTAGGATTTGCCAACTTCTACAGGAGGTTTATTCAGGACTACAGCCGCACGGCCAGCCCTCTGACCGCCTTGACGTCCACAAAAGTTCCCTTCACCTGGACTCCGGAGGCTGAGGCCGCCTTCTCCACTTTAAGTTCACCCAGGCTCCTGTGCTGGTCCACCCGGATTCAGCCAAGCAGTTCGTTTTGGAGGTCGACGCACCAGACTCTGGAGTAGGTGCGGTACTGTCTCAGCGCCATGGCTGTGATGAGAAGCTTCACCCCTGCACCTTTTTCTCTCGCTGTCTGTCGACGGTGGAGAGAAATTATGATGTCGGAGACAGGGAGTTGTTGGCCATTAAGCTGGCTTTGGAGGAGTGGCGGCACTGGCTGGAGGGCGCCGAGCAGCCGGTGCTAGCTAACTCTAACCCTGTCATACATCCAAGCCGCTAAGCGGTTAAATCCCCGTCAGTCACGTTGGTCACTTTTCTTTTCCCACTTTAATCTGTTGATGTCTTATAGACCTGGAACCAAGAATACCAAGCCTGATGCCCTGTCCCGACAATTCAATTCAGATGATTGAGAGAAGCTGGCTGTGCCCGTACTGCCACTCTGCTGCACCATAGGGGGCGTTACCTGGGAGATTGAGGACTGTGTGCGACAGGCTATCCTCGCTGACCCGGGTCCTGGATCGGGGCCACCTAACCGCATGTTCGTCCCTGCTGCAGTACAGTCCCGGCTTATAACATGGTTTCACACTTCAAAGTTTGCCGTCCATCCAGGAGCCAGTTGGACTATCGCCTTGATTACCAGATGTTTCTGGTGGCCCACGCTGCACAAGGATGTTAAGGACTACGTCTCTGCCTGTTCAGACTGTGCCCGAAATAAGACTTCTAATCGTCCGCCTGTGGGTCTCCTACAACCACTCAGTATTCCTCACCGACCTTGGTCCCACATCACTGTGGATTTCATCCCCGGCCTCCCTACCACTCAGGGTATGACCACAATTATGACTATTATAGACAGGTTATCTAAAGCATGTCATCTCGTTCCTCTCAGGAAGTTGCCCTCAGCCCTTCAGACTGCCAAGCTCCTGGTTAAGCATGTGTTCCGGCTCCATGGTATTCCCCAAGATGTTCTATCCGACCGCAGCCCCCAATTCACCGCCCGAGTCTGAAAGGAGTTCTGCACCATCCTGGGAGCTAAGGTTTCGCTGATGTCCGGTCACCACCCACAGACCAAAGGTCAAGTAGAGAGGCTCAACCAGGAGCTAGAGGCTGCACTCTGCTGTGTGACCTCATCCAATCCCACCGAATGGAGCACCTACCTCCCTTGGGTCGAATACTCACACAACTCTCACGTGTCGGCTGCTACTGGTTTCTCTCCATTCAAGGTCTCGCTGGTGTATCAGCCACCCCTTTTCCCGTCTGATGAGAAGAAGACTGCAGCGATGTCAGTCCAGCAGCATATCCAGAGAAGTAAGCGCATCTGGTCCGCTGCCTCCAAGGCTCTCCATCAGACCGCAGCCCAGAACAAGCCCTATGCGGACAGACGATGCGTCCCCGCTCCTGCCTACCGCCCGGGTCAGCAGGTTTGGTTGTCCACACGGGACGTTCCACTCAAGTCCCTATCCAAAAAACTGTCTCCCAGGTTCATCGGCCCGTACACTATTCAGTCTCTCATCAACCCTGCCTCTGTTTGCCTTCGTTTGCCTGCCAGTCTCCATATCCACCCTGTTTTTCATGTCTCTCAGATTAAACCCGTCTAATCTAGCACGCTCTGCCCTCCGGCCGAGCCCCCTCCTCCCGCCCGGGATGTCCAAGGCCCTCCCGCCTTCTTGATTCGCCGGATTGTAGCCTCCCGTCGGAGAGGCAGGGGATGGCAGTACCTTATCGACTGGGCAGGTTGCGGCTCGGAGGAGCGCTCCTGGGTTCCTGGTTCATTCATTCGGGATCCCACTCTCATCCTGGACTTCTGGGCTTTCCAGGCCGGTCCATCGGGGCCGCCGGATGGCGGGCGTTGAAGGGGAGGTAGTGTCAGTCTGGTTGTCTCCGTGCCTGCTGCTTTCTTTTTCCACCTCTAGGGGCCGCGGAGCTGGAGGACCGAAGGTGTGACAGGTGATCTTCATTGACTCATCAGTTCAGAGGACTATATGAGGGCGGCTCACCTGCACTTCTGCGCCTGAGTGTTTTTGCCCTTCGTGGCACCTCAGGCTTGTTCCTTGTTGGAGATCTCAAGAAAACCTCTGATCACAGTCTGGAACTTCTGGAGAAGAAGCAGGATTATGATGACATTTTGGAGGAGAAATCATTTAACTTAACAATAGTTTAATGTTTTAATGAAGTATATGCATAAAGCTTTTTGGAAGTGTATACATGGATGTGATATTAAACTAACCAATAATAAATGCGGTCTGGAGTGGATCACTCCCTGGACAGCTTATACCATATATGGGAATGATTACTCTTTTAGGTTGAAATCTCTGTAAGAATTGGCTGAACCGATTCCCGCTTTTTGCTTGTAGGAATGTGAGTTGTACATAAAAGGCTGGTGCAAGGATATTTCCCTTGTGAGAAGGAAGTCGCTGTCAAACTTACTTGGTTCACTTGTGTCTTATTTTACACTTGTCTGTGTTTATCAGCTTTCCAACACTAACACTGATCAAAATGATTTAAATGCATGTACACAAAATATATAGAAATTATATTAGAGTGAGACCTCTTTCCTGCTCTGCCCAGATGTGATTTAAATAAAAACGCACACCTGGCCTGGTGATATAATGGCAGCTCCTCTGACTGACTCAGTTTCACTCCATCCACCCAGAACTACAGGAGCCCTGCAACGTTTCTCTCCCTCAAGAAACAACTTTTATTCTTCCTTTTACTCGACTCTTTAAGGATCCAGTAATGCTTCAGTCAATTAAGCATCGAAAGAAGGACCAAAAGGAAAACAGAAAAGTTTTCCAGGTAAAAAAAACGCAATTTTTATTATGGAAACTGTTAGCCCAGCAGGGTTGTCGATTAACCATTTAGTCACCATCTTTTTTAAGTCACCGAAACTGAAGCATTCCTCAACTGTAAACTGGGGTAGACTGATGACGGGATTTATCTGCTGAGACGTGGTGGGAGTTGCATCCATAGTTCTGGTAGGTGATGAATTATAATGAGATTGCTACTTTTCCCCTTTTTATGTGCAGGTGATGTCCCAGCTTGTTATTCTGGTTCAGAGGAATGTGGAAGATGTGGTACTAAATAACTAACCCTAACACTTTATTTGAAACCCATTTACTAATATTACCCACTACAACTTGTCCCGCTTTAAAATACTGCTTCAGCACAGTATAAAAACTACAATATATGTACGCTGTCTTGTGTATCTTTCAGGGAGTATATGTGAGCTTTCTGCCCTACTTTGGAACTGATCTCTTCATTGGCCTCTATGCTTTTGGAAACATTTTTGCTCTTTGCAGGTAAGATTCAAACAAAAATATAGAGAAAAAAATTCTGATCAAGCCAAAAAAGAAAGAAAGAATACCAAAAAACTTGCTAATAGTTTTGTTTTATTGTATACTTCTTTATAGCATCCACTTCATGCATTGTATATTTTTTTGTCTAATACCACAATGTGTCTAGTGGGGCCAGTTAAGCAGCTGAAGAGGATGTGTGACATTTCAAGAGCACTGGCCACCCTTACCATGCTTGTGAGAGTACAGAAATGAAGTACAGTATGCTTTTATTGAATTCCAAATATTTGTTTGTTATATACTGTATCTACCCAGGTTCCTCATATATGAAAAATTACACAAAGAGCAACAACAAAATAATCCATACTGCACAATTTTTTGGGCTCTAACCAACATGAAAGAAGTAGGCACATAGACACAAGAAGTTTTGAAATTGATGTAATTTCACCTTTTTTTAACTAGATAAGTTATTAAGAAGTCCAAAGGCAAAACAAAATATGCTCACGTAACATCACATGAAATAAACAACCTGGCAATCATCCTTAAGTTCAAAAATCCAATATGGCTGCCAAATATCAAATATGTGATACATCCAGTAATGTGCACTTCTGACTCTGTGTCTTACTCCATGCCACATGTTTTGTGAACATCATTCATCGTGTTTGTCTGCATAAATGCTGAGAAATACATTATTATTGGCTTTTGTTGCTAATTGTAGCCTTTACACAAGGTACAATTAGCAAATTCCACTGCTTAGCTGACTTTCAACTCAAACTCATTAAGTTGGGTGTGACATCATTCCCAGACCCAAGTTATAACTTTTTAGGAAAGTGCATCCCAGCATACAGTATTTGTTGTGCTCAGTGATCAGACTAACAAGCAAACCAGCATCAAGCAAGCCAATTATAATGTTTCTCTACTTTAAGCATTTAAATACTAAAGAAATATGTTTAAAAATATTTGTTGTACAGTTCCATGCTACCAATGTCATGTTACAACTTGCAAATAGTTAATCGCTGCTTATCTCATTATGTTCTAAATGTGCAGCAGCAATGTTGGATTTCAAGGTTGGGCTTGGTAAAAATTATCTTACTTTTTCCAAGTCTTTAAGGTCTTTAAATCAGTCTTTAAGGAAGCTTGTAGTTGAATTTTCCATCTTGGAACTCACACGTTCCAGTTTCTAAGTGGAGATTGAGCGCACAAATGGCCTATACTGGGAGAGCTAATTGGCAAATGGAAACAGATGAGCTGAGAGCGTATGAGGACCAGGAGGTGAAAGCCTGAAACAAGGGAAACTTAAGACATCTGGGAAGAGTTAGACTCAGAACTTAAACCTTAATTTAAACTGACAGAAGTACATAAAATATAAACATAGAGAAAGTATGAGAATGGTTGGAACAGACAATTTGGACAAAAACTGAGACAAAGGTAGTCTTTGATTAAACTTTTTTTCCAGGCCTGCCTTTTTTGACTCCCTATGCAGCTCTCTGGGTGAGTGAACTTCAAAGCAGAACCTAATGATGATGACTCCTTAGTTTCTTTCAACACTTATTTACAACTGTGCATCACCTAAAGTCCTTTATAATGGTCATTGTAGAAGCACTTATTCAAATAATATTCATAGCTCTACAGTATTACTGTGTTACCTGCATATCTGACTTATGTGTTTAACCTTCCAGGAAGATGCTGAAGATGTTCTTTCTCATGAAGATATAATGACCCATGTGTTTTCGGGTCGAGGTTCAAATTTTGTTTTGATGGGTTTCCCTCTAACTGTGTGCTAGTTTAGAAAGTCCATAACTTTTAGGGTTAATAATCTTGTGTCTTTAATTTATGCTTTTCACAGTTTTATAATTAACGGGATTTTTACTGAGTCTATTGAATTATTTTAAGTAAATCCCAATGATTGTGGCCTTTGTGTCTAATATGTGCAACATCTGTAATGCATAAATAAACTAACCTTTCACAAAATACAAACATTGCATTTTTATTTTGATCACTGACAGCACAAGCAAAGCAAAGATATGCAAGTTCAAGACTTTGGAGCGTTTTTAATAATAAGCATTCATTTATAACTTGTCTTCTATTCTTACATTGTACACCTGTGTGCCTTTCAGTAGTGCTCTGGATGAAATCTTGAGCCTTAAACAATCAAGAATAAGTCTGCATACGTGTAACAAAAGTAAAATTAGCAAAGATTTTAAAATTTGCTCCCATTCTGGTCACTTATCTTATCTGTTATTGACAGGATAAGGTACATAGGTTTCATACACTGGGTATGTAAGACTTTGGCTGTGCATTTTCAATGAGCAACAGCCATGATATTAGCATATTGCGCAATTACCATATTAGCACAACTTATAAAGAATTGCAGTAATTTAGTTTAGAGATAATAAATAGACAACCAATCTTGACATAATCATTAATGCTGCCATCAAAAGCTTCACATTAGAAAAAAGGTTAAACTGAGAAAAGTATTTAAAATCTATAGTAGGAGAAGAATAGAAAAAAAACAGACTGTTTTCATATGCTTTGCAACATAGTGCTCTGAAGTCAAAATAGTGTAATAGAGTATCACCGGGTATTGTTGTTCAAATTGACTCTTAAATTTATTAGGTTTGTGGATGGTGTGGGGGTGCTTTGCTGGTGACACTGTTGGGGATTTCTTCAAAATTGAAGGCATACTGAACCAGCATGGCTACCACAGCATCTTGCAGCGGCATGTTATTCCATCCGGTTTGCGTTTAGTTGGACCATCATTTATTTTTCAACAGGACAATGACCCCAAACACACCTCCAGGCTGTGTAAGGGCTATTTGACCAAGAAGGAGAGTGATGGGGTGCTGCACCAGATGACCTGGGCTCCACAGTCACCGGACCTGAACCCAATCGAGATGGTTTGGGGTGAGCTGGACCGCAGAGTGAAGGCAAAAGGGCCAACAAGTGCTAAGCATCTCTGGGAACTCCTTCAAGACTGTTGGAAAACCATTTCAGGTGACGACCTCTTGAAGCTCATCAACAGAATACCAAGAGTGTGTGGAGCAGTAATCAAAGCAAAAGGTGGCTACTTTGAAGAATCTAGAATATAAGACATATTTTCAGCTGTTTCACACTTTTTTGTTCAGTATATAATTACACATGTGTTAATTCATAGTTTTGATGCCTTCAGTGTGAAGCTACAATATTCATAGTCATGAAAATAAAGACAACTCTTTGAATGAGAAGGTATGTCCAAACTTTTGGTGTGTACTGTACATTTATTTTTTTCCCTTTATTCGCCTTCCCCCCAGAAAAAAGGGCAGATAAAGCCATTTTAAAAGAATTTTCTTTACATGTCTCCTGGTAGACAGAAACAAGCAGAACCTAACTAATAAAACAATGTTCTAAAATCTTAGTTAAATTGTACAGTGATGCTTATAACTCCATTATTAATTTTTATTATATCTAACTGACCTCAAAGCTGAACTAAAGTATGAATGCTTTACCCCTCTTAATGTGATCCTTTCTCAATTTCTGTGGAAAACAACAATCAAACAATCAACGAACAATGTGTGTATTTGTCTTTGTAACGCTCCTTTTTCAAGTCAGTGTTTTTTCAAACACACATTAAAATTTTGACACCTAATGCCGTAAAAATGCTGCTGTTGGCAAAGCCTACAATGTTGTTATGATGAGTTTGCACAAAATGGCTGCACCAGACCAGCAACCACAGCCTTCCTCTGGCAGAGCCAAAGCAAACATAAAAGCCTGTTTACATAGCAGATCTAAATGGAAGTATGTTGAAGAAAAATAGTATTTTCTAAAGAAAGAGAACAATGATAACCATTCAATTAGTTTTATTAATTTAGCCTTATAAGGGAGGTTTTTCAGCATCAGACGTATTACTGAGGAGAGCTGAGACCAATATGGTGAGACAAAGGTCGACACTTCCTTATATCAGCTTAGCAAAAACCCCATGTGGCCTGACACCCCGCTAGGAAGAGCAGAGGTTAGAATCAACCTAACTTTCACGCAGACATCTCGACTCCTCTGTGATAAACATTACCCCTTTAGCTTGTAAATACAGTGGGGATGACCAACAGGAGGGAGCAGAAAGGAAGGTGGAAGCCATTTTCAGGTCAGACGGATCGTCACCCTAGAAGGACAAAAGCAATTAAAATTTTTCTCTCACAATTCTACCCTTTCGATCATAAAACGTGTTTCATGTGTGATTGACGCTGTTTAAAGGAAACATAAAAAATTAAAAAAATAACAATAATAAAAAACAATGAATAAAAAGAGGAGGAAACTGAATAATAAAATAAAAGAAAAAAAATACAGTCATCCTCTGTGTGAGCAAAAAACCTGTCTGACGGAAATTAAATCACATTTGTGTATCAACAAACAATCAGGCAGGAAAATACTCACTCGATCCCCCTCTCTGGGATTCCCCATTACCTGTTATTGGTGGCTGAAAGATAATATATAGTGTTTAGTAGGTATGTGGTATATAACTGCAAGTACCAGAATTTCAGATGTAATATTTTTAACGGGATGTTTTTCTAATTTTATTTAATAAGGAATTAATTATAGATGGTTTGGTAAGGAAAATATTTTAATGGAGTACCAATGAACAGAG
The DNA here is from genome assembly GCF_021462225.1 of Girardinichthys multiradiatus. NCBI lineage: Eukaryota > Metazoa > Chordata > Actinopteri > Cyprinodontiformes > Goodeidae > Girardinichthys > Girardinichthys multiradiatus. The sequence goes on along the minus strand of NC_061802.1, from coordinate 39,284,612 downwards.
CACTTTAAGGTTTCATTGTACATAAAAACTACACATGTCCCTAAGATTGTCTTTTCATGTAAACCTAACTTAATATTTTCCATTTTTTATGGTTTCATTCAGACCACTTCGCAGGAGGAGAGACAACAGTTTCAGGTTTGGATGCAGTTTGCCAGAAGATCTTTGATCCTCTTCACCCTCAGTGCTACTATCTACTCCACTGTCTACGCAATTCTACTTTATATAAATATTTTCTTATGATTAGACAGTCAAGGAATCAGTTCACTGTACTTCTGGACTGATTATCAGTTTTTTTATTCTGATAAATAAATTTCTACTAGAAATATTTTTCTGTAGTTATCTGATGTGAGTTTACCTGATGGTAATGAAAGAAAATAAGGGTGTTAATCAGCGTTTAGTAGTTATTAATATAATAGATTAATAGAATATAAATGAATCATGCAGTTGTTAAGCAGTAGCTCTGGCCAGATGCAGGTTGGTAAAAACTGAAATGTAAAATAAGCATTTAAAGTTTTCCTGCTTATGTATCCTGTACAACTTAATGAATAATGGAAGGAATTAATCAACTGCAGAACTCTAAAGCTGCTCATCATCTATTATCAATTGAAACAAAACAAAAATATTGATTATTATTAGTTGAGTCTTCTAAACTGAGTGAAGGAGTAATGTCATCTGCTGGACTGAAGGTGTATTGCAGTTTTCTTCACAACTACGTGATTAGACTGATTTAAATAACTGGTCTGTGGCTTTTCTAAGTAGTAAAAACATAAGGCACTCAAATCCCCAGGATTCCTTTTCCCCAAGTCAAACACATCCTGGGGCTTTAGATCCTGGGGCTTTCAGTGAGAAAGAAGCTATTGTGATACCAGTGAGCAGTTCTTTATGTGAGCACCAGCTATTCAGCCCTACGTTTGATTACAATTCATATACGAACAACGACAGATGAGTGTTTGAGTCATCTTGGGGTGTTGAACATCCCAACAAAGGCATTAGACACAAATGAATTTAAGACACAACCAAAGAATAATGCTGTTTTAGAAGAGCAAAATGTACAGTAGTTACCTACATGGAACTATGTGTATATAAGAGAAATGTTTTGAACTGACAGTATTTGTGAAAAATTAAAAAGGTTTTAAAAACTAGTGATTGGTAAAATGTATGCACCTTACCAAAACTGGGGATTGTGTGCAAGGATGATGGAAAAATATTTGGCCCCTTTATGAATAATATATGGGGTGCCGTTTGTAAAGTTACACAGTAAAAATATTGACAGCAATATTTTCAGGTATTTAGCCTGTTGTAAGAAAAAAATGGGGGTTAATTTTTCAAAGTCATATTTTCACCATGTTATTCATACTTTTATAAATGTCACTGTCTCAAACTAAATATTTAATTAGCAAACGGAATACTTAGCAAGCTAAATATTTAGCTCAATACTAGATATTTAGTTAGCAAGCTACATTTTTGTTTACACACTAAATAATTAATTTGCAAACTAAACATTTAGCTAAGACCTAAATACACTGCTAAAAAAATAAATAAATGGAACACTTGAACAACACAATATAACTCCAAGTAAATCAAACCTCTGTGAAATCAAACTGTCCACATAGGTAGCAACACTGATTGACAATCAATTTCACAGCTGTTGTGTAAATGAAATAGACAACAGGGGGAAATCTTTGGTGATTAGCAAGACACACTCAATAAAGGAGTGGTTCTGCAGGTGGGGACCACAGACCACTTCTCAGTACCGATGCTTTCTGGCTGATGTTTTGGTCACTTTTGAATGTTTGTGGTGCTTTCACACTCGTGGTAGCATGAGACGGACTCTACGACCAACACAAGTGGTTCAGGTAGTGCAGCTCATCCAGGATGGTACATCAATGCGAGCTGTGGCAAGAAGGTTTGCTGTGTCTGTCAGCGTAGTGTCCAGAGCCTGGAGGCGCTACCAGGAGACAGGCCAGTACACCAGGAGACGTGGAGGAGGCCGTAGGAGGGCAACAACCCAGCAGCGGGACCGCTACCTCTGCCTTTGTGCAAGGAGGAACAGGAGGAGCACTGCCAGAGCCCTGCAAAATGACCTCCAGAAGTAGCCTGACTGCTATTAGGTACAGAGATGAGATCCTCAGACCCCTTGTGAGACCATATGCTGGTGCGGTTGGCCCTGGGTTCCTCCTAATGCAGGACAATGCTAGACCTCATGTGGCTGGAGTGTGTCAGCAGTTCCTGCAAGATGAAGACATTGAAGCTATGGACTGGCCCGCCCGTTCCGCAGACCTGAATCCGATTGAGCGCATCTGGGACCTCATCTCTCACTCCATCCACCAACGTCACGTTGCACCACAGACTGTCCAGGAGTTGGTGGATGCTTTAGTCCAGGTCTGGGAGGAGATCCCTCAGGAGACCATCCTTCGTCTCATCAGGAGCATGCCCAGGCGTTGTAGGGAGGTCCTACAGGCACATGGAGGCCACACACAATACTGAACCTCATTTTGACTTGTTTTAAGGACATTATATCAAAGTTGGATCAGCCTGTAGTGTGTTTTTCCACTTTAATTTTGTGTGTGACTCCAAATCCAGGCCTCCATTGGTTAATAAATTTGATTTCCATTGATGATTTTTGTGTGATTTTGTTGTCAGCACATTCAACTTTGTACAGAACAAAGTATTCAATGGGAATATTTCATTCATTCAGATCTAGGATGAGTTATTTGAGTGTTCCCTTTATTTTTTTGAGCAGTCTATTTAGTTTGGAGCTAAATATTTACCTTGGTAACAATTTTTTTTATTTGGAGCTAAACATTTAGCTTTTATTTAACTTGCTAATTAAAAATTAAGTTTGGAACAGTGACATTTATAAATGTATGAATAATATTGTGAAAATCTGACTTTGAAGAATTAACCCCCATTTTCTTCTCTCCTGATTGGCTAAATAACAGAAAACATTGCTCTAAATTTTTCACTGTGCAACTTTACAAACAAATATGGCCCCTTGATGGCCCTTTACTCAGAAAATTCCTAGATCCGCCACTGCTTGCTCACATTCCATATGAATGCTGTTGAAAAAAACATCAGAGTGAGACCTCTCTGCCGCTGCTCCCAGGTGTGACTGACATAAATCACAGACCTGTCCAGGCGAAGCTCTGACAAGGTTCCTCCGGTTGCAGTGACCGTATTCTGTACTGAGGAAACCCGGCAAAGTTTCTTTCTGTCCGGGAAACTAGGAGACTTCTTTTGGTCTTTTACACTTGAAGGATCTTCGGTAATGGATCAATTAAAATCGGTCCTAAGCGGCGAAGAGTCGCGACGGGAGGACCGCAACATATTACAGGTAAAAATGGAGATTTGCAGCTTTCTCTATTATAACAATGATTTCTGCTTGAACATCTAATAATGATCTTGACTGTTTTTGTTGCAGTCTGTGAATGAAGCCTCCACGTTAGGCTGGGGAACACGCATAAAAGGATTCATCGCCTGTTTCGTTGTGGGAGCTGCGTGTACAGTTGTGGTAATTATAACCCAATTTCTTTGCTGATTGTGTCGCTGCTCTTTAAGGAAGTTTAAAGCAGAGCATATGTGGCCTTACTGGTTATACTGGCTTACAGGAATGTGGAAGATCTAATTCATTTCACTTCAACCTTTGGGCTGTGGAGAGCAAACAGCTGTGCCACTATTTAGTGAAGACAAAAACTATTACTTAAATGTGTCCCTAATTAATTAGAAATGCATTAGTTAAGAAAACTTTATTCAACATATCATAAATAAAATATGCTATGATAAAATATGATAAAAATGATCTACCTCTCCTCTTGTTAACATTATTGAAGTTTTGTGCAGCTTAACTAAACAAATGTTAGGGTCTGGATGATGTATTTCACAATGGGTTACAGCATGGGAACATGAAACAATTCAAGACTAAAATATTTAAATATAGGTTTAACCATAACTTAAATTTTTTTATAAATAAACCTTAATTTTATATTTAAATATTGTCACATTTAAACAATAATTACATTTTTTTAATTTTAATTCTAGCACATAAACATTTATTTAATGACTTATCTAATACGTTGTGGCATTTGTCACTCATTATGTCTTGCCTTTTAGTGCAGCTTAAACGCACAGGTATAACTTAGTATTTTTACATGGATTACACCAACGTCTGCCATGTGTGTCTTACAGGGAGTGTGCATGCTGTTCTTGCCCAAGGTTGGTCTCACTCTCTTCATTGTCTTCTACACATTTGGAAACATTTGTGCTCTTTGCAGGTAAGAATCAGAAATGTAGAACTAAAAAGAGCCCTGGTGATGATTTAATTTTCTTGCTGACCTTCACTTATTTGAACAGTATGAAACAGGCTGTGTGTCTAATTGGACCCAGAATTTAAAACTATTATTTATATGTATTGTTTTTCGTCATTTTGTCCAACAGCACAATGTTTCTGATGGGCCCGGTGAAGCAGCTGAAGAGGATGTGTGATAAAACAAGAGCACTGGCCACCACTCTCATGCTAGTAAGAGTGTACAGATTTATATACAGTATGACCCATGTAGTAAAGTTTAAAACCTCAGGGCAAAACTCAGACTGACTAATCAAGGGTTTAGCACAATCCAACACAATGAAACATATTTGCTCCCATCTGGTAATATAATTAGTTTACATCTTAAAAATGGTAAATGGCCCTAATTGATAACGTGCATTGTTATAAATAAAGAACAAATATTCAGTTTCTATTTTAAGGTTTTAGAATAAAGAAAAAAATTTACAAACAAGAAATTGATACATTTTCTTCAATGAACTGTTCCATATTTATTGAAAATGAAATAAAAAAACAGGAAGTTTCCTTCCTAATGATATGCACTTTTGTTTTCATTCTGCTTTGAAAATGTTATGCAAGTATTGCCTGGAAAAATAGCTAAAACTAGTTTTTTTTTCTTTTTTTTCACTTTTATAATTAAAAGCATTGCTCAGTTTTTTATTTTATTGGCTAAAGTTATTAAGAGCCCCTTGTGATTCTGGAGATGCATGTTGCTGACCTCTGAACTAATTTGTTTTAATGTGAGCTGTTTATTAATCAAATGATATATGATTTTCTTCTTGACCCAAAATAAAACAAATACAAATTAGATTGAACTTTATTTTGAAATGTGATATTTGTACTTTCTACTCATCAGATCTTTAATTAAAAAAAATGAATATTTTATTTTAAGGCCAGTTGCAATTAGATATGAAAAAGGTAAACTTTTAAAGAAGCACACAAGTGTTATTATGGACTAGAAGCAACTGTCATTTTATTGTTTTTACTGTGTCCACTACAGACTGTCCATGTGCACTAAAATTTTTCACAAAACATGACAACTAAAAAAAATGCATCAATTATTTCTGTATTTTAGGCAATAACACGTAAAAACTCTTAATGAACAAAAACCAGAAAGATATGGACTTATTGTCATTATTATCATTGTTTTTCTCCAGACCTGCCTTGTTTTAACTCTGTGTGCAGCTTTCTGGGTAAGTAAACTGCAAATACAGCTCCTGTCCAACGTTTACATACATTCAACACGGGGAGGAATACCATTTACTTTGGGCTTTGAATTATTCATTTAAACCACCCATTTTTTTCAGGATGGAATTTTTCACACAAAATCTGAATGCGATGAGCTTTTTAAATAATAAGTGGGTGCACAATTTATTTTTTTATGATTTTCTCTAAACCACACAGGCTCATACAGATCTAGACAACCAGTAATGTATATATCTCTTGATTTCAGGAGAGAGTGATGAATTTTGAGCGAGCTCGTTCTTCACTATTCTATCCACTTTTTGCTTTTCATCACAGCAAACCCGCAGATAAACAACCCTACATGCTTGACAATTGAGGAAGTGTTCTTCAACTTGGAAGCCGTGCATTGTATCCTTCAGACATACCTTTCTTGAGGAAACAATCTGAAGGATGTCTTGTCTGAGCTTAATGTGTTTTCCGAGAATGCCTCTGTCTTGTTAATGTGGACAGGCTCTAATTTCAGTCAAGACACTTAATTTTGGTGAATCTATGATTCTTGTCAGATCTTTACTTGTGATCTTTACTTGATTGTTATGGGTACCTATCTGTCCAGTTAGTGGTGTGAAACAAATACTCTTTGTGCCGACAAAGGTGAACCATCAGCTACATTCAGTCATGACAACTAAGCTATTAAGCTTGGTTTTATTACGTCAAAAGGCATTCTACAACCTTCAGGACCACTAATAGAAAGATTTAGGTGAATGTATTTACCGTATATATTTTAACCTCTATGGATTATGTGACCCCGTGTGGATGGAGAAAAATCTACAATTGCGTTAAACTTGTGTACCCAATTCCTGTTTTTTTTTTTTTAGTATTATCATTCTCTCCAGAAAAAAAAAAAAAACCCAGTTTGAACAAACTGTTACTCCTGCTAAAAGTGCTAAATTATGGACATTCATGCCCATTGAGTGCATGTAAGCTTCAGACTAAAACTGCATGATCAATCCCAACTTTACTCATAAATAGTGGTACTGGTATCTGCTGTAGCTACTAACTCGTTTTGTTTTTCTTTCAGTGGAAGAACTTTGGACTTGCTTTATTATTTTGCATTTTGCAGATCTTGTCCTTTTCTTGGTGAGCTCTTAATCTCCATCTTTACATCTGATTGGTTTCCGTGTGAAATCCGAGAGCTTTTGTTACAGGAACTATGTTTTGTTTGCAGGTACAGTCTGTCATACATCCCCTGTGTCAGGTTGGTCAGCTTAGCCTAATTTAATCAAATAATCTGCCTAAACGTTCTGCATGAAATTGTCTTCTAAACAGTCTGCTTGATATGCATTATTTTCCAGGGAGGCAATCTTGAAAGGTGTGGCTCTCTGCATAAAGTGACACTGCTGTTTGGAGCAAAGGATATAGGCTAAATTAAGTATTTTAAACACTGGGATGGGGCTCTGGAAGAAGCTGCTCAAAACCTCCTGCACTAATGGCTCTGCTTGAAGAGTCTGTGATTCTTCAAGGCAAAATAGGCAAAACACACCTTTTACCTCAATAGATTTTTTTTTTCTGTTGAGTCTATTGATCATTTTTAAGTGAATCTTAACTGTGGCCTTTAATTGTATTATGCGTAAATATCTGTACAAATAAATACATTAAAGCTTTCCCAAGTCTGGTTCATTCTTCGGTACAATTTCCAGATGTTTGAGTGCCAGGTTTCGTTATGCAAAAGTATAAACACAATGGGAATGTGGAAGGAGACAAGTTCTTTGTCCCAGAGAGGAACATGCTTCTTTCTGTGTGAAATGTGCAGTTCTACCCCAGAACAAAAGCGATAGACCTTGCAAAGATGCTGGTTGAATCTGGTGAGAGTCATTCACAGTAAAACCATTCCTTTGCCGAAATGGACTGAAAGGCCACTCTGAGAAATAAGCCAGGACTCCAAAGGCAACATAAAATCCAGATTAGTTTACAAATCAGGGGCATGCAGAGATTTCGGGGGGCAGGTGCTCAAGTGAAAAAAAAGGGCACCTTGTGCGGCACATGGACCTGCCGGTTGCCTTTGTATTGTGAGATTTATTACAGGCACAACATGAACATAATTTATATGTATTACTAAGCACCCCCAAAACAAACTGTCCTGTGGGTTGAAGAGAAATAACCACCCAGGAAAAAAACAAGAATGCATTTGACAAAATTCTTAAGATTAATAAGGCAACAAAATGATCATAGACTGATTTAAAGTTAGATGACTGATTCACAACCTGAACTTCCTGAGTCAAATTTGAAACTTACGTTATCCTTCATGTTTTTCTTTTTACACACTGAGCACAACGTGTTTGTCTTGACTATATCATTCTGTACTTTTATCACAAAATGTCTTCTGCACCAAATAACCTTATGTTGTAGCAAAGCAGGTTACACTGCCAAATATACCAGGTAGGTCACACTAAATGAGTTATCTTTAGTAACCAGTGACCATTCTACAGCGTAAATCAACTATACCCAGAAAATGAGTTATAAAATCTTTTATAGTCAAAATGAAACCAACATCAGAGAATATGATCATAAGAAGAATCATCTATACTTCTGCATGTAGCCAGTGTGATTTATGACAGAGGTTATTCTTAGAGAATAAAAATGAATGAGATTACAAGTCCTGAGAACTGATAAGATGTCTGCTATTTAGAAAATAAAATATTCTGATCACATCATCATTTTTACACACACAGAAGTAGAAAATACAACTTAGCCTACATGCCCCACATTTACTGAACTTTATTAAAGATATTTTAGTATATGAATTGTAATGTTAACCAGCTCATTTGTCTGCACGCAGCCCGTCTCCGTTGAGAGACACACGAAGCGGGACACGTATGTGTGTTGGCGAAGGGGGGGGGGATTTCAAAACGTGGGGCACTGGTATTATAGGCCTTTAAATTCAGAAATGTTACGTTGGGCCCCACACTATACACTGTAAAAAAAAAATTCAGGGGGGCACTTTTTTTCTCCAAAGGATAAAACGGCAGATGCTCTAGCACCACCTAGCGTCTATCTGTGCACGCCTCTGTTACAAATAACACTCATGCACAAATAACTAAATCATTGCAAATATGTACTGTGGTCTGAAACTAAAATGAAAGTGTTTGGTCATAATAACCGTCATTACATTTGGAGGGAAAAGTGGGAATCTTGCAAGCCTGAGAACAGCTTCCCCGTTGTGTTGCTGCAAGGGGGGCCGGTGTACTTCACAAAAAAACATTGTTTGAAAACACTGAAGCAACACTTGAAGACAACAACCAGGAGTTTAAAGCTTTAGGACAAATGAGTCCTCCAAATGTTTAATTCTAAATATGTCAAATTATTTACAATCCCGAAGCACCGAAGGGTGTCAGTTTGGTTGTCTGATTCTTATGAATCATCAGGAAATCCTTGAAGAATTAAAGAATGAAAACGTTTGAGATCAGCTTTTATCGCAAATAAATTAAATGGACATATACAAATACAGGTTATCCCTGTGTGACACTATGTACTATTATATCTGGCACAGTCGAAATGGGCCCCACCGCATAGGCGCTGCACCTGAAATGATAAAGTGACAGATACAGATCATCAATACTCAAAAATATAGAAATGTAGTATAATTATAAGCCCAAAATAGACCGTGTTTGTCGTGATTCACGTGGTTGACGCTAAACAGTTTGTGGTTTACATCATAATAAAGATAGACGTCAAAGCTAAAGTCATTTACAATATGCTACAAGCTCACTGTCATGTAAACAAGAATATAAAAACTTAAGGAAAATACGACATAAAATAAATAAGACTTACTGTAACCTTCGACGAAGTGAAACTTCCACAGGTAGGGAGTCCCGGTGAGGGCTTTCAGGTAAGCAACTTGTGACGTATGATCGGTTTGCGCATGCACATTAAGGTAGGTGGCAATGGCTGGACTTGAACCCTGCATTGATTACAGAACTTGTGCGAATCCCTGGATATAATATGTCCTCAGCAGATTCTCCTCACCAGTCTGTTGTCCACTAACCTAACCATTAACCCCACATTATTTCGAGTGAAGCCATCGCTAGCTGGCTCCACCAAAATGGCCTAAATTGTCAACAAACATAATGTAAAACATGTCTTTCTTTTAACCATTTAAATTAGAAAATCACAGCCCTTGTGATTTTTAGAATTGTCGTTTTTCTAATTTAATTTTAAAAGAAAAAAGCTTAAAAAACGGCTCATTATTCGTTTTTTCTTGTATTATTTTGAAAAGGAAAACCCCATGAACCATACACGGATTTTTTAAAGCACAATAAAGCCTTTTTTTTTTTTTCTTTAAGGCGTACGAATCAGAAAACCAAACTGGCACTATACAGAATTTGATTTCACATCCAAAAATAGAATAATGAATTAACGCAAAAGTACACAGACACCCCCACAGGCCTTACTTTTCCCATTTTCTTTCTCATCATTTCAACTTCTTCCTTGTAATTTCGGTTTATTGATGATATACTTTTTCTCGTCATGTGAGCAACAAAAATGCTTCCTCTAAATTCGTTTCTCTAAGTGACCATGATACTTCGTCTTAGATCTCTCAGGTGTTTTAATGAATTCTTACCGTGATTCTGAAGAAAGGTGCGCTCGCGCCTTTCTTCACCGTCACGTGACCCAACCAGGAAGCGTTCAACATGTGACAACATGAGCTCGTATCCTCATCCTCCCTCTATTGTAGTTGGTGGCGGTAATGCACCGAAACGTTGCTTGTCAACCGTCATTAAAGAAGAAGAAGAAGAAGACCACAGCGTTCCCTGTCTGCGGCACAGAGACCTTTAAACTAATTCTGTTCCCTTTAGTGTGGAAACATGTCAGACATATTGGGGAAAATTAGAAACTGCATAGCCGAGAAAAAGAGAACGGCTCTTAGTCAAAGCGACTTGGAGAAGTTTGGTTTACAAGGTATGGAGTCTTGTTAACTGTCGAAGAGAAGTTTGTACACATTCATTCAAACTGTGAAACAGCGTTTCCTTTAGTTAATAGCTACTGATAATGTGTTGACAGACAGGGTTTAACACAGTCAGGTAGTTTTTAAGATCTGTAAACCTGTTTCGTATTTCCAGAACAGTTCTTTACTAGTTACAATGAATTGCTCAGGTGTAGGTTACTTGTTTACAGGGATACAGCTGAGAGCCTACCAGCTGGATGGGGTGCAGTGGCTGACTCAGTGCCTGAACGACCAGCAGGGATGCATCTTAGGAGATGAGATGGGTTTGGGTAAAACCTGCCAGGTGTGTATGACATTTATCAATTTACCTTTCATCCTGGTCCTGTACAGCCTAGCCAGCATGTCTAAACTATAGGAATCTTTTCAATGTCCTGAGCTTTCAGTTATTATGCAAGTTGGATGTTTATTTAATAACATGTTTTTGTTCCTGTCACCATGGCATCAAATTGAGCTCTAGGATGAATGAGGTCGCAATTGATTTCGTTTATACATTAACCTAATAGTGTATGGCTAAATGTAATCTTATTACAATGCAGTATTTTATCAGAAAGAAAAAAATGCGTTAATTTTAAATGGTTGTCTTTTATTAACCATGTCATTAGCATTCATTTTTGTGGCACTAGTGGCCTATATTGTGGACAGTACGTGAAATAGGGTGGAGAGAGGGAGAAGACATGCAGGAAAGATGCCACCGGATCAGAACTCGAACCTGGAACTTCAGCATCAGGGACTGAGGCTATGTAATGAGCGGTGCCCACATATGCATTTTTATTGTCAAACATTTTTTTTTTATCCGTATCAAAGCTGTCACACAGTTGTAGTGTAAATGCACTATTGATACAGCAGTCCGAGAGCGCACTGACATGGCTCAGGCTCAGTCACATCAATTACATCAATGATCAAAGTTCTGCTGTTAAAGCTGGTGTTATTTTAACAGAACAGAAGCATCGGCGTGGTCATTTTAGAAGAGAACTTTAATCAAAGCAGAGAGCTGATCAAATGTTTTGAGTTTTGCGGGGAAATTTGTCAGTTAATAGAAAGTAAACAGAACTCCTTGTTGCAGTCCATTTTTCTCGAAAAGCTGCAGTTTGAATTTCTGTGAAACCCACCAAAAACAGTGCAGAATGTCAAGAAATGTGTTGTTTCAGAGCCGTAGACTGAGATGTATGAAAGGAGAAAGAACAAAGGTTCAAAAAGTAACTACAGTTCTGGGTGCTTATGTTGGATTTTCCCACTATCCCTACATCCACATCTAATGAATCCCGCACACTTTGTACAAGTGGACGTATTTGGTTTGTTAAACTAGGAAATAGTTTTTAGGTTTTTTTATTATTTTTTTTATTAAAACAGCCTTGCAGGTGTAGTACGCAACATAAAAAAAATTTCTTTTCTACAATGTGTTAAAAGCCAAAGGGGATCTTTTTACTTGTAAACATGTTTTAAATGGAATTCCTCTGTATGTCTAAAGATTTTTATGCTGACTTCTTCTCCAGACGATCTCTCTGATGGTTTACATGTCAGGAGCTCTGGGGAAGAAAGGTCCTTTTTTGGTGCTAAGCCCACTCTCTGTCATGGAGAACTGGAGGAAGGAGCTGGAAAGGTACAGTGAAATCTATCTGTCGGTGTGCTAGCCCAATCTGCAAGTGGTTTATATAGACCTGGCATGAGTTAATCCAGTTGGAACTCATTTCCAGCTTTGCCCCATCTCTGACTGTGCTGTGCTACAAAGGAGACAAAGAGAGACGAGCTGAGATTCAGAGGGAAAGAACTACGAATGACTTCCATGTTCTGCTCACCACATATGAGGTCTGTGGCTGTTAGGTGAAAACAAAGTGACTGAAAGTGTTATTGGCCTTAACCTAACACATGTTATATGTCATTATTTAATTTTCAGCTCTGTCTTAAAGATGAGTCATTCTTGAAAAGGTCAGTGGGTTCTCATTCACAACATTTTTTATTGTTTGAATTGTAATTGAGGTGTGAGTGAACCTTTCAAAGAGACCAAAGGAATTCTGCAGTAGTATATATAAATTAAATAAATGAGAAGATGTCTGCAAACATTCCAGGACTGGTTCATCTATAAAGCGTCTTGGAGTGACATGTCTCAGTGTGCCTTCAGTTTTTTCCTGCCAACTATCTGTTTACATTATAACTCTCCTCCTCAGGTGGAGGTGGAAGGTGCTTGTTGTAGACGAAGCTCACCGACTGAAGAACCAAAAGTCTCTATTACACCAAACCTTGACACAGGTACTGCAATGTTCCTTGAAGGAGCTCTTCTGATGTTTCTCATCATCATGCTTTCACTACACTTCAGCTCAGTGTGGTTGTCTGTTTGTGTAGTTTTCAGTTGCCTTCAGACTCCTGCTCACAGGGACTCCCATTCAGAACAATCTACAGGAGCTCTTCTCTCTGCTGAGCTTCATTCAGCCCAGCATCTTTACACCAGAGGAGTCTGACAACTTTGTCAACTCTTACTCCACTGTGCAAAGTCAACCTGCTCTGGGTATAATATAAAATTACCATGTAAATGCATATGCAGTGCAAAAGTATTCACATTTTGTCTCTCAGGTCTTCACAGAACAGCTGGATTTATACTGAGAATAAATTACACACAGGTTACTAAGTAGGTGTTTTCTCAGAGCAACTGGATTTTATTTAGAGGTGTCAGATCAATGGGGGCTGAACACAAATGCCCACCACACTTTTCAGGTTTGTATTTGTGAACCATAAGGAATAACATGTATCCTTTCTGTCATCCACTTCATAATATGCACTAATTTGTGTTGGTCTGTCACATAATGTATAATGTATTACATGGAAAAATATGAAGAGGTTCAAGGGTTATAAACACTCTTGCTAAGCTTAAACACAATGTTATTTCTTAGCTACGCTGCATTCAGGTAGACACACTGAAGCATGCATTAATATGTTTTTATGTCTACCAGCTTCAGAGCTTCAAAGCATCTTGGAGCCTTTTCTGCTCCGTAGAGTTAAGTCGGAGGTGGCTTTGGATCTGCCCAAGAAGACAGAGCTGGTGGTGTACCACGGCATGTCAGCTCTGCAGAAGAAATACTACAAAGCTATTCTAACGAGGGATTATGGTGAGTAACTTTGTTTTGAACCTTAACACAAAGGTGATTTAAAAAAAAAAAAACAACTCATCTCCTTGTGAACCTTTTTAGAGGCTTTTGTAAATGAGCAAGGCAGCAAGAACAGGCTGCTGAACATCTTGATGAATTTGAGAAAGTGTGTCAACCACCCATACTTGTTTGACGGTGAGATGTGCGTAGTAAAGTCCAGTTGGGATCAGGATGTAAAAGCTTGTGTTGTGTCTGAAGGCTTTTGTCCCTCCTTCCTGTTTAGGGGTGGAACCTGAGCCGTTTCAGATTGGGGAACATCTCGTAGAAGCCAGTGGAAAACTGTGCCTCCTAGACAACATCCTGGCCTTTCTGCATAAAGGGTGGGCATGTCCAAAATGCTTATTGTTTGTCTCTACCTCGTGGCATTTTATGGTCAGTGAAAATTAAAGGAAATATTAACACTAGAAGGATTTAGCTTGGATATTCCCCACTTTAAAAAAAAGGTCTTTAATGTTTTTCACCTTGGCCCCTATTCTTGTTTGCATTCAGGTGAAGTTATTACTTTTAAAGAAATTCAAACAAAAGGATCAAAACAATCATTGCACTGTTGTAGGAGAGTTGTTGCATAAAGACAACCGTCTAGATATGAAGAATAGGTAACTTCCTGGGAAAGAGATCTAGGCTTGGAGTGGCATTAGACACTTGGACTGCTAGAAGCTTCTTTCTTGTCAATTTTATTTATTTGCCTTTTTTTTTAAATTAGAAAGGCCCTGTTGGTTTTCATCGATGAAGTATTGCACAAGGTGGCAGCAAATATGCATGACAAACACACTATGAAATGTTATTACACTGTAAAAGGACAGGAAGCATGAAAAAAGACATAAAAGGGGTTTACAAACCATATGAACTCTGACGTATTTCCACTCCAGATAAAATGCCACTAGGTTTTCTGCAATGTCTGTTATTAAATTTAGAAATAGATAGACAAGAAAATTGTTAGATCCATCCATACATACATACGATAGGGTGGGGTGGCGTGGGGATCTGTTGCCCATGTCCAGAGGTCATTGAGGCAAGAGGTACACCCTAAGGTCACCAGTTCACCACTATAGAGCAAATCAATTGCAGCTTTTAAAAACATGTAAAATATAAATAATTGTTTCCTTGTAATTTATACACAGAGGTGATTAAAACTGAAAGATAGACACAAAATACAGGTTATGCTCAAGATTAGATTAAAACGTCTATAGAGTCCGTGTAGCACAGATTCCAAGCTGTCCTACACCCTGCCTTGTTCAGAATGGGGGAGCTGTGGGGTCTGTTTGCATGCATATTGGGGGTTTTGACTCTGCATGAGGGGAGTGTGGTGAAGACGTAGTGTTGTGGGTGTGAGGGGTCCCACACAATCTAGATCCTTTTTGTCTGCAGCGATGCTACCAAAGTACTACTAACCACTGACCTCTATTGTGCAGAGTTGGAGGCTGATGAGCAGCTTCTGAGGAAGCTAGTTCATCTAAGGTTCTTCAAGGGGAACAATGTCTGCTGGGCTGGCTTGATAATGCAGGAAGTGTTTAGGCCCCTTGTCGGGCCCTCAGGGATGTGAACATATATGAATTTAAATCATCTCCATTGCTGCACTGGCTATCATGGTGTTTTTTTCTGAAGTCAGTTGTGATTTTTTTTCTTAATGTTCCAGTGGAGGTCATTATCATTTCACCTATGGGTCAGGTTCTGGACCCCATCTTTGTAAACATTTTCATAATTTTTGTGGAGTCCTACAGTAGTTGTATCATCTGCAAACTTGATGATGACATCAGATTTACACTACCGGTCAAAAGTTTTAGAACACCTTTATAATTTAATGGTTTCCTTTATGTTTGTGACTATTTACATTATATGTAGATTCTCACTGAAAGCCTTAAAACTGTAAATGAACACTTATGAAAATTTGTAGCAAACAAAAATTGTAAACAGAACTTTAATTATGTTTTGGATTTTAGATTCCTTAAAGTAGTCACCCTTTGCTGTGATGACTGAAATATTAACCTTTGACCGTCTCTCAGTGAAACTCTGGGAAGTTCTTTTAAGACTATTTGGAAAACCATTCCAGGTGACCACATCATGAAGCTCAGGGAGAGAACGCCAAGAGAGGAAGAATCTAAAATATGAAAATGTTATTTCAAACTTCTTGTTTACTACATAATTACTACATAATTCCTGTATGCAAACTGTTGTTGTTTGAGCTACTTTGATCTCAGGCAATCAGGCTATTCGTTCCAAGCTAACTCCAAATATAAAACAGCAGTATCAAACATCAAAGTTGAGGAGTTGATTTTTCAAGATGGCGGCTGGTAGATATCTGTGCTGAACAGCTTATCTTGATTTAACAAATATCATACAGAGACAATTACCATGAGATCACTTGCCTAAGGTTTTTTGATGTGCTATGAAGTAATTCCTGAAAGCAAGGGATCATTTTTTGCTATTTTGTACATCTTGAGCAAGTTTTTTGGTCTGTGTTTCACAAAGACCTGCTGGATCAACAGAAGGCCTACATCACCACTTCAAATGGCAAAAACCTCTATGGCTAAAGAAGTAGAAGAAATTAAAAAGCCATTTAACTTTATGTCAGGTGAGCTGACTAAAGTGGCAACACAACAGATGGACTTATTGAAATTGATTGAGGAATTCCAAAATCTGAAAGCTATAATAAGAGAGATGGTTAAGAAGATTGAATAGCTTGAAAACATAGTGGAGCAGCTAGAACAACGCACACGAATGGAGGAAGTGGTGATAACTGACCTGGAGACAAGCCCGTATGCTCGGGTCACTGAAAATGTCAATGAAAGGGGAGGACACACCACCAGGTGAACTGCAGACGCTTGAGCAACAAGTTATTCAGTTCTTTGAAAGCAAAGGAATCCCTATTGACAGTACAATAGCAGCATGGCACACAAACAATTAAAAACAACAAATACTCTCATTCGCTTTGCAAATAGAAAACATAAAGTAGAGCTGCTTAATATTATTCCTGTGTCAAAGATTTTTTTAAATTAAGGGAAAGTTCTTACTATCTCAGAGGTTTATTTTCGAAAATGTTAAAGTAAGGAACAATGTGAAATCCAGATGTGTTTTAGTTGTGGGTGTGAAGCCATGGAAAGGACTTATTGATGAACAAAAACTACATCTTTCTCTTACAAAAAACTATTAAAGTGTAAAATTGTTTGTGATTATCAGTGTGTGTAAAATGGAAAGATATGTCTTTTGTTCATAATTTGTAAAAAAAAAAAAAAATCAGTACTTGATATATAGTTTAAATAAGGATGGGTTAATATAAGCATTGCTTCAGCCTATTCCTTTGGTTGGAATGATTAACTTATTTATTTTGAACTCACGAGATGTTTTTCATTTAAATGTATGTGTCAACCAAAAAAACAAAAAAAAACAAATCATTTGCATTTGGTTTTGTGTAATATTAAAGTTAAATTAAAGCAAGGTACAAAAAATCTGGAAACCTTTTCTCCGGATATAATCTTATAGTTATTTCTCTTTTTTTGAATAAGGGGCCATCGTGTCCTGTTGTTCTCTCAGATGAAGAGGATACTGGATATTCTTCAGGACTACATGGAATACAGAGGTGAGTGGGACTAAACTCCCCATGTATGTGTGAGATCCCTCTGTGCACTCTCACTTCCTCCCACAGGCCTGTTCTGTTAATTGATCCCTCTAAACTGCCCTTAGGAATGAATCGGTGAGTATGTTTCTGCATGGTTGGTTCTCTAGTTTCCCTGTGATGGAGTAGCAAGCCATCCAGGGTGATGATTGTTTTCTGGTGTGAAATTTGACCCTTGCCACACGCTCTAAGGAGTTTTTCTGTTCAGGTTATAGCTATGAACGTCTGGATGGGTCCGTTCGAGGGGAAGAACGAAACCTGGCCGTGAAGAACTTCAGCAGCAAAGATATCTTTGTGTTTTTACTCAGCACTAAAGCAGGTGACTGAGATTTATTTGAGCATCTTTTTAAAATACAGAATAAAAATGAGAAAAATGTTCCCTGTTTTGAGCCTTCGCCTTGAAGCATACTGATTTTGTTACGGACATCATTATTATTTCACTTTAAGTTTACAACACTCAGGTTGCATCTTGCTGCTTCACCGTGGCCAGGTTTGTTAATCACCCAGAAGTGAGCCTTCCCTCGCTGAAGTATTCACACCCCTTAAACATTTTCACATTAGAACCTCAGACTTCTATGCATTTTACTGAGATTTTCAACACAACATACAGCAAAATTATCAGGTAGAAGGAAATGAATACATTGTTTTATTATTTAGCACCTTTTCAGCCTTGAACATTGAGAGTCTGGAATTATTACACATTAACTCGGTTAATTGGATGGAGAACATCTCTTGTTACTCTGGCTGTATGTTTAGGGCCCTTGTCTTTCTGGAAGGTGAACCTCTGCCCCGGTCACAAGCCTTTTTTGTCCTCTAATGCAGGGGTGTCAAACTCCAGCCCTCCTGCAACTTTTAGATGTGTCCCCAGTCAAACACACCTGGATCAAATGGCTAATTTACCTCTTCAGCGTGCAGTCATGTTCTTCAGAGTCCTGCTAATGACCTAGCTATTTGATTCAGGTGTGATTAAGTGGAGACACATCTAAAAGTTGCAGGACTGGAGTTTGACATCTGTGCTCTAATGGGTTTTCTCAATGAGTGCTTTGCATTTAGCTTTATTGATCTTTCCATCAGCTCTGACCAGCTTTCCTTTTCCTGCTTAAAAAAAAGGCATCATCCCCACAGCATGATGCTGCCACCTCCATGGAGTGGTGTTGGTTTGCTCGCTCAGGGTGAGATGCAGTGGTAGGATGGATTCAGCTTTGATCTCGTCTGACCAGAGCCCCTTCTTCCAGATGTTTGCTATGTCTTCTACATGATTCCTGACAGACTGCAAATTAGACATGTGAAGGCTTTCTTTCATGATGAAATTTGGTCACTGATGTTCTCTACCAACCTCTGAGGCCTTCACAGAACAGCTGGATTTATACTGAGATGAAATCACACAGTGGGACAGTGTGTGACTGCATGTTATCAGGAAAATATGTCAATACAATACTATTGCTGAAAATTGAGATGACGATATATAGAACAATTAACCCAGATTTTCCAGACATTTTCATTTCTTTACCATCACACACTGTCTCCACCACCCTTTATAATCTTTAGCACTAACATTAACAATATGCAACCTAAGAGGAAATCAAGGACAGTTACAGTCCATCCAACTGGCCAGATATGTCATTGATGTGCAGGGCGTATATGCCTGACACTTAAAATGTAAAATCTTTGCAAATATTGCATCCAAGCAATCCTTGCCGTTGCACTATTGCACACGCTGATATTGTCATATGATATAGTATGCAGCTGCAGTACACGTGCAGAACACACCTTTCTCATTGTCTATTTTTAAGAGATGTTGAAAATTTTTGGAATCCATGTATCCTTTTCCTCTCACTTTGCAATTATGTGCTGCATTTTGTTGGTCTATCTCACAAAGGTGAAGCAAAGTACATTGAGGTATGTGGTTGCCACATTATAAAATCTGAAGAAGTTCAAGGGCTCTTTTGCACGATATCTGTATTCGTAGAGTTCATAAAATAGGCAGAGACAGGAAAAGGGACGACTCAGACAAAGATAATATCTGCAGCAGAATGTTACTCGGGTGTTAACAAGGCCAGCAGCTTTTTCTTTTCTAAGCAGGTAGGAACACAGGCGATTTCCTGTCACAGCTTTTGCGTTCTTTAATCTTCATTAATGTCCCAACTGTACACTACAGTAAGACTAAACTTAAACTATGTAATTACTAGGATGCAGTGGAAGAAAAAAGCCAACCTTTATCATTTAGCAGCTTGTTGAAACACCTATTATCAGAAATAACTTCCAGTAATCATACTTTCTGTTGCCTTTTAATACAGGTCCTTCTCAAAAAATTAGCATATTGTGATAAAGTTCATTATTTTCTATAATGTAATGATGAAAATTTAACATTCATATATTTTAGATTCATTGCACACTAACTGAAATATTTCAGGTCTTTTATTGTCTTAATATGGATGATTTTGGCATACAGCTCATGAAAACCCAAAATTCCTATCTCACAAAATTAGCATATTTCATCTGACCAATAAAAGAAAAGTGTTTTTAATACAAAAAACGTCAACCTTCAAATAATCATGTACAGTTATGCACTCAATACTTGGTCGGGAATCCTTTTGCAGAAATGACTGCTTCAATGCGGCGTGGCATGGAGGCAATCAGCCTGTGGCACTGCTGAGGTCTTATGGAGGCCCAGGATGCTTCGATAGCGGCCTTTAGCTCATCCAGAGTGTTGGGTCTTGAGTCTCTCAACGTTCTCTTCACAATATCCCACAGATTCTCTATGGGGTTCAGGTCAGGAGAGTTGGCAGGCCAATTGAGCACAGTGATACCATGGTCAGTAAACCATTTACCAGTGGTTTTGGCACTGTGAGCAGGTGCCAGGTCGTGCTGAAAAATGAAATCTTCATCTCCATAAAGCTTTTCAGCAGATGGAAGCATGAAGTGCTCCAAAATCTCCTGATAGCTAGCTGCATTGACCCTGCCCTTGATAAAACACAGTGGACCAACACCAGCAGCTGACACGGCACCCCAGACCATCACTGACTGTGAGTACTTGATACTGGACTTCTGGCATTTTGGCATTTCCTTCTCCCCAGTCTTCCTCCAGACTCTGGCATCTTGATTTCCGAATGACGTGCAGAATTTGCTTTCATCCGAAAAAAGTACTTTGGACCACTGAGCAACAGTCCAGTGCTGCTTCTCTGTAGCCCAGGTCTGGGGAATGCGGCACCTGTAGCCCATTTCCTGCACACGCCTGTGCACGGTGGCTCTGGATGTTTCTACTCCAGACTCAGTCCACTGCTTCCGCAGGTCCCCCAAGGTCTGGAATCGGCCCTTCTCCACAATCTTCCTCAGGGTCCGGTCACCTCTTCTCGTTGTGCAGCGTTTTCTGACACACTTTTTCCTTCCCACAGACTTCCCACTGAGGTGCCTTGATACAGCACTCTGGGAACAGCCTATTTGTTCAGAAATTTCTTTCTCTGTCTTACCCTCTTGCTTGAGGGTGTCAATAGTGGCCTTCTGGACAGCAGTCAGGTCGGCAGTCTTACCCATGATTGGGGTTTTGAGTGATGAACCAGGCTGGGAGTTTTAAAGGCCTCAGGAATCTTTTGCAGGTGTTTAGAGTTAACTCGTTGATTCAGATGATTAGGTTCATAGCTCGTTTAGAGACCCTTTTAATGATATGCTAATTTTGTGAGATAGGAATTTTGGGTTTTCATGAGCTGTATGCCAAAATCATCCGTATTAAGACAATAAAAGACCTGAAATATTTCAGTTAGTGTGCAATGAATCTAAAATATATGAATGTTAAATTTTCATCATGACATTATGGAAAATAATGAACTTTATCACAATATGCAAATTTTTTGAGAAGGACCTGTATGTACAAAAAGTACAGGATGTAGAGACTGCAAAAATAGACACAGAAGTGTAGGTTGTTTGAACAGTCTCTGTTTTGGCTTTACAACACTGTGTCCTTTTAGGTGGAGTTGGCCTAAACCTCACAGCTGCTGACACAGCTATTTTTGTGGATACTGACTTCAACCCCCAGAACGACCTGCAGGCTGCAGCGCGCTGCCATCGGATTGGCCAAAACAGGTGACACGTATTGAAAATATTCCAATGAAGTTGCATAGCAAATCATCCCATCTGTTTACCGGCGTAAAAGCATTTTACTCTACACGAGAAAAACATTCCTGTTTTTACAAGCAGCCTTTTCAGATTTTGCTTTTGCAAGTAAACCTGTTGATGCCGTTAAGGTTATCTTTAGCTGGCAGGAGTGTTATCTGTCGCTGGCTGTGAAAGAGCTCTTCCTGTTTGCAGTACAGCATTGTGCTCTGACAACACTGTTGAAGACATGATAGAAACTACCAGAAAACATTCAGACTACCTACTGAAGGAAATGCAAACTAAAACTGGGACTATTCTCTTTAGATCAGTTTTATGTTTATATGGTAAACTAATTATTTTAAACTTAGTTTTAATTCACTTAAGATGTAATTGGTGTCACTCAATGGTAAATATTGTGTTTGACCTGCATTGATTGATTGGTGTTTCTTTGCAATAGTTGCTTTTATCATTTTTCAGGACTGGATAAGTTTGGAAAAATGTTAGATATTCCTGAATTTGTTTCCTTCTCACATTTTCTAAGCAGACGTCTTATAATACCTAATATAGCTTTAAAATAATAGTTTATATTAAATTGAGATGTTTCATTTCTTGCTACATCACACGTTGAATGCAACATTTTAACTGTATTTTCATTTTTCACTTACTAACTGAACTAACTCATTTTAAAAAAGGTCCGTTTTACTTCCTTTTCGGTCTTTAATCAAATTTAAAATCGGGTTCAACTGGACCTGCCAAAGCACTAAAACTGCTATTTTTAGAAATAGGTACCGAAGTTAACAACCTGTTTCACAAAATGTATGTTTAGCTTAGGATACTCCATTCCTTATTGAAAAGTCCAAGGCTTGTGGATTCTAAAATTATATCATGGCTTTTGGTTTTGGTTTGCCACATTCAGTGGCCCCCATTTGTCCACCTGTTTAAAACGTTTTTGGAGGTTCCCTGGTTTTGATGATTTCATGTATCTGGTTTGGGTCTTATGTGAAGTCTCTCAGTAATCAGTTTTTTGGGTGATTTGTTTTCTTCCCCCATCATTCTTTTTCATTATCGGGCCTTATACCTACAGCATTTGGACCCAGGAAAGCTCTTAAAGGCATTTGCTCTTCAGCACTGAATCTGGATCCAGCTGACCTGGCCACCATGATAGAATATCAAAGCACCCCCCTGTAGTTTGAGATTTCTCAGAGTTTTAGCCCTGTAATGTCCCTTTTAACCTTTGAGGAACTGTGATTTTCCAGGCCTGTGAAAGTGATCCGCCTCCTTGCGAGAGACACTGTGGAGGAGATCATGTACTCTCGAGCTGTGTCCAAGCTGCAGCTTACCAACACTGTTATTGAAGAAGGACGCTTCTCTCTGCTGGATCAGGCCCAGTCAGCAACGGCGTGTCTGCAGGTCTTCACTCACTAACACAACATCATCATTCACTGAATCCCCCTGTAAGTCTTTCAGCTATTTTTGACTTCTCCCGAACAGCTGAGTGACATCTTGAAGTTTGGAATAGATAAGCTTTTATCATCGGACGAGAGCTCAATAGAAGAGGTAAAACTGGAGAAGATCCTTGGCCCATCACGTGATGGTCAGTGGGTGGATGATGATGAATTATCACCATCAAAACAAGAGGAAGACGAAGTGGAAAACGAGTCTGATTCTGATGCACAAAGTATGCTATTTTATATCACAATTCATCGGCATCACTTCACTCATTTTATGTGGTTGTGGTTTTTTGCCTAATTTTCTGTTCATCAGTAAGGAATCAGCTTATCAGGTCTTCAGTTTGTGTTTTATGATCCAATCCCATGGGCCGATTAATCCCACCATCATATTGTCTCATCCTTCAGACCATATGTACTTCTTCGAGGGGATAGACTATAGTAAAGACCCGAGCTCAGAGGACCAGAAGAGCTTTGATCGGATGTTGGAAGAGCAGATGGCTGAGTTTCAGAAAGCAGCGGGAGAGGGACGAGCTCTGCGACGCAAAGCTGGAGTAAGACTGTCACTTTAAATTCCAAAGGAGAGAAATCTTTCACAGATATTTGGGAATTTACAGTCAGTTTAGTAATTCCAGACGATATTCCCTATTTCAATTCTTTAAAAGTTGTCTGTCTCTCCATGTAGTTTTACCTGTTCCATATTCAAAGACTAAGTTAACATCTCAAACACAGTAGACCCACTTAGACCCTGAAAATGTTATTTATTTAAGCCATTATAGGTGAAGTTTGTACCACTGAATTAGGTCATGTTTTTAACTCTTTGTTTAGTGTGCAACGAAAATTCCTGCTTGTGATTCCAGGATGTCTGTGTCCTACTTAGACTAATAGGACTGAAAAAACAAACCGAGCTTTTGCAATGAAGCGGGACTTCTCACTGCTGATTGTTGCCTAACATGACTGATTCCACCTGTTGAAATGAAAATGTGAAACCTGAAGGTTTGCTCTACTTTTCCTGCCACATATGCTTTAAACCATATCTGTTTGATTTGGTTAAAATCTGATTATGTTTAGCCCCAGTTAAATGGATTTAGCTGCAACTGACATGCGGTTTGTGAACTAGTGAAATAAGCAAAGCTGAATGGGAAAAAAATATTAAATGAGAATTTGGCCTCATGACCTACATTTTCAAATCCAAAGGAATTAGCTTTTTTTGATACTGGTTGGCTAAGAGGTATTATGGAAGCACAAACCTGGGTTTGGAAAGTTTGTGAGTGGTGTCACTCTAAGCTCCGCAGGGTCTTGCAGTGAAAAGAAAAAAGTAAAAGCTTTTCAAAAATTTGAAAACGAAACACTGTTTCAGACCCATTACTCTGATTAAAATGGAATACATCAGGTTGCATTTGTATTCACCTAAATGGTGAACAGTCTACCTGTGTGTAATTTAATCTCAGTTTAAATCCAGCTGTTCTCTGAATGCCTCAGAGGTTTGTTAGAGAACGAAGACCAAGGAACACAGCAGACGGGTCAAAGAAAAAGATGCAGAGAAATGTAAAACGTGGTCTAGCTATAAAACAACATGCTAAGCTTCGAATATCTGACAGAGGAGTGTTGAGCCCAGCATCTAAAAATGAAAAGCATATGGTTCTTTGTTAAAGGAAAGCCATAATAAGTCCACAGTCCATGTAGGAGACACAGCAAAAGGTGTGGATGAGAGCAAAACATTCCCTAAAAACATCATCCTCATAATGAGGGAATGATGAAGATCTCCAGCTGGACCATAGAAGCTGGTCCTCTTAGAAAATCAGTCAGAGGCTGTTAAAGACTTACTAGGCCGAGGTTCACCTTCCAGCATGAAAACAACCTTAAACATACAGGCTGAGCTATAATAGAAAAGAGCAAAGTATATTCATGGATTAAAAGGTCCCGTCAAAGTCCAAACCTAAATCCAAAATGAAAATCTTCGAACTTCCAAGGCAAGAAGATTGATGTCCATGTCCACTCTGACTGAGCTTTAAAATCTTTGCATGTTCTTTGCAAAATACCTAGTCTTCAGATGTGCAAAACTGGTAGAAATGAACTCCAAAAGACTTGAAGCTGTAACTGTAAAAAACGTGGTTCTAAAAACTATTGCGTCAGGGGAGGTTGAAATGTGTAAAAGTTCAAGAGCTGTGAATACTGCAGTGAGGAACTGTACACTTGCTTCTGAAAGACTCTTCAGTCAAAAATGAGTCATTACACAATTGTTACAGTTTCTAGCAGATTTAACGTGAAACGTAGGACTTGAGAAACTGTAAAAATCAACACAAATCAAATACAGTTGATGAGACAAAGTATGTGTTGGGGGTCATACTTGGTAAAATGAAAAATAAATACACAAACGTAAATAGATATATTTTCAACTTATGTTTCACTGTACTATTCCCAAGGATTTAGGGCTTTATCAAAATGAAAAAACATGAGTTACTGAGTGAGTAATTTGGCCTTGATGGTGCAATTTTCTCTTTGTGTTTCCAGTTTTCACTTTCAGTCGCATTTGCGCTTCCAGCGAAAAAGAGGAAACCTCTCACCGAGGCAGAGCTGGAGCTCAGGCAGCAGCGGAGGCAGGAGGCTGCAGCAAAGCGAGCCAAAATGATTGAGGACAAAAAGAAGCAGGAGCAAGAGGAAAGACAAAGGAAAAAGTAAAGATATCGCAACTGTTTAATAGTGGGCTTTGATATCTCTGTTTTTATTATTTATAAATTGTTTTTGTTTCTGGTTAATCGTACAGAATGGCCTGGTGGGAGTCCTGTGGCTACAGGTCACTTTGCCTGCAGCCTCTGGACAGCGAAGAAGAGGGGGAAGATGAAGAGGATGATAGCAGTGTATGCTCCACACACTCAAACTCTACAGATATCCACTATGTTCTGGGGGATGTTACTCACCCCCACACTGCTAGAGGAGATGCTATCATTGTCCACTGTGTCGGTAAGTACTCAGTGTAACCACGACAACATATGTTTCATGATAAAATGTAACTAAATATAGTATCTTTTGAGCATGGGTTCTGCTTTATTTTCCTCTTATCTTGGGGTAATTTCTGTCTAGATGACTCAGGCCGGTGGGGCAGAGGAGGCCTTTTTACAGCACTGGAGATGAGATCAGATGAACCACGAAAGCAGTACGAGTTGGCAGGGAAGATGAAAGGTAAGTTTAACCAAGATGAAAATTGTACAACAATTTAACTAGACATCTTTATCTGTGTGGTCTTGTTGAAATTCCGTTCAAATCATTGTCTCAGATTTGGAGCTTGGAAATGTGTTCCTCTTCCCCATCGACGACAAGCAGTCAAGACTGGACGGCCAAGATCAGGTAGGTTCTGTTTACAGAACAATCTACGCTGCACAGTGAAACTCAAAAGCAGTCCTGCTTTAAAATGCACGCTGGTTTTTTGCAATTTGTGCAAGATCTGAGCAGTATTAGATATTATCAGCATGATATACCTTGGTTGGGTTCTTGTGTGGTTGCAGACTTGCAGAGTTGATCAGATAATAAATTAACCTTCTTCAATATCCTTCCCGTCACCCCAGTTGGCCCTGATAGTGGCGCAGCAAAGAGACAAAGCCAACAACCTGTCTGGGATCCTCCTCAGTACTTTGGAGGAAGGACTGAAGAAGATTTATTCTGCAGCCAAGAAAAACAGTGGTATGGAGAAGCACAAAACAAATAAGCCATGCAACAAAAACTAAGATTGCCCTTGCTTTATTGAGAGCTCCTTCTTATACTGTTTGCCAGCATGTCTTGGTTGCTGGCGTGTTGAAGAACCCAAGTTACGCAGGTCTAAATGTAAGGCGATTAAGCAGATCTTGTGGAATATCAAATGATGTTATGTCTTTGCAGAATGTGTGACATTTGATGTGATGCCATTCTAAATAGTGTATGTGTATAGAGATCAAGCTGTGGAAGTATTTAAGTGCTTCAGGATGATATACATTACTGTCTTACTTCATAATGTTTACTTTACATTTAAAGATCAACTGACAGTCTAGCAATGAGAATTCTGTGATTTGTGAGTGCCCCCTAGAGGTCAAATAATTAGCTGAAATAATCAGAAAGTAGTTGCACTGTCAAGCATTTAGCATGCTGAGGTGAGTAAATCTTCATTAGTGCAAACATCAGAGCGTAGTGTTGGGTTTACTGGGTCAGTTCTGTGAAGTTTGAGTTGTAGTTACATTGCTTTTTGTACCACAGGTGCGCATCTGTGTAGGTGTTGGAAGCTTTAGACATGTTCAAAGGTTCTGTTGCACCCTGCTTTAGCTGGTGATCATTGTTAGTGTGCTAACACATCAAATGCGTATAAAGACAATACCAGGCATTATTCTCCAGTGGCATAATGTCTTCCCATGCCGCTGAAATTAAAGGCAGAAATGTAATCGTGCGACATGGTATCTGAATGAGTTCGTTCATACTTCAGTTCAGCATGTTCTATCTTTTTGTGTCTTTAGCCAGCGTTCATCTTCCTCGCATTGGTCACTCCACCAAGGGCTTCAACTGGTATGGCACAGAGAGACTCATCAGAAAACACTTAGCTTCCAGGGGCATCCCCACATTCATGTATCCTTTTATTGTTCCCGGGCTGGGACAAATGCAGAGCAGTGATAATTGCTGCAACTATTTGCACTTAACCTGAATGAAAGATATTACCACAGCAAAGCCATCAAGAAAACTGCTTCACCTCAGACACCTGCAACATCAACTGCTGCTCCTCAAGCAACTTTGCTGAGCTCAGACCGGCCCACTGGTGAGACAGAAACGGAGGGTCCAGGTCCCTCTATTCGACAACAAAGCTTTAGCCCTGTAGAGCTCCCTAGCTTCATGAAGGGAGTCAGGGTATTTTTCTACAACATTCCTGCATCAGAAAGGAGGAGGCTGGGCCGTTACCTTCTTACATATCCTTTCAGGCTTCTTTTTTCTCCACTTCTGGGTTTAAAGCTTCTTTCTAAAGGTCCTACAAGACAATAGTTGCCACAGTCTTTGTAAATGTGTGTAGTTTTATAGAGAAGAAACTGAGAAAACCTTAGCTGAAGTGTACGTATGATGGAGATGAGGAAGACGTCATGAGTGAAGAGATCACTCACATTGTTGCAGAGGTGGAGAACCACATCCAAATACAGGTTTGCATCTACCCAATCTTTTCTGTACCATACAGCATCATGCAAAAGTATCCATAGCCCTTTAACTTTCTTCACATTTTGTCCCATTACAGCAGCCAACTTCAAATTATTGGGGTTTTATGTGATGGACCACCACAAAGTAGTGTGTAATGTTGGAAGTGGAAGAAAAATTTTTTTTTATG
Organism: Girardinichthys multiradiatus; assembly: GCF_021462225.1. NCBI lineage: Eukaryota > Metazoa > Chordata > Actinopteri > Cyprinodontiformes > Goodeidae > Girardinichthys > Girardinichthys multiradiatus. The sequence goes on along the minus strand of NC_061802.1, from coordinate 39,256,479 downwards.
AAAATCTGATGGGCGTGGTGTGCATTTGTATTCAACAACCTTCGCTTTGGTACCTCTAAATGAAATCCAGTGCAACCATCAATTTTCAGAAATCATCCAATTAATAAACAGTCACACTGTGTTTAACTAATCTTCAGGCCAAATTCAGCAACTCTCAAAATTGTACACACTCATTAAAATGGCAGAATTTTTGGGATGTAGCAAAAAAGTTAAATCATTTCAGAACTTTTTCCACATATGATGTGACATGTATTAACTGAAAAACCAATTTGTAAAAAAAAAAAGTAAAATGAACTATAACAAAATAGTTAAAGTAACCTGGCCTAAAGTAATGCTTTGTTAAAGTACTTTTTGATTTAATTTCAGCATCCAGTCTTCATTGATAGGTTACTGTCAGCATCCCACATCTTAGTAGTATTTGCCCAATCTGCCTAGCAAAAGTTCTCCAAATTTATCAGATTTAGAGAAAATCTACAACCTTCTATTTATAGCCATTACAAATCTTTATTTTTTTCTTTGTTGTTTGCTTGGACTTAATGTGGTGCAGAAAAATAAAATCTCTGTTCACCTACAATTCTTTAGCAGACACCTGAAGGTTTTGTTGATCTGTTCAAAATAGTTAAAACATAACCACAGCTCATGATTGGTGAATTGTGGATCAACCTTAAAGTATCCTTTACCTTTTTGTCTAAGTTTCATTAAACCGTAACACATTCTCCCACAAGCTTTTTGTAGATTTTAGCTAGGTCTTTGCTGTCTTACAACAAGGGGGTTTCTGGCCGATTACTGATCTTTAGGAAGTCTGACCTGCGGATTCTGATTTTGGCCGATTCCAATTTTCTTTATAACTGACACTGTCAGGTGTCATAAGGTCACAGCACACCTTCAATGTTCCAATCTTATAATGTCAACAGTTGTAAACCGGGCACGTGCAGACATGACCTGGTGAGCTGGTCCGTCACTCAGCCCTCTCTCACATGGTGGAGCAAAAGGGGACAGTGGGTGATTTTCAGACCTTTGCAGAGGTAGATGAGATTGGTGGATAAGATCAGTTTCACATATAAGTATCAGCCGATCACCCAAAATTATGGAAACCGGGGCCGATTGATTGGCCGGCTGATCGATCGGTGCACCCCTACTAACAACCTTACTCCTTCGTCCAAACATTTGGAGAATAGAGGAGACTGTTGCCACATGTAGTAATAACCTGAAATCTCTGCAGGTTTTTCAGTGTTACTGTCGGGCTCCCTTCAGTCTCCCTGACCACCTTCAGTTCTCAACTATTTTGGAGAAAGCTCCAGTTAAGATTCAGGGCCCATATTCACAAAGATTCTCAGAGTCCTCTCAGAGACCTCCTATCTTAGCCTACAAATTCTTGACAAGGACTCCTAGCTTCAGTTTGCTGCTGAGAGCGACTCTAAGCAAAGAGATGACAGAGATTCTTAGTGAGGAGGTGTGGTTGACCCCGTTGCTAGGTGTGACGCTGTCTTCTAAGAGCTCTGATTGATTTTAGCAACAAAAAAAAACGCTCCTAGTAATCAGTGGAGAGAAAGTAAATGATGATGGAATTTAGACTGGATTCAGAAATGTGTAAATCATGATTACTTAGCAAGATTAAATTCATTTTTACAACATTAACATGTTTGAATGTAGCTTTTTTACATGCTCGTCATTATTTAGATTTGCCTATTATGTTTACTCGCCATGTTGGTGGTTTTCATTCTGCATCTATTTCATATTAATTAATTTAATATTAATATTAAAATTAAAATTCAGCACCTTAATGTGATCTCCTTGTATAATGAGGTTTAGTTTGGTAAAATGAACAAAACAACACAGAGAAAAAAAGGTGGAGAAAACTGAACTGAACAGAGGAGCAGAGCCTGCTGGTGGAGAACAGAGGAGTGTTGAAAGGTAGATTTGGTCCTGGGATCACGGTGGGAACAAACAGGTATTCCCAGCAGATCAATGCGTCGTTCCCTCTGGTTTCAGCACCAGCCTGGAACGTGAGCAGCTCTGGTTCCTGCTGCTGTCAGAAGCTAGAGAGGAGATTGCAGCACACCAGAGCGGGGAGCGTTGTAGACGATCATTTAGGCTGCTGACATCATGAACAATACAGCAAATACTTATTCACCTCATTTACATCTGAGATTGTTGCACTGTATCTCATCTAGAGTTTGTATTTATGTATATATATTGAGTTTTTCCAATTTTTTTCAAATGTATTTTTTGATAGCATTTCTCAGTCTGTAAACATGTAAATAATTCTGTACTATATTGTTTGTAATTCTGTTCACTTTTTATTCAGGGTTCTATTATTTATTTATCCTTCCTATAATAATACCTTACTAGAGGAGCTCTCTCAAGGCCTAAGGTGCTTCGTGAATCGCTTTTATCTTACCAAGGGAAAATTCAAAGACGAGAAGATTTTTTTTTTTTTTTTTAGAATGACGTCATTAGGAGCTTCTTTTAGTCTTATGATTCTTTGTGAATACGGACCATGAACGTTTTGATCCTCACTAACTTCTGTGCCAATTATGGCTTCAGCTACAAGGATGAACATGAGCAAATGTCAGGACTGTCCGACTGAGAAAGTTAAATACATGAATTATAATTAATGTTAGGTGTTCATCCAATAAGATTGAATGCAGAGATTCAATCAAAACGGCTTTAACAATGTGGTGATTAAGTGATATGCACTCTGCAACCCAGTTGTTGCCCCTTTATCTTTTGCACTTCTTCCTTTGACATCAGTGGAACTGCACAGGATAAATGTCACAATAAAGATGGAAAAAGTAATTAAATGATTTATCACAGGTCTGTGCACACAAACAAGGAATTTGTTCCACTTTCCTCTTAAGTAAACAAACAGCATCGTGAAGGCCAAGAAACACACCAGACCGGTCAGGGAGACGTTTGTAGCTTATAACACAACGTCCCATGGTTTGAACATCTCTTGGAGCGTTGTTCAATTCATCATTCCAAAATGGAGTGTGGCACAAATGCAAACCAACCAACACATCTCCAACCAAACTGGCAGGCTGGGCAACTAAGATCCCCCAAGCTGCTCAGAGTGTATGGGAATATGAGTGGAGCTAAATACAGGACAGTCCTGGAAGAAAACTTATGCAGATTTGAGACCTGTGAGCAGATTCACCATCAAGCAGGAAAATACCCAAAACGTACAGCAATCAAAGCATTTTCATGGCCCAGTCAAAGTCCAAAACAAAATCCAATTGAGAATTTGTGGTGGAACTTAAAATTGATGTTCACAGATACTGTCTTTCTAATCTCCATTGCTCTGGAAGTTTAAAGTGAGCTTGAGTTGTTTTCCTAAAAATAAGTGGACAAAAATTAAGCCTGTAGATGAGCGGGTTCTGTGGGCTCTAAAATTTAATGTCACATTTTTCAGATATTGCTTAAGAAAACCTATTTTCCCTCTACTTCACAATTATTCATTACTTTTTACTGCTCTCATAAAAATCACATAAAATCCCATTCAAATACATTAACATTTGGGGTTGCAAGGGGAACATTCCAGAGGTATGAGTATTTTTGCAAGGCACTGTATCTGTTTGTCAAGGTTCTTAAGCAGATTTTAGTAGCTTTAATACTGAACGTTTACTGTGATTTGTTTGAACCAGGAGCTACAGGATCTGGTTCGTCAGTACCAGCAGGCTGTTCCTGTGAAGAAGACCTGGCTGGAGTCCTGCTTCTCCAAACAACATAAAGTCAACGCTGTACACTTCCAACATCAGCTCTGAGAACACATGTTTGTTGTTAGATTGTTAAACTGTTATTTGACAAGCTTGGAGGTATGCTGGTTGATGTACACTAGATGACAACAGATTGAAAATCGGTATGATTTTTTAAAATCTGAATATGAAGCAAATAAATTAACTTTATCTTTACTGCTGCAACACAAATTAACTCAATTCCAAGATGGGAAGATGGAGGTTTCTCTCCAGCACCAACCTCAAAATTCAACATGGCTGCTTTGCATTTAAACATGGAGATACAGGTCCTTCTCAAAATATTAGCATATTGTGATAAAGTTCATTATTTTCCATAATGTCATGATGAAAATGTAACATTAATATATTTTAGATTCATTGCACACTAACTGAAATATTTCAGGTCTTTTATTGTTTTAATATGGATGATTTTGGCATACAGCTCATGAAAACCCAAAATTACTATCTCACAAAATTAGCATATTTCATCCGACCAATAAAAGAAAAGTGTTTTTAATACAAAAAACGTCAACCTTCAAATAATCATGTACAGTTATGCACTCAATACTTGGTCGGGAATCCTTTGGCAGAAATGACTGCTTCAATGCGGCGTGGCATGGAGGCAATCAGCCTGTGGCACTGCTGAGGTCTTATGGAGGCCCAGGATGCTTCGATAGCGGCCTTTAGCTCATCCAGAGTGTTGGGTCTTGAGTCTCTCAACGTTCTCTTCACAATATCCCACAGATTCTCTATGGGGTTCAGGTCAGGAGAGTTGGCAGGCCAATTGAGCACAGTGATACCATGGTCAGTAAACCATTTACCAGTGGTTTTGGCACTGTGAGCAGGTGCCAGGTCGTGCTGAAAAATGAAAGCTTCATCTCCATAAAGCTTTTCAGCAGATGGAAGCATGAAGTGCTCCAAAATCTCCTGATAGCTAGCTGCATTGACCCTGCCCTTGATAAAACACAGTGGACCAACACCAGCAGCTGACACGGCAACCAGACCATCACTGACTGTGGGTACTTGACACTGGACTTCTGGCATTTTGGCATTTCCTTCTCCCCAGTCTTCCTCCAGACTCTGGCACCTTGATTTCCGAATGACATGCAGAATTTGCTTTCATCCGAAAAAAGTACTTTGGACCACTGAGCAACAGTCCAGTGCTGCTTCTCTGTAGCCCAGGTCAGGCGCTTCTGCCGCTGTTTCTGGTTCAAAAGTGGCTTGACCTGGGGAATGCGGCACCTGTAGCCCATTTCCTGCACACGCCTGTGCATGGTGGCTCTGGATGTTTCTACTCCAGACTCAGTCCACTGCTTCCGCAGGTCCCCCAAGGTCTGGAATCGGCCCTTCTCCACAATCTTCCTCAGGGTCCGGTCACCTCTTCTCGTTGTGCAGCGTTTTCTGCCACACTTTTTCCTTCCCACAGACTTCCCACTGAGGTGCCTTGATACAGCACTCTGGGAACAGCCTATTCGTTCAGAAATTTCTTTCTGTGTCTTACCTTCTTGCTTGAGGGTGTCAATAGTGGCCTTCTGGACAGCAGTCAGGTCGGCAGTCTTACCCATGATTGGGGTTTTGAGTGATGAACCAGGCTGGGAGTTTTAAAGGCCTCAGGAATCTTTTGCAGGTGTTTAGAGTTAACTCGTTGATTCAGATGATTAGGTTCATAGCTCGTTTAGAGACCCTTTTAATGATATGCTAATTTTGTGAGATAGGAATTTTGGGTTTTCATGAGCTGTATGCCAAAATCATCCGTATTAAGACAATAAAAGACCTGAAATATTTCAGTTAGTGTGCAATGAATCTAAAATATATGAATGTTACATTTTCATCATGACATTATGGAAAATAATAAACTTTATCACAATATGCTAATTTTTTGAGAAGGATCTGTATATGCCTGGCTTTTGAATAAAGACTGCTGTTCTTGGGGAAGTAATCAGAAGTTTCGGAAGTTTCAGAAGGATTCGGACGATCTTCTCCCTGTACAGGCATCTAAAAGACTGCAGTCTCCGTGTTTCTTTTATTACTTTGTTTTTTATTCATAACAGAATAGGAGGTCTTAGCTTTACCAAACAAACGAGCATGCAGGAGTTTAGGGATAACTCCAACAGATGCTAAACATTGCGATCTCTATTAAAATTACGCTACATATCTGGACTTTTCTTTTCCAGCATATGGTGTGCACCAGTTTGCAGTTTGAGACCATCCATCTAGCTAAATATATTGCTGACATGCAAAAAGAGAATGCATGGTACCTGACATACATCATGCAGCCAAACATTGCAAACATTGATATTGAGATGGTGATTTAGATGCGATATATTGTGTAGCTCCACATGAAACAAACCTACCAAGATATGGTAGGTTTGCAACTGACAGACCTGGCAAGGAGAGCATTAATCAGAGAAACTGCCAAGAGGATTAGGGTAACTCCCGTGGAGCTGTAGAGTCGAAAAGCTCGGGTGGAAAAATCTTCTAACAGGACAGCTACCAGTTGTGCACTTCAGTAATCTGACCTTTTTGGGAGAGTTTTGCTACAAGGGCAGCCAATTAGTGTTCTCAACACTTTTCTTGTGACTATTTGCAACAAACCATTTGATGGTTCTGTGATCACACCCCCATCTCTCTGCAAGGTCAAGACTGCTGCATCACTCTGAAAGACTTTGTACTAATTTTGATTTTTCAGTCAGTTAAATCTCTTTTAAAAATAAAGTAATCTTTAAGCCACACTCTCCCTAACTACACAAATACACATCACCTGATACTGATTACATACAATTAGCATTCATGTTTATACACTTAGAGCTGCAAAATACTGATGGTATGATCAAAATGCTCACTTGCCTAATAAATGTGAACACAGTGGTGTAAATCGTGCAAAATGTTTTTAACTCAAGCCAAGCAATCATTTGTTGTCTTGCACCGGCATGTCTGAGAGTGTTGTCATGTTCCAGTAATTTTCAAGTGGGAATAGTGTGCAAACAAACATCAGTGCTGCTGTTAAAGCAATAAATTACAGCTGCTTACAAGCAGACATGCCTGGAAAGACGGCAATATCTAACTAACAAGACTATTGACCTGGTGAATGCGGCACCTGTAGCCCATTTCCTGCACACGCCTGTGCACGGTGGCTCTGGATGTTTCTACTCCAGACTCAGTCCACTGCTTCCGCAGGTCCCCCAAGGTCTGGAATCGGCCCTTCACAATCTTTCTCAGGGTACGGTCACCTCTTCTCGCTGTGCAGCGTTTTCTGCCACACTTTTTCCTTCCCACAGACTTCCCACTGAGGTGACTTGATACAGCACTCTGGGAACAGCCTATTTGTTCAGAAATGTCTTTCTGTGTCTTACCCTCTTGCTTGAGGGTGTCAATAGTGGCCTTCTGGACAGCAGTCAGGTCGGCAGTCTTACCCATGATTGGGGTTTTGAGTGATGAACCAGGCTGGGAGTTTTAAAGGCCTCAGGAATCTTTTGCAGGTGTTTAGAGTTAACTCGTTGATTCAGATGATTAGGTTCATAGCTCGTTTAGAGACCCTTTTAATGATATGCTAATTTTGTGAGATAGGAATTTTGGGTTTTCATGAGCTGTATGCCAAAATCATCCGTATTAAGACAATAAAAGACCTGAAATATTTCAGTTAGTGTGCAATGAATCTAAAATATATGAATGTTACATTTTCATCATGACATTATGGAAAATAATGAACTTTATCACAATATGCTAATATTTTGAGAAGGACCTGTATGTGCAGCAATAAACAGCTGATTTACACTTCTTGTTTCTCATAAGTTCTTCCCTAAACATAAATACATGTACAACCTCATTTGTACAACCACAAGCATTTTCCTTTAGTGCCTGAATGCATGAAATACAGACACATATATTGCCAAATAAATTTGCTCAGACCTCCATATTTTGATTTTAGGTGTATAAAGTCCAGCAGCCAAACATGCAGTTTCTAAAGACATTTGTAAAAGAATGGGTTGCTCTTATGAGCTTGGTCTAATGGGAGTGGTGGCCTAGTGGTTAGAACAGGAGGTTTGTGTTCCAGAGGGTGACACAATGGGCCAGGTTCATATCCCATAGATTACTACTCTGGGTCCCTGAGCAAGACCCTTAGACCCAGAATGCTCCCCAGGTGCCACACAATGGCAGCCCACTGGTCCCTGTAAGGGATGGGTTAAATGCAGAGGGCAAAGTTCATTATAATGTGCAATGACCAATGAAGATGATTATTATTAAATTCCTGTGTGGTACTGTTATGAGATGATATGTCCAGTCATGAAGTTTTACTCGCTGCTAAATGGTCCAGAGTCCACTGTTAGTGGTTTTATAACATGTTGAGAAACATGACCATGAATTGGTAGGCACGATAAAACCATAGAGCAGGGTCAGCGGATGCTGAGGGGCATAGTCTACAGAGGTCACCAACTTTCTACAGTTCATAGTTACAGACCCATGTGGCTTTCAGATTTGCTGAAGAACAGTAAGTAGAGAACTTCATGCAATGGGTTTCCTTGGCCAAGCAGCTGCTTCCAAGTCTTACTACAAAGCATTGGATGCAGTGATATAAAGCATGCTGCCACTGGACTATAGAGCAGCGGAGATGTACTCTGGAGTGAGGAATTGTGCCCCTCTGTCTTGGTTTGCCAGGAGTACAACACTTGCCTAACCGCATGGTGTTCAGTGTAAAGTTTGGTGCAGAGGGGATTATGGTCTGGAGCTGTTTTTTAGGAGCTGGGCTTGGCTCCTTAGTTCTAGATCTACAATGGATGTAATTTGTGGATCAAATTACATTCATTTTAGAGTGGCCCAGTCAATTCCAGACCCAAATCCAAATAAAAGTCTTTGGCAAGACTAGAAAATTTATGTTCACGGGCATTCATCCTATCTCGTTTCACATTCAGCTGTACAACCTTATCTAAAATTCAGAATTTTTCAAACTATCTGATTTACTTCACTGTAACGGACTGGCTGCCCTGCCTTCTGCCCATAGACTGCTGGAGATAGGCACCAGCTTCCCGCGACCCACTATGGAAGAAGCGGTAGAAAACGACTGACTGATTTACTTCAGTGGCTGAAAGAAAAAGATATCTGCATTCAAGTGAACTCTGAGAAGACTGACTGATCATTGCCTCGGAGAGCATGGTTCCTCTGCTCAGGTAACAGATTCGACGTTCAACCTTGGCAACAAGCCAAATTTAAGGAACTCAATTGTTTTTGACCAATCAAATTTCTTAAAGAAAACTCAAAACATACAGTTCTAAACTAGTTTAATCATTTGAGGCACTTCTCACATGTGAAGAGCAAGACTCAACTGCACCAAAGAGAAGAGCTTACATCAGTCTAGTCTTTGCATTGGTTACCCGTTTATTTTCAAAACCTGACTTTAGCTTTCAAGGCCCTGCAAGATCATACTCCTTTCTAGTTAAACCCACTTACTTCAACTTGAGCCCTTCAGGTTCTCAAACCAAAATCTACTCCGTCCTGAGAACCGGGTATAAAACCAAAGGGGATCTCTCTTTTTAGACTGTCGCACCTCAACTGTGGAATGAACTTTCTTTGTTTCAATGCTGCCTTGAGAGTCTGGACTCATTTAAAAAGTGGCTGAAGCTATTCAAACATGCTTTTCCTTAAGATCTTAAATATTAACATCTATTTAAATTATCATTCTATTTGTTGCTTTGTGTTTTAAATCCTGTTTTCAATTTTTTTATGATGTCTTTGTGAAGCACCTTGGGATTTTCATCTGTAAAAGTTGCTATACAAATAAAATGTACTTACTGTACCAAAGATTATGGGGTACTTTCCCATCCCAGAACCCCTCTAGTTAAAAAAAAACTAGATTCGCCCCTGCCCAGAAAATTAATAATTAATATGTGTCAGTTTGGAAGAGGAAATTGTGAGCACTTGTGCGGTGTCACCTACGCCCAGGGATGGTGGAGGGGGTGGAAGGTGGAGTTTGAGTGAGTTTCAGGGGCGGTGAAGATGAGTTAAATAACAGCGCTCCGAGCTGAAGCTCCACTGTGAAATCTACCTGGCAGCAGGGGACGACGCTACTGAAAACTTTAGATTTACTCTCAGTTCCGGTCTGACGACACACCTTTACTTGTAGATACATATATTTTTTATTTTCTTCTTGTTTGAATGAATGTGAACAAAACAGTTTTGGCAAAGTTACCAGAAGGAGACTTTTTCACTTGAAGCGTCGACGGTAAGTTAACCTGAAGCTGTAAGGGCGCTAATGCGGCTGCGTGAAGGCTGAGACGCGAGTCCGGGCTGACGGAGAGATATCTGGGTCAGCCTCATGGAAAGTGCGAGCTGCTTTATCTGTGTGCGACCACAGCGAGGGTTTCAGCGACTGTCATTTTCATTTACAGGAATTCTGGGGGGGGGTTGGAAGATAAACCCACCTAGAACCAGGTTACACGGCTCATATGATATCAACCTATATGCAGATTGTAAGCCTGAGCTCTCTGTTTTCTTTTCCATCAGCAGAGGTGATTGTTACATCATGGAGCTTTTAAACAGATATGGTAGGAATAATGTTTAGTAGGTGCTTCAAACTAGTGTTTCCCAAAGGTGGGGTCGGGAACCCGTTGTGAGCCACAAAACACCCGTGTTGGGTTCTTGAACTAACAGAAAATCTATTTGATAATTACTTCTAATTGATAGGTTTTACCATTTTATTTTACATATATTTAAAACAGTTATGGTTGAATTAAAAACAGAATAGCAATTGTTAGGACTCTTGTTGTTATGGACTTCATACAAATCATAACTGGGCTGCAGTACGTAATGCTGTTACTTTGTTGGCTTGGAATGTGAAGATTTCTTCTGGTTTTGCTTTCCTTTGGTCGCACGTTGTCTAAGATTGAATTTTAATATTGGACCTGAGGAAAGACAAAATTCTTAAATTAATTTTGTTTAATAAGGAAATAAATTCCATCTAAAAAAAAAACTAATCCTTTGTGAAAAAGTAATTGCCACTTGAACATAATTACTGGTTGCACCACCCTTGGCAGCAACAAGTGCCATCAAGAGTTTGCGATAACTGGAAATGAGTCTTTTACATCTCTGCGGAGGAATTTTGGCCCACTCCTCTTTGCTGAATTGTTTTGAACTGCTTTTCGTTCCACTGGAGGGTTTTCAAACAAGAAGGACCTGTTTAAGGTAGGACCGCAGACAGGGCCATTCAGCTGGGGACAAGCTGTTGTGTTGATTATTGTCCTGCTGTATAATCCAAGTGTGCTTCAGCTTAAGTTAAAGTGATGTCCAAGTCCCAAAGCAGCATCACAGCCCAGTACCATCATACTACTCCTACCATGTTTAACTGTCAGTATAATGTTTTTCTTAAATACTGTTTTAGTTTTATGCCAGATGTAATGGGAGGCACACAAAATTTTAACTTTTGTCTCAAAAGTTTTTGAGAGAATCACGTTTTTTATGGCAAATATGAGGTCTTTGGGATCTTTTCAGCAGTAATGTTGGTCTTAGAGCCCAGTTTCTTTCTTATTGTTGAAACATGAACTCTGACCTTAACTGAGGCAAGTGAGGCCTGCATTGCTTTAGATGTTTCTGGGTTCTGTCTGACCTCCTGGATGAGTTATTGAAAGGCTCTTGAAATCATTTTGGTTGGCTTCCCACTCCTCGGAAGGTTCATCACTGTTCCATGTTTTCTCCACTTGTGAGTAATGGGGCTCACTGTGGTTCACTAGAACCCCAAGGCCTTAGAAATGGTTTTGTAACCCTTCCCAGACTGACAGATGTCAATAAAACTGTTTCTCACCTGTTCTTGAATTAATTTCTTGATTCTGCAGGTCTGGCAGTAACCAGACGTAGATGTGGTTCATGAAATTAAACAGAATATTGTGGGTAATCACAGCTAAGTCATGAGGGGTGATTACATTTTACCAAAGGGTGAGTTTGCCTTTTTAAAAAGTAAGTTTTACTTATCTGAAACATCTAAGCGTGTCAAAAAAGCAAACAGGGCGAATTTTCCTCTACGTTAACTGTTAAATAGTTAAAATATTGTAAATGACAGACATCATGTCCTAATTCCCATGTGTTGGTTAAGTCCTCGATATTAACTGCTCAACATTTAGAGAAAAGTCCCCTATGTGGAAGAAACGTTGTCATGTCCCGGTGTGCTCTCATGCAAATCAAACACACTCTCACACAAGTGTGGGCTGATAAAACAGAAAAGAAAAACAGACGCTACAGCTCTGTCTATACTGACCTTTGAATCAGATATCTGGCCTCATCACATTTTTTTTATCCTCTGTAGAAGTTCAAACGCATCTTAAAGGAGACACACACACACATGGATGTCAGAAGGAATAAGCTCAACGATGCTGCCCACCTCGGTCTGCTCGCTGTCTGCCCCAAATAGGTGAGCCGAACAAAAACAAACACGCCGTTCTAAAACTGCTGACGTTGGTGCTGAATCTGGTAGGATTCGCTGCCGTTTGTTAGGCTGTGCACTTTTTTTGTGGGAAGGTTGTTTAAGTGAGTTTCTGTAAATATCTCTTTGTGATAAGAAATTATGAAAGCAGGACATATTTCAGCTTATAAGATGATGAAAGGTCGCGGCATTTCAGGCAGAAAAATAAAGAACACCTGCTAGGGCCAGGCTTCTCTGTTAACCCCAATAATCTCATTATTAATTGTGGAAATGTATTTTAAATAGGAGTCAAAGTGCTTAAGTTCATTTGTTTATTTAATTATTTGTTTAATTCTGCAGTCTTGACGTTTGTTTAATCACTAACAATAAAAAGGTTGAGGTTATTTTCTTCATATGGGAGTAAATTGTGACATAAATAATGCAATAAATGGATGCTCAGTCATCTGACAATAAAATGAATAACCTTTTAATTAACACATTACATCATAATGTTTAAGGTTGATGATGATGCCAGTTCATAATTTAAACAATTAATTTTAAAGAAAAAATGAAAAAAATAATAACCACCGTGTGTGTAGCTATGTGTACACGGAAACATGAATGTTTGTATCTTCATATGTCCAGGGTGATCTTTATTGATTTAAAAAGGAACGCACAGTCTTAACAAGAAATATTTTGAGGGACGTATGCCAACTTTATGCAAGGATAAAATAGGCATTTCTGTTAAGTATCATGGTTTAGATGCACTTATTGTTCTAGGGTAGTGATTCTAACACTTTCTATGTTGCAAGTTCATAGAATAGACAGGAAGTCCTCAAAACTGGCAAAGTTTGGCGATTTTCACCAAACATGATCTCAAAATCCAACATGGCTGCCTTGGAAATAAAATATAGGCTGTTATTAAACAGTTTACTTTCACTTTTGATGGTATGATTTGTCTGATTAAATCTTTCTCACATAATACTGCTGTGTAACCTCTGTTAGTTAACATGTTGACATCTTGACATGTTAGCCAACAGTTACTGCACTCCAAACTTTGTGATTGGAATATTGCACACACTGATATTGCAATGACAATATATTTGCTATATACTGTGCAGCCCTAAAAATATTACGGTATCATGGTGTTTACACACAAATGTAAATGTATATAGTGATGTTATTTCTTTTGGTCTACTTCTGCAAAAATAATGTGATATAGATTTTTATGGTTACAATGATTTTATGCAACATGTATTGATTGCTGTTTTCATTTTGATATATAAGCATGAGCTAAACATCACAGTGTAAGTGTGCACAGAGTACCTTTTGGCCGCTTTGCTCTCTGTAGAGTAACAGCGGGACCCTAGAAAGCTAAAATCAGCTGTTTAATTAGTGAGGCTATTTTCTCAGATAACCAGCCTGCAATCTTCTGCTGAACTGATCTGCTACTCCTAGCTTGCATTAAATAAGCAGTACAGTAGTTTTAAAACAGCAGAAATTAATTAAACGTCATGTCAGAGTTCCCTTACGTTTCCACACCGTGGCAGTTTGTGCTTTTTGTGATGGGAACTATTTCCAAACTGACAAATTTACCTTTTCTATAAGAAGTTGAAAAGTGTAAGAGCCTTTTTTCAGCCAGCTGACCAACAGTGTGCAGCAACAAGTGGGGTCAGAGACTTTCAGCCAGTGAAAACGCTGCTCACTTTCTCTGGAATCTCAGAAAAACTTTTTAACTGTTAGGAAATAACAGTTTAGAGGTTTTATTACAGTAACCTTTTAACCCCTTTATATATGTTGATACCGATACCCAGTCCATGCCTACAGCCAGATCCACATTCAGATTTCAGAGATAAATAAGTCACTAGCACTTGTTCTTACTTTACTGTTCTCTGCTTCTGTTTATATTCTCCTCTGTCTGGAGTAGTTTCTGTTGGAAGCAAAGGAGTTAATCAGCTTTATTTGGTTGATGTCTGCATTTCTTCAGAGTGCTACTAAAAGCAACCCAAGAACCACCAGTGCTGCTTGTTTCAGACTTGTTGAAATGTTTTTGCTCCGAGTTTTGTCCGCCAGCTGAGCACCTGCCACAATACGCCTGAAGAGGATGATGAGACCATGAACACAGAGGAGAGAGAAGCCAGCATTGTCTACAAAGTGGACCCCGCGTCCCCCCTCAACGGCCACCGCCGACCCTTAGACCACACCGCGGTCCCTGATGACTCCATGTTCAGTAGGCGGGGGTGGAACAGAGAACAGTCCCCCCCTGCCAGCTCCAGTTTCTGCTCCTCCAGGCCCCCTCACAGCCTGCCTGCCGGATACAACCAGCCGACTCCGTTCCCGAGCCAGGTTAACATGCTCCACCCAAGTTTCGCCAGCAGCTGGACGGGGTATCCCAACAGCCTGCCGTCCTGTCTGAGCCAGAAGGAATACTCCAGTTGCTCCGAGGAGAGCTGTTTGTCCAGATACAAGTCGTCTTCGCTCCCCGGTCAACACAGCAGCAACATGAGCTTGGAGCAACCACTATCCCTGCACTCCACCCCACCTTCAGCCGAGCTGTACCATTATACGTTGTCTCCGTACTCGTGCCCACCACAGGGCCCTGCCTGTTGCGCTCAGTGCCCTGCAGATGCCTTTAGCAGGAGGCCTGTGGCCAACAAACACGCTTGGCCTCAATACAACCCAGCTTACAGCCCATACCGTAAGTCTTATCTTCCGTTTTCTAGCAACCACTTTCAGTGTGTAGTAGGCAGTTTTCCTTGATTCTGTCTTTGTCCGTTAGATCCAGAAGAGTGCAGAGTTCCTGGAGCTGGATTCACACACATGTGAGTTTACTTAAGTTTTAAGCTGGCCTCAGTGCATTTATTATTACAAAGTTTGATACTAAAGTATTTTTATTTTCTTGCAGTGGACCCAATGCCCCGGTTAAGGAGAGACACCCTACGTACAGCAACACGCTCTCTCTGGAGCAGAGTAAGTCTTGATGGCTCAGCAGCAGATCCAGGCGCTGCACACCCGTCTCTAACTGTCTGTTTCTGCATCCATGAACCCAGGGAGGGTCTTTGTCACCTATGAAGCCGACAACGACAAGCACGTCAATGAGATCATCAAGTTTGTGGCTCTGCTGCGACACAACGGTTTTGACACTCATGTATGTATTGGCTGTTTTTTTGTCATGCTTTAGATTATTTGCCACCCTGCCAAAAATAAACTGTATCGCCAAAACAGTTCCTGTAATGTTTAATAATCATTATACATGGTTCCAACAAATTTTCCAGTTCCAAACGTTGAAGGCACAATTGTCTACATTCCCCCCCCATCAGTTTTTAAATGCAAATATTAATTAAAACCACATTTAATTGCTGTGTGGAATGTAAATATATATATTACAAGTCCCCTTCTTGATATGAAGCTTAAAACACAACCAGTTATTTTAACTGCGTTCCACTACTAGTTGTTTGTGCTGAAACCGACTTAAAATGAAAAAGTAGGAATGTCAGTACTTTGTTTGGACCCAGTTCAAGAACCTTAGGTCCAGATTAAATACCAGTTAGTAAAAGGATCAAGTAAAGGGAAGTGGCCCTTTTTTATCTTTGGTTTTGGAGTTACTAACAAACACACTTTTTCAGAGTGATTATTGATTGGGATTTTATCTTTATTCTGGAAATTCCAATTTTTATCTTTTTATAACTGAATACGAAATAAAGTCTGGAAAGTCAAACTTTTATTAATGACGAAACTTGAAGAATGATCAGACGAAATTCCACACTTGTTCAGATTGCATTGCTCTTAGTAACACATTTCAACAGAAATGGAGTTCTTTGCTCATTTTTGACTGTATTGATCTCCATGTTTTAACAGACAAATGCTTTTGTTTTAGATTGACATTTTTGAGCAGCAGTACAGAAGTATAAGCAAGATTGACTTCATGGAGAGGTACCTCAGTGAGGTAAGATCAGATAAATATCTTAGAATTTGATTTATAGAAATGGAAATATTAACATTAATTAACTGTAAAGGTAATCATCTCACCACCTTGGCATATTGTTGCACCATTCTGAGCAGGAGTAAACTTGTCTTTGGAAACAGTTCACCGATTTTAATGAGGAATCATGGTTTTGTTATCTGCTCCCCCAGAAAGAGTACCTGATCATCATCATCATCAGTCCCAAGTACTATGAAACGGTGACCACCTCTCCGTTCGACCTGGAGAACGATGAGAGAACCTTCAACACGGTTTACATCCACAAACAGGTCAGAGTCCTCACTGCTCTCAGCACACTGAAATAGCTGCCTTTAGTGAGGCCTGAGACTAATAAGTGTATTAATGTTGCTCAGCTTCAGAATGAGTTCATCCAGAATGGAAGCAAGAATTTCAGGTTCATTCCCATTTTGTTTCCCGGGGCTAAAAAGGTAAGCGTTGAGCTCCTTGAGAAGAGAGTGCACATTATAACACTATATATGGATCTAGCTCAATCTGGAAACCTCATCATTTCTGTTTTTGCTCAGTGTCACGTTCCTAACTGGCTTCAAAACACTCAGGTTTACGGCTGGCCACGTGATCGCGATGACATTCTCCGGCGGCTGATGAGGGTGGAGAAGTACAATCCGCCTCCCATCGGGGAACTTCCAACCATCGTTTCCATCCCCATCTAGAGAGCTGACCCAAGGACACACATACAGGACTGTCTCTCTCTCGCTCTCTATCTGCTGAGGGGAACCGGGACTTGTTTCACACTCCTGCCCTCATTTAATCTGTGATTGTAAAGACTATCAGGGAGAGACTCTTTAACTTTCTTTTTATTCTACATGAAGGGCCAGAGTTGACATGGAATATGGGTATCAAGAGGGTATCTTTTTGCACTTGTTCAGTGTGCTTTTGTATTTTAGTATCAGTTTAAAAATCTCATTCGTGCATAAGTGAGTCACGCACAAGTTACTTGGTTAAACTGTGAAACAAAAGATTTAAAAACAGGTACTGTGATGTCTGGTACGGTAAGAGCTAAGCAAGGTTTGGTTATCGGTATATTCAATGAGACCAAAATGAACTTTTTATTAAGTTAGGGTATCAAAACTGCTCAAAGCTTCAGTCACATGGTTCCCAAAGTTTAATCATTTTAGTGAAACACCAGAGAAGGTGCGAGTCACGCATTTCTACTTCCCCACCAGTGGCTACACACTGCATGTCAGCTGGCTGAGAGAAGATGCTACATCTTTCTCTTCATTCCAACAGAGACAAATAAGGCTGCTCTAAAACTACAGTAGATGTTATGCAGCAGACTGCGGGGGCAGCAACAGAGAAAAAGGCCCAGATACAGGAATCTGGCTTTTAGTATTTCCCAGTTCTGTATAAGTATGGAAAATGGAAAAAGTGTTTACCTGCAATGATGTTATTGTATAGTTTAGCAATAATTGTTGATTTTGTGTTTGAAGTCAAAGCAGTTAAATTATGTAATACATTCTAGTTTGATTCTTCTTGTAAATACCTTGCTCTCCTTACTCAAGGTAATCATATCTCATATCGGCCCATGTAGGGCAACAGCAGGTATTTCAGGGGACTCTTCAACTGTTTTGTAACTATAATAAAAAACGTTCTGATCGTTTTTTTTTTTTTTGTCAAGTTTTATTTTTTCATCACTTTCTCACAACTTACTGTTAATATTTTTGGTCTTTTGTGAAAATAAGGGAAAAATTCCTAATATAAGGAGTTAAAACTTACTCTCCACTGACAAAATCTTAACATCTTTTTATTTCATCTTGTGATTTTAAAAAAAAACAATTGCTGATCTTTTTATTCAGCAAATTGGATTTTAGTTGATGCGTTGAAAAGGTAACTGCAGTAAATTTCCGCCGGCGGGAGCCATGACTGTCGTGTGTTGGCCCGTATCTTTACCATTAATCACAGACAAGCAGAGACCCGGCTTATCTCGCCTGAAGGGTGTTGCTGTTCCTCAAACAGCAAGCCATGGGAACATCATGTTAATCATCGTTAGTTCGGCTTGTGTGTACCAACCCCTCCTTCCCCAACAGAAATCCAGTCTTGCTGCTTCTCCCTTTTCTCTCAGAACACATGCATTGGGTCGACGCTGCTCCTCTTCTGAGCTTCTGGTGGCTTGTGTAGAAATGCTTCGACAGGAAGTCATGAGGAGATAAGCAGCTGACGCGGCTGCCTGTCTGTTGTGTGGTAGGACTTCTCAAGAATCAGCAGAAATGCACTCAAAAACGGGGTCATCAAAACTTTTATGTGGTTTGAGAAAAATCTGCATCTGTCACACTGACACATTTGAAGAAAATGTTTGCGTTGGCAGAACAGGTATCGTTCATCCCAGCGCAGGTTCATGGTGAAAGAAAAAAAGTCCTGCACCTGAAACATAACTAACAAACAGCAGGTGTCCTGATGCAGATTAATGGGTTTTATCTTCACTGCAAATGTTCATACAAACATTGAAGCAAACCTGAATACAGTCTTTCATATATATATATATCCAGTAAAGTACATGAAATATTAATTTTAATAATAAGAATAAAAATAACAATGACATCTATAATAAAAGCTGGTTACACAATGACATTTTATGTAAATACCTCAAGAATTAAGTAACAAACAATTCAGACAGTTTCATTTTACTGGATGTAAAAACACTGAAGTGCTATTTGTTCAAAAGCTACAAAATACATTTAAAAAGCAGGAAGCGTTTTATTTCCTTCAAGGAAAAGTACTATAAAATAAGTTACAGTACAATGAATTTGTCCAAACTGACTTTTGTTCCCATCTTCCAGCCTACTGTAAGCACAAACTGAAGTAACGCATACAGGATCAGAAAAAAAATTAAAATCAGGTTTGAAAAATCATCTTCCCCCAAAAAAGGAATTGTACATCCAGGTTGTTGTCAATAACTGTGTGGGGTTTGTAAAAATGCACACAAAGGCTTCTGAAAACGTGAGACACATTAAGGTCTTCATCATATGCATGTCACATGACTAGTATCCTTAGCAGAAACAATGTTGTACTTCATGAGCTCAGAAAAAAAAAAAAAGAAATGGACAAATACTTCATGTTTAGTCACAAAACACGGAGGTGAGCCCTCATACGTCGTCAGCTGGCAAAGGAGGTATGTTGAACCTTGGTCTGGTGAAAAAAGCCATCTTCTCTCTGCAGAAAAATTAAACTGATTAATGCTAAACCTGTACTGGTTTGTGAACTCAACATTGCCTTGCAAAAGTATTCATACCTCAAAGTTTTCCACATCTTATTAGGTTACAACAAGACACAAAGGTATTTATCAGGATTTTATGATAGAGGGACCCAAAGTAGAGCACAATTTAGTATAAGGAAAATAGAACAGGGTTCTCTGAAATCTGAAAAGTGTGGCATGAATTTATATTTAAATCCCCTTTACTCTGATATTCCTAAATAAAGTCCAATGTAACTGACAGCTTCCAGTAATCACCTAATTAGTAAGTCAACCTGTGTGTAATTCAATCTCAGTATAGATCCAGCTGCTCTGTGAAGAAGGCCTCAGAGGTTTGTTAGAGAAGATTAGAGAACAAACAGCATCATGAACACCAATGACCACAGCAGACAGGTCAGAGAGAAAGACGTGGAGAGGTTCAAAGCAGTTAGGTTAGACAACAATATCCACAGAGCACCTGTTCAACTCATCTATAATATAGAATGTATGGCAGGGCTGTGTATCAGAAAAGCATATAATTGCGATAATGATGTGTTGGAAAATATTCATGCTATGCTTAAGTATGTTTAATAATGTGTGAAATAAAATGTATTGTGTAATTTAGAGGAGGTCTGCTAACAGGCTCCTGTGTGTGTTTGACTTAGATAACTTCTGCCCAGTGATAAGATATTTCTGTATGTAAGACTTACTTTTGCCCAGTGACAACAGATATTTTTATATTTCTACATATGTAAAGAAAGGTCAAAAGTAGAAAAACAGGAAGTGTCGAAAAGTCAGCTGAATGGGTGTAAGACAGCTCCAGATATGAAATCAGACAGTCGATTAAAATGTATGTTTTCTCATGTACAAATACAGGTCCTTCTCAAAATATTAGCATATTGTGATAAAGTTCATTATTTTCCATAATGTCATGATGAAAATTTAACATTCATATATTTTAGATTCATTGCACACTAACTGAAATATTTCAGGTCTTTTATTGTCTTAATACGGATGATTTTGGCATACAGCTCATGAAAACCCAAAATTCCTATCTTACAAAATTAGCATATTTCATCCGACCAATAAAAGAAAAGTGTTTTTAATACAAAAAACGTCAACCTTCAAATAATCATGTTCAGTTATGCACTCAATACTTGGTCAGGAATCCTTTTGCAGAAATGACTGCTTCAATGCGGCGTGGTATGGAGGCAATCAGCCTGTGGCACTGCTGAGGTCTTATGGAGGCCCAGGATGCTTCGATAGCGGCCTTTAGCTCATCCAGAGTGTTGGGTCTTGAGTCTCTCAACGTTCTCTTCACAATATCCCACAGATTCTCTATGGGGTTCAGGTCAGGAGAGTTGGCAGGCCAATTGAGCACAGTGATACCATGGTCAGTAAACCATTTACCAGTGGTTTTGGCACTGTGAGCAGGTGCCAGGTCGTGCTGAAAAATGAAATCTTCATCTCCATAAAGCTTTTCAGCAGATGGAAGCATGAAGTGCTCCAAAATCTCCTGATAGCTAGCCGCATTGACCCTGCCCTTGATAAAACACAGTGGACCAACACCAGCAGCTGACACGGCACCCCAGACCATCACTGACTGTGGGTACTTGACACTGGACTTCTGGCATTTTGGCATTTCCTTCTCCCCAGTCTTCCTCCAGACTCTGGCACCTTGATTTCCGAATGACATGCAGAATTTGCTTTCATCCGAAAAAAGTACTTTGGACCACTGAGCAACAGTCCAGTGCTGCTTCTCTGTAGCCCAGGTCAGGCGCTTCTGCCGCTGTTTCTGGTTCAAAAGTGGCTTGACCTGGGGAATGCGGCACCTGTAGCCCATTTCCTGCACACGCCTGTGCACGGTGGCTCTGGATGTTTCTACTCCAGACTCAGTCCACTGCTTCCGCAGGTCCCCCAAGGTCTGGAATCAGCCCTTCTCCACAATCTTCCTCAGGGTCCGGTCACCTCTTCTCGTTGTGCAGCGTTTTCTGCCACACTTTTTCCTTCCCACAGACTTCCCACTGAGGTGCCTTGATACAGCACTCTGGGAACAGCCTATTTGTTCAGAAATTTCTTTCTGTGTCTTACCCTCTTGCTTGAGGGTG
Organism: Girardinichthys multiradiatus; assembly: GCF_021462225.1. Classification (NCBI taxonomy): domain Eukaryota; kingdom Metazoa; phylum Chordata; class Actinopteri; order Cyprinodontiformes; family Goodeidae; genus Girardinichthys; species Girardinichthys multiradiatus. The sequence goes on along the minus strand of NC_061802.1, from coordinate 39,235,082 downwards.
TCAATAGTGGCCTTCTGGACAGCAGTCAGGTCGGCAGTCTTACCCATGATTGGGGTTTTGAGTGATGAACCAGGCTGGGAGTTTTAAAGGCCTCAGGAATCTTTTGCAGGTGTTTAGAGTTAACTCGTTGATTCAGATGATTAGGTTCATAGCTCGTTTAGAGACCCTTTTAATAATATGCTAATTTTGTGAGATAGGAATTTTGGGTTTTCATGAGCTGTATGCCAAAATCATCCGTATTAAGACAATAAAAGACCTGAAATATTTCAGTTAGTGTGCAATGAATCTAAAATATATGCATGTTAAATTTTCATCATGACATTATGGAAAATAATGAACTTTATCACAATATGCTAATATTTTGAGAAGGATCTGTATATGCCTGGCTTTTGAATAAAGACTGCTGTTCTTGGGGAAGTAATCAGACGTTTCGGAAGTTTCAGAAGGATTCGGACGATCTTCTCCCTGTACAGGCATCTAAAAGACTGCAGTCTCCGTGTTTCTTTTATTACTTTGTTTTTTATTAATAACAGAATAGGAGGTCTTAGCTTTACCAAACAAACGAGCATGCAGGAGTTTAGGGATAACTCCAACAGATGCTAAACATTGCGATCTCTATTAAAATTACGCTACATATCTGGACTTTTCTTTTCCAGCATATGGTGTGCACCAGTTTGCAGTTTGAGACCATCCATCTAGCTAAATATATTGCTGACATGCAAAAAGAGAATGCATGGTACCTGACATACATCATGCAGCCAAACATTGCAAACATTGATATTGAGATGGTGATTTAGATTCGATATATTGTGTAGCTCCACATGAAACAAACCTACCAAGATATGGTAGGTTTGCAACTGACAGACCTGGCAAGGAGAGCATTAATCAGAGAAACTGCCAAGAGGATTAGGGTAACTCCTGTGGAGCTGTAGAGTCGAAAAGCTCGGGTGGAAAAATCTTCTAACAGGACAGCTACCAGTTGTGCACTTCAGTAATCTGACCTTTTTGGGAGTGTTTTGCTACAAGGGCAGCCAATTAGTGTTCTCAACACTTTTCTTGTGACTATTTGCAACAAACCATTTGATGGTTCTGTGATCACACCCCCATCTCTCTGCAAGGTCAAGACTGCTGCATCACTCTGAAAGACTTTGTACTAATTTTGATTTTTCAGTCAGTTAAATCTCTTTTAAAAATAAAGTAATCTTTAAGCCACACTCTCCCTAACTACACAAATACACATCACCTGATACTGATTACATACAATTAGCATTCATGTTTATACACTTAGAGCTGCAAAATACTGATGGTATGATCAAAATGCTCACTTGCCTAATAAATGTGAACACAGTGGTGTAAATCGTGCAAAATGTTTTTAACTCAAGCCAAGCAATCCAGGTATTCATTTGTTGTCTTGCACCGGCATGTCTGAGAGTGTTGTCATGTTCCAGTAATTTTCAGGTGGGAATAGTGTGCAAACAAACATCAGTGCTGCTGTTAAAGCAATAAATTACAGCTGCTTACAAGCAGACATGCCTGGAAAGACGGCAATATCTAACTAACAAGACTATTCCGCGAAAGGTTTACGAAAAACTGAGAAAATGTGGGGATGTTCCCAACCTGAATGTCTGCACAGGCAGAGGCTCCTTCTGATTCTGCCCTCTCATCTGCAGAACTTCTTTAGAAGCCTTCCTCAGCCTCCTCTCTGCTTCCTCCTCCTGACGCTGCTCCTGCTTGCTTTGGCTGGCCTGCAGGGTGACAACCGTCAGCTGGTGCTGTTGGGTGAGGTCGACTAGCACGTGTTTGCATCGCTACTGTCATACGTCCAGTTTTACCTGTCTCTGAGCCTCTCTGAGCAGGCAACGGAAGCGTTCGTCCCTCAGGGCCCAGTTGGGGAGCTCGTTGGCCTCACTTGATTGTGGCTCCTCTAGTCTCAGCTTGAGTTCTCTCAGGGCGCTCAATTCCTCCATCAGCTCCCTCTGACGGGTCCTGCAGGCCTGGAGGTCCAGCTCCAAGTCCAGGGAGGTCCGTGTTGGCTGCTCAGCCAATGAGGAGCGGTACGACTGCTGCTGCCACACAGAAATGCACACAAAGACGTTTGAATGTTACAACCATCGACCAATAAAAACTTGTTCAATAATGTGAAGTGGAAAAAGAAAGGAGACATGATCTTCAAACATTTTTATGAATAAAAAGCTGAACAGTGTGACATTTTTGCATTGATGAAATCTGAAAAGTTATTTTCTTTTTACAATTCTTCTTACGGCTTTCCTTTAATAATGGCTTTCTTCTCGCCACTCTTCCATAAAGGCCTGATTGACAGGATGCACGACTAACAGTTTGTGGATGATGGACTGAACAGTGTTCCACAAAATGCTCAAATTGCTTAAATTGTTCGTTTTATAACCTAACCCTGCTTTAAACTTCTCCCAAGTGTTATCTTTGAACTGTCTGACGTGTTTCTTGGTCTTCATGATGCTGTTTGTTCTCTAATGTTCTCTTAGGATTTTACCAGACTGCTGGGATGAAATCACACATTGGAGGAATCTATTTATGAAAATATATGAGTTCTGAAGGCAGCTGGTTGCTCTGGATTTCATTTCGTGGTATCTGAGCACACTTTTCAGATTTATTGTGTAAAACAAATAAAAAATCATATCTCTGTTTCTTTCTAGGTCACTATTGGGCTACTTGGAATTTGTGTAGCACTAACAACCACTAGTTAGTGGTTGTAAGATGGCAAAATGTGATAAAGTTCATGTGGGATGAATATTGTTGCACAGTCCTGTAAGGATAAAAAACAAACCATGAGACAGCACCTGCTTATATCGCAGTGTTCTTCTTTCCAAGGTGTTTCTGACAAAAGGTGACTTCTTTGGTAAAGTGGAGCTGTCGCTGTCACTGCGATACAACTGAAAGAAATTTAAATCAATCTTTAGGAAGAGATGATTCACACATGGCTCCTCAAGCTATTGAGTGTTCTATTTAAATGTCTTATTTTACTTTGGAGTAAAGCTCACCCTGCAGACATACTGGCTCCGTGCACCAGGCGAGAAGGTCTGAGAGCGAACAATCGTGCTGCCACGCATAAATGGGGACGCATGGCCCCAGCGACCTCCCCTCTCTTTAAGTCGGACTCGCACCGCTTCTGGGAATGGACTCTCTGTCATTGTGGCCTTCTCAACCTGAAACCAGGACAGGGTTGTTCAATTCCTGCTTTCATGAGGGTAAAGTTAAAAAGACTGCATGTAGCATTTACTTTTACTGCAGAGAGTCTACCGGGAGTCTGATTAAAGCGCCCCCCGGTGGAAATGCAGATGCCCTCTACGCACAAACCCTCTGAGCAATGAGTCACAAACGCTGTGCTGCTGCTGCAGCCGCTGTCCATAGACTCTGCCTGCCAACTCCTGAAAAACACCCCCCTGCTTGTCATGAAAACCCAAACATGGAATGCACAGCAAAACAACATTCAAAAAAAGACTGAGTTTGTAGCTGAACAGTCACCTTTCAGATGTCACCTCCCCACGCATGTCCTTCTCCAACCTCTGCAGCTCCAGCTCTGAACCTCGCTCCTCTAAATGGGTGGTGGTGGTGGTGGTGCGTGACGGCAGGTTGGAAACAGTGTCCTGTGACATGAGAGAGCAAACACCATCAACACATGAGGAAGATCCCTCCTCTAATCCTTTTTGGCATGAACCATTTGTTTGTCCTCATGTTAATGAGCGATTCTCCATAAGCCTAAAAGCGACACTACAGTCATTACTGACATGTTACTGAACGTATGTTCAAAACTGATCCTTTCCAAAGCACATATCTGTTACTCTCCTAAATTCCCTCACCTGATCCACTATTTGGTGCTGAGCTGACAGCCATATGACTGAAAATCCTGTAATACTGCTAAATAAAAAATGTGTCATGAAATGTTTTGTATCCCAGTGCCAGCCTTTTGTGTTATGGATGGACTGAATTGCCAAAGCAGCCTCCTTATCCTGCTGCCCAATCCACTTCACACTTACAGCAACCCCTGCAGGTGGTGAGTCCTGTTACACAGGGGAGTTTGTTTACCATCAGTAGAAATGCCTTGTGAAAGTATTCCCTTCATCTTTTTCACTTTGTGGCACATGGCAGCCACAGTGATTTTAGGTGATAGATCAACACAAACTAGTGCAGAATAGTGAAGTGGATGAGTGTTTTCCAAGTTAAAATCTGAAAAGTGAGGTGGTCATTTGAGTTCAGCCACCCTGACTCAAAACCTTGGGGTTTGGGGTTACATCTTTACCAGCTTTGCATATCCATAGATTAAAATTATTTCAAAAAATAGACTGGATGAAGAGCGTCTATGAACATCAGTTTTTAAATCTTGTCACAAATTCCTGATTGAATTTAGGTCTGGACTTTGACTTGACCATCCCAACATGATAATGATGTAAAGCATTCTATTGTAGCTCTGGCAGGATGTTTAGGGTTGTTCTCTTGCTGGAAGGTGTATATCATCTTCAGTCTCAAGTCTTTTACAGCCTCTTCGAGGACTGCCCTGTATTTAGCTAAATCCATCTATCTATGATCTATGCTGCCACCACCCTGTTTCAGGATGGGGATGCTGTGTTCAGAGAGATGTGGAGTGTTACAAATTTAACCCAGTGTAGGCCAAATATTAACTATTGGTTTTATCTGATCAGATTACCTGCCTCTGCATGTTAGCTGTGACCCTCACATCAATTGTAGCAAACTTTAAATGGGACTTCTTGCTGATTTTTTTCTCTCATTATGTGACTCTTTCATACAGGATTACACTGAGATTAAATTACACCTAATGATCAGGTATTTATTAGGTGACTTCTGAAAGCAACTGGCTGCATGGTATTTTGTTTTGGAGTATTAAAGAAAAGGGGGCTAAAAACAAATTCACCACACTTCCAGACGTTTATTTGTAAAGAAAAATGTTGAAATCCATGTATAATTTTTTTCCGTTTCTCTACTATGCACAACATTGTTTTGGTCTGATACATTGAGAGTTGTGGTTATAATGTGACAAAATGTGGAAATGTTAGATTGGTATGTAGATATGCGTGTTTACCATGGCTCTGGTTCGTGGCTCATCCTCCTGGCTGTCATTGTTTCTGCGGTTGTTGAGACTCTTCTGCTCCAGCCTTTGCGAGTCTGTCCCGCTCAATATTTGGACTCGCAGCCAGTGGTAAACCATCTCTGCACTTCCCTCGCAATCTGCCAGGCTCAGCTTGGCTGTACCCTGCAGGAACAAAAAAGGTTTTCAGCATTTAGGAGTAAACTAGAGGTGTTAGTTCAGTCTCCGCCAGCAAAGAGAGCTTTTTAGACCCACCAGGAGCTCCTCCTGAGCCTGAGGTCCCAGCGAGCAGACCGACAGCTGCAGGGCGCACACCGCCAGGGCGTTAGCGGGGACAGGTATACGGAAGCCTTCATTGAAACTCATGTGACATTGTGGCTCCAATGCTGTACAACAGTAAAACGCACAGGCCCTGCTGGCGTCCAGTGGAATCAAGTGGACCTTCACATACCTTCAAGCAAACAGAACACAATGAAGTCCTGACAACCCACGGCCTAATCAAAGACCCTCAGTATCCTGCAGATAGTTGGCACTTTCTATTTTGATTGGATCACACCAGATGGATAGATATAAAATAAACAGCTCTAAGAGTTTCAGATATTGTAGTTGTGCTTAGCCCATAATGCCTATCTGGTAGTTTCATGTTTATTTTGTGAATTACAGTGGACAGATTTGGGCTTTTTTTGTCTTCATGCCGTTTTGTGTATTTTGTTGATTTGACTTTTCCACTACATTTTTGCAAATCTCTTTATTTGTCATGAGCATGTGCAATTGGTTGAGCTGGATTTTATTTAGGAGTATCAGTAAAGGCTATAAATGCAACCTACACTTTTTGTTAGCATCTTTTTCCTTCAACTCCACAATTATGCACTATCGTGTGTTGGTCTATCACATAAAGCTGGTGGTGAAAAAGTAAAAAAGTTAAAAACCACTTCTTTGCTCTCTTCTGCTTTGACTGTAACAATATATATTTTTAATTATAAGAAGTGAAAATACTTACACTTTATTGCTTTCTCTCACATTTGAAGAATTCAGATTCTTCAGCTGCAGCACGTGCAGTCGCAAAGACTGAGAAGTGGATTCCCACCTGTAAAAAAAACACAAAAAAAAGGTGATTCAGAGAAATGGATTCCCATCTTCAAACAGTCTTTGATAAGAATAAACTCACAGCAGTCCTAGTTGGATCTGGGTGGGCTCATTTGCAGTGGACAGCTCTTTTGTGTATGAAAGTTCATCATACTCTTCTGCCCTGTGGAGCCAGAACAAAAAGCTTTTTTTTCTCCATGCTGAGACAAGTTATAATAAAATCACTTGAGGATTTGCACCTTTATTAGCAAAAGTGATTCCTGAAAGGATGAGAAGTTGCTTTTAACACAAAGGGAACAATAAAAACATGTATTGTTCATGTTAATGTTCTATTTTCATACTGTGAGTGAGGGCACTCTCTGACCTTTTGCCCCAGGCCTCGAACACACCGCTGTCTGTGGCCAGGGCGTCCTCAGAAACCCCTACAGAGACTCTCCTGGCTCTCCTGCCGCTCCGGTTGGCACTGTTTCCCCTCAGAGTCACTCCTAACAGCAGAAAACTTGAACCTTTGAATAATTCACTGGATAGTTTTTATCGTTTAGGGGAGAGAGGACTGCTCCCACTTACCTGTGGATGTGAAGGCTGTCTGAGCCCCGCTGTCCCTCTGGATCTTGTTATCCAGCTGTTGCAGAGCGGCAGGGCTCACCATGTCCTCGCTGTTCATCATGACGCTGTGCGACAAGGTTTGTGACTGTGACCGCAGCCCCTCCAATAGCCCGCGGCCCGCCTGCTCCATGTACTCTTCCGTCATCTGGGCAAGGGGGCAGTCCTGGGGGGCAGAGTGATAAGGTGTGTCCATGGGCGAGCTGGGCGGAGATATGGATGAGAGCGAGGAGCGGGACGAGAGGGAGGCCAGGGACTGCGGGGTGTCGTGTGAGCGTTTGCTTTTGTTCTGAGTCAGGTGGTCGGGGCTGAAAACCGAGCAGTCTCTGGAGATGCTCTCTGGGGGAAGCAGGTAACGGACGTAGGGGTCGAGAGGCTCTGCTGCTCCGTCATGGCGCTCGTACTGGGGAACTCCGTAGATGTCGCTGAAACTGATGGAGCTGAGGGAGCCTCGACTGGATGCCAGGGAGCCCCGGCTTGAAGCCAGAGAGCCACGGCTGCTGCTGGAGGAGACCGTCAGAGAACTGGCTGACAGGCTGGGGACAGACGATAGAAAGCACAGACAGAAAGCTTTAAAGATACCATCTAGGGTTTTATTTGTCTCTAACAATTGCACACTGACAATAAAAACACAGCTTGGTAATATAGTATGGCTTTCCAATGCAAAATACAGTATTAAGAAAAGATCACTGAAGAAAAAGACCCTGTTGTGTGTGTTCATAAGTTGATGACATCCCAAGAGGCGAAAGAATTGAGCTGATCAGCTGGCATTAGTAAACATTATGGCAAATGAGCCATTTGTGACAGATTTAAACAGATTCTGAAACATTTGAGTTGCGATGGGTTCCACCATACATGGCGACAACTCCTTAACCAGGATGGATAGTGCTGTCCGTGGAGAAGCTGAAGCTAACTGTGACAGCCGATGTTTTTGTAACAAACTGCAGAACAGCTGCAGTTTCCGACATTTGCATCTTAATGGAACCATCAACCAGACCGGAGAGTTTTCTGACAAATTTGGCTTGAAATGATCCCTATAGATTCCTGATGATAAAATCAGGTCATCTCAGTGTCTCTTGGTCCTCCTCACAAACCACTTCTACAGGTCCTTCTCAAAATATTAGCATATTGTAATAAAGTTAATTATTTTCCACAATGTCATGATGAAAATTTTACATTCATATATTTTAGATTCATTGCACACTAACTGAAATATTTCAGGTCTTTTATTGTCTTAATACAGATGATTTTGGCATACAGCTCATGAAAACCCAAAATTCCTATCTCACAAAATTAGCATATCATTAAAAGGGTCTCTAAACGAGCTATGAACCTAATCATCTGAATCAACGAGTTAACTCTAAACACCTGCAAAAGATTCCTGAGGCCTTTAAAACTCCCAGCCTGGTTCATCACTCAAAACCCCAATCATGGGTAAGACTGCCGACCTGACTGCTGTGCAGAAGGCCACTATTGACACCCTCAAGCAAGAGGGTAAGACACAGAAAGAAATTTCTGAACAAATAGGCTGTTCCCAGAGTGCTGTATCAAGGCACCTCAGTGGGAAGTCTGTGGGAAGGAAAAAGTGTGGCAGAAAACGCTGCACAACGAGAAGAGGTGACCGGACCCTGAGGAAGATTGTGGAGAAGGGCCGATTCCAGACCTTGGGGGACCTGCGGAAGCAGTGGACTGAGTCTGGAGTAGAAACATCCAGAGCCACCGTGCACAGGCGTGTGCAGGAAATGGGCTACAGGTGCCGCATTCCCCAGGTCAAGCCACTTTTGAACCAGAAACAGCGGCAGAAGCGCCTGACCTGGGCTACAGAGAAGCAGCACTGGACTGTTGCTCAGTGGTCCAAAGTACTTTTTTCGGATGAAAGCAAATTCTGCATGTCATTCGGAAATCAAGGTGCCAGAGTCTGGAGGAAGACTGGGGAGAAGGAAATGCCAAAATGCCAGAAGTCCAGTGTCAAGTACCCACAGTCAGTGATGGTCTGGGGTGCCGTGTCAGCTGCTGGTGTTGGTCCACTGTGTTTTATCAAGGGCAGGGTCAATGCAGCTAGCTATCAGGAGATTTTGGAGCACTTCATGCTTCCATCTGCTGAAAAGCTTTATGGAGATGAAGATTTCATTTTTCAGCACGACCTGGCACCTGCTCACAGTGCCAAAACTTTAGGTTAAGGATTTAACCCCGGTTCTCTGAAACATGAGTGAGGTATCTCACTATGGGACACGCCTCCAGCGCCTGTCCCCCAGAAGCTCTATTACATTACGCCAGTCTCGACTGGCAGGCGGAAGTGACGTCCGCTCCCATGGGAGGACTTCCTCCCAGTATAAAAGTCGACGTCACGTAGGTGATCTTCAGTTTAATAAGCACACCTCTTCCTCGCTCCCTGCAAGGAGGGTGATCTGGTGAGATACCTCACTCATGTTTCAGAGAACCGGGGTTAAATCCTTAACCTAAAGTTCTCTTTCAACATTCGTTTCGGTATCTCACTATGGGATATTTCTGCTCCCGTATTGCCAGATAAGCTCACTCGAAGACCAACAGATTGCATCTTGCATTCATGGCAATGTGGAACCCACACCCAGAACCGTGTGAGCCAGTGTGGGCCTGGTGACATCCAGTTTATAGAACCTAGTGAAGGTGTGAGGGGTCGCCCAGTTGGCAGCCTGACATATTTCCTCCACAGGTATACCCTGGAACAGTGCCCATGATGATGCCACACCACGAGTGGAATGAGCCCGCAGACCTGCAGGGGGTGCAAGGCCTCTGCTCTCATAAGCCATAATAATAGCCCCCACTACCCAATGCGAAAGACATTGCTTTGTGAGAGGCTTTCCTTTATGTGATGAAGCCCACGACAAAAACAGCTGCTCTGATTTACGAAAATCTGCTGTTCTTTCCACATATAACCGCAGAGCTCGTACTGGGCAGAGCGTATGCAGTCGTTCATGCTCCTGAGAGGAGAATGGTGGTGGGTAGAAAGCCATTAATTCAAGGGCACGGCATGGCAGAGCCGTAGCAACCTTAGGTATAAAGGCAGGATTAGGTTTCAGTAAAACCCTTGACTCACCCAGAAACTGCATGCAGGACGGGTTAACTGAGAGCGCTTGAATGTCACTCACACGCTTAGCAGAGACCAGAGCAATCAATAAGACCGTTTTAAAGGAAAGCACTTTGAGCTCAACCTGCTGCAACGGTTCGAACGGTGCACGTGACAACGCATCGAGTACCATAGGTAAATCCCATGAAGGAGTGAGGCTCCTCGACACTGGACGGAGCCGTCGTGCACCTTTCATGAATTGACACACCAGGGGGTGCTGCCCCACTGTTTTGTCACCAAAGCCAACCTGACAGGCTGAAATAGCAGCCAGGTACATCTTCACAGTGGAAAAAGCCAAGCCTTTATCCAACAGTGCCTGCAGAAAAGTTAAAACGTCCGACACAGGGCTTTGCATTACGCTCACCATAGGTTTTGCGCACCAACCCACGAATGCCTGCCATTTACCCTCATACACGTTACGCGTGGAAACGGCCCTTGCATTTTGAATTGTGTCAATAACGTTCTGGGGAAGCCCACTGGCAGCCAGATTTAACCCCTCACAGGCCAGGCCCATAGGGCCATGCGCTCTGGATGCGGATGAAATATTTCTCCGCGTGCCTGCGTCAGGAGATCTCTGCGGAGGGGAAGCCGCCATGGCTCACCGTGTAGCATCTGAAAAATCAGTGTTTCCCTGGCCAGCGGGGAGCTATAAGAATGAGTGAGTGTTTTCCCTCTCGCACCCTGGCGAGAGTAGGAATGATCAGTTCCAGCGGGGGAAAGGCGTACAGTAGGGCCGGCGGCCATTTGTGCGCTAGAGCATCCAGCCCAAGCGGAGCTTGTTGCTCTGTCAGTGAGAAAAACATCGGACACTGAGCATTTTCCCCTGATGCGAAGAGGTTGACCTCCGCTCGGCCGTACCTCTTCCATATCTGGGTCATCACCTCGCTGTGGAGTTTCCACTCTTTGTAGCGGGGATTGCCCCTTGACAGCAGATCCGCGCCTCTGTTCATTACCCCTGGCACGTGAGTCGCTCTTAGCGACAGCAAGTGTGAGCTGGTCCAGATTATCAGTCTGTATGCCAGCTCGTGTAAATGACGTGAGCGTAGACCCCCCTGTCTGTTGATGTAAGCAACCACTGTTGTGTTGTCCGTTCTGACCAAAACATGGTGCCCTTTGATAAAGGGCAGAAAGTGTCTCAGTGCCAGCATCACGGCCAGGAGTTCCAGACAATTTATGTGAGCTGTCTGTGTTTGTGGACTCCAAACGCCGTTTACCATCATCCCCTCGTGAGTGGCTCCCCAGCCTGTCAGCGAGGCATCTGTGTCAGGATGGTTCCCATGGTAACGCTGGTGTTGAGAAAACCGGGACGCTTCCACGGGCTCAGCGCGCGTGCACATATGAGAGAAACCAGGACGCTGCGGTGAGCATGGCGTGTGGGGCTCAAGCTGAGTGACGCCACCCACCTTTGAAACGGGCGCATGTGTAGACGGCCGAGTGTGATAACCGCCAGCGCAGACGCCATCAGACCCAGCAGTCTGAGGCATAACCTGAATTTCACCTGTGTGCCTCTGCGAAAGAGTGCCAGACAAGCCTGAAAGGCTTTTACTCGTTCCGCTGAGAGGCGCGCTCTGAACTCGACTGAATTCAGGGACAGGCCAATGAAGGTGATTGTTTGTACTGGGGTTAAAATGCTCTTTTCCCAGTTTATTGTGAATCCCAGGGCTGTCAGATGTAAAGTAAGCATCTCGGCATGCGTCCTGAGCTCCTCTAAAGACTGAGCTGCAATCAGCCAATCGTCTATATACGTCACCAGACGCATCCCCCTTTCCCTCAGAGGCGCGATGGCTGCCTCGGTGCATTTCACGAACACACGTGGGCTCAGTGAGAGGCCAAAAGGAAGTACCAGGTACTCGTATATCTCTCCCTGAAACGCAAATCTGAGGTATTTTCTGTGAGGGGGATATATAGGGATATGGAAATATGCGTCTTTCAAGTCTATGGAGACAAACCAGTCTCCTTGACGCGCAAACTTTATCAGAGCTGCGTGTGTTAGCATCCTGAACGAATACCGTCTCAGATATGTGTTCAGAGCCCGCAGATCCAATATCGGTCGCAGACCCCGCCCCTTTTCGGCACGAGAAAGTATCTGGAGTAAAACCCGTCTCTGCTTTGCTCCTGCGGTACCAGCCGGACAGCTCTTTTGTGCTGCAGGGAAATTATTTCCTCTTGCAGGACGCGAGCTGACTCTCCCCGGGCGTATGACTGTACTATGCCCTTGAAACGGGGTGGGGCTGTCACAAATTGGAGCCTGTATCCCTTGGATACAGTCTTTATCACCCAATCTGACGCTCCACACGCTCGCCACAGCTGAGTGTTGTTTGCCAGTGGACCTAAAGGTGCTTCCGTGTAAACACTGCGCAACACCGGCTGAGGGATCTGCTGTTCTGCTACAACTGCTAGCTGCTCTCGTCCCAGGTCTGCTTCTTCCACAGAAAAAACAGCCTGCTGTGTTAGAGGTAGGGTGAGAGCTCCCCCTTGATGCCTCATGTGCAGCTGTGGCAAGGGTGGAGCGGGAGCTCCAGCCTGCCGCTGTGCCAAAGCTGGAGCGAGAGCTCCCCCTCGTGGCCTCATGTGCAACTGCACGGCCATGTCCTGTCCTTGTGTTATTTTTAACATATTTTTTATGTTTTTTTGTTGTGGCTGCGCCCTCGGCTCCAGGCCTGGATGCGTGCCAGAAAACAACTTTATTGAACATGTTGTGAAGGGGGAAGGTCGTGTTTTTAGACAGTGGCATGTGTTTGTGCACTGGTGTGTGCTTTCTGGCCACAGCTGCGGCTCCACTGAGCTCTCGGTGGCTTTGATCCTCCTCCGCTTGGATCGGCTCTGAACGATGAGCTCCAACGTCGGCTCTGCAGGCCGTTTGAGTTGCCTTGAACGTGGCGTTCTGAACTCGAACTGGGACAGGACGTGTCCTGGTAGGGGGGGTGCAGGTGTCTGGCAGATCCTGCTCTCCCACCCCGAAGACGGCTCCCTAGGCTACGCGCCTCTTTTTCTTTGCGCTCACAGTAGCGGAAGGGGTCGCTTGGTTCCCCGGCGTTGTCGGGGGAGCGAATGGCTTCCTTCCCCAAGCACCTTTGAGCTCGGTTTGTTTCCCACGGTCCGCTGACTGCGGCTGGCGTTTGGGGATGCGGTAGGCCGGTCGAGCCGCCGCTTGAGCGAACGGCACACGGGGTGCTGGAGGGGGAGGAGGCTGCGCTTTCCTGGGCAGACACAGCTTTAGCACTTCACCTTCCCTCTTCTTTTCCTCACAGCGTTTTTGCATGGCTGCCACAGTGGGTCCGAATAAGCTCTTCGGGTCCACGGGGGTGTCGAGGAGCTGGTTCTTTTCCCTCTGAGACAGGCTAGAGAGGTTCAGCCATCTAGCTCTCTCCTGAGTGACCATCAGGGCCATGGCTCTCCCGGATGCTTGGACAGCACTTCTGTGGAGATGCAGGCATAGGTCTGTCACCACGCACAACTCGTCCCACAAATCGGCCATCGGTGTGCCAGTCATCTGCTCCTGTAATTCCGCTTGGTAAGCGAGGAGAAGAGACGAAGCGTTTAAGGCTTTAACAGATGCAGCCACCGCCTTGTAGCTTTTCTCATTCAGAGTGGACTGAAAAGAGTCAGCTTCGAAGGGAAGGGTGGGTCCTGTCGCTGTCATGGCTGACTTCTGCGATGGGTGCAGGTGAGATGCCAGCAGAGGTTCTACGGGAGGCAGATGTGAAAAACCGCCGGCCTCCATGCCCGTCCAGTCCAGCGCCGACCCTCCCAGGGCGGGGTTCTTGGCGGTGAGAGGATTGCTCCAAGACCGGGTCGCTTCCTCGAGGCACTCGGGAAAGACCGGCAACAGCTGTCTGCCGGAGGATTTGGCTCTCGGAAGCCGCTTCCCCTCATATCGAGATGTGGTAGTTTCGGTGAGGGTTTCTGACCACTCGATGCCCAGCTTCTTTGCTGCCCTTCTGCAGACATCATGCAGGTCCGTTGCCGTCGGGTTTGGGGAACTGCAGCGGCTGGTGTCATCCGTCACCGAGGGCTTTGCAACCGAAGGGATGGCATAAGGCCCGCAGTCCATCTCGTCGTCGTCAGACCCGAGACTGATGGACTCCATTTCAGATTCAGACTCGGCATTAGCAAGAGTACTGAAACCTGGAAGTGCGGCCTCGTCTTCCTCTGGGTCAGTCAGTGGCGCGACAGCGTCGAGCTGATCACCCCAACTGGCTCCAGCCAAAGTGGGCTCTCTCTCATCAGTACCAGGAAGCTCCGGTGGCGGGGGATTGGCTACCCCCATCATAGGATCAACCTCCGACAGGCTAGCTTGGCGTGCTAGCCTGCGCCGACGAGACTTAAGGGAGAGCCGTGCACAGTGCTCGCAGCTCGCCGGTGACGCCAACGCATCCTGGGCATGTTGCAGCCCCAGACACGAAGCGCAGACAGAGTGGGTATCTGCCCCAGCTATGAGATTGCCACATGTGCAGGTTCTAGATGGTGGCTTGACTCTGTTCATGGTGAGAACGAGTGCAAGTTACACAACTTCGTGAGCTCCGTTAAGGTTGCAGCTAGTTTGATGACCAGTTGCAGCGCTGCGGTTTGGCGACAGACCAGCGTTGAAAGGGACTCAGAACAGTCGAGCACAGTTATTGAGAAGCGCTCGGCGACCGAGTTGTTAGCTCGCTCTGTGAACAGTTAAGCTAGCTCAAGTTACTGTAATGACCGTCTGAGAGGTGCTTCTGGGAGCGAGAAGAGGTGTTAGACTGAAGATCACCTACGTGACGTCGACTTTTATACTGGGAGGAAGTCCTCCCATGGGAGCGGACGTCACTTCCGCCTGCCAGTCAAGACTGGCGTAATGTAATAGAGCTTCTGGGGGACAGGCGCTGGAGGCGTGTCCCATAGTGAGATACCGAAACAAATGTTGACAGAGAACCACTGGTAAATGGTTTACTGACCATGGTATCACTGTGCTCAATTGGCCTGCCAACTCTCCTGACCTGAACCCCATAGAGAATCTGTGGGATATTGTGAAGATAACGTTGAGAGACTCAAGACCCAACACTCTGGATGAGCTAAAGGCCGCTATTGAAGCATCCTGGGCCTCCATAAGACCTCAGCAGTGCCACAGGCTGATTGCCTCCATGCCACGCCGCATTGAAGCAGTCATTTCTGCAAAAGGATTCCCGACCAAGTATTGAGTGCATAACTGTACATGATTATTTGAAGGTTGATGTTTTTTGTATTAAAAACACTTTTCTTTTATTGGTCGGATGAAATATGCTAATTTTGTGAGATAGGAATTTTGGGTTTTCATGAGCTGTATGCCACAATCATCCGTATTAAGACAATAAAAGACCTGAAATATTTCAGTTAGTGTGCAATGAATCTAAAATATATGAATGTTAAATTTTCATCATGACATTATGGAAAATAATGAACTTTATCACAATATGCTAATATTTTGAGAAGGACCTGTATATAAAGCTGCAGATATTTGAAATAGATACTAGTATTAGCATGGTTAGCACAGATAGCATTACTAAAACAGCGATGAAAAGTATCCCTTAGAGTCTCAAAGGCTGCTAACATTTCCAAATCCAATCTGTTTATTGACAGAAGTTCAAACTTCCAAAGGAAAAACTGTTGTAATACCTTCAGCCTTCCTGTTATCTTCGTTAGGTCTGGTTCTCTCATAGCTTCAGTGAACGTCAGACATGTCTCAACATGCAGAAAACATGGTTTCCCTTTAAACAGCTTTTTATATCTCTGTGTTCTCTGACTGGCTGCTCTTCACACAGAAACTGCTTCCATACCAAAAAGCGTCATTACCACAACTTGTTAGCACTTAGATATGAGGCATTCACTGACCAGAAAAGTCAGCTAAAAACCGATTGTCATCAGAGGCATGTGTGCGTAGAAGCTTGTTTTTGGGTGGATTCTTGATGAAATAATGACTTACCACACAAATAGAAAAACTGACCATGGCATGTGTTTGGTTGAAACACTATATCTCATGTGAGTTTGATACTGCAGAGATGTCTGGCTGAAAGCTTTAAGAAGTGTGTGCTGCACCTTTTCAGCTGGGAATGAAGGTAGGTAGTGATGCGAGTGGCCTCCTGCAGCTGTCTGAGCAGAACGTTCCTCTTCTCCTGCTGCAGCAACCTGTCAGGAGAAACTTGTTCAATGTCCAACAAATGAAATGAGAACTTAAGCTTCTCAATCAGTTGGGGATTATACGTGTGGTATATCACAAACATGCAACACAACCATTGCATTCCATCTGATGTTATTACTGGCTGTAAACATTTAATCTAATGTTATAATAAACAAGTAAGCTTTAGCAGTTCAAACACATGAGCAGAAATAGCCTCACTTAGTCCAGTGAGGATTTTTCTAATCTGTGACAGGAGACCATCTCTGTTCTCACCTCTGATTGGCTCCCTGGCTCTGGGAGCTATGGGCTCTTTGCACTTCCTCCTCTAGCCTGCAGCGCTCCTCCTCCAGCTGCTGCTGCGTCCCTGGTGTGTGCCACTGCCTGCTGACCAGGATGAGCTCCTGCAGGAGGGCCTCCTTCTCGCGCAGGAGCTGCATAAAGTCCATATCGCGGTCCGCTTCAGCGTGTCCCGGCCAGCTCTCACTGTCCAGCTGAGCGAGTTGGTGCTGTATGCTCTGCACCCTGACAGAACAGCAAGGGGAGATTCAACTCGTTTCTTTTATTTACTCCTCGTACTTGGCACTGGCATTCTTATATGGGGGCTGGTGGCAAATTTATAGTCAGGGGTGGGCAAGCACATTAATTTTTTTCTGTCTGGCACTCATGTTGGAACACATACAACATGGAGTTACAAAGTTCACATGTTCATGTCAAGTAAGAGATAGTATGTTTTACAAATTAATGGTTTGATCTGTGTGTGGTTACTGCATATATTTCTATTATCTGTGACGAAGACTCAACCTGTAGGAGTAGAACATCCACTGAGACATGGTCGTCCTGATGGCTTGAGGAAGTAGAGTATGATAATGTTCACAGATGCTTTCCATCCAAATTAACTGAGCTTGAGCTATTTTGCAAAAAGGTGTTTTAATATAAGACTATATTTTTTTCATACTGCTCTTCACAGTGTACCACAAACACAACAAGCTAATATTAGCTGGTCAATTAGTGGGGTTATCTATGGCCTACAGTCACCTTCTTAATAGGCATGCTGCTTGTAGTTTTCCAGCTGTAGTTTCAAATAGCGCTAGCCTAATAGGTGTGATGGGAGGCGCTGCTTTAGTTTTCACAACATGACTGTTTGTATTTTCTCTGAACTGGAAATCATTCTGGTTTAAACTGTCTTTCTTGTAAGCAGGGAATAGTGTAGGAGGCTTCTATAGGCCATCTTACTGGCAGTGTGCAGCACCAAGGGGGGAAGGGCAGCATTGCGGTATTCTATGCTCTTTCTCTGACATCTAATAAAAAAGGACAAAGCATAGTAATGGTTTGATGTGTTTGATATAAAGTGGTTTTAGAACCTCTTTATATCTTAATCCCAGGAATCGCCCTACGGGTCCAGACATGTCTAGAGGAAGGCTGTATCTGGTGCCCCCTGTGGACAAGTGGAGCTCACAGAGCAGGCTGTTTCAATAAGCAGAATATCAGCGCTAAAGATGAGGTTTCAGAGCAGTACAGAAACATGAACACGAGGAGGGTTTTTGTCTCATAATGGTTTCAAATAAATTCTGTGAACGCTTGATAAGAACTATTTTAAATTTGTTCACTTTTAAGAAAATAACTTTTCCTTTATCTAAACCCAGGGTCTCCAACTCCAGTCCTCGAGAGCTACTATTCTTCTGCGTTTAGATGCATCCCTGCTCCAACACACCTGAATTAAATGATTGGTTCATTACCAGGCCTCTGCCAAACTTGAAGGCATTCTGAAGAGCTAATTCAATCATTTCATTCAGCTTTGTCGGAGCAGGCATGTATTAAAACAGTTGCTCTCGAGGACTGGAGTTGGAGAAAATGGTAAAAACCATTCCGCATTTTTCCAAACTTTTGATGATTGCAGCAAAACCTTTTAACTGACCAACTTCTAAAAAATAGTAAGTAGTAAAAAAAAGTTCCTAAATAGCAACTTGTGGATATTTACACACTGGTATGGTAATGTATTTATGGATACAATAGAAAGTCAACAGTCCTCCGTCAGCCTCAGAGAGTCTCACTGCTGCGGCTATAATGAAAGGATTCAGTCAGTTTGAGTGACCTGCCGCATCAGTCTGTGCTCCTGCAGGTGAACATCAATGGGAGGTTTATTCAGTCCCAAATGAGATCTCAGGGAGTGCACCATCAGCTCAGATGAAATAACCGGGTTTCTATGAGCTGGATTTCAGAAAGAGTGACTCAGCGGCAGAGCGTGCAACTTTCCACAGGTCCCCCTTCTTTGCAGCTCTAACTCTGATGCCATGCTTGGTGCTGCACTTGCCGGGTCCCCATAGCAACATGAATCTCATAAAAATGATTATGATTGAGCCCGTGTAATATTACAGGGTTTTTACTGCAAAAGCAGCTATCATTACACCGTAATCCCTTCAAGTTGTGATCCTGCCTACCTAAGCAGGAACGTGCCAGTCATTAGACAGCACACATCCCCTGTTTAAGTTCTCACCAGAATTTCAGGCTTGGTCTAATGTCATTTAAATGCACAGTTTGTGTTTTAGGCCACCTTGTGGAGGATCAGGCTGTGCACTGTGGCTGGCAGTGGGCAGTCCTATTTTGGCTGAGCACACAAAGGCAGCACACAGTCAGCAGCAGCATGGCCAGCGAAGAATGTGACCACCCAGCTCTTTCTGCTGGCCAGACATCCCTCAGCAGCCGCGGCCAATGGGCCCAAATACTATTCATAACACATCCTCCCACCCTCCTAGGGGCAACACTCAGGGCCCAATGTGGAGCGGACGGAGGTGCCGCTGGGGCCAGTGATTCAGTGCTGCATGCCTCTGTGTCATGGTGCTACTACTGACAGAACAAACAGCTGGACAGACTCACTTTTTCTTGGCTTCTTCATACTGCCAGTTTAGTTTGACTTTGTCCACCAAATGGGAAGAATCTTGGGAACCATACTTCAGAAGAAAGCAAAACAGATAAAACGTTACTTAGAAGCCTTGACAGCTCAGATAACATGATCCTAATATTTGCAGTTAGTCGCTGGAGAATTATGAAGGGATTAAATGCAGTCAGTCTCTGTGTAAATCAGATAAGTTGGTCATTTTCTGAGTGGCCTCCTACCTCTCCCATGATGTCCGTCTGGCAGCCGGTGTCGCAGTACTGCTGCGGATTGCACGAGTCACCAATGGTTGGAGTATTGTTTGCCAGCTCGCTGGCTGCGTCGCTGATGGACAGGCTGCTTTGGAAGTTAACTGTCAGCTTAGCCAGGCTCTGAATAAAAAGAAAAAGATCTTGAAATATTCCTTCAGGAGCCGACTTTATTGAGAGTGAAGCTTATTAAGATGAATCTTTTTATTTGAAAAAAATACGTTTGACTGACCTCAGACTGTGGGTTTGATGTATTTGGACATATGGATATTTAATATCAATTGTAATTATACTGAAAAATGTAAGTAATATAAACAAAAAAATTAAAATAAAAACAATCCTTGTAAAGGTTTGGTAAAATGTAAATTTCTGGTGAGGATTAAGTTAGGACACCCCCCACATTTATTCCCAATTAAAACTTTCTAAAACCCCACACAGATGTATTAGGAACAAATGATTAGAACATTTGTCCTTTTTAAACCTCAGACATGTAGTCTGGGGTGCTCCTGGGTGTTAAGGTGAGCTCATGGTAAGATTCTGAAGGAGTTCAAAAGGACGACTGTAGCAGCTCATTTGTTTGGTAAGGGGTTTTAAAGAACGCTAAAAGTAATTTGAAATCAGACATTCAGTTGGATACAATACAGTCTACAACTGAAGGATATTCAAACAACTGCCAATATGCCCAGGCCTAACCATGCAAGCAAGTTCAGCCTACAAGCAGACTGCAAGATGCTACAAGAGGTCACCAAAAACTCTTAGATGTCATCAGGGGACCTACAGCAGACTCTTGCTACTGTTTATACAAAAATAAAAAAAATCAGAAAGAACTGAACTGCAATAGCTTAACTTTCTAAAAAAAAAAAAAAAAATACCATGAAGGTCACACTGATACCCGGGAGCAAGAACGTAGACAAAGACCAGAACTTGTGTAATAATGTTCTTTGGACAGATCAGACCAAAACTGAATTATTTGTACACCAGAACAGAGGGCATGTTTGGCAAATTTAAAATAAAGCATTCCTGGGAACGAATCTCACCACCTTTGAGGCACAGAGCTGGAGACCTCTTAGTTTTAGGATGCTTTGCTGCTGCAGAACCTGGTCAGCTCACCATCAGATAATCAACCATGAATTCTACCTAGTATCAGAAGGTGTTTGGTGATAATGTGAAACCCTCTGTAAAAGCCTGAAGCAAAACCTGACCCTACAACATGACAAGGAACCAAAACATGGCTGGCTATACATTAAGAAATGGAAAGTCCTGGGCTGATTCAAAGCAAACATCCTGATTTCATTGAAATGCTGCGGGGTGACCTGGAACAGGATGTATATACAGGAAACCCATCAAACATCTCAAGGCTGAAAGTGAAGAGTAGGGCAAACTTTCCTCAGAGCAATGTCAGAGAATGGTAGATTGCTACAAGAACATAAGACAACACAAAGTATTAGGGCTTAAGGACTTTTTCCTCAGAATACGCTGTTTTTTATTATAATTTATTCAATGAGTAAAACAATTTTGCTGTTTATCTGTAATTAAGTCACTTTCTTTATCAGAGCTAAAAACATCTGATGTGATGGGTGATCTATTTGTGTTGTTTCATTGCAGGACAATTAAAACAGGAAGCAGAACAGTAACAGAAATGGACACTAGAGGTCAGCATCAAATATGCCAGCTGCCTGCATGTTGAACTTCTACTGGTGATTAGTAGAGAATTCAGAGGTAAAAACAATGAAGTCACCTGGATGAGGTCCTGCCTCTCCCTCTCGCCTGTGCTGATGGCCTTCTTGATGCTCCGCAGCTCGCTGAAGATGGCCTGAGCCTCGTCCAGCTTGTAGTTTGTCTGACTGCAGGACATCTTCCTATCAATCCTGAAGGAAAATGTCAAACATGTTTGCTTAACACATGAATGTTAATACATCAGTTAAGACATTAGCTTGTTTCTCTTTAATAAATAAAAACATCATTTAAAAACATTTTTTTGTTGTATTTTCTCAGATTGTCATTGTCTGTTTTTGAAATTTGTTAAATGATCTTAAACATTTCAGTAAGACAAAACACCAGAAACAGAAGCAATCTGTAGGGGAGAAAATACTTTTTGAAAGAAAAGTATAAACACCACACAGAAGTGCCACTCCTATGGAATTAACACAACTCTGACTCCAATGTCAACACAATGACAGGACCGTCTGCACAGATGAAGATTCACTCATCCCAACATGCTGAATGCTTAACGTGACTCCGACGGACGGCAACCTGAGTGATTTCCTGATTGAGTCCTTTATTATTCGACCACTCGGGGACACAAAACATTGAACTTTTATACCCAGATGGTCAGTTGATTCTTTACATTAAAAAAAATAAAAGGACATTGTAACGTCTCGCAAGAGCAGCGAATCCCATCCGGATGCAATTAAACACTGAATTTAATAATTTCCCTCCCAATAAATGCCCTATATGAAACGGCGGAGCTTAAAATTGACTCAAACACTCGATCACAGGACTGACTTGTGCCTCCTTTCTTCCCGTTTAAACCCAGAGAAGATGGGTCTTTATAGACCACCATGTATAACAATATGGGAACAGTGTGAAAGCAGCCTAACTAGTTCTAGTCAGCGAGAGTGCTTGTCCATTTATACCTTCTCTTTATGTCAAAATTGTTTCCTTACCCAATCTTAAAATTAGATAATGACATATTGTTTCAACTTAATGAAATAAAGCAGATCCAGTGTACATTTTACACTCTGCTTTATTTCATTTCATAGTGCAATACTATAGATTTTAACTGGATTCAATTTGATTCTTGTTCTAAGAATAATTCACTAATTCAGTGACAAGCAACAGAGTTGTTCTTTATTTATTAGCTTCCACACAAAGCAAGCTTCAATGTTTCAAGCTTCGGATGAAAATCTAAAGAATTTCTGGGGGAGGTATTATTCATCAACAACGCAATTGTTTTTTTTCGATTGTGGTCAGTTTTAGTCATGAGACAGCGGATGTGACATTTTGTTTCGATGTTCAGATATTCTTTTAGGCTTTGAATTTGCTGACAGGATATGATTAGGTCTTAAAAAACTAACCCAACCATCCTTTAATGCTTTGCGTGTGTGTGTGTACACACACACACACACACACACACACACACACACACACGTAAGCAAATAACCTTACAAAAGCAAAAGCATTTCATACTCCTTGAACTTTTTCACTTTTTCTCATGTTAGATCCACAAACTTCAATATTTTAAAATGTTTTTATGCAACACACTGACAACACAGTAGATAATTGTGAAGTGGAAAGGAAATGACACATGATTTTCAAATAAAAATCTGAAAATTATGAAATGAATTTTTCATTTAGGCTCTAGTGGCTTTCTTTAAAACAATTTCTTCTTGCCACTCTTCCATAGGGACCAGGAGTGCATGAGTAATAATTGTCCTCAGAATAGATTCTTCCACTTGAGCTTTGGCAATGTGCAGCTCCCCCAGAGTTACCAGAGGTTTCCTGCCAGCTTCTTTGATCAATGGATATTGGATCAATGGGGTTTATTAAGGGGTTTAAAGTATTCACAGCGTACTTTTCAGATTATTATTAATAAAAAACACGCATTATTTTCCCCAAACTTATTGCTTTGCTATGTTGTGTTGGTCTACCACATAAAATCCCAATAAAATAGCACATTCAAGTTCAAGGTGTTTTGAATGTTTTGCAAGGCACTGTATAGGGGTGGGGTTGAAAGGGTGTGGCATGGTGACTCCTCCATCAGCAGGCCTGGGACGGGGCCTCTCCTGTCTCTACCCGCTTCCTTTACTCTCCTCAACAGCAGGTACTGTTCATTCACCTCGATCCTGCCACTTCCCCCGAAAACAAGCTCTGCTTTGTCTTTCCTCCCCAACCCACTGGTGCGGCCTGGGAGCTTATAAGTTTTATATGCCTAGGACAGAAAAAAAAACTACTGTTCTGTGCCAACCTTTCCCCCACCCACCCTACGTCCTGTTGAACTGCATATACATTTCCTTCAGTCTGCCGAGGTATGACAACAATCAAGCAGGATGTCAGTTGGAGAAACAGTAAAAGCATGCGCAGCATTTCAGCATTTGTTAAATTTTTTTAAAGATAAGGTGGCACAAAGATGAATAAAACCGAAAGGATGGGTTGTACTGGAATTCTAATTTCCCCTCGGGGATCAATAAAGTATCTTTGAATTGAATTGAATTGAAGTCCAACTCTACCTTTGGGGAGGAGGCTTTTCACCAGAAACTGTTTATCAGTTTATCTGATGGGGAGAACAATTAGCTTTATTGCTGACCACAGCTAAGATTAACTAGGAAAAAAAACAACAACAACAGCACAACAGCCTGAAGGGTCACTCCTGTTCTCAGCCCTACTCGTCCACAAAGAACAATGGGACACGCACACACCAGCAAACAAAGTCACAAACACGCCTACGAGCACGTATACACATCAGAATACTGTGAGAGGGGGACGCGCCAATGTTTTTTGCAAGCTGTGTATTCTCCGGGCTATAATGGGAATCACTTAAGTTGTGTATTATCTAAAAGATAAGGAACTCTTTGCCAGGACTCAGGAAGTGCAAAAGAATTTGCTGCCAGATATCTCTGTGTTTTTTAAACTGCTTTGGAGCCCACAGCTGCCCCCCATCCTCCCCCTCCTTGTCCCTCCATGGAACAACTTCCTCTCCAGGCTGAGCCTTGGCTCCCTGCACTCCACTGGTGCATCCTCTTCCTGAGGTGGAGTCCCCTTTTCCACAAAAAAAAAATAAAAAAACTCCCTCCATTTGGCTTTTCTCAAAAGTTCTTTTTTTCCCCTCTTGCTCAGAGAGGTGGAGCTTCCATTTCTAACATGAAAATTGGCTCAGAAATCTTCCCAGCACTTAAAGATGCCCTGTGTTTGTATCTGAAAGCAACACATCAAAGAAAGAAAACAAAAGAAGGTGGACAACTTGTTCAAATATGCATCACAAAAAAATCTGATGAAAGGATTTTTCTTTACTCTAAAGCTTTCTCCTTTCAGTCATTGGAACTAGTTTAAAGGGTGTTTTACGTGTGAAAGGGCTACTTTTAAGCTAAAAAAAATCACTAACCATTTGGATAAGAAGGGAAGCAGGAGAAACATAGAAACATAAAGAGACAGATCAAACTGGAATTTGTGGACGAGACCAAACAGAGGCAGTAAAAGAGGGAAGAGGCTGCTGGGTGGGGAGCAGCCGGGCCAAGTGTAGGAAGGAGAAGGTTGGCCATGGGAGGAAGGGTGGACCGGGAACACACACACACATAGAAGCAGACGAACACTCACTCCTGCAGGGTCTCCACTCCCATTTCCTTATACTGCAGCTCCTGCTTCACCTGGGCCAGCTCCTGCTTCAGTCTGGAGAGCTGCAGACACAAGTGAGAGCCGAGTTACCATGGTGCACAATGGGCTTCTCTCACCACCGCTGCCTGGACAAAACTGCTTAGTCATGACTACTAGCATACTGGAATGCTCAACTATGTTTGTACAGAGGTGCACAAGCACTGGATCACACACTGGGGCTTTCTCTCATTAAAAGGTTTTGAACTGAAACATGGAAACCTTGACCCTGAAGAACAGCGGCCGGCTGAGAAACGTTACATGGTTTTAAAGTCATATTAGACCTAAATAAATAATAATTTAGTGCTGCTGGTTTTTTATGGTGTTTCCAGCATTGCTTTAGCACACCCGGAAACACAAAAGAAAAACTAATATAGTATACAGGGGTTGGACAATGAAACTGAAACACCTGTCATTTTAGTGTGGGAGGTTTCATGGCTAAATTGGACCAGCCTGGTAGCCAGTCTTCATTGATTGCACATTGCACCAGTAAGAGCAGAGTGTGAAGGTTCAATTAGCAGGGTAAGAGCACAGTTTTGCTCAAAATATTGAAATGCACACAACATTATGGGTGACATACCAGAGTTCAAAAGAGGACAAATTGTTGGTGCACGTCTTGCTGGCACATCTGTGACTAAGACAGCAAGTCCGTCGGGAGCTCCACAGGGTCAATATACACGGCCGGGCTGCTATAGCCAAACCTTTGGTCACTCATGCCAATGCCAAACGTCGGTTTCAATGGTGAATGGAGCCCAAATTTTGGGCTGTGGACAATGTGAAACATGTATTGTTCTCTGATGAGTCCACCTTTACTGTTTTCCCCACATCCGGGAGAGTTACGGTGTGGAGAAGCCCCAAAGAAGCGCACCAACCAGACTGTTGCATGCCCAGAGTGAAGCATGGGGGTGGATCAGTGATGGTTTGGGCTGCCATATCATGGCATTCCCTTGGCTCAATACTTGTGCTAGATGGGCGCATCACTGCCAAGGACTACCGAACCATTCTTGAGGACCATGTGCATCCAATGGTTCAAACATTGTATCCTGAAGGCGGTGCCGTGTATCAGGATGACAATGCACCAATACACACAGCAAGACTGGTGAAAGATTGGTTTGATGAACATGAAAGTGAAGTTGAACATCTACCATGGCCTGCACAGTCACCAGATCTAAATATTATTGAGCCACTTTGGGGTGTTTTGGAGGAGCGAGTCAGGAAACGTTTTCCTCCACCAGTATCACGTAGTGACCTGGCCACTATCCTGCAATAAGAATAGCTTAAAATCCCTCTGACCATTGTGCAGGACTTGTATATGTCATTCCCAAGATGAATTGACGCTGTATTGGCCGCAAAATGAGGCCCTACACCATACTAATAAATTATTGTGGTCTAAAACCAGGTGTTTCAGTTTCATTGTTCAACCCCTGTAACTAACAAACCTGTCTTTCTCTGAGCCAGTGCATCATCATGGAAAGTACACAGTGGATGTGACATTAGCATGGATTCAGAGATGACATTTTGACAGTATTTTCTGGAATGAGTAGTTTTACCCAAAGATGAAATTAAAGTTCATGGTTTTCCATCACAGTGTTTCTATAAGTCGTGAAGATAACAGAGAAAGTGTCAGAGTGACCGGAGTCATCTCCAGCTATATGGAGTTCAGCATAACCACTAAATCACTAAAAAATAATATTTAGCCTAAAATACACAACCCGGCCAAATCAATACAGACAAAGATTCAAAACACAACAAAATGTCCAGAGACGCAGGATGGTTTAAGTATCATTGTCCCACATTAAAATATTTCATGCAATAAACACTCAAAAACTCAATCTACTGAATCTAGCTTTAATCAAATCTATGAATCAAAATAATAAAACAAAATATGTTCCAGATATTATGACCATATCTGCAGTAATCAATGTGTTATGTTAGTTTTGCAGCAGTAGGAATAACCTCTGCTGCTGTTTTAAATGCTTATGTAAATACCATGATCCTGTGAAACCTGCAGAGGATAACGAAGGGAGATGAGAAGGTAATTTGATTGTTCCTACTCACTGTCCAGATACACGACTTTTTGCCACAAGCTATTGGGTTCCATTAAGGATGTCCTTGTCTCATACTTGGAATAAGATCTTCCCCACTTTCCATGATATTTTGCCCTTTAGATGTTAATCGGGTAATATTAAATTTCTTTGAATGTGATCTTTTCTTCAGGGTTCCTAACCCATACCTAGGAAGTTATTCTAGTATAAAACAAATGTGTATAAGAGATCAGTTTAAAGTAAAATGTAGAGATACATCAAGAGTTGGAGAACTAACTTACCGATTCTAGCTTTGAATAATGAAATTATTTTTCTAAAGAAAATAACAAAAGAGAAGAAATGTGCTACCTTTTCTTTATGAATGAAATAGAAGATTATCTAAATGTATGCATCAAAGCACATATCCCTAACCTTTATCTGATTTTTACTAAACTCCATGCTGTTGGTTAATGCCTTTGATAGAGCCAGACAGGTGGGAGTTCTTGGTTTTGAGGCATTTAATTAAAGGTAAAATGAATCTGATTTTCATTATTTGATTTGCCAATCTCCAATTAAGAGAAAATAGGCCAATTTCCATTTCTAAATGATTGATTAACACATCTCTAACAAAATGTAACCAACTGAAACCCGAATTAGTAAAAACTGATCATCTGACCCCACCCTGTTGAAGAATGGCTGTGAAAAAATAGTCAGTTCTTGTATGATTTTAAAATCTGGGATTTCTTTGTCATTGGGACGTGTTTAGACATGCTTCTAGTTTGCTTCAGCAGACAGATTTCTATTTTAACAGAACAATCATACCTTACTCATCTTTTAAACACTGCTTTAAAAAGGACCCGATTCAGGAAATACCCTCACCCATGTGACTGATCTCAGAGTAATATCCAACCTTGCCCACTGAGTCCTGGGCCTATCCTTTGCATGACCCTTTGATGATGATCTCACCCTTGTCCTCCTGAGGCCCCAGGCCAGAGGCACAATATCCTGTAGGGGCCACACCCCAGCACCCCCCCCCCCCTCTCAGTCCAAAAGCACCCCTCACCACAGCCCATTGTTCTCCCTGGATAACAACTTACCCGCTCTCGTTTACAGGCTATTTCCACTTTGATTTGATCAGGGTCGTATTTCGCACTTGAAGACGAGCCGGAAAAAGCTGCAAAGACAGAAAGGAAGGAACAGAGGGGGTTGTTCTCAGCTAATAGTTTTGGTTTTAAGCATAAGCTGTGATAGTAAGGTTGGAGAGGGATCTAGTATCATTTCCCTGACATTGTTGGAAGCTGATGCCCCCTGGATGCTTTATGTGTGAAAATGGACTGAAGTCAGAGGGTGAACTGGGTGGAAGTGTTAAAAGAAGAGGGTGGAGTGAGGGAAGAATGAGCATTTGGAAGGATTTCTATAGCTTTGCATCTCCCCCAGTGTGTGAGAAGACCTCAGCAGTGCAGCATGTCCAGGCCAGATAATTAGGACAGCTCAGCTCAGGGTTTGTTCACATGGGATCCTCAGATTCCTTCTTTTCTCACCACTCCATTCCCTCCATCCCATCTTACATAGGGTTGGGCTATACATACATTCAGATGGAAGACAATGACGAGCCTTACTGCTGGTGATAGAGTGGTTGTCCCCAGAGAGCTCGTCTAATCGCAGCATTTCCTGCTGAGCCAGCTCCAGTCGCTGCTGCTTGACCAGGTACATCTCTTTCTTGGCGTTGAGGGCCTCCTGGGCCACCACAAGGTACTCCTTCAACATGCGCTCCTGCTCCTGCCGCCATTGTGTCCGCGGGTTCTCAATTTGGGTGGTTTCTAACAAAAAGCAAAACAGCAGAGATGCATCAACAATGTTTATGGTAGTATTAGCCAGAAATAATACACTCCCTCTACACTTCTTACTATTTAGAAATACTTAAAAATTCAGAATTTTATGGAAACTGATCATTCAAATTCAAATCACTATATTACAACTTCATTGTGTACTAGACAACATATAACAAAACCTAACCGTGTCTCACAGGCATCAAAAACGAAACAAAAATATTTATAGGATTGATGAGAGAATATGGAAAGAGATAAACATTAGTTCCATAATTTAAAGTAAACAAACTAAACAGCAGTTTTTGTCAGGAAGCTGTGTGGCATTCTGCTGGTTCCTAGAATGATCAGAGCCTAGTTCCTGCAGCAGGTTCGAAAAAGATCCCGGACACAGGGTAGGGAAACTCCAATGACCCTTTCAACTCCCCTCACTATCCTCTGCAGGGGACCCTTGTCTACCATACTGAAGCACACCAGTTGTGATGTAACCTGTATTCAGTACATCTAAAATGACAACAGGATGTGGAGACCAAAGTCCTTAGATGTACTGACTGTTAATGTGGTCGATGTAGTAAACTCCCACTTGCTGGTCGTAAACCTCCTCCCACCCTAGAGGAAGCTCATCTCCAACACAGTCAGCAAACGTTAGTGGTTTTGTAATCCTGGAGGAAAAGAAAATTATTATTAAGTCCAGTTACAAAAATATAGAACATTTAGCGAAGTTATGACATATCTTGTACTTTGTTTCATATATGTTAAAACCCCCTTTTTTTCTTAACCTTTATTGAAAAGTGAAGCATAACAATTTCAGCCATATAAACTAAGGCTTTTGACATAATGATTAACACAGCAAGTATCAAACTAAAAACATGTTTTTAAAAAAATTTGTAATTTTTTCTGTTGGCATCAAGAAGCTTGCAGGGTTTTATGCCTCAATTTATTATGTAAATAGAGATTATGGAGGAGGACTTAATGGAGGAGACCAAAACAAAAAGGAAACATTCGCACACATGTTGAACCAGTTATATGAGTTACAATTTTACAGCTTCTCATAGAAGGTCACAGAAAAATATTTGTTTTAGTTTTATATTTAAGCCTGTTTTTGACACGAGACTTGAAGCACAAATTGGCATATATTCATCATGTTGCTGAAAAGGCAGTATGGTAACCTTAAGTAAAATAACCTGTTTTATGCTATCATGGTGTTTACAAAAAAAAAACAAAGAAAAAAAATATATATACACACACACACAAGGACATAATTCCCTTTATAAAAAACATTAAAAAACAATTCAAAGCCGTTTTCTTTTACTAGACATACTTCCATGCAGCCCAATTTGTTTTCGTCATAAACTGTAGTTACCTACTTTCAGCCAGCTGACCAGGGGTGTGCAGAAACATGATGGGTACGGATGAGTGCTGTACTTCTCTAATCTCCATATACCTGGAGAAAACTAGTCCTCCCAGCATCTTAAAAGTACTTTAAAATATAGATACGTGGCAGAAAATTTTAGCTGTTTTAATAGCATAATTTATTGAAACCTCAGTATACCTTGCTACCCTGGAGGTTTCTGTTTATTATTGCAATGCTGTGGATTCATGACAAAATGAAAACCTTGGCATGAAGACCATGAAGTCATTAGATCAGAAAACAAAGCAGTGGACAGTCCTCCGTAATGGCTCAGTAAACTGAATTACTGCCTGAAGACCTTCAGAGGACAGTACTAAAACTGCCAGCAACATCCCCAGCTAACCTACATGAAGCTTTTAGAAGTATTTTAGAAAAAGAATCAAGACTAGAGTTAGACATGAAATGCTGAGAAATGTTCTGGGTCAACAAAACATAAAGAAACGTTGGTCAAAATCACAGTAAAGCAAGTCAAGGACCCACATTCAAGACAAGCCAAATTCAGAAAATATTCTTCTTGACCATTTCTGTCTTCCAGGTGTTTTCATGTTGTTTAAAATAAATATATGGTGTGTTAACATTTTGTAAACCTAATTTATCAGGTTTCTACACGATTAGGGCAGCCGTTAAATTTAGTCAAAAAACTACTAGGCTAGCTTAGCAAGCATTATTGTAGCTACTACACAGTAGCTAGTGCGTTTCCTTTAGCTAGAAAGTAGGAATTTTGACACAATAATAATGTCATATCCAACTAAACCATGTTGTTGTTCCAAGTCAGAAAAACCAAGCGATTTGCTATTTGTTCTGCTTGTTGATGAGCTATGGTCTGAGATAAAAACCTAATTATATTTATCAAAGAATTATTGCTGAGTGCATGTTTGCAATAATTGTTTAGAGACAAAATCAGTAGCCATGAGAATGGACCAAATATTAATAGCTGACGAGTGAATTATTATTACCTCCCCCAAGGAGGTCATGTTTTCAGTTGAGTTTGTTCGTCTGTGTTAGCAACTTCACGGGAAATGTTAAAAAATTTTATTATTTCTTTTTTAGCCCAAGCAAGGATCCATAAAAGTTTGGTGGTGATCCGGATCCAGGATTTTTTTTAAAGGATTCCTTGCCATTGCAGAATAGGGTAATTTTTAAAGTTATTGCATCCAACTCCTCAATAACAAACCACAAAGGCTTGACAAAAATTAAGGCCAAATAGGAATCTATGGCATCGGTGACACGATGTTGTGTGGTGGAGGTACCAATATTTATATCTCTTAGCAAGCATTATTTAGGGTTACAAGTCTCTATCTCAGTTAAAGTCCAAGGTTCAGGCAGCCTAAAATAAGAGGGCTCAGGATGCTAAAACAAGCAGTGAAATTACACTTTATTATGAATGTAATGAAAAGAATGTAAACAGCCCTTAACTTTTCAAAAATTAGATTTGTCAGATATTGGACTGAGGAAAAAAGCCCAGACATTTTTTTCCATGCTCAGTTGTTTTTCCACACTTAGTAGGGGTGTAAAAGTACACAAAAATACCGAAAACATCTGGTACAGTCCTGACGGTTCAGTAGACATGCACCAAATAAATAAAGCGTTGTTTTATACCTGAACACATGAAGAATGTTTATGTGCAGAACTAAGTGTGCAATGCAACATTCTGTAGCACAACTTTAAACAGTGACACCAAAACAAAGATGAGTCATAGCTCAATCTGCTCTTAACTGAATTACTCACCTGAAACAACATTAAGCTAACCAACAAAGATACTGGAGAAATAACAGCTGATGTTCAGATACCTACCTGTAGCATCCAATCAGCATAAACTCTGTACATTATTTTTTTGCAAGTCGTTTTCTGGGGATTTTCCTAACAGATGATCATGTTGCATTCAGGTAAAGCTGGGATATTAGGTTGTCTCAATATTAAAACAACTCCAAAGGGATTTAAACAAGTTTTATTCTATGGGTACAGTCTTATTTAAACATTTCTAAACATTAAAGCTGCAGTATGTAACTTTTGTAAAAATGTATTTTTTTTCACATATTTGTTAAAACTATAACTATGTCCTGACAGTCAAATGGGTCAGGTAATCTTTGGAAAAAAAACAAAAACCCAGTGGTCCTACTATCATTTGCAGAAATACACCGCTCCAGGTCAGAAACAACCAATCAGAACCAGGAGAAATGTCTTAGCGGTGTCAATCACGCGCTGCTTACACCCCTCCCCCCACAAGACTGTTGGCGTGCTGCAGATGTGCTAATTTGAGGATCAGGTTTGTAGTCCAAGTATGGTTAAAAGTGAAAAACTTTACAGGAACATTTTCTTAATTTTAGCTTTGAACATATGTCACCATCCAGCTCAGAACTGTGTTTCAACACAAAAAAAAAAAAAGAAACAAAGAAAAATCTAAATAGACAGGTCAGACCTCAAAGAAAAACCAGAAGCTGGTATTGGCCAGGAAAAAAGCTTGATCGGTGCATCTCTAGTTTAAAATGTGATTTCATGTAGTTAGATACAGTTTATAAAATAAGAAACGTTCTTTCAGTCAGGTTCAGTCTTTGAAAACTAGACTGAACCTAATTAGAACAGCCTTCATGTTAAACTCATAGAAAACCGTACTTTGGGAATGTGATATAAATAGTTATAAAAAGGACTTTCTTCCTAAATAATGATCCAGTGGTGATACAAACACAAAAAAACCTTAAAAAAATGAAACATTTTGCTAAAGCAAAGCCTTAGCATGGTGCAGTTCTAACAGACAGATACATAACACATTGGCTATCAAAATGTTTGATGATAGTGTTGCATACACTAACTGATTACCATCAATCAGGGGGTCCGGTCAGGGCATGAGACCTGGTAAATGGTGAGGTATGCATACAAGGAATGGACGTCCCAGTAAAAGTAACTGCTCTGCATTCCTCAGGAGACAGACGCTTCGGTTTTCCTCTCTACGCTCCAAAACCTACTGCACTGGATCTTACTTCCGCTTTCTTTTGTCAACAAAATGGCTTTCAGGCGAAATGCCATCAGCGTTTAGACACATCCCGATGATTTAAATTAGAAGACGACACAGCGTTAGTCAGTCGATCTGAAAAAAAAAAAGGCTGTTTATGAAAGAGGGCGTACTCTCATAAAAATGTCTGATGTTCCAATAAAAGCTTCAAGGAGCGGTGCTCAATCATACTCCGTGATGAATCAGTTGGGCTTCTCAAAAACATTCAGGGCTTCAGAGTCGAGCTCCCGATGCATACCACACATTACTGGGAAATTCAACAGGTCATGTCAGTTCTACACATTCCAGTTGGTATAATTTAGTAGTGCAGAATGTTATGACAGCAAAAATGCTCCTATTGATGTCCTTTATTTCCTCAAACACGGATTAACCGATAAACGCACTAAAGTGAAATAGTCTGCCAAAACACGCACTTTAATAAATCAGTAGGTTAGGGTATAACAATTATGTTATTGTGGAATTGAATTAATTATATTCAATTCAATAACATTCAGACCAATTCATTAATTTCAGTAAACAGCTGTTCTGTGAAAAACCATGCTGAAAAGATTAATAGTGTAACACCTGAATTTCCCCACTGTGGGAAAATAAGGATATTTTTAACGGTCTGTTTTCGGTATGATTCAATCAAGAGAAACAAATCATTTGTTTTCTAACTTTAATCAGCAGTAAATTAAGATGTTTTTCAAATTCTGAAAATAATTTACTGACTGGATATTTAGTTATCCCATCAATAGTTGAATTTTTTTCAATTAATAAAGGATGAGCAAGTATACCCAATGCCTGGATAGATAGATTATACACAATAAAACTACTTGAGCACGGTCATCGTTGTTTTTCCAATAAGACAGTGATGACATTCGACAGTAAAAAAATATTTAAATCACGGAGTTGAGATCCACAGCTCAGTTGAGAGAATTTAACAGGACAACTATTATTCATGCTCTTCACAAATCTGGCTTTTATGGAAGATGGCGTTAAACAAGGCTGTGAGAGTCCTGTATGCAGTTTACCATAATCCATACAGAGAACACAGCAACAAGGTGTTCAGGTCAGATAAGACCAAAACTGAACTATTATACCTACATGCAACAGTGTGGCCGAAATCTAACACTGCCCATTCCCCATTGTCACTGTCACACATGGAGTGGCAGCATTATGCTGTGGGGATTGTTTTTCTTGAGCAGGGACAGGGAAACTGATCAGAGTTGATGGGAAGGTGGGGGGGGGGAGCTAAACACAACCTGTAAGGAAACATTTAGGAGGCTGAAAAAGACTTAAGACTGGGGCTGAGGTTTACCTTCCAGCAGAACAACAACTCTAAACATACAGCTAGAGCTACAATGGAATGCTTTAGATAGGACCAGTCAAGGTCCAGTCAAAGTCCCGACCTAAATTGAATTGAAAATTCATGGCATGACACTCACTTTCCAATCTGACT
This sequence comes from Girardinichthys multiradiatus, assembly GCF_021462225.1. Lineage (NCBI taxonomy): Eukaryota > Metazoa > Chordata > Actinopteri > Cyprinodontiformes > Goodeidae > Girardinichthys > Girardinichthys multiradiatus. The sequence goes on along the minus strand of NC_061802.1, from coordinate 39,200,860 downwards.
GACCTTGAGTCATTTTGCCTAGGAGGAATAAAATCTCAGTCTCTAGATGTCCAAAACCAGTACAAAAAAGACTTGCAGCTGTAATTGGAGCAAAATGTGGTTCTGGAAAGTATTGATCAATGGAGGACTAATGACAAATGGACCAAACACTTTTCAGCCTTATATTTGTAAACCTTTGAAAACTATGCATCATTTTCCTTTCCACCTCACACTGACGTCAGTCTCATTCAGAATAAAACCACTAAATTCTTGTCGATTACATTTTGTAAGCAGGCTAATGCCACAATTTATGAATTTCTTCTGCTTTTGACCTTTCAATCAAAAAGGCAAATTCCTCATTCTCCAACACATTACATAAAACAATGATTTTTCCTCCATAAGTCTCCCAAACTTATAAGAACCTAATTTGACTCATAAAACAATGATAAAGAGATTACCAAAATGCTTTAAATACCTCAGTGAGACAGCCAGAGGCATGAACGCACTGGGTTAAAGGAGCCGCGCATGTCGAGCTTCAGGACAAAGCAAACAAGGCCACACTTCTTACCTGCTCCTGCTCTGAATGTTTGTGAAAGGCAAACAAATGTCAAGACACTAATTACTCTTGTAAGCAATCAGGAAGGGTCAGTAATACCTTTGCTTTGAGGTTTAACTTGCATATAGACAGAAGCAAGAACACTAAAAAGAAAAGCAGGGGCTTCTAATTAAGGCATTGTGCTATTCTTAAAAGTAAAACCAACAAACAACAAACTTAAAAAAAGGGCAATGCTCAGAAGAAAGACAGAGATGTGGGAAGCTACGTGACGTCAGAGGGAGTTTAATCCTGAACTGCCCTCTGACCCAGCTACAGAGACAGAGACAGCAAAGGGAAAAACATGTCCTCCTCTCACAGCTCTGAATCTCAACATCTGAATGTTTGGTTTGTAACGCAGTCTTGTGACAGGGGCCTCTGTGTTCCAAGTCCTGTCTTGGGAGAGTCTCTAACCGCTGCAGAGCAGACTCTTAAAGAAACGGACACACAGCAGGACAGAGCTTCATGAGGACACCTACTTAAAGAACAGTCACTATTCAGTAAAAATAAAGCTAATAATCATAAGTGGTAGGCTCTTAAAGACTCTTGATATGAAATGTTTATAAAAAACGTCTACGGATCAGCCTCAGTCTGGTTCTGGGGGACAAATATCCAAGTCATTCTCCTGTCGGGCTGGCACACTGAAACTAAATAAACCTGTGATTGCTGACAGTGTGAAACAGCCAACACCAAATTAACTTGGCTTTGGCTTTTAAGGTTATAAAGGGATTTCCATAATAACTATATTTATACGCCAACATTATGAAGGCAGCTGCAGGATTAGTGTAACTAAACAATAAGTGCTAAAATGGGACTATTAAGCAAGATTCCTGTCTTGCTGGCTGTGTGATTCATTAGATGACCAATGCTTGTAGATATATAACACATCTTAGCAGTCCATATTTAAACAGGGCCTTTTAGGACTGACCACAAAGACGTTCAAGATCTAATGCAGTTAATGGCCTTCAATGGTTTCCAGGAGATGATCGCCTATTTTTGATTTCCTGAAATTCCTTTGTAGGCTTCTTGAAGTTATCTTCTTGTACAGCATGAAATGTTGGGCGTAAATGACAACACATCTGCAATTACTATTAGGCTCCTGATCTACAGCTAAAGTTAAACTTTAACTGCTTTATTGAGAAACAGCAGACATGACATAGATCCTAATGAAAGATTAGCTACCCTCCACTTTTTTTGCACCCCAGTAAGCATATATAAAAAGCAGACCAGAGTTTCATGTAAAATCTACTCAGGGTGTTTTTGAAAAGAACCACTCCCACAGCATCACAGAACCTCCACCTTAGTCAATAGTGGGCATGAGGTGCTTTACCACGTATTCCTCCTGTTTTAAACCAGATCACCCATGAGTGTTTGTTGCTGAAAAGCTCAATCTCACCATCATCAGTCCAAAGCTTACAGTTCCAGTTCAAGTCCTAGTAAAGTTCTGCACAACTCCACATGGTTAGGCCTTATAATGGTAGAACAGAAAAGGCTTTGTCCTGGCATCGTTTGCCAATAACCGGTTGCCATGTAGATAGCATCTAATGGCTGGTATAGCTACTTTGTGACCTCATGATGCCACTTTTTGGAGGTATTTTTACCTGCCTTACTTCCTCCTCATTGTACATGGTGGCAAGATAAACCCTATATCTATACTGATCAGTGTGTGTCACGGGTCCAGTTTTCTTTTAACGTTTTAATTACTGCTCTGACTTATAGTCATTTCCTGACACATGAAGATCAACACATCTGCTTTACTTCAGTGGCATGCTCTCTTGTGTTCCCCATGTTGAAGGGGAAAGAAAAGGGCCAAATGTGTCACATTTGTCAGTAATAGTATCCCTGGGTAACAGGTAGTCATGGATTACTAAATAAAAGTTCCTAGAAACTTTGATCAAAATTACAAATGCTTCAGCTACACTTATTTTAAAGGATGGTTAGGAGTGCAGTTAAAAACAAATTAATCACACTTTTATAAAGTTGGTTTTTTCCCCTACTGAACAAATTATGCAGCTACAGATTTATTTATATGTGGAGAGTGCTTTAAATCTGAAATAAATGACTCCTATAGCCACATTACACAATAAAAACATGTTTGGGGACCTGAAAATACACTGGCTAACGTATAACGTAAATATCATCAGTCATGAGAGCTCAGAATACTTTCGACCTGGTTAATCCATGTGATAATGCTTGTTTGCCTGCAGCATACAATTATCTGTTGGCTGGTTGGTCTACAACTATAGTACTGTTTTGATCCACAAACTGAAGGAGCCTGTTATAACTGGCCTGTTAGGTGCCTCAGTTTGGTTGTTCTTACTTGAATAATCATTTTTATAAATTATCAGCAGAAAGCAAAAGCAAAATCAGTGTACGAGTTGTCATTATCAAGACAACAGCAAATACAATTCAAATATTTGCCATCCATTCACCCACAAGTTCAAGAAAAAACTACATCAAACTTCTATCCTTTGTGCTCAACACTGAACTGCCAGGAAACACCCTACAGACAAGCGCCCCCTCCTCAGCAGTTGGGACAAATCATCTGGCAATTAAAGAAGCAGAGGAGACCAAACATCGAGAAACGAAGCAGGAGCAACTTTTAATAGGGAATAATTCTGAACATTTCCCTGTACCACAAAGAAACAGTGGGAGGTTTATCCTTGATTCAGTTAATAAGCATTCATTTCTGAGCCAGCAACAATTTGTCATATAGTTTACACTGTTAACGGGTTATTGTTATTTCTACTGAAGGTAAACCAGGAAAAAACAAAATCCAGGCTCTCTTTGAACCTGGTTTTTGAAAATGTTGCTCAGATCTGAGATAATAGGACTCCAGATCCTTGTACTTAATTTATGTTCCCAGAAATTAAGGTAAATGGTACCAATTTAATTTTGACATTTGATACATAAAGAGGAGACATGATAAATAATGTTGTGCAAAACATCAGAGTTCTTTAAAGCCAAAGCTAATATCTGTACTGAGTTTCTCGCAGGTGGTTGCAGGTAAAAGTAGACCTATGCTGATGGCTTCTTTCTAATCAACCTCCATGTGTTGATTGTCAAGATCTGCCTCTCATTTTTGAATAGTGTTCAATATACCAGCACTATGAGCATATTACAATAAATAAAAAGGGGAATTAAAACGAGAGAACCCACACATGCAGAGTGAGAACATGCAAACTCCATGCAGAAAGACCCCCGGCCAGGAGTCGAACCCAGATTCTCATGGTATGGCAACCTTGAGTTAAAATGCAGAGTTTTCATCCAATTCTACGTACTGCTGCTAAAATGTAGTATATTGATATTTTGATTTTCATGCATGCACTTAAGACGCATGTAGAGTAAATGTATTAGTGCTTATTGTGCAGATTAGCATCCCCTGTCCCCATTATTGGGTAACAGAAGTGTAACAAGATGATATTAGTTGGTTAATTATGTGTTGTTAGTCTGGTTGCAGTATGTTGCTCAACATGGCTCCAACAGCTTTTCAACAGTAGTTTCAGTCATTTATTATGAGTGACGGGTTTCCACACAAATGATTTCAATAAATATCTGATTAAAAAGAAAAAGACTTTACGTAATACCTTTACTACAAGGAAAAACATTCCCAAGACTACCTTTACTTTGAAACCTTTGTCTTGTTACTCAAATCAGAACAACAAACTAAGATGTGCTTCTTCAGCCAGCTGAGGAGCAGTGCACAAGAAAAGGCAGGGCTGCGCAACTCCGTGCTCACTCCAGCACTTTGTCATTAAAGGTAAAGTATAGGAACGGTATGATGGGACATTTCAATCGGTTTTGGAAGGCTCTTTAAACCTTGGTGTACCTTGATACTGGTAACTGGCCCATTAGTCTGAAGTCTCACAAGCAAAGCATTACCAATAATACAACAGCTACATTAAAATTGGTAAGAAAAATACTTGTCCTACAAATTCAACCACAATTTAAAAGGAAGGTTTTTTGGGGGTGTTTGTAACCTTTAATGAAAGTGGGTACAGATATCTTTATTTCAACGCTTTACATGTTGATTATCATCTTCCTTCAGTCACAGAAAAGACAGAAAGTGAGACCATTATCTAAAAAACGAGAAAAATAGAATCTGAAAATGAGAAGCATGTTCAGCTGTGGAGGGACGAGATGCTTGGAGGTCTGCTCATGTCTTGCAGTGTCTCAGTAAAACATATTTAGTTGTTGGAGACATTTGCTAATTCTAGAATAATCTGTGCCATTCTGGGTTGTCCCAGAAGATATTTCCATCTGCACAGACCCCCCCACCCATGCTTTGCCTGGTGACGGGCTGCAGGATGGGAAAGGCATGTGAAACTGGAGTCTGAGTGGCCGGACTTCGTATGGTCGGGTCGTCCCCAACAGCTCCTTAGTTGTGGCACCTGGGCAACAACAGCTATTTTCCACAAAGTAGACTACAGATCTCACTAAAAAATAATAGATTATTGGTATTTTAAAAAAGGACCAAACTGTTTTCATTACTTTGGAACAGGCATGGGCAGGTTACCGGTCGTAAGGTATACTAAGGCTCCAAAAGGTGGTTCTGAGTTTTTGAAATTAAGTTCTGTGTTATTATCGGTAATAGCTCCCTTACCTGCAGTAGACAGAAAAGCAAAGCAATTAAAAACAAACTGAGCATGTTCACATCTGTGGGATCCAACACTATGTTGATGGTTATCTGCCTTCTACACTTTTCAAGAGACCTCATGTATTTACGTTATTCACTGTATAACACATCCTGTGTTACTACGTTAAAGTGACACTGGGGGATGCTCCAAGCTGTATCAATCCGTCTGATCAGATGATCATGAGTCTTCTGGGATAATGTCCGAACGACGAGACCTGGAAAACCACAGGAACATAGATCTTCCATGACATTGAACAAATGGCCTGTCACAAAGTCAAAAACCTTTACTGCGCTTGGCGGTCTAAGATTAGACAGACAAGTTGCAGCTAAGAATAGCAACAGAAGACTTAATTTTTTGTAAAACTGTAGACATTTAAATTGGCTAAGATAGGGCTGTATTTCTCACCTATGAATATTTTCCATTTGACTCATTTTAAATAGCTAAAAACCAGCTTAAGTGGGGGTGGAATAATTAGCCGTTAGCCTTCCTCCGTCCTGAGCATTTGCTGACTCTTCCACCAGCTCATTATGGTTTGACATTATTTACAAAAGGTAAGGTAACTATTATTGACAAGACCACAGAACCCCACTTGAAAAGATCCAAACTATCCATTTAAAATGCTTAAAATTTTCCACCACACAGTTTAAAGTCCATTAATGAAATGCCCAAGAAAGATCCGAGGGGGACCCTTGATTTCTCCAACTGTACAAAGCATAAAGTAAGACAGTGCAGCCCGTTCCCCACATGTTGCTAGATAATGAAGGTCACCTGACAAAAAGACAGCTAATACACTTTTACCTTGCTTCCAAGAATGACAGATTAAGCTGTTTGTACATATTTCTGTTCAGGAAAAACCAAGATTGTCATCATTACTAAAGTATCATAAGTAAAACTGGTAATCTGCTAGTTGTATATCTGTTAAATAGTCAACCGTGCACTACCTTTGCAGACAGCCTGACTAACTAACCATCAAACATCCTCGTTATTCATGTGTTACTCTATAAAGACCAGAACGGCTACAATAGAGAAATAATTCAACGTTATAAAAGTAATAATGATACATTACTTTAGAAGCAGGAGGAATACAACACTTAGATGATCCAATACAATTTATGTAAGTAACATGATGTTATGGCATTTTTACTCAATACAGTGAGAATCTTAGAATCTGGACCGCTGCATCTTTGCTCGACCACCATAAAAACAGCAAATGCTACGACTGGCGCAGGATGTCCTAGACAGACACAAAACCATCACATCAAATTCTGCACATTTTTCTTCTTACCCTAAATGCCACCTGCTTTAATTCCCAAAGTGTGACACAAACAATGAGAAACAAAAAGGCCACAAGTGTTGTTGGTCTAAAAATTCCTCTCTGTGCTAAAAAAGAAACTTGAAAACAACTTTCGGAGGAATGTCCCAGCCTCTCTGGAGCGTCCATTACAGAGCAAGCAGCTGACACAAGTGCTTCTCCCATTATATGTTAAATCTTTTAGAAATAAGTCTCTATAAGTAGACTGAGATCCCCGTCTCTGTGCACATTTAGACAGTGTCTGGACACATGGAAGGGAGTGGGCCAGGGCAGAGCTCGCTCAACCGCAACCAGAGTAAAACTGCTCAACTGTCAGGGATGGAGGATTTATCCTACCTACCAAGACAGTTCACAGCTCAACTGTGATGGTACTCAAATACCTTAATACTTTAATTCTACAATATTTGGTTCCTTTTTCTACAAGCTTTCTTAACTTTACTGAGAAAAGTTAAATGATCTGTGGTATAATCCCGACACTTGGTAAAACTGCCCCTTCAGCCGGCTAATAGGTAGCTTAGCACCACTGGATGGAAAAAGAGGGACAAAAGTTATTTTAAAGTCGTAGCTGCAATTTTTGATTTTGGACAAATAAATTTTTTTTTCTATGGACCATCACACATACATTTGTTTGGACTCATATCTATTCATTATCTGCAAATATTGAGATGGCAATATTACTTATAAATACACATTTTCCCTACTGCTCCCTTGTTCATCTGTACCTCCAACACTCTCTGTGGCCTTTACAACTTGGACACCCTTATTCTGTTTCAGCGATGAGCATAAACTAAAGTTGGATCCCATGCAACAGGCTAAATATTACACTGGTAGGCACACTGCAAACTCAAAACACTAGGAAACTATTAGCCAGCAATTACTGCATTTTGAACAGTCATTTGCAATGCCGCTATTGTGATGAAAAAAATTCAAACTGGATTAAAAAATGGAAATTAATATCGCCCCAACAAGTACACAGCTTACAAATAAATGTGTGTTGCAGTAAAAGCTGCAATAATTACTTCAAAAAGCAAGTCAAAAATCATGGACACACACCAAGCTGTCACCTGCTAGGCCTGGGCGGATCACCTGTATCGAGGTTTTATGATGTTACAGTTTCAAAACAGCTAAAATTTTGACCTCTTGCAGTTTAAAGCTTTAAGACTGGTATACAAGTTCCAAGAAACATGTTTGTAAAGCAGCAGAGTACAGGCTAGCTGAGAAGATTACTAAAGAACATGTTACTATCAGTTATACTACCAGTGCTCAATAAGAGCAAAACATTAATATATAATATTCTCTAAAATTAGCATGTTTACGTGAAAACTAATCTTACATTTAGCCTGCGTATATTCTAAATGTTAGTTTAAGTTGATGCATCAAAATCTGCTTAGCCAATTTTAGGTGTAATTATTAGAAACCCTACAAATAAATATGCCATTTTTTGCAGCAGTGTTCGTCATTGGTTTTTCTATTTGAAATAAAAAATGAAATCACATTTGATTTAAAAATCATTGGGTAATTTACTTCAGTGTATCATATTGTCAGAACCTCCTCCTGACCCATGTTTATCATCTACATGGTTTTTTTTTTGTTTTGCATTAGAATTGTGCAGATGTGTGGACGGCAGGGGGGAAGGCACAATGGTGCCCCCTGAGTACGAGCTTTGTCCACTGACTCTGGCATGTCCTGTTTAGGTAGCATTCTTCACAATATACACACAGGAAAAGCGCATACAGCTGCTGCAGCTGATGAAAGGGCATAGAGGTGGACAGAAATGATGCTAAGCAGAATTTAAGCAATCAGTGGACATCTTTATTGTAGTAAATCATGCAGAAATCTAAGCTAAAGAGACAGGAAGTGGGACATCAAAGGGGGTTAACCCCTGTAACGGCATCAGCTGGAGGAAAGAGGTCTGAACATCCAGAACAAGGAGAGGGTTGACAAACATATTGTCTGCAAATAAAAAAAGAACACTGGAAACACATAGGGCCAAATGACAGCCCATGTTCAGCAACACCCTCTGCAGCAAAAGACAAAAAAGAGCTATCATAATGAAAATACTGGGGCAGGCAAAATAACAGCGGGGTTCAGCACATGTGAATAATCTTTCAGTGCTGGAAACACAGCTCACCCTTTCCAGAATAATTGAATTTGGTGTGCTTTGTGACCAAGCATAAAGGCCTCCCTTTGCTGAGCGGCAGGCCAACCATGACTGTTGCATAACAGAGCTAATAAAGGAGGCCTATAAGGGCCCAGGATGAGAGAAGGATAGAGACACATGGGAACTGCCTCTGTTCTGCTGCTCTGTCTGGGGGCGTGAGCGAGCAGAGCCCCCGGGCATAAGTGAAGGCATGCCTGACATAACACTCATTCCACAGCAGAAAAAAAGCCCCACAGGAGTGCTTGGCTTATCAGCAGGAGATGGCCAGGCGTTACTTGAAGTATCAATTGTCCTCAGAGATATGAACATTGCAGATGCTGAAGGCAGGATGTACTAGTTTCACATATGGCCAAGATAAACACAAGAACCTCTTCTCCTGTGCTGCAGAAGATTATACAGGTCCTTCTCAAAATATTAGCATATTGTGATAAAGTTCGTTATTTTCCATAATGTCATGATGAAAATTTAACATTCATATATTTTATATTCATTGCACACTAACTGAAATATTTCAGGTCTTTTATTGTCTTAATACGGATGATTTTGGCATACAGCTCATGAAAACCCAAAATTCCTATCTCACAAAATTAGCATATCATTAAAAGGGTCTCTAAACGAGCTATGAACCTAATCATCTGAATCAACGAGTTAACTCTAAACATCTGCAAAAGATTCCTGAGGCCTTTAAAACTCCCAGCCTGGTTCATCACTCAAAACCCCAATCATGGGTAAGACTGCTGACCTGACTGCTGTCCAGAAAGCCACTATTGACACCCTCAAGCAAGAGGGTAAGACACAGAAAGACATTTCTGAACGAATAGGCTGTTCCCAGAGTGCTGTATCAAGGCACCTCAGTGGGAAGTCTGTGGGAAGGAAAAAGTGTGGCAGAAAACGCAGCACAACGAGAAGAGGTGACCGGACCCTGAGGAAGATTGTGGAGAAGGGCCGATTCCAGACCTTGGGGGACCTGCGGAAGCAGTGGACTGAGTCTGGAGTAGAAACATCCAGAGCCACCGTGTACAGGCGTGTGCAGGAAATGGGCTACAGGTGCCGCATTCCCCAGGTCAAGCCACTTTTGAACCAGAAACAGCAGCAGAAGCGCCTGACCTGGGCTACAGAGAAGCAGCACTGGACTGTTGCTCAGTGGTCCAAAGTACTTCGGATGAAAGCAAATTCTGCATGTCATTCGGAAATCAAGGTGCCAGAGTCTGGAGGAAAACGGGGGAGAAGGAAATGCCAAAATGCCAGAAGTCCAGTGTCAAGTACCCACAGTCAGTGATGGTCTGGGGTGCCGTGTCAGCTGCTGGTGTTGGTCCACTGTGTTTTATTAAGGGCAGGGTCAATGCAGCTAGCTATCAGGAGATTTTGGAGCACTTCATGCTTCCATCTGCTGAAAAGCTTTATGGAGATGAAGATTTCATTTTTCAGCACGACCTGGCACCTGCTCACAGTGCCAAAACCACTGGTAAATGGTTCACTGACCATGGTATCACTGTGCTCAATTGGCCTGCCAACTCTCCTGACCTGAACCCCATAGAGAATCTGTGGGATATTGTGAAGAGAACGTTGAGAGACTCAAGACCCAACACTCTGGATGAGCTAAAGGCCGCTATCGAAGCATCATGGGCCTCCATAAGACCTCAGCAGTGCCACAGGCTGATTGCCTCCATGCCACGCCGCATTGAAGCAGTCATTTCTGCAAAAGGATTCCCAACCAAGTATTGAGTGCATAACTGTACATGATTATTTGAAGGTTGACGTTTTTTGTATTAAAAACACTTTTCTTTTATTGGTCGGATGAAATATGCTAATTTTGTGAGATAGGAATTTTGGGTTTTCATGAGCTGTATGCCAAAATCATCCGTATTAAGATAATAAAAGACCTGAAATATTTCAGTTAGTGTGCAATGAATCTAAAATATATGAATGTTAAATTTTCATCATGACATTATGGAAAATAATGAACTTTATCACAATATGCTAATATTTTGAGAAGGACCTGTATGTGCCCAGATATACCACAGGTATCCGTTCACACTCGGATCCAAGTTTTCACTACATGCCGCCACCTAACCAAAGCAGGTCCATCACTCGCTTCTCTCCTGCCTGCAGATGTTCAGCGCGCCGGTAGGAACAAACTTGAACTCTGGCTGGTACACAGCTCTGGTACAGCACATCACTATCATCTCAGCAATAAGACGGTAATCCACCGCAGCTCTTTGTGGGCTAGAGGACCCGAACCAATTGCACTCTGAACAGCCCTGCTGTGAGCTAGAGTACATTAGATCTCAGCAGAAGGAGCCTGCTCTCAGAAGTGCTCACACAAACAGCTGAAGTCTGCCATGAGAGATTGAAGAGAAGCTCCAGAAGCAACAGTGTCCCAAAGGAAATTGGAACTTGAAAAGCATTTACCCTTGAAAATAAGGCATGTTCCCATCCCAACCCCTTGCTCTCCTCACTGGTCTTAAGATGTGAATCTTCGTCCAATGAGATTTTTGAAACGAGTCATTTAAGATCAGAAAGACCTTTTTTGTTGGATGTTGGACCATCATCTTTTCCTTTGGCAGTTTTAGTCATTTCATAGCAGAAATCAATTTGTATTTACTCAAACTGATAATTTAAAGGGTCAGAGAGCTCTGAGTTTTCTCTGCATTACTCCATAGAGGATAAAGCAATGCACCACTGCCCCTTCCCCAACAGTTGCTGTGCACTGCTGGTCAGCTAGCTGAAAGAAGTCTACTACTTTCCCCCCCAATTACAAAAGAGAGAAACCAGGCGGCTTAGACAAGTGTTTCTGGACTCACATGGTCTGGAAGCTAAAGGAAAAACTACAGTCGGAAAGCTACAAGCGGCTAATATCTGTTAAAGTGTTATTTAGTGTTATTCTGTAAAGAGTAGAATTAAAAACATGAACAATAGAGTAGGCCTGTTGATCAGATAAAGAATAAACAAGCCATTATTAGAATAACTGTTCTTCTATTAAACTATTCGCTCATGTTTAACATTTTGGTTTATATTTCGGTGCAAATTAGGTTTTTTCTTTACTCATACAGTGCGAATCTCACCTCTTATCAGTATAATTTTACATTTGTGGTTTTGGATTGCTTAAAACAACAGATAGGGTTGGTAATAATCTCCTACCACGCTTTGATTAGCCAGACTCAACAACTGCACCCAACTATATTTGGACAGTTTCATCTTAAAAGGTGATTTCAGGCATTCTTTAAGACTCTAATGACATGCTATCTCATCTAAAGAGTTATGAATCACCAACAACAGTGAGCTAGTAGATGATATATACACTCTTAATTAGCTTTAAACAGATGAGCTGTCAAACTGGGCCTTCACATTTGCATCGTGCTTCAGGAGCGTTCACACTGGAGGAGAAAAAACAACTTTTTTCTCAGATGCATGTCAGCCAGACGGATTTAGTCTTAGGTAAAAGTGTGATTTATAGGAAAGGTTGTTTAAGGTGGTGACAGAAGACATTCCCCTGGCAAGATAGCCAATAAATCACTGAGCAGCACCAGAACAAATGCAAGAAACATTCCTTTCGTCATGCAAACCTACACCGTCCTCCCTTCAGACACCGACTACTGGAAGATCTTGTGAAACTGTGATCAGCCCTGTGTAACAACACTTCATTAACCAGCAGGAAGGAAAAGGGGGCCTTCAAGGAAATTAGGATTTTCTTATCTAGATTACATCCAGCTACAATGTTGTCCTCTTGCTGGAATCAGGCAAGAAATCTTGTGCATTTCTGGGCAAAAGTCTTGAGTGGCTCATCATCAACAAACATGGCTTAATAGTTTGCTCCCAACAAGTCAACTTTTCTTGTAATTTTTAAAACTGACCTGCCTCACAAGTTCTCAGCCAATACTCCCCCGGGATCCTTCTAGAACGTCAAGACACCTAAACTCCAGAGCCTTTAAATTGAAAGTTTTACTTGCCAACAAAAGTGTTTATTCATGCACCTATAGTACTTTGTACCTTTACCACATTATGCCCAGTCACAACCACAAACATCTATATATTTTATTGAGATTTATATGATAGACCCCCACAAAGCAGTGCAGCGGAAGTAAAATGATACATGGTTTTCAAGGTTTTCTACAAACAAACATCTGAAATGTGTGGCATGCATCTTTAGTCCTGTTTCTTACTCTGATACCCCTAAATAAAACCTACTTGAAACATTGTCTAATAATCTGAGAAGCATTTAAGAAGCCATGGTAACTGGAGGTGTTGCAAAGATCCACAGCTCAGGTGGAGAACCGTTTGACAGGACAACTATCGATTGTGCACTCTACAAATCTGGCATTTATAGAAGAGTCACAGCAAAAACAACACTGATGAAACACAGCTGGAAAAACAGTCCTGCTTGGAGTTTGCAACAAGTCTTGTAAGGAAAACAGCAAACATGTGGAAGAATGCGCTGTGTGGTCACTTGAGACCAAAAACTAGACTTTTTGACCTTATTCAAAATACTACGTGTGACAGAAAACCAATCCTACTGTGAAACAAGGTGGCAGCATTATCTTCAACAGGAACAAGCAGTTTTTAAATTTAATGATTTGTTCACATTCCACGAGCTGCATTTGGGCCCAAAAGTTGATTAGCAAAAAAAAAAAAAAACCTTAACGTCAAAAACCTGTTCTGTATTTGTAATCTGTATAACACTTAAGAGATAAATCTGTAACTGTTTTAGTCATGGGCAATAGGCATCACCGCCCAGGGTGCTGTTCCATCAGGGGGCGGCACAAGCACTTGGAAAAAAAAAAAAGTTTCTATTGCTTACTTGCCTGTGGTGTTACAGCTTAAGCACTGAAAGAAAACATGTCGGCATACTACTGGAGAAAAAAAATAAAAAACTATGATGCTGGAATTTGATTATTAGATTCCTATTTGGTGCTAAACTGGGGGACTATTTCATTCTTTTTAACAGAATTTGGACTACGTTTGAATATTAGGTTTACATATTTCCACAAAAAAATAAATATTTTTATTTCCCTTTATTCTTTGTTATTGAGAGCAAAGTGTACCAGATTCAAATTCCTTATTTGTCTGTACAAACTTGACAACAAAGCTGATTCTAATTCCCTTCTTGCACTGAACATAGATTTTCAAACACATAGTTTGAGGCTTATGAAACTTTATTATATTTCTGAAAACACACACACACACACACACAGCCAGTGTGTTCACTTGTTTGTTTTGGCCCAAGTACTGCAGTAGATTGAAATATTTACACTGATCACAGATTGTTTAAAACATTGTTTTAATTTGAGAAACCATTATTCTGTTTGTGTGGACAAAATATGGGTACCAGGAACAGAACGAAGCCTCGCCCAGAGTGGCATTTTTCCAGGAACAGCCTCCAGGCATAATGGACCGGGGTTAAAATTAGAGAAAAAGCAGCCAGTGATTAAATAAGAACGAAATGATCTCAAAAAAATATCAATCGGAACTACCTAAAAGACTACAAGGAGACACCTTGGACGTAATATATGACAAAATTGCATTTGGCGAAAGACATTTTCACTTTATTGTACGCTTCACTGTGCAGCAGCATACCATAGTTAACAATTTTAGGCCAAACCAAGGTACTCTTGTCAATTTCTACATTTCCCAGCTGAAGTAAAGTACTTGCTCTAATTCCCAGTAATCTTGTAAATCTGCTTTAAGTCCCTACTTGAAACCATTTCTGGGCTGGTGAAATTCAAGTCCCCACAAAAGCACATCCTTGCAGCTTTCCCACTGGCCCAACTAGCATTCTTCACATATTTCTACAAAGATTTCTGGGAGATGGAGTTTCAGGCTCGTGCCCTACAACACTCCACTTCTTAAACCCAGTCAAAAACACACAATCATGGTCACTTGGACATAAACAAGGAGACTTTTAGGCTGTTCTTGAAACGCTGCTCATCTGAAGGAGGTGTCTCTGCATGAAAAGGAAAGGGGTAGCTGGAAAACAATGGCTCTCTGTTAAGATTCGTCAGCCAGGAATGTTTCAGGTCACTGAAAGTCATCAAGTCAACGAGTGTGCTGATGACTTCAGGTGATTGGAGTATGAAACAGAAATCAAGCCTGCTCTTCCTTGAGGCTGAGGACTGCCTTGGCTGACCGGACAGACAGGGTTCTTACTGGCTCAGGGCAGGCTGCTGGTCTGGTAACACCAAACTCCTATGAAACACAACTGAGGCTGAGGCTGCTGTCTAACTCCCTGTCAAAACACTGTCAGATTTGGTGCGTGCAGGGACACATTAAAGTAACCAGCATGGTGCGTTGATAGGATGGGCGTCGCGCACACCCCTGTTTCAGGAGGCTGATCTCAGCTGATCAGAGATTTCCAGATAATTTATTCACATCAAACTGGAAGCTGAATAAATGGAGGGAAGAATAAACTCACTCATACATACACTGTCTTCATCTGCAGAGATATCTCCTTTCAATAGGACTGACATCTCCATGTGCGTACATAGTCTAGAAAGCCCACCTGTTTAATTAACATACATCTGTCTGTATGTGTGTGTGTAATCCCTCTACCCCCAGGCCTCCAGCCTGCCTACCTATCTCTGGGGTCAATCCACGAAGTTTGCCGGGTGTTGTGGTCGATAAAAAACACTCTCCCGTCGTAATCCCGGGCTTCCTCCCAGCCCGCGGGCAGCGGCAGCTCCGAGCTCTCTCTCCGCTTACTGCCGCTGACCCACGGCATAGCGTCGAGACGGTGAGTCGGGAAGAAGCCCCCCTGCCCTGCTTTTCTTTATCCCCCCCGAAAAAATGGGAGTCGTCGGTCTTCACTGCATTACAAGCGACTCCACCTCGTCGCGCTTGGGAAAAGAAACGCAAAAACAGAAGTTTCCACCGAGGTTCTTCGCTTAAACAGTTCCGCAGGAGGAACATCCACTTTCTCCCCCTACAACCCCCCTGAAAACAGTCCAGCGGCGCTCTCACGGTCCTCCATGTTCGCCTCCTCCACCATATTTCATTCCTTCGTGTCCATATTCAGGGGCGGATTTGCATAAACGCTCGGACGTACGACTGAGCGAACTCCTCCGTCCAATGAGGAAACTCTGGGAGTCAGCACTCTCGTTAAAACTAATTACTACAACCCAAACAGGGGCTTTAAAACGGCTTTAAAGTGCCGCTCCACTCAGGAGTTTTACCCGGAAAACGGTGGAAGATGCAAACAGCGATAAACAAGAAATGCTAACTTAGAAGAAAAAAGTTCAAATAAAACTTTTCACTCATTGGTCTATATGACGCAACCCTGTTTTAATTTAACTTAAAAGCGAGTATTTTATAATAAAAAAAAAAAAAACAAGAATAACAATATTTAAGTTAACGAGGAAAACTTTGATTTAAACACATGGACACCTCCCACTAAGTTTGCTGCTGTGAATCTGGGTGTTCTGCAGTGCTACAACAGCGCCACCTCGTGTCTCACATGCAAATAGCATCTTGAACAGGTTTGTTGTCGCTCTCTCGTCACAGACAGTCGCTTATGCATTTCCTTTTCTTGAATATGAATTTAAGAGAGAAAAGGAGACTTTTGAATGAGATGCCACATTTATTTATTAGTTTATGGGTGGTGGTCAAAACATAATCAAAAACTCAATTTATTTCAGTGATATGAAAAAGTTAAAATAGTTAGTTAAAATAGAAAAATCAAAAGCAATAAATGGGTTTAAACCTTGACTTAAAAGAACACAGGGATTCAGCATTTTTGCAATTTTCTGAAAGTTTGTTCCAGATTAGTGGAGCATAACAACTGAATGCCTCATCTTCATGTTTGGTTCTGATACTGTGAATGTGGACTAGACTTAAACCAGGAGACCTGATTGGTGTTAAAGGTTGATACAACGACAACAAATCTTTTATGCACAGGTGTCAAACTCCAGTCCTCGAGGGCCGGTAACCTGCAACTTTTAGATGTTCCTCTGCTTCAACACACCTGAATCAAATAATTAGGTCATTAGCAGGACTCTGGAGAATTTGACTGCATACTGAGGAGGAAATGCAGCCATTTGTTTGAGGTGGGGACCAAAGACCACTTCTCAGTATCTATGCTTTCTGGCTGATGTTTTGGTCACTTTTGAATGTTGGTGGTGCTTTCACACTCGTGGTAGCATGAGACAGACTCTACAACCCACACAAGTGGCTCAGGTAGTGCAGCTCATCCAGGATGGCACATCAATGCGAGCTGTGGAAAGAAGGTTTGTTGAGTCTGTCAGCATAGTGTCCAGAGCCTGGAGGTGCTACCAGGAGACAGGCCAGTACACCAGGAGACGTGGAGGAGGCCATACAACAACCCAGCAGCAGGACCGCTACCTCCGCCTTTGTGCAAGGAGGAACAGGAGGAGCACTGTCAGAACCCTGCAAAATGACCTCCAGCAGGCCACAAATGTGCATGTGTCTGCACAAACCGTTAGAAACCAACTCCATGAGGATGGTATGAGGGCCCGACGTCCACAAATGGGGGTTGTGCTCACAGCCCAACACCGTGCAGGATGCTTGGCATTTGCCAGAGAACACCAGGATTGGCAAATTCACCACTGGCGCCCTGTGCTCTTCACAGAAGAAAGCAGGTTCACACTGAGCACATGTGACAGACGTGACAGAGTCTGGAGACACCGTGGAGAGCGATCTGCTGCCTGCAACATCTTTCAGCATGACCAGTTTGGCAGTGGGTCAGTAATGGTGTGGGGTGGCATTTCTTTGGAGGTCCGCATGGCCCTCCATTTGCTCGCCAGAGGTAGCCTGACTGCCATTAGGTACCGAGATGAGATCCTCAGACCCCTTGTGAGACCATATGCTGGTGCGGTTGGCCCTGGGTTCCTTCTAATGCAGGACAATGCCAGACCTCATGTGGCTGTAGTGTGTCAGCAGTTCCTGCAAAATGAAGACATTGAAGCTATGGACTGGCCCGCCCGTTTCCCAGACCTGAATCCGATTGAGCACATCTGGGACATCATGTCTCGCTCCATCCACCAACGTCACGTTGCACCACAGACTGTCCAGGAGTTGGCGGATGCTTTAGTCCAGGTCTGGGAGGAGATCCCTCAGGAGACCATCCGCCGTCTCATCAGGAGCATGTCCAGGCGTTGTAGGGAGGTCATACAGACACATGGAGGCCACACACAATACTGAGCCTCATTTTGACTTGTTTTAAGGACATTACATCAAAGTTGGATCAGCCTGTAGTGTGTTTTTCCACTTTAATTTTGTGTGTGACTCTAAATCCAGGCCTCCATTGGTTAATAAATTTGATTTTCATTGATGGTTTTTGTGTGATTTTGTTGTCAGCTCATTCAACTTTGTACAGAAAGTATTCAATGAGAATATTTCATTCATTCAGATCTCAGATGTGTTATTTGAGTGTTCCCTTTATTTTTTTGAGCAGTGTATATTTCACCATATAGTGTTTCCACAGAGTTCTTTAGGTTTAGATAAGACTCCTGACTTCCTAAGGTTTAAGTTTGAGTCCTGTGAGGTTAGTGGATAGCAGACTGGTTAGGTCAATATGCTTGTGTGAGGCAAGCACATGCTGGTGACAGAAGGGCAACAGATCGCCTCCTGGCCTGGCTTGGCCTCTGGGTCCCTCTTTCATCCCACTTCCATCTTTCCTCCCTGGTTCCCCTTGCAGTCTGTGTCTTGCACATTTGAGCAATTCAGCAATCCTCCCTTGCCAGTCTGTTTGGCAGCTGAGGCCACCCTAGGGCACTCCAACACCTCAACAGGTGATTGTCCTTAACCAAATTATTCATGGGCAAAAGGTTCACAGTGGATTAAAACAACCTCATGCAAAAAGCATAAAAAAACCCAGGCAATTTAAAATACCTAAGATAATGCCACAAAAATAAAAAATAAGAAATGGACATAAAAATCAAAAAATGAACTGAGGATAAAAACCTTTATAAAAAAACAATACAAATATCCACTCTGTGGTACAAACTGCAGCTGGAGTTAGTGCTTCAAGAGACATCACACAGAGCTTGGGCTACCACTGTCTCTTTCTATTTGTTAAATCACTCATGAACCTGAGACAATATCTGATGTATCTTAACTATACAAAGGAGGAAATGGACTGAAATGTTGCTCAGTGGTCCAATGTCTTTTTCTCTGGTGTTGGTCCACTGTGCTTTTTTAATGTTAGTACAGCCGTCAGCCAGAAATTTTGTAGCACTTCATGCTTCCTTCTCCTGTCAAGCTTTGTGGAAATGCTGATTTAATTTTCCAGCAGGATTAGGAACCTGGTCACACTGGGAAAAGTACCAACACCTGCTCTAATGATCATGGTATCACTGGGCTGGATTGGGCAGCAAACTGGTCTGACCTAAACCCCATAGAGAATCTATAGAGTATTGTCAAGAGGAAGATGACACAAGATCCAACAACGCAGATGACCTGCAGTTTATTATTAAAGGCAACCTGGGCTTCCATTACACCTCAGCAATGCCACAAGCTGATTGCCTCCATGCAACACCACAATGATGCAATAATTCATGCAAAAGAAACCCTGACCAAGTCCTGAGTGCACATTCTGAGCAGTACATAGACACTTTTAGTAGGTTGACATTTCTGTGTTGAACTTTTGTTAATTGGTCTTATTGTCATGAGGCATGTCTTTGGAGTAGGACCCAGGTGCAGAAAACAACGTGCGATGGGCAAAATCAAATGGAGCAGAAGGAAAACAGGACAAGAAACACAGGGAGAATATCAGGCTGAAATGGTAGCAACTGAATGGCAATGGAATAACAGAAAGATTAACGGGCCTGAAAACTGGGAGGATCCAGCGAGAACAAAGAGAACCAGAGAGCTTTTGTGCTAAGAGAGATATGGAGAATGACATTGGATGCCCATGTGTTAACCAGGAGACACTATGGAGCAACAGGCAGAGGGTAAGCAGGGAAGCTGAGAGAGGGAAACTAGTTAACACAAGTGAAGCTGAACTAACACACAAAGAAATGATCAAACCAAGAGGAAAAGTCTAACAGAGGAAAAACAAAATGTAACGAATTGTACGGAGGAACCTGAAATTTCAGCCAGACACAACAGGTAAGATTCAAAAGATTTACTGAAAGCTCTGGGTGGTAATTGTCAGGAAACCACCAGCGGCAGCCTCAGGAACCTCTAAGGGCAGACAGACAGGTTAGTGGCTGAACAGAGAATAATGATAAACTCAGAATTAAAGCCACTAACCTTTTCAGAATCCGGGGAAGGGTAAGGAAATTGAATTTCAGCTCCTTAGTGTGATGATCTGGCGACAGCAGGACAACGTCACACGGGCTCTCGGGATTGTACACCCAGTGAGTGATTAGAGTGCGGTGGTCAGAGGACAGAACTGGGTCAGAGCCGGGGAAACAGAATCAGGAGACAGGATCCGAGGGTGAGGCTTGAATCGTTAGTTTGGGCACAGAAGTGAGGTCATGAACGGGGAGGCAGATTCAGGCAGACGGATCCAGGGGTTAGGCAAAGAGCGGTAGTCGGTAGGCAGAAGCAAGGTCGATGTCCAGAATTCAGAAGCCAGGAGAATATCCGATGTGCGCAAAGCAGAGCAGAGAAGTCCGGGGGGCATAAATGAGATCAGGATCAGGCACGCAGGAAGGAAACGCTAGACATTTACTCACACAAGGCTTTCGATAATCTGGTGCTGTTTATCTGTCAGCGGGCTGTTTATAAAGACAGGTGAACAGGTGAAGCTGGCAAAGCGTAATTAGGAAGCTGGCTGGGATGGAGCAGGTGAAAGCAATCCTCTTAATAGCTACAGCGCAGAGATGATCAGCATGCAGACAGAGATGGTGCAGACAAAGAGTCCAGGATCATAACACAAAAATATTCCAAAATGTACAAAGAACAAAACCAAAGACTAAACTACAAAACTGAACATAAAGAAATGAATAATAATATATAATATAGTATAATATTAAAGCAAGAACTAGAGTAACTGACACTATTGAACACAGAGAAATGTGTTCCATCTGCATCTGATATCCTCAAGGGGGGATACCAGATGCACTTGATGAGTCAATGAAAACAAAACTTAAGTAAAAAAAACAATCCACACCGGGCAGGCGGAGGCAGCCTTGGAAGAAGGGCAAGAACCAAAAAACAAAACCAGAGATCAGGTGGACAACTCAGAGTTCGCCCTGACAAGTCACAGAGTTTAGGCTGGCGACCCAGACGCCAGTGATACAAGAGGAGGCTGGCAGCGCAGGTGGTGTGTAGACTGGCAGTGATGCATTGAGAAGCCACAGAGAACATTGTCAGGAGATCAAACACGAGGCATGGAGAACCCACAGAGAACCTTGTGTGCAGACCTACCAGGGGGCATGGAGAACTCCCAGTGGAGCTCAGGAGACTGGAAACCACTGAGGGGCTCTGGAGACTACAACCCATTGAGGGGCTTTGGAGACAGGAATCCACGGAGGTCCACTAGTGAGTGGAACCCTCTGGGCAGTTCTGGAGAGTGGTCCACAGGAACCTGGAACCCATGGAGAAGTTCTGGAGACTGATCCATAAGATCCTGGAACCTTCAGAGGAGTTTGGAAGACTGGTCCATGGGAACCTGGAACCCACAATGATGCTTAGAAGACAAGTCCACGAGAGGATCCCTGGAGAGCGGCGCTGGGGCCACCGGAACCCTGGAATACTGGAAAATGGTGCTGGGCTATAGGAACTCCAGAGAGGCACTGGAGACCGGAGTTTGGGATCAGGAGATGGAGGTGAGCCCACCTGTACTCCTTTCATTGGAGAATGCGAGAAAAGGAACACGAGACGGGACCTCAGCCTCTTCAGAAGGTGGAAGTGACTCTGGTCTTTCTTGTACAGGACATTGTTATGGGACCAGTCCAGTTTATTGTTGATGTGAACACCCAGGTACTTAAAACTGTCCACTAGCTCAATGTCCTCCTCCTGGATGTTCACTGGTGAGTGAGGTGGTGTCCCTCTCCTGAACTCGATTTCTATCTTCATCCAATTGGTGTTCAAGCACAGGTGGTTGCGCTCACACTAGTCCACAAAATCCATGATGACTGACTGGTACTCTAGCTTGTTCCCCTCAGATAGGCCCACATTGGCTGAGTTGTCAGAGAACTTCTGAAAATGACAGCTGTCCATGTTGTAGGTGATGTCCATGGTGTGAAGGGTGAAAAGAAATGGTGACAGGACAGTATCCTGCGGAACCCCAGTGCTGCAGAATACCACCTCTGACTCACAGCTGTCCAGCTTCACGTACTGTGGCCGGCTGAGACAGAGAGAAAGCAGAGAAGCTGAGGGGAGGAAACTTATTAACATACAGTACAGACCAAACGTTTGGACACACCTTCTCATTCAAAGAATTTTCTTTATTTTCATGACTATGAATATTGTAGCTTCACACTGAAGGCATCAAAACTATGAATTAACACATGTGGAATTATATACTGAACAAAAAAGTGTGAAACAACTGAAAATATGTCTTATATTCTAGGTTCTTCAAAGTAGCCACCTTTTGCTTTGATTACTGCTTCGCGCACTCTTGGCATTCTGTTGATGAGCTTCAAGAGGTAGTCACCTGAAATGGTTTTCCAACAGTCTTGAAGGAGTTCCCAGAGATGCTTAGCACTTGTTGGCCCTTTTACCTTCACTCTGCGGTCCAGCTCACCCCAAACCATCTCGATTGGGAGGCCAGGTCATCTGGTGCAGCACCCCATCACTCTCCTTCTTGGTCAAATAGCCCTTACACAGCCTGGAGGTGACTTTGGGGTCATTGTCCTGTTGAAAAATAAATGATAGTCCAACTAAACGCAAACCGGATGGAATAGCATGCCGCTGAAAGATGCTGTGGTAGCCATGTTGGTTCAGTATGCCTTCAATTTTGAATAAATCCCCAACAGTGTCACCAGCAAAGCAACCCCACACCATCACACCTCCTCCTCCATGCTTCACGGTGGGAACCAGGCATGTAGAGTCCATCCGTTCACCTCTTCTGCGCCGCACAAAGACACGGTGGTTGGAACCAAAGATCTCAAACTTGGACTCATCAGACCAAAGCACAGATTTCCACTGGTCTAATGTCCATTCCTTGTGTTCTTTAGCCCAAACAAGTCTCTTCTGCTTGTTGCCTGTCCTCAGCAGTGGTTTCCTAGCAGCTATTTTACCATGAAGGCCTGATTCACACAGTCTCCTGTTGGGATTATGAATCTGAGAATATTATTTAATATTTAATATTAATATTTTAATATTTTATCAAATAATATTTCGGTCTGTTAAGGGTTGTCCAGTGAATACCAGCCCAGTAAGGTGATGGTATTAGGACAAAATTGAAAGGTGTGAGACGAGCTCTGACATTATTGAACAGCAAAACTCTGCACATATATGGAATGAATTCACACAATTTCTTAAAATACAAGAATTTATTAACAAAACTAAGTCAACTCAAAGTCAAACATATTTCAATCAACAAACTCTTTACTATGCTAAAACAATCCAACTAAACTACCAAGCAGAATTAAAGAATAACGAAGACTAATGGGTTATGTACAATATAAACAAGTTGATCAAAGATGATTGAGAACCATGACCAAAAGATTGATGCAACATTACCATGCAATGTTTATATTTGAGAACCAAGGATTATCTTGAAGAATCTGGAAATGAAGTTAAGTTAGTCTTGGAACCAACTTAGACAATAATCAGTACACCTTTAGACAACCATTCACAATGCAAGATCAGATAAAATATTATTTTAATAAAATAATGTTTTAAATAATGATCTGCTGAATAAAACAAACCTTCTGGATGACCATTTCTCAATGGTGTCTAATTAGCTGCCTTTATTTATTAAAATAATATTTGAAGAAATATTAGTAAGGGAATATTTTGGAAAGAGCCAAATCTTTCTGGAGAAATGGGGCTTAATGGTGTTTACTTAGTTATCAAATTTAGTAAAATGATGTTAGGGACACATTATTTACTGGATTCAAAACTAAACCTTTCTGGGTAAATATTATTTAGCATCAAACACATGTCCTTAGCTGTTAGCAGTTAAGCTAACAAAGACGTTGCTAGCTTAGCACCAGATTCAAACACACACCTTTAAAAATACCGTTAATAAAAGGGTTAAAATGCATAAGCGCTGACGGCGCGCTATGATAAATCTTCTGTTTAAAATTACCCTTTAATAAAGTTTGTCTTAACTTTAAAAATACACAAAGAACACAACCTGAGCACCTGTGCTGCAGATATTCTGCTAGCACCAAGATAGCTGAGTTCAACACAAACAACAGCAAACTTCATAAAATGAAAAACGTTTAGATCATTTCAATCTAAATCACTTCTATGTTTTTCTGCCCAAACACTTAACCTCATGTACTGTGGTGAGGAACGTTGTCCAAGGCGGAGAAGTTTGAAGAGACGTCCACAGTCTTTAAACAGTTAGCTACAGCTAACCTCCTTAGCTGTGGGGAGTAGCGGCTGTTTTGACGGCCGGTCTGTGAACAAACGGTTAGCTTCTAGCTAACCTCCGTAGCTGTGGATGAAAGACGGCCCGTTCTGTCCGCTAATCACACTGCATGTTACCGTAACCACGGTGATGCCGTCTCTGCTGTCTTCCTTCCAGACTGGGAGACTGCTCCGCTCGGCTTCTCTAGGGAACTTCTCTGGGACAGTTTACTTCTGCAGGCCTCAGAGAGAAAGTAAGCAATTCTTACACCTTAATTTCCCCATTCATGAATGAAATACCGGATACACAGACAGTATTTCATTCGTACTTAACTTTGCATATGATCGATGATCGTATGACATCCTTGGATCCAGTTGAAGAGTTTATGTCTGTTTGCCAGCAAAAAGACATCAGTGCGCTGGCTCTCCGATCCTGGTCCCGCAAATTTCTTTTGAAAGTTCCAGAAGAGTCCGTACCGGAGTTGCAATTTCTGAGGCTGGTGACTCGGATGAACTTATCGTCCGCAGCAGAGGTGACTCTTGGTCTTCCTTTCCTGGGGCGGTCCTCATATGAGCCAGTTTCTTTGTGGCGCTTGATGGTTTTTGCGACTGCACTTGGGGACACTTTCAAAGTTTTCCTAATTGCTCGGACTGACCTTAATTTCTTAAAGTAATGATGGCCACTTGTTTTTCTTTACTTAGCTGCTTTTTTCTTGCCAAAATACAAATTCTAACAGTCTATTCAGTAGGACTATCAGCTGTGTACTGTATCCACCTCCTGCACAACACAACTGATGGTCCCAACCCCATTTATACGGCTTGAAATCCCACTTATTAAACCTGACAGGGCACACCTGTGAAGTGAAAACCTTTTCAGGTGACTACCTCTTGAAGCTCATCAACAGAATGCCAAGAGTGTGCGGAGCAGTAATCAAAGCAAAAGGTGGCTACTTTGAAGAACCTAGAATATAAGACATATTTTCAGTTGTTTCACACTTTTTTGTTCAGTATATAATTCCACATGTGTTAATTCATAGTTTTGATGCCTTCAGTGTGAAGCTACAATATTCATAGTCAAGAAAATAAAGAAAAATCTTTGAATGAGAAGGTGTGTCCAAACATTTGGCCTGTACTGTAAGTGGAGAAGAACACAAGAACACAGCTTGTCTCTTGCTCTCGGTGGAAGACCCACGTGTTTTCTCTCCGTCCCTCCCTGCTGATCCCTGCTTCTGCTTTTTGTCTGTATTTTTCTCAGAGCCTCGCTTTGCATGTTCTCCATACTTGTAAATTATGGATTTGGTCAGCTGGACTCTAATTGATCAAATTTTTTTTCGACGGGAAGACAGGGTAAAGGAGACCCTCTTGTCCAGACGGGACGTTCTTCTCTAGATACACAATGGATTCTTGGCAGCAGTGGAAGATTGTGTACCTGACTACAATGTTGGTCGCGGATGTAGAAAATGTGTACATATTTGGACTTTTGATAACAGGATTTCTGCCTTTTGGAGTTGGTGGTTACGTGGCTTATGGAGTGATTCGCAAAACATGAGCGGCTGTTCAAAGCATTCCAAAGCTGCCTGCGATGTTGGATGGAGTTTGTAGAGCAATCAACACTTAACACTCTTAACAGGTTTTCTTCCAGAATTTCTTGTACTTAGCTCTGTCCATCTTCCCATCAACTCTGACCAGCTTCCCTGTCGCTGCTGAAAAATAACTCTGCCAATAAGTCCCCTCCCCATCCAGCCACCGCCGTGTTTTACTATGGGGATGAGTCTGGGGTAATCTGCCGTTTTTCCACCAGACAGAGCTTTTTGTATTAAGGCGTAAAAATACAGTTTTGGTTTTATCTGACCAGAACACCAGATTAGCTGTGTCCTATACTAAACAAAACTTATGGCTTTCTTTTAAGACTGCATTTCTTCATGCAACTCTTTTGTAAAAGCCAAATTTGTGGAGTCCAGCACTAACATTTGTCCTGTCAGCAAATTCTCCCACCTGAGCTGTGGATCCCTGCAGCTCCTCCAGATCTTTTGGCTGCTTCTCTGATTAAAGCTCTCTTTTCATGGCCTCTCTGTTTAGTTGGTAAACTAAGTCCAGATAGGCCATGTTTTTTCCATGTTCAGGTGGTAGATTGAACATCAGATTTGGTTGTACTGAATTTTATTTAGGGGTATCAGAGGATGCCACCCTTTTCAGATTTTTATTTTGAAAACCATGTTGTTTTTCAAGTCCTCCCATTTTACAATTGTGTTCCAGTTTATGTTGGTGTATGTTTGTTTGGTTGTAATGTGACAAAACATGAAAAGGTTCAAGGGCTATAAAAACTTAAAGCAATAACCCTAACCCTACAATTTCCAGATACCTTAAGGTGCCACCTTCATCTGTTCAAACTAATGTATGCAAATGTAAACGGCAAGATAAGGTCCAGCTAACATACTGTTAAGGTAGAGGACAGATTATGTGTCCAGAGACAATGTTTTGGTGTAAATGTGTGTTTCAACTGCTGAACAAAAGCAAAAGACATTGTAAAGATGCTGACTAAAGCTCGTAAGAGAGTCCCATTATCCACAGCAAACAGGTCCTGTACTGACATGGGCTTGAAAGCTACCAAGAGAAGATAAAGCCATTAATCCAGATTTGCATAATTAGCCAGACTTTAATTTTTGGAGACATGTCATGTGGTCTGAAATAAATAAAATAAATGAAAATAAAACTGAAGTGTTTGACCGTAATGACCATTATTTAATTTGGAGGAAAAAAGTGGATACTTGTGGGCCTGAGACGGTGTGCTAACTGTGGAGTACAGTATTGGGGTGGGAAGTATTATGTTGTTTGGGTGTTTTGCTGCAGCAGGGACTGGTGTGCTTCACAAAATGGATGGCAGCATGAGAATAGAACATGATGTGAAAATATCGAAGCAACATCTCAAGACATCAGCCATCACAAAGCCCTGATCTAACTTCAAAATTTGTTGGCAGAGCTGAAAATTTGTGTGTGAGCAAGGCGGCCTACAAACTTGACTCAGTTAAACAGGTTCTGTCAGAAGGAACAGGCCAAAATTTCAGCGAATTATAATGAGAAGCTTGTGGAAGGAAACCCAAAGTGACTCAGGGCGTATGGTTTAAAAGGCAATACTACTAAATACTGAGAAAAGTAAAAAAAAAAAAATCTTATTATTCTGGCATTTAGAAAATATGATGGTAATTGGTAATCATAACTGTCCTAAAACAGGAAAGGTTTAGTGTTAATATAATGTGACAGTAATAAAAAAGGGTTTTGTGTTTATTTTTGTGTATGAAAATATCTGAATTTTATGTGTATTTAGTCTTCACTGAAAAAAGGAAATTTAAAGTTTGCCGGCCTCGTGTGAGCGACTGCAGGAACTGCAACCACACTGATGCCACCCATTTCCTCATAGTTTTCTACTAGTCTCTGCTATGGCAACAAAAAAAAAAAACATTTAATGAGAAGTCCAGGAGGAATTAACAAAGAAGGGGGTTTCTTCTCTTCCTTCTTTAATTCAAACATTGAGGAACGTTTCTTCTGAAGTTGTCCCGCTCACACTGTTAGAATACAAACAGAAGCTTCCTTTTTCTTCCACCAGGAGATTGATTTTGTCATGTTCTGCCCGAGTCTTCGTCAGGACATCAGAACGCTCAGCTGGGGATTTTATTGCCATTTTGTTAGCGGTTTGAACAATGTTCTTAAGAACGGGAAACATTTTCTTACATCTCGGCTTTGATCTGCAGCCTCCTACGATTGTTTCCCACAGGCTCTGCAGTGTTCGTAAGAGACGAGACAATAAGCTGCTCTGTTGTTTCACATTCAGTCACATGCAGCCTGACTGTAAAAGCAGTTAGCCCAAACTAATGTACACGACAAAATTTGCAACCCAGTTGTGTTGCGCTTGCACCGCATTGATGTTTAAACATGCTAAAGCCGGTGTGTGCGTGTTTCTCTCTCATTCCATGTCAGATTGCATTTTATTGAGTCCATTTCAGAGGGTTTTACATCTGCAACCAGTATCTTCTTACGTGTACAGGACAAACTGTTTAGTTTTCTGTCCTCTGGCATTGATATATCTCAGAATACAACACAAAGGATACAAAAACAGATATGAAAGAAGTAATTTTTCTGCTGTAATATAAATATCCTGTCTACATTTAATGACCTCTCTTGTGGTTTGTAATTTGGGGAAGTGTCTGAAAATGGCTTCATCTAAACAAAGCCATCTCTGCCTCTGCTGCCTATTGGCATGGTGGCGGGATCACAAAGGGGGAGGTCCAAACAATCCCCCTCTCCTTTTTGCATCAGAAGATGTGTGCTCCTCTAAGTGGAAAGTGTTTGTGAACAAGCTCTGAGCCCTGAGCCAGAGCAGTCAGCTCCAATTATCAGGTGCTTTGAGCAGCCTCTGTCCCAACCGGACTCCAAGAGGCCTCTCCATCCCAGGCGCAGCCGGTGAAGGGGAACTCTCATGGATCTCTTGAGTGTGGAGACAAGAGAGGCAGGAAGAAGTATGGAGGCGCCCACCTGCATTTTGGAGCTGTTGGGGATGCTGGTCTATGTTGGGGCATGGCTTTGCGCTTTGGCAAGCACTATCCTACCGCAGTGGCTTACTATGTCCACCTCTCTGCTGCCGATAGAGAGCTACGATCTGGGACTGTGGGAGACCTGTGTTGTTCAGGACATTGGAGGCATTGAGTGTAGGTCCTACGACAGCCTGTTGGGCCTTTCTAATGACCTTAAACTGGCCCGCATCTTGATGTGCACTGCCCTCACTGTGGGTTTGCTGGGAATTCTGGTGGCGATACCTGGGCTTCACCTGATTAAGAGCTGCAAAGACTATGACGGCCATCAAACCAAGAGGACTCTGACAATCACAGGAGGGGTGCTGGGGATGATGTCTGGGGTGCTCTGTCTGGTCCCTGTGTCCTACATCGCCCATATGGCGGTGGTGCATTTCTTTGACGAGAAGGTACCTGATGTGGTGCCTCGGTGGGAGTTTGGAGACGCCTTGTTCTGTGGCTGGGCAGCAGGATTCCTCCTCGTGGTGGCCGGGCTGATCATGGTGACCTCCAGCCGATGCTCCCAGGTGGAACGCCACCCTGTGCCACAGAGGAGGAGCCAAGCGAAGAGCACGGACCGTAACCGCAGAAAACACTCAGAGTATGTTTAATAAACAGAACAGCATGATTATCTGTAGAGCTGCACTTCTCACTGCTTTGCATCAATGATGGAAATGATTTATATATATATATATATATATATATATATATATTAAATGCAAGATAATGTATAATGGCTAATTTAGCCAAAAAATGTGCTTTAATTATATTGTTTTAGCTATTTTAAATGACTCACACACACAATCAGACATTGCATTACAAGATGACCTGCTGTGATTAGTATAAGTGAATATTTTTGTAAAGGGAGGTTTTATAAAATGCATTGTATTATGGGATGGTTATCTTTTACCATTACCAAAATGAAAAATAAACTATTAAAAACTGTTATTAGGCTTGCTGTTATTATTCTTTATACTACACCACAAGTCTTTTCTTAAAATCCGATTTTTTTCCGTGTCCAGTTTGCTTGTCTGCTAATTCAGATAAGGTCTAAGGGTCAGCATTCTGTCCTGGTATACATTTATGCAAGAAATATTCTAAACTCACCTTCTTTACATCTTTTCTTGTGTCCTGGACATTTTTTGTGTTCTCTGAAACTGCTTTTTGTATAATTTTTGCTCTGTTGAAACAAATAGCATTCAATTTAATTGTGTATGTTTGGGTGAATTTTAATCGTTTGTTTTGAATGTTTTTTTCTTTAAGTATTTTATATGCCTTTTAAGCTAAATAGAGCAATATGTGACCCTTTAGCATATTTGTGGAACAAACTCCCAATTAAAATGCAATTTTAACAATAATTTCAATTACTATTTTTATTCCCAGATGCTAAAATCCTTAAAAAAAACTGTTGGGGATTGTCATCTTGCATCTTGCATGGATTCCATTTTTGCCCAGCCTCATTCTTATTGCTGAATCATGAACACTAACATTACCTGAGGCAAGTGAGGTCTGCAGAGTTTTAGTTGTTCTGGGTTCTTTCATAACCTTCTGGATGATTAATCAATGCGTTCTTGCACTGGTTATGATAGGTCAGCCACTGCTGAGAAGGTTCACAGCTGTTCCAGGTTTCCTCCATTTGTCCATGACTATGGTTCTCATTTGTCATTGAAAAACTTTAGATCAGGTGATGTGTTCCTTATTTTTGACCTTGTAGCCTACTTCATGTTGTCAGACAGGTAATATTTAAGTGTTGTTCTTAGTTCTATGGATCTGGCAGTAATCTGGCCTGGATGTGGTAGCACAATTGAACAAAAAATGTGGTAATCACAGTTTGATGGTGATTTAACCAGGAAATCAAATAATTTGAAAACTGCATTTTGTGCTTATTCAGGTTATCTTTGTCTGATATTAAAATTAGCTTGATGATCTGAAACATTTACGTGTAATAAAACAAGAAAAAAAACCCTGAACAAATCTTTAAAAGGCCAAATACTTTCCCCGTAATATTTTTATTGTAAGCTTGGCTAAACCACCATCACCCTCAGACGACGGGCCTAGTGGGGGGCCAAAGGGACTAAAAACAGCCATCAGGTGTGTCTGTGGCGGTGGAAACACAGCTTGAGGCTAATTCCATCAGATTTCCTGGTCACTCGCAGAGCTAAGCTGTGTTTAATGAATACTTTAATGGTTGAAGAATGTAGCACACGTTGACATAATTACACATATTTGCCAAGGGTCAGAGTGTGTCACCCCTCACTACAGTCCGAACTGGTCCTCATCACTCAAATGCACACAGGTACAGTGGACAGAATGCATTATAGTCAGGGAGTCGGACAATGCATGAACCTTTCATTATATCAGCAGTACTTTCTGAGGAGTCAGCTCTTACAGAATTAAGTTAATAAGAGATAATGATGTCACAGAAGTACGTCTCCTGAGGGGCCCTAGGCTTTACTTCTAACCCACTAACACTGGTTCTGTTGAGGCTCCCAGAGCCAGAGGTGCTTAGAGCAGATTGAGAGATTCCTTTATAACATCTGATGCCCCATTTATATATGTCTGTATGTATTTTTGGTTGATGTAGCTTTATTCCTTGTGGCCTAAACTCATATTTTTGTTTTATTTTGGACCAAAACAATAATCCCAATTTATATGTCATTTCATTTTCAGTATTATTTGCCATTTATTCTGTATTATTTCTTTCCGCGTGGTGGGGAAAGCACAAACACCAGATTAAAGAAAGAGCCCATTGAGGCGTATTGAGGGAAGAGTGGAGAATGACATTGGAGGCAAGTGAGTAAATAGGGGGATTAGAAACAGCTGTGGAAGAGATCAAACAGGCAGACTGAGGGACGGTGAATATTGAATACAGAGGGAAATAAATTAGACACAAAGGAAACTACAAACCAAGAGGAAAATACTAACACTGATCTAAGGGAACAGAACACAAGAAATAAACTAGGAAACTAAACACAATGGAATGAACTAATATGGAAACACCTTACTAACAACAATGAACACAGAGAAATGAACTTAATATGGTGAGAGTTAAAAAACATACATAAACAACAAGGAAATGACCAAAGAACAAACACATGAAAACCAAAATAAATGTACCTGTAAAACAGTACGTATTGATTTCTCCAGATTTTTGCATTCCACACACCCACCAATAACAATCATATCTCTTACAGAACATAAAGCTGCTCAGCCGGTCTGGAAGCTGCCTTCACAGTGGAGGGTTCCTGTCGGCAAAGGATTTTTGAAAGTCCTGCAGGTTCTTCACTTTCATTTCCTAATTGGGTAATGTTCTTAGAGGACATTAGTGAAGGCTTAAACACTTATCAGACATGTAAAAAACTAAAAAGAAGTCAACCTAGTGTAGTTTATGATGAAAATAAACATTTGGGCAACCACAGTGCATACAGATTTCTGCAGGTATTCTTGATTCTGACTTGGAATCATTTTTAGTTCTGACTCAGTCTAGTTCGACTACTTTAATGGAGATGTTTCTGGATCTGTCTGTTCCTTTTTTAACACAGAATGGTCTCTCCTTCCTTTTACAAGGGACCAATTAGCCAGTGATGAGTGGATTTTGGTGTAACTATGAGTTGACACAAAATATTACAAAGGCAAAAAGCTTGGGCAAAC
The DNA here is from genome assembly GCF_021462225.1 of Girardinichthys multiradiatus. Classification (NCBI taxonomy): domain Eukaryota; kingdom Metazoa; phylum Chordata; class Actinopteri; order Cyprinodontiformes; family Goodeidae; genus Girardinichthys; species Girardinichthys multiradiatus. The sequence continues at coordinate 39,168,540 of NC_061802.1, read as the reverse complement.
GCCGAGAGTCAGTTTGAAAACCTTGGTAGTTTTGGTCCTCCATATCATACAGTCTGCTGGGAGGACCTGTTGTCTCTTTGTGTTGAGGCTATTAGCTGCAGAAAGGGTCCAAAATCAACTGCGGTTTATCATATGCTTCCAGGTCCTATGAGGTAGGGCAGTGCTGCAACTAATAGGAAATGGCATGTGTTCTTAATGGCAGATTGTATCTAAATACATCCGAATGCAAACAAACAAATTTACTCGGAGGGCTTGATAAGCAAGCTTCTGAAAACGGGCCAAATGAATTACAACTGGGGAAATGACTGGGTGAGACAGCCTAAGTCATTAAGACGTTAAACATTGTCTTTTATGTTTTTAACTAAGACCTCAGGAAAAACGTATTGCATCTCAGTTGTAAGATGCTTTTTCAGATCCGACGGTTAATTTTTCATTTTGTCATTTTGCATTTAGAAATAAAATCTGTTTTACTATGGGTGTACACAGGTAGCAGCAAATAAAGTGTTTACATCATGTGTTAGGTATAAGAATTAAGACAGTGTCACACAAAGAGGAATTTTTATCAGGTTTAACTGAAGCTACACTAAGTTATGTTTCATAAGATATATATTTCTAACCTCTGGCTTGAGTAGAAGATACGTTTTTAGTATTTTAGCTTTTTAATACTAGACAACTAAAATATTGATGACTCATCCCACTCTCAGATGCCTGTAAATATTTGGCATCTAGTTATTTAATATTTTATGCTTTTAATTTTAACTAAGTTTAATATAGAATAGTAGGTGGTTTTAGCCGAGCAGTGAGAGAGGCTTTGGTTTGTCAGTGTAACAGCACGTCCTAGGTTCTGTTTTTTCATGTGGCCTTCACAAACTCATCCACATAATCCCATGTTACGTACAGTGCCTTGTAAAAGGATGCATACCTTTAGAACTTTCTCACATTTTGTGACATTACAAACACAAACATCTATGTATTGTAAGGGGATTTTCTGTGACCAATACAAAGTAGTGCTCATGAAAGGAAAATGATACAATGTTTTGTCTGACAATTAAACAAACGGTCCAGCTTGGTATGCATTGTACTGTACTCAGGCCTCCTGACTAAATACGTTGTAGAACAATCTTTCACTTCAAATGCAAGTTTTTGTTCTATTTCTGTGCCTGTAAATATTCAGAGGTCTCTGCCTAAGTCTTTAACATATTTACTTCAAAGGTTGCCCTGTATATATGATTTGATTGAAAACATGCCTTAATTGACACCTGCATCGATAGCAGTTACAAAAACCAGCTTTATGATACAGACCTCTGCTCACCTAAAGCCTTAAGGCAAAGGCCCTCAACCCTGGTCCTCAGTGCCTACTGTTCTGCAGAAGGTAGTAACTGTCCTTGCTCCACCACACCTAATTTAATTGACCACACTTCCTCCTACGAGTCATCAAGTTCTTCTTCAGAAGAAGAAATTACCGACCCCTTCATGTCAACAGCTGTGAGGCAACAGGGAAACATCTAAACATGCAGGAAGAAGGGCCTTGAGGACCAGGGTTGGGGATAGCTGTTTTAAAGCATAGGTTGCAAATGAATGATAATCCTAAAAATGAATATTGCTTTATTATTAACCATGGAACAGAGTTTTATGTCCCAGCAAGAAAACAGTTTAAACTGAACAAAGTTTTAAAGATGGTTCCAGACAGGCGCGTAGTTAGATCTGGGCTTCCGGGGCGGAAGCCTCGGATGTTTTCTGAATAGCCCCGGACTTCTTGACAGAAGAAATTTAGAAGTATTAAAAAGATGCAGCCACAAAATGGTATTGGACTTCACATTTATATTTAAAAACAATCAGATTTTTTTCAGTTGTGTTCCATATAATCACTTCCTGCTCCACCTAACTTGACAATGAGTTAAAAGGAGAAGACAAAAAATAGCTATTTGTGCACTGGCAGCACCACGAACGCGCAACTACGCGCACAGCCAGAACAACAGTTCACTCCAGGTCGACCTGCCTCCAACATTACCAGAAAAGTTACACTGAGCACCTTGAACAGGGCTCATTTCAGAGCAACCGCGGAACCAACCGGAAAGTGGGAGTCTGGTGGGTTTGTGTTCAGGAACAGGTGGAAGCAGAGCGGTATAACCCAGACGAAGACAGCAGTAAAACCTGAATGCTGACTCAGAATGGGCTAATTGTAAGTTAAAGCTAATCACTGATTCACCCAGCAAGACATGGTGGAGGTCAGGGGCGTTTGTAGGGTCTCAAAACATTGGGGGCTTTAGCCCAAATCCAAAATATTTTAATTTCAATAAGACAGTTTATAAGTAATTTAAAGTTAAAATAATATAGGACCTATTGTACCAGTTCTCCGTCTTAGCTGGTTTTAGACTGAATGTAAATTATTGTGAATCAAACAAAAAAGGTTTGCAATAATTTTACTTTTTATTTTTGTAAGAAGCTGAATGAAGGACAAGGAGAAACATAGTTTAGGCCTGATAAAAAACCATTTTGCTGAAGCAAATAATGACACATTTTGAGGTATTTAGAAAAGAACTTAATCTGAATTTTTGCTGACAAATGTTTTTCTTAAACTCAGAAATGTTTACTATGGACCAGTTAAATGTGCTTCTTTTGTCATCTACATAAATTACCTTTTTTAAAAGTTACATTCTCATCAAAGTGTTCCACTCCTAAGGCTCCATTGTCTTAATTTCTTATATTTCAAAAAAGGAAAGTCGTATAAAGTTGATTTTCCTAAATCTTAGTCATTTATTTTATTATGCCAAGAGCTTTGGAAATATTTTATTAAAATTGTTCCTTCTTTTATAAACCTGTTCTCTTTTACCGCCATCTTTTCAGTCCTTCATTCCACTTCTGAAGAAATTTGTCCTGCCAAAAAAAAACAAATGAAACATTTTTCAACAGTCTTTTGTTCTGAACTGAGCATGTGAGACATTAGTGCAGTTCTTACTATTAAACTCTTTGAGAGGAAAGGGTGTTAAGTTGTGGTGTTTAAAATATAGCATAGAGCCTCATCCTGGACCTTATCAGTACTAATATTACAGTTATTAATAATGGTATGTATGTCTCACCTTCAGTAAAACTGTATTCTTGTTTAAGTAGTTTAGTTTATATAATATTACATGTGTAATTCAGAAAAATAAAATAGTTAGCTAACCAATGGTCCACCTGTGATTAATTGTTATGATTAATCATAACAATTAATCACAGGTGGTCATTAATTGTTATGATTTATTTTGTAATTATACTGCATCTTTAAAGAGATTGAAAAGATATTTGAAATTATTAAACATATCATAATATAAATTATTAAATATATCAACTCTGGTGAAAAGTAATGGATCAAGAACTTAATGGCAGAAAAAGACTTTCTTAGTATCTGAAATTCTTATAAGGGCAGACTAGTGTTTACTGGAGGTTAAAGCTAAAGCCTGAGCAGAGCAGGGCCAGAACCACAGTGAGTGTTTATTCACAGCTACCATTTAACATAGCTGTGAATAAACAAGGAGATGCTTAGAGATATTCTATGTTCAGTTTCCCTCAAAAGTCAGAACTTGCCTTTAAGAAGGATTTCATTCCTGTCTTCAGTGCATTCTCATTGCAAGTTGGAAAACCAGAGCGGATTTGCTTATTCTTGTGGACCTGTGTGGACCCCACACATCCTGTACATGAAACTCATACCTTCAGGTTCTCCTTTTTGCGTTTGGGTAGTCGGAAACAGCAAGATTAAATGTAAACAATGGACAAAACAAGTATGGTAAAAGTTGTGACTGATGCTTCTTTCAATAATTACATGTTTACAGCTTTGTTTAGCGGTACAGGTTACTTACACTCCATAGAGAATAGCTCTACTTACTAAACACATTGACACGTTACCAGAATCATTCTCCTTCAAAAACAAAAACAAAATCTTATAACAACAGTATTATGAACATTAGAGCAGACATCGTTGATGGAAATAACCAGAATTTTTTTAGCTCCTATTGCACAACTTCAGAACTGATGCACATATGCTGACATGTGCACCATTCATATTTACTTCAGTTACACAGACTGCTGAGTGTGCCATCACATCTGCTTTTTTGCATCTGGGTCAATATAGGGCCATAGACTCTTCACACTGAGGTCTGATGGTAATTGCATTAAAATTATAGCCTGAAGAACCTTGTAATGAAAATCAGATCTCAGCAAAAATATCTAAATGAGAATGTTGAACTTTAAGACTTGCAATGTGAAACATGGAGATTTTTCAACAGCAGGTAGGATATTGCCTTCTTGTGACCTCTTAACAGAACCCAACTTAGAAAAAATAAACAAAATGACTACCTCTTGAAAACATCCTTAGACCCAATTGTAACATCACTTCTATACACACGTCTGACTGGCTCTGTGAAGAACACTAAGCTCCTGGTGCAGTCACAAAGATCTGTAACGAAACACGTGGTTTCGAAAGTCAGGGGGAGTTCCTCTAATAGGAGACATTATTACTCTTACACATGTCAACATGTTTTTTTCTGCTTTTTCTGTTGTGACAGATCTGAAAGATTGGAAACATCTGGCAAATCTTTAGTCATGTCATTTTATGGCAACGTTTAAAGGCTCTAAAGCAGCCATAGTTATTTTCCACCACAGCAGTAAATCATACGTGATCTATATCTCTGTGGGTGAGGGCCCTAATTTATGGAAAAACATAAAAGAAAGGTTTGTGGGAGATGAATTGCTCCTCCGCTCTGACCTGTACCTTCAGTTATCTCTCTTTGATCTTATTCACTGCGGAAAAATGCCAACATCTCAGCAAAACTGTCACACAGTTAGCTGGCCTAAGGGAAAATACCAAACACTGTGCGTTGAACCCCCTATTCAATCATCTCAGTTGCTTGTATTGTTCTGGCAATACTTTACTACTGATGGATTTGATGACTAAGCAAGACAGATCAGATAGCCCAGAACAAACTGTGTGTGTTACGTAAATGTTATCTGCAGAGGGGAGTGAACATTACAGGAAGGTAGCCAAAGGCATAGAGGAGGGATTTGATGGTTAACTTTTAAATAGCTTTCCAAAATAATACTAATACATTTTATTAATAATGCACTTTACATGTAAATCTCAAAGTGCTACAAGGTGTCAATAAAAGCATTAACCGACAAATAAACATATAAAATCTAAAGGTAAGATATCAATCATAAAAAACTGTTTTTAGTTCTTTTTTGAAAGACTTTATAGTCAGCGGTATATAAATATATAATCTACAGGAATTTTCTTGAGCAATTATGCTAATAGGTGAACTTTTTTATTCTGTCATAAAGCACCTCAGAGCATTTTGGTGAGGGTCACATCTGTTCTAAGCATGAATCCCCTTTGTGTTTTTAAATAAGCTGTGTTCGTCTGAAGTGAAGTCAAGAGGAGCTTTTGTTTTTCACCCGTCTGCCTCCTCCAGAGAGGTGCAGCAAGCCACTGGACCAGTGTGTGTGCATGCCTTGCAACAATCACCCCCAGTAAGGCTGACCCCTCTCCATACTCACATGCCTGATCTCGTCCCACGCAGGTCACATGAGTTGGGCCCGGAGTCAACCTGACTTACTGATATCATTTCTCACATGGATGCCATCAGCAACCTACACCTTGGCATGTCATGTTGCCTCCCCCAGGCCTGCGCTGCGATAAGACTGATCAGTCATTGTAGCTGACGAGTGAGGCCACTCCATGAAATAAGGTTTATAACCATCTCAGGATAAGAATGTGTCCATGACCTTCAGTCTTGTCCACCTTAATGAGCAACACACGTCACATGTAACTTTTATTTACACATAAAGACAGCTATCCTGGCTTTGTTTTTATAATGAAACATTTCTTTATTACTTTGAGCCACATAATGGCTTGCAGTGATCATCAGATCCTCCTTTATTCTTTTTTGTTTTACTGTTTCCTGTCCGGCAGAGTAGCTCAGAATTGTTGTCTGAGTGCCAAGAAGAAGCTCAACAGATTTACTTTCACAATTGGAGCATTACAGCTAACGCTTTAAAGCTCTGCTTGATAGTCATAAAAAGAAACGTTATTAGAAACTGCTTTGGGATTATTTCAATTGTTACGGACAGGGAGACAGAAATGAAAATGAAAAAATGGAGTAACGAAAGAGAGAAAGGGAGGCAAAAAGGAAAAGGGAGAGAAGGAGAATAGAATGGAGGAAAGAAAGAAGGATGAAAACAATACAAGATAAAACCCTGCTTGCTTCTTCACCTGCAGAAACGTTCATATTACCAGCTATTTTGACGAAAAGTGCACGGTACCTATCAATGCAAGATGTATTTAGTGGTAAATGCGGCTCAATATAGAACATTTGTGTATCTCTTAACACCTGAATCTAAACACCTTTGGGTCTGAGTGTGGGCGCGCTTGTGTATACAAGGTTTCTCCATAAAATATGCAATATTGAGTGTGAGGAGCCACAGACCTGCCCCCCTGGACCAGGGACACATACGGAGGAGATCCGAGCCACAGACATCCAAAGGCCTCCCAGAGCACAGGAACCCCAGGAAAACCACCGCTGGGACTACCGCAACGCCCCCAGAAAAGAGCAGGTGAGAGTCCCAGGGGAACCACCCAGCAGCCACAGTGCAGAAACCCTAGGGACCTGCAGCGATGAGCCCACACGCCCTGCCGGCAGCCGTCTACGCACGAGCGGATCCAGCCATGGACCCAGAGACCCGAGACCCTGGGACACATCACTCCCCAAGCAGAGGCCCGACTGAGCCCAGGGGTCCAGGCCCCGGCAAACAGCCACCAGGAGTGAGCCAGCACACACCAAAGCACCCAGCCCCGGATACCAGGAACCACAAGTACAGCGGAAGTACAGAAATACCAACCACCAGCAGGTAGTGTGGCGGGGAGGGAATAGGCCCCACATTTGATGGGGGTCCTAAACAGATACAGGAGAGGGAGCTGTCCAAGACCCAACCTGACACAAAAAACAGGCACACACAGTCACAATCACATATTCCCACCCTAATGCGTACACATAAAAACACTCACACCCATGCACCCAATGTAAAGACAAACGACAATGGACGTCGCACATTCACTCACATACATCCTCTATACTCCCAGGTCCAGGTGCTGATACCCCATAGGGACAACCGGACCCTGGATGTGGTCCCCTTCCCTCCAGGGGTGGAGACAGGCAGACCGCCCCAGCACCTGAACCTGGTCTGGGCCTCCTTTTTTCCCAAATGTAAATCTGATGTGTTTCATTGGAATTGTAAGTGATAGATCAACAGAAGTAGTTTATAACTGTGAAGTGGAAGAAAAAGAATAGATGGCTTTCAAAATTTGATACAAAGAAAATGTAATATTTGTATTCTAAGTTGTAAATAATTGTATTTACTGACATATTTATGTTTTATTGTTGTGATGAAAGAACTTTTAAATCTGTTGTTTGAACAAAATATACATTTCCATTTATATCTATTCATTTTGAATATATTTTTAGCTATCTATTTTTTCTTACTTGTTTATTCCTATTTTATTATTTGTGATGTTGGTTTTATCACTCTTGTCTAAACTTTAGAATCTAAACTTCTAATACTTTGTATGTCCACATCTAAGGTCTTATTATCACAACCACAACTGTGTTTCCTCAGTCCATCACCTGTTAACTACCCATTTCTATTTATTCATGCTTACCTTGATTAGCTCATTATTTCTTTTTTGTTTGTTTTTCATAACCTCCTCATATTATCTTGTGGAACGCCTGTTGTGTTGCTCTGGGTTTTGTATGAAAAATACTCAGTGAACAATAGATTAATTGACTGCCTAATTGAGTGAGATGCAGGTGTTTTTTCATTAAACTTTACCAGCTTTGCACATCTAGACAATGACAGTTTTGCTCATTCCTGTTTGCAAAATGTCTCAAGCTCAGTTACACTGAATGGAGAGCATCTGTGAACTTCTGATTCCATGTCTTGCCACAAATTCTGAATTAGATTCTGATTCCTAGTCAAAGTCTGAACTTTGACTTGAACATTCTAAAACGTGATTATGCTATGATCTAAATCATTACATTGTAGATCTGGCTTTATGTTTCAGGTTGTGCCAGATGGTAAACCAGCTTTTAACTATGCTGTATTTAGCTCCATCCATCTTCCCATCCAATATGACCTGCTTCAACGGTTCCTGTTGAAAAAACCATCCCCACAGCATGATGCTGCCATGTTTACAGCCATGTGTTGGTAAGTTTACAGTTAAAAAATATTCTTTCCATTTGCAGATAATGGATTAAACAGTGCTCCATGATGTGTTCAAAGCTCAGAATATTGTTTTTTAACCAAATTCTGTTTTAAACTTCTCCACAGCTTTCTCCCTGGCCTGTCTGCTGTGTTCCTTGGTCTTCATGATGCTGTTTGTTGTCTAATAATCTCTAACAAACTGCTGAGGAATTCACACAACATCTGGATTCACACTATCAGGTAAAATGACAAGAAAATACACAAAAAAACGATAAAGGTTCACAGGGTCTGAATACCTTTGCGAGACATTGTATGTGGGATGTACTTTAGAAATTTATCAGATCCATCAAGGCTTGTTTCTTCCAGGGCTTAAAGAATCTATAATCTTACTAACCAGGCTGGTACTGGACACTAAAGCCGATTGTTACAGGTCTTCAGCAGGCAATATCTGAGTAGATCTGGGTCAGGTGAATAGAAGAAGATTGGACATAAATGCCATTTGTGAAATGTCACGATAAGCAGATCACTGGAATCAAGCCATGGTAACCTTGAAGGAGATAACATTTAAAAAGGTTGCCTCCAGCAAAAATCACATAGAATAATCTAGACTGACTAATGTGGAATAACTTTATTTTGATTCCTTTCACAGAGAATATGCAATACAAAGGCTCACATTCATCAGCGTGTGTGCTGCCATTGTCTTTTTGGAGTTTTGTTTTCCAGACTGAGGTTTTGAGACTTGTAACTGCTTTCTAAAGGAATGTTTGGTCCTTAACATTTATGACTAAGAGTCTTTTTTAGAAATGTTCTTATAATGTAAGTTTTTGTTCACGCAGGAAAAAGATGTGGGACCATCATGAGATTTCTTCACTGTGGAACCCCAGATTATCCATCCCATAGCTGTCTCCATTTCGCAGCTCAGACTTCTTCGGCAGTGTTGTTACTGTCCAGGGACCGTTGAGCGGGTCAGTGGTTTGCTCCAGGGACTGCATTGAATACTTGTAGCAGAGGAAGATTGCCCCACTTACAAGCATTAGGGTAGAAGCCAAGATGCCCATTATGATTGCTGCTCCAACACTCTGCCGGACAGGAGCAACAGGGAGGTTGAACTCAGGAGGAAAGTCTATGGTGCTGTTGTTCAGAACAGAAGCCATGTTCCACAGCAGAGGCACCAAGGAGAACACTGCTGTGACCAAACACAGAGCCCCAGCCAGCACAAAGCTCATCCTCATGTACCTGTGGTCCTCCACAGAGAAGTAGGCCATCCTCATGGCCAGAGCTGCGGTAATGTTGCCCAACAGGCCAAAGATCACTGCCAGCATCATCAGGACCTGTGCCATTTGGATCTCTGTTGGGATGAAGCTGTCTGAGATATTGATGGACTGACAGTTCTCAGTCTCTGGAAGGACATGGCTGTAAAAGCACGCCCTCCAGATACCCACCCAGGCTATGCCTGAGGTGATGATGGACACGTCGTCCACATACCAAAGCCGCCACTCATTGATGCCAGTTGTTGTCATGATGAACAGCCATGCCAGGCACCCAGACAGAAGTCCCAGGAACTGCCAGTGTGCTGTGTGAGCTACGTAAATCATTCCTGCCCTGGGTGGCTGCTGATGCTCACACAGACAAGAGGCTGCAGGGTGCCATTACATCTGCTAAACAGAAAACAAAGTATGCAAGGTTTTAAAATCACACATTCATATCAATACTCTTTTGCCTCACTAAAGTCTTTATACTCCTTGAACTGTTCCACATTTTGTCAGGTTAGAAACACCAGCTTCAGAGTGGTTTTGGGGGATTTTTTGGTGATAGACCAACATAAAGCAGTGCTTACTTGTTAAAGGGGAAGGGTAAGGAGTGAAATGTGAGGTGTGCATTTCAGTCCCCCTGACTCAATACTTTGTAGAACCACCTTTTACTGAAATCACAGTAGCAAGTCTTTGAGGTATGTCTTCACCACCTTTCCAGATGTAGTGATATTTTGGCCCATTCTTTGCACAATAGCTCAAGATCAACCTGACTGCTGTATCTGTGAGCACCAACGTTTCAGTCTTGCCACAATTAGATTTAGGTCTGGACTTTGGCCAGCCATTCTGACACGTTAATGAGGTTTGATCTAAACTATTCCATTGTATTTTGAGGCAGCTGTCCTGCTACAAGATAACCCTCCATCCCAGTCTCAAGTCTTTTGCAGCCTCTAACAGGTTATCCTCAGGAATAACCCTCTATTTAGCTCCATTTATCTTTCAGTTAGCTCTGACCAGCTTCCCTGTATTGGCTGAAAAAGGTTGAGGCAATGGCTTTGTGGGTGCTCCCACCATTGGCATGGGGTGGTCAGGGGGATTTGCAGTGGTTGTTTTCCACCACACATAGCATTTTTATATGAAGATCAAAAGGTTTAACTATAGTCTAATTTGACCCGTGCACCTTCTTCATTATGTTTGCTGTGTCAGCTACATGGCTTGTGGTAAATAGGACTTTTTATGGCTTTCCTCTTACTACTATTCCATAAAGACCAGAACTGTGGAATGCACCACTAAGTTGTCCTGTCGACAGAGTTTTCCACCTGAACTGTGGATCTGTGCAGCTCCTCAGTTACATGAGCTGTTAGTTTAGGTGGATGTCCATCTCTCAGTAGGTTTGCAGTTGTGCCACATCCATATGGATGATGAACTGAACCGTCCTATGTGAGATGTTTAAAGATTAGAATATTGTTTTATAACCTAACTCAAATTTAAACTTCTCCACAACCTTCTCCCTGACCTGTCTGCTGTCTTCCTTGGTCTTCGTGATGCTGTTTGTTCAGTAATGTTCTCTAAGAAACCTCTGAGGCCTTCACAGAGCAGCAGGATTTACACAAATCAAATTACAAACAGGTTATTCAGGGGTATCAGAGTAAAATAGGAATATAAATTTATGCCACACTTTAATGTGTGATTATTGTGCGCTGCTTTACTTTGTGTTGGTCTATAACATACAGTTCTTGGAAAACGTATTTGCTCACTCTTTCTTCAGCTTGGGCTGTTTTTTGATTACATTCAAATCACAAAATACATTTTTATATTATTAAAACATGACATTTTCAAATAAATATTTCTTTTCTTAATGTAAAAGGCTATGCAAACTAACCCACCCCTTATTAAATCAGGAATCAATGTCAATTAACCAGCTAACCACTCTCACACCTTACTGCCAAACTGTAACATCAAGAAATCACTGAAATGGAACCTGTCTGAATACATAAAGTAGGCTAAAATATCCCACAAAGAAATTCAGGAACAGATCAGAGACATCATCCAGATGGTCACAAAAGAAACATTCATAAACATTCATGATAAAAAAAAAAAAAAAAGAAACAGACAGGGCAAACGTGGCTTTAGTGGGACAGTTCAATGAGAAAACCACCGCTGAGCAACAAGAACACAAAGGCCTTTCTCACATTTGCCCAAAAACATTTTGATGATCCCCAAGACCTTTAGGAAAATGTACTTCTTGACCAATCAGACAAAAGTGGAAATTTTTGTAAGGTGGATTGCATGAAACTAACAGCAATTCAAAAAAGTTCAAACTCATAGCATGGTGCTGGTAGGTCTTGAAGTGGTTTAGTCCAGATTCAAATCAAACTGAGGTGTTGTAGCATGACTATAAATAGGCAGTTCATGCTTGAAAATGCAAAAATATGGCTATTTAAAATCAATTATGCAAAGAATAATGGGTCAACATGTCTCCATAGCAATGTTAGAGACTCATTACAGGAGTCACTAGCACTTGATGGCAGTTGTTGCTGTTAAGGGTGGTAAATCTAATGATCAGACCGGGTTAGTGTCGACAGCGTTTCACCTCGAATAAACGTAATCATCATTTGAGAACTGTATTTTAAATTTACTCAGGTTACTGTCATTGTCTGATATTAGAATTTGTTTTATAATTGGAAAAAAAAATGACCAAAAGGGAAACATCTGTGAGGGGGGTGCTAATACTTTTTCGCAGGACTGTAAAATCCTAATAAAATACATTGAAAAGTATGATTAGCACATAAGAAAATGTGAAAAAGTTTAGGGGTATGAATACTTTTGCAAGGAACTGTAAAAATGTTAAACTAATTATGGACATTTACTTTTGGGATGTTTTTAAAAGGGATATTAGCATGTGTGGGTAGTAGTTTGTGTTGTCTCAGTACCTCTTTAAAAGGACAAGTTAGCTACTTCTTAGCTTTTTGAATACATATGCGCACATTTCAGTCTACCATAGTTGAAAAGGTCTTAACAGATGATGATACTGCAAATGTAATTTTTATGAACAAGCCATACAAAACTGTTATATTAGAATGGTGTCAGAATGATGTTCTTTATTTGCTTGTTTTAAACTCTTTAAGCTTCTGAACTGAATGCATCTTTTCTTGTAATGCCTGCTGGTAAACTTGAGTTCAACTTCTGCCTCTAGCCACCGTTATGTAATGTTGTGGAGCTGTCTCCCCTGAAATGTAAAGAAGAAAAGTTTCAAAGAACAGTCCATTCTTCCTCAGCCTTGGTGCAATAATGTTCCATGAACACACTTATCTCCTTTATGATTAGTGCCTGTTGACATCACAACTGGGTGATTTCTGCTGAGTCAGATGACAAAGAGAGGACGACGGGCTGACAGAACTAAACATGAAACCAGCACCAAAGAGAGAGAGAGTTCAGTCAAGTTTTTCCAAGGCTGGACCAACTTGGTTAAAATTTTGTTGCAATATTTTCATTAATAGTAAATTTTTGCTGATTTCCAAAGTTAGAACCATGCCAATCTATTGTCTGTGCTAGATGAAAACACCACGGCCTCCCAGTGATGGGCAACTGTTGTACTGTTAACCTTTATGGTGATTTGTTTTTCTTATATGTCATACAAATGGATTTTTTTGATAGATTGTTTTGGGGTGCATAGTTAGTTAAACTATTTATCTACTGTTGGTGCCATGGGAGGAGCAATAAATGATGGCTTAAAAAAACAATTAAAGGCAGCTATTGTGTTGTTTAGTAATAAAATTACACTAGTTAATGCCACTGGTGTCCCAAAACAGAAAGTTGGTAATTGTTATTTTATTTTTAGTTTTTAGGAGCAGTGTTTGTGATTGTGGGACTTTGAATGCAGTTGTGTGATGTAGCCACTATACAGTATTTCCAAAATAGCCAAAAATAAATTGCAACAGATTTTTAAGTACTTTGTATCATTACTTCTATCATTATTGCAAGAAATTGCTTATCCCTGGTGCCTTCCTAGAGACACGACCTTGAGGCTAGGTCAGAAAAATCTTTTCTGAAAATCAACAAATCCTATTTTTACCTTTTATAACTGAGGTCTTAGATCCATAAAAGAAAATGTCTAAATTTTCCACCTCCGTCATCCAAAAGTGATGTCATGTACTAAGGCCAAAGTACAGTTTTTCTATGGCGTATTTGTATTTATACATTACATCTTATTATGAAGAAACTTTTGTATGGTCAGGCAGTCCTACAACTCTTAATTTGACATCTTTCTTACTTTCACATAAACAATGAGTTACCATAAGGAGTTCACCGCGCATTTCATAAATCATAGTAAGCTTTGTTTTTTTTTTAAGGTTATATTTGTTAACTTTCAATTTCTCATCTACAATAAATTTGAGTATTTCTAAAGTAATTCACCTTTAGGTGCATTACTTCACCTGTTTAAGCCATGTCAAAGACTGTCCGTTTGAATCTATGAAGGTTATACAGCAAAATAAGACGATTGCGTCACATTCCTTCCACGTACTCACCTGGACGATTCTGTAGTTCAAACTCGCTTCCAGTACGTGCTGAATGCTGCCACACATGCTGTATTGGCGAGAGCTCCGTCCTGAGCAACGCTCTACATTTTGCTTCAGTTATGAGCAATATCTGACTTAATAACATCCTTTGTCCCGTCAAAGTCTTCACCTTCAAACATATCAGTGGAGAGAGGGGCGTGGTGGAGTTAATGGTTAACTCTGGAGAGTGAACGGATCACAGAGAAGAAACCGTTTACAAGTGTGTGATTTCAGCAGACTCTTTATTTTATATGAGGGAGCACAACTGATGAAGTGTTTAGTGTCAGGATGCAGCAGCGCATGAAGCGTGTGAAACTGCAGCAGACTCGGTACCTGCGAAACAAACGTCTTCCATCAGGCTTTACACCTGGCAGCTTGATTTAACCCACAAAGCCGAACAGTTTTAACATTTGAACAGTCGAATTGCTTAGTAATGTGTCTCATATTTGGCTGCAAGAAGCTGCACCTAAACAACTTTTATAGAACTATTCAAGTAACAATTGTAAATGTGCATTCAGTTTCTACATTGTGTGTAACAAAGCACACTGAAGTCATAAGACAAATTATATAAAACACTTGGTCAATATATAAGTGGTAATAATCAACAAACAGGTTGGTAATGTGAATAAAAAGAACAGCACTGAGTGAAGGTGTTGAAAGTGATGTTTCTACAATCACTGCAAACAGGAAGTTTATTTCAAGTCAGAATCAGATATGCTTCTTCTGTTGGGTGAAGAAAAAAATTCTTCAGTGAGAAAGGCAAGGCCACAAAACCTCTGTTGAAAAGGCTACTAGTGTCTATGTGTAAGGGCGTTGCAATAATGTAACCTGAAATATTAGGATTTTTATAGATCATGTGATAAAACAAACACAGAACATGATAAATACTGTAACACACATCAGGCAGCATGGCTGCTCAGATTAACGGATGACAAAACACCGTCCTCCTCCTTTTTGCAGATTCAAAAGGCTACAATAAATTACTAGGAAAACAAAGACAAAGTAAAAATGGCGCTTAGACTGTTGGATATAGTGGTTGGTGGATGCAACAAGGAGCACTATCTTTGAAGAAAGCGTTGCTCAGAGATGGATTCGGTCCAAACGGTC
Organism: Girardinichthys multiradiatus; assembly: GCF_021462225.1. NCBI lineage: Eukaryota > Metazoa > Chordata > Actinopteri > Cyprinodontiformes > Goodeidae > Girardinichthys > Girardinichthys multiradiatus. The sequence goes on along the minus strand of NC_061802.1, from coordinate 39,153,392 downwards.
CGGTCCAAATCAATACAGCAAAAACGTGAAGTGGTGAAGCAAACAGGAAAGAACAATATTCCTTTGTTCCAGACAGGCTTTTCATCTGCAGGTTCTGATCTCTGTCTCCCTCTGCTGGTGACAGGACTGAACTGAAACCTGACGCCACATGACTAAACTTTTACAGCTGGTCAGTTAATGTGTTTTATGACCATCTTTTATTTATTTTTTACAAGGCCAGTCTTTGCTCTATGGACAGGCTGTCTATCAGACATGTAAGCTGTTCCTCACCAAGTTTGATTTTGTCCTCGAGCTTACGCTGCTCGATGATGAGCGCAGACTTCATCTTCACAAAGTGTTCATAATCTGTAAGGCTGTGCTCTGGCAGGTAGTTAGCCAAGATGTCCTGAACTACACGTTCCCTACGGTCCAGGTTTTCCTTCAGCTCCTTTGCATCCTCATGTTGTCGGATCAAAAGCTTCCTCTTCTCAATCAACGTACGCTGAAGAAGAAATTCAGAAATTTGAATTTTATAGAATCCAGTAAAGAATGATTGTAACGATCCAATGCTCACCCTCTCCTCAGGTGTAGCTTCCTCCTCCAGGTTGTTGAGGGCGTTTTCCACCCTGGCCAGGCGGCCTGAGAGGGACAGCAGCAGGCTCACCACCTTGTCCAAGTCCCCGACAAACATCCTGAACTTTTCCAGCTCATTTGGCCGGCACACCTGCTGTACCTGGGCTTCCACCTCGTCTCCCAGAGCGTTGTTGTCCAGGATGTCCTCAAGAAGGCTCTCTTTAGCTTCTCGCAGCACCTGGAGCTTCTTACTGAGGCTGTCGATCAGCTCTTGCTGTGAGGGGAAACGGAGTGCCAAAAACAAAAATGAAGGAAAATCCAAAATCTTCTACATTATTGTAACAAGCAGGAATCACAAACAAGTCTTTTTACCTTCTTGTTGTTCAAACCAATGTCCAGTTCATCCTCGGAGTCTTCCTCCTCATCCTGATCCTGCATGTCCTTCATTTTGATCAGCAGCTCAGCTTTGGGAGCAGAGGTGCTGTAGTATGTTGAACTGGTCACCATGGTGAGGGCCGCTGCCATGTTTTCCTCTTTTTCCCTGAAATGCAAATCACCTGTTAGTATTGAGCTGCTCTAAAACCAGAATTAGCGATAAATACAGTGCAACCATATGTTTGGCACAGCTGATAAAGATGAGTAAAAACCCTTAAAATAGATTCATCTTCTATTGCAGAATGTAAGAAATTCATTTTTTTCAAATTACGATTTTAAATTATAATTCTTGATAAATATTAATTAATCAATAATCATAATTCTTACACTATTAAAAAGTAGTGTAAAATTATTAAGAAATTTAATGAAATTTCCTAGTTTTTTTTTTTACACATCTTTACCAGGGGTTGCAAACATATTTGGCTGCATGTGTTTCTTGCCATCACTTTAATAAAGGCGATAAATGAAAAAAACAAAACTAATAACATGTAGATGTTAACCTTTACAGCTTGCTGATGTCTTACCCAGTTCTACTCAGTTTAGCTAAAACACCACAAACATGCTTTTTCAAAACTTTGCAATCCTTGTTATAGATTATAATGGTGATAAAATGAGACATTAGAAACAATAAATGTCTGCAGGCAGGCTGGCCTCATTAGATGAGGAACGTGCTAGTTATCTGAGGAAGCAACAACAATCTCCTGGGTCTAATCTGCATAAACCAAAACATTGCTCTGCATGTACAGAGCAGCACAGAACTGGCTGATCTTTTGAGAAGAGTGACCCAGTGCTAGGTTATGATTATATACACCACCGGTAGTGAGAATCTACTGTAGGTGACTAAATGAAAGTCAGGTTGTCACAACGGTCCTGTGAAGACTGGAAAAGGCAACTAGTTTCTATGGAAGCCTGGAAGACTGCCAGTCACACTGGTCACCCAGAACGTCTTAGCAAGAAGATCCCAGGAAACCAAATCTAGCCTCCCAGGAGCCATTCATAGATGCAGCAGCCAGGTAGGCTACACGTCACATACGTCACTTTGTTTACATAAAATCTGGACCTGCGCTGAGCACAAGGAGACATTTCCACTTTGTTTACTGCCACCGGCAGTCAGGAAGGAATGAAACAGAACAAGCAGTTTTCCTGAACCGTGAACCCATTATTTTGCCTGGACTCTGGACTTGTGCACACTGACCATTCTCTTTATTCAACTCAGTTCTCAAAGGGAAATTAAATGTTGTAATTAACGTTATACATGTTTCTACAAATAGTTGCGGTAGACGTTATAAGTGACTAATCATTGATCTATTAAAAATGAACCAATCAGCTTTTCCTGGACGAGCTGTTTTTTTAGTTTTAGTTTTTTCTTATTTGACCTACTGACAAATAAGGTCGCAGCTCTGAATGAAACAAACAAAATGAAGAATTTACAAGATTATCCCCTTCTTGCATCAAAACATGTCTCAAACCTGTATCTAATTTTAAAAATGTAAAAAGATTCCACGCTGTTTTGTTCATGGGGTTTGATCTATTTTAATGAATGAGGAATTTAAAAAAATGCAGATTTTTTGGTGTTTCACCTGGAGGTCACTGATCAGAGCCTATCAGACCAAAATGGTCTGGTTCCTGACTGACTGACTGGTGCATCTCTGTCCTTTAGGTCTTGTTTGAAAGCTGTGTGATGCTCACCTCTCTTCGATGGGCCGAACGTTAGTCTGCTTCGTCTGCACCTTCCTGCGCTGGTGGGCTCCGTCTAACAGCTGCTCCCCCTGAGGGAAGATCCCCTCCATCAAGTCCATTGTGGTCATCATCTTACTCTGATCCAGAATATCAGCAAGTGATTTATCCTTCCCCATGATGTCCCTCGCCAGCTCCTCTCTCTTCTGATCCTCCTTTTCACTCAGTCCTGTGGTTTCTCGCCTGCTGCTGGGCTCCTCGCTGTTGAAGCTTGAATGATCTTCCACGGTGGTCATGTACGGCTCTCTCTGAGCAGCTTGCTGCATCTCAGTATCTGGAGTATTTTCAGGCTCCCTCTGTCGAGTAAAGGCACAGAAAACAGAGTCCTGTCCCAGAGCTGGCGGAGTGCTGAACCTGGCCACACTTTGGTCCTCAGCTTCGCTGTGAGGGAGGGGACTTTGCTGGAGAAATGGAGAGTTTTCCTTCTCCTCTATTCCTTCCGAGTGTACAATCCTAATGGGAACTTTTCTCGCTGCGGTTTTCTGGTTTTGTATCAAATGCTCCACCCTGAAACAGAAACAAATCAAACACAAAGATATGTAAAAACATTTTAATCTGGAAGAAGTCTCTTCTTTCAGCCACTGCAGCAATGCTTTGATTTCAAAGTTTGGCTGCAAGTTGGCAACTGGAATTTTTTCCATGCCCAATGTGCTGGAATATCCAGGACAAGTAGACTCCTCCCACCCTTTTGGTTTCAACTAGCTGTAGTTATAATCTTTCTGCAGAGTCTAAAATTCACAACAGATGATACTGATTTGGCTGGATTAAAAATAAAAGGATAAACAGAAAAGTCTCTTTCTTTCACCAGTTAGAAGAATTATTCCAAACTACTGACAGCCTTAATAAAAATGCAGAAAATCCAAGTTATCCAAAGTTTCCACAGCATGATGGCACTCACATGTTGCAACTACAGAAGCAGTGACCCTCACTACGCTCCTTTGTACATGCAGCATAAAGACCCGACAGCAACTCAAACTGTGACTCTTTAGTAACAAACCCCTGTCCTGATGAAGCCTAAAGGTTACCTGTTTGATTCGTCATCATGAAGATAGACTGGAGGTTTGTCGCTGAGTCTCTGTGGAGAAAACTGTGGAGAGGGAGAGCGCTGCCCCTCCATGCTGAAAAGCCCTAAGGGTCCGTAGGAGGAAGACAGGGGAGAGGAAGAAGCCTGAGGATTGGATGTTGATGGATGATGTACTGCCCCTTGTCCTTTGTCCACCAGTCCTTTGCCCTGCTCAGAATCTGTCTTTGCAGAGGAGGTGGGATTAGGTTCAAAGTTCGAAGAGCACTGGGTGAGGACGTCACTCTGGGAATTGGTGAAGGATATCTGGGAGTTGATTTCTGGATGTTCAGAGGAGGAAGGCTTCTTCCCTGGTCCAGATGGGGGCTCTGTGTGGCTGAGTTCCCCTGGCTGAATGGGACTGGAAGAAGGAGACATAGACTTGTGGTTCCTGGTGGCAGCAGAAGTAGATCTCTGTCTGCAGTCCGGATTGGCTCCTGTCATGAGTAGAGGGGGTGGTGCTGAGTAAATCTCAATCTCTGCTGGCTTTTCTCCCACTTTGCAGTCACCTGAACTGTTGTCAGAGAACCTGAGGAATACAACAGAAAGCTTTTAATTACACAGGCTGGAAGCACAGACTATCATCTGCACCTTATTCAAATAATACACTGTGGAGTAGATCTTGTAGCAGCCACTGTGATTATGCCACCATGAGAAGACACACGTCTCTCTATGCTCAGCAACAGCGCAGCTGGCAGCTTGGAGAGGAATGTTTCAGTTCCCACAAAGTCTGCACAGAGGGATACATATTCCTCCAGAGCAGATCACTTTTTCCTGCCTCAATCACACTCACTTTTAACTCTTTAGAGGAAAAGTTACTCACCATAGGTTAATGGCATTGGAAGTGGATTCAGGCCTGCTGGCGAATTGTAAACAGACTTAAACCTTTAAGTGTTTAATAGCTCAGCACAATTTAACCACCCAGCACAGTTAAAAGCAGTCATTAACTCATCCATCCAGCCTGCTTTATGTGCATAAAAGAAAACCAAACAGACTAATATCATGCTTTCATACAAACAGATTACATTTCCACGCTTCTTCTGATACAAATTCTGCTCTGAGCCATTAACTCATAAATCACACAGCTTTGATTAAAGGCTCAATTGATTCTGCAGTCACAAGATCAAATATGGTGACTTGGAAGCAGACTGACGCCATAACTCAAAGTTCCCGATTCAAAGCCTTACAAGTTCCAACAGGTCGCCCAGAAAGAGGTTTGTTGGTAGAGTGTAGACCGAATGTGGGAACGTTTTATTGTGGAAGTATTGTGGAAACCAGTACCCAACCAACACTAAAAGCAGTCAGAGGCATAACAAGGAAGGTTTCCACAACAGGAACTTTTTTTTTAGGAACCAGGGTAGTTTTTTGGGCAATCATTCAGTGCTTTTGGTTCAACCTTGCATCTACCAGGGTAAAATTCATCCTAGAAAAAGATCCTGGTATAGAGGCAGTATGTTTTGATTTACCCAACTTGTGTTTTCTCACTATTATGTTATGATCACCTCAGATTTAACTACTCTACAGTTCATATTTTCTATTAACTTTGACTGTGATAGGTTTAAAATCACGGACCTCTGCTTTCAGCTGCTGGTGGAAACAGAAAGATTTAATTACAGTGAAAGTCAGATTTTTTTTAAAATCAAAATACTTTTTTAAGCTTTTCTCCTTTAACAACAAAAATGCACAAACGCAAAATCCAATTCCGCCCACCCAAGACGAGAGATCTACATTATCTATAAAAAGAAAAAAAAGAAGAGGAAAAAACGAGAAAAATTGCTAAAAAAAAAACCAAACAAACAAACCAACCAACAAAAGAGAGTTAAAGTAATATTTTTGTGTTTAAACTAATATTCAGAAGCAAGAAAAACAGCCACATCCCCCCTGGTTCGTCAACAGATTCTTTAGGTAAAACAAAATGAGACATGCTGGTTATACTGTGACATCTGTGTAGGATAAATACTCTTGTGGAACATGTCCAGATTAATTTATTAAATATCTATTAATGTTGCATCTGTCCTCTGAGTTCGGCCTTGTTAAAGTATAGACTTCAATCCGACTGAGATGCTGTGGCATATCCCACAACCTGGGTTTGGGTATGTTTTTAATCGGAATGGCAGTAAATTGAGCATTACAGCAAGCTTAAATAAGTCAAATATCCTTACGCACATATTAGATATATTAACCATCTCACCTTACAGTGACAGTTTAATTTCCATCCAGCAGAGAATTAAGGGAGCATCCTGCCTGCCTGTCAGCTCTCTATGACTGAAACCGCCTGCTGGTGTCACTTTCCACCTGTATCAATACAGGGTGGAGCAAGAACATGACCTCGGCTACCAGACCTTATCATAACAATAACATCCTCTGTCTGCACTGTCGTAACACAAATGTGAGTGTTGTATGGTGTGGCTCCAACAATGAAGTTGCTCAATATCAGTTACTTTACACTCCTTTAGTTTCAGAAAATTCTTGAAAAACTGGCTGCTAACGTCACACACCATGATACTAAGCTGAAGAATTAGTCTTTGTAATCACAGAAGGCCTTTTAACCATAAAGGGTATTAAGTACTTCAATGAAAATTAAAATAAACCAAAGTTATGAGCCAATTGTTTTACTCTGTAGCCTTTTGACTAAAATGGCTTTTAATTGTGTAACTTTAATTAGACTCTGCCTGCTACACTCCCCTCCTCAAACCCTGCATGTTTATATCTCCTAAAAAACTGTAGGTTTTATAGCAAAATCAGCTTAACCCTGAAGGTGCTCTAGTTATGGCAAGAACTACTCTAAATTATAGGCATGCAATGTGTTTGGGAGATTTGAACAGTGGATATTTAGTTACAACAACGATAAGCCTGATTGGTCCAACAATGGGTATGCTTGACTTCAACCTCCAATGATGAAATCAAGGAAAAATATCCAATAAATAAGATGCATGTTTCACAGCAGCCGTCCTCAGATTAACATTTTACAGTTTTAGAAGCAAAATATTCAGATACTAAGTACTACGTTTTTTAGGTTTAGTTGTATGTATACTAGGTATGGGCAATGTAGACTAAAAGGTTTATTATAATATTTCTTGGTTTTATTGTGAAAACGATAAAAGTGGCGACATTAGCAACACTGTACTGCAGTGACTGCACACAGCTGTAGTCAACGACCCACGGTCACTGTACTGCTCTTAAAAAGAAAAAACTAAAATCAACAAACAACAACAGGCTACTTCACCACTCCAGTGACATTAAGTAGTGAACATTTTCCACTAAACAGCACATAACTGTGTTTAATCATATTTTTAAAGATTTTGATATGAATCTCTGTTCCCATGGAATCAACAGTGGGAATATAGTCAAAGTAACAATCCCCACACTTCTTTTAGTTTTTGGGGTTTACAACTACCATCATGTAGAGTTTATTGCTGTGAAGATAAATTCAATAATAACTGTAAAAGATATGACAATTGTCCATTCCTGATGTATTCTAGGGCTGAAACTATTAATTTGATTAACTGTTATTAGTCGACTATTGAAATAAGTGTCAACTAATTTAGTAATCGAATCGAATTGTTAACTGGAGCAAACCAACTCTGTAACATGCATTTTGCTGAAAGAACAACCCCCTCAGAGCAGTAATTAAGCTAAACTGTAAAATAAATATATATGTTTAGCATTTTAGATGAAAAACCTTCTTTGTAAATATGCTCCATCCGGACGTTCTCCAGTGGCATAGTTTTAGCTTCATCTAAGCGTTGTTCATGTTCTTACTAATGTTTTGTACAACTGCACCTTGCAATATGCCACAAAATGCATTGCAACTTTCTTCTATTTTTTATTTAAGGACTTAATTATAAAAATTCCATGTTAAATTTTAAAAAGTACTGTATTGTTACCTAATGATGGCATGGGCAAATTCTTTTTACTCGGGCTCACGATTTACATTTGTTGAGATACGTTAGACTGAACCCATGCAGAGCCCCAAACAGCGATGCGTTGTAAGGAACTAAATCACTAACACAGACAACACAATTAGAGCTTACTGGTAAAAATGTCATGCCTTTAGGCTGCCTCTGTGAACTTGGGCCCTCTATTAAATTCCCACAGAGTGCTGAAGAAACACTTCCTCACTGTCACAGACATATTCAGATGCCTCGCCCACACCGAGCCTCTAGTAAACGACACAAAGTTCAGATAGAGAGACGGCTTATGTTGTCACAGCTGCGCAGAGGCACTGCCACCATTACGCCTTTGCACATGATAAACACCCCAGTGTTCCTGTACAGCCTTACTGCCCTCTTTCATTGATACAGGAAAAGAGCAACAACAGTGAGATAAAGCAAGATACAGATCACACAATGCGTACTGATACTATGATAAAGGTGACACAACAAGTAGATGGAAAAAAACCCAAAACTCAGAGTATTTAACCAGTGTTCAACTTTTCCCCTGGGACTCTAAACATTATAAAGAGACATTCCCATGTGTGCAAACAAAGGTAAAAAAAAAAGCAGACGTATATTTTGGCAGATGTATAGTGAAGCTCACACAAGATTTACTCACCTTGTGTCTGCGATGAGGGTTTCAGCAGGGTCACTCTTCGTCTGGGAATATTCTGTGTTAGGCTTTGCTCCAGGAACTGGAATCTTCTGTAAATGAGGTTGAACAAACACAGATGGACTTATGCAAAGACATTCAAACATCCCAAAGACCCAAATGAATGTCTTGAAACAAAGTCATGTTAAAGTATCTCAATTTCCCAAAGCTGAACAAAATTAATTCAACAGGTTGATGCCTAGAAGGCAATCTACTAGGATGAGGGTGTGTCTTTACAAACAGATATAGATTAATATTTAACTTGGCCTGTTTCCTTTGTTGCTTTCTATTCAGTCACTAATCAGAAAAAGATCCACTGTAAGGGCTTGATGAATTTGTAACACTTTAATCAAAAATGATTACAACCAGGTTGTAGGTTACAGAGGCAGAAACGCCCAATTCAGTATGGACGCCATTACTGAGAAGACTTATCAGTTTCAGTGAGGTGGAATTAAACGTCAGAGGACTTACAGAAAGTTAAACGATATTTAAAAGGAAACTATTTGCTATGATTTGTTGAGACATCTCTATGTTTCATTTAGACTATGAGAGAGAGCAAGACTTTCAGTAGATAACAGAAAGGCTAAATGGAGTTCAGCTAAGATGCTCTGTTTTATACTTTTAAACTTTGAACCTCTGTCTTATGGTGAACAGGCTGGGTTTCTGCTCTCTTTCACCCTACAGACATGAAAACTGGCTCAGTGCGTAGCTGTTTAGCTGCGTTTCCGCCCTAGATGAAGCCACTAAAGATGCTGCTACTGCCATTAACTCTTTACTTTCTCTCAGACATAGAAAGCACTCCTGGATCAGTGTTTTTGTATTTGTTTGTGTGTATGCTCCATTTTCTCAAACTTGCACCGCATTTAACTGCACTATATAACTAAACTGAACTTAATTTGGAAATGTTGGGAGTGTTTCAGAATTCTCTGGGTTCAGGCAATGGTCTATGACAACAGTTGGTAAAAATCCCTAAAATTAGATAGTAAGCCAGTTTAAAAATGACCGCTCTTCATGCAGTCATGTTCGTATAGCCTTTTACATTACAGCTCCTAAAGAGAAACCATAACTGTCTGAAACAGTTATTGGCAGGTCAGAGGAGAAGGTTCATTAACATACTCAGGAAACACCTGAAACAACAGACATTGTAACTTTGTGTCTTACCTGTTCATACATGTCTGCTGAGGGCGATGATCTGGATCTCCCATGGAAACACGTCCTCTGGGTTCTGTCCTCTGATGCTGGATCTAGGATGTTATCGGCTGAACGATACCGTCCAGAGGCTTTTTTCTCTGGATGTTTGCTCTGTATTTTCCAACTTGCTTCATATTCTGCGAATGTACCGAGTCGTTGCTTATCTTGAGAGGATGGTGTAGAATAAGAAACCTTAGTGCTCTTGATTCCCTCCTTTGTGTCCTCAGTCCCACAGTTAGAAGCCGGATCTTTGCCTTGGTACTTTAAATGGCTTTTAGGGGGCATGTAATCAGGGAATCCTGGCTTCATAGTTTCATTTAAGAGTTGCTGCTCTAGTGAAGAGTTAGCATTTTCAGTAGGAGGTGGACCTTCATTAACTCCAACTTCATAGATTTTATCTGGTTCAGAATAAGACCGGATCTTCTTTTCTGTAGGGAAACGCTTACGGTAACCAATACGAGTAACGTGACCAGTGGAATAATTTGTTCCCGACTCTATGACTGTTGCCAGAGGGTTGCCATCTTTGCGGGCCTGTGCTGAGGACTGGTAGTTGGGCTGAGCCTCAGCTGCAGAGTGCTCCAGCAAGACAGGTTCCAGATCTCTCCTCCTGAAAGAGGTAGCCTTGAGCACCTTTGCTTGTGCTTCCTTTAAATGATCTTTGTAGAAGTTAGAGAAGGACCCATCTGCAGAGGTTGGGGTGGAATTTTTAGTGGATTTCCATGAATCTTGATCTTCTGCTTCACACTCAGCCCCAGGGAGAGCAGCTGCACTCTTACTTTTCTGCAGCTTTGCTCTTCTCATCTGGATTTCATTTCTCAGCGTAGTGGCAAACCGCTCACTGCACTTTACCTGCTTGCTTTCGAGGGACTCCTCAGAGTTTGGGCCACTGGGTTTCTCCTCTTGACCTTCAACATTCATGGATAGGGAGTGAAGCATTGGGGTTGTCTGAGGGCAGATCTTGTTGCTCATCTGGCTTTGAAGCCTAATGTCTTTTTGAGAGTCTTTGAGCTGAGCAGGCAGAGACCTCCTCTGCTCAGACTGCTTTTTAGGAGGGTCACATGTGTATAAAGGATTTGCCATTTGTGCGCTGTGTCCTCTCTGGCTTTCCCCATCATCAGAGAAGTGTTTAAGAACAGATGTTTCAGGAACAGTGGTCACTGGGTGCTTGCTGTAAGCATTGCTGTCTTTGTTGTGAGAGGAGTTTTGATGTAGTTGAGGCAGATGATACTTGACTTTGGTGGCTGTCTGCTCAGGTCCAGTTTGTGATGGATCTACACCAGTACCGGCCCTCCGTTCATTTGGTATATCTGACCAAGATGAGGTGATGGCCTTATTGGATGTAGTGACACAGTAATATCGGTTCGGTCCGGTGGTCTCTGTGGTTTGGTTAGTAGTTGTAGAAGACAGAGAGGTGCTTAAGCTTCGTCTGTGGTTCTGGCTCGAGTGCTGACTAGCACTATTAGTAGAAGGTTCCTGCGAGCTGCAGTGGTACCCACCAAGATTTTGTGGCTTTGGTACAGATATGGACCAGTTCTGAGGATGGAAAGTGCTTTTGTCATTATGTTGTCTTGGGTGGAAGATCTGGCTAACATGGGGAACTTGTTGTTGCCCAACATCACTGTTGTAGAAAGAATACTGCTTGTTAGAGCTGAACTGGGTGTGACTGCATTTATCAGATGCAAAATAAATATTTTCACTGTCGTTCTTTGGAGAAATGTTGTGGCTGCGGCGAATTTCAAAAGACCCCTTACGGGCCAGAGAGGAATCAGATTCTTCAGAGTGAGTTTTAACCATCCCTTTCTCATGTGCCTTGGTTGCAGCAAAGCTATCACTGCGTGCAGGTGGAAGCGGAGGGGGAGGAGAAACACTCTTCTTTTTCTCAGGGACATTCCACACAGGTCCGAAGCTGGTTCTGCTTGAAGTGGAGTGCCGTGACCCTGGTGAATCCTCAGCCTGTAGACCACTGTGGCCAAAGTTAACTCCTGGCATCTGAAAATATGTGACTCTTTCATCCTGTCTGCCCCCATCAGCAGCCAGGTTCTGGCTGTTTCTGCCATTGCTGTGTTTTGGTCCTGCATCCCACTGACCGACCTTATAGGCCACGTTCTCTGACGAGGCAGCATTGCTTCTTGAGAGTGAATAGTCTGGCGTGCTCGAGGTTGTAGAGAGGGAGCTGTAAGCGGAGTCTCGTTTTCCTCCTCCCAGGTGCTCCATACTGTTGTTCGACTTAGCAGGTGACATCCGACCAGCAGGATATGAGTGTGGGACATGTTCTAGACTATCCATGCTGCCAAGAGAGCTGAACTGGTCAGAGACTCTGCGCAAATTTGTCTGCTCCCAGCCAGAGGATAAATCTGTAGCAGATGAGCTACAGCAGCAAGAAAATAAAGTAAGAAAATATGAGTACAGAGGCTTTTCTATAATAGGAGGTGGCACATCAATACCAAAACTATCAATATATGACTGAATTATGGAATCCAGTCTATTTCAAGCTTATTGTAGTTTTTTTTAGTAAGATCAAGACATGAGCCGGTTATTGGCATCAAGGTAAACCAAGGTTTGACAAACCATAGTTTTAAACCCACAAATATTTACCTTCATACTGTTTTATAGCTTTAAAATCCTGTTAATGTCTCCTTTCCAGAGAATGTGCCGGAGTAACGGACGTTACGCTGTAATTGTAGTTCTGTGAATTTCTGGATGACTGCCTGTCACACTGGTCACTCGGAACCTCTCCCCTGTGAGAAGATCCCAGAGACCGAACGTAGCCTTCCACCTGCTACTTATAGACGCACGCCCAGGTGGGCTACGTGTCACGTGCGTGACTTTGTTTACATTTAATCTCGACCTGCGAGGAGCACGAGGAGACATATCCACTTTGTTTACTCCCACTGACAGTCAGGAAGGAATGAAACAGAACCAGAGTTATCTCCGTCTGCAGCATTAATTAATGCAGTTCTTTCCCGCTGTCCGGTTCCTGCAAACTGCTGGTAGAGCTGGTAGAAAGACCGCAACTACACTTTTCCCTTGTTTATAAAAAGGTTATTTAAAGACAATTTTAGCTGTTTGGAAATATTTTTGGTTGTGATAAACACAGCAAGTCATGATGTGGAAACTAAAGGGACACCACCGCCTTATTAGATCATGTGTTTGTTAAGCTAAGCTGAGCTGAGCTAATATCAGCCATTAAAAAGAGTATAATGATATAAGCATTTAAAAAAACTTCATTCCTTTATTCCTAAATCAAAATAATAAATGTTCCAGATAACATTATTATACCTGTAACAATCAACTGGTTAGAATATTTCAGCAACAGTAGGAATAATTGTTGATTTCTGTTTCACACAAAAACTGTTGCCAGAATCTCATACTGGTCCATGCCAAGTTAGAGTAACTCAAAAAGTCCTATAGACATCAGAATACACCAACATGAATAATACCAACTCAAAACAAGTTTGAGGAAAGATTTGTTTATGTAAAACAATGCAATAAAATGAGAATAAATTAACTTAAAGTTCTGACGACTAAACCATTCAACTGTCTAGTGTAAACATGAAACCTCAGACTCAGCAGCAAAACATTTAAAATCTCCGTTACCTTGCATCATATCTGGGGTGCCACACTGCGGTGGGCGGAGACTGTCTTCTGCCAGTTTCTGATTGGCTTTCATTGAACTTGGTGGAGTGCCAGGAGTGAGGCCTGCTTATGGGCTCATTCCGTCTGCAGAGAGGACAAAAACACAGACTGGATTACAAACCTGGAAAAAGTTTGACTCAGTACATGTTGACTTTATCAAGAAGCTTAAAAGAAAAGAACAGGGTTCAAAAACTAGAGACTGGTTGTTTTCTATTGATAACTTTCAGTTTGCCTTTATTTAGGAAGAGCTCCTATTTGAACAAATAAGTATGTATTAAAAATAAATTTGCTTTAAAATTTCACAAGATTTGTGTTGGTATCTTAAAACCTCGGTATACTCCTACAGGTCCTGGGCAAATCTGGAGGCCTGTGGAGATCTGAAAATGGATATTCCATAAAGACAGAGCCTAGAGTTGAGGTTTCAAGTAACGTTTAAAAACCTGCAAACAAAACAAATTACTCTAGGAGTCAGTGATGTATAATATTTTTGAATCACTCCATCAGTCACAGTGGGAAAACATGGGTGAATTTTGAGATTTGTTTTAGCGATCAGAACTTTTGTGCAGATGACAGTAACCCATAAAACACATACCCTTCAAAGCCGTTCTTTCTGAGGTAGCATGTCACAGGGCAAACACAAGAAAACAAAATAAATATTTACATTTCCTCAAAAAAACTGTCAAAAAGTATTCTATGTCTAACTGGATGAAAAGACGACGCATGCTGCACAAATGGAACGAGCTTTATCTAATGATATGAATCAAAGGAAAATGTGCAAAAGCCAGCAGGTGATGATCTGCCAAAGAAAGAGAAAAGAATGACTAAAAATCACTAAGCAAATGATTTCTATGGTAATGTTCACAAGGCAGGCATGATGAAGGGGAGGTGGACAGGAAATATGAGCTACTTCTTTACAGTAAGGTCACAGAATCATACCTCATGGAACTTCGCAAAATCTTCGTAAGAAAGCTTCTTGCCACATGCACGTCATTCTCTGAAGGCATTTTCTGAGCTACAATATCCACCATTTTCAAATTCCTGGGCAGCGGGGGCAGGAAGACACAAAGAGCTCACCAGCAGGACAAGACAAACACCACTTTACATTTTAAAATATTCATACACTTGTTAACAGTAACCCGGTTGGCCACACAATTTCAATTTTAAAATGCTATACTTTTCCAGACTCAAATGTTTAGATTTTCAAGTCAGTTTTAGGCCATTTTTCCTGTTGTTGCCTTAATTACATATATCTTCCAAAAACAAGAGCTTTGAAAAATAGGGAAATTCTTGAAAAAATAAGTAACTCAGAGCACATCTATAAAAGAAAAACAAAACAAACAATTTAGAACAGAAAAGGTCCTAATCACTGAGAGAAGGCTTCTTCAATGAAACACTGTGTTCATTTTGTAAAATCCTGTTCCCATTTAAAACTCTGCAGGTCAGAGTTCATGTTCGACATGGTAAAGTCATTGTTAAGAACTGCAGACCTGTCACTGCTTTGCTTGTTGATAACTATTGACCTCTATGTAAAGAGAACCAGAATCAGCTTTATTGCCACGTTTTTACAAACAAACAAGAAATTTGACTCCAGTACACTATATATATACAGGTCCTTCTCAAAATATTAGCATATTGTGATAAAGTTCATTATTTTCCATAATGTCATGATGAAAATTTAACATTCATATATTTTAGATTCATTGCACACTAACTGAAATATTTCAGGTCTTTTATTGTCTTAATACGGATGATTTTGGCATACAGCTCATGAAAACCCAAAATTCCTATCTCACAAAATTAGCATATCATTAAAAGGGTCTCTAAACGAGCTATGAACCTAATCATCTGAATCAACGAGTTAACTCTAAACACCTGCAAAAGATTCCTGAGGCCTTTAAAACTCCCAGCCTGGTTCATCACTCAAAACCCCAATCATGGGTAAGACTGCCGACCTGACTGCTGTCCAGAAGGCCACTATTGACACCCTCAAGCAAGAGGGTAAGACACAGAAAGACATTTCTGAACGAATAGGCTGTTCCCAGAGTGCTGTATCAAGGCACCTCAGTGGGAAGTCTGTGGGAAGGAAAAAGTGTGGCAGAAAACGCTGCACAACGAGAAGAGGTCACCGGACCCTGAGGAAGATTGTGGAGAAGGGCCGATTCCAGACCTTGGGGGACCTGCGGAAGCAGTGGACTGAGTCTGGAGTAGAAACATCCAGAGCCACCGTGCACAGGCGTGTGCAGGAAATGGGCTACAGGTGCCGCATTCCCCAGGTCAAGCCACTTTTGAACCAGAAACAGCGGCAGAAGCGCCTGACCTGGGCTACAGAGAAGCAGCACTGGACTGTTGCTCAGTGGTCCAAAGTACTTTTTTCGGATGAAAGCAAATTCTGCATGTCATTCGGAAATCAAGGTGCCAGAGTCTGGAGGAAGACTGGGGAGAAGGAAATGCCAAAATGCCAGAAGTCCAGTGTCAAGTACCCACAGTCAGTGATGGTCTGGGGTGCCGTGTCAGCTGCTGGTGTTGGTCCACTGTGTTTTATCAAGGGCAGGGTCAATGCAGCTAGCTATCAGGAGATTTTGGAGCACTTCATGCTTCCATCTGCTGAAAAGCTTTATGGAGATGAAGATTTCATTTTTCAGCACGACCTGGCACCTGCTCACAGTGCCAAAACCACTGGTAAATGGTTTACTGACCATGGTATCACTGTGCTCAATTGGCCTGCCAACTCTCCTGACCTGAACCCCATAGAGAATCTGTGGGATATTGTGAAGAGAACGTTGAGAGACTCAAGACCCAACACTCTGGATGAGCTAAAGGCCGCTATCGAAGCATCCTGGGCCTCCATAAGACCTCAGCAGTGCCACAGGCTGATTGCCTCCATGCCACGCCGCTTTGAAGCAGTCATTTCTGCCAAAGGATTCCCGACCAAGTATTGAGTCCATAACTGTACATGATTATTTGAAGGTTGACGTTTTTTGTATTAAAAACACTTTTCTTTTATTGGTCGGATGAAATATGCTAATTTTGTGAGATAGGAATTTTGGGTTTTCATGAGCTGTATGCCAAAATCATCCGTATTAAGACAATAAAAGACCTGAAATATTTCAGTTAGTGTGCAATGAATCTAAAATATATGAATGTTAAATTTTCATCATGACATTATGGAAAATAATGAACTTTATCACAATATGCTAATATTTTGAGAAGGACCAGTATATATATATATATATATATATATATATATATATATATATAAATAAATAAATAATAGGACAGCAGTTTAAAGGTTCATGAATCTCTTACGATTACAGACATTGACTTCAAAACCATCTCCGTTCAGACTAGCTGAGAACAATGAATCTATTTTGTTTTCTACTTTCCAATTTATTTCATAGTAAGGATGCCAAGATAGTTATTATCTACATGTAAGATAATGGCTGCTCATAACCACTAAACAGAATCCCAAAAAAAAAAACAACAAAACACTGAAGTATCCCTTTAAAATCTTGACCATCAGAGGGTGTTGAAGACATTATGACTGCAGACGCTTCAGAGTTGACTTTATTCATATGTACTAGTTTCCTATTGTAAACAGGACTTTGAAACCTTGTTTTTTTTTTACTTATCTCAACATTATTTTAATTAAAACTGGAAAAAGAATAACTATATTATTAGTTATTCAGCTTTATGTATTCCAGATAAATGCTTCAAATAGTTTTGATCAAACACTCTAAATGTTTTACAATAACTTTTGTCTTAACACATTTCAAAAACTTTGCATCTTTTACATATAGGCAATGTGAACTGCACCCTGCTTCCTTGAACTGCTTTATATTTGTTTTTATTTAAAATTTTTGAGAAAATGGAGCAGAGAAAATAGTATAGAAAGTCAAAGATTTCCCATACTTATCCAGATCTGGAAAACAGTAGGACCAAATGTCATATTTTTCAATACTGCACAGGAAATATGAATGAACTTCTGCAGAAAGATGTTTGCAACAGAACAAAACCAGGCTAAATAAATCTCCAACTTAATTATAAAATATTTTAATTTAAAAAGGACAATATAGTAATAATTATGAATAATAAAGCACTCAAACTCTATCTTATAACTCCCCCTTCTGGTAAAAATACTCACTGACTAAATACCATATATAGTCAATGGAACTGGAGCGTATGAGAAAGTCCAGGTAAGATGTACAGTATAGTTTAAAAGGAAAATGGCAGCAACCATCTCTTATGAGAAATCAGTAAAGCAGTGGTGAGCTATAATCAAACTCTGCCATATGGTCCATGGGGGACACCGGCCCAGCATGAGCCAGGGGGGCTTAACAGAGTAGAGAATCTCCTTCAAAATCAGATCAGCCACTTCACCGCTTTATTCAAGCTGTTGTCTGGATTCCAGACATCTTTTCTGCCCCCACTCAAGTTCAAAACTGATACAGTTTGGCTGCCACAGAGGAGGTGACTATTTGTAGTTGGCAGGTGATTAGCCACTAACCAAAGAAACAAATAGCTGCTTTTAAAATCATTTGAATTCCTTTGTTTTTCATATACGGCAGGATTATTGGCCAACGGGCTCTGATTTCTATAGGCGAGTTAGTAGTGGTATATTCAGCAAATCAATCTGTTGAATCTATATCAAAACATTATAATACAATGGTATAAAAGTAAAGATTTTCTGGCCTAGACATTCACTGGAAATTTGTACAAAATGTCATAAGGTGACACAGGTCCTGTAATCAGCTTTAACTTAGAACATGACTCCTGCTTTTGGATAAAATTAATACATTTTTGACACACTATGATCTGTTTTCAGACCGACAGATTTGGTAAAGCCTCTATAAAGTGGGACAATTCCACAAAATGAATTGAGGATTAGAGTTAAGACCTATTTAGACGACAAAGACAATCCAACATGGAACCCATGTCTTCCTTGTGCCTTCCATCAGCCGGTTTCTGGGGCGCTCGTAGCTAACCACACATGGCGCATGCTATTGGTATGCAAATCAACCTGATTTTATTAGGCCTATCGTCAGGGCTACAGCTGGGCAGGCACAGATATGTCAGGAAAGTGAATCAGATGGCTGCAATGGGGGCAGGGGAAGAGATTGCTTTCTGAGTGACCAGTTTGAAGTCCAACTTCACACCAAGCATACGCATGAATGACCAGTCAAGATTCAAAAAGATACAATTCTCACAAAACACTTAAACAATGTCAAGTAACTCTGATCACTCGTTGTTTCACGTACAATACTTTACAGATTAAGTTGCTTTTTTCTCTTTTAAAATGCAAATTCCTACTGATCATGGCTTAACCTACATGACTGATGACCTCATACTGAGAGGTAAAACAAAGGACTTTTACAACAATAACAAAGTATTAGGGTCAAAAACTAAAGGAGGCCCCATCATCCACAATTATTCACTGATGCACAAAAAGTGAAAAATCTAAGAGTGGCAGCCTTAAAAAAACAAAACAGATTTCAACTATTTAATGATCAAATGTAACAAAAATAAAAAAAACTGAAGCCAGACTCACCAAACACGTGGATGAAGGAATACAGAAATAACAAAAACAAATGTAAATCCTAAAAGCAGCTCACTAATATCAGGGTTGAATTTACTTTGGGTTGTAAAGTGCGACCAGCTGTATCCATGTGCTGGTCAGGCTTACTAGTCCCAATACTTCAAAGGCAGACTAAGATAAAAAGGACAAACAGCCTCTAAGTTCTGAGCACCAGCATTACCTACAAACACACTTCATCTGTCAACGTCAACATACAGTTCAACACGAAATGGCCAACACTAAAACTAAAACCAGGTTTTCCTGGCAGAAGTAGTTACATTTAGGGCAGGTTTTCTTCAGGATTACTGGGGTTTTTCCCTTGAGAGGGGGTAGAAAAGTGTACCAAAGGGGAGGAGGGCCTTTGTCATAGCCAGTCCCCTTTGAGTATTCCCCCTTCCTTGCGTCATCTCATTGGCTCTAAGGGGCTAATATGCTAATAATGAGATGAAATGCCGGATTCTTGTCTTGCCATCACCCCTGTTGTGAGGTACACATGCATTTCAACAATTACTATGGCAACAGCTTTATCTATAGTGTGTGAGAGTGCTCGGTTTCCTGAAAGAGGAGCTACTGATCGCCAGCAGTGTTACCACTACATGGTAAACACAGAGCAATATCAGAAACTATGGACTGGTCATTTCAGATACTATTGCATTACACTTTTTAGTATAACGACATAGTTTCAAATTACAAACCAATCATGGTGCTGTAACCGATATCAAAGGTTAAAGGTTTTAAACCGTTATGGTTTGAAAACTGATAAAACTTTCTGTCATATCATTCCTGCTGTTTATAATCCTGAAAATGAGACACCTGAGAGAGCGACTGGAGTTTTCTCTGCCTGTTTAGAGCACAGAATAATGTAGCACAACCCCTCTCCCACCTGTTGCTGTATTTTCTGATCCGCAGGATGAAAGGAGGCTACTACATATTGTTGGTCATTAAAAACAAAGACAGGTTGTGAAAAAAAAAAGAAATGGCACCACTCACGCTTATCAAGATAATACCATTTAAACTACAGTTGGTAAGCTATAAGCAACTGATTGCAGACTGGCTACCCTAGCAGATAGTCTGACGAATTAATCAGCTATTATCAGTTTGCAAGACTTGTGTTACTCTACGGACAGCAGAAAGGATAAAATAAGGGCTGTTCAGAATCTAGTTTTTCCTTAAGTCTTAATTCAAAATCAATTGACAGTAAAAAGGATTATGGACAACTAACTATAATAATAAATACCCCCTCCATTTTCTATACCTTCTTAATTCATGTTACATTATTTTTAGTAGCAGCAAGAATACTTGTTGCTTTTCAGTCTCAAAGAAAAGCACTTAAATCATAAACATACAGTTTTGTTTCAATTTTTGTGAAAATTAGACTGGCACAATAACAAGAAAACATGGGCCTGCAATGCTACTGGTGAATACTGCGATGACGAAATCTGTTACCAATAACCCCAAATATACAGTATATTTTTTTTCTGTTCCAGCTCACCTGTCTTTGTGAGCTTCAACATCCCAGCTACTGAAAGCATGCTACAAGTGGGGGCAATGAGGCCAGTAAAAGCCCATTCAACAGGCCAATATATGATTAGAAGGCAAAATTTGCATCCATACTTGAAACATAATGCTACAACAAATACTGCGTTCAAACAGTACCTTGTTATTGCAATTTTGTAAACACTAATACGCCAATGGAAACTACGATTCGATAGATTTCGCAGCTCTAAGCACAAACTTTGTTAATTATACGATTCAGTAAATAAATGCCTTTAGAGTCCTAAATGTTTTTGTTCTCTTTGACAATAAGAGAAGTTTAAACAAAACAGCAGCTTACCTTAGAAAACAACAACCTTTCCATGTTTTATTTTTTTTTGCCATTTGAAAAGGGAAAAACATTCCAGTACTCCTCACTGTTGTTTTTTTATTCATAAGAAATTGTTCTGGCACACAGACCTGAAATCTTGTGACAATGTGACGTAAAATCTAACTTCAAATATCTCCTGAAGAGTTATAGAAAGTCAGAGCCTAATGTTTTACACATTTTCACTCCGAAACCAACCTAGCAGTTTCAGCTGAGATAAGGAATGTTTCAGAAAAATGACAAGACAAGTAATTATCAGCCAGGTTGAAAAGCACGGCGATGTCAGAGAAAAATGCCGCAACATGTACAGTAATGGAAAGCCGAAAAATGCTGAGGCTGAAATTGCACAACCTGCACTTTGCAGGTGAGCTGCTGGATCCCATTTGCTCCCTAAGGAGGCTCACAAAGGCCTTTCTTCAACTAACCCTACAATCAAACCATTCATGTTTCGGGTGAGAGAGGTGAACCGTGAGCACCATGCAATAACCGGCACATTCCTGGGCTGAGTGGCATACCAGCTGCCAAGTCACGAGCTGTCTGTGCTGACCCATGGTCCACAAGCACCTGGAAACCTTCAGATTGAGAACAAGGCTTTAAACTGTATCATGATAAGGATTCCACAACATACGTCTTAAGTGCTGTCTTAAATTGTACTGGGACAACTTGCACACTCAAAGTAAAATAAAATATATTTAATAAGTGTGAGCAATCCTCACAAAACTGTCAAAATAGTAAAAAGGTGTGAAATATTTATGGGATGTCAGCCAGGACTTGGCTCTGATTCTGGCTCCTGGAGGGTTATTTCCCACATTAAGACTTTTCATAGGAGTTACCTGATGACAGAATATTCCTAATGTTAGACTTCAAACGTGAGTCAAATCATGAACAGAGATGGCAATGTAAGTTAAAGACAACTTTGCACCAACCCAGACCATGGCCTATATAATTACCCTCTACAGCTAGTCCTATCATTACCGTTTCTAAAATAGCATTTTACACATTCTAAAAACATTATATTCAACATACTTGTATGTGCCTTTGGCAGATTTTTGTCTTTTTAATGCTCATTATTTTTCTATTTTTAGTATGTATTACCTGTGTTTTGTTTGAGGTTTTGAGAGAAAGGCAATTTCAGTTCTCTGCATGTATGTACGTGTGGCTGAACGTTTTGACCTTTTTTGAATTTGAGTGTATCCAGCATACTATAGACACACCTCATAAAATGTTACCCAGGAACTAGCATTTCAACATGATATATATATAAATGTTACAATAGATGTTAGAGGCACACTAATAAATCGGCCAGAGTTGGACCATTTTGACCTTTATTACCACTGCCAGCTCACCCTTACAACAACTCTTCCAGGTCAAAGCTGTAACAGAGGGTACAAGTGTTAAATTAGTTAACTTCATTATTGGGGAGGTGCTTTAAAGACAGGCAGAAGAAGCAGACAGAGAGACAACCCTCTCACACAGTTGTGTGGTGTTGCCTCTGCTACAAACTTAAATAATGAATGTCTGCTAAAAACAGGAGGGCAAGAAAATGTTCTGAATTGTGTTCTTAACTCTTTGTATATTAACTCTTGAAGATAATCCACTAAAATCAGTAATAAAAGGTCAAAGAATTATAAAAATCCGGAGTTTCTGCCAGATAACTTAATAAATCTTTTGGATTTTGTTAAAAATCAAGACAAAAACTGCTCTTTAATTTCTAATTCTACCTTAAAGAATCAAAATTGTTCCAATGTAGGCAATAGAACAATTCATTGCCTAGTTGAATGCTGCCAAAATGGACAGATTGTCCATATTTCCCTAACTGGCCTGGAGGGGTGGTGGGGAAATAAGAGTAAGAGTAAGACTAGAAAAAAACAAAACTATGATTTCCTCTGTTGAGACACAAACAATTTTAAGAAATCTACTTAAATGAATTTTAGTTATCTGCATTCCAAACATACAACGTAGGCTTAATTAGAAAAATGAGGCTTGCTAAATGTAAGCCACTGCCCAGAACCCCTACTGAGTGCTTACACTGTAACATACCCCTGTAAGCTTTTCCTGCTATAACTGGATTTTGCTCTGAAACTCTGAAGCTTTCGCTAATCTAAAACAGCCATTTGGTGTGTAAGATAGAAGAAGAAAGAAAATGTTTATTTTGTTGCTACAAGGACAACATTAAACAGAACTGTGCAGCAGCAGACGACTTCTCCAGCAGCAAAAACTGATTGAACTTAGAAGTCACTATGGTACTTCTATGAGGACTCCAGAAGGGGAAAAGACAGCAACACAGCAATGTGGCGTTCAATCATTCATGCTGCAGTGAGTTGGGTCACTGGAGAAATCCAGTGCAGAATGCAGCGGTTTTTAGGAAACATAGCCACAATATATGATTATAGCAACCATTTTTAGGAAAAGGTTTGACACTGTATTATTCGCTCTACTGGAATAAAAACATCAGGTACATTTAGCTGAGTTTAGGTTTTAGAGGTCTTAGTGCATCAAGTTACTGATATTAGTTCTAAGAATGTCAACTATGATTCACAGTCAACAGCTCACTCCAAATCCAATAGGATAATTGAAGTGTATTCTGACTGTTTGCTTAGTTCTGGGCTTTAAACCAACTCTGCTGAAAATTGTGCAGTGCGATTAAACTATTCATATTCCTGTTTATGCAGAGATACCTTTAATCTAATTGATTTAAAGGTGGTATATTTACACTGCCTTGCAAAAATATTACCACTACCAATCAAAGGCTTGATTTACCTTCTGATTGAAAGGTTTGTCTTTATTTTTATTCCTACCTCTGTGAACTCCTTCAAGACTGTTGCAAAACCATTTCAGGTGACCACCTCATGAAGCTCATAGAACAAATGCCAAGAATGCAAAGCAGTAATCAAAGAATCTAAAATATAAATGTTCTGAGTTGTATAACAATTTCCTGTTTGCTACATAATTCTATGTCCTTTTGCTTCATAGTTTTGATGACTTCACTCTAAATCTACGATGTAGGAAGTAATAAAAATGAGGAAAAGCCAATGAATGATATAGGTATGTCTAAACTTGTGACTGGTAGTGAAGGTTCGTTGAACCCTTTATATTTTATAACCTAAAGCTTCAATATATTTTATTAGGACTTTCTGTGATAAACAGAGTGAAGGAAGTGCATAATTGTAAAGTGGAAGGAATTCAAAATAGCTCAAGGTCAGTGAGACAGAAAGGAGAGGGCTTTTCATCTTTAAGGCTTACCACAAATTCTCGATTGGATTTAGGTCTGGACTTTGACTGACCCATTCAACCCAAGTTAAACACTAAATCTAGGAATCTTGGCATAAGTACCTCCCTTTGCAACTGGATCATGGACCTTCTGTCCAACAGACCTCAGTATGTTGGGTAAGGCAACGGCCGTTCCACCACCATCACTCTCAACATGGGTGTACCACAGGGCTGTTTCCTGAGCCCGTTCCTCTACTCCCTCCTCACCAGATGCAGATCTATTGATCCAACTCTATCACCAATTTTGCAGATAACTGCATGGTGATTGAACTCAGAGACAACAATGAGTCAGGTTACAGGGCAGAGCTTAAGCGCTTAGCTGCTTGGTGTGCTGACAATAACTTTCTAATTTACACCAGCAAAACTAAGGAGCTCAATGAGGACTTCAACACCTCTAGTTTGGTTAAAAAGGCCAATCAGCAACTCTTCTTCTTGCAAACACTGAAGAATAACCCAATGTTTGCAGACATCCTGGGTAACATCTACGCCTGTGCAATTGAGAGCATCTTAGCCAAATGTATCACAGTCGGGTAGGGGAACTGTTCTGTTGCCAACCGCAAGGCACTGCAGCCGGTGACGAAAACAGCGGATGGTGATTGTAAATCTGCCTGTATGTATGAGGTCATTGTCCTGCTGTCCCCCAGTCTTTCACAGCCTCTGACATATTTTCTTCCAGGACTGCCCTGTATTTAGCTCCATCCAACCTTACATCAACCCTAACCCAGTTTGTATTAAGGTAAAAAAGTTCATTTTAATCTTATCTGACCAGAGAACGTTCTTCCACAAGCTCTGTCTCTTCCATGACAAGTTTTTTAACGAGTTAATGCGCTAACGAGTTTTATTTATACATTTATTTTTTAATTAATGCTCCTTGCCTGACCTGTTAGTTTAGGTGGGCAACCATGCCTTGGTAGGTTTGCAGTTGTGCCATACACTCTTCCTTTTTAGATGATGGATTGGACAGAGCTCTGTAAGATGTTCAAATCTTGGGACATAATTTCATAACCAAATCTAGCTTTAAAATTCTCATGAACTGTGTGCTTTGTTCCATCGTCTTGAAAATGCTCTAATGTTCTCTACCAAACCGCTAAGGCCTTTTTGAAATAGTGTGATTTATACTGAGATCAAAATACATACAGGTGGTATCTTTCAATAATTAGATGACATCTAAAGCCAATCGATTGCAATGGATTTTATTTTGGGTATCAGATCAAAAAGTGACTGAATACAAATGTTTGTCTAAGATGTCCTTTAGTAAATTAGGTCAAAAACTACGATTCTCTTTCAACATTCGTTTTGGTATCTTACTATGGGACACGCCTCCAGCGCCTGTCCCCCAGAAGCTCTATCACATTACGCCAGTCTTGACTGGCAGGCGGAAGTGACGTCCGCTCCCATGGGAGGGACTTCCTCCCAGTATAAAAGCCGACGTCACGTAGGTGATCTTCAGTCTAACACCTCTTCTCGCTCCCAGAAGCACCTCACAGACGGTCATTACAGTAACTTGAGCTAGCTTAACTGTTCACAGAGCGAGCTAACAACTTGGTCACCGAGCGCTTCTCAATAACTGTGCTCAACTGTTCTGAGTCTTTTTCCTCAATTTCCTTTTTTCCTCAATTTGTGACAGCCCCACCCCGTTTCAAGGGCATAGTACAGTCATACGCCCGGGGAGAGTCCACTCGCGTCCTGCAAGAGGAAATAATTTCCCTGCAGCACAAAAGAGCTGTTCGGCTGGTACCGCAGGAGCAAAGCAGAGACGGGTTTTACTCCAGATACTTTCTCGTGCCAAAAAGGGGCGGGGTCTGCGACCGATATTGGATCTGCGGGCTCTGAACACATATCTGAGACGGTATTCGTTCAGGATGCTAACACACGCAGCTCTGATAAAGTTTGTGCGTCAAGGAGACTGGTTTGTCTCCATAGACTTGAAAGACGCATATTTCCATATCCCTATATACCCCCCTCACAGAAAATACCTCAGATTTGCGTTTCAGGGAAAGATATACGAGTACCTGGTTCTTCCTTTTGGCCTCTCACTGAGCCCACGTGTGTTCGTGAAATGCACCGAGGCAGCCATCGCGCCTCTGAGGGAAAGGGGGATGCGTCTGGCGACGTATATAGACGATTGGCTGATTGCAGCTCAGTCTTTAGAGGAGCTCATGATGCATGCTTACTTTACATCTGACAGCTCTGGGATTCACAATAAACTGGGAAAAGAGCATTTTAACCCCAGTACAAACAATCACCTTCATTGGTCTGTCCCTGAATTCAGTCGAGTTCAGAGCGCGGCGCCTCTCAGCGGAACAAGTAAAAGCCTTTCAGGCTTGTCTGGCACTCTTTCGCAGAGGCACACAGGTGAAATTCAGGTTATTCCTCAGACTGCTGGGTCTGATGGCGTCTGCGCTGGTGGTCATCACACTTGGTCGTCTACACATGCGCCCGTTTCAAAGGTGTGTGGCGTCACTCAGCTTGAGCCCCACACGCCATGCTCACCGCAGCGTCCTGGTTTCTCTCATATGTGCACGCGCGCTGAGCGCCCCGGTTTTCTCAACACCGGCGTTACCATGGGAACCATCCTGACGAGGAAGGTAATTACCACAGACGCTTTGCTGACAGGATGGGGAGCCACCCACGAGGGGATGATGGTAAACGGCGTTTGGAGTCCACAAACACAGACAGCTCACATAAATTGTCTGGAACTCCTGGCCGTGATGCTGGCACTGAGACACTTTCTGCCCTTTATCAAAGGGCACCATGTTTTGGTCAGAACGGACAACACAACAGTGGTTGCTTACATCAACAGACAGGGGGGTCTGCGCTCACGTCATTTACACGAGCTGGCATACAGACTGATAATCTGGACCAGCTCACACTTGCTGTCGCTAAGAGCGACTCACGTGCCAGGGGTAATGAACAGGGGTGCGGATCTGCTGTCAAGGGGCAATCCCCGCTACAAAGAGTGGAAACTCCACAGCGAGGTAATGTCCCAGATATGGAAGAGGTACGGCCGAGCGGAGGTCAACCTCTTCGCATCAGGGGAAAACGCTCAGTGTCCGATGTTTTTCTCACTGTCAGAGCGACAGGCTCCGCTTGGACTGGATGCGCTAGCGCACAAATGGCCGCCGGTCCTACTGTACGCCTTTCCCCCGCTGGAACTGATCATTCCTACTCTCGCCAGGGTGCGAGAGGGAAAACACTCACTCATTCTTATAGCTCCCCGCTGGCCAGGGAAACACTGGCTAGCGGAGATTTTTCAGATGCTACACGGCGAGCCATGGCGGCTTCCCCTCCACAGAGATCTCCTGACGCAGGCACGCGGATAAATATTTCATCCGCATCCGGAGCGCATGGCCCTATGAGCCTGGCTTGTGAGGGGTTAAATCTGGCTGCCAGTGGGCTTCCCCAGAACGTTATTGACACAATTCAAAATGCAAGGGCCGTTTCCACGCGTAACGTGTATGAGGGTAAATGGCAGGCATTCGTGGGTTGGTGCGCAAAACCTATGGTGAGCGTAATGCAAAGCCCTGTGTTGGACATTTTAATTTTTCTGCAGGCACTGTTGGATAAAGGCTTGGCTTTTTCCACTGTGAAGATGTACCTGGCTGCTATTTCAGCCTGTCACATTGGCTTTGGTGACAAAACAGTGGGGCAGCACCCCCTGGTGTGTCAATTCATGAAAGGTGCACGACGGCTCCGTCCAGTGTCGAGGAGCCTCACTCCTTCATGGGATTTACCTATGGTACTCGATGCGTTGTCACGTGCACCGTTCGAACCGTTGCAGCAGGTTGAGCTCAAAGTGCTTTCCTTTAAAACGGTCTTATTGATTGCTCTGGTCTCTGCTAAGCGTGTGAGTGACATTCAAGCGCTCTCAGTTAACCCGTCCTGCATGCAGTTTCTGGGTGAGTCAAGGGTTTTACTGAAACCTAATCCTGCCTTTATACCTAAGGTTGCTACGGCTCTGCCATGCCGTGCCCTTGAATTAATGGCTTTCTACCCACCACCATTCTCCTCTCAGGAGCATGAACGACTGCATACGCTCTGCCCAGTACGAGCTCTGCGGTTATATGTGAAAAAAACAGCAGATTTTCGTAAATCAGAGCAGCTGTTTGTGTCATGGGCTTCATCACATAAAGGAAAGCCTCTCACAAAGCAACGTCTTTCGCATTGGGTAGTGGGGGCTATTATTATGGCTTATGAGAGCAGAGGCCTTGCACCCCCTGCAGGTCTGCGGGCTCATTCCACTCGTGGTGTGGCATCATCCTGGGCATTGTTCCAGGGTATACCTGTGGAGGAAATATGTGAGGCTGCCAACTGGGCGACCCCTCACACCTTCACTAGGTTCTATAAACTGGATGTCACCAGGCCCACACTGGCTCACACGGTTCTGGGTGTGGGTTCCACATTGCCATGAATGCAAGATGCAATCTGTTGGTCTTCGAGTGAGCTTATCTGGCAATACGGGAGCAGAAATATCCCATAGTGAGATACCGAAACGAATGTTGAAAGAGAACTTTAGGTTAAGGATTTAACCCCGGTTCTCTGAAACATGAGTGAGGTATCTCACCAGATCACCCTCCTTGCAGGGAGCGAGGAAGAGGTGTGCTTATTAAACTGAAGATCACCTACGTGACGTCGGCTTTTATACTGGGAGGAAGTCGCTCCCTTGGGAGCGGACGTCACTTCCGCCTGCCAGTCAAGACTGGCATAATGTAATAGAGCTTCTGGGGGACAGGCGCTGGAGGCGTGTCCCATAGTGAGATACCTCACTCATGTTTCAGAGAACCGGGGTTAAATCCTTAACCTAAAGTTTTACTTCTACTTCACAGTTATACACTGCATCAATCACATAGAATCCAATAACATAGCTCAAGGTTTGTGGTTATAATGGTAAACATGTGGAAATTAAAAGCATCAGGTAGTATGAAAACTGTTGCAAGGCCTGATAGAAAGATATTTAAATTTACAGCATGGAGGTTAAAAGCAGTTTTGAAAAAATGTATTTGGAGAGCAAGAAGCTTCCCACACATAGCCACACCTATGTGCTCTCCATGTGACGTGACAAGTTTCTTCGCCTCCCCTCTGAAAATGACATTGCAACAACTACCACAGATTAGTCACAATGTGCAAAATGCATAAGTGTGGAAACCAAGCTCTGACCTTATGTTGTGTGTAGAAACCACACCTGTTCAGTGGGCAGGTTCTGACAGCTTGCTGATAACCATCCAACAAATCCTACATCATCCTTCAGATGAATAGGAAAGTGTTTAATAAATAACATTTGACGTGCACAGGCAGAGATGGAGTGCAAAGAAAAACATCAGGGCTCCAAAAGGGTACCGACAGTGATGTGAAATTTAGAAGGGAAAACACTTCTAAACATCCATAGACATGATTCAGACTGTAGCTGAATGACAAGTAGAAGAAACTGGACTTGAAGTGAAGCTTTGAGGTTCAGTAATGACCCACTATCACTTTGCTGTATTCCAAATGTGACACAGACTTGTTATTATGGCCTTGGGAAATGAATGACTTGAGATGCTATTGGAGACTAGCAGAACAAAGGAATTCCTCAACACAGACAAGACAATGCAAACAAACAGAGAGTCCTGTAGGATTCAAAGACTGTAAAATACAATATGAACAATAAAACCTGTCCTTGAAAGGAAGTGTCTCACTCTATTTAGAATTACATGCATATGAAGATAAAAATAACCAGATCCCTCACTCGTGCCTTCTGCTCTTCAGCAGCTTAATCTGTTGTGAATGTAATCCAGCTTCTCCCACAGGTTCAAAAGAAAAATGCTTCAAAAATCATGAGAAAAATGAGACTCCTATGCTGTCTAGAACATTTCTTAGTAAAAACAAGGGTAAAAACAAATTTCTTGACTAAGATCCAGAATAGGGTCAGACAGGAGAGTATTTACTCTTTATTTAAACCACCCTCAGCTAAAACTTTATTAGCCATCCTTTCCTAAAGCTGAGGTAGGAGAACATACCATTCCTCCAATGAAGAGGGATTAAAGCCACTTTACAAATGTTTCATGGAGCATAACATACTACAGTTAGAGGTGCATGTGGCAATGTGCGCCGTGGTGTTATTAACATTACTGTTAATAGCTGTTAAGTTACCAACTTGGGAGCTCATGCTTGCTGACAGTACAATGACCTGCTGGTGCACAGATGAGTGAGTAAAAGAAGATGGCTTTACCAAAAATCCGTAAAGTGGACTATGGGAATCACACAGCTGAAAGATTAATGGACAGAAGCATACGCTTTCATTTTAACTTCCATCAGGTATAAGGCCAGTCTGCATAATATGGTCTTGTGGACTTATAAAGAATGGAAATCTAAAGAGACATTATGAAACCAAACATAAGAACTTAAACCAAAGCTATCCGCCTGGGTCTGACGGTAGGACAAGGAGAATAGATGAACTGAGGGGACAACATGAGCGAGCTAAGTCAGCCTTTCACTGACTGGGAAATTATCAAACAGCGCATGGAAGGTGTGGCAGAAACACTTTCATATGGAGAAGTTAAAGAAAAGGTTAAGCAAATTGTCATGCCTGCCACAAGCACAAGGAGAGCAGAACTGTACCAAGTTACGCAGAC
Organism: Girardinichthys multiradiatus; assembly: GCF_021462225.1. Taxonomy (NCBI): domain Eukaryota; kingdom Metazoa; phylum Chordata; class Actinopteri; order Cyprinodontiformes; family Goodeidae; genus Girardinichthys; species Girardinichthys multiradiatus. The sequence goes on along the minus strand of NC_061802.1, from coordinate 39,122,880 downwards.
CCAGCTAGACTGCGCCATTCAGAGTGTCTGTCTTTAATATTAGTACTTATTGCACTTTTCTGTTCAGCAAATGATTTCATGGGCATATGAATAATTGTTTAGTAGTTAAAAACCATAAATTCTAGTGCTAATTAAATGTAAAAAAAAAAATGAAAGAAAATATATTTGTGAGTTGATTTAAAATGTTTGGACCCCAAAGTGTTTGGAAGATGGAGGTAGTTGACCTCCTGCTATTTTAGTTGGGGACCCCTGGCATAGAGTATCTCATTAAAAACTGAATTTTATGGATGCAAGGACATTAATACTGATGCATATAGATTTAAACCACAAATATACATCTTTTCACAGCTGCTCTAATGCGAATTGATTAATCTTAACATCCCTAGTCACATCACTGGCAAGCGTGGAATCACATACCTACTTAGCTTTATGTAAAATTAGACCCTGCCTCTCTCACACCTTTATCGGCTGTCTCGTCTTGCCTGAATGAGATTGTGACATGGATGTCAAATAACTTCCTCAGGCTTAACAGAACCAAAACTGAAGCTCTTCTCATTAGTATTCCCCATCAATTACATTCAGCCAATAGCTCAATTTCATATTCTGACCATACCATCACCTTCTTCCAGTCTGCAACAGTTCTGGGTGTCACATATGACTCATCTATCATTTAACATTCATGTCCACCACCGCAGTAAAGTTGCATTTCCACCATCTAAAGAACATAGTCAAAGTTTGCCCTCCATGATGCTGAAAAACTGGTCCACGCCTTTGTCTTCCCCAGTCTAGACAACTGACGCGCTCCTTATGATTATCTGTTTCACAAACACCCACCATCTCTGCCCCACCGGGACCAAGGTTCACACGCCTTTTGCTACCCCAAGACTCTGAAACGCTCTGGCCAGAGAGCCTTAGACCAGTGCAGACTGTTGACCGTGTCAAAGAAACGGCTAAAGACTTTTCTGTTTAGGAAAGACTGCTAACAGGAGTATTACTATGTTAACCCAAGTTGTATACTGGTTTTTATCTTTGTTCCGTCTTGTTTTATCTTTTATGCAACACTTTGCCGTAGTTTTAAATGTAAAGGGACTTATAAATAACATATTATTACAAAATCAGAATACTCTAATGTCAGTAAGATGCCCAGAAACTAAATGAGATGCCCATTTTCATTTAATCTGCTCTGATTGGCATATCAAATACAGAAACATTTTATTTATTTTCCCTATTCATTAAATGTCTGAAGGCTAAAAAATACCAGCGTATTCAATCTAAAAAAACACCTCAACCAACAGTCTGTACTTAGATGCAGTATTATGAGTTTAATAAAAATCAGATAAAGATTAGGGATATATGTTTTAGTCTTAAGGGCCAAAAACTGGAATCTGTCAAAAACAGAACTGGCAAATGAGACATTAAAGAAAACTGGAAATTGGTATCAGCTGCGAAAAGCGAGATTGTCTTTCTAGAAACTAAAATGCCGTACCATACACAAGCCTGCAAATCTAAAAACATTCCTTGGTTAAATTTAGATTTTTCTTGTCTTCAACAAAATTAACAGAGACAGTAGCAAACAATACCTCATTCTTGTTTCCTGATCCTACAACAAACGTGTCTCTTGAGGATATAACACAATAAGTGAGATTCCCAACCTCGTCCTTGCACAGGGACAAATGGTGGGTGAGCTTCCTTGTACGGGCAAATTTGTTCAGAGATTTCATTATGATATGATACAATGCAAAAAGAAATGCAGATGGCAAAGAGAGATAATGACCCTAGTGTTTTACACACAAGGCCAGCTGTAAGAAGACTGCTCAGTCGATAAATGCTTCATCAGTTTGAACCAGATATTAAAACTAAAGAATTAGCCATGTGTCAATACACAATGAGATGTATATTTTAATGATAATAGCGGCTGATAATTTTGTATGGATTTGGATTTCTTTGGGAAAAGAGAAACAGTGTTTAGTGAAGGTACTGGTGTCAGACAAAACAACACAAACCTGTATTGCCTGATCATACAGCGCACAAGACTGACAGGGTGTGCTGAACTTAAGAAGAAATCTCGGTGTCACATACTATAACAACTTCCCCTTGTGTGTCCTAACACCTGCCTGTGTGGGATCTAACAGACCCATGATGTCATCCACTCTTGCTTCTTTTGAATACTGCCACAAACCAGGAAGTAACTCTGAGAGCACGCCAGCTCAACCTGGCTAAACAGGAACATCCAGCTACCAAGAACTCGGCAGTGAAAACGTAGAAATCCCAGAATGAACAAACTAAACTACAGACACACAGCACAGACAGCTGCTGGGGTCAGGCCCTCCATCTCCACTTCTCCATCACATTGGTGTGTTGGAGCTGTTGCCATGGTGAACCATTATGCCTATGGGTGGTGACGGCAGTAGATCCAGGAGGAGACTGGGGACTGAGTACCTACCTTTTCACTACCAGACTTAGGGTCTTATGGGAGCCTTTCACGAGGCAGATTGCCTCCTGTCTGTAGCCACTCAGGGGAATCTCGTTGATGTTGATGAGCTCGTCTCCCACTTGGAGACCCACAGCTGCTGCCTTGCTGCTTTCCTCAACCTGGAACAAAAAACACAGAAAATACACTTAAAACTTTAATCAACAACATTTTAACAAGTTTATGTCTGAAAATAACAACTTTACATCCAGAGTCTGGAAGTTAGCAATATTGTGTACATATGTGTTGTAAATCATATGTACACGCTAGTTGACGGACAAAAACAAATGTTTCTCGCTGTCGCGTTTTGTCTGAGTGTGAAAAGTAGAGTCTAGCATATAATGAAATACTCTAAGCCTAAATTAAAAGTGCATTATAGATGAACAGTGACTGTAGACAAACTATACTTTTTACCAAAATTGACAGCAGGCAGGCAAGCATCTAAAGACCAGAATGAAAGGCACCAAACAACACTTCAAAAAGCTGCAGTCCAAACCAATGGCATACTGTAAAAACAAACAGTGGTGTGTTTGTTTGAAGGCAGACACCTGAAATAACACAAGAGGATGTACAGAGAACAGAGCACAGTGCACTGAACTCATAACTTCTGCTGCTGGAATATCTCTGAGGACACGCTGACAAAGGTTGAACCAAGATAGAAACTCCTGAACTGACAGCACAGCTCCACCTTTGTATTTGTAAAGCGTCAGAAGTTCAGATTGCTAAGGTCAGGGCTGTCCTCACACTGACGCAAAAGGTCTAAGACATGCCCCCCCCCAAACAAAAACAAAAAACGAATGGCTCGGCGTGGAAAGAAAAGCTGAGCCGTTGCCTGGCAGCTGCCACATTAGCACACAGGAAGCTCATCTCTGCAGCTGATTAACATGTTTTCTCTTAACCTGTAACATTGGTTTTTTTTTTTTGGGGGGGGGGGGGGGTAATGACTCAACCAGAGAGGTATGTGTAGGTTTACTAACTCTCATATCTTAATAGGCCTTTACCCTCGTTGCAAAAAACTGCAGCAGCAGAGATTGAACCGTGGTTCTAAAATGGAGTGCTACGTGGGGTACGAGAAGGTTTGCATGCTGGCTGGCAGTATTCCTGAGCTAGTCCTGATATGGTAGTGGATTTTGTGGAGAAACAGCCTGATAAATTTACATGGTTACAATGCTGAAAACGGATACAAGACACCTGGCATCACTCAAGATGGAAAACTACTACATTCAAAGCAAAAGTAGGCTCATTTGTTTAGTTTTCATAAATGTTGAGCCTCTACGAATGAGTACACATTAGTGACCAAGACAGGGAAAAATAACTTCTACAAATGCATCCACATACTATGTTACATTTAAATGTTACAACATTTCAGCAGACACATTACATTTTAGGAGAAAACGGGCCACTTCTGCATTATTCCATCTTTATTCATCCTCAGCGATCCATGTCTTGGAAGAAGTACATCACGGTGTATCTTTGTTTTCTGCCCCATCGCAGTTTTATAAATCTATTGGAACTGTTCACTGCAAAACAGTTTTGGACCAATTCTTCCACCTTGTAAATGTCAACGGGCTTCCACATTCACTTTGGTGTCACACTGTTACTATTTGTGTGAGTCTCCTACATTTTTTTTAGTGGGGCCTACTCTCTAGCATAATAAAAAAGGATAATTAAAAGTAATAGTACAAATAGGGGAGCATGTCTCAAACATCAGATTTGGCAAATTACTAGCATGTTAAATACAAAAAAATGTGATTGCATTTAAAGACTTAAAAACTTTCAACTTAAGAATTCCCATCAATTTTGGCCGATAAACATATCAACCAACAGCCTGTTCTTTAATGCGTTCTTAAGATTATTAATATATAATCTGATGCATACAAGTAACTCTTTCGTTTTCTGTTTTTAAACTGCTTCGTCTACCAAAGAACATACAGCACAATTTTTCTATGTGACATTCCTGAGAAAAACAAATAAATATTGGAAGTGGTCAAAATCGTAATCCTGTTGATTCCGATTTTGTCTACAATGAAAACTGGAAATTGTTATCAGCCAATAAAATCCTGGTCGGTTCATCTCAAATTCCTGATCATTTAGATCTTTGTAACTACAAATTTGCTGTTCAAAGGACTCATGCTTACAAAAACAGTAACCGATACATTTACTGTTAGGTTTAGACTAGATATTTAATACAAAAGAAAAAACAAAAAACTATAGTTTGTGGCTAAGCTTTTACAAAAATTAAAAAGTGTAGTGGTTCGGGTTTTTTAGTTGGAAGAACTTTCTCAAAGGTACGTGTTATTCAGTTCTTTTTACCTGAGCAAAATAAGATGAAGCATTGCTTAATATACAAAAAAACAAAAACAAACTGTAAATAATAGCTGGCGATAATACATAAAGCTCAAGTTCATTCAATGTTAACACAGGAGAGAAGCTACTTTTCTAAACAGTTTTCACTAGAGACTCCTGATAAGCACGAGCGTTAGGCATTTCCTTTGTTGTCCGTCTTCCTCCAGCCTGTAATCAGTCCAAAAGCAGCCATCCTGGGTTCCTGGGTATCCTACAAAAATGCCTTGTGTCTCTCTGTGTCAGGAAGGGATGGACGTGGTGGCAATGAGGGTAAGGAATGTGTCTTTTCTGCTGACAGATGTTCTGAGCAGCACGCTGACAGGTCATTAAAGGTCAAGTCTATTCTGCATCCCCAGAATTAGAACCAAACATGGAGAAGCAGCATTCAGTATGCTCCACTAATCTGGAACAAACTTCTAGAAAAATGCTGAATCTCTGATTTGTTTTAAATCAAGGTTAAAAACCTTTGTTTAGAGTTGCTTTTGATTGTTCTATGTAAACTATTAACTGAAACATCTTTTCTTTACTTTCCTTTATCATGTTGCTGCAATGGACTTTTCATCGTGTAAAGCACTTAAACCTATGTGCTATACAAGTAAACTCGACTTGCCTAAACTGTCTGATCATATAGCCTGGAGTATGAAAAGACTATCACTTAAAAAAAACCACTAAGACTTCAGGTTTGTATTTGTTCAGAAGCATTTGTGTATACAAAGCTGTAAGGCGGAAACAAGCTCTTTTAGTTACTTACTTGACAACACTAACCAATAATTAGGTATTGCACATACTCACTTCTTTAAGAAGGGAATCTCACCTCACCTTTCAAAGTTAATCTTTGCTTGGAAGTAAGATTTCTGACTTTTTATTTTTAAAAAGAAAAATACACAACACGCTCCGGCTAAGTCCCATTTCATTTTTAGACCTAATGTAACCTGAGATGACAGGAAGAAAGCTTTTCCAACACTTTCAGATGCACACACCTGAAAATGAAATTGATTTACTCACAAATGTACTGAAATACAAGGAAATACTTTCCTGGTTGATGTATTTTTATTTTATTAGAACAAACAGCGACTATAAAGTCTTCTTTGGAGGGTTGTAATATTTTAAAGGTTAGTAAGACCTTAACAAAACATATGCATGTATTTTGTTTTTTTTTCTTCAAATCTTTGCCAAGGAAAAACAAAATTGTATGTAAAAAATAAAAAAATAATATCACTGTTGTATGTAGTTTGATGAATTTAAATGCCTTATTTTTAGCATATGATTTTATTCTTGGCTAACAAGCATAAAAAAAGGATACTGACCGTTATACAGCACCTACAGGTATGCTACGTTGTGTATGCTTATCGACAAGGAATGAGTGTGAACTGATTACGTGTGAGCTTCCTGAAGGAGTGTCCCATTTCAGAGGACTAATTAAGTGTTTGTCTGTGTGTGTGTGTTTGAGGGGGGGCGGGGGGGAGGGGGGGGGGGTTAAAGGTAACACTAGGAAATCAGATTTGCCCTTAAGCTTTCTAGGTTTTTGATAATACTTGAAGCTTCAGGAAGGTTTAAATTCTAACTTCTCCTCTTGTGCACATTAGTTACTTGAAGTAGCCATGCAAAGCTGCGACAAAAAGCAACACTATTCTCCATAAAATCGAGTAATAAGATGAGAATTAAACAATGCAAGCTGACAATTATCTGTTGGTTTGTCAATCCTTTTACATCTTCTTACTGTATATTACACAATCACTTGATCCTTTGTTCATATAGAAACAAAACTTCCAAAGACGAAGGAGTATTTTGTAAACCAATGTTAAGTGGTGGAAAAACCAGTGTTTCTGTCTATGTAATGCTAAGCTCTCAATGTGTTCCTTCAACCAGAGTAAAGTGTGTCTGCAATAACCAAGTTAAACATATCAAACTCACTGGATCTAAGAACTTAATCTATTTTCTTTAGTCAGTCAGGCTGAAAATATAAAATGTCAGTATTTAAACCCCTAATTTGAACTAGGAACTATGTCCCTAGTTAGAATGAAACTCAAAATACAGTGCATTGCCAAAAGTATTCGCTCACCAGGCTTGTCTAGCATATGAGCTAAAGTGACCTCCCATTCTTAATCCATAGGGTTCAAAGTGACGTTGCTCCACCCTTTGCAGCTATAACAGCATCCATACGTCAGGGAAGGCTGTCCACAAGGTTTAGGAGTGTGTTCCTAGGAATTTTTGACTATTCTTCCAGAAGCACATTTGTGAGGTCATAAGACTGATGTTGGACGAGAAGACCTGGCTCTCAGTCACTAATTCATCCCAAAGGTGTTCTACTGGGTTGAGGTCAGGACTCTGTGGAGACCAGTCAAGCTCATGCACACCAAACTCTCTCATCCATGTCTTTATTGACCTTGCTTTGTGCACTGATGCCCAGTAATGTTGGAAGAGAAAGGGGCCATCACCAAACTGTTCCTGCCAAGTTGAGATGGAATTGTCCAAAATCTCTTAATATGCTGAAGCATTCAGAGTTCCTTTCACTGGAACTAAGGGGCAAAGCCCAGCTCCTGAGAAACAACCACACACAATGATCCCCCTCCACCAAACTTTACACCAGTACCGATCTTCTGGTAATTGCCAAACCTAGAGTCATCCATCAGATTGCCAGAGTGAGAAACATGATTCGTCACTCCAGAGAACACGCCTGGTCTAGATCTAGCACTGCTCTAGAGTCCAGTGGCAGCGTGCTTTACACAACTCCATCTGACGCTTTTATTGGACTTGGTGATGTATGGCTTGAATGCAGCTGCTCTGCTATGGAAACCCATTCTATGAAGCTCTCCACGCACTGTTGTTGAGCTGATCTGAAGACCACAGGAAGTTTAGAGGTCTGTAGCGATTGACTCTGCAGAACGTCGGCGACCATTTGTGATTTTATCTGTATATTTAAATCAAATGAATCCATTAGCGCAGGAAAAGATCAGAGCTGTACGTAAAAACACTACATAGATGTCTGAATGTTAAAAGCTATTAATGAAGGCTAACAGACAGATTTCATTATCAAACATCCACAGAAATCATTTCAATCCACATTGTTATAAAATCATGCGATCTGACCAATTCATTCTGCTAAAAAGGTGGAGCAGAAGGATTTTTAATTCTCAAAGACATTCCTCCTGGACAGACAGAACTGCTGCCTTCCCACCAGTACTGCCTTACAACTCTGAAGATAGAATCTGATTTGTTGCTTCCAACTCAGCATGCTGAAAAGGGGTGTTTTAAGGCTTTTAAAGAATCTCTCTGGTAACCTAATGATTTATATTGACCCTACCAATAAGTCTGGGATGGGTCCTGATAATCAGGTCCATTTAAAAATGATAATAAAGTGTTTCTGCAATATAAAGCTGCAATGCTTTGTTGAAGTATGATGGGCAGGATGACATTAGATCTTGAAGGATTAGAATGTGTTAACTATCTGCAAAGTTAAATGCGTCTTCTTTTCTGTTCAATTCATGATCTAGTGTAGGAAAAACTTACGTTCTATTTATCTATCTAGTGCTGCATTCCATTAACCTTGGAAGTCGGAACTGGGAAGTCATCTCGTCATCTCCGAGTTGTAGCGTTTCAGTTTCCTGCTTGTTTTTGTTTTTTTACCATGTCCTGTCCAGCAGAGTAGCTCAGAATTGTTGTCTGAGTGCCAAGAAGAAGCTCAACAGATTTACTTTCACAATTGGAGCATTACGGCTAATGCTTTAAAGCTCCGCTTGATAGTCATAAAAAGAAACTTTATTAGAAACTGCTTTGGGATTATTTCAATTGTTACGGACAGGGAGACAGAAATGAAAAGGAAAAATAAGAAGCACAAAAGAGAGAAAGGGAGGCAAAAAAGAAAAGAGGAGAGAAGGAGAATAGAATGGAGGAAAGAAAGAAGGATGAAGACAATACAAGATAACACCCTGCTTGCTTCTTCACCTGCAGAAACGTTCATATTACCAGCTTTTTTACCTAAAAGTGCACTGTACCTATCAATGCAAGATGTATTTAGTGGTAAATGCGGCTCAATATAGAACATTTGTGTATCTCTTAACACCTGAATCTAAACACCTTTGGGTCTGAGTGCGAGCGCGCTTGTGTATACAAGGTTTCTCCATAAAAATATGCAATATTGAGTGTGAGGAGCCACAGACCTGCCCCCCTGGACCCAGGACAGATACGGAGGAGATCCGAGTCACAGACATCCAAAGGCCCACCAGAGCACAGGAACCCCAGGAGAACCACCACCGGGACTACGGCAACCCCCCCAGAGAAGAACAGGTGAGAGTCCCAGGGGAACCACCCAACAGCCACAGTGCAGAAACCCCAGGGCGCTGCAGCGACGAGCTCACAGGCCCCGCCGGCAGCTGTCTACGCCTGACCAGATCCAGCCATGGACCCTGAGACCCCAGGACATATCACTCCCCAGGCCTGACAGGGCCCAGGGGTCCAGGCCCCGGAGGCAGCCACTGGGAGTGAGGAGCACACACCAAAGCACCCAGTCCCAGATACCAAGAACCACAAGTACACCGGGGGGCAGAGACACCAACCACCGGCAGGTAGTGTGGCGGGGAGGGAATAGGCTCCCCAATGAATTCCGATCCCAACCCCATGAGCCCCCCATCCCCAATGAACCCCGACTTCAATCTCCCCACAGGGCCACCCCCAACCAGGACAGAGATATTGAACACATGCCCGCGAACCAAAACGCCATGAATCCCCTCCCCACAGCACATGGGCACACGCCCCACAGGTGAGCTTCATCCCCGAAAAGCCGATGAAGCAACACCTACACAGCACAAGCTCCACACACAGCCCCGGTCCTAGCACCCCTGCCGTATCCCGACCCCACCACACAGCACGCCGTGACAGCAAGGCAAGGGCCCCATGCAACACCACCCCAGCCCCCGCTCACAGGTGCAACAGGACAGACACCGTCGAGCACCAAGTTCACAATGGAATCCCCGACCCCACACCTAGGTACAAACAGGTACAAACATTATCCAGTTCAGCTCTACCATCGCCGCTCAGCCGATCCAGATGCCGGTGACCCCACATCCAAGAAGAAGAAACAACCACCCCACATGCTGCAGCCCCCGACACCACCCTCCAGCCCGCTTCCTCAACCCCCCCGGACACAACAGCCAGCAGAGCAGCACACCGCCAAGCCCGCCCATCCATTCGGCCAGCGCCAGCAGCCCCAGCCCATCAGTTCGTGAGAGGGAAACATGCACCAGCCGGGTAACCGGCCGGGCAGGCCAACCGCTCCAGGCCAAGCACATCCCACCAGCCGTCCCTGTGCAGGCACAAGACATGCTCCACCGCCCCACCCAACCGCCAACCGCAGCCCTGCGCCCGGCCAGGGGCAAGAGCCAAAGAAGGAGGAAGGCCACCACAGCACACCAAGGACCGGGCACCCCGTCAACCCCGAAGGTCCCTCGAGATGTCGGACACCCACCCTCCCATACGGCACACCTCGCTGCACCAAGCAGGCTGGCCAGCAACTGCACCAGAGCGAAGCCACATCTCAATCAATACTGCACACAGTGCCCACCCCTTCTGCTGAGCATCCAGCAAACAGTAATCGAGATTTCACTGTATGCATGGTCTGTTTATTATTATTTATTGATATCACTGTGTTTTTGCCCCACGTGTTATTTAAAATCACCTAGAAAGTTCAACAAAGTTCAACTCACAAACTGTTAATTCAGTTTCATTCTAACTCTCATTAATCCAATTATTGCTACCATTGAGCCATTTCTAAAAATGCAGATGAATGAACATGATAACTTCAAGCAGTCAAATAATCAGTCTGTACATGTTTGTCTGTACAAGTCTGAAGTCAGATCTCTTAGCGTTTGAGGTATAGCTCTAAGCAAGAATACACACAGTACAAGTCTTGTTTCTGAGGATGTGCCTGCAGCAACACACACACCTGAAAAAAACCCATCCATTTTGAATCTTAACTGAGCCATCAGCATACATACTATTCCCTCTAAATCATCTCTTCTCTGGAGATTGAGCAGTCCTGCGGCACTTCAAACTAGCCCACAATGCTGCCGCACAAAAGATTCAATAATAGGGAAAACCTGTTTACCTGGGGGTGATTTATCACAGCGTGTAAGAACGGAGATAATTTTCCAGTATGTCTGGTACTGGTTCAGAAAGAGCCAACAGTACTTTTTCCTTATAAAGGCTGTTCCTTACAGAGGAAACACATGTATGAGGTGCGTGCCCAGATGTCTCGTGTAAAACAGGCTTACTTAGGTTTATTGAGACTAAAAACTTTAAGTCCACAAGGACCTTGAGCATAACCTGAGCTATGAGTGGAATCTGGAGAATTTTTATTAGATCCAAGATATTTTTTAACCAATACGGTGAACCTGTCATCAGACTCTTGGCCCATTGTTATTACATTTCTCCTGAAGCAAGCTGGAAAATATGCAAAGAACTGGGAATGCAACATGTAGATTCAGAAACGGCTTCTGTTCATGTATTTAAATGCAGAGATGTTTGAAGCTTTATTTACAAAGTTTTATCTGTTCAGTCAACCTAAAAACAACACTTGCAATTATATAAAGCTGAACTAAAACCCACTGAAATCGTAAAAGGCAAACAAGCAGTATTAAAGTAGAGTGATCCTCTGGTCTTTTTAGATCATCATAAATAAAGTATATCATAGAAAATTAGGCCTCAAAGATGTTTTTTAAATAAATGATTTAATGACAGCATCTCAATTCATACTCATTTTATATAACTCTTATCTGAGAGACACACGAAAACAATGCACCAACTTTCACTTAATTCATCTAATCCTGTCATTCCAACAGGCTCCTGGCTGTCATTGATAATTTATAGGAAACCTAACAAAGCTCCAAACTCCTTCCCTGTTCCTGGTACTGCTCACTACTCCTCAAGCTGACATTTAACCAAGCACTACAGAGACCAAATGTCCAAGAGAGATGGGCTCCAGTAAAACTAAAAAAAACAACAACAAAGTAACAGCAAGGTGGACTCCGGTGTTGTTCAAAACAATCTAAAAAAACATGCCACGACCAACTCTCTTTAGGAATTTAATAAAAAAAAAAAGTTAAATATTGATTCAGGTACCAGCAATTTACGACTATGTCAAAAAAAGTTATGGAGGAATGTAAATTACAACTACAGGTCCTTCTCAAAGTATTAGCATATTGTGATAAAGTTCATTATTTTCCATATTGTCATGATGAAAATTTAACATTCATATATTTTAGATTCATTGCACACTAACTGAAATATTTCAGGTCTTTTATTGTCTTTATACGGATGATTTTGGCATACAGCTCATGAAAACCCAAAATTCCTATCTCACAAAATTAGCATATTTCATCCGACCAATAAAAGAAAAGTGTTTTTAATACAAAAAACGTCAACCTTCAAATAATCATGTACAGTTATGCACTCAATACTTGGTCGGGAATCCTTTTGCAGAAATGACTGCTTCAATGCGGCGTGGCATGGAGGCAATCAGCCTGTGGCACTGCTGAGGTCTTATGGAGGCCCAGGATGCTTCGATAGCGGCCTTTAGCTCATCCAGAGTGTTGGGTCTTGAGTCTCTCAACGTTCTCTTCACAATATCCCACAGATTCTCTATGGGGTTCAGGTCAGGAGAGTTGGCAGGCCAATTGAGCACAGTGATACCATGGTCAGTAAACCATTTACCAGTGGTTTTGGCACTGTGAGCAGGTGCCAGGTCGTGCTGAAAAATGAAATCTTCATCTCCATAAAGCTTTTCAGCAGATGGAAGCATGAAGTGCTCCAAAATCTCCTGATAGCTAGCTGCATTGACCCTGCCCTTGATAAAACACAGTGGACCAACACCAGCAGCTGACACGGCACCCCAGACCATCACTGACTGTGGGTACTTGACACTGGACTTCTGGCATTTTGGCATTTCCTTCTACCCAGTCTTTCTCCAGACTCTGGCACCTTGATTTCCGAATGACATGCAGAATTTGCTTTCATTCGAAGTACTTTGGACCACTGAGCAACAGTCCAGTGCTGCTTCTCTGTAGCCCAGGTCAGGCGCTTCTGCCGCTGTTTCTGGTTCAAAAGTGGCTTGACCTGGGGAATGCGGCACCTGTAGCCCATTTCCTGCACACGCCTGTGCACGGTGGCTCTGGATGTTTCTACTCCAGACTCAGTCCACTGCTTCCACAGGTCCCCCAAGGTCTGGAATCGGCCCTTCTCCACAATCTTCCTCAGGGTCCGGTCACCTCTTCTCGTTGTGCAGCGTTTTCTGCCACACTTTTTCCTTCCCACAGACTTCCCACTGAGGTGCCTTGATACAGCACTCTGGGAACAGCCTATTCGTTCAGAAATGTCTTTCTGTGTCTTACCCTCTTGCTTGAGGGTGTCAATAGTGGCCTTCTGGACAGCAGTCAGGTCAGCAGTCTTACCCATGATTGGGGTTTTGAGTGATGAACCAGGCTGGGAGTTTTAAAGGCCTCAGGAATCTTTTGCAGGTGTTTAGAGTTAACTCTTTGATTCAGATGATTAGGTTCATAGCTCGTTTAGAGACCCTTTTAATGATATGCTAATTTTGTGAGATAGGAATTTTGGGTTTTCATGAGCTGTATGCCAAAATCATCCGTATTAAGACAATAAAAGACCTGAAATATTTCAGTTAGTGTGCAATGAATCTAAAATATATGAATGTTAAATTTTCATCATGATATTATGGAAAATAATGAACTTTATCACAATATGCTAATATTTTGAGAAGGACCTGTATGTACAGTGGAGAAATAACACCTTAGACACACCATCCTAACTGTAAAACACAGTGGTGGCAGCATCCTAGAGATGAGTTTCTTCACTGGGCACTGTAAGGCTGGTCAGAGTTTAAAGGGTAGATGGATGGAGCCAAATACAAAATAATCCTGGAGGAAAACCAGTCAGAGGCGCCAAAAGACCTGAAACAATGACACTGCAAATACCTTTTACATGTTTATTGGTAATAAAAATAAAAACCATGTATCTGTTGCCAACTACTTTACATTTATGCACTAATCTATGTGGGTCTGTCACTTAAGATCTCGACAAAATACACAGAATGCTTGGTTTGTAAAGCAACAACATGTAAATAAGTATAAAAGGTAGAAATATTTTTTTACACAGTACTGTATAAGGATATGAAAAGAAAAACATAAATCTCACCATCTGATGCAAAAAGACCGACTTCTGTCAGTTCTTGGAGTTCAGATGTTGTTTAAACATCAACAGGTATTTGTAGTCTGAATTCAACCACTAAGCTGCAGTCAAGCTAGGCAAAAATGTTTTACCTCCAACCATTACCTGTACCTGCTTCTAATCTTACAGTTTAAAAAGTGAAAAATGTCCAAAATTTAAAAAAAAGTATTTAACCACGTTGCAAGACCAACACAAATCGGATTGTTCTGTATAAATATGAGTATATATCCAGGAGTTTTACTCATCTGCATTAACCTTTGGACCCCTTTTGCAGCAATGCAGCTATGACAAACCAAAAAAAGAAAATCAAGAGAACCAGAAGCTCCTGACCAACAGTTGCTGCTACTTTACTGTGTCAAATTAACAAGCAAGGTCTTTCAGAGTAAATCATTACACAGAAAGCAGAGAAGCGAGGTCACGTGAGATTTCAGAGGAATCTCCCTTCTAGTGAAGCTGCACACATTCTGCCTCCAAGAACAGCTACTTAACAAGGTGACGACATAAAACAGTGACGAGCTGCAGTCTATGCTTTGTTTTATGTTTAGGCTTATGAGGTTTTACTCCACAAATCACACATGACAAGAGTCATCCAGCCCTGTCCCAACAGAAAAGCTACAGGTCTGAATGCATGCATGAATGAAAACGAAGAGTCCACAGACACAGTGAAGGCAGCTTTACGCCAGCTAAGATCATGATGTTCAGCATTTAAATTAAAAGGTTTAATAAAAGCGAATACATGAGATCAAACATCAGGCCATCTGATTATTTTACCCAGTGTGTTGGTTTGTTACATTTAATAAATATTCCGTTCAATACATAAAGACACCAACCGGATAAAATATCTGTATACTCTGTACAACGCCTCCTATGTTACCTCCTACAGCAACCAATGGGTTAGTTGATGAGGTGTGAGAACACATTTCCCTCTGGCCAACCAGCTAACAGGCTGATATTATACTTTACTCCTATGGCCACAAACAACTTGTTCATATCAGAGATCCCACTTAACAAGACAGAGAGCTCTGTGTTCGTCATATTAAAATGAGTTATCTCCTGTTTTCATTCATTGTCCTGTGTTACACAGGAACACACTCAGCAATGTCCTTGTCACATACAGTCTGTTGGAAAGAGATCAGAACATTCAAAGTTTTCTAATAACAGTGCCTCGCAAAAGTATTCACAGCCCTAATTCACATTTTGTCACGTCACAACCACAAACTTCAATGCATCCCCCACTCTATATGCAGAGGATGAACTTTTAGCTAATTTTTCTTTGCAAAATACCTAATGGTCAGTTGAATTGGAGGAAGTGTGTTTAAACGTTCTTTTTCGAGTGTTGCCACAGATTCTCAGTTGTATGTAGGTCAGACTTTGACTGGGCCATTGTAACATATGTACAGGTCCTTCTCAAAATATTTGCATATTGTGATAAAGTTCATTATTTTCCATAATGTCATGATTAAAATTTAACATTCATATATTTTAGATTCATTGCACACTAACTGAAATATTTCAGGTCTTTTATTGTCTTAATACGGATGATTTTGGCATACAGCTCATGAAAACACAAAATTTTTATCTCACAAAATTAGCATATCATTAAAAGGGTCTCTAACGAGCTATGAACCTAATCATCTGAATCAACGAGTTAACTCTAAACACCTGCAAAAGATTCCTGAGGCCTTTAAAACTCCCAGCCTGGTTCATCACTCAAAACCCCAATCATGGGTAAGACTGCCGACCTGACTGCTGTCCAGAAGGCCACTATTGACACCCTCAAGCAAGAGGGTAAGACACAGAAAGAAATTTCTGAACGAATAGGCTGTTCCCAGAGTGCTGTATCAAGGCACCTCAGTGGGAAGTCTGTGGGAAGGAAAAAGTGTGGCAGAAAACGCTGCACAACGAGAAGAGGTGACCGGACCCTGAGGAAGATTGTGGAGAAGGGCCGATTCCAGACCTTGGGGGACCTGCAGAAGCAGTGGACTGAGTCTGGAGTAGAAACATCCAGAGCCACCGTGCACAGGCGTGTGCAGGAAATGGGCTACAGGTGCCGCATTCCCCAGGTCAAGCCACTTTTGAACCAGAAACAGCGGCAGAAGCGCCTGACCTGGGCTACAGAGAAGCAGCACTGGACTGTTGCTCAGTGGTCCAAAGTACTTTTTTCGGATGAAAGCAAATTCTGCATGTCATTTGGAAATCAAGGTGCCAGAGTCTGGAGGAAGACTGGGGAGAAGGAAATGCCAAAATGCCAGAAGTCCAGTGTCAAGTACCCACAGTCAGTGATGGTCTGGGGTGCCGTGTCAGCTGCTGGTGTTGGTCCACTGTGTTTTATCAAGGGCAGGGTCAATGCAGCTAGCTATCAGGAGATTTTGGAGCACTTCATGCTTCCATCTGCTGAAAAGCTTCATGGAGATGAAGATTTCATTTTTCAGCACGACCTGGCACCTGCTCACAGTGCCAAAACCACTGGTAAATGGTTTACTGACCATGGTATCACTGTGCTCAATTGGCCTGCCAACTCTCCTGACCTGAACCCCATAGAGAATCTGTGGGATATTGTGAAGAGAACGTTGAGAGACTCAAGACCCAACACTCTGGATGAGCTAAAGGCCGCTATCGAAGCATCCTGGGCCTCCATAAGACCTCAGCAGTGCCACAGGCTGATTGCCTCCATGCCACGCCGCATTGAAGCAGTCATTTCTGCAAAAGGATTCCCGACCAAGTATTGAGTGCATAACTGTACATGATTATTTGAAGGTTGACGTTTTTTGTATTAAAAACACTTTTCTTTTATTGGTCGTATGAAATATGCTTATTTTGTGAGATAGGAATTTTGGGTTTTCCTGAGCTGTATGCCAAAATCATCCGTATTAAGACAATAAAAGACCTGAAATATTTCAGTTAGTGTGCAATGAATCTAAAATATATGAATATTAAATTTTCATCATGATATTATGGAAAATAATGAACTTTATCACAATATGCTAATATTTTGAGAAGGACCTGTATACCAGCAGCAGTTCCAGTTTATTGCATCCTCTAACAGGTTTTCTTCCAGGATTGTGCTTTTTGGTTGCATCCATCTTCCCATCAAATCTGACCAGTTACCCCGTCACTACTGAAGAAACATCCTCCACAGCATGATGCTGCCACCACCATGTGTCTCATGCAGATGGTGTGTTCAAGGTGATGTGCATAGTTATTTTCCCACTAGACATAGCAATCAATTTGAATGTACACCAAAACAATTTTCATCTCATCTTACTAGAGGAGCTTCTCCCTCATGTATACTCTGTCCCCATACATGGCTTATTAACTTTTTCTGGGTTTCTTTTAGCAATAACCTTCTTCATTACACTCTTCCATAAAAGCCAGATTTGTGGAGCACACAACTAATAGTTACAGTGAGGAAATTGTTTCCACCTGAGCTGTGGAGCTCCTCCAGAGTGCCCTACGTGTCTAGGTTGTTTTTTTTTCTGCCCAGCCTGTCAGTTCCATGGCAGCTTTGCAGTAGTGACATACCTGAACCCATTTTCAGATGACAAATTGAACAGAGCTCCGTGAGATGATCAATGCTTGGTTTTGTCCTCCACAGCTTCTCCCTGACCTGTCTGCTGTGTTCCTTGGTGTTCATGAAGCTGTTTGTTTACTGATGTTTAGTAGCAATCCTCTGAGTGCTTCACAAAACATCTGGATTTATACTGGGATTAAATTACACACAGTTGGACTCTATTTACCAATTAGGTGAGTTCCAAACGCAATTGGTTGAAATGGATTTCATTAGGGGTGTCAGAATAAACTGGCCTACAAAATGTACGCCACACTTTTGTGATTTTTATTTCTAAGAAAGTTTTAAAACAGTGCATCATTTTCCTTCCACTTCATAATTATGCACTACGTCATGTTTCTTTGTCACATAAAAAATCCCAATAAAATACACTGGAGTTTGTGGTTGTAGTTTGACAAAATGTTAAAAAGTTAATTGGAAATGACCACTTTTGCAAGGCACCATAGATGACAGTAAGCTTTAAGGTTAATTGGCTCTGAAATGAATAAGGCGGGTTGTGACGTTTTTTACCTTTGTTATGAGCAGAGGTTCCCGATGCTCCAGACCTCCTCTGAGTGTGAACCCCCAGGGTGCACCTCCCGATAAAAGCACAGGCACCATCCTCCAGCTCTCTCCATCTCTTGCCCTATGATCCAGATCTCCAGATTTCTGCGACACATGCCAAAAACTCTCGGCTTCCGGATAACAAGTGGCTCCCTCGGCATCCATTACTCTGCTTACAAAAGTCGAGAGACAAGAACATTAAAAGAAGTCTACTAAACAGACACAGAACAGATAACTCAAAACAGTTCTCCTACAACTACTACAATTTGTCTGTTTACCATAGAAACAGGGTTTAAGAGGTTTGTTTTCCAACCTAATCTCCAGTTTCTGTTCACTGTGTTCTGTTTCAGCTTCTGTGCTATGTTGATTAAAACCAGCTGAGAAATGTTTAATTGTTTAACTCAACAATCAATATTTTGACCATAAACACAAAGGTCACAGCACTATTTTTAGATGTAGTATTTTATGTTTTTTCGGCAGTGCTTTCTTTATATTCTAATGATTAACTTTCATCTTCTCCCCCATCATATGTAATGATTGCTTTAGGCAAGATTTTGTTATTGTAATTTGTATGCCAACACAATAAATTGGCAAAAGCTGGGTTATGGACTAGATTGTAACTTACCCGAAGTTTTCAAATTACACCAAAACATGTTACGTTTCAGTAAGTTATACAGTATAATTCAGTTATAAATCAAATGGTGATGACGCATTTTAGCAAAATGACACTTTCAGTGCGCATGTCATTATACACAAGCAATATTTAAACATTTATTACATACTAACAAAGCTTTGTGGTGACTGTTTCCATAATGTAACCTTTAACCTCCATCAGTGAATAACAACAGAAAACTGATGACAATTTTGGGTTATACAGTGAGTTTTACTTCAAACCAGGTGTTAAAAAATGAAAAACTATTTATTTTAATTTCTGAGAAATGTTCAAATAAATAAATCATATGAAGTAGAATGTCACTATATTGGACTAACAGCTAAAGAAATAGAATGAAAATTGTATTTTCAGGATCCTAAAAAAAACAAAAAACTGTAAAAATAACATTCTGAAATGAAGCCCTGTAACTAACTAAAGATTTTTATTATAATATATACAATACTTACAAAATTTTGTTAGATAAATGATTATTTTATTTAACCCCATAAAGTTAGAGAGCTCTTAATTTGAAAAGAGCATGAATTAGACACATTAAATGGACGTCAGGCAGCAACTTCCCCAATTGGGAGGGAGAGTATTTTGTTTTTATTTTTTTTATGTATAAAACGCAGTTTTTCAAGACGGATGTAATGTGTAGCTGTAAGTAAAGAGCTGCTGTCATAATCCAGACGGCCTGAGTTAAACTTAATGCTCTTACATGAGACAAAGAATTAAACACATTATCACTGTCGTCGACCAACAATGGAATCGGTTGGACCAATAAATAAAGTTGAACAGACCGACTTGTTTACCGAACTAGGACTGAAAAAAACAAGCTAAACTCCACTAAAAAGTAAACTTTAATTTCCTTAAGTTTTATTTGCAAAAAGATTCCTAAACCCCTGCGGTTCGACTGGACTTACCTGAAAATTCAACTTATGGATAAACCGTGGTGAACAGGAGAGCTTCGTCGGGAGGCAGGCGGCTATATCCCAGCTTTACCTCGTTATACATACTTCATCTTCTCTAATAGTTTGTTGCCAAAGGATTCCTCAGTCTTCTTAGTTAGGTGCCAACCGGTCCTTTAACCGAGAATGTGTCCAGTTTTGGACTGCGACAGTTCAGCCCGTGTCCTGCTTCATACATACAGCCCTACAACGAGAGACTGATCCACGTCTGAAAGTTTAAATGAGCTAAGCTAAACTAGCTCCATCCATGGACAGCGATATCCAGTGTGGCACGAGCGGCACACGCGTGCCATCTACCGTTAGTTGACACCAGCGCTGGATAAATACTGCAGGTGGACCTCTGGACAGGATTTGGACGAGACACCCCCTACTGGACATCCAACGAAACAACACGAATTCTGAAAGCCAAAATCTAGATATAAAAAAATTGTAATCTAGTTTTGTATGTCCTTATAGCTGAACAACATGTATTTAGACTTTAAAATATGTATATCATACATTAATATTATATATTGAATAACAATTATAGAATCGTAATCATATTGTTATTAATCCAATATTTTTTTCCTTTTTCTGATATTGTTCAGTGAAAGGCAACCATTTTATCTTGCCCTTACCCCTCCTTTGCCTCATCTCTGCACATGCTCCCATCCTTGTCTTATTCAGCTCTTGGCTCTTGACTTTTCAGACCGGTGGCTTCCAAACCTTTTGTCATGCAGGTTAAATGTGTCCTGTTAACAATACTCAAAGGCAGCAATACTTAGATTTTTTAATCATTAAAAAGACAGAACTAATTGTATTTATTTTGGGGTTTATTTTCCTGCTCAACAATAAACTAAATATGCAATATTGTTAATTAAATGAGCAAATCAGTCAGATTTTTGTTGAAAAGGGATCTGCAAATCACTGGAAATCAAAATCACAAAAAAGTTTTGCATGTTTGCAGTTGCTGGATGTATGAGATCCGATTTACTCTGAAAATAAAATACAAGAGAAAAGATGTGGTTAACAAAAGGAGATTTTAATTTGCCAGAGAAAATTTCGCCCTGAAAAATTAAAAACCACCATTTAGCTGTACAAAATCATCCCAACGGCCCCAAATGGCACCCAGTTCACACTTTATAGATCACTGCCATGATTGTTCATGGCACTAAACAAAAATCAAAGAAGAATAAATAAATGGGAGAATTTCCTTGCTTTGTAAATAGCATCATTCGTATTTGATTTAGATATTAGCTCCACTACCCTACCTTTAAATATTTCAGACATGTGCTGCATTTCAGCCTATAAAAAACCCTGACTGTAACAATTGAACTAATCTGTGAAAAATATTTTGGTTATAAAAAATTTTAAGACATGTTATAACTAAATATTTTTCAATGCAACAGTTACTCCTTATGAACTATTTTCAAGAACACTATTTTCAGATTTACTGGTGGTTCCAGTAAAAGTAGAATGGGAGGCAGATATTTTAGTTATCATGCTCCTCTATTGTGAATTTGAATTAGTCTGTGAGGCATTCTCCTACTACTCTCCAATTTTACATTTGGCGTGGCGTTCTGTTTAGCTGTGACACCTTCCTGGAGGGAACTTCATGTTCTCCTTCTATAGATGATACACATGATCCTGCAGTGTTTAACCCTGTTTCTCTCCTAGACACATCTATTGGCTGAGTTTTTGCTGCTTCTGAGTTTTTTGTATATATGCTCTGTCTTCCCAAATCCCCGGTCAGTGACTCAATCTGTTGGGTTTCCATAGATAGAAAACCTTTTAACCAATTTGAATAATAAAGTGAACCTGACTGCATTGTTTGAAAACTTGGGTCATTTGAAATCTATGTGCTTAGTTTTTAATCTGTCTGTTTGATTGGAATGAATTTACTTTTGTTTTTTGTAGAGTGCCTGAAGACTATGTGTTGTGAATTGGGACGATATAAATAACCTAAAGTGATTTGAGGGCTGGAGTTCTAAATCCACCTCACCCATCTTTATAAAATGAGAAATGTGTTTTCTTCACAGGATCAGGGAAAAATCCTCTGAAGGCATTGATCCATCAAAACCATAGCAATTTCAAACTGGAAAATTGACATAGCAATAATACAATGGCATGAGGATTCAAAAATCAGTCAGTTTAGAATCATATGATTTAATAGAGCATGACAGTAATTTAAAGCTTATCCAAAGATTAATGAATACACACTCTATCTCTGTATAGGCTTACTCTGATTCTGCAGAGAAATCAAAGTTATTCTGTTGCAGAAACACAATATACTTCATGTGACCTGAGAGAGGGAATAATGTCTTAGGGGACACTTTATGCTGAATATGTTGTGTTGTGGTTTTTTCCATGTATTTTTTAACTTCTAAGTGATTGGATTTTTATGAAGACAAAGCATATAGCCCTTGTAGAACTCATCCATTGCACAGAATAAAATAAAATAGACTAAAATAGACTTTTTTTAGCTGCTAAAAAGCTATTCAGAAATATATCTGCCAGCATGAGACTGCAAACTACACATTCCTCAATATGGCTTTTTTTAAGCAAAAAAGATCAGAAAGGTTATTTATGTTTTTTACATCTTTAACATCTGTTTTAAACAATGTCTTAAAAAGTAGACAATTCAAAAACTGATAGAATCCCCTGGTAGTCTTATTTATTTATTTTCATTTACCCACGATGGGTACAGAAATCTCAACAAGATTAGCTAGGTTTCTCTCTGTAATATACCGATATTACTTTTGTTATCGTAATTGATAGAAGAATAGAAGTGAACTGAGTAAACTTCATAATTAGCTGTGTCACTAACATGACATTTTCTTTGTACATTTACCCAAAGGACTACTGATGTAATGGTGGTGTCCCAGACCATCTAAGTCTTCTTAGTCTGACTCTGTGGAAGAGAACTGGCATGCTCAACCTTCTTATCTTTTTCATCAAAAAGCAAAACCATGTCATCTGTTCGGGCAGCCCTGAAACTGTAATCTAAGATCTCAAGTGTAATTTATTAGATTGTTGTCCTGTTTTTGTTCTGTTTGTCTTTTAATAAAGGTAAAAAATAAATAAAAAAATAGACCACCCTAAAGCTGCCAGAGTTATATCTCCCATTAAAAAGCTTCAACCATAAAGCACAGATTTAATTTTCACTGAGTATATGTTTTGTTCTGTTATGTTTTCATTCCTAAAAAAAACATGAAATAGGTTATACGATCATTACAGGTCCTTCTCAAAATATTAGCATATTGTGATAAAGTTCATTATTTTCCATAATGTCATGATGAAAATTTAACATTCATATATTTTAGATTCATTGCACACTAACTGAAATATTTCAGGTCTTTTATTGTCTTAATACGGATGATTTTGGCATACAGCTCATGAAAACCCAAAATTCCTATCTCACAAAATTAGCATATTTCATCCGACCAAAAAAAGAAAAGTGTTTTTAATACAAAAAACGTCAACCTTCAAATAATCATGTACAGTTATGCACTCAATACTTGGTCGGGAATCCTTTTGCAGAAATGACTGCTTCAGTGCGGCGTGGCATGGAGGCAATCAGCCTGTGGCACTGCTGAGGTCTTATGGAGGCCCGGGATGCTTCGATAGCGGCCTTTAGCTCATCCAGAGTGTTGGGTCTTGAGTCTCTCAACGTTCTCTTCACAATATCCCACAGATTCTCTATGGGGTTCAGGTCAGGAGAGTTGGCAGGCCAATTGAGCACAGTGATACCATGGTCAGTAAACCATTTACCAGTGGTTTTGGCACTGTGAGCAGGTGCCAGGTCGTGCTGAAAAATGAAATCTTCATCTCCATAAAGCTTTTCAGCAGATGGAAGCATGAAGTGCTCCAAAATCTCCTGATAGCTAGCTGCATTGACCCTGCCCTTGATAAAACACAGTGGACCAACACCAGCAGCTGACACAGCACCCCAGACCATCACTGACTGTGGGTAGTTGACACTGGACTTCTGGCATTTTGGCATTTCCTTCTCCCCAGTCTTCCTCCAGACTCTGGCACCTTGATTTCCGAATGACATGCAGAATTTGCTTTCATCCGACAAAAGTACTTTGGACCACTGAGCAACAGTCCAGTGCTGCTTCTCTGTAGCCCAGGTCAGGCGCTTCTGCCGCTGTTTCTGGTTCAAAAGTGGCTTGACCTGGGGAATGCGGCACCTGTAGCCCATTTCCTGCACACGCCTGTGCACGGTGGGTCTGGATGTTTCTACTCCAGACTCAGTCCACTGCTTCCGCAGGTCCCCCAAGGTCTGGAATTGGCCCTTCTCCACAATCTTCCTCAGGGTCCGGTCACCTCTTCTCGTTGTGCAGCGTTTTCTGCCACACTTTTTCCTTCCCACAGACTTCCCACTGAGGTGCCTTGATACAGCACTCTGGGAACAGCCTATTCGTTCAGAAATTTCTTTCTGTGTCTTACCCTCTTGCTTGAGGGTGTCTATAGTGGCCTTCTGGACAGCAGTCAGGTCGGCAATCTTACCCATGATTGGGGTTTTGAGTGATGAACCAGGCTGGGAGTTTTAAAGGCCTCAGGAATCTTTTGCAGGTGTTTAGAGTTAACTCGTTGATTCAGATGATTAGGTTCATAGCTCGTTTAGAGACCCTTTTAATAATATGCTAATTTTGTGAGATAGGAATTTTGGGTTTTCATGAGCTGTATGCCAAAATCATCCGTATTAAGACAATAAAAGACCTGAAATATTTCAGTTAGTGTGCAATGAATCTAAAATATATGAATGTTAAATTTTCATCATGACATTATGGAAAATAATGAACTTTATCACAATATGCTAATATTTTGAGAAGGACCTGTAGAATGAACAAAAACTCTGGACATGCGCAGCTCATTGCCAGTTGTGACTCGCTGCGTAGAACCAATCGGGGGCCCGTTGTAACAAGTTGCTGCACGAGGTAACAGATTTAGCTCATCCATGCAGTGCCTTTCTTCGTCAGAAAGTTGCTGTTACTTTACCAAAAACGTGCTAGATTTCACGCTATGGCCAATTTTAAATAAAAGTCGATTAAGGACTTTCAAAAGGCGCAAAATCTAGTGACAAATAGCCCTTTAAAAAATGACTGACAGCTCTGGTTGGAGTGGGCAAGATGGGGGGGCCAATCAGATTCCAGGGCTAGCCGGTGTCCACCCCCAGCCACCCCTGTGACCACGCCCCTGCCACCGTCCCCATGTTTATTTTCGTATGAATTAAAAAAACTAACTCAGAACTGCCCCTAGTGGCTACATTACCTAAAAACCATGCCAACCTAAAAATGCACTTAAAGCAGAAGGTCAGTGATGCTTGACATTGTTAGAAATTGGCACAGATTTACATGTGTAAAGGAAGCATAAATGGGCCTCAATGCTCTCAGTCCAGAAAGAGCTTGGAATTTTGATTGGTTGTCAGCTAGAACCCACCAATCGAATGTTTGGAGTGCCATGCTCAAAACTCTGTTTTTAAACACTATCGATGTTTTAACATTGTCAGGTATGTATTAAGAAATCCTGCTGTAAATGTGGACTGTAACTTCAGTTTTCCGGCACTGCAGGTACCGATAAGAAGGACTGTAAAATGTTCTCAAACACTTCTTATTGTTTAAAACAGTGAGAATAAATAAAGATGGTGATGTTAGGTCATACTATATGTTTGTAGGGAAACTGGGATGAATAATGTGATTTGTGTAGTTCAACTGTCAACCTTCCACAATAACTAAGAATGAAGGAGAAGAAAGATTGATTATTTACTGGATAAGATGGTGACTTATTGACGTGGCTCCAAATTGTCTCCTGTTTTTTTTTAAAGAACCAGGCTTCAGCACCAGCTCTGGTTCATTCTGGGGTCAGAAAACTTTACAATCCAGAGGGACATTTTTGCTCCTTGTCCTGCTAAACTGAATTTGTCTAAAACTGCAAAGGTTACATGTCTCCTTAAAAAATGAATGGTAGATGAAGTTAATGGTAAATGAAGGCAAACATAGTTTTGCATGTTTTTGTATCATAGTGTATCATTCTATTGGGGAAATTCAATGCAGACATTTTATATAAGCACACAGAACAACTACTAAAACTAATCTTTTTACTAGTTTCTAGTGATGGGACTGATGGCTCTTTCATGATATGTTCACTTCAGAAAGCCATTCAAATGATCTGTTTTGAAAATGTACATATTTCAAAGAACTAGCCATTTTGTTCCTAATATAGTGTTAAATTAACTTGGGGAATCCTGGTGTGTGTGGGTGAAAATCACAAAAAAGATGAATCATCTGTATTAAGATTAATTTTTACTTAAAGGTGTTCATGGAAAAATATTTTTTATACATAAATATTTTCATAAAATTAAGTATAAAGTATCAAAATATATCAAATATCCATGTACCGGTAGTTCTTTACTACCAGTGTTGTGTGCATTAATAACACTTTAGCGCTGTTTGTAATGTAGAAACAAGAGAACCTACTAAAATGTAACAATATAGAAGAGAAAAAGTGCAGACTATTTGTAAACAACCAAATGAAGAATGGCTCTCACTGTCTAAGACTCAAGTCCTATCGCTCCAGGTAAAGAGCTGTTCAAAAGAATTGGGTCGTTCTTGAACTTCCCCTTATTACTAGTTTTTTTAATATTAAAAAACAATGTTTTTTTTTAAATCATTTTTTGACCAGATCATAAAGGGTCATATGTGGCTCCAGAGCCACAGGTTGCAGAACCCTGCCTTAACAAAGTACAGATTCATCAACAATGTACCTAGTTTTAAATTTGCGTTGAAGGTTACTAAATATCAAATCTCAAATAATTAAAATGACTTTTTTTATTATTTTGGATTTGACAGATGTACTAGGTAATCAAACAAAAAAAAAAATCTTCATAGGTTGAACGTCATGTTAAAAGTCAGAATTTATTGGTAGTAGTTTTATTATTCCTGCCTTTTTGTCAAGAAAAATAAATCAGTTTACAATAACTAAATTATTTTCTGCCCTTGCTTGTAAGCACTACCAATTGACCCCTACTTCCTAGCTCTTATGAGCCTGTTTTGTGAAACTGAACACTAAACATGACTGCCAGGCCAAATGAGTAGGTCATAGAAATAAAGTTGTCTCCAAAACTGATTTACTGCTATTAATTAAACCAGGTGATATGTTGAATTTATTGTTAGTTTACTAGTAAACCATGAAACTAAGGGTGTTAAATGCACAGTAAAACACTATTGGTGCTGCAGTGTTTGCTGATGGGTGATGAGCTGAACTGGAAACGGGGCCCAAATCAAACTCCGTTTTGGGCCCCACAAGATTTTGGGCTGGCACTGGATTTTTGGTGCTCAGTTGGACAGGAACATTTAAAAGCTGCTTCATGGATGGCAGTGGGATAGACCTTCATATTTGTCACATAATCTGTTGTAGAAATGACTTTAAGCATGGAATCGTTTTTAAAAATAGTCGGTTTGAACCCAAATTATTCAGAGCACGTAACTTGTTTATTTGAAGGGATAAAAACAACAACAGGAATTTTAGAAGAGAAAAAGCAGCCTGGAAATATGGGTAGATGCATGTCAGCCCGTTCCAAATGTTCTGCTGTTTCCAGGATCCTCTTCATCTACAGGAGGAGGATAAAAATAATCAACTCAGGAAAATTAAACAGCACCCTTTAGGAAGCATGCATACAAATTTTAAAGCCTTCCACCGAGAAAAAAAATACTCAACAAAAGCAACTCTTCAAGAAAAGAAAGGCTAAGTTTAGTTTCATTAAGTCAGTACTGATGACATGACAGCAATTTACTAGCTGAGGACAAAGTGTTGTGGCAAAATTGGTATTTAACAAAGGAAGAGATCGATGATCGTCACTCAATCAGCTTTATTGATAACCTTGCAAGGGAGAACAGTTAACAGCATCAGACATGCTCAGGAGGACTGCAGTATCTGTTCTGCTGGACAAAGGAAGAGAACTCTCTTGTAACAGCTTCAAGGTAATTCCCGCTCATGAGGGCAGAGGTAAGACCCGTTCTTCCCCAGGCATGATGACTCAACCCCTGAACAGAGTGGCATCCTTATCTCGTACTCTCCAGCCCTGGAGCCCTTCCTGAGACTAAACAGAGCCGAGTACACTAAACCAAAACATAAATTAGGCATGAAAAACATAGAGTGATTACTTTTTTCAGGTCATGTAGAGTCGTAACACAAAACATAGGGGCAAAAACTCCAGTTTAAGAGAAGTTTACATGTTCATAGGCCACCATTTCCTAAAGCCTTCCTCACATGTATCGAGCATAAACATAATCTCACATATAAAACTGTAGAGAAATCCAACCTTTATGCACTTTTATTAAGAGGACAGAAAAAAAAACAGTTCCCACACTCATAAATAACAGTTTTGAATGAAATCATTGGTGGTGCAGTTAGTACTTCTCCCTTTCCAATAAATGTAACTGAAGTGATTTACATATATAATTTTATAAGTTGATAAGAGTTTCTAGGAAACTCTAATTAATAATCTGTGACTTTCTGGTTATAAATACATCATGACACAGAGGCCCAGTTGTTGTAGCTACTATGCTGGACAAGGATATGTCTGGTGAGGTTGTCATGGTAAAGGAGGTAAAACCATTTCAACATCTCACTGTTGGAGATCTGTTATTAAGAGAACCATCTAAGGGTCACTATAACAACTATTATTTGATTACATACATGCATCTAATGGATAGAAAAAAGCCTTTTCTGTACTATCACAAACGCAAACGTTTGCAGTTTGTTAAACACTGGTGGGGCAGGTCCTGGAACCGTGTGCAGATGACACCAAGATTGAATTTTTTGAGGCTCTGGTGTAAAAAAAACAACAAAAAAAAGGTGAATGTGTGGGAAAACATCGCATGTCCACTGTTATGTATGGCAGGGGTTCTGTCATACCTTTTTTGATGTTGTTCTTACCCAAAGAAGGCAAGGGGAACCTTGTTAAAGAGCATACATTATTTGAAATACCAGGACATTTTCTATAAAGACAACTGAATATGGATCAGTGAGGCTTTCTACAGGAAATTATTCAAAATATCTGGTAAAATGAACAGAGAAAGACACAAAATCTTCCATGGCCTTCTCTGACCTGACCAGGACTCAAATAATGGTCAAACGTCAGGCGGAGCATGTTATGGCAGTAGAGCAGGCATTTAAGTGGCTGTTAGTGGTCGATGCAGGTGTCCAGTATTCGATTCCTAATCCCAAGACTTTGCTGCATGTCTTCCCCTCTTCTCTCTCTGTTCATCTACTGTGAAAACATGTTCCAGCCTTGTTTAATGTTATAGAGTTCTGTCCTGTTGCCAAAGGGGGGCTGTTCAAACAAATTTCTGAACCTTATTTTTTTTACCCAGTGAATACAAGAACTCAATTGAAACATTAGATTTTTCAAAATTTTTCAGGGTGAACCTATGGAATATCAATAAAAGATGGATTTACTTTAAAGGCTTTTTACGCATCTTTACTGGGGGTGGCAATGAATGTGGCCAGTACTGTACCTTGTAATTTAAAATGACACCTTATAAAGTCTAGATTCATCATCTAATCAACAGTGGTATTATTCCTAGATGCAGCTCTGCCACCATGGGTTGGTTACGATCAAGAGGACATCATGCAGGAGCAAATTCGAGCTCTCTCAGGTGTTAGTACTATCATAAAACACTTGTTTTACATATCGAGACAAACTTCAATAGTATACTGTTGTGAGAAAATTGATAACAACTGTAACCCTGTTATATGATTTCAACTGATGGCAGGACAAAAATTATTTTTTACGGGACCCCTCTGTTGGCGTGCGGTTTTACTTCGACTTTGAGCAAACGTTTTCTGTCGCCTTGGTGATGCTGGAGGAGGATGGGCTCCTCAGGATGATACGCTTCCATCTGGTCCCCAGAGAGTGAGAATGTTTCACTTACGTATTCATCATGTGAGTGTTAATAAAAATAAAAATAAAAAGTAGATGGAATATTTTTTTGATTTTAATCTTTCAAGAGTGCTCAGCTCACAGCTCTTAGCAGCACAGCAGGCTTAAAAAAACTCTGGATCCTGATCAGACAGGTACAGTCCGCTGTCATGTGTACCTTTCAGTTTTATGGGGGATAGAATTTAAGTTTGAACATTGACAGATTAAAATGGTTACCTTTAGGATGTTTTCATAAGTATGCATAACCCAGAAATTTCTTGTTTCTTTTCATGCAAATAAATCTGAAAAGTGTGGTGTGCATTTGTAATCAGCCCCCCTCAGTCAAAACCAGAAGAAACCGACTTTTGTTGCAATTACAGCTGTGAGTCTTATGGGACATGTCTCTACCAGCTTTGTTCATCTAAGGACTAACCTTTTT
The DNA here is from genome assembly GCF_021462225.1 of Girardinichthys multiradiatus. Classification (NCBI taxonomy): domain Eukaryota; kingdom Metazoa; phylum Chordata; class Actinopteri; order Cyprinodontiformes; family Goodeidae; genus Girardinichthys; species Girardinichthys multiradiatus. Next base: position 39,092,750 of record NC_061802.1, on the reverse strand, counting down.
GCCAATACTTACTTGCAAAATAGTTCAAGCTCAGTCATATTGGAAGGTAAGCATCTGTTAACAATTTTCAAGTCTTGCCACAGATTCACAATTTGGTTTAGGTCTAGACTGTAACTGACCCATTCCAACATGAATATACAGTACTTTGATCTTTCAACTTTGTTCAACTCTGTTAATGGTCACTGTCTTAGAACGTGAACATCCACTCCAGTCTTAAGACATTTGCAGCCTCTGAAAGGTTTTTCTTCCAGAATTGCCCTGCAATGACCTTCAGTCATGAACCGCCCAACGCGGTTAACTAAATATGACTAAATATGACTAATCCCACAATCTGTTTGTGCTGTTGAAGGACGAAGGGAATGTCTCCACCAGTCTGCCTGTTTCTGAATTTGTGAGTGATGCCTTTAAAACATCCACGACAAACGAGGAGGATCTGCAGAGGAGGATCTGCAGAGAGATTTGTGTTAGACAAAGTGGAACATCCACACAGCAGACAGGTTAAATCTTTGGCTTCAACCGGAGTATAACACATTTCAGGACTTTTTTTGTTACTTTGGTTGTTTAATTCCTGCTTTTTTTCCCAGAAGTATTTCCTGAGTGAGAGAGAGCTGCAGGAAGAGCTAGAGGAGAGATTGAAGACATGGTTAATGAGGCCTGTGATAAGATTTAACATTTTGAACAGCAGGAGGATGTTGTCCTCAAAGAAGTCTGAAGGTGTTACCATGTAATGTTATCAACAAGGTTGTGATTATCAGGCAAACCTTCATAAAAGACCTGACCACGTTTGCACATTGAAGCTCATGAAGTTGTTGCACTGACTCTGCTGTGTTTCATACAGAATATCTTCAGATAACAGGATAAACTGAAACTACTTGTATTCTGTTGGAGTACCTGTGACTAAAGCTGGGGAACAAGAACAAGATGTTTTTGCCAGGTTTTGACTCAGAATTCTCAGCTGGGCATGGATGAGTTAGCAGAAAAATTTGTGTGCGTGAAGGGGTAAACTGTGTGACAGAAACAGACACACAACATGTTCTTTTATATAATAAGAAAAGGTAACAGCTTAAATGGCGTAATTTTAAAATTAATTTCCAAACTTTTGATTCATATTAGTCTGATCAAGACAATAGAGCAAAGAAGCAGGTCAAGTAAATGAATAAAAAAATTGCAATAATATAATATCTATGCATTATATTTTTACAATTTCTGTCAGTTTTTGTATTTATTTATTTTTTTTATTTAAGTTTGAAAACAACAGAAAATTATTAATCTATGATAGTATAATTTGTTTTTTTGGCATGTGATTTTATTGATATAGAATTTGACCAAAAGTAATGAATACATTTATAAAGTGCTTATTATTGGTAAATAAGGGGGAGCTGCATGTCGTTCATGTTGGTTAACGTCCTTCTCTTCTACCTTCTTGCTAAAAGTGTAGCAGTTCGTAAACATTACATTGGCTCATTACTGCCACCCGCTGGTGGTTTGTTTTCCTCTTCAAATGTCGTCCTTTAGAGAGTTTGATGTGTTTAGGTGGCTTTAGTCTGTGGCGCAGGTGATCCCAACTCTTTCATACAGAAATCTGCTTAAACCAGTCTGTTAGGTTGAACTCAGTGTTTTCAAAATCTATAAAAACGATTAAATTGTGTAATAAGTCCCCAGTTTAAGATGATTCTCTGCCTGAGCCAAATGTTTGTTTTAAAAAAAATGTTGAATTGCCTTTTTAGTGTGTTTTTCATTTCTATCATATTTTGTATCACTTCTTAAAATGTTTCCCCAGAGTCAAATAAATGGATGACTGAAGATATTTACAGTACAGACACACCTTCTCATTCAAAGAGTTTTCTTTATTTTCATGACTATGAATATTGTAGCTTCACACTGAAGGCATCAAAACTATGAATTAACATGTGGAATTATATACTGAACAAAAAAGTGTGAAACAACTGAAAATGTGTCTTATATTCCAGGTTCTTCAAAGTAGCCACCTTTCGCTTTGATTAATGCTCTGCATTACTATATCAACATTACTGGTAAAAGAAAATGTAAACACTCATCATGGGCATGAATGTTATTACTTCTTAACTTTTAATAAGAATCAGAATCAGCTGTATTGCCAAGTTCGTACATACAAACAAGAAATTTGACTCCGGTACACTTGGCTCTCTGGATTTTTAAATATATTTTAAATATATTTATGCATAAATGATGTACACATTAATGATGTATTTGAACAGTTAATTTCATAGATGCCAAGTTTGGATTTAGTCTTGTTTTTTCCTTAATAGTTGGTTAAATGTCATTTAGCTTGTGACAATGTGAGTACGCATTTTTTGCAGCCATCCTCAAGCTCATTTAAATTGGTTGCTTTCCTAGCTCAGACCCGACTTTAAAGCATGATTAATACATTTTCTATACCAGGGTTCACAACCTACAGCTCTGGAGCTGCAGGTGGCTCTTTGGACCTTCCACAGTAGCTCTCAATAACTTTGGTTAAAAATGATAAAGAACCAACAAATGTTCTCGTACTCGTACTCGTCGTACTCGTCGTCTTCCGCTTATCCGGGACCGGGTCGCGGGTGTAGCAGACTCAGCAGAGACGCCCAGACGTCCCTCTCTCCAGACACCTCCTCCAGCTCCTCCAGGGGGAGCCCAAGGCGTTCCCAGGCCAGCCGAGAGACATAGTCCCTCCAGCGTGTCCTGGGCCGTCCCCTGGGCCTCCTCCCGGTGGGACGTGCCTGGGCCTCCTCCCGAGGAAGGCGTCCAGGAGGCATCCAGTATAGATGCCCGAGCCACCTCAACTGGCTCCTCTCGATGTGGAGGAGTAGCGGCTCTACTCCGAGCCCCTCCCGGATGGCCGAGCTCCTCACCCTATCTCTAAGGGAGTGCCCGGCCACCCTACGGAGGAAGCTCATTTCAGCCGCTTGTATCCGGGATCTCGTTCTTTCGGTCATGACCCAAAGTTCATGGCCATAGGTGAGGGTAGGAACGTAGACCGACCGGTAAATCGAGAGCTTTGCTTTTCGGCTCAGCTCTCTCTTCACCACAACGGACCGGCACAGCGCCCCCATTACTGTGGCAGCCGCACCGATCCGTCTGTCGATCTCCCGCTCCATTCTTCCCTCACTCGTGAACAAGACCCCGAGATACTTAAACTCCTCCACTTGAGGCAGGAACTCCCCTCCAACCCGAAGAGGACAAGCTACCCTTTTCCGGTCGAGTACCATGGCCTCGGACTTGGAGGAGCTGATCCTCATCCCAGCCGCTTCACACTCCTCCAGCGGATCCAACTCACCACCAGGTGATGATCAGTGGACAGCTCAGCCCCTCTCTTCACCCGAGTGTCCAAAACATGCGGCCGAAGGTCTGATGATACGACAACAAAGTCGATCATCGACCTCCTGCCTAGGGTGTCCTGGTGCCAAGTGCACAGATGGACACCCTTATGTTTGAACATGGTGTTCGTTATGGACAATCCGTGACTAGCACAGAAGTCCAATAACAAAACACCACTCGGATTCAGATCGGGGAGGTCATTCCTCCCGATCACGCCTCTCCAGGTGTCACTGTTGTTCCCCACGTGGGCGTTGAAGTCCCCCAGGAGAATAATGGAGTCCCCGGGAGGGGCACAAAGAAGACCGGGTACTCCGCACAACCGCTCGGCCCATAGGCTGAAATGATAGTCAGAGACCTCTCCCCAACCCGAAGGCGCAGGGATACGACCCTCTCATCCACTGGGGTAAACCCCAACATGAGACGGCTGAGCTGGGGGGCAACAAGCAAACCCACACCAGCCCACCGCCTCTCCCCGTGGGCCACTCCAGAGTAGAAGAGAGTCCAACCCCTCTCAAGGAGATGGGTTCCAGAGCCCACGCTGTGCGTGGAGGCGAGCCCTACTATTTCTAGTCGATATCTCTCGACCTCCCGCACAAGTTCAGCCTCCTTCCTCCCCAGCGAGATGACATTCCACGTCCCTAGAGCCAGCCTAAGCATCCGGGGATCGGGCCGCTCAGGTCTCCACCTTTGTCCGCCACCCAATCCTCTTTGCACCGGTCCCTCACGGTTCCCCCTGCAGGTGGTGGGCCCACTGGGGGATGGCCTCGCGTCTCTCGTTCGGGCTTGGCCCGGCCGGGTCCCGCGAGGAGCAACCCGGCCACCAGGCGCTCTCCGACGAGTCCCGACCCCAGGCCTGGCTCCAGGGTGGGACCCCGGCTCTGCCGTACCGGGCGACGTCACGTGCCTCGATATTTTGGTCCTCGTGAGGGATTCTTGAACCACTCTTTGTCTGACCCATCACCTAGAGCCTGTTTGCCATGGGAGACCCTACCAGGGCATTTAGGTCCCAGACAACATAGCCTCTAGGATCATTTGAGCACTCAAACCCCTCCACCACGTTAAGGTGGCGGTTCAAGGAGGGGCCAACAAATGTTTTTAATATAAATATAATAACAAATGCAGGTTTTAGCAGTTTTTCAGTTTTGTGGGAATTCAATGGATTAATTGCATTGAATTTCCACAACAGAATGACACTAAATGTCCCAGGAATATATGATTACATTGATTTTTCTTATCATTAGGTTGAAACTATATGCTTTTTATGTAATGTACCCATCCTCTTTTTGTAAAATTCTATGTTTTTCTATATTTTAAAACCTTAAGATAGAAATAAAATGGCTGTCCTTCGAAATGACAACATATTCCCTATTGAGTCATATTGTATAAAATATATTATTGAATAGTTCATATATTTCAGTAACTCAGGTTACTAAGTGAAACACATTATATATTTATTTACACACTGATGTTTTCAAGCCTTTAATTCTGTTAATTATGATGATTTTCCGCATACAGCTAATGAAAACACGACATTTAAGATTAGAATATTACACTACATCAATAAAATCAACATTTTAATGCAGAAATGTGGTCTTAATGAAAAGTATTTTCATACCTGCTTAAAGATTATTTTCAAAAGATGCTTTTAATCTGACAAACGAGCTTCACCGGAACACATATTCTAATTTATTGTATATGAGTAGATATTTATCAAAAATAAGTTTTCTTTTTTTAAAACGTCTTGTAACATTTGCAGTTTTAACTCTTCTACCTGAGGACAAAAATGTCTCTTTGGATTGTAAAGGTTGCAGACCTTAGGGTTAAGGTTGGGGCCATTCCACAAACTTAAAATATTCCTGCTTTGTCCATTCCAGAACCCGCTTTTTAATGTGGTTTGGGATTATTGTTGTTTTGGATCAACCATGTGTCTCCAAGCTTTAACCATCTAGCAGCTTGAGGTGAAGCTGAGGAAGTTCTCCCTTTCTGCAATGCACCAGTACCACTGGCAGCAAAACAGACCCTCAGTATGACAGTTGTTGCAGTGTTCTTAGATCTGAAAGCCTCACCTTGACTTCTCCAAACATACTTTCATACTATGGCCAAATAGCCATCTATCTTTGTGTCTTTGCTCCTTCAGATTTTTTCCAGAACACATTTTGCTTGTCCATGTGGTCAGCTGAAAATCTTGGATTTTTTTAGCAGTTGCTATTTTCCTGGTTGGCACCCTCGGTCCATGTTGATGTTAAAGCAGCTTTACTGTGGACAGTGACACTGGTTTTCCAGCATCCTCTGGTTTTCAATTGGTTTCAGCCTTGATGGTTTCTGGAATGTTTGAGAATGTTATAGCCAAACTGGTTTTGGATTGAATAAAGCAGGAAAACGTTACATTTTTGGAGTGACAGGGACCTCAACCCTATAGAAAATGGATGGACTTTCCTCATATGCCTGGTCGATGGCAACCAGTTTAAATGAACTACGCCGACTCTGAAGAGAGGAGTGGTCAAACATCCTGACAGAATGAGACCAGAGGCTTGTTGATGATAACCAGAAGTGTGTAGTTTTAATGCAATTTGTTGAGGGACATTTCTCCAGGTATTAGTGAGTTAGTATGTATATATGTGAACCTGTGTGGATTACAGACAAGTTTATCACTCCTGTAAAACTGAGCCATCAATTTAATTAAAAAAACAAGGAACGACTGAGAGGAAACATTTTACGAAAGCATCCTTCTGATCATGACTGATCCTGGGTGCTGACTGACATGATCCAACTTCAAGTCAAGTTTACACTAAAGAGTAAAACACCAGTCTGATCAGGTACGGGTTTTATTTCACTGTAAATACAACACGGCGTGCCATAGATTTTATGTCACACAAACTCTTAGAGAAGAAACTGCTCATCAGGAGTTACAGAAAAAATGTAAACAGCAGAATTTAGGCTTTATCAGCATGTGAATCAAATAGGATATACAGAAGAATGCAAATGTATAACAAGAAATTTGTACAGTCCTGCGTCCAAGGCATTTTATGTGTGCAGCTTTTTTCTGATCAAATGATTAAAAGTGACAGTTTCAATGCATAAAAGCACTTTCCACACTCACTGTGAAGGTTTATGGTTCTATTGCTTCTTAGAACAGAAATGATGACCATTGAAGTTTTTTTTATTATATCTGTGATCACAGTGTGTCATTTAGTCATATGGTAAATCTGCTCTTCATTGTTCTGCATGATTAACATTCATTGTTACTATGAACACCATTTATTTAGAAAGTATGGGTGGTACATATTTTATTTTTATTTTTGACGGCTACTTACAGGAGCATCATAGTAAATAGAAATTTCACTGAAATGCTAATCTATTTCAGTAATTTAGTTCAAAAGTGAAACAATTTATATTTATTTATTACCATCATAGGTGCTATATTGCCAATAAAATATTGTCACTCCTTATTTTTAATCAGTTTATGTTGTTGGTCCAACATTTGCAGCTATAACAGCTTCAAACTTTCTAAGAAGGCTTTGCAGAGTTTAGGAGTTATGGGAATTTTTCACCATTCCTCGAGAAGCGCATTTGTGAGGTCAAACACTGATGTTGGAAAAGGCCTGGCACTCAGTCTCTGTTCTTATTCATCCCAAAGGTGTCTGTGAGGCTGAGGTCAGGACTCTGTGCCCACCAATCAAGTTTTTCCTCACCAAACTGTCATGTTGAAACAGGAAGGGGCCAAACTGTTCCCACAAAGTCTGGAGCAGGAAATTGTCCAAAATGTCTTACTATGCTGAAGCATTAAGAGTCCTTTCCAAAAAGACAGAGCCACCCACAGATTCCCCTATGCAGCAAACTTTGCACTGGACACAATGCAGTCAGGGTAGTGATGTTCTCCTGGAAAGTGCCAAACACAAACGTATCCATTGGAGTGCTATAGAGCAGTGATTCCCAACCAGGGGTACTCGTACCCCTAGTAATACGTGAGCACATAGCAGGTGGTACGTGGAAACATTTAATATTTTATTTCCAAGATGAGGGGTAAATACTGTCAGTTAGTAGGGATAATTCTTGGATGTGTGATGCTTTATTATGACCCAGGTGCAAAATACACCAAGGTTTTATAAACCAGAAGAGCAAAAAAGGCAAAATAAAACAACTACAGATGGGAAAGATTAGAACAGGGGTGTCATTGCTGTTCACCTGCACAACGCTCCGCTAACAAGAGAGGAAAAAGTAACAGCTGTTTCCACTCTGCCTCCAAAGCTATCAAAGCTTATCAAGGACAAGCAAGCTCAGGTGTCTCATTAAATCATTCATGAATGAATGATGAATGAATGAATGATGAAAACAAAGTACAACTAATCTAGTGAGCCTGAACATTATTTTGTTAAGTGTTCTGTTGCTGATTTTTTAGGGTAAAATGTCTGTTTATTGAGGACTTATCCATATGGGCCCCCCCTGCCCCGCCAACAATGTAGTAATAGTACTTTTTAACATTTAATGTCATTGATTTTATCAGATCCCTTTATGAGTCATTTCAGTCCCTGCGTCGTTACTACTCTACTTTCTATGGCCAAACTTGACAAAAGCTGGACGAAAACACACTCCTCAGACTCTGTGTCACCGCTGCTGACACACTGAGTAACGTACGCTCACATGCATGTGAACATCCGCTCCCGACAGTGTGCGCCCAGAAAAACCTGGAAAGCAGGGGACTTGATACAGCGCTATGCAAGTTCAGGCCATTTATCATTTACCGTAAAGAGAGAGACAGAAAGATGGATAAATAAGAAAGATGGAGAGGCAGTTAAAACAGAAATGTTGGGAACCACTGCTATAGAGGGAAGTTTCATTCATCCCCCCAGAGAACACATTTCCACTAGTTGTCCAGTAGTGTCAGGCTTTTCAGCTCTTTGTGTACTGTTGAGCTAATCTGAAGGCCACAAGAAGTCTGTAACTATTGACTTTGCAGAAACACCTGTGGATATGGAAGTGATTAAAATACACCTGACGTTAAGGGTGAGCAAATACTTTTGGCAATATAGTATATTTCAAGTGTTTACTGAAATATGAAGTCTAATTGAACTTTGCTGCATAATCCTCTCACGATCTCAGTTATCCATGCTGCTAGCACACCTTTTCTACCACACTTTTTCCTTCCAATCAACTTTCCATTAACATTCACTTAAATAATGTTTTAGATTTCTTAGACGTTTTTGGGTTTTTGTTAGCTGTATGTTATAATCATCAACATGCTCTGAGTTTTAGTTATACATCACAAAACTAAAAGAAACAACAATCACTGCCGGAGTAAACATTACATGAAAAACAACATTCAGCTTACATCAAGTAAAACCAATCCAGTGAGTTTACCTGCTACATTGCTGCCATACAAAACAAATATATTCTCATATGAAGACTAATCAGTGGTTTAAGGCATTCAACTTTAAATCTGCTGTTTGTAAAGCCAAAGGTTAACCGATCAGAGTGGTGTGAGGTCGTAAACTAAAATAATACATATTTTATTCCAGACTGAACAGTGGTGCATTAGTGAGTAATCACAGTGAGTTTATTTTAATTCACACAGATCCTTAGTTGAAAACTATAGGCTGGTAATGACTTCCCAGTGATGAAGCATTACTCTTTGGTTCTAATGTAATACTTTGACTTCCCTTTGTAAAACATGATATAGTCTGCTATGTTATTTGACAGAAAACAGATAATAATAAATTGCTATTTTCCATTCATATCATCACTCTGACCGCTGAAATAATTCGGTAGAACAAAAATAATAGTGCAACATTTTTAAATGAGAAAGTAGAAAAACTGGCAAACATGACCATCCATATGTGTGATTGTGTTAGTTCAAAGGTGAATCAAAGTGATCCGCTCTGTGAAGAACAGCAGCCTGCACATAACAGGGTCTGAGGGCAGAGCAAGATGAGGATGGAAAAAATGTTTATGTGAGTCCGATTTCCTCCAGCACGCTGCGAGGGGTCTCCGCATCCTGTGGGGGGAGAGGAGAACCACAAGTCGAGTGAAGCACTGCTCATCCATTCAGCTGCGTTCAAGCACGTACTGTTTCACATTTTGTCAGGTTACAACCGTCAACTTCAATCTTTTTTATTGGGAGTTTATGACGTTCTGTGTTTAGACCAACACCGAACATGTGCATAGCTGTGAAGTGGAAGGAAGATAATACATTGTTTCAAAATTCAGAACTAAAAAACTATAGCGTGCAGATATATTCCTGAGTCAATACATTGTAGAACCACCTTTTATTTCAATAACAACTGCGGTCCTGGTGGAGTATTCCTATTCCAGATTTGCACATCTGCAGAGCTTTAGTCTCATCAGGAGTTGTCTCATCACCAAGTCGTTGCAAAATAGTTTAGGTTCAATCAAACTGGATGGAAAGAATCTATGAACACTTATCTTAGAAAATCTTGCTACAAATTATCAGTTTGTTGCAAAACTACTCTAAACTGGACTTTGACTGCGCCATTCAAACTAGACATTGAATCTCTATCTCAGTCTTTTGCAGCCTTTAAGAGGATTCTGTCCAGGAATGTCCTGTATTTAGCTCCATCTATCTTCCCATCAATATTAACCAGCTCCCCTGTACCTGCTGAAGAAAAGCATCCCCATAGCATGATGCTGCCACCACCATTTTCCTCATGGTTGAATTAGGTATCATCTCATCAGAGCAGACGATCTGTTTACTCGTTAACTTTGAGACAAACTGCTGTCAGGACTTCTCCCGGCTTTCTTTCAACAATGGCTTTCTTCCTGCCAATCTTCCATGAATGCCAGACTTGTGGAGTGCACGACCATTAGTTCTCCTGTTGACAGACGCTTCGTTCTTGGCTGTGGATCTCCACAAAAAACTTCTGCAGGATTACCATGGATTTCTTGGCCAATTCCTTGAGTAATGCTCCACTTACCTGGCCTGCCAGTTTACATAGAGAGCCATTTCTTGGTTTGTTTGACGATTTACCTAACTCTTTTGATATTCTGATGATGGACTGAAAAATATTTAAAGGTTGGGATTTTATGAGAACTTAACTTTGCTTAAAACCTATCCACAGCTTTCTCCCTGACCTGTCGGATGTGTCCATCTCTTCGTGATGCTGTTTGTTCTCTAATGTTCTCTAACAAACCTCTGAGGCCTTCAGAGAACAGCTGAATTTAACCAACTATTAGGTGGCTTCTAAAAGCATTTGGTTGCACTAGATTTTTTTCACAGGTAACAGAGTAAAGGGAGATGAATACAAATGAGCACTGTGGCTATAATGTGACAAAACATGCAAAAGTACCAGGAGTAGGAACACCATGGTAAAAGCACAGTAGATGTTGTGGCACAACCAGTTACATGATCTGTCGCTGCTAAAGCCTCATTCCCTGGCCTCAGGGTGTGAGGTTTTGCAAGGTTTTAAAGAAAAATAAATAAATAAAACTGCTTCTAAATTAATGACATTTTTTCAAGATATTGTTACTGGGACATCATCAAGTAAGACAGCTTTAGAAGAAATGGTCCCACCTGAACTGTTTTTGTGCTGTTGCTGTTTGTGTTGTCTCTTCATAAGATTTAATCCCAACCAAACTGTTTCACCGTTGTTTTGGACTAAAGTAATCTCTTATTGGTAAATGCATATCTCTTAACTTTGCAGTAAACACTGGTTATTTAAAAAACCTGCTCTTGATCCAGAAAATACCCAAACTTGCTTAAAAAAATCAAGTCTAGAAAACAGAAATCTTCAATAACTGAGACAAGTTGCATTTTCTCCCCTCATTTTGCATGATTTACTTGTTTGTATCACTATTTTCTTCTTTGAAACTGTGTTGTTGTTGGTAGTCCAGTTTGGATTGTTATAACTCTAAAACATGACACTGTGGAAAGCCTTTGTCGACTGGCAATCATGCAGTAAACTGATTTCTACTAAGGGAATAATGGTACCATCTCTTACTTTCATGTCTCTTACTTCTTTAGCGCTAACATCATCGTTTCCCCACCACCATGCCTAACAGCTGGAATAACAGTTTTGCCCCTTCATTCCTGCCTAGATGCAAACGCTAAGGCACAGATTAGTGGAATTGGAACTTGTTTTGTTCCTTCTGATATACATGAGAACTTCATGTATATCAAAACAAGATCACAAGATGCTGTTCTGCAAGATGCAGAGCAGCAACATCTTGTTTTAATTCTTTTCTCTTTAGCCATCTGACATGCCATTTGTTAAGCTACATTTTCTGGATCTGCCTGTCAACAGTGTGGGTAAATCAAAAGAAATAACCTGCACCCAGACCCATCTTACACGTCGAAACCTGACAAAGTAGGCATAAAAGCAGGAAAAAACATTCCTAGAGTTGGGTCTATCTATTAAAGAAATACTTGGCTTTCTTTTTCATGAGATGAAATATAGACATCAGAAGTTGTTGTTAATCACAGAGCGGTGCTCACTTGTGTTTAGGAAATCATATGGGTTAGTTTGTGGCAAAAGGAAGGAGAGACACTTACTTTGGCATCCTAAACCGTGGTTCAGCACAAAAGTAAAAAGAGGAATTTCATCAGAGCAGAGACACAGAAAATCAGCTTCACACAGAGAGAAAGAAAACCAAACATTTCAACACAGATGCATCTGGAAAGTCATCACATTTGGAGAGCAAAATGCTCAACGCGGAGCTGGAAAGATAGGAGACTGTCCAACGTTCACCATGGAGACACATGTTACACAAGGGCAACAATTTGTTCTAAACATTATGGTAATACTCTTTACTCCTGTAACAGAATATGCAGCCCAAGTAAAATATTCACACCCCTTAAACTTTTTCCACATTTTGGCACTTTACATCTAAAAGCTTCAATATATCTTATTGGGCTTTTATGTGATAGATCAACACAAAGTAGTGAAAGGGAAATAATACAATGTTCAGTTTTTTATTTTTCAAAAAAGAAATGTTAAACGTGTCTAATGCATTTGCATTTAACATTCACTCTGACACTCCTAAATGATCCAGAGCAAATAACTGTGTTCAGAGGTTTCCTAATTTGGAGGTTCTGTGAAGGTCTGTTAGAGAGCTTTAGTGAACAAACAGCATCATGAAGTCCAAGGAACACAGCAGACAGGTCAAGGAGAAGGTTCTGGAGAGGTTTGAAGCAGGGTTGGCTTAGAAAACAATATTCCAAGATGTCTCGCAGAGCTCAGTTTGATCCATCATCTGAAAGTGGAAAGAACATGACACAGGAGCAAACCTACCGAGACATGGACATCTACCTAAACTAACCGTAAGGAGAGCATTGATCCGAGAAGCAGCTAAGAGGCCAATGGTAACTCTGGAGCTGCAGAAGAATCAATCGACTATGAGTGCTGAAGCTTTTAGTAGTACACTTCACAAGTTTGGCATTTTTGGAAGATGGCATAACAAAGCAATTACTAAAAGAAAGCCAGAAGTCCTGCTTGTGGTTTGCAATAAGCAATGCAGGGGACACAGCAAACAGGTGGAAGAAGGTACTCAGCTATGAGTAAAACACAACTGTGTAGCAGAAAACTAGTGTTGCACATCAGCATTTAGACACGAACCCCACAGAGTAACATGGTGGTGGCAGCATTCTGCTGGGGAGATGCTTTCCACAGCAAGGACAGGGAGGTCGGTCAGGGATCACGGGAAGATGGATGGAGGTAAGTACAGGACAATCCTGGAAGCGAGGATGAAAAAGACATGAGACTGAGGAGGAGGGTCACCTTCCAGAAGGACAATAGCTCTAAAAATACACCCAGAGCTACATGGAAGAGGTTCTGATCAAAGCATATTTTTGTTAGAATAGCCCAACCAAAGTTCAAGTTGGTCTTCTACATAAAATCCAAATAAATTAGAAGCTTGTGCTTGAAAACTGATGAAATATAAAATGTATTAGGGGTATGGATATTTTTTTTCATGATGTTTGACACAATTCAGTTTGTTTCTGACACACAAAAAAATAAAATAAAATCCCATTAGTAAACATCTACCTAAATGTTCAGGAACGAGCCACATGGCATGGCATGTCTTCAAAGTTAAAAGGTTATAATAGGCAAAACACAACTGCTTAATAGTCAGAAATATATTAGTTATATATATTTTAAATCAATTAATGCTTCTAATATTTGTTAGCAGGACCCACTTTGGAAATGATACACCACATTGAGAATATGGAGTGCTTAATCTGCATTTATTTATTTAGTGCAAAATACATTTTGCATTATTGTTATTATAATTCATCTAAAAGCACTTACCTTGAGCGTGGATATTTCATATATATTTATATCTGATTAGTGCTCTCTGTTTATTTTTTAAATATAGAAATAAATTTGCATCAAACAAAGATTATAACTATATCATAGTTACTTTTTGCAATAATCTCAACAGATCTATTTAAATTTTACACAACTCCCAGTCGTCACGACAAGGAGAAAAAGTCAGACAGAAGAAAATACAATTAAAAACAACAAATTAAGAATAAATTGTCAAACAGATAACAAAACTTGTTTTACATGGCTAACATAACGTAAAATCTGATCAAAACATCTAAAAATAAAACCCAAAATAATACTGTGTACATCTGTGTAAATAATAACTGTAACATTAAAGTCATGAGGCTACAGTCCGTGTTTAAGTAGCTTTAGAGTTAACATGGCCGTATAATGTGAGGTGGTCTTAAAACTTCTTTATAAATGAAACCCTCCTGATCGGTAGTTCTGTGTTTAAGTCTCTCAGGACTTAAACACAGAACTACCTGTGCTGTGATCTCTGCAAGGGGGGGCAGCAGGCTTTCCCCACAGAAAGAGAGGGAGCAGCACAGGAGGACAGGACAAGTCACAGGGGCCCTCATGAATAAATAACATTGAGCTAATTTGTCCTATTTGACCAAAATTGGAGACTCTTAAACACATCACCCAGATCCAAAAGTGTTGTTGGCTAATTAGCCAAACATAAATTTGATTTGATTTTCACTTACATTCTCATTCAGAGCTTTTTAGGAAAGAAAAAAGATAAAGCAAAATGTCTAATAAAAGGAACTTGATTGGATTTGACTAAAAAAGGGACATAATGCATCAGGACACAGGATGCAGCCTATTGCAATAAAGTGACAAAACCTGAATGTGCTGCATATACAAAACAATTACACACAGTAGCAGACCGAGGACAGACATGCGATAATGCATCAAAACAAACATTGCAACGACTCAGTCAACAGATTAGTTTGAATTAAAAGAAATATTCTCTTGCTCTAATAAGAGGAGCTTCTTATAAAATCTGGTCCATACATCAACACAGAATTTCTCTTGTGGTTTAAATCCTGGACAGGACTTTAACCCCTCATGTGCCGAGGGGAACTGAAACCGAGCCTGATAATACACCCCCAAACATAATGTCAGGTGCTTAGAGGGCAGAAAGAAAGTTGCCAGGCACTGAGAAGCTCAGCATGCAGGATGGACAGCAGCAGCAGCAGATGGCAGCCAGTCAGTACACAGGCACATTAAAGTAGTCATGACGGGGCTGAGGGAGAGAAACGCACACAGCTTAGAAAACATGACTACACTTAGTGGTAGCAGCCACCACCGCATTCACACACTTGAGCAGCAGGACATGCAGGACACAAAGCAACAGGCACAATGCATCACTTAAAAACAAATTACGCTCCACCGTTTCCGTCAAATAAAATAATCTGTTTAGACAAAGAGATGACCACCATGTTCATGTCTACAGGTAATGTTTCAGGTTAAGGATGGGTATGTTAGCTTAGCTTTAAGGAGCTAAACAGAAACCTTCGATAGACTGGCACTAAGTTGTGTATAATTGTGAGGTGGAAGGAAAATCATACATGGTCTTCCGAATCTTTTACTAACCCTCATGAGAGAATAGTTTGTAGAAACAAAACTATAGATTACAGCTGCAGGTCCTGGGGATCTTCTTTACCAACTCTGAACCTCTAGAGACCAGTATTTTTCATCCATTCTTTACAAATAATTCAACCTCAGTCATATTGGATGTGGAGCATCTGGGAACATAGATTTTAAAATTTTTTCAACACATTCTCAACTGGATTTAGATCTAGCCTTTGACTAGGCCCATTCCATTGTAGCTATAGCTGTATGTTTAGGGTTGGTGTTCTGTTGAAAGGTGAAGCTCCATCCTAGTCCCATGTCTTCTCCAGCTTCTAACATGTTTCCTTTTGGGAATTCCCATCTATTTAGCTCCATCCATCTTCCCATCAACTCTGGCCATTACAGTACAACAATAAAACTTCACTCATCCACAATATGTAACTCTCCTATAAAAAAACAAAACAATAACAACATGAAAATGGCTTAGATCACATGTACTTATGAGAAACAAATTAGTTTGTGATCCTATTATTTTCACTTGTGCTCCTCTGCATCAATGGCCTAAAGAGAGGGAATTTTTAAAATCTGTATAGGAAATGATTTTGATTTCCCACAAGGCCTCCGATCTTCTGCTCCACCTACTGCTCACATACAGCACATAGTGAGGTCTCCAGAAGGCCTGGTATTATACTGGCCACGTAGACCACCCTGTTTAACATTCAAGAGTCCTTATTTGTAATGTTCCCAAACCAGTGGTTTGCATCTGTTGAAGTATGCTGCATGATGATTTTACTGTGGTTTTTTGTGTCCCCTACATGGCTTGTGTCAGGGCGTCTTATGGCTTTCTTCCATAAAAGCCAATATTGTAGAGTGTAACAGTAGCAGTTGTTCTGCGGACAACTTCTTCCATCCAAACTGTGGATCTCCGCAGCCCCTCCAGAAGACGTCTTGGCTGCTTCTCTGATTATTGCTCTCCTTGCCCAGCCAACAGTTAAAGTGGAAGCTCATTCCTGGATAAATTTGCTGTTGTACCATACTCATACCCATGGTCAGATGATGGATTCAACAGATGTCCAGCTTCAGAGACAGTTTTATAATCTAAACCTGCTTTAAACTTCTTCACAACTTTCTCCCTGACCTGTCTGCTGTGTTCTTGATCTTTATGATGCTCTTTGTTTACTAATGTTCTCTAACAAAACTCTGAGGTCTTCACAGCACAGCTGGATTCAACATGAGATTAAAGTACACATAAAAGCACATGGTTGCTTGGGTTTTTCATTAGGTGTATCGGAATAAAGAAGACTGAATACAAATTTGCACCACAAGTTTCCAATTTTTATTTAAAGCGTATCTCATTTTCCTTCCCCTTCACAATTATGTACTACGGTCCTTTGACCTATCATATAAAAAACGTAAACGTGAGTAATAGTGTGAAATCAAACAGTATTAACATATACATTTTGCAGTGCTTCACTATCTAAGTCAGTCAGTGAGTAAGTTTTGAGTCAAAAAGTTGTGCAAAGTCAACCTAAAAGTATTCATATACAGGTCCTTCTCAAAATATTAGCATATTGTGATAAAGTTCATTATTTTCCATAATGTCATGATGAAAATTTAACATTCATATATTTTAGATTCATTGCACACTAACTGAAATATTTCAGGTCTTTTATTGTCTTAATACGGATGATTTTGGCATACAGCTCATGAAAACCCAAAATTCCTATCTCACAAAATTAGCATATTTCATCCGACCAATAAAAGAAAAGTGTTTTTAATACAAAAAACGTCAACCTTCAAATAATCATGTACAGTTATGCACTCAATACTTGGTCGGGAATCCTTTTGCAGAAATTACTGCTTCAATGCGGCGTGGCATGGAGGCAATCAGCCTGTGGCACTGCTGAGGTCTTATGGAGGCCCAGGATGCTTCGATAGCGGCCTTTAGCTCATCCAGAGTGTTGGGTCTTGAGTCTCTCAACGTTCTCTTCACAATATCCCACAGATTCTCTATGGGGTTCAGGTCAGGAGAGTTGGCAGGCCAATTGAGCACAGTGATACCATGGTCAGTAAACCATTTACCAGTGGTTTTGGCACTGTGAGCAGGTGCCAGGTCGTGCTGAAAAATGAAATCTTCATCTCCATAAAGCTTTTCAGCAGATGGAAGCATGAAGTGCTCCAAAATCTCCTGATAGTTAGCTGCATTGACCCTGCCCTTGATAAAACACAGTGGACCAACACCAGCAGCTGACACGGCACCCCAGACCATCACTGACTGTGGGTACTTGACACTGGACTTCTGGCATTTTGGCATTTCCTTCTCCCCAGTCTTCCTCCAGACTCTGGCACCTTGATTTCCGAATGACATGCAGAACTTGCTTTCATCTGAAAAAAGTACTTTGGACCACTGAGCAACAGTCCAGTGCTGCTTCTCTGTAGCCCAGGTCAGGCGCTTCTGCCGCTGTTTCTGGTTCAAAAGTGGCTTGACCTGGGGAATGCGGCACCTGCAGCCCATTTCCTGCACACGCCTGTGCATGGTGGCTCTGGATGTTTCTACTCCAGACTCAGTCCACTGCTTCCGCAGGTCCCCCGAGGTCTGGAATCGGCCCTTCTCCACAATCTTCCTCAGGGTCCGGTCACCTCTTCTCGTTGTGCAGCGTTTTCTGCCACACTTTTTCCTTCCCACAGACTTCCCACTGAGGTGCCTTGATACAGCACTCTGGGAACAGCCTATTCGTTCAGAAATGTCTTTCTGTGTCTTACCCTCTTGCTTGAGGGTGTCAATAGTGGCCTTCTGGACAGCAATCAGGTCGGCAGTCTTACCCATGATTGGGGCTTTGAGTGATGAACCAGGCTGGGAGTTTTAAAGGCCTCAGGAATCTTTTGCAGGTGTTTAGAGTTAACTCGTTGATTCAGATGATTAGGTTCATAGCTCGTTTAGAGACCCTTTTAATGATATGCTAATTTTGTGAGATAGGAATTTTGGGTTTTCATGAGCTGTATGCCAAAATCATCCGTATTAAGACAATAAAAGACCTGAAATATTTCAGTTAGTGTGCAATGAATCTAAAATATATGAATGTTAAATTTTCATCATGACATTATGGAAAATAATAAACTTTATCACAATATGCTAATATTTTGAGAAGGACGTGTACTATGAAGAGCAGTGGAATGTGCCACTAAGGATGTTAACATAAACAAAAGTAAACACAAAGACAGATTTCTGTTCAAAACACAACTGTCATCAGTGAAAACACTGCTACCAGGTGACCATGGGTGGCACTAGGAAATCCATTTCAATGAGCAGAAAGCTACAGACAGATTCTGATACTGTACACATAAATATTTAGACATAGAAACTACAGGCTCTAGTGGTACAGATAGCCTATACCCAAAGGACACAAAGTATTCACCTTAGATGGTCTAATTCTGGAAAAGACCAGAGGCTTCTGATGCCATATTTGGGACCATCACACCTGTGAGGCAAACATTTTGAAAAGGACAAAGACTGTTCAATCAAATCTACCAACCTACTCTACAACTCCATGGTCAAGGAAAAGGGGATCAACTATGCTCAATCTATCTCAGGTGTCTCCGGTGCTGAAATGAGTAGAGCTCACAATCTTTAGAGGCTTTATTAATCCTAAAGAAAATCTGCTTACTGGCACCAAAGTGAGGGTCAGGTCTGAAGAAAGATTTCATTATAGCCTTATCAAAATAGCTTACACTAAATCCGCTGTGGTATGTTTTCCGTCTAATTACTGCGCTATGTCCTTACTAACGGATAGAAACACAAGGCAATGGGTCTAAAATAAACCCCAACTGCCCCAGCCCTGTTTTAACCATGCAGGGCTTGGAATCCAGCCATTTATATTCAGATCTGCAGCTGGATTTTATTTGTCTTGTGCAACTCCATCGTAACAGGAGTGCTTTAAAAGCTCCAGCTGTGTACCCTGATTACTACACTGTGCTGATAAGCAGATTGCAAGTTTAATTGTTTTTCTCCTGTTTAATTTGCAACACCTTCACCACAGGAGGTCTTCTTTTAATCCTGTCTGATTGCTGCTTTGATTATAAAACAACAATAACAAGAAGAGGCACCACAATAAAAACAATTTATAGATAAATGAGCTTGGTTCTTTATTGCATAATTGATTTTTTTCTGTCTTTAAAGAGCTTAATTTGTAATGGTGTCGTCTGAGAGAGGTAACTTCATGTTAAGCTTCATCAGTCATGAAGCTGATTCATTTCTTATTAAGGTGTATGATCATAGTACCATAATTGGCTGATATAGTTGTGGGTTTCTAGATTGAACACAGGTAAAAGAACTGCATCCAAAAAAAAAACATTCTGTTAAAAAAATAAAAAATGTTAAAGTGTGGATAGTTGATTTTTACCCTTCTCTACCTATATTAAAAAACTGCTCCATTTGACTTTCAGCAAGAAGAATCTTTTTGATAAATATCAGCAGGAATGATTATTTAGCCACAGATATTATTTAAAGTCAAGCTTCTTCCTGATGACTTCTGAAGATGTGGTCCATCTGTTCATCCTTCTGCTTATCCGAGATCACATCACGGTTGTAGGTTCAAGAGTGAAACCTATACTTCCCTCTCCCCAGTGACACTCTCCATATCATCACATTCTCAGGCTAAAAGAGATAAATGGTCCCTCCATAGAGATCTGGGCTTTAAAAGAAGGTATTCACAGAGAATCTTGATCAGATGCTTAAAACTACACCAACTGACTCCTTTTGATTTGGAGGAGCAGCAGCTCATTTCTTGATTCCTCACATTATCTTCAAGGGGTCAGCTGCTTGTTTTAGTGTAATCGATCTTTTTGGGATAGTCCATATCTCATTACCATAGGTGAGGGTTGGAAGGCAGACGGACCTGCAAATTGAGTGCTTTGCTTTTTGGCTCAGGTCTTTTAATGCCAGACCGCAGCAGCACGCACATTACTGCAGACGGGGCCCCAATTAATCTATCCATTTCCTGACCATTCTTACCATTATCCATGATCAGGATTTCTAGATACTTACATTCCTCTGCTTGAGGCAGAGACTGACCCCAAAATCAGAAGGAGCAATCACCCTTATTCTGGTCGAGATCCATTTCCTCAGACTTAGAGGAGTCGATTGTCATTCAGCAACTATCATAATCGGCTGTGAATTGCTCCAATGCACGCATGTTTTGAAAAGACCAACAAAACCACATCATCTGGAAAAAGCCATGAAGAGACCCTGACGTTCCCAAACCAGACAGTCCTCTCCACCTCTATATCTTGATCATCTTCATGAACACCACAAACAGGACAGAGGACAAGGTGGAGCCCAACTTGCACCGAGAGCAAGCTCAACGCTAAACTGAGGCAGTTAAAGGCATTCCCGAGCACCCCATGCTCCTGTAACACCCATACCCCAATGACCCGTTTAGCAGCTTTACGACAGTAAAGATTTGGTATAGTGTGAAATGGCTAGGACAAATCCAAGATTTGCGGCATTGAAGAGGTTTGTCAACCATGATAGCCCCACAATGTCCAGATGTTTTGGGGCTGTCTCTCATCTACACCTGGCACACTGGGAAGCATTTTTAGTATTTTGGCAGTCTTTGTCACAGTGACGGAATCGCCTTCTTCTGAGTCTTCAGACTCTGGCTCCTTCATGAAGGACATTGTTATGCGTTTGAGGAGATCCTCAAAGTGCACCTTCTACCGCCTGACAATATCCAAAGCCTGGGTCTGAAGCCAACGCCCCAGGCTTGGGAAGGTCCCTGTTTCCCCTTTCTAAGTCGCCAAATACTTTTCCAGAAGTTCCCTGAGATCGACCAAAAGTCTTTCTCTTTCCCTCTTTCTTTTAGGCTGACGGTTTCTATTACCAATGGTGTCCACTAGTGGGTCCTCTGGTTGCCGACATGAAAGGCATGTCCATATCCTCAAACATGTTGTTTGTTATGGGCACAGAAGTCCATTAACAAAACACAGCTCAAAAAGGAACTCAGGCAGGGCGTTTTTCGCCATCACAGCTCTCAAAGTAACACCATTGTTGCCTACATGGGCAATGAAGTCCCCCAGGAGCACCCCAGAATCCCCAGATAGCATCCCTTCCAGGACACCACCCAGAGACCCTAAGAAGGTTGGGTAGTCTGAACTGCAGTTCAATGCATAAAGCACAGACAACAGTCAGAACTTTCCTTGTTGCAAACCAAGGCACAAAGAGGCAACTCTCTCGTTGACTGGAAAATCCAAAACTGAGGCACTCAGCTGGGTGCTGGCGAGTATCCCCACACCCACCAGCCACCCTCCTGGAGTAGCCAAAGCTGTCCATAGAGGGGAGACTAACTATTTCTATCTGGTACTGCTCAGCCTTACACATCAGTTCTAGCTCTTTACCCAGCAGTAAAGTGACATTCCATGTCCTCAAAATCAGATAATGCCACCAGGATTTAGTACACCAAGCCCTTTAACCTCGCCTGCCACCCAGCTTGAATGCACCAAAGTTCATTATTTATGGTTGAAAGTATGACTTTCTGTTTCAGGAATATATTGGTTTAGAAGGTGTAAAAATAGGTGAGAGCCACAGATTCCTTTGAAAGGTCAGCAAGAAATGAGGGACACCGTTAGTTTTGATGTCATCATGAAATTAAAGAAAGTAAAGAAATAGAATGTGGTCACCTTTTTAATTTTACAGCTTAATTAGATAGATTTTGAGGAGCAAAACTAAAATGGTCAATCTGGGTCCAAATCAAAATATCTCATAAAAAAATAAGTAAATATTGTGTCACTGTTCAAAAAATCACTAACCTAAGTCTAGAGTCTAGACACAGGCAGCATAGTCATTTATAATGCTACTGAAATGTGAAAACAACATTTATATTATTTTTTTAACATTCCACTATATCTGATTTTCAAGAGTGTTGGATTATACTACCTGTCAGCAGGATTGCATGTGTACATGGACAAATTAAACATTCATAGCAGGGTTCATGCCAGCTACAACTCCTTCAGTGCTGATGATCTATGTTTCGCTCCGACTTAAGAGATAGCCAGACTGATTGAAACACATGCAGGTGGAGGATCACGCCACGCGGAGCTGCAAAAACCCATGCTGACTGACTGACTTTAACAGTCTAGTTACCAATTAAATGGATGGAGGCACGTATAGACCTTACAAGATCTCCTCATTTGGCAAACTTCCCCAGTCTTCACTCTGGCTCTATAAATACAGAATTGAGCCAATCAATTTTTTCTACTCTTGTGGTGAGTTTAAAATAGACATCTTGTTTTTACTCCACCTTTTCTAATGTCAGACATCATCTTAATGATTTATACACAAAAAGGGAAAAAGCTCACGAAAAACTTACCATAACCCTCTAAGGATCAGAGTGCAGTCTGTGCACAGACAGCCCAGCCGTCAGTAAATACACAGACTGCTTCACATTGTGTGCTCTGGCATTTTGGACTTTGCTGGGCAGCAACTGCCTCGCAGATAATTATGATGGAACTCATTTAGCTTCTCTAACACTGGATCCATGAATACATAACCTAACCATTTCACTTTGGGTTCATGCAGGTTCATAGTTTGGTAACATGAAAGGATTTACACTTTGATGCCCCAAGTTTTCAGCTCAGATTTACAATTTTTTCACAATGAGGCAGAATGGTTAAAAATACTAAACATAGACATCTTTATTTATGAGCAGTCCACCAGGCTGATGTTTAGGATGATCCTTAGATTTTGGGTCTGCATAATTGTTGTTGTATTCTCAGCATATTTTAAACCAGTAACATATTGTTCCCAAGCTGTACACTTTGTCAGCAAAAGCCAAACCTTTGTAGCTCTTGTCACTGTGCACAGAGAAAAAAACAACATCCCAGTGTTCTCTCTACATAACACTACTTTTCTCTGGTAGATATTAATGGGCTTGTCAGCAGTGGCCTGATTTCCCTGCCAAGCACTCATTAGCTGTGGCCTTTTGGAGCACTATCTCACCAAATGTTGAGAAAGGAAATGCAGCAAACCCCTCAGCCTGCTGCCTGACTGATTAGGTTTATGGTAAACTGGGTTTTACCAACCGTTTCTTTGTTGTAACAATGCTTCTTGGCAATAAACCTTATAAAGTTGGAAAGCCTGTTTATTTCACCCTAAATGGCACCACATCAATAACGAAAATGAATTTGTGGGTTGAGCAGCAGAGTTGAGTATGTGGGTTATGAAAAAAGAAACTTGCGAAATCCTTCCTGGCAGTGCCAAACAGCTTATGGTAGAGGCAATGTGATGTTGTGAGATGACATCTCCCTCACTTAAAAAACAAGGCTTGTCATACCAGGAGGCAACCTCAATGCATACAGATATTGACATAAAAATACTGCAACATTAGCAATTCCATATCATCACTGAAAGAACATTTCTGTTTGTAAGCTTGAATCGGTGGTCTCTGGTTGTTTGATGTAACAGGTGCATTGACTGATTAAGTGATTAAGAGCTCCCACAACCAAAGGTGACCAGAGACAAATATCAAGCACTGTTTGATATATTTTTGGCAAATCGTGTCTTGTTTTGTGCATCCATGAGCGCTTCTACTGTTGTGCATAAACATCCACAACTTATTGTCAATTTATTAATCGACTGCCAGCTGGATCTGTCTGACGCAACTGTGCCGCAGCAACAAGGCGTGCAGGATTTAAGGTTGAAGAGGATGGAATGAAATCCCTGCAGTTCTGGCCTTAACCACATTGAACACTGGAGGGATCAATTCTGGCGTGCTCTTCATCTCAGAGTGGCAACCACAACCAAACTGGTTGTCTTTCCACAAATGCTGGTTGAAGAATGGGGTGCCACGCCACAGCAGTGTGTGACCAAGCTGGTGACTAGCATACGGAGGAGATGCCAGGCTTTTGTGGTTGTGTACAGTTCTCCCACATACCACTGAGACTCCTGCTTGTTAAATGAATAAAATGTTAAATTACCAGTATGTCCTATTTATTCAAAGTTCAATTATCCAGTCAACTAAACAAAACTGAACAAAAGTCAAAGCAGAATTAGCTGTTTCAGATCTGGCAAATTTACACTTATAAAACCCGTCCTAAAAATGGATTCAGCTTACGCATGCAGTACCATGTAAAAGGAAATTAACAGACTTTCCAACAGTATTAGGTTCTTTGCCAAGAATTGCTACAACAAAGAAATAATTGACCAAACACAGATTTTCCCATTGTTTTTGCAAAATATACATATCCTTTATTGTGGTGAAGTGGCATTGTTTGGTGGTCAGTAATTAGATCAAACATAACCTGGATGCCTGAGAATCTCCACTTTCAGTTATGGTGTAGTAATTTCTGAAGCTTTCATCCCAGAACTACTATGGATGTTAATCTACTGGCGCCCTCTAAACATGTGAACAAAAGCTGATTCATGCTAGAGTTGACCTTTAAAAAGCATATATCATCATGTTCAAAAGTTTTCCTTTTCAGTTGTGTTCAGGGAAATATGTAGAGAATTGTTTTTTAAACACCGGTCCATGCACCTGTTACACCGTTGTGCTCAGATTTCTCTTTTTTAAAACAGAAACCCAAGCACGACGCAGCAAAGAACTTAGCCAAAACTTGCTGAAGAGTGATGACTTTAGGTACACAACACTGAACTCCACGACCACTGCATAATACCATGGTCGCCAGAGACAAAACTAGTGATCGCAAACTCTCCTGCTCAAACCCATGTTCATAAAGTAAAGATTTATTAGGTGATTTATCTAGTGGGGAACAGAAAGTAGTGCCTGAGAAGCTGTTGCTTGAAACATACTGACAAACCTACCTAAGGATTCAAAAGTGCTCTGAGATGAGCCAAGTCTGTCTGATCAAGAAAATTGTAATTCTGGCAGCATTCAGGAAGACCTCCATTGCTACTCTGTTTCTGACCATCAGGGGTGCAAATAGATCTGCCATTTACCCAAACGACTTCTATTAGCAAGTTATCCCGTGATTGTTTAAAACACACGGCAGTGAATGGAATGAGCTAAACATCTCTTTTTTTTATTTACAACATAATCAGACTGTGTTTTTCTTGTCAGGGTTTAGCTGCACTGCTGTCATGCATCTGTCAGAATGGTATTCCAAGCACAGTCTGTCATGCCATTCATACTCTGTAGGTAGTGGTGTCCGAAAGACAAGTCTAAAAGCTCTGGTCGCTGCTGCAGCTAATCATTGATGGTAGACATGCAGAAGGACTGTTGGGAAACTGAGAAACTTTATGCTTGCAAAAGACACAACCAATAGCCTCAATAGCCTGGGTGCCTACCTACTAGAGTTTTCTGTTAGATACCTAGCATAGATTTTGTGGCGTCATTGTCTCTTAGCCTTAGGCTGTTCCTTCCCTTGAAGCCAAGATTTCATTTTTTTTCAAAATACAGGGACAACAAATGCTTTTAACAGAGAGACCTTTTTTGGCAGGTGAGTAGAAGTCTTTCCTCTCCACTTTCACAAAGTCCACTCAATTTTGCTGCACAGACAATCTATGGGGAAAGTAAGAGCACTCACCCAAAAGCTGTTTGTGTCGGAAACAAGAAGTGACACATCCTTTGCTGTTAGAAAAGTCTTCTTTTCAACATAACAATCTGTTTTCTGTTTAGAAAAATAAGCAGCTGTGCTCTGCAGTTCTAAACAACGCGTCGGCATCCATGTTTACATTTCTGTGTTAAAGGGGCATGGCTCCAAAAGATTTTTTGTGTATAAAAAGGTGTTTTAAAATGAATTAAATCCCTGCTTTGAAAAATCTGCAAAAAGAAATTTTATTTTTTAAATTTGTAGGGTTTTTTTGTGTCTGAAACTATGATGATATTTGCCCTTTAAAAACTGTGGCTCTATTAGACATATGAGCTTTACTATGAGGTCAGTATAAAGCAGAAAACACACCAGAAACTCTCATTTTTATGTCACAATCCAATTCTGAAACATTGCCATTGCTGATGTGTTAATTCTGCTGGATATAGTCTATCTAAAGCTACTCATCTAAGACTACAGGACGGCCTACATGGGGTTTAACAAACTGTACCTGCAAACAGACGCATCTGAAAGTCTATATTCTGCAAATTGCAACAGCAAAGAATACACAAGCAAAGAGAGAAACATGTCAGTTGCAATCAAGCTCAAGAGACCTAAACACACGATACACAAAGTACAATGAAGAGCATGACAAGCAAAATAAAAAAATAAAATCTGAAAATATTCAAGAAACAACAAGCAAAAACCTAACCCAGACCAGGTAGATGATAGTGTCATTCTGGTCTAAAGTTTTAAGATAATTATTCAACAGTTATTCAGTAAAGGTTACACCCAGTTTACTGCAACAAGAAAACATCAAGAGGAGAAAATAAAGGACTGAGAAAAACATTATCGGGTGCACTTTGGGCCAATAAGACCAAAACTGGGGTTTTCAGCAACACATACGTGTTTGAACATAACGTGGTTGAAAATATGTGGAAAGCATGTCATGCCCTTAATTAAGCATGGGGGAGGATCTGTGATGCTGTGGGCCATGTGCTGTTGGAAATACCAGGACATTTTAAAACACAAGTCAACCAGTAAACTGAATATGGGCCGTCAAATCAAGACAGAAATGGCTCAACAAACACAAAAGAGACCTTCTTCCATTGTCATCACTGTTCTAAGACTAAAATGGTCATAATGTTAATTTCCTACTGAAAACCTGTTGGCTGAGAAGAAAGCATACGATAGGAACCCTGGACTCTAGACAATCTAGAGATGGTGCAAACAGGAATGGTCAAATACCCCCCTCTCTCTCTCCCTCTCTCTCTCTGTGTGTGTTCCAACATGTGCCATGCTATTTGGAAAACAAAGTTGTAGAAAATTACAAAAGCAGATGTAGTAATAACCGTGGATCCATGATTTGGTAAAAACAAATGGTGTTCAACCCTGTTTTTTCCCTCCTGAATAAATTAACTGAAATTATTGGAAGGATTTCATAATCTTCAGTATACGATTATGCTACTGCAATGAAAGGTTAATTCATTTTATTTGCTTAATTTCATGGTCTGGAGAAAAACCTGATAAACACAGGGTGGCTTTTATCGACCATTACTTGATGATTTGTACTATTAATCCTGCCATTAATTATTTTTTTTAGACAGAATAAATAATTGAAATGCCAGAACTGCTAACGTACACTGACGTAGGTGCCAACGTAAACTTTGGAAACACACTTTCATCTGCTTACTAGACATTTTTTTCTGTTTGAAAACCTTTCAAGTTCAAATTCTTCCACATTTGTGCTTAAATGCTTTAGATTCACCTGTTAATTTTACTCAAATGACAAACATTCCACATGTAGCTTCAAGTCTAAGCAAAAGCCCAAAAAATTTAAAAGGAGTTTATCTTTATTTAGGTACAAGACCTGTTATTATTCTTTTTCCTAAGACCTAGTAGTACTATGCAGAAATCTATACTGTAACCATTAATAACCAAAGTTATCACCAAATGAACCATTATTAAAATGCAGCAATGGCACACTGATGTAAAAAATGCAGGTTTGCATTTTATTTGTCGCTGATGTGAAAAATGATAAGTGTGTGCTTCTTGGAAGACAGATTCAAAATGAAAAGAAAATGAAATAAAACGTATAATTATTGTGACTGCATTAGAAGTCTTACCTCCTGCAGCAGGTCAGCCTGCTCGATGGCCTTCAGAACATTCTTCTTGGACGTCTCCTGAGCCTCCCCACCCAGCAGGAATTCATCCAGAATGAAGTAGGCCTTCTCAAAGTTGAAAATAATGTCAAGCTCACAAACCTGGAAAAGTAAATATACACAATATATGTTGTAGTAGTTTGAGACTGGGCTCAACAGGTGGTTGGCGGAAAAATGAAACATTAATGGAAACTGAGCTAGAAGTCCGAACCCACACTGCCAAAGTATTTATCGAGCAGCTCCACGTATCTGTGGATGATTTCCAGTGTGATGAGCTCATTGTCCTGGTTCTCTATGGCACAGCAGAAATACAGACTGGCGTATCTGCAACACAACAAGAACACAAAGCGTTCAAATAAGCATATTTTACAATAAAAAGTACAACTACACAACATATTAAATCGCAGTCATCATTGGTATACCAGGGTGTGCAATATTGTAGGGCTGCAACTTACGTTTATCTTGCAATTAATCTGTCGACTATTTTTTCGATTAATCATTTAATAATTGGATAGCAAAAGGTGGATAGTAGGAGCTATTTTACAGAATTTGAACCAGGTGAAACTAAAGCTATGTCACTTGAGGAGTTCTGGATAGAGCGGACAAAGAAGGTTTTTCATCTCAAATGCAATATATATATATATATTTTATCTTAGTGGGTTGTTCTTTCAGCCAATGGCATGTTTTAGCATCTGTATACTCCAGTTAACAATTATTCGAATACTAAATAAGTTGACAATTATTTCAATAACCGATTAATGTGATTAATTGTTTCAGCCTTATAATTTAGCAATTGTAAAGGACTATTTGGATGCAATATTTAGTAAGATATCTTATTTCAAGTGTCAGACCTTCACAGTCTTCATATTGATCATATATTTAGCTAGTTGGATCAACTGTAACTGCAATTAATGTGCATGTCTGATGTACAGCTTTAGTGGCTGAGATGCTGAAGCTTACAGAGGGGTGGGGACCGTGTGTAATGGTAAAAGGTCCCATGTCTACCAGACACAGTGGGAGCCAGGAGAGCTGACTGCATGTGTTACATAGACAGGATCGTTAAGTGATATACAGTATGGTTTCCCTTTTAACCTAAAAGCTGCTGACAGAGGAGTTCTCAGTTATTATTAAAAATGGCTGCTTATCGTGTGCAGTGTTCATTAAAAAGCCAGAAGCCAGAACAGGATGCTGAATCCGTTAAGCCCCTGCTACAGTTCTTTATCCCTGATAATCCCAAAGGCTCTTTAAGCATGTGATGATTGGCTAATAAAGGAGCTGGTCAGCTGATCCCTTGCAGCCGGAGGGGGTTAGGGGACAAATGGTGTGCAGAGTTGGTTTAAAACAAAAATAAAGGTGTTGCCCACTTGTATTGTTATCGGTTCCCAGTTACTGATTCAACTCTTTAGGTTTTTTCCTTGTGAACTTCAGTCTTTCTCTCTTTTGCAAATGATCACAATGCAAATCACGCTAAGCCACATGCATATTAAAAGCAGGATGCTTTTCTAAACAAAACTTATCATTGATGATTATTCTGCATTTCGCAGCGAGGAGTCCGTTAGATGCCCTTAAATGCAAACATAGCATGACAGCTGTGAAGGTTAAAGAAACAGAAGGTATTATGCCTGGTACAGTCCACCTTAGGTACTTTACCACACACATTTATATTAGCTTTATAGAAAATGTATAAATACAGGTAACATGGATAGTTTAACTGTTTTATACTTTCTAGCCTTTTAGGGCAGCTTAAGCCTTACTTAGATGGGGTCAAACCCCTTTCCCCCTTTAATTCACACCATGCATATTCAGGTCCAGATGTAAATCCCATGAGAATCTGAGGCAAGGCTTAAAACCTGGTGTTTATAGACATTCTCCATCCAATGAGACTGAGCTTGAGCTATTTTGGTAAGTAGGGGCAAAAACTGCTGTCTCTGTGCAAAGCTGTAGACATACCCTGAAGGACCTTGCTGTAACCGCAGCAAAAGGTGGTACCACAAATGTTGAAAGCCATGAATTATTTTCCTCCCACATCACAGTTCTGCTCTATTTTGTCTTGGTTGGATCACTTATTATCCCACTTGTTATAATGTCACAAAATGTGATAGAGCCAGAGAGGTATGAATACTTCTGCAGGGTTCTGAACATCTGAAGCATTTTTGATTAGTAAAGTATATAGCTTTAAAACCTTTTTGGTTTTGGTTCAGAGCAACTTTTCACATTATAAATGGCAGAGAATAAAGCTGCATATCATCCTAGATTTCACTGCAGCCTCAAGAGACATAACTGATCCCATTATTTAACTAGAGGTTTTAAATAAACCTACGTCTCGCCAATAGCCTGCCTGCTTTTCTGTTGCCACAGCAACAGGATATATAATGAAGGAAAATTGATGCTCCTCCAACCTGTAGTCTTTTCATGATGGTTTTATCTCATTGCTAACAGTGTTTCCTGATTCCCTGGACCTAATATTTAACTGATAAGTCGATTCATTTTTAGTCTTGGAGGCGTTTCACCAGGAAAGATTTTGCTTATAAAAAAGCCCAATAACAACCCACCTCTTATATACAATCTTTAGGTCTCTCCACTCCAGAAAGCTGCACATTTTGGGCTTCCGAGCCAGGATGGTCTGCACCAGCTCTCTGGTGATCTTCTTCTTCTCCTTATCAGACAGGGGCACGTACCATTTCTGCAGCCGGAGCTTTCCTTGTCGACTGAACAGAAGCATGAACTGCATCTGAAATGAAGCGATGACAAAACAGAGAGGTGAATGAAAAGATGAGAGGAGGAAGTGGGCGGTAAGGAGAGACATTCGAACAATACGAGGATGAAGCCATTCTGGCTCTGACAAGTAATGCCGAATTAAGGACATTGACATGGATGTTGTTAGGTTTTAAATGCTCCTCTATAATTCTAGATTTCATACAAAAATAAATAGTCAATGCAGGCATGCTCTTTACATAAAGTAGCAAGACTATTCATTCAAATAAATAACACCAGATGTAATTAATTCCTAAAAATAAGCAGGTTATGAATTAATTAAAATTGATAACATGCTCATTCAGGCCTTTCTCCTGCAGCACAATGTAGTCGATCTTTCTGCTGCTCACAGCTACATAAATGGCAATATTATAAAAAAGTTCATTTCTTTCACCGATTCGGTTTAATTATATACAATCATTATACACAGAGGGATGCATTTCAACTATATATTTCTGTTAATCTTCATAATTATGGCTAACAGCTGGTCAAAACCCCAAATTCTGTTTTTTAGCAAATCTGAACACATAAATGCTGTATTACTGAAAAGTATGTCCATGTACCATACAGTATGTGTACTCAATATTTGGTGAGGGCTCCTTTTGCATGAATTACTGCACTAGCCCAGGGTGTCATGGAGGTGATCAGCTTGCGGTTCTGCTGAGTTGTTCAGAAAGCCCACATTGCTTTAACAGTGACCTTCAGCTTGTCAGCATTGTTGGGTCTGGTGTGTCTCGTGTTCCTCTTGACAACACCCCATAGATTCTCTGTGAGGGTTCTGTCAGACCTGTTTGTTGCTAATCAAGCACAGTGATAACATATTTATTAAAGCAGATATTGGTACTAATGGCCTTGTGGTCAAAACCCAAGTCCTGCTGGAAAATGAAAACAGCATCTCCATAAAGGCTTGTCAGCAGAAGGAAGCATGGAGGTCTTGATAGAATACAGTGAACCCACACCAGCAGATGACATAGCTCCACAAAACAACACTGACTGAGGAAACGTCATTCTGGACCTCAAGCAACTTGAATTTTGTGCCACTCCACTCCTTCTCCAGACTTTATTTAAATAAAAATGAAAAACTGACTTTGACCTGAAAAGAGGACTTTGGATCCCTGAGCAACAGTCCAGTCATTTTTGTCTTTAGCCTAGGTAAAACATTTCTGAAGTTGTCTCTGGTTCAGGAGTGGATAGTTGTAACTCATGTCCTGGATACGTGTGTGTTTGGTGAAGCACTGAATCCAGCTGCAGTCAACATCTCCTAACTCTTAAATGGGATTTGCCTCCCAATCATTTTAGGGCTGCAGTTATTCCTGTTGCCTATGGATCTTTTGCAACTTTATTTTTTCCTTCCACTTAACTTTCTATTAATATGAATGAAAACAGCACTCTACAAACAGCCAACTTCTATAGCGATGAAAGAAGTTGATTTCTGGCTTCCCCATAATGTCTGCTAGGCAACTGTCAAGTTGCCAGTCCTCCATGTGATTGTGTCAGCCACAACAAATAATTCCTGTATTAAACATAACTGTCAATGCTGTCCTGTATTATTCTACTTTTCTACGAAACAAAATAAATTAAAGAAATGCTAATATTCCAACTTACTGAGAACCTCAGTGCTGTGAAAATTTGCGCCATACAAATTTCTTATTTTTTTTTGCTTTTTGTCACATATACAATGTTTAAGATCATCAAAGAAGCTTTATTATCAGACAAAAATAAGCTGCTTAAGTACAAAATGCAGTTTTCAAGCCATATTTTCACTTTTTAAGGAAAAATAGATAGCCAAACCAACCTGGCACTATGTAAAAATGTAATTACCACTTACCTAATAACTAGTTGTAAGTTTTTTGAAAATCTAATCAGTTGTGTCACCCTTGGCGAAGGCAACTGTCATCAAGCATTTAGGAATCTTGTACAACACTGTAGAGGAATTTCTTTTCACAACTGTATTATTACAGGCATACTGGGGGGCTTTTAAGCATGAACCGCCTGTTTAAGTACATAGCACAGCATCTCAATCAGACTTAGGTTTAGACTTTGACTAAGCCACTCAGCAACCTTTGCTTTGTTCTGATCTTTGTTCTGCTGCATAAATTAAGGGCACATGAGTTTAAGGTCCAAAACAGATGGCCAGGCATTCCCATTTGGTATTTTTTGACAGAGAACAGAATCATGATTCCATCGATTATGGCAAGTGGTCCAGGTTCTGAAGCAACAAAGCAGCTCCAGGCAATCACACTACCGCCGCCATGTTTGATTGTAGGTATAATGTTGGTTCTTTAGCCAGCAGTGGTTGTGGCCTTGGAACTCTACCATGGATGCCAGTTTTTGGCCAGTCTCTTTGTTATTGTTAAATCAAGGTTATTGACATGTATTAAGGTAAGTGAGGCCTGCCGTGTTAAATGTTGTTCTGGTTTCCTTTGTGATCTCCTGGATGGGTTTTTGATGCATTCTTGGGTTAATTTGGATTGGTCGGTCCTACCTGGGAAAGTTCACAATTTTTTTTCCATGCTCTCTCCTTTGGGCATAATGGCTCTCACCTCTAGAGCAGAGCATAACATGTTGCTAACATGAATTTTTATTATACTTCATGTTGTCAGATAGGTTATATTTAAGATATTTCTACAGGTGTTGCAGCAATCAGGCCTGTGAAAAAGTTTTAGGCAATCACAGTTAAGTCGTGATTTAACTGTAGGGGCCAATTATATTTCTAAACAAAGACAAGTCGGTTTGGATAGGTATTTTCCCTTAATGAATGAAATAATCATTTGCAAACTGCATTTTGTATTTACTCAGATTATCTTTGTCTGATATCAAAATGAGTTTCATAATGTGAAACGTTCAAGTTGGAGAAAAAGAGCAAAAACAGAAGAAATCTGTAAGGGACAATTAACCCAGTCCTTGGGGGAAGGCCGCCCCTGTCTTTTAATTCTAGTGACGTCCCTGTACATGCAGGAAGAGCTCAATAAACTATAACCAGTGACAGATATGACTCAAATAAATCAAAGAATTTCGGATTAAAAAAACAAAAACAAAACAATAACCTGCAATAATAAAGTTATAATTAGCCCCACCAGGCTACCGTTTTTGTATACTGTTCGCGTTAAGATTAAAGGCACTCTATTTTACTGTAGGTTTAATTTTTGCCTGAACAGTTAAGACAATAGCGTTATAAAATTCACATAACGCAGTCACAGTGTTTCTATGACAAAGTCTTTCTTGGAGCCAAACTATTTGGTATCTCCAGTTAATTAAACATCATCATACCGTTATGAACACAGCGGAACGGAAGTGCCTTTAACACCGTAATTCTCCGGTTAGCCCTAGCAGGCTTCTACTCCACATACAGCGTCTGAAACACGACATTCCTCCCAGAATTTAAAGCCATTTATTGTAACAACACAGCTTTAAAGCTACTTACCATGAATAACTGCACTGTATTCCCGTCTGAAGAGATGAGCCACCTTCACTTCTACCGTATACCACAGGGAGGTGAAACCTCGCTCATGATTGGCTACTAACAAGCTCGTGATGGCTGTCATTCGCTAATACGCGCTGACAGCTCCCGCCTTTCAAAAGCATTAATTCAATACTCAGAATCTCATTGGTTGCTGCAGACAGCAATCACATCACGATTTGACGGTTCAAAACAAAAAAACAAACACAGCCATACTCTGGCTTTTTTAGACCTTTAAAGAAAACATGAAACATCGTTTATTTAACGTAAATGTAGGACACTGAAAATGATATATTAGCTTAGAATATATTAAGAAATTGGGCTGCTGAAGGACAAATAAGTGCGTGTCCGACCAGTATTTAGGTCAGCACCCCACAGTCTGTGTAAGACAAAATATGGCTGAATCTCTTCTCCAACCTGTCCCACATCTACGAACGAACTGTTGCAAATACTAGTGGAATTACAAAACGATTTAAGAAGAGAAACACTTGGTCCGAAATAGGTCTGGTTTACTGATTTTTTTGGAGGAAGTTATATATTTTATTGCTCAAGACTGCTACTTTTAATCCCTTCAAATTCTGAACATCAGACTGACACCAATAAATGTAAGGTTTATTCTCCTGTCAGATGGATTGTTGCATTTGGCCTCAATAAAGGCTAATAAAAACTGGGCTTAGCATCTTCCAAATCTATATGACTCACTAAAAGTAATTTAAAATCTTATAGGTGTTTTTTACGGTGGCCGGGTGGTGCAAAACACTTTTACAAGTACCGAAACAAATTTACATTTCAGAAAAAAAATTTACATTTCAGAAAACACTTTTACATTTCAGAAAACACTTTTACATTTCAGAAAACACTTTTACATTTCAGAAAATCAACCGGAGAGGGAATATACCAACGCCGAGGCTGACCCGGAAGTCAGGCTCAGCGGCTGCATCCTTCGAAGGCCGAATTTGTAGGCTGATTACGTTACAGCGCGGCGACGAAGGCTGTCCCAATTCATGAATCATTCCGAGCAAATGCTGCCAACAAATGTGTCCTTATTTTGCCCGATTTGAAGGATGGGTCGTGAGTATCCTTCGCGGCCCATCATTTCCCATCATTCATTGCGGGTCGAAGCGGATTGGTCAAGCAGGGGAAGCCATGGTGGACCATAGCAACAAAAGCTGTGAGTAAATTGTGGAAAATTACACTTTCTGTGACACAAATTAACTTCTACAATGTTTTTAGTGCGGGAATATAACTATGTAGACGTGAAATATCTGCTTGATTTATCTAGACATC
Organism: Girardinichthys multiradiatus; assembly: GCF_021462225.1. Taxonomy (NCBI): domain Eukaryota; kingdom Metazoa; phylum Chordata; class Actinopteri; order Cyprinodontiformes; family Goodeidae; genus Girardinichthys; species Girardinichthys multiradiatus. The sequence continues at coordinate 39,057,360 of NC_061802.1, read as the reverse complement.
GCTTCATTTCAAACGTGCTCCGACGTGTTCGGAGTTTTCCGTTCCTGGCGTAGTAACCGGCTCGCCTCGCCAGCCCTACCGGCGGTGAGGTGAGCTAGCCCGGTAGAGATCTGACCGGACTATCGGCACTAAGCTCCCGCTTGCAGTCATCACAGTGAGCGTTTAACACAAGTGATTTCTAACAGTTTATGTTATTATTTTAATTGTTACTGAAAATCGATTTAACATTTCAGGTGATATTAGGTTAACTAGAAAATTTCGGAAGAAATTTAGACGGGGCCTGCCTCTTGGTGCGTGCTTCTCGGACCGGAGCTTGCTATTTTTATTGAAATTCATTGTCTATGCTATTTTCTATGCTATTATCAGCTTAAAATATGACTAGTAACTCTGAAAGACTGAGGCTTTTATTTTGAAATTTTCAGTAAGCCTTATTTTAAAAGGCCAACACTGGGTGAGCTCCAATATTAGTGTGAAGCCCAGTTCTGAAATGATCTATTGTTCAAAATGCAAAGGCTTTTATTTTGTAGACCATGTTTTGTCTTATTTTGAAAGTACAGCATGGTTGTACTGGAAAATAATGAACTTTATCACAATATGCTAATATTTTGAGAAGGACCTGTATAGGGCGCACCGGATTATAAGGCGCATAGAATAGAAGCTACTGCAGTCAATCGTTTGACTGGGGTTGCGTTATGCATCCACTAGATGGAGCTGTGCTAAAGAATGTCAACAAAACAGTCAGATAAGTCAGTCAGTCAAACTTTATTAATACACTACAAACCAGCGTTCTGATAACTCCATTCACTCTCATGGTAAGGTCTCCTCTACATAGAAATCTATTGAATAGAGCCAACCACACGTTAGGAATGCATTAGAGTCTATGAAGATGAAGTTGAAATCAAACGTTAGTTAAAACGTGAAAGGGAACTTTTCCCTGATTCAGTAAACATGTAAAAGAAACAGTTTGATGCACTAAATCAAACGTTCGTACTGTTAACCTTTCCTGTTTCTGTCCCCTGACCGTAGTCTGATGACACAGGGGAGACGCTTTCTCCAGGGCCGAAGTTACTAGTTTCCTCGGGGTTAACTCCCTCACTCATACGTTGCTGAGTTGAGCATGAAGAAACAGCATCAAAACACTGAGTTGTTGACGAGATTCGGGGTTCTTTTTAATGACTTTGCAGCACGTAAAAACACAGGGCTTACAGACTCATACACCGCTGCTCCGGTCGCCGTCTCTACCCACCCCACACACACAATAATACCGACGTCACTCCTTCACTCTTGATTCTCAGCTACGGCAGCACACAGCGCCACCTCTGTCCGGAGGAGTAATGTCAACATCTTCCATACACACACACGAAACATACACCCCACACACTGAGCATCTAATCACATATAGTTCAGGCAATTCCTGCAACAGTACATTCAAACGTTATACACACACAAGTGGTGTTGGACTAGGAGTAAGCACAGTACAGGTGTTTACCGCTATTACTTCGGCGACGCCCCTGACTACGGTAGCCGTAATGCTGCAAGCGGTGCGGCTTTGTAGTTTACCAGTCGTATTGAAACATTTTGACAGAGCGCCGTGTACAACCAGTATGGATCAACCAATTAACCAATTGATCTATATATGAGGCGCTCCGGATTACAAGGCGCACTGTCATTTTTTGAAAAAAATAAAGGTTTTTAAGTGCGCCTTATAGTGCGGAAAATACGGTAATTGTAATATTTTGTGAGCACCATCTTCTAATTCTGCATTTTTCCGATTACCTCTTAGTGATGTGGCAGCCGTCAATTCAGCCAGCCCTTTAAACCCACTTGATGGACGATGACGTGGACAGTGGAGAGAGGCATCACAAACATCTGCAGACCACCTGTGTGAAGCTTTGCTCACCATCCAGAAAGACTAACCACAGATCTCAGTTGCAGCATCCCATCCATATCTCTGACCTTGTGAGAGATTTAGCTACACCACCAGACTTTCTGTTCAGAAAGACATCTGCCTTTTTGTTCTGTTCAAGAGGTTTTTCCAGGAAACGGTCACTCAGGGTGATCCTGCTGTCGCCATTGTAAATACTTGTACATAGTTTTATTTTATGCCTTTTGTCTTGTAATCTTGATCTGTTTGAATGTTTTCTTCCCTCATTCTGTTTAAAGTGCTGTTTGTATTTTTCATAATAAATTCTGTTTATAACTTTAAATGAAGTTGATGTATTGTTAGATCAAATGGAAATAACTAGTGACAAAAACAATTTTGAAATTTATTAGAACACCTTAAAACTTTAAGAAACAATCTGAACAAAACTTAATATTTCTTATGTAGCATCTTATTTTGGTGCCATTCTTTGGAAAACAGTCTGTCCATTCTCTGTGCCTTCTTCCCCTCTGCTTCTCTCTGTACCCTCATGTCCTCCCTGATCAACTCCATCATCTCTGTCCCTCTTTCTTTTCTGACCCCTTCCTGCTGGCTCACTGTCTTCCTTCTCCATCTGGTTGCCCACCGCTCCGCTTGGCCCTGGAGTGTCCTCAGGGATGGAGGCAATTAGGACAGGAGGTGTTGTGGAAGACCTTTGTCCCAACACCTCATCCATAAAGACAAACCAGGGCCAAGTAGCAGCAGTGGGATTTTCACTGACTCCCTCTCCTGACCCTGGATACTTACAATCCTAAAGCTAGATGGAATAAAAAAAAAAAAAAAAAATTCACTAAACAGAGAAACCAACAAGACTTTTAGAAATATTTTTTTATTTGTGTGTGACATGAGAACTTCTGAACATAATCTAAATTCTTTTTTTTTTTTTCAAATTGTCCCACATTGTTTTGTCCTGCAAAGGGGGTGACCTTCCCCTGTTGGTCCATCTTCTCCAGAATTGTCCTGAACCGAAAGAAGTATGTTAATCACTGGATGGATATTTATTAAAGATAGAAAGATAGGAGTTTATGAAACTGGACAGAAACTGACTGCAAAGAATGTTGTTATTGTACCTCCAAGCCACGGTGGCTGAGTTTTTAGCTCCAGTAAAAAGGTGGTGGTTCTCATCCCTGAGCTTAATAAACTGGCCCGTCTGCTGCTTTGTACCTAAAAAAAATATATAAAAATACCAAAAAAAAACATCTTGCTTAATATCAGAGCAAAAATAAAGCCTTTTTTAATTTCACATTTGTCTTAATTTGAAGAAAATATTAAAATATTTCTCTGCAAATGTCTAAAACAAGCTCTTTCAAACTTTTAACTTCTTTACTGAGATTCACTTACATTTGGAGGTGTATTCCTCGTCGGGTGTACCTGGAATCAGAAATTATAATGCTAACTGAATTATAAATAAACTTTTAAAACATATAGCACATTTCTTCATTAAAAATTCATATTGAAAAGCTGATTTATTCTCAATCACACTCTCCAGCGATACAGTTGGATTACATAAAACTGTCCATTTATTCTGGTTAACCTTAATATCACCTGAAATATTAAATCGATTTTCAGTAACAATTAAAATAATAACATAAACTGTTAGAAATCACTTGTGTTAAACGTTCACTGTGATGACTGCCAGCGGGAGCTTAGTGCCGGGAGTCCGGTCAGATCTCTACCGGGCTAGCTCACCTCACCGCCGGTAGGGCTGGCGAGGCGAGCCGGTTACTACGCCGGGAACGGAAAACTCCGAACACGTCGGAGCACATTTGAAATTAAGCGATGTCTAGATAAATCAAGCAGATATTTCATGTCTACATAGTTATATTCCCGCACTAAAAACATTGTAGAAGTTAATTTGTGTCACAGAAAGTGTAATTTTCCACAATTTACTCACAGCTTTTGTTGCTATGGTCCGCCATGGCTTCCCCTGCTTGACCAATCCGCTTCGACCCGCAATGAATGATGGGAAATGATGGACCGCGAAGGATACTCACGACCCATCCTTCAAATCGGACAAAATAAGGACACATTTGTCGGCAGCATTTGAGGGAGTCATGATTCATGAATTGGGACAGCCTTCGTCGCCGCGCTGTAACATAATCGGCCTACAAATACGGCCTTCGAAGGATGCAGCCGCTGAGCCTGACTTCCGGGTCAGCCTCGGCGTTGGTACATTCCCTTTCCGGTTGATTTTCTGAAATGTAAAAGTGTTTTCTGAAATGTAAATTTGTTTTCTGAAATGTAAAAGTGTTTTCTGAAATGTAAATTTGTTTTCTGAAATGTAAATTTGTTTTCTGAAATGTAAATTTGTTTCGGTACTTGTAAAAGTGTTTTGCACCCCCCGGCCACCGTACATCTCACTACCACAAACTTTAATCTGTTATCAGGATTTTATTTGATAGACTGACAAAAAATAGTGAATATGTACAAAGTAAAAGGAAAAAGAAATATTATTTACATTTTTTTTCCAAATTCCAAATGTGTCACGCATATACTCGAACACCCATAAATAAAATGAAATAAAAGCAACTGAAAATATCGCATTTGAGTATTTCAATCTCAGTTTTTCATCCAGCTTTTTCATGAAGGCATCCGAGGTTTGTTAGAAAACACACCGGATCACGAAGAGCAGGGAACACAGCACAGGTCAGGGAGAAAGCTGTGAAATGTTGTAAAGCACAGTTAGATTTTAAAACCAATTTGCCAAACTTTGGGTATCTCACGGAGATCTCACTGTTAGTCAGAAAATCAAAAGAACATGGCATAACTGCAAAACTACCAAGACATGGAAGCAGGCAAGAGGTCCGTGGTAACTCTTGAAAAGCTGCAAAGATCCACAGCTCAGGTGGGAGACTCTGTAGATAGAACAACAATCAGTCACGTATTTCACAAATCTAGCCTGTAAGAAGCAACGGTAAGAAGAAGGCCATTGTTGAAAGAAAGCTATAAGAAGTCATATTTAGAATTACGGCCAGAGATATAAACCAACGGTTTAGATCAAAATACAGGGGTTGGACAATGAAACTGAAACACCTGGTTTTAGACCAAAATAATTTATCAGTATGGTGTAGGGCCTCCTTTTACAGCCAATACAGCGTCAATTGATAAAAAAGGCTGGCTCTGTTCTGGGGACTCCTCTGGAACCTCTGGAGATCATTGTGGAAAGAAGGGTTTTTCATAAAATGAAGAACATTATGGAGAACCCTGAGCATCCTCTTCATGAGACTGTCCTACAACAACAGAGTGTCTTCAGTCAGAGGCTTCTTCAGATCTGCTGTAAGACGGAGCGCTACAGGAGATCCTTCCTGCCCACAGCCATCAGCATCTACAACGGCTCTTTGAGGAAACCTTCATAATATGAGCTATAACAACATTTAATTTCCCTTTGGGATTAATAAAGTATTTTTGAATTGAATTGAAGTGAATTCGTCTTGGGAATGACATATACAAGTCCTGCACAATGGTCAGAGGGATTTTAAGCCATTCTTCTTGCAGGATAGTGGCCAGGTCACTACGTGATACTGGTGGAGGAAAACGTTTCCTGACTCGCTCCTCCAAAACACCCCAAAGTGGCTCAATAATATTTAGATCTGGTGACTGTGCAGGCCATGGGAGATGTTCAACTTCACTTTCATGTTCATCAAACCAATCTTTCACCAGTCTTGCTGTGTGTATTGGTGCATTGTCATCCTGATACACGGCACCGCCTTCAGGATACATGTTTGAACCATTGGATGCACATGGTCCTCAAGAATGGTTCGGTAGTCCTTGGCAGTGACGCGCCCATCTAGCACAAGTATTGAGCCAAGGGAATGCCATGATATGGCAGCCCAAACCATCACTGATCCACCCCCATGCTTCACTCTGGGCATGCAACAGTCTGGGTGGTGCGCTTCTTTGGGGCTTCTCCACACCGTAACTCTCCCGGATGTGGGGAAAACAGTAAAGGTGGACTCATCAGAGAACAATACATGTTTCACATTGTCCACAGCCCAAGATTTGTGCTCCTTGCACTATTGAAACCGACGTTTGGCATTGGCATGAGTGACCAAATGTTTGGCTATAGAAGCCCGGCCGTGTAGATTGACCCTGTGGAGCTCCCGACGCACAGTTCTGGTGGAAACAGGAGACTTGAGGTGCCCATTTAATTCTGCCGTGATTTGGGCAGCCGTGGTTTTATGTTTTTTGGATACAATCCGGGTTAGCACCCGAACATCCCTTTCAGACAACTTCCTTTTGCGTCCACAGTTAATCCTGTTGGATGTGGTTCATCCTTCTTGGTGGTATGCTGACATTACCCTGGATACCGTGGCTCTTGATACATGACAAAGACTTGCTGTCTTGGTCACAGATGCGGCAGCAAGACGTGCACCAACAATGTGTCCTCTTTTGAACTCTGGTATGTCACCCATAATGTTGTGTGGTAAATGGACTGAACTTATATAGCGCTTTTCCAGTCATACAGACCGCTCAAAGCACTTTACACTAGAGCCACATTCACCCAATTGCACTCACTAACGCTCACACATTCATACACCGATACGCAGATCGGTAGGCAACTTGAGGTTAAGTGCCTTGCCCGGAGGCACATCATGGCAGGAGGAAGCTGGAATCGAACCCACATCTTTCTGATTGCAAGACGACTACTCTTCCTACTGAGCCACAGTCGTTGTGCATTTCAATATTTTGAGCAAAACTGTGCTCTTACCCTGCTAATTCAATTCAGTTTTATTTATATAGCGCCAATTCACAAGACATGTCGCCTCAAGGCACTTCACAACAGTCAGGTACATACATTCCAATTAATCCTAATCATTGAACAGTGCAGTCAGATTCAGTCATTTATTCAAATTGGATAAAAAGTTTTTCTATCTAAGGAAACCCAGCAGATTGCATCCAGTCAGTGACTTGAAGCATTCCCTCCTCCCAGATGAGCATGTAGAGACAGTGGACAGTCACTGGCGTTGACTTTGCAGGAATCCCTCATACTGAGCATGCATGTAGCGACAGTGGAGAGGAAAAACTCCCTTTTAACAGGAAGAAACCTCCAGCAGAACCAGGCTCAGTGTGAGCGGCCATCTGCCATGACCGACTGGGGGTTTGAGAGAAAGAACAGAGCAGAGACACAAAGAGAACAAAGAAGCACTGATACAGGAGTCCTTTCTATGGGAAGGAGAAGTAAATGTTAAGGGATGTAGCTCCTTTAGTCGTTTCACCTAGAAAGAAAGAACAGATAAACTGAGCCAGTTTTCAAGGTTAGAGTCTGAAAGAGAGCACACAGTTAGTTACAGTTAAGCTCAGTCAATTGCCATGTCTAGGAGAGAGAAAGGGTTAAACACTAAAAGACAGGGCCATGTGGATCATCAGTAGAGGGTGAGCATTAAATTGTTGCCAGCAAAAGCTCGGACGATGCCCCTCTCCAGAAAGGTGTCACAGGTAGACACAGAGTCAGGCCAGGTGTAGCTTCTAGGAAGAGAAAAGAGAGAACAAAGTTAAAAGCTGAAATAACAGCAAATAATGCAAAATTGGAGAGTAGTGTGAGAATGTAGCGAAGAGGGTGAAAGTGCCCATTATGTCCTCCAGCAGCCTAAGCCTATAGCAGCATAATTACACAGATAGTTTCAGTTCAGATTATTTAGTTAAAAGGCGCCTATTTACAACAATGTAATCACAAGGCACCCCACAAAGGATCCCTCTGATGGTCATTGTTATACTAAAAACCCCAAGGATTGGGATACCTCCCTCTGTCAGACTGATTATAACCATTGGAAAAGAGAAGGGGTCACACAGGTAGCAGAAATGGAGGGTGTGTTTGCACCTCAACCATAACTGAGCCGGTTTAGGCTAAACCTGACTCCCTCTTACTCCATCCAACAGGGAGGGAGGAAGGTTCCCTCCCTGATAAACTAAGCCACTCTAACTATAAGCTTTATCAAAAAGGAAAACTTTAAGCCTAGCCTTAAAAGTAGACAGGGTGTCTGCCTCAAGGACTAAAACTGGGAGCTGGTTCCACAGGAGAGGAGCCTGATAACTAAAGGATCTGCCTCCCATTCTACTTCTAGAGACTCTAGGAACCACCAGTAAACCTGCAGTCTGAGAACGAAGTGCTCTGTTAGGAACATATGGAACAATCAGATCTCTGATGTATGATGGAGCTAGATCATTAAGGGCTTTATATGTGAGGAGGAGAATTTTAAATTCTATTCTAGATTTAACAGGGAGCCAATGAAGGGAAGCTAAAATAGGAGAAATATGATCTCTCTTTTTAATTGTCATCAGAACTCTTGCTGCAGCATTTTGAATCAGCTGAAGGCTGAACCTTCACACTCTGCTTTTACTGGTGCAATGTGCAATCAATGAAGTCTGGCTACCAGGCTGGTCCAATGAAGCCATGAAACCTCCCACATTAAAATGACAGGTGTTTCAGTTTCATTGTCCAACCCCTGTATACTGATGCTAGAATGGACCAGTCAAAGTCCAGGCCAAAACCCAACTGACAAACTGTGGAGAGATTTGAAAATGTATTTTGCATCCAGTCTGACTGAGCTTGAGAAATTATGCCAAGACAAATTGGCTAATGTTTCAGTCAAACACCTTAAAACCTGTGATTCATATATGATATATTGTGAAAATGTTTGGCAGTATGAATTCTTTGCCAGTATACTGTGTGAAAGGACCAAGATTTCTTTTTACTGTTTAACCAGATTTAACTATAGTTTAAACATCTGACAAGTCATCTTTTAATGGTAGCCATTTTCTGAGCAGTTTCTGCTTTTTGGCAGCCAGTGATCAAAGAATACAGACTGGAGATTCTTACCAGCGTTTGCCTAAGCGACATGCTTTACAGGCCAGTGAGGACCACTCATCAAGAGGGTCTTTTTCTCCTGAATGTTGACTTGAAGCTATCCATAGAAGCACAGATACAGTATAATAAACCTGCCCAAGGGAGGTGTCTAAGTGCAACTAAAGAGTATTATGAGGCCATCACAGGCCTGTGGATTATAGTAATCCTGTCCACCAGAGTTGGGTATCACACATGTCATTCCAGCAGAGCTGAAGAAGAAGATGGAGGTCCCTGCTATTTGTGCTGCTGTGCTCTTCCTCTTGCTACTTTCTCAGGGTAAGTCAGTGTGGACTTACATCAGGGATACTATTAGCCGAATTGTAAGATAAAACATTGTCCTGTTAGTGCTTTATATAATTGCAATAATTATTACTTATAGTGTGGGACAGCATTAAGGAACTGACCATGTTTCAATGTGGAAACAAGAGATTGCTTTTTTGTGATAGAGCATAACAGTTTTGCTGTAGACTATTATACTCATTCAGACATATAGACTGAATAATAACAGATACGTGTTTATTTGCAAAATAATGTCTCTAATTGTTAGTTATTTTTCTTTTCTTTTTCTGTGAGATTTGTTTTTCCCGTTTTTATGCAATCTATTCTTTTATCTGCTTTTTTTTTTACATTTGTGCAGCCGTGATCACAGTTACATCACAGGAGGTGAGATTGCATTGCACTAGAAGAGTGAAATCTGATTTAAGGTGAGCGACCTTGGATTGACTCCTCCCTGTATGTTCCTTAGGAAGAGGAGGCCGTTCAACAAGAGCTGAAAGAGGAAGAGCTGCAGGAGGAGCAGCAGGTGATCGAGACATGGACGCGGAATGTCAAAGCCTGCACCTGTGACTGTGAGTCTGTGGATTCTCCCACACGCATCCCTGCTGCCATCTCACCTGCACCGCCAACCTCCCTGCCACCACCTCAGGATTACCCACTGAACTGCATGCCAGGTAAGGACTCAGCAAGACTCTCTTCTGACTCTCTGTTAGAAAGATACAGGCTGTCCTTTATTTATCATTTAGACTTGAAGGACAAAGACATGCTGATGAACAACTCATTGAGACCGATGACTGGTAGTTGTTTCCTGTGGATTTTATTTTGGGCATCTGCAGCACACAGAAGTCTGCAGATGGTGTAATATCTCCAAAGCCATTTACAATATAAGGTCAGTGTCTACAGTGATGAGCAATCATCATCTATCCCACCACTTTCTGTGCAGAATAACAAACGAAAGGGGATCAACATTGACAGTTTGAGATTTTGATATGAACATCAGCGCTGAACAAACCCAGCATGACAAAGGCTGTTTGGATAATCCCATTACCTATGCTGGAATGTAATGAGCAGATTAGAGTGCTCAAAATAAGGCCTGCCCTGTGCGCAATGCATTATAGTGTGGAAGGAAGTGTGCATCAGATAATGCTCCAATCATCTTCTCCTGTCTTATCACGCCATTCCTCCAGTATCAAAGCTCACCGTAAGCTGGATCACTTCAAGCCGTAAATCTGGATCCGGGAACTCTGTCCTGTCTGCTGTGTTATTTCGTCCTGTTTGTTCTCTAATGGTCTCTAACAAACCTCTGAGGCTTTCACAGAACAGCTGGATTTTTTTTAATCCACTTCATAATTATGCTATACTTTAGTCGCTCATATAAAATACATTCAGGTTTGTGGTGGTCAGTCAGTCATTTTCTACCGCTTCTTCCATAGTGGGTCGCTGGGAAGCTGGTGCCTATCTCCAGCAGTCTATGGGAGGGAGGTTTGTGGTGGTAACACGACAAAATGTGAAAAGGTTTATGGGATATGGACAGGCATTGTAAATGTTTGGGCATCTTTAACTTTCTGGTCACTTTAGTCAAGGCTGGGCTTTTTTTATCCTTTAATATCATGCAGTGTAAAAAATTCTATAAAAATTCTTTAGTACTTCCAAAATACTGAAGTGAGAGTTCTGATGGCAGTTAAAAAGAGAGATATTTCTTCAATATTAGTTTCTTTTCACTGATTCCCCATGAAATCCAGAAGAAAATATAAATTCTCACTACCAAGAAATAATCTAGCTCCATCATACATCAGAGATCTGATTGTTCCATATGTTCCTAACAGAACCCTTTGGTCTCATACTGCTATTTTACTGGTGGTTCCAATAGGTTCTAAAAGTAGAAAGAGAGGCACATCTTTTATCAAACTGTGAAACCAGCACCCAGTTTTAGTCAGTGAGGCAAACACCCTGTTTACATTTAAGACTAGGCTTAAAACCTTACAAAAAGCTTATAGTTGGACTGGCTTTTTTATTCTCAGCTATCTCTGTAGTTATGCTGCTATAGGCTTAGGCTGCAGGAGGACATAATGACCACTTTTCCTCACTCTGCGACATTCTCCTACTACTCTCCACTTATGCATAATCTGTAGCCTTTGCTGTCTTTAACTTCTCTGTTTTTCTTTCTCGCCATAGATGATACAGCTCTCCAGGCTGGTTGTGACACCTTCCTTGAGGAGGCCATCAGCTGAGCTAAACCTACCAATAACTTCATGTTCTCTTTCTTTAGATAAAACACTTGGTGGTCTCTCCGTGTTTTACCCCGCCTCCCTCCCAAACAAAGCAATGGAAGGAGCTATTACAGCCACCAATCATATGTGCTCTGATTTTCCACCCAATGTTTTTACTAAAGGCTCAGATCTTATATGTTTATCTGTGTTTTTCTCCATGATAAAGGCACTTGAGGAACTACTGCTGCCATTAACTCTACTTTTTCTTTAACATAAAAAGTACTCCTGGACCAGAGTGTCAGTGCCTTTCCTATCTGTCTGCTCTGTCTTATAAAATCCCTTGTCAGTAGTGATTAATAACTACTAACACTGAGACGGGTTCTGCTGGAGGTTTCTTCCTCTTAAAGGGGTTTTTCTTTCCACTGTCACCACACGCATAACACATGCATGCAGTATGAGGGACTGTTGCTAAGTTAATCAACAGTCTACTATCTTTGCTTGCTCTTTAAGGCCTTCTGCTGGGTTTCCTTAGATAGAAACCATTTTACCAATGGGCATAATTGCTCAAGTTTGACTGCAGTGTTTTATAACTAGGCTCAAACTAATGAATATAATTGGCTTGAATTGATTGACTACATATAACTGCATATAAATTGGATGTTTGTTTTTAAAAGTGTCCTAAGATGACATGTTGTAAATCCTCCTCCATAGAATGCCCATACCATAGAGCCCTGGGTTTTGAATCAGGATCTGTAACCTCAGACCAGATCAGCTGCTCTAACCAGGACCAGCACACTGGCTGGTACTCCTCTTGGACCCCCAACAAGGCTCGTCTTAACAACCAAGGATTTGGGTGAGTGATTGGAACCTGCTCTTGTTTCAAGCTAATGCCTTATACTGCTATTTCTGTAATATAAACATCATCTATTGTTTCTATTTTTGCTAGGTGTGCCTGGCTTTCCAAGTTCAATGACCAGCACCAGTGGATCCAGATCGACTTGAAGGAGGTGGGTGTAGTGTCTGGAATCCTCAGCCAGGGCCGCTGTGATGCTGATGAGTGGGTCACTAAATACAGCATTCAATATCGCACTGTGGAAACTCTCAACTGGATCTATTACAAAGACCAAACAGGAAACAACAGGGTGGGTACCCTATACGTTGGTTAGGCCATGTGAGTGACAACTAAAATTTTATTAAGAGTTACCCTGTTTCATGGTGCTGTAAGTAAAGTGCATAGGTATTGGTTTTGTCATGTTACAACCACAATGAACTGGAAGATAAATTGTGCAAGGATTTGTCACATGTCACATGTTGGAGATGGTGTCTTCACTGTTATTTTCTTCCATGCATGGCCTTTTACATGTAGGCTAAACATGTTGAGTTTTGACCTGGCCATCTGACTAGAACACTTCCTCCAATTGTCTGCCCCGTCACAGCTCATGGAAACCTGCGAACAGGACATCTTAAGGCTTTCAAACGTCTAGTTACTCTTCCATAAAGGGATTGAAGATACGACTAATACCTGTCCTGGCAACATTTTCGCACCTGAGCTGTGGATTTCTGTAGCTACTCTAGAGTTACAATGCGCCTCTTGACTCCTTTTTGCTCTCCATTCCAAGCCTGATGTTTGTTCACTAATGTTCCAACAGACCTCTGAGGCCTTTACAGAATAGCTGCATTTACTAACAATGACTTCTAAGAGCAATCAGGATTGCACTGGATTTTATTCAAGGCGTCTCAGAGTAAATAGAGTCAAATATTTCGTTCTACTTCACATTTAATTGAAGTGGTCTATCAATATGAACTGGTTTATCAAAGTACACTGATGGTTGTAATGTCACAAAATGTTCAAAAGGATATGACAGGATATGAATACTTTTGCAAGGCGCTGTATTTTGCTGTAAGAAAATGTGCTGACAATGACAGTAAAACTATTTATTTTGCTTCTCTTTTCCTTAGGTCTTCTATGGGAACTCTGATCGCTCCTCCACTGTGCAGAACCTGCTGCGCCCCCCTATCGTAGCTCGTTACATCCGCCTGCTGCCTCTGGGCTGGCACACCCGCATCGCCGTCAGGATGGAGCTGCTGATGTGCATGAGCAAGTGTACCTGAAGATTGACGGGGTTGTTCTTTCGTCCCCTATCGACCCGTTCTCTGCCAACTAGCCAACAAAAACAAGGGCATTGTTCCAGCAATGAAACATCCAGTATCTTACAGTTGTCCTTGAACATGCCTGCTGGAAAAATCTACACAAGCAGGGTTGACAAATCATAAAAATTTCAGCACAAAATGTAATCAGAACGCATGTCATTTTCAATAAAATGAAATGTTAAATACAATTAGCATTGGATCAATTGCCTAAAACATGTTCAAACATTGCTTTGCAAGATTAAATACTAGAAAAACTTTGAACTATTTCAATCAAATGAGTTTGTTTTATTGGAGATTTACTGTCACAGATGTAAACATGAATATTCTAAATTTTTACACATTTGTTGATTTATATCTGCATGAAAATTCCCTTTTGGGAACAAAAAGGAAAAATAATAATAAGCAGGTTAACACAGACTATGCTACTAAATCGTGTCTGTAAGAAAACGCACAAACTTAATACTTGATCTCATTTAAACAGCTGAAAAACATTGTTCTGTTATAAATATTACCTAACAACTAGTCACACATCAGTATTAATATAATACACGGTGCTCCTTCAGCAAAACGGCACATTTGAAAGAGAGTGGCGTACCGTGACAAGTACAGTGTGCACAGTCCTTGCAGACGCACAACGCCATGCGGTCATGTCTGACTCAGTGTGTTACTGGTCCTGTCCTCTCTCTCTCTCTCTCACACACACACACACACACACACACACACACACACACACTGTGTACATGATGAACAGGAAGTGAGGAAGAATTTACAGAGTCAGGACAATATTGCTGAGCCGCAAAGACTCTTCAAAGTGCAACATAAAAAAAATGTTTAAGACCTATTTCTGCAGAGCTGCTCTCCTGGCACTCGGGATTCACTCAGTTATCTTAAGAACCCCTGCTAAGTGGTTCCATTATGGATAATCAGTCAGAAATGCAGTAGTGCAGTAGCTCCCAACCAGGTCAAAGGGTACCTGAAAAAACTGCTTTAATGCTGAATGGAGAAAAATGTAACTTAATTAAAAACAGGTGGTATAGGAAAACAAAATAAGATGAGCTAAAATAAAAGTATAAAAGCGCGCTGTGCAGCTCAAGGTGCATGGAACTTAACAAACAGGAGAGCCCTCAAAAATTATTGGCATGCCAAGTAAAGATGTTTACCAAAGCCTTAAAGTAATTATTATTACCTCTCTTAGGATCCTGCTGTCTGCATGTTGGCAAGAGAAATTCCGGTCGTCATCCAGTCTTTTGATTATTGCCCTGACTGTTAATATGGGCAGTTTAGGGAGTAGTACAATTAGCTAATTACCTTCTTCTCTTTCCCATTTTGAAGAGTGACCAAGATACCATGCATTCTAGCAGGTTTTCCTGAGTCTTGACAAGATAAAAAGGGCCCACAGCATTGAAGATCCACAACCATACTATGTATGTATGTATGAGTACTAGGTGCTTATCCTCATATTCATCTTTTGTTTTATACCAATGCTCACTGGAGTGTTCAATCTTAGAATGATCTAAACCAAACAGATAAAGGCCCAGCAGCGATTAGCAAACTCCACCAGTTTAGGTTTGTATTGTTATGACAGAAAATACTTTTTTCTAACATTACTCACACATAACAGCTTTGCGTGTAGATGGCATCTAACGGTTGTCATGGAGACTTGGTGACCCATAATATGATGCCCCTTGTTGCAATTCTCTAACAGTGAACTGTGGAGATTTTTTTTACCTCCCACACCACTGTGTGTGGTGACAGACTAAACCCAGGTCCTTGTCCAGCCTAGTGGTCATGGGTTCAAAAAAGGGGCCTCTATGTTACCCTAGGAAAAAATAAAGATTGCTATTAGAAGATTTTAGAAACTCTAATCAACTTTAAACAGTGTCATTATGTGGAAATTTATTTCCTCTCTGAATAAAGATATTCAATGCTAAGGTTGTATTTTTCTAAAATTTTCAGTGTGAGAATGTACTACTGCAATAACAGACGAATTTATTTGAAGGCTTTTTACACATCTTTACCAGTGGCAGCAAATAATGTGAGGGTGCTATTGCTGAATGACTAGATGAAGCAATTGCTAAAATAATAGAAAAATGATACATGGCAAAGTCATGTGAATAAATAATCAAAACCATTTGCTAAAATTCCTGGAAAAATGGTTGAAAGAGACTGGAAGTGGCACACACATTGCTACTTTTAGCAGAACCTACAGGAAGGTGATAAAACAGATGCAAATGGGGGTAAATGTTCGTCAAAGTGAAATAGCTGAAACTGCTCAGTCCTTAAGAATTACAGGTTCATATTAATTTACAATAAAACATAAAATGCTGGTAGTATCCAAATAAAAAGCATGAAGAGCTAATTTGAGAGACACTGCACCCCTATGAATGGCTTTTATGGTTCTCTAGGTGTATTCAAAATGCTTTCTTACAATAAATTACATTCTTCCTTCACAGCAGCTAAGGGTTACAGAGTTTTGAGTTTGTGCATTTCTAAAACAGGTTGAAGTCGAGCCACTTAGAATGTTCTTTTGTTGCCGAAAAAATGTGTAAGGGATGGAGAGAGGGCTCTACCCTTCATCGTCAGCTTCAGATCTTTTCTACCATTAACTGCATCCCTAAAATTTGCACAAATCACAACATATTTAATGAACCGATTTAGATTGAAACACTTTTATCTGGATGTTTTTATAAAAAACAGTTTTTTTTTAAATTAACGTTAATTATATGTTTGCTCTATTTAAACTGCATAAGACTGATTCATGATTTGAAGCCGGAACATGTGAGTACCTCTGTTAGAAAACAGGTAATGCAATGCTTCATTATGACCCACAGAGGGCAGTGTATGTCAGCGCATAGAGGTTAGTTTATAGTTACATTATTTCTAAAATGGCCGCAGTTCATAAAGACACAATAACCTTAATATCCTACAAATGAGCAATCAGATGTTAGCTTTTAGGCTGTCTCACTGTCAGCCGTGACTTGTAGTTGCACATGTGTGCATCAGCAACAAGAATGACAGAGCACAGCCAAAAGGCGACACACCTGAAAAGAATCACAATCCTGGGTGAGATGACTATCAGTACTGACATTACCAGTCTCTGCTGTAACAACTGCTCAACTTGATTGGTGCAGAAGTACCTTAGGTTAATCTTAAGTTAATACTACACAGTAAAATGTACCATATTTCTATATTTAATAAAAGCAAAAATACTTACACTTAAAATCTACACTTTACCTATATATATATATGTATATATATATATATATAAATATACATATATTACTTATATTACTTTATAATACAAATTTGATTTATAATTACATAAGTAATAATATAAAGTCTGTCAAACACAGAGGCCCAAAAAATTACAACATAAAAAGGCTTTAAGCCTGTTAGCAAGCAGTGTTTACAACAGAAGGTTTGGTGTTTGTGTGTGTTCGGCAAGTGCAGCCATTTACAAGGGAGGTGTAGGAGCAACAGAAGGCAAGCAGGATGCTGAGGTGGGGGTGAGAGCTGCAGGATGACAAGGATTACAGAGCTGTCTCCTTCAGGTCGTTGAGGTTTGGCATGCGCGACCGGGACGGGCGTCCGAAGCCGTGCCCGTTTTGGCCCCCCTTGACGCTCATTTGCTCTGGGTAAGGGTTGCCCTCGGGCCGCCCCAAGGCGGACGAGTGCCAGCCGGACTCCAGTTGGCCAGGCAGGGGGTAGGCTCCCTGTCGGCTCTTAAGCTGGGGCGTGCTGACCCCTGAGTGACCCCGACTGTCAGAAAAACCGCCCTGAGCGGAGGCTGAGTTAGGCAGTGGCTGGTAGCGCATGTCGGAGGATGCCGTCTGGTTAGAGAATGAGGATGAGAGGTGCAGGAGCTTACGCAGTGACTTCAGTGGTTGACTCTGAAAGACAGACAGTCGTGGTGTATTTTTGTTCAGTAAAAAATATACACAGACAGTAAAAACACAGCTGGATAAAGAAGTTTGGATTTCCATTGCAGGATTTTAAAGTTTATATAACATTTTTTAAAAGCTCACTAAACAAAAACTGTTGTGTGTGTTTTTAGGTTGATGACATCACATGAGGCACAAGAAACACACTGATTAGATGGTGTTAGAAAACCTTATGGTGGATGAGCCACTTTTAACAGATTTCCATATAGATCCTGAAGCATTGAAGCTGCATCGGAGTTGCAAGGAGTCCAACCTCATGTGCTTGAACCGGAGTTTGACTCTAAGCTGTTAAGTCATAATGGATACTGCTGTCAAAGTTAACTCTGACGCAAAGGCTGACAAAGTCAATGATCATCTACAGAGCTTTTCCTGATAAAAATCTGTTTATATTCGACTTTGAATTTATCAATCTAGTTGGTTGCTGCGCATTTGCCCCACTAAATGTTGTATTCTACTCATATCACCTCAAATAGCTACACGATTTCCAGGCACAGTGGCAAACTGGTAGGACTCCTCAGATTCTCCTCCTCAGCGAATCTGAGGAGGGGAATTAGAGCTGCAAAATGGGAGTATAAGTGAAAAGGTGGAGAACCACTTGGCTGACAACAACCCCAGACAGGTTTGGAAGGGTCTACAGCATCTGACAAACTATAAAGGCAGAATGTCTGAGGCAGTGAATGCTGATGTCTCAATGGCAGAGGAACTAAATATCTTCTTCACCTGCTTTGAGACAGAGGGATCCCATTCTGCCCTCTCGGCCTTATGCCGCCATGACAACCAATTTCTCGTGTTACAAGAACATCAAGTCAGAAGGGCTTTGAAAACTGTGGACCCCCACAAGGCAGCAGAACCAGATGGGGTACTGGGTAAAGTAATGAAAGCCCTTGCAGATCAACTTTCAGGGGTCCTGACGAGGATAATGAACACCTCCCTGAAGCAGGCAACTGTTCCATACTGCCAGAAAGCATCCACCATCATCCCTGTCCCTACAAAAACAGCGATAAACAGCCTTAACGACTACAGACTGATGGCATTAACCTCTGTGATCATGAAGTGTTTTGAGAGGCTAGTTCTACCCCACCTAAGGTCCTACCTACCCAGGGACTTTGACCGAGACCAATTTGCCTATAAAACAAATAGGTCAACAACTGACACTGTTGCAACTATCCTCCAGGCTGCTGCAAACCTCACTGAGAATCGGGGATGCTATGTCAGGATGCCTTTGTAGATTTTAGCTCAGCTTTTAATACCATCCTGCCAAACATCCTTGCCAAAAAGCTAACTATCCTGGGCTTCCCACCCATCATCTGTGCCTGGATTACTAGCTTCCTCACAGACAGTAAGGGTTGGACCACACACATCCTCCACCCGAACACTCAGCACAGGTTCTCCTTAGAGCTGCGTGCTGAGTCCTTTCCTGTTCACACTTTACACTCATGACCGTGTCCCCCACCACCACTCAAACATCAATGTCAAGTTCGCCACGGCGGTGGGTCTTATTTTCGGCAGCGACGAGTCGGCATACAGGGAAGAAGTTCAGGAACCGGTCTTGTGGTGTTCAGCCAATAATCTTTGGCTGAACACCAAAGGAATAAAACCAAGGAGATGGTGATGGATTGGAGGATAAAGAGAGCTAACTCCGCCCCACTGCGGGGCCCCACTGCAAATAAACAACGTCTGGGTGGAGAGAGTCTCCTCATTCAAGTTTCTGGGTGTCCATGTGGCTGATAACCTCACATGGAACATCAATACAACAGCAGTGGCCCGCAAAGCTCAGCAGAGACAAACCTGCTGACATATGGCATCTTAACATGGTACGCCAGCTGCACAGTTAAGAACAGGAAAGCCCTGCAGAGAATTATTAATTCAGCACAGGACATCATCGGCTGCCCCCTGTCCTCTTTGGGGAACTTTGCAGTGTGTCAGGGGCTAAGCAGAGTAAAGAAGATTCTTACTGATCCATCCTACCCTGGCCACAGCCACTTTACTCCACTGCCCTGCAGCAGGAGGTACAGAAGATTCAGGGTTCTGAAGCATCATATGAACAGGCTCAGAAACACCTTCTACCCCTGGGCGATCAGGCTGCTGAATAACACTACGTGTAATACATGAGGGATGTGTGTGTCAGACTTAGTAGTTAGTTTTTTATTGATTGTTATATTGTTTTTATATCATATTTATAGTGCTTTATTTATGCTATTTATATTTTTTCGCACAAAGGTGAGAGTTTCTCTAACTAATTTCATTGTAACCACAGGGTAGAATGACAATAAAGTAATGAAATGAAATGAAATAAATTACGTCTGTCTGGCTGGTGATTGTTTTCAGCAGAAGGAACAGGTGATGCAGCCGTTCTGCAGGAAACGTCTTTGCAATTCAAAATCATCTTAATGGAACGCATCGATCAGACCATATTGTTTTATATCAACCTGGAATGATCACTGAAGGTTTTTGGTACTGTAATCTGTTCATTCCAGTCCAAGCATGGGGCAGTATAACATTCTGACTGTATAACCTTGAGCAAAAGTACCACGGTTACATGTTTCCACAGTATTACCACAAAAAGGTAAAACAAAAATGCATAACATAATCGAATCACTTTTATTTAAAACAGAAATGCAATAATAATGACCTGTTTCATGAATTCATAATTATATTATAAAACGTTTTTCAGCTAAGTATATAGAAAACTGAAGGATTACATTAGTCACTAATAGAGAGATATATTTAAAGGCAGTCTCAGCTAAAACACTGGATTCTTTTAATTTACTGACCTGTGAATCCAGGCTTAGATAGATGTACTGTTTATTTTTCTTTTGGCAGATTATTCTCAAGTGCAATTTCAGATCACATTAATTAAAGAAACCTATCCATCTTTTAGTAACTTTTCTGGTGCTTGGCTATTCCTTGTATTTTTTCCTTTATATATATTTTGGTTTTAAAGATTTTGTTTTGCTGCACTATTGGCCTTTATTTTTGTCATTTCTTTTAAAGTAGGCAGACAGAAAGTGGGGTGGAGAGAGGGGGAAGACATGCAGCACAGGTCTCCGGGGCCGGGACTCAAACCAGGGACAGCTCCTTTGAGGACTGAAGGCTCTGTATGTGGGTCGCTTGCTCTACCACTGCAACATGGGCTGCACCCCCTATATTGTTTTTTTTTTTTTTACTCCGTGGTGGAACGCTGAAGCAAAATATGAAATAAGTAATCAAACTCTGCATTTAGTTTTGTAGTTAAGTGTGCTTTTTTGCCATTCTGCAAAATGGCAAAAAGTGTAACATCCAACAACCTGACATTAGCTAGTTATTTAGCCTTGGTATTGGCTCTGTTAGCTAGCCTGTACTCCACTGCTTAACACACATTACACTCTAGCCACTTGCATGCCAGCTGTACTTTAAAAAAAGTTTTACCTTAGTGAAAGTAATTGTTGGCGCTCCTTTGGTTTTTATGCTCTGACCCTCTAAACATCTGACCTATCTCATTAACAAGAGTCACTTGTAAAGATCTAAAAAAAACTCCACAACTCTTACTCCCCAGCTTATGCTGGCATTTTATTAGAAAGGGATTTAAAGCCTATTAACAGTACGAAATTTAAGGCTCGAACCATAAAGTAAACAGGTTTCAAGGACGAATTTGACTTAAAAACATGGAAATAAAGATGAGAAAATAACAAGACAGATTTTATCTTGATTAGAAACATATTTTTCAACAAAACAGCAAAACAAAGATAAAAACTGACCATGAAATGCTGTCATATAGGTGGCAAACTTTACCTAAAGGGAGTTTGATTGATTTTATAGAAAAAGTCAAACTAGTAGTTTTAACAAAAGGAAACTAAATAAAACACTTTAAAGCAGAGCATAGAATATTTTCTTGCATGTGTGAGACTCACTGGAGAGTGTGAATCGGACAGTTTCTCCCGTGGCCAGTCCTTGTCCCGGTCTCGTTCTTGGTTCCGGTCCCTGCTCTTGTCACGGCTCCTGTGGCGGCTGCTCTGATGACCAGAGGACCTAGAGGTCTTTTGGATGACTGTGTCAATCCCTTCACTGGTAGCCTGTCATTCAGAGTACAAAGGTTCACTTTGGACCTCCTTTTACAGTATAAGCATATTTAGCATCATTAGTGAAATTATTTCTCACAACTGTTTTGCATTGATAGCCTTTAAAGGGGAGATATCTTGAAAAATACACCTTTTTAGGCCTTAAATGCATTTAATTGTGCACACAGAGTCTGTAGGAGTGCTGGAAAGTTGAATTTAGTCTCTCCAGGTGTTGCGTAGATATCTTTAAATTCTGTTTTTCATATTTTCAATCCGTTTGGTTTTCTCTATCCTCTATTATGTTTTTTGAACTGTTACGTCACAGTATTTGCTAAACAAAGTCATGGAATTCTGGCTAACCAAGTTCACATATCTGCCATTTTTATTTCTTGCTACGATTTTGCACTCTAAGCTTAAGTTTGATGAAGCTGCAAGTCTAAATGTTTGGTTGTTGGATGTATTAACCAACATAATTTATTATACCGTCCCCCAGCATCAGAACCTCTTCGAAGTGCCTGGTTAAAATTTATTTGTCATGAAAATGTTCCCACATCAGTGAGGAAATTCCTATTTGCATGAAGCACTTCCAAGGACAAATGCTTGAGCAACCTCTACCAGTATCAAGAAGGATTTGCAGAAAGACTTCATCTGATGAAGAGGTCAGTTCCTTCTGTCAATGGAAACAACACATAGCAAAGCGGTAAGCTGCAAATAACACAATAAACTGAAACTTTATTTTAGACATAAATTTATTGTGTGTTGATATGAAGTCCTGGCCAATGCTTTGATAGCAGTAGCATCGTGCCTTCTGCTTAGCGCTGTGTGCTGCTTTTAGCTCCTTGAGGACAAAACCGTACTGCGTGTTTTGAATATTATTACAACATAAACAGTTTTGCCGTTTTTGTCTTGTCTCTGCACCGCTAGATAATTGTATCTCTGCTATAAATTACAGAAATGGCTGAACGGGGTGGAGTGGAACGTTCTTTGACCTGGAGGTGGTGGAGTTTGAAGGGCCTCAATAGCATTTAAAGGGACTGCACCAAAATGAGTTGCTCTCAGAAATACCTTAGAACAGTAAAAGAGGAGCCTGTGGAGCTACAATAACCACAACTGAATGATTTAAAAGTGAATAAGAAGGATTTAAAAGCATATGTCCCCTTTATTTGTAAGAAATAAAAAATAAAAAACACGTATCAAAGATATTCGCTTTTCTGAAAAGAAGACAGGCAAATTCCTTGTTTCAGATAAACTGTCTTCTCACAAAGTAGAAATTAGCTGAGTTTAGTATTTCCAAACTATATATTATTTTCCACCAGCTCTAACTGTCTGCTTCCCTGAGGCCAGATTGCGTTTATTTGTGCTCTGTCATCAGCAGAATCTCCTCCCCAACTCACACCCACCCACTGTCAGCATCTGAACAAAGTGTCGATTATAAATAGAAATGTGAATGGAGTCTCAAACATTGGTTCCATGCTGCACCATTAGTGCTGCAGAGGTGGTAGACAGTTTAATACTGTATGTGAAAATATGGTGGCTTAGGAACCATACCTGCAGCTCCTCCCCCACCCCGTCCCTTTCTGATCTTTACTCTGTTATCAAGTCAGTGGTTTGCAAAGCTTGATCTCCTACCTTGGTGTTATTTTGATAAGCAGCAAATCATATGTGCTCATTTCTGTGGGATTTAGATGTCTGTTGACTGTCCATGGAAGAGGGTTGATTTTGTGTCTGATTAACCATTTCTTTTTTATTGATTTGGCCCTTATGGTTTGGATCATTCTGCTACTAAAAGACCCAATGAGGACCCATATTTAGTTTTCTGAAATAGACCACCAGCTTTTAAAAGCTCATGAAGTTTCAAAGAACCCATGATGCCATGCATGTCTCTCTGTGTTCATGTATGCGAGCCATTTGGACCTTGTCAACAAGCACATGCTCCTGTACAGATTGCTTTTAGCTCAATGGAAACACTTTTTTACTTCAGCCTTTTAAGGGCGATAATGTACTGGTTTATGCAGTACATTGTCTGCTCACAGGAGGATAAGATAAAAACCCAAAATAAATAAGACTATTTTTCACTAAATTATATATACAGCTATTTAATCCTTATCGCCCCTGAGCAAAACACTCTCCACAATGCTTAAACAGCAGATCTCTCTTTACTTTATTTTTTAAAACAAGCTTAGTTGTTGTTTTTCTACTTCTGCTCATTATCTGACCTGTCATTCTCTTTATGCTCTGTGTCTGGCAACCCCTTTGACTAGGACTATTATTCTCCAAACGGATGACAGCAGAGACCCCTAGCGGATCTTTGTGGACAGGTACAAATGACAGATTTATTTTACACAGGCTTTGTGGTCCATCGGACAGTAGAGTGGATTGGATGTATAGATTAGGCATAAAATGGTTCCCAGGGCCACAGAATCACAGAATCTCCACCGTACTTAATAGTAAGAGTGACGTTCTGTTCCACATATTCATCTCTTGTTTCATGCCACACCCAACAGGGTGTTTAACATGAGAGTGTGGATTGTTTATTGTTGAAAACCTTGATCTTAGTTTCATCTGCTCAAAGCCCTCAGCTCCAGTTGTCCCGGTGGTGTTTAGCAAAGTCCACACGATAATGTTGGTGATGGTAGGACAGATCCACCATGCTTTCCAAACAGACGGTTGCGAACATTTGAAAGTAGCCATTTTCTTGTAGCTAATTCCTGACTTTTGAAGATCAACACATTTGATTTATTTAAATAATATGTTCTCTTGCCTTTCCTATCTTGAAGACTGGCTCTGGGAAAGGGCCCTTTGTGTCCTGTCATATTTGCTCCCAATAGAAACAGGTAGCCATAGCTTACTAATTAGAAGTTCCCAGACAGCAAATAAAAGTAAAGTACACAATACAAAATATGCTTCCATTTAATTTTGCTCATAGGAAAGGTTATGGATGGCGTTTTATTTTTTCCTTATTTTTTACAACTGCCCAGTTTTACATATTTAAGGTTGCTGAATCTGTGTGGAATTACATATCCTATCAATATCAAAACATTAAAACTAAACAGAAGGAAATAATTTTCTTGATGCCAGGGAACCTTCTATAGGGGCACAAGGCTGGTGCCACATGTAAACATGATACATATAATAAACAATCTTTTGTAATTCTCTTAAAGTGCCACTAGAACAAACAATAAACATCTGGAAAGTAGTGGAGAAGATCCATCATGCAAACAGACAACTAGTTAGAAAAAGTTTTGAGGCTACATGCTTAAAACCTCCAAAAAGAAAATGTCTTTGAAGATTTGCTCAGGAGGAAACTTACCATTTGAGTTTTCTTCTTTTTCTTTTTTATTGCTCTAAAGAAACCCTGCTTCTCCTTTTCTTTGGATGGCTCATTCGCATTCAGGACCACAGTATCTGGGCCAGTCCTGAAAATAAAACAAAGAGCACAGAGGATTAAGTCCCAGCTGAGACATTTTTCAATTAAAAAATGATGCGACAACCTTTGCTAAACCCGCCATGTCATTTAGGGAGAATATAATTGAAAGTGACAGCATTGTTCTTACAATGGTAATAGTAAATTAATTTGTGTTGCTGTCAAACTATCAAGGTTTGGCAAATAAAGAATATATTCAAAATTACCAGGGGTCAAATGCAGGCTGACGCTTAGAGTGATTTGTCAGACTGCTGCCGTCCCCAGACAAGCCAGGGTCCCGGCCCTGGCCCCTGCTGTCGTGAAAAGAGTTGTCTGGCCTGGGAGATGGCACTGTTTGACAAAAAAAAAAGAAACACCACAAACAGATTTAAAAAAACTATTGTACGCAGGCAATGAAGATTTGTGCAAACCTTTAATTATTTAATTATTTAAATCACCAGCAATGCTGATGACTAGGTAAATGATCAATAGGTAAACTATGGAAACAACTGCTGAAACTTGACCACAGCTTAACGGTTCAATAAATAGCATTCACATAAACCACTGTCGTTTTTGAGGCTGCAGTTGTTTTTAATAGTAGAAGTCCACTTTGGTCTTGAGCCACTTTAAGACTAAGTGTTAGTTCCAGCTAATCTTGCTGGATGAAAACACCAACAGAGTTTTCTACTGCAGATAAAATAAGAGCTGCTTTTAATATGTTAACAGAACTATCCTTGCAAGAGAAATAATTGTCCTGTGGTTTATCCTAGAAGATGGAAGGTTCAATTATATTGCTAAGAAATGTGCTTTGTTCCACATTTTAATGAATCTGTTTAAATCTATGCATGGAAAATAAATTTTGCAGCCACATATCGGGGAAGATTCAGAAGATCTCCCTTAAACTTGCAAAAATGTTTAAATCTGTATCAATCCAAACAGTGAACCAATCATTGTCTGGTAATATGTCCCAGCAATCAGAACCATTGATGTTGTGCAGGAAGGTCTGAGATGCAATTTTAATTCACTCACAGAAAAAACTGAGACATCATAGAGCATACAGAAGAAAAAACAATCAAGGGACAAAAAGTGGTGATTCAACTTCCTCTCAGTTATACATCTGAGGCAAATGATCTAACTAGTACTGAGAAAACTATTGGTGCTTTGAGAAACTTTTATCTGTTAATTAGGCCTACATTTTTTTTATTTAAAGTGGCAGTAGATTATCAGACAAAATGATGAAATTACAACTTTCCCATTAACTTCCATGTTACCAGGTTTTTCTTGAAATGGCTACTTTTCAACACGTTAACAAACTGTGGTAATATATACCGATGACTAACTGTTCATTTTTTGCTATCACTCTTTGTCTCTGTGAAAGACATGGACTTGTATTTGGAACAAAGGGCAGATTGAAATAAAATTTGCCATGTAAACGCACCAACTCTGATCTGATCGAAGCTCAATTGTTTTCCGAGAGAGATGGGTGGTTTAAGCTGATCCACAATCCGAACCCCGTCCATGTAAACACTTGTTCCAGTCATCTCATTCTGATTAGGGCTAACTGACCTGACTGTGCCTGTGTGCCCTATGTCAAAGTGACGCATTTCCGCCTTTAGTGGCAAAACTTAGAGGGATGTTAATTTCCTTTCGCTATGTCATCCTGTAGCGCAGGAACAGCAATATCATGTGCTGCTGAGCCTGTAGCTTAACTATGGAAAGCAATGACACCTCAGCTGCTCTCAGAACCTGGTGTGGGTCCACTCTGGGTGCTGAGAACCAAGTCTTCAGCGTTTGTTGTTTTTTTTCAGCACAGGCAGAAGTACAATGGTGGTTTTAGGGAAATCTGACAACTGTGTATGTCAAAGTGCTCCTGTTCAAAAATAAGTGCATGTAAATGCACATCATGATCGGATTATTTGATTTTGAGCCCATATAAACTATGTATTGGGATCTATTTTTTGTGTTCAAGCTGAACTTATTTGAATCTGATCCAAACAATTTGCCATTCTAGACATAGCTACTGAGAGGTAGGATGTTTCTTCCCAAGAGAATATTTCTAACTTTAAAATGTTTCATGTTAGACTGCAGTTGAGTCAATAGCTCAAAAGTGATTATCAATGCTTATGGCCCATAAAGCCTTATTAGGTGACTTCTGAAGGCAACTTCTGAAGAGGGAGGAAAAAAATGCACGACACACTTTTGGCTTTATATTATGAAAGAATTTAGAAAATTATATCTTTTCCTCCTGCTTCACAGTTGTTGGTCTATTACATTCGTAAGATCTTACTAAAATACAAAGAGGTTTGTGGCTTTAATGTGAACAAATATGAAAACTTTTAAGGGGCACTAATACTTTTTGTCTTTTAACACAAATCTTAATAACAAGTCTGAAAGATATAGCAAGGGATGAAATTTGTTTAATTTTATAAATTTGGTCCCGAGTATCCTGATCTGATCTGCCATTTTTGCCCTCATGGTGCAGTGATAGAAATCCACAGCCTGACTAAACAAACCTCTGTAGAAGCTGCCCACCCTCCTTGGCATAGATTCACTGTAGATGTTGCGATTCTCCTTGGAGGAGCCTCCGTCTTCTGCTTGTTGGTCATGATATAGGCCAACCTGAGGGACAGGAGAAACAATAATCATATAAAGTCATAGACTGGCATTGCTGACCATGCTTCTCAACAGAAACTGTACCTCTATTTACCCAAAAGAGTGGAAAAGCATGTGGGGGAGTTTTTACCTACAACCACTGGTAATAACAAAACAGCTGCAGTGACAAACTTGACCGTGTTATCATAAGGAGGCACATTAGATGGAAGCAAAGCACACAGAGAAAAAAAGGCATCTGATGCAGAGAGAGAGAGAGAGAGAACAGTTCATGACAGCAGCATCCACCCACATCCGCTCTCTCAGAAGGCTGGATGTGGGTGGGGAATGGTGGGTGCAGGCAGAATGTCGGACCTCGCTTTTTTGCCGCTGTGTGTGAAAAGATGCGGCGTTGTCCCTTGTGGAGTCCCTTATTGGGGGTCTGCTGTGGGTGACCTCAGAGGGTGCCTGTTCGCTCTGTCAATGGAGACATGATGAAGCATGAAGACAGCTCAGCATCACAGCACATACAAACAAATACACACAAGCGCAAGCTGTTCATGCTGTTTGTGTATATAAATACACAGATAGCATGATTCATCCTACATCCTAACGAGAAAGCCAACATGTAATGTTTTTAGATTTAGTTGTTTTGATGGTATTTCTGTCTCTCCAATTAAGTGAGTCACCAGACCCAGCTTCAGTTCTAAGGACAAATCCTGATATTCTCAGATGCTGCAGGAATACATTCTGGCTGCTTTGTTGGGCAAATGGAGACCGAGTCAGAGTTACCCAACACAATCTGGTGTAGGCATCTAATATGATAAGATTACGTGGGTGCAGGCTATCCTTAGATTGAGAGAGGTTTGGTGTGGGCTGATCACTGACCCTGCTCATGTCATCTTCCCTGGAGGAGCTCCCGGAGTGGCGTGGCAACGTGCGGTGCTGAAGCTGAGGAGACAGGAGCTGGAGGCTGCTGGCCCTGGTGGGGATTCCCTGACCGACCAGCAGGCCCTCGTCTCCCCCGTGCGTCCTCTGGTGATCCCTCCGCACGTACATGGAGTGGCGATGCGGCCGCTGCTGGGAGGAGAAAGGGCTGGTGTATCCCTGACTGTAAGAGAGAGGGTCATGCGGGGCGGAGAGGGAGTGAGCGTGGCTCCTTTCCATGCTACCTTCCCCTGGATCCAGGGAATCGGGTGACTTCGCCTCCTCTGAGGCCTTATGACGGGTGGAGGAGCGTCTGTATGAAGAGTCCAGAGTGTTGCTCTCTCTGTCTGAGCGCATGCCTCCTCGGCCAGCTGAGCCAGGACCCAGCCTTTCTACTCTGCGGGACGCTGGGCTGCTTGGAGCCGTCAGGTCAAGACAGCTAGAAGGGAAGTAGCGTGATGTTGGCTCATCTGTGTACAGATGCACATCATTTAAGTTTCCCACTGACTTGGCATCGCTGAGCGTGCCATAACTCTTAGACAAGTTAAGGTAACCAAACTTAGAGGAGGACGACGTGGAGCTGTGGGACTCCTTGTGGTTGTGTCGACTGTGTTTGTCCCCTGACTGCAGCGTGTTGGTCTTCCCTTCCACAAAAGAGTGGCGGTTCTGTTGTGAGCGGAAGTTGGATTTGAGGTACTTGGCTCCGGGTCCATCCAGTACCTTAGCACCCAAATTCATCTCAAAGTCGCCTTTGTTCTTGGCCTCAGCAGGGCTGAGCAGATGAGGCAGGTTGCTGCTGGCCAGGTCCATGCTGCAGGCGGTGGAGTGGTTGAAGATCTGTGGCTGATAGTTCTTGGGATGCAGAGTGGGGCTGAGCGTGATGGCTGCAGACATGTTGCCGTTGAGAAAGCTGTCATTGCCTGGGAGGACATCTTCCTGTCGGGGTAAGCTGGAGCACTCTCTGGTGCTGGATCGGTGGCTTCCTGAGCTCTTTCCCCCATGGCTCCTAGATAAAAACACAGAGAAAAGGCAAAGTAAGCATCTAAATCTGCCGGCTGAAAGGTTTGGCATGCATTTATATTCTGCATGCTTTACTCCAACACCCTTAAATAAAATCTAGTACAATCAGTTATCTTAATAAGTCTCATAATTAGTAAACAGAGTCCACCGGTGTGCAATGTAATGTCACTATAAATACATCTGTTCTGTAAAAGCCTTAAAAGTATTATAGAGAACATTAGTGAACAAAAAGCAACACAAAGACCAAAAAACACAGCAACAGGCCAGGAAGAAAGATGTAGAGAAATTTAAAGCAGGATTAGGTTGTAAAACAAGACTTGAACATCCCACTGAGCTCTGTTCAATCCATCATTTGAAAATAGAAATGAAAAACCTACAGAATACATGGCTGTTCACCTAAACTGACAGGCTGGGAAGGGAGAGCATTAATCAGAGAAGCAGCTAAGATATCCATGGTAACTCTGGAGAGGTAGCAGAGATCCACAGCTCAGGTGGGGGAATCTGTAGACAGGACAAGTTAGTTGCACTCATACGGTGTACATTTTAAGACATCCTCTGTTCTCAGGAAAACATTATCAGACATCAGACCAAACGGCTTCAGACTTCTGACTAAAGGGTCTCAAAAAAAAGTCATCCCAAAAAAAAAAGTCTCAGACACTTGCGCTTCAGAGAGAAAAGTCTGCTGCAGGTGACGCAATCAACATGCTACGGTGGCCAAACGTAAGGTTAGTGACGTCACCAAAAAACAGTTCAGGCTCGTAACAACACCATGGTAGTGTACAGAGAAAAGGGAGTGCAACTTAAACTCATGGGTGGAGTTTAAGTTGCAAGAAGAAGGTCTACATTGGAAGAAAGCCTCATTTAAATTTTGCCACAAGCCATGTAGGGGACACAGCAAGAGGGTGCTCTGGTTAGATGAGGCCAAAGTTGTACTTTTAGGCCTATATACAAAATGCTATACAGTATGTGGCTGGAAACACAATGAAACATAGTGGTGGCAGCATCATTGTGTGGGGATCCTTTTTTCAAACAGGGAAAAGGGAAGAGTTGATCCTGGAAGAAAACATAATGACCACAAAAGACTTGAGACTTGGAGGAGATTTACCTTCCAGCAGCACAGCTACCCTAAACAAACAGCCAGTGGTACAACTGAATGATTCAGAACAAAGCATATGTATGTGTAGGAGCAGGCACAGTCAAAGTCCAGGCCTAAACCCAAGAGATAATATTTGGCAAAAGTTGAATATTTCTGTTCACAGATGCTCTCCATCCAATCTGACTGATCTTGAGCCAATTTGCAAAGAGGTATAGGCAACAATCTCAGTTTTTAGATGTGTAAAAGTGGTAGAGACATGAGCCAAATGAACGGCAACTGTTAATGCAGAGAAAGGTGGTTCTATAAAGTATAGAGTAGAGGGGGTTGCAAGGCCTTGCAATATATATTATTGATGGTAAAATCATTTAAGTTTGGGACATAAATGTGTGAGTTGTAACAAACTAAATCTAAAATTCGTCATGAGAGTGAAGATAGTCAGCTAAAATACTACATGACACTGACTACTGCAGATAAGGTTGTTGTTCGCAGATCGCAACCCTTCAAAACTGCAAAGAAAATAACATATCAATTAATGCAGCTGAACACCAGGGAGATGGGGACACATCTGAACCAACTACCGTGCCCCCTGCTGACCTGCTGGGGGTGGTGTTGTCGCCGTGGTGAGGCTTTCTCTTGGCCGAGCGTACGGGTGTAGGCGTGGGTGGGCCGGGCCGTTCCACCAGCCGCAGGGTCTGGAAGGCGTGATGGTTCAGGCACTGCTCTGTGAGGAAGCGCTCTGTCGGGTTGAGCAGGAGCAGGTTCTGATGCAGGAACACACAGAGAGACCCAATGAGTCCTTCAAACACTCCGCACACCAAGACCTCACAAACAAGCTGAAACATCCAGTCATGCAGTTATGAGTCATCTTCGTTATCATGCTGCTGCCTCACCTAACTGTGTCTTACAGTCACCAAACAGGCCAGACATTAAACATGATTTATGAAATTTTCTTTTTTCCTATCAGAATTATTGTGTTTAATAACCAATCTCTGTATTCTTTAATAAAACCTGAATCCTGTAGAAGTATCTCAAAATAACACTATGGTTTGTGAACTCGTATGGCTTTGTTTTGTTTTCACATAACTAAAACTTGCTGTGGCAGCAACTTTTCTCACCAAAGACTCACAGAGAAGTCAACTCTTTGCGAGCCATGCAGCAGCTAGGTAGCAGGAATTAGCAAAGATAGTTTGTCAAATAAATGTTTGATCACGTCTCCAAAGGTCGATTATTAATGAGGGTGATGTGCGTCCTCTGTGAAGTCAGTCCTATGGTGACATTGTGTTAGCAGTGAGTCACTATCTGCTGAAAAAAGCACAAGTGCAAAATCACAGCCCACACTCTTGACATGGAGCTCCTGTTTACAGTGCAGACGCAGCAATAACAGCAGGGCCAGCACCAGGATATGAGCCGAGAGATGCCGAAGCAGTGAGGAGGCATCATGCAGTCACGATGTAAACACCAGCACAAGGATCTGGTTATTAGATGCCGTATTAATGAAATTTGGGATTTTTTCTTTTGCTTTTTGATATGTTTGTAAGGAGAAATTGACTGAAACTGGCAAAGAAGGGAATACAAAAAAGCTAAAAATAAACCTAACAGCTCAGCAAGGCAGAATTGATTTTGCCAGCCCTTTGATTCTTACCTTCAGCAGATCCAGCAGGCCTCCACCGATGATCCCCAGGTACCTTCGCTCCAAGGTTTGGGGGTGGTTTACCGCAGGAAACTAAGATATTGGCAGAAAATTTTATTTTCAGACTGTTATTTGTAACTACTGACTGAAAGCTTTAAAGACAAGTAATCTAATTAGTAAGTAACAAAACAACACCATGGACCATTGATTTACTAACAATTGGACTCAATACTTTGGTAAATTTCTCTCCTTTTTGGATATTTAGGAAAGTGTAGGCTTATACAGAAAAAAAAAACATTGTATTTGTAGGATACAAATATCACACTCTGACCAAAAAAGTTGAAAATGCCTTTATTATGACATTAGACCTGAACAAATGTTTTATTCCACAGACTGTTCTCCTGTGATTGTCTTCAGTGACTGTGAAGCTGCTATGATAAACAGTTCATTTACATGCATGTTACTACATGTCAAATAATGTTCTTTAAAGTAATGATATTTTCTTATTAGCCAAAAACTATGGGGTAAGAACGCTGTCAAAAACAATGAGTATGTAAAGACGGAAATGTGTGCATATTAGTCAATAATTGTGCATAAGTAAAATCCAAAAGAGGTATATTTTATCTGTAAGAATACAAAATAAAATGTTACAGCTTCAAGAAATTACAAACACAACGTTCAAGTTTACAGTTGTGGTTTATTCTTTATGAATACAATATGCTGTAACAGTTTGTGAATACGATTTATTTTCTATGAGAATACAAATTTACATCAGCGACTTGGCGTCACGTGATCTCAGGCTCAGAATATAGTGGGTGGAGTTATACAATGATGTACAGTAGGTGGCAGTATGGACCTCTGAATTTGTTGCGAACCGCCAGCAGAAGAAGAGAAGAAGAAGCAGCAGCACTAGCGCCAAAAGAACGGACCAAGAGCATTAACGACATTAAGACATATATAAACTTTTTAACATTACCTGGCTTTGTACCGTAGTTTCTTGGTCCGTTCTTTTGGCGCTAGTGCTGCTGCTTCTTCTTCTCTTCTTCTGCTGGCGGTTCGCAACAAATTCAGAGGTCCATACTGCCACCTACTGTACATCATTGTATAACTCCACCCACTATATTCTATAATTTAGTTTTGTATTTCATAAAAATAGGAACAATGCTTTATTTATAATACTCTTGATTTCTTCCCTATCTCCCCTCTGTTCCTAATATTCCTTTTAGACTGAATTACCTCCCATTCCGGCACTACGTTTAATGGCGGTGAGGAGTGTGACAGCGCATGCGCAACGCGAATCGAACTACGCTCCACTAACCAGCCTGAGATCACGTGACACTGTGGAAGCAAATCGTTACCATATTTCAAATGAAGAAGCATTTTCAGAAATGCTTTTTCATTTTAAGAATGTGGCTGCATTGTTTGACTCATAAATGAAATTAGTTTTCAATCATCCTATTTGCATTTTAATTTTCTTCTTCAAGACTGCTCATTCTTTCACTTAATTAAAATGAAAAAGAAAAAGACATCTGAGATTTATTTTTGAAAATGTACCCCAGCAAATAGATACCAAAATTCAATTTGAAATGTAAAATTTGAAAATGAAAAAGCATTTCCAGAAATGCTTTTTCATTTTAAGAATGTGGCTGCATTATTTGACCCATAAATAAAATTAGTAATCAATCATCCTATTTGCATTTGCATTTTCTTCTTCACGACTGCACATTTTATGCCATAATCAAAAAGAAAACAAAGCAGACATTGCTTTTTCGTTTTCGTGGTCTGCCCGCAAAGTACTGCCCAGAATTCGAAAACGAAAAAGCATTCCGAGCTGCGGGCGCAGCAGAGTGACGTCAGCAGCCGCTCTTCCTCAGCTCCCTGCTGACCGAGCTACCCATCTTGTTCAGTAGGGGGCGCTGTGCACGTCTGCATTGCATTACATTGCAAACGTGCCGAGAAATTGATTGAATTGCAGCAGGGCCGAGCTCAATTTGTGGCAGTGGCAGGCAGAACTGGTAGTTCCGGTGGCAGGCTGTGGCAGTTCCGCCACAGCCTGCCACCGAAGCTGCCACCGGAACTGCCACAGCCTGCAGCAGGGTGGCACGGAATTCCGCGAGGATGCCAGAAGGTGCCAGACCGGCCGTAAAAGCTTGCCAATGCGGTTGCCGCTGTTTTTGTGGAAGCTGTTGCTGATTATTGGCAAATGGGACGTCATTATTGTTATAGCCTGTTACCTTTACATAATGATTTCATTATTGATTATTATTTAATAAACAGCTTTGGACCCATAACATAAGGTGATTGTATTTACTTGACATGGAAAATAAATAGCACTATGTTTATGTGTGACGTGTTGAAAGGATGACGATTTATTGCACAAACAGCCGGTTTATTATAGAGCACGAGCGGCTATTCTGAATCGTCACTCACAGAAAAATATAAATAAATGCTTAAAAACACGCTGGATGTCCCGGGCCATGAGGATGCCACCGGAACTACCAGTTCTGCCTGCCACTGCCACAAATTGAGCTCGGCCCTGCTGCAATTCAATCAATTTCTCGGCACGTTTGCAATGTAATGCAATGCAGACTTGCACAGCGCCCCCTACTGAACAAGATGGGTAGCTCGGTCAGCAGGGAGCTGAGGAAGAGCGGCTGGTGACGTCACTCTTCTGCGCCCGCCGCTCGGAATGCTTTTTCATTTTCGAGTTCTGGGCAGTACTTTGCGGGCAGACCACAAAAACGAAAAAGCAATGTCTGCTTTGTTTTCTTTTTGATTATGGCATAAAATGTGCAGTCGTGAAGAAGAAAATGCAAATGCAAATAGGATGATTGATTACTAATTATATTTATGGGTCAAATAATGCAGCCACATTCTTAAAATGAAAAAGCATTTCTGGAAATGCTTTTTCATTTTCAAATTTTACATTTCAAATGGAATTTTGGGATCTATTTGCTGGGGTACATTTTCAAAAATAAATCTCAGATGTCTTTTTCTTTTTCATTTTAATTAAGTGAAAGAATGAGCAGTCTTGAAGAAGAAAATGCAAATGCAAATAGGATTATTGATAACTAATTTCATTTATGAGTCAAACAATGCAGCCACATTCTTAAAATGAAAAAGCATTTCTGAAAATGCTTCTTCATTTGAAATATGGTAACGATTTGCTTCCATAGACACCAAGTCGCTGATGTAAATTCGTATTCTCATGGAAAAGAAATCGTATTCACAAACTGTTATAGCATATTGTATTTATAAAGAATAAACCACAACTGTAAACTTGAACTTTGTGTTTTTGTAATTTCTTGAAGCTGTAACATTTTATTTTGTATTCTTACAGAGAAAATATACAACACCTCTTTTGGATTTTACTTATGCACAACTATTGACTAATATGCACACATTTCCTTCTTTACATACACATTGTTTTTGACAGCGTTCTTACCCCATACAAAACCCAGTAAGCTGAAGACAGCCCTGTTATTTTCCCTTACTAAGAATATCTTAGAGATAACCTGAGATGACCAGACTGTGCCACAGAAACCACAACCTTCCAGCTTCAGAAAAACGTTCTCAGGCAAATAGAGCAGAGTGAGAGAAAGAGAGAGAGATAGAGAGAGAGACAGGACTCGGAGCAAAAGCCAAGCTGGTTCCATGAAGTAAACAACGTCTGACCCAACTGGAGGTACTCCTGTTCTGTTCTATCCAAGTACTTTCTGGCATCAGGACCTGCCGAAAAAGGCCTTCCTCTGTTTGAATCCTTTTCCATCCTTTCCAAATTTTCCCTCAGCCTTAAGTCAGGTATTGACAATCCAAGTTATACATGAGAACCTCAAGTTCACCTTTCTGAAGGAGAGAAATGTTGATAGATTCTTTCGGTAAAGTTAAACCTTCAATAAGCTCATGATAATTAGAAACACTCATTCTCAATTCCCCTCACGGCCTCTCTTAAATTAGTTAGCTCTCATACTTGTTTCTCTTCTATACTAATTTTATCTTTGGAATAGATTACTGTGATTAATAAGTTAATAATTATTGATTATATAACTGATTAGATCCAATATAACCATTAAATTTACAACTGAAGTGTTAATGTAATTCTGAGAAAAAATATATTTCCATAATATATTCCTCCCATTTCTTTATATGAATTATGCACTTCTGACTCCTTGACAAGGAGAATTTACTCCTTCACAGTTCAGGTGAGACTGATCTGAATTTTAATGGAAAATATAACAAAATAACTGCTCAATTGCTACAGTTAATGATTCACCTTTTATGAGGCATTATTCTTTCAATACATATTAAAGATCAATCTGGCAAGATAAAAATTAATATGTAAACACCTCTTCAAGTTACTGTGCTGTTTTGGCTGTGTGTGTTTTTTAAAGTATTTTGTCACTTGTGGCTGATCAACAGCTGTCTGAGCAGAGGATTCATGCCCCTTGTGTTAGGCTCAGTGCAGCGTAGGACCCCGGAATGCAGACTAGCAGGCAGCATGACGGTAAGTGAAAAAGATTTAATGAATAAAAAACAAAAACTCACTCATGGAGGAGTCAGGAACCAAAACAATAAACAGGCAGGCAAGACAGGCTTGGCGTGAACAAACGGACACAGGTGACATGATCTGAACAACAAGATATGAGCATGATATGAAAAATGTTTCCACGAGGAATAAACAGGACAGGTGTGTATATATGGAGTGTGTCCAGGTGAAACAAGAAGACAGATTAACTAGGTGCAGGTGAACCGAATAAAGATAATTAACAGACAGAACACAACGTGACAGAACTTCAAGGATACAAACAAATAGAAATCTAACTAGAAAATCATGAAACCAAAGCATAACCACAAGCTCAATCCAAGAACACAACTTAGCAAAACATGAATACAAAAACTAAAGCATGACCAGGAAAAGAAACAGAAACATGATTCAAAAACTGTGAGAAGCATATTTGAAAAAAAAAAAAACAGAAACCAAACAACCCCAAATCATAACACCTTGAAGATTTTCAAATTATGCCATGGCAGGAACAAATTTTAATGAATGTTATTAGGATTTCACATAAGCCAGCAGAAACATACCTGGAAAGCGGATGAAAAGGGATATATATTATGTTTTCAGACCCCATGTTTTCACTGTAATGACAGATGAAAGACTTTACCAGCTTTACAGGTAGAAACATTTTGCCAATTCTTTTTTGCAACACAGCTCCACTTCTGTCTCTGTCTGAAAACATTTGCAGGTTTTCTTCCAGGTTTGCCTGTATTTAGCTCCATCCACCATCTCTGAGCAGCTTCCATGTTCTTGCTGATGAAAACCATCTATGATGCTGCCAGCTGCATGTTTCACTATGGGGACAATGTGTCCATGTCGATGTGCAGTGTTTTATTCTTATTACTCTTCCATCAAGTCAGATTTATTCATTTGCATGACTATTAGATGTCGTGTCAATAGATGCTCCCACCTGAGCTGTGCATTTCTGCAGCTCCTCCAGAGTCATTATGTTCTGTTAAGTTTACTGGCATCTGAATTTATTACTATGTATAAATCTTCTCTGTGTACATTTTAGAGGTACGTCATGCAAGCCGATGAATGCTGCTAAAAATGTTTTTAAACACAATCATAGAAAACGTCACAACTGTGAGTGCGTCCCACATCCAGAAGCTGTTCTTTTCAAATCACATATTTCTACAGAAAGCACCAGCAGATGGCCAGAACATCCATCAAACATCCTGTGTTTCTGGCTACTTTTTCTCATTTTACAAACACTTTGAATGTTTGAATTAAAAGCAATTCCCTTTTTGCATTTTCTTAATCTTATCCTGATGTTAAGATAATTGGAATGCAGGAAAGGGGCTTAAGAGCAAATGTCCACCGATAAGTTAGGCTAACAGACTAAATGTGTGGGCATATATTCAAATGACAAACAAGCACAGAAATGTTTTGGAGGGAGGGACTTGTTTTCATTCAGCCAGCACTAATAATGCTGGATCTCAACGTCAAACACATGCTTGAGTTACCGGAATGAAGCAGAAAAGCAACATATGTATTTATGAGCTGAAATTAAAACTAAATACAGAATCCACATGATAAAAATATTCTGCATCCATGCGTTTAAAGTAAAATATGACTTTATTTTTGTAGATTGCTTTTAGGAAAAACATCACTTTTTTAGAGGAGCAGTTTGAAAATTAATAGAAACAAACTCTGTTGCAGGCAGAAAAGGGAAGAGAAGGAAAGGACGACAGAGGTTTGATGAACCACCATCCTGCCACATAAGACTTATCACAATCTTTCTTCACAGTGCATACAGGATACATGATACACGATGAGTCATTGTGATCCAATCAGTCACGGCACAGAAAACTCAGCCAGAAAAAAAGGAGAGAGCATAGAGACATCGCAGAGAAGGAAAATAAAAAAAATGAGGAAGCAAAAAGAAGATGGTGGGAGACAACGAAGTTGAAAGTGTCAAACTAAAAGCAACAACAAAAGCAACCTGACAAAAAAGCTCGGCAGGTTTAGGGTTGGAGTAAAGAGTGTGATGTTACCCTCAGTCCGTGGAAGCGAGGGTTGTTATAGAAGAGCTTCATCTGCTCTGGAGGCAGAGGTCCCAACACTTTCTGGATGGTGAAGAGCTGATCGATCTCACTCTCTCCTGGGAACAGGGGCTGCCCGTCACTCAGCTCTCCTAAGATGCACCCCACTGACCACATGTCAACTGCCTTCCCATAAGGAGCCCTGCCACCATGGATTTAAAGGGTTGGTAATGAAGATAGGGCATAACAATGACTAATCAAACGAGATGTCAGTTCAGTGACTAGATTGCTGAACAAAGCTAATGAGACAGCGGGTGTACCCGAGCAGGAGTTCTGGAGAGCGGTACCATCTAGTAGCCACATACTCCGTGTAATTGGCGTCAGTCCCTTCAGAGAGATTACGTGCAAAACCTGCAAAGTGAAGACATAGTGAGCAATGTCATATGAAAAATTTGATATGCTCTACGCACAGATAAGTCACAAAAAAGGACACAAGATCAGGTTCTCCTTCAGTGCTAATAAGTGAGGAAGTGAGATATAAAGTAAATGACAAAAATAAAACCTGCACTGATATTAAAGATAGGATTGCCTAAATTGGGATTGCATTTCAATTGCATGTACATTTCGACCCACAAGGGTTAAGAACATTTACAAGATCAGATGTTGAGAGTTATGGTTCATATTTTACATTTTGGTGGATTACAATCATAAACTTTATCGGGGTTTAATGTGATAGACCAACACAAAGTAGTGTATAACTGTGAAGTGGCCGTAAAACGATACATGGTTTCAAAATTGTATTAAGAGGTAATGGATTCATTTGTATACAACCCCCTTGACTCTGATATCCTTAAATAAAGTCTGGTGGAACCAAAGATTTTCAGAGGAGAAGGAGCCAAGAGGCCAATGGTAACTCTGGAGGATCTGCAGAGATCTACAGCCCAGGTGGGAGAGTCTTCTGTCATTTTGCAAAGACAAATTGGAAATTTCTTCAGTATCTAGAGCTGCAAAACTTGTATAGCCATAAAACCAAAAGCCCATAGCTTTAACTGCATGAAAACGTGGTTCTATAAATTATTGACTCTTTTTGGATTTTTATTAGTAAAAAAATACTGAAATCCATGTATCAATTTCCTTCCAAGTCACAATTATGCACTGCTTTGTGTTGGTCTATCACATCATATTCCAATAAAGTAAATTACAGATTGTGGCCTTAACATGACAAAATGTCAAAACATTCAAAGGTTATGAATAGTTTTGAATGGCACCATAGGAAAAGAGATTGAAACCGCTCTAAGTTCTGCATTTACAAAACAAATACAGTAAAATTATTTGGGCACAAATACTGAAGATCACTAATGAACACGCTTTCTCTCATCCGTTTCACTTTGAATGAGCAACAGAGAACCCCTACCACCTGAGCCACCGTCGCCCAAAAGGTAACCAAAAGTTGCCAACCGATCTGCATATGGGTGTATGAATGTGTGTGCATTAGTGAGCGCAACTGGCTGAATGTGGCGCTGGTCTAAAGAGCTTTGAGTGATCGGTGTGACTAGAAAAGGTCTATATGAATTCACTCTATTTGCCATTTTTAAAATTATCTTTAAAAATAAAAGGTTAAAAACCCAAAGCAGACTAGAAAACAAAAGAAGAAGAAAAAAACTAAATAACTGACATTTTTGCTGGTCCAAAGCAAGGGTAAAGGAGGATGTTAAGAGTTGTGGCATTAAAAACAAAACTCAACAGAATTCATTTATAGTTCCAAATATATTGAGGGTGTTTGTTGTGTCTCTCCTACAGCGTTAGGATTACCTGCCGAAGGCCAATCATGCATATTCCATGATGATGGCATCTAGCGACCTATAGAAACCTTTAGGACAATGAAAAGCTATTTTCTTCACTGAAGAATTGGTAAGAATTGGTATTCTGGAAGCTTGCTGGTCTCAACACACATTAAAAATGACACTGAAGGAGAACAGGGGCACAAACATGAAACATGAGCAGCGGAGACTGATTGCCCTATGTCTGTTCTCTCAATCCCTTTGGCTGACACAGAGCAAACAGCAGACCTTCAGTCTTTCACTCCAGATTGCCTGCATCATGTTAGCTTCGCTATGTTTTACATCCCCCCCCCCGCTTGTTGTGGTGCCACAAGACTGAATCAAAGCTTGGTTAAGTTCCTGTTTCCCCAACATGTTTCATTAATTGAGATGAGAGAAGAAAGCACTGGAGCAGTGTGAGAAGCAGTGGAGAGGGTTGCATGCAGAGCTTTAGATAACAAGATGAAGCTCGCCTGGTCTCCTCAAGTATTGATACAAGCCAAATATAGTTTCTGTTGAAAATACTCTTTTTTACATCACAGCTCTTACTGTTTGGCAATGTTTTCTGCAGCTGTACCAACATGAGGACTAAACAGAGGGTCTCACCAAAGTCACACAGCTTGAGGATGTCATCAGAACTGATGAGGAGATTTTCAGGCTTTATGTCTGAAGAAAAAGAAAACAGACCGGGAATAAGCTGACCGGGGCATTCACATTACTTCACTGCTTGCATCAACTTCTGCCACCACAGATTTATCTCATTCAAAAGAAAAAATTGCATTGTTTGTCTTCATAGAAAAAAAAACAGCAGTAAAAATGCACAGATTGCAGCCGGCTAAACTACAGCCTTTGGATGCCTGCTCTGTTGCTTCTGTGCCAAAGGCTCACATGGGCCATCTGGTTTCCTGATCTGCTGCCAGCAATTGACCAAAAGCTTAATTTGTGAACAATATAAAACACTGTCATATTCCATCAGCTAACCTTTTCAAACTAGAATGCAATGAAGAACTACAATGCATTCTGAAATTTACACAGTTCAGTTGTACAGTTTTACAGATTGTGGTCTACTCTCTGGATGCTTCATGAGCATCTTTCAGCCTGGAGGGGCTTTTCGCTGCCTCATTACCAGTGCCACCCTGTGTGCTTCTATTATGTGTCCGGATTAAGTTTAAAACATAAGGTGAATGTAGGTATTACCTCTGTGAACAATGTCATGCTTATGGCACCAGTGAATAGCTTTGATTAACTGGAAGATGTAGCTGCGCACTTTGTCGGTCGGGACACCAGTGGGTAACTCCTCAAGCAGCTCAAGCATATTCTAAAAAAGAGCAAAGTAATCAAAAACAGCATCAGAACAGATCCAGTGGACCTATACATATAAAGGGCTTGTGTCATTTTTAGAAACCTACCTTCTCCACATACTCGAAAACAAGATAGAGCTTCCCTCTTCTCCGGAAGGCCTCTTTGAGCTCAACAATATTCTCCTGCTTGAGGGTACGGAGCATCTTAAGCTCCCGTAGTGTTGTTTCCTTAACCTCCTCATTTTCTGCATGAGGATGAGACAGAGGAAACAAATCCATTGCATAGCAGAGTTTCCATGTCAGGGATAAATATTC
Organism: Girardinichthys multiradiatus; assembly: GCF_021462225.1. NCBI lineage: Eukaryota > Metazoa > Chordata > Actinopteri > Cyprinodontiformes > Goodeidae > Girardinichthys > Girardinichthys multiradiatus. The sequence goes on along the minus strand of NC_061802.1, from coordinate 39,015,336 downwards.
AATGTGAGCCAAATCAAACAAAGTAATGGACTGTTTTACAATAACAATGAAAAATGCTCTCTTATGAAGACTCTTTACTGGAAATGAGAACCTTCTTACCTTCACTGTCCTTGAATTTCTTAATAGCCACAATTTCATTGGTTTCCTGCATTAAAAAGAAAATACAGTCTGTCAGAAATCTATGCTGTTTTTCCCTGCAAATGCCATATATAGTTACAAGGATGTTGAAATAAATACAAACAGCGCAACATACTTAGCAACTGTTTTTTTACTAGCATTCATTCTAGTAGATCTAATGATTACATTGAAATGCAACCACTACACATTCTGAAAATAATTAGTGAAGTCCAATCCAATTCTTTGCATTGGCCTAGGGTTCCAATCAAAAATTGCTATTGAAGACCCTGACAAAACTGAATTATCGATACTGGATTTTGGTCTAGCACTTTATGTCACCTGCACCCTTAACGAGCAATAAAAAAAGACTGTATTGGCTGTAGTAGCCTTTTTGCCTGTTTTTGTCATGGGACCTGCTCTGCACACACTGCTTAGACAACAGCCAGCGCAAAGGGCAAGCTGCACAGAGGTCAGCTGAAACAGTGTTCATTAAGTTTTATGACGTTCAAAGCATAACATGACTCATGTGCCTTTGAAGGAGCAGCCCAGCAAATGGTTTATTGCATGGCAGACGTCTACATTTGCCACCAAGATTACACATAGTATGACCCAGAATTTCATGTTCCGCTCCAGAGTGCATGTACAGTGAAAAAAACAAACAAACAGCTGTCTGGTTTAATGTTTCCTTTTAAAATGTTCTTTAAAATCTTTTCAGGCCGTTTCTTTTTCAAAAACACCTGATGCACAGATTAAAACGGTTAAACAGATGTTGCTTTACATAAAAAGATCACTTGCATGCATGAAATTGGTGCCACTGGTGCAGTTTAATGACTCGCAGAAGAAATGTGGCACAGAAACAGAATCAGTACACTGGGAGCTAATGGCACAGTTATGTATGAATAATTCCTGTTATAGGTATGCCAGACATAAGGTACTAATCAGCAGTATGCCACTCTCATCTAAAGTCACTTCTTGTTATCAGTTCATAAAATTCTGTGCCCAACCGACAGCAGCCCCGTTTCTCGACATGTCCTACTTAGAAATGGTATTTCTGCCTATTGCTGTGAGCTGTGCTCCAGTTCAACACTCCACCCCTCCAACCCCCCTCCAAAGGAAGCCAAAGGCAGCATTGCACCGCTCCAACTCGGATCATGGAGAACAGAGTGCCCTCCTATCGGCTCTGAGAGATATAAGACGACGCACTGCAGGGTCAGAGCTTCATATGCATCACTCTACTGTCTTTATGCAAGCCAGACTGAGTGAAGAAATGAGGAACAGCACTGACTAAATAACCCGTGTTTTCTCAAAACGTTGCTCACTAACAGAGAAAAAATAGACTTCCTCAGTAGGTAACAAGCAATTAAGATTTATGTATACTCTTGCAGCACAACATGGCTGAAAGGAAATCTTTACTTGGACCATATTATGAACTGTGTTATAAGGGTACAGCACACAATTTATTAAAAAAGAAAATAACACATCCCAATTTAATAAAGTACCTCAGAGAGCATTTTCTAGCTTTATTAATCTCCAAAACCTTCCATCAATAAACACATTAAATGTGACTAAAGCCAAAGCTAATAATGATGAAGGTGATATATATATAAAGTGAATTAATCGTTGCAATTTCAGTAAGAGAGAGGACTGAACACTTGTTGAGATCTGAGATATGAGAGGGAAAACTGAAAGTTTGTGTTCATACAGTATAAAAGTGCTGGCTGATTTATTTAGTACAAATGTTGGGTTAATGCTGCCAAGAGAAAAGTTGGGTAATTTTAACCAGATTTTTGGCAAATATTTGTGATCCAGTTTGTTGGGATGGAAAAGAAACCAGAAGGAGCCTCATTATTCTAAACAGATGACTATTTTGAAACAAGACCTCATCTGACTTCACCGAACATGTTCCACAGGATCAAATAAGACAATGGAAGATGGTTAAATAATGATGTGTAATACTGTGTTAATGATTTTAGTTTACACTAAAGAAGCCGTTTGTTCATTTAAAGCCTGAAATAGATTGTCTCAAACCATTCTTGCAGCCGAATAGCATTAGAAAGTTCTGACACAGATGTTGGTACAACATTAAATTGGCAGGAACTGGAGTGTTAATGTCATTGATATGTATTACTGGATTATACATCACTCCACTACCGCATAACACACGTTCGCCATTGCTATGCATTGAGGCAGGACTGCTGCAGAAGCAGCGTTTGAAGTACACAAAACTGGTTCTTTTTAAAAGCCAAAAAAGTTATATACAATGGCAAATTGCTTTGACAGTTTGACTTGAATTCAATTGAGATATAATTAACATGAAATTTAATAATTCTAGAACAGATAAGCGACATACACGGGTATGCCATGAAAAGTAGTACAGTGTATGAAATACTAAAACAAAACATTTTACATGATAAAATAAAGATTAAATGAAATAATATAATACAGCGATTTCATTAATTAACATACAGTAATTTCTTAGTGGAGTTTATGAAGGGTACACAGAATTTGAATTCCAGGACATTTTAGCATTAAACAAATATTTTTTTTCAGATTCTGTTTGTCGACATGGAACAGAGCCTTTGGTCCTGCCCCTCACCGACAGCAGAGCGAGCCAGGCCAGCGGGCCTAGGTGACTGGACTCATGAACTCTTTTAATATATCAACTTAGAAATTCTAGCATCAAGGCCAGAAATCAACAAACTGATACAATGGTAACAACTATGCAGCTTGAGCTGTTAAAAATCAATTGACAGCATGGTGATCTTTATAGCACAGTAGGTATACCTGTCAACGCTATAATGCACAGTTTCCACGCTGTTTATAAATTTATGTTAAGGGAGAATACATATTTTCCAAACAAATGGATAAGAAATAAGGGCGCGATGATCATTTTTGTGATAGACGCATGATCATCCTGCATCGGAATGTTCTTTTCATGTCGAAACATTTTGCCTAGTACAAGCTAGAGCTAGCTATATACAACATTCACACTTTGACGACAACATTGGTCATAAAGCCAGTCTTACGTTTAGCTTCAGACCATCATCAGCAGGTAAGGTGGGTGAAGTGTCTTGCCTAAGGACACAACGACTGAGATGGACGAAGCGGGGGTTCAAACCAGCAACCCACCAGCAACAGGATGAACCCCTACCACCGTCACCTTTTTGATTTGAATGGATATCAAAGCCTGCTGATGGTAGTCAGAGGGCTCAGTGGCATCGACTGTATGGCAGCCCGGCTTCTGTGAGTCTGCCCCAGTGCAGCTGTGGCTACATTGTAGCTTACCACGGCCAGTGTGTGATTGTGTGTATGAATAGGTGGATGACTGATTGTAGCGTAAAGCGCTTTGGGGTCCTCGAACCTAAATGTCCTGCGCTATACAAGTGCAGGCCATTTACCATTTATATCAAAGTAGAATTAGACTTTCTACATTGCAATAATATAATAATTGTACACAGAATCAATTCTGCTGTAGTTTTTGATGACTGCCTAAGCTTTTAGTGTGGAGATTAGCTTGATAATCAGATGTCTTCGTTTGTTCATGGCTACTTTTTTGTAAGAGTAACCATGTAGTATTGCTAAGCTCCTCAAATTATTAAAGATGGCCAAAACCCTTTTTTAGAAAAAGCCCTCTGTTGAGGTCACCAAAAACACAAAATTCCTTTGATTCATGGTCAAAAACTGTGTCGGTACATTTCTGTTTTTATTGGATCATTAAAGGGAAGATAATCAGTATGACACAACCTTAATGTCTCAGGTTTGACTCCTCACATAAAGAACCAAGGCTCACCTTTACAGAATACCAACTAAACCACACAGCTGGTGATAACAAATGTTCAGAGACCCCATGAAACCAGTTTCTTTGCTTCAGTTCACAGCACATTACATCATCCATGTATAATAGTTTATGCATCAAGTGCAACATGTAGAATGAGCTGCAGTCAGAAAGCAGATCCTACAGAACTTCTGTTTGTTAATCTCAATGCAAGAGCATTTCAGGCCAGACAAACAGATTTTCTAGCTTATTATTAATTCACACATACATTGAGGGATCAGTGTAGACGCTCTGACCCTTTTGTATAACAATTTATTCTAAGATCTCAGGGAATTCCCATGTGGGGAGAGCGTGTGGCTAATTTATGAGGGAGCAAAATCAAATAGGTTAGATTATTATTTAATATAAAAACTCTCTCACTCTTCCATGACCTGAATAGTAAAGATTCAACCCCTTGAGTCAAACTAAATTGTCTGCTAGATATTTCCTCATGGCCTGCAAGACAATCTACACTTGCAAGTACTCATTCTCCTTGAATTACATTCATCTCTCTTGTAGTCCACACAAAGATAGACCATATTTTCTAATCAATGACAACTAACCAAACCAAACCAAACCACAATAAACTAAACTAAACTAAACTAAACTAAACTAAACTAAACTAAACTAAACTAAACTAAACAGACACCGTGGAAATGTGTTCGGGTCAGAAACATTAAATGGTCTCTCCTACATGCTAAATACTATGTGGGGTGGAAAACTAACACTGTTAATCAGCATGAACAAACCCTTTACAGGATGAAACATGGTGGTGGCATTATAATGCTGTGGGAAGATTTTCTTTAGCACAAACAGGGAAACAGGTCATAGTTAAATGGAAAATGGGTGGAGTTACACAGATGGTCATGAGGGAGCTGGTAAAGTAAAATGCAAGTTCATAACAAGTGATATACAGTATTAGCCAACAGTTATGGCACACCAAACAGTCCTTTGTGATTTGGATATTTCACACACTGATACTGATATTGATATACTAAATTCTAGAATTGCACTGCTCAAGGTGGCAGCAGGTTGGAGAAGCTCTGTTACTTTCATTCTAATATATTCTTTTTAAGAACTCAAAATCCTCTTGTGGTGGATTAAATAAATTTTTTGGACGATTATTGTCTCCGGTATCAGATGCTGTGCAGGTGGAAGGATTTTTGCTGATGATATTATGACGCATCACCATGGCAACAGGATTGTTTTTTTTTTTTACAACCGGGAGCAGCTGATTAATATCTCAAAACCTCAAATAAAACTACAAACCCAAATCTCTGATTAATTGAAAAGGAGGCGCCGTGGATGCAGAGCAGGAGTAAAGAGAAGAGAGAGAAGGAGGAAGTTCAAACCATCTCTTCCATCGATTCTGATGGGCAATGTGAGATCATGGACAAATGATGAACTCCAAGCCCTACAAAGGACCCAACCAGAGTATTGGGAATGCAGCATTATGTGTTTCACTGAGACATGGCTGCAGGATCATATCCCTGACTCCAACGTCTCTCTGCCAGACTTTCTGAGCATATGAGCAGACAGAGATTTAAAGAGGAGCAGAAAACGCAAAGGAGGTGGACTGGCAGTACTTGTAAACAACAGATGGTGTCATCCAGGACATGTTACTGTGAAGTGTCATCTCTACAGTCCAGATATTGAATTGTTAGCAGTAAATTTTCATCTACATTATTTACCCAGAGAGTTTACCAGTGTTATTTTGGCAACAGTTTACATTCCACCTTTAGCTGTTGCCGACACTGCATGTGATGACATCAGCTCAGTTGTTGCTTAGCTACAGACAAAACACCCCAATGTTTGTGGCAATATCTGGTGATTTTAACCATGCTTCACTCTGCTACATTTCCAACGTTTCAACAGTTTGTCAGCTGCTCTACCAGAGAAAACAAAACGTTGGATTTGTTTTATGCAATTGTCAAGGACTCATACATCTCTACAGCAAGACCTCCTCTAGGCAAATCAAATCACAATCTTGTTTTTCTCTGCTCAAAATATAAGCCCCTTGTTCAGAGACAACCTGTAATAAAGAGAACTCTGAGAAGATGGTCACAGGAAGCTGATGAAGCCCTGCAAGGTTGTTTGAGGCTACAGACTGGGACGCACTGTGCCAGCCACATGGAGAGGACATCAATGCCCTGACTGAGTGTGTCGCCGACTATATAAACTTTTGTTTGGATAACACCATCCCCACCAGAACTGGGAGATGCTTCCCTAACAACAAACCCTGGATCACCAGTGACCTGAAGGACCTGCTTTCAAGACAATTAGAGCCTTCAGAGAGGGAGACAGAGAATTATTGATGAGTATACAGAATCAACTTAAAGTCAAGATAAGAGACTGGAAGGAGGCTTACAAGAAGAAGCTGGAGAGCGAGCTCCAGCAAAACAATATCAGAGATGTGTGGTCAGGGATGAAGATCACAGGCTTCAAGCAGAAGGTTGATCGGACTGATGGATCTCTGAACAGAGCCACTGAACTAAACACATTCTTCAAAAGGTTAAGTTTAGAAACGAGCTCAGCATCCTTCTCTCCTGCTCACAGCCAATCAGGCATCCCACCCTCCTTTGACCCACAGCTTTCCTGTCACGCCTCAAATGTTTTATCTTCCACCTCAGCCATGGACGCTTCTGCTTCTACCTGTTTCCCTTCAACCAAATCAAAAGGTACTGATGCTATATTTTCCTCCCCCTTCCACATGTGTGTCTCAAGAAGTCAGGTGGAGAGACAACTGGAAAAACTGGACTGGAACAAGGCTGCAGGTCCAGATTGTGCCAGCCCTGGAGTCCTGAAGGCCTGTGCAGAGTAGCTCTGTGGGATTCTGCAGCACCTCTTCAATCTTAGCCTGGCCCAGATGAAGGTTTCAGTGTTATGGAAGATCTCCTATCTTGTTCCGGTACCAAAAAAAATCACTTATCAGCCCTCAATGACTACAGACCTGTTGCCCTGACATCTCACATCATGAGGGTCCTAGAGAGACTCCTGTTGGCCCACCTGAGTAAGCAGACAACATCTATCAGGAACCCCTTCAGTTTGCATGCCCCACTTTTCAGTTTTTTATTTGTTAAAAAAGTTTGACACATCCAATAAATTTCATTCCACTTCACAATTGTGTCTTGTTGTTGATTCTTCACAAAAAAATTGAATTTTATATCTTTATGTTTAAAGCCTGAAATATGGCAAGAGGTTGACCAGTTCAAGGGGGCCGAATACTTTCGCAAGGCACTGTACATATGTAGCTATTTTCAGTATCGGTGAGGTTCCTAAACAACAGTCAGGAAGCCATTTAAAAGGAAAATGTATTTTCTGAGGCATGTCGAGTCCCTTCTTAGGTCCATCCGGGTTCTGGGAGAGCGAGAGAGAGCATGACCTAAGCAGATAACAGGAAGTCTCAACAGAGTACAGCACAGTTATTCTACTTTTTCTTTCTGAGCTTTCAGCCTCTATGGATTACCTTGGATCTGAAAATGTTGGCAGGCCTTTGCAAATCTCAGAGGTATGATGAGAATCTCTATTCTCTATGGATACTAAGCTTGTGAGAAAGCTACAATTTCAAACTCTTTACCAATATTAAGGAAAATACTCGATATTCAATTAGCTAAAAACAGATATTTTTACAATGTAAACAAGGATCTGGTCTATACAAAAACTTTGCTGTGTTTCTGAGTTCATATTGTATGTTCCTTTAATGAACAGATACAGTCAGCAAGGTAGGTTTCTAAGGTTTTTCTCCAAGACTACATTCACACTGCAGACCCAAATCTAACTTTTTTACTCCTACGTGACACATGTCCGACTTTTTTACGGCAGTCACAATGGCACAATTCCAATGTTTTCCTCTCCAAAAACATCTGAATTGTGCCACTATCATATGTGATACTAAATCGGATTTGTATCCAATTGTTTTCAAAGCGCCCGCGGTCTGAACGGTCATCTCATATTTACTTTGACTATTACATCGTTTTCCTGGATCCAACTATACATCCACACAGACTTCTCTACAGAAGTAGCAGTCACTGCTCCATAAAAGGCCATTGTTTATACTTGTACTTTTTTCTTACTTTCTTCATCTTGTTATGATGTGGTCCTAATACTATTGGCTCCCATTACTCAACAACTTAATAATAACACAGACAACATCCATTATTACTTTCATAAACAGTGTGCTGCAGTGTGACTTCTACATTCTACTTCTGCGCACGCAGGTCACTTTGAGGTCGTGAACGTTTTTATATTTTTAGTAATGCGTACATCGGAATGTTATTTTCACAATACTAATGGGCACAGTTGCTTTAGTAATGTTATCCACCCTAATTGCAAAAATAAGAAGCTAAAATGTGAATTCTGTAATTATTTGGTCTTTGCTTTGAAATACTAAAACTGTTTTACAATGTTTTGCTCTTTCTTTCCTCATATAAATATTTAGTGACTGCTCATAGCAAGAAAGACTGAAAAAAATGAATAGTCTAAATAGTTACTTAATCAAACTACACATTATGAGGTGCCTAAATGCATGGTAACAGCATTATAAAGCATTTCTTGACATTCGTCACAACACAGCTGTTTGCCAGAAAAACCTTATCAAAAAGTTCTAATCCAGACTCACACATGGCTGCCTCAACAAGTGGGCTACGCTCAACAGCACTTTAGTTTAAGACTTTAAATAGCCCACTTCTCTCAGGGGACAAGCATAACTTCAAGACACAGATGGCAAACATGAGCCCTCTTGCCATGTTTTTGGATGTTTCACAGGCTCCTGATAGGACCTCGCCTGAGTGTTCCACTCAAGGTGACCCATTTAAGGCTAGATGTGAAAGTCCTTATTCGTCTTCTGTCCTAGTTTCTGTTCACAGGGTACAAAAATAACTGTTCCCTTCAAAGGACAGTCTTTCTTTTTTTTTTCTTTTTCAACCAAATAAATTGAGCTATTGGCTTAATGGTGAAAAAAAAAAAAAAACATCTAAGTCAATTAAACCAGCTCTTTATTTCCAACAAAAGGGACATTGATTATGTAATAAAAATAGTGTTAAATGATGCTAAAAAAATAGTCATTTTTGATCAAGACAGGACAAACAACAGTTGACCACAGATGGAAGGTGACTCACTGGATCTTACATGGAACCTTCTGGGCTTAAAGGATCCAGTCAGTTAATCATCACTCATTGTGGACTATTGTGTGTTTGTTTTTATCGCAGAGTAAACCCGCTGACAAAAACAATGCAAACTGGAGGAACCATAAGACTTCTTTCTGACTGGGGAAAGTGTAACAATATGACAGGAAACATGAAACTCTGGAAATAACTCTCGTACAGCTTAGTTACAGTGTACATACCATATGTAGGACCTGAGGCCATAGCATACAGTAACTAAAAATCATTCACAGTACTTTTATTTACAGACTGAAGAACAATTTGCACATAACTAAATGTTATAATTAATTTGTTTAAGTGAACAAAAGACCAAACAACAGCTGTTAGATCTGCAGATTTTAATAAGCATATGCTATCATTGTTCTTTAGTAGTATGATTCCATGTTGAAAAATATTTACCCGTCAGACCAATATTACGTACAAAATAAAGTTTTCAAAGGAAGGAAACAAAGCTATCCAAACAAACACAGCCGTGTGTGAAAATATAGTTATCATCTTTGTTAAATCGTGAATAAAGTGGGATTGACAACATTTTTGGTTTAGTTTCCTGTAGAATCAAGAAATTACTTAATTAAAACCTCTTAGACAACACGAATTAGGCTAAAGTTTTCACACAAAAAAACACACATCATGCCCCAGTCTATTGAAATTCAAGATGAGGAAAGACAACAAAATCAATGACTATAAGCCTAGAAAAGGTGTCAAAGCCATATGTAAGGCTTAAATGACTTCATTGAAAAACAGTGAGAGCCATTATTGACAAATGAAGAAAAAATGGAACAGTGGTGAACCTTCCCAGGAGTGGCCAGCCTACCAGAAATACTCCAAGATGCATCCGTGACTCAGGAGGTCACCGAAGAACGTAAAACATTGAAAGTATTAAAGACTTCACTTGCTTTAATTAAGGTTCATGTTTCAAAAAAAGGAAAGAGACTGGGCAAACTTTGCAACCACGGGAGAATCCCCATCTCACATTGCCAAGAAATGTTGTGATGATCCCCAAAACTTTGGGAAAATATTTAGTGGACTGACTGGACAAAAGTAGAGCATTTTGGAGTGTGTACATCTAGGTTCATATCGCATGAAACTTACAGCATTTTAGCAAAATAACATTATAAACCTAGAGGTGGTAGTGCAATGGTCTTGCGATATTTTGCTGCCTCAGGACCTGGACAACTTGCAATAATTGATGGAACCATTTTTACATGAAAGTCCTGAAGAATATTTTATGGCTCAAGTGGACTTGGGTTATTCAGCATGACAATGATCCAAAGCACACCAGCAAGTTCCTTCCAACATCTAAAAGGCTCAAAGAAGCTCAAAACTGATGTTCTGGAGTGGTCTAGTCAAAGTTCAGACTCCCACTGAGTTGCTGTTGTAGGACCTTAAAATGGTCATTCATGCTCCAAAATCCTCCAATGTGGCTGCATTAATACAGATTCTGCAAAGATGAGTTGGCTGGAATTCCTCCACAGCGTGGTAAAAGATTCACTGCCAGTTTTACATGAAGGAGGAGACATTAAATTAACAAGAATTTTAGCAGAAGTCATCCTGGACCAGAGATTTTAGCTCTGCACCATCACGACTGCTGGGGTTTTATGAAAGCTACTGCTTGGCTGATGCTGCTTAACCATGTGAAAAGGCTTGTAGTGTGTTCCCAATGCTGCAGTTGTTTTACCTTGATTTTTAGGTTTATGTATACATATGACTTATGCTGGCTTAATACTGGTTATTTAAGGAAGTTCCAAGTCACATTGTACAGTATTTACTTTAAACCTAAATAATAGTGTTTTATTGCTTTCTTTAACAAAACATAGCATATGTCTATAGGCTGCTGTTCCAATGTTAGTGTGCTACTGTGTCAGTGCTTGGCTTGGCTTGAATCTGCGCTGTAATGCTGTGTTGTAATTTTGTTTTTTTGTTTAGCCGTTGTTTATTTATAGCTTTTAATCCAATATTTGTGCTGCTGGGAGTCAGGGTTCATTTGGAGCCGTCCTTTTATTACACAGGTTTTCAGTCAAATTGTGCTGTATGTATTTAAACATGAAACAATAGCTTGCAGTGCTTTCTCCAACAAAATCTCTCATGTGTTTAAAAAGCTGCTCTTCAAGTCACTGATCCCTGAACACTGGTCTAATGTTTTAGTGCTTGACTCCGATGTGCGCTATCACATTTCTCAACTTCTGTTATTAAGTTTGTGTGTTGATTTGATCACTGTTTAGCATCTGTGTGGTCTAAGTATTGGTCAAAGATACATATTTTGATATATATAGCGTGTATCGCTATAAATCCATACTTTTTCTTGAAAACATTTTTAGGCCATGTATGTCCAACCCTCAATGAAAACAGTTTTTCAAATGATAATTTCAAAACTCCACTTTGCATTTACTTTAGGGCTGAAACGATTCCTTGAATGATTGGAGTAGCTCAATTACTAAAATTCCTCAAAGTAAATTATTGGCCACATGGCTTCGTTAAATTCTCTTCAACTATTCAGCACACCGTGTTTGTGTTGCACAACAATCTCACTTCAGCTAAGGATAGCCTGTGCTGCTGATACATGGAAGCCAAGTGTGGTTATCAGTTATGGAGGGAGACGGCAACGGCCAAAAAGAAGTGCAAAGAAAACGACTGAAAGTGTCAGTGTGGGATCAGTTTAAATGTAACATAAAGAAAATAGCACAGTGGATGTTCTGCAAAACTAAATTAGGATTCCATAATGGCACGTCCTCGATGTTGCAGCACCTGAGCAGGATAATTGTAATTGTAATATTTTTTTTCTCAGTTTTTTACACAAAAAAATAGGAAGAGCGTAACTTGGCACTAAGGTATATTACAAGCTTTCTATTTTATCAAGATAATATTACGCTTTTTGATATTAAATGCATATATTTAAAAATCCAGAATAAGTAAGAGACACTTTATGCACTCTTTTGTTTTGGATCATTTTCATTACAGAGGCAGTTTATTGATGTTAAGTCAACCAGAAAGGGTTGATGTTAGAACTTTTTGTTGTAGCTGCAGATGCATCTATTGCTATAAATGTTCGAGTGTACACTAAAGGCATGCTGTTTTATTGCATTTTAAACAATAAAATGTTGATTTGTTTTAAAAGGAATCTAATTATTTCTTTACTTGAATTTCTTTTATGTATTTATGTTACTCAGCAAATAAGGTTATAAGTAGGTAAATGAAAAACCTGCAGAATGTGCCAATTTTATTTTATTTGATAACGTGATTAATCGTCAAAGTAATTGATAAAACTAAAACAATCATTAGCTGCAGCCCTAATTTACTCTGGTTATCTTTGTCTAAGTAATTATAACTTGTTTAATGATTTGAAACATTTAAGTGTGACAACAAGCACAGATAAAAGGAATCTGTAAGGGGACAAATACAGGACTTTGCCATGCCACGCTCTCAATCTCCTCCTTCCTCCAAAAGCCAGGAGCATGTTGACATTTTTAATAAACATAACAAAATGTACCCAAACACCAATGGCTGCTGGCAGAACTGACAGTAGCTTCTTACAAGAGCATATTCTCATGCAACACTGCATGATAAACTAAACTATCTATGAAAGTCTTTGGAATGATAGAACTGTCCTGTTTTGCATGGATCCAACAAACATCAAACTTGTAATTCATTTCTAAATTTTGTGTTTTTTAGATTTTCTTTTTTTTTGCAAAGCCATTCATCACACCAGATAAAGCATATTTTATGGTCTCCAAGATCTCCTAACACCATCCAAACATTACTAGATTACGGCACATTTGTAAAACTTAATTTCAATGTGAGGAGAGGCATGACACCACTGCACTCTTAGAGCTTGGCACATACTGTAGCTTTTTTTTTTGCAGTGCTACCATGCATCACCGTGTTTACATCTTCAATAGAATACTTCTCACAAGCTGCAGAATTTTCCCGTATATTTGGCCAGTTTTTGCACTATCACCACAATCTTCATTCTAACTGTGGAGCATGAGACGCCATCAGTGTTTTCATCAAATTACCAACAGAATGAGATGATGCAGACAATGACCTTCTCTGCATATAGAGGTGCACCACCTAGCATGCCATTTTGTGCTATACTTCTATCCTGTTTAAGGGCTCTGTTTGCTTTTCTCAGCAAGTGCAGTCAGGAGAAATCATGCAGACAAAATCCAAAATTAGCCAATAACACTGAAGCTTTGAAAACAGATTTTTTATGTGTCACATTACCACAATTATTATAATAAAAATTATATCATGAAACCCATGAGGTGCTGCTGCCTCTTTTTCACCTCCATGTTCATCAGTGGTTATGATGTCAGGGGTTTCTTTTATACATTTTGCATTTGAAGTGCACCAACAAACTTACAAACTTCCCTAGGTCTCCCAGCAGCCTACCTATAGATGCAACTTGGAGTTGTATGTGCTACTCCCAGCTAGGAGCCCTTTGCCTTTGGGTACAAGGCTTGGTTCAATGCTGCATACCAGTGTACGTTTTTAGAGCAATGTAAACAACAGTTCTCTGTTATACTGCTACATTTTGAGCTTTATTAAAGGAACACAAATTGTATTTTTGTTGAAATGCACACTTTGTATTTTGATATGACATTAAGTGACATTATTGCCACCTACTGGCAATAATGTCACTTAAAATCATTTTAGTGTTAAAATTCTTCTAATTGTGTGCATAAATAAATTTCTTTTGATTCAAATGTTAAACAATACACTTATTTAAAAAAAATATACAGACTGCTGTAGTCAGGGTCTGAGTCTCAAATAAAAACTGATATCATCAAGCTGCTCCTTGATGTTTTGGCACTACGTGCACCTGCAAATTTACATAGAAAGTAATGCTGTGGGCATTTTTGTCTGAAAATCTTTAATTTAAAAGTAATTTCAAATTTCAAAACTTCTGCTTAGAGGCTTCTAAAAGCAGAGAGATCTCTAAAGTGGTACAAGTTAATTTACCTTTGGGGTTAATAAAGTATTTCTGAATTGTATGTTCCAATTTGAATTTGAACATACAAAAATTATTTGTATGTGCTCCATTCATCAACTTCAATGACAGCATGACAGCAAAAGTTCTTGCAGTACCAAGCTACCATGCACATTATTCATTCACCTTTGACTGAAAGCTATTTAGAACAAGTTAAAATGATGCAAACAGTAGATGCATCTTATTACAAATACTCTTCAAAATCACACCATTATGCCATTTCCTGCATAAACAGTCAGTAATATTTTGATAATATGATTCATAGCTTGTAATGTGGTATATTTTGTATTGACTGTATCATTCTGACAAAAAAGCTCTGACTAGATCATACCCAATGCTTCGTCACTGGGTCAACATGTTCATATAGAATGCCTTCATGCTGCCATGTGTCCTCAGCCCTCAGGGTTTCTGTGAACCTGAACTGTGCCAGGAAAATACCACCCCACGCCAAGTTGGGGTTGCCAGGAGCATTCACCATGAGAAGCAAGCAATGCCTGTAGACTCATTTTGGCATGCACCACATATGTTTTTGCTCACTTCCTAATAATGTGACATGTGATCATGTGATGCTCTCTGCAGCTCACGCTTGATGTGTCTCTAAACTCATAAGATGACTTGTTTACATGTAAGAGCATCATTGCTTTGGCAATGAATACCATAAACAGTTTGTGTTATTGTCTGTCATGTTTTCCTGTAGACCAATAAATTAAACTGCCAACCTTCTGAAGGAGCAAAATTGATTATCTTGTTTACTTATCTGTCACTTTCTTTTTGCGTGTCATGTAAGTCAGGGACATCGTTGTCAAAATGTATTTCTGTCCAACTTGAACAACGTCCTTTCTTTTTAATTTTCATGCCAACAAATTATCAGCCTGACTCCTCATAGTGCAGTCTCTTGGGGTAATTTTAAACCCAGTATAGGATAAGGTTGTTGAAGACTTTTATGCTTGCACATACCGGTAAGCCCACAATTATTCATACTCCAGGTGGATTTAGATTTATTTTCTTTTTTCTTCAACCAAAAAATCTGTTTTGATGGGAGACATGGATTAATTTCAAGAGAATAAAACAATGTAAAAAGAGTATTTGTACAACTTGTTTAAAAACGGCATTTAAAAAAATATTTCAACTCTTCCCAGTCAAACCTTTATGCTGACAGGTATTTTGCATATTTCCACTGGTATTTTGATGATTTATCTTTCATGTTGAGTTCCAAGTCTTTAGGGTTGAAAGGCCTCATAGCCATGACCCCAATCTTTAGTGCCCCTCACACATTCAACACGGGACTCTGGCTGGGCCGCTCTAAAACATTATTTTTACTTTCAATCAGAAGAAACATGTTAGTAAAACATCATTAAACCTCAGGGCATAACTGCACTAACCTCTAATGTTGTCTTGTAAATTTACAGCACCTTCCACAATTGTTGGCACCCTGCCCCACAAAAGCCTTAAAATAAGTGGCTGTTCTGAACACTTGGTGACCCTGGGATGATGTTTCAGTTCTCTAACAGTGAACCTCTGAGATGATTTTCTGCCTTATTAGTTTGCATGGTGACAAGATAAATGTGGGTCCTCTTCCAGGAATGTCTGTCACAGTTTTAGTTGTTATAAACTTTTATGTTTTCAAGCTAATTAAGCATTCTAAGGCAGTCTGATCAACTTGAAAGTAAAGAATAAATTACAAAAATGCTTCGCTTACATTTTATCCTACAGGAGCAAGTGTTACTATTGTGGTTTGTCATGGGTTGGTCAGTGGTATCAAGGAATAACACGGTTTTTAAAAGCGATGGTTTCAAATCTGCTAACATTTTCTGTCACACTGTTCCAACTGCCTGAAGTGCTTTTAATGGCAGGTCAGAGAAGATGCTGGAGTGACTGGAGTGTTTTTTCCATTTGTTTGGAGTATAGAGTAATGCAGTGCTGGCCCTCCCCCACTTGTGGCTGCGCACTGCATGTCAGCTGGCTGAAAAATTGCTACAACACTTTTCCTCCCTTGCAAGAAAAACAAATTTACAGTTTGGAAATATTTCTAGTCAAGATTATGCGTGGAAACTAGCCGATTACAAGGTGACTACCCATGCAAATAGCCTATTTAAATAACCAGCTGAAGTCTTACTCCATAAAGAGCAGAACATCAAAGATAATAGTTATAATAGTCTGTGCAATAAGTACTTTAACACTGTAACTTAGTAGATGTTTATTTAATATTATAGTTTAAGTCTATGCATCAAAATCTAAATGACACTGAATAAATATTATAAATAACATCCTAATAAATATTTCATCTGAACAGCAGTAGGATTAATTGTTATTTTTCAACAGTATTTAAAATAAAATTAAAACCGTTTAACTTTCTCGTGCTGTAAAAGTCTAATATTTTTTACTTATACCTTGAGAATTTCATGCTAGCCCATGCTTTTCCTATAACAATAATTTTTAAATATGGCATTCCCGGTCTGACTTCCTCTCACACTCCAACAACACGACTCTTTAGTCAAGTGGTTTCTCTAAATTGCCCTACGTTGTGCGTGGTTATCTTTCCTGTGTCCCTGTGTTGCCCTGTGATGGCATGGCAACCTGTCCACGGTGAACCCTGCCTTTTTCCCAACGTCAAAGCAGGCAAAGACAATTGGTGGATGGATGGATTTAAATGAATTTAATATACATGAAAAGTGTCTTGACATTTTCTCAGTGAGAAATTATGCTACTGAAATAAATTATTTTTTATTTTTTATTAATTTTTTATTAGGTATTTTACACCTCTTTAACTAGGGTACCTATAAATGTCGAAATCACGGTAAAACGTGAAGCACATGAAGTCACTTATTTCAGAAGGTTTATGGATGTCATGGTGTTATGGTTTTTAGGCTCATTTGTTTTTTCTTCCTTTATTATGAGTACTTTTGATGATTCTGTCTTGTATATGTCGGAGAGATGGTTTCCTGCTTCTTGTGCCACCCATTCATCAGTAACTTGCACACCTTTTCCTCATTCAGCAATCCATTCTCCCTGCGTTTAGGTCCTTCCTCATTATCACTATATTAAAGGAAATAAAGGTTAACTGGTGGTGGACAATGAACTAACCAGCTACGAAAATAACCAGGTAATGACATTAATTGCAGCCAGATTCAAAATTCCAGTGTAACCATGTGGGACATATTAGAGGTTTAGTCACTGTATGCTACTTTCAAAAAACAGCAATTATATCTAACATGTATACCAATATTATCAAGAGGCGGAGCAAACACTGGACAGGTTGACACTCTGTCACAGGGATAATACTAACACTTCCAACTATTCATGCTCATACATGCAATTTAGAATCACCAGAGAGGAGCACACAGCAAGACACAAGACTTGAGACCATGACAGCTAAAATGCACACTCCAGACCGAGAGGATCCAGCCGAGCAACAAACCAGGATTCTCCTCTCTGACAATAATGTCTTTGTTAAGAATACATTGTCTACTATAATTTATATCATAAACTATCTATCTATCTATCTATCTATCTATCTATCTATCTATCTATCTATCTATCTATCTATCTATCTATCTATCTATCTATCTATCTATCTATCTACCTATCTATCTATCTACCTATCTATCTATCTATCTATCTATCTATCTATCTATCTATCTATCTATCTATCTATCTATCTATCTATCTATCTATCTATCTATCTATCTATCTATCTATCTATCTATCTATCTATCTATCTATCTATCTATCTATCTATCTATCTATCTATCTATCTATCTATCTATCTATCTATCTATCTATCTATCTATCTATCTATCTATCTATCTATCTATCTATCTATCTATCTATCTATCTATCTATCTATCTATCTATCTATCTATCTATCTATCTATCTATCTATCTATCTATCTATCTATCTATCTATCTATCTATCTATCTATCTATCTATATACAACTATGTACTGTAAATACCAATCAGGTCCAGATTCAATTTAAAACAATCACAAGTCATTCCAAATACAATTCGACCAGTCAGATTCAGGTTCTAATTGCATGCAGTCCTAATTAATTCAATCCTAATTATAATACAGTGCAGTCAAACTCAATTTCTCACATACAAAAACAAACATAACAAGTATTACTTCAACCAAAGTAATGTTATTATAAACGCTAGACGTTTGTAAAATTAGAAATATCCAAGCTCCTCATGGAAATGTATTGATATATAGTATATTAATCTGCAGGGGTTATGTTTTGGACCGTTGGCAGACAGCTTTTCAGGGATGGACATATTTAGATGGTGCATTTAAACACTCCCGATTCTGCCGGATGTCCCAGCTTAAATCAGCCAACCAACATCTTTGCAGCTATGCTCATGTCCTTTCATATGCAGCTCAGTTTGATACATTTATTCTGACTAATAAAATGGTCTTCCAAAAGGAATGCACATGAGGAACAGGGTGGCGGTGCAGTTACTGTTTTACCTCAGCGTATACAAAGTGGGTTTGGAAACAAGTTAATAATAGGCCAAACTGCTGTGTGCATTCCTAAGAAATGCCCCACGCTTACACAAATACTCATGCCAGCTATGTTTACCCACTCATTTAAACAGCTCACATACAGCCACATGCTTCAAACCCACCAGTAACCATGTTGAAGACTTATCCAGGATTTAGATTAGCTGCTACAAAGAAGCATTTGTATTCCAACAAAAGGGTTAATTTTGTTCGGTCAAATTTACCAGACTTGGGTTGGATAGCTTTAAGTGCAAATATACCACATAATGGCAGTTGACAATTGTGCCACATACTTTCAGTCAATGAAAAAATGTTTGCAAAGTACTCCTTTGCTGAGATGAAGCTAGTCGTGTGACGTATATAGAGTAAACAGGCCTTCTAACATGAGTCATTGAACCCAAGGTGAGACTAACGCAAGCAAAAAGGTGAGGTCACTTTTGGGACTGATATTTAATCACAACGAAACTCATGTTCTCAAAATAATCGACTTTGTCATTTTGAAGTTAAAACATAATAAACGAAATCAATCACAGGAGCGAGTACAGAAGATTTTATTTAAATCTATTTATATCAGTCCCCACATTACAGAAAGAAAAAGAGAAAGCAAGGGTCTACAATCAGCAAGATCCAAAAATGATCCACCACAATCAAGTTTTACTAAAGTGTATCATGAATACATATTTGTTTTAATGATCACCAACCTAAATGTATATGTCGTATAAACAACCAAAAACCATGGGACTTTCTGAATACAAGAAAGGTACCAAGATTTTAACTGGTGACTGGAATAATCCAATTTTCGAAGTTTATTTCTTTCTTCAGTGGACTCTCCATACACATGCACAAATACACAAATAATGAAATTAGAAGAAGCACAAAAGCTTTGAGACAATATTTCAAAGGTAACTCTATTTCCTTTAGAGGCATGCTAGCTGTTCATTTAGGCTGCTACAATAAAGGGAGATTTCAGTGGGTGCTGGTCGATTTACTCTTTCACCATTTTATTTTTTTTGCAGCTTTGGTCTTTTGTGCCTGACTGGTACAAAAAGGAGCAGTTTGCTACAGGACGTCATTTCAGACCTGTCTTGGGTACAAATTCATCAAACTGGCGAAGGAGGAAACTGACCCAAAGCCGACTTCAGCAGATGACAAGAAGTCTCAATGTAGTTTCATCATTTTGAGCTTTCAGCCTTTCTGCTATGGGATGCATTGTATTTGAAAATGTTGGGAGCCTTTTTGAAATCAGAGTTAAACTAACAGCACTTTCACACCAAACCTTTGGAACGCTTGGTACTGTGCCAGAATCAGGTTTCTTGAGCGGATCACGCCGGTGTGAACCCACCTGAAACGGACCAGAGAAACATACCAGTGTGAATGCGGCCTAAGAGTGTGCATTCCACAGGGGATATACACTTTCTGATGTTTACAGCCCACATGCGAACTGTGCTAATAGTGCTCATCGAGAATACAAGTTAATAAAGAGGCCTTAAGGCTGCACTATGTTAGGAAAACATATGACATGCAATAATGTTGTTGGTCACAATGATGATGCCACTTTAACTGTGTTAAGTTTTGGCTTTGGGATCTTGTAAAATGTAGACCCCAGATAGCGAGTAGTCTATTTAGCTACTGGAAAAAAGTCATTTGTTATTTCCATGACCACAAAAGGATTTTATTGAGAGAAAATGCATCTGTCTAACTTTTCGGTACTGGAAAGGAAACAAGTGCAGTTTCCTAAGGACTAAAGGCCTTTTAAAAAGTTTTGGTGCATTAAACAAGCAACACCAAACATGCTCTATTACTGCCCTAGAGTGCCTGGATGAACAGTACTTTATATGAATAGCTAACCTTTATAGCAGGTTAAACTGTTCTTTGCAATGTTGATATTGTGCACTGTGTTATATCTACAATATATTGGCTGTGTTAATTAATTACTGCAGAAAGACCTTCGAATAAAATGCTGATAATTATAAAAGAAACATCAAAACCAGCTAATATTTGCAAGTCAAACTGTTACAAAAAACAGTAATGGAAATCATCAAAAAATCTGTGATTGGTGTATCTCTAGAGTATACAAATAGCTTGACATAGAAAGCAATTTTATACCAGTTTTTTCTGATTATTGCTTCCTGACAGCTTTTTTACATTCATGTTGGTAAAAAATTATTGTTGTTGTGTCAAACCACAATACATTAAGTAAACCTTTGAGTACAGAAGCAAAATGAAGGGGCTATGAATGACTTCTGCTAATTGCTCACTTTGAAAAGCTTTATAAAGCCTCAAACAGACAAAAGCTTTTGTTGCTTATTTGTATTTCTATTGGTAACCATATTTAGCAATAGTATCCTGACTGAATCTAGCAGCACCTCATTTGCTGTCATCACATCACTATAAAACACTGTGTGCACAACATTTTGTGTCAGAAACGAATTACTGAATCCTCTTTTTGGATATCTATAATTTACATGGACAAAAACATTAAATAAAGATGAGCCCAAAGAGTAAAACAAAAGTTTCTTTGTGTTCCAGTGTGCTCGACCCGATCTGACACACTCTAACAGCATGTTGTAATTTTAATCTGGGTACCTTTTGTACCAAAAAGTTGTGATAAAATTTGCTCTGGTGAAGAAAGAGTAGGTCTCATCAGTGTACGACGTAACACTTTAACACCATCGCATGAAGAATTTAACTCCATATTTAAGTGCATTCTGCAATAGAACAGTTGAAATGACCGAGGAGCTAAAATGGTCAAAAACTGAAGTCACTAAGGCAGCGACCTAAAAAAGTATTCATACCAAAGCTTTCTTGCATTTTTGTCATTTTAAAAGTACAAACCTCATAAACAAACATGTCAGGGATCAAGCTGTGAAGATGCTTATGGCAGGTTTATGTTATAAAACAATATCCCAAGCTTTTAACATCAATCTATCATGTAAAAATGGAAAGAATATGGCACAACTGCAAACCAACCAAGGCATGTACCACCCAATCTGAAGGATATCTGTTGACAGGAAAACTATTAGTTGTGCTCTAGGGTAGGGCAAAATAATGTTTTTTTCAAAACTGACAGTCAGTCCAACAAAAAGTGATTCGCAATATATTCAAGCAGGCACCATTATGTAGAAGTGCTTATCATTTCTTACCAGATATAGCAAACATGTGGAAGAAGGTGCCATGGTCACATGAGACCCAACTGGACATTTCTGGCCTACGTGCAAAACAGTATGTGTGCTGGAAAACTAACACAGCACATCACCCTGAACACACCATCATGCAGTGAAACATGTTAGTGGCAGCATCATGCAGTTGGGACAGTTTTCTTCAGCAGGAAGATGGGAAATCTAGTTAGAATTGATGTAGAGATGGATGGAGCTAAATACAGGGCAAGCATGGAAAAACCAGGTAGATGCTTTAAACTTGAGGCTGGGGCAGAGGCTCACATACCTGAAGTACAATGACCCTAAACATACAGCCAGAGCTGCAATGGAATGGTTTAGATCAAAGCATATTCATGTGTTAGAATGGCCCAGTCAAAGTCCAGACCTAAATCCAGTTAACAATCGAAAATAATGCTCACAAATATTCTCTACCTATTCGATCGGAATTCGTCCTCTAACTGGTGGGTTGCCACTTCGAACCCTCGTCTGTCCGTCTCAATCACTGTGTCCTTGGGCAAGACACCTCACCTGTCTTGATGGTGGTCAGAGGGCCCAGTGGTGATTAAAATACAACCGAGTTTTGACAAAATGTGAAAATGATTAAAGGGTATAAATACTTTTGCAAGGCACTCTGCATGTAGAGACAAAAGCAGGTATCCTAAGAGTGGCTTAGAAATAATATTTTATTCAATGTAAATCATTTTATATTCCGATCAACTCTGAGTCTGACAAGATTCAAAATTTTTTGACCCCAAAACTTATTACAATGTATAACAAACAAGTTCTACTTTAACTACTTCTTTCCTTACTATTGTGACAAAAGTATACAAACCTCAGTGATTAGAAACTATGGAATGGTCATCAGGTGTGAGTGGGCACCCTATTTCATTTATGAAAAAAAGACCTACCAAAGTCTGACATCTACATCCTTTGTTTGTGGGTGTGAGTCATCATCACACAACAGAGGGGAGTCCAAAAACCTCAGAAAAAAAAACTTGGTAATATTGAGCAGGCGTGCAAAGGTTATACAACCATTCCTGAAGTATTCCAAGATATATACAGGTCCTTCTCAAAATATTAGCATATTGTGATGAAGTTAATTATTTTCCATAATGTCATGATGAAAATTTAACATTCATATATTTTAGATTCATTGCACACTAACTGAAATATTTCAGGTCTTTTATTGTCTTAATACGGATGATTTTGGCATACAGCTCATGAAAACCCAAAATTCCTATCTCACAAAATTAGCATATCATTAAAAGGGTCTCTAAACGAGCTATGAACCTAATCATCTGAATCAACGAGTTAACTCTAAACACCTGCAAAAGATTCCTGAGGCCTTTAAAACTCCCAGCCTGGTTCATCACTCAAAACCCCAATCATGGGTAAGACTGCCGACCTGACTGCTGTCCAGAAGGCCACTATTGACACCCTCAAGCAAGAGGGTAAGACACAGAAAGACATTTCTGAACGAATAGGCTGTTCCCAGAGTGCTGTATCAAGGCACCTCAGTGGGAAGTCTGTGGGAAGGAAAAAGTGTGGCAGAAAACGCTGCACAACGAGAAGAGGTGACCGGACCCTGAGGAAGATTGTGGAGAAGGGCCGATTCCAGACCTTGGGGGACCTGCGGAAGCAGTGGACTGAGTCTGGAGTAGAAACATCCAGAGCCACCGTGCACAGGCGTGTGCAGGAAATGGGCTACAGGTGCCGCATTCCCCAGGTCAAGCCACTTTTGAACCAGAAACAGCGGCAGAAGCACCTGACCTGGGCTACAGAGAAGCAGCACTGGACTGTTGCTCAGTGGTCCAAAGTACTTATTTCGGATTAAAGCAAATTCTGCATGTCATTCGGAAATCAAGGTGCCAGAGTCTGGAGGAAGACTGGGGAGAAGGAAATGCCAAAATGCCAGAAGTCCAGTGTCAAGTACCCACAGTCAGTGATGGTCTGGGGTGCCGTGTCAGCTGCTGGTGTTGGTCCACTGTGTTTTATCAAGGGCAGGGTCAATGCAGCTAGCTATCAGGAGATTTTGGAGCACTTCAGGCTTCCATCTGCTGAAAAGCTTTATGGAGATGAAGATTTCATTTTTCAGCACGACCTGGCACCTGCTCACAGTGCCAAAACCACTGGTAAATGGTTTACTGACCATGGTATCACTGTGCTCAATTGGCCTGCCAACTCTCCTGACCCGAACCCCACAGAGAATCTGTGGGATATTGTGAAGAGAACGTTGAGAGACTCAAGACCCAACACTCTGGATGAGCTAAAGGCCGCTATCGAAGCATCCTGGGCCTCCATAAGACCTCAGCAGTGCCACAGGCTGATTGCCTCCATGCCACGCCGCATTGAAGCAGTCATTTCTGCAAAAGGATTCCCGACCAAGTATTGAGTGCATAACTGTACATGATTATTTGAAGGTTGACGTTTTTTGTATTAAAAACACTTTTCTTTTATTGGTCGGATGAAATATGCTAATTTTGTGAGATAGGAATTTTGGGTTTTCATGAGCTGTATGCCAAAATCATCCGTATTAAGACAATAAAAGACCTGAAATATTTCAGTTAGTGTGCAATGAATCTAAAATATATGAATGTTAAATTTTCATCATGACATTATGGAAAATAATTAACTTTATCACAATATGCTAATATTTTGAAAAGGACCTGTAAAGCAAAAAATCCATGTTATGCATATTATGTAAATTCAAGAGCATAGGACCAACAACACAGGGCACTCCAAGAATAGTCTGTAAAGCCACAATGGTAACCAAGGATCATTTCTGTGCAAATAAAATCCTCTGCCCTTTATATTGGCTAATGCTATGGGTCCATCATGGGATAAGACTTGAGTAAATGTCTTGGTAGCACTGAAAAACATGATATTTTGAGAACGTTTCTTTTTACTGCATATAAACCAGAGGAATTTATCATTAATTAAGGACTGGTAGAATCTGAAATCTCCCAGTACATTCATTCTAAAGGAACATGGGTAGTTGAACTGAATCTCAACAAGTGGGTCAAGCACCAAGACAAAAGTATCGAAGTTATCCTGCCAAAAATCCATTCCTTAAAGCCAAGCTTTATACATTTTTGGCCCTTACTAGTATAAGATGATGAAATAATCAAATGTCGAGGCACGGAGATGCACAGAAAAAGCCCATGTTCAGCTTGATTGCTAGAAACTCAAAAACAGATCTTTAGTGTATGCGCCATACCTAAGCAATACCAGGTCAGGTAACAGCAACACTCTTCAGAGTGAAAGCTGGTACTAAGTGAAGAAGATTGAAGACTAAACGTTAGGTATATTCAGTATCATTTAGATGTGTAAAAATAAAGTCAGAGGAGGCACACAGATGTAAGAAGATTTTTTTTAAATTGTGTGGCACTAGTAGCCTTTATTTCACTGTATATAGACAGGGAATGTTCAGAGAAAAAAGGGGGAAGACATGCAGCAAAGGTCACACAGTTGATAATTGAACCTTGAATGCCTGCTTTGAGGACTCATAGCCTCTGTATGTGGTGCTCATGCTCCATCTCTACATCACACGCCGGCCTTAAGAAACTTCTTTAAAAGAAATTGGGTTTTTTTGTTTTTTTCCCCAGCAGCGGTGGTCCTCCCAGGGTTTTCATGCTCTGGGGGGGCCTTCGGATGTCTCTGGCTTGGATCTCCTGTCTCGGGTCCAGGGGGGCAGATCTGTGGCTCCTCACACTCGCTATTGCATATAGAGAAACCTTGTATACACAAGCGCACTCACACTTACACCCACAGATGTTTAGATTCTGGTGTTAACAGATACACAGATGTTCTATATTGAGCCACACTTACAACTAAATACATCTTGCATTCATTAGTACCATGCACTTTTTGGTAACAATGCTGTTGTTTTATATGTTTCTGCAGGTGTAGAAGCAGTCTTCTAGGATGTTGTCTTGAATTATTTTCACTCCTCTTTCTCTCCTCTATTCTTTTCTCCTTCTCTCCCTTACTCCTTTTTGCCTGACCTCTTGCTCCTTCTAGCTTCTTTTTTTTCCTTTTCATTTCCATCTTTGTTTCCATTGAAACTGAAATAATCCCAAAGCAGTTTCTTATAAAATTTTTATACAAACTGCTCAAAAAAATAAAGGGAACACTCAAATAACACACCCTAGATCTGAATGAATGAAATATTCTCATTAAATACTTTGTTCTGTACAAAGTTGAATGTGCTGATAACAAAATCACAGTATGGGTGGGCCAATCCATAGCTTCAATGTCTTCATCTTGCAGGAACTGCTGACACACTCCAGCCACATGAGGTCTGGCATTGTCCTGCATTAGAAGGAACCCAGGGCCAACCGCACCAACATATGGTCTCACAAGGGGTCTGAGGATCTCATCTCGGTACCTAATGGCAGTCAGGCTACCTTTGGCGAACACATGGAGGGCCATGTGGCCCTCCAAAGAAATGCCACCCCACACCATTACTGACCCACTGCCAAACCAGTCATGCTGAAGGATGTTGCAGGCAGCAGATCGCTCTCCACGGTGTCTCCAGACTCGTTCACGTTGGTCACATGTGCTCAGTGTGAACCTGCTTTCATCTGTGAAGAGCACAGGGCGCCAGTGGTGAATTTGCCAATCCTGGTGTTCTCTGGCAAATGCCAAGCGTCCTGCACGGTGTTGGGCTGTGAGCACAACCCCCATTTGTGGACGTCGGGCCCTCATACCATCCTTATGTAGTCGGTTTCTAACGGTTTGTGCAGACACATGCACATTTGTGGCCTGCTGGAGGTAATTTTGCAGGGCTCTGGCAGTGCTCCTCCTGTTCCTCCTTGCACAAAGGTGGAGGTAGCGGTCCTGCTGCTGGGTTGTTGTATGGCCTCCTCCACGTCTCCTGGTGTACTGGCCTGTCTCCTGGTAGCACCTCCAGGCTCTGGACACTACGCTGACAGACACAGCAAACCTTCTTGCCACAGCTTGCATTGATGTGCCATCCTGGATGAGCTGCACTACCTGAGCCACTTGTGTGGGTTGTAGAGTCCGTCTCATGCTACCATGAGTGTGAAAGCACCACCAACATTCAAAAGTGACCAAAACATCAGCCAGAAAGCAGAGGTACTGAGAAGTAGTCTGTGATCCCCACCTGCAGAACCACTCCTTTATTGAGTGTGTCTTGCTAATCGCCAAAGATTTCCCCCTTTGCACAAAAACATGTGAAATTTACAATCAGTTTTACTTCCTAAGTGGACAGTTTGATTTCACAGAGGTTTTATTTACTAGGAGTTATATTGTGTTGTTTAAGTGTTCCCTTTATTTTTTTGAGCAGTCTATATATATATATATATATATATATATAGACTGCTCATTACAGCTCCACTTATGAAAGTAAATCTATTGGGCTTTTTCTTGGCACTCAGACAACAATTCTGAGTGTTACTCAGGACATGGTTAAAAAAAACTAAATTGTATTTTCTTCAACATGTCAAGACATGTTGCTGTGAGAGAGCTAGAAAGTGAGACTTCAATAGATAACAGGAGAGCTAAACATATTATAGCACATATGCTCTGTTTTATCATTTAAAGCTTCCAGCCTGTTTGTCAAAAAGTTAAAAATGCTTGACAGGCTAAACCATGCTGGAAAGGACAGTAGAAAAGGTGAACTTTACAATAATTTTGTCTTTGTTTTAAAATCACAACATCAATTGTTAAAGCCACTACTCTCTCACTCACAGTTTGATATTGGCTCTGATTCTAACGTACCTAATTTAAATTTTACAACAGCAGGAAGATCATAATTTTTTTAATGCTGTTCTTAGATCTTCTTTTATTTTACTGCTTAAAGAAAAATAGGCCAAATGTATCGAAAGGTCAAAATTACAAAGTTACAAATTTATCTCAAAAATCTGATCAGTACACCTCTGCGCATACAATTTTTGTTGGGGCCTCACAATAAATTGCAAATATATCATCAAATAGAATGTGTGCACAACATTAAGATTAAAAAGGATAGTTAGGAATGAAATAATTCTTGAGTATTATATATAGTTATTAGCTCCCACAGTGCATGCCCATATCATTCCACCCTGCTAGATGGAGTCTAACAGCAGTATATGCCCCCACCTGACACAGATAACCATTCCTAAAATGCAGAAGGTCAACGAGACCGCTGGAAGCACAGACAAAGAAGCAAGGAGGGAGTCATTTCTTTGTTTTTATATTTTGCAACAGATATTGTCAGCGCAATATTTAACTATAATTTCACGATTACATAATATTTCTATAATATGAAGCAGCACTAAGTTTTGTCAAATCTTTAGCTTCTTGTGTGGAAATCTGATTAAGTTTTTGGACATTTTCCGCATCCCGAAATTTCTGAGCATCATTTCAGGCTATCATGCAGACAATAAAAGGATGACACCTGAACCCTCCACATTTTGACATCAGCCGTCTCATTCTGTCCCATCTTCATGCCATAATCATCCCAGCTGCCTCCTCTCTTTATGCACGCATCCTGTACAACAGATGCGGCGTCCGCACACTATAATCTCCCATCTCTTCAAACGGATTTAGATTATTGGGAGGAAACCAATGAAAGTAAGTTTGAGTATTTCTGTCCTTTCTATACTGTATATAAATCCACACAGTCTTTTCATCTGATCATTATGATTAAGACTTTATAGAAAAGCTAAAATCCAAAGGAGGTGAAGTTGTTGAAATTAACATCTTCCATAAGAATCAGCAGCTGCAGATTCATACAGAAACTAACGCCTCTGGCCATAGCACTTCCCAGTCCACAGTCGGAGCATCATGAACCTTCTGTGGGCTTATGTGTTATTAGGCAGTGTAAGTATCAGGTGATTGTAAGTGTTTTTCATGTGTGAAAGCATGCGTTTGACTGCATGCTATTTCTGTTGTATTTGTGTGCACAGATAATTATGCAGCCTGGATCTGGGAGTTAGCTATCAGAAAAAAAACATGGAGGTTCATTCACACAAACAATGCAAAAACATTTCCAGATGGCAGTGCTCCATATTGATCAGCTGCCAGAGAATTCATCCACACATTATTCACACACCATGTATATGAGTGAGTATATTTTGAAATTTCCATCATGCCCCAAAAAACCTGTAAAACGTGACACAGAAGGTCAGGATTTAGCGGAAGAATTATCTATCTATCAAGTAGATGTGGTCTTTAGTTATTTAAAGAAAATTGGTACATTTTGAATAACTTCATTACAACTGTTGATGATGGATTTTTTGCACAAGTAAACATAACAAAGGAAGCGTGACAGAAAGCAGACTCCATCTGCTGTGTGAACCAAAAAGGTCTATTGATGTGCGTTGTTTAAAATAGAGACATTGGCATTTGCAGCTGCCAAGCTGTGTGATCAATCAGTTTGTACAATAAAGCCCAGTAATTACAGGCTGTGCTTCCAGCTTACCCTGCCACTGTCCTTTTTTTGTCACCCCCCATCATTTCACAATGCTTTCTGAAAAACAAGTGTTACACTTTTTAGGTTTAAGCTAACTCCCTGGCATTCAAAATGTGGCGACACTTAGTAATATCGTTGATGCGACAATGTAATGAGGGCAGATGCACAGCTTGCAGAGCGAGAACAAAACCATCAAGAACTTTGATTAAGGAGGTTGAGAAAATGTTTTGTCTCCTTTTTGCAGATTTCTGTAAGTAGGAGGCAATTTCTCTCACTCATATTGGATTGCTGTCAATTTCTGCCACAGTATCTTCCTTTAAAAGAGCTAAGATGACAAGGCTGTTACTGCAGTGTGGGTTGTCTACTTTTCATGGGTTCCCTATTTTCTTTTATGCTGCAGTGGATGGGTCCCCGCTTTTCAGCTAAAACAAAGTAAACGGCAATAAGACAAACTAGGAGCCATTTTGACATAAATGAAAACAAAAGTCGCAGTTTAAGAGCACAGATCTTTCTCTTACAAAATGATTACGACTAGTATTCAAGCATTCCAGTGTTCAGAAGCACATCTGTACTTCATAGAAAGAGATTAATGTGGCAGATAACAGAACCATCTACATGCCGCACTCAAAATATAAGTTCCTGCTTTACAAAACTTTGCTAATCTTACAAAACCACACAATGTGGCTTCCTGGCATCCCGATTTTAAAAGCAAGTTGTAAACATTTCAGTCAATGCAGTTGGGTACCATGACCTTCAGCAACTGTTATTTTTATAGAAGCAAAATGTTTTTCTATAGAGTATTTACATCAGGTTTGTAAACACAAGATTTATTACGTAAGCATGGATTTAGTGATCCGATCCCTGGTTCACGACTACAGCTTTTCTGGATAATCAGTTAGGGAGTCCCTGACTAAGATGAATTCCTAATACAGTACCTGTTGCTGTCTGTAATTTTGTCAGCCGCATCCCAAGGAGCAGTGCAGCTGCACTTTTATGAGGCCGACATTTAAAAATCGCACCTTATTTATGTATGCGAGGGTCAAAAACCTGAACTTCAAGTGGTGTACATTATTTTGTTGATCCAACTAGCCTGCATTTTCTAAATATAATGACACTGCAACCTTTTTTTTCAAAAAAGCGACTAGCGACAAATGTATTGACTTCTTCTAGTGTTACTGAAGACTTGTGAACGCACGCAGCATTCTTATTGTTCTCACCTAGTAGTGTCGAAAAGAATAAGTAACTAAAAGTAGCAGTGAGACCCTTCCCTGTCACAAAGCATTCACAGGCCATCTAGTCCTCTCACAACAATACATCACAGCTGTAGTAAGAGCTTCTTCCATATCCATACTGGAAATGAACCATGTATGGTGAGCTAGTTGCTGACTGATCCTCTTACAGTCAAAGCAGGATGTAAATGTAAAACACATTTTTTCTCCTCTTTCTTAAATCACTACATTTTTAATTCTCCTTTTGGTCCACTTAGATTATTATTATTATTATTATTCACCACATGTCACAGCATGTCTACTGTAAGCAGAGAGCTCACAGATTCCAAAAAATAAATTTTGTCACAATCCACCCAGGTTTTACTCAACCAGCAGCAAAGGAAGGCCAAAATTATCACTCCCATTTGAAAAACACAATTATGAACATAATGATTGTTTATCTAGAATATGTCAATTCTCAGAACAAATCTGTTAGATTTGTTCATGTTATTTTGAGCTCAAACTTCACAAAACCCTTTTGGACTGAAAACAAAAGAATTATGTACATAAAAAAATACAAAAGATAATTGACTAGCAGGACGTTAATTTGTAGATCAAAGGGTGATTTTACTCCCCTATTATCAATAATATTCATCTGTCCCACAGCTACCATTACAATTTCATGGAGACTGCAGATTATGCAAATTAGGTGATTATGTCATCTAGCAAATTCTGGCGACTTCTAGGCCAGTCAGCAGCTACTTTTCTTAGTAAGGAGTTGGCAATAGTGGAGGTGCCCCAGGAGAACTGCACAGAGAGCATCTGAAAAACTATTCATAAAATTCATGACGTTCAATAAAACGTCTGAAGAATCGCTGTTGCGATGATTCCCTTTCAACCAATCAAAAAACTAAAATTGGGTATGATGAAATGTTGAAGGTTCTAAATGACCCCACAAAATGTGAACCCCATGTGAGTTTATACATATTAAGCCACATTCAAGAATGTAGCCTAATTATGTTGAGTCAGATATACCTTCAGAAAGAAATGATTATGGTATCAACATTTCAGGTGACCCACTATGACCTCGTCTTGGTATATTTTATTAGGCCTAATAGGAGGACATATCTAGAAATATCTGTAAGGAAAAAGATCTGCAATATCAGGAATCTAATAAGTAAAGGGTGGGGGGCATCATCACATCACTAATGTAGACCATGTCATGCAATGAAATGTGGTGTGTTATTTAGCAGCATGTAAAAAGTATTTGGCTGGAACTCAGATTAGAGTCAAGGACAAAAAACGGATTGGGACGTCCCCCCATGTAAATAATCTTTCTGAAACTGTCATCATATGGAAAATATATGACAGGAATACAATCAAGGTTTTGACCTTTGACCTTACCTTGTGTCTACACTTCAGAACAACACCATAAGCACCTAAAATGGAAGAAAACACGTGAAAAACAACTTATCACAGATATTTCTACTAACACCCAATCATTTATTCAAATTAAATGATCAGGCAGAGACAACCTTAAGAACATTAGAACAAAGTGTAAATATGTAAATTATCTTAAGACATAAAATGCATTGGTCAGACTGGCAAAGCTAGAGTTAAAGCGTCTAAAAGCAGTAAACTATTTTAAATCATTGCTGTCATGCTTCTTACATCTTAACATGAATTAAGAACATGTTCAACCTATAAAAGCACAGGTTGTTCAGTAAGTAGGACACAAGTGTTGGAAAGCTGGTGTGGTTCTGATGTTATCGACCCTGGCAGTCACACACACGTGTCCCCTGAGGGTTCAGGAGAAAGTCTTTGACTGAGCAGGCACATGACAAACTGCTCTGTGCTCCTTCTGGAGTATGTCAGGACTGCAGGAAGTTATCCGTTTCAACAGGACACTGCTCTGATATAAAGGAAATGCATCCAGACTAACACAGTTTACACATCAGATCTAAAATGGTGTAATGCAACTTTAACATAAAAAACATAAAACATGCTGCTAAGACCTGTGTAGTTTTTTTATTATTCTTATACTAGAATCAATCATCTCAAACTCCTAGTAAGAATGCATAAGTATTTATACCCCTATTGGTTTACAGTTTAAGCTGTTTAGCATTACAACCACAAACTTAAATGTAACTTATTCAGGTCTTAGATTATAGACCAACACAGAGTAGTGCATTATTTGAAGTAAAATGTAAATGATGCATAGTTTTAAAAATGTTTTACAAATATAAGTCTAAGAAAGTAAGGTGAGCATTTTTAGTGGGGCATGTCTCTAAAATATCTGCACATATAAAGATTTTACATATATAAACAAACATTTTTATACTACTAGAAGATGAACCTCTGCTCCAGTCTGAAGTCTCTACCAGGTTTTCTATAAGAATTATCCTGTAATAAGCTCCATCAATCTTCACATCATTTATGACCAATCCAATCTTCAATAAAGGTTGGACATATTGGAGTGCCAGACTATTAGTTGTCCAGTCAACAGATTCTCCCACCTGAGCTGCTGATCTCTGCAGCTCTTCCAGAGTTACCATGGGCATCTTGGCTTCTTCTCTGATTAGTGCTCAACTTGCCTGCCTGTCAGTTTAGGTGGATGGCTTTATCTAGCTAGTTTAGCAGCTGTGCCATACTCATTCCATATCTGAATAAATTGAACAGATATGTGAGATGTTCAAAGCTTGGGATTTTGTATCACAACCTAACTCGCGGATTCTGATAATTAATTAGTTGGCTTCCAAAGCCAATTGGATTTTATTTGGGGGTACCATAGGAAAGGGGATTGAATGCAACTGCATGACAAACACATTTCAGATTAGTATTTTTAACATAAAGTACTTTGTGTCTACATGTAAAAAAACTAAGTATATTTTGAAATATTTGAAACCACCATTTTAATTTCCCCAACAACCACCCTCTTCTTTAAAAAAAAGATGCTGCAGATACTTACATAACAGAGCATTTAATTGCAGGGGTGAACCTACGTAAAGCACTTAGCCCTAAATCATTAACAAAATTGACTGAACTCACGATCAATGGGGCAAAAAATCAATAACACTGAATCAAGAGGACCACCCTGGGACCATGAGTGCGAAGGCAGAGGCTGATGTTAGACCGATAAACTTGTGCAGCTTTATATTTTAATGTGGCACTAAAAGCACTGAGCTCCTTCCAGAGCAACTCATCACTGGAGAGGCACTTAGCTTTTAAATTTCTAACTCAAAATTTCCCTGTGTCCTCCAGTGGCACATTATACACACATTCTAAATGTCAGTGTAGGAGCGTGAAAACTGGGACAAGTGGGTGGCCTCACTTCAAGGATACTGCAACTTTATACTAACAGAGCTGCTCAAGGCAAAAGACGAGTCAGAGGGAGCTGAACAGAAGGACTGAACTTTCAGACGACAACATTTCCACAACACGTTGGATGTTGTATACATATTTTATGTGAAACTCACTGTAATGTATACAAACCAAGTAAAGCTGTATTTAACTGAAAATAGAACCAAGACTAATGTCTAATGTTAAATTGGGGAAGTACAACTTCTTTGTGGACATTTAGTTAAATAATTTAAGAATGGCATAACTGTAATTAGTTTCCATTTAACATTTAACATTTTTTCACGTTATAAACACAAAATCTATGTGTTTTATTAAGATTTTATATTGCAGACCAACACAAAGTGGCGCATTATTGTGAAGTAGAAGGAAGGTTAAATGTCTCAATAATCAATAATAGATTACTCCCACCATTTTCAGCCTGTAAGCACAAAATAAAAATAAAAGATATCAGCTAAAGGTTTGGACATATTTAATGTATAAATAAATTGTAAAAGAAAAAGTTAAATAATGCAAAAACATAAATAATACAAATAATTAAAAAAACATAAATAGTGTTTTAATGTATAAATAGGGATAATCTTAATATCTATTCATTTTTGAGGCTACCACCTCTATCATAGAACCTGCGGCAATTTTTCCACTTTATGTGTTAAAGTCCTTACTTAGAAAAAAATGTAAATTGGTCAAAATCAAAATTAACAGGTTAGACCTCAAAGGAAATCAGAAATTGGCATCGGCCAAAAAAACAAGCCTGATTGGTGTATCTCTAGTTCTTATTCTTTGTTTTTACTTTACAATAAAAATAAATAAGCATCCTTACCTTCACCCACAATCCCAAGGACTTCAAATTTATTCATTACATCACCGATGTTAAGGATCTTCATGAAGTCAAAGGTATGATGTGTGAGGTGCATGGAGCTCAGCCACAGAGGCCCTGGCTACAGAATGGCATAAGGCAGCCAGCTGGCGGTCCCAGAGATGGGTACATCTGCTGTAATCCATGATATGTTCCTCATGTCCTTTTTTAGCTGCTCTTCTTCACCTGCATAAAAGCAGTGCACCAAATTAAAACAGTATAACAGTATAGATTATCTCTTCAACATTGTGGGAAGGCTGTCTATAAGGTTTAGGAGGTTGATTGTGAGAACATCCGGCCATTCCTCCAGGATAGAGTTTGAGAAGTCTGTTGTTGGACGAGAGGGCCTGGCTAGCAGTCTCTGCTCTGAATCCTCCCAAAGGATTGAAGTCAAGACTCTGCAGGCCAGTCAAGTTCCGCCGCACCATGCAGCCGCTTGCCCATGGAAACAAACATCTCTACAAAATGTTCTTGAGCTTATCTGAAGGACAAAAGAGGTTTTGAAGTCTGCAGCTGTTGACTCCTCAAACATTGAGGTCAAAAGCTCACCATCCCCTGACCTCCCTCTGTGTGTTTATGTAGCCTTCCCAATAGCTTACAATTTGCTATTAAACCTTTAACAGCTCATTGTGGAATATTCAGAAATAGAAAGTATTAAGAGAAAATTTCACGCATGGACTTAATGCTCAGGTGGGATTCGACCACAGTGCCACACTGGAAGTGACTTAGCTCTAGAGAGTGACCCATTCTTTCATAAATGTTTGTAGAGACAGTCTACATGCCTAGTTGCATGCAAATTGCAAGATATTCTCTTCGAATCTATTGTTTTGTGACCCTATGAAGAGCCGAATGGCAAAAAAAGAGATATGACTGCACGATAGGCACTTGTAGACTACTGCTAATCTAGCGTCTCACTTTGTGTATCAAAATCAAAAAAACTAAAATGTCAGAGATAACATTATGTAGTTTGAAGAAACACCCAAAAACCCAACCTTGAAGATCATTTTTATACTAAGATTTTAATACTTGGCAATTCTGACTTACACCATTAAAAAATACCTTTAGATGACATTAGACTGAACTAAATAATCTTTGTATTCCACAGACTTTCCTCTTGAAACTGTCAAAATGCAATTACTATGAAGATGTTCTGATAAAATGTAAATGCATGGGAGTGCATGTCAGAATAATTGTCTTTAAGTTTTCTGCTTAGGTTAAACCTAAAAAAAATAGTTAAAAACTGCTTCCAGCTACAGATGTTCTTCTGTAGGCATGTTCTGAAAGTTTCTCTCTCTCTGAAGGTGGAAACAAGCAGGTTGAAAGATTAGTCATTGTGTTTTTGGCTTTGGCATGATAAAGTGTTCCAAGGTAGATGTGACAAAAACACTTTGAGTTGTGAGTGGTGGGTTAGAGCAAATGAAGAAAAAACAAGAATGAAGCGAGACAGAGATGGACAATAATGATGTAACCAAGAAGCTGTGCCCAATCCAATCAACAAACAAAATTGATCAACTCGTTTAAGATTTGGTTGTGCTGTTTCAATTCACTATAATATTCTTTAAGTTTTCAGCTAGATATTACTTTCGTTTCTGGATTCCAAGGAGAGGAAATTGTCGTAAAAACATCCAACAGCCTTCCAGCCTCAGAGTAAACTCCTCCTAAGAGTCCCTCGTTTGAGTCACATTTGTTGCAATTACTCAATAAATTAATTAATAAATTAATTAAAAGCAGATTTGCATGCACCAAAGTCTGTTTTTGAGTAAAAGTCACAGGATACATGTGGTTCTATTAACTATTAAATTAAAGTGCAAAAACTGGGTTTATTGAAAGACAAATATTGTTTGTTATACCTAACATGCTCCCTTGTAAGAAGATTTTAATTGGTTGGTAATAATGTTGGCCTAATTAAAAATAAAATGTCCTTATCTGCATCAACCACCTGTGCAAACAGGCCACACAACATCAGTCCAGGGGCTGCAAATGGCCCCTGGGCTGCACTTTACCCATGGACAAGATGCAATAATTCAATTCATAACTGATGTGTTAATATTGTGATATTCAGAGACAAACTAGATTTTCATAAATAATTACTCTCATGCCTATTAATGGTGCCCCTAATAAAGAGAAGTTACACTTCCATCAGCTTGATTTGAATAATATATCTTATTCAATGAGACAGATAAAGTTTAGAATAAATACTGCTGTCAAAAGATGGTGTGTAAGCTGTAATGAGAAATGATCCATTCAAACCATGGTGTTTTTACTCCTGTTTTATACTGTGAGAACAATATACCGGTCCAAGTCTAATATTAACTTAAATAACTATGCTAACAGTTAATTTATGGACCCGCTTCAAACTGAAGACTGGTGAAAGATGGACATGAACAGGATTTATGAAGGTTTTAGACACAGTCCCAAAACCAGTGGATCTCATCATTTATAATCCTCTTTTAACAGACCTCCCTCGCCTGTAAAATGCCCTAATTATTCAATTTCCTTGCAGCCAGATTTTAACACGAGCGTTCTGCCTCATAACGAAAGTCTTAAGCATTACATAGAATAACTGATTATAGTATTAGGAATATTAGCTTAAATAACACTGCTTCAAAGCCAAGACATTATACAACACAGTCCAAACAGACTGTGGGGAACTCTAAATATTGTGTAACATAACTGACAAGACATTTATATATAAAATATGAACATTTAAAGAGTTACATGTATACAATAATATTTGAAAATGGGACTTCTGCCAGTATTTCTACCTTTTCAGGGGAATGGAACAGAAACACACACATCCTTAATGTGATCAAAGCACCTGCTCTGGTATTTATGCACTCTTTTGCATTTATTGAATCAGATCAGACTCCAGATACCACTTTTCCCATTTCATCTTCCCCTTGCTGGAGAGCTCAAGGACTTAACCATTGCCTACTCACACTCCCAGTCTCTTACAGTGCTGTGGGCACTGGGACCGCTCATCACTATGCAAAACCTCAGCACCAAAAATAAACTCTGTCTCCCTGATCGCTAAATATTGCTGTGTGGTCTTATCTTACTCAGCCAGCGAAGCATCGATGAGGGTAAACTGACAGCAACTGTTGACGATTCTAAAGAGGAGGATTAAAAAAATAAACGCAAACACCTTTCATTTAGTCAACTGCAATCATGTGTGATCGCATCACTCGGCACGCAGCCTTTTCTTTTCAGGGCAGATTAAAGCCATCTCCTCACAGGGCTCACATCTGGAAGGCTTATAGGATCAGGAAAGGACTGGGCATCACCTTGGATTATATATTTCTGTCTGTATAAACAGAATGACTCATGCGTGGTAATGGAGGGAATGTGTGGAATTCACTGCAAAACGTCTTCATGTGGTCTGTATTGGTTGCCAAGAATGCCACAATAATAATAAAATAGATCAGCAAATGATTATTTATATGCATCATCACTGACATGCAATTGGAAATAATCACATTTACTAATTAAAAAATGTATCCATTAATAAATACTTGAAAATATTAATAAATTAATTAAAAGTACAATTTTAATTCAGATTTTAAAATCATAGAAAATTATTTCAGCTTTTCGGAATTATTTAATTGTACCCATTCTGGCTGATTGTGGCTCATCAATTATAACCTCTGATTGGTTACCCTGCACAGTATGTCAAGTTTAGACCAATTATATTGACAAGAGCAAGAGACAAGCTTTTACTCCACCCACAAATTTTCATTTTTAAGGCTAAAATGTGAAAATAAAGACCAGGAACGTTTTATTAAAAATCATGAATTATTTCAGTATTATTAGAGCTAATTAGCTAATTATACAGTAAATGTTTTTATGTATTTGTTTTCAGTCTTACGTAAATAATGACCAGGGCGTTACGGTCCTAGAATACGTACCTGCAATTGCACCCAACAAACACAGTGTTGTTTTAAAGATGAACACGTGCTGAATGTTTATGTGCAGAACTACAGTCCGGTGTGCAACTTTAAAACACGACACCAAAATGAAACAGTGTGAACTCCTAGCTGTCACTAAAGTTTGCTATTTATGGAAAGTTAGGGTTCCTTATTCAGCTACAGTGACGATGGAGAAACAAAGAAGGACCGAAGCAAAGGTTTTTCAGCATTTTACAGCACTTAACTGAACTAGTCACCTGCAACAACTTCAAGTCGAATGTGAACAACACCGGTACTGGAGAAAAATTAGCTAAGGTCCACATTCTGCTGTCTCTAGTAGCATTTCACCTTAACAGCTTAACTTTTAAAGTGCATTCAGGGACAACTTGTACACTGGGTTGTTTGTATATCAAAACAACTCCAAAGAGATGTAAACATTTTTTCTTCTCAAATATCAGCTCGGTCTTATTTAAAACTTACTACATGACCACCGTGACCATTTTCAGGTGGTTTTATTGTTTTTATAATCAATCTATACAAGAACTGGCTGTATTTGTTTATCCTCAATTCATTGAAAAGAATCAAACCAAATCTCCAATCAGTTATTTAGCAGCTACTCGTTGAAGTTCTTAAACATAAGAAAATCAATCTATTTTCACAAATTTGAAATATTATTAGTTCAATGCTAAATAAAGCAAACAAATTTATATCAGCATTTCTTGATCGAAGCGTGCCAAAACCGTATCAAACTGTGACTTTAACACCGAGGTACGTGCTGAATGGGGATTTTACTGTACCTTTACACCCCTTTTAATAACACATTTACAGTGCCTTACAAACACCTTGAACTTTCCCATATCATAACCAAAAACCTATTGAGATTTTTGTGACAGCCCCAGCTAGTGAAAAGCATCCCCACAGCATGAGGCTGCCAACAACATGCTTCACTGTGGTGTTTTCCTGGTGTTTCCTTCATTCGTTAATTTCTGAAGTTGACACCAAACACATAAACATTTAGAGCCTAAGCTAAGTTGCAGTGTTTGTCTTTTGGTTACATAAAAACAAGCAATATTATACAAAGTTTAAAATACCTGACCAGAGCACCTTACATATTTTTGCAGTGTCCTCTAAATGGTTTCTCTTCAAATGAGACTTCTTTGGGCTTTCTTTAAACAACTATTTTCCTCTTGCCGTTCTTCCATAAAGGCCAAATATGGAGTGCATGACTAGTACCAGCCAACAGATTCTCTCACCAGAGCTGTGTGTTATTGCAGCTCTTCCAGAGTAACCATGAGCTTGGTTGCTGACTACTGCTCTTCTTGCCCAGCCTCTGAGTTTATGTGGACAGTCATGCCATGTCAGTTTGCAGTGTGCAATCCTATCTTCCAATCAGTTTTGGATGATGGACTCAACAGTGTTCTTGGGGATGTTAAAATCTTGGAATGTTGTTTAAATCCTAACACTGCCTTCAATTTCTCTGCGTTCTCCCTCACCTGTCTGCCGTGTTCTTTGGTTCTCATGATGCTGTTTGTTCACTAATGTTGTCTAACAAACATCTGAGGCCTTTAGAGAACTGTTGAGTTTATTAACTTGCACACAGGGGAACACTGTTTAATATTTAATATTTTTGAAGGCAAATGGATTTTATTGAGGTGTATTTTAAAGGAAACTGAAAACAAATGCATGCCACACTCTTCAGATTTATATCTATACATTGTGAAAACTAAGTAAATTCCTCACTTTTAACATTGATGTGTTACTTTGTGTTGCTCTATCATATTGACTCAATAAAGGACAACACGGTTTGTAATTGTTAAATAATATTTCAGAGATCAAGGGGTGAGAATACTTCTGCAAAGGCACTGTAAATAAGTGTTTAATGAGTTATTTACTGGTTGGATGTTGGCACTATTAGCACATCCGTAGCATCATCGCACTATTAAAGACGTTGAAATGCATCTGAAATCATTAAAATTAGACAAACCGATGAGTATTTTTTTACTGTATAACAATGCCACAGCAAATGTTTGGTAGCTTCGCAAAAGTAAAACCAAAATAATTAGGATGTAATAATTAAGATGCAGTTACACTGTTAGATATATAAAAGACAGAAATATATATCTCACCTGCACTCGTCCTGGCGCCTGTCTGTCATTCTCAACATGCACTAAACATCAGGGTAAATTGTGTGTGGGAGCGTGTTATGTATGTGTGTTAGCAGCGACTGCCCACAGGATAAATGTAGCAGTCTCCTTTTTAATGCAGATCAATAAATCCAACAAGTCAAACAGGCAATACACTAAAGACAACTTAATTCCTCATTAGCAGGTTTCTAAACTGGTCTCTCTCTAATTACGTTCCTACAGAGCCACTTGTGTCTATTCTGATTCACTAAAACATACATGACAACAAATTAGCCAAAAACAAACCGCAAGCTTTGCTATTATTATTTTTTTTTTCTTTTTGGTATCTGAGATATTCACATTCCACAAAGAGCTGACAAGTCTCGTCTCAATAAGGTAATAGAAATTACTCACTTAGTCAGTGTTTTTAGGGGTAAAGAAATGATGGAACCGGGCCCCTACATATATCCACCCACCAACGACGATGTTTTCATTGCAGCAAGCGGCCACAGTAACTGGATCGTGCGGTTGACAAGCGGCAAGCGCGTCGCCCAGGCAACAGCTTTGAGGGGCGCCGCCGTCGACCAATGAGAGCCACTCAAAACTCACTTGTACGCACGGCCCCTCTGCGAGGACCAATCAGAAAGCGCTACGGCTTCAGTAACGGGAGAGAG
Organism: Girardinichthys multiradiatus; assembly: GCF_021462225.1. Classification (NCBI taxonomy): domain Eukaryota; kingdom Metazoa; phylum Chordata; class Actinopteri; order Cyprinodontiformes; family Goodeidae; genus Girardinichthys; species Girardinichthys multiradiatus. The sequence continues at coordinate 38,974,056 of NC_061802.1, read as the reverse complement.
GGGAAAGAACTGTGTTGCGGTCTGTGAGGGTGTTCCGTGTGAAGTGGGAAATGATTGTTCCAAATTGTTTATTACATAATTCACAAAATCACACCCGGCGTCCACTATGATAACACATTTCATCCAGGGGTCATTACAGACGACTTGCAGCTGCAAAAGGGATATATTTAAAAAATGTGGGGGCCACAAAAATCATTCAGAGTGAAATAAAAAACAAACAGAAAGGACAGGAGCAGGTGTGTCCCAAAGCGTATTAACTATTTACCCTTTCCCCTATCTACACCCTGCTCTGTGAAGGGTGTATTGATTGTATAATAACCTTCTTTTGACTGATATTCACACTGAATGCTGAACTAAACACTAGTAGATCTAATTGTGCATAATAATTGTGTATATAGATAGAACTTCTTGCAGTTATTATTACTCTGCAGCATCTGTGTTTATCTTTAAGCCTCATCCCAAACTTTAGCATTCTGTTAAACTTTCTCAGCATTTCTCCTAACCTATGCTGCCACCCTTAGGATTTACCCTATAACTGGAAAATCAAATAAGCAAGCTGGGTGCTTCAGTTGTCTGGGATTTCCTCACCTACAGCCTTTTATGTTTAATATGGATACATAAAAGGATGACTTTGAGTAAAATGAACTCATCACAGACTGGTTTCACTTCAAGATAAGCATTATAGTAGTGTTGATTCCTAATAATATCTAAATAATTAGTATATGTACATGATATTAAATGTGATCCTCACAGTAAAAGCTCGGGACATTCCTTGTTGTTCGTTTATGTTGAACCTGTTAGGGAAAGTGCAATGCTGCTTATAAATGTATAAATGAATAAGCTGGTAATAGTAAAATAATAACAGTAATAACAAACAAATAACACATTTACACAGTATTTGGGTAGTTATGTAAATAACCAAATTGTTAATATTCTATGTCTGTTAAACTACTAATTATGTTAAGCTGAACTGTTCTTTATATTATTCAGTTGTAACTCAGCAATATCCTGTATTGAATCAAAGCGAGATGAGGTACAGCAAAAGCCAGTGGTCTGCAGGTTTTACAGATTTTATTTCCAGACCTTACACCTTTTGCAGAAAACAACTACAACAAAAACCGTAGCACAATATATGTATTATAACTATGCTAAACAGGAAAAAATGTGAGCAAAAGTAATAGTTTAGTTGTGGATTAGAAGAAGTTTTATTGATTTTTCTTTGAAATCAATGATTTTAAGTACAAAACAACCTCTGTTGTAAATTTAGGAAAAAAACGCAATAAAGCCTTATTGATGTGTTAGTAATCTTCATTAAATGTTATGGCAGACCATTATTTTCTGCTTGAAGTACTGAAATGCTGTTATTTCATCTGATAGAAAACATTACACTAAGAAATAATCACATACTTTTAAAGACTAAATCTGATGCTTAAACAATTCATTTCAGGGGTGCTTTTGTCAACTCTACAAATGACACATTCTCAAGCTTTGTTGTTTTCATTGTGATTCTGTTTTATGGAAAGCATAATGGAAACATTCTGTCTCTGTCAAGCTCCAGTTTCACCAATGATAAACTGAAACCAAAACTCCAATGAATGTATTACAGGACATTTTTTCCCCATACCTGATGTATTGCAAAAGTATCAATACCTCTTGAACTTTTTCCCATTTTAACATGTTACAACCACAATGTTCAGTCTATTTTATTGAGATTTATTTTATAGAGAAACACAAGAGATGTAGATTGAAAACAAATTTTTCTACAAGTTTACATATTCCAGCATCACCTCTCACATTTTAAAACGTAAATTTTGTATGATGACTTTCCTAAATTCATACCGTTTTATTACTTATGATGCAGAGTTGTACAACAGCTTGCTTCAGGCATGGTATTCTGTTATAAATGCAACCAGATGAAAATGCAAAAAGTCTAGGGAAATAAGTCCAGCAAATAGAACTATCTGTCAGGTATTTTAAATGTAGAGAACTAAAACACAAACACAACAGAATTACATAAAATACAACAAACTAAATATATTGTATGTTTAAAAAAAAATCTGATTTTGTCCTTATTTGTAGTAAATATAAAACTAATGATAAAAATATCTATTTTTCTTCATTTCAAATTAAAAAGTAAAACAAATAATAATGTAGGTGTTAATGCCTTTTTAAATGTTAACCACTATATTGTACATTTTTTGAGGTTGAATGTGTTTACCTATTGAATCTCAATATGGTACTCCAGCTGCAATGAGGTAGACAAGGTTGTCCTGCAGAAGATGGTGAGGGGAGCTGAAAAGGCTGGGGTGTCCCCACCCCTCTTTTCAGGATTTGTTTTAGTGCCACTGCAGGAACAAGGCTCTGAACATTGTCCGTAAACTTTATAAACTGCTGCCATCAGGCAAACAGCACCACAATATCAAAACCAGAACCACCAGACTGCCACGCAGCTTTCTGCCTCAAGCTGTTAAACGGTCGAACTGTTCGACTGTTTGCATGACTGCAGGTATAAAACATTAAACTTATAGTAGTGTAGGTGTTTTTTTGCTTGTTTTTGTGTAGTTTGTGTTGTTATAAGTTTGTTTTCAATTAAATTCTTTTTCGCATTGTAATAGATCTCAAAGATGCTTTTCGTTTTGTTGAAAGCTATTTATTATAATAAAATGACGTTAGCATATTTGAATTTAGTTGGAATTTCAATTGGATTACACCACATTTTTAACGTGTCGCTACTTCTGTGGTTTATCGTTTTGATTAATAGGGTATAATGATGCAAACCTCTGTGGAAAAAAGGTAGGCGGGGGAAACACGCAAGTTCGAAAGGAAACAGGACTGAGATCGTGAATCATTTGCTGCTTGTTTATTGTGATGAGGCACTTTTAGCTCTTATAATGAAAGTTCGCATTGTAACCTTTGGACACTTTGCCAAACATTCACTGATAATATATGTGTTCTTATATAGACTAAGATGGTCTAAGCACACGTTTTCCATAAGTGTAATGTTTAATGTTTTCTAAAGAAACCAAACTATCTCTTGTTTTATTCGAATACACTGTTGGAAGTTTATGTTTATTTTTATATTTAGACACGCTTGTGCAGGTTATGTAATTACCACCCTGTCACGTAACGTTATTCTGTTTTTGTTTTGTTTTTTCATTCACGAAGATTTGGTTTCCAAAATGTAATTTACATCCATGTATCCAATTTGTTTCCTGTTTTGAACCACAACAGGAGAATTCATAAAAAAAGATCCTCTATATTAAAAATCGAAGAAAGATGGATAACGCCTATGGATTTATCTGACCCCAAAATTTCTTTCAGCAAGGTCCAGAGGCTGATTGGATAACTTAAGTAAACCTTTCGCTGATTGGATACTCAAGTGAACAGCGCACGTTGTCTATTGGTTTACAGTAACCCTTTATTATGTGCGGCTTGGTCCAGTTCTTCTTGTTGTGACTCCTCCGCGGTACAACACTATCTTCGGCATACATTACATGCGTGTAAGCATACACTACATTTGCGAAAAATGGCAGCTGACGAATAGAAAAAGTGGATCTTCAGTCGAAAAAAGACGGCACTTGTAAGTTCGTTCGTTAAAGTAAATGATACGTATTTTAGGAAAATCTAAACCTGGAGCTAGTCGAGCCCAGTGATGTGTACTTCTGCTTTATGATGTGGAAGAAACTGTTGTAAGAAGGTTAAGGCTAAGGTTAGCCTCCCCAGTTATTAGCCAGCAGCCGTGGCTAGCCGACCAAACGCTACCAGTTGTCAACATTGGGCCCAGACTATCACCTGCATGTGGTTTATGTTAACATCGTCTACGTGTTCTGAGAGCTAAAATGCAAAGTAGAAATTAATGTTAGCGCAATTATTAATTAGAAGTGAACCTGTCTAAGCTTTTACCACCGTTAGCTGGTACAAAGTAAACATTAGAAGTTGCTGACGGGTGACACACAGCGAAGGTGGACCAGGAGCTAAGAAGTTTGAGTTAAATATTGTAAAATAAATAACCCAAAAGAGTGGTTTTCTATATGTTGAATTAGTTTTGGATAAGTTGAAACTTTAGCTACTAATATCAGTAATAACTGCGTACCTAGATATCATTAACAGAAATGTGACTAAAGAAACTCTCAATATATTATCTGATTACCATCAACGTGAAATATTAGAAGGTAAGTCTATTTATATAGCGGTTATATATTTATAAGGTTTATTTTAATTCAAACGGTATAAATCAGAAACTGTTTGTTTGTTTTTCTTAACAGACACATTAATTGTGAAAATTTTGGACGTGGAGGACAGTTGATTTGCACTGACTAACATGGAAAAGTTGAGGGAATGTACACAGAGTTAACTGGGCTGTCCCAGCACAGCCCACAGGCCTGGCTTTGGAGCTCATGAAAAACCCCCTGCCCGCTTCAGGCTTCCTGTCTCAGTGGGAGTCGATTACTGAAAAACCACTCTACTGTAGCTGTAAAAATGCCCCCCATCTTTTTATCGTTAATAATAGCTGCTATTTTTTGTTGGATAATTTGATTTCATTTGGTATATGGTGTAAACAAAAGATTCTCAGTCTTGTGTTTAAATGCCAAGTCTCTGTAGTATTTCAGAGCTATGTGGTTGCATAAATGCGTACATTTTTAATTAATTACATTTTTTGACTTTTTTTTTAACAGCATCCAATCTTTTTGGATTGAACTCTGTCTGCACGCAGCTTAACATGTCAATATTTGCCCATTCACAGATATTCCATCTGATTCAGGTCTGGGATCTGCCTGGTACTTTCTAAAACTTTATTATAAGTTTACAGTGTTACTCCTCAGATTTTGGTCTCTGGGGAGTACTGACTAAATAATGGGATCAATAACAGCAACTAATCAATATCACATAGAAGTCAATATAAACACAAAATAATTTCAATTCAAAAATACTATATTAACCCCAAAGGGAAATTAAATGTTGTAGCTCATTATGAGGGTTTCTTCAAAGAGCCGTTGTAGATGCTGATGGCTGTGGGCAGGAAGGATCTCCTGTAGCGCTCCGTCTTACAGCAGATCTGAAGAAGCCTCTGACTGAAGACACTCTGTTGTTGTAGGACAGTCTCATGAAGAGGATGCTCAGGGTTCTCCATAATGTTCTTCAATTTAACAAACAACCATTGTAAAATGATCTCCAGAGGTTCTAGAGGAGTCCCCAAAACAGAGCCAGCCTTCTTTATCAGGTTGTTGAGCTTTTTAAGTCCCTGGCTCTGATGCTGCTTCCCCAGCATCCCCAACAGACTTATAGAAGATATGCAGCATCTTGCTGCAAACACCAAAGGACCTAAGCTTCCTCAAGAAGTACAGTCTGCTCTGTCCCTTCTTGTAGATGGCTTCAAAGTTGCATCTCCACTCCAGTCTGTTGTCCAGGTGACCACTGGGGTATTTATACTCCTCCACCACCTCCACCTCTTCTCCCATGATAGAAATAGTGTCTGACATATTCCTGTTTCTCTTAAAATCTACAATCATCTCCTTCGTTTTATTCACGTTCAAGATGAGATGATTGTTTCCACACCATGCTACAAACCAAATAACATTTGGTTTGCAAACAAATACAAATATGTTACTGTTTGAAAGATGTTCAGATGTTTAAATAAACAACCACAGCAAATGATTGAAGGACAATATCTGAGCATTGAGATACTTTAAAGCCTCAGATATTCAGTTTGAGTTCATTTGTTCACTTTGCTGGATTTTATTCTGAAGTCTTGCCATCCTCTTGTCAGCACCATTTAAAAGACTGGCTCCTTTGCATAACCCCCCCCCAATGTGCTGATTTTGGCCATAACACTCAACATTGCTTTCATCAGGCCATAACATATTTTCCCACAGGCTTTAAGGAGACTCCAAATTTAGCCCAGCTTGGATGTTTTTCTTTCTAAAAAGGCTTCAGTCTCACTGCCTCAAACCAGAGCCCAGAGATAAGAAGAATACAGAAGATTATTGTCGCTTGTAGACCACCTGGTATTTGACATTCCAGACATTCCTGCAGCTCATTTAATCTTGCTGTAGGCTTCTTGGCATTCTTTCTGACAGTTTTGAAAAGATGTCCAGTTCTTGCTGATGCCACTGTTGCATCATATTTTCTCTTTGACATCATCTGTCTTCACTGTGTTACATGGTATATCTAATTGCTTGGAAACTGTTTTGTGCTCTTCTCCTGACTGATACCTTTAGACAATGAGATCTGTGGTTTGTGCAGTAAGATGTGATCAGGGAAATGTGAGAAAACAGTTGAACCTTATTTTAGGTAGTTCAGTGGCCCTGTAAATGATGCCACTGATGTATTCCGTATAAGTTTGAATGTAGCGGTTCATTCTTAAACATCCCCAGGTAGATGAGAATGTCCAAACCCATCATTTTGCCCCATTAACATGCAGTTGCGATGTTATTTCCAAATTATTTTAAGAAAGAAATAAGCAGTTCTTAAGGGGGTCGGGTCCAACCTGGTAAAAAGCAGCAGTTGAGTGTATATGGTCCTTTTAAACACAATCCTGTGTAAACTTTTATCTGGCTTTTTCTGACTGGTTGTGATTAAGCAAGATTTTCCTCACTCTTCCCTTTTCTTTTCCATCATTACAATGACCCTATCCTCTAGCTTTAGCATGTCAGATGTGGGTGTCAAGGGCAGCAAAACTCCATCCATCTGATCAAGTATATTTTTGGCATGTAAACCTAGTATTCTACAAAACATTGTGTCTACGCAAACCCATGCACCTGCAATATTGCACACCTTGAAGTGTGGATGATGAATGCGATTTGATATGTTGTGCATGTCTAATTTTAAACCGTTGTGTTTTTAGATTTTTGCAAACAGCCAAACTGGGTGAAGATTCTGCAACCTCGTTTCTCATCCTAACAGCATCATCATTGCTCATCTGTCAACATGGGAAAAACCCCACTAAAAGGCAAGAATTTGGCTTTTTTGCTTTGTTTGATGTAATCGGTGTGCTGGAAGTTTTACAGTTCCAGATTTGAGCCTTAAAATCTTTTGGAAGTTTTGGGTGCTGATTGCTGCTGCGAAACCTTCCGTCTGGCTCCTTAAATTATATTTAAAGTGTGTGTGGAATAATTCATAAGTCATGTAGTTTCAACATGGCTGTTTTGTTTCATTGTGTTGCATCCATCTCATTTCTTACACTTAGAATAAAAGCTTTTTTAAATAAACAAAATCTTCAAGCTTAGGCTCATATTTAGCAACTCATGTAAATGTATAAACAATTTTTGCAGTCAAAATGATATATTCCTTTAACATATACAGTACAGACCAAAAGTTTGGACACACCTTCTCATTCAAAAAGTTTTCTTTATTTTCATGACTATGAATATTGTAGCTTCACACTGAAGGCATCAAAACTTATGAATTAATACATGTGTAATTATATACTGAACAAAAAAGTGTGAAACAACTGAAAATATGTCTTATATTCTAGGTTCTTCAAAGTAGCCACCTTTTGCTTTGATTACTGCTCCACACACTCTTGGCATTCTGTTGATGAGCTTCAAGAGGTAGTCACCTGAAATGGTTTTCCAACAGTCTTGAAGGAGTTCCCAGAGATGCTTAGCACTTGTTGGCCCTTTTGCCTTCACTCTGCGGTCCAGCTCACCCCAAAACATCTCGATTGGGTTCAGGTTCGGTGACTTTGGAGGCCAGGTCATCTGGCGCAGCACCCTATCACTCTCCTTCTTGGTCAAATAGCCCTTACACAGCCTGGAGGTGTGTTTGGGGTCATTGTCCTGTTGAAAAAGAAATGATGGTCCAACTAAACGCAAACCGGATGGAATAACATGCTGCTGCAAGATGCTGTGGTAGCCATGCTGATTCAGTATGCCTTCAGTTTTGAATAAATTCCCAACAGTGTCACCAGCAAAGCACCCCCACACCATCATACCACCTCCTCCATGCTTCACGGTGGGAACCAGGCATGTAGAGTCCATCCGTTCACCTCTTCTGCGCCGCACAAAGACACGGTGGTTGGAACCAAAGATCTCAAACTTGGACTCATCAGACCAAAGCACAGATTTCCACTGGTCTAATGTCCATTCCTTGTGTTCTTTAGCCCAAACAAGTCTCTTCTGCTTGTTGCCTGTCCTCAGCAGTGGTTTCCTAGCAGCTATTTTACCATGAAGGCCTGATTCATACAGTCTCCTCTTAACAGTTGTTCTAGAGATGTGTCTGCTGCTAGAACTCTGTGTGGCATTGACCTGTTCTCTAATCTGAGCTGCTGTTAACCTGCGATTTCTGAGGCTGGTGACTCGGATGAACTTATCGTCTGCAGCAGAGGTGACTCTTGGTCTTCCTTTCCTGGGGCGGTCCTCATGTGAGACAGTTTCTTTGTAGCGCTTGATGGTTTTTGCGACTGCACTTGGGGACACTTTCAAAGTTTTCCCAATTGTTCGGACTGACTGACCTTCATTTCTTAAAGTAATGATGGCCACTAGTTTGTCTTTACTACGCTGCTTTTTTCTTGGCATAATACAAATTCTAACAGTCTATTTAGTAGGACTATCAGCTGTGTACTGTATCCACCTCCTGCACAACACAACTGATGGTCCCAATCCCATTTATAAGGCTTGAAATCCCACTTATTAAACCTGACAGGGCACACCTGTGAAGTGAAAACCATTTCAGGTGACTACCTCTTGAAGCTCATCAACAGAATGCCAAGAGTGTGTGGAGCAGTAATCAAAGCAAAAGGTGGCTACTTTGAAGAACCTAGAATATAAGACATATTTTCAGTTGTTTCACACTTTTTTGTTCAGTATCTAATTCCACATGTGTTGATTCATAGTTTTGATGCCTTCAGTGTGAAGCTACAATATTCATAGTTATGAAAATAAAGAAAACTCTTTGAATGAGAAGGTGTGTCCAAGCTTTTGGTCTGTACTGTATATCAGACTGTCTTCATCCAGGGGAATTGATATTTTATGGATTATATTCTGACTTTCATCATTCAGATAAAAGCATAATTTTTCTCCTATTTCCCCTTTTTCTGTTTAGATCAGAAAGATGGCAAAAAAGAGAAACTGGGAAAGCCACTTTCACTACCAGGAACAACCCCTGCAACAACTAAAGGTAAATATTTATGTTTCCATAGTTGATTATGGGATTTTATCTCTGTCTCTGCCTTATTTCTATACATAATTTTGATTAATGTAAAGGTGTTTATTTATTCATTAGTCAGTAGAAGACTTAGAGATAGTTTACATATGATTTGGTAAAAATCTGCCATTTCAATTGAAATTTGACTTGTGTTTACTTGCACCAGTTTGAAAATAGATGATAGATGAGGTGGTCGCCTATAATCCTGTTCTAAAAAAAGCAACCCCTGTCATTAAACTGATGCTTAATACAGGGCAAAGCATAAAATTGCATAATAAATTTTTTTTTTCATAATTAAGATAGGGACAGGGAAATATAATCGTGTCATTTATCCAAAGGGGTTTAATGTTTGAACGCGTCTAACCTTATAACTTTAAAATGCAGTTAAAACAGAAAATATTATTGTAGCATTCTGCTAAAGGTCATGAACCGGGATATTTTCTTAGTGAGGAATGTTTTGTTTGGGTTGTTTCAGCTGTTATTACAGTCAGCACTTTGACTCTTTCATCCAGATGCTTTCAGCTGGGAAGAATACCTGAAAGAAACATCGTCCACACCAGCTCCAGCAAGCTGTTTTCGTCAGGTAAGCTTTAATGAAGCTGAATTTTGTTGTCTGTAAATGAGCTGCTTTAAAAAGCTACAGATGTGATTGGCTCCGGGTCTGTTTGACCATTAATCAAACCAGAATAACTCGTGAGTGACCTGCTGCTGGTAGATGTTACTTATTGGAATCGTATTGCCACATTTCCTTACAACACACTATGAGCAGATTATAAAAAATTGCCTTAAACAGTCATTTGTCAAAGTCACCACCAAGTCAGGTGTAAAAAAACACATGGTTGTTTCATGACGACTCACAGAAACGTCAGAAGTACGAAGAGGTGAAATAAGTGGAACCCAAATGATTCAGGCTGAAATGAGATATTTTGTGTGTTGGAACAATTTCCATTTGGATATTTGTTATGTTTTAATGTCTCTACAATTATTAAGTCTAATCTACAAATCACGTTGATGACTTAAATGTCATAAAAAGTCTTAAATTTAATAATATAAATGTTAGTTCTTAAAATCTTAATATGTCCAAGTCTTAATTTAGCCTTTTTTTCTTTTTATGGTTTCTACACGTTTTTAAATTGAGAAACATGCCTGCAGCAATAATTCATTGTGCGTGTTGGCTTCCACTACTGTGCCACAACAATTCAAAGCTCATGATTGATTTAAATAAATCTGCTCCTTGAGGGTGCAGATTGTTTCGTACCCTTAAACGGCACCAGAAATGGTGGGGACATTTTTTAACAGCCATACGTTTGTATTCGTACCAGCCAGAGGAATGTTATATATGGACAACAGTTGATTTTCAAGTACCGTTCTATATTCCACTTATCGTTTATTGTAAGGAAATAGCATTATAAGCATCTAACAACTTTGCACAAGCAAGAGGTCATTTGAACTTTGATCTCCATATTAAAAACTTTACCACGATGAAAAATAAACTCATATGCCAGGGTTTACGTACATGAGCATGAAATGGTTTGTTTTCAGGTATAAATTGCAAATAGGAAGGGACTAGATAGAAATGCTGAGGTATGAAATCTGGGTGTGAGTTGGCGAAGGGGCAAATTGACCCGCTACAGCTGGCCTATTGTTGTTTTTTAAAGGAATTGTACTGAAAACAATTTTTTTTTATCTTCTCCACTACCAGCTCCTTCAGGGGAGTGTAAGCAGGGTTCCTACAGAGCCTTGAAATACTACTGCTACTTCACTACCTAAACTGGACCTCTGGTCCTTAACCTAAGTGATTAAAAGACTAAACAATGCAATCAAAGTACTATTTTGGGGATTTTTTACTAACTAAACAAAGTTACCAAAGAGTTGGTTTCAGTTGGTCCAGATGCCACTAAAGCAGTGAAATGGTCCCATTCCACTCTGTCGATCGCAGCCTAGTGTCTTTCAGGATTCACGGAACCTACAGACAGGAGCTCTATATGAGCAGCTCAGTGTGGATATTTTGGACCCAGATGCCCAGAATGTTATTAAAACTCCAGACAGGAAACGTATGTAATGTTGAAATAAAAGAAATGTGTTGGAACCCTGTGCATATATACCCAGGTCTGTCTTGGAAAGCACTAAGATAAGTTAAAGTTATATTTAACTTATTTAAGATATAAGTTAAATAAGTGAGTTAGATATGAGATATTTGTCTGAGGTACAAGTAGCCAAAACCTAAAATACCAGAGCATTTTTATTTGTGTCTGCAGGCTAGAGTCCCACCCTCCAATGAGTTTAAGGTGGGCATGAAGCTTGAGGCTCATGACCCTCGCAATTCCACCTCAGTTTGCATCGCCACGGTGATGGGTTTAACTGGGGTCCGTCTACGACTCCGTCTGGATGGGAGTGACAACAGCAACGACTTCTGGAGGCTGGTTGACTCCTCCGATATCCAGCCTATAGGCACCTGTGAAAAGAACGGAGATATGCTGCAGCCTCCACTGGGTAAGACTGGCAGAGCGACACATCCCTGATGCATCCTGAAGCTTTTCATGTGGAAGTTCTAAGTTATTCTTCTCTGCTGCAGGATTTCGTATGAATGCCTCTTCTTGGCCCATGTTCCTGTTAAGAACCTTGAATGGAGCAGAGATGGCACCAGTAACAGCCTTCAAAAAGGTTTCTACTGGCTTTGAAAACATCTTAAAAATCTCTGAAATCACATTGGTATGCCAACATTTTAGGATGTAAATTTTGTTCTTTAGGAACCTCCGAGACCACCTCAAAATAGTTTCAAACCAGGTATGAAGCTTGAGGCGGTGGACAAGAAGAATCCGTACCTCATCTGCCCTGCCACCATCGGAGAAGTGAGGGGCGATGAGGTGTTTATCATGTTCGACGGCTGGAGGGGGGCCTTCGATTACTGGTGCAAGTACGACTCCCGGGACATCTTCCCGGTGGGCTGGTGCTCTCTCACTAAGCACAGCCTTCAACCGCCAGGCAACAGTGGTAAGTGTCCGCCTCTAGGTGGCAGCAGATATTTGCATGTGGCACTGCATCAAACGAGGCTGTATGAAGAAACTGTTTAGCTACAGTATAAATACTCAGAGTTCTTTAACAGGCTTTAAATATCTGGAAAGGTATGGAAAATAGAGTATGGAAATATGTCTGATTTTCTATTATTTATTTGTCTCATTTTGAGATTTCAAAAATTTAAGTATGCTTATAAAATGCTGTCGTTTTTTACATTGATTTACATTTAAATGAATACTTTAGCTTTGTTTTGACACATTAAACCTTGATTTTTAACAGCTTTCCCATCACTATTTAGTTTTTTTTTACATACTGAGTACAAACTCTTTCAAAAAGTTAAAAAAGGCAATTATAGATAGAGGATTCTCTTTTGCTGAATAACTGACTTTATTCAATTAAAGGAATCACAACCATCTCTGAATCTGGTCAGAGTTGATGGGAAGATGGTTGGAGCAGATTGCACCACGGCCACGCTTTAAGTGATCTTTATGTTGGACATTTTCACACACTATCTGTTTGCTCTGGAAGGGTTTTCTTTGTATAAATATATTTTCCTGTTGGTCGCTGCCTACAGTTTTAAGTACACTTGTAGAGGTTTAAGGTCCAGATTTCAGTGTGGAGCTCTTGAAAGGCTGTAGATACATCCAGACAGATGTGTCGTCATCACCGAGCTAAGAGAAACAAGGTGCAGTCCTGCTGTCAGTGTGTTAGTGTGGCTGTCTGGGTGGGATGGAGCAGAAGGAGAATTTATGCTGTTCACATCTTGCCTGTTTACATTAAAGCAGGTCTGTCCTGTATCTATTACACTATGTCTCAGACTGAGTGGCGAGAGAGAACAGAAGTTTCACCTACAAACACATCAAGATTTACAATCCTTACTTTAGTTCTTTAAATATATCCGTTTCATTTTTCTGCTCAGGAATAAGCCACAGGTTTGAAGTGGACAACAAAAGCACAGATATGTTCCCTACAGCTCATTTCTTTCAACTCACTCCTATAGTTGGTGTAATGTCACAGTTAAGCATTCATTTTCACATTTTTGACCTTTTCTGCTACTTAAAAGAAAATCAAGTTTTGGTCCACAGTGTTAATGGTTTCGTAGAAAAACATAAATTAGTAAAATACTGGCCTATTAATCTATTTCTGAAGAAATTGATCAATTAGAACAAATAGACCAATAGCAATATATTTAATTAAACTGCCAAAGACTGCTGTTGATAATTGGGAGTGTACAAGAGAATTTCTTTTACTAATGTTTATCCACGCTATGCTGTTGTTTCAGTTACTCTTCCAAAGAACCTGCAGATTCTCCCATCGTCCCCCTCCAAACCCAGCAGGCGTTCCATGCAGTCTCCCTACAGACTCCTTAACCCTCTGCCCGTTCTGCCTGTGAGGAAGGGGGTAAGAGGCCGTCGGCCCAAGAGCGAGACCCTCGCTTTGCTCAAAGCTGTGGCAGAGGCTGCAGCTTCCCACAACAGAGCTGTTCCTGAAAACACTCAGCTAGTGCCCCGGGTTCACAAGAAACGAGGACCCAAACCTGGAAGCAAGGTGAGGCTTAGCTGAGCAAACCCAGACTCGAACATCTCATCTGATTATATGTTGCTTCCACATTTCCACCATTTATCTGCCTGCTAATGAATTTGTACTTTTTTTTTTATAGAGAAAGTCCAAGATTTTGCAAAGCGCAACACAACTTCCAAGCATCCAGGTTCCACAAGAAAATCCTCCCAGCCTCAACTCGGTGGTTTCAACAGGTACGGATGAACTTTCTTTTGCCGGCCAGTGAGCTTCTGGATGTAGAACTTGGATTTAATGATTCCACTCAGGTGGCTAATATGTTCAATGCGCCTCTTGTGTTTGTGTTCGGCCTCAGTGTGTGTGTACGTGAATAAGCATGGAAACTGTGGTCCCCACTTGGACAGGAAGCAGATGCAGCACTTGCCAGACCACTTTGGCCCGGGGCCAGTGAACACTGTGCTCCGGCAAGTGGTCCAGTCATGTATAGACTCTGCTTACCAGCCAAAGGTCCTCCTCAGTGCTCTGCAGAGTGATTCAGGGGGAGGTGAAGCTGTCAAAGGTAAAAACACAGATATGGTCTTATATCATGGGAACTGAGAAAAAAAGTTATTTGACTTTCACATGAAAATGTGTTGCTTGTCTTCAAAGTGAGAACAGATGGTGGTGTTCGTGTGATCAAACTACCGTCTGCCTCCAGTGCTTCCTTTGTCTTACGATTCCTAGAGAGCATGTGTCGTCATCTTCAGTGTGACAACCTGTTCAGCAGCCAGCCGTTCAGCCACTACACAGCTTATGACAGGAACAAGTCTGGTAAAATTAAATATCCACTTTCTGTTAGAACTATGAAAAAGAATAAGCATGGTCTCATTATCACATCACATGAGTTGTGTGTAGCAATTTAATCTTTATTCTTTTTCACTTCTAGTGAAAGAAGAGGCGCTTGATGTTCCCTCTCTGGCCCGGGGCAGTAAACGCAGTCTCTCAGGGCTCTCTCCTCCGTACGCTGCCCCTCTTTCTCCTAAACATTTACGGGCCGAGGCTCACCCATCTGAAGGTACCGCTCATATTTTAAATGTTTTATTTCCGTGTGCTGACAATGCAATTCCTACTAAAGAAGACAAGAGGGAGTCAACGAAGCTCCCATTTTTGCATGTGCTGTTTGTTTCATTTCTGCACTGGATTCACAAAGCAGTTTGCAGTAAGTATAAGCAGGTGCAAGCAATCGGCACCTGTTTTTGCATCATGTCACACTTGAAACTCTGAAAAATATTTCAGTTTTTTTCTATTATTTTAATTAACAAAGAACTCCATGTCCTGACTTGCAGAGGCACTTGTTTTACCATAAAGTAAAACCTCCGACTGTATCGCTGAGGATTATCAATGGTGTAAAAAATTATTGTTCATTGAATTAAAGCATGACTAAATAAAAAAAATACATTGATTAAAGTTTAAAAATGTATCATATAAAGTAAAATTATTACATGTAATTCGCTTTGCACTGATCAAAAATTTTATAACTTCAGTTTTTGTAAAACTTTGACTAGTACATGTTGGGTTAACATTTTAAACTGGCTTCAACACCGTATGTTAGCATTATGTTTTGCTAGTATTTCTGAAACAGCAGTCTGTGTGCATTCTTTAGAGAATGTCCATCCTTATCTTAATTCAGAGATTTTTCAAAAGCTTAACATTTCACCATGTTTCATGACAGACAGGCGTTGGAAGCTCAAATAGATCAAACGGCAACCTTGCTGGAATATGTTCAGCCTTCCTGTTATCTGCTGAAAATCTCACTCTCTGCCAGCTTGTATGAACCACAGACATGCCTTAACATGTCGTAGAAAATAGTTTCCCTTCAAATTGCTTCTTACATCTCTGCAACTTCCTTTTTAAACACCTCATTGAGACTGAAAATGACTGACTGAGGTTTTCCTTTGTAACAACCTCTACACAGAAGAGTGTTCTTATTGTGACCTGGTAGTGTTTTAGTTACAGTGGGTTAAAGAGTGTCTTTGAGTTTCCCACCAGTCAGCCACTTATATGGACAAATCTGGTGGAAAATCTGCCTTTTCCTTCTCCGGCACCAAAATTCCCCTCAGCTTTTTCTCTGTGTATAATATACATAAATGTAGCAACACATGGTCAGATTTCCCCCTGAATCCATGCGTAATACCTTGTCTTAATATTGGCAAACTGTCAATGCAGTAAGATTCTATTTTGCTCGGTAGAGCTATCTCAGGAGCAGATCAGAATTAGAAGGACAAACAGACTTGGGTTTGCACTCATTTAACACCTGCAGATAGCTTTTGAAATTCAAAATAAAGTGCATTTAAATAATGATCATTTCAAATCATTTATGTTTTGCTCCTTTCAGCAGAGACTCTGCCACATGAAGAGAACGGCCTCATCAAAGAGCAGCGATACATGGACTCGGCTTCCAACTCCATGACCCCTCGGCCCCAATCAGTGCGGAGTTCCTCTGAGTACCACCCCCAGGCCAGCAGCCTCTACCATCACAGCAGCAGCACAGTGATGCGGCTTCACTCGTCTAACCCTGCAGAGCTCTCCTCAACACAGCTGCTCAGACGAGTCGAAGGTACAGAACAAGTCTGCCTGAGAGCAATGTTACTGCTTTACACTTTATACCTAACTGACGCATTGTTCTGCAAGAATACTGCATTTATTTGGTCTGTGTGCTCTGGCAGCAGCTAGCTCCACCACCGGTCCTGAATCTATTGGTTCTGATCGAGAAAATCTGCAGCTGCCCAGTAAAAACCCTTCCTCATGGTCCATTGAAGAGGTCATGCAGTTTGTCAGAGATGCAGACCCCACAGCGTTGGCGCCTCATGCAGAACTATTCAGAAAACATGTAAGTTAACAGAAAGAAATCCACTTTGGTCTGTGGGAAGCTGGTTTTCTTCAGTAATGTGTCTTCCTTCTTATTTCTGTAGGAGATTGATGGAAAGGCTTTGATGCTTCTACGGAGCGACATGATAATGAAGTACATGGGTCTGAAACTGGGGCCGGCTCTGAAGCTTTGCCATCACATAGAGCGGTTGAAACAAGGCAAACTGTGAGAAGTCAGGGCAGCCAGGACCCTCTCAGACCTGTGAGCAATAAGCCCAGAAAGAGCCAGCGTTTGGATCTTGACTCCTGGGCCACGCAGGGGTTACATGTTACACTAGACTCCTCCTGGAGGGACTAATTCGGTGTTACAACTTCATCCTGACTTCCAGAACGGAGAAAAAGTGTGCTGTGCATAGCTAACACATTACCTCATCCCCTCACCAGTGAACAAAAAGCTGTTCAAGTCTAATAAACAACACAGACTTCTAAGAGATCCCAAAGCAGAATGATCCCTGTAGTGTTTACATTGCATCACACACGTGCACACAAGAACGATGTTTCCTTCTTTTTTTTTTACGGAGCTGAAACGTTTTGATCCTGATGTTGGATCCCCAAAGATGGAGAATGTTTTTATTACTGTTGAATTTCTACCTAATAAGAAAGGATTAGTATACTGAGAAAAAGGCAAACATGAAATGTCGTCATACTCTAGAAGACAATTTAATGCTCTTATCCGTGCTGTTGTATAGTTATTTTCATTCCCTGTTTGTCTGCATAAAGGATTCCACACTGTCTAGACCGACATTTTCACAGACTTGTCAGTGTGTTTGTCAGGAACCATGTTATCTATTTTTTTTTTTTACTGAATTTGATGATTTTCATGAGTGTCCTGCTTAATCATTAACTGTGTAAGTCTCTGTGAATTATTGTGTCTTAGCGGATTCAAAGTTGCCTCCCACTGGTATAGATGCTCCGATCTGAATTCAGTGGCCAACGTCTGATCTCCAGTTTTTGTAAAACAGTTTTTGTATCCCAGTCTTTGATGAGCGGAAGATGGATGGAGAGTGGCATAGTAACACCATTCAGAATTTTCTTTTCTACAATCCCTGCTACGAGTGGTCCTAAATTATTTAGATTAGGAGCAGAGGTGACATCACACCAGATTTCAAAACGACGGCAACATTATTGTATTGAGTTGACATTTTAAACTGCCTTTAGCATCTTGTATTAGTGATCGGGTTGGTTAGCATGACTGAAACATTGTTATCCGTTTGTATTCCCTGGAGAAGGAAGTTCCTTTTCTTCTGAGATTTCCAAAATGCCATTTCCAAATCCGGTTTATTCCCTCACAGACAGGTTGAAGGCTGAAAAGGATAAGGTTGCTTTCACATTGGACGAGGCATGCACTGTTCTCGCAGCAGGGTGCATGAAGGACGCAGGAAAGACCATGGTATTAGCTAACAGTTTTGTAATAGAAAAACGTGTCATTTCCAACTTATTGTACTTTTTGCTGCTTTTTTGCGGATGGCGCAGCCACGGCCTGCTATTGAGCAACACACACACGTTGTGTTTTGATGTGGAGCGTAGCGTCCACCGCCACCTATTTGAAAGCATCCTTGAATCGTGTCCTGAAAGTCTTGCTCTCTCTCGCTCCACCGCAGCCCGAATGAACGTGACCTGTCTCGACATGTAGAAAATAGTTTGGTTCTTACATCTCTGTGCAGGCTCTGACTCGATTTTAAACACGTCATTGTCCGACTTTGTCTTCTCCTCTCAGTAACGACGTGCACACCGGAGTGTTGTTTTTAGGACAACTCGGCTACTCTTAGTGGTGGTGTGTTCACTGATTGAAAAAAGATCAGGTTGTTGAGTTTCCAGTCATCATGTTTTCTCGGAGCATCTCCACCTGGTTTTCCGTGCATTTCTTTTTAAGTCACAAGTTAGTTTATCTGTTTTAATAAGCAGAATGTTTTAAGGATGCAGAAGAGACATTTCTAAGGGCTTCTTATGTTAAGGTTTGCTCTTTTTTAAACCGCCATGTATCATGTAAGCTTGTTGGTCTGCCTGAAACCTCAGCGTTTTTACTCTCGACCATAACAATCACTGTTAGCTATGTATACAGATCTGTACAGTTTTATGGGTTTAACCATGAATATCAGCAACAGAATGTACATTTTGTAGAAACTTAATATTTTAAGGAAATCATATGCATAAGATAGAAATGTGAAGCTAAAAAAGGGGAAGGGTTGAGTATGTAACAGTGGTTTCCACTCTTTTTTGTTTTTTAATACTTAACGCAGTGCTTTTAGTTCACTTTCTTCCAGTTCTAGATCCTGCCTTGCTTTACCTACATTTCTCAGGTTCATGTGGTCTTTGTTAGTAGAAGCTTTTGTAGCATAATGTTTATACTGTACCTATAAAAAACGGTTTGCTCCTGTTACCCATGCTCCCTTCATCCACTTTTAAACTTGTGCCATATTATATTCAACACAGGATGGAAGTGCCGTTGATTTCCCTCTCGCATCTTCTTTAAAGTACTTGAAAACATGTTTTGCAAAACATCACTAGTCTATTACATCACAGCAGATAAAGGATTTGTTTACGATGTGTATTTTATTTTTTTTTCTCCCATAAAGATACGACAACCAAGAAGGTTCATGTGCTTTTACTGTCTACAAGGGATCGCTTTGATTAATAAGAGATGTTCAGAAACGGGAAAACTTTGATTTACTGTTGGTTTACTTTTATTCACTCATCTCAGGGTGGTTTCTTATTGATTTGGGCTTTTAATGATTTACCTAAACCATTTTCTTTACTCTGTGGAATAATGATTCTTTTTTTAAAGCAATGATTCATTTCCTTTTATTCACACATACATTATTCATACAAGCTGAAATATGTACATACAGGCCCTGATACTTTGTTAAATGTTCCTTAGCACGCACTTTAACAAGGGACTGGCTCAGTTCTGGCTGGATTTTGGACATCTCTTTAATTTAAACTGGTTGCTTTACTGTCGTGGACCAACTTTTAAGCATGATCCAGAAATTTTCAACAGGGTTCAGTTCGAGGCTTAATGTTAGCCTGCAATATGTATTTCACCATCAGTTTTGATGCATTAATAAATAAAACCCCAAATTAATATGACATTGCTGAAGATGAGGAGTGTCTGTAAACCTCTGACCAGCGCTGCAAAAAAATACAAGCATGAAAACCGGAGATAGCGCCAGAAATTTGCACTGTAAATGATAAATAGACATAGGAAATTCCCCATTAATCAAAGTATGTCATCCACCATTAAACTAAATGTAAATACTTGTTTGAAGATAAACTCATCTGTAGCATCGGGAGAAGTAAGTTCATTAAATCAGTCACTGTTGCATCCTGATCTCTTCATCATAGAATTAAACAAGTGTCAAAACAATTTGACAACAAATCAGAAACCTTTAAGGACGATTTAAATTGATCACATTTATTTTGACACAAGCTCTTAAAGAAACTGAAAAGTTCCCGGCCATTGTAACTATTATGTTCAGATAGTCTATCATGCTGAGAAACATATCACCAAATGCTGGAGTCTGGAATGTTGCAAGAGGTTCTTCCTAGAGGATGTTTTGATTCCAGTTCTAATTCATGGGTGGCTCCCTGGGCTGAATTGTGAGACAGACTGCATCAGGATGCCTCACCTGACTCGTGGCAGCAATTCTTGGACAAGTTGTCTTCCAAATGTCCCTCTAACAGTCAGAAGGAGGGTTTATTGAGGAAAATTACTTTGCAGAGTTCATCTACTGCCCATCCTAGTGCTTCCTGCATTTTGTTAGTCTGGCCTTAATGGATAGACTAACAATTTTTGGACTACTAACATTTTTGGACACAGATGGCTTCTGCTGCTATTGTTGATCAAGCTCTACTCTAGTTGCAACATGATTCTGTAGCTCATTCCTTAATAGTGAAGCATACTTAAGTCTTCTCTGCAATGGCACCTCTCAGCTTGATGATCTTAATAAATTAGAAATGTGGGCCAAAATGGTCAAGTTGGGGTGGGGTTATTTTTTTAAAATTAAAACACAGAAATTATTGTAGTGATTTTATCTCCTTAACAAAAGGCTATACCTTCAATATTGAAATTAACTGGGAGAATTAATCTGACTTTTACAGAAAGACGTTCAGTAAATCCCAATGGATCCAAAACATAAAGTTATCTTGTATGTTTGCCTTATTAAAAGTAAGGTTTTGAGTCCCAGTTGTTCTATTGGTCAAAACAAAGTTTCAGACTGCTCAAACTTTCTTGGGAAATGCTTGATGTATTTTGTCAAGTTTGGGTGCACCAAAGTCTGCCTTTGTATAAACGTCACTGAATGTTTGGAGTTAAAATGAAAGCAAAATGATGGTTAATAAAACATGTATACTTTTGTTAATTTTTTATTATTTTAACTAACATTTTCCATGTTCAGAAACTTTGAATTTGTCGGTAAGAATCTTGCAGTTTGGACACCCCTGATCTAAAGCTTATCACTCTACTTAAATGAACTGAGCATAATTTTGTGCCAGCACTGAATATACAATGAAATAAATTTTTTTTTTTTCAATTTTAAGTCAATAAACCTCTTTGCAATAGGTTATTATATATATGATCACCCTTAACAATAATCTAAAGAAAATTGAACTCACATGAAAATACTGAAGCTGGAAAGTTTGTGAAACATCGTCACAACTAAAACTTCTGACCATGGCTGCAGAGCAGCCTGGCAGCTGACATCAGCAACATTAAACCATATAGGCAACTATTTAATGCAAACCTTGATGCTCCACATGTTTAAATAAACATTTACTGACTGGCTTATTTTACTGCATATGACATTTTTATCATGTTGAATTCTTCCAATATTGTTATATAGTTTAATCTATCTGTGTATCATCCATCCATCCATCTGATGGATGGATGGATGGATTCTACCACTGTAAAAAAAATCAGTCATGAACCCAAAGTAAACATTTGGATTAATTATTAAAATGGGACAAGAATGAACTCAGGAAATTTAGGTTGGGAAAAATATGGTATTTTGATATGGAAAAATGTGTAAAAATCCTGCAGAAAGAATCAAGCTGACACACAGATTTGGACTTGAAAAATGTAGTTAACTCCCATATAAAAAAAGCACACATACATGACACTTAGCAAACAATTAAATACACATTTCCACATGTGATTCTTCACCCTTATTATTTTAAACTGCCATCAGAAGCAGAGAGAGACTGACACATAAAATGTTTTGATATTCCCTCACTTCTGGTTTCCTGACTGACCATCTGGAACATAAACACATTTGCATAAATAAAAGGTGCACAACAAATAAATTACAGGGAGATCCAGTCCATGTTAAGGGATCATTCGAATTGTCTCTCTCCTGAAAGGAATGCAGGCGTCAGAGAATTTTGAGAATACTAAAGAACACACATAAATAAAAGAAATGGAAAAACATGGAGCTTCAAGGTATTTTCCATCTCAGTTCATCCAGGCAGTCTGCATGTGGCTGCTGTTAGTTCTTGGCCTGCTGCTCGCGGACTTACACAACTCTTGAGATCATAAATGGTGCAGTGGCATTTTAGCAGAGTGGGCCGGACGGACACCCTGGGAGCTTTTAATCTAAACTATTACAAAGTGCACTCAAATCAACAACACATTCCACATTCACAACTCTGGTCCAGAAACTTTTATGCAACATGTTGATAAAAGTAAGCAGGATGGTGTCAGATCTATACTCATAATGGACTAATCACATACAAAACAAACACATACAGCTTCTTTTCCCACTGATGTAAAGAAAACAGCTTCTTTACTGTGGAGGTTAAATAAATGTTAATAAGTTAACAAACAGTAAGGAGTTACAGGCTTTTACATGTTTTCTGTGAGGCATTTTATCAGCTTTGGCTACAGTCCCTGCAAAGTATTCAAACTCCTTGAAGTGCTCCGAAGTTTGTCAAGTTTAAACCACAATCTTTAATTTGTTTTATTGGGATGTTATGTGATAGACCAACACAAAGTAACACATAACTGTGATGTGGAAGAAAATTGATGTGATTGTCTATTATTTTACTTTTACTGTGAAATCCCTACATGAAATCCAGTAGAAGTAAACATGCAAATGTGCATAAAGGAAGCAGTTCTGTGAATGCCTCAGGGCAGAGATCAAGTTGTGGAGATGTTTACAGCATATTTACATTTTACAACTAAATCCCAAGCTTTGAACATCACACAGAGCTCTGTTCAATCCATCATCTGAAAATGGAGAGAGGATGATACAACCACAAACTTACTAACATATGACTAGGAAGGACACCAATCATCAGACAAGCAGCAAAGATGCCCATGGTAACTCTGGAGGAGCTGCAGAGATCCACAGCTCAGGTGGAAGAATCTGTTGACAGGACTATTAGTCTTGCGCTTTCCAAATAGAAGAGTTGCAAGAAAGCTGCTTAGAATGGAATAAATAGGAAGCCCTGTCAAGCTGTGTAGGGGACACAAGACATGTAGAGGAAGGTGCTCTAGTCAAATGACACTAAAATGTAATCTGTAAAATGCTTTGTTTAGGGAAACTAATTATGATATCACCCTAAACACCCATTCCCAAGTATAAAACATGGTGGTGGCAGCATCATGCTGTGGGGATGCTTTTTTTCATCAGACGGGGAAGCTGTTCAGAGATAATGGAGAGACACAATGAGCTAAATACCGGCCAGTCCTGGAAAAAAGACTTTAAAAGAGTTGAGACTGGAGTAAACTTTTACACATTTTCAGATTTTTTTTGTCAAAAATGGCACAAAAAAAAAATGCATAATTTTCCTGTCACTTCACAGTTTTGTGCTGTTTTGTGTTGCTCAATCACATAAAATACCAATAACATAGATTTAGGTTTGTGGTTGTAAAGTGACAACATGCGGAAAGATTTAAGGGATGTAAACACATTTGCAGGACATCAAACAACAAAAGCAGCTCTTTTTCCGGCATTAGTTTTCCCTCTGCTCCGTTCGGCTCATGGAAGGCTCCATTTAAATCTGAAAACTATTACAAAACCCTTTCCCTTTAAGCTAAGTAAGAACGCATTTTGTTTTGCAACTGTCAGCTGTTGGCAACATTAGTTTGATGAACGGTCTTTGCCAAGTCAACATTAGCATGTCGTGCTAAACCTCAACCAATCAGGAAGGAACGGTTCGTTCCAGTGAGCTTCGATGCCAGTGGGAATTTCCAGTGACATGTTTTTAACCGTCTTGGTCACGTCACCCCAGTATACACATTTTCAGATTTTCAGTGCACTTGCATAAAAAGTGGAAAGAAAAGCGGGATGGAGCAATGGGAGCCATGCATCTCTGCTGTAACAGAAAAGTCAAACATGGGATTGTTTGAGTTCATATGACGTGTTTAAAATCAACGTCTCCCATTTGTTGAGACACACACAAAAAGTGAATGAAGCTGCCATACACAACACATTTTAGTATAATAAAACGATGTTACAAAAAACACAGCAGTTCATAGAAAAACAAAACCTTTTCTCTGTTTGATATCTCACAATGAATGTCACTTTTAGAGCCAATGATGCTCTCTGATTGGACAGATGTTTGATTCTCAGTCCAGAATGCCCCACATGTGAGTATTATGTTATACTCTCTGGGGAGATAGCGGACAGCCATGCTGCCATTATTCCCTCCTCTGGGGAGCCCTCTCACTTCCTGGGCAGTAATGCTGCGAGTCTCTGCTTCTTAATTGGAAGGAAGTGGATCTCCTGGGAGCTGACCTTCTTTAGCTTGATGGCTCTGTTTTTAGTGACCTTTTTATGTGGATGGTTGAGGTCTTGCTCCCCATGAGACGATGACGGCATCCCATAGAGCTGCTGCAGAGAGGCCGCCTGGCTGCCGTCCCGTTTGATGGAGAAGTTCTTGGTGGAGACTCCTGAAAGGCCTTTAATTTTCCCACAGAGGATAGCGGGAATGGCGTCTTTCACAGAGACAATGACCTTGGCCGTCTGTGATGTGCTTACTATCTCAAGGTTTCCAGCTCCGTTGAGAGAAGCCTCTTGACCTAGACAGTTGGATCCAGCAACACCAGTGTCAACCAGCCACTTGTGCTGCCGGCTGAACTCCAGTGAGGTTAGGCTGCCCAGGAGTTTGGAATCTAAAGTCGGGGAGCATTCAACACCCAGGGACAGTGCCGTGCTAGTCGAACCTTGGCCCGACTCTAAAGCTACTTTTCTTTCTGACTGAATACACTTCTTCCTAACGCCAGGCACAGACAGGTCGAGCACGTTGTCCTGGTGAGGACTGGGGTATTCCTGTTTTGGTTCAATCGGACATGCCCTGACAGAGAGGTCCAGAACCTGTCCCTCCTCTAAAGGCAAGGACAGGGAACCGCTCTGTGGATGGGAAT
Organism: Girardinichthys multiradiatus; assembly: GCF_021462225.1. Classification (NCBI taxonomy): domain Eukaryota; kingdom Metazoa; phylum Chordata; class Actinopteri; order Cyprinodontiformes; family Goodeidae; genus Girardinichthys; species Girardinichthys multiradiatus. The sequence continues at coordinate 38,949,107 of NC_061802.1, read as the reverse complement.
GAGGCATGCACTTCCTTGAAGACAAGGAGGGAGAGGTAGTTTCTCTTGGTGATGTCTGAGTGCTTTTACTCACAGTGCAAACTGGTTTTGGCATGCTCCCTTTCGAGTCCTCGCTTTGAGCAATGGGAATTGGGATGGGTAGAGGGACAGGCAGAGGCACTGGCAGGGGAATGATCACAGGATAGGGGACTAAGAGTGTGGCAGGAGGAACCAGGGGAGCCAAGGGGGAGGTGTAGGGAGGTGTGAGGGGAGGAAGGGAAAAAAAGGCTGAGCCTGGGGACTGACAGGCAGAAGATCCTGTCTGGGCAGGAAAGAGATCCTGCAGGATAGCAGCAAACGCCGGATTCTGCAGAAGGGACAGCAGGTTGGCTTCCTGCGTCGGCCCGGCAACCTTCGGGTCGATAGCTGGAGTTAAACCAAATGTCAGAGGATTCTGACACAGGACGTTGTTCTGGAGGGGCAACTGTGCACAGGCTGTGGTCTGAGGGATGACAGAGGGACTCATGTGCTGGAGGACCTGCTGGTCCAGAACCAGGGGGAGTGAAACCGGGCTTTGGCTCGCTATCAAGTATGGTGCTGCTCCTATTTGTCCGAGCTGAGGTGCAGCTGCTCCAGCCATCTGGAGGTGGATGGGCAGCATCAGTGGACTCTCTCCCAGACACACTGGGTGGAGGACAGTGGTAGCCACTTTCAGGGCCACTCCTCCAGGAGGCTCAGCGGCGGTACTAACCACCGATGGCGAAGGATTGTCTACATGGTTAGAGATCCCTCCTTTGGTCACGCTGCCATCACACAAGTCAGCAGTGAGGGGGTTTTCTCCACCTTCCACTTTACCAATGACTTCCCCAGCTCCCGCCTCAGCGCTGCACACGTCATTCTGCGGCTGTGCTGCGTTTAGACACACGTCATCGTTGCCTTCCATGATTCAATCTGAAAAGTTGATAAAGATCATACAGTCAGTTTCATGTATAATTGTTCTCTTCCTGCTAGTTCAGAACAGAATGTTTGATGGTAAGCAGCATGTGGAAACTTACTCAGTACACAGGCTAAATCAGAAACACCAGCCATGTTGTGTCTAATTCAGCTTAAACACAACTACCGGTAAACAGCTGACCCTTGTTGTAAACGTTAAAATGATCAGTGGATTTAATGTTCTCTAACTGTAGAAAAAATATTCAATATGCAGAAGACTGAGGTAACTCCATCATGATATGGAGGCAGGTAAGGGAAGAAAAAAGCTGCAGAGGCTCACAGTTCATGTCAGGAGTTTTGATTCACTGTTCATCTGTATCAGTGTTGTAATAATTTTGGTACAACAATTTTAATGAATTAAAAAAAAAAAAAGCAAGAAATTGATGCCCAAGTCTGAATTTATTGTGTATTCTCTCTTATTCACACCAGACCAAAATAATACATCAGGGTTTAAATATGTACATTTACTCAGTAATATTTGGAAGAATGTCCCTTAGAAAATTGCCCCTCAACCAGTAGACATTGTAGACAATAACAAGGCTTAGAAATAATCTAAATGGATATTCAACCCCATTTCTTTTCAGAAAAAGCACAGATAATTCACATTGGCTGGGTTATTTCAATTTCAGTCTGTCTCCTCTGATCATATTTTTCTCCAGTAGGTATTCTGCTTGACCACGTGGACAGCTGCAAATTTTATTGAGCATGGCTTCATTTCTTGGCCTCAACTATGGGCACAATTCCAGTCCTAAATATGCTGAGCTTGTAAAACAGATAGTGTAGTTGTGAATAAAGTTCAAAGACATGCCTGTTAGGATAATTGGTAACTCTAAATTGCCCTTAGGTGTATGAATGAGTGTGTGCATGGTTGTTTGTGTGTTGCCCTGCGATGGACTGGCAACCTGTCCAGGGTGTACCCCGCCTCTCGCCCATAGACTGCTGGAGATGGGCACCAGCTCCCCCGTGACCCACTATGGAATAAGCGGTAGAAAATGACTGACTGACTGACTAAAAAAATTCTGGGAATTTCAGCTTTGTGCATGTGTAGATAGGAATGTGTGTGTGTAAAACAGATATGTAATTGTAAAAAATAATTACACAAGTTGCATTTTTTCTTTGGTAAGGTCTGTTAACAGATATAAAGTTAAAACCTACGTGTAAAACTGTGCTCAAGTGAGTTTCAACTTGCAAGAACGAATTTTGCCAAGAACTTTCTTTCTCTTAGTCAATTGGTCAGTGTCCTGTCAATCACAAATTTAACAATCCAATCAGAGAACAGATGGGTTATCTGTAGTGGAAAACTGTTGGGGGTCTTTCTGCATGGAGATTGCATGTTCTCCCCGTGCATGCGTGGGTTCTCACCGGGTACCCCGGCTTCCTCCCACAGTCTAAAGACTGTTAGGTTAATTGGTCACTCTAAATTGCTCTTGGTTGTTTGTGTGTTGCCTGCGATGGACTGGTGACCTCTCCAGGGTGTACCCTGCCTCCTGCCCATAGACTGCTGGAGATAGGCATCAGCTTCCCCACGACCCACTATGGAAGAAGCAGTATAGAAAATGACTGACTGATCATTAAATTATGAAACTCTAGATTTATTTACTAAACAAAAAGAGTAAAATAATTTTCTGCATTTTTATGGACTCGCCAGGTCACCAATAGGGGGTCGCCAGTCTCTGGTACTGTTATTTTGGGGGTCACAGGCTAAAAGGTTTGGGAACCCCTGGTTTAGCAGAACAACAACAAGTTCATTGTCCAGATAGATATTTTCAAAATTCATGTACTGTTAATATACTCTGTCATTAAGTGATCAGAAAAGATCAGAAAAGCTACTTCCATTTAAAGCGGAGTTGTGTTTACAGCCTGAATAAAAGCTAGCTTAAACAGGGATCGCAACATCACTCCCCACGTTAGATATGTCCAAATATTCCCCTTTGTGGTTACTTCAGTCTGGTTAAAAATCACCTCCGTGGAAAATAATGTCTTCTGATATAACATTAATCTTGATAAGATGTCGTGTTCGTAACATTTAGAAATAAACTGCTCTGACATTACGTCAATCCTGACACTTTAAAGAGTGACACTAAGGAGTACTCTGTCATACCATTATACTCCTATAGGAACTGGAATACAGTAAGCAGTATGTAGATATTTTGTTTACCATATGTCAAATGTCTTTTGGGACTTCTTAGTTAAGTTAATTCTGCATTATAGTATTTATCTTAAAGTATGCTATGCTAAAATTGTGGATCATGTGTGTTGTCATGGGAACATTCAAGCAGTTGAAAATTAGCCACAGTCCTAATCATCATTTTAATATTTATAAAGCACTTCACAAATCAAGGTGTCATACAGGTGAACAACAGATAAAATAGAAATTAAAAACAACAATTTTATAAAAAACTATAAGCAATAAAAAGGTTAACAATATAAGCAATAAAATCAGCAATAAAAGGCATAAAAGACAACAAAGACTGGCCTAATGCTTGTGCTCTCTGGAATTAAAAGCTAGGTTAAAAAAGATGAGTTTTGAAAAGAGATTTAAGATCATTTAAAGTTCCATCAGATCTAACAGAAAGAGGCACACTGTTCCAGAACCTAGAAGCTGCAGCTGAAAAAGCTCTGTCTCCCCTGGTCTTGAGCCGAGTCCAGGGAACATCTAAGAGCTGTTGGTCTTGAGACCTTAGAGTCCTAGTGGAGATGTTTGATGGAAAAGCTTGTTGAGGTAAAGAGGTGCCAGACCATTCTGATATTTAAAAACTAAAAGCTAACGTCTTAAAAACCACTCTAAAAGAAACACACCTTTCCTAAATAGGATAGTGTGTGATACAGCCTTAGGGAAATCTGCAGATAATTAAAAAATGTGTTTGTTTTACTTAACAGGAAACTGTGAATCAAGAGGACCTTGGTCTCTTTCCCTCCAACATGGAAAACTTGGTAATTCCTGTGACTCTTTGGAAAGTTCCTTTTTTTTAATCTGCACCTGACTAAATGACAGCGTACAGTAACCGTACGTGAATTTCAAAAATATCTACCTGGACAAAGAAATTGTTGCTGGTCCACTAAACCATGAAGTAAAGCCTACCTCAGCCGCAGATGAGCTGGCACAGTTCTCCACTACAGATAACCCATCTGTTCTCGGATTGGATTGTTAAATGTGTGATTTACAGGACACATGACCAATCGGCTGAGAGAAAGAAAGTTCTGATCAAAATTCATACTTGCAAGTTGAAACTGACACGCAAGTTAGGAAACTTGAGCACAGAGTTTTACACGTAGGTTTTAGCTTTGTATCTGTAAACAGAGCTTAACAAAGAAAATATGCAAGTACAAATCTCTTTTACACAAACATTCTTATCTACACATGCACAAAGCTGAAATTCCAAGCGCTTTTTTACAAAACCTGATTAACAGCTAATTAATGCAGTCTGATTTACAAGCACAAAATATTTATGCATGGAGTTTGCGCCCATTTACAACTCCATGGCAATGGTAAATTTACTTCACTCTGAACCATAATGCTGGTGCTCCAGTGGTTTTTACTAAACACAAGGCTTCACCCTTGATGGTTCCTGCAGAACTTTCTGACAGAAGAGGGCAGTTTAGGTCAATCAGTTCAAACCTGAGAACATTTTTGTGTTCTAACGGGAGAACGATGACAAAACACACCTCAAAACTGATTTTACAACACATAAAGCATCCAAGCATTAGTGGGGATTAGAGCTTCACAATATACAGGGTTGCAACCCTGATCGCAATAACAATGTCTGCAATGACTGTTTGGATGCAATATTTGCTAGGAAATTGTATTCTAATGTCACTGATGGAAATTCTGCATCCCAGTAACATATTTCCCCTTTAAGATGGACGTTAACTGCCCTTGATGCCAAAATGGTATGTTTACTTTGCATTGTGACGTAGAGAAAGAAAAAGAAGAGCCAGGAAAATATGGGTTAGGGGTTAATGATTTCGTTATCACAATATTCAGTAACAATTAATAGTTTTTTGTGATATCACGCCACCCTTGAAGGGCTGGATCTATATATTGAAGCCCGTATACTGAACCCTGAGAAACTCCACACTAAATTTAAACTTGCACACCCAATTGTTCTCATTTAAGTTTTGAAGAATCATTCTAATTTAAGACAATAAAGCTCCCCAGATATTTTCGAGTGGAACAATATATGTCCTCAACATTAATACAGTGGCCACTCTGAACACTACAGTTTAAAAGTGAAACATGTAACAACGATACTTGAACATGTTTCACCTAATTAAAGATTGCTGCAAACCAGGCGCACCCCATATGATTTAATATTTTATGACTGTATCAATGGATTTTCTTTCCTCAGTGACCTCTCCCATATAGTTAAATAAATACATAAAAATGACAAAAAATTATTCCTAACTAACCAACAATACGTTTGCAGTAATGATACATAATAGAACTCATGATGGTTCTAAGATGGTGAGCTGACTAGGTTCTGCTGCAGCAAAGCATACCCATACCATGACACGTCCACCCCATGCTTCAGAGTTGGTATGAGACTCATTTCCAAGAATCCTATATTTGGTTTGTGTTTTTTTAGAGAGCATAGGTTCTCCTCTCACAAAGCTCATATGGAAATTACATTTCAGGCTTTTTGTTGACTTTTTTTACCCTCTTGCGGTCTGCTTTCAGGGATTACCTGTTCGGATGAATATACCCTGGCATAAAGGCAGTTGTTCCTCCACTTGTAGTGCAATGGCTGATTTCAAATTCTTGTTTAAACCTGTTAAAATCCCTTACCAGACAATTAAGCTGGAACAATCTTCTGTCAGAAGGCTGCAGACATGTTTATGATCTCATCAAGATGTTCACTGTAACTTCAACGGTCAGGAGAACACCAAACTAGTCAGTCATTTTCTATACCGCTTATTCCATAGTGGGTCGCGGGGGTGCTGGTGCCTATCTCCAGCAGTCTATGGGCTAGAGATGGGGTTCACCCTGGACAGGTCGCCAGTCCATCACAGGGCAACACACATACAACCATGCACACACTCATTCATACACCTAAGGGCAATTTAGAGTTACCAATTAACTAACCTAACAGACATGTCTTTGGACTGTGGGAGGAAGCCGGAGTACCCGGTGAGAACCCACGCATGCACGGGGAGAACATGCAGACAGAATCGAACCCAGGACCTTCTTGCTGCAAGGCAACAATGCTACCAACTGTGCCACCGTGCAGCCAACACCAAACTAAATGTCCTTAAAAATGCTGAGTAACGATGCTCTAATCATGTGCAACTAATGTGATACATGAGTCATTTTGGCCTTTTTAACAAATGTGGGGAGTGTCCTAATTTATTCCTCATTAGAAAACTAGTTTGTCCAGAAAAACAGACTTTCTTTGATATAATGCCCTAATTTTTACATGATTGTTTGAACCCAGAGGATTTAATAGAAGCATCTTTTAGCAGACAAGAAAGGTGCCTAACAGGGGTCCTGAGCTTATGATCTAAATAGTTTTGTGCGAATATACCTTTAGGAGGGTTTTTTTAAACTTAAAGCTGATGAGTGTGTATTAAAAACAGTGGTTTCTAATTAGTGTTCATTAATTACGGATTTACTACGTCTGTAATCTACCAAGCTAGTCTCACTTCGCCCTTATGACACAATCTCATACTAAACATAAATCCTCTCAGTTGAAGTCAAAACCAAATTTGTGGAGGAATCCTTTATTAAAAGAAGTTTCTAATCTAAATAACACCAAACAAAAACAACTTAAGGATAACTTATAAAACATTTTGTTCTATGTTCTGGTGTTTTTTAAACCAAATCAGCATTTAAATGATTAAGAAAGCTGACTATTAAAAATAATAATAGGAAACTATTTTTAGTATAACCACTAAACTTGAACACAAAACCTTCTTTAGAGGAATTGGTACCAGTCCGCATACAGTAACTTCTTATCAGTTAGGAACCTGTCTCCCAGGGTTAAAACAATTACCAAGAAAAGGTCACAAAGGAAAACCTGACCCAGTTTCGATCTATAGTTTTATCTATCAGTCTGAGCCAACATCTCAGTAGTTGCTGGGCTTTACCACTCTGAGTGTGTTTTTCCTCCTCAATACATGACACCGCTCTACAACACATGTCCTGCCTGCACTGACGCTCATCCACCATCCCCCAGTAATAATAAAACGTCCCCTGGGTGCTCGGAGAGATAATCCCTCCAATATCAGCAGAGTCAATTATTCATACAGATGGGTGCAAACAGGATAATGATCAGCTCTGGAAAGAGGGGGTTGGAAAGTTTGATGTTTCCGAAACACACCAACATCGGTGGTAGATTTTTGTTGAATAACTCAAATACAGCCATGCAGTTTCAGTTTTCGAATAAAACCGTGACATTTTTCTTCCTCCAAGCAACTTTTATGTAGTGTCGTGTTGCCTCAGTGAACAGAGAGGAGTAAACATGTTTCCCTCAGGCTGGCTTTATATTGTTCTGTAGCACAGATGAGACATTGTAATAAGGCTCTGACGGATTACACTGAAAGCGGACGGTTGCTCGGTCAGCTTGTCCTGCATTCGTGCATCAAAACATCCCTGAGCATGCCCAATAAAACCCAATAAAAGCCCTTTTGCAGACATTTAAATGTTTTCACATTAATTGTAGCTACAACAGCAAACCTCAATGGATTTACTGCTGAACTGTGTGGGAAAAAATATTCATAACATCTAAAAAGTGCCCCCTTTACTCTGATATTCCCGAATTAAACCCAACTGTCATCAAAATAGAAAATACTTTCCACCTATTTGTACTTTAATCCTACTACTAATTAATAGAGATTTCTCTAGTTTTCCAAATTTTGACCTGCTAATAGCAAACAAGTTTTTTTTAATATAAATGATAGCACAGATGGAGTTTGGCATCTTATACCATTGATTGGCACAGATAGCATAACTAGGACAGCAGTCTCTGTGTGGAATCTCCAGAGGATGTAGATCAACCTCACTATAAAAAGGCAGCTAACATCTCCAAATGCAGCACCTTGCAGAACAAACAGAGGACTGAAAGCTCAAAAAGCTAAAAACAAGCAACTGTGCTGTTCAGCCTTCCTGCTGTGTGCTTCCTCTTCTCTCGCAGGCTGATTAACTGCAGACAGGTCTAGACGTGACGTTCAAAAACATATTTTAATAGCTTTTTCCATCTCTGATTCATTTTAAACATCTCACTTATACTGAAAGAAGCTAACTTTGGGTGTTCTTCAAAGTCAACACTGAATAATGTTGTAATTCCTGCGACCCAGAAGTCCCGGGGTATGGAGGTTTCTACGTTTCGATCCAGCTGGCCACAGATCAGGGTTGGTCGAGCTGAAAAGCCGATTTTAGTCAACAGGTGAATAATCTGAGCAGCTCTAGAATAAATGCAGCTGTTCGGTTAAGGCTTCAGAGCATTGATCAATCCATCATCTAGAAATGTAAAAATATTCATGGGGGTATGAATACTTTTGCAAAGCACTGGGTTTTTTAAGGTCTTTTTAAACACTGTCAAGACAAGACTTGTATCTGAAGGGTAAAATAAACTGTTGTATGAATGATGAGCCACCCTGTCATGGCAGGACACATGCAACTAACAGACTTATGTGCCACACTCTCTGCTTTGTCCTCATAATGTCCTCGCTTATTGTGCAAGTCACGGGATCTCAGCATGGGCCAAAAGGACAGACTGTTGACTCAAGGAACAACACATTTGCTGCATAAAATCAATGAGCAAGACTCTTTCATCATACTCTGTCCGCTATTCACTCCACACTTTCCTTTAGGAGCCCTTGTCATCAAAGGCACAAAACAAACAAAAAAAAGGATCTAATTTAAGAATATGAATCGGAAACTCTGGGCTTTTTTTCTCCACTATTTTAGATGTTGCGGTCTCACTTGGATTCCAGGAAATTTCAGGCAACATATTTCCTGCTTGATAAGGCAGTCATGAGGTCTCTGACACGATAATGCCTCCCTGAACCATATGAAAGAAGCCTTTCTTAGTTGGGACTTTCATACTGTCCTAAACTCCAGTGTGCAGAAAGTGAGGAAAAAACATCTTAAGTGCTGAGGGTGAGGAAAGCCAGTTGTATGACAGAACTCAAAAGCTGCATTAGCAAGCGTTGCTCCAGATCAGGTGACCTGATGCTAAAAAGTAATCCCTCCTCGGTTGACATGTTGTTTCACCCCACCCTTCTGGTCTGTTCACAGGTCACTGCTTCACCTCCAGTTCACTCGAATCATGTGAGAACAATTTCTAAACTCAAAGTAGGAAGTTTAACCAGTTCGCTCGAGTGATCGAAAGTACACAGAGAGGTTGTGCTCATTGCGTTCTTCCCTGTAACATTATCCAACTCACTGCCTTTTGTGTCTGCCACAGATGGGGAAGATCAAAGATGTTACGTTAGCATCATGTACAGCGCCTTGCAAAGTACTAACACCCACTGAATGTTTTTCACATTTTGTCAGGTTACAGCCACAAACTTTATTGTATTTTATGTGACAGACCAAGACAAAGTAGTGCAGATAATTATAGAAAGGAGCAAAATGACACATGGAGAGCGCTAATAATGAGCAAACATTTTTAGAAAATGCAGACATTGCTCTTTCTTTTTCACAAAATAGTTCAAACTCAGATTGGATAGTGTGTCTGTGAAGAACAATTTTCAAGTCTTGCCACAGATTTTAAATTTAATTTAGGTGTGGACTTTGACTAGCTCAACACCTGAATATGCTTTCATCTAAATGGTAGGTCTGGCTAAAGGTTTAGGGTTGTCTGCTTTTCCTAGCCTTAGGATTTTGGCAGCCTCATCCAGGTTTTCTTCCTGAACCTGCTCCATCCATCTTGTTCCTACTGAATAAAAGCAAGCCCCCAGCATGATGCTGCACCAACACATTCGATTTTGGGAGGGGGTGTTCAGGAGGATGAGCAGTGCTCGTTTTCTGCCACCTAACCCTGCTTGTTTAATAAGGGTTTTACCAAACCCCTGACGTCTTCACAGAGAAGCTGGGTTTATAATGGGATTCCTTGATTTTAATTGTGTTTGATTTCAAAAAGATGTATAGATTTTTCTTCTACTTGACGTTGCAGTTTTTGGTTGTAACATGAAACATGTATGAAAATGTAGATGTATGAATTATTTTGCAAGGCCTTGAAATACACATTGTCTCCTGTGATCTGGCACAGTTGTTCAAATAAACATGCATGGTCCATGTCCTTGTTGTTAATGAGCAAATTTGACCATATGCGTCCCACCGAGAGTTTAACCTAACTTTATTTCCCTGAATGGCTTCAAGTTAGGTTCCTCCTCTTCCTAAATCCAATGTGTTGTTGTCTACGACTGATATCAGTTTGTGGATCGGGCTGTTTGAAACAGTCCAAGCGTAATGCAGTTTTAATTAAAATGTGAGCTAATGGCGCAAACATGCAACGCAGACAAACCTGGAGTCAAACGTTTGAGCGATTGTGGAGCATTCCTTTAGCACGGAGTAAATCAGCGGCACATTTTGTTCGTAAACCTCACACATCATCTGCAGGCGGTCTGTGTTCCTACGCCAGAAGCAGCCTAATGACTAAATAGGCCAGAAGAAACCAAACGGAGAGCAAAACGAGATCCCTCCCCTGTCCCCTTTACTGTAATCATTTCCACATTTGCTCTTTTTCTCCTTTCTCCTCGCCTCATTGATGAAACATACGCCATGGTAAGTAAAGAGCAGGGAGAAAACAACAAACCCTCGTTTCAGCTTCAGCTGCATTAAGCTACACTGCAGTCTAAAAGCTTTTGCAAGCACTGCTTCTTCCCTGACAGACATCTCCGTGGCTTTGTGTTTGAGCTCAGCCAGAGAAAAACAAAAGCAGTGGGGATGGCTGGAGCATGGCAGATGATCTAAAGGTCACCTCCATCAACACCCCTCCGCTCCACTAGCCAATTATATCTCATTAGAAAGACACACGGGCTCCCATAATGATGCACAGTCCTTTCACATCAGCCCAGATTATGTTTTATTCAGAAGCTTGTCCTCTGAATGATCCTGTAAATGCCACCGTGACTTCGGTTTTATGATAACTACTTAACACCTCTGTTTAAAACAACTGAAACAGCCATCATTATGATCAACATGTAACTGCTGGTTGCTGTTTTCGACCACATAAAATTACTTTCAGACCTACAACCTGCACACATTTTCCTTTTTAAATGGATAAGCAACCTTTATATGTTAGGGGCTGTACTATAATGGAGGCTCTGGTATGGTTTTCTACTATCTCATCCAGGAGCCAGTTTTACATCGCTTACTGTGCCTTATAAAATATTCATAACCCTTGAACCTTTTTTAACAATTTGTCACATTCCAACCACAAACTTTAATGTCTTATTAGAATTTTATGTGACAGACCAGCATACTGTAATGCATAATTTGGGAAGGGGATTGAAGGAGATACATGATTTTGAAGATATTTTTACAAATAAATATAAATGCGGAGAGTGCGTTTTTATTCAGCTCCCCTGGGTGGATACTTTGTGGAACCACCTTTTGCTGTAAAAAGAGGTGTAAGTCTTTTTAGGGTATGACTCTAATACATTGGATAGACTGGTCCATTCAAACACATGAGTTTGCTTTGATCAAAACTATTCCATTGTAGTTCTGACTTTATGTTTCGGGTCGTTGCCATTCTGGAAGGTGAACCAAACAGGTTCCTTCCAGAATACGCCTGAATTTAGCTCCATCCGTCGTCCCCTAATCTCTGCCCAGCTTCTCTGTCCCTGCTGTAGAACCACCATCATGTTGAAAGGCCAGCTGTGTAGAGGGCACAACCTATTTATTCTGGGGTGTCCAGTCCTTAAGTCCTTTATGTGGATGTGTTTGAATAGGGATATATCTTAAAGTTTAAGGTCTGGACTGGGATAATCCTGGTTTAGGTGGAAGGCCATCTCATCGTGGGTTTCCAATTGTGCCATACTCTTGATAATGTTTCTATTTTCACGTTGAGCATTGCTCTATGAGATGTTAAAAGCTTGGCACATTGTTTAACAACCTAAGCCTTAAATAAACGCCACGGCCTGTATTTTCTAACACACCTTAGGCCTTAACAGAACAGCTTTATCTATACTGAGAATAAATTACTCACAGGTGAACTCTGTTTACAAACGAAGAGGTTTCTTAAGGCAACTTGGCTGCACTGTGATGTATTTTGTGGTATCAGTGTAAATGGGACAGAACCCAACATGAAACAAACATGTACATCAATTTTACAATTATGCACTACTTATACTTCCGTCGCATTATATCGCCCTATGGATGTCAGCGGCATGTAGAAATAAATGTAGGCACTATAGCCTACATGTGATGTTTTCTCTCCAGCCTTATCAGTGCAATTTGTCAGAACACAAACACAGCAAATCCCAAGGCTGGCTGTTGCGACAGACCCTGACTGTGTCACTGTCGGGTTCATCCGAGGAGATTTCCTTCACTGCGCGGCCAATGCTCCATTTTCCCCGGGGAGACACAGACAACCCCGAACCCGTCCCTGGTGCGTCTGAACCCGGTCCCTCACGTGTCTGGTCCTTAAGCCGACGGCTTGTAAGGCGAAGCGGGGAGACGGAGCGCCGCGTCTGCGCACTTCTCCGCACGCCGCTCCCCCGACTTTAAACATTATATCAAAGGCAGGAATGTCTTCGTCCTGAATAATAATAACCCTGTTATTTCGGGAAGCCTCCCTCCTCACCCGCCCCGCCGTCAAACACTGTACGCCTTATTTACCGCACAAGCTAACTGTCTCCACCGTCTCAAATAATAAAATAAACGGAGTTGCTTTAGCGTTTAAAAACCGAGAATACAGCATTAGCTTACTAACTATTGTTCAATAAAATGCAAATGTCAGTTTATATTACAGCCTGCCAGAGACATTAAACCGTAAAAGCCTTAGCTCGCCTCGTTTTATCGAATACTCCGTCCCTTTAATGTCATTCTGCCGTCAAATGACAGTTTTCCTCCAAACGCCAAGGTTAACTCACCCTTTAAACGGAAGAGTACATTAGTGCCTTTCGCCTCGGACCGCTACTCTTCAATTAACAGAGAAATTAGAGCCGGATACTCCAAAATAAATAGATATGCTCGCTATTTATCTCTTCATTGCGGTTCCGTCGTAGCGACTCTGGACTGAAGTTGCGCACGCAGCATCGTCAGCGGCTCCCCTCCTCCTCCTCCTCCTCCTCCTCTCGGTCCTCCTCCACAAAGAAGAGGAGAATAATGAAGGAAGGGCGGAAAAGACATGAACAAAATACTTTTATTTCTAAAAATAACGACAACCAATTAATGAACAATAACTAATTGTAAATACTGTAACTGCTGCTGTTCCCCTTTTCTGAAGTATTTGCATCATCTTTAGGGGTTTAAAAAATAACATTCGTTTTAAAAATTTGTCGTTTTTAAGCATTTTTTCACGTGTCCAATCAAGTTGACATTATATATATCTTTAGACGAAAAACAAATATAAGTGATGAACACAAAATGGTTCTCACTGCCTCCCCCATTATATTGTGGATTTCAACAGTAAACATTTCTACAAAATTAAAACTATTGTTACCAAACAAAAACTCTCAAAAAAATCTGTTAGTCGAACGCAAATACAAGACTCCCACTCAGGTTACTTTTTTCCAGATATCTAAATCCGGTTTCCTTGAGCTATATACAGTGGACAACCTCAGCTTCCATAGTAGCTTCAGCTACATCCTCAGCTCCACTATTATATACCAATCTTACCTTTATTTATCTACAGGCACTGTCACTAGCAAGAAAATACAGTTTTGGTTAAATAGAAACTGTACGTTACAGTTTAATAAGATTTTGCGCTTTACTGTCAAAATGTTCACCACTGTTGAAATGTTTTCAAGACCAATGTCGTCTCAATAATGGTCAGACATTTAGGTAAAATATTGCCAGTAATACACCATATACTCTAATGAACAGATAATAAATTGTAGTTTCCTCCCATCTTAAAATAGATGCGGAGAAAAAAAAGAAGAAATATAATTAAGATGAAACTAATGAAAGTCCTACAAATAGAAAACATTTGATGCTAAGTGGATCCCAAGTGGATCCCAAGGCTAGGCCGAAAGGGAAATGTAGTCCATTCATTGAGTCCTGGGTCTGCCTTGGTTTCTTCTCAAAAGTGAAATATGCACAAGAATTGTCAGAAGGAGCCATCCTGGAGGCATCTTAATCAGCTGCTAAAACACCTTAGCTGACTCCTTTCGATGCAGAGCAGCAGAGACTATACTTCGAGCTCCCCCAGATGACCCTAAGAGAGAGACCGGCCACCCCACAGAAGAAGCTTGTCTCAGCTGCTTGTATCTGTCATCTCTTTCGGTCATTATACATTTATCATCTCAGCAGCTGAGGGTTGGAACAAATGTAGTTTGGGCCAATTAATGTTTTTTCTGGACTCCCTTTTGGGAGGTTTTTTAATGACAAATGAAGCAGGGTACCTCGCCCAGAAAAGAAGAACTGGGCCAGCCTTTTGAAGCCAGGCCTGGGGTTGAGTGCTTGAGGGTTGAACGTTGACTTCTTAGAATCAGCCAGACTCAACCTCAGGTCCAAGAAATTGAGGAAGTCCAGCCCAGATGCAGCCATCACATTTGCAACGTGGTACATTGCTGTTGGGTGTGATGTGAGTCAAGTGGCAGGTTTAGGTGTGCCAGTTAACTGCATCATAATCTGTTACATAACTGTCAAAACTGTTAAACTGTTGCTTCCAAAAAATAGCGGTAAGCATCCTATATAAACAGGTTTGGAATTTGAGAAATTTATGGAAATTAAGGTATTTCCTCCCGGCCCACTCCCAATAAAGACAATCTACTTTCCCAGTCACCAGCCTCCAGGACATTTAGCACATTTAGCATTTAGTAATCAGGTTTACATTGAGGCTCAATGGATGGTACCTGTTTGTCAGCCACATCCAAGGATGTTTGACTGAGCTGAGCTATTGTCCTGTTGAAAGAGGCCACAGCCATTTGGCGGAACCAGTTCCACTTTGACTGGTCTGCAGCTGTGCAGCTTCATACTCAACATCCTGTATATTCTGGTACTTTCTATTTCGAAGTCTATCAGAAACTCCATCCAACAGATGAGCGACAACAGCTCATCTGTTGCCTTCACTCCCCATTTCCATCAACAATCCTTGGTCGCCCAGGACCCAGTTGCCGGTTCACCACTCCTCCTTCCTAGGATCACTTTGTTAGAAACTGACCACTGCAGAGCAGGAACACCCAGCAGGAGCTGTAGCTTTGGAGATGTTCTGATCCAGTTGTTTATAGCCTTCCCAATCTGGCCACTGTTGAACTTGACCAAATTTTTCAGAGTTCTAATACATCAACTTATAGGAAAAAAAAATTCCCTTGTTGCCTAATATATCCCACCAACTAACATGTTGCGTGATAAACAGATAATCAGTTTTATTCTCTTGGCTTGTCAGTCGACATAATATTTGATCGGTGTATGATAAATGTAATTTTCTACTTCACATTGTTTAGTAATAAACTTGTTTGTCAGTGGTTAACTCCTTTTCAATGGTTAATAACCACAGTCTGACGTATTCCCAACAATAACCTCCAAAAACTGCCACAGTGAAACAATTATGACATGACAACAAATATATGGGACAGACTGTGATGTGAATCAGCTAAATAACTCCACTGTGTTTTAATGAAAATAAGTTGCAGCCGGGAACCCATGCTGGATTAGTTAGTCATTTGAAGCACATTAAGTTAACAGCATGTCTGCTCAAAGTGCAGAAAGGCCTCAGTTTAGTTCTGATCCCTTCATTTTTCTACAGGCCATGTTGGTCTGACTGGCTGATGACAGAGGCGGAGGAGAATGGGGTTTGGCAGCTGAAGATGGGAGTCTGGTGGTGACAAGGCAGAGTGAGCAGGATCCCCTGGGTTTCCATATCGGTTCCAGACAGCCTCAGGCTGTGCCTCGGGCCCGGGGGCCTCTCGTTGTTCCGCAGGGACGCTGTTTAATGTGTTATAATGAACCGCACACTATACCCTGGTGGCATCATGATGACTTTGGTCTGGTTACCTCTTCAGGACGCCTCCCCCAATCCCTCTATGTAGTCAGCATAACTAAGCTGAACACACACGCCTCAGCTATGCACTGAATGTGTTGTTCACATTTTTTACCCTTTAATGTTGTCCTTAACCATAAAAGGGGGGTTCTGGGAATGTAAGAACATCCAGGCTTTTTATTGTCAGGATGATCTATCAGCTGCATATGTAGTGCTGTAAAAAAGTATTTACAGATTTTTGTATGTTTTCAAATGGTGATTTAATGTATTGAGGTTGGGAAAGCTATCCACAACAACCTGGGCCAAGGTGTAAAAGTAATTACCCCCTAAACATAGTAAGTGGTTGTGCCACACTTGGCTACAGCAGCTACCATCAAAGCATTTTGTAATTACTGGGAATGATTCTTCTACTTTGCTCTGGGTGAATTTTGGGCCAGTTTCTTTGGATAATTATTTTGAATCAGATGAATGTAAGGATTTTCAAGTATAAATTGTCTGCTTAAGGTTACACCATAGCATCTCAACAAGATTCAAATCTGGACTTTTACTAGGCCCTCCAAAACCACATGCTTCTGATCATCAAGCTGCATTATCCCAAGGCTGCTTGAGCTTAAGGTCACACACAGATGGTCAGACATTCCCCTCCAGAATTTTCTGACAAAGAGCAGAGTTTATGGTTCCATCACATATAGCAAGTCATCCAGATCCTAAAGAAGCAAAGGAGACCCGGACCATAACACTACCGCAACCATGTTTGACTTTAGTAAAGATGTTCTTTTGCTGAAACATTGTGTTTGATGTCATATGTAACATGACACACACACTCTTGAAATAATTTTGGTAGACTGATTGTTATATTGTTTGCATTTGACAAAGCTGACTGCTATTGAATCTCCAATCTAAGTCTAGCATTCAAGAATTTACACCAAGCCAATGACCTTCCCTTCTGTTATCTCAAAGTGGAATTTCAGGGACAACTGTGTGGAGGTCTGGCTTTGAGTAATGAACAATAATTACTGCTGGAAAACATGTGAACTACAGCTCTGTTGGTGCTGAAGGCCTTGAATACTACAGTCTTTAAACTACAAATGACAAAAAAAATAATTAAGATCTCATTATGATCTTTTGAGGCTTATTTTGGGTTACTAACTAAATTAAAAAAACAAAATAAAAAAACAACTATCATGAGAAATTGTTACTAATGGATAGGAAGGAAATTATGGCATAGTTTACCCTTCAGAATTTAGATAAAGTTTATGCTTTTTCTATTTTGCTTGTTGATCAAACTGAAAGTTGAATAGAAAACCCATTTTAGAATCAGTGATCACTTACGTTTATACCAATAAATAACAGGTTATTTCTTCTTTTGTTCGATTACAGTAAAGGAATGTATGTCCCTCTTCAAACTATTGGCATAGAAAGCAAAAGGATACTTGTTTGTGTGTGCACAGTTCCAATGTCCTTAATGGAAAATGTATGCAAATCCTGGACCTTTATGAATATTTAAAGATAAGGAAAAAACAGGGCATGCAACAATCTTCTACATTTGTAATATGCTAGTTTCACTGGTTATGTGGTCAAAGTTATACACAGCATTCATACTGTATTCATACAGTGTATTTTGTTCAGATTTTATGTGATAGACCAACAGGAAATAGTGCATAATTGTGGAGTGAAAGGAATATGGGACAAGATTTTAAAAATCTTTTACAAACAATTTTTTTTGGAATAGTAGCATGAAATAGTTAAAATCCCAATACCCCTAAAAAAAACGAATATTAACCAATAGCCTTGAGAAGTCATCTGATTAACATAGGTAAATCACTATGCACACCATGCTAAGCACAACATTCACATGATGAAACACGGTGGTGGCTTTGTCATACTGTGTGGATGCTTTTCTTCATCAGTGTGATGTTTCCACAGGGCTCTGTGCACGATGTGTGTGTGTGTGTGTGTGTGCCTACCTCTCTGCAGGGTGGCTGGCAGGCAGGCGTGTCCATGCAGGTGAATCCCATCAAGACCTTTAGAAGGAGCTCATACAGGAGTGGGATTCCATGAGGGAGATGCCAGATAATTCTCACTCACAGTTTGGTAATCAGGCTTCTTCCTTTGCTTATTTCTCATCTTTGTCCTCTCGACTTGTTGTAAAGAATAAATATTTGTAAAAAAAAAAAAAAAATATATATATATATATATATATATATATATTTTATTTATTTTTTTTTTTTTTTTGAGTTAAGGAGCAGACTAAAGTTATGAAAAACTTCCAAATCCTCCCAATGCCCAGCAGATTTTGGTGGAGCCAGTATGATGGTGAGGGTTAGCATCTCTCTCACTGAAAAAATAAGACTTTTCATCATTGATGCAATCTTAATGCAGATAGATATCAGGATGAGATTCTGCCCCCATTGTCAGTCCCATAGCTCCACTCTTAGGGACTAAAATCTAATCTCCAAGGTGTCAAAGGTCCTGATGATATGTTTGTGCCAGAGTGATTAACGCAACCATGTTGGCCATCTTGCCGCAAATGCTGGTTGAAGAAGAGGATATTATCCTACAACAGTGTGTGACCAAGCTGTTGACCAGCATGACGAGGAGGTGCCATGCTGTTGCGGTTGTTTTCGCTTCTCTCACGCACAACTGAGAGCCTTGTCTTATTTTTTCAAACTTCAGTCATGCAGTCCAATGATCAAAGCCAAACAGGAGTCAGTTGCAGAATAAGCTGCTTAGCACTGAAAGAGAGAATCTGGCAACTTTTTCATTGACCCAATTTACATCCACAGCTCTGCTGCTCAACCAACAAATGTCTAAAGGGACAAACATCAAAACTTCCCAACAGTCTCAGATTTATTACTAAAAGGTATTGTTAAAAGAAAGAAAGAATTTGCCAAGCACACCTGACCTATTTTTTGTACTAGGTATAGATTCTTATAAGTGAAAAATTGAGGAAATCTGACCTCTCATTTAGTCGTCTGCAAACATCCCCCTAGTCATTCACTATTCTACATCCAGTGAATGACTACAACCCTGATGATGAAACACATAAACAACTAGGCTGGTCATTTTGTCACTGGGTTATCAAAGACACATCTGATGAGCCAGAGGGTTAGATTACATACAGCTTATCCAGTGGAACATGATGAACAGCAGCATATCTCTGTAGTCAACCACCATGAAGATGTCCGATACAGTGAGAAGCTGCTGTAGAGTCAACCTTTAAATGTTAGATTATTTCCCTCATCTGAGCAAAACATTGATTGCATTAGTGATACTTTCTCAAGAGAACCAATGAAAACCGTTGATTCTTCCACCCTCCACCACTCTGGCCTGTCTCATCCCCGCCCCTGATCTTAGCTCAGCTGACATACAAGGGCCCATTGAACAAGGCGTTTTTGTCCAGGGCCTCTGACATCAGCCAGAACAACAAAGGGAATTTATGCACTGACTGTGGAGCAGGAACAAGAGCGGGAACATACCAAAACATGCGTAGAAAGAAACGGAGGGCGTTCACAGAGAGGAACATGTTTAGATGTGTTCAGATGTTAAAGATTCAACCGGCTGTACACAATGAGACCAACCTAACCCCTGTTAAATTTGCATTCAATTACAGCTGGAAAACAATGCTGAGTGGTTTCAGCTAAATCATGCCCTCTAGTGTTTTTCTCAAGTCACAGGCTCTACATCGGTTCCAAAAAACCTTAAATGTGTTATAATGAAAAATATGAGAAATTAACAACTGCAATAGCCTGGTTGAAGAAGTGTGTACACCCTTTAAACTAATACTTCATTGAAGCACCTGTTGATTCAACTTCAGCATTGAGTCTTCTTGACTTGGCAATATTTGTCCACTTAATCTCGCAAAAGTTCTACAAATCAATCTGAATTTGAAGACGCTTCTTGTCCTCAGTCTTCTTTAGGTGACATGTTATTTTTGCTGTCAGACCTGGTTCTGGACTCTGGCTAGAACCAGAGTCCACACTGATGCTAAAAAATAAAATCCCTCTTTGTCTCTAACTTTCAAGCAAACATGTGACTATCTGGGTTCAAAACCGCCTGGTTCTCATGATTTTTTCCACCTTGACAAAAACATCATGACATGACCCACTGTTGCCAAAAGCATTCATACCAGTTTCTTTCAAAACCAGTCTTCTTTTTATCACATGTGGAGGAACATCTACCTCTAGTAATGTCATATAATATACAATGGATTTTTTTCTGTACTCTTAACCTATGTAACCTCTCTGCAAACTATGGCTTTACCCAATGGTTTAAATGAGCAAAGGTCAAATAGCAGTTGAACAAAGCATTAGTTAAGGGTGTGGACATTTTACTTTTTCAATTTTCTTTTTACTATTTTTCCTACGACAAAATTATTTCACAGCATCGATGTTTTAATACAGGTGAAAATTGTCTATGATTTTTCAAGTATTTTGCGTATGTCTCTATCAACTTTGAACATTGAGAGACTGACATTCGTGCCCATTCCTCTTTGGGAAATATCTCAAGCTCAGTCAGATTGAATGAAGGGCGTCTGAACATCAATCAATTTACAGGTCTTGCTACAGATTTTTTGATTAAACTTAGGTCTGGACTTTGACTTGGCTATTCTAATACATCTAGTAATTATGCTTCGCTCATTCCTGCAGCTCCAGTTGAATGTTTCCCTGCTGGAAGGCGAACCAACATTTCCATCTCCATATCCATCAGTCACACACATAGTACTGCACAAGATCCTATCATGAAATTGTTGCTAATGAAACACAAGGAAACACATTATTGGCTTGTTGTGCTGATAGTAGACACTAAAGATAAAAATTAGCATATCCAATAGATTTTATGACCTGTGGCTGGACCGTGGTTTTGTTAAGGGATCCATGTTCCAACTTCTGGGGAAGAATGGAACCTGGTGTTACAGCGGGGACATGGGCATAAATAAACTGTCCGATCTTTGAAAAGCTCAGTGTTACCAGTAACTAAGAGCTAAAATAATAACTTTACAGCTGTGGGATAGTGGAAGCATTTCCCTTAGAAAAGCAAATAAAACTTGCACAAAAACTAGTCCTAGACAAATAAATAAACACACACAAAACCTAGATGCCTTAAAAAGGGTTCTTTTACCATTTTGGATGTTTTTCTCATAATCGGTCATATTTCATGAGAATTAACAGGGATCAAAATCAAAATAAATAGAGATAATATACAAATAAATGCCATTGTCTGTGAGAATTTTATAACTTTCTATCTAAATAAAAAGTTACTAACAGAAAACAATAAGTGTAGATAGATCACAAAACCTCTGATGTAGCTTATAATAATGTACTGTAGGTGTGCACCAAGGTTCAAATTAAGGCCTCTTGTTATTTAGTCTGTATATAAATGACCTGCTAGATGTCTGTCCTTTCCTCCTGATGTCACATGCCAGCTATATGCAAATGACACAGTCATTTATTTGCATGCAAAACCAAGCAACAGGCTGCAGAGAAGCTGTCATCAGTCATTGGCTAGAAAATTCAAGTCTACGTCTTAATTTGAGTAAAACGGTGTGCATGTTCTTTTGTGCAAGTAGACAGTCAGATCCTATCATTACAGTTACTGGGCAGACATTAACACCAGTACAGGGGTATAAAACTTTAGGTATTGTAATGAACTCTCATTTTATATTTAAAACTCATGTCGAAACCCACTCAAGACTGTGGAAATGGTGGTGGACTTTCGTAGAACACCACCCCCATACACCCCCCTCACCATCCTCAACAACATTGTATCGGCCATGGACCACTTCAGGTTCTTAAGAACCACCATCTCTGAGGACCTGAGATGGTCTTCACACATAGACACTGTTCGAAAGAAGGCCCAGCAGAGACTGTTCTTCCTGAGGCAACTCAAGAAGTTCAACCTTCCACAGGAGCTGCTGGTCATCTTCTACACTGCCATCATTCAGTCTGTCCTGTCTTCATCCATCTCAGTGTGGTTTGGCTCATCCACAAAACAGGACAGGTCCAGACTGCAACAAATAATCAGGAATGCAGAGGGAATAATCAGAGCTGACCTTCCCTCCATCCAGGACTTATACAGGTCTAGGGTCAGGAAAAGAGCTGCCAAAATCTCTGCAGATCCCACACACCCTGCACATAAACTGTTCAGAGTTTTACCTTCAGGCCGCCGCTACAGAGTACTGTTTACTAAAACCAGCCGCCACAGAGACAGTTTCTTCCCCCAGGCTGTTTCTCTGTTGAACATTTAATAGAGTACAAAACAACAGCATGCAGATGTTGTAAATGCACCTTTTCTATTAGATATGTGTATATTGTACATTGTAAATTTGTATATTCTGTAATGCAAAAACAGAACAAAAGAGCAAAGTGTACCGGAGTCAAATTCCTTGTTTGTATGTACGAACTTGGCAATAAAGCTGATTCTGAAATGTAAGAAACAAAATCTAATAAAATGTATGGAATTTTAGACACACGCGAAGTAATCTGACAGCAGAAGTTTCAAAATAATACCTAAGCACCACAGTTCTCTCACACATATACTATTGTCTGACGAGCTGGACCCAGATGAGCAGGACTATATTACAGCCAACAGAAAGACTCTAAATGCAGACCTTAAAAACTCAGAATAAAAAAAAAAATATTCATGTGAAATACTAAGTAAATCTACGTTTCTGAGCTGCGACAGTGTTATTATCTAGTCAGATATTATACTCTTGTACAAAGTGTTTCATGGACTTGTCTCACCACCTTTAAAAGACTTCATTTAATTAAAGTCAAATATAATTACAGCAGCAGCTAATAGGGGAGACTGTAAAATACTGTTTAGGAAAGGCTCTTTTGGTCAGTCAGCCTTATCAGTTCACACATCACACTCTTGGAATAATGTACCATTAGACAACTGAACACCTTTAGTAAATCATTTTAAACAGTGGCTTTGAACAATCATAATTGCATGATTCTGTATGCATGATCTAAACATGTTTTATGAACTAACAAATGTTTTTAGCTACATTTTATTTATTGTTTTTGTGCTTGTCTTTATGGGTGTTCTTTATAGTTTATAGTATGTTCCTATAATTGCTAATGCTAACTTTGTAATTCTTGTAAATGTTATATCCTGCTGTATGTGTTTGTCCATGTGCCTCTTATTTGTCCTTTACAATCAACCTGCCATGGGACTACAGATGAAAATTAGAGCCCTTGTGGCTAAATCTGACATAGTTACATGACAGCGCAATGTACTTGTGTTGATTAATATGTACTGCCCCCTATTAAATAAAATGAACAGACAAACAAAATAATACTAAATACTAAAAAAAATACCACAAACAAATCAAAATGTAAGTACATGGTACATAAAAGAAGGAAGGGATAAAAGTCCCAATGATCACACTCAGAGGTATTTTTTAAAGCAGTCACATTTATCTGTTCATACACATTTTGCTAAGCAGCAGAAGTGTTGTGCTTTCGCAGTACACGTTTTTCTATGGGATTCCCACAATGCTTACTAAAAAATAAATACAAGACAAAGTGTTCCACAACTCAAAAATATACAAAGGTCTGAAATCAATGTAAACTCTGAAATCATCATTTTTTACATTAGAGACAATTAAGATATCTTTTGTGATCTTTCAGAACAGTTCATGTATTTACAGTTTTGTACACCAAAAAAAATCAGAGACCCCCCTACACACACACACAGACATACAGTACTGTTTGTATAGGGTCATTTGATGTCCAATTCTCAATGCTTCTAGTACCATAAGATGTGACTCTGCTTTAGTACTGCTTTGTGTTTTCAAGAACATTTCAGTCAAGTAACGAAAGACAAATAAAACAGTCCAATGCCCCAAACAGGTCCTGTACATGTCCTGCAGCCTTTGGCAGAAGCATCTATTCTACACCATTCTCACATTATGTCAGAGTGGGAAAATTATTCAGGAAGAGTTAAACAGCTCAGTGGAAGGGTCTATAAATATCTCCAGGTACAGCACGCAGTAAGGGGCAAATTACACCTCACAAACATCTCTTCATCAGTGCAAAAAAGGGGGAAAAATGCTGGAATGAAAGTTGAGAGGCTTATCTCGCTGTGCTCCCTGTGTCTGTGTAATGTATGGAGTGTTATTGAGATCAAAATCTACCGACACCAACAATGATTCTGTCAGCTTTGCATACTGGTTGGGTAGCATCACCTACTATAGCTTATAGCTCTTTGTATAATCTATTGTTTGCATCATAAAATACCACTTTTCTATTTGTCTCTGCAACCAGTGTATGAACAGCAACTAAAATGTGTCTCTTATTAAGAAAATAGGTATCTCAATAAAATATGTTGTCAAAATACCAGCAATTCATTGCTACAATGTCACTTTTACTTTAATAAATGAAAAAAAAAAAAAAAAAAAACAGATCTTGGGGCATCAGTCTAATATAAAAATAAATATATTTCAATGGTTAACAACACAGAAAATGTCTGTTAAATATTTCACGGGGGTAGGGAGGTGCCAAAGAACATTTGGCACAAGACAGCAGCAAATGCCCAAAGCCTAAACTGATTCTTCTCATTCTTGATAACCTGGCCCCATATTTTACATCCTCTATCTAGAAACCTGGAAAATGTTTTGTCACCTTTTGTTTCCTGTCGAGTAAAGTAAGGCATCTTTGATCCTACTGAGCACTTTCCACCCGCCTCTTTTGACTATTCAAAAACACGCCACATCATCAGCCACAAACAACCATTGTTTTTTAAACATATGACCTTCTAATTGCATCTTTCTGCGGTTCAATTCCACTGCCTCCAGCTTTTTGAGCACTTTTTCACGTCCCATGATAACACCTGCATCTTCCTTGTCTCCAGAGATTGTCAGCTTGGTGTTTGGATTAGACTGTTCCCGTCTATCACTGGTAACTCTCTTATTTATCACAAGATGACTGTAAAATGCAGTAAGAATAGCTGCTGTTTATCATATGTATCACTAGTTTATTTAGATGTTAAAATAAGGTATTTTAACTGCTGTTACTAACCATATGCATGGAAATATGAATGGGATAATTTCTCTGGGGCTAGTGTTGATTTTCTGATGGGTGGGAAAAAGTAACACTTAGGACAAGTGACGTAAGGAAATGTAAAAGTTGTCTGTCTTTTTGCATAGGTATTCACAGAATACATAAAGGTAAAAATCTGCATCTACAGGATATAAAATGAAGGTCAATTATTATGCATTTCAAAAAATGTTTTATCTACCAACAGAATAGATAAGATGAAGCGTATGCGCTGTCACAAAGCAGGCCAGTCAGAGAGGTTGGGTTTACATGGCTTAAACTAATCAAACACAACATTGCTTTAAAACTAGAGATGCACCAAGAAAGTCTGCAGTTCTAAGCTCAATTGGCCCTGACCAGTGGCAGGGAGGTCGGAAAATCAAAAGTCCGATCTTTATTCGATTAAATTACGTACCAAATATAATATATGTTACTGTCAGAATAAGGCTCAAAGTTAGCTAATAGTATACATAATAAAGAAAGTCGAGTGGGACATATCTGCGGTTAATTCTGGCTGTGATGGAGCGAGACTTTCAGCAGATACCAAGAAGTCTCAACGGGACGGATCAAAGTTGCTCTGTTCGTCCTACTGAGTTTTTGACCTTTGTTAGTCATAGAACATCCCAGATTTTGAAATGTCAGCAGCGTTTTCAAAATCTCTTAAGGAATATTTAGGGATACAGCTCTCCTTGTAATGCAAGCTGTGCAATGCATATTAACCTTCCTCAAATACAGCTCTTTAATAGAAATCGCAAAGTCAGTATTGACAGGCTTTACAAAAACCAAAAGATTGGAAATTATCAAAAAAATTGTGATTGGTGCATCTCTACTCTAAACAGCAATGCTAAGAATTAAATTAGGCAGAATGGATATTTTGATTTCGGATGTCTTCTTTTTTTGAATAAAGGCATTTTCTAGCAACAGGGATTTGTTTTTAAAACACAGTTTGTATAAAACAGCTACATTTTGTGGACAGAATTATAAAAAGAAAAATATTTTAAAATTGCTAGGAATTTGATTGACTTTTTTATAAAAATGGTTTAAAATTCTTTAATCTCTTCTCCTGCCTTCTGCATATTTGATATATTTATATGTTATATTTCATTATGGTCCATTAGTCCTCTTTGTAAACTTGTATATTTATTTCTCCTCTGCTCCGTTTCCTACGTGGAGTGGTCATCGTGAGGACTTCCGTCAGAGTTCTCAGTCTCACCCTCAGAGATGGCCTGCATGGGCGATGAGTACAGCCGGCTGCGAGCGCTGTAGCGGCTGCTGCTGGCAGGCGGCGGGATCCTGGAGCGCCCCTGCCTGGAAGCTGCAGACGTAAGGAAGGATTTGGGGGAGAAGCCCTCGGCATTGGCTTTGGGGTAGGGGCTGGAAAGCTGTTCTTGGTCTAACAATAACTCCTGTAGGGGTGAGGCGGGCTCCTCTGACGATCTGGGTGACTCAGCCAGAAAATCTCCAGGTGACTTAGGAGTGATGGGGCTCTTCAGGATCTCAGCAGCTGACATGCGGTAACTGGAGTCCGAGCGGCTCCCCTTTTTAAGCAGCAGCAGTTTGAAATCTTCGTTGGAGGTGCTGGACTTTTTTGCGTTTCTGTAGATGGGCCCCGACACTCTGTGTGGGGCAGGAGGGGTCACAGCAGGGGCAGGGGATGCCACAGAGACGGGGGAGCTGACATTGTTGCTGGGCGTTGTGTTCCCTGATGAGGCACTGAGGCGGGTCCTCGTTGCAAGCTCAGTGGAGTCCATCCTCCCCAAGACTTTCCTTTTGGATCTACGGATGATGTCATTAATTAGAAACATTATGTAAACCAGGACTGAACACAAAGAATCCAAATGCTCACCTGTGAATCATAGCAAAGAGATCCTCAGTGGTGCGGGACTTGGTGGGTGACAGAAACACACCGTCATCCTCTTTTTTTGACTCATCATGCTGTGAAGACGTAGAGTTGTCACTTGCTGTGCAGTCTGTTAAAAAACATTCAAGGCTTTTAATACACTGATTATTCGATCATTATACATCCATAAAATGCATTAAGATTAAACACCTTTGGTTTAGCTCCATCCATCTTCTATAAACTGTCACTAGCTATTCCATCTCTGCTCAACAAAGCATCCCCACAGGATGATGCTGCCACCACCGTGTTTTATTGGGAGATGTTATGTTCAGGCTGATCCTAGTGCTTAATAGAAGGCAGCTGGACTTTCATTTCTTCAAGACGTTTCGCCTCTCATCCAAAAGGCTTCTTCAGTTCTGAACATGGTTGTAAGTAACACACTTATAAGTTGTAGTCAGAACTATGGGGCAATTAGGACACATCACCAGACCTACCCTCGATTCAGCTTACTATGTGGGTTGTTTTTGCTTGACGATCCAAACGTATCTCTAATAATGCAATGTGAGTAGATCTGGTCCCAAGGTGTGATTTGCTTAGAAAACGCTTGGGGAGACAAGTCAGGGTTGCAAAGTAGGTGTTAGAAATATGAAATATGAGGCCTGTTGACAGATTCTCCCACCTGAGCCGTGGATCTCTGCAGCTCCTCCATAGTTTTGAAGGTTTGTGGTGTCATTGTTCTTAACAGAAAGAGGGGCCACAAATCAAATTCTGGATAAGGCCCCATACAACTTTGGACCAGCCCTGATCACTTTATAAAACCCACGAACTAGAATAACACCACTGAATTCTGTCTGCATCCATCTTAATTATTGCTTTAACTGACATTTTGTTAATATGCAAGTTAGGTGGCTGGAAGCTTCGTCTCTGTCCACCAAACTGCCCTAAGCTTTCCTCTGCTGAGCCTGATTCAGCTCAAAGGCTTCTTCCTGTTCCAATGAGGTTGTTTGTGCTAATTCACTGTTGTCATGGAGCTTCCTGTAAAGCGGTCAGACACGTAGTTCTGCGGAGCATCTATAACAGTACTTACCATAGCTGGAGCTCTAAAGAGACCTTTATTTGCACTGACTATCATTGTGTCATAAATACCTTAACTCAGATGCTCTATTATTAATTAAATCTTGCCATACATAGTCAGAAAATACCAGTTTTTATCTCAGCAACATACATTTTCTTTATTCATATTTGTTGTATAAGGTTGTATATGTATTACTATGGTATAAATAAATTATATTTAAAATAAACAGTATATAGGAATGGGGATAAGGAAATAATTTGTAATAAAAAAGACCTATAGAACCTACCTTTACTAAAACAATCCTCAGCCTCCTCTGTGGATTCCTCTTTCCCATTCTGTGAGGCACTTTTGGCTGAAACACCTGATAAATCATTTCCCCCTTCGTTTCTGCCTTCATTGCTGATGGAGCTCTCCTGCGACGTCTCCAGAGGACTGTCAGTAGCAGGCACTTTATCAAGACAGTTGGACCTCTTGGGTGAGCTGTGTAAAACTGGAGAGCAGGAACATATTTCTGCTTCAGGTAGTTTGGTGTGCTGCTGGGCTGAACCTTCCATATGTGGGCTGGATTCTCCAGAGCAGACGGATGTTACCGGTGACTCTGAGCGCTGCTGTGCTTCATGAACAGTCAGTGTCTGGGTGATTTTAGAACCTTTCTGGTCTAAACATGCTTCTGACTGCAGTCCAACAGCTGCCGTGCTCGCTGAAAATATCTCTCTGCTTGTGTTACACATCTCCCCTTCATTTGATACTTGCATTGAGCTGTTTGATGAAACATGATCATTATGAGCGCTGCGCAGTGAGGGAGTCTTGAGATCTAAGGATGTACTGCTGGTTGAGATCCCAGACGGACACTGGAGTCTCGAAGTTGCTTTGTTCTCGTGCAGGTCTTCAAGCTGCTTGCTGATGGATCGAAGCTGCACTTTTTGTAGCACTGAGGGTGTTATGGACATAGAGTGGGCATTGAAGGACTCTACGTTTGGTGAACTAACAGGTTTGGCATTCAGCACATCTTTTTGTTTGATTGGGTGATGGTTTATTAACTGGTTCGTGTAAGCTAAGTCCTTGTTGCTTGGACTGTGAAGGGCATTTAAGTCAAAATGAGAAGGAGGAATCATCGGCAGCTCCAGGTCTTTCTTCGAGGTTGCTATGTCCCTGCCGGATCGTGCTTGCAGAGACAGAGAGGAAAGAGAGGACTTCCTCTCTGGGACTTTGGGCTTTCTCTTCCCACTGGCTGGTGACAGTGGTCCAGGAAAGAAAGTGTAGGGGAACGAGGAGGTGGGGGTTTCAGACTGGCTGGAATAACCACTAGATGGGCTTGCCAGTCCCGCCAGCTTATCTGGGGAATTCAACTTGAACTCGCCTTCTGCAGATGGAAGTGAAGGGGTGGTGGCTCCGGAGTCAGACTGGGATGTCTGGGACTCTGAGCTTTCCTGTGACTTGATGCACTCGATTACAGTTGTACCTGTGGCTGTGCTAGAGTTTGATAACGATCGATAGGGATCACTGGACTTTAAATCATTTAGAAGCCAAAGATCTGCATAGTCTGACTGCACAATGCCATTGTCCTTGAAGGAATGTGCATCTTTGGAGCTTAAAACACCTAAATCAGTAAGATCTGATGTGCCTTCAATCCCCCAGACCTCGAGGGGCTGTTGCACTGGTGAAGGGTTTTCTATGTGACCCTCTGATTCGGATAGAGCCAGCTGCATTTTCCTCTCCTCATGCGACAGAGACAGCGGCTGTCTGTATTTAATCTTTGGTTCTCTCTTGTCGGGGATGTTTCCCTCACTGCATATTTTCCTCAAGGAGGAACTCCTCTTTGGCGGGGACGGCTTCACCTTTGCTTTTCTTAAGGAGAGGCAGCGTCTCCCCACTGTCAGATGGCCACTTAAATCAGACAAACCGCAGTCAGAACCTGTGTGTGCATAGTTGTAGGTGAAGCTTTTGCTACCTTTCAGACCGCAGTCAAAGTGCATGGAGGTGTAGTAACCTTCGGTGTCCACAGAGTAGTAAGAGACAGTGTCTGCTTTCTCTGATGGAGGTTTGTCGGAGAAGCTGCTCTCGCAGGTGGCCATGCTGGTGAAGCTGGGGCAGCCTAGGCTGCTACCAGCCTCCCTGCCTGCTTCAGGGCTTAAATCCTGAGAGTGAGACGGCTCTGCATGAGGGTAATCCCACTCCCCCTCCACGGGTGTACTCACTCCCACCTCCTCTAGTATATCCATAACTGCTGAGGAGAAGGAGCCTGCTCGCTGGGTTCTGAGGCCTTGGTAGTTGTCTAGCATGAAGATGGTCTGGTCTTCCACAGCATGAGTGGCAGCATTAAGGGACAACTCAGAGTCACAGTGCGAGGAGCCGGTCAGGGGAGGGGAGGCTGCAGGGGGGATTGTTTCTGAGGTCTGAGAGGGGCAGGTGGAGCTGCTCCCACTCCAGTTCCCGCTGGAGGACTGGTGGTCGTCCTTATGGTCCATCTGACTTCCCAGCACCCCTGCAGCTGAGACAGAGTGAACAGGGCTGCTGAAGGTGTCCGAACTGGATGAGATTTCACAACTGCCCATGTCGGCTTTCCTGGGTAGCTGAGCCCTGGTGTGCTCCATCCAGCTGCATTCTGGACTCTCCGACAGCTGCGTGTACTTCTGGCCCCCCAGCTGCCGCCCGGACATGGCCTGGTCATCGGTGCTCTCTTCTTCCTCTTTCATTATCATCTCATTGTGTCCAGGTAGGAAAGCCTCAGAGTTAAAGGGGGCCAGCTCATCCTCTTCATCACTGTCATTATGCTCATTGTCCATCATTATCATCATCATTCTGCTGCTGTCTCTGGGCAGACTCCGTGACCGTAGCCGGGCTCCCACTGAGCCAGAAAACATGGTGTCAGGACTGTCAGGCAGGTAGGAGATGTTGCCTGCTGAGTGGGAGAGTAGGAGTGACACTCCCTGACTTCTCTGGACCCTGATCCTTCTCCGAGACGGCGCTCCTGAGATAAGAAAGTCTTCGGTCTGGCAACCTGAGTCTCTGGTGGTCAGATGGATGGTCAGCTCCTCAGTGGGAGATATATCAGCAGTGGTGTGAACAATGACTGTCCGCTCATCAAAGTCTGGAGAAGAAAGGAGGACAAAATATGTGAAAGAGTCAGCTACATGTTCTTAAATTTAGATCTAATTTTCTAACATATTTCCACTGCTATTGACTTAAGTATGCCCTTTAAAAGAATCTGCCTGTTGTTCCAGAATGCCAGACGGTGTCTTTAGGACAGGTGACACCAAAAGCTTTTATTGTTAGGGACATAAATCTGTTAGTAAAACATAGAGACTTTCAAAAGTACATTTTGTCTTGTTAAAGCCACAAACTTTTAGATATTTTACTAGGATTTTATAATAATAATTATAATAATATTTTTTTGATAAACCAAGACAAAGTAGTTTAAAAGTGTGAAGTGAAATTTTTACAATTTGTTTTCAAATCTGAAAAGTGTGTCATGCATTCAGGCCCTTTTGCTCTGATATGATTCCAGTTAGTAAAACCCAAGGATCAAAAGGAACACAGCAAGTTGCTGAGGTTTACTTTAAACTTCAAGTTGTGAAGTTTAAAGTAGCAATAGTTTATGAAACAATATCCCAAACTCTGAACATCTCATGGAGTATTGTTCTGTATACAAGGTAAAAATGGAAACATTATAGCAACTCTACCAGTTTTTCATCCACACTGACAGGGCTGGCAAGAAGAGCACTAATCAGAGAAGCAGCCAAGACACTTGTGGTAACTCTGGAGGAGCAACACTCCTGCTCAGGAGGAGGGTTTGCTGTAAAGGCAGTGACTTAGATATACAGCTATCTTTTTCACAATTGCTGTTATATACTGAATTTGACAATATTGTATTACAACTAGGACCAACTTGGAATGTATGTATTTGTAAAGTGCCCTGAGATAATGTTAGTTGTGTATTGGTACAATATAAAATTTTTTATTGAAATCTAATAAAGAGAAACTGTAGCTTCATAGCTGCTCAGGTACGGGGATTCTGTCAACCTGACAAATATTGGATGAATCAAAGCAGTATTGACTCAGAAAGGGTGAATACAAATTGCATTCCTCAGGTTTAGATTTTTGTACATTTCTGTAAAGATATTTTAAAATTCTGAAAACCACAACTTTACTTTCCACCTTACAGTTATACACAACTTTGAGTTGGGCTATTACAGAGAAATCCAAATAAAATACCTTGAGGTTGTGGTTGTAACATGAAATAATAATTATTATGAAAAAGTGTATGAAAGGGTGTATGAAAAATGCAAGATGCTGTAAAAAACACAACATGACATGTATCATCTTGACTGGTAGAATTAAAAGAGATACATACCAAAATCCTGCTGCACCTGTCTGGGAATACCGGCGACTGTCCTCCGTCTCCTCAGCTTCCGCCTCCTCTGAAGCAAAGACTGTGAGTGAACGAGTGAACAGCGGACACTAGCATCTCTGTCAAAGCCAACCCCTGCAGCGGAGATAGGACATGTGAGGAGTCTTTGTTTGCTTGCAAATGCAGAGAATCCTTTTTTAACTCTCATGCTGTCACATAAAAAGAAAAATATTAAAATAAATATATCGAATGACTGAACTAAAAAAGGTGCTGTACAAAAATAGCAGAGACGGTCTGAGATCTGAAAGAACATAAAGCCCCAGTATCTGCTTGGACTCAGATTCAGTTTTGGCTGCTTGGGGTAAAAACTAAGCTGTAACATTTTATGACAGATATAAAACAAAATGGTAAACACAAACATTTAAAATGACAAAACAGCAAAGCACATTGCTGCTACACCCTGTGCTGAATACGTCTGCTTAAGTTTACCACCTAATCTTCCTTCATCACATTATGACCATCATGTGACAACAAGATGGGGCTTTCAGCACCATAATGATTGCAAGACTCTGCTTACAATGTGCATTTTTTATCCTTAACTGTCTCCGACTCAGCCCATGTTGGCACACAGCTCCTCCTTTTAGTCAGTGAGAGTGAGAGTAAATAACATCAAGCAGATCTTTTTAACCAGTTAAACAAAACTAATTGCCATTCATGTCACAGCACCTAGCCTCTTTGCAATTGTAAAGTGTCAAAGAAGAGAAACAGAGTTTAATGAGCACAAGGCATGACTGACATTTACAGTCTGTAAAAGCAATTACCAATGATAAACCTATAAGGAATGAAGATTTTCACAATTTCCTTAAATTTGAACCCAAAAGTGTTACAGTACTGAGAAAAAAGGAGTCACATTAAGACACATTATTACCCCTTTTATAGGTTGGGTTCCTCTCAATCCAAAACGTGCTCTATAAACAATAGTTTTAAATTTTAGAAATCTGCTTATTTGCCTTACTACTGAGAGTGAGAGTAGAGGATTAGGACCACTTTAATGTCTAAGAGGGTGTTAAAGCTAAGACCCCTTTTAGCTTTAGCAAAGCCTGAGTAATGGCTATTTTAGCTAGGCATTCGGAAACATTTGAATAATTATCGTTTGGTGAATTTTAAAACTCATTAGAGACTGTTTTTTTATTACATTGCTATAAAGTATCTTATTAAAAATGTGTGTTGTACTGTTAGAAAAAATATTTTTATGGGGATTTTAAGGTGTGTGAATTAACCTGGCAACAGCTTCTTAGCATTTTTGGGTTTTAACAAAAACAAAAAAAAAAAATAAGAAAAAACAAGATTTAGATTTATATCCCTCTTCAAAAAGAAGGTGTTTAACATTTTCTGCATAGCCTTTGGATTGTTTCAACCAAACATGAGCCTGTTAGCATGCTAACGTTGGCGTTAGCCCTTCTATTGTCCTTCTGCTTAGTTAACACTTTAGCTTCTGTCATTCAGTAAGCCTTTACTGTATTTTCTAATAAGTTTTTAAAACAATTTTTGCTCTATAAACTTATTATTTAATGTTAAAAAATGCTCTTACTTCACTGCAGCTGCTTTAGCTGATCAGCCAACCAATTCAGCTTGCAGCACTCTTTAAACGCGTTTTCCTATGAAATGCAATTTATCTAGCATTAAAGTGTTTTTAGTATATTTAAGCATTAAACATAAAAA
Organism: Girardinichthys multiradiatus; assembly: GCF_021462225.1. NCBI lineage: Eukaryota > Metazoa > Chordata > Actinopteri > Cyprinodontiformes > Goodeidae > Girardinichthys > Girardinichthys multiradiatus. Next base: position 38,915,014 of record NC_061802.1, on the reverse strand, counting down.
ATGATGGCCTAGATATTCTTTAAAAGACACAAAGATAGGTTTTAATGCTCTGTCTTGACCTAAATAAACAGATAAAAACTGAAACATCTGGTGATTTCAATTTACCGGTCACATTAATAGGAATGATGCATGAGGCGATGACTTGGGAATTGGTTTTCATCCTCTCCTCCGGGGTGGGCAGCGGCAGAGCTCTAGACCAGTTAGTCTGCTTGTCCAGGGTGGAAGGGGTGTTAGGGATGGGAGACTTGGACCGGTGACCTAAAGCCACCCCGTCAGTGTCGGGGTCAGTAGGCGCAGCCTGTAACAGATGGATATTTGCATGGTTAGACTGTTATGGTGGGATTAAATGGAAAGTGGGGCGACAGGGTTAAAGAAAAAAAAACAACAACTCTGCTTTAGAGAGGGTAATGTGTAGACTATAGTGGATAAAGTCAGGGATTATCCTTCTGTTTACTAAATTCATGGTTCTCAAACTGTGGTACAAGTACCACCAGTGGTTCTTGAGGTGCCTTTAGTGGTACTCGGCAGAAATGTTGGTATGAATTATTTGCAAAGTAAATACTTTGAACTTAAATAGAGCAAAATAAAAAGAGCTAAAAGGATGAACTGTTCAAGCACATCAAGCTTCATCAGAAATGTCTCAAAAGAAAAAGCACAATGGAAACAGTGCAGAGAACTCCCACTACAAACTAAAACAAGTATAAGTGCTGGGGGCTCCTTATGATGTGATCCATTTACATCAGAACTCATATTTGGTTCTGGAAATGGCAACTAACTAAATTTAACAATTTTTCTCTTCAAAAACGAGTAAGGTTTGCCAATTAATATGTTCATAGACCGGACTAGGTACTATTAGCAAAATAACCTTATAAAAGCAGAATTTGTACGTTAAAACATAAGCCTCACTTGAGGAGGTTATGTAGGGAATAGAGATTATGTTTTCTAAACATGTAATAAATATATCTGTTCATCTTTTTAACTTAAAGCTAGAAAAAATTAAATTCTAACAAAAATGTAACATGTAATTAAACATGTTTTTACTTTGTGCAAGTCCTGTTGTTCTGCTGTCCTGTTGTTAAAATGTTGGTCATTAATTGCTGGAAAAGTTTGAGAACCACTAATCTAAGGGTTAATCTGGTAACAGGCAGAAGGCTATATTGTTTTTAAATGTATCCATAAAGTAATTACTCTCTCAAACGAGCCATAAATAAATAAAAACACCTACCCTTCCATCAGCTGAGTTTCACACAGCAGTGTAATGAATTAAGTAATGGAAATGAACAGCATGCTTCACAGCAAGTGAGAGCAGAAAGCATGAGAAGCATTCCAAGAAATAACACAAACTTTCATGCAAAAGAGAAAAAAGAAAGCGTTCAAGCTTGCACAAACCTCAGACCAATAAAAACATTGGCACGCACTGCAACACATGTCACAACAGCTACTACAAGATATACTCTAAAGACAACATGCAGCCTTGGGTCATACTGTGAGAATCTGCAGCACCTCCACAAATCATCCATAATAACGAGCCTTTGGAAATATGCGTCAGGAAAAAACGTCATCTGAGCTTCAGTATCAGTCACTGCATGCTGCTCCCCTCAAATGTCATCACAACTCCTTGGACCTCTTCACACATTTAAGTTAAAAGCACCTATGACTTCTAACTACTTGCAGTGCCTCGCTGGGGATTGCAATGCCTTACCTTGAGTTTCCAACAGAGAGACACGTGTGAAACTGGTGCTTCTCAAGCTGAACTGGTTCCCACTTCTACAACTCAAAGTATTTCCACCCCCATTTAAAGCCAGCTCTCCAGCCTTTGTGCTCCCAGTTCCCAGCAGACCAATGGGACCCAGACAACACCCCGACCGACAAAAGAAACCGGTTTCCTTGGAAACTTCTCGCAATGAGTAGAAAAAAAATAAAAGGGGGAACATTTACAGCTGATTTGTTTCGAGGAGGGCCTGAGAGGAAGGACAAGCCTTGTGAAGAGAGGCGAAAGAAAGAGGAAAGTGGACGAAAGCAGAAAGAGAATAGCCTATTCTTCTTCCTCCTGTGTCCACTGATTTCCTATTCTAAATAGGAAATCAAAAGGAGTGGCACTGGTTTGTTTTTGTCTCTGTCCAAGCATTTTTGGTAAAAGAAACACCTCAAAGGCTGTCAGCTGGTGCAGTGAGGAAACAGCAGCGCAGAAGGATAATGGATAATCACAGAAACAAGCTCTCAAAAGTCAATGCTCTCATCAGAGCACGGTGGCTGTGAATGTGGCCCTCACACATACATTTCTCACATACTTCAAACTGAAACCTGACTGGAACCCCAACACCAGCTTGACGAAATTTTAAATGGATACCCTCCTTCACTTTTACCTCATTATCTCAACAGGGTGGAGCAGGATACTAACAAAGCCAGAAAAACCGAGAGGGCATGCATCCATAAAGAAATTCATTATGTAAATCAGACGAAGGTAAACAAAGGAAGGACAGGTGGAATAAAGCGTTAGAGGAAGGATTTAGTAACCAGGAGGGAAGGGACGACTAATACCTTTCTTCTCCAGGGAGAGAGGCGGCAACATTCGGTGGGGGAGGAGGAGCGGGTGGAGTCAAACTGAGTTATAGGGTGAAGAAACAACAACAAACAAAAACACACAAAAAACAAAAATGACACAAGTGAACGTGAAGATATCGAGCATGAACACAGTGACGACCCATGATAAAAAATACAGGGCTAAGCTTGGTGGGGATGGAACAGACATTTGGGATGTACTGATGAAAATAAAATCTAAAATCATCCATTCCCTGCACATACACATTATGAACAGTCTGCTTTCATCTTTACCTGTGCTTGTGCTAACTGAGTGGCTGCATCTCTAAAGTGTGCCTCTGGCTGCTATGAGGTAAAAACAAAAATTGCATCATCACTTTAAAGGAGCAATATAAAAAAAAAAAACTAGCCTATATTAACATTTAAAGCTGTAATCCTGCCCCCAGATAAGAACATTTCATATACCAGAGGAATGTTTTTGCTCAGATATACTTTTAAACTGTGATTTATTTAAGAGCCTCATTACTGTCAGCTAATTTTGTGCAGACACAGTGCCTATCTAAAGGATTCATACCATTTTCACATTTTATCATATTACAGCCAACAAAACAATTGTACAAAATTGTGGGGTGATATTTTTTTCATGTAAGATCTGAAAAGTTTGGCTTAAATTTGTATTCAAATTTCATGAGTCAATACTTTTTAGGACCACATTTGGCTGTAATTGTAGTTGCAAGTCTATTGGGGATATGCCTCTGATAGCTTTGCACATCTAGAGAATCTTCTTTGCAAAATAGTCAAAGCTTAGTGAGACTGGATGAAGAGTGTGTGTGGCCAGCAAGAGATTCTCAGCTGAAGGTGGATATGGGCATTGGCTGGGCCATTCTAACACATGAATATTCTTTGATTTACATGGTTTTATTGCAGTTTTGATGAATGTGTAGGGTTGTTGGCCTTCTGGAAGGTGAACCTTCACCCTACATTATAGTCTGAAGTTCAAATCTTTTCTACTTCTATTGTTTTTTTTTTCCTTGGTTGCCCATCCATCTCCCTCTTAAATCTGAGCAGGTTTCCTGACCCTGCTGAGGGAAAGGATCCCCAAATAATGATGCTGCCACCACCATGTTTCACGGTGGGAACGTTGTGTTCAGGGTGATCTGCCTTGTTAGTTTTTTGCAACTGTTTCGAAAGTAGACCAAAAAGGTACATTTTGGTCTCATTCGACTAGAGCACCTTCTTCCCCATGCTTACTGTGTCCCCAACTTGGCTTGTTGCAAAGTGCGAACAAATTTGTGGAGTACAAGATCTTTGGTTGTTCTGTCAGTGGATTCTCTCACCTGAGCTGTGGATCTCTGCAGCTCTTCCAGTGTAACCATGGGCCTCTCTCTAATCTAATGTTTTCTTTGCTCAACATGCTTTCTCTCTTGTATTTGAAAACCAAGTGGGATTTTTTTCCACTTCCCAATAATGTCTACCCCACAAAATGTGACATACTAAACCTTGAGGTTGTAAAGTGACAAAATTAGGAAAAGTTTGCACAGCACTGTAAGATTTGAATTGCAAAGAAAGAACAATTTTCTTTAATCAGTTGGGCTTCGAAGGAGAAGATGTCTTTATGACATTACAGTTAAAATCCCACAGATTAGGTGTTTAAATATATCATGAAATGACTGCAGGCAGGATTTCCAATGCAACAAATTGATCTATTGATTGCTATTCTTGCAGACTAACCTTTTAAACTCTAAAGTGATAAGATAATAATAATAACTGCCTCACCACAGTCAAACCTTTGCCCCGACTGTCTTGCTTCTGCTCGATGAGAGGGGAGGGGTACATGGGCATCGGGGGAAGGGCTGAGATGGTCACTCTCTGCTCCCTCCTCTGGTGATCTGAATACATTTTAAAGACATTTTAAAGACAGGGTGTTAAAACACACGGTTATGAGAGAGAGTACAAGATAAATGAACGTTTCATTATTGGGTTGGTGAAAGTTAGGTATTGATGTTGGATGCTGTTTTTTGTTTTTAATTTCTATCTTTTTTAGGGTGAATTGAGATAAATTATCCACTAGAGGGCAGAACAACACCAGAATAACAGATGCTTAAAAGCAAGGTGACGTCAAAAAGTGACTTTTTCTGAGGCGTAGCTTCAAATGTAACTCAAACTTAAGAACGCATAACTTGGAGTAAAATACACTGTTCAGCAAAACACAACAAAAGACAGAATCTGTTAAAAATAAAATGTGAAAACATTTATTGAAAATGTAAAAATGAGACTTGACATAAAAAATATTAGCTGTGGTTGAAATTGTTGCACATCAGTTAAAAATAAGGTGCACAACCCGCATAGAAATCTGAGTCTGGTGGGTATTAAAATCTGTATTGGAGGGAGTTGTGGCTCACCTTGGTTTAGCGACCACAGGCTGTGGTTGGCTTGCCTGTGCAGCTCTTCTACACATGCTGGCCGTGTTGAGGGGTGCAAAACATTCCTCTGGAGACGCCACGGAGCTCGGAAATGTGCCGTCAGCTTACTCTCCACATCCAGATTGGACACTGCTGTGGGAGAAACATGAACAATTGAATCAACACTGATGGGTTTTGACATAAAATATAAAAAGCAATGGAAAAAGCAGCTATGAGCGTGAATACGGTTAAGGATTGCTTTAAATTCCCTGTCTGAGGGGAAACAAAGGAAGGTATACTCCACAGCCTCAGACAGAAGTGCATCTGCATCAGAAAGACCACATTCTTCTGCATGTGAACACAAGGATGATTGTTTTGGTATTCCAGGAGATTAAATAACATTCAAACTAACTCTGACTGTTGAAGGCTGAGCAGGACACTCCAGTTCCAGGGTAAACGAGGGCTATTTACTAAAGCAAAAGTATCTATCACCTGTGGCCAAACAATTGGTCTTAATGCAACCTGATAGTGTGACTTTTTTCCTGCAAACATTGATCAGTACCTGGACTATGACCACTACTCCCCTCACACTTCCTCAAGTTACAGATCTCACATTACAGCTGATCCAAGGAAGTGCTGAATGAAAGGCAGCGGTTTGACAGTAGCTGTTTGGTCCTGGTGCGGTTGCTTGAAATGCACACAGAGGTGACTCACAATAGAGATGCGTTAATGTGATAAATTAGCTTCCCGCATAAAAATATATAAAAAAGCAAGAAAAATTAAACTGAAATCAAATACTTGCTAAGCACCTGAAACTAGCCAAACCAAATAAACAAGCAGCTTTTAGAAACAGAGCTATGTGCTTAAAAAATAAAACATATCAAGATCTTTGCTGTGAAATTTCGTCACACACACCTGTGGGGATATTCATTTCGGTTCTGGCCTTGTCTCTGACCTGCCGGCTTTCCTGACACACATTCTGTGTGACCCCAGGTCTGCTGAGCAGCAATTCTGGCTCAACACACTCCAGGTTTGCTTTCTAGTGCAGCCAGGAGCTGCACTGTAGTCTCTTTCAGTCAAGAAAGACGTAGCTGAAGTGCAAAATGCAGCTACCAGAGGTCAGGGCGACCTACTAAACCTCAGCTTATGGCTGCAGATCCAACTGCTGCAAATGCTGAGTGATTTGCTAACAGCACAACAACCCCAGGTAACATAGTGAAATGCATGCCAGCAGAGGTATTGAGATTATGAGAGACAGCGTGATGGTTTCCATGAAACAGCCCCTGGATGACCTGAAAGCCTTCTGTGTTACACCTGCTGAGCTGAGAAGGCTCTGTGTTACATCTCCTGCTCAGCACCAACAGCAGAGTAAATACTCTGATGGAGCTCAATGAAAATGCCTGATCTCCACCACAAGCTACTGACATATTAAACTTTGGTCACTTGTAAATACATCTCAGCTAAGTTACAACATCCACGTTTAATTCACACTTTATTATTTCAGCTATTTATAAAACTTAGATTATAGAAGTCTATATGAGTTTCTAGTGACATAAAATAGCAAAGTGAGTTCATTTAAACAAAATATCTGCTGCACCCTCTATAAACGGATACAAAATATCATCACTTCCCCCTTTTGTCCTGTTCTGTTGTGTATATTTTATAACTTTTGATAGAGGTGCATACAATTTGTTTCTCTTGGAACCCATTACAGTGCCTTCCAAAGGTTTTCATACTCCTTGAACATTTTATCACGTCATAACCACAAACCTCACTTTATTGTTGATTTTCCCACAGATCTTCAACTGTATTTAAGTTTGGACTTTGACTAGGTCATGCTTTGATGTAAACCATTTTAATATACAGTACAGACCAAAAGCTTGGACACACCTTCCCATTCAAAGAGTTTTCTTTATTTTCATAACTATTAATATTGTAGCTTCACACTGAAGGCATCAAAACTATGAATTAACACATGTGTAATTATATACTGAACAAAAAAGTGTGAAACAACTGAAAATATGTCTTATATTCTAGGTTCTTCAAAGTAGCCACCTTTTGCTTTGATTACTGCTCCGCACACTCTTGGTATTCTGTTGATGAGCTTCAAGAGGTAGTCACCTGAAATGGTTTTCACTTCACAGGTGTGCCCTGTCAGGTTTAATAAGTGGGATTTCAAGAATTATAAATGGGGCTGGGACCATCAGTTGTGTTGTGCAGGAGGTGGATACAGTACACAGCTGATAGTCATACTGAATAGACTGTTAGAATTTGTATTATGGCAAGAAAAAAGCAGCTAAGTAAAGACAAACGAGTGGCCATCATTACTTTAAGAAATGAAGGTCAGTCAGTCCGAACAACTGGGAAAATTATGAAAGTGTCCCCAAGTGCAGTCGCAAAAACCATCAAGCGCTACAAAGAAACTGGCTCACATGAGGACCGCCCCAGGAAAGGAAGACCAAGAGTCACCTCTGCTGCGGACGATAAGTTCATCCGAGTCACCAGCCTCAGAAATCGCAGGTTAACAGCAGCTCAGATTAGAGAACAGGTCAATGCCACACAGAGTTCTAGCAGCAGACACATCTCTAGAACAACTGTTAAGAGGAGACTGTATGAATCAGGCCTTCATGGTAAAATAGCTGCTAGGAAACCACTGCTGAGGACAGGCAACAAGCAGAAGAGACTTGTTTGGGCTAAAGAACACAAGGAATGGACATTAGACCAGTGGAAATCTGTGCTTTGGTCTGATGAGTCCAAGTTTGAGATCTTTGGTTCCAACCACCGTGTCTTTGTGCGGCGCAGAAGAGGTGAACGGATGGACTCTACATGCCTGGTTCCCACCGTGAAGCATGGAGGAGGAGGTGTGATGGTGTGGGGGTGCTTTGCTGGTGACACTGTTGGGGATTTATTCAAAACTGAAGGCATACTGAACCAGCATGGCTACCACAGCATCTTGCAGCGGCATGTTATTCCATCCGGTTTGCGTTTAGTTGGACCATCATTTATTTTTCAACAGGACAATGACCCCAAACACACCTCCAGGCTGTGTAAGGGCTATTTGACCAATAAGGAGAGTGATAGGGTGCTGCGCCAGATGACCTGGCCTCCACAGTCACCGGACCTGAACCCAATCGAGATGTTTTGGGGTGAGCTGGACCGCAGAGTGAAGGCAAAAGGGCTAACAAGTGCTAAGCATTTCTGGGAACTCCTTCAAGACTGTTGGAAAACCATTTCAGGTGACGACCTCTTGAAGCTCATCAACAGAATGCCAAGAGTGTGCGGAGCAGTAATCAAAGCAAAAGGTGGCTACTTTGAAGAACCTAGAATATAAGACATATTTTCAGTTGTTTCACACTTTTTTGTTCAGTATATAATTCCACATGTATTAATTCATAGTTTTGATGCTTTCAGTGTGAAGCTACAATATTCATAGTCATGAAAATAAAGAAAACTCTTTGAACCAGAAGGTGTGTCCAAACTTTTGGTCTGTACTGTATGTTGTTCTCCAACAAATCTCAGAGGCTTTCACAGAACATCTGCATTTACACTGAGAATACATTATTTGCAGGTGGAGTTTACGGTTAATTGTTTGCAATGGATTTTATTAAGCAGTTTCAGAGCTAAGGTGGCTGAACACAAACACATGCCACACTTTTCAGATTTTCATTTGTAAAAAATAAATAAATAAGTAAATATATATATATATATATATATATATAGTTGTACTCGTCTCACATCTAAAATCCCAATAAAATACATTTAGGCTTGTGGTTATAATGTGAAGAAACTGAGAAAAGGAGACATTAATACTTTGGCAATGTACACACTATAAGTTTTGTTTGCTAAATATCATACTTTTCATTTAAATAATGAGTTATGGGTCACCATCTGGTTCTTCTTATCTTCATGCTAATGAAGAGGTTCAGGAACACCCGGTTTCCTGTTTTTCTTTTCATATGATGTGTCATATGAATGGAGCAACACGAACCCCAACAAACGGCAGCGATAATTCAAACCTGACACAAAAATGACTGGTAATGATATTCAGATGAGACTTGTAGAGAGATATGGAGTCAGTGGTGTAGTGGGGGTAGATCTGGGCCCTGTGATGGGGTTTGTCATGCACTCTCCTCCCTGCTGAGAAATGAACTGTTGGCCCTGTAGTGGCAACCTCGATGTAACTAACAGAGCAGATTCTGGTCATTCTGCCATTTAGTATCTTTGCTGTTTTGGTTGTTTTGTATCAGAACTTTTTCAGATATAAAATAGTGCAGAGTACACACAAGAGGCATGTTTCATACTGACTTTAACAACTGGAAATATAAAGTCATTTACTAAAAACTGCTTGTAGTTATATGTAACTATGTAGTTATGTTGTTATATGAATCCCATAAACAGGTTATTTAGAGTTGCTCTGGTTTGATCAGGGGTCATAATCTATCATATTATTCAGGGATCAGAACCAAAATATTCTAAATAATTAAAATAACACAAGTAGGAAACTCATCTGAAATGGTTTGAGAACAAGAGTTTAAAAATGTTTGGGTGATAAAAATAACAAAGCATGAAATGGCGAAATGTTGGAACCAAAATGGGGTACAGATAGGAGCAGGGATGAACTGGCCTAGAGCCAAAAAGAGCTCTTTACCTTCAATCTTTCAGCAGTTTTAATCAAAAGCTAAAGACATCTTTTTACTTTTACAGAATACTTGAGAGGCCTTCAGAGTGGTTGTTTTGAGGACAGATACCCATATGGGGAAGCCTTTAAAGGTAATTTGTTGCTCAGCTGTTGTCCCACATGAGGCCAAAGAAAACAGACAGGACTTCTGTCAGCTCATTGAAGCTTTCTCTTTTTTCCACAGTCAACCTGAGAGATCATCAGCATGTCTAGACACCTTACTGAGCAAAATGAGCCACGTGATGAGGAAAATACACTTTCTTTTGATTGTTTTTTCCTCTCTTTTTCACATTTGATCCCTTGTTTAGCACCATTCTTTAAATCACTTTATTATCAGCATCAGTTATCTCCTTTTCCTCATCACGATCATCTGGAAGCAGGATTATCTCCTAATAACCTGACTGCTATCAGCCCTCCAAGCAGCCCTGCAGGCCCGTGGAGGTGGAGTATGGTGGGGGGTGGGGGGGTGGGGGGGAATCCTGCATCCCCAGACTGCCTCTGTCCTGTAATTTAGTTGGTACTGGCCCAGACAGGAGCCGACTCTACCCCCCACTTCTTCACCTACACTTACACTATCACACACCTACAATTTGCCAGCAGCGTGGGTGAACGTGGCCACAGATGTCTGACACACAGATTAGAAAGAAACATCATGAATCAGGCTGAAAGTTGAGCCAAATCAACAGTTGGTAAAAGATGATGTATTCCTAAATTACGAAGTGAAAACTCCTAGAGCCACAAGTTCTTGTGCTCCTAACGTCTTTACCAAAATGTCCCCCTCAGCTCTGGAGCCACACTGCTCTCCAGACCCTCTAAAACATCTGCTCACACACCTCCCCCCACGTCTCCTTCCACACCCAGTTAAACGTGCAGATGGTCTAGCCGGGCCCTGACTCGGGTGACCACTAATCTGAACGTGGTGTGCTGGAGGAGAGGAGGAGTGTTAATCCAACTGACCGCTTAACCCACAGCAGAGGATCATGGAGGCTGTAGGAGAATGCAAAAGGCTGCGGAGGAAGAGGGATGCTGGCATTGTTTATGTGAACATTCACTTAGATTCAATCTATACACACATTTATGAGATATTCTAAACAATTAGAATCCAGTATTGTTCTTAACACGAGAGAAAAGGAACTATTATGGAGAAAAAACACTATTAAGTCACATAGATTTCTACGGAATATGACAACTAAAGCCACTCAACCTTGTGGAATAATATAAAACAATGCAAGGACTTACCTGAATCTTGTGATTAAAAAAAAAAAAAAAAAACTAAACACACACTGATCAAAATTTAAAATTTCAATTTGAATTCAGCACATTTAAATGACACGACTAGGCCTGTTCTGGTGAGCTTCAGCTGCTGGAGAAAGTCCACTCTGATGTCTGCGCACTAAAGCACAAAGACTATAGTCCTCTTGCCAGTGAACCCACATTAATACCCGTCTGCTCGATAATCCCCTCTGAGCCGTCATCTGGCCAGCTGATCGTTGCTGCGGCTGCTGCTGCTGATGAGCCGCTGCAGCACGATTGTTTACATTCTGGAAGGAGTCCGGCCTTCACGCTGCAGGCCTGCTGGGATAATCTGCTAAAAGGAAACCCTGACTGGAACAAATGCACCAGCTTTGTTTGGGATGGAAGTTGGTGAAATGTTGAAATGTTAATCATTGTAGTGATGAGTGTGAACATGGTAAACCAGATCTACTGTTTAATAAAACAACTACTGAAGATATGACAAAGAGGGCAGAGAACTAGCAGACATATGGCAGATCCAGATATAGCATCCTTCCACAGCTATTGGCACTCCTGGTGGAGATGTGTAAAAAGCCTTAAAATAAATACATCTTCTATCGCAGCAGCATATTCTCGTACTGAAAAATGTAAGAAAAATCCAACCGGCCTTTATAATGTGCTCATATCAGTGTAGTTGGTGTTATTACTTAATACTCCCTTCCTTTGCCAATATTTTAGCAAGTAGTCTTCTCCTAAACCATTTGAAAAGGTCAGAGCATCCATAGAGAGGAATATTTGACCATTCCTGTTTATCACAATCTTGCAGGTTTTCTATAGGATTTAGGTCCAGGGACCAAGATTGCCTTGGAAGAAGGTTAAATTTATGTCTGATGAACAATTTCTGTTGATTTGAACATATGCTGTGGATCATTTTCCTTTCTGAAAGATGACAGATTTTCGATTTCTGGTAGAGGCCATTTATTTCAAATGTTGAATTTCTAGTAGAGGCCATCTGTTTTATCTCTAATGTTCTGGTTTATCCAAGACCTCATGAAGCTTTGCTCTCTAACCAGGTTCCCAGGGTTGCTGAAAGATAACCAGGCTGGCAGCATGACAGATCCCCCCATTGCCTAACTTATAAGGATCAACACACCTCCACCTTGAATGGTTGACATGTTCTTCTGTCTTTCCCATTTAGAAGAGAAAAAATACATAATTTTTATTTCTCAATATGAATTTTTCCCTACTAGATAAATCAGCTTAAATTAAAGGCTGGATGTACTTTTTTTCAGTGTGAGATCATGTTACTGCAAGAAAAGGTTATTTTATTTGAAAGCTTTTTACACATCTTTAACAGTGGTGTCTACAAGTGCACAGCATCACTTTATTGTTCTTATGCCTGCAAAGGGGACTTATGATTTTACATAGTAAAACACAGACAGTGCTATAAAAAAGGAGGATAATATTAGAGCGTAAAGTGTGCCAATCTCTCTCTCTCTCTCTTTCTACCGAACCTTTTCGAATGTGCGCTGTATTTGTTTCACCTGGCCTGATGTTGCTCCTGTGCAGCCTGCAGGTCTTACTGCTAAGCTGTAATCAACCCACCGGCTGACTTCCCAAAAAGCTTAGAAGCAGCCGGTTATTATGTGTCGAAGAGGCGGAGAGAAGGCCCGTCATCACAGCTAATTTTATTCAACCTGGTGAAACTGAGAGGCGATTTAGTTAGCCATTTCTCTAAAATGAGGGTTTGAGATTACCACAGCAGGAAAAAAAAACCACAGGTGTGTTAAATTGCTTGTATTTCCTGACTTGAGGTTAGAACGGTCCCCCCTGACAGTGCTGCAAGCCCACACACGAAAACCCGTCTGGCGGTGGAGCGAAAACCCGCGCTTAAAACGCTTCAGGAGACGCTGCTTTAAACTGGGATTTTTGAGCAAGTGTCTGTCTGCCTGTGTGCTGGGAGGTACGGGAGGTGGAGGAGTGGAAATGAGGAAGGAGTGTGTGTGTTTGTGTGTGTGTGTGTGTGGGGGGGAATCCCATCAGATATCACAGTTTCCACTGAGAATGAAGAAAACTGCCATGACCTCATCTTAAACACAATGTTCTGCAGATGTCAAATAATGAGACAGATGTTTTGCTATAAATATTCAGTGTATCAACACACTGACCTTCAAACAAGCACCTTGCAGAGAGAACAGAACATAGTTCAGCAACTGGAAAGGGTCCACCATTACTAATGAAACTCAAAGCTTCCATCTTGTGACACAGCTCAACAGAGCTATCCAATTTCTAATGTTTATCCATATTTATACCACACCCACAGAGTCAGTTTGGATCCTATCTGAGACCACGCTGCTGTTCTGAAACCCTCCTGAAGAGAGGTCAGCGCTGCTCACAGCTGTGGATGAGGAGCGCTGTGTGAATGAGGCCTGTTTTCTCAGCTGCTCCATATTACCACTACAAAGTCTGACAGCAGACTGTGGCCGCTTTGAAATAATTTCCATTCTGAACCCTTCAGAGTGGTGCATCTTGTAGAGTAGGTTTGATGCCAGTGAGTGGATCTTTCTTTCTCTGTGTGAGGAGGGTGAGACTAGATTTTTAGCAGGGGCAGAGTAGGAGGTGTTAAACGCACTTAATTGTCTGATGTCCTCAGAAACATTTCTCTCGTAAAACCTTCCCCGCCTGTGTAATGTTCACGGGAGTTTGCGGTCAGGTTTATTGCACAGTAATGAGCAGCCTATTTTGTTGGAGGGCCAAAACACGTTTATGATTTACTTTGAATTTAAACAAAAGTGTCGGGATCTGGGAGCCTGTCTGTTTTTTTGCTTTCTGCTAACCTTATTCGTCCAGCAGAGGGTGTCGAAGCTACAGGAGGAACGTGTACAGGTGTTTTCGATCTTCTGATTGCTGTGTACGCTACTTAAGCCGTGGCTGCCTGCTACTCATTGCCTGAGTGTTGAGCCTATGTGGTAACCAGCTCAAGCCAGCTTTCTGGTTTTGATCAGTTCTGTTTTCGGTCTGTTCTGACTTGTGTTTTCGCCTTAGGAAACTGTAACCTGTGTGCGACGATCCTATCATCGTTCCTCTAGTGCTTGGAGCCTTTTGGATTACCTGTCTGGATTCTGCATACACTCCAGGACCGAGCATTCTTCATCTTCTACTGGACCTATGCTACACTACGACAAGGGTACTCCTCCTGCAGACCTGTTCACCCTCCAACGTAACTCCAGCTTCACCCTCCGCTCACTTCCCACGGAGAGTACGAGTGCTGTGAACTCTACGTTAGTTTCTTAACTCCGTCTCCCCTGGCGGATTCCGTTCTCTCTCTAGTAAGAGCATTTATCTTTATTTTTAATATATATATATATATATATATATATATATGTATATATATATATATATATGTATATATATATATATATATATATATATATATATATATATATATATATATATATAGATATATATATATCTATATATATAGATATACAGGGGTTGGACAATGAAACTGAAACACCTGTCATTTTAGTGTGGGAGGTTTCATGGCTTAATTGGACCAGCCTGGTAGCCAGACTTCATTGATTGCACATTGCACCAGTAAGAGCAGAATGTGAAGGTTCAATTAGCAGGGTAAGAGCACAGTTTTGCTCAAAATATTGAAATGGACACAACATTATGAGTGACATACCAGAGTTCAAAAGAGGACAAATTGTTGGTGCACGTCTTGCTGGCGCATCTGTGACCAAGACAGCAAGTCTTTGTGATGTATCAAGAGCCACGGTATCCAGGGTAATGTCAGCATACCACCAAGAAGGACGAACCACATCCAACAGGATTAACTGTGGACGCAAGAGGAAGCTGTCTGAAAGGGATGTTCGGGTGCTGACCCGGATTGTATCCAAAAAACATTAATCCACGGTGGCCCAAATCACGGCAGAATTAAATGTGCACCTCAACTCTCCTGTTTCCACCAGAACTGTCCGTCGGGAGCTCCACAGGGTAAATATACACGGCCGGGCTGCTATAGCCAAACCTTTGGTCACTCATGCCAATGCCAAACGTCAGTTTTAATGGTGCAAGGAGTGCAAATCTTGGGCTGTGGACAATGTGAAACATGTATTGTTCTCTGATGAGTCCACCTTTACTGTTTTCCCCACATCCAGGAGAGTTACGGTGTGGAGAAGCCCCAAAGAAGCGTACCACCCAGACTGTTGCATACCCAGAGTGAAGCATGGGGATGGATCAGTGATGGTTTGGGCTGCCATATTATGGCATTCCCTTGGCCCAATACTTGTGCTAGATGGGCGCGTCACTGCCAAGGACTACCGAACCATTCTTGACGACCATGTGCATCCAATGGTTCAAACATTGTATCCTGAAGGCGGTGCCGTGTATCAGGATGACAATGCACCAATACACACAGCAAGACTGGTGAAAGATTGGTTTGATGAACATGAAAGTGAAGTTGAACATCTTCCATGGCCTGCACAGTCACCAGATCTAAACATTATTGAGCCATTTTGGGGTGTTTTGGAGGAGCGAGTCAGGAAACGTTTTCCTCCACCAGTATCACGTAGTGACCTGACCACTATCCTGCAAGAAGAATGGCTTAAAATCCTTCTGACCACTGTGCAGGGCTTGTATATGTAATTCCCAAGACGAACTGACGTTGTATTGGCCGCAAAAGGAGGCCCTACACCATACTAATAAATTATTGTGGTCTAAAACCAGGTGTTTCAGTTTCATTGTCCAACCCCTGTATATATAGCCGTCTTTGTTTCTTACCTGCTCTTTTCCCTGCACAGTTGGAGAGACCAGACTCTTGTCACTTCCTTGTAGGATTTAGGAAATAATAAACTTCTTTTCATCGTGAGATTATCTCTGCTTGTGTTCTTTCTGTATGTGGGTCAGATCAGTGTCAAAAATGATGTCAGAAACAGACCCAGCAGAAAGTCTCAGTAGAACTCTGTCTGAACATTCTCATCAGATTCACTCACACGATTCAGCTCTCCGTTCACTTTCTGAACAGATCCAACAGAATAATCAGCAACTAGATCATATTGTGTCTTTACTCCAGCATTCTTTAAATCTTCAGACCTCCGAGTCTTCTGAGGGCGCTGTAGCAGCTTCTACTTCTCATCGTCTTTCACACTCTCGCGACGTCACTTCCCCTATTCCGGAAAAGTTTTCTGGTGACATTGATCACTGTAAGGGGTTTTTGTTGCAATGTACTCTCGTCTTTAACCGTTCTCCTGATAGTTTTCCCCATGATGATGCTAAGATTTCTTATATACTTGGATTACTTACTGGAAGGGCCTTACGTTGGGCTGAGGCTCGTTTTTCTGACTGTAATCAGTTTGATTGCTCTTTTGATGACTTCATCCTTGAATTCAAGATGACTTTCTCCTCTGAGACGGACCAGACTAGCGTCTCTCGCCAGTTATGGGCTTTGAATCAGAGGAACAGACCTGTCTCTGAATTAGCCTTAGAATTTCGTACTCTTGCAGCTGCCTCTGGCTGGAATGATAGTGCTCTTAGAACAGCTTTTTTTCCAGTCCCTAGATGAGCCTTTGAAGGATGAGTTAGCTTTGATTGATGAACCTAAGACCCTTAATGGGCTAATATTGTTAGCCACACGGATTGACAGTCGTATGCGTGAGAGAAGGAGAGCTCGTTCTGAGCGTTTCATGGTTCGTTCTTCACTTCCTGCAGACTCACAACCCAATGCTAGATCTCTCCCTCTAGTAGTCCTGCCTGAACCTGAACCCATGCAGGTAGGCCGCACTCATCTTACCCCTGAGGAGAGACAACGGCGTAGACAGGGGAACCAGTGCTTTTACTGTGGCTCATCCAATCACCTTATTGCAGCTTGTCCAACCTGTCCTACCCGGCCAAAAGACAGGGTCCGCTAGTTTTTTCGGGGGAGCTAACGGACCAGTTTAATGATTTTGAAGCCCCTAGATTTTCCCTACCAGCCACCTTAATTGGTTGTCAGCAGACTAGGAATCTTTTAGCACTCGTTGATTCCGGCTGTGAGCAGAATTGTATCGATAGCAAGTTGGTAGAACTGGCCCAGATTGAGATTGAGCTTCTGGATGCGCCACAATTAGTTTCTGCCTTAGATGGATGGAGGTTGCAGAGAATTACTCACAAGACCATACCTATTGAACTAGTTCTCTGCGGAAATCATAGGGAGATGATTTCTTTTTATGTATTTCTGGTTTCTCAGTCTTCTTTAGTTCTTGGTTTTCCTTGGCTGCAAAGACACAACCCTCATTTAAACTGGTCAGAGCTCCGCATTGAGGCCTGGTCTAATTATTGTCATTCCAATTGCCTTCAGTCGGCCTTACCTGTTAGGAACTCCACTGAGCCTAGTCCTCTTAGCAATGACATTCCTGACCTGTCTAGGGTCCCTGCAGTGTACCATGATTTAGGACTAGCCTTCAGCAAGAGTAGGGCTCTTACGTTGCCTCCCCATAGGCCCTATGACTGTGCCATTGACCTCCTTCCTGGGGCTCCACTCCCCACTAGTAGATTGTATCCCATCTCTGGACCTGAACGACAGGCCTTGGAGGATTACATTAATGACTCCCTGGCTGCTGGTATTATTCATCCCTCTTCCTCCCCTGTGGGTGCTGGTTTTTTTTTTGTTGGGAAGAAGGATGGTTCCCTTCGTCCTTGTATTGATTATCGGGGTTTGAACCAGATTACAGTTAAGAATAGGTACCCACTTCCTTTACTTTCCTCTGCGTTCGAACCAGTTCAGGGATCTACTGTCTTTACCAAGCTTGACCTTAGGAGTGCTTATCATCTAGTTAGAATCCGCCAGGGGGACGAGTGGAAGACAGCTTTTCAGACTCCTTTGGGTCATTTTGAGTATTTAGTCATGCCTTTTGGACTTTGCAACGCCCCAGCAGTCTTCCAGTCGCTGATTAATGATGTGTTAAGAGATTTTTTGAACATCTTTGTTTTTGTGTACCTCGACGATATTCTGATTTACTCCAGAGACCTTGAAGAACACCATCATCACGTTCGACTAGTCCTTCAACGGCTGCTGGAGAACCGATTATTTATTAAGGCTGAGAAATGTGAGTTTCACCAGTCCTCTGTTACCTTCCTGGGTCTCATCTTAGAGGGTGGACAGGTTCGTTCTGATCCTGATAAGATCAAGGCAGTCCTTGAGTGGCCGATTCCCAAGACAAGAAGACAACTTCAGCGCTTCCTGGGGTTTGCTAATTTTTACAGGAGGTTTATACGGAATTACAGCCAGACCGCAGCACCTCTGACTGCTCTGACCTCCACTAAATTGCACTACACCTGGACCCCGGAGGCAGATTCAGCTTTTCAGGCTCTAAAGATGAAGTTTTCCCAAGCACCAATCCTTATCTACCCTGACACTACCAGACAGTTTACCATGGAGGTTGATGCTTCTGATTTAGGGGTTGGAGCAGTTCTGTCCCAGACCTCTGCTTCTGATGGAAAATTACATCCTTGCGCTTTTTTTCCCCGTAGACTAAATGATGCGGAGCGCAATTATGATGTAGGAGACAAGGAACTTTTAGCCATTAAATTGGCTCTGGAGGAGTGGCGTCATTGGCTTGAGGGAACCTGTCTTCCTGTCATTGTGTGGATTGATCATAAGAATCTAGCCTACTTACAATCTGCTAAGCGACTAAATCCCCGCCAGTCCCGCTGGTCCTTATTCTTCTCCCGCTTCAATCTGGCCATTTCCTATCGCTCTATTCTAAGAATACTAAACCTGATGCTCTGTCCTGTCAGTTTTCTGCTGATGAAGCTGAACAGAGCCCTGTCTCCATTGTGCCTCCTAGTTGGACGGTGGGTTCTCTTAGGTGGGAGATTGAGGACTGTGTTACCCGCGCTCAGCGGGAGGAACCTGATCCAGGCACTGGTCCACAAGACAAGATTTTTGTTCCCACTATTGCCCGTTCTCGTGTCATCCATTGGCACCATTCTGCTAAATTTTCTGCCCATCCTGGTACTAGTAGAACTGTGGCCCTTATTTCTAGAAGGTTCTGGTGGCCTACAGTCCACAAGGACATGACGGAGTACGTTCACGCGTGTATTGTCTGTGCTCGAAATAAACATTGTAACCAACCACCTGCTGGCCTTTTACAGCCCCTAAGCATCCCTGGTCGTCCTTGGTCTCATCTTGCCTTAGACTTTGTTACTGGCCTCCCTACCTCTCAAGGAATGACTACCATTTTGACTATTGTGGACCAATTCTCCAAAGCCTGCCATCTGATCCCACTGAAGAAATTGCCTACTGCTTTTCAGACCGCCCAGCTGTTGATCAAACATGTCTTCCGGCTCCATGGCATTCCTCACGACATTTTGTCCAATCGAGGTCCTCAGTTCACTTCCCAAGTTTGGAAACAGTTTGCTTTAGCCCTTGGAGCTAAGGTTTCCTTGACTTCTGGATTTCATCCCCAGTCCAATGGCCAGGTGGAACGAATGAACCAACAACTAGAATCCACTCTCCGTTGCCTTTCGTCCTCCAATCCTGCTGACTGGTGTAAACACTTACCTTGGGTTGAGTATGCGATTAATGCTCACAAGTCCTCTGCTACTGGCTTTTCTCCTTTTGAGGTTTCAATTGGTTATCAGCCTCCCATTTTTCCTGCCGACCAAGGTGAGGTTTCTGTCTCCTCTGTTCGACATCATATTCGCCATTACAGGGCCATCTGGAACTCCACCGTCCGGGCCCTTCAGCGGACTGCTGAGCTCAATAAACGGTTTGCTGACCGAAAACGCCGGCCGGCTCCTGTTTACCGCCCGGGGCAACAAGTCTGGTTATCCTCCCGAGACATTCCCCTTAAATCTATTTATAAGAAACTTTCTCCTCGTTTTATTGGACCCTATGTGATTGACTCCATTGTCAGTCCCACTGCAGTTCGTCTTCGGCTGCCTCCTAGTCTTCGCATCCACCCCACTTTTCATGTCTTCCAGGTTAAGCCTGTGTTCACCAGTGAGAATGCCAAGGAGCATTCAGCTGTGGAGAAGGGCACTACTTCCTCTAAGGAGCAGGTTGACATCAAGAGCTGCAGGAAGACAATTGACGTATAGGTTGAGCAAACACACACAATTATGAAGTACAGCTAAATTTGTAATCGATTTATTTTCATTTGGTTATGTAATTTCTGCTTCGGATAACTTGATATTATGATTTATCATTGTGAACAATGCTCAAAAAAAGTACAAAACCTTGCAAAATGCTCAAGTCCTTTAAATCTTTCCACATTTTGTCATGACAACCAAATTAATTTTACTTGAGATTTACATTATAAACCAACACAAGGTCCTGCGGTGGACTGGCGATCTGTCCATGGTGTACCCTGCCTCTCGCCCATAGACTGCTGGAGATAGGCACCAGCTCCCCCGCGACCCACTATGGAATAAGCGGTAGAAAATGACTGACTGACTGACTGACCAACACAAGGTCATGGATAATTATGAAGTGGATGAAAAAACATACATGGTTATCAAAGGTTTTTAAACTATAACTACAAAAATGTGGTGTGCATTAGTATTCAGCCTCTCTGAGTCAAGGCTTTTTAGAACCACTGCAATTCAAGCTGCAAACTAGACTTTGATTGGGCCAATTCTAACACATCCATATGCTTTGAACTAATCAATTCTGTTATAGCTCTGGCTGTATGCTTAGGGTCATCGTCCTGGTGAACCTCTACCTCAATCTCAGTTTCCTATATTTAGCTCCATCTATCTTCCCCTCAGTTCTGACTAGCTTCCCTGTCCCTGCTGAAGACAAGCATCCCCGCAGCATGATGCTATTAGAATTTTTCACCAAGGGGACAGTGTGCTCATGTAAGTAAAAATTTTATATTTTTGGTCTCATTTGATGAGAGCTGTGTCCTCTACATGGCTTGCAGCAAGCAGAAAACAGATCTTCTTATAGCTTTCACCTTTGGCCGCCAGATAAGGAGTGTGACCAAGAGAGTGAGAATATGGGTCTAAGCAGCCAAAATTAGCAAAATGAGCTAGGAGTAGAGCGGCTGCTCCTCTGCATTGAAGGAATCAGTCTGGGTGGCTCAGACATCTGATCAGGACCTCATAAGTGCTTTCCCTTTGGAAGGGTTTGAGCGGTATGAATACCCAAGGCACAGTAGTTTTGTTAGCTATTATTGTTTCTTCTTATTGGTGAACTCATTACAGTCAGTCCTCCATACTCTCCCCTTGACCACAGAGCTAGTCTGGGGTACATTTCATCACCTCCTACTTCCACGGTGCGCCAGGACTCTCAGCAAATGTTCGCTGGCGAACTAGTGCAATGTTGCCCGCAATTAGTAGTGAAAAACAAAAAGTGGAAAGCCGTGGTCCAAGCATTAAAACGAGCATGTGCATGTCGGTGAGTTCCAAGTCGCATTTGGTTGAAGACACAACAAAGTATTTGGAGATCTTTGGCATTACTTTTAGCAGAAATTGTTAGCAAACCTATTTGTTCATGTTTATATACATATAGAAAAGCAGGAGGCAGTATGAGATCTCACATGAACGGTATTAACTTGAAAAGAGAGAGCACCTGTAAGTAGGTCTGCTTCTAAAGGCATCCGAGCAAGTAAGCAAACAAAATTCAAAAGGAAAAGCTGTTGCAGTTATTACAAAAGCACAAAAATAATAATCATCTTTGTCATTTTCACAGTGGGTACACCTACTGTTTAGGTTGGAAAAATACTGACATACTGGCATCACGAATAACTCGCTCTATGACCGCTCTGTCAAGTCTAACCTGGCCTTTAGGACTGAGGATAACCTCTGAGTAACCCCTCAGCTTGTCAGAATTACAAACACTTTGCTACCATTCTCCTCCGTACAGCTCTGCCTCCTGTTTACCACTCAGTGACTCACTGCTGCTGATTGATGGAAAGGACAAAAGCTGTGAATGGGAGCAACTTGGAGCCCACAGAGGCAGCAGTTTTATATTTCTGTCCTCTACATGCACACACAGCAGGGGCCACATGCAGCAACCTTTTACCTTCTGACCTTTACACACCTCATTATGATGTCTGTATATAGACAGGGAGGTCAGCTTGCATTATTAAACACTCAAGTAAATCACCGGCTCATTGGCCACTCACTCACTCTTTTTATCCCATTCTATATGATAGAAGCAAATTTGGGTGTAGATGTCTAGTAAGCAGAAATGTGATGT
Source organism: Girardinichthys multiradiatus (assembly GCF_021462225.1). NCBI lineage: Eukaryota > Metazoa > Chordata > Actinopteri > Cyprinodontiformes > Goodeidae > Girardinichthys > Girardinichthys multiradiatus. The sequence goes on along the minus strand of NC_061802.1, from coordinate 38,892,972 downwards.
ATCATTTTCATGACGTTGATTCAATAGCATGAGGTACAAATTTTGAGTCCTTTATTGAAAATAACTTATTTTCTGCTTTTAATGAGTTCCAAATGAAAAAAACAAAACAAAACAAAACATGAAAGTGTCCCAGCCTGTTCTTGAATGCACGTTTAAAATACCTCCAGCCTTTAAATCAGCATGAGGCTCATTTTACAGCCCGGTCCTCCTAATCTGCCCCAGCCTCGGCAGCACAGCCTCTCGTATCACATCATTTAATGCTGTTTGAGGTCACAGCTGACTCCTATTGGGATGTAATGGCTCTCCTGCTGAACTCGGCCCGCTTTTGCAAGACCTTTGAAGTACTCGCACACTTTTATGCAAAGCCTCAGCAGAGGAAGAAGGGCTGTGACTGGGCTGGTCTATGCTCAAAAGGGGCTCTCAGGTACACCTGGCCTATTAGTCTCACAAATGAAAACCAGCTCCCTTTGACCTCTTTGGCTTTTGTTTGGTCTGAGCTCCCATACCGCAGGCACCTGGAGAAAGGCGGGAATTCTTGAGAATGAAAAAACAAGTGAGTTCCAGGATTTACTGGAATTAAAGGTAGTCAACCACAAGGCAGAGGATAATGAAAAAGCCTTAAGTTAGAACAAGGGAAACAGTAATATGAGCAGCCTGCTCATGGTCAGCTCGGCCAGCAGGAGTCTGAGTGCTTACGGGAAGATTGCTGCATGTAAAAGGTGAAAGAAAAGCGTTTTCTTTGTGACAGGACAGTATCTGCAGAGTATAGCGACTTTCCCCTTGCACCAGCACAAAGCCAAGAAGGACGGGAAAAGAATAACAAATGAGATTCATCTTTCATCAACCTGTGCCTCGGCCAAACCAACACGGTAAACTGAGCCTTTTGAAGCTACAAGTCTCCTTTACAAGGCCTCTTTACTGTAAATGTTTTGTGATACTGATGCAGATCCATGTGCGTGACATTGATGTGGGTGTGTAACTTACATCATTATTGTTTTCAACTGCACATTTAAAAGAATTCAAGCATATTTAAAAAAAAAAACATTGGTAAAATAGAGGATCAGGGGTGGCTTAGTGGGGGACGATACACTAAGAATAGCCATGCCACCAAGGGGTAAGAGGAGCACACATATCAAACATACTAAACTTAAAAAGAGCAACTTGATACCGCAAAGCTGCTTATTGTTGCACCATTGTGCTGCTGCATTGTGAGTAAATGTATATTTATAAATGAAAATTAATCCAACAATGAGTGTGTCCAGTATATCAAATAAGCTTTGCCTGTGCAGAGCATGCTGATCAAAATGTACATTTACAAGGATAACAAACAGGCATCTGCCGCATTAAACCAGTGTGCGGCACATCTCACTACATAACAACTGTCCATTATACACAATTGGAAGACTACAAAAGAATTATAAGAAGACAAAGCTCATTCCTTCAGAACGCAAGCTTCTCCACCCAAAAATCTCCTCAGTAGATAGTGGGATATGACCTAACTAGAAAGACATGAACACAGTGTCATCCTCATAACCAGCATTCTTCAATCTAAAAAACTTCACTCTGACTAGCAACCAGTGAAGAGATAGACTATCACAAGTCTGCAGGCACATCCGCAGGTTCCTTAATTTGCTGGCTCAAGGTTTCAATAGTCAAGTGCAGCAAAGACAGACACCTATTCTCCTCTGCTGCCATCCAAATCTGGCCCAATTTGGGCTCTTTTTCACTGAATGAGGCTTTAACTGAGCCAACAACTTGTCCCTGATATTGGCTGGAAGCTGTGGAATGGAATCGACAGTGCTGGGAGAGGAGTTCCGTTTTTAACTGGACTAATTACTCTTCAAAGTCGCTTTTGTTGCCATACAAGTGTGAGGTAGATAACAATTAATCAGAGTACACCAAAGTGAAACCTTGTGAACATTTTAGAGCATACTACACAGTAAAGCCAAACAGTCCACTCACTTCCGCCTACCCTCCACCCACCCCAACCAAAAACAATATGTGTGAAGGTGCAACTACAAAGGAAAGGACTTAGTAATGAAAACTAAATTAGATCTACCCTATCTGTGTGTATGTAAAGTAAAAAAGAAAACGTGGAAGTACAAAACATCATCATCATCATGTCTGAACAATGCTGACTAACCTGATGTGTGCAGCACCGCTGCACAATAGGAGAATTTAATGTGCAGCAGTTCATTCATCAGCTTGTTATTCAGTGGATAGAAAGGTGAGAGATCAGAGGCTACAGGAAGGTATGGAGCCACTATCTCGGTTCACAGACGGAGCCACAGAAGTGAGAGAAATGCATTTATCTGTATGTTCAGGCGTCTGTACACAATGGGACAGCATAACAGCTATAAGGCATTTGGACAGTTGGTTTGTGACCTGGCATAAGGTGCACACTGAAATGCAGACTGTTATGTAAGTGTCTGAAGTGTTCAGTCTCTGAAGATTTTCTCCACTGTTTCCAGTATAAACACTGAGCTGTGTCAGAATGAGACTGGTTTCTCCAGTTCAGTGGCATCAGTCATCGCTCACATGGAGCAGAAGAATCAGAACAGACAGACTGTGACGGGAGAGAAACTAAATGAGGGGAAAAAGGAAGTGCAGGATCCAGACATTGGGGGAAGGTGTGGTTTGGGAAGGAGAATGTGAGGGCAGGGTTTGTGACGGCGGACTGCATTGGAAACCTCTCTTTAACTGGCTGTCTGAGGTCAGTTTTGCAGGCGGGTGACCTGTGTGCATTTCTGTGGGAAAGTCATTAGGAGGGAGTGGCATTAGTCTGAGCTGTCAGGGCAGAGCTGAGCTGAACCGTCCCTCACACCTCTCTCCCTGATGGGACTCAGCCAGGAGGGGGAATAAACTGGACGTCTGGCCAGTTCAACACAAACCAACAGTTGGCAGGGGGTGAATTCAGCCAACCCAGCAGTGCTTTCACTGGAAACAATGGAGAGGATCAGACCAAACCAGCTCCTGGTGGCTTCCAATGCCAAACCCAGATGGCATATCAAGCTGTTCATAAGAGACTGGCATCTTTCAAGAAGAAAAAAAATCAAAGACTACATTTGACTGTGTTTGGCATTGTTACATAAAGGTTGACGTGGAGATTGTAGTGGGAAGATGAACCCTCACCCAACCCTTCATTCCCAGACAGACTGAAAATAAACATATTTATTTCTATAGATAGCCTCTCTGAGTCAGCATACTGCTGAAACACAAACATGCAAACATACACCACTGCAAAAGATCACAGTGAAATAGTGACCTGCAGACTGCCAGTTAGGTGTCCACCTTTTAGGACAGCAGTACAGCCAACATGGAAAAGCTGGAGTATCTAAGCTGTGGAAATTACAGTTCCTGTTGGACACCTTACAGAAACTCAGGACATCTAACAACAGAAAGATTGCTACTCTGATAAACGTTTTCCACCTTTTGTCACCATGAATTTTGATGTTACTGGAATTTTATGTGACAGAACAAACGGAAAGTCATGCAAAAGTGAAGTGGAAGAGCATGGTATTCAGCACTTTTCACTCAGATATACCTAAATAAAAATTAAGTGCAGCCTTTTCCCTTTGATGGACATGAGTGAGCAAACAGCATCACCAAGACCAAGAAACACAGCAGATGGTTCAGGAAGAACGTTGTGGACAGATGTTTAAGACATAGGGAGCATGATTTTATCCACCATCTGAAAATGGAAAGAATATTTAAACCTAAATATAGTGGTCAACTTAAACTGACATGCTGGACATGGACAGCATTAATGAGAGTAGCAGGTAAGAGTCCAATGGCAACTCTGGGGGAGTTGTAGAGATCCACAGCTCAAGCGAGAGAACCTGTTGACAGAACAACTATTAGTAGTGCACTGGACTTTATGGAAGAGTGGCAAGAAGAAAGGCATTGTTGAAGTTTGTCATGAGCTATGTAGGGGAAACAGCAAACATGGATATGTGCTCAGTTTACACTACTTGTAGTTGACAACCATGATTGCACATTACCCAAAACAGGCCATCTCCAAAGTGGAGATGGCAGCATTATTCTGTGTGGATGCTTTTCTTCGGCAGGGTTAGGGAAGTTAGTCAGGGTGGATGGGAAGACGGATGGAGGTAAAAGGGAAATCTCTTGTTAGAGGCTACAAAAGACTTGACACTAGAGTGGAGGTTCATTTACAGCAGCAGAACAGCCCTAAGCAACTAAACAACTTTTAAGGAAAGGCGAACGGGCAGACATTTCATTCTCTCGATGTGCAAAGATGGTAGAGACATACCCCGAAAGAGTTGCAGCTGTACCTGCCAAAAAACAAGGTTCCACAAAATATCGACTCAGGGGGGCTGAATACCATTACGTGCTTTTTACATTTTTATTTGTTAATGAAAAATAAAAACCTTGTATAATTCTGTTTCCATTGCACAGTTAATGCAATATTTTGATTTAATCTATCACTTTAAATCCCTATAAAATGCGCTAAGATTTGTGGATGCAAAGAGACAAAATGTAAAAAAAATGTTTTAAGGGGTGTAAATTCTTTTGCAATGCAATATTCGCACTTAGACGTGAGCTCCAGTGAGGGTGTGTGCTTGTACTTTCACAGTTCACCATGCCTCAGCTGAGGAAAGGAAACTCCGGAGCACCCCTGCAGTGAACCGTGAGTCCTCTGCAGATGTGTTTGTGTGAGCAGAGGCGGGAAATTACCAAGCAAATGTTTAAATAAAAAAACACAGATTGGTTCCAGATGTAGTTTAAGTTTTATTGGTACTTACCTATTGATCATAAGCAGGAAAATGCAGGAAACCCAGGGGGACATGAAATAAAAAAAGAAACAAAACACAATTAGTTGATTACAGCAGGACATCAGCAAAACATCTTATTTTAATTTAACAGTTTTTCTGCATGCTCAGACTAATCTCAAGAGAACGTACAAAAAGCAGCATCGAATTTCTTGACATTAAAGAGAGCTTTGCTTTTCTGCTCCCAGATAAAATCTTATCTTCCAACAGGAGAGACAGTCCCAAGCAGGAACCAAACCTCTTCACCTCCCACTGATCTCAAAATCCACGCTCCCTGGAGTGTTTGTCTTTGACAGAACTTTACGGATGCCAGACTCAGACCTCTGACCGGGCAAGGCTCACAAGCCGACTGCCTCACTCTGAATGTGTTTCCCAAGGGAGTACACTGAGATCAAGAAAGAAACGGTCCTGGGTAATAGCTGAGAAGAGAAAGTAGGCCTGACTGTTGAATAGCCTGCCGGCCCTGGAGGGATTTTTCTTCTAAGAGTTTTGTGAATGGCAAACTAAAGGAAAGGCTGCCAATGAGCACTGAAATCACAGCAGTTGTTGCTTATTATGCTACAAGGGACAGGCGCCATCCAGCTGAAAGAGCAAATATCTTTTTGGACCATAAAGTTGGAGCTAAAGAGCTGCCTTGCCCTCTAGAGAAACTACGTTATCCTTTCTTTGAAAATTCGTCATGCTGTTCAGGACTTTTCTTACATATAGCATGTCTGGGATACTTCTTATACTCTAACTTACACTGAGCTCTACCCACCACAAAACTGCAGAAGCAGCACTTTGGTAATGATGGGTCCTGTTCTTCTGTTAAGATGTACAATTAGTGGGCACAGTAAAAAGCATGGCACCCATGACACACTCTGCAGGGTATGTGGTGACAGTTTTACGCATGTCGGTCTTGCCTTCTTCCCCTCTTACAAACAGAGACATCTTCAACAGAAACAAAGAGACAGCAGGAGGATATCCAGCAGTCTGCTTGAGTCAAACTGGGCCCAAGGAGCCTGAATGAAAAAAAGTTTGGAAGTGCTGATAGGAAGCAATGATATTTCTGAATATTTTTAGAGATGGATCAATTTATTGGCTGATTTCCAGTCTTCATGGTTGTTTGTGGCTTGAATCTGTGGTCTGTCTCAACAAAATAAGTTTGAATTAAATAGCGTTATTTTTGACTTCCGTGCAGGGGTTGCGTTACCCGAATATTTTCTGCTTTTGACCATTTCCTTTTAAATGGTGATGAAAAACTCTGAAGGCCATCAACAACAACAATGATGTTGATAAAAGAGGTAAAAAAAAATAGGGACTGGTCCAGTGGAAGATGGGGAAAAAAACAGGTGCGGGTGCACAATTCAGGAGGAAGTTGTGAGACTGTGCGTTCAGGACAGAGCAGGTGATAATAATAATAATAATTTAAGTGCAGTTTATTAATTGACTTGTTTATATGCAGTTATTAGGACCACAGTCAGTAGAGAAAAGGTTAAATGTATTAATCTGGTTGAATTAGATTTTCTGTTCAGCTTGTTTGGACTGATAATTAATTTAAACAGAAATAAATGTTATTAAATGTTTAATCATTATCATGTGATCGGTAAAAACAGATTATTATAGGATTTTTTTGACCATATCAGTCAAAATGACAGACAACAGACAACAAAAAAGTCTAGCGCAACCTCTGCTTCAGTGATACGGAAAATAGCTAACTTTGACTTTTTAACTCAGTGACGGCATCAGTAACAAAGGCTGAGAGGCCTGAAAACTCATTATAATACAACAGAGCAACTTTGTGTTTTTCTTTGTGATTAAGGGTCTTGCTCTCTCTCCCTATCTTGCAGCCTGTACACTTAACACAGTCAGTTTGATACTGTGGTGTATTATATGGATCTCATTGCAACAGATCATCACCGTGTTCCAATAAGGACAGTTTTCAGAGGAAATAATGGTTTAGTGGAAAGGTAAGGTTGGATAAAAATGCTCACTCTAAGGGACCCAGGTCTTAGAAGAGATTCTCATGTTTTCCACATGAGAACTTCTTCATGCTTCTCAAAACGGAAATCTTTTGTACTGGTGCCTACTACTTGTAAGATCCTGATTATTGAAGCACACCACAGAACTATTCGGATAACGTTGCAGGTCTTCCTTCCATCTTCTTTAAGTAACCTTATTTTCATTGTTCACTTCTCTTATTCAAGTTTTTTTCAAAGAAAGCTCCATGGCTTTAATGTTTTGCTTGCAGAAACAGTGACACTGTGACATTCTGTATTCATTACAAGACTCAGCATCTACCTTTTCTTTTCCATGTGAAGCCAGGATTGGGCTTGTTTATCCTCTTGAGCAACATATTTACTTCTGCCCTCTTTTATTTTACCATTTAAAGTCTTTTATACCAGTGCATCATGGATATTAACACAGCTTTCAAAGACAATGCCTAAAGGTTTCAATCTCATTTAATAATCTGGGAGGGGAAATTAGATTAGATCTTCAATTGGTATTTTGATGTGGCTCATCACAAATGCAGTAACAGGAAATAATGGGCGTAATAATGGTCAAATAAGCTGTTTTTCATTATGTTTTGTCCAAAGAATTGGTCAAACTAAGATCCAGCTTACTGCAAGCCATTCTTAAAAACATGATTTTAGCCCATTTTGTTCTCTTAAAAGCACAGAACCAAAGCTAGTGAAGTCAATTTCAGGGGGATTCATGTATATGAGACCACCAGAGCTCAGCAGAGGAAAACTTATCCTCATCCACTCAGCCTGTTTCTAATAGGATCCAACCTCCTCCAGATGGCTTTTCTCAACATATGGCAGTCAGAAGTCCACAATACCAGTCCAACCGAGGCTGGAAACCGGAGATCAGGCCTAGAACAAAGTTTAAGAGACGTTTTAAACTTGCTGCTTGAACTTTAGTTCTACATATTGCTTTGCAAGGTCAGCACAGAGGCCAGGCAATACAATTACATTTTCCAGCAACAACACAGACATCCAAACTAAACGCAAGCTGTGAAGCAGAGCGTATGCAGTTAAGATAACAATTGACCCCGAGTGAGGCAGAGCTGTTATCACTGATTCTGGACTCTCTCGGGGCTCTAAGTGGAAACGCTTCCTAACATTTCCTGTCATTTCACGCAGGGTCTCGGCTTTTCCAAAAACACAAGCAAAACAAAATAAGAAAGAAAAAAAAATCATTTTGGAGCCAAGAGCAGAGTCGTAATCATAGCAAGCAAGTTGGACTTTTTCCCCCCAAAGCACCTGTAGGAGCTGCAGCCAAGTAATAAAAACATACAAGCCCTTAAATCTACTCTGCATCACTCCCAAGGTCTCAACCCAGGAGAGCAAATCACGGCCGAAAAAAACAACATCTTTGCGCAGCCCCTATCAATGTGTCTGACTCCAGAGAGATTCCTGTGCAAGTATGGAGTATAACTTCCCAGCTGAAGGGAGAGGAGGATCTCCTGCTCCAGCTGAACAAACAGCTTGTGTTGCATATAGTGGCGTAGGAGGGTGTGACTGTTACACAGCCAGGAGTGGCTGTGTGTGTGTGGGTGTGTGTGTGTGTGGAGGATGACTGTTTATAAGAGATTTGCCTCACCCTGACCTTCTGCATTTCACCATACCAGCAACTCAGAAAATACACAAATAGGAAGAGTGAGCAGAAAGAAACACAAAAACTACAGATGAAGTGAAACTATGGTATCAATAGTTAGTTTAAAATGTCCTGCAAAAGTATTCACACCCCTTAAACATTTGCATATTACAGGTTGCAATTGCAAAATACAATGGATTTAAATAGGCCAAAACAAAATAGTGAATAAGTGTAAAATGGAAGGAAAATGGTACATGGTCTTTATAGTCATATTTAAAATAAGAATTCAAAAGGATTCATATGTATTCTATCCCCGAAAACCACCATTAGTTGCAACTACAGCTGTGAGTCTTTTAGAGTATGTTTCTACGGCCTTGCACATCTAAAGCATCATTGCAAAATTCCTCAGGTTCAGTGAGACTGAACAGCAAATTTCCCATCAACTCTGACCAGCTTCAATGTCCCTGCTATTGAAAAGCATCCCCACAGCATGACGTTGCCTCCGCCATGTTTCACTGAGGGAATGACGTGTTCAAGGTGATGTGCAGTGTTAGTTTACTGCCACACATTACATTTTGATGTTAGCAAAAATGTCAGTTTTGTTTATCAAATGTACACCATACTTTTCACAAATTTTACCTTCTACATACCAACCTGCTTAGATTTATCAGGTAACAGTGAAGCAGTGAAATTCATTAGGATTTCTGGTTGTAATGTGACAAAATGTGGAAAAGAAAAATGGAACAGATACTTCTGTAAGGCACTGCATAAGTGTTGTAGGGAACTATAGATGCCATATTTGTGAGATATAAAACGATTAATGAGGCATAATGTAAGGCACATGGTTTAAAATACACTTTTATGTCATTGTGGATCTGATCACTGCCATATTGAACAGGGGGATCATTACATGCATCCAAAATGACACAGAAAACATGGGCAAAAGAAAAGAAACAACCAAATATGCACTATTCAAGGGGATAAATCATGTAATTGCCTCTCCCAAAGTGTACCCTAGGATAAATAGATTCAGAAAGGAAAATGAAGCTACAGCATGGTTATGAATAGTACTTGCTGACTGATTTACAGTGTGAATGAGCAAAGCTCTCTCAGATACCTGAGGCTTCAGGTGTCTGAGAGAGATGCTGGAACACTGGTTTGTTATTCTGGGAAGCTCGCCATTCTATAGCACTGGGTATTATTGCTGTTTGGCCCTCCTCAATATCAAAGTCAGCCGAAAGGCAGAAATATAGGTCCTCATGAAGCAGTAAACCCAATCAGAGCAATTTAAAGTGAAAGCATATAGAATGTCTTGGTGTGGTTATTCCCAGGGGTGTAGTGTTTCATTTGGAGTCTGGAGTTTCTGCGCCTTTTGTTTACAGCTCTGAGAAGCTGAGCCTCACCTAATCCTATGTATGTATGATAGAAAAGCTTCCTCGCCTCTCTCAGAGTCTTCTGATTGTATAATGAAATCATACACTGAGCTACAGTCATAATCAGTCCAGTCAAAGGCACATGAGGTCCAATTTCACCCAGATAAACAAGAAGATTTCTGTGTGCAGTGCTGTGAAAAAGTACTCATCCCTTGAACCTTTACAGATTTGTCACATTACAACCACAAACTTCATCGTATTTCACCAGGATTTTATGTGAGAGACCAACACAAAGCAGGGCATAGTTGTAATGTGAAAGGAAAAAGATAAATGATTTTCAAAACATTGTTACTTACAAAATTTAGAGTGTGGCGTGTTTTGTATTCAGCGTTCCTGAGTCAATACTTCATAGAACCAACTTTCTCTGCAATTATAGCTGCAACTCTTTAAAGGTATCTCTCTAGCAGCACTGCACATCTAGAGGTGAACGTTTGTTTCCATTGTTCGAAGCAAAATAAAGCTCAGGTGGATGAGAGCATCTGTGAACATTGTTCTTCAAGCCACAGCTGCAGATTATCAATTAGATTTAGGTCAGAACAGGGCCATTCTAACACATCACTACCTACAGCGGCTCTGGTTGTATGTTTACGGTCAGGGTCCCACTGTAAGGGGTGTCAAATATTTTCTAGCCTATCAACAGCTTTTAATCCAGAAATCTCCTGTATTTAGCTCTATTTGTTTTCCCCATCAACTTTTATCTGCTTCCCTGTTCTTGCTGAAGAAAAGCATCCCCACGGGATGATCACTCATAGTTGTCCTTTCCAAAGACTCTCCCAACTCAGCCGTGGAGCTCTGAACAGCTGCTGTGTCGAGGAAAAACATCCCAGTAAGGTTGGTGTTTTCAGTGTTAGTCTTTTTCCCACGGAGTGGCAGATCATACTGGGATTACATTACACAGATGCACTCCATTTTGTTCAGTGGAATCAGCGTAAAATGCACCGAAAACAAATGCTTGGCAGATTTTTGTGTGTTTTATTCCATAAGTTTTATTCCACCTAACAATTATGTACAGCTTTGTAGGTACTCTAAATATTAAGGCATATAACATTTAGGCGGAATCGTTTTTGGAAACAAGAAAGCTGTTGTTGAACAGCTTGAAAAAACAACATATAAATTATCATAGCATTGAGTTTATTTGGTCACCTTACGATCCAGTTTGCTTTTTTTAAATTTGTTTATGACCTAACTATTTTTTGGCTTCCTTTTTGCCTCCATCAACACCTAAGGGAAAAACCTGGCTCTTTTCGTAGATGTGTTCTCCACTGTGGCCAGCAGCTAATTACCCGGTTTGTGTCCCTCTCTGATTGTTACTCTGCACAGAGGGTACAATGGGTCCAGCAGAGCTTTGTGCTCTGGGAGCCTTTGGGGTGAAAGATGTGTAAATGTTCTGTTGAGCTGAGTAAAGCTGCACAAAACCTTTGCGTGGGTGCGCCACAGTACAAACGACACCTTTTTAAATTGCACACAGTCAGTTGAAATGATGCTGATCCATGTATTTAGTCTAAATTCAGAAGCACAGGATGAGTTAGAGATAATGAATCCGATGAGATGAACAATGAGAATGATTAATTACTCAGCAAAGGCATCAGCTGCACTTAAAACAGATGATCTACAAGAAAGCAACTGTTGGCTCAGAAGTAAATGGATGGTGGATGGTGGGGAGAGGGGCTGCTTAATAAGTGAACAAATAACCACTGAGATGACGGCTGTTATCTGAAAGACTCAACGGGATTTCATTGGACAACAGGATTTCAAAAGGACCAATAGAGAAGAGAGGAAAAGTGTGTTTCTTTGTGTGTGTTAAGCATGTACGAGTGTCCACATGTCTGAAGGGTTGTGTGAGGGGCTCTGAAAAATGAAGGCTGCCCCCATGAGAAAGGGCTTTAAAGAGAGGGTCCCTTCAAGCCAGCCGATGCAGGAGTCTTCCTGAGCACAATACCAGCGGGCAGGGAAGGAGTATGTGCACATCAAAGCTGGCTTTCACAACTCCTGGTTATGTTTCATTTTTCTTTTATCTCCCGATCAGTTTGCTCTCTCTCAGCGATCAGAGGATTTTTTGACCTTATATAGATATCACAGCAGCCCACTCTCAGCACCCTTCCATGGGATCCAGGGATTGGAAGATGCTCCCAGGAGTGCTGCCTGTCCATTCCCATAACGGCGGATTTAGGAGAGAACTGGGCATACGGGGCCAACAAAGGGGGAAGAGGGGCATCTTCAAAAGGCTGAGGTGCACAGAGGGATGAGCCAGGAGAGAGGAATTTCTTCATTACACTCCCTCCAACTTCTTAAGCTCTGTTCTGTATTATCGTTGTGCTGCGAGAAAGCCTGTTGGACGTTTTTGTGGTTCGTGAGCGGCAGCTTTGTGTACCATTCACACATCAACCCAAATGTGTGAACCACCACTTAGGGAACAACTTTACATCCCTCAGCCGCACAATATTTCAAAAACACACGTTGTGTTACAATGAATTCCTCAACTTGGGATTTAGCGCCGACCAGGCAGAGGCTGCACAGCTCAGCGGCGGATCTAACCACACATTTTTGTGCTGCAAGCCCAAAAAAGGGCCGCGCTGATGGAGACATGTCACTATAAAGAGGCATACTTAGTTTCCCAACCACCAAAGATATTCGGCATGAAACCTCCTTAGAAATAGTAGAAATAGGATGCTTTAAAAAACAACACGAGGAAGAATAAGACGGCAAAACATGCGCCTTCACCAATATCTTAAACAAAGTTTACTCTTCAAACAACTGAGGAGGACGCATAAAAACGTCTAGAAGGGGTCTTATGCAACTCAACCAATGGCTGCTTGGGGAGATTCACATCACCCCTGCATACCTATGCATTCCTACTTCCGTTTTGAGTTGTAAACAAACCATTTCACACCCATTTGTCTAAACCAAGGGGTATTCGTTTATTTGTTGTTGTAGTTAAATAATCACAAATCTATAATCACAAATATTGATTTGTGATTATTGTGTTCATCACAGTGGCATCCTGTTACAAGCACTTTCCCCCATTTCTGTCCTGCTGTCCAACTGCGCATGCTCATGACCAGTGAAATCTGTAGCTGAACACCTCTAAGGGCTTTGGACAGGGGCTTTATTCACTTGTCTGTATGAACATCATTGCATGTTAAATGTTTCCATATCAAGAGAATTCGAATATAAAACCACACAGGAAAGTAGTTGTTTACGGTCTGGTAAAATCCACACTTCCTCCTTTAATATTTTTACTCACTAAAATACAACTTCATGGCCCTGTGATCTTTTCTCTTTGGATAAAAAGACGAGGGTTTGTGTTTGGGTAGAAAGAGCTCCAGGAAGCCGTGGTTGAGGTCTGTGAGCATAAAGAGCAGGAACAAAACTTAATACCCTGGTCTGCTATGATGCAACCCAGTTTGTTCTCATATTACAGAGGTGGAATACAATATGTGTTGACTTAAACTGAATGCTGAGAGCCCACTATTTCTTAATATTCTTAACAAAGTCTGTAGAGCATCACAAAAGTATTCTTACTCCTTGAATAATGGAGTATGAATACTTTTCAAGGGCCTTTGATGTGAAAAATTTCTTTGTCCAAGCTACTTAAAAAATGTTATACAGGGTTGGACATTTATCTTTATGTTTATTTTAATATTTGTTAATGATAAATGCCAGCTTACACTCAACTTGAGTGGTATAATAGCGTTTAAGAGTGTTTTTCACGCTTGATCACACTGCAACCACCAATTTCCATGTTTTTCATTATGATTTTATGCTTTTCTCTGATCTAAACCATTCCATTAATGCTGGTAAATGTTTAGGTTTGTTGTCGAACAGAAAAATTTGCCTCTGCCAAACTTTCAGGTCTTCTGCACCCTCTAACAGGTTTCCCTCCAGGGTTTCCCTGCATTTAGCTCTGTCCATCTTCAAAATAACTCTAACAAGCTTTCCTGCTCAAGAAGAGCCTTCCCACATTATGATGCTGCCACCACCATGTTTCAAGTGTGGATGATGTTTTCAGAGTGATGTGAAATGCTAGTTTTCCACCAAATCTAGCTATCTGCATGTAAGCTAAAACGTTTCATTTTGATCCCATCTGACCAGAGGACTTCCTTCCACCTGTTTGCTGTGTCCCCTACATGGTTTGTGGTATATTGCCACCAGGACTTCTTGACCTTTTGAGATCACATTAACACAGATGGACTTTAGTTACTATGTGACCTCTCCAAGTAATTAGTTCCATCGGATTTTTTTCAGGGGCATTGGAGGAAAGGAGGACTGAATACAAATGCAGGCCTCATTTTACGGATTGTAATTTGTAAAAAAACATCTAAATCCATTCCACTAATTGTGCTGCACGTTGTGTTGGTCTATCACACGAAATCCCAGCATGCATTGAAGTTTGTGGTTGTAAGGTCATAAAGTGCAGAAATTCTCAAGGGGGATATTTTGGCAAGGCAGGGTATGTGTGTGTTTTAATATCTGGGTGCAACTCTGCTCACACACTGGAGAATATGAAAAATGTCTTAGCCAAAGGGTTGACCTATCACCTTCATGTTTATTTCAACACTTTTCTATAATAAATAGCAGCTTACATTCCATCTAAGTGGTATAACAGTGTTTCATATATTACCAGTGAAAACATTGTAGGGGACAAAATATGGAAACTCACACCCATTGGGCATTTTTGACAACTTTTCCCCACAATCCAGTTGTTAGAGAACCAGACTAGACAGATAATACGCCGATGTGTTTGATTCTCTTACCAGAGCAAATCATAATATGGAGCAGAATCTGATCCCTTTAATGTAAAACCAGATTGTCTACATTTAATTTACTTCCTGGCTAAAGCAACCTAAGCTTTGTCTTGCTGCAGTACAATCTCTTTCTATTAGGTAAACGGTTCCATGATTACTTCAGCACCATTAGGTCACAGGCTAAATGCAGTCAGGTTATTTTAACCACTTAAGGGCTTTTAGCAGCTCTAATGGTTTAAAAAACTCCGACAATTCCTGAGAAAATACAGCAGAAAAAGCATGTTCTTCCAAGACACTATAAAGTTGCCAGGACCTCGGCCCTGCATGACATGTGCATGTTATGCAATCAAAGGCCGGGGTGAAGCTCACGGGACGCTGGATGAGCAGTGGAGTCTAAACAGCACTTCTTCAGAGGTTATCAGAAACAAGCTGACAGCTTAGAACCAGCACTGATCACCTAAGCTGAACTCACATTTTAAGATAAGATATATGTGTGTTTTTAAGGTGCCTTGCAAAAGTATTCAAACCCCTTTGTTTAATTGCAATTTTATGTGAAAGATGAATTCATATTTTTTACATGTAAGGAAAAGGATGCATGTATTTTTCTTACAAAAAATATCTAAAAAGTGTGGCATGTGTTTGCATTTAGCCCCATTTATTCTGATACCCTAAACATAATTCAGTGCTACCGACTGCCTCCAGAAGTCACCCCAGTTTGTAAACAGAGGCCACCTGTGTTTTAAATCTCAGTTGTTCCAAGGAAGACAGTAGACATGCCAGAGAGAAAGTTGTTTAAAGAAGTTTAAATTAGAGTTAGGTTATAAAAGTCAGTTGAAAGCTTTAGACATAAAGAATCCAGTATTCGAACATGGAATGAATGTGGCACAACCACAAACCTACAGAGACATGGACGTCCACTGAAACTGACAAGCCGGAGAGGGGAGCGTTAATCAGAGAGGCAGCCAAGAAGCTTGTGGTAACTGAAAAGGAGCTGTAGTGATACAAAACCCAGGTGGGAGAATGTGATGACTGAAGAAGAGTGGCAAAAGAAAACCTTTGTTAAAACATGTAGAAGAAGGTTCTCTGATCAGATGAGACCAAAGGGGAACTTTTTCAGCCTAAATGCAAAATGCCCTGTGTTACAGAAAACTAACACTGCACATCATGCTGATCAGAACGTCTCCATTGAGAAACATGGTGGTGGCAGCATCATGCTGTGAGGATGTTTTCTGGAGCAAGGACATGAAAGCTGGTCAGAGCTGATGGGAAAATTGACGGAGCTAAATAAAGGTGAACAAAAACCTGTTAAAAGCTGCAAAAGACTCGAGACTGGGGGGTGAAGGTTCATCTTCCAGCAGGACAACAACCCTAAACATACAACCAGAGATACAAAATCCTGTTAAAATAGGTGAACTCTTGTGGTTGTAATATGGTGAAAATATGAAAAACTTGAAAAGGTATGTATACTTTTGCAAAGCACTGGACTATCAGGAAAAAAAATAACAGTTTCATTTGTTACTTGAACAATAGTGCACGGTAGTTGCACATATCTCCACGCTTTCTGTTCCAAATTCAAATAAAACCCCTGAATAGGTGATCAGGCTCTCTGGGGAACCTACTGGGAATACAGTTTAATCAACACGTGCTCCCATTGGCCAGAAGTGCGTGGTCTGGCAGCCAATGGTGTTGCTCCTCATTGTTGCAGTGTGTGTGTGAGTGTGTGTGTGTGTATGTGTGTGTGCTTGGCTCTCCTCGTCCATGTGCATTGGAATCAGTGTGTATGTGAGGAAGCAGAGCAGAGAGACAACAGGGCCGACCTCAATACTGAAGGCAGCCAAGCAAGAGGATTTCATTGTCTTCTCTCATTGCTCCTACCCATTTACAGACATAATCTGTTAAATAAACAGCGCTGGCAGTGACACACATTACGTGAGCACTTTCACTGCTGAACCCGCATCACATCCGACTTAAAACCCAGAATGAATCAGCACATTTTTCTCATTGTATCTGACTGAAGTAGACTTTTTCTGTGTTATTCTACAGGAAATTATTATCCAGAGGGAGCATTAGTGTCCATGTATTTCAGAGTGTGTGTAGCTACAGAATGACGAGCTGTCTCGCTGGGCTCAAATACTGGCCCAGTAAAAACACAAACAGGCAGCTTTAGCTTGCCCTGCCTGGCAACACTGCTCTGGATATTTGGCAGCTCCATTCCAAGTTACACACAAATCCCAGCCGGAGTTTCCCTCTCCCCTCCTGAAACCTCCTTCAACTTAACTTAGAGGGAGCAAACTTACAGTCTGAACTAAAGGCAGGACCTCTTATGTAGCAGCAAGAGACAATCTGGGTACAGTTACACCCACTTTGAATAATCAATATCTTTTTAAAGGACATATGTAACTGTGACTGACCGTTAACTCTGATGTGATTGCTAACGTCTGCTCAGACCATACAGAGAGTTTATACACTTGGAGTCCATCGTTTCAGCTCAGCTAGAAGTTTCAAACTGACAGCTCCCTCTTTTCTCTCTGTAACATGTTGCATAAACCTGAAATTCAAATGTGGTCTATCATATGATGTATCAAATTTATCAACACACCACTTGCACTCGATGCATATCGCTTCTGCAGAGCATACCAAAAACTTCAAGATATGCAAATAATGTAACTGAATCTAGTTCTTACAGTGGAAACTAATGGATGTTTGTTTTCATTGTTTTAATAAAGCAAATGCTGCACTGGCAGCAAATTCTTTTAAACCTATGAAAGGTAACTGCCTTTCAGCAATTACCCCGTATCATTTAGAAAGATGTCTCATAACTACATGAAATCATAAATAACACTATTTGTAATGTTCTATCTATCCTTTTTTTTTTTTTTACTTTGCTCATTCTTTGGGCAAAAGTAATTCAAATGATTATTAATGCACCGATTAAGAGCTTTTGCGGCGGATTTCTCAACTCTGACTTTATAAAGCTCTGATGCTGATTAAGATTTCTCTTTAAAAGCTTCTTCAGCGTTCAGCTTGTGTTGTTTTACAAAACCTGTCAAACTCCACACCGAAGAGTGTTGTTATCAACGTGACCTGGAAGTACTTCTGTCTGGTGCATTCACTAATCAGAAAATGATTTTCAGTTTTCCCCGGTCAATCACTGATCAATGCCAGGCAAGCTTAAAATCGTCCAACTCTGGTTTGTCAGACAAATTCTCGGTGTAGTTTGGCCAATAATTGCTCTGTCAGTCCTGACAGTGTCTGTTGAGTCACTGCTGAGTGCTGGAGTCCCAGAGTGAAGAATGATTTAAAACTGAAAGGCTCGACCAAGCCCAGAAATTAAGCTTCTTTTACATGTAACAGAAGGCAAAATGTGCATATTTATAATTCTGTGTTTCTGTTTGTATGGGGGTTATGGTAAAAGGGGTTTGTGTGCCTAACATTTCCTTTCTCCACATGTTAAAGACCCCAGACTCAGCAGCTGCCACTCAGTAATGCGTAGCCTCCAGCCCCTCCCTTTAGGATGAGCTTTTTATCTCATAAAGGGATAAAATGCTTTGTTAGTGTGGTTTCATCTTAAAGCCCCCGAGCCATTTCTCTTGGCTTCGCTAATTCTAACCATAAATTAAACTGTAATTCCTAGACTTCCCTAAGTCAAAACTTTGTCAGGGGCTCATTAATCTGCTTCCCCGATGCCTCAGATCCTCACATCGAGCCAAGAGGCGAGAACAAGAATAACCAAGTAAACAGTAAATATTTGGCTGGCAAACTCCTCAGTCTCTCCTTGGCTCTTCACCGCTGGCCTTCTTGTGTGGTCAGGTGGCTGTTGGAGAGTGCAGCAGGAATGCGAGCGCATAAAAGAGGCAACAATGCTTTCAGAAGCTCCAAAAGCTTGTGCCACTAGTGGGGTTTCATGAGTGCAGAATAAGTTCCCATTGAAGAGACACATAAAATAAGTGTTTTATAATTGGCACATACTTTATAGATCAAAGTGAAGAAGAAGATTAAGGCAAACTTCAGAAGCAGTAAATTTTTTCTGCTTTCCTCACTAAGAAGGAAAGACAGTCCCCAGTCTGACAGTGGGAATGATCCTGGGAAGTGACTGATTAGTTTGGCTCCGGTGGCCGTGATGTCACAGCAGGGCGAACCTGGCCCCGCCGGAACGAGGAAGCCGCAGGGAAACGTACAGAGAGAGGCAGGGAGCTGAGAAGCAAGGGGCTGAGACACGGAGAGATGTGGGGGGGGGTGAAGACGCACTCGGTAATTTGGTCTCCACAGCCTGACAGTGATTTCTAAGATGGTAATCACATCGACTTTGTAGCCGAGGCAGTGACATCACAGCGAGCTTATCCCACCCTGGCAGGCCTCAGTGGAAATCCAGCAGCGGAGCAGAAGCCTCTGGGTCTACAGCTCGTACAGAACCTCTAATCATGAAGGAGAGGATTGTAAGTTGCAGAGTACACTCTAAGGAAGCTAAAGAGCGGCAAGCTTTGTGCTACACAGATCTGAACATCACTCCTGATACCCATCCTAGTGATTATAAGCTAAATTCAAGGGAATAAGTTTAAAAAACCGTCAGTATTTTGGCAACATATTTGGTTTGTGCAATCTGCACAAACAGTTTGCTTTTGCGGCAATATATGGGGAACTATTTTATAGATGGCTCCAGCAACTTCAGAGGGCTTGAGATGTATTAAAACTAATAAGTGCAACTTCCTGTCACTGACTGGTGGATTTATTCTTCTGTTTCAGCTGAGTCATGTTAGGTTTTATGCAGACCTGAACTAACCAGCTGCAGTGCAATGAAATGAAAATGAAGCCTAATGAATTAGAGTATACCAGCTCCCCCGCAACCCTGTACAGAAGAAGCGGCTATAGAAAAATTATGGATGGGTGGAACTAGAGTATTACCCAGACTGAAACAGACTGAATTACCCAAAGTGTCTGACTTGCGGAATATTTGAATAAAAACACACGATTAAAGGCCAGCTTGAGTAAGTAACATCAGTCAACCACACACCAGATGTCACTCGCACGCCGGCGTGGGTGGGGCTTGCAATTTGGATTGAATACTAATGAAAAGAAATGAGGCTTTTCCCACATGCTTTGTCTTTGAATAGGTCGACAGAAAACTTCACAGGGACAGAAGTGTGCCACCTAACACGGGACCCCCTTAAACAACCTGCAGATTAGGGACGACGAGTGTCCCAGATAAAGCGGATCTGTGTTGGTTGTTGTTGCATACACAAACAGCAAAACAACACAAAATGTGGCTGTAGTTCTGTGATAGATGAGTAATCTCAATCAAAGATGGAAACCAGGTTTTCTTTCCTCTTTGATATAATCTACATTATACAACTTCAATGTATTTTATAAGGTTTTTATGTGACAGACCAATGCAAAGTAGGGCATTTTTGTGAAGTGAAAGGAAAATGACACATTGGTTTGTATTCAGCCCCCTTTATTCTGACATCCCTAAATAAAACACAATGTGACCTATAATTAAAAACAGTCCCCCTGCGTGTGAGGTTTTTGAGAGAACATTAGTGAACAAACAGAATCATGATCAGGGCGCACAGAAGCCAGGTCATTGATGAAGCTGTGGAGAATTTTAAAGCAGAACTTACAAATCAAACATTTTACATTGAACTGTTCAATATATTGTATGAAAATAGAGCGTGGCACACCTGCAAACCTATCAAGACATGGATGTTCACCTGAACTCACCCTAACCCTAGGCTGGGGAAGAAGAGTGTCATTCAGGTAATAAATCAATGGGCCCATAGCAACCCGTTGCAACTCAGGAGGAGCTGCAGAGATCCACAGCTCAGATGGAATAATCGGTTGACAGGACATCAGTCAGTTTTGCTTTTTCACAGATCTTCATAAATGAGTAAGCCTTTAGAATCCCATTTGCAGTTTACCACAAGCCATGCACAGGAAATAACAAACAGGACCTGGTCGGATGAGGCCAAAATGTAACCGTTTTGGCTCTATCTCTGTGCAAAAACACTATGTGTGACAGAGAACTTATACTACCCTTCACCCCAAACATACAATCCTGACAGTGAAACATGGTGGTGGCAGCATCATGCTGTGGGATGCTGATCAGAGTTATAGAGTGAATAGATGGAGATAAATACAGAGCCATCCGGGAAGAAAACCTGTTAGAGACTGCCAAAGACATGACAGTGGGGCGAAGGTTAGGTTTGGAGGCCAGACAAGAAAACCATTCTTTCCAAATGATGTGTCAAGAAGAAGCTGTAAGAACCCATATACCAGCACTGTTAGAACAGAATACATTCCTTTGTTCTTGCAGACATCAGAGAGAGCATATTTAGTGGAGTATGTATTGCCTTTATCATATAGCCTGAACTACAATAGAAAGATTTAAATCAACACATATTCACATGTTAAAGTCTACACCTAAATGCAGTTGAAAACCTGTGGTAGGACTTGAATCTAGTGTGACTGAGCTTTAGCTATTTTGCAAAGACGAATGGACAAAAATGGCAGTCTGCTTGCATAAATACAATTATACTCATGCAGAACTGGTGATTGCTGCTGAAATGTTGCAAACAGAGTCACAGCATCTGGCCTCCAGCACAAATATAAGCCCAAGGGCGGATGCAAACAGTGTACAAAACATCAGGGGACTTCAAAAAGTGAGGTTAAGTGTAGGACTGCAGATGTTACTGACAGAATTCTGCCTTGATTGAAGAAGAATGATGCCGCTGCTGTTATTTGCTTTACCAATGGCCTCACTCTGTCTTTAACTTTACAGATGTAATGGTGGCCTCCCTTGTTCCTCCTCATCTGAGAGAACTAGGGGGGAATGCATGCTCCCTAGTTTTAGTGGGATCCTACTCAAATGACATTTATGGAAACAACGGGCGGGTCATTGTGATGTTTACCTTGGTTAACCCCTGCCACAATCCCGGATCTGATCTACGTGTGTGTATGTGCAGTGTGTGTTTGTATGGTGAACCTCAAGTGCATTTAAGAACACATGGTAATCATGGTCTAACTAGGACCCCCCTTATAGGTCCTCCACAGTTTGTTTATTAAAGGAAATGAGGTCTCAGTGGATTGGGGTTTTTAGGCTTGTCACTCTCCACGGTGTGAAGGCGGCTTATCGGTGGTGTGATATCTGACGAGGAGCATGAGCAGAATGACAGAATCACACTTCCAGTTTCCTTCATTACCTCTATGCTGGCTGTGAGCCTGTGGAAAGCAAAAATCCAGATGGGCAGGTCGCGTCTGTGCACAGAGGGACAAATCCTCTGTCATCCCTGTCCCCACTCACCCTGAGGGCTTTGGAAATATAAAGTCTTTGCCTCTAAGTTTTTTTCAAACTGATGGCTGTGACCGAAAGGAACCATGTGGCATTATAATCTAGGAATACAAAGGATTAGGCATATTAAGCAATCATCAGGCTGAAAATATAATTGGTTTTAAAGTTTAAACCATACAAATATTGAAACCATCGTCATATTTTAAAAGCTACATTTGAAATCCCACTGCCCAATCAGCAAACCGACCTTTTGAAATCCTATTATAAACTTTCCGATTGCCCCAAAGAGCCTCTAAAAAGATTGTTTGTCTCAGCGATAGTGCCCATCCCACAAAAATCCTTTCTATGTCCATTTGAGCAACATGATTTTACAACACCAACAGCCCACTCACTAATTAAAGCCATGGACACACCCAGAGAAACGCAACAGTAACACATGTGTAAATCACTTTGCCTGTGCTTTCAATGGCCACCAATTTACATCTGTCAGTGAACAAATGGAAAGAAATGTGACCCTGGATAAATCAATCATGCTGCAGCTACCAAACACTTCAATATGTACTTGGGTTTAATTAAACAGCTACAACAAACGAGGAAATAAAACATGGAGTGAGCTCATTACCGATAAAAAGTTAGAACTGAAAAAGAAAATTATCATCAGATGAGCATGGGTGGCTACTTTTGACTTTGGGAAAGTACTGAGAAGAAATATTGTTTCATAGTAAGAATTTAAGATGCACCATGAAATTAGTAGAGGGCCTGAACTTGGTGATTTTCTGCTTAATAGGCCCTGACCAGCTGGTTCAGATCATTTTCTGATCCGTGAAGTCACAAAATGAAGTGCTACCAGGTCTTGCTGTTACTGAAGGGAAAAGACTGAAAGTAAGCTTTTAAACACCTCATTAAGGTGTTTAAAACTGAAGCCAGGAAAAGTACAAACATGTAAGAAGCTATTTAAAGGGAATCTGTATTTTTAAAAAATTTTTTAGGTTTGTTTGCAGTTCATTGAGGCTGCAGGAGAGCGCGAGAAAGGAGATAACAGGAAGGCTTTCAACAAAGTTGCTCTGTCTTGTCCTATGAGCTTTCAACGTCTATCTCTAATGGAAAATGCTGCATATAAAAAAGATTAAGGGATGTTTAGAAATCTCAGAGTTAAGGTAGGTTAAGTTATGCTAAAGACAGTTTAAAAAGTCAACTTAGTGTCTGGTTTTTACAGCACAATGTTCCCTCTGCATCTACAATGAATAATAAATAATGGCTAGAGAAATACGATCAGTGTCAAAAACTTTACCAAAAAGATCAAAGTTTTACAAAAATCGGACATTAAAATTGTCCATAAAAATGTAATTGCTGCCATAATTTTCAGACTGCTTTCAAATCTAGATGCAAAAGTAGCAAAGTAAGTAAAATACTGGACATAAAGCCCTCTAAAAACACACGCAGAGACTATCTCCTTGTCAATCTAACATTTGTCTAAATTACACAACAGATTATTTTCATTTTTCTTTGATTGTTATTGATGATATTAGCGCTCCTTCAACTGTAAACTAATGTTAAGTTTTTCCAAACACGTTGAACCGGCTCTGGTTTCCCGGGTGACACAGATCTGGTGGGAGCCAGTATTCATCAGTGAAGTCATTCAGGATAAAAAATATACAAGAGTCAGGAAGAAAACAGACAGCACGCCTGACGGCTTGTCTGAACCCAGTCAAACAGACAGATGTCGTTGCTGATACCGCTTCTTATTCCTCTATCAACATGCATCTCTGGTTGAATTCCCCCTCCAATCCCTGTTGACACTGCTGCTTCTTTCTTCATGCTGTGGAAAGATGAAGACACCTGGTCCAAATCAAACTGTATTACAATGCCACAAATGTGTATATTTTCACAAAGGGAAGCCACAGTGGAGCATACCGCTGATCCTGGGTCAAGTCCATCAGCGCTGCGCAACAAAGGCCTGCGTTGAACACACACATTTCACAGATGGAGAATGAGAGAGCAGCTGCCCAATGCCTTTCAAAGAAGAACCTAACCATAGTTCTTTCTTATTGGCATGACTGGTTGTGCATGACATCACTGAAGAGGCATGTACTCCTGCATGCTGCTATTACAACTGCAGAAATGCAGTGTTGTTCACAAGGAGGGGCGTGATAGCTCCAGGCTGTGACATAATGGAAGCACTGAGTTTGAATATATGGTGATGGCGGGATAAATGACAGACTCAACCCTTAATTATGTCTGTAAAGGTAACGTTTCTATAGGCTGAAGTTAGGTTAGAGTGGTCTTCTGTTTTCACAAGTATACTGGAGGAAGTGTGACTTAGTTCTGGATGTGGTGCGACATGATATGATATGATCAAGGCGTGATAAAAGTCTCAGTCAAACATGATGAAATTGTCCAACATCTTGAAAATATTAGACTTGACCATATCTTAAAGGTGAAACTTTATCAGTTGTTACAATAAGTATTCTGCTCTGTGGGAATAAACAAAGATAATAAATAATTGCAATTAGTGAGTCATACTCATACAACGGTGCAGTAAAGTGTTGCAACAATACAGAACAAATATAAGCAAACAGCCCTATAATTTGGATTCAATATTCTCCTGACAGATTCACTGGAACAGCTAATCCCTCCCACATTTGAACAAATAAATGAAATGCCGTTCCACGGATCAGGGAGGTTTAGACAGTGAGATAAATCACTCTAGGATACCTTCGCCTTGAAACCTTCCCAACATCTCAGATTTCTTAAGGATTCTTGTGGCAGAGGTCATGAAAGCTGTGGGAGGAGGGACAAGTCAAGTGCAATAATTCAGAATTGGACACGATACCAAAATACACTGTGATTTACCCTCAGCGATGAGACAGATGAAAAGATTCACATATTCACATGTTTTTCCAGCAAGATAAATATGAATATGACAGCATGAAGTCGGCATATCAGCAATGTTAAATGAGATGACTGGAAAATCCTGCCTCAGCCTGTTAATTCTAACCCTCGGTGGCTAATAAACACCTACTTAATAGGAACTGGATGAGTGGTCTTTTAAAGAGGAAGACAGGTTGAAAGAGCTCTCTTCGACCAGGGGCTACGGTGGCGGCAGTAGTAGGGGGTCACCTGTAACCAGTTGCCGGTTCCAATCTCTGCTCTGTCTGTCTCAGTCGTTGTGTCCTCACAACCCTTCACCCGCTTTGCCTGCTGATGGTGGTCAGAGGGCCCGACGGCGCCTGTGTATGGCAGCATCGCTTCTGTTAGTCCGCCCCAGCACAGCTGTGGCTACAATGTAGTCTACCACTGTCAGTTTGTGAATGTGTGTATGAATTGATGACTGATTGTAGTGTAAAGTGCTTTGGGGTTTCTGGGGACTTGATAAAGTGATATACAAGTACAGGCCATTTACTATCTAAGAACAAGTGGTGATGCTGTGAAGCAGTCTACTGCACTCCTATGCCTTGAACCGCTAGATTTTATTTAGGGGTATAGGAGTAAAAGAGGGCTGAATACAAATGCATGCCACACTTTTCAGATTTCTACTTGTAAAAAAATACTGAAAACCATGATTCATTTTAATCCCACTTCACAGTAACGCACTACTTTGTGTTGGGGCATCACATAATATCCCAACAAAGCGCACAGAAGTTTGTGGTTGTACGGTGATAAAATTTGAAAAAGGCAGTGTACGTATGCCATGATTAAAAATCTGGCTAGAATGCATAAAGTTCTAAGAAGCAGTAGGTACAAGGTAAACCAAGAAAAATTCCCTCAACTGATGACTACTAAACAAGATTGAGTTATTGTACTTTGTCAGAGTCAATAAAAGTCCCTAAAAGTAGGTGCACTCTTAAAGGCACATGAAATCCCTTTCTTCTGTTGCCAGTATCTTCTACATCTGCTCTTCTGCTCCAGAGTACAATGTTTCAGTCTGGCTGATCTGCAGGATGAAATTGCAGATCAGTCTTTGGCTCATAACCAACATCAATAAAAATCAAGAAACACTAGTGAAGGAATGGGCAGGAGCAAGGCTTGATGTAACACTGAAAATGAAAGAGGTAAAAACTTTGTTTTGGACTTCCATTTTACTGCTCGGGCTTCTGTAAATGATTACCATTCTCTTGAAAGCCACCATAAAAGATCAAAACATAAGAATGAAACAGAAAGCAGAGGCTAAATTCTCCAAGTGAGCTTCCTCAGAGTAAGATGCCTTGTTACCCCATATCAGTTGCTCTCAGTTACTTTGTGCCTTCATATTTTCTTGATGTTGATATAAAAAACAAAGATCATGGCACCAGGCCCCTCCTCGTGTCCCGCAGTCCTCAGACTGCGTTTAAAACAAGAGATCAGACACCAGTAATCTCCATTGTCCCGCCCTGGGTTTGACTATCTATCTATCTATCGTGGCCCACTTTAACAAGCGGGGCCATCTGCAGAGTCACAGATGGCCCTGGGCCATGTCTTACAGGTTCCCACATTCAGATGCAGGGTTAACCTGATGGGAGCTAGTAAGCTGAAAAAGAAAACCACACATGGAGCATGGGCGAAGAAAAACACAGAACACTGTTGTTGCTTTAGATAAGACGTTGTAATCTGCCTGGGTATGCAGCTGGGTATTTATTGTGATTCTAAGCCCTGAAAAACACTCCAGTGACTTTTTCTTCGCAGCATATCTCTTTCTTCACCCCAGCTCTCCCTCTGCAGCATGGATATCCTGAGACATGCAACATATGCTCCTGATTACAAAATGTTATTCTGCCAGAACGAGACCGTCTTTGATCCACCTTGTCCACTCCCTGTTCTGCTGCACCTCTGACATCATGCAACTCTCCCACCTGACAGCCCTCCCTGTGCAAACTAACAAAAGGGCTCATAGGCCAAACAAAACAACAGCTTTATAATGGGGCTGAATAGAAATGATCAAACATCTAAATGAGGCATTTCTGCCAGAGGCCAGTGCCACTGTGGCATTCAGTCTGAGAGCAAACAAGAAGTGGGGCCATAAAACAGACAGGGGCCACACTTTAAGGACACATGTAGTGAAAGAATTCAAACCAGTAGTGATGAATGTGTCCTGCTGACTGGCTTTAGCCAGGAAATTACTGCCCTTACACAAAGTGCTGCCAAGGTAACAGCGCAGACATTAAGTGAATGGAGAGACCTCCCATTGATAACTGAGCCCCGCCACAGAGAGCACTGTAAGTGATGAGCTGCTGGATGATGAAGGTACCAGACTTCATCCCAGCAGGGGAACTGTGACACTGGGGCTGGTGTTAAGGTGATGGATAGGTGTGCCCCTGCTTTGGAACGATAAAGGGGGCCCTAAAAACGGCTCAGCAGCCATCCAGCTGGCGTGCAGGGCAGACTTTTACCTCTAACATTGGTGGGTTTAAGGCAGTCAGTCATTCATAACCCGTTTTTCATTTTATTTGCACACATGCCTTTATATCTGTATCATATGCAGACATGTTTCTGTTTACTTTCTCTGCAGGGGTCATCTAACACACACCTCCGCCCCCATAATGTGGCAGGTGGGAACTCATTAAGATTTAAATCCTTGTTTGTTGTCCCTTTCTTGCAGCTATGAAAAAAGATGCAATTACATGCAAAACAGATTGCATAATCCCTGGCTTGGGAAAGGTTGAGGTGCATTTGAACAGACATGAGACACATTTGAACTCACATGTAGCAGAGTTCAAATGCAAATTTAACAGCAGCTGCTTTGAATGACTATCTAGTCAAATTTGTAGTTTATGGAGAAGAGGAAAAACCTCTCAACAATAAATAAATGTGGATCATTTGCATAATCTAAAAAAAGAACAACTTTATTCAGCGATGTAAACTACATCAACAAACAGTCCAACTAGCCACATAAAAGCCATGTGTTTGTCAGGAAATAGAGATGCAAAGAGAAATAAAAGAGCGGAAGGGGCAGTTATTCAGCCTTGAGT
Organism: Girardinichthys multiradiatus; assembly: GCF_021462225.1. Lineage (NCBI taxonomy): Eukaryota > Metazoa > Chordata > Actinopteri > Cyprinodontiformes > Goodeidae > Girardinichthys > Girardinichthys multiradiatus. The sequence goes on along the minus strand of NC_061802.1, from coordinate 38,865,195 downwards.
GGTTACTGGTCGGTTGGAAATAACCTTTTTGATCAGTGAAGCTAAGAGCCACTAGGCTATGTGTTGGTGTGGATGTTGTTCCTGCTGGAAGAAGATACTATTTTCATTATCAGTCAACAGTTTAAAAGTGAAGTAAGAAGAAAAAGAAAAGGTGTAAGAGGTTGTTTAAACAAATTTATAACTCTATTTTCTATAAAGACATGTTGACCATTGACTCAGTCTGCCACAACAAAGAGACTTCAATGCTGTTTATTTCATAGATATAATATTTCATACTTTCGTAGTTTTGAAAGCGAGTCATCTGCCACTGCTTACCAATTCCTAATCAAACTGCAGAAATTTTAGCCCTCGGGGTTAAAATGTGACCCCAGAAGACTGCTGGTCACTGATTGGCTAGGGGGTGGCTTCACCAGTTAAGCAACAAGAGCGACTCCATTACAAGAATTAAACCCACCGTTTTTAAAACTGGCAACAGGAACTGGCCATATTCTGAGCTTTAAGGAAAATGGCAAGACTTAAATTGACACTGAGGTCCAATGATGAGGTGAGGACATTTTTGTGCTTGGTGGCTGATGAAAAAATACAGAGGGAGTGGTTTGTCGCACACAAATCAACTCATGTTACTTTCCGGGCAGCCTTACTATGATAACCCCACCCACATTCAGCCAAGCAGGTACTTATGGAAAGAGCCAATTGTTAGATTTTAATTAAAAGGGTACATTTTGAGCGAATACGCGCAGACTGATGTGCATAGTTGGTAATGCTAACCATGATAATATGGCGAGTCATGCCAACTGCTAAAATAAAATGATAAAGAGAGTTTAAAATCCCACCTCTATAGTTATTTTACGTTTGTTTTAAAGTAGTAAAACCCTGTTTTACAGCGATTCCTCTTTCTCACGCACAGTGTGACTTCACCTCCGCTTCCAACATAAATAATGATGACGCAACAGGATGCCTAGAAAGAAATATTCTGAACATTGTTTATGTTAAAAGCTCTTAAAGGGAAATTAGAATCAGTTAAAATTAATACCAACAGGTCAAAGCAGGAGACAGGAAGTCAGCTGCAAATTTCTGATTTGTGTACCTCTAAAAGGATATTTACTCATAGATACAGTTAAGCCCAAAATAATTCATTTCCCTGGCATATTTATGTTTAACGTACCAATAATGGTTTAAAGTAACCAATATATTTCATCTGACTGGAATTAATAATAAGAATTTGGGTGTGGCCCCGCCAGTCCCGACTTAAATCGGATTGAGAATCTGTGGAGGGAGATAAACATTAAAGTGATGGAAGGAGGTCTTCCAACCAAGTGTTTACCACCAGAGATAAATCATCAAAACACCAGCGCAAACATGCAGAAAGCTTGCCAGCAACTGTAGAAAGGGTTTGATTGATGTATTGCCAATAAAGATTTTTCCACTGATTATTGAGAAAAGTAAAAATAATTTTTGACATGCCAGTTTTTTATAAATTTTATAAAATATATTTTTAAAAGTGATACTCCTTTTACAGTATTTTATTCTCTTTTGAGAGATGCCTGTCTCATTGCACTTTTAAGTCTAAATCTAAATCTAAATCTAAATCTTCCATGGGTATAAATGATTTAGTGCAAGGCAGCACCTTCAAACATCCATCCATCCATCCCTCCATCCATCCATCCATTTTCTACACTTGCTTCTTCCATACTGGGCCGCAGGTGAGAGGCAGGATCCATCCTGGACAGGTGGATCGCAAGGCAGCACCTTCAAACATTTAGTGGCTTAATCCAACAATTGAATGCATCTCTTCTATCCAGTTAACTGTAAAAAGAAACTACAGATGTTTAGACAAACAATTGTGTTAGAGGACATGAGGGTATCTTTGTTCACAGCACAGCAAATGGAACAGATCTACATGTCTGGTTGGATTTTAGCAGCATTCCTGCAGGAGCATGGACTCTAAATGAAAAGGTCGTGCCTCTTCCACAGTGCTACGAGCTCCAGGCTGGCAGCCAACATAGGGGGCTTTTCTAAAGATATTTATTCAGCACCAGAGGCCTTTATTTGGCATTTTTTGACAGTTAGCAGACAGGAAAGAGGGGCAGACATTCGCCAAAGGTCGACAGGTCCAGGACTCAAACCCAGGATGGCCACATCGAGGACTATAACCTCTACATACGGTTGCACGCTTAACCACTACACAATCAGCGCCACACCCATACAGGGGCATTTCTGTTGGTAATGACCCAGTAGCACCTCCAGGGTACTTTCCTTCCCACCCGGCACATCCAGGTACCATCTCAGGAGCAGCCTGAGGGAAGGAATACTCTATTCAGACTACATGAAGTCCTCAAACTAAAGCAGGCTGACACCTCCTGTGATGCAGTAGCAGTTATCAGCCCTCGCTTTTCCCATAAATAGCTCGCACTAAAAAGTTATTTCCAGCAATTATTTCTCATGGGGTCTGGCAGTGGAGACAACCAAAACTCTGGAGACAGGGTGGGAAACTATCTTGACTCCTTCAAATGAGACCAAAAGGACTTAGCACTTTATAAATGTCTCTGTTGTCATTGTTTTTTCTATTTAGAAATTAACATCCTATTGCACAGTTAAAGTTTTGCAGGATGATTTCCCACAATAGAACTTCAAGGATAGTCCCTACATAATGCCAAACAAACACTTGTGAGACTTCATGGCATTCCTTGGTTGTATTATTGCTTTTTTAGAAAGATTGAATAACTTGATAAAATTTTATTTAATCCGACATCCCATAGCCAGACATGAAGTCTAACTTCAGAGTGAATTGTTCTACAATACAGTGTCTTGCGAAATATTCGGCCCCCTTGAACTTTTCAACCTCTTGCCACATTTCAGGCTTCAAACATAAAGATATAAAATTCAATTTTTTTGTGAAGAATCAACAACAAGTGGGACACAATTGTGAAGTGGAATGAAATTTATTGGATGTGTCAAACTTGTTTAACAAATAAAAAACTGAAAAGTGGGGCGTGCTATATTATTCAGCCCCTTTACTTTCAGTGCAGCAAACTCACTCCAGAAGTTCAGTGAGGATCTCTGAATGATCCAATGTTGTCCCAAATGACTGATGATGATAATTAGAATCCACCTGTGTGTAATCAAGTCTCCGTATGAATGCACCTGCTCTGTGATAGTCTCAGGGTTCTGTTCAAAGCATAGAGAGCATCATGAAGACCAAGGAACACACCAGGCAGGTCCGAGATACTGTTGTGGAGAAGTTTAAAGCCGGATTTGGATACAAAAAGATTTCCCAAGCTTTAAACATCCCAAGGAGCACTGTGCAAGCAATCATATTGAAATGGAAGCAGTATCAGACCACTGCAAATCTACCAAGACCCGGCCGTCCCTCTAAACTTTCATCTCGAACAAGGAGAAGACTGATCAGAGATGCAGCCAAGAGGCCCATGATCACTCTGGATGAACTGCAGAGATCTACAGCTGAGGTGGGAGAGTCTGTCCATAGGACAACAATCAGTCGTACACTGCACAAATCTGGCCTTTATGGAAGAGTGGCAAGAAGAAAGCCATTTCTCAGAGATATCCATAAAAAGTCTCATTTAAAGTTTGCCACAAGCCACCTGGGAGACACACCAAACATGTGGAAGAAGGTGCTCTGGTCAGATGAAACGAAAATCGAACTGTTTGGCCACAATGCAAAACAATATGTTTGGTGTAAAAGCAACACAGCTTATCACCCTGAGCACACCATCCCCGCTGTCAAACATGGTGGTGGCAGCATCATGGTTTGGGCCTGCTTTTCGTCAGCAGGGACAGGGAAGATGGTCAAAATGGATGGGAAGATGGAAGGGGCCAAATACAGGACCATTCTGGAAGAAAACTTGTTGGAGTCTGCAAGAGACCTGAGACTGGGACGGATATTTATCTTCCAACAAGACAATGATCTAAAACATAAAGCCAAATCTACAATGGAATAGTTCACAAATAAACGTATCCAGGTGTTGGAATGGCCAAGTCAAAGTCCAGACCTGAATCCAATCGAGAATCTGTGGAAAGAGCTGAAGACTGCTGTTCACGAACGCTCTCCATCCAACCTCACTGAGCTCGAGCTGTTTTGCAAGGAAGAATGGGCAAGAATTTCAGTCTCTCGATGTGCAAAACTGATAGAGACAAACCCCAAGTGACTTGCAGCTGTAATTGCAGCAAAGGGTGGCGCTACAAAGTATTAACGCAAGGGGGCCGAATGATATTGCAGGCCCCACGTTTTTTATTTGTTAAAAAAGTTTGACACGTCCAATAAATTTCATTCCACTTCAAGATTATGTCCCACTTGTTGATTCTTCACAAAAAATTAGAATTTTATAACTTTATGTTTGAAGCCTGAAATGTGTCAAGAGGTTGACCTGTTCAAGGGGGCTGAATACTTTTGCAAGGCACTGTAGATGGTTCTTGGTGTAGAGGGCTGCCAGTACAGACTGGGCAAAACATCACATGGACCATTCATGAGCTTTGAAGGATGATCTAACTCTGGGTTTGTCCAAAATATTGTGTTACTTATTTTCCCTACTCTTCTTCCCAAATTTCAATAGCACTCAACAAGTGGGTGTTATCTGTGCTCTTGATGACTGACAGACTGTACTACTCCTTGGCATCTCGGATCTACAATAAACATGGTTGCAGTCTCGTAAGGCAGAATTGCACTCCAGTTTACCAGCCAGGACAGTTCTGGAGAGGCAAAATGCCGTGGTATGTTAGAATCTAAACAGATGGGATCCAGGGGTTTAACTGTTTCTGCACCGTAGCTCACAACAATGCCGCGCCTCATTCAGTCCATGTTTCCAATACTCGGATGTCAGTGGAAGTCCCCATCAGCTCCCCAGATAGCAGTGAGCATGCAGTCTTTACATTGGAAACTGGATCTTTCTACAAGGTGAGAAACAACTTCTTGGAAATCTAGCGGATAGACTGATGATAAAAGTTTCCTCTTCTTGTAAAAGTGTCTCTCTGTGGAAGTTTTGTGTGTCATGAGTTTAGTTAAAATGGTCAGACTGAAACTGAAAGCTTTATTGGGAAATCTGATAAATTCTTTATATTGAGCTGGGAACATTTTGACTGCTGTGATGCTCCACAAACCCAGGGAACAGAAAGCTTGGATTCTAGATTTAGAAAAGCACCCTGCAGGTGTGTGATTCAGGAATGCATTAGTCTGGAGAAACCGAATCAAATATTAATCAACACATCTTTACACTGAGTATGAAAGCACCAGTTCTTAGGGTCGCTAAATCTTTCATCCAGAGAACTGTAAGCGGAGCATAATGGAGGGCAGGTCATCCATTTTTATATCCCACCACTCTAGCCAGTGGGGCTGCTGGGAGCAGGACTGGCTGATTTCCAAAATAAGAAACTGGGATTGTGGAAAAAATGGGAGCGTGATAGAGACCCAGAAGCTCAGAAAGTGAGAGCTTTGAGTGAGAACAGAGTATAAAAAATGCCTGAGGGAGCCGAGGCACAGAAATGACTGGCAAGGATAAAAGATGAATGTAGATGGCAAGGATCTGTCCCTTAAAAAGCTATGAAGAAAGAAGAAGCAAAAGTCAAACAAGGGTGAACTCTTTTATGCTTTTAAACACAGTGAAGACTGGCAGGCTCAGAACCTGCAAATCTGGACTTAATCTATTTACTTTTCCAAAGTAGACAAAACCACAATTCCCAGTCTCCAAAGTAACTTTGCACATTCTTAAAGACTTCTTTACATTAAAAGGTAAAATCATCTTGTTTTGTGAGACTTTTCCCATGTTGTTAAACTTTCACTTTCACTTACAGTCTGATAAAATCTTGGAAACTTAATCTGCTCTGCTGCACCATGTCATAACCCTGCATGAGAAAACAAGCGTGATGTTTAGGTTCACTGTTCGTGAACATGCTTGTCTCAGTAGTGACATCACAGTACTCTGCATGCAGTTGGCCTTGGTGTCCTTCTAGCCGGTTGTGCAAATCCTGATTGTAATGTTCTAGATGTAACTTCAGTCCGTCCGTCCGTCCGTCCGTCCGTCCGTCCATCCATCCATCCATCCATCCACAGAGCACATCAATATGTGATTATACAGGTCCTTCTCAAAATATTAGCATATTGTGATAAAGTTCATTATTTTCCATAATGTCATGATGAAAATTTAACATTCATATATTTTAGATTCATTGCACACTAACTGAAATATTTCAGGTCTTTTATTGTCTTAATACGGATGATTTTGGCATACAGCTCATGAAAACCCAAAATTCCTATCTCACAAAATTAGCATATCATTAAAAGGGTTTCTAAACGAGCTATGAACCTAATCATCTGAATCAACGAGTTAACTCTAAACACCTGCAAAAGATTCCTGAGGCCTTTAAATCTCCCAGCCTGGTTCATCACTCAAAACCCCAATCATGGGTAAGACTGCCGACCTGACTGCTGTCCAGAAGGCCACTATAGACACCCTCAAGCAAGAGGGTAAGACACAGAAATAAATTTCTGAACGAATAGGCTGTTCCCAGAGTGCTGTATCAAGGCACCTCAGTGGGAAGTCTGTGGGAAGGAAAAAGTGTGGCAGAAAACGCTGCACAACGAGAAGAGGTGACCGGACCCTGAGGAAGATTGTGGAGAAGGACCGATTCCGGACCTTGGGGGACCTGCGGAAGCAGTGGACTGAGTCTGGAGTAGAAACATCCAGAGCCACCATGCACAGGCGTGTGCAGGAAATGGGCTACAGGTGCCGCATTCCCCAGGTCAAGCCACCTTTGAACCAGAAACAGCGGCAGAAGCGCCTGACCTGGGCTACAGAGAAGCAGCACTGGACTGTTGCTCAGTGGTCCAAAGTACTTTTTTCGGATGAAACAAATTCTGCATGTCATTCGGAAATCAAGGTGCCAGAGTCTGGAGGAAGACTGGGGAGAAGGAAATGCCAAAATGCCAGAAGTCCAGTGTCAAGTACCCACAGTCAGTGATGGTCTGGGGGGCCGTGTCAGCTGCTGGTGTTGGTCCACTGTGTTTTATCAAGGGCAGGGTCAATGCAGCTAGCTATCAGGAGATTTTGGAGCACTTCATGCTTCCATCTGCTGAAAAGCTTTATGGAGATGAAGATTTCATTTTTCAGCACGACCTGGCACCTGCTCACAGTGCCAAAACCACTGGTAAATGGTTTACTGACCATGGTATCACTGTGCTCAATTGGCCTGCCAACTCTCCTGACCTGAACCCCATAGAGAATCTGTGGGATATTGTGAAGAGAACGTTGAGAGACTCAAGACCCAACACTCTGGATGAGCTAAAGGCCGCTATCGAAGCATCCTGGGCCTCCATAAGACCTCAGTAGTGCCACAGGCTGATTGCCTCCATGCCACGCCGCATTGAAACAGTCATATCTGCAAAAGGATTCCCGACCAAGTATTGAGTGCATAACTGTACATGATTATTTGAAGGTTGACATTTTTTGTATTAAAAACACTTTTCTTTTATTGGTCGGATGAAATATGCTAATTTTGTGAAATAGGAATTTTGGGTTTTCATGAGCTGTATGCCAAAATCATCCGTATTAAAAAAATAAAAGACCTGAAATATTTCAGTTAGTGTGCAATGAATCTAAAATATATGAATGTTAAATTTTCATCATGACATTATGGAAAATAATGAACTTTATCACAATATGCTAATATTTTGAGAAGGACCTGTATTCGTAGTTCAGACCTTATAAATAACATTGTTTGGCAAAACTCTCGGCTACCTCTGCAGACCAAGTTAGAAATGTTAGGAATATTCTGAGAGAGAGAAATAAAAGTGACAAAAGTCAAAGCACCAAGACATCAGTATCCAGGTCAGTGATGCTCTCTCAAAAACACGCCACCAGTCAGTCCCAGCCGACATAAACCACTGGAGCTAAAAGCACAAATCAGTGCGACAAGAGAAGGCCCACAGGATGCTACCAGAATAGCTGGAAGCAGATAAGACCACAAAGAAAAAACTTGGCCTTACATGACTGAAGTCCAGGATTTTTAGCAGACTTTTACACTTCTGCAGTGAAGAGCAAGAAATTAAATAGCCTTTTCAAGAGAACTGGCAGCATGGAAATGGTAGTTTTAGTAGTTTTCTTTTGAATGCAAGCCATGAAGAGGAATTGCACAAGGCAGTAAAACATTTCAGTGACAGTTGTGGTCAACATGGCTACTGCTGCTGTCTCCACCCCACGCCTCAGTGTTTTCCTCTCCAATGGCTCCTTGGTGAGAATCTGGTGAGGAAAAAAACCTCTAATTCCAAAGCTCACAGGCTTTGCTCCCACACTGTAGGGTAATATTTCCACTTAAACTGATCAATTATGTGACTTCACTAATTAATGTAATGAGTGCATAATGCAATCTTTGCTGCTATGAAGTTAGTTACCGTGTTGTAACAACATTTATTTAATGTGTCTTTACGGCTGAACGTCTCTTATAAGCTTTTCTTCATCGTGTACAGAAATCCAAATCTAGACAAACCTGTCATGCTGGTTAGATGGTTGGGATTAAGACGGGAACTGAGGATTTAAGATGGAAAAAATAAAACAAATCAACGCTAAACCTGTGCCGTTATTTTCACACACCCTAATATCCAACAGGTGCTTCCCATTTTTGCAGCACTGACATGAGGTAAAATGATTGATGAAGAGGCTCTTTCGAGCTTAAAAGACTCAACCTGGCTGGTCTGTATGGCCGTATATATAGTGGTAAGGAGGGGGGAGCTCACATTCCTCTCAAATCCCAGTCTAAACACCTGCATGGCAGAGACTACAGATCCACATGTCCTTCCTTCCTGGGATTTAACTTGAATATAAGTTTCTCCAGTGTTCTTAGTCTTTAGGTAGAATTGCATGGGAGTCTATCATAAGAGTTTATCACATGGTAGTACTGATTGTTGCGGACATAAAAGGTTATGTGCTGCAGTTCACTGCTCCAGTTAGGTTGCTGTTGGAAAAAGAAATGCCTTTCAGAGTGGGAAGATTTACTTACATTGAAGCTTTTATTTTTAAAGCTGTGACTCATCACCTAGTGTAAGATCCTTTATCTCCTGCTTCCAACTAATCTCTTCCAACAGACAGCGAGCCAGCTATTCAGATGGACTTAGAACACGAGGGATCATTAGAACCTTCCTTAATTTTTTTATCTTCTCTTTCTGGTCCCGAGACGTGTATTTGGTTGAAATTCTGTTAGATAACCTTTAAATATGTCTTCGTGACAATACTGTTAGTTCAGGGGGACATCAAATAACTTCAATTTAGAGTCTGAAAGAGAAAAGGAAACAGCACAAGTTGAGTGAAACGCTTCTGTCTTGCAGCGGTGAAACAAAGACCAGCCGACAATGGTTTTATGGCCGTCTCGGCTGTCAGTATTTCTCCAAGTTGACACAGAGAGGAATGTGGTGAGACGTAGTAAAACGCACACTCCCTGAAGTCAAGATAGTTTAATCTGGAGATCAAATAAATATCCGTCTGAAACCAGACAGGCATTTATTTGATTTTTGGCAAAGCAGGAGTCATTTCTGTGCCAGTATTAAGAACAGCAGCTCCACATGGGATCAGACTGAAAGCTTAGCAGAAAAAGGTTTTTATTTCAAGGAGTTTAGCAAAGAGGAGATCTCTACTTCATATAGATGAACTGTTCAGATCTAAATGTAATCGACCATACTGCATTTCCTTTGATTTTATTGCTGCTCTATGAATAAATACAATCTCAGAATTTACAAACTGGACAATGAACAACTTTCAGTCACACTGCCCTGTGTTGAAGTAAAAAAATCAAAAACATTCTTTGGCATAAGCAATGAATCTTTGAGACACCATGTATCTCACACCTATGTGGTAATGCCACGGAATTATACAAGCGCTAATGATATGTTACCAGAAACAACATGATTATAGCGTTACTTAATCTCATGCTACATAATGCAGATGATCTGTCTGCACTGGTGAAGATCTGCTCACCTCGGCAAGCTGAATGCTCAGAGTAGCTCCAATTGGTGAGAGTGCTACCTATTTACTGAATAGTTTGGTTTCAATTATTTGACCACTTGGGGACCATCATGACTGTATGGCAATGAGCGTTCTGCCGCAGATCATTATATTGATAAAAGGAATAAACTGTGTGAGAGTATGACCGCATAGCAAAAGTATTATACTCTGTCGTGATATAGTAGAACCCTATGAATTTTGAACCCTATATCCCAATACACATGCAGAAAACAGGGGCACATCACACACATCAAACTTGATAATTCTGTGATACTTTCCTCATGTTAACACCTACATAAACGTGCCAACATACATAGCAAGATGGCAAACAGTGTGACAGTGGCTCTAAGAACAGAAAAACCTTCAAAAAATAGTCAAGGAGCTTTTCATGGCTCACTTTATCTCCAGTCATGAGTAACAACCTGAACCAAAGGCTTTGTTTACTTTATTGAGTTGACTGTGGCAGTTCAGTCAGACCAGACCCTGCTCGGTGTCTTCCAGGTTTACTGACCTGTGGCCAACCGATATTTCAAAATTCACTTTAATTGAGTGGGCAAGCCTATAAAGGCCTAAATGGGGGCGGCTATATTAGAGCTTTTGTGTTTTGATGGTGTGTATGGGGGTGGGGCGGGTGTGAGGAGGTCAACAGGCTTTTAAGGTCAGTGGGTAGATGACTTTGCCCCCCCCACCTTTTACTTTAGTGCCGACTTTAATTGTACTCCTGGTGGCTCAGTCCCATGCTCAGAACTCCATAAACAATAATGACTGCGGTGGAAATCTTTTCAGTAAAAGGTAAAGTTTACATGTGTGGGGAGACAGTTACATACACACCTAAGTTAGTGAGGTATCTTGTTCTCATGACTCCTGATTTCTGCAAGCTTGAAAAACAATCACCTATTTTCATCAACAAACTAAGACCCATTGTCTTCTAAGAGAATCTGACATTAAAAAAGCTGGAATTGTTCTCCTACGAGATCCAGCAGAGAGGCTACATTTAGCAAATGTTAGTACATTTACCCAAAAACATACAGAAGACCGAGGAACACTTGTTCTGGTCAATTGTCTCACCACATGTATGCACAATGTAATAAGTAGCAAGTTTGCCTCAAGCAAAGTAATGAAACGCTTACCTTTCATTTGAACAAATTGTCTCCTTTAATAAATGAACCTGGCTGGTTTCTCTCCTAATGACACAAGTAGTGAGGGCCAATTAAGGGAACAAGGTCCCAGAAGTGAAGAGGCAGCATTGTGGTTTCCTGGCCACTGGCTTTCTGGAATGCTTGACCTGACAGAACAGTTCAGCAGAAACCGCTTCAATTTGCAGCCCAGAGGATCCACCAGGGGCCAAAGTACTAAGAGCCCAGCAGGTGGGAGACTTCAATTCTGTGTGGTACACCAAAAATGCTTTCAATATTTCATCATTAATGCTAAAGCTTGACAAATTTATATGCTTTAGTTTGAAATAAAATGCTGAGAAGTAGAAAGGAGTGACATCAGCTGTATGACAGATGAAAGAAAACGAGTTGCAGCGTCAACGCAGTCTAGGCTTTCTGACTGCCAGTTTGAGAAGGGGAGGGAGGAGAGGGTGGTTGCAGGAATGACTGAGCAAAGACTTTGAAATCTGCACTATAATTAGCCTGGCTAGTATATCAATGGCAGGTTGCCTGGACCTGCAGAAGTATGCAAATGGTTCTGTTAATGAAAGAGAAAAGACAGCTAGAAGCTGCAGATCCAAGTTACCTTTATCATCTTCTTGGTGTGAATTCTTAGAAGCATTTGACTGTGTCTGTTAAACTCAGTTACTTCATAATTAGCTCTGCAAAGTTGTTTTGTGGTTAACAGTGTCTCTCATCCTTGCTGGCTTTTCCATTTGGAGTTTGTATGTTCAACTTTACTAAGGTGGGTTTACTTCTGGTCATTAATTCTGACCAGGTTCTCTGTCCCTGTTAAAGTAAAGCATCCTCTTAGTATGATGGTGGAATGGGGGTGGTTTATTAAGAGTGACCTGCAGAATATGTTTTTAGCCACACATAGCATGTTGCGTAAAGGTCACAAATGTTCTCATCTGGCTAGAGCACATTCTTCCACTTGTTTCCTGTGTTTATTACATGTCTTGTGGCAAACTACAAATGGGACTATCTATGGTCGTCTTTCTATAACAGCTTTCTTCTTGCCAGTCTTTCTAAAGGGCAGATGTGTAGAGTGTGTGACAAATGGTTGTCCAGTGAATAGATTTTCCTGCCTGAGCTGCGGATTTCTACAGCTACTCCAGAGTTACGATCACCTTCTTGGCTTCAGCTTGTTAGCTTAGGTGGACGGTAATCTCCTGTTAGGTCTACAGTTGTGCCATTCATTGGCTTTTGTCAAAAAATAGATTAAAACATGCTTTGTGAGATGGTCAAAGTGTGGGATAGGGTTAGGGGTAAGTCTTTTATATCCTAACTCTGCTTTAAACGTCTCCACAACTGTCTCCCTGACCTGTCTGCTGTGTTCCTTGGTCTTCAAGATACCATTTGTTCAACAATGTTCTTTAACAAACCTCTATGGCCTTCAGGAACATATTTATACTGAGATTAAATTACACACAGCTGAACTCTATGTACTACTAATAAAAAAAAAAAAACTTTAAAGGCCATTGGCCAAACTAGATTTTATTTAAGGGTATTAGAGAAATGGGGAATGAATGCAAAAGCACATAATTGTTAACTGAGTTTTATTTGTAAATCATTTTTTCACAGGTTTGCACTAATTTGCGTGGGTCTATCACATAAAGTTCCAATAAAATACATACAATACAGAAGTATGTGTTTATAACATAAAACATTAAAAAGTACTAAAACAGTATGGCACATTAACTGAAGCTCTACAGATGATTCCAACATTGACTGAAACTGGCCTTGCATAAAGTGTGCAATGACTCATCAACGCGGCCTCACTTACCACATCAAAGTCCCAGTAATGGACGGACTGGGTCAATCAAATTCAGAAGATAGGGTCAACAAGCGAGTGTGCTTTCCTGTGGAGAGGAAAGCAACAGAAATGGGCAGCTACCAGTGTCTGAACAGGGAAACTCTAATTCCGGGGCACTGAAGCTCACAGATCTGCATGAACATCCCAGTGCAGAAGTGGACACCTAATGATGGGGTAGAGGGTAACTGCAGAGCATTAATAAATGGGTTTCAGTCATTTTTACATAAGCTGATCTAGTGGATGAAAAGTAGTACATAGTGATGCCTGAAAGATCTTCAAGTACAGAAGTGAAAAACTTCCTGCTGCCGGTATGTTACACAAATCTCTGTAGAATTTGATTTCTATGAACTGTACAGAATGACAGATTGAGTAGTAGTCAATTGATTTTAACAACTGCCCTAGTCAGTTGGTTCATATTTGACATTTCTTAGTAAAGATCTAGTTTTTCACTGAATGTTAAATGCTGTGCATTTATAACAAAAAGCAGTGCCCTGTTACTGCAAAGTAGGTGAAGACAGCTCCTATGAAAAGGCATTTTTTGGACTATAGTCTTCTATGTGGGTTCATACATTTTTCCTATAAAACGACACAGCGTTTGGTTCTTGAAGGACATATTTATACTCATCCTGCAAAGATAGAAACAGTTATTGTTTAAAAGTACTCATCCAGATGTTTACAGCCTTATGGACTGTTTATATTTTACCACAGATATGTCTTATCACAAGATTAGACTCTGCAGTTTTACTTAATGGTTATGCAGAACCGGACAGCGCTCCAGAGATATGAGGAATTATTATTGGTCTCCTGTTTGCTGCTGACTTTAACTCAGTTTGAGATGTGTGACTACTGTTTTCCTGTGGCACAGTCTGGAACGATGAATCCTTTCAAGGTGCCAACCATGTGCTGTCGGACCAGAGAAGCCAGAGTGCCGCAAGTACAGTTACACTCCCAAACTGAACCAGGGTAACCTAAAACCCAGCCAAAAACTCCAAGGTGGGACAGCTTGCCTGAAGAGATCTGATGGTAGTCCAGGGCAGAAACTGATGGGGTGTCACAGAAGAGCTGTCTAAACATACGGCCGAGGGATATTTGCCAGGCGCCTGGTTTATTTCTGTTTTAGTGTATGTGAGAGAAAAAGAGAGGATCACAGAAAATACTTTTTGTCTTTAGATTACTAAAAGTGAATTTCTTATCTTGGTTGAAACATTTTACTGTACTCCATATAAATCCAAATGTACTGTGAAGGCCTCAATGGTTTGGCAGCGAACATCAGTGAACAAACAGCATCACGAAGACCAAGGAACACAGCAGACGGGTAAGAGAGAAAATTGTGGACAACCAACAAGACCTGAGAATCTCACAGTGCACCATTTATTCCATCATCTTGAAATGGAAAGAGTATGGCACAACTGCAAACCAATCACGACATGAGTGTTTGCTTAAATGACAGGAGGAAATGCAAGGAGAGCCAAGAAGGCCATGGTAACTCTGGAGAGGCTGTGGAGATCCCCAGCTTTGCAGTGCACAAATCTAGCCTTTATGAAAGAGGTGTGAGGAGAAAGCTATAAAAGGGACCATTTGCAGTTTCACATTAACTATCTAAGGGAAAGTCAGATGATATAAAAATGTTCTAACTGCAAAAGGCAACATGTAACTGAATACACCATCCCCACCTTTGCTTTTTTCAGTAGGGACAGGTGAGTGGGTCAAAGTTGCTTTTGCTTTTACTTTGGAAAGGCACAGTATCCTGTGGAACGGATGAAGCAGATATGACACTGTGCACTCCACGCAAACAAGTTTATTTAATCCACATGAATCTGCATCTTGGATTAAAAAACAAACAAAAAAGTCTTCTTACCTAGATGTTACCACATGGTCCATGGATATATTTACCTTCATCTCAAATGCTGTTTATACGATGCACTCCCAGACTAACTCCATGTTACCAGCAGGTTGTTTATGAAACAACCCGTTCCAACACTTTAACAGCAGGTTTAACATCTGCCTGCATCTCGGGGACCCACCCCCGCCCACTGAAGCCACCGTCCCTTAGACTGTTCCATTTATTCACTGATTGTCATTCAGACGAGACAGGGTTCTGCTGTTAAAGGTTACGCCTGACCATTACTATGAAAAGCACAATTAGGAGCAATTATTCTTTGAGAATAAAAAAACACTGCACACAAGATACTGCCACATCCAGTAATATTAAGGTCTCCATTCAGAAATTTGAAGTGAAAGCATCCACACCCTAATGTTGCATAATCCAGGAGAGCTGTATAGATCCTCATGTGTACTTATCTAGAAATAGTTTTACAAGTTTCCTCATACGCAAAGTACTTCCAAATAACAAGTGACAGCATCGAAATCAGACATAAACTGTCTGCAAGACCGGACAGAAACTTTAGCAGCCTTTGGCATGCAGCTGCATATCACAACACAACTATGCATGCAAACAAAACAAACCAGCAACCCCTGATGAAATACAGAATCTCTGCAGACTACAAACTGCAGACTGTTCAAATTGGATATAAAAGGGGTCAGGCTTTTTTTTTTTTTAAGGGGGGTTGCGGTGGAAAGCTATCCATGCCGCACATAAATACCTCAAGGCAAAATTATCCATTTAGAGACCACAGGAAGCAGGGGTCTGGGGGAACATGCAAAGACTTGCTGAACCTAAAGTAAAGGGGGTTAAAATTCACTGGGGTATGTTAAAGCTGTGGACACTGTTCCGAGGTTGGACAGGTCTCCTGATCAGGTTTATACTCACACACACAAACACACCTATATAAATATCAACACCCATTCCCATGGTAGGGTCCTCAGAGATTAAAAGATCCAGGCAAGGGCTGCATGCTGTGTTATCAGGGTAATGAATTCCTGCCAAATCAGCCAAGTAAACTTTAACGTATGAAGTAGGACAGTTGTGAACAGGTTTCTGTAATCAAACAGCACTTAGAAACTAAAAGAAAAAATATCTCTGCAACTATCAGACCCTTACAGTCATTTGCCCAAAGACATAAGCAAACTAAACTGCTGCTTAGGGTGCCCATGTCAGCAGGGGCCCCCAAAGAGTGCTCGACTTCTCACACAGAACACAGATCTCTAAAAACCTCAAAACTTTTAGTTGCCGTCATGAAGAATGAGCTTTAAAACTTTATAAATAGTGATTTAAATTACGGCTCTGCTTGTGAACATAACCAAATAAATTAGTCCCTCCTTCCGGACTCCACTGATGGTATACTAAAATTCAGTAGTCTGAACAAGACTGCCAGACCAAAATAGTAAGTTGTAGTAAAAACCTTGTCTTTATGGATATACCTTTATTAAATTGAGTTGAGTTAAGTTTGTACTACTAAAATTTTATGTTTGATACATTTGTTTGATTTGGGAAATCTGTGTGTGAGTGTGTGTAGGCGGGAATTGACCTTTTGACCTTTAGATTTTCTTTCAGTATCTCCTAACACAACTGATTGACACCATTTTTATTTGATTTACGCAATGTCTGTGTGTGTGTTGTGGGGGGTGTCTTTTAATGGCATTTGTAAATTTTTATTTAGAGTTTTAAAATAATAGTGTCACAAATTAAGTACTAACATAGTACTAACATAGCAAAAAATTTGACACTTTAAAAACATGTTGGCACTGGGACGGTATAACTCTCAGTTGCAAATCCGACTTCAGTGGGTGTTCTTACTCAAAAAATCAAAATTCTGAGTACAAAGAGAATGCACCATAACATCTCTACCTTTTATTGCTCAGAGATGAACCCCATGACTGGTGAATGAGGTTCTTAAATGGAAGACGGGCCCAGAATCAAACTCCACTCAGGGCCCCATCTATTCTTGGCCCGGGTCTGAGTTCTGATGAAGTTAGAGGGAAAGCAGAGGAACAGTGGAAGCGCTTCCCGCATGGAGCAAAGTGCGTCATTAACAATGTTAGCTGACACAATGCTTGTTATAAAGCCACATTGACAGATCTACTGAAGGGACTTTTTTGGAAGAGTAACAGCAGCGTAATAGCTGTTTTTAAAGCGCTGCTGACATGAGGTGGAGACGGCGTCATACGCCCATCTACTCTGCTGAACGTGAGGAATGATTGCTCCAATTAAAACGAACTTTAAAGACATAAACAAAGTAAATGTCTCAGACTTTAAAAGTAGTTCACCTTGCTGAATCTTAATGCAGGGATTCAACAGTATGCCGTATTTCTTTATCTAAACTTAGTTGACTTCTTTTAACGGGGATATTATATTTTTTCTGAAAGTTGTTAAAAATGATGCGCCCTCGTGCAGGGTCTCCTGTGAGGAGCCGCGCGCTGGGAGGAGGAAGACGCGCGCGCCGTATGTGGAACGGGGTACTCACGCACTGCCTCCTGTTTAGGGTCCAGCTCGGAGCAGCTCTGTTGGAGTTGGGTAATTTTCCCCTGTAGCCCTCTGACCCGCTGGTTGGTGAACGCCAAGTCGTTTTCCAGCTCCTGGAATATGGAGCAGGCGTGCTTGGCCAGGTCCGACAGCTGCCGCAGGGTCCGGGACAAAGCCACGTTACTGATGGAGACCAGATCCTCGAAAAGCAGAACCTCCTCCTCGATTGGGTTTTGATACCTGCACAATAACTGGGGCTCCACAACTCTTTTGGCAAATGGCATGTTGTTGTGGAGTGGAGTGGGAAAGAAATCCAGAAAAAAGTCACCCAAGAGTTAGAAGAAAGGCGCTGTCTCCCTTCACTCCCTGATCCAGCCTTTCGGAACTCAGCTGCGGCTGATGCCCCCCATCCTTTCATTTGTCAGGGAGAGGACTGTTGTGCTCCTCGCTGATGCGCCGGGTCATCTGCTGCCCTAATGCTGGTGTGTTTTTCACTCCTCTAAACTAGAGGTGGTTTTTTAAAAAATGGCAGCGGCAAGACCTGGGACGGATCTTCGTGGCCGTGTGGATTAGGATTTCCTGGTTCCAACTTCAAAATCAGAATCAGAATTCTTTATTTGTCATTGCTCCACATGGGTGCAAAGAAATTTACAAAACAAAACAGTGCAGGCAAGAGGGGGCAAATTAAAGAAAATAAATATTAAAAAGTTTAAAAGTTATAAAGTTATAAAAAAGTTATAAAAAAAGGACTGTGAAGGTGGAAAAAAATATATATACAAGAATATTTACAGGTTGTTCCAGTATTGCACATGAGGTAGCATATTTTACTTAGTGTTGAAGAAATTGCACGGAATGTATTTACTGTTTATGTCATTATTGATAGTAACAGTTGTTAGAGCGTAAATGAGGTGTTCAGGGCAACAACAACTCTTGGAAAAAAGCTGTTTTTCAGTCTGTTTGTTTTTGTCCTTATTGCCCTGAAACGCCTCCCAGAGGGGAGCAGTTGAAAAAGATGGTGACCGGGGTGTGAGAAGTCCCTGATGATGCTGCGGGCTCTCCTGAGGCAGCGGGTGGAGTAAATCTCCTCCAGGGTGGGGAGAGGGCAGCCAGTCAGTCTCTGGGCGGTGTTGATGACCCGTTGGAGCTGCTTCCTCTCTGCTGCAGTGCAGCTGGAGAACCACAGCGAGATGCCGCAGCTCAGCACCGACTCCACAGAGCAGCGGTAGAAGGACAGCAGCAGCTCTGGTCGCAAGTTGCTCTTCCAGAGAATCCTTAGGAAATACAGTCTCTGCTGTGCCTTCTTCAGGATCGCCGTAGAGTTAGTAGTCCACAATAGATCCTCGCTGATGTGGGTGCCCAGGAACCTGAAGTCTGGTACCATCTCCACCCTGTCCCCGTTGATGGGCTGTGTGTCCTGTTTACACCTCCGAAAGTCAACGATGAGCTCCTTTGACTTAGAGGTGTTCACAGTCAGGTTATTGTCCATGCACCATGCTGACAGATGCTTCACCTCCGCCCTGTAAGCCGTCTCATTCCCTCCTGAGATGAGCCCCACCACCGTGGTGTCGTCCACGAACTTGATGATGGTGTTGCTCGGGTGGGTGGGGGTGCAGTCGTGGGTGTAGAGGGTGTAGAGCAGGGGGCTCAGCACACAGCCCTGTGGAGAGACCATGCTGGTCCTCAGTAGAGAGGACAGGTGGTGTTCTACTCTCACCTTCTGGGAGCGGTCTGTCAGAAAGTCCATAATCCAACTACAGGTGCTGTTGGGGAGACCCAGGTGTCCCAGTTTGCTCACCAGCCGGCTCGGGATGATGGTGTTGAACGCCGAGCTGAAGTCCAGGAAGAGCAGCCTTGCGTAACTCCCTCGCTGCTCCTCGTGGGTCAGCATGGTGTGCAGAGCGGTGGCGATGGCATCCTCCGTGGACCGGTTGGCCCTTTCGGCAAACTGGTGGGGGTCGAGTGTGGGGGGCAGGTGTGAAGTGATATGACCCCGTACCAGTTTCTCGAAGCACTTCATGACGATGGGCGTGAGTGCTACTGGCCGGTAGTCATTCAGGCTGGTGATGTTAGTCTGTTTAGGCAGAGGGACGATGGTGGAGGACTTCAGGCAAGGTGGGATGGAGCACTGGGAGAGGGACTGGTTAAAGATGGCGGTGAAGATTCTCCGCCAGCTGGTCAGCGCAGTCCCTCATCACCCTCCCAGTCACCCTGTTGGGTCCAGCAGCTTTGCACGGGTTCACCACCCTCAAGACTCTCCTCACCTCCTGTGTCTCCACAGTGAAGGTCTGGTTGTCGAGGGTTGTAGACAGCAGTGTGGGCCCCGCTGGTGGTTCAACCTCGAAGCGGGCGAAGAAGTGGTTAAGCTCCTCTGCCAGTGAAACGTCCCCAGAGATCACAGTGGTGTTGCTGGATCTGTAGTGGGTCAGGTACTGGAGTCCCTGCCACACCTGTCTGCTGTTATTGCTGCTGAAGTCGGCCTCGATCTTCTGCCTGTAGTCGACCTTGGCCTCTCTGATGCCTCTCTTCAGCGCAGCACGAGCACAGCTGTAATGCTCCCCGTCTCCAGACCTGAAGGCACTGTTTCTGTCCCTCAGCAGTGCCTTGACATCCTTGTTCATCCAAGGTTTCTGGTTAGGAAACACCCGGATGCACTTCTCCACTGTGACAGTGTTGACACAGTGGTGGATGTAGCCAAGCACTGCCGAGGTAAACATCTCCAGGTCCTGGTGGCTGAAAACGTCCCAGTCTGTGCTTTCAAAGCAGTCCTGCAGCTGCAGAGAGGCACCGTCGGGCCAAGTGGTCACAGTCTGGGTTGTGGGGAGTGAACGCTTCCTCAGCGGTGTGTAGGCCGGAATCAGGAGCAGGGACATGTGGTCGGAGGCTCCCAGGTGGGGCAGCTGGGTGGCCCTGTAATCATGCTTAATGTTCGAGTAGGCCTTGTCCAGAGTCCTGGTTCCCCTGGTGGCACATTTAATGTGCTGGTGGAATTTCGGGAGCACTACTTTCAGTTCAGTATGGTTAAAATCCCCTGCGACTACATCTTGAATAGAATAGAATAGAATAGAATAGAATAGAATAGAATAGAATAGAATAAAAATATTCCTTATTATCCCACAGTGGGCAAATTCAGGTGCATCAGCAGCAACATGAAAGACAAACAGAAGCATGCAGATACACACAAAGGTAGAAAATATTTAAAATATGTGAAAAACAAAATAAGAACAAGAGACTCTATGGTATTATGAGGGTTTCTTCAAAGAGTCGTTGTAGAAGCTGATGGCTGTGGGCAGGAAGGATCTCCCGTAGAGCTCCGTCTTACAGCAGATCTGAAGAAGCCTCTGACTGAAGACACTGTTGTTGTAGGACAGTCTCATGAAGAGGATGTTCAGGGTTCTCCATAATGTTCTTCATTTTAACAAACAACCTTTGTAAAATGATCTCCAGAAGTTCCAGAGGAGTCCCCAGAACTGAGCCAGCCTTTTTTATCAGCTTGTTGAGCTTTTTTAAGTCCCTGGCTCTGATGCTGCTTCCCTAGCAGATGATGGCAGAATAGATCACACTCCACAATAGACTTATCGTCCAAGCTTCTGCTGGCAACAACTTAATGCTCACCTTCTACAGATTATCCACATGGTCCTGTCTCTCAGTGTTTAACCCTTTCTCTCTCCTAGACATGGCGATTGACTGAGCTTTTACTGTGACTAACTCTATGTGCTCTCTTTCAGACTCTAACATTGAAAACTGGCTCAGAGTTTATCTGTTCTTTCTTTCTAAGTGAAACGACTAAAGGAGCTATATCCATTAACATTTACTTTTCCTCCCCATAGAAAGGACTCCTGGATCAGTGCTTCTTTGTTCTCTTTGTGTTTCTGCAGTTCTTTCTCTCAAACGCTCAGTTGGTCGTGGCAGATGGCCGCTCACTCTGAGCCTGGTTCTGCTGGAGGTTTCTTCCAGTTAAAAGGAAGTTTTTCCTCTCCACTGTCACTACATGCATGCTCAGTATGAGGGATTGCTGCAAAGTCAACGCCAGTGACTGTCCACTGTCTCTACATGCTCATCCAGGAGGAGGGAATTATGCAAGTCACTGACTGGATGCAATCTGCTGGGTTTCCTTAGATAGAAAAACTTTTTAACCAATTTGAATAAATAACTGAATCTGACTGCACTGTTCAATGGTTAGGATTAATTGGAATGTATGTACCTGTCTGAAGTGCCTTCAGACAACATGTGTTGTGAATTGGCGCTATATAAATAAACTGAATTGAATTGAACTATTTACAAGTAATTGAAATACCATGCAATTATCAGCAGGGAAGTAAACACTTATTGGGTTTGTTGGGAGCAGTGATTGTTATAAAGTCTAACAGCTGCTGGGAAGAAGGATCTATGATACTGCTCCTTTGTGCACCTTTGATGCAGCACTCTGTCAGCTCTTCAGTTCTGCAACAGTTTTTTATGGGGGAAGGGGGGAAGCTCTAACCAAAAAGAAGCCTAAAGTATAAATGTGTATTTAAGTGAGATGACAAAAATACCAGAAACGCCAGAATATTAAAAACTACCACAGTGCAGTGCAGTAAGGTAAAATAAAATAACTGTAAGGAATATCTCTGGATCTCAGGTCTATTAAATGTATTGTATCAGGTCTTGTTTTTTCAATGTCTAATATAGACAATTTTTGCAGTAATTTGTAAGGGTTTCTTAGTGCCAAAACCATTTTCAGTTTATAGCATTTTTTTTTAAATGAGAAAAAATAGTATCCACCCCTGGCAGAGACAGGCTAAAGGCATTAAAATAAAATGATCTTTATCACAGCATCACAATCCCTAACTGAAACATTTTCATAAATCCTTTAATTTGAGTGCATTTATTAATGGGGGAAAAATATTCTATGTAAAGACTTTCTTAAAGGGTTGCATGGTGGCACTGTTGGTAGCATTGTTGCCTTGTACCAAGAAGGTCTTGGGTTCAAATCCCAGCCAGGGGTCTTTCTGCATGGAGTTTGCATGTTCTCCTCATACATGTGTGTGTTCTCTCTGGGTACTCTGGCTTCCTTAGGTGTTGAATGGGTGTGTGTATCAGAATCATCTTTATTGCCAAGTTCGTACGTACAAACAAGGAATTTGACTCCGGTACACTTTGCTCTTTGGTTTTGTTTTTGCATTACAGAATATACATATTTACAATGTACAATATCCACATATATAAATAAAAAGGTGCATTTGCAACATCTGTATGCTGTTGTTTTGTACTCTATTGAATGTTCAACAGAGAAACAGCCTGGGGGAAGAAACTGTCTCTGTGGCGGCTGGTTTTAGTGAACAGTGCTCTGTAGCGGCGGCCTGAAGGTAAAACTCTGAATAGTTTATGTGCAGGGTGTGTGGGGTCTGCAGAGAATTTTAGCAGCTCTTTTCCTGACCCTAGACCTGTATAAGTCCTGGATGGAGGGAAGGTCAGCCCTGATTATTCTCTCTGCATTCCTGATTATTCATTGCAGTCTGGACCTGTCCTGTTTTGTGGATGAGCCAAACCACACTGAGATGGATGAAGACAGGACAGATTGAATGATGGCAGTGTAGAAGATGACCAGCAGCTCCTGTGGAAGGTTGAACTTCTTGAGTTGTCTCAGGAAGTACAGTCTCTGCTGGGCCTTCTGTCGAACAGTGTCTATGTGTGAAAACCATCTCAGGTCCTCAGAGATGATGGTTCCTAAGAACCTGAAGTGGTCCACGGCCGATACAGTGTTGTTGAGGATGGTGAGGGGGGTGTATGGGGGTGGTGTTCTCCGAAAGTCTACCACCATTGGTTGTTTATCTCTGTGTTGCCCTGCAATGGACTTGTGATGTGTCCAGGGTGTACCTTGCCTGCTGCTGGAGATAGGTACCAGCAACCCTGTATGGAAGAAGTGAGTATATTCTTTAAAATAAAATCACAGGTGTCACTATTGTTGGTATTCCTGCTTTGTACGTCCCAATAGGACAGCACTTAACGGTCCCCTATAACATTCCAGACAATTGGAGCATGTCCATTTCCTTTCCTGGGTCCTCTCTTATGTTCTGTTTTCTTCAGCTCATATTTTCTACAGAATTCAGGTCTGGGGACAAAGATGACCTTGAAGTAATTTTGAAACATTCAGTTTTAATGACGACACATTTTCAGTAACTGGTAGAGTTAAGATTTAAAACCTGATATTTCAAAGAGCTCATCATTTTATATAATCGAACAAGGTTTGCAGGACCTTTGGAATCAAAACAGGCCCACAGCATCACAGATTCTCCATCATTCTTAACAGTGTGCATGAGTCTCTGTCTTCATGGTATTTGTTGCAGTGAACACCAAGTCTGGAGGTTGGAAAAGCTGCCTTTACACTTGAAGGATGTGATTCTGAAGATGCACAAAAGTGCAAAGTAGTGCAAGAACATTTGCACAGCATCTGAACTGCCTAAAGGCACAGTACCCTATAAAGTATATTTATTTATTTAATCATATATATTTATATATTTTTAAACAGTGGAAACACCATATCTTTAAACAATGAAACTGAGTAATAAAGGACAAAATATAATTTTAAATAAGACAGCCCAAGTGCCACCAGTGGCACTTGTACCACAGTGTGAGAACCATGGGTTTAGAAGCCCTAATATGACAGGGCATTGATGCTTTACTTCTAACCTCGCCATATTTGAATGTTTATGAAAAAGAAACCATGGCATGCTCGAAGTAGTGTCATTACAATTTCATTTCCACTAAAGAGGCAGTGATGTTGCTACCTTCCTCTCCTCATCCAACCTGCAGCACATCATGTGTTTTAACAAAGATTTAAGTAAAAATTAGTTACCAATCCTAATACACAACAATTGTGCAGAGAAGAGTTTAAAAGCATAATTTATGTTGGGGGTGTTCAATTATTTAACAGAAATTCCTTTACCACCTCAGTACATCTTTGCATTGGGTAATAGATGATTGTTGCTTTCACCTCAGTGTGATGGCCTGACAGGGTGGACTGAGCCACATTCACTTTTGCTGAATGAGTGTTTATCTAAATCCCACCAGCTGACGGAGCCAGAATGGAAAGAGGTGCTGGTCTGAAAGCTCATCCCATGGCCTAGCTAATGTCCACACCAGAAGTGCAACCTTTGCAAAGCCCAATAAGGGACAAAGGAGGGACAAGAGACCCCTGGTATGTCGTCATCTTAGAGTAATGTAGCTGTAACAAAAGAGCAAACTTGGGCAAATTTAAGCTGGTTATCCATATTGTGAAAAGGATTGGCTTCATCATATGGCCAACAGGGCTCAAGTTACTGCAATATTTCCCACCTCCTTAGTCAAATTTGAGTTGCTTCAACACATTTTAATGACATTTCTGTCACTGTGGATTTGTGTTTGAGAACATTAAATCTCACTGTCTCCAGCTACATGCTTCATTAATTGTAATAACCATTGTAATAACCTAGCAGCAGACTAAGTGGGAGTCAGCTGTGGCAGCAATTATATTAAGCAGGCGTATACTTAGAATCAACACAACTGACACATAATAGTTTCCTCCTGCCATGCAGCTGTCATCTTGCAATGCAAAGCAAACACTTTTAAGTGGTATTTATAGTTGAGTGAGAAAAGCCCCCAGCTAAACTGTCTGATTTCATGAATATTTGCACCTTTCTCGTAATGTGTAGGAAACAAACATAAACCATGGGAG
Organism: Girardinichthys multiradiatus; assembly: GCF_021462225.1. Classification (NCBI taxonomy): domain Eukaryota; kingdom Metazoa; phylum Chordata; class Actinopteri; order Cyprinodontiformes; family Goodeidae; genus Girardinichthys; species Girardinichthys multiradiatus. Next base: position 38,840,165 of record NC_061802.1, on the reverse strand, counting down.
GAGACCCTAAAAGATAATGCAGCAGATAAATATTGGTTATATTACAGAGGATCTGTAAGTGCTGTGTTGTTGTCTGGCAGACTCAGCTCGTTCACTCCGTCTCCTTCAGTTTCTTATAAGGATGAGCTCTGCATTAGTCCTTCAGACAAACCCAAACACTTCAAGTGGCCACTCTTGGATTTGGGATCACTTTTACTTTGTTTTCTAATGAGGTGATTTAAGTTTTCTGAAGAGACTCAGTGGGTTATGCTTGTATTGGGATTTTAGTTAGATTTGCAGAATACTTCACATCCTTAAAATGTTTAATTTGCAGCATCTTCCATGAGAAACCTTGATGAAGACCACACACGATTTCCCATTTGGAGTCTCTGGCGTCTTGTTTATACAAGTGTTTTTGAGAACAATTCTGAATAATTAGGTAATGTAAAAGCATAACAAAACAGAACAAAAACATGAATTTATTTGTAAAACGTTCATAGTGCAATTTTGAATAACGCGCTTGCTAAAAAAAATCATCTTATATTAAAAGCCTCATAGGTCTCTTTGGTAATTTAGGTGCTTTATCTTGCAATCAATGCTTGCAATCTGTGCTGTGTGTACTGTAGAAACAACTTGTTCTAATTTCTTAGTTTTAAGGGAATATGTTCTAAATAATTGCAGTTGTTCAGTTTTACATAAAATTGATCTTTTGAAACAAAAAATGTATGAAATGTACAACATCTAAATGTGGAATGGGAGGCAAATCTTCCAGTTAACAGTTGTGGAACCAACTCCCCTTTTTCTCTGTGAAGGAGTCACCCTGTCTACTTTTAACACTAGGCTAAAAAGCTTCGAGTTTGATTAAAGCTCACACTTGAAGTAGCTTAGGTTGTCATGACCTACCAATAACGTTGAGAGGGGTTAGGCTACAGGAGGACATACTGATCCCCTTTATATGGTTACATACAGGTCCTTCTCAAAATATTAGCATATTGTGATAAAGTTCATTATTTTCCATAATGTCATGATAAAAATTTAACATTCATATATTTTAGATTCATTGCACACTAACTGAAATATTTCAGGTCTTTTCTTGTCTTAATACGGATGATTTTGGCATACAGCTCATGAAAACCCAAAATTCCTATCTCACAAAATTAGCATATCATTAAAAGGGTCTCTAAACGAGCTATGAACCTAATCATCTGAATCAACAAGTTAACTCTAAACACCTGCAAAAGATTCCTGAGGCCTTTAAAACTCCCAGCCTGGTTCATCACTCAAAACCCCAATCATGGGTAAGACTGCCGACCTGACTGCTGTCCAGAAGGCCACTATTGACACCCTCAAGCAAGAGGGTAAGACAAAGAAAGAAATTTCTGAACGAATAGGCTGTTCCCAGAGTGCTGTATCAAGGCACCTCAGTAGGAAGTCTGTGGGAAGGAAAAAGTGTGGCAGAAAATGCTGCACAACAAGAAGAGGTGACCAGACCCTGAGGAAGATTGTGGAGAAGGGCCGATTCCAGACCTTGGGGGACCTGCAGAAGCAGTGGACTGAGTCGGGAGTAGAAACATCCAGAGCCACCGTGCACAGGCGTGTGCAGGAAATGGGCTACAGGTGCCGCATTCCCCAGGTCAAGCACTTTTGAACCAGAACAGCGGCAGAAGCGCCTGACCTGGGCTACAGAGAAGCAGCACTGGACTGTTGCTCAGTGGTCCAAAGTACTTTTTTTGGATGAAAGCAAATTCTGCATGTCATTCGGAAATCAAGGTGCCAGAGTCTGGAGGAAGACTGGGGAGAAGGAAATGCCAAAATGCCAGAAGTCCAGTGTCAAGTACCCACAGTCAGTGATGGTCTGGGGTGCCGTGTCAGCTGCTGGTGTTGGTCCACGGTGTTTTATCAAGGGCAGGGTCAATGCAGCTAGCTATCAGGAGATTTTGGAGCACTTCATGCTTCCATCTGCTGAAAAGCTTTATGGAGATGAAGATTCATTTTTCAGCACGACCTGGCACCTGCTCACAGTGCCAAAACTGGTAAATGGTTTACTGACCATGGTATCACTGTGCTCAATTGGCCTGTCAACTCTCCTGACCTGAACCCCATAGAGAATCTGTGGGATATTGTGAAGAGAACGTTGAGAGACTCAAGACCCAACACTCTGGATGAGCTAAAGGCCGCTATCGAAGCATCCTGGGCCTCCATAAGACCTCAGCAGTGCCACAGGCTGATTGCCTCCATGCCACGCCGCATTGAAGCAGTCATTTCTGCAAAAGGATTCCTGACCAAGTATTGAGTGCATAACTGTACATGATTATTTGAAAGTTGATGTTTTTTGTATTAAAAACACTTTTCTTTTATTGGTCGGATGAAATATGCTAATTTTGTGAGATAGGAATTTTGGGTTTTCATGAGCTGTATGCCAAAATCATCCGTATTAAGACAATAAAGGACCTGAAATATTTCAGTTAGTGTGCAATGAATCTAAAATATATGAATGTTAAATTTTCATCATTACATTATAGAAAATAATGAACTTTATCACAATATGCTAATATTTTGAGAAGGACCTGTATCTGCTTTAATTTCAGCAGCATATGAAAATGTGAGGATTTAAGTTAATAAAATTCCAGCCTTGCCTTTTTTACACATCTGATGCTATAAAATACATAATTTAATCTGCAGATGAATCACCTTTATCCCAATAAATACAGTTTACAAAATAGAGGTGGATTAGAAGCAACACACCTACTTCATAAAGATGACAGGATATTTGATAATCAAAACCATTTTCGATTCTGCTGCAACCTTTTTTTTGAAGGCACAGGATTCTTTCTAGTTAAGAGCAAAAAACATGATTAATTACTGACCTTTTTAAGTTGCTCCTAAACATCAGTATCATAGTGTTAGCGCAGCTAGCATGTGGCACCGTTCAACATTTAATTTTCTCCTGTCTGTCGGCCTTATAGGGAAACTACCTCTGAACAATGGTTTTGTGTTAGCTTGGTCAGCTAAAGACGGTTGCATATATTTTTTTGCTGGCTGTACTCACCATGTTAGCAGAGTTTAAACTTCCAGCAGCAGCTCAGAGAAGGGAATGGCTCAGTGTCCCTGTTATTACAGCGCTGCTGCCACAAATGCAACAATTTGGGCAAATGAGAATGAATTATTTTTTGCAGGACATGCTGGACAACAGCTCTTAAGGACTGGAATTAGACACCACTGCTTTTTTTAGTGTCAACAGCACACAATCATTGCATTTAATCAGATTTTATTTTTTGCTGCCATCCTGGAACCTACAGTGGAAATATTGAAAAAAGTAACAATCCCAAGAGTATTTGTAAGTTTTGGGGTTAGCAAACATCATAATGTAGAATTTATCATCACAATAAATCAAAAGAAAAATGAAAGGGAATCCAGATAAGGATAAACAGTATAATAGTTGCCCATCCCTAACAGGAAGATTTACATGCGATCAAGAAGAGATTTAGGTCCCAAAACCAATAATTTTATTGGACAGTTTCAGGTTACCCCCAACATTTGGCATTTGGAGCAACAAGTTAGATTTGCACACTGATTCTGCAGTAGCTGCAATAAAAAAAAAAGGCGATTCAAGCAATAAAAATAGACAACTTTATTGACTGTTTTGATTTGCATCTTAAGCCCAGAGCTCATTGGTGCATGATTTCAGGTTATTCTTACAGTCCAGCACACAACATTCTGAGCACACATGCAGTAACAGATATGCCAACATGTATCAATAAAAACCGATAAAAGGAAGGTTTAAACAAAAGACACAAGACTCTGATACAAACCAACATGGAGAAGTTAACATTCTTCAGTGTGTCGTTCTGCATTTTCGTCTTACATACTTGATCATTTCCTACATCATTTCCCACTGTAACAAATGTGCATTTATTTATTTTTTAAGATGGAAAATGTAATCTACAGGTCCTTCTCAAAATATTAGCATATTGTGATAAAGTTCATTATTTTCCATAATGTCATGATGAAAATTTAACATTCATATATTTTAGATTCATTGCACACTAACTGAAATATTTCAGGTCTTTTATTGTCTTAATACGGATGATTTTGGCATACAGCTCATAAAAACCCAAAATTCCTATCTCACAAAATTAGCATATCATTAAAAGGGTCTCTAAACGAGCTATGAACCTAATCATCTGAATCAACGAGTTAACTCTAAACACCTGCAAAAGATTCCTGAGGCCTTTAAAACTCCCAGCCTGGTTCATCACTCAAAACCCCAATCATGGGTAAGACTGCCGACCTGACTGCTGTCCAGAAGGCCACTATTGACACCCTCAAGCAAGAGGGTAAGACACAGAAAGAAATTTCTGAACGAATAGGCTGTTCCCAGAGTGCTGTATCAAGGCACCTCAGTGGGAAGTCTGTGGGAAGGAAAAAGTGTGGCAGAAAACGCTGCACAATGAGAAGAGGTGACCGGACCCTGAGGAAGATTGTGGAGAAGGGCTGATTCCAGACGTTGGGGGACCTGCGGAAGCAGTGGACTGAGTCTGGAGTAGAAACATCCAGAGCCACCGTGCACAGGCGTGTGCAGGAAATGGGCTACAGGTGCCGCATTCCCCAGGTCAAGCCACTTTTGAACCAGAAACAGCGGCAGAAGCGCCTGACCTGGGCTACAGAGAAGCAGCACTGGACTGTTGCTCAGTGGTCCAAAGTACTTTTTTCAGATGAAAGCAAATTCTGCATATCATTCGGAAATCAAGGTGCCAGAGTCTGGAGGAAGACTGGGGAGAAGGAAATGCCAAAATGCCAGAAGTCCAGTGTCAAGTACCCACAGTCAGTGATGGTCTGGGGTGCCGTGTCAGCTGCTGGTGTTGGTCCACTGTGTTTTATCAAGGGCAGGGTCAATGCAGCTAGCTATCAGGAGATTTTGGAGCACTTCATGCTTCCATCTGCTGAAAAGCTTTATGGAGATGAAGATTCCATTTTTCAGCACGACCTGGCACCTGCTCACAGTGCCAAAACCACTGGTAAATGGTTTACTGACCATGGTATCACTGTGCTCAATTGGCCTGCCAACTCTCCTGACCTGAACCCCATAGAGAATCTGTGGGATATTGTGAAGAGAACGTTGAGAGACTCAAGACCCAACACTCTGGATGAGCTAAAGGCCGCTATCGAAGCATCCTGGTCCTCCATAAGACCTCAGCAGTGCCACAGGCTGATTGCCTCCATGCCACGCCGCATTGAAGCAGTCATTTCTGCCAAAGGATTCCCGACCAAGTATTGAGTGCATAACTGTACATGATTATTTGAAGGTTGACGTTTTTTTGTATTAAAAACACTTTTCTTTTATTGGTCGGATGAAATATGCTAATTTTGTGAGATAGGAATTTTGGGTTTTCATGAGCTGTATGCCAAAATCATCCGTATTAAGACAATAAAAGACCTGAAATATTTCAGTTAGTGTGCAATGAATCTAAAATATATGAATGTTAAATTTTCATCATGACATTATGGCAAATAATGAACTTTATCACAATATGCTAATATTTTGAGAAGGACCTGTATAGCACCTTTATCTGTTTTAGATCATGTATGTGGGGACTAACGCAACGCCCTTTAAATTTAAAACACAAGTTCTTATGATCACCACAGAAAATGGACATTCAGACTCATGGGAATGTGTGCAAACTACTACATTTGCTGTAAACTATTACATGTACAAACTAACAGGATATCAGACAGGAAAAAAATAAATTAGAATCATGATATTTTACATGTGCTAATATATGATTACACAATTCATTCCTGCACGTTATCATTAAATCTAATCTACAGAGATGGGACAGGAGTTTATGATTAAACAATGATTCCTGTCAAGTCAACAATTCATTTTTGCTTCTAAAATGTCTGAGCCCTTTGAGATTCACATGACATTTAAAAGAAAAACAACCTTCAGTTTCAAATGTTCTTTAACAGAATCCAAGCTGGTGCATTTTTGTGCAAGGCCGGCTCAATGACCCTAACCAGACCTCAGGACCCGGTCATGTAGAGGCCAGAGGCCGAAGGAGCTCCAGCTGGGATTCCAAGGTGACTCTCTCCTGGTGAACCACCTGCAGCCAAACATAAGAAAGCATGACCTCTGATAAGTTCACACTGAACAAAAGTTCCACCTCAGGCACGTATAACCTTGTTTGCTTTGTTTACCATGGCGACTACAGTTGGGAACACAAGCCGGCCTGCAGCCTCAAAAGGCTGGTCTGTTTGTTTCCTCATAAACTCAGAGGGTTGAACAAAAAGTACAAGTACCATTCATGGCTGAGCCAAAAGCCCAATATGATCTAATGTAGCAGTGATATATTGGCGATCTAAATTTTGTCATAAACCATTTAAGGGAACTAATGGGGTGGGGGGGTGATCTCTGCAGCTCCTCCAAAGGCTACCATGGTTGCTTCTCTAGTTAGCCTAGCCTGTATGTTTATGCTGAGGGCAGTAACATGGTAGGTTTGGAGGTGTGCCATACTCTTCCCATTCTCGATTGGTGGATGGAAAAGTGCTCCATGAGATGTCCAAAGCATCTTTGTTTTATAACCTAACCCTGCTTTAATCTTCACCATATCCTTCTCCCTGACCTGTCTGCGGTGTTCCTTGGTCTTCATGATGCTGTTTGTTCACCAATGTTCTCTAACAAACCTTTGAGGCCTTCACAGAGCAGCTGCATTTATACAAAGATTAAATAGAATCAGCTGTATTCTGTTTACTAATTACATGACGTATAAAGGCAGTTGATTGCAAGGGATTTTATTAAGGGGTATCAAATATCAAATGCAAATATTTCTTTGTAAAATGATTTGGAGACTACACATAATTTTCATTCCACATCACAATTATGCACTAATATTTGTTGATCGATCACCTAAAATCACAAAACATTTGTGGTTGAAACATGACAAAATGTGGAAAATTTCAAAGTGTGTAAATATTTTTTCAAAACATATTCCTTTATTAGAAACACAACCTTGCAATAGCAAATCCCCCAGAGAGGCCCCTAAATATGAAGAATATGAAGTTGTTTAACACACCGAGATAAGATCAGATATGTTCCGACTTCAAACACTGCAGGACCTTTGGATTTGTCCTGAAGAAACAATAAATGGTCATGGTTCATATCTCCACACCTGGAATAGATTATGACGTGAAGGTGGAATATATGCTCTATGTGCAGCACCAGCCAAAGATTAGGGTGTAGGGACTCATTCTTTCTGAATGAGAAGGTGTCTCATAATAGTCACTGCCTTCTTTCTATAATCACACACCCTGTTGCAGTCAGATGCCTAACCAGTCCAGGGTGTATTTTGAAGAGCACAGTTGCGCCAGTGCCTGCTTGGTATTCCAACAAGGCACTAAATAAAGATGTGTATGCCTTTCTCTGCAGAATTTCTTGAATGCTTTAGGGACAGAGCAGAATTAGAATGAGTATAAATGATCCCAGGTGACCTTTTAGAAAATGGAGAACCTGATTATAAGAGCTTAAACTCTGAGATGGAAGAAATGCCAGAAATGGCACAAAAGATAGGAGTTGTTGCTCACCCTCTCCTGCTTTGTATTCTTTAGCCTCTTCTGTACTAAAGCCATAAAAGCGCTGTAAGGTTTCACTCTTGGATCACTTACAGGGAGAATGACAGGCATGCAGCATGTGTTCGCAGTGCGAATGTGTGTGCCACAGGCAGATCCCCAATGCAAACAGCCGAGTCTTTGCCATTAGTTCTGCTATGAGTGATGGTCAGGGAGGGAGCAGAGGGGTCGGGCTCGGGGGCTTTTCACCAACTTGGACCAGTGGGAGTGTTTTCTGTCAGCTGAAAATGAGGAGAATTTACACAAACAATACTACACTCCTGTGTCCTTGGTTAAAACTGGGTGAAAACCTTTGTCCCTGCTGTTTGATTGAACTGTCAGATTTAAACGTCACTCTTTGTGTTAAACGTTTGCCCTGCAGATGCGCACCTTAAGCTGTGAAGGGATGGTTTTCCCATTCAAGGTTCCCAGAGGAGTCGGAGGGCAGGGAATGTCATTAAGTTCTCAAAGATAAACTCACAGTCCCTCAGAAAAGCACTTTGTGGGTAACCCCCAGTCCCTCTGCATTTTTCAGACTCAGCTTTCTAGAGTTTCAAGTCGTTAACATTTATTACAAAATACAAAATACTGAAATTCACTATCAACTTATGGCAGATGTTTCTACCATGGTCAGGATTTATATATGGAACCTAAAAAAATACTAGAGACTAGAAGTATGGATGGATGGAAGGATGGTTGGATGGATGTTGCATGGATAGATGGATGAGTAATGGATGGATGGAAGGATGGATAAAGGATGGATGGATGTTGCATGGATGGATGAAAGGGTGGATAAAGGATGGATGGATGGATGGATGGATGGTTGCATGGAAGGATGGATGGAAGGATGGATGGATGCATGAAAGGAAGGATGGATGAAGGGATGGATGGATGGTTGGATGGATGGAAGGATGGATGGTTGCATGGATGGATGGATGGATGCATGGATGGATGGATGGTTGTATGGATGGATGGTTGCATGGATGGATGGATGGTTGCATGGATGGATGGATGGATGGATGGATGGTTGCATGGATGGATGGATGGATGGATGGATGGATGGATGGATGCATGGATGGTTGCATGGATGGATGGTTGCATGGATGGATGGATGGAAGGATGGATGGTTGCATGAATGGATGGATTGATGCATGGATGGATGGATGGTTGCATGGATGGATGGTTGTATGGATGGATGGTTGCATGGATGGATGGATGGTTGCATGGATGGATGGATGGATGGTTGCATGGATGGATGGATGGATGGATGGATGCATGGATGGATGGATGGTTGCATGGATGGATGGTTGCATGAATGGATGGATGGATGGATGGATGGTTGCATGGATGGATGGTTGCATGAATGGATGGATGGTTGCATGAATGGATGGATGGTTGCATGGATGGATGGATGGTTGCATGGATGGTTGCATGGATGGATGGATGGTTGCATGGATGGATGGATGGTTGCATGGATGTATGGATGGTTGGTTGCATGGATGGATGGATGGTTGCATGGATGGATGGTTGTATGGATGGATGGTTGCATGGATGGATGGTTGGTTGTATGGATGGATGGTTGCATGGATGGATGGTTGAATGGATGGATGGATGGATGCATGGATGGATGGATGCATGCATGGATGGATGGATGGTTGCATGGATGGATGGTTGTATGGATGGATGGTTGCATGGATGGATGGATGGTTGCATGGATGGATGGATGGTTGCATGGATGGATGGATGGTTGCATGTATGGATGGATGGTTCCATGTATGGATGGATGGATGGTTGCATGGATGGATGGTTGAATGGATGGATGGATGGATGGATGCATGGATGGATGGATGCATGCATGGATGGATGAATGGTTGCATGGATGGATGCATGGATGGATGGATGGTTGCATGGATGGAGGGATGGTGGCATGGATGGATGGATGGTGGCATGGATGGATGAATGGTGGCATGGATGGATAGGTGGTGGCATGGATGGATGGATGGTTGGATGGTTGCATGGATGGATGGATGGTGGCATGGATGGATGAATGGTTGCATGGATGGATAGATGGTGGCATGGATGGATGAATGGTTGCATGGATGGATGAATGGTTGCATGTATGGATGGATGGTTGCATGGATGGATGGTTGCATGGATGGATGGATGGTTGCATGTATGGATGGATGGTTGCATGGATGTATGGATGGTTGGTTGCATGGATGGATGGATGGTTGCATGGATGGATGGTTGTATGGATGGATGGTTGCATGGATGGATGGTTGCATGGATGGATGGATGGTTGCATGTATGGATGGATGGTTGTATGGATGGATGGTTGCATGGATGGATGGTTGCATGGATGGATGGTTGCATGAATGGATGGATGGTTGCATGGATGGATGGATGGTTGCATGGATGGATGGATGGTTGCATGGATGGATGGATGGTTGCATGTATGGATGGATGGTTGCATGTATGGATGGATGGTTGGTTGCATGGATGGATGGTTGCATGGATGGATGGATGGTTGCATGGATGGATGGATGGATGGATGGATGCATGGATGGATGGATGGTTGCATGGATGGATGGTTGTATGGATGGATGGTAGCATGGATGGATGGATGGTTGCATGGATGGATGAAAGGTTGCATGGATGGATGCATGGATGGATGGATGGTTGCATGGATGGATGGATGGTGGCATGGATGGATGGATGGTGGCATGGATGGATGAATGGTGGCATGGATGGATAGATGGTGGCATGGATGGATGGATGGTTGGATGGTTGCATGGATGGATGGATGGTGGCATGGATGGATGAATGGTTGCATGGATGGATAGATGGTGGCATGGATGGATGAATGGTTGCATGGATGGATGAATGGTTGCATGGATGGATGCATGGATGGATGGATGGTTGCATGGATGGATGGTTGTATGGATGGATGGATGGTTGCATGGATGGATGGATGGTTGCATGGATGGATGGATGGTTGCATGGATGGATGAATGGTTGCATGGATGGATAGATGGTGGCATGGATGGATGAATGGTGGCATGGATGGATAGATGGTGGCATGGATGGATGAATGGTTGCATGGATGGATGCATGGATGGATGAATGGTTGCATGGATGGATGCATGGATGGATGGATGGTTGCATGGATGGATGGTTGTATGGATGGATGGATGGTTGCATGGATGGATGGTTGTATGGATGGATGAATGGTTGCATGGATGGATGGATGGTTGCATGGATGGATGGATGGTTGCATGGATGGATGAATGGTTGCATGGATGGATGGATGGTTGCATGGATGGATGGATGGTTGCATGGATGGATGAATGGTTGCATGGATGGATAGATGGTTGCATGGATGGATGGATGGTTGCATGGATGGATGAATGGTTGCATGGATGGATAGATGGTGGCATGGATGGATGAATGGTTGCATGGATGGATAGATGGTGGCATGGATGGATGAATGGTTGCATGGATGGATGCATGGATGGATGAATGGTTGCATGGATGGATGCATGGATGGATGGATGGTTGCATGGATGGATGGTTGTATGGATGGATGGATGGTTGCATGGATGGATGGATGGTTGCATGGATGGATGGATGGTTGCATGGATGGATGAATGGTTGCATGGATGGATAGATGGTGGCATGGATGGATGAATGGTTGCATGGATGGATAGATGGTGGCATGGATGGATGAATGGTTGCATGGATGGATGCATGGATGGATGAATGGTTGCATGGATGGATGCATGGATGGATGGATGGTTGCATGGATGGATGGTTGTATGGATGGATGGTTGTATGGATGGATGGATGGTTGCATGGATGGATGGTTGTATGGATGGATGAATGGTTGCATGGATGGATAGATGGTGGCATGGATGGATGAATGGTTGCATGGATGGATGCATGGATGGATGGATGGTTGGTTGCATGGATGGATGGTTGCATGGATGGAAGGATGGATGGATGGATGGACAGATGGATGGATGGATACAATGAGGGAAAGAATGGAGAAAATGCCTAAAAAGAAAAAAGAAAGGAAGGAATCATACAAAAATGTAAATAATGGAAAGATTGAAAGAAATAAAGGAAGAAAAGACAGGGGTAGAATGGAGTTGCGACACAAGGAAGGAAAGAAACAAATGAAGTAATGGTACGGAAAGATAAAAGGAAGGAAGGAGACATAGAAGGCTGTGAATTAAGGAAGGACACAAAGAAGGAGTGTAGGAAGGCAAGGAAGGACAAGAAAAGAAATAATAAAAGAACACATGGAAGAGAAGGAGGAATGACAAAGAAGTATTCGAGGAAATAGAGAAAGACGCGAGGAAGAAAGGAAGGAGACAAAAAAGTAAGGACACCACATTTAGAAACTGGGATACAGAAAAAAGTCTAGAAATACAAATATTTTCCACTCTTTTATTTTCTTTTTCCATACTTATCCAGACCTAAAAAAATCCTGAAATCAAATTGCATACTTATCCAGAATTGATAACCACAAACTGAGCTCTGGGATCTAAATAAATGTGCTCACCTTAAGCTGCTGTTGGAGCTCGCTGTTGAGACGCCTCAACACCATGTTGGTTTCCCGGTTCTTACGGATTGCCATTTGGATTTCTCTCTTCTGTTGTGACAGCAGCCTGACAGAGGATTATCCAAATGTATGAGCTTCTATACTTCTCTTTCCAGGTACAAAACACAAAGTATGCAAAAATGTTTATTAAAAAAAGGTTTAATCAGTTTGCAAATGCAGTGAATTGTTCCAAACATTGTACACTAACAGCTCCACATGTGTCTACATGGAGTCTGCCAGTTATTGATGGCCATCTTCTACTTACTGACTGCTTCAGTGAGCTGTCTGGGCAACAAGGAGACAGAGGGACACATGCTAAAGTCATTATGGTGAAATAGTGCTTTTTTTTGTCAGATAAATTGCCCTTTCTGGGTGGATTTCATGGATTCTCCCACATTAGGGAACCGAGTACGGGCTTATCCAAATTCCTTACATTTGCCCCAAACCAATGTCATTATTACACAAAATTCCTAGCAGTAAATGAAGTAGAATATAAAAGCAAATTAACATGAGCAACAGTACGATACAATTTAGATATTTGGTCATTCTTAGACAGCAAAGGTTAATCTATCTAACCGTTTGCTACATGACACTGATGCCCCTCAGTGACAGGTAGCAGATGATCAAAATAAAAATAGGAAATTACAAATGCTGTAGGTTACTAAAGCCAAAAATCTGTGTTCATAAACAGAACAACCTCTACACAAACTGGTTCCCCTGGTAACAAGGTGTAAAAAGCCTTTAGCCTTCACTGCAGTAGCATAATGTCAACATGAAGGCTTTAGCAAGGTTCTGTAGGATTTAGGTCTGCGGACAGAGACGATCATAGAAAAAAAGTTTGTTTTATGTCTGGTGAACCATTTGTGTTTGGATTTAATATGATATGTATCATTATTCTGCTGAAAGACCCAATGGTGAGCCGTTTTCTGTTCTCTCCATCAGATTTTTATTTACAGTTTACAATTTTCACCTTGTTGTATACTATAACAAGATTCCAATGCCTCTGGAATAAAAAAGGACCCACAGCATCACATATCCACCACTGTACTAAACAGTGTCATAATGTACCTTTTTACATCTTTTCATGCTAGATCTACACAATTTCACTTAAAATCCCAGTAGAAATTAGAAAAATTTACATGTTTCCATTTGTGGTGGTAGGACAGAAAAGGCTTTTAATGACAAGCCTCCCATAAACAAGGGTCCTCATTCAGGCTTGTTTGTCACAGGTCCACTTGGCTTAAACTATGTAATTATCGCCCTGAATGTGGATATGGACAAGATAGGAGAGTAGCCATTTCCTTGTAGCCAATTCCTAAGATCAACACACTTCTGCCTTACTTCAATAGTATGTTCTCTTGTCTGTCCTATGTTGAAGAGTGGCTAAGAGAATAGGGCATACAGCTCCTTCTCAAAATATTAGCATATTGTGATAAAGTTCATTATTTTCCATAATGTCATGCTGAAAATTTAACATTCATATATTTTAGATTCATTGCACACTAACTGAAATATTTCAGGTCTTTTATTGTCTTAATACAGATGATTTTGGCATACAGCTCATGAAAACCCAAAATTCCTATCTCACAAAATTAGCATATTTCATCCGACCAATAAAGGAAAAGTGTTTTTAATACAAAAAACGTCAACCTTCAAATAATCATGTACAGTTATGCACTCAATACTTGGTTGGGAATCCTTTTGCAGAAATGACTGCTTCAATGCGGCGTGACATGGAGGCAATCAGCCTGTGGCACTGCTGAGGTCTTATGGAGGCCCAGGATGCTTTGATAGCGGCCTTTAGCTCATCCAGAGTGTTGGGTCTTGAGTCTCTCAACGTTCTCTTCACAATATCCCACAGATTCTCTATGGGGTTCAGGTAAGGAGAGTTGGCAGGCCAATTGAGCGCAGTGATACCATGGTCAGTAAACCATTTACCAGTGGTTTTGGCACTGTGAGCAGGTGCCAGGTTGTGCTGAAAAATGAAATGTTCATCTCCATAAAGCTTTTCAGCAGATGGAAGCATGAAGTGCTCCAAAATCTCCTGATAGCTAGCTGCATTGACCCTGCCCTTGATAAAACACAGTGGACCAACACCAGCAGCTGACACGGCACCCCAGACCATCACTGACTGTGGGTACTTGACACTGGACTTCTGGCATTTTGGCATTTCCTTCTCCCCAGTCTTCCTCCAGACTCTGGCACCTTGATTTCCGAATGACATGCAGAATTTGCTTTCATCCGAAAAAAGTACTTTGGACCACTGAGCAACAGTCCAGTGCTGCTTCTCTGTAGCCCAGGTCGGCGCTTCTGCCGCTGTTTCTGGTTCAAAAGTGGCTTGACCTGGGGAATGCGGCACCTGTAGCCCATTTCCTGCACACGCCTGTGCACGGTGGCTCTGGATGTTTCTACTCCAGACTCAGTCCACTGCTTCCGCAGGTCCCCCAAGGTCTGGAATCGGCCCTTCTCCACAATCTTCCTCAGGGTCCGGTCACCTCTTCTCGTTGTGCAGCGTTTTCTGCCACACTTTTTCCTTCCCACAGACTTCCCACTGAGGTGCCTTGATACAGCACTCTGGGAACAGCCTATTCGTTCAGAAATGTCTTTCTGTGTCTTACCCTCTTGCTTGAGGATGTCAATAGTGGCCTTCTGGACAGCAGTCAGGTCGGCAGTCTTACCCATGATTGTGGTTTTGAGTGATGAACCAGGCTGGGAGTTTTAAAGGCCTCAGGAATCTTTTGCAGGTGTTTAGAGTTAACTCGTTGATTCAGATGATTAGGTTCATAGCTCGTTTAGAGACCCTTTTAATGATATGCTAATTTTGTGAGATAGTAATTTTGGGTTTTCATGAGCTGTATGCCAAAATCATCCGTATTAAGACAATAAAAGACCTGAAATATTTCAGTTAGTGTGCAATGAATATAAAATATATGAATGTTAAATTTTCATCATGACATTATGGAAAATAATGAACTTTATCACAATATGCTAATATTTTGAGAAGGACCTGTATATCTCAAGTCATGATCACATCCCAGGAAAACAGCCAGTCATAGATTATTTATTTGCTTCCATGCACTTTACTCTGACCTAAAGGAATTATTTGTGTGCTAATAGCTGAAGCAGTAATTTATGAACATAGGATATTTTTTCACATTAACTAATCTACTCAAGTTAATGGGTGGGTTTGTTTTGTTTATGTAGATTTACATAACAGCAATAAAAGATTAATTAAGTTTTTACAGGGGTGGGGCAATAACTGTGGAGGGTGATGTAGAGTCCAATAATGTAAGCCAAACAAGTCATTTTGAAAAGATCTCTCACTATTACTATTTCATGACTTTGATCACTAGATGGCAGTGCTACCAGATCTACATGTTATCATCAACATGCCAGCAAATAGAGGTTCATTTTCATCTTTAATAAACATAGAAATATGAGCATTTGCTCTGACTGTCTCTTCACCTTGACTTTAACACTCTACAGCACCGTATTTATTGGTTATTGAAGGAATAAACTGCTCCGGTACAAGGGACCTTAAAAGCAGTGACAGTTTAGAAATTAAATCGTGCCATTTTATAGAACATTTGCTTAATTATAATATACACCCACTTTCAAATACAGTGACTTGCAAAAATATTCATATCCCCTAGAGCTGCACGATATCAGAAACATATTTAATTACAATTATATTAAAGATTTGCTAATTTTTTTTACCAGTAAACAGCTATACCACTCTGAGAGCCTTAGCATTTTATCAATTAAAGATATACATCAGGTGCAGGCATTATGATCAGTGAGGTACCATCAAGCTGTCCAAATATAAGAACAATATGCAAAGCATAAATGTCTCACCATTTAAATATAATTCCCTCCAAAATTGCATACAAGCAGTTCTTTGCAATTGTAATTTTACACACACTGATATTTTGACTTTGATTTGATAATATCCACTAAACCTTACAACATTTGTTGCATAAAAAGCACAAACCTAACTGCATTGTTTTGGGGTTTCATGTGATAGACCAACAAAAAGCAGTGCTTTTAAATGAGGACTGGAAGAAAAATGTAACATGGCATTGAAATTGTACAAAAGAAATCTGAAAATATTCCCTCTGAGTATATTTTTTCCCATTTACAGCTGTTCTGTGAAGGCCTAACACCTCAGATCTATAATCTGGCCTTTATGGAAAGGTGACAAAAAAAGCAGCTGATTACAGTCTGTCACATACTATGCAGAGGACACAGAAGCAAGTGGAAGAAGGAGATTTGGTCAAATGAGAACAAAGTTTTACATTTTGGCATACATGCATGCTATAGGTGGAGGAAAACTAATCCATCACCCCATGGTCACACATAGTGGTGGCAACATCATGCTTTGGGGAAACGTTTCTCCAGTAGGAACAGAAGAGCAAGTCAGAGTTGATGGACAGAGCTAAATACTGAACAATGACGACAACCTGTTAAAACCTGCTTAAGTCTGGGGTGGAGGTTCACCTTCCAGCAGGACTACAACCTTGAATATACACCTAGAGCAACAATGGAATGGTTTAGATCAAAGTATATTCCTGTGTTAGAATGGTCCAGTCAAAGCTCAGGCCAAAACAAATTAAGAATGTGTAGCAGGAAATACCCCAAAAGACATGCAGATGTAATTGCTGCAAAATGCGGTTCTACAAAATACTGACTCTGGGGGTGAACATAAATGCATGCCACACATTTCAAAATTTAAATGGTGAAAAAACAACCTACAACTTTTCATAGGTCTATCACTTAAAATCCTAATAACTCACATTGAATTGATGGTTGAAACATGACAAAACATGGAAACGTTGATGAGCTATGAATAATTGTGTAAGGCCAAGGTTTAGCTACCACTTCTCAAAGGCAACCTTAGCCTGATTAAATGGTAAAGTGTCAGAATTTAAATCCTTTACTAACTTTTGGCTTGGTTTGGCAGGCGGAGGAAAAGGCATGGCAGGAGGAGGAGATCCAGTCTCCAGGTTCTGGCTCTCTGGGTGGTATTTCCTTCGAATCGGCTTTTGTGGTGCTTGACTGTGAGGAGTGCCAGAGACGTCCTGAAAAGTCAACAGACACAGAAACACAGACATAAACTAATTGCATGAAGTGGTGCAGGTTTTGCATGTCTGGTCTGTAAGCAGCTCTGACCTGTTTGGAAGTACTTGTCAGGTCTTCAGAACTCAGTCCAAACCTCGAGCCCTGCTCTTCCAGTTTTATGCTGCTCTCCTCCTGCAACCAAAACAAAGATGGGAAATCAATGATGGAGGAGCTCTCCCTGCAGGAGTGGAGTGTTGATGTCATGATGGGGTGAAATGACACGAAAGAGCAGCTATAAAGAGGCAGGAAGAAATGCATCTGCTCCGACCGGCGATAAATCAGCACCTTCCCTGCAGGGGCCATGATGTAGTGCTCTTCAGGAGCAGCTTCTAGCTTGTTCTAGGGCAGCCATGATGGATTAACTTACTTTTACTACACCTACTTGCAGCATTTCAGCCATTCTCGTCTTGCAGACACAATGTTTGATTTATCGTCACCTGTTTTCATTTAGCAGAGATTAACAGTGCAAAAGTGTGAGGAAAAGTCTCATTAACTGCACTTCTTAATTTCTTCTTTTTTATGGGTCAGTTTCGGTTGAAACTATAAGGATTTAAAAGATGGCAGAACATTTTGTTAAATGTTGATGGCAGTAAATTGTAAGAACTAATCTAAAGGGGTCGCTGCCTCCATTTTAGTGGCAGCTGAAAGTCTCTGATGGTTTAAACAGACTCTTCTCCTAACTGTAACCAAGAAACCTCAAAATACATTAAGCTGAGAATGTAGAGGACTCTCGGATAAATGCTCCTTTTACTGACTGCATGTGAAACAAGACCGCAGCATAAAAACATTTTCATGCACTCCAGTAGTTTGTGCAGTTGCAGTGAAGGCTTATTAGCCCCAGGGGCAGCAGGTGTGGTCACATCAGCTGTAGGTCATGGCTGCTGGATGTGCCATCACGGTCACTTTCTGAGGAGTTGCTTTTTAAAACACAGCTGAGGTTTTCTGGACTGATGAGGTGCAAAAACCAGTAAAGCTCCTCCCAACTGGGCACAATGAGTAAAAAACTCTGTCACACTTTCTTTCTCAGAGTAAAGCTTTCACTTTCAGGTTGACTCAAGGCAGACTACACTTTCTGGACACTGTGGTGCTTCACGCCGTGCCTTTCAACAGTCTTCACCCTGCTTGAACAGTTCCACATTTTGCCTCAACACAAACCAAAAACTTTAAAACATTTTATTGGGATTTTATGTCATTGACCAGGACAAATCAGTGCATAAATGTGAAGAGAGAGAAAAACGTTTCAGCATTTTCTACAATTAAGAAGGCAGAACTGTGTGTCATCGATTTGTATTCAGCCAGCTTAGACACCCCTAAATAAAAGTGTAACAAATTGCTCTCAGAGGTCTTTGCGTAACTGAAAAACAGAGTCTGCCTAATTTAAATGTTTGTGTAAATACAGATGTTATGTTAAAGCCTTCAATCTCTTGGGGGGGTGGGGGTAATCTGATCCCAACAGATCAAACAGTGTTGAGTGATAGGAAAACTAGCAACGTGCATCAGCCTAAACATATCATTCCTCTGTTAAACATGGTGGTACCAGCATCAGGATGTGGGGATGCTTTTCTTTAGCAGGGATAATGAGGCTGGTTAGAGTGAACTGGAAGAATGGAGCTGAATACAGGGCAATTCTCAAAGGAGACCTGTTAGAGGACAATGACACTTAATAAAGCCATAGCTACAATGGAAGTGTTTAGATCAGGGGTCTCCAACTTCAGTCTTTAAGAGCCCATGTTCAGATATTTTCACATGCAACCAGTTCCGACACACCTGAATCTAATGAACGGCTCATTATCAGGGCTCTGCAGAACAAGAGGTACTCTGAGAGGTACTTTGATTCAGAGTTGATTGGAGTGGAGTTGCAATTAAAAGTTACCAGAAAGTACCTCTTGAAGATTGGGGTTGGAGATCCCCGATTCAGATCAGGGCATAATCGTGTTAGAAAGGCATAGTCAAAGTACAGACCTAAATTCAATTGTTAAGACTTGAGCTGTAACTGCAGCAAAAGCTATTTCTACAAAGTCTTTGTAGCAGGGAAAGGGGGGATTACAATTGTTTGCTACACTTTTTGAATTTTCCCTTGTGAAAAATTTTAAAAATCATGTATCATTTTCCTTCCACCTCAAAATAATGCACTGCTTCATGTTGGTTTGTCACACAAAATCCCCCAAATGTTTGTGAAAACAATGTGTGGAAAGATTCAAAGGGTATAAATACTACTGCAAGGCTAAATGGCTACATTGTTGTTGATCTTAGGCAGTTAAAAAAAATATAAAAAGTTGACATTACAACTGTGAGTCCTAATTGGCCTTGTCCTACTGGCTCTGAAATGTAGGGTCTATATACTAAACATGCTGAGGTCACTTTAAAGAGTGATATATATATATATATATTTTTTTTTTTTGTTTGAACAAACGCGAGGCTGTAAACTTATCAGCACCATTGATTTAACTGCCTGTTTCCACATATTTTTCCTTCAGGAATTCATCCTAACGGCACCTACACATCGCTCGTGAACTAAACGTCCCTCTGAGGATTTATGGGCTGGCTTGGATCACAGTTTATCTTTCTAAGTGAAAAATATACATATAGCGTACAGATATCTCTGGGATAATCTGCTGTGGCTGGTTTTCATGAAGTTAAACATCAGATGTACGGCGGTGAAGAAAAGCCTTCCCTATGGGAACTAAAAAAAGTCAGAATTAAATTAAACAAACAGAGGGGGAGTACATCTACAAGACCACATACTGTATGGTTTATAATGGGAAAAATCTGGGAAATGATGGAAAACAGAATGAAAGGGATAAATAGATGAGGCTATGCTCACCATTTGACCTGAGGGAAAAACTATCTTGGGTTATTCATTTCCTTTTTACTGAAGAAATTTATGAAGCCAGTTTTGATCATGTCAGATAGCCTGAATCTCGGGTGGGTACAATATAACTTATTTGTTGCAGTATTTTAGTGTCTCCTGATGTTTTTTTGTGCTGGGGTTGTGGAGAGATTATTTCATTTATGTTTAAAGTTTAAAATATGTGAAATAATAAAAAAACAGAAGCAGCTGATCATATATTAGACATTCATCGGTGTTGAGGATGAATACATTTAATATTTATCAATTGGTTTTACAGAACAGATAGCAAATATTCAGGCAGTCAGACAGGCAACCTTGCTGAAAGAGGGTGATGTAGTTTAGCTCAGTGCTGTTTTTTGCTTGAACTGAGTCCTAGATTCCGGTTGCTACATTTAAACAAAACCCAATTTGGCTCATGGAGAAATGCAGTCTGTAGGAAATCAAGTGCAAAACTCACCTCTTCTTTGAAGTGACTGAAGTCAGCAAAGTTTGGTTGCTTCACTTTACTCTGGGAGGCTAGCTCTGAAACGTCTAGAAAATGAGGAACCTGAAAAGAGAGACGTAATGTTCTCATGAAAGAAATATTCTCCCTTCATAATAATAGACGGGAACGGTAAAGGCTTTTTTAGTTAACATAGGAGCATGTTAGCATGGAGGAACTAACCTGTGAGGTTGATGGCCGGGGAGGGAGAGCTGGAGGAGGCAGCAGCCATCCGCTTTTCACTGCTGAAATCCAAGAAAAGTACAGTTTCTCATTCAAGGTGTTTGCTCCCAGTAGAAAGGTATCACTCTTAAAAGGACTAAAATCAAATAGGTATTTAATATTCAGAACCTGACTTCCACTTATGTGAGCAGTAAAACCCTGTTTCTGCTTTTGTCCCCTTTGAAAAGACATATGTGAACAAAAGCTGATAAGTTGGTCGCACTACTGCACAGAGTTGCTTCACCTTCCATGTGTTAGAGCAGTGGTTCCCAACCTTTTTGGACTTGTGTACCCCCTGAGCCATTTTGTTATACCATGGGAATGCTGCAAGTCACTGACTGGATGCAATCTGCTGGGTTTCCTTAGATAGAAAAACTTTTTATCCAATTTGAATAAATAACTGAATCTGACTGCACTGTTCAATGATTAGGATTAATTGGAATGTATGTACCTGACTTTTGTGAAATGCCTTGAGACGACGTGTTGTGAATTGGCGCTATATAAATAAACTGAATTGAAACTGAATTGAATTGAAAGTGAATAAGTAATCTGAATAAATACAAAACCAAGATAAATAATAAACCTGTTTGTTATAACAAAAACTGTAGATGTTTTGAATAAGTCCCCAATAAAAAAACATTTAAAAAATCAGGAACAGAACACTAAACAAAGTAATATTCAGGCTCATTATATCAGTTTTACTGTGTTTTCATCATTTAACTGAGTTTGAACAAGACACCTGAGCTTGCTCATCTTTGATAGGCTTTAAAAGATCTGGAGGAAGAGTGGAAACAGCTGTTACTTTTGTCTCTCTCTCTCCTGGTAGCGGAGCATTGTGCAGGTGAACTGCAATGACACCCTGCTCTAGTATTTCCCACCTATAGTTGTTTTATTGTGCCTTTTGTGCTCTTCTGGTTGATAAAAGCTTGGTGTATTTTGCACCTGGGTGCTAATATAGCATCACACATCCAAGAATTATCCCTACCAATTGTTGATATTTTCTCTTCATCTTGGAAATAAAATATTATATTTTATTTCCAATATCTTTCCATGTACCCCCTGCAATGTGCTCATGTACCAATAAGGGAACGAGTACCCCTGGCTGGGAATCACTGTGTTCGAGGATGCATATAATGGGTGGAGTCAGGTGTAGCTGAGGTTGTGGGTCGTACCTGGAGCCCCCTGCTGGAAGAGCTTGTTTAGGTCCAGCGAGGAGGCCCTGGAGTGGGTTTTCTGAGGGCGAGGCGGAGGGGTTGGTGGTTCCTCTGCCTTCTTTATGGCATCTTCAATGGAAGTGCTGGAGTATGACCTGGAGGGGAAGTCACACAGTTGAACGAATACAACGCTGGACAATGAGTAAACGCATAGCTGTATCGTTAAAAACACACAAAAACTGACCATGAACAAGCTTGATTCATGCAGCAATGTAAACACTTTAATAGTCTGACCAATACTGTTAAAAAAGTCTTTAGATTGGACTAAATAATCTTTTAACTCCACAGACTGTGCTCTCAAAGTTGTACAAAATGTAATTAGTAAAAAGGTGATTTAACAGAATGTTTCCCATATTTAGTGAAAACTGAATTCAGTTTAAATATTGGATCTGTTGTCTGCAAAGACTAAAATTAGCAACAGAATGTTTTCTTGGGGGGCGCAGTGCTGATGGAATAAGGGTGAAGTGCGTGACCCATAGACCTACCCTAGCACATTCCCTACCCCCTCTACTGCACTTCTCTCTATGCCTGCACCCCATCTCTACATCCATGTCGCCTCTGACTATTGGCCTGCCTTCTAAGTAGCTTATTGTTACTCGTGATATTAACTGCATTGTTATATCCTCTTTAAGTGGTCAGTACTAATAGAAAAGAACTATACAAGTACAGTCCATTTACCACCTGTGGAGTGCAGGAATAATAATTGTGCTCTACACAGATTCTTCCACCTGAGCTGTTGATCTATACAGCTCCTCCAGATTAACCAAGGGCCTGAGTTTGATTTAGGTGTATCAGAGTAAAAGGGGCTGAACATGAATACATGCCACACATTTTGGATTACATTTTGAGACATTTTGAAAACCTATCATTTTCCTCAAAATAATGTAGTACGTCATGTTGGTCAAGCACATGAAATCCCAATAAAGTCCATTCAAGGTTATGGTTGCAACCTGAAAAAATTTGAAATGGCTCAAGGTGTACGAATAATTTTGCAAGGCATATAGTAATATTTATTTTGAAGAGCAGGACCAATTCTTTACCTTTGTCTTGTTTTTGCCCTCATCTGTGGGTCTAGATCCTGATGTGGCACTGATGGAAGGGACATGGAACAGAAAAACAGCGGTGAGACTTTCAGTTTTGTTTCGGTGGTTGCTAATGAGAAGCAGTTACTTCCCTTTAGCCACAAGCCATCAATTGGGTGAGGCAGCTCAATCAACATTGAACATAAGATCCAACATAAGGTGGACCTGCAAAAAGCTTTTGTACTGAGAAAAGCATGCTTTACAATTAGAAGAAAAGGGACAAAACACAGAAAAGACTCAAAAGATTCAGTCAAAGCTGTGAGAGTGGTGGAGTATTCTTGGTAAGTCATGAGTCGGTCTGTGTGAGACCTCCAGCATGTCATTGTTACCAGGTTTCTCAGGAAAAGCTCCCAGCTGCAGAGTGGGTTTCACTCGAGATGAGGCCAAACGTTTCACACTTGTGTCTGCAGGCACAGTGAGACATACAAAACCTTAATAAGTTCAATGAGAAAATGAAGGTATGGCCTACACAGTAATATGTGCACACTGTGTACCTTATAGTGTCAGTCAGAAGTTTACATACATGAGTCAATAATTTTTGATTTTTTAGAACCATTCGTTGTTTAAGGTGAACGGATATTAAAACACACAGCTTCAATGGTTTTTAAAACACATTTTCAAATCTACTTAGGCTGAATATTTTACATAAAGTCCCACCAATATTTAGATAAATGTTTCTTAGCAAATGGCAGAGACACCACATGCTTTTTGTAGCAATCTGCAAGGTCCTGGCAGGTCCTTGTGCATCTGAGTGCTCCATTTATCAGAAATTATAGAACTCAATCAAACATGCTGGCTATCATGGCCCGCATTTTTAATTTCCTGTTTAACTTGGAAACTTTTGGAAAACAACACACATCAAACCTGGTATTTGAATGGATTAGGCAGGCTATCATTGAGCTTCTTGAAAGTGGTTGCTCCAAAGTGTACAGAAGATTGATGGCCTGTGTTAAAAATATTCACCAAAAATTAAACCAGGAGCTTGTTAATGGCTTTATAAAGTGTGTATTTTCTCTGGGAATTGCTAAGGGACATTTATTTATCCATTCATTATCAATGATCGGGCAGCCGGGATGGTTAACAGGTCCAGGAGGACATTTAACAAAATATTAGTGCAAGTAAACTATTCTCTTGTAAAACTTGAAATTAAAATAAAAAGTGGAGAAAAGTTCTGATTTTATAAGCGTGCACAGTTAATTCAATAAATTGGATCACTTTAACATCTGATTTTACAATAAAATAATTTTTATGAATTTTTTATTTTTTTATAAAGTCTCTTTTGTGCACTTAAATTACTTTGTGGTTTGGCTCAGCCACAAAACATGACAGGACCAGACTGCAATGAACAATCAGGTCGGTAGAGAGGCTCATCAGGACTAAACTTTCCCTCCACACAGGACATGTTCTGGTCTAGGAAACGGGCACCTAACATTTCTGCAGACCCCAGATCAATACTGTGCACATTTGCACTAATTTAACCTTGTTTTCTTCTCTTGTGAAAACACTGTATATATACATATTTCTCTGTTTTTGTTACCCCTTAAAGTTACATATTGAAATGGTTTGTAGATTGAAAGCAAAGTGGCAAGTCAAATTTCAAAAGGCAGAATAAATTCCTTATTTGCACACACAATCTTGGCCAATAAAGCTGATTCTGATATTTCTGTGCTGAATTTGAAAAAGTGAAATGTTTCCATAATATTTACCTTGCTTAAGGGATTCTTCTTGCAAATCTTGTTTCCTTGAGGCCAATTTTGGTTCAAGCCTCCCTATACTGCTTGGATCCTTAACAAAGAACAGGACAGATATGGCACCATCACTACCTGACAACACTGATACATTTTCTGTGGGTGCAGAGCATTTCAGGAACTAAAGGTTTCTCATTAGAGCCACCATGCTGTAGCCTTGGCTCAGAATGTCTTGTCTTAGCTTGCTAGTGCCCTCTACCGGCCGTGTTTAAAATCAGCATTCTTAAAAACCATCTGAGGATTAGTCTTACCACCTGACAGTGCCTTGGTACTGTATCCTCAAAGACAATCAAAGGCTCTGAACTCTGCAGTCAAAGTAAAGTTTAAAGAACTTTATTCAGAAGGTAGACTTAAGCACAGCCTGAGACACAAATGTTGCAGGTATCTTCCCTACCTCAGCAGTATCAGGTATCTGCTCCTCTTCATACTGTGTGAACCCCAGCTGCAGAGTCGGAGGGAGCCTGTCTGGCAAGGGGTAACCATTCTTCCGAGCAACAATCAGGTGAAAGGCAATGCAGAACTCAGTGAACGTCAGCGCTCCATCCCGATCCACATCACTCAGCTCCCTTAAGAATAATACAGAACAAAAATGCTTGAAAAAATTAGGAACACTTTTAATTATCTTGTACTCTTGAAAGAGATATTGAGGATACATTTAAGGGGGAGACCTCTTTGCAAGATTAAAGTACAGAAATATGATAAAAGTTTACTTTTGAAGAAACAGATTTCGGTTTTTAGCTGATGTGCAAAACATTGAGCTGGTGGCCAGTTAAGTTTACAGTTTATCACAGAATTGTGCTCTGGAATTTGTTTCCTATTTAAAAAGTATATCAAAGAAAGTTCATCCTTATTACAAGGACCTTAAATTACCCTTAATTAGAGACCAGGAAATGGTGTGGTCATTTTTCGTAGTTTTTATATAACCGATACTCTGGCTGTACACATCAGACTTCCAGTACAAGACAGACTCCTGCCATCTGCAGAAATACTCAGAAGACTGCAGTCATATGGTGTATCAGAAATGGACAAGAAGCAGAGTACAGGGAGCTGAATGTGATCTTGAATGTGAATAAAAGAAAGGAGATTATTGCAGATTTTAAGAAAAACAGGAATAGGTCAAACACTATTTCCATTATGGGAAAAGAAGTGGAGGTAGGGGACGAGTATAAATACCTCAGTGTTCACCTCAACAACAGACTGGCTTGGAGATGCAACTGTGAAGCCATCTACAACAAGGGACAGAGTAGACTTCTTGAGGAAGCTTAGGTGCTTTTCAGCAAGATGTTGCATATCTTCTATGAGTCTGTTGTGGAGAGTGTGATCTCTTCTGCCATCATCTTCTGGGGTAGCAGCACCAGAGCCAGGGACTTAAAAAAGCTCAACAAGCTTATAAAGCAGGCTGGCTCTGTTCTGAGAACTCAACTAGAACCTCTGGAGATCATTGTGCAAAGAAGGATTCCTTCTAAAATGAAGAACTTTATGGAGAACCCTGAGCATCCTCTTCATGAGACTGTTGTACAACAACAGAGTGTCTTCAGTCTAAGGCTTCTTCCGATCTGCTGTGAGACAGACAGGAGATCCTTCCTGCCCACAGCCATCAGCATCTACTACGGCTCTTTGAAGAAACCTCCAGGCTACAACAGCATTGAATTTCCCTTTTGGATAAATAAAGTATTTTTGAATTGAATTGAAAAGTCTCTATTTTAGTGTTGGAAATCCTGAGTTCGGATCTCGTAAAGCCCTTTTTCACTTTGTAAGTGATATGCTGATTAAAAAGCCAGCTTGGATCAAATCAACTAAGCGGTAAAGAAGGATGGGACTACAACTTGGGAATTGTTTCCAGTATTGATTTTTTGCTTTCCAGTTATATATAAATAAAATAAAATAGACTTTTTGACATTTTGTTATTGCAGTCCCCACCTCCTTTGTGCATCCAGACTGAAATTTTTGCCCTTACCTCTGCTGAAGCTCAGTCAGATTGGATGCAGAATGTCAGTCAAGAGGTCATCCTGCTAAGAAAATGAACCTCCACCCAAATCGTCTTTTGAAGCTTCTAACAGCTTTTTCTCTAGCATCGCCCCCTGTTCCAGCGTATCTGTCCCGGAGGAAGAAGTGCAATCACACAGCATTATGCTGCCAACATTATGTTTCACCATGGGGTTGGTGTGCTCAGGGTGATTTGCAGTTCTCAACTTTTGTCTCTAATTTGCCCTGAGCATCTTCCTCCAAATGTTTGATGTGTACCTCTACATTGCTGGTGGTAAACTGTTAAAGTGACTTCTTAACGCTTCCTGTCAACAGTGACGTTCTTCTTGCCACACTTCCTTAAAGACCCCAATTTTAGGAGTGTAGCATAAAGATTTGTTTCAATTGTACAAAACTCATAGTTGTCTAGTGGCCTTAAGATGCTGATCTTTGCAGCTCCTCCACAGTAACCATGGGCTTCTTAGCTGCTTCTCTGATTAATTCTCTCCTTGTCTGACTTGTCACTTTAAGTGGACAGCCATATCGAAGTAGGTCTGAGGGGCATAAGTGGAATTCCTGTCGCGTTTACTCTCTGTGGGCCACACTCAGCTGAAGGCCACCAACATGACCTCAGCGGAGAACAAGGAGAGACATCACACTGAGTCAGCACTTACCAAATGTAGGAGAGCTCTGGTATTGGGAGCTTGGATTTAGTGAAGAAGTTCTTTGCTACGGCTCCTGGAAACAGCAAACAGAGACATTTAAGTTTCATAAAAGTCTTTTTAGACAAAAACTAGAGTTGGGGAGTCCATACCTAAGATGAGAGCCCCCAGGTCAGGTTGGAGGGTTTTAAATTGATTTGTGTAATACTCCAGCTGTTCTGCTGTGATCCTCCAGGGGTCATCGTCAGAATGGTTCACCGTGACCTGCTGATTGAGCCTCTCTACAGAAGAAGCCTAAGCAGATGTATAACAATATATTATATATATATATATATATATATATATATATAGTGCTTTTAGGTTATAATACTTTTTAAAAAAGGGAAAAAAAAAAACACCTGACTGTACCTGAGCCATGCTTGGATGCTCCACAGTGAGTTTTCTTACATAATGGCTGGGCGAGAAGTGCTGCTCCAGCTGAACGATCGGCTGAGAGGAACGTTTGCTGTCATAAGCTGCCGTACAGGACAGAAAAACAACGCTGGTGGGTAGAAGCCTAAAACTGACACGTAATGGTTGCCTACAGATCATTCACAAGTAAGCATAAATAAGCTAAATTGGGTAAAAAAAAATTTAAGAAAAAGAAAATGTAATGGAAAATCCAAAACTTTCTTACAAATCTGTGTGTCCACGCCATTTCTCTGCTTTGAGTACGGGTAGCTGCGATAACTCAGAGGAGAGCGAGAGGGTGAGCTGCATGGGGATCGAGGCGGGGACCAAGACTCCTTCAGACACAGAGGTATCCATCACACAAAAAACAGAATCAAGATTCCAATCTTATGCTTCAACTTTAGGATATTTTTTAAAGGCACAAAATATGGATATATAAACTACCAGTCACAACTTCTCATTCAATGGTTTGTCTTTATTCTTATTCTTTGTTCTCAGACTGCAGGTTTACTGGTGGTTCCTAGAGTCTCTGGAAGTAGAATGGGAGGCAGATCCTTGAGTTATCAGGCTCCTCTCCTGTGGAACCAGCTGCCAGTTTTAGTCCGTGAGGCAGACACCCTGTCTACTTTTAAGGCTAGGCTTAAAACTTTCCTTTTTGATAAAGCTTATAGTTAGTGGCTTAGGTTATCCTGAGCTATCTCTGTAGTTATGATGCTGTAGACTTGGACTGCTGGAGGACATAATGACCACTTTCACCCTCTTCGCTACATTCTCACACTACTCTCCAATTTTGCATTATTTGCTGTTATTTTAGTTTTTAACTTTATGTTCTCTCTTTTTTCTCTTCCAAGAAGCTACACCTGGCCTGACTGTGTCTACCTGTGACACCTTTCTGGAGGTGGACATCGTCCAAGCTTCTGCTGGCAACAACTTAATGCTCACCTTCTACCAATGATCCACATGGCCCTGTCAACCCTCCTGTTGTCCTCATTTTCTGTATACACCCTGTGTCCTCCGGGTCAAAATGACCCGTCTTCACTAAACCCCCAATATAAGCAGCCTAATTGAATTTTAAACACCAAGGTCCATCTTGCATATCGTCATTGAGCTCAAAATTTGTGAATATTTGAGTTTTCCCTCTTCATTTGAATTTCTATAGCTTAAGAAAAGGAAAAAAATTTGCAAAAAGCAGTTTTGAATACATTTGTATTCATCCCAATGACTCAGTTTCATTTTTGTTCTCCAGTGAACAATTTAAGACAATGTACAATACAAAAATATGAAAAATAACATAACCCATTCAACTAATTAGCACATGTAGGGTAGTATAAAAGTGCACAGCCCTTGCAGATATATTTCTTACACCTGCAGCACACAGTATGTGTTTTACAGTCCTTTTTTTGAGGGCAGAACTGACATCTCTTCCTCTTACTTGCCCTAGCTGGGGAAGTGGCTGTGGTGGATGGATCCTCAGGTTGATCAGGAGCTCCTGCACTCCGGAATAGCTTTCACAACTGCTGCTGAGGGTTCTGTGCGGGGGACATGCTTCCTTCTTTCAATGAGTGAAGTTACAAGTGCCTTTCCTAGCTGCTCCAGGAACAACCTCCCCTTGTTCTGCTTATGAGACATCCAGGTTGGGTTGATCTCTCTCCAAATCACAAAGGCATTGTAGGAGGAAACATCAATGATGTTGTGGAAGATGACCAGGGGCCAGCGGGCAGTCATTCTTCTGCAGCTATATGTTCCAATCACCTTATCCAGGTTGTCCACACCTCCTTTGTTGCAGTTGTAGTCTAGGATTAAGATTGACTTCCTGTCCTCACGATCGCTAATGTCACCGTCTGTGTGCAGTGTGCTCAGAAATACATTGTTGTTTTTCTTTGGGAGGTAGGAAACTAGAGTGGTGTTGGGCGTGAAGGCAAACTTTGAGGAGAAGACCTCTCTCTCCTTTGACGCAAGCAGTGCAGGTGGGAGCTCAGGCTTATTCTTTCGAACTGTACCAACCATGGTGATCTTCCCCTTCTTGTCACACGTCTTGCTGATCTTGATTCACGGTCATCAAATCGTAGCAGTCTTGAGTAGGTGTGAAAGAGTTTGAGTGGCATTGTGGCTCGGAAAATTGGCCTCCCACTCTCAGCATCCCATAGACTAGCTGCAGTCTCACCTCGGGACCTGTATACACCTGCTAAGATTAGCAGCCCTAAGTAGGCCTGCAGGTCAATCTCATCCATCTTTTTCCAGCTGTCTCCATATTTGCGAAAACCCTCCAGATTTGTCATCCCCAGGATTATTTTTTCTATTGCTGGTGTGATAAACAGGTAGAATGTAGAGACAATGTCATGGGCATGAGAAACGGCATATCTTGTGGGTCCCGGGGTCATCTTTATGATGTTTTGTTCTGCATGCCTGCTGTGTTGGTCATATGCTGCTGAGGACCATGTTATTTTGCCATTTTTTGAAAGGAAAGTCTCTCTTTCAGCTTCAGGGTTTTCTTCTTCTGAAGATGATTCATCATGCTCTGGATTGTATTCCTCCCCATCTTCTTCTTCGGATACATCCTCCACTTCCTCTTCTGAATCAGAGTTGTCTTGCTGGACATCTGAGAAAATCAGCTCTACAGCGTCTTCAGCAGTATAACGCACACTCATGGCTTCAGCAAAGACAGAATTCGGAGTCCTGTTATCTGCAGCACCTTTATAACCTCTGGAAATAAACAGGTGGTCTTCTGAAGCCTGCGAGAACACCACCTGATTTGCCTTGTTTACTTCTGCTAATGATTGATCTGAGACTTATCTAAAACATTGTAACATTCTGTTGTTTGTAAATAGCTCTGTGACCTTGATTTCAACTCTATTTGTCTCATGGGTCATTTTGACCCGAAGACCACCTTTGTACCTTTTTTTGTACAGTTTATATGGAAATGTGAATAAAAGCAACATTTCACTTTTTCTATTGTTGGGGCCAATCTAGGAAAAGTCATAAAATTTCAAGTGAAAAAAATTGCATTTAGTGGATTTTTTGGGGGGTTTTAACACAGTGGCGGGTCATTTTGACCCGAGGACAATAGGAGGGTTAACCCTTTCTCTCTCCTAGACATAGCTACTGACTGAGCTTCTACTGTGACTAACTCTATGTGCTCTCTTTCAGACTCTAACCTTGAAAACTGGCTCAGAGTGTATCTGTTCTTTCTTTCTAGATGAAACGACTAAAGAAGCTACATCCATTAACATTTACTTTTCCTTCCCATAGAAAGTACTCCTGGATCAGTGCTTCTGTGTTCTTTTTCCTTCTCTGCTCTGTTCTCTCAAACCCCCAGTCGGTCGTGGCAGTTGGCCGCTCACACTGAGCCTGGTTCTGCTGGAGGTTTCTTCCTGTTAAAAGGGAGTTTTTCCTCTCCACTGTCGCTACATGCATGCTCAGTATGAGGGATTGCAGCAAAGTCAACGCCAGTGACTGTCCACTGTTTCTACATGCTCATCCGGGAGGAGGGAATGCTACAAGTCTTTGACTCGATGCAATCTGCTGGGTTTCCTTAGATAGAAAAACCTTTTATCCAATTTGAATAAATAACTGAATCTGACTGCACTGTTCAATGATTAGGATTAATTGGAATGTATGAACCTGACTTTTGTGAAGTGCCTTGAGACAACATTTGTTGTGAATTGGCACTATATAAATAAACTTTCAGAAGCTAAATGTTAGCTTGCTTTATTCTATCCTGAACCAGTTTTATGTGTGTTTGGGTTTAGAGTCTGCTTGAAACACTCAGTTGTGTCTGAATTTTAACCATCTGGCAATTAGAGCTCAGGACAATTTGAAGATAATTTTTCTTTGTTGTTCCTTCAACTGCCTTTTGCAATGCACCAGTACCACTGACAAATAATTAATCCACAGCCTGATGCACCACCACCACCGTGCTTGACAGCTGGTTCGGTGCTCTGAGGTTTCAAAGCCTCATCTTCACTCTTGAGACAGCTTAATGTTTGTCTCCTCCTGACTGGAAAACCTTTCTCCAGAAGGAATTTTGCTTCTTCATATGGGCCGCTGCAAAGTTTAGTCAAGCTTGAAGGTTTCCAGTTTGGGTGATGACTTGGTCTATGCTGATGTTAAACTCTCTTCATTGTGGACGGTGATGCTGGTATTATAAGGAGTTTCCTTAGGAAACTGGGTCTTCTAAACTCAATGTTGTTAAAGAGTTGTAGACTACACTTAAAAACCAGGTCCATCCTGGGAAACCAAGCTATTTAAATGAACTTTACCAGAATTATGCCAGAATCTTGTTGATAGCTAAAAAAGTCTGTTGTTTCTCTTGAATGTGTCAGGAAACATGCCACCAAAGATTTGTGCTGGTAAATGTACATATTTGAGCGTGTTTGTATAATTTTGATCCTGCGTGGATTAGATAAAGTTTTATGTCCAATTGTGCCTTCCTAAACCCCATAATTAACCTCTGATGGTGAGTGTATGTAATGTTTTCACCTTAACTGCATCTTATAACTTTATAGTCTTTTACCCAGTAGGGCACAAAAGCATCTGCTGTAAAATATTAAGATGTAATGCAATAATGATTCAATAATTATATTAAAGTCATATGTTGACTGCAATTCTATCTGTGTTTGGAAAAATTCCTTTTCTCTTGAGAGGAAATACAAATCAGAAATGGTTGCCAGCAGTACACGCTGTGTTATTGCAGCATTTTCCCTGCAGGCTTCACCTTCTTGTCTGTGTTGGCCTCCAGGTGTCTGAAGGTACACCTATCTGCAGGGTTCCAGGCGACTGAACCAGGTGCAGCCCCTTGAGGGTCCGTGCCAGGAGGAACTGCTGTGTATCGCATCTCTGGCTCATTCTTAAGCCCAGCAAATCTGGGCAGAGGTATATCTGCTGAAGACAATGTTAGGCTATGTTTAAAACCTTAAATAATTATGACAGATTACTTAAAACAAAGGTTTTGAAGTACATACAGATTATTTGTTTTAATATTTTGTCCAAACTGTAGTCATTTACTGAGAGGATGAATCAGGGTGAGCGTCTTAACATGTCGGCTACAGCTAACAGAGTAGAGGTGCCTCTGAATTCATTTCCCTTATAATCCATAACGCTCTGCGGTGCTGTGGGGAAAACAGATTTCCTCTCTGGTCGGGGTGCGACTGATTGTGCACTATTTTAACGAGGGCAAAGCCACTAAGCTCTTACCACGCAGCTCCCCTTTCATCCAGATTAGATCAAATCCCGCCATGTTAAGATAATCTCCTGATCCCCTTTTGCTCTTATAAGACGCCTCCTCTGTGAGCAACAGACTTACTGCCGGTTACACTTTCCAGGTGGATGGGCAGACCAGACTGGACAGCTGCTAGCAGCTTCAGGCCAATGTAGAACTGGGCTGTACCAAAGTAACCCAGGTGCTTTGCTCCACACACCTCGGTGACCTGGGAAACACAGAAATAAAAAGATATTTCAAATCAAAAGCCGAGTGGATCTACATGAAGTTTCTGACTCAAATACAAACATGGCATAAAAAAGTGTTTAAAACTTCTAAAACAATGACCCCGGAGGACCAGAGTATGCTTAGGTATATAATTATATTAGATCCTGATCAAATGAAGGTGTAGTTGGCCTCTGGAATCAGAATAAAGCCAGAGCAAATGGTATGTAAAGGATAAGCAGCAGTTTATGCGGCATTCTCATGATTAGAGGGACAATGGCTGCTTTGAGGGGAGCAAAGAAGGTTTAGGATTTATGTAGGACATTCAAGACAAACAATTTCACAAACAAAAACTGATGTTAAATGTCTTTAAAATGTCTAAATGCAAACCCATACAGTGCTGTGAAAAGTATTTTCATCCTTGCATGTTTATTTTGTTTTTGCCTTTTTTTGTCATGTAAATGTTTCAGATCATTAAAAAAATGTTCGTTTTAGAAAAAGATAACTGGGTAAATACAAAATACAGTTTTCAAAGGGAAAAAGCAACTCAAACCATCCTGGCCCAATGAGAAAAAGTAATTGCTTGGTAAACCTAACTAGTTCTGCCACTCTTGATGGCAACACTATCATTAAGTGTTTCAATAACTGGTAGTCAGTCTTTTACATCCCTGTGAGGGACATTTGGCTTACTCTTCTTAGCAGAATTGTTTTAATCCAAACACATGGGACGGAATTTGAACCTGAACAGTCTGCTTAATGTGCCATATGCCACAGCACCTCAATCAGATTTAAACCCAGACTTTGACTAGGCCACTCCAACACCTACATTATTAATTTGAGACTTACAGAGGTCAATTTGCTGGTGTACTTTGGATTATTTTCCTGCTGTATAACCATAGTCGGCTTGAGTTTAACGCCATTCTCCTAAAGAATTTTCAGGTAGAGCATAATTCATGGTTCCATCCACTATGACACATTTTCCAAGTCTCGAAAATACAAAGTAGCCCAAAATTATCACACTACCACCACCATCTTTGACTGCTCTGATGATGATGTTTTGCTGAAAAATTTGGTTAGTTTTACGGCAGATATAACGGGACCCACACCATCCAGAAAGCTTTTGTCTCATCAGTCCATAAAATATTTTCCCAGGATTCTTTGGGATCATCAAGATGTTTTTGACAAATCTGAGACATGTTTTTATGTTATTTTTGGTCAGCTGTGGTTTTGGCCTTGGAACTCTCCTATGGACGCGATTTTAGCCCGGACTGCTGCTTACTGTTGGATCATGAACTTTGAGGCCTGTAGTGTTTAAGATGTTGTTTTGGATTCTTTCGTGACCTCCTGGATTAGTTGTTGAGTTGCTTTTGGAGTAATTTTGGAAGGCTGCCCACTCCTGGCAAGGTTCACAACTGTTCCATGTTTCCTTCATTTGTGGATAATGGCTCTTCACTGTGGTCCACTGGAGCCCTAAAGGCTTACAAATAGCTTTCTAACCTTTTCTACGCTGATAGAAGTCAATACCTATTTTAACTTCATTCAATTTTGAATTTATTCAGATTAGGGGATGATGTGTTGCTTTAAGGAATATTTTAGCCTACTTCAGGCCGTTAGGCAGGTTCAACTTAAGTGACTTAAGTGGTATTCTTTTTCATATAGGGACAGATTGGTTTGGATAGCTTTTTTCAGGTAGTAAATTAAATTATCATTTGAAAACTGCATTTTGTATTCTCCCTGGTTCTCTCTGTCTGATACCAAAATTTGTTTAATGATCTGAAACATTTCAGTGTTGTCAAAATTGCTGAACTAAAAGTAATCTGTAGGGGTGTAAATACTTCTTCACAGAACCGTTTAAACAAACAAAACAAAAGCTACAGTTGTGACATGTGATCTCATGCCTAATTAATTAGACCATGCAAGTCTCGGATTACATTGAAAAAAGGAAACAATTCAAGTTTTTGTTTGAAAAAGAAAGTGTATTTTTGTTTTAATGAAGAATATTCTCTGTCACACTGGTGTGTGTGTGTTCTAATGAAAGCATCATCCATAATTATCTAATTATTCATAGGAACTTAAAGAAACATGGTTTCTATTTATTCAGGTTATCCCAGATCCGTATTATTGCACATTGATAAACAATAATGGTCGCTTTTGTTATTATGAAAGACTTCCCTATAAATGTTCTAGTATTCTTCTAGTAGCTCTGCAAGATAATAATGACTTTTATTACTAAAACAAACAGAAAGGCATGTTCCAGTGCATTGATTCTCTTTTGGAAAGACTAACTCTAGCTATTCAACATTAACATTTTTCATTAGCAATTATTAACTTTCTCCCTAAAACACAAGCACTTTAAAGTATTCATATTCTTAGACTGTTTGTGTTTCTGTAAAATGGCTGGGGTGTCGTTAATACTCCAGCCTACCCCTATAACGAGGAGAAGGGGCTGGTTGAGAACATGAAGCTCTGACTGCTTATGAGAGATTAATTAGACTTGACCTGCATTGTATTTATACAACAGCTTTCAGCAGGAGAGGACATCAAAAATCAGTCAGAGGCGGGGCACACAGCGGATGTCAAGTCTGCAGTGTTTGTGTTTGTTTAGAAGGACTGATGAGAAGATTATTCCATTGACAAACTGGACTGACAAGTTCTTATTTGTCCTGAGGATGCAAATGTGTTCATGACAGATGGAAAAATGCCAACATTTTAGTGTAGGTACAGTGTCACCACCCCTGAGGTGACTTTCTGTATCATTGGAGTTTACAAGGAGAATGAGAACATGGTCTCTTGGACACAAACACACATCTCCTGCCCTTTTAAATATTTTCTAGCACTTTGTTGCTTTTATCCCCGTCACTCTATTGTGTATCTGCCTTATGCTTGACCTGCCAATACTAATTCTGGCTGATTCCGAACTATGATAGGAAAATACTAGAACAGCATTTAAAATACTTTTCAGCCTTGCTGCCATGATATGAGAGAGCAGTCACTGTAAAATGGGGGTTTTTTGCTACACTATGTTGTCAAAAGTATTTGTCTACTTTTACACTTTGATGTCATTATATTTTTGATCTTTAAGGTCCCATTTGTTGATGGACCCACTGTTGCCAGCATTAGCAACTTTAACTATTTTGTAAACATCTTCCACAAGGTTTAGGAGTGTGTTGATAGTTAAAGGAGAAAACCAAGTTTATCTACACCAAACTTTATACACCTGCAGCAATGGAAGTGACTGTAACCAGAATTAATTGATTTGGTGGAGTGTAAAAAAAGACAAGACAAAAAGATTACACAGTTCAAATTCTAGGTTGTCCTTATGTTAGCAGGGCTAGCATTACAAAAACAGCAGTCTCTACATGTTTTCCTTTGAGAATGGAACTCTTTTACGTTAACTCTAACATTTCCAAAATGCTGCCAACATTTCAAAATGCTTCAAACGTTCAAACAGAACAACTTTGCTGTACTCTGTTCTGCCTTCCTGTTATCTGCTGAAAGTCTTGGCTTCTCTTGCAGCCTAAGTGACGCCAGACATGTCTGGATATCTTGTGAATGGTTTCTATCTACGTAGTTCTTTCAGGATTATTTTGAAACACCTCACAAATACTGATGATAGCTAACTTGCTGCAGTAACAACTTCCACATCAGAACATGTTGTCAGTGCTGCATTTTATGTATAGAGCATTCACTGATTGGAAAAAGATAATTTCCTTTATTTTTGAGTTTCCAATTGGCCAGTCACTGGTCAGGGCCGATCAAGATAAAAACTGATTTTGATGAACAATTGAATTCAGGTTGTTTATAGGACAATGGTTACTCAAGTATTACAACAATGACCCACTAATAGCTTAACTTTATCTCATACTTTGCTATACAGATGCTCCATCCGCTCTGATGAAGATTCTCGCAAGCTAAATGCTCGGAGTGGCTCCAGCTTGACCTACTTTCTGATAGGGCACAGACCTTTTATTCATAGATACTCGGGTAATCTTTCAATGTGGTAAAAAAAAATGAAACAATGTGGTGATATCATAGTACAAGGAATGTGCCCTGTCCTGAGAATTCTGCTCCCTTAATCCCAATACACACATACGAAGACCTGACAGAACTGTTTTACTCAAAAGGGTGCTGGTCATTTACTCATCTTTGCCATTTCACACCCCTGTAGATTTGGACGTTGTGTACCTGACTTCTTTGGGTATGAAATAGAGTTGTCTGCCACAGGATATTTCTTATCAAGCATGTGTCAATTCATACCTGCCAGGGGGACTTATACATGCTTTGACAACTTACCAAATTAAAAGGTAATTCAGTATAGTCTACTCATAGCCTACTGCAAGAAAATAAGGACCCGACCGCAGTCAAGCACCGTCCGCCCATCTTCCCAGACGTTGTTTCTGAGCTGACGTCTTCATGAAACAAACCACTGTACACCCATGTCACGGTGCTGGGCTATGAACAGTATCTGGACCTGGAAGGCGCTGGAAAAGCCCGACTGGTGAATATTCCGCCTATAAAACCGTCTTTGGTAGCATATCTGGCCCTGTTCCAAAATCATTATGTAGGTGGTCCAACATTGCTTCCTTCCAAGCACTGTAGATTCTCCGCCGCTCAGCTGGAAAAAAATGTACAGAGCTCAAGTGACCACTACTCGTGCCTTGAGCTCCATCACCATGCTCCAGACATACTAAGCAATGAGCTTACAGCAGCAAACATCTCCCAATGCCCCATGGTGTGAGGGCTCACTCCACCATGGGCGTTGGGACCTCCAGGGCCATATTTAGAGGGGTGACCATGAGTAATTTGTGTGCAGCCAGCTGGTCTTTGCCACACACGTTTGTACAGTTTTATCGTTTGGATGTGACAGACCTTTCTGTGTATCACTCAGTTCTTTCTGCTGGGTCTGAAGTGCTGCACTAGCATGCTGTGCATGAACCAGGTTTGATGGGTGTTCTGTGGGACGTTTATATATGTCCTATACTCATGTGTTGTACTGAGCGAATCAACTGCAGGGGAACGTAATGTTATGCATATAACTACTGTTCCCTGAAGGACAGTAATGTAAAAGTACAACACATGGCTGCCCCACTGCTCAGCTGGGCTCGGTGAAGAGCGCCTAATGAACTGAGTAATGACAGTGATGACGGACAGGTATATAGTGCAGACGGGGCCTGTCACCTGTCGTCATCACGTGATTTGCCTAGGAGGCGTGATTAGATGTGGCTTCAGCCAGGACACGCAGGGAGTGATATCCCATAC
The DNA here is from genome assembly GCF_021462225.1 of Girardinichthys multiradiatus. Lineage (NCBI taxonomy): Eukaryota > Metazoa > Chordata > Actinopteri > Cyprinodontiformes > Goodeidae > Girardinichthys > Girardinichthys multiradiatus. The sequence goes on along the minus strand of NC_061802.1, from coordinate 38,801,504 downwards.
TCACTTGTTGTACTTCGTTACTCTCCTTCAGGGAGCAGTAGTTACATGCATAACATTACATTTTATCTCTCTAATAAATTAAATCTACCAACAAAAGGCTGCTTAGATTTACTTTGGTTTGGTCAGGGGTCCTAACATGTCTCATTTCAGGACAGTGACCTGGTCCAAATGGGGATCAGAACCACAATAAAATGGAGAAAACTGTCATACGACACTTCCAGAAAATAATATAAAGTTCAATTAAATAATCTGCGAGATCTGAGTAGTTATGACAACTACATGAAAACCTAATGAGGCCTTTTGGATATAAAGAACATTTTGAAAACCAGGAGATGTTTGCAAAAAAGTATTTGGTTTTGAAGAACCCATCCAATAAACAACTGAGTTTTTGAAAGTCTAAAGTCTTGTAATTCTCATCAATGAATTCTAATTTTATGAAATAATTAGATTTGTAAATAAACCTTTCACTCCTGTGCCTTTGAGGAAATGTTGAAGCTTTGGAGTATTGGCCCTTCCTAAAAGTCTGAGAGAAGCATTTTTTATTATTTATTCAGCTCTACCGCTTAATTGCTTTTCAGAGTAAGCTTTTCCATTGGCAACCACACAAAGTATAAAACAGCATATGTTGCAGAACATAAAACAAACCTCCTCAACTTCAGTTTTTACCTTTGTGTAGATATAAAATTTTTCATATACCCAGGGAAGTTTAGGTTTAAGTAATCTTTAAATTTGACCAACACATTTCTCCTTCATATTAGTGTTATGGAGTGGCCCAGGCAGAGTCCTGACTCAAATCAGATAGAAAATCTGTGGAAGGACCTAAAGATTAGGGTGATGGCAAGGAGGCCTTCCGACCTCAAAGAACTGGAGCTCATCACCAAAAAATAAGAGAGGAAGGGTTTGATGGCTGTAATGCCAATAAATAGTTTTCATAATATGGTTGTATAATCTTTGTAGTGGTGCCTGTCTTCTTTCCTATTAGAAAGAAAGTTAAATGAAAAGAAGCTTAAATCCGCTAGCAGTACGAATAATTTTGAGATTAACTGCCTGGCCCCATTCTAGCCTTAGTCTTTAATAAAATATCTGTTGAAAGGTTTTAGTTTCATGCATTTGTTTCTCCCAAAAAGATAGAAGCCCCCCTTAGACTTAACTTTGCATCCTTAGCAGAGGCCCAACTTGTAGAGTGGAAATCGTTGGACTGGATGACTGCATAAAACTTACAGCTACATGTTTAATTCTAAACATAAAGGATCTGACTACTGGAGTTAACGCTGGCAGTAACACCAGCACTGCCAGACCTTGATGTGACAACACCACAAAAACTAAGGTTGGACCGGTTTGGCAACCCTTGAAATCTACACAATGGAGTGTACCTGAATATGCCTCTGACCACAAATACTGCCCACTGGGAATGTTATCATGTTCCCCTGATAATATGTTTCTGGATGCCTTTGTCTGATTGGAGGTGAAAATAATGAAATTATCTCAGTCAACAGCAGCATGAGCCAAAGTCCATCTGCATCTATCATGCTTCAGCCTGTTTCCCTGCAGCAGGAGGAAGAGTCATGCTTTTCTACTTATCAGCTGTAAACATGAGTTGGACAGAAAGATCCTTCCTCAGTAAGCCGGGTCAGTGTAGGGCTACTGTGAACTTTTCTCATGCAGGACATGATGGAAAGGTTCTTTGTTTTAACAAATATCAGAACCTATTTACATTACTACATAAGAATCTAAAACCATAATATGAGATCTGACTCAGCGCAAACAGCCAGGAGGAAATAACCCTTCCTCTGATCCTGTCTGACATGATGACACTGAAGAAAGCACCGACACCAGGAGTGATCCCGCAGGCATCCTGCAGCAGGGCTGATCAACAGCTCAGAGGGCTCTGTGTCAATCATCCCCGTGAGGTGGCGGCTTTCCAGGCTGGAAAGGAAGGAAGCGAGCGCAGCTCAGTGCCAAACTTCCTGACACCCACACAGACGCACAATAGGAGTGCCGGCCCTTTGGGACAGATTATGGCATGAAACAACAGCAACATGTGGCGTTGTTCATCAGAGCTGGGGAAAATGTTTTTCCGTTTCTGTGGTAGGTCAGCAAAATAATCTGGTAATGCGTTTAAACCAAGATATCCATGCTAAAAAAACAAAAAAAAAAACAAGGTGGGGTAACTGCAGATCTGTCAGTTTCAGCTTTTAAGATACAAAATTAGATGTTTGCTTTTTTTTTTTTTTTTTACAAATGATAAAAAATTATGGCATTATCTGATCTTATATAGATTTGAAAGTATTTACACCACTTGGACTTTTTCAGATGATGTCATGTTATAACCACAAAAATGAAGGTGTTATATTGGGATTTTATGTGATAGACTGCTTCACAGTAGGGTAAAATTGTAAAGTGATAGACATAGGTAATATTATTTCCTTTTTACAAAAACTCTGAAAAGTGTTGCATGCATTTGTATTTAGCCCCCTTTACTCTGATACCTCAAAATAAAAGTCAGTGCAACCATTTAGAAGTCAACTCAATAGTAGAATCAAAAAGTAAGCAATTTAATCTCAGTATAAATCCAGGTGTTCTGTGAAGGCCTCAGAGGTGTGTTAGAGAACATCAGTGAACAAACGGCATCATGAGACAGCTCAGTAGACAGCTCAAGGAGAAAGTTGAGGGATCATTTGAACCACGGTTTGATTATAAAATAAAATTCCAACCTTTGAACATCTCATGGACCAACAGTATGACACAACTACAAACCTCCCAAGACATGGTTGTCCAATTAAAATGTCATGGTGGACAAAGGGGAGCATTAATAAGAGAATCATTCAAGAGGCCCATGGTAACTCTGGAGTACCAACAGAAAGCCACAGCTCAGGAGGAAGAATCTGTTGACAGGACAATTATAGCTCCATAAATTGGGTTTTATGGTGGAGTGGCAAGGGACAGGGAAGCTGGTCAGAGTTGAGCAATCCTAGAAGAAAACCTGTTAGCAAAATACTGGGGGTGGAGGGGGGTTCACCTTCTGGCAGGACAATGGTTTAGATCAAAGCTTATTCATAGGTTACAATGGCCCGTTTAAAGCCCAGACCTAAATCCAATAAATAATTTGTTGCAAGTATAAAAAGAAATGCTCAGAGTTCATTTCCATCTAGTCTTTGAGAATGTCAGCTACACCTAAAACAAAAAGTGGTCATAGATGTCTTCAAATGTACAAAAAGGTAGTAGAGACATATGTCAATGAATTTGCAGCTGTAACTGCTGCAAAGGTGGTTCTACAAAGTATTGACTCAGGGGGTGGGATAAAGGGGCTAAATATAAAGCCATCCTAAACTTTTCAAATTTATGTGTGTGACAAATTTTATGCATGCCATTTTCATAATTATGTTCTAGTTTGTCCTGGTCTGTCACACATAATCCCAAAGAAATACTCTAAACTTTGCAGCCCCTGATAATATCATTGACAAAATACTCCTCATGGCTGATGTTCTCTGAGATTGTTCACTCACATAGAAAGCTGTAGGTCAGAAACTGCAGGGAGTATGGGTACCTGCACAAAAATCTAACAGGTCTAATAAGGACAAACGCCCTGACTCTTACTGACAGCTGAGGAAAACAGCAGCTTCAGTCCAGACCTACACACATGCAGTATGTCCCTTTCAACATTACAAATTAAAGCAAAAATATAAGGCCTGGCCATCTAGCTGCAACTGAGAGGAGCAGCTGATGTCAGTGAGGAAGCATCAATCCAAATGCATAGATATGATAAAAGACTGGGTTCCTGTATGGCAGAGGAACAGGAGTATTGTGGAGCATCTCTGTCACCTTACCTAAAAATCAGACATTGATGCTGAAACCATATCTTGTTATCATATAGCAGAGGACAGGCGGCAGAGTGAGACCGGTGAGGTTTGGGGCGCAGGCTGCAGCCGCAGCGCCTCACACCTCATGACAACATGTGATATCACTCACTTTATGCAGGGATTCTGGAGGTAGCTGAGACGCCTTGAACAGCTCCGCCACTTTGCTGGACGACAGCTTTCCCGGAGGGTCAGCCTGGCACAGAGCGTGGAGACCTGAGTAATACCTCTGCTCATGTTCAGTCAGGGAGATCAAATTGCCTCCAGACGACGCAGCGGATTCCTGATCCATTCCCGGGGCTGACGCATGGAGGAATCCGATGGAGAAGCACTCTGCAGACACACAGATCAATACATCCTTCCTCCAAGTACCGGCTTCTCTTTCACCTCAGGGGAAACGAGGGTTTGGCAAATAGCGGACGGAATCAGTACCAACAAGAGTGATTCCCTATGAAAACACACCGCCAGCTAGGCTCAGGTTTGTCCCCTCCCACCGCCTATTGTGGCCGATTGTAGCACTACCGCTCTGTGCCTGATGGGGGCGACAGACCACAGAAAATGACAGCTCGTTTTTTCCTGCTCTGCGGCTATTGTAGTTGTTAAAATGTATTATTTCCTAATAGCACAATGTTTCATTTGTATGTCAGTCTGATATACAAAAAATATGAAGGGAAACATAAATTACATAATTGTTGTGACTTTGCATGTTTTTTTTTTTTTTTATTGAAATCCTTTTCATATAGGCTTGTTCATCCGCCTTTCTTCCGCACAGGGCTATAGACCATAGATTTTTACTTTTGTGTATTTTTGAAAAAAAAAAAAAATATTGTAATCATGAACAAAACCTCTAAAAAAAGGTCAAAATTCTCCAAATTGAAACAATGTGGTCTGTAACAGAGGTAGAGCTATTCTTTCAGCATGATCTTTGGCATGTAGTTCACTATGTAAATATACAAAACAAAAAAAAAGGACAGTAAAGGATATCATTATTAGGTTGTGACTGTGAATTGTTTATTGTTTTTTCATAACTAAAATCTGAAAAATAAAACTTTTCGTGTTTCAGGTTACTAAAATTATTTTTGGTAGCTAAAATCCAAACATAGATTTTCCTTTATATTTGGTAGACTCGTAGATTCCTAGCAGTAAAGACTGAATGGGGAAATTGAACCAAAAAGCGCTTCAGCAAAGTATTAGTGTGCACACCCTAATCTTACTTTTCAAATTTCTTTGTTTTTCAGTTAAATTGTGCTGAGTATAGATCACAATATACATGGAAAAAGTTTAGGAATTATTTACTGCACAAAATCTGGCACCTTAAACGGGATGCATGCACTTTTATGATCTACTGTCTGTATATGTTTGTTTAGAAATAATTTTAATGAAATTCTTTCTTTGTTCCTGCCCCTCCCTGTGTAATTTTCTATATAGGCCACTCCTCTGCAGCCGTATTTGTTTTTGTAAATTCTTTTCATTAATTTTTGTTAAACAAAAATACATCGAGCATACCTTTACTAATATGCACATTTTCACAAAGAATAAAAATACTATCAAAATATTGATGTACATAATGGAGGTAGGACAATGCTCTAAGACTGCAAGGGAAGCTCAGCTTCCCCTAAAATCTCAAAAACAATAAGTGATCAAATATATACTGTTGTATGTACATGTCATTGACTAAATATGCGCTACAACGCGCTCAACTTTTGTTCAAAATTAGCTTCTTATAACTGGTAACGACGCAGCTTTCCTCTCACTCATTCCCGCAGCTTCACAGGGCTTTAAACAGTGAGTTCAATAGTGAAGCAAAAATGCTGGGCTTTGTCCCGTCCATCGGACGCTCAGCTTCTGCATGATGATTGAATGATCTGTCTGAGGCTGAATCCCTTTTTGATTGACAGCGAAATGAGCGAATCAGCGATCTTGAAATTGAGCTTCCCCTCCTTGAAAGACCAGTATCCACCACTGATTTACCTGAATATGTATTAAATAAACAGCCCTGATACATCTCGCTATTCTGATTCAGTAATCTTCCCTTAATCAAGCATGCAAAAATTCTACACAAAAGGGGTAAAATAACTAACTAAACAAGTTAAACAAAATTGAGTGTGTATGAAGTCAAACCAGCAGTTATAGCAAAACAAGAGAAAATATGGTACTAAGCAAGGCTTTGGGAGCGGCCTGCACCAAGCTGCAGTCATAAAACCCCCAAAGTTGGAGCTCAGTGAAACATAAAAGGTCATAAAACCTTTAGGCAACAACCAGTGGAAAAACACTAAGAGTGAAGACAATGGAACTGTGAGTGTTCCACCATGAGGTTCTAGCAGTCCAACTTTAAGTTCACCTGAGTCTGCGCTCAGGTGTTCAAACACAGTGAGACAAGCACAGCTTCAAAGTGTGGTGGCTTTCAGAGTCCAACAGCAATCAAAGTTTTAATAAGACATTGCATACACACACCACTTAGAACACATTGTACTATAAGTGGCAATTCTAAATCGCCCTAAAATCCTACTCTATCCTGCCGAAGCTATTTCTAATAGAAATAAAACAAAACGGGATTACTTGGTGTCATCTTCTCTGGAGCAGGGGAAGAGGGGGGAGTTTGTCATGCGTCCGTAACAAACTCAAAGACAGCCGCATTCCTCCTTTGGCAAAAGAGGAAAATATGACGGACTGTCAGCAGTCGACTGGAACAAAAAAACAGAGGAAAATTTCGTGCAATTCCTCCTGGGAGTTGTGGTAGCAGACCATACTGGGGTATATAGTAGCACATGACACTGGGAGGTATAGAAGCAAACAAATGGTCCAACAACGATGACAAATTTGATAGGTCAACAATCTCTGTTTTATAAATTTTAACAGCAAACTTCAATACTGGTCCAACTGAAGTCATTTTCATTGTAAAATAACAGAAACATTATTTTCTACAAAATTGCCTATCTTTGAAATTATTCAAATCCATCCTAACAAATGCTAAGAGCTAGAAGAGAAGATGAGTTTTCCTCATCACCACACACTGACCACAAACTTTTCGTGTTTCAGGTTACTAAAATTATTTTTGGTAGCTAAAATCCAAACATAGATTTTCCTTTATATTTGGTAGACTCGTAGATTCCTAGCAGTAAAGACTGAATGGGGAAATTGAACCAAAAAGCGCTTCAGCAAAGTATTAGTGTGCACACCCTAATCTTACTTTTCAGATTTCTTTGTTTTTCAGTTAAATTGTGCTGAGTATAGATCACAATATACATGGAAAAAGTTTAGGAATTATTTACTGCACAAAATCTGGCACCTTAAACGGGATGCATGCACTTTTATGATCTACTGTCTGTATATGTTTGTTTAGAAATAATTTTAATGAAATTCTTTCTTTGTTCCTGCCCCTCCCTGTGTAATTTTCTATATAGGCCACTCCTCTGCAGCCGTATTTGTTTTTGTAAATTCTTTTCATTAATTTTTGTTAAACAAAAATACATCGAGCATACCTTTACTAATATGCACATTTTCACAAAGAATAAAAATACTATCAAAATATTGATGTACATAATGGAGGTAGGACAATGCTTTTGGGACTGCTGTAGATTTTTGGCTGTGACTTTATTGCGAGGACATGTTGCACGTTTTTCATTTAAAAAAACAAAAACCTTGTCCAATTTTGTTATTTTTTGCATTTGTTTATTTAAAAGAGACATGGCTACTACATATATATGTGCCAAATTTAGCCATCCAGGTTAATTTTCATCTCTAGTCTTTGGCATGTTGATGTGATAAACCCATGACACGCAAAATGACATTGACGAAATAAGAATTGCTCTTAAGAAGTCATAATTACAACATGTAGCTACAGAACAGCCACTGATCTAAAGTACGATGTAAGAATTCTGATGATCGATTAATTAATATTTATCAAGAATTATAATATAAATTCATAATTTGAAAAAGAATAATTTCTTAACCAAAAATCATTACTTACGAATCGAAATCAGAGATGTCCTCTGGTGTTGTAATTATGGCTCAAGGCCTTTGATAATTAGAATTATTAAATTCTCAGTAATAATTGATAACTATTACTAGATGTCACTGTTTAATCAACTGCTTCACCGAAGATGGGGGAACTTTGACCTTATTTTTACAGACAAATCTCTCTTGCTCAAAATAAACACAAACGCTGTCTCTTTATCTATGTCAGTGGCGATTGCTCTAAGACTGCAAGGGAAGCTCAGCTTCCCCTAAAATCTCAAAAACAATAAGTGATCAAATATATACTGTTGTATGTACATGTCATTGACTAAATATGCGCTACAACGCGCTCAACTTTTGTTCAAAATTAGCTTCTTATAACTGGTAACGACGCAGCTTTCCTCTCACTCATTCCCGCAGCTTCACAGGGCTTTAAACAGTGAGTTCAATAGTGAAGCAAAAATGCTGGGCTTTGTCCCGTCCATCGGACGCTCAGCTTCTGCATGATGATTGAATGATCTGTCTGAGGCTGAATCTCTTTTTGATTGACAGCGAAATGAGCGAATGAGCGAATCAACGATCTTGAAATTGAGCTTCCCCTCCTTGAAAGACCAGTATCCACCACTGATTTACCTGAATATGTATTAAATAAACAGCCCTGATACATCTCGCTATTCTGATTCAGTAATCTTCCCTTAATCAAGCATGCAAAAATTCTACACAAAAGGGGTAAAATAACTAACTAAACAAGTTAAACAAAATTGAGTGTGTATGAAGTCAAACCAGCAGTTATAGCAAAACAAGAGAAAATATGGTACTAAGCAAGGCTTTGGGAGCGGCCTGCACCAAGCTGCAGTCATAAAACCCCCAAAGTTGGAGCTCAGTGAAACATAAAAGGTCATAAAACCTTTAGGCAACAACCAGTGGAAAAACACTAAGAGTGAAGACAATGGAACTGTGAGTGTTCCACCATGAAGTTCTAGCAGTCCAACTTTAAGTTCACCTGAGTCTGCGCTCAGGTGTTCAAACACAGTGAGACAAGCACAGCTTCAAAGTGTGGTGGCTTTCAGAGTCCAACAGCAATCAAAGTTTTAATAAGACATTGCATACACACACCACTTAGAACACATTGTACTATAAGTGGCAATTCTAAATCGCCCTAAAATCCTACTCTATCCTGCCGAAGCTATTTCTAATAGAAATAAAACAAAACGGGATTACTTGGTGTCATCTTCTCTGGAGCAGGGGAAGAGGGGGGAGTTTGTCATGTGTCCGTAACAAACTCAAAGACAGCCGCATTCCTCCTTTGGCAATAGAGGAAAATATGACGGACTGTCAGCAGTCGACTGGAACAAAAAAACAGAGGAAAATTTCGTGCAATTCCTCCTGGGAGTTGTGGTAGCAGACCATACTGGGGTATATAGTAGCAGATGACACTGGGAGGTATAGAAGCAAACAAATGGTCCAACAACGATGACAAATTTGATAGGTCAACAATCTCTGTTTTATAAATTTTAACAGCAAACTTCAATACTGGTCCAACTGAAGTCATTTTCATTGTAAAATAACAGAAACATTATTTTCTACAAAATTGCCTATCTTTGAAATTATTCAAATCCATCCTAACAAATGCTAAGAGCTAGAAGAGAAGATGAGTTTTCCTCATCACCACACACTGACATAGACACTAAACCCCACACTGCCTTCAAATCTAAAAATCAATGTGTGCGTTTATATGTGTGGAAAGGTGAATGTGTTCTGTGGTGTAAAAGTGAGTACATTTAGAAAAGCAATATAGTTTATAGCTGTAAATATGCATGCATAGCAGGTTAAAATATGAGTTTAGACTTTTCATTAATAAATAAATAAATAGTAGTGGGACATTTTAAAATATATAAATACAACAACTTTGTGCAATGATACATTTGGCTTCACAATGCCAAGCAGGAAAGATGTCAGCAATGACATTTGACAAGCAATCTAAAAACGGTTGCTGTGATGTTCTGTAGGATTTAGAGTTTCTGTGTTTGCATTTCTGTTTCAGTGTTTACCATTTTCTGTTTGTAATCGTTTTCTGTTTGCTGATGTAACCAGTTCCTTCCTTCAGTGTCTCAGCTTCCTGCTCTTCCTAAGCTGTCTCTCATCCGCCCAGTAACTCACCTCAGTCAGAGTCAGACCCTCTGGTTTTGTTGCCAGCTTACCATTACGTCCTGTACTTGTGCACATTGACCCCGATATGTTTGTCTCTGGGTATAGTAAGACTAAATAAATTATTGTATTTTTTAGGGACTTTATATCATAAACTAACACCAAGAATCACATAAATGTGAAAGTAAAGAAGAATGTGACATGATTTTAAGTTTTTTTTACAATTAAGAATTTGCAAAGTGTTCAGTCCTCATTTCTCTGATAACCCTAAATGATATCCAGTGTACCCAACTGCCTTCAGAAGTTTCATTCATCTGAATAGAATCTATCTTTAATTTAACTGTAATTGAGTATAAATCTAAACCAACCATGAAACATGGTGGTGGCAGCATCATCCTGTGGGAATCCTTCTTCACTGGGGACATGGAAGCTCGTTAGGACAATCTAGAAGAAAACCAGTTAGACTAAGGATGTCCAAAGTGGGGCCCAGGTGCCATTTGTGGCCCTCAGATTGATTTTGTTTGACCACAAGACCACAATTCGAGAACTCAAAATGTTGGTAAAGAAAAGTGTCGATAAATGTCAACACTTCATTTTTTATTAACCACATTATCGGCCTTCAATTTAATCTGAACGTAAACATCCAGTGACTTTTACTCAAAAGCAAACTTGGCTGCATTTACTTATTAAACTTGGCTAAATAAATTAAGAGGTTTTGAAGAAATAGTGACTGAATGAGCTGAAGCTGCAGGAACACACCAGCCAGCCGCACCCTGCAGGGAGAGACGGTGAGAATTTGTGGGAACATTTGAGAACAGATTTTCAAAGGCACTCTCAATCAAATCTGACTGAGTTTTTCGCTACTCAGTTATGCAACACTTTGCAATGGTCAGACAAATCAAATCGCAGTGAAACACATTAAGGTTTGTAGTTGTAAAGTGATAAAATGTGAAAAGGTATGAGTACGGTAAATGCATCTTCATCTTGTGTGTTTCCTGTTTTCTGTAAAACATTTTATAGGAGCAAAGATCTTTTATTGTAGGTTCACAGTTTCATGGTTAATTATGGGTTGGACTTTACACCAAGGATACAGTTTGCTGTCGCTGGAATGTAACCTGTGTCAGCGTAGTATCTTTCTAATCGCTGAAAAGCAGGAATCACTATGAAGTGGTTCAGAAATTTTCCAAAAAGCTGTCACGGTGAGATGAATGATTAACTTCAAATGCACGTCTTATCTGGTCAAAGAGATTTCAATGATTCACCGAGATTTTCTGCTGTCTTTCAGATTTATTTATTTTTTTGAACCTGCAGGGCTGAAAGGAATGTGTTAGGTGTGAGCTTTGAATGGGATAATAATTCAAGATCAGAGCTACCAGCAAGGAGAACCAGAACAGTACAACCTATCTCTGGCAAAAGAACAGAGCTGGGTCTGACTCAAACTATAATTAGGGTGAGTTTTATCCAAACCAAGTTTTGGCTTCAGAACAAATAAGGCTTAATTTTTAGTAAGCAGGTTTGGTTGGATGCCGTAATGCTTTTCCAGTTTTCTCTGAGACAGAGCATGTTTTCTAGAATACAGGCTGAATACTGCTAATTTTTATCAACCGTCTGGAACCTTGGGTCACACACGCTGCTGTGCAAAGTAAACTGAAGCATTGTGGTTCCCCCCACCACTCCCCCAGCCCCTCCCAGCCCCTCTCACTTTATTAGCAGACTCTAGCTCCTTCAGGAAGTCCGAACAAAGAGCAGCACACTTTTCCTCAGAGGTGGACAAATAAGTTCAGGTGTGTCCAGGATTAACCATTAAACATAGACTTTATCCACTGAAGTTTCTGCTGACCTCCTAGAAACACAGAAAACTGAGAGTTTCGCCTGCTTTGGTTTGTTTCACCTGGAAACATGTTGGAAAAGATCTTCTTCTTCCTCTGCTTTCCATCTGTTTTGGCTGAAATGCTCTGTCAACCAGGTGAGTGATTAGTTAAATTCAAACTCTTCGTCAAATAATCTCCATTTGAGTTTTACATATTACTGAAATTAAACTAGTGCACTATTTTACATTAGTCTTTATTCAGAGACTTTATTACCTAGTTTTTTGTCCAGTCAGTATGGAATTCAGATTTTAATCAATTTTACTGGAACACACAGATTAGGGACATAACTCAGAGGTTTGCCTCTTTACAAACAGTTGCATTGCTTGTCTGCAATGATGCCAAAATCCTTATTGGTTCATAGTGGCACTGTAGGATTGATTAAGTCTGAGCAAGTGGAATTATGTTGAATTCAGCTAAAGTGCTTGAATGTGGACTCAGAAGATAATAGACCCACTGAAGCTGGGACAGAAATTTAAAACATCCTTTAAAAATACTTCTTTTTTTCCTTCAGATGCTCCAGAGGGCTTCAATGTTCGACTCAGCATCAAAACTGCTCTGGGAGAGGAAGCTGTATGTACATATTTCAATTTTAGTGCACCTTCTTCAAAAAGACTTAACTCACTGAGAACATTCAAATATATATAAATATCCTGCTGCACCAAAGTGTCTCCATGAACTTTAATTCTTATCTGTTACATCCTGAGATAAAAACTGGATTCTTGAGGCATTTGATCAACAGAACATGCATACCAATCCAAAGATTGTCTGCCTCCTGTTGGAAGCAGACAACCTGAGGGTATATGCTCAAATTGTCACGATGTGGTTAATTCAGTCACACTGACTGAATTAACTGGAAAGGAAACAGAAAATAAACTAGTAAACAAGAAGAGTGCAAAGGAACAAATAATAAAACACAATTAAACACAAAGATACTAAAGAGAAATAAAACTAGAGAATCCAGGGAAGACCAAGAACTATAATAATTACAATAATAATAATATTGATAAACCACACAAAGTAATAAGAAAACAACCATAAAAAAATAATTTAAGAAGTAAACACTAGGAGGCAGAAGAGGGAGAAAAGAAAACATGATATAAAAACCAAAATAGAAACATCTAAGCAAAAGGTAAACAAACACAAAGCCACAAACAGAGTCCAAAAATGTCACTCCGTGACACTAATACTCCCCTCCTAACATTGGGCATCCATGGACACCTTTTTCACAACCATTTCAAGTTGGCCAGTCCTTATTTTCATTTAGCTCAAGAAATCTATTTATCAGTCATTAATCCTGTCTGAACTTAATCTAAACATACAGGTCCTTCTCAAAATATTAGCATATTGTGATAAAGTTCATTATTTTCCATAATGTCATGATGAAAATTTAACATTCATATATTTTAGATTCATTGCACACTAACTGAAATATTTCAGGTCTTTTATTGTCTTAATACGGATGATTTTGGCATACAGCTCATGAAAACCCAAAATTCCTATCTCACAAAATTAGCATATCATTAAAAGGGTCTCTAAACGAGCTATGAACCTAATCATCTGAATCAACGAGTTAACTCTAAACACCTGCAAAAGATCCCTGAGGCCTTTAAAACTCCCAGCCTGGTTCATCACTCAAAACCCCAATCATGGGTAAGACTGCCGACCTGACTGCTGTCCAGAAGGCCACTATTGACACCCTCAAGCAAGAGGGTAAGACACAGAAAGACATTTCTGAACAAATAGGCTGTTCCCAGAGTGCTGTATCAAGGCACCTCAGTGGGAAGTCTGTGGGAAGGAAAAAGGGTGGCAGAAAACGCTGCACAACGAAAAGAGGTGACCGGACCCTGAGGAAGATTGTGGAGAAGGGCCGATTCCAGACCTTGGGGGACCTGCGGAAGCAGTGGACTGAGTCTGGAGTAGAAACATCTAGAGCCACCGTGCACAGGCGTGTGCAGGAAATGGGCTACAGGTGCCGCATTCCCCAGGTCAAGCCACTTTTGAACCAGAAACAGCGGCAGAAGCGCCTGACCCGGGCTACAGAGAAGCAGCACTGGACTGTTGCTCAGTGGTCCAAAGTACTTTTTTCGGATGAAAGCAAATTCTGCATGTCATTCAGAAATCAAGGTGCCAGAGTCTGGAGGAAGACTGGAGAGAAGGAAATGCCAAAATGCCAGAAGTCCAGTGTCAAGTACCCACAGTCAGTGATGGTCTGTGGTGCCGTGTCAGCTGCTGGTGTTGGTCCACTGTGTTTTATCAAGGGCAGGGTCAATGCAGCTAGCTATCAGGAGATTTTGGAGCACTTCATGCTTCCATCTGCTGAAAAGCTTTATGGAGATGAAGATTTCATTTTTCAGCACGACCTGGCACCTGCTCACAGTGCCAAAACCACTGGTAAATGGTTTACTGACCATGGTATCACTGTGCTCAATTGGCCTGCCAACTCTCCTGACCTGAACCCCATAGAGAATCTGTGGGATATTGTGAAGAGAACGTTGAGAGACTCAAGACCCAACACTCTGGATGAGCTAAAGGCCGCTATCGAAGCATCCTGGGCCTCCATAAGACCTCAGCAGTGCCACAGGCTGATTGCCTCCATGCCACGCCACATTGAAGCAGTCATTTCTGCAAAAGGATTCCCGACCAAGTATTGAGTGCATAACTGTACATGATTATTTGAAGGTTGACGTTTTTTGTATTAAAAACACTTTTCTTTTATTGGTCGGATGAAATATGCTAATTTTGTGAGATAGGGATTTTGGGTTTTCATGAGCTGTATGCCAAAATCATCCGTATTAAGACAATAAAAGACCTGAAATATTTCAGTTAGTGTGCAATGAATCTAAAATATATGAATGTTCAATTTTCATCATGACATTATGGAAAATAATGAACTTTATCACAATATACTAATATTTTGAGAAGGACCTGTAAATCGGGCCCAGTTGCTCCATTTGATCAACCTCAACCACCTTTCAACTGCATTTAGACACCAGTTAACTTCTTTAAGTGACCAACTATTCTCTTTTCACGTTACAACCACTTTTTAAAGTTATTTAGACCACTGATTTCCAAGCTTTTCAGTTCCAGCAGCTGAAGAATTAAGACTTGGCATTCATTTGTAGGGGCTTTTTCTTCTCTTCTACCATGTATAGTATAAATGTGTTTTACCATTTTTAATGTTTCATTTCCAAAAAGCAAATGACCTTATTGTGTACAACCCCACACTTCACAACCTCCCAACCAACCCTTATTCGGCTTTAGATGGAAGTCATCTTTTCTGTCTGTGCAACATAATATTCCTTAAGGAGTCTGATCTGAATAATGAAACTTTTCAGAATCTTAAAAATAAATCCTATGCAGCAAGCACAGCTCAAAGTCTGCTGGGGAGCGACTATAAATCTTTGCCACAATCAGCCTCAGAGGCTTTTGGCGATTTGTCAAAATTAGCTCAATCAACCAAGGTGGTTTCTGTTACTGCATATCAGTCATTAAATCATAGCCTAAATCACATCTCAGTCTTGTCTTTACCTGTCAGATAGTTTCTTCTTTTAATTAGTTTCTTCTTTTAATTTAACCTTACCAATTTGTTTTAACTTTTCTCAGTAATGCTTCTCTGGATCTCATGTGGCTCATCCAAAATGCAACTGCTAGGCTTCTGATTGGATCCTCCTAATGTCAGCCTACTGATCTCTCACCACTGGCTCCCTGTTCAGTACAGAATACAGTTCTGGGTTTTGGTTGGGATGTTTGAAGCACTGCATTGTTGGGACCACAGCCATGGGTACAACATGATAAGAACTTTTCTGGAACTTTCAAAATAAATCGCATTAACCTTCTTCCAGCACAGGCAGAAACGGGGGTAACAGCGAACTTCCCGTGACGTCACAGTCCGAATAAAAACCCCGCTTTTGCAACAAACTGACCTTTTTCATGCAGGTTCCCAGTGGAACTGGACGGAGGGACACAGCGTGTTAATGTCTCTTTGCTGGAAAA
The DNA here is from genome assembly GCF_021462225.1 of Girardinichthys multiradiatus. Taxonomy (NCBI): domain Eukaryota; kingdom Metazoa; phylum Chordata; class Actinopteri; order Cyprinodontiformes; family Goodeidae; genus Girardinichthys; species Girardinichthys multiradiatus. Next base: position 38,785,678 of record NC_061802.1, on the reverse strand, counting down.
TAGACATAACTCTTCAAACTGGATCCAAGAGTGTCATACGATCCCACGATCATATGCACTAAGTTAAGTAGGAAGGAATTGCTGTTTGTGTATCCGGTATTTGGCCGGCACATGGCTGTGGTCCCAACAGCATGGTGATGCTGCTTGATGCATTTCTGTTTTGTTTTTTTCTGTTGTATAAATCACTGTGTGTGATCTCTCTCTAAATCAATGCAATAGAGCCTTTGCTGTCTTTGCGTTTCTGCTTACATTCTGTTGACTCAGTGAACTTGCTCAAGAAGCAGCAAACTCCTCTGTTTACACTGGCATTGGGTAGCATTGTTTCTTATTTAAATTTCTTGATTTTATTATTTATCTATATCACTTATATTACAATTTGATTTCATATTTTTATATTTGTCGTCGTACTCGTCGTTTTCCGCTTATCGGGTCGCGGGGGCAGCAGACTCAGCAGAGACGCCCAGACGTCCCTCTCTCCAGACACCTCCTCCAGCTCCTCCAGGGGGAGCCCAAGGCGTTCCCAGGCTCACCCGAGAGACATATTTGTGTCTTTTTTATTTTGCTATTAAATCTTTTGTAAAGTTTATCTTTAATAGCACTATATAAACAAAATGTACTTACCTAGTCTAAAATTAATGATTACTTTATGCATTTGTGATGTTTCAGATAATAAATAACTTATATTTGTAATAATGTATATTTTTTCCTTTAGAAAAGAAATGATTATTTTGAGCCAGAAACACTGAGGAATCATAAGGCTCTGACCAATGCCTGATCCTTAGGATGCTCACCTTATAAAAATCATGATGGGGATCAAAATCTTTTAGCTAATTACAGCAAGTGCATCCATCTGGAAATGAACCATATGTTCTGTTATCTGCACACAGTTCAAAATCCAGCATCAGAGCTAGAACGGGGTTACATAAGAGAAACATCGGTGGAGGCAGCCCATGCATTGGAAGAATGCTGGATCTGTTTCTAATGAGTTCTACCTTTTCCCTTTATGCGTTTCTCATTTTGTGTGAGATGACTTGAAAAAATAAGCAAGAAAAAATAAATGTAATGCGCATGGCATGGGTAATTTGCACATTTGTGCACGCAGCATTAAGGCTGAGCAATTTGACGCCATAAACACAACATGAACACAACAACTTTATAGCAGCATGTGTTATGACCAATGTAAGCACTCAAGCAGAAGAAAATAGAACAAACATGTCAAAGGAAGTAATGAGCTGTTGAAAAACTGAAATCTTCTGAAGTACCTTTCACAGCGAATGGTAGATGTCTTCCTCAAGAAACCTAACATTTTAAGCTTTATTGGGAGAGCAGATGATGTAGAACAGCTTTGTTCCTGTGTTTTTTTGCTGACATAAAATGTAAAAGTAAAATAATTTTTTTAAAGACTGACCAAATATCTACATATCCTGAATTTGGATCATTGTGTTTGCACTTTCCTAAATAAAAGTGCAAAGACATTTCCTAAAAAATGTAAAAATCAATTTACTCTTTTTTTGTTATTCAAAATAATTTTATTGGAACTTTTAATTGTATACAAAATTGCTAAATAGTCAGCATTGAAACATCTACATGCATGTAAAGGTTGAAAATGACATTGACAAATTAAATCAAGAAACAGCAAAAGAATCCTTCTCCCATCACTGCCGGAGTAAGAAAGAAATCAACCCACTATTGAACCAATCAACCGCATCACTTCAAGTAAAAAGAACAATAGCCTTGTCACAGAATATGAAATAGTTTTAGGAAAGGACCCCAAACCTTCTGAAACTTACCACCTTTATGTTGGAGTGAAATCTGACTTTCTCCATCCTTAAACTGGACTTGATGTCGATCAGCCACTGTGTGTAAGTGGGAGGAGAGGCATCCCTCAACCTGAGCAGAATAGTCTATCTGGCAAGAAGAGAGACAGAACGTATTGCTTTTTCTTGGTTAGTTTTACCATTTACTCTACAACTCCAAACAGAGCAATCGGGGGTTAGGGGTTAAATGTGTATCTGACACACATGACACTGACACACATGACATTGTCTGGAAAAAAGTCCCTCCAGAGCCCATTTAGACATGAACAGGACCAGTACGTATGGATGAGAGATGGCTTAAAACAAACGCTAATTTTTATTATGTTGTTCATATTACAGTATGAGTGGAATAGAAATGAAAAGTTCTTCTTCCAAGCTGCCATTGCTTATGCCATGAGCATTCACCTGAAACAAGAATTTAGGTAAGAACATCTCCACATTCTGGTTTTTGGGTTTTATTTAACCTTTATGAGATGTCTGAGTCATGGTTTGTGTGGTTGACATGGTGTTTATTGTCTTGTGGTCCTTATCCAGCGTGTCAGATGTCCTCGTGTGTAATGAGACTCCCAGAGTGTCCTTTTGGTTTGTGGTTACGTCACCTGCCAACCCGCTGCTCCTTATAGACAAAGCAAATGTGGAGATGGCTGTCAGGTAATCACACATGATTCAGAAGTGTAGTTGGCTTGTTTAACCATTTGCAGACATTAATATAGGAAAACACATGAATTTTTCTCCTCACTATCAGATCAGAAACTTTGAGTGATCTTCCAGAAGCTTCATATAATAGTTTGCTGGAATTTTGGCCCATTCCTCCTGACTGAATTTGTGATTTGTCCCTCCAAAACATTGGCTTTGTTATTGTTAAGCCACTTTGTAACTGATTTGATGGTATGCTTAGGGTCATTGTCCATTTGGAAGACTTATTTGTGCCCAAGTGTTAAATTCCTGACCGATGTGGCTTCCACATTTTCACATAATGTTATTTTATGATACTATCTATTTTGTGAATTGCACCAGTCCCTCCTCCTGCAAAATATCAACAGAGCATGAGCTGCTTCTCCTGTGCTTCATAGTTGGGGACTTGCAAGCATTTACATTTTTCCTTCAAATGTAACATTGCTCGGTTCAGTTTTGGTTTAATTAGACCACAAGATGTCTCCAAAAATTAAGGTCTTAATGACTTCTACATCTCTGAGTGGCCTTTTATCTAATGGGGGTACAGCACTGGACTTGTTTCACAAGGTCTTTTGCTTCTGTTGATTTGCAAATTTCACACCAAGTCACCTTCCTTCCTAATGAGGCCAGAGGTCACGTGTGATATTATTTTGCAATTCTAATATTTATTATAATTAGAAAACAGTAAAAAAGTATTTCTGAGATCAGTAACATACACGAATGTAGGAAGACTGTTTTTTCTTTCTTTCTTTCTTTCTTTCACTGACATCTCTTTCCCTGGCTACATTCTCCAGTTTATTTCATTTTGGGGGATTACAGAAGGGATGTACAAACTCTCCAGCATGTTCTGGGTCTGCCCACCTTATTTCCCGCCACCCATGAAGATGCCGTTTAAAGTAACTTAAATCACCTTTCTTTCCCATTCTGATGCTCGGTTTGAACTGCAGCAGATTGTCTTGACCATGTCTACATGTCTAAATGCATTGAGTTTCTGCCATGTAATTGGCAGATTAGAAATTTGCTTAACGAGCAGTTGGACAGGTGTACCTAATAAAGTGGCCTGTGAGTGTATAAATGTGCAGCGCTTAACCTTTGAAGTCATTCATTGTAAGTTTGAAAAAAAAAAACTTGAATCTGAAAAGTAGTTTTGAACTTTTTTTTTTACCAGTTTCACATCTGGTTTTTTTTTCAGTTGCAAAACTTTTTTTTCCAGTTTTCAGATTTTTTTTGGGCAGGTACAAAAGAATTTTTCAGGTTCAAATATTTTTCTTTTGAACAAACTTTTATTTTTAAGGTTCAAATATTTTTCTTCTGAACAAACCTTATTGCCCCAATTTAGCTCCATACACCGTCTCACCTGTTTTTGCCTTGGAATTTGATCTACTTCTGTTTTCAATGTCTGTCTGCTTGAACAGCAAAATGAGACCTATGATCTATTTGCAGCAATATTATGCAACAGAAATCTAAGTATTGGGCTACAAATGTCTACCTTACTTTTGTTTTCTTTGACTGAATGGATATTATTGAATCAGTCAGAGGGGACGCGATTTATGAAGTAATCACTTTGTCTGGAAAAAAATCCTTTGAAACTTTTTTTTTCTTTGCTCAAAAGAAAGTCCAGGAACCGTATCAACAGCGCCCTCCTGCTCTCTGATACAACTATGGAGTTTGTCGGCGCACTGCCCACCCTGGCAGCCCCCTTCATACCTGCAACCCCTCCGTGGCTCATCGTGTTTGGGGTGGTAATAGGTCTGATTGCTGCCGGCATCGTCTTTCTGCTTGTCTCCACGGTGGTGCAAAAGAAACGGTAAGCTGCTGATTGTTGATAAATTAGGCTGATTGTTCTGATTTAATCTGATAACTGAGTCTGATCTTGTTTGGCTTTTACTCCAGCAAGAAGAACCAGAAGACAGATGAGGAGGACGATGATGAAGAGGAACGGGTGAAAACAGTGGAAAACCGAAACAGAAGTGATGGTGTTTATAACGCTTCATTCTCAGATGATGAACCAAACACACAAATGTAAAAAAAATCTACAAGATGAGTCCTTCATGTAAGGAAAAATAATGTTAAGCTGCAGCCTTTTAAAACCCGTTGGACACAGTAATGTTTTAGGAATGTGAAAAATCATGGTACAACCATGATACTGATACTGCAGAACTGATTATGCTTCTATTTTTATTCTTGGATGTTATCAGCAAAGCACTTACTTTCATTACTGCCAACCCCAGCACATAAACCCTTGTATAATTTGATACCTGTTCTTTATCAAAACATGTCTTCTTATGGGCGATGATACCTGGATTTATATGAAAGATTTCTCTGTGACACGGTGTCTGTAGTTGCATTATAAAAGAATACCCTTCATAGCAAAACAATTAACAATAATAATTTAAGACAGGAAATTAAAGAGCTTAAACAAGCCTTGGTTTTCAGGTTACTGTCATGTTACAAAAACTTTGTGATTTAATTAAATTTTAATTCAGATTTTATGTGACAAAACAACAAAAGCTCAGTCAGATTCAATGGAGAACATCCGCAAATTTCACTTTTCAACTTTTGCAGACTAGGCCATTGTAATACATGAATGGTCTCGTCTAAACCATTCTGTTGTAGCTTCGGCTGTATGTTCCGTAGCTTTATTTATTTTCCCATCAATGTTGACAAGCATCCCCCATAGCCTGATGCTGAAGATCACAAATAAATACACTGTTTGTGGTTGTCATGTTACAACACGTGAAAAAGTTGAAGGGGTATGAATACTGTTGTTAGGCACTGTGTAAACCAGAAAGAGTCTAAGTGAGTTCAGTGAAAAAAATTGTATACATCTTCCGCTACAATGCCCCCTGCTGTTCATTTGTGAGAGCGCATTATAAACAGAGAAACCCACCTGACTTAAAAACATGTAAAAATTGAACATAACTCAGTTTCTATTACTATTATTATTACAACTAAGCTATAACAATTATTCCGTGACCCTGTGAAAAATTAACAAAATGAGAAACAACAACAAATGTGAAATGGAAACAGAATGACATCAGAAGATGTCGGATCATTGCATAAACATCATTGCACCCTAGCTTCTTTTCCCAAGTCAAGAATCACATCCTGGACGTTCAGCAGTTTTATGCCAAAAGGGATTACTCTTTGGCTCATTTTGAGGACTGTGACGACTAACCTTGACTAGATGTTCATCCAAATTAAATTCTGAGTCAAGAACTGTTTGAGAGCCTGGTTCAGAGAATAACTGGGGAGGCAACATGAGAGTGTCCTAATACAGTGGCATATAACTCCGGAAATCAAATTATTCATAGATGCCAGCAATCTGTTACTCCAAAAACTCCATCTGCAGCTTTGTTTAACAGTGTGTAGCTTTGTCAAGCTCTACCAGAAGGAATAATATGACATTAGAAATGCCCAACCTGAGGCACGGATTCAACCTGGGTTGTGTGGATGACTTCCTAATGTTTGAAGAGCAACTGATGTTGTTTCTACTGGGATTCAAAAGATGTAAAATAATATCCAGATTTTTCCAAATCCCAATTTAAAGTAGATATGGTTTGTAACCCAAGTAAAAACTAGTCATAAATTGTTCTATTTGTTTTACAGTTTTTTAATTAATAATAATTTTTTAATCCAGATAAAATGTACTCTTTTATAACCTGCGTCCAACCGCACATGCCTCTGTTGACATCACTAAGGGCATAAGGCAACTGAACAGATCTCTTTATAGCACATTCATTTGTATTTTCTTGTATAATCTAATTCATCCTTTAGATGTGTTCTGTATGTCTACATTAAATTATCTGAACCGTATGTGAGAGTGCTGCATGGCTTTCAGGGAAATGTGCCCATAATAAAACACATGGAAGAAGAGGACTGGAAAGGGTAGGTTTCATAATCAAACATCTTCAGTAATCTTGTGAAGTTACAAAAACCACAGGGTCTGGTTCATAAGTATCATTAATATGATTTTCAAATAAAGATTTCTCCTGCAGAACTATTATATCACTCGCTGTTATGAATATAATGGTCTATATCATCACCATCATTTCAGTCAACACCAGAGGAGAGAAGTAAGAAAGCAATCCCTTCACTTGGCAGTCTGAAAGAGAGAAGTTGTCTAGAAGTTAGATTAGTGAGATCTCAGGCTGCTGTACCATCAAATAATGGAACTATTTAAAGGGTTAGTTCAAATTTTTAAAATGAGGTTCAGCAAAATTAATATCGGTAATAGTTCCCTTACCTGCAGAAGGAAGATGTCATCACTGTGAGCTTGTTGGAAAGGAAATCAATTCTGGTGGTGGAGGCTAACAGGCTAGTCAGATTTATGCCATCTGTTTTAGTTACAGTGCCTTGCCAAAACTTTCGGCCCCCTTGAACTTTTCAACCTCTTGCCACATTTCAGGCTTCAAACATAAAGATATAAAATTCAAATTTTTTGTGAAGAATCAACAAGTGGGACACAATCGTGAAGTGGAATGAAATTTATTGGATGTGTTAAACTTTTTAACAAATAAAAAACTGAAAAGTGGGGCGTGCAATATTATTCGGCCCCCTTGAGTTAATACTTTGTAGCGCCATGCTTTGCAGCAATTACAGCTGCAAGTCGCTTGGGGTTTGTCTCTATCAGTTTTGCACATCAAGAGACTGAAATTCTTGCCCATTCTTCCTTGCAAAACAGCTGGAGCTCAGTGAGGTTGGATGGAGAGTGTTCGTGAACAGCAGTCTTCAGCTCTTTCCACAGATTCTCAATTGGATTCAGGTCTGGACTTTGACTTGGCCATTCCAACACCTGGATACGTTTATTTGTGAACCATTTCATTATAGATTTGGCTTTATGTTTTGGATCATTGTCTTGTTGGAAGATAAATCTCCGTCCCAGTCTCAGGTCTCTTGCAGACTCCAACAGGTTTTCTTCCAGAATGGTCCTGTATTTGGCCCCATCCATCTTCCCATCAATTTTGACCATCTTCCCTGTCCCTCCTGATGAAAAGCAGGCCCAAACCATGATGTTGCCACCACCGTGTTTGACAGCGGGGATGGTGTGTTCAGGGTGATGAGCTGTGTTGCTTTTACACCAAACATATCGTTTTGCATTGTGGCCAAACAGTTTGATTTTGGTTTCTTCTGACCAGAGCACCTTCTTCCACATGTTTGGTGTGTCTCCCAGGTGGCTTGTGGCAAACTTTAAACGAGACTTTTTATGGATATGTTTGAGAAATGGCTTTCTTCTTGCCACTCTTCCATAAAGGCCAGATTTGTGCAGTGTACGACTGATTGTTGTCCTATGGACAGACTCTCCCACCTCAGCTGTAGATCTCTGCAGTTCATCCACAGTGATCATGGGCCTCTTGGCTGCATCTCTGATCAGTCTTCTCCTTGTTCCAGAAGAAAGTTTAGAGGGACGGCCGGGTCTTGGTAGATTTGCAGTGGTCTGATACTCCTTCCATTTCAATATGATTACTTGCACAGTGCTCCTTGGGATGTTTAAAGCTTGGGAAATCTTTTTGTATCCAAATCCGGCTTTAAACTTCTCCACAACAGTATCTCGGACCTGCCTGGTATGTTCCTTGGTCTTCATGATGCTCTCTGCGCTTTGAACAGAACCCTGAGACTATCACAGAGCAGGTGCATTTATACGGAGACTTGATTACACACAGGTGGATTCTATTTATCATCATCAGTCATTTGGGACAACATTGGATCATTCAGAGATCCTCACTGAACTTCTGGAGTGAGTTTGCTGCAATGCAAGTAAAGGGGCCGAATAATGTTGCATGCCCCACTTTTCAGTTTTTTATTTGTTAAACAAGTTTGACACATCCAATAAATTTCATTCCACTTCAAGATTGTGTCCCACTTGTTGATTCTTCACAAAAAAATTGAATTTTATATCTTTATGTTTGAAGCCTGAAATGTGGCAAGAGGTTGAAAAGTTCAAGGGGGCCGAATACTTTCGCAAGTCACTATATGTTTAGCCATTTTAAACTCCAAAATGAAAATATTATCAGTGAGATAAAATGTTATACACATGTGGTACCCCTCGGTTAATTAAAGAAAAACCCACAATGGTTAGAGAAATAACTTGAATCTGACAAAGGCAATAATGAATAAAAATTCTATGAAAATGAACAAATGAAAGTCAGACATTGCTTTTTGAAACATGCTTTAAGAATTATTTAAAAAAATAAACTAATGAAACAGGCCTGGACAAAAATTATGGTACCCTTAACTTAATATTTTGTTGAACAACCTTTTGAGCCAATCACTGCAATCAAACGATTCCTATAACTGTCAATGAGACTTCTGCACCTCTCAGCAGGTATTTTGGCCCACTCCTCATGAGCAAACTGCTCCAGTTGTCTCAGGTTTGAAGGGTGCCTTTTCCAGACGGCATGTTTCAGCTCCTTCCAAAGATGCTCAATAGGATTTAGGTCAGGACTCATAGAAGGCCACTTCAGAATAGTCCAATGTTTTCTTCTTAGCCATTCTTGGGTGTTTTTAGCTGTGTGTTTTGGGTCATTATCCTGTTCCAAGACCCATGATTTGCGACTGAGACCAAGCTTTCTGACACTGGGCAGAACATTTCTCTCTAGAATCCCTTGATAGTCTTGAGATTTCATAATAACCTGCACAGATTCAAGACACCCTGTGCCAGATGCAGCAAAGCAGCCCCAGAACATTACAGAGCTTCCTCCATGTTTCACAGTAGGGACAGTGTTCTTTTCTTCATATGCTTCATTTTTACGTCTGTGAACATAGAGCTGATGTGTCTTGCCAAAAAGTTTAAATTTTGTCTCATCTGTCCATAGGACGTTCTCCCAGAAGCTTTGTGGCTTGTCAACATGTAGTTTGGTAAATTCCAGGCTGGCTTTTTTATGATTTGTTTTCAACAATGGTCTCCTTGGTCGTCTCCCATTAAGTCCACTTTGCCTCAAACAACGTCGGATGGTGCGATCTGACACTGATGTTCCTTGAGCTTGATGTTCACCTTTAATCTCTTTAGAAGTTTTTCTGGGCTCTTTTGTTACTGTCCGTCTCTTTGTTTTGTCCTCAATTTTCCTCCTGCAGCCACGTCCAGGGAGGTTGGCTACAGTCCCATGGATCTTAAATTTCTGAATAATATGTGCAACTGTAGTCACAGGAACATGAAGCTGCTTGGAGATGGTCTTCTAACCTTTACCTTTAACATGCTTGTCTATAATTTTCTTTCTAATCTCCTGAGACAACTCTTTCCTTCGCTTCCTCTGGTCCATGTTGAGTGTGGTACACACCATGTCACCAAACAGCACAGTGGCTACCTGTAGTCCTATATATAGGCCCACTGAATGATTACAAGAATGTAGACACCTGTGATGCTAATTAATGGACACCTTGATTTAACATGTCCCTTTGGTCACATTATTTTCAGGGGTACCATCATTTTTGTCCAGGTCGGTTTCATGAGTTTATATTTTTAAATAATTCTGTTGAAACATGTTTGAAAAGCAACGTCTGACTTTTATTTGTTCATTTTCATAGAATTCTTATTCATTATTACCTTTGGTAGATTCAAGTTATTTCTGTGACCACTGTAGTTTTTTTTTTACCAACAATTTTGTCCACGTGTGTATTAGCAGTTATCAATGGTAAACAAATTCGCGAAAGACTTTCGCTGTTTGGTGGTATTTTGTTCTCCTGAACAATGTCCCAGTTTCTATGTGGACTCCAGGGATTTCTTTACTTTTCTACAAGCTCACTGCAATATGACATCTCTTTTCACTACAGACAATCGAAATGATTCTGATAATATCTTCTCAGTCTCACTTCAGAAAATCTCTTAAAGGCAGTGTCTCAAACTCTGGTGGATGGAAACATTAAAACAGCAATATGAAAACATCTGTACCACTTCCAAAATCCATCATGTCTTTGAGGGTGTTTGTGGATTCCAACTCTAACGGAACTCCTTCCTTCAGAATCTATCCTGAAATCTGCCTAAAGTTGCTTGTGCCTCGTCACGTTTAGCAACGGCAGCTGGTCCACTCAGTTATTTTCCCATTTGTAATGTCGTTTACCAAAAAAAAAAAAAAAAAGGATTTAAAAAATGATATTTTGGAAAATCCTGCAGTATATATATATATATATTTGATTACCCAGCTGTGATTTCAATGTCCATGTATATTTGTTAGTAAAACTCCACTGGTTCGTATCTTTAATGCGGTGAAGATTAGTTTTGTGAAATCTATATTTGTTTTCAAACATTTGATGTGATTCACATCAAAGCGTTTTTTTCCACAAACCCGGTACACAATGTGCATGGACCACAGAGAAACCAATATTATCTTAATGTGGAGGGTCAATATATTCCTGAATTATCTTTCTAGGTGAATTGAAATGGATAGCACCAAAACAGCCAACTAAAGCTGAAAATCATGAATAAATGTATCTGTCCATTAAATCTTCAAACCGCTTATTTACCACATTTCTGAATGTCGCTATAGGCTGAAAGAAATCATCAGCACAACTGTTTGTAAGAGCAAAGTGAAGCTTTATGAAGTGGTGACAAAATTCATACAGCTTTTTCTCTCCACAACAAACTCAATGAGAAAAACGCAATGAGCCCTCAGAACCATCCTCCCTTCCCTGACCTGTCATTCCTCAATATTTTGACACTGTCCCTCTCCCTCAGTGTCTCCAGTGTAAGCACCATATGGCAGGAATCTCTTGGGAAAAATCTATCATATCCTTTCCTTCTGATGGATTGACAGTTTTAACACCACAAGGTAACCTATACCTCTAGGTGGCAGCATTGCACTGTCGACACATCAACTTGCTTTAAATAACCAGGACTGATCTCCCTTTTAAACATAAACCCATTTTTTATACATTTAAATTTCAGTGTGTTTCAACTATCTGGTGTTTTATGCTTGTCTGGTGATTGTTCAGGTGATTAATCAGGTTAAGATCCACATTTTAGCATGTTTAACTAATCCAGCGTGATATTAAATGTGTTCCTGTGATTCCTAAACTCAACTAGTCATTTCTAGCCATATTTTCTTGCGCAAACCATAGTCTGCAGCATTATTTCTGAAGATGCCCACGGCGTCCTGACCATGATGGCTGTGGCATTATTTGGCCTCCTTTCTTGCATTCTCCATTTTTTTTTTTCATGTGAGAATGACAAAAATGTTTGGTCAAATTTAGTCTGAAAGCCTTCCAATCCTATTAGACTGACAGATGATTAAGAGCTGGATTCCCATGGTGGAGGAAGAGTGGGAATAATTGCCGGAAGCAGAATCCATTTTTTTATCATATTATTTAAAAATAATATGATTATTTTAATAACTTATTCCAGCACCTTTCTAAATAATAAATGCGTTTTGAAATTGCTTTAAAAATGAGACACTGTCAAAGGCGTGAATAAAATCAAGTATTTTCAGAGCAAATGGATATTTCTCATTTGGGCTCATCACAAGAACAATGCCTTTGTGATCTGTGTTGCATAAATCTCTTTACAAGAAGGTGTGGAAGCTTCTGAAGTTAATTCCAGACACACAATAGGGGATTATAAATAATTTTTGTGTGGGTGAACATCATTTAGTGCATGTCTGCAACAGTTTAATAACCAAAAATGAGACACTGTATTACCTCTTCTAGTGTCCAGTAAATATCCAGGGCCCAAAAACCTTTAAATTCAGTAACAACCGCAGCTGAGTTTGATGTTTATCTACATATGGATGCTGATTACTCTTCTTTAACAAGTATCTCTGATAGTGTCATTCTAATGATTGTTAACTTTCATAGTGAGCAGGTTTGTTTTACTGGAAAATTACTTTTTAGAGAACAGCAAGTTGTACAGTTAATGTATGATATACTCAGCTGGAGAGGACCATTATACTTACAGTGCCTTACGAAATCATCCGCCCCCTTAAACCTTTCTACACTTTTTCAAGTTACAGCCACAAACCTTCATGTATACTGTCGAGATTTTATGTGATAGACCAATAAAAATAGTGCATAACTGTAAAGTGAAAGGAAAATATTACATGGCTTTCAAATTGTTTTGCAAATAAAAAAGTTGAGTATGCATTTACATACAATCAGAACCTTACAGAACCAGTAGTTACAGTTGAAGGTCTTTGTGGTCCTTACACCCTTATGTGTAAAGTCTTTACAAGCTTCACACATGTAGAGACTGATATTTTTGCATATTCTTCTTTTTAGAAGAGCGTAAACTGGTTCAGATCAGTTTATCTGTTTAGGGTTATTGTCCTGCTGGAAGCTGAACCTGTATTGCCCCAGTCTCAGCTCTTATGCATCCTCTAACAAGGTTACTTCCAGGATTGTCTTATAATAAGCTTCATTCATAGCTCCATGCACTATAACTAGCTTCCCTATCCCTCCTGAAAATAAAGCATTCCCACAGCATGATACTGCCACCACCAAGTTTAAACATGGGGCTGGTGGGTTCAGTAGGATTTGAGTTGTTGCTTTTCTGCCATAGTGTTTTGCACATAGGCCAGAAAATGTGGTTTCATTAATCAGATGAATACACATAATCAAGTGATCATTGTGTTCCCCACACGGCTTCCGGTAAACATTAAACAGGATTTTTTATTGCTTTCTTTCAACAACAGCTTCCTTTCTGCCTCTTTTCCTAGGTCAGATTTATAACACGCACAACAAATAGTAGTCCTTTCAACAGATTTTGTCACCTGAGGATCTTTGAGCTACTCCAGAGTTATGTGATGGAAATTCTTGCAGTAAGTGTTCCAAAGTGTATGACCTTTAGGTTACCTCACTCCTCAGAATATCTGTGTTAGAGGAGGAAGCTGTAAAAGCCATTATCAGAAGTTTAATGGTTAAGACCCATCTTTTAGGGTGATGTCAGGAAGGGCAGTTAGGTCTGTTCCTAGATAACCTTGTCACCTTTGAACTCAAGAAGGGTCTGGGGTCATAAAACACAGACTCTTTGAAGTTGAGATAACACTGTCATGTTCTGGTATAAATACTGTGTGTAAATGTTGATCGGGGCTCTGTTTCACTGACTAACCTCAGTGACAGGGTCTTCAAACGCTTAATGCCTTTGAATAAAACTTATAAAGACAAAGTCCGGATTTTCTCTTCTTGTGAGTCAACTTCTCTCACACTTTGATAAGAAAATTCCACAACAATTTTAGCGTCACGAACAGGATCTAACGTGCCAGAGGAGACCGCAGGATGGGACATGGACGCCTGGCCAGCCTGAGAGTTGTTCTCAGTCCACTTCCATTTTACGAAGGGGAGTTCTGGTGCCCGCCTGCGGCTTCTGGCCGATTGGATCCGAACTATTTGTCTTCAAATATATCTGGGTGAGAAGTTGCTCTGTATGATATAATGTATATTATTATTTTTATTACACATTAACCATCATCTCCTAACTAATTAATTAGGTTCCAGAGTTGCGAGAGGGAGGACATCAGCTGAGTGCCCGGTCACCCTGTAAAGGAATTACAGGGAGGTTCTCACTGGTAACAATAGGATAAAGCAGAACACAGGGTTTCGCGGGTGTTTAGCAATTTTCGACACCTCATAAAGGAGAAAAGCCAGTGGGCAGACGTGCCGCTGAACGGGTAAAAAAAAAAATGGTTCCGGAACCTTGAGGCATCAGGGGTGTCTCCTTCTTCATACTCTGATTTATAAAATAATGAAAAGAAAAAGTGGGGATGATTGTGTTAAATGTACTTTAATGTGGAAGATAACATTGGTTTTTCACAGCGTGGAAGTTAAATAAGTTAAAAAAAGAAGTTAAAACTTTCCTGAAGGAAGTTTCGTTTGTCTTAAATATTGCGATCAGTCGGAAAAGAAGGTAAAAGTGAAAAGGGACATTAGAGAGTCGAAAAGAAAGTTGTTTTAGAAAGGAGTATAGTTCATGTTATGAAAGGAAGTGACAGGCAGGTGGACAACTGACTGACTGACTGATAATATTTCTTTGTGCAAAATTTGAACCTATACTAAACTTTTCTTCTGCCTCTCTCACACACAAATACACACATATATGGGATTTGAGTTCAACATCTGCGTTTTTGAGTCTGGACTTTAGAAACCTGCCCTTCTCTACTCCATCAGAGACGCTTCTCCAGCACGGCCTGAAAGAGAGAGGATCTGCCTTCCTGCCTGTCTGCCTGCTTGCTGCAAATCACAGTGTGAGTTTCCACCAGAACAAAACTCAGAAGAAGTCTGGACCCACTGAGATGGACAACGATCCATGCTGTTTGCCAGAGCCAGAAGAGTGATACACTGGATTTATATTGAAAGCATCTTATTCGGGCAGAAGAGAAACAGGCCGGAGCAAAGTTTCTTCTTTCTCCCTCCTGGAGAAGTTAAAGTGGACAAAGAATGATTGAATGTCTCACCAACAGACCTGGGAAGGGCCTGGTTGTTTTTTGGACTGATAGAGAACTGTGTGCCATGACAGTCTGACTCTGGAGCGATTTAGAAACTGATGGGGGTAACGTACAAACACACACACATTTGCATAAATTCTTTCCTATTTTCTGCAATGAAGAACGCTTATTAACCGCTGCTCATGTGACACTTGCTTGATGTTGACAGATATAGTGGGTTAAAATATTATTTTAGGGTTAGAAAAGTATCTTTCAAAGGGTGATAACTTAACTCATTTGATACTTTCCAGTTAATTATTTTAGAGAAACAAGTTCTCTTTTGTTGTGGAATATTCAGGGTCAATTATTCTAGTTATTAAAAGTTATTAAAAGCAGAGGAAGTTACAACATCTCCAAAACTCAGCAGTAACCAAGTGTTTCTATGTCATTCTCAGGACAGATCTCATGAGGGAGCATTTTTTAAAACCCATTGCATGCGTAAAACCTGATGGGCTTCTCCTTCAGGCATTATTTTCTGTTGTCAGATTTTGTATCCCATAAATCTAATGGGTAGAGACCTCATTAAAACAGTCTTAGTTCTACTGCAGATGGTCTTCATACAGTTTCTGACACAGTACTTACAGTTTGGTGCAGTTTTTGTCAGCAAGTGTTAACTGACGCTTATGGAAAGTACAAATTCACTGTTTTTCACAGCAGCTGCTGGGAAGAGGTTATATTAGGTTTTTCTTCCCTCTTCTGATTCATACAGCATGTTGATTTACACTGAACCTTATATCAGGTCCTGACAAAAACTATGAAAGGCTTGGTTCTGCAGTTTCTTTTTTTCTCCCTTTGGAGAAGGAAAGAGAAACCTAATCACTTCTGTGTTGCATAGGAGTCTTAAAACACTTGTTGAATAAAAAAAGATATAACCAGCTAAAACTTTTAAAACTTTTGAGAGTAATTGGTTTTGTTAAACACATTTTCCTTGGTAAAACAAACCTTTAAAATGAGAATGGGAAAAATTGGGTTATTTTTGAAGGTAAGAAAGATTCTGATTGGACAGTGGTACCACACAAAAATTAAACTAATCTCATGTTTCCTAAAAGACTCTGCATGAAAAGGCCTTCAGAACCGTGGAGTTATTTTCCACCACAGTACCAAGTTTTTTAAGCATGCTTTTTCTTTATTTTAAAGCAGATCTGGGTTTTTTGTTTTGTTTTTGGCTTTTCAGCATAATGTTGTCTGAAGCTTCTTATGAACTGGGTTAGAAGCAAATATGATCCGAGGTAAATTAGGAGCTGTGAACTAATAATTTTAAATCTGATTATTGTCCAAGCAGAAATAATATATTTAGCCAATCCTTCAATCTCTGCAGAAAGTTAACACCATTGTTCATTGCAGTAGTACTCAACTTGTGGTTCCTGGACTCCTGAAGCCCGTGAGCCATAGATTTTGGGTCCATAAAATTATAATATTTAATTAAAGGTAGACCGATTACCTATTAAAACAGATCTAAGCCAATGATGAGTTCCAGTCATTTGGTGGCTTTGAAATGCAATAATACTCAAAATATCTACTCTGGGGAACACAGATTGGGGTTGAAGAGTTTAGTTTTGGAGCCAAGGTTAGGATTTTTATAACAGAATCAAGACAAGTAAAATCCTTTATTTTAGGAAAAGAAAAGAAATAAAGGCCCTCTTAACAGTAAGAGGATGGTCGGCTCAAACTCCAGTCTCCTTGTTTGATTTCTTAGGGTTTAAAGATTAAAAGAATACATATGAGTACAAAGGTACACAAGGTGATTTCAGATTACTAAGAGATAAAATATTGGAACATTTATCAGCATTTGGATTGTAAAAGAGGGGTTCTAGTAATAATTTTCTCCCCAACTCTCAAAATTCAAATAGACAAATTAAAGAAAATGAGGTTTGTTCTTTTTGAAACACTATGTGGGAAAAGGTCCAGTTTGGAGTCAAGTTTCTTAGCTTCATTTCTGGTTAAGTTTAACACTGCATAAAAATGTCAACACCGGCTTAAAATACTTCTTTGCAATTAACCTGAAATTCTGCAATACAGCTGCGATCAAATTGAGCCAAACAAAAAGAGAATTATAACAATAACTCTCAGGATTGTAGTTATTATTATAGAATTACAGTACAAAGAATTAGCAAAAGGTTTCAGCATCAGTAAATTTGGATTCATTTAAGAGAAAACTGTTGCTGTGCTTCTAAATACTTTGAGATATTTTTTGGACTATGTGCACTCATCTTAAAAAGGATCCTGAAAATTGTCATAACAAAATTGATCAATTATAGCATTAAAAGATATGGTTGAGAAAACATATTCTGAAAAGAGATTGTTAAAAATGTCTTTGAATTATTGAAGCTTCAAATTTGGCCATTTGTTTGTCTTTGATGTTTTGTTTGTTTTGATGGAATGAATGTTTGTTTATATGTTGCATGAAACAATAATCCATGTTTAGAATAATGTTTCTAAATCCCAGATTGATTAAACTTTGAGTTTTCAGGAGAGTTAAGAAGCAGCTTGTTTCTGAGGTAGATGTAGTTTAAGGTTCATTAAGATGGGTTGGAATGTAGAAACTGTGGTTCCGCCCATAGGCTGCCAATAAGAAGTTAGTTCTGCCTGACTCCGCCCACCTACCAGGTTGATTCACACCTTTGTTTCCATGGTAACGCTCAGCACCTCCCTTCCTGAGTTTTAACACTGTTTAAGAAACAATAGAATCAAAATGCTTGTAGTGATTGTTGCCTTAAAAACATGTGTTTTTTTGGATGTAGGATGACTTTTAGATTTATGTGTTTTATTACTAAAAGGTTAATGAAATAGTTTAAACTAGTTTGAAGAATTAGTTTTACATGCAGAATCATTGGTGATTTATTAGATTGAAAGTTTCCCTGATATCATTAAGCTACCTGACAGTTCAAGATATGCCAAAAGTAAGGAATATATTTTTGATAAAGAATCTGAGTCATGACTTCATACTTGGTGGGAATTATTTATTAGATTCGAATTTGTAGGGTTTATGCATCTGAATTACATTAGATGTTCATTAATCTAATACTCATCTTTGTACAAGACAAATCAGGATGATATGTGACTAATTTCTAAGTGAGACATTGATGACCTGAATAACTAAAGTTTGTGTTTTGTTGTTAATGGAACTGAGTTGCAGTTAAAAACATCTGGATTTTTTTTTATGTTGCTTTCGTTAAATTCATAGTGACACATATTTGTCAGAATTCATTTCTTTGGTTCTATGTAATATCATCTTGGTTACTAGAAGATTTTTGTACAAACTTTTTGCTGGATTGTCGCATGGGTTGGACCCTGCACCAGAAGAGGGGAATGTCAGAATAAAGTAACATGGGGTTCCAAAAGTTGTAGCACTCATGGGAAAAAGGGTAGCTCAGACCTCCAGTGAGGACTTAGTGACAATGCGAGAGAGACGTTGTACTTTGTTTATATAAATGGTGCATAGCTCCCTAAGACCACATTCTGAAAACCTCTCTGAAATTATGGTGTTGATTCTTTTGTGAAATTTTATATCTCCACAGATTAGACCATTTTTGAAATTCTTTTTGGGTTTTCTGAAACTATGAAATGTTGACCTGTAATCAGACCTTCCACAAACATCAGGTCACATTTTTGATATTCAGAATATTTAGCTGATGGTCACTGCTAGTATATCAGGCGAAGTCAGAACATTAATTCTCTTTGGTTTTGTTGGATGTTTTGATGAAGTTCATGTAGTTAAGCACTTAGGTTTGAGAATGGGACTGTGAATTGAACGTTAGCCAAGTGTTGTGAAGGCTCTGCCTATTGTTCTCACTTATATGAGATTGAGACAAAGGACACAGGCAAATCTCAGTCCTTTTGAAGTGCTGTGTGGCAGGTCTCCTAATTTGGACATGGGGATATTGCCAAGATAATTTTCTTCCACATCTTTGTGTGAAGATAGGATGTTGTTTTACTGTCAAAACCTGTCCACTGTGTTTTCTCAAGTTTCACAGATGGTGAAGGCTGCATTACCAGAAACAGCCACTTCCACCCTCCAGTCCTTTATTCCTGGTGACTGGATTCTGGTCAGAGAATTTAGGAGAAAACACAGGAAGTCCAGGGCTGGAATGGCCCATATCAGATCCTACTAGACACCCAGGAAAGCTGCAGGAAAGCTCCAGCTCCTCCAGCTTCATCTGGCGTCCAGGACACAAGTCATCTTCTAACTGGATCATCCACGGCTGAAAGGTGTGAGGACAGCGGACTACCACAAGACAAAGAACTGTAAGCTGATCACTGGCGAGTGATTGAAGAGGTGGTTGAAGAACACTGTTCTTACATGGGCACAATAATCCCTTGGGCAGTGCAACGTTATTTCAGAATCTACTTAAGGCCATCGCATTGCCTGAAAGTTAGAAATCATTAGGTCATTTGCCTCACTGCACACACACCACAGTGAGAGACACATAGGAAACATACAGGGAAGACCTCTACACATTGCACATAACCTTTCTCTGGATGATGGACTGGTGACGTCTGCAACAGAGAGACAGTCAAACATGCGCCATGATGCTTATTCTCCTTAATTTCTTAACATTTGGTGGCTACTAGGCTCCTTTGCCTGGACAACGAGGGTCAGCCAAATTCTTTTCTTCCACTTTGACAGCGAAACTGACTCTGAAGAGGAAATCTCGGATGCTTTTATCTAACTTTTATGTTTATTGCTTGATATTTATCATTAAGGTATTATTACAAATTTGAATGTGTTCTTTTCCATCGTTGTTTAGTTGGACTATGGAAGCCTAACTTCCAACAGGTTAGAGTTCCTGTTTCTAAATATATTTCTAGAGGAGCTTCCTACGACCGCCCACCTGTACCAGTGTGGTAACAGGGCAGCTTGAAGCGCAGAAGCCACTCAGGAGAGGCAGCAGGATTTTTAAGTTTTGTTTATAATTTCTTTTCTTTGGAAAAAACTGTTTGCTTTCTGTACCAGAAGAAAGGACATTCCACTTCAGGGACACGATGCAGTTAAATGGAAGATGTTCTGTTCTGATGCTAATGATTGGTATTGCAAGTATTTTTATTACTCCTGTGTTCATTTGGGAAAAGGCACAGCAAAGACAATGTATGGCTAATCTGAGGAATTGTGCTAATAATACTCATCAGCGGATTCGAAGAGAGATTCATCACTTTTCTGACTACCATGATCATACTGATAATGTCTGGTGGCAACGAATGCATCAAACTGTGAGGAAGATAAGAAATGATAGTTGCTATGTTTGTTGTTTGATTCCACATGCTATTAATGATCAACCATTTTTAGTAGCTGTTCCTATTGATACTGCTTATACCCTAGCTACTTTCTTTCCAGATAACCGGTTGGTGGAGGTCATTTTTCCTTGGGTGAGGAATTATACTGTAAGGGAAGGCAGAAATGTTAGTAGATTTTCTGGTGAGACTAATTTAACATGTGCGTCTACGGGAACTCTTTATAGAATTCGGGGTAATAGTAATCTGATTAAAGATCCAGATATTTGTATTGCTCAGGAGGAAAGCACACCTTATTTCATTGAGCTGACAGATGGTATGGATAGCAATGGATTTTATGTTGCTTAAGGTGCTTTAATGATGTGCTAACTCCAAATTTTTTGAGGAGTTACTACTGATGTTCAGCATTTTAGTGGTATACATAAGAGTTTTGGTGGTTTATTCTTTTGCGGTGTTGCTATCCTTGTTATTTCAGTTTTGTTTTCCTAGTGGTTTGCGTACCTTCGATCTTAGTGGGAGCCATGACTTTACGACGTTTGATATATACATTCTTTCCTTTTCTTTTTTCCTTTTGATTGTTTTTCTGGGTGATGGTTTGCTAGAATTCTTTTATATGATTGTCTTGTAATCACAAGGGGGGAGTGTGATGGAAATTCTTGCAGTAAGTGTTCCAAAGTGTATGACCTTTAGGTTACCTCACTCCTCAGAATATCTGTGTTAGAGGAGGAAGCTGTAAAAGGCATTATCAGAAGTTTAATGGTTAAGACCCATCTTTTAGGGTGATGTCAGGAAGGGCAGTTAGGTCTGTTCCTAGATAACCTTGTCACCTTTGAACTCAAGAAGGGTCTGGGCCATAAAACACAGACTCTGAAGTTCAGATAACACTGTTATGTTTGGTATAAATACTGTGTGTAAATGTTGATCGGGGCTCTGTTTCACTGACTAACTTCAGTGTCAGGGTCTTCAAACGCTTAATGCCTTTGAATAAAACTTATAAAGATAAAGTCCTGATTTTCTCTTCTTGTGAGTCAACTTCTACCCACTTTGATAAGAAAATTCCACAACAGTTACCATGGGCCTCTTTACTTCTTTGATTAATACTGTACTTCTTACTTTAGGTGGACAGCCATGTCTTGGTAGGTTTGCAGTTGAACCATGCTCTTTCCATTTTCCATTTATGGATTGAACAGAGCTCTGTGACATATTCAAAGTTTGTTTTATTACCTAATCCCGCTGTATTTTTCACAAATTTCTCTCTGACTTATCTGCTGCGTTTCTTGGTCTTCATGATCCTATTTGGTCACTTATGTTCTCTAACAAACCTCTGAGGCCTTCACAGAAGAGCTTGACTCATACTGAGATTAAATTACACATTTGAACCCTATTCACTAATTAGGTGTGGATCGGATTGGTATGACCGTAAATACATGCCGAACATTTCAGATTTTATTTGTAAAAAGCTTTCAAAACCTTGCATCACTTTACTCCTGGACTACTTTTTGTTGGTCTATCACATAAAATTTCAATAAAACACCTTCAAGTTTGAGGACAAAATAGACAGCGGTTTATAGGATATGAATATTTTTGCAAGGCACTGATCAGTTTACTAAAATTTCAATCTCCAGTTTATATCCTACTGCATCCCTAAAGATCTAAATGCCCAAAAACATCAGATATTGACTGAAATCACTATTCACTATCTGAAGGTTTCTATTTTCTAACAATGCACTTTTTGGAGTATTTTATATTAAAAGAATCATAACTTAAACTTTAAAAGCCCCATGTGTCTTAATGGTTAGTGTGAAAGTGAAAGGTTCTCATTTTTAAACCCAGTGAAAGTGAAAACTACACACTGATTGCTGCACAGAGTTTACTACCAGTTGCCTTAATTCTTTACAGCAGGGATCAAATAAAAGCTTATTTGTGTCAGAGGCAGAGTTTTTTTGTCACCCCCCTTGTGTTTAAAATCCATAATTATCCAAAACTTTCCTCCTCTCTCATACTCATCTTGTTTTGGGTTCTAGAAATCCCATCTCTGCTGTTGTTTTTCTTTGTTCTCACTTTGTCTTTGAGCCTCACTGTGAGCAGTCTCACCACCCTCTTGTGCCTCTTTCTTCTTCTCCTTCTGCCTTTCTCGAATGATCTCCACCAGCCTCTGAAACTTCTGATTTAGCTCATCCATCCCTCCCGCTGACACCTGGTTTTCCTTCTCTTCTTCGCTCTCCAGCGAACTCAGCGACTCCGCCCTGGAGTCGCGGCCCTCAAACTCATAAGTCTGCAGCGAGTCGTAGGGCGGCTGTGACAGATCAGAGGTGACCCGGTCCAGACGGATATTGAGGAGCTCTTCCATCCGGAGGGGTTGTGGGTTCAGGGCTTCAGAAGTAGAGGCTTTGTTGTTGCCATATAACCCCCCCGGCGAGGTCAGAGTCTGCAGGGTCGTGTCTTTCCCTTTCAGTGTTCCCATATTCAGCAGTTGCAACCCGTTGCCACTAGTCCCATTAATGCACACCCCCATCCTGCCTGGGTTCAGCGAGCCCACAATGCTGTATGTGTCTCCTTTAAGGTAGGCAGGGGAGTTTACGTTGCTGATCTGGCTGCTGGTTGAATAGTTTTGCTCAGAAATGGAAGGAATGGAGGAATCAGTATCAATGTCATCCATGGTGGTGCTGGTGGCTCCAGTGCTGATCTGAGTCTGGGATGATCCTGGTCGGCCCTCTTGCTGGTTTGATGAGAAGCTGGTATGACTGTGGCATGAGGACTCGTAGGTCAGATCTGCTGTGATATTTGCTGCTGGCGACTCTGTTTCTGTTGGCCTTAACTGTGAAAGAAAAGAAGAGGAAAAGGAAGCAAAGACATGCAGCGATGTATCTGTGGAAGCCAAAAAGAAACTAAAAATATGTATTAATGCATCTCAATAAAATAGAATATCTAACAGAAGTCAATTTATTTCAACAATTCAATGCAGAAAGTCAAATACACAGGAGGAAAAGATAACGCTGTTTGGCTGCAATAAGAGGAAGAATGCCTAAATGGGTAAATTTGAGGCTTTCAACCTTAGAATACTGTATCAGCTGTCAAGCATGGTGGTGGCAGCAGCATGGGGTGGGACTGTATTTCTGAATTACGCAAAGTGGGTGGAATAATGAGGAAGGACTACTACTTCTTTACCTTATCTCAATAAATTAGAATATTTCCATATATTAATTGATTTTAGAAATTTAGCGATTGAAATGTGGACAGTTATAGATTTCAAGTTTATTTGTGTTAATTTTGATTACACATGATAAAAAACACAAAATTTAGTTTTTTATGTTGTATTCAGATTTTCAGAAATATAACATATATAAAATAAAATAAAATAATTTAAAAGAATTATTAAAACAGCGACTACATCTTATGGCCTTCACAATCATGGGGAAGACTGCTGACTTGACAGTTGTTCAGCAGGAATTAACATGCCCTACAAGGAGGATAAGCCTAAAAAGGTCAAGGCTAAAGAAGCTGTCTGTTCAGAGTGCTGCATCAAAGTGTACAAATTGATATCAGGTGGAAGGAAAACATATGGTATAGAAATGTGCACAATCAACAGGGATAACTGCAGCCTTGAGAGCATCGTGAAGCATAGCTCATTGAGGAGTTTTTGGAAGATTCATAAAGCATGGACTGCAGCTGGAGTCAGAGCTTTAAGAACCACACAGAAGTATCCAGGACTGCAACTGAGATTTGAACCAGAGACAATATCAGAAGTGTCTCACCTTGGCTAAGGCGAAAAATAACCTGACTGCTGCTCAGTGGTCTAAGACCTCTTTTGGAAAATAGGGAATTTCATATTTCATTTGGAAATCAAGGTTCTAGAGCGTGGAGGAAGAGCAGAGAGACACAGAATCTGAGTTGCTTATGATTCTGTGTGACATGTCCACAGTCAGTGATGATTTGTGAATCTGGTGTTGGTGCACCAGCTGTTTTATCAACTCCACTTCATGCTTCCCTCTGCTCTCAAGCTTTATGGAGATGTGATTTCATCTTCCAGCAGGATCTGGCACCCGCCCACATTGCCAACAGCACCAACACCTGCTTTAATGACCATGGTAACACTGGGGTTGATATGCCAGCAATTTGTTCTGACCTGAACCCCATAAAAAATGTATGGGGTATTGTAAAGAGGAAGATGAGAGACACCGTTCCCAACAGTGCATCTTAATTCATTAAGGTGTACCTGTAGATAAAAACATGTAGAAATAAAGTGGGTAATTTGAGCCTTGGTCCTCCTATGCTCTAGGAAAATCAGAGCTCAACCTAACTGCATGTGGATTAATCCAGCTGCCATTTGTTGGACTCGCTTTTTGGTTTTTCATGCCTAGTATGTGATTTAACCTTTCCTCTATGCACCAACCTCATAATCTGGCATTTCTATTTGACGGAGACAGATGTGTTGAGACAACGTCGCCTATCGCATACATACTGAATCATGCACGCACATTTTTTAGAGCATTCAAGCTTGAGATGCGAAAGTTAAAATGAAAAATACGTAGCGACAGAATTTACCATAATATGAAACAGCTAATTTCACAGACTCTGCATTTCTTATTAACGGTATAATTTTTTTTATTATAGGCACACACACTACAGGCTATAGTATACCATGCACAAACTGCATTTTAACTAACTGAGTTGGTGCAAAATCTTATCAGGTTGTTTATTCTTTTTTTTTTTTTTTAAATCTAATTACATTTTATTTGGAATTTGCTGTAAATAGTTGAAGCTATGTGTGAGAATAAGAGATACTGGAAGACCTTGTGTTTTTTTTATATACTGCTGCCACAAGCCTGTATTCTCCATTCATCTGTCTGTGATTTCACAGCTGAGGCCACGTAATAAAACCTACTTTATTTTCTTACTTTCTCCAATGAGTCTTAGTTTAATGGCTAGTGAAGTGCTTCTGCCCCGGCTGTTGTTTTTATTGCCATATCAAGCAATAAACAATGCTCCTATATGCAAATGATTTATTATGGTGCTGCCGACATCCAAATATGACTAAAAATGGGCACGGAAATAATTCTTCAGCATTAACGTAATGCTTCACAATGGCTGAGGTTCATAAATTTCAATCCCAAGTAATCTTGATGTAGTTAAATACATTTATTGGTACTCCTGGTAAAGATGTTTAAAAAGCCTTAAAATAAAATAAAAAAAATAAACATTTTATTGCAGTAGCAGAATCTCACACTGGAAAGTTCCCATTTTATGACTGTTTCTAACAAAATCCTCTCTGGCATATTTATTTGTACCCTACTTTGTCCAACCGTCTTTTGCCAAAAGAACAGTGATGATCCATTTTCATCTATTGGAAAGAGTCCGATTTTTATTTAAACTGTCCCCCTAAAAGAGTCCATGAAGCCATGCACTGTAGCAAGATTCCCAGGGCCTTTGGAGAAGAATCAGGCCCACAGCATCACAGATCCACTGACCTGGTGGGTTTGCTGTTGCTCAGTTTTAAACTATGTTCACACTGTAGCTCTTAATCCTCAATTCAGACATCTTTGCATGACAAACTTATGATGAGCTCCATCAGGGTTTCATCCATTGCTTACACTAGATCTTGCCTCTTCCCGCCACTTTAGGAACAACAATGTTTGTTACACTTCAATGGCATAAAATTTGGATTAAATGCTAAATGACAGATAAGACATAGGTCTCTTTGAAAAACAACAGATACGTGTCTACTAAAAGATTCTTGTGTTTAAACTGTCATCAGAAATTCAGATATGGGTCACATATTGGCCAAAATGTTGTTGTTGGGCCATTTTTCGCTAAGTTTCATCTTGTAAGGATTATGATTCTTGATTAATTAATATTTATCAAAAATTATAATTAAAAATCATAATTCAGAAAAAGAATTTCTTAATTAAAAACCATTGCTTACAAATAGAAATCAGAGATGCACTCTGGTGTTGTGATTATGGGCTCAGAAGCACTTAATGATTACAATCAGTTAATTATAATTAATAATTGATAATAATTAACCAAAACCACGCTAAATGTCACTGTTTAATCAGCTGCTTCACCAATCGTGGGGGAACTTTGACCTTATTTTGACAGATAAATCACACTCTTGCACAAAATAAACACAAATGCTTCTCTTTATATATGTGAAGATTTATTGAAACCATATAGCCCTGATATAATTACTACTGTGGTCCAAAAACCTTCACCTAACTAACAAGCACTATTCTACAAAAGAGTAAAATGATTACCTAACTAATAATAAAACGAAACATATGCGCATTGAGTGTCTATGAAGATCAAACCAGCAGTTTTATGGACAAAATGTGAAATTTGGGTTTACTTGGAAAGAGAAGCCGTCCTGGTGTGCTGATGTCTGAATTGCGGTATGAATTGCAGCTGATCAGCTGGTAGAACGCTGGGACCACGCCCCTTTAGTCATTAGCAGCTGATTGTCCCAAATCTCGAACAAAGAGTCATAAAACTCTTAGGCGGGAACTCAGTGGAAAAACTCCAGTAATAAAACTGGGACAAAGAAGTGGTCAGGCCATGAGGCTCAGACTGCAGTTTGCTTTGAATGGAAAACTTTTAAAAGTCCAACTTCTACCTCCTGGCTGATATGGGATCAGCCGGACAAAAACACAAACATGCACCTTGCTGATCGCATCCGCACTCCGACATTCAGTACATTTGCACAGCAATTCAAAACAGGTCAGCATACAACACTTCAATCAATATTGTATGTAACAGGTTAAAACCTTTGATTAACTACTGGTTATTCTAAATAACCTTAACTATGCCTCATCGTGCCCAGACCTCTAAATACACCTGTCCGATTTAACATAAAAAGAATGAAATTACTTTGACGTTGACTTCTTCTCTTCACCAGCTTGCCGATGGGTCGTAGGTCTGAAGAAAAACTTCTTATCCGTCCAAAATGGGAAAATATGATGAACCGTTGCAGTTGACTGAATCAACAAGGAGGAAAACTCATCTCCTTAGCAACAAACTTCTGTGGGTTTTCACCTATGCAGGAGTGTCGACGGGGTCTTCGATCGGTATATGAATCTTCTGACCTTCTTGTATCGGACAGAATTCCAGCTTTCAAGCTCTTCCGAGAATGGCCGTGTGGAGAAAAAGTTTGCCTGTGAGCTTTTGTCTCTCTAAATATGCACCTCCTTTGTGTCGTCCCGTGAGACACGTTGGAAATGGCAACGAAAGTTTGGTCTCCGCAGGTTTTATAATCCCAGGTGACATCAGAGCTGTGATGCCTGTTGAGCTGTGCATATCGAACTGCGCAGCCTAGTCGGTCTGTCCGACCAAAATTGGATGACCCCAACAATCTGACCAAATCACATGGATAAATTAAAGCTGTATTATTTAACAAACCCTACATGTTTGCATTTGTGATGGTTGGGAAGAAAAAGCTTTTCTTTGGCATGCCTCCCAGACACCCAGGTGGCATGTAGATGGCATATAACAGTTTTTATGGCGACTTTGCTTTGTGCGTTTTTACGAGCCTTACCATCCTCCTCACAGTGCATGTAGGAAAGATAAAAACAGATTTCTAATTAGAAGTTCATAGAAACACTAATCAACTTAAAAAGTCAAGTTTAAATAGAACAGAAATACCATTTCTCAAAGCGACTGCTAGGTGTAGCAATACTTCGGCCACCGGTAGTCTTGTCAAACTCATTTATTTAATGAAATGGGATTTTCTTCTCCACTTAATAAATGTACGTAAATTAACGGTTCTATTTTTAGATATTTTTAATTGTAGGATTATGCTGCTGCATTAAAAGAAAATGATTTATTTTAAGGATTTTTGCACATCTTTATTAGAGTCCAAATGACTGTGACCCACACTGTATCCCTGAAAAAAAGAATGTGTATTGATCTGATGGTAAAATGTTTATTTTTAAAAAGATAGTTTATGATTTCTTAGGAAAGGTTCTGTGAAAAGTTTAGGAGCAGTTCATATTTTTGCTGCATCAGATTAGCTATCTTGGTGTTTTGATTTAGTATAAATCCAGATTTGCTTGTCCTGGAGGATGAAGCTCGTCACAGTGGACTGTTGTTAAATATCTTAAAGTCAAAATAGTTTTTACAGATAATTCAAACGCGTTTGGCATGTTTGCATTGGTTTATTACAGAGAAGCTGATTTTTATTTGGAGGCAGTGCGTCACCAGTAATCATTATGAGTGAAAAACACACTGAGAAAAATATTTAAAAAAAACACATTAGTGGGTTTAACTGTACAGGATTTTATTGATTTTTACACATCCCTGATTATCTATAAGGCTGTTACCAGGATCAGAAACATTTGACATGTTTTGCTCTCAGTACATGTTTCCCGCAGGAGGATTATAGTTGGCACACCACCTCCGACCTTCCTGTCTTGTGTAAATAATAATGGTCGAAGTCTGCTTGGTCTGGTGCCTTCTCTGATTAGCCTTCGCGACCAATCTGGATTTAAATAACATAAAGAGGTGACTGTGGCTCAGTAGGAAGAGTAGTCGTCTTGCAATCAGAAGGTTGTGGGTTTGATTCCAGCTTCCTCCTGCCATATGTCGTGTGCCCCTGGGCAAGGCACTTAACCTCAAGTTGCCTACTGATCTGCATATCGGTGTATGAATGTGTGAGCGTTAGTGAGTGCGATTGGGTGAATGTGGCTCAAGTGTAAAGTGCTTTGTATGACTGGAAAAGCGCTATATAAGTTCAGTCCATTTACCATAAAGATGCCAAATGAGATAAATAAATAGGGAAGAAATTATCTGCTTATACCCTTTTGCCAGAACCTCACTTAAAAAATCCTGAATTAATATTCTAAATGTTTTACACTATAAAGCAAACTGAGTTTTATTGACTTATAACCTACATTCATTTTACTAAATTTTTTCTCTCTCAGTTTTAATAATGGTGGAGGTTGCTTAGACAATAAAAAAAAATACATAAACAGAAAGCTATGAGTAACAGTTTTGTTCTACAGTTTTCTGACCTTGGCCTGTTCCTCATTCCCTTTGGCGCCAGCTTCGTTCGCCTCACTGCTTTCATTTCTGTCTGAGATTGTGCTCTTCGCCAGCATATGCTCTGCTTCGAAACCACCGAGGCTCATCTTGGGAGAGCGCAGCAGAGGCTCAAAGGTGCTCTGGTTTGGGATGAGAAGGGGATTGCCAGCATGACCTCCTGTCACCCCCTGGGTCAGCTGACTTAGTTGAAGGCCCGCCTCCAGCGGCCCAACCGCATAATCTCTGAGAACAGGCAGCGTGTGGATGCCGTAGCAGAGGCGTCCATAGACTGGAGCGGAGCCCGGTCGTTGCTGAGGGCCCAGAATGGGGCGCGGATGACGGCTCCAGCTGCACGTCCTGGCTCTGGGCAGATTCTGCTGGGTGTACCATCTGTGCCAAGAGACCATAGTCATAAACTCACGCAGTTGCACGCACAGAAACACCCACGAGTCACCATGTATGAAGTTAGATTTTATCTTTGAGAACAACTCACATGTTCCCGTTGTTGTGCATGTGCTGTATTCTGTGCATGCTCTGCAGCGCAGTAATGTCAAAGGCTGCAGTGTCTGCCTCCCCTCCCCCCTCGTCATCATAGGATATGATGTTTTCCCTGACATCATCCTCCTCAAAGGGTGAGTGGGAGTCTCGCTTCTGACGGCGCAATGACAGCGAGAGAGCACACACCACTAAAGGGCAAAGAACAGACACATACTCCATTGATGTTCCAGAGGCAGCCTGACACAACCGTGCAGGATGTTTCAAAAAGTCACTAAAAAAACATACTTGGAATACTTGGAGTTTTTCAGAAATGTCACACAAATCACTGAACTTACCCAGCAGAGTGGTGACACAGGCCAGCATGGCGAGTAATGTGACCATACTGAAGATGAGAGACGGCGAGGTAGACGGCGCGGGCAGACAAACCACGTGCCTCTCCCATCTCCGGTCCCTCTGTCTGCCCCTGTTCTCTGTCTGCATGCCTCCTTGCAGACACGGACAAATGGTCACGGTGACCGTGCCAGTGTTGGTCAAACCCGAGGCCCCGTCACGCAGCACAACTGGCACGTAGAGGGTGAGCAGAGATGAAGAGAAGCCAGGGAGGGGCTCCAAGGCTGACTGCAGCACCAGGCTGGCTGTCACACCTGATAATGTGACAACACATCAAGCATGTTACTGCATAACAAGCACGGACCACTTCTGTTGCAATCAACTGGTGTCAAATTTCTGCATAAAATGTAAAAAATGGCTGTAGGGGTAACCTCCAGATTCTCTGATGGTGAGGTTGAGAGCCGAGCTGGATTCAGGAGGAATACTGAAGTGCACCGGGGTGTCCAGTCCTCCCTGATCCCTGTCAACTGCTCTTAGAACCTGAACTACCTGTGAATCAAAGATTCGGATAATATTTTAATAGTACCTTGGAAGTTAGGGAACTCTCTAAGTCATTTAACAAACTAACAATTCATAATATGATGTTCATTTAGGTACAGTTCCTTGCCAAAGTATTAAAACCCATTGAACTTATTTGAACACATTTTGTCAAGTTATAAGCATTAACCCCCTGACTCAGTGAGGGACTCCTTTTCCTGCAGTTTCAAGACCAATTTTGTCTCTTGCAACTTTGCACATTGACAATTTTTTCCATTCTTTCTTACAAATAGCTCAGGCTCAATCAGACAAGAGTGTCTTAGAAAATATAATTTCTATTTTTGCCACAGAATCTGAGTTGAATTTAGGACTATTTGACTGGGTCATTCTAATTTGTGAATCTTTTATAGCTCTGGCTGTAGGTTTTAACATGTTTTTTTTCGAGAATCCTCTGATTTTAGCTCCATCCCCTTTTGATCATCTCTGTGTGACCAGCTTCCCTGTCCCTGCTGAAGAGAACAACCCCCTCACCATAGTGCTGCCCCCACCATGTTTCACAGGGATCCTCACTGAGGGTGTTCAGGTTTTTTGTACTGCCACACATAGGGTCTGATCTTTAAAGATTCCAAATTGCTTGTGCAAAAAACATAAAAAAATTGCACGTGGAATAAATGGGCGTGTTGCGGGCAATCTACCAAAATTGCGTGTGCAATGGATAACAGATGCACAAGTGGTGCAGACTCCTCTATTTAAATGAGAATTTTGGGTGTGCTACTGGCTGCCACCATAGACAGTTTGGGGAAGCAGAGTGGCCTTAAGGATGATGAAGTTCGAAGCCAAGGAGTTGGAGGTCATAATAATAATAAGAAGAAGAATAAGAAGAAATATTATAATGGAAAGGTTAAAAGATTAAATATTAATCAAAAAACCTGACAACTCAGCATGAACTAGACATCAGTTTTGGTTTAATTGCATAAAGAGTGTCAGGAGACAACTATAATCTGTGCCACCTTTTCTGGGCTGTATGGAAGCGCTGCTCTTGTGCATCCAGACATAACGGTGTCTGGATGCACAATGGTGTGCTGGATTTATAATGCTGCAGATAATATCTTTACTAGTTTTATTTCTCACAGTAAAAACATGTTGACCTATGCACAGAAGGTTCTATCTCTCTGTCGTCGGTCATTCTATCTGTGCCTCCTTCTTGACACAATGACCGCAGACATTTTTGTATGCCAGTTTGCGCTTTTCAAATGTGCTAAATATATGCACAAAAACAGCACTGTTTCAGGTTTGATAAATTGCTTTGAGGTCGTTACGGACTTACATTTGCATATCCTCCTCCCATAAATTTGCGTGTTTGGGTCATTATCTTCTGTTTTGCATATTCACGAGGGCAAACATGCTAAAAGGTTTGCGCCAGCTGTTCTGCTGATTTTGCACACGCAATTTCATTGGCACCTGGTTTGTAGATCAGCTTTGCAGATGCAATCTAGTTTGCACGTGTTTTAATACACCCAAACGTTTTGAAGATCAGGCCCATAGTGTTTTGCATATTGGCCAGAAAGTTTGGTTTTGGTTGGATCTGATCCCAGCACCTTCTTCAACATTTTTGATATGTCCCCTTAATGGGTTTGTCCCAATGGGACTTTTATGGCTTTCTTTCAGCAATCACTTTGTTCTTACCCCTCTTCCATAAAGGCTAAATTTGTGATAAGCTGTCAATAGATTCTCCCACCTGAGCTGTGGATCTCTGCACCTCCTCCAGAAATACCATGAGATCTTGGCTGCTTCTTTGATTAATGCTCTCTTTGGTCAGTCAGTTTAGGGGGACAATGCCATTTGTTTACTTACGTTTTCCAGAAAACCACTGGCCTTCACAGAAGAGCTGCATTTAATATATATTCCACCCAGGAATTCTTTTTACTAATTAGGTTTCTCCTTATTAGGGGGCTCCTAGTTTGGATAGGGGTTATTTACAGAGGTGGCTACTCAAAGTTTACTTGAGTAACTTTCCACCTCAACTTGTTATTTTGAAGTAACGATATTGAGGTGGTCATTAAATACATTGCTACCCATGAAGGCAGAAGTTTCACCACTTTGTTGTCATTTTTTCTTTTTCTCTATTCCTTTTGCTATTTGCATCTAAGCTGTACTACACCAAACTGCCCCAATGATTACCAGTGGCACTGCTCTGGGCCATTTTTCAACTTATGATCTGGCTGATGACATGGACATTTACAGGCAACGTAGCTTAATGTATGCACAAGCTAATATGCAAGTTTAGGATGTGTTCTGTATCAGTGAAAGTGGCAGTTTTTAAAGCATACTGTATCCCTTTGTATACTGCCAACTTGTGAAGGCTCTACAAGCAAAGCAGTTTTTTTTAAAAGATTTTTTATGCAGCACAAGTGGCCATTATTTTTCAGTGTTTTTTTGACAATTGGCCGACAGGGGAGGAGAGAGAGGAAAAGAAATGTGCAAACGTCGCCAGGGTCGGTACTCAAACCTGGGGCCGCCGCATTGAGGACCAAAGCCTCAGCATATGGGCTGCAAGCTTAAACCACTACACCAACAGCGCCACGCCCCAAGCAAAGCAGTTGCAGCGAGTCAAAGTGGCGTATAATGACAGAACAAGGATGCTGCTTAGTATGCAGAGATGGACTAGTGCCAGTCACTTATTTACAGATGAAGGTTTTTCCACTTTTTATGCTGTATTATGTAACCTTGTGTACAGATGTATGTGTGGATTAATGCACTCCACAAATAACATCATTCTTTCACTAACGGACCCGGCACGAAGCTCAGTCAGGTTTAAAACTAGAATCTGGAACCATTGGCGTTTTAGCCTTTTGTAAATTAGTAACTTGTATTTGTATATATATTTTCTTTTTTATTTCAGTTTATTTTTCTAGTTATTTTCTTTTTACATGGACCTACTTGTGTCTGTAGTAAAGTGACTAGTTCTACTATTAAAACAACAACTACTACTACGTATGTTGCATTTGCATACACATCACTAAGCTCTCTGATAAGAGACTAAAATAACCACAAAATGAAGACAGAAGATGGAGAAGAGTCCTACAGACACCTATACAGTTTATGTTAAAGTGAGACTTGTTGGGGTCACGCACACTTAATAGTTCTAATGTTATTTTCCATCTGCTGTGCAATTTGGAGGTCAATGAATATATACTTAACAACAAATATGGTCACTGGAAGTACTTTGCTGTGGCCTAACATACAACCCCCGTTCCAATAAAGTTGGGACGTCATGTAAAACGTAAATAAAAACACAATACAATCATTTGATAATCCTGTTCAACCCATATGCAGTTGAATACACTATAATGACAAGATATTTATGTTCAAACTGATAAACTTTGTTTTTTTATTATTTTTTCAAATATTCACTCATTTTGAATTTAATGCTAGAAGCATGTTCCGAAAAAGGGGCAACAAAAGACTAGAAGAGTTGAGGAATGCTCAAAAAACACCTGTTTGGAACAATTAACAGGTGAACAGGTTAATAGGAAACAGGCAAGTGTCATGATTGAGTCTAAAAGGAGCATCCCCAAAAGCCTCAGTTGTTCACAAGCAAGGAAAGAGTGAGGTTCACCACTTTCTGAAAAACTGCATGAGCAAATAGTCCAACAGTTTAGAAACAACTTCCTCAACATACAATTGCAAGGAATTTAGGGATTTTATCATATACAGTTTTTATGTTTTACACAACATCCCAATTTGACTGGAATTGGGGTTGTATATGCATTACCTACTGTATTGGTTTCAAAAGCTTTATGTAAGGAACAAAAGAAGATTTGGAAATGTGTGTTTATTCTGGCTGAAGTTGTTATTTTTTATAAAAGGTTGTAATTTATTTTTTAAAACATCTTTTAGATATTTAAATGCCAGAATATGTATATAGTTTATATTTTTGTCTATCTGATTATATCATTCTTTACAGGTACTCAGTATTTGAACAGCATTTTTACCAAATACTTTTTAACTATTGCTTGAGTAATATTTTTGGATGAGTACAATTTACTTCCACTTAGCGAGTAAAAATATTTTTGAAGTAATGGTACTCTTACTCTAATACAATCTTTGGATACTCTACTGACCTCTCGTTATTTATCCATTTCATTTTTGTTTTGAAAATCATGTTCTTTTTCTTGTTTCACATCACAATTATACAGCTCTTTGTGTTGGTATGTAACATTAAATAACAATAAAATCCAGTGAAGTTTGTGTTTGAAACATGACAAAACATGAAAAATCATAGAGTGTGAATAATTCTGCGAAGCACTGTAGACAAAAAGTAAAAAGATCACATAATTGACTATGGTTTGATTGGTCACACGTTGACTCCTTTGCAGAAAAGAAAATTTCAAGAGCTGACATTCCCCTTTCTCATCCCCATAAAAAGCTTTTTCTTGACTCCTGCTGATGCAAACTGAACATTTCCAGCAGTAGCTGCTGCGTTAAAGTATCTAATTGCATCATCAGAGTCCAGCATTGGCTGCATGTTATACTTGAGTTTTTTTTTCAAAAACTGCAGTGAATGTTAAATGTTTAGCTGTTGTTAGTTGTATAATTTAAAAGCAGGGAGTAAAACATGCTTTGGCTTCAACCATTATAAGAGCGAAAAAAAGACATACATTCATTCCTGAGACAAAATGGGTAAAATGAAGAGCAAAGTCTTGAGTTCAGTGTATTATCAGGGTAAAACTAAACAAGAACAGACCTGACCGGGGGCACTGGAGTCACATACTGATGTTGCGTACTGCCTGTCCAACTCCGGCGCATTGTCATTCTGGTCTAGTGTCTCTATGGCAACCACAGCTCTTGACACAAGATTTGGGCTGTCTGAGAGAGAGACAGAGAGGGAAATGAACACTAATGTTCAAATTATTACAGAACATCCACCATTTGTTCTCCACTGAGCGAAATATGACTTGAAGACGCTGCGCTGCTCCAGGCGCTGCAGCGAGGTCTGTCATACCCCTCTGTGTGGCAATGACTGAGATATTATGCCACTGCTCCTGCTCACGGTCCAACTCCATCACTGCGCTGATAAAACCTGTGTCAGAGGCGATCCGGAAAAAAGCCTCGGGGTCCGACTGGGGATCGATGGAGTACCTAAGATACGGGAACAGGCACTATCAGGAATTGCAGGCGTAAAAAGCTAATGAGGAGTGAGTGGGTAAATCATGTGTGGGCGATGGTGAGACAGGCACCTGATGTTGGCGCTTTGTCCCGTGTCTGGGTCCACAGCGTAGACCCGACCGACGGCACAGATGGGAGGGCAGTTCTCAGACACATCCAGATGGTACACTGCCTGGGAGAATCGAGGTGGCTCGTCAGCATTGAGGATCATCACCCGGACTGTTGCTTGGTCCTTAAAGGGTCCTTTCCGTATAAATCGAGGGTCAACGATAGGGTTCACTACTTCCACGGAAAAAGTATAAGAATTGCGTCTCTCATAATCCAGAAGCTGCAAGAATGACCCAGTAACAGTCAGCAGGCGTATTATTTCTTATGTAAATATTATGTGTATGCTATCTTTCTGATCCAGCAAAAGACTATCATTCATTTACTGTATTTTCCTGTATTTATTATTTTTATGCAGCTCAGATGATTTTATCTAATGAGTGACAAGCCTCTTTTCTTTCTTCAATCTTAATTTATTATTTCACTGCACATTAATGATCTCACTGAATGTTGTCAAAACCCCTAAGAGTAAAAAGTCATCTTCCTACGAGGCTCTTTTAACATGACCTCACTTCAAATGAGCTTCAGTTTCCTACCAGCTGATGTCTGGTTCATGATTTCTCATTAATTTCTCACATCAGAACACCAGTGGTCAGCTGCTATCAGCAGCAGATGTTGTTTAAAGTGTCGCTGGCTAAAAAGTTAGTGTGGGGTGTGTCTCTACCACCTTTGTACATATTGAGACAGAAATTCTAGACATTTGTATTTTGTAAATGAGCTCAGGCTTCGTGTGACTGGATTGGGGGCATTGATGAACATAAATTTTCAACTCTTATAACAGATTCTTAATTAGTTGTAGGTCTGGGCTTTGACTAGACCATTCTGATACATGAACATGCTTTGATCTAAACCAGTGTACTGTAAACCAGTGGTACTCAGTCCTGATCCTGAAGCACCACTGTCATTCATGTTTTAGATGTATGCTTGCTCCAGTATACCCTATTCAATTGATTACATGCCTTCCTCAGCGTACCTTCAAGCGCTACCCTGTTAATAACCTATTCATTTAAGCCAGGCGTAGTATCTGAGAAACCCTTAAAACATGCAGGACAGTGGATCCCGAGGATTGGATTAAAAACCACTTATCTAAAGCTTTCAATTGTATCCTTGCTTGTATGTTTAGAAAGTGAACCTTCGCTCAGGTCTTAAGTCTTCGGCATTTTCTAACACAGGGGTGTCCAACTACTGTCCTGAGTGTCCTGGATGTTTTAGAAGTGCCCCTGTTCTCACACAGCTGATTCAAATGACTGAATTAGCTCCTCAATGTGCCACCAAGTTCTGCAGGAGCCTGCTATACATTTCTGTCCATTGATTCAAGGGTGTTAAGCCAGTGGACCATTTACAACCTGCAGGACACCAGCCCTTGAGGGCAGATACTCTATGAGGATCACCCTGTATTAGGTTTCATCCATTTTCCCATTGACTCTAACCAACTTCTGTCCCTGCTATCACGTTTCAGAGTCTGGATGGTGTGTTCAGGATTATCTGGAGTCTTTTCTGCCATACATAGCATTTTGCATGTAGGCTCAAAAGCTCACTTCATCATATCATACCATGGCACACTTCTGTAACCAAAACTTCTCATGGATTCATTCCTATCACTGTCTCATTAACACCAGATTTGTGGAGTGTATTGCTAATACTTGTCCTGTTGAGAGCCTCCTTTCTAAAAAGTACCTGTCAAAGTAACCATGAGCTTGTTGGTTGCTTCTCTGGTTTAATGCTCTCCCTACTGTCAGTTTAGGTGACCTGTCCTTTCCATTTTCAGATGACAGTTTGCCTTTGATATGTTCAAAATTTAGGATATTTTTTCAAACCTACCAACCCTGCTTTCAATTCTTCCACACCTTTCTCCCTAACCTGTGCTGTGTTCCTTGTTCTTCATGATGCTGATTGTTCACTGATGTTCTCTAACAAACTTCTGAGGCCTTCACAGAACAGCTGCCTTTATACTGACAATAAATTACAAACTAATTGGATGACTTATTAATTCAATAAGTTACACCAGATTTTAGTTAAGGGTTTCAGAGTGAAGGGGGCTTAATAAAATGCACGCCAGACTTTCTTGCCTTCCACATCATTTTCAAGGGGTATGAATTACGTTTGCAATGCACTGCAAAAGCATTTAAATTTACAGATTTTAAAAGTTTCCTGTGATAAACCTCAGCTGCTTCGTACACATTCAGCAGGTGTTTGTGCTCCCTTGTCATCACTCACCTTGTTCAGGATAATGACGGCCTCTTTGGCTCTCCTAGTGACATTGAAAATATCTGCCTCCTCTGCATCCAGGATGGTAAACTCCAGCTGTGCATTTTCTCCCAGGTCAGGATCGGTGGCAGTCAGACGGCCCACCTCTACACCTGGTGCAGCTAGCTCCGACACAGAGAACGACCATGCACCTGCAGGGTGTGGGGTGGGGTGGCGGGGGGCACAATGGATGGAGCAGTTTGAGAGCTGGCACTGAATGATCATGATGACGCTCTTTGACTCCATTTTGGCTCAAAAC
The DNA here is from genome assembly GCF_021462225.1 of Girardinichthys multiradiatus. Taxonomy (NCBI): domain Eukaryota; kingdom Metazoa; phylum Chordata; class Actinopteri; order Cyprinodontiformes; family Goodeidae; genus Girardinichthys; species Girardinichthys multiradiatus. The sequence continues at coordinate 38,747,393 of NC_061802.1, read as the reverse complement.
AAAGCTGGCATTATCATAATGCATGCAGCTGCTCTCCTGCACAGATTTCATGATGATGTTTACAGCATTGTTCACTCTATCTATCATATTTATCGTAGTATATCACAGGTCTGCTTGTGGTGCAAGAGTGATTGGTTGGTGCAAAATTCACAGTAAATCATTCAGGAATAAGATTTCTTCTTGAGGCAATGCTAATGTATAAAAGGAGGTAAACACTACCTAGTTTCTGTGGAAAATTAATTATCCAGACCTACTGTGGTCAGGGGAATAAACCTGCTTATAAAGCACGTCAAAACAAATTAGTTAATAATAAGAAAACAAAGTATTCACTTTAAGCAAAATAATTGATTTGTTATGTAATTTGTAATGTATGATATTCATCATTTAAATTCATGCACATGTACCAGACTGTGTATAGTAATAAAGTATTATAGCTTCTTGCAGCAGATTATAGACAAACATGAAACCTAAAGTCACTCAAATCAACTAAATCAATGTTCTTGATTTCTAAAGGATGCTATTGTTCAAGTGTTGGTTCTTTTTTTTTAAAATAATACATTTTTGATTTGTGCTGAATACCACTAGAATAACCTTGAGAACCACACACCACAATTTGATAGTCATGACTCTAGATCAAACCTGGTTAGGCAGTCTTGACCTTGCTGATTGCTGTTCTAAGTATTTTGTGGTATACCTAGTAGACCTAGTATATCTATTTACTTTTTAACAACTGCAAAGAGGAATGAAATGAGAAAAGAAATTCAGGCAATAGCTTTGTGGTAAATGAAAAGAGATGTCGAACTATCATTATAATTTATTGATAATAATTCTGGAAATGGAGCAGAAGCAGAACAACTGACTATAATATTTTAAGCAGGGTAGAAGGAAATCAATTCTGATTTAAAATAACTCCTCCTGTTGCTGCGTGCTGCTCTGTCAGGACAGTACATACACTGGGCCTCTCCTTTTGACTGCGATATTATCAGATGTTTGTATCTCCCCGCTTCACAAAACGTGTGTACGGCATGCATGCATAAGGAGAGTGTTAATTGTGTCTTAGCGCATGAAAGCTGACATCCCTTATACATCGTGGTGGATGTGGGATAAACCCTGCAGACTAAGAGAATTATGGGACTTTCTTTTTGGCATAACTTCTACATATCTTCACAAATAGTTCCTAGGAACAGGTTTCCCTAATTCCAATGTTCCCCCTAGGATCATAACTGTATTGAAACAATTGTTAAAAAAAAGAATAGGAAGTCCCATTTCCAGTCAACCACAAGCCATGTAGGGAGACATAGCAAAAAACAAAAACTGTGGTACGGTTACATGACAATAGAATTGCACTTTGTGGGCATTTAGTTTTGGGAAACAAAAACCGCACCTCTCCTTAAACACCCCAGCACAATGACTCTAAACATACAGCTGCAGTGACAATGGAATTATCCTGTGTTGGAATGGACCAGTCAAAGTCCAGATCTATATCTAATTTCAAATCTTAAACAAGCCCTGAAACTGTATATTCTTAGGTTATCTCCATCCAACCTGACTGTGCTTGAGATCTTTTGCCACAATGTTCACTTTAGAAGTGCAAACTTGCTAGAGAGGTACCCTCAAAAATACTTGCAGCAGTTATTGCAGCAAAAAATGCTTCAACAAATTATGGACGCAGGGGGGTTAAATATACAAATGCATGCCAAAATTTCCAAATTTATATTTGTAAAAAACAAAATAAAACAAAAAATAATACGAAACATATATAATTTTCCTTACACTTACAATTAACTTTGTTTGTCAATCACACAATATCCCAGTAAAATACATTGAAGTTGGTGGTTGTAATGCAACATAATGTAAAAACTTTCAAGGGATTCAAATACTTTTGCAACATTCTTTAAATGGTACATTATATAATTTATTTATCGTTAACTTATTTTAAGTTTCTGATGTCTCCCAGAACCACTGTTTTTGAGCTCTTAACCACATCAGAAGCAAGTTTTACTCGCACTGCTATGAGATTGCATTTGCTCCTGCACAGAATTTATTTTTCACATCATCAAACAAATTGCAATATGAGACAAAGATAAGCTTGATCAATATTTAATAAAACATGATATTTTTAAATAAAGATTTCATTTATTAGAGAGAAAAGGTATTCAAACTAATCTGGCACTATGTAAAAAAGTCATTTCACTCTAAACCTAATAACTGGCTGTGTCACCCTTGGCAGCAACAACTGGAATCATATTTTATCAATAACTGGCAATGAGTCCTTTACATCCATTTAGGGGAATTCTGACTCACTTTTCTTTGCAGTGTTTTTGAGCATGGAATAATGTTTAAGGTCATGCCCAAGCATCTCAATCGAATTTAAGTCCAGACTTTGACTAGGCCACTCCAAAACCTTCATTTTGTTTTGTTGAAGCTGATCAGAGGTGCACTTGCTGGTGTTCTTCAAATCATTGTCCTGCTGTAAAACCCAAAGGGCAGGAAGTGGTTTGAATAGCTTTTACCTTTACCGAATGAGATGGAAATTTGAAAAGTGAATGTAACTCAGGTTATATTTGTTAGATTTAAACATTTGTATCATGATCTGAAATCTGTAAGGGCCAAACACTTTTTCCATATGTCAAACTGAATATAACGTCTAAAGATGGAGGCTTTTCAAACAGAGTATTAATGCCTGGCAGAGTTAATCTGTTCTGCTGTTATTGTTTAGCTTTGACAACAGTGTCCACTTTGCAAGCAGTGAGAGGGCAGCCAGCGATCTGTGGCAGGTTGTCACTTACTTGGCATCCCATAGTGAGCTCTGCTTGTTGTAATGCTGCACAGCAACAAAAATCTAATCCAGAGCAACGACTTCACCTTAATCATATCAGCACCTCCTCCACATAAACAGTCACATTAAACAAAAAATAAAATCACTCCCTTCACTTTCAAAGAGCATTCCAAATGTGCAGTTTGCTAAAACTGTGGCATTATTGTCAAAGTGAAAATAATGGCATGCAGTGAGGTGGGGATATATCGTCAGATATCAGTAAATAAATAACATACTGGTGCCGTTTGGAGTTATAATATTGCTTCCATAAAACTCTGTATTGCAGCACAATATATCAACATAAGGGAAGGGTTCTTAAAACATTAAGATGAATGGCAGTAAGCAGAGCCTGTCTGGAAGAAGAAGTAGGGGCGACAGGGGGAAAAACATACAGAGAAGAGGTAGTCTATAAAGAAATGCAGGGTATGCCTGAAAGTGTTAGACACATTCTGCAGTGATTTTGCTGTCTATTGAAGCAGAAAGCACTGAACTATAAGATGAAATATTAATAGCAGGGAACGGTGAAAAAGCTTTGATGGGAAAAAAGGGACATGATCTTTCACTCTTCTGCATCAAGACGCAGTCCATGTAAACATCAAGGACCACAGTCAGATGTTTATGTCCGTGTACAGTGCCTTGCAAAAAAGTATTCATACCCGATGAACCTTTTCACATTTTGTCATGTTACAACTACAAATGTCCCTATATATTAATGGGATTTAATGTGATAAACAAAGACAAAGAGCACATATTTGTAAGCTAGAAGGTAAAGGATACGTGCTTCAAATGTTTTTACAAAAATACAATAAAAGGTGTGGTGTGCATGCATTTTCAGCCTTACTTTGAGACCCTTAAATAAAATCCAGTTCAATTCATTGCCTCTAGAAGTAGATACAATACACCTGGAGTAGATTAAAGCAAGGTTAGGTTATAAAACAACATACGATGCTTTGAACATCTGTCTGAGTTCTGTTCATTATCAGAACATCATCAGAACATGTGAAGAGCATAGAACAATTGCAAACCAACATGGCCAACAAGACATGGCCGTCAATCAGACTGGGCAAGGAGGACTTTAATCACTGGTCAACAGGACAACTATTAGTTCTGCATACCACAAATCTGGAAGAGTAGCAAAATAAGTTTACCACAAGACATGTAGAAGACACAGCAAAGGTTTTGAACATGATGCTCTGGTCAGATCAGAAAATGAAATGTTTTGGTTGACGTAGAAAACACTATCTGATAAATGCAACTGTTATGCTCCTGCTATTTGCTTTACATCTGCACTGGATTCACAAAGCAGTTTGCACTACACACATGCAGAAGCAATACTGCCTGTCAAGTCCAGTAAATGGGCACAATTTCTGTTTAATTTTTTTTCAGGTAACAGTTTTCTCTTCAGTCACAAACAATGGATGCAGAATTGACAGAGAAAAATATTGACGTTTGTGTTGTTCTAATTAATCCTCATGGGTACATATTTTCTGTTTTTCTATTTTTGCATAACCCTTTCAAGATTGGTGTAAATCGAATTACATTGTGTGTTTCAATAAAATACGGTTGCTATTTAATTTTCATTACCTAATGTTAAAATTCAAAACTTTTCTCTTACTGTTTTCCACTAGGTAAAGGTCGACAACATGTATTTGTGATGTAATATGCATTAATTTGAAAAGAAAAAAAAAACAAAACATCTCCTTCTTCTATTTTCATCTAAAAGAAAGGACCACAAAGCCTAAACATATTAATAGCATTTTTTAAATGGAAAGTGGCAGGGCTTCAGGGGTGGATGAGATCCACCCTGAGGACCACAAGTCTCTGGATGTTGTGGGGCTGTCATGGTTGACACGCCTCTTCATCATTGTGTGGCGGTCGGGGACAGGGCCTCTGGACTGGCAGACTAGGGTGGTGGTCCCCCTTCTTATGAAGGGTGAGTGGAGGGTGTGTTCCAACTACAGGGGGATCACACTCCTCAGCCTCCCTGGTAAGGCCTACACCAGGGTGTTGGAGAGGAGAGTCTGGCCGATAGTCGAACCTCGGCTTTAGGAGGAGCAGTGAGGTTTTTGTCCAGGCTGTGGAACACTGGACCACATATGTTTTGTGGACCTGGAAAAAGCATTTGACCATGTCCCTTGTGGTGCCCTGTGGGGGGTGCTCCAAGAGTACAGAGTCCCCTTTATTAGGGGGCATCCGGTTCCTGTACAAGCGGAGTAAGAGTTTGGTCCGCATTGCCGTCGCAAAGTTGGACATGTTGCCAGTGCATGTTGGACTCCGGCAGGGCTGCCTTTTGTCATGCGTCCTGTTCATAACTTTTATGGACAGGGTTTCTAGGTGCAACCAAGGGCCGGAGGGGATCTGGTTTGGGGACCAGTGGATTTTGTCTCTTCTTTTTGCAGATGATGTGGCCCTGCTGGTCCCCTGTAGCCAAGCCCTACAGCATGCACTGGGGCAGTTCACAGCCGAGTGTGAAGCGGCTAAAATGAGGATCAGCTCCTCCAAGTCCGAGGCCATGGTTCTCGACTGGAAAAGGGTGGCTTGTCCTCTTCAGGTTTGAGGGGAGTTCCTGACTCAAGCGGAGGAGTTCGCAGGGTCTTGTTCACGAGTGAGGGGAGAATGGAGCGGGAGATTAACAGACGGGTCAGTGCGACCGCCACAGTAATGAGGATGCTGTGCTGGTCCGTTATGGTGAAGAGAGAGCTGAGCTGAAAAGCGAGGCTCTCAATTCTCTCCCTGGGCTCCCCCCGGAGGAGCTGTAGGAGGTGTCTGGGGAGAGAAAGTCTGGGCGTCTTTACTAAGTCTGCTGCCCCCATGACCCAGTCCAGGATAAAGCAGAAGACAAGTACGAGTACATAATATTTTATGGAAATCATTAAAAGACCATTTTTTTAAAATCTAAAATTAAGGAACCCATAAAGTTTAACAGAAAACTCCAGGCTATGAATTGACAAGGCATTCCTACATCTGAATGAAAAAATAACGTAACAAACCAACAGTGTTTCCAATAAAGGATATTGCCCATTGTAAGAGAGTCGCGTAAAGCATCCCTTTAACTGATTCATTTGGAAATAATCATGGAAAAAACTCGTCAAAGTTAGCAAAACCCTTGAAACTGGCGTTTGATCTTATAGCTTGGCAACAGTCCTAAGTATACAGCCAAAGCTACTTTGGAATGGTTCAGGTCAAAGCATGTTCTTGTGTTAGAATGGCCTAGCCAAATACCACAAATTGGATAGAGAATTTCAAAACAAATTGTGCTGCTCTGCACAGATGAAAGGGCAAAGTAATAACTCAGAGGGCCTGAAAAACAAATACATACCACACGTTGCAGAGTGTTTATGTTAAAACTTTTGAAAACTATTTTTCATTTTCCTTCCACTTTCAGTTTCACTACTTTGCATTGCCCTACCAAATAAAATCCCAATAAAGTATATTCATTTTTGTTGTTGTAATATGACAAATGGTATAAATATTTTTGCTAGATACTGATCTGTAAAGTACTGGAGGTCTTTCTGCATGGAGTTTGCATCTTCTCCCCATGCATGCGTGGGTTCTCACCAGGTACTCCGGCTTCCTCCCACAGTCCAAAAACATGCCTGTTAGGTTAATTGGTAACTCTAAATTACCCTTAGGTGTATGAATGAGTGTGTGCATGGTTGTTTGTGTGTTGCCCTGTGATGGATTGGCAACCTGTCCAGGGTGTACCCCGCCTCTCGCCCATAGACTGCTGGAGATAGTCACCTGCTTCCCCGCCAATGGAATATGGAATAAGCGGTATAAAATGACTAACTGACTGAACTATAGTTATCACTGCCTTGGCAGCTCATGTTAAGTCAGGGATTGTCCAAAACGATGATTTGGTAAATAATGTTTAGCTGCTTTGAAGCCTGCTTCTTATCTTGAACATGTCAGAACACCCAGTACCCAAATGAGGTCAAAAATGTCAGACCGCTGTCATTACAAGACATTTTATCTTCTAAATCCTCACAGACCCTCTACATCTACAGGGATCGAAAGCAATTATATTTGAAGTTGTGATAGTTGTGATCCGATAAGGTGGTGCTTACTGCGCCTGAAGTGAGGTGGGTTGTCGTTTACATCGCTCAGCTTCACAGTGACGGTTGTGGTACCCGTCAACCCACCCAGATGCCCGCCCATGTCTTTTGCCTGGAGGACCACCAGATATTCATCCTGTGTCTCTCTGTCCATATCAGGTACTGCAGTTCGCAGAATGCCTGGTGGAGAGGAAAGCAGGGAGCACAACAAAAATCACAACAGCTTCAGATTTCACAGTGACATGCAGTCTCGGCACATTAGCATCAAAGCGAGTCATACATTTTAAAATGTGGATATTTCCAAACATGTAACTCCAGGCCACCACTCTTTCTAAACTGACTGTGAGAAAAAAAAATCTAGTTGTCTGCTGAACATATGGTGGGAGCGGATAAAACGTACCATATGATGAGGATTAACTATGTAAAGTGTTACCATCAGCTGAAGAGGCCCTCTATGAAACAGCACTAAATGCTAGTGATGTGTCGTTAATGAGAGAGTATGAACAGACCCGTCTGAGGGTCCACAGAGAAAAGGTCCTGGCCCTGTAATATCCCATAGACCAGCCGGGCACTGTTTCCATATGTCGGATCATCAGCATCTATAGCTGTGACTTGGGTTATGGATGTGCCTGTGAAACACAAGAGAAATAAAACAAAATGAAAGAAAGCCCCCTCCAAATTAAAATCAAGTTAGCATTATATCCTAAATCATTCCTTTAAGTATTCAGTAGTCAAATCTGTTAGGCCAAATGGATAATGCAATTCCTACTGCCTCTCGGTGTTTACAAAATGTTCTAAATGTCATACTTGATCTTATGCTTGAAGCAGTTTGTTTAGCCCAACTGCAAAAAAATATGTCAAGTGCAAGCTGGATTCTATTAGGTACTCTGCAGATATCTTAAGCCAATTTCTTCATATTTAGCTTCTAAACAGCCAGATTTTCTTGTAATCTGGTAGAGTGGTGATGATCAACAGTTCTCCAGGCATTCTGAAAGTGTTTCAGAGCTTTGCTTCGGACTCAAAGCAGCTTTTAGTTACTCACTTCCAGTCCTGTTCATTGCTTTATAGGCCACTTAACATTGATCTAAGATTCATTCTGGATTCAAAAGTCTTAAAAACTCAAGGGAAGAGCCACTGTTATTTTACTTACATCCTTGTTATGAACAGTCTGTCACAAAGAAACTGGTCAATTTTCTTTTACTGAATCTATGAGAAATGATTCCACATACAATATGTCATGTATCCATTTTTCCTGGACCAATGAGGTGATTCCTAAAAAACTTTGAACAAAAAAACAGAAATACAGTAAACAGTACCAGTTGATGGTCGATACCTCTTATTCCTGAAGATACAGACACTTTTATCCAAAGAGACTTACAAATGAGACAAATGTTTGAAAAAAGATGCAACCTTTGTTCAAATAATCCTTTTTTGATGTACAACAAAGTCAGGTTCATGGACTATGATTACTGGGTTTGCCAGGAACCTGTTGGAGAACAGAGAATATTCCTCTATAATCATCCTGACTCTGAGCTGGGGTCTCAGCCATGTGTTATTCAAGCTATTTGAAAATTGACAATTAGTCGGATTTTTAGTCCACCTTTTAATCCAGACAGACATATCTCAGCAAATGTTGGACTGGCCGTTAAAAATCTTATGGTCTTCAGAGGGAATGTGGGATGAATTCTAATGGGATTGTTCATCCCAGAATGTATTTATCTTTTAAGTGTTTATCATGTAGAGTTCATGATCAGATGCAACTCCCTCTACACTGATTGTCACATCTGGTAAATATCTGCAGCCTGCCTTAAAATGAACTAATCTTTTATTGCAGCAGTGTATCTCACACTGAAAAAACATAAGAACAATCAAAACTGTAAATTCAGTCCATTTAATTAAAAGGGAAAAACACACATAATGTAACAACTGTTTTTACGAACATCAAAGTGCTATTATCACTAATTCAAAATTTCCTGTCTTCTTGGGATGTAAACATGACAAAATACAGAGATTCATTTGTCTAAGCTCCTGGTCAAGATGGGAAAAACAAGAGAACATGCCATTCAAGTAAGGTAAACGTGTGTTAATTTTCATAGGCCAGAATACGACTACAAGAAAATAACTACACACTTAACCTTGGCCTTATATACGATCAGAGCAATTATCAAGATGTTTGAAATAGCTGAAATGTTTACAAGCAAGAGTTAATGTGTATTCTTACATTATTACAAGATTTAGCTTTGTTTTGTGTTTGAAGCAAAATAGCAGGACATACCAACAAGGTGCTTTAATATAATATTTTGAACATTTGCATGCTGTAATATACACTTAATATATACTAAGATTTTAGTTACAGTTTTAAAACAGCTAAGATTTTTCAGTCATATCAATGTAAAGTTCTGGTAGCTGGCTAAAAGAAGGCTCCTACACTTGTCTAAACCATGGCTAAATATGTTGTTAGAAATCTTGGGACAACCTTTGACTCAGGCTTTACGCTTGACAATCAAAGTCAAATCTCTGGTTTGACTCTGTTTCTACCATCTGGGAAATATTGCCGGACTTAGTCCTAATGTTTCTCGCCCTGAGATAGAAATCATAATTCATGCTTTTGTTTCGACTTGTTGGGATTATTAAAATGCACTCTACAGATGTCTTACCAAATCCTCCCTAGATCGGTTGCACTCTGTACAGACTGCTGCTGCTAGGCTCCTGACTAGATCTTCAAAATTGTGTCATGTGACTCCACTGCTAATGCAACTTCATCGGCTCCTGGTTCATCATCGAGTGCATTTCAAGATCCTAATATTGACTTGGAGATCGCTGCATGGACAGGCACCAGTCTATATCTCTGACCTAACACATCCCTACACCCCTACTAGGGCCCTGAGGTCCTGTGTTTAGGACTTGTTGATTGTCCCACATACAAAATTAAAACCCAAAGGAGACCGTGCGTTTTCTTTTGTGGCTCCAAAACTCGGGAACTCGGGATCAGCAGACTCGGTGGTTTCCTTTAAAGGGCAGCTCAAAACTTTTTTTTTTTTTTTTAAATCTGCTATTGTTTAATTTTATCTTATGTATTTCTTTTTTGTTGAAGCACTTTGTGATTTTTATCTTGAAAGGTGTATGTTTCATTAGTTTACTGATCACTTAGGGGGATCTACAGCAGCCAGTCGATTGATATGGGCAGAAGTCAATAAAGGAAGGAGTGACAGTATTTCTGACAGACTCATTGTTATTTTGCTGGATGTCTCTACCATAATCCATCAAGCAAATTTGCTGCCCCCAATTTACACCCACCAACGAATCAGACACCAGTATCACTTCTCTGCACCCTCTGGCGCCGTACCTATGTTTGCCATCTCCGGCACCATAGCAATGTAGGGTTCACTGGGGAAGACGGGCGGGTTATCATTGATGTCCTGCACTCTGATGATGAACTCCGAGGAAGGCTCCAGGGCTAGGCCGGTCTCCTGGTCAATGGCAGTCGCTTTGAGATGGTACTCATCTTTCTCCTCTCGGTCCAGGGACTTGGTGACGTGGATGTTCCCTGTGTTGCCGTCAATGACAAATACAGAGCCGACTCCCTCCCCCTCCAGCATGTATTTGGTGTGCCCGTCCCCTCTGTCCATATCTGTGTGCAGCTGGAAAATTAAACACAAACAGACAACAATCCCAGCAACACCTTCAGGCAACATCAAGCATGGGTTGCTAATGCTGGTATCACTCATTAACACTCATTTATTTGTCTGGCGTGCAAAAGCAATGCCTGACTGTGTAAAATGGGTAGATCGTGTTGAGATGGGATGTGCTCTGTGAATCTGAGAGAAATGGCACCAGGTGTGGAACATACATATGGGACCAGGGTGAGTACTGATGTATGTAACTAATTAACTCACTGGACCAAACATGCCACTGGGGGTTTTGTTCAGAGGAAAATCAACATTTCTGCAGACATTGGCCCTGCAAATGTCATGTATGTATAATCACAGACACATCCTGCAATCACAGCCAGTATCCGTCTATAAAATCTTCTAGTCCTTTCTACCCATCTGCTTCTTCCTTGTCCTGCTTCTACATCCATCTGCCTAAAACTGCCTCCACCCTTTAAAACCACCTCTTTCCCCCCTCTTACTTCTCTTCTCTTTTCATCAAGTTAGCTCTCTTACACAGATTGCCCATCTGCTCACATTTCTTATTCTCCCGTCTCTGTCTTCCTCCAACTCTGTTTTTCTTCCCTTTTTTATTTTGCTCGGTGGTGCAGAATCCTGGTTCAGTATTTAATGGCAGAGAGGATATTAGTGAGATAGATAGGTAAAAGGCCAAACATACAGAAATAGAAAGCGAGAGAGATTACTCAGCCTTCATCACATCCAGCCTTCTGACCAGAGACTCACATCACATCTCTCTATCCTCAAGGCATATATGCACATGTTCATAATCCACAAGGCTTATTCACAACCTCTGCTGCAGACCCCAGATACTCAAGAGAATTAAAGCTTCGACTTCAAAATGCAGCTGCAGCACAATTTGTTTTGAAATGTGAGTGGCAGTTTTGCATATTTATTCAACGCATTTTCATTTTCTCCAATGAAATGTGCTGCTGAACAAAGAAGTAGACAAATCTATCAGGCTATAATTAGTCCATTTAAATGGGGATGGTGGTGGTGGTGGTGGGGGCGGTTGTTGTCTACTGCCTTTCTCCAGCGGATGGACGAGAGGCAGGATGTATGTCGGTCACAGGTTAACAGAAACACACAGGACAAACAACCATACATGCAAACACTTACTCCTAAGGAAAATGTACTTGTAGAATGACCAATTAGAATTGAGTGTTTTTGGAGGAAGCCTGAGTACCAGGAGGGAACCCATGTTTAGATGGGGAACAAAATGCAAAGACCCCAGGCTATAAATCAAACCCACAAGGCAACAGTGCTCATAACTGCACCACGCGGCAGCCTGCTGTATACAGAGTCTAGGAAATACAGGGGTTAAACAATGAAACTGAAACACCTGGTTTTAGGACCACAATAATATATTAGTATGCTGTAGGGACTCCTTTTGCGGCCAATACAGCATCAATTCATCTTGGGAATGACATATACAAGTCCTGCACAGTGGTCAGAGGGATTTTAAGCCATTCTTCTTGCAGGATAGTGGCCAGGTCACTACTTGATACTGGTGGAGGAAAACGTTTCCTGACTCGCTCCTCCAAAACACCCCAAAGTGGCTCAATAATATTTAGATCTGGTGACTGTGCAGGTCATGGGAGATGTTCAACTTCACTTTCATGTTCATCAAACCAATCTTTCACCAGTCTTGCTGTGTGTATTGGTGCATTGTCATCCTGATACATGGCACCGCCTTCAGGATACAATGTTTGAACCATTGGATGCACATGGTCCTCAAGAATGGTTCGGTAGTCCTTGGCAGTGACGCACCCATCTAGCACAAGTATTGGGCCAAGGGAATGCCATGATATGGCAGCCCAAACCATCACTGACCCACCCCCATGCTTCACTCTGGGCATGCAAGTCTGGTTGGTACGCTTCTTTGGGGCTTCTCCACACCGTAACTCTCCCGGATGTGGGGAAAACAGTAAAGGTGGACTCATCAGAGAACAATACATGTTTCACATTGTCCACAGCCCAAGATTTGCGCTATTTGCACCATTGAAACCGACGTTTGGCATTGGCATGAGTGACCAAAGGTTTGGCTATAGCAGCACGGCCGTGTATATTGACCCTGTGGAGCTCCCGACGGACAGTTCTGGTGGAAACAGGAGAGTTGAGGTGCACATTTAATTCTGCCGTGATTTGGGCAGCCTGTGGTTTTATGTTTTTTGGATACAATCCGGGTTAGCACCCGAACATCCCTTTCAGACAGCTTCCTCTTGAGTCCACAGTTAATCCTGTTGGATGTGGTTTGTCCTTCTTGGTGGTATGCTGACATTACCCTGGATACCGTGGCTCTTGATACATCACAAAGACTTGCTGTCTTGGTCACAGATGCGCCAGCAAGATGTGCACCAACAATTTGTCCTCTTTTGAACTCTGGTATGTCACCCATAATGTTGTGTGCATTTCAATATTTTGAGCAAAACTGTGCTCTTACCCTGTTAATTGAACCTTCACACTCTGTTCTTACTGGTGCAATGTGCAATCAATGAAGAATGGCTACCAGGCTGGTCCAATTTAGCCATGACACCTCCCACATTAAAATGACAGGTGTTTCAGTTTCATTGTCCAACCCCTGTATATTCACACCCCTTTTCAATGTTTTGTCATGTTACATGTTATTGAGATTTAATGTGATAGACCAACATAAAATAGGGCATAACTGGGAAATGAAAGAAAAAGGATACATTACTTTCAAATGTTTTACATATGTGAAGTATAGCATGCATGAAACATGCATGTTTATTCAGATGAGTCAATGCTTTATAGAACCACTTCTTCCTGCAATTACAGCTGCAAGGCTTTTAGGGTATGTCCATACCAGATTTCCAAACATGAATATACTTTGACACATGAATATGCTTTGATCTAAACCATTGCACTGTTGCTTTGGCTGGATGTTTTGAGTCGTTCTAGCTGAAAAAAACATCCCCGCAGAATGATAATGCTACTACCATGTTTAAGCTTGAGGCGGGTGGGTGGGATTGGTCTATGTTCAATGTGTGAAGTTTTCGACTATGCAGAGTATTTGACTTTCAGTCCACAAATCTCACATCTAGTCTCACCTGAACAGAAATTTGTTTTTCACGTGTTTGCTGCGTCACCTGAATGGAATTTGGGTGGGGCTTCTTATGTCTTTCTTTCAGAAAAAAACCTTCTTCTTAACAATCTTCCTAAAAGGTGGATTTAGTTAGCGTACGGCTAATACAGTATTTGTCTTGTCCAAAGATTTGTCCACTGGAACTGTGGGTTTCTGTTGCTCCTCCAACATACCATGGGCTCCTTGACTACCTCTTTGATGAATGTTCTCTTATTCCAGCTCGTCAGTTTAGGTGGACTGCCATGTCTTGGTAGTTTTGCAGTTTTGTTATACTATTTTCATTTTGACATTAGTCTGAACATTTCTCTGAGGGATGTTGAAAATTTGGTGGTATTGTTTTATAATCCAACCCTGCTTTAATCTTTTCCACAACGTTCTCCTTGATCTGTCTACTGGGTGCCTTGGTCTTCATGATGCTGTTTGTTCACTGATGTTATCTCACAAATGTCAGACCTTCACAGAACAGCTGAATTTATGCTGAGATTAAATTACACAGAGGTGTGACTTTGGTATCACATGCAATCTCAATAAAATATATTTAAGTTTGTGGTTGTAAGGTGTGAATATGCAACAAACCTTTGCATTGCAGGTTTTGCTAACATAAAATAAAGCATGCATACTTAAGAGAGAAAACAAATGTATGCATTGTGTGTGCCTGTAGGTTTGATGGGGCTGAGGTTAGGGATTATATGCACTCATAATGGTATACACAACAAACAGCAATATATGGTTTCTTTATTCATCCCTGCACCCACATCCTCTCTATCCTTTCTTCCTTAAAACTAGCTTTGATCCCACTCTTCACCACCAGAGACATCTTTGTCAAAGTCTGTGCCTCCCCCCCCCATTGCTTCCCACTTCCAATCCAAACCTCGTCTCTCTTCACTATCTAATTGCTGGTTCAGTCTCGCTGCGCTGCACTCAGCATGGAAAAACACTCTCACGGTGGGAAATAAATTTATCCATCCTAGTCCAAACAAAGCCAGAAAACCTTCTTTTCTCACTTTCTCTCCTTCTTTGTAACCCTGCGACCCTTTTCTTTCAACTGGTGCGCTACATCCACCTCCGGGTTTATTTCTGCTTCTGTTTCTTATGGCAGACAGACTCTTGCCTCTTTCACCCGGGTTGAGGCACCTGCGATTTGAGCTGACATCTTTTCATCTCTCCATTTCTGGTGAAACAAAGCGAGCTGCTTTAGCAGGGAAAACCTTGTGCTTCCAGTTTCTCCACACAGCAGCAGCATTTTATTTCATGAATATTAAAATCAAGACAAAAGGCATGAGCAGTCACATGTTCTTACTGATTGCTTTAACACCCCTACCTGCCTGTATCAATAACAACCGGAGAGGGGAAGGAAATTAAACATTTATGAGGCGTATATGGCCCTGGTGAGGATCCAATCTACACTGTCACTATATGGTTTACTACAAGCTACAAAGTGGCTGGCAGCAGTCCCTGTTGACGTTACAGCTGATGGAAGCCTGCTCCAAGTATCCTGAGGCTGCCAAGAGCTACATTAGAGAGGATTTCCTCACTGTAATATAAAACAAGCAAACCTCAGAGATTGGTTCAGGTGTGCTCTGAGCTAAATCACCTCCACTGCTTCTCTCATAGAAAATGAAGGCTGCTGGTGTTGGCCATTGTCAAAGCTCAAGTGTGTGATACAACAAGTGGTTGTAGATCTGCTCAGATATAAGGGTTCTATCTGAGCTACATCTCAGCAACTAAAAGGACCTAAAATATATAGAAAATACAAAATGCTATTTGCCCTTTTTTCTTTAATACATCTAGTATTCATACTGCTGATTTGGATAGAAAACGTCCGGAGGATAAGCTTGTCAAATAACTGGAGGCAAAGATTTGCTTTGCTGCCTGTTTTAACTCTTTAGATTTTCAATTTGATTTTCAGTATGGTTGCTTGGCCTCTTTTTGCATTAAAAGTGCTATGCAGGAGATGGGAGAATTACAGTCAGGCACTGGGACTAGTAACCTGGCACAGGATAGCCTCACACAAGTTCATCATTTTGGGTATATCATTTATTTAAAAAGTTCTGTTGGTGTAAGAATGACTTTATTCATCAGTTCGGGATGCTTTATAGAAGGAAAATGATTATCAGTAAAAATTAAAGTGAAGTTATCTGTTGCCATGCATCATCCTGACTCTTTCATCCAAGATTGAGCCATATTTATGCCCATCCATCTTCCCATCAACAGTGATTTCCCTCCCTGTCCATGTTGAAGAAGAGCATTCCCAAAGCATGATGCTGCCACCTCCATATTACCCCATGGGGAAACATAGGGGTGTCTTCAGGCTGTTTTGGTCTACACCAAAAACATCTGGCAATGAGATCAGATGTTTGGTCCCATCTGACCAGAGCACCTTTTTCCTTTGCTCAGCAGGAAAGGCCTTATGACTTTCAACATTGGCTTTCTTCTTGCCTTCTTTTGTTTACATTAAATTATGTTAAATTAAATTAAACACATGTAGGCTCTGTTTACCAGTTAGATGCTCAGAAGAGAATTGGTTGAACTTTATTTTATTTAGGGATGTTAAAGGGACATTATAATCTGCAACATTAAATCAGAATAAAACACAACAAAGTGTGTGTTTATGAGGTATGAATACCTTTTGCAAGACATTGTATATCATTTCTGGCCATTAGGACAGTAAAGATCAATCAAACAAGCCAAATATGTCATGCAGGCATTCAGACTATAATTGCAGAGTAATACCACACACCATGACTGTGACTCAATATATTGTGCTGCTTTATTCAGTGTGGGGCTGAAATAAGGTTCAACATTCTGTCACTAAGAGCCAGAGATGACCAATATGTGATGCTTGAAAACTGGACCAGAATACATGCCTCTGAGGTTTAATATCTATTTGAAGAATTGAATGTAACTCACCAGCACACTGATCAGTGTATCAAGTCAGTGACATCATGTTGATGTCCCATGACTAACCTGGGGGGAACCAGTGCTTTCTAAATAAAAACCTTTCACAGTGTCTGAGTTCAATGTTTGACAGCAATAACTTTGTGGCCATCAAAAGTACAGGCACTTCTACTGCTTCTCTTACACAGATGGCCAAAGGTCATACTATAGTATAGAATGCTAGTATAGTACTTATACTATTTTTGGTTTAGTTGGTTTAGTTGAACCAGTGGCAGATTTTTTACCAAAGCCTTAAATGGGGCAATAATACCCTGAACTGTAACTGAAAAGAATCGAAAAGAAAGAAAAAAGCAATTTTGTAATATCAATATCAAAAATCCAGTTTCTGTGTTCTTGTCATCCATCACAAAGGAATTATCCAAAAGAATAAAACATCTAATCTCCTCAAACTGTAATTCTTAAAACCAAGCGTCATTATTAATTGTCTCATTCTGCTCATGATCTGCCTCACAGTTATTTTCATCATCTGTGTATTTGGCTCCGCTCTTTTAATGGACGTTTTATTGTCACTGTCACAGATGATGGAATTTACACAGGCTTCGCCGATGAATGGTTAGTGGAACGAACTGGGAGGTTTGAATTTGCCATAAATAGTGAAGCCCCAATCAGTCTGGCAGTAATTGAAATTGGCCAGTTTACTCTGGATCGTCTCTCAATGGCACTCTGCTATTTTCCTAAGAGGCTAACTGAATTTTAATCGGTAAATTCTATTTGGTAAAATTTAACAATAAAACTCAAAAGACAAAGCAATAATGCAAATACTGCAAAAAAAGGTTAATTAAAATAACAGAAATTTAGATTAAAGTCATTGTTTTGTTTGGCAGTGTGCAATTTATCATTTTCAGATAAGCTATTTAAAAAGGGGGGATGTTTTATTCATTTTTATTGTGCAAATATTGGTACAGGGAAAATAGGTAAATTACAGCCTTAAAGGGTTAGTTGGGATTTTTTGAAGTGAGATTCAGGGAATTTATAAACTGAATAAAACGACACCAACTGTAACAATGGTCTTTTACAGATATGAACATTAACAGTTTGAGTCATTTTAAATAGCTAAATTCAGCAGCTAAATCAGGGTTGACTGTGGCTAAGGTTGTAGGAGTTTGTCCTGTAACCAGTGGGTTGCCAGTTCAAACCCCTTTTTTATCCATCTCAGTCGCTGTGTCCGTGGGCAAGACACTTCACCACATTGCCTGTTGATGGTGGTCAGAGGGCCCCATGGCCCTGATTGTACGGGAGCCTCGCTGCTGTCAGCCCCAGTGGTGAGCTTTGGCTACATTGTAGCTCACCACTGTTGGTGTGTGAATGGGTGAATGAATGATTGTAGTTAGTGTAAAGCACTTTGGAGTCTCTGGGGACTTGATAAAGTGCAATACAATGTGCCTTTTGCCATTTAAAATCAGCCGGCACTCATTGGATTAACTGTTAAATGTTAGTGCCCCTTCCCCTACCTGTTGCCCATGCCAGTTAGCTGGCTGAAGAAAGACTCTTGCACTTTGCACTTTTTCCAAGAGTCAAATTTGGCTGGTTTAAAATATTTCCAAACAGTCATGGTGTAGAAACTAATGGAACGCCACCCATCACTCTGTTTTAAAACTACAGTTAATGTTAATTAAGCAGCTAACTGGTTTACTGCCGGAACACATAGCACAACCAATTAATGAACTAATACAAGCCTGTTATACCCACAGTGTTACTCTGAAAAGTGACTGACAAAAGGAATAATTATGGACATAATTATTTTTACTTGAACAATACTAAACTTACTGGGTGTTTACTTAATAAGTGTTATAGATTATTATTATGAACATAATATGCAATATATGTCAGTATGTTAAATTATTTTCATTTTTTCTATTTTAAATAAAGCAACTAAATCATGTTTTATTGTTCTGGTTTTACATATTTGTGTAAATACTGTGACCCCTTCATTATTTCGGCAACATTATTATACAGTATGAGTACCTGGTAATCCTACACTGAACAAATATTCTTTTAAAAAAAGGTTTAATATTTTTGAAACTACATGAAAAAAACAACTTAAAATGAGGTTTCTATATTTATTGTCATTAGAAACAGGAGTTTTTTTATGTTGATTATACCTTCTTTAAAAGACAATTTGGGGTTTGTTAAAACCTTTACTCTGTTTGTGAAAACATAAACATGGGGATTCTTACCTTTCCCCAGGATATTTCTAAAATCTTCTTATTCTCATAAACCCCTTGTTGACTTGTCTCTTAATCCAGGTGTAATATTACCCCCCTAAAAATAAATTACCATTAACTTTTGCTGTCAATAATAATGCCTTGTCCTTCAGATCTGCTTACACTGGTAACCAATAAATTGTTCAAAGCAACTTGTAATGCAATCAGGATTTAATTTGTAGTATTTGATAGCAGTTGTGTGATTCTCCTGTTTTGCATCTTCTAACTGCGGTTCTGAAAGTTCTGGCTACAAGCCTCTAGTCTGCTCTCATGATGAAGGGTGGATATAAGACATTTTGCAGGGATTCATAAACACTAAACTTTCTCTGTAGCCTTCTGACATCAATATGCAACCTATCTTGGACTCTGTGACATCGACCATTATACCCTGCTGCCTGTGGCATGTACTTTACTGTGGCTGTGATAGCATGCAGGTCCTCCTCTCTCACACACCCAAGGGAGATGCGCTTCCACTCAAAACCTAGTTTCTCCTCAGAAGCTATTTTTCAGAGCATTTTTAACAAATTATGCTTTTAAAAGGTAATGGAAACGAAATGGGCCATTTCGGAGAGTGGTCGAGATGTGCTCTCAGGGTCCCCTGTCTAAATGACACCCATGTTGGCAAACCAATTTTACCACCTCAGCCAAGCAGAGCTAACAACATCTAGGCAATAGTTCAGGGTTCTTTCTTAATGTATAAGTGCGGTTTAAGTTTATTTTAATGCAATCTTGCTGAGGACAAAACAGCTGATTAGAAATCACAAACAGTACTGAGAAAAAGTGTTTGGCCACTTTGGCCACTGTTTTTGTATTTTTTTTGTCACACATTTCAGATCAAACAAATTTTGATTTCAAAGATAACCTGAGTAAATAGAAAACTTATTTAAATTACATTTAATTTATTAAGGGAAAAAAACTGTCCAAACCAACCTGCTCCTAAGTAAAAAAAGTAACCGTCCCCTATAGCTAATAACTGGTTGTGCCACCCTTAACAACCACAACTGCCTTCAAGTGTTTGTGATTACTGTCAATACCTTTTTTTTTATCTTTGTGGGGGAATTTTGTCTCACTTCTCTTTACAGATCAACTTAATTCAGCCACATTGGGGTTTTTTGAGCATGAGCAGCCAGCATCTCAGTCAGATTAAAGGCCTGACATTGACTAGGCCATTCAAAAACCTTTTTTTTTTTTGTCATTCAGAGGTTGAGTGGCTGTTGTACTTTAATCATTGTTCTTTTGCAAAACCTTAAGCTTAAGTGCAGGTATATGGAGTTAAATTTGTCTCAAGTGTAGTATAAAACAGAATCTATGTCGGGCAGACGGCATCCCATAATCTTGTGTGTTGTCCTCACAACCCGTGATACTTCCTCTCCTGTGCAGTTCCCTCACCACACTGTCATGCTGAGACACAGAGTGCTTTCCACCGTGGCCCTGCAGATATCTGTAAGCAGCTGAGGAGATGAAGAAGAGCTGTTGTTGTACCTTCTTCAACAGGCGAGGGGCGTTTCCGGTCCAGGAGAGGTCAGAGGAGATCTGGATGCTCTTGCACTTTAAGTTGTCCAGACCACTTCCCAGGATCTAATCGACCATGATCGGATCCTTTCTGCTCCATTACCGTAATGCGCCTTGTATGCGCGACGCTAATCTTTAAAGGAAGAGCTGGTGTCGGCTGGTGTGATCGCGTATTTCTGACTGTCGGCTCACTTAACCGCAGTCTTCTTCTGTACAGTTGATGTCTCCTCACTGAAGCAACGCTGCAAGCCTTGCAGTTCGAGCAGAAGTTCAGAGATGCGGGGGATCAGTCTGCTGCTTTAGTCAGCGCTAACCAATAGGGAAACATCTTACATCGTTCGTCTTTAGGCCCCGCCCGGGATGTTCATGTTTCCAGAACTCAAAATTCTTTGAGTTCAACCAAAAACAGAGAGCGTCAAAACCAAAAAAGCGATACTTGTAACCAAAGATTTTTGACATGCACAAATAAAAGTTTGTTTTGCAAATAACTTTTTTCTCTTTGTGAGAAAAAACTCTGAAAGTTTTGATCACAACTTAATATTTTTTGATTGAGATTAGTTTTTTTTTGATTGAGATTAGTTTTTTTTGATAGAATATTATTTTTTTGATTGAGATTAGTTTTTTGTTTGATTGAATAATATGGAGACAAATTTAACTCCATATACCTGAACTTAAGCTTAAGGTCATGGCTGGACTTTTTATTTCAGGATTTTCTGTTACAAAGAAGAATTCATAGTTCTATTCATTAGGGGCAAGCTGTCCACTACTTTTCCACATTGGTTTGGATAGCTTTTTCCCTGAATGAATGAAATCATCAGTTGAAAACTTTATTTGTATTGACTCAGGTTATATAGAATCAGAATTTGCATAATGATCTGAAACGTAAAACTGAGAAGAAAGCAAAAAACAAAAGAAATCTGTAGAGGGAAACACTTCTTCACAGCAGTCTACATGGTGGGATACAATTTCTCCTTTCCACTCTGGTTGGAAATGTCACAGTCCATCGGGCAAACCTCGAAGCGTAAAAGCAGAGACGTTGAGTGCAAGATGCATTGTGAGTGAACACTGAGTGAAACTGAGTGAAAAGTTGAGCACTTCCAGTACATGGATAATGCAAACATACAAATGCCTCTACCGAGCACAGCGGACAATTGTGTTTGCTTAGATTAAATTATTGTGTGCATGAGTTATATCAATGGCAAAATGTGTTGGCAAAAAAATAAAAAAGTAATGCCCTTAGGAATAAGTTACAAACATAATTGCACACAAATACATGCAGGAGATTCAAATGTGCATGCAGACTGGTTATAACAACAGCTTACCCGCCCAATGAGCACGGGCTCAGGCCCTCTGTACTCCTCGATCACAAAGAACTGGTTCCAGAGCCAGCTCCTGCGGTGACGATGGATCCGGAGTGAGTGACTACCTTCAGACTCTTTGACCCTTTCAGAGTCACCCCGAGTCCTTCCAGGCTGAACCTCAGTGATTCTCTTGTCAGAGTACGTCTCTTCCTCTGAATATTGTACGAGAGTGAGACCATCAATTACACCTCCATCCTCCCCATTAGTCAAACTGCTCATTTTGTTACCATTCACAGTGATTTCAGTTCTAAGTTGAGGGTGGTTGAGCATTTTCCTTTTCTTGGCTGAGTTGTTGCCACTTCGCTGAAAAGCCAGGGTTAGCAGTGGTGTTACGTCAGCCTCTGCATCCTGACTATGCCTTCCTAGTTCTTTGATTTGCTCAAACAGGACATCTGTTGACTCTAGATGAGGTAACACTTGTAGCTTTTTGCTTGATATCACTCGCAAGTCCTCATCTCCGTCTGAAAGGCCAGTGGCCTCTGAAATGCCGATCCCTTCCCCCTGACAAAAGAAAAGGAAAAGAAGCACAACGTGTGCCGCCATCGATAGGTGTTCATAAATCATGGTAGTTCACTACAGTTGCTTCTCTCGGACTTCTCTCCTTGCCTCTCCTCAGAATGGACGTCCATCTGGAATATTTTTCTCACAGATGTCCATGCGGTGCACATGCTGCCTGGGATCACCTAAGAGAGAAGATATAATTAGTGAGATCTGTACTGCATTCATTAAAATGGCTAACAAGTGCTTCAAAACACACGGATGAGGAAAGATGCAGAAAAGATGACATCTTACTCATTATCTAACACAGGGGGGTATTTTAAGACAAATTTCTACATGAATGTTTCTCTGCTGTTTGTTAAGCAGCTTTGTTTGTTCATCTGAGAGCTCTGCCAGATGCTATAAAAATAGCGGTGCTTTTCTTATACAGAGTGGTGCAATAAGAAAGTATTTTGTCCTGTTAGAGGCATCCTTCTCTCTCATGCTGTCGCGGGAGGATGTGGCTCTTGATCTCATTCTCAGAGAGAGATAAGTGTGTGAGCTTTGAATTTTTCAATTAATTTAGAGCCCAAGGGCCTGGCAAAGAGGTGGAGCTCAGGTACTTCACTGCGCCTTGTCACACACAATTGCCTGGACAGCAGGAGATTGATGCCATCCCTAAAGATGGACCCCCACATGCCACAAAGCCCAATAGTGAAAGAAGTTCCCCTTCAGAGATTAATTAGGCCCATAAATAATATAATCGATGACTTGATCTTATTTCCCAAAAGTTTAATGATCTCCGTTTCATTTGCATATGAGTCAGATAGTGGCCATTGATCTGTGAAACTTGATGCAGTGGAAAGTGTCAGTAACTAGACTCAACTGAAACTGCATGACTGCACTCTTTTTTTTTCAGTTTTTGTCCCATGTGCATCAATCACTCTGCCTTACTTTCTCCCAGCATGAATGGAATAATTCTGACATCTGCTTTCACCTTTGTGCACACATGAAAGCATGCATTATCATTTCCACAGAGAAATAGCATATGAGTCATATATATATATACACACAGGCACATGGTTTTCAAAGTTTTCTTTGTATGACCGTCTTCCTTTTGTCTATAAATTCAACAGCATGCTGATGTCTTTGTTGTTCTATGCAAATTAATACCAATTTACAGCGATGTGAAAAAGTGTTTACTCACAGAGTTCTTCTGTTTTTACCTGTCTGTCAGACTTAAATGCTTCAAATCATCTAACAAATGGTATGAAAAGTTTGATAATTGATAATTTCATTTATTTAGGAAAAATCTACACCAACCATCCCGGCCCTTTGTGAGAAATAATTGCCCTCTAAACCGGGGACAATCACTACCAACTGGTTGTCCATCCCTTGGCAACAACAAAACTTCCATTAAGCTACATTGTGCTATTCTGATGGGGACTTGTAGTGTTGTGGCTCATTGTGCTGCATTGTCTTGGTGTAATTTTGGTAGGCTGGGGTCTCCTAGGATAGTTTGTCCCTGTTCCATGTTTTCTCCATTGGTAAATAATGGAAATGGCTTTATAACCCTTTCCAGACTGATAGATGTCAGTGACTTTCCTTTCTATCTGGTCCTGAATTTCTTTTTTATAATATTATTTTTATAGCTTTTAAAGAGGTATAAAACAAACAAAGGAAAATTTTAACAAAACAAACACAAAAAAAGACAAAGTCACCATGAGCGGATTAAATAATAAGCATCATATTCACATCTTAAGTAAAAAGCCACTTTTCAGTCTAGAAGATGTAGAAACGCAGAATTGTCCTTAAAGCAAATCTTAATATTTCACATTATGTCCTCAGAGAATGCACAGATCATTGTTTATAAATGACTTTCATTTTTGTCCAGTATTTTTCATTTTTCTTTGTTGCATATTTAAAATAAAAAGTTTGTTCCGCACAATAAATTACCCCCACAACCTCTATCCAATATGAATCAATTTTGGAACACTCCCAGAATATATGAAAATGATGCGAAGATACTCAACCATATTATTTCCAACATTTCCCATGTTCAGGATTATTGCATTCTGATTTTGTTTGTAGTGCCATAAAAATATATATATTTTTCTTGCCTGTAAGCAGGAACATATTTTAGAAATTGATGTTTGGTTAACATTACCTTTGAGTAACTCTACAAAAATATTAATTAGAGGCATTTGTTCCTTGTCTATTTGTTTAATGTTTTTACTAAAACAAATCTCTTACCTGAAGATATCTGAAAAAATCTTGATTTATCAAGGGATATGTTTCTTCAGGCTGTTTCTGAAGATATTACTCAGTATGAGGCAATACCTCAAATTTTCCATTGTTTAAATCCATTATCTAGTTGGCTTTTACAGCGTCTGCACCTTGTGCAGCTGTCTTGTGCCAAATGTTTAAGAGGACTATCCTCAACTTGGACAGATTTTTCAGATATTTTAGAAAAAGGGTCTTGTCTCCTAATAAGGATTGCAGTGGTACATTTAATTAACGTTTTTCCAACTCTTTCCACTTTGCTACATTATTTGAATAACACCAACAAATCAAACATCACAGTTGTGCTGCTTTATAGTAATCCTATAAACATAGCAGAGCCTACATACCTTCATCTTTAGGGAGTTGTAAAGATTATCTGCCTTCTCCTATACCTTATTAAGTTTGAAATCATCCTAGTCCATTCAGAAATTGTTTATTGGATATTTCTACAGGTAGAGATTAAAAAACAAGTATTTTCATCTTAATGACGTCAATTCGGTTTACAGAATTATGGGTAGCAATGACCAACGGTTTAGATCAGTTTTGATGTTTGCTGCTGTTGCGATGTAATTTTAATCAAAGATTGGAATGAGGTTATGTGACGAGCTAAGTCTTCACGTAACCTCACCCCAAAGTATTTGATGATATTAGTATTCCACTGAAAATGGCAGGTCTTGGATTTCTTAAGAACAGGACATGATGTGTTGCTTTTGGAGATTTTTCAGCGTACTACTTAATGTGAGTGGAAATGGCCGCAACAAGTGGGGCCAGTTACTTTTACATATCTGCTGTACAGTCCAAGTGTGCTAAAACTTACAAGTCCCAAAAAAAAAAAAAAGAAAATCACCTTCAGGATTTTCTGCAGGAATCATGGTTTCATCAATCATAATGAGACCACCTCCACCTTGTTAGAATTGTTTCCATCAAGTATAATGGGATGCACACCTTCTAAAAAGATCCACTTGTGTCTTGTCAGTCCACACAATATTTTCCCAAAAGTCTTGAGGATTATCAAGATGTTTTTGGTAAATGTGAAATGGGCATGTGTGTCTCTTTTGTTCAGCAGTAGTTGCAGCCTAGAAACTCTCCCATGGATTTCATTTTTGTCATTGATGTGGGTCTGGGTTCTTCTATGACCTCCTGAATGACTCATTGGTGCCTTCTTGGAATACTTTTGCTAGATTGGTGACTACTGTTTAACTCTGTTGTTTCTCCATCTGCAGAGGTTAGTAGCAATTTGTTACATTTACTTGAGTAACATTTTGAATGGAAAAAAACTACTTCTAGGAGTAGTGTTACTGCACTGTATTTTTTACTTTACATGCCGTTTATAAGTGAGACTTCTTGTTTGTATGGTATATATTGTCACTGGAGCTACTGTTCAGCGTTCTGACATTATATACATAACACTACCTAATAAAACTGTTGGTTTCAAACGCTTTATGTTGTATGCAAAACAGATTTGGAAAGGTTTGTTTCTTCTTCATCCATGATTTACTTTCAACCATTCTTTTCTTGCACGCTTTAAAAATACCAATATTTCCTGATCTTGTTTTATTTCTGTAAGTCTGATTCCACCATTTTCACAAATTAAATCAGATGTTATGATCAGTTATTCAGTACTTGAGTAGCACTTTTACCAAATACCTTTTTACTTTTACTTAACTCATTTTTTGCTTCTACTTGGGTACAAATACACTGTAGTAAAACTAGTCCTACATGAGTACAATTTCTGTTTGCTCTATCCACCCCTGTATTTGTGGATCATGGCTCTCAATGGTGTCCCAAAATGTTGAAAATATCTTTGTTTCTCATTTTTTGTTCAATTTCTTTCAATCAGACATGATATCTTGCATTTCAAAACCTTTCAACCTACTTCATGCTGTCAGGTTCTATGTAAGCAGTTTCTTGATTATAAAGATTTCGCTTTGATCCTTTCATGACAGTATGGTATTTAAAAGTGAATTAATGATTTAAAGAAGGAGGAGGCAGTACTTTTCACATAGGGCCAGGTTGTTTTGATAACTTAATGTCCTTCATGAATGGATCACTCATTTGAAAAAGGCTTTGTGGATTCATTCGGGTTATCTTTGATATACATAGTTTTTGACAATGTGTGCAAAAAAAAGCAAAAACAGAAGAAACATGATAAATGTTTTTCTTTAGCACTGTAGCTACAGTAATATCAGACATGACACAGCACATAGTGACAAACCTAAATCATCTGGTCTCCTTTGATGTATTTCAAGTTCAGATAAGCATTTGCTTTGATTCACTTAAAGACTGAGTGTGCCTATAGCAGCCTTTGATAGTACTGCTTTGTGGGAGCCATAACACTGCCTGAATATCCAAACTCATATTCTCCATACTAAAGGAAGGACACATGGAAATTAAACAAATGTTCCTTTTCCTCTCCAGATACTGACCCACTTAAAACAAGCAGGCATTTGATCATGAAGTAATTTCTGCCTTTCTTGCTTTGAATTTTCACAAGAAACCCACATTTCAGTTCCCTTTCTTGTGCAACTCATTTCATTATGCCCACCAATTACACAAGCCATCCATATGTAATGCCTGATGTTCTACATCTGTTTGCCAGCATCTTAAACCTCTGAATATCCAAGAAGTGGCTCTTCCAAAATACTTTTGTCTTCCCCAGCTATTGTGCAGTAGCAGACACTGAGCTCGCGGCGTACGTTCCTCTCTGCCAGCTTTGCTCCAAAGCCCACGTTACCAGCAGTACATGTCATTCAATGTTGTTTGAAGTCTTTAGAGATGTGTGTGTGTGTGTCTAGTATAAGGCAGGGATAGAGGATGAAAGCGTGAGGACAATTTGCTGTTGCTGGCTCGGAATGGAATGATGAGTGGTGACATAGCTCCAAATTGCAAATCGCTGTTTCAGTCTCACTTCCACTCTGCATTGAGTCGCTTCACTGCAACAAGGCTATTTCATTTTTATTAAAAATAGCCTGTGCATGTCAGGCCTTTTACATAGGGGAGAAATGGGAGATGGGAGGCATAGAGGGAGCAAAGGGGGGAGTGGTGGAGAAAGTACTCTGGAAGGTGGGTAGGAGTTTGTGTGTGTTGGTTTGTGTGTGTGTGTGTGTGTTGTGTGTGTGTGTGGGGGGGGGGGCAGGACAGTCTCTGCTCCATTTGCACATCTCTTACTTTTTTTCAGCCTTCACCATTCGTCTTAATGCCTTCAGTCCTCTCATCCATTCTCAGTCTATTCTCTCCTCAGTGCACACGGGCAAATCTCTTAAGTCCATCCAAATCAGACGGGTGAGGAAAGGCACACTGTACTCAGCACATCAGTCTCCTCATTATTGTCAAGGTTTGACACTTAGACAGCTTAAGTGATACAACAGCAAACTCATTGTGCTGAGCAAGTGTTCAACTGTGTACTTTATTTGTCAAATAAACCTGCCTCCACGCCTAAAAGGGTGATATACATATAGTGCTTTACAAAGGTATTCATACCACTTGATCCTTTCACATTACAACTACAAACTTTAATGTATTTTATTAGAATTTTATGGAACAGGGCAACACAAAGTAGTTAATTGTCTTGAGGTGAAAGGAAAATGATAAATGGCTCTTTTTTTTTTTTTTTTTTTTTACAAATAAAAATATAAAAATGTAATGTGTATTTGTTTTCATTCTCCTTTAGTCTGATCCCTTTAAATATAATTCTGTGCAATACTAATGTGTAATGAACTGATTTCAGAATTACCTAATTAGTAAATAGTCCAACTGCCTGTGATTTAATTTTAGTATAAATCCAGCTAATCTCTGAACACTTCAGAGGTTTGTTAGAGAACATTAGTAAAACAAAAACAACCTCATAAGGAACAAGGAACACAAGCGACAAATTAGGGAGAAAGAGGCAATAAGAACTCTGTTGATGAAAGAAAACCATCAGTCCCATTTCAGTTTGCTAAGGAGTTGTGTAGGGGCCACATTTGGAGGATCCGCTCTTATGAGACTAAAACTGACCTACAAGCAAAACACTAGGTGTGTAGGAAAGTTATCCCTGTCCGTGAGCCTAACCCACCTTTGTTAAGCATGATGTAGAAGTATCATTCTCTGGGCATGCTTTTATTCAGCAGGAAAATAACCTGCTAGAGGAAGGAGGTTCCTCTTGTGACCACGACAATGACCCTATACACACAGCCACAGATACAATGGAATAGGTAAGATAAACAGAGAGAAACAGATTGAATTTATATATGCTCTATATTTACTCTCACTCACTTAAAACTGTGCACATATATTTATATTATATTGTAGATATGTTTATATTGTTTAATTTGTACTGTATTGCACCGACTACGCCAAAACAAATTCCTTGTATGTCCAAAAACGTACTTGGCAATAAAGCTTTTCTGATTCTGATTCTGATTCTTTTACATTCATACTAACTACTCAAAGCACTTTAAACTAGAGCTATATTCACCCAATTACACTCACAAACCAGCACACACTCATAGACGGATACGCAGATTGATGTGCAACTTGAGGTTAAGTGCCTTGCCCATGGGCACATTGACATGTGACAGTAGGGAGCTGGAATCAAACCCACAACATTGGGATTGCAAGACGACTAACTCGAGCCACATCTTCACGTGTGAGAATGGTCGAGTCAAAGTCCGGATCTACAATTTGAAAGATGATGTTTACAGATGCTCTCTATGCAACCTAACTGCACTTGAACTACTTTGCAGTAGAATGGACAAAAATTTCACTCTCTCTTTACAAAGCCGGAAGAGACATACCCCAAAGGACATACATCTGCAAATTGCACATGGTTCTACAAATACTTCTGCATGCCACAAGTTTCAGATTTTTATTTTATTGTACAAAATGTTTAACATTTTTGTGATTCCCCTTGCTTTGCAGTTAGATCAGCTTAAAATAGCATCTATCACATTAAGTCCTATCAGAATCCACAGACGTTCATGTGACAAATTTTGGAAAATGCTCTTTGACAACGCATTGTAAAACACAGGACAACACATTTCTGCAGTCTCTCTTTAGTCGGGGTTTCACACCAAGGCCCCCTCACACACACACACACACACACACACTCACTCACACTCGCTTGTGAACCATTATTAGCTTGGAGATACACTAAACAGCCCGGAGCTTGACCTTGTCTTGTTTGAGCAAACCACGAAAATGACCTACTTGATGCATGTTAATGTGATTAAACACACTTGGGCTAACTATTATAATGAATGCAACATCCCAAAAATACAGCTGTCGACTACCAACCGCGGGCGTCCACGCGGCGGCTGCTCTCCGCACGCGGCAGGTGAGAGTACCGCGCGTGCATAGCGGCCAAGCGCGCGCACTTCCATACACACAGACATGACCAATAAATAAATAAATGAATGAATAATAAAATAGAACCGTCTGTCCGAGTTTGGCGCTCACCTCCTTCAACCAAAATAATAGTTTGCGTCCCCCCAACAAACCCCCATTGAGCCATATATATATATATATATATATATATATATATATATATATATATATATATATATATATATATATATATACGCTGTATCTGTGCTCCAATTCAAACTGACAGTGAAACACTTGTAAACATAGGAGCCCCGCAGATATAATACGCGAACGTTGAGCGACTGCTGGAAACTTGCCACCTCACTGTGAGGATTTAAAAATAAGTGCTTCATTGTGGTAGGGGAGGGCTTACCGTGTGTTCCGTGGCGGTTTTCCTGTGGTTTAACGCAGCTGAAATGGGTCCAGTGTGGAGAGAAATGATGCCGAGGTTCATGCGAGCACTCCGTGAAGTCTGTCCACTTAGCACAGTCTCCCCCACGCTCTCCCCGCTTGCTCCCTCTCTCTGTGTTTCTACCTCCTTCTCTCTTCCCCGTCGCTTTGCAACTATCACAGAAAAAAACCCATAGTTTCACTAAAAGCCTTCTATTTTTGATAGATGTGGCCACTGAATAACACAGACAGGATAAACTGTCTCACGTCACCCACTCAGTTTTGTAATATCATCTGTTGTTTTAGGTTTCCTTTCGTGAAGTGAATAACACTAATTAGCGCGTCATCACTGCACCTGTTTGTGGATAAGACATACAGCATGTTTACATTTTCCTCAAAGTTGATGTGAAAGACGCAGGAAACAATGTGCAAGAATAAGGATTTGAGCCAGTTTTACAATGTCCAAATTGTAATGGAAGGACAACTAGGTCAAAGCGTCTCCAAAACAGCTCTTGTGATGCTCCTGCGCAGCGCCAGTGTATCAAAAGCGGTCTTAAGAAGGGAATAGACGTGACAGGGTCACAGGAGGGCAAGGCTCATTGGTGCACACGTGGTACGATCATCAGACGAGCTACTGTTCTGTAGTTCAAATTGCTGGAAAAGTGAGTGGTGGTTTTGATAGAAAGGTGTCAGAAGTGTCTATTGCACTTCGACAGACTTCAGAGTGTCTATGCTGCCTGTCTAGTGCTGAAAGCACTGGCAATTGCATTGTATGGCAGCACTTACCTGCGTAAGGGATTATGATTATTGATTATAAACATTTATCAAAAATTATAATGAAACATAATAATTTAGAAGAAATAAATTCAAACCAAAAATCATTTCTTACTAAGAAAGATCAAAGATACACTGGTGGTGTGATTATTGGGCTCACCGTACTTAATAACTACAGTTATTTAGTTATTATTAATAATTGATCATTATTAACCAAAACCACGGCAAATGTCACTGTGTTATCAACCGTTTTACCGAATAGTGGAGAACACTAACCTTATTTTGACAGACAATCACTATCACTCTTAAATAAAATAAACACAAACGTTTTTCTCTTTATCAATGTGAAAAGTATTAAACCGCTTGTCCCTCTTACAACCGACTATTCTGGTCAACAACTGCCACCTAAATGAGCATGCACTATTCAACAAAAGGTGTACACTACTAACTAAACATAATAAAAATAAATAATATATGCGCACTGAGTAATTCTGCCAAAGATCAAACCGTAGCAGTTTTATGGACAAATGAGAATAACTTAAAAATTTGGATTAACTTGGAAAGTGGAACAGGACCACTACGCAGTGAAGCCTTCCTCCGTGGGTGCGTCTCGATAGCGCCTATCAGCTGGAAGAATAGTAGGGCTGCAAATTATCTAGCAGCTGGCCTCGTAGCCACTGACAGCTGATAGCCCCAAATCTTGAACAAAGGGTCGTAAAACTCTGAGATGGGAGCTCGGTGGAAAAACCCCCAAGGGTAATAAAATGATGGAACAATGAGATGGCCCAGCCACGAGGCCCAGACCGCAGACTGGCTGATTGGCAATCAGCAGGACAAACACACCCAAACTTGAGTGCAACCTCTCTTTTCAGTTCATAGTATTCAGACAGCAAAAACAGTGCGGCATAAACCCTTCAATCACTGTTGCATGCAACAGGTTAATACTTTGGATTAACTGGTGGTAAACCTAATTCACCTTAACTATGCCTCACCCTGCCCAGACCTCTTAAACACACCTATCTGATTTAACATAAAAGTAACAGAATTACTTTGACGACCATTTCTTCTCTTCGCCGGCTTGAGGATGGGTCATGGGTCTAAAAAAAAAAACAGGGGGAGACCTGTAGTTGTCACGTGTCCATGATCAACTCAAATCGGTCAATTTCTCCTCTGTCCAAAACAGGGAAATTACATGAGGAACTGTTGGAGTTGACTGGAGAACAAGAAGGAAACTCGTCTCCTTGGAAACAAAACCTCTGTGGGTTTTCACGTGCACCTGGGTTGCGTCTGAAGGTCTTCAATTGGGATATGGATCTTCTGATATTCTTGTATCAGAGATATTTCCAGCTTTCAAGCTCTTCCAGGAATGGCCAGTGTGGAGGACAAGTAAACCCGATTGCCAGCTTCTATTCCTCTAGAGATGTGCCTCCGAACGTAGTCTCGTGACACTACGGCTGGAAATGGCAGTTAAAAGTTTGTTTTCTCTGGTTTTTATAAGCTCTGATGATGTTAGAGCTGCGACGCCTGTTGAGCTGCGTTGTATAGTCATTTACCTGACCAAAAAGGCAGAAAACCCAACACCTGCCGAACACAGGGCACCAGAATGCACTATAGGAAATAGGCAACCTGGCAGAGGCCATGTGATGCTCCAGGCAACCTTCTGTTGTGAAACACTGGGTCAGTCCTTCCCTTTTATATGTTTCTTTCATACTTATGATCTACCGAAGCATTGCTGTTGACTGTGTACACCTTTATATGAAAAGGTAATCTCTGAATGCTGTGGCCTCTTTCGCCAATGTATAATAATGTTTTCCTTCAGTAAAAGAATTTCAGGAATGGTTTGAGGAGGGCAACAATGACTATGAGGTGTTGATTTGCCCTCCAGATTTCCCAGACTTGATTCTAATCAAGCATCTCTGTGGGATATGCTGGACAAACCAATTCAATCCAAAATAACACCACCTCACAACATGTACAGGACTTAAAAGATTTGCTAACAACTTGGTGCCAGATAACACAGAACACCTTCTATAAGAGTCCAGAGCAGTGGTGTCCAAACGTTTTGCCATGAAGGCCAAGATCATAAAGTTGAAAGCACATGGGGGCAAAAAAATAGATAAAAAAAAAAATACAAATCTTTAAATAAAAATATTGTTCATTTTATTTTATTTGATTAATATCAAATTAAACATGAAAGATTTTATTGAAACAAATAAAATAGTGATGTTTGTGGAAAAAGATCTGTAAATCTCTGTAGATCCTAAACATAAATATTGTCATGTTTTTATTATTGTAAGACAGAGAGAGTTTCCTATTTTTGGGGGTTCTTTTTTGGGCTAGGATAATTTATTTAGTCTTAGCTAAACAACAAGAACGGCGCATGGGCCACTCTCGCTGTACTATCAATGAGGGAGGGGGCAGGGGCAGCCAGGTTTGATTTTGATAAAAGGTTGACGGATGTTTGTGGTTCTATTTACTAAAAAATTCAGATGAATGCAGAAACCTGGTTACTAAATGATTATTTAATTTAATTTTATTTTATTTTATTTTAAGAAGATTTTATTTGTCTGCATAAATGTTGCCCTAACATTCTTTGGAGGGCAGCAAATGGCCCTCGGGCTGCACTTTATACACCCCAGGTTCAGTGAGTTCTAGAAGAGTCCATGTCTCAACATGTCAGAGTACCTTTTGCAACAAAATGTATGTTTTCTTTGAAGGTCTGCACAATATCATTATTAGAAACTTGCACTTTTATTTCTTCGACTCTCAAGCATCACCAGAAAATTGGCACTTAGTGCTACATTTAAGAGTAAAATTGAACAAACAGCTTTCTAAATTTGCTTAAAAGATGTGTCATCTGGTTGACTCTAATTATTCCCCTTGTCAAGCTTTCATGCTGCATTTTATTTTAGGAGTGGACACTTCAGTATCTCCATGACTCAGGAACAGACGGAGGAGATTGTCAACACAATTGGCTGCATATTCTTGCAGCAATAAAATCTGGTGCCCACTCCTATTTTATTCTTCTAAATAATTCATTTGGGTAATTTAGTCACACTACAAATAAAGTAACAAGACATAAAACTCTAATCTTTAACAGGTTCTAAAAATTGTCAAGTTATCAAAACTGCACAGCAGATATAATGCCTTTGTTAATGATGAAGAAAATGGAGCCAAAATGCAAAAACTATCTGAAAAACAATGTACCGTATTTTCCGCACTATAAGGCGCACCGGATTATAAGGCGCATAGAATAGAAGCTACTGCAGTCAAACGTTTGACTGGGGTTGCGTTATGCATCCACTAGATGGAGCTGTGCTAAAGAGAATGTCAACAAAACAGTCAGATAAGTCAGTCAGTCAAACTTTATTAATACACTACAAACCAGCGTTCTGATAACTCCATTCACTCTCATGGTAAGGTCTCCTCTACATAGAAATCTATTGAATAGAGCCAACCACACGTTAGGAATGCATTGGAGTCTATGAAGTTGAAGTTGAAATCAAACGTTAGTTAAAACGTGA
This sequence comes from Girardinichthys multiradiatus, assembly GCF_021462225.1. Taxonomy (NCBI): domain Eukaryota; kingdom Metazoa; phylum Chordata; class Actinopteri; order Cyprinodontiformes; family Goodeidae; genus Girardinichthys; species Girardinichthys multiradiatus. The sequence continues at coordinate 38,712,920 of NC_061802.1, read as the reverse complement.
AAGGGAACTTTTCCCTGATTCAGTAAACACGTCAAAGAAACAGTTTGATGCACTAAATCAAACGTTAGTGTACATTCACAATATAGTAGCGTTAACTGTTGAATTCTCTCGCTGCTGCTCTATTCCCATGTTCGACTGCGTAGCTGACAGCCATGAGTTTGAACTCAGCATCGTAAGCGTGTCTCTTGAAAGGTGCAATTTTGGGGTCGTTATACACACACAAGTGGTGTTGGACTAGGAGTAAGCACAGTACAGGTGTTTACCGCTATTACTTCGGCGATGCCAATGACTACGGTAGCCATAATGCTGCAAGCGGTGCGGCTTTGTAGTTTACCAGTTGTACTGAAACATTTTGACAGAGCGCCGTGTACAACCAGTATGGATCAACCAATTAACCAATTGATCCATATATAAGGCACTCCGGATTACAAGGCGCACTGTCATTTTTTGAGAAAATTAATGGTTTTTAAGTGCGCCTTATAGTGCGGAAAATATGGTATATAAGTATACCTCAAGATTCAACAATTTGTAAAGCAACATCAACAAGTAGCATCTGAAATTGACTCTAACAAAGCCTGCAATGAATTTTCTAACTTGTCCACTGAGAAAATTCAGATTAGAAAGGCAGTCTCAACATCATTATTAGGTCCAGCACCAATGCTGTGTCCAAACAAAATAAATTCTGACAATTCTGCCAAATCATCTACAAAAACTTCATCAACACATCAACTAAGCTCCTCCTACTGTCTCAAAAATGTACCCACATCTTTTTTTAAAAAGTTTTGCCTGTCTTAGCATCTGATTTGATTCAAATAATAAACTCATCCATGTTGTCATGTGTTTTCCCTTGGGGCCTAAAAACAGCAATTATGAAACCACTTTTGAAAAAGAATAATGTGGACATGTTAACATTGCAAAATCACAGATTACTCATAATCAGTCCAGAAGAACAATAAATTGATACCTTGACTGTCTAATCATAAGCAAATATTTATATAAAGTAGAATATGCATCGACAGTAAAGTAAATGATGGCAGGATCAGTTGGAGCTTCTGGGAAAATGCATTCAAACCTGGAATTGTGATCTCTCCTCCTGCAGAAACTATGAAAAATAATAGAGTTCACACTCCACTAAGTTGGGTTTACATGAAAACACAATCTTAGGGAAATGTGTATTTTTTATGTACAAGGAAAATTTTAAGTACTCTGATCATCGGTACTGCATTAAAATATTTGTCCACTCAGTATATACAGTATATATATATCACCGTAGTACAATGGGATTCCAATTGTTTCAGAATGGCCTTTTAACCATTCCAAGATGATGGGCAGCAACAGTTACTTCTCTAAATTAATTGCTGATGCCTTTCCTTCTAGGCATTGTGTTAAATCGCACCTGGATGTTTTATGCTTTTATAGAGGTAGTCACAAAGATGATTTCAGTTATTAAAGTGTATTTTGATTAGCAGCTTGTGGCTACTATACGACTGCTGATATTCGAAACAAATATAAAAAAGTTACGTTCAAATCCTGTATTTGTGTATTTTTATCATGAAGAAATACAAAATGAAGACTTAAGTTAGTCAAAGTAGCAGTGAAACAGATTCAGAGCTGCACTGATTGAGAATGCTGTACCCTGAAAACGTGGTCTTGATTAGTCATGATTGATTGAGTCGTTGTGATGACTAGGAAGCAAGAGTTCCTCAAAAAAGTTACAAAGAGATGGCATAATGCTAAGCGCACATGTCAGATCCCTTGTGCACTGTGCAGAGGTTTATTAATGTGAACTGCTGAGAAAGCACAAAGCGAAGTTACAGAGTAATAGGGAGGGTGTGAGAGTGGACATGTTCTGAGCTCCTTCCTTAGTTTTTATTGACAGATTTCTGCTTATTGGGGTCAGGTTTTAGAGGTCCCTTCAGGTGAGAAAACAGATGTAGGCTGGTTTGTGTGAATAAACCATTGAAATACTAAAAAGCTTTCAAGCAAGCAAAGAAAGATCTGCTGCTCACTCGACATGTATTCTAAGCTTTCCTTTGTCAGACAAAAATGTTTAATTTAAAAGGATGTCGCTATACAAGTCTTTCCTTAAAAACCTCAACTGTTTTGTTGTTTTGTTGTTGTTGCTTACAAAGTATTCACACCCATTTGAGCTTTTCTATAACCACCATTTTCACTGTGATTTGAGGTGATACAGCATAATTATGAAGTTTATAAATAAAAATCTGAAATATGAGGCTTTTATATTTAGGCCCTCTGAATCAGTACTTTCTGATTATTGGCTGGATGTAGAGCATCTGTGAACATCAACTTTCAATTCTTCCCAGAGATCATCACTGGATGTAGGTTTGGACTCTGAATGGACATTTCTAACACGTGTCTATGCTTTGATCCAAACCATTCCATTGTAACTGTGGCTGTATGTTTGTGGCTGAAAGGTGGACCTCCACTGCAGTCTCAAGTTCTTTGAGGCTTCTAACTGGCTTTCTTCTGTTTAACATCATCCATCTTCTCATTAAGCTCTGAACGATTTTGCTTGCTCAGGAGGAGATACTGCTGCAAAGTCAATGACTCAATGCAATTGGCTGGGCTTCCTTAAATATGTATCATTTTAACACATGGGTTTAAAAACTGAATTTGACAGCACTGTGTTATAACTATGATCAAAATGAAATGTAGATGAATTTGAATCAGTCTAAATGATTTAAATTGATCGTAAATTTCTATGTATTAACTGAATTACTTTGTCCTATAAATTACCTTGAGATAGCACCAGTTCACAGATTTGTTGTGAATTGGTGCTAATTAAATAACTTAAATTAAAGTTATTTAAAAATGTCCATGCCCTGCTAAGGAAAAATAGTTGCTCTATCAACAGTTGACGTTTGTGGTTATAATGTGACAAAAAGTGAAAAATTTCAAGGAGTGTGAATGCTTTTGCAAGGCGCTGTATTCCCTTTTCTTTTGCATGTACTCAGTAATCCTGCCATTAATGGTCCTCTAAAGATGGTGATCATAGATCAGATGGGTGATAAGGTCTCACAGATGCCGTCAATCAGAAATTGGTTGGAGTGCACATCCCTGCTCATGGTGCTGTCAGGCATCCTTGCATGTGATTTATTTCACACTGTTAATAGCATATAGATACGCTGACTGCACACATATGGATATGTTAGCCATTTAAATCTCTGTCCACACAATATATCACAATACTTATGATTTAGCTCATCACATCTTCATGGCAAAACACATTTTCAAGCAACACTTGTCGATGTGCTATAAAACACCTCCCGTGTGATAACTTCTATGGTGCTTTTTTCTCAATAAATTCAAGATGGTGTGGCTTCCCACTGAGGATTAACCGCTCCATTCCTTTCAGCGTCTTTTTGCAGAGTCATTGTCATTTGAATAATATCTTGTATTTATGAGCACCGCTTTCACACAAAATGAACAGGCAAGTTCAGCCAAATCTCATTTATTCATTAATTTATTGATGCTTCAAAGAAAATTCAGAAGTGTTCTGACAGTAGGCACAAATCAGTTCTCAGCTGCCGCTCCTTTATTGCTGCAGTTAATGTGTTTCCCCACACACAACAATACATCATGAGCCTCAACTTTAGGTCCTCACACTACTCATTGTCTGCTTCTCTCACTTGTTTATGTGATTAAAATACATTAAGGGGTAGGTGGTAATTATCCCAGATGAAATTATTTATAATCCTTTAACATCTACATCAAAGTGGCAGCTAGCAGCGCCTCGACGCTGTTAGAGCACATTTTATCATCAGTCCAAACAAAACATCAGCTGTTTATTAGACGGAATGATACGCATGCCCACAATTTTTGAGAGATAGCCTGGAGGATGCAACCGCCTGTCTTGTTCATTAATTTAGTATTTGCTCCAAAGATGCTGCCCTGTCTCTCCTAAAATATGCCCCGATGTTTGCTTTTCTTTTCTCTTGACGTTTCCTTTTGTTTGCTTCTCGTCTTTACTCTAACAAAGTCGTGCCTCGTCTTTCCCTCTCAAGTTTTTTTTTCTCCTTTTCTCTGTAATACTCCTCCTTCAAGTCCTCGCGCGTCCTACGAGTCCATCCTTTTGAGGTAACGTGATAGACATCCACAAAGTTCCCAGAGTAAGCATCCCTGTGGGTGGCTCTGTACACAGCTTCTCTAGCTATTGATGTGGCCTCCTCCACCGTCAGGCCCCACCGAACCCCTTGATCCAAAATGGAGTAGGCATAGGGCGATCCTGAGCCCACAGAAAAAAGTGTTCCCTCTAGGCGAGTGCCGTCGCTGCATACATAAAACAGACTGGGTCCAGAGAATCTTATTTTTCTTTTGGAACACTGTTGCTTAATGTAAGAAGAGCTTTGAGTCTTTGAAAGAGATACCTTTTCACTGGGGGCACTTACAGTTGTTTCCAGGTTAGCCTTTGGAGTCTTTGTAGATTCTCTGTCTTCACTGTGATCAGTCTCTGAGCCTCTGTGGTCATAACATCTATCATCCAGCTCTCCTCCATCCCACCCACACAGCGTGGCAGCTACACAGAGCTCAGTCCCCTTAAAAGGGTGCAGCATGTGCGACAGCAGCTTGGCCGCCCCACTGGTGGACAACCGGCGTCCGTGGCGAAGCTGGTATAGGCGTAGCTCTCTCGAGAGAATCCGTTTCCAAAGCGCACAGTCAGCGGAGGTTCCTGAAGTGGTGCCCACCATGTGGCTGTGAATGGGCAGGATCTTCTGAGAGGCTGGACACGCCACGAGGCCCGAGCAACTGGAACGAGTGTCTGCCGCAGCCAGGACCCCGCCCTGAAACATGAAAGCTAGAGTGGTGGTCCCATGGCCCATGGGGAAGGGAAGAGGTACAGACTGAGAGGCAGCGAAAGGAAAACTTGCAGGCAAGGAGGAGGGTGATAAAAACAATTCCTGAGATGGGTTTCTGCTTAAGCTCTGCGTTGTGCTGATTTGCCCAAACTGTATCGGGCTTTCATCCACATACTCTGCTACTGGTATATAAAAATGGAACAGACTTGTGCTGTTGCTCAAGGCCACACCAGCAGCATAGTTTTCTTTTTCCATAATTTTCTTTTTTCCAGATGCCATTACATTTCTTACCGTGGATATACTTTCATGAAAGATGCCATCAAAATTGCACAGGTCCTGCAACGCCATTGAATAAAATTAATGCCTTGCAAGTATTCTTTTAAAATAACTCCTTACAGCTATGAAACCCTCAGCAGAAGGTCAGTTGTCTAATAGAGACAGTACATCTAAAGCTTGCGTTCATTCTAGCAGTAATCATCGTTTATATAGACAAGAAGGTCGGGCTCATGTTCCTGTGTGGTCACTCAAGCAACCCTTTGGCATCATTACCAATGTTTCATTCTCTTTGAAACATATAAACTCAATAGACCATGGGTAATTAATTTTGGCTGTGATATCAGGTTTTTTTTCCGCATCAAATTGCTTCAAAGTCTTGTGTGGGCGTAGGCCAAAGAGAGCGAGGGGGTGACGGTGAAGCCTTGACTCGAGCACTTCAAATTAACTTTGACTCTTTGATGAAACAGTCCCATGAATCAAAACCCTGTTAGAATAACATATGAAGTCAATGTGAAAGGTTGTGGTTACACAGCACAGACGAGCCATTTACCAGCACGACTCTGGCCCTTTAAAGGTAATTCATGTTGAACCTGCTACACAAGAATATCAGGTAGTGCAGCATTACACAGGGTATATACTCACACAACTGCCGTTTGTTTGAGAAGGAACAAGCAGCTGTCAGACAGCGAAAGAAAGCTAGATTTGTTTGAGAGAGAAACAATGAATCAAAAGTTTAAATATTTAATTTTATGTCCTACTTTGTTCTAATCCCATTTCACAATGAATTGGCTTCAGACAATCGTTTTGGGATATGTCTTCACTGCCAGTTTTTTATTGGTAAGCAAATTTATCTCACTTTATTTCCCTGATGTTAGATGTTGAATATGAAACCATAATTTGATTTAATCAGTTTGCTCACAACTATGTCCTATTTTTTAAACAGCTTTAATTGGAACGTTCATTTTAATATAGTATGCAGTCATAAGTAAACACTTTGGGGTCATATGAAAGTGGCTTTCATTATTTATTAACAATAAACTCACGTTATATTCATCTAATTGTTTCAGCATGCCTAAATCTAAAAACATTTCTGAGACTGAAAAAGGTTTTTATCTAACATTTAATTAGTTTGGAACCCGTTTTGTTTTGCTTTGCTGTCACTGAATCCACAGGATTATTTTTAGCTACATCAAGAAGCTGCCCAGCTGAACAACATTGTTTGTCGGTGTCTGATCTACTTGGTTGAAGTAATAATTTGTCAGATTTTTGCTTTCATCCAAGGTAAAGATGAATAAAAAGCCTTAAAGTAGATCTTTTACTTCACTCACACTGATAAAAAAAACAAAAAAACAATGGCATTTTGACAATATTTTCGGTCTAGAAAAAAATCAATGTTGAAATCGTATTTTTGATAAAATTCCTAGAAGCACAGTTGTTGATGTTCCTTGTCCATGGGCTCTACTTTGGCTCGCTCCACTCCACTCAGCCCATTTTGTGAAAATTTCCATTACTGGCCTTTCCTGCCTGGCACTGACATTCTTGGTACCTACTTCTCAGCAGGTCCTATTACGGCTGAGCAAGCCAATATCCGATGTGAACAGACTGCTGTACACTGACTGGCCATCCTTATGTCAGCGGCATGAGAAAGTGCTAGCAGAGGTAGCAAGGAGAATCAAAAGGATTTACCATCAACCATCTGACCTAACAGTTATGTTTCTGAAGTGTAGGAGGAAGCTGGAGTACCTCGAGAGAACCCTCTCATGCACAGGGAGATCATGCTTGGAGCACACAGAGAGAGGGATAATTGACAGTTTCTCATTAAACATTCAGAGTGCTCTCTACTCTTTAGCTCAGCCCACAGATTTTCTACAAGATTTAGGTTGGGGGACTGAGATGGCTGTGGGGAACGGTTGGTTTTGTGTCTGGTTAACCATTTCTGTGTTGGTTTGGCCATACGTTTTGGATCATCATGTTAAAAGACCTAATGATGAGCTATTTTTAGTTTAATAGCAGAGATTTTGTAAGAGAAAAAGGCCCAAGGCAAATCTTCACCTTTTTTGTAATGGCAGGACAGCTAAGATGGTGTTCCTAAAAATTTAATCAACCTAAAAAGTATACATAATAAAGTACAAATAAAAAAAATGATTCAGTTAAATTTATTTTAAAGAGGTCGTTATTGATTCCATTATATCTGCCATTGTTAAAAAGACATTTATTTCTTGACATGGGATTTTTTACCCACTCAGTAAATTTGCTAAAATTAAAGGTAACCTTCTTTGTTATATTATTGTGTTTTCTTGTGTGTATATTCCTTAACAGACTTATGCTCATATAAACTGTGACATGATACAAATAATACTTGCAGTTATAAATGTTCACACTGTTTACTTTTCTTTTTATGCTAGTGCCAAACACTGGTAAAGCTGGATGTCACATTATGTTAGGATTCAGTGCCCAAAGTGAGAAAAACTAACCAAAGCATTTCAGTGTGCAAATATAACCGTAGGGAGAATGGAGAAGGAAAAAAAGAGAAAAGAAAAGAAAAGAACAATCCACTTTCTGTTGAGTGGAAGAGTTACTGAGTTTAATATGGATAACTATGTAAGGAAAGAGCCCCAAATCTGTCACTTTTATTCTGAATGGAGGAGCAGATCGTTCAATAAATATTGTCTTATTTGTTAAAGTGAAATATAACAAAAACAGCCTTGTTTCTCTTTGTGAGTCTCATTTAATTTTTATTTCACTTCGACCAGGGAACGTGTGTGTTACAAGCAATTTCAACTCAGAGCAGTGACACCACACCTGACAATTTCATAGGGTTCGACTCAGTCCCTGACAAGGTGGCAGATGGCTCAGTGATCTGTGTGCGGTATCAGTGCTCCAGGCCATGTCAGCTCGCAGTGGAAGTTGTGCTGTCAGCATTAAGGAAGACAGATTTGGTGGTCTTCAGGAGAAAATGGATCAGCAGAACACCTCGAGTACTCAAGATCCAGCAGTTGTTGCTCAGATTGCCTCCCTTTGTGTCCCATCATCACCACCATTTCCACCCGAGCATGTCAGACACCCAGAATGTGACACTCCGAGCTTGGCTGGATGATTTGAAAAAAAGCAGTAATATCGGCTCCATGTTGAGGATTTATAAAGTGCAGCAGGTTGTGCAGCTTTCACTGTGGCCGAGATCCCCACCTGCTGGGTGCCCGTCATGGTCCACTCAACTAATGTGGCTGATGTCCAACAACAGAATTCATCAGTGCCCTCATGAGTCAGGTTAGACCCTTAATCATTCTGTCCTTTTCTTTTAATACAGTACCTGTACAATGGGGAAAGTAAGCATCGAGCATGTCAACGCTATTTGAAGTAGAAATATTTTATAAGGCAAATGAAGTCTACAGGAGATGTTGGTAACAAGTAAAGGAGTCCACACATCCAAATATGTTTACACACATTAGTCTATTACTCAAAGCAATTTGTAATAAATTGTAATGGCACAGAAAATAAGTATTAGACATATTGAAATATGTTTAATAATAATCAAAAAGGCCTTCATGGATTATGAAAACCTTATCTCCTGAATAGAGATTCTAATCACATGCATTTCTCATGTGATTTTAACCTGTTCTTTCACACAAACTGTTTTCAAATCTTGAAGGTTCTGGGCCCTCTTTTCTGCAATCTGATCTTCAGTTCACTCCAATGATTTTGAAAAGGCTTTAAATCAGACGATTGACTGGAACATTCTACTAGCTTTTTTCTTTCTTTCTGTGAAACAGAAAGTTTCCTTGATGTGTGTGTTTGTGACCATGAGGCTGAAAATCTGCCCTTCTTTCACCTTCGGATTCTTGCCAATAATGTTCCACTATATTTCTCCTTTCATATTCCTTCAATTATATGAACTCTGTCAGTAACATATGCTGAAAGACAGCTTACTATTGATATGGTGTTTTGGTGAAGTGCAGTGCCATTCCTCTTCCAAACATGGTGCGTGCCATGACAACCATAGAGTTCAATTTTGTTCTCATCTGATGAAACTATATTTTCTCAGTACTTCACTGAGTTTTCCTAATACAAACTTTCAACAAGCTTCTGCAGTCAGTGAGTCCATTACTCATTGTATTGATGGAAAAAACTGTGGTGCGTTAATTGTTGTTGTTCTGAAGCTCTCTATGAGTGATCTTTGCCTCTTAAAGAGTCTTAAATATTCCTTTGATTCCACTGTCATGATTTAGCAGGGAGCACCCGGTATTGGTGGGTTTACACTGAAATGGTCTGGATTATGGCCTTTGTTGTGCTTACTGGGACATTAAGAAGTTTGGAAATACTCCAACCAATGCAAATGACACTATATTTTAGGGCAAAAGCACTTGAAAGTGTTGAGCAACCTTTTTGTTTATCAATTATGATGTGTACGTCATGTCAGTAGCTCCATTAGAATTATGTATACTAAGAAAAATGCTGATGTGTACCCGTTTTACAGTGTTGTAAGAAAGTATTTGCCCCCATACTGATTCCTTCTTTCTTTGCTTTTTTGCCACACACAAATGTTTTTGTCATCTAAGATTTTAATTTCACTTAAAGCTAACCACCTAAATACAAAATGCAGTTTACAAATGATGAGGGAAAAAGTATTTAAACCAGCTTGGCCATATGTGTGAAAAATATACTGCTTCATGCAACCTAATAACTGGATGTCCCACCCTTGGTGGCAAGAACTGTCATCAAGCATTTGTGATAAATGGCAATGAGTGTTTTACATCACTGTGAAAGAACTTTGACTAACTCTTCTTTGCAGAATTGTTTTACTTTAGCCTCAGTGGAAAGTTTTCTGAGCATGAACGCCCTGTCATGGCACAGCATCTCAATTGGATTTACTCTGACTAGGCCAGTCCAAAACCTGGTCTGCTTCGGACCACTACATGACCCCAAGATGCTTGAGCTTGTTGCTGAAGTTCTTCAGCCTCTCACTGTAGCTTCTGTTGGCTGGTTTGATCTCCTTTGTTAGTTTGTTCGCGGTACAGGCAGGCCAGGAACAAACTAACGAGATCAAAGCAGCCAAGAGAAGCTACAGTGAGAAGCTGAAGAACAGCCTTTCTACTGGTGATGCTTCGGCTGTATGGACTGGTCTGAGAAACCTGACTGCCTACAGGAGCACCCCGACCCTTCCTGAACAGAATCCTGGCCAACCGTCTGAATGGCTTCTACTGCAGACACGACAGGAAGCCGTTCACGCCTCAAATCATCTCCTCTACATCCCATTCAGGAACAAGTTCTTCCCACAAAACAACCAACCCCCTACCTTCAGATCCTCTGCCTGCACTAAAGATCTCCAAGGAAGATGTAAACAGGCTGTTTCAGCGCATGAAAACAAAGAAAGCTGGAGGACCTGATAACGTCTCCCCATCATGCCTGAAAGCCTGTGCAAATCAACTCACTCACTCTTCAGCCAGATCTTCAACAAGTCACCGGAGGCGTGTGAGGTCCCCTCCTGCTTCAAACGATCCACCATCATCCCGGTGCCCAAGAAACCCACCATCCTAGGATTAAATGACTACAGGCCTGTAGCCCTGACGTCTGTGGTCATGAAATCCTTTGAGCAGCTGGTGTTGAAGCACCTGAAAGACATCACAGGACCCCTGCAGTTTGCTTACCAAGCAAACAGGTCGGCAGATGACGCTGTCAACTTAGATCCTCCAACACCTCGACCGTCCAGGGACGTGTGCCAGGATCCTGTTTGTAGAGTTCAGCTCGGCCTTCAACACCATCATACCAGACATCCTCCACCAGAAGCTCACCCAGCTCAACATCCCAGCCTCCACCTTTCAGTGGATCAACAGCTTCCTGAGGGACCGACAGCAGCAGGTGAGACTGGGGAGCATCTTCTCCCGAACCAGATAAATAAGTACTGGTGTCTCCCAGGGGTGTGTTCTATCCCCACTCCTCTTCTCTCTCTATACAAATGACTGCACCTCTGCGGACTCGTCCGTAAAACTCCTGAAGTTTGCTGATGACACCACTGTCATTGGACTGATCCAGGACGGTGATGAGTCTGCATACACACAGCAGGTGGATCGGCTGATACACTGGTCAGAACTACCTTGAACTCAACCCACTCAAGACTGTGGAAATGGTGGTGGACCTTTGGAGAACACCACCCCCATACACCCCCTCACCATCCTCAACAACACCATATCAGCTGTGGACCACTTCAGGTTCTTAGGAGCCACCATCTCTGAGGACCTGAGATGGTCCTCACACATAGACACTGTTCGAAAGAAGGCCCAGCAGAGACTGTTCTTCCTGAGGCAACTCAAGAAGTTCAACCTTCCACAGGAGCTGCTGGTCATCTTCTACACTGCCATCATTCAATCTGTCCTGTCTTCATCCGTCTCAGTGTGGTTTGGCTCATCCACAAAACAGGACAGGTCCAGACTGCAAAGAATAATCAGAACTGACCTTCCCTCCATCCAGGACTTATACAGGTCTAGGGTCAGAAAAAGAGCTGCTAAAATCTCTGCAGACCCCACACACCCTGCACATAAACTGTTCAGAGTTTTACCTTCAGGCTGCCGCTACAGAGCACTGTTCACTAAAACCAGCCGCCACAGAGACAGTTTCTTCCCCCAGGCTGTTTCTCTGTTGAACATTCAATATAGTACAAAACAACAGCATACAGATGTTGCAAATGCACCTTTTTATTTATATAAGTGAATATATGTATATTCTTTAATGCAAAAAACAAAAACCAGAGAGCAAATTACCGGAGTCAAATTCCTTGTTTGTATGTACTAACTTGGCAATAAAGCTGATTCTGATTCTGATTCTGATGGAAAAGACATTTCTCCTTTAGGATTTTCTAGTAGAGAGCAGATGTAAAGGGATGTACAACTTCCAATAAGTTCCACTTTTGTCTCAGTTTCTTTTTGGTCTTCGGTGGACCTCTCCCATAGATGCATGCACTCTTGCCGTAAATTTGCAAGGCTTCCCACTCCTGCAAACATTTTTCACTGTGCCATGTTTTCACCATTTGTGGAAAATGGCTCTCATTGTGGTTCTCTGTTGTCCCAAAGCCTTGTAAATAGTTTTGTAATCTACCAGGACAATTACTTCATTCTCATCTGTTTCTGAATTTCTTTAGACTGGAGCAAGATGTTGCTTTTTGAGAGCTAATAGTCCACATTATGCTATCAGACAGGTTGAATTTAATTGATTTATTGATTTTACAGGTCTAACAGTAAGTAGGCCTGGAAGTGGCTAGTGAAAATGAACTAGACACGGGATTAATTACACTTAATTTAAGATTTAACAAGCCAAGCAATTATGTTATTAATTAGGGCCAGGTTGTTTTGGATAGCTTTTTGCTTAATAAATAACATCATCATTTAGAAACAGATTTTTTTTTATTTCCTCAGGTTGCATTTAACAATAAAATGTTTTAAACATTTAGGTGTGAACAAAAAGTAAGAACAGAAGAAATCTACAATGGGACAAATACCTTTGCTTGGAATTGTATGTTCCTAACTGTGCCTTCAGAGCCTTGAAAATTTTGTGTTTCTGTACAGATGTGATAGATATGCTAAAATTCCCCCTGGCAAGCACTGGCGAGCACTTCGGGGTGGTCCGCAGGTTCGAGCCTTTCATCAACGGGGACCTGGAGAGAGCTCGTCTTCATGCTGTAACAGAGCCCAGGTGGGCGTCCCTCACTGACTCCTAATTTACCTCATTTTAGCTGGTGCTTATTCTGTGTAAGGTTCACCCACACAGCAGGCAATGAAATCCCTGCTCTGTCTGCACATATTGTGCCAAATGCTTAAAAAGCAAGCTTTTTACACATTAAACATTGTAAAGATGCTCACTTACACACCAATGATGATAGTGTTTAATGCTGTGGTTTGTGTTGAGAGCAGCAGGTTGACTGCCACAGGTCAGTAGGTGTTTCGCTTTCAGCTTCTGTTAAAGCTCCCCCAGCTTTCAGTTTTAATTTGTCATCTTTATAAATGACTTTATAAGCTTCGCCAAGCCTCTTCACCCAAGCATATAAGCTTTTTATTTACGGTCAGTGCAGGACAGCAAGGTCAGGCGTTTTTAGCAGACAAGCACAGCATTTTAGATTCAACCCGACGCCTCACTGGGTAAAAAAATGATTTGTCCAATCATGCCATGTTGCTTGGTTTTTCAGCGTCACCTTCTCCGTGTGGATCTACCTGCTAAAATGGTGTCAGCAGAAGCTCTGTGGGATCATCCATCATGTGGATAAGAAACATTTATTTGACTCTGTGCTGATACAAGTCTCAGAAACAGGTGGGTCGCAGCATCTTATGTAGACACATACTGCCAAGGAGAGTTTGATCAAGCTGCCAGGAGATGATCGTGAATGATGATGTGTGTTTTGTGAGACTCAGGAACAGACTGTGTTATGTATTAATAAAGAGCTTTGGATTTCCTCTGGCGAAATATATGACTGTCATATCTTCTGTGTAGGAGACATCATAATTCAGGCCCGTGTGACAACCGGTGAAGATGAAGCATTCCGAACCCACCTAATGTTGCCCCTGTGGAAATGGATTAGATTGGACTGTTACATACTGGACTCAAAGGTAAAGCCCCTGCTCCAACATGCAGTTTTGGGTGGGTGTAGGAGGAATGGAAAGTGGGATTGAGCTGGTACAGTCATCTGAGTTCTTTCTGGTGGTCTGCCTTTGTTTCCTGCTGGAACAGCTGTAAGATCTTGAACGATGGTTTCTTTCCAACCGGGAGATTCAAGCAATTGCAGTCTGTGCTTCAATTTGAAGTTGTCCACAGTTCAGTAGTTTTGTTTCCCCTGAGCTTTTGCTTTGTTATGTTGGACTTTCAGGTACTGCTGAATGTAACATGGGATGCAAAGAGCCACAAATTTGAATATGTGTAAGTAAAATCATTTTTTTTTATGCAAATCCAGGAGAAAACACAAATTTTGCTCTTAAACCTTTGCATGTTGCCACATTGCAAATCAACCAGTCAGTCAGTCAGTCAGTCAGTCAGTCAGTCAGTCAGTCAGTCAGTCATTTTCTACCGCTTACTCCATAGTGGGTCGCGGGGAAGCTGGTGCCTATCTCCAGCAGTCTACAGGCAAGAATAAATCAATAATTTTAATGTAATTTACTTAGACTTTATGTCATTAAAAAACACAATCTGGTGCATAATTGTGAAGTAGAAGAAAAAGGATTCTTAGTCAACAAAGGTTTTTCTAAATGAAAGTCTAAAAAGTGTGGCGTCCATTTGGGTTCAGCCCTATTTACTATGACACCCCTAACCAAGATCCAGTGCAACCCAAGTGCCTTCCCAAATTAGTAAACAGTCTTCACATGTGTAATTTAATTTCAGAATGAGCACAGCCACTGTGTGAAAGCCTCAACGGTTTGTTAGAGATCATTAATGAACATCAAGAAGACCGAAGAACACAGCAGACAGGTCAGAGGTCTACAGATTAAAGAGGGGTTGGGTTCGAAAAAATATCCCAGGCTCTGAATATCTCGTTAATTCATCTGAAAATGAAAATAGTACAGCTCTACCAAGGCATGGCTGTCCACCTAAACTCACAGGCTTGACAGGAAAGGTTAGCATTGAACAAAGAAGCAGCCAAGAAACTTGTGGTTGCTTTGGAGGAGCTCCAGATATCTACTGCTCAGGTAGGAGAATCTATTGAAAGGATAACTAATAGTTTTTGGACTCCACAAATCTGGACTTTATGGAAAAGTGGCAAAGAGAAAAGCCATTGTTGAAATAAAAAGTCATGTTTGTTATATTTTTAGACAGTTGTGGCCTTTATTGCTCATATTTGTTGAAAGTGAATTGACAGGAAATAGGGTGGAGGGAGTGGGACAGTTGCAGACTCAAACCTGCAACAGCCTGCGTTGAGGTTTAAGGCCTCCTTACATGGATCACGTGCTTTGCCCCTGCGCCACTGCTGCACCCCGGGAGTCCTGTTCAAAGTTTGTCACAAGTCTTGTGGGGGACATAGCGACCATATGAGCTGCTCTGAAATTTAACATAATGGCCTACATGCAAAGAGCTATATATGGTGGAAAGCTAATGCTGCACATCACCCTGAAGGAACCATCCCTACTGTGAAGAATGGTGGTGGCAGCATAATGCCATAGGAAGGTTTTTCTTTAAGGACTGGCTCAATTGGCTTTTAATACAAATGCATGCCACACTTTTAAGATTTATAAAAAAAATTAAAACCAGGTATCCTTTTCCTTCTACTTCACAATTTCATGTTGGTCAGTCACATGGAATTCCAGTAAGTTACACAACTATTTTTCTTTGTAACACAACAAAATGCAATGTGAATTATTTGGCAAGGCAGTGTTGGAAAAAACCTGTTAGGTTGAACATTACCTTCTCTGAATGCATAGGAGTGAGCACTGTTTTAAATGCCATTAAATATTTTACAGATTTAGGAACACTATTCACTATAATGACACAGATGGATACTTTGTGATTGGAGGAGGCAGATACATGCCAGGCATCCATGGCTACTTTGGACCTTTCAAGTATTATCGTTTTGGAACCAAAGAGGTGACATTTCCACTCTGCAATCACAAACAGTGTTTGTTCTGTTTTATGACTGTTCATCGCTGTTTCAACTTCATTGCTTTTTATGTTCCAGATAGAAAATCAGCTTCACCCCATGTCAACAGCACAGGAGCTGGACAGGGCTTATGTGAAGTGTCAGGAAATAAGAACATTTACAAAGGCTTTTCTGCAGCAAGCTGCCGAGAGTCACCTTCTGTCCCTGACCAACGAAGGTGAAATACTATTTTGACATGTCCTAAAAATGTAATGTTACAACCAATCAACAGAGAAACACCTTGTGTGAGTCTAAAATCAAAGGTGCAAATATTCCAAGCACACATATACAGGGAACATGAGGAATGCTGGTGACAAGTTGCTTCTTCTCCTTTTTATTTCAGCCGTCTGTTCTAACAACCTTCTGAGACTTTGGGCTCAGTTTGAAAGCAGAAAGACAACATGCACACAGACATGGACCATGGAAACACAACAAAAATACATCACACTTTTTCATTTCCTGCAAAGAGAGGAGGAGATTATCCAAAAAGGTGACCAAGATTTACATCCCAAGTAAATGAAAACTCCTCTTTATTATGTAATAATCCAACAGTTAACTGTGGTATCTGTTTCTGCAGGACATTTGGGTATGAAGCACCTTGGAAGTATTTTGTTTGAGCTATCGGTTAGCTCTTTCTTCCTTTTTGAAGAGAAACCAATAAAGATCTCGTCCAAATCGATGACTCTGTTACAAGCATCCTCCTGCTTTGGAAACCACAGAGCATCTCTGTTATTGGCCACCATCTACCTGTCTGGCCTTGGTCACCCAGCCAATCAAAAACAGGTAGAATGTACTGTATGCCTTGTATTCACAGTGCCTTGCAGTGTTTTTTTTACAGGAATGTTATGTAATAGGACAACACAAGGTAGTACCTTATTGTGAAGTGGAAGGAAATTATGTGTTTTCTATTTTTCTTTTGAAAGTGCCACACATTTTCAATTGGATTTAGATCTGGATTTAGACTGAGCCATTCTAACATATGAATAAGCATTGAACTAAACTATTCGATTGAAGCACTATCTATGATTCGTGTCATTGTCCTGCTAGAAGCTGAATCTCCACCCCAATCTCAGGTCTTTGGCAGCTCGTTTTGTACCAGTTCACCCTTTACAAGAACTGGTCTAAATTCACCTTACCCTGGACAAAATGATTTAATTCATGTTCACTGTTCCCCACACAAACAGCGTGAACTCATTTACAACTCCAAAATGAACTAGTTTTCATTCATTCATCATTTTTGTCTGAAATAAAGATTAAAATAGATGTATAAGTCATTTAGTTTGCATATCTACTGTAATATGTTATCACCTAGCAAATATAACCTAGCCTTTGCCAGGTGATCTATTACATTCTCTACCATTTTCTGTGCTTACATAAACTGCATTTGATTATGGCAAATTCCAAAGCAGGTTTTCTCAATAAAATATTTAAATGTTTTCATTTTATTTAAACAAAATGATTCTGAAATTTTAACAAAAATTTAGACAATGTTTTTAATTGTGGCATCTTTTAATGCAAGACAAGGTCAGTGTCCCTCTTGAACAAAGTCCTCATGCAAATGAAAGAAAAATTTGGTGTTGTTTTTGTTGCTAGAGATAGCAGAAGGCTTTAAGCTAAATCTCTGAATCTTCCACCCAAATTTGAGGTGCAAAAAATACTGTGTTCAATAAAGTAGTTTTAATGGTTAGGAAACGAGCCTTCAGTTTATAATCCGAGGTTTAAAGACAAGCCAAAGGAATAATAGTCAGGACAAAGATGGCAACTATTGTATTTGTGTGTGTAACAGCTGAACAATTCTTTCAACAAGCTCATGCAAAACACTGTTTGCAACCTGTAACATGTTTTCCTCCAGGACAGACCTTTATTTAACTCTTTCCGTCTCCACATCAGCTCGAACCAGAGTCCCTGCTGAAGAAATTCATCACCACAGCATGATGCTGCCACCATCATGTTTCACTCTTAGCATTATGTGTTCAGGGTGATGTGTACTTTTAGCTTAGCGGCATGCAACATTTTGCAGTCCAAGATGTTTCTCGTCTCATCTGAGCAGATGCCTCCTTTCTTCTGCCTGTGCTCTCAGATTAACTGGAAGACCAAATATTTGTAGATTGTGCCATACTCTCCATTTTCAGGTGATATATTAAACATCTGTAAGGTGTACACACCTTTAAATATTATTAAATAACCTGACCCTGTTTTAAATGTCTTCAGTACTTTCTGTATGTGTTCCTTGCTCTTCATGATGTTGTTCGTTCACCATTGTACCATCTAACAAACCTCTGAGGCCTTCACAGAGCACCCTGATTTATACTGAGAATAAAGTTTGCACAAATTGTGTTCAATTTCCTAAGCATGGGACTTCTAAAGGGAATTGATTGCACTAGATTTTATTTTGGGACATCAGAGTAAACAAGGCTGAATCTTTTGTAAGGAAGCCATGTATCACTTTCCCTACATTTCACAGTTATGCACTGCTCTGTGTTGGTCTATTGCAATTCATAAAATGCATTAAAGTTTGTTTTTGCATCATAACAAAATGTGAAAATAGTTAATGGTACATCCCAGTCAAATGTTTGAGATACACTTTCTTATTTTTTGGTTTCCTTTATTTTCATGACCATTTACATTGTAGATTCTCACTAAAGGCATCAAAACTGTGAATGAACACATGTAGAATTATGTAGTAAATGTAAATGTGTGAAATAACCCTCAACATCTTTTATATTTAAGATTCTTCAAAATAGCCACCCTTTGCTTTGATTACTGCTTTGCTCTCTTTTTATTCTCTCCATGAGCTTCACGAGGTGGTCACCTGAAAAAGATTTCCGAAGAGTCTTGAAAGAACTTCCCAGAGGTTAATATTTCAGTCATCACAGCAAAGGGCGGCTACCATAAGGAATCTGAAATAAAAAACATATTTGAAGTTCTTCTACAGTTTTGTTTTGCCACATCATTTTATATGTTTTCATTTACAGTTTTGATGCCTTCAGTGAGAATCTGTGTACAATGTAAATAGTCATGAAAATGAAGAAAAGCATAAATGAAAAAGTAGGTCTAAAACCTTTGACTGGTAGGCAAAAACAATACTTTTGCAAGGCTCTCTATTCCAATCCCTACTCTATTACATATTTAATCACTTGTGAGTGTATTTTAAACCTGATGTTCAATATGTTTCAGGGTCATGTCTATAGTTTGATTGGTGCCTCCAGTGATGATCGTTTTGCCATGATGCATGCAGGGTTCAAACACACACATGGACTTGATGGGTTTCCTCAAGACTTGGACATGGCTTATGGCTACTATTCCAACGTTGGAGCACAGAGCAGAATCGACAGCTTGCGAGTACATGAATATAAGGTAGCAATCACTGTAAATTTGTTTAATCGTTAAATAGCAGAAGAGCTGTCATTAAAAGAAGTAATCTATGAATTTGTCATTTTGTTATTTAGACCTGTCTCTGCATATTGGAGCATGCTGTTGTTCCTTATACTTGAACAAGATAAAATTGATTTTGCTGTCTGTCAGTTTTTTTCTAAAACTAGAGCCAGCATCTGGTGTGTTTAGTTCTAATTTAAGATTGGACACAGAAAACAACAGCTTAAAGGGATAGCAGAAAACTGGTTGGTTTTACCTTTAATTTTTATGCCCTAATAAACAAAGCAGATAGGATCAATGCAGTATAAAAGGTACCAAAGGCTGATTTTATTGTTTTTACAAGCACCCAATCTAGCTGTCCCTTCAAAGAGATATAAGCGGCATTAATCTGCGCATTATCTCTGGGTTAGAATGAGAATAGTTGCAGAAATTGTAATAGGAATTTTATAGCAGATAAACATGCAGCACACATGGCAGCAGTCTTCTAAAAACATACCGACTCTAAAAATATGATTAATTGCATGTTTGTTTGTCCAGCCAGCTGGATTGAGAAGAGGCTGCAGGAAAGCTAGAATGGATGAGCTCTAAATCTTCATTTAAAAATTGAGCCGTCTTGATGAATGCCAAATAGCACTCCAAAGATAAGAGGCCTGCTATGAGAGAAAAGGCTGCTTCCTACTGATTTCCTGTTTATTCTATCAGTATTTCAATAAGCTCCATCTAATGAAGAGAGTTGTATGAAAACACCAGAGACCTGACTGTCTGCTTTAGCTTGAACAGGGAATCAACACACCGAGACAACAATGAAAAAATGCATTCAAAAGTTTGACCAAAAGGACAGGATGGGATCAAAGTGCAACAATCTTCTGTTCTTTGAAATGTTTGAATGGAACCAGTTAAAAATCTGACTGATATGCGCTGAGCTTTATTTTAAAAAGGGATGTAAATAAACTGAATAAATAAACTGAATGTCATCTAAACATCAGTCTCAGCTTAGCTCTGTGTAAACCACAGTCTAACAATTGTTGTGATTGCAGAACTGTTAGTGAAATGTGATCAAACCACACCCACACACTCAGTATTACTCAGAGAACCCAAGAGATTGTGGTGTTTGAAACTAATTGTAGAATGACTCATAAATATTTAAAGCAACTAAAACACATCTGTGTCTCTATTTAGCTATCCAGTGCTGTAAATTCTTTAGCTTGTGGTTTAGTTTGCACATGACTATGTCTTAACTGTACTGCTATTGTTCTTTTAATACAAAACAAAACACAATATTATCTTAGATACATGTACCATAGGCATAAATGTCATGTTGATCTAAAGCTTTTAAAATGTTTTTTCTTCAGTGTAGAATGATTAGATGACAGATACATTCAACAATCTTTAAAAACTAGAATTAGCTGAACAGGTATGAATTTATTATGGATTTTCTCTAATCCAAACATGGTCCAAGTTAGCAATACAAGCTACATAATATCTGTCTCTTACTAAGGTTCATCATGACTAAACCATTTTTGTTGCCATTATTGACGTTCTGGCATAATTCTGGTTGAATATTTGATAGCTATTCTCATCGGAATTGGTAGAATTACTTAACATTAGTTAGTTTCCTAACACGGACCCAGCTTTCAAGCATGTATGAGTGTTTACAGGAAGAGCAAGTTCAAGGACTTTCCTGAAGCTTGTTAGTCTGCTTTGCCGCTTATCAAAATCAGTTTTCATGTGTATTTGGTGTTGTTTTGTCCTGTTGGAGCCTCAAACTCTGTTCAAGTTTCAACCCTCTGACCCAACTTTTCCCCTCAAATAAAAGTAAACTGCTAAAGAATTTCAACAACAACCCAGGAACCACAAAGGCTTAATACCAATCATACAATGCTGGAACACCAGTGTCCTTGTCCAGAAGGTGACAAAAGACGGAAGCACCCACTCGAAAACACCTTGACTGAAATTTATGCTTGCCCATATGTTATATCCAATTGTCTTCTAGAGAGAACATTCCTGCCGGATGAGAAGTTTGGGCAATGTCACCATTGTTGTTGAAACACCAAACTTTCTCCAAATTTCAATCATCCATCTGTCTATCAGGTGAAGATCAACAGAAAGATCTTTATTATCCTGCATATTAATTATTTTACCCACATTATGCAATGCAACACTACCACTGGAGCAAAACAGTGCACAGCATGATGCTGCCACCACCTTGCTTGGCAGTTGGTATACAGTTCTTAGGTTTGAAAGGCTCAGCAGGACCAGATGTCTCTGTAGTCACTGTGGCCAAATTGCTCAATCTTTATCTAATCTGATCATTAAACACAGAAGATACGTTGCTATAGCTTGAAACATGGATCTTGGCTAGTACCCTTTCAGTGTAGATTGATATCAAAATTTCCATGACACTGGTGTTCCAGCATGTTCCAGTTTATGAAAGGCCTTTTATTTGGTGGTTCCTGTGGTTTTCTTGAACATTCTAACATATTCCTATTCATCTGAGGGTGATAGCTCAGATGAATGGGACAATGTCCCCAAATTCACATCAAAACGCATTTTGGTAGTGGTTCTGAATCACTAAAATTAGGTGAACACGTTTGCACCTATTATAGATTTTCTGTAATCCAAACATGGTCCAGGTTCGACATACAGGCCCCACTGATATTTGTTTAAATGTACTTTACAAAGGTCCACCTTGACTAAACCATTTTTTGTCGCAATCAGTGGAATTCTGATATAATTCTGGTTTAATTTTTGAAAGCTATTGTTTAAGGTCAAAACATTAAACATTAGTCCTATTGAAGATTAAAACCAATAAATTTAAATTAACTCTATCGGTTCTGCCAATAGGATTGGTCAAAACTCCAGCCAGATATTTAGCTATGCCAGAGGCTTGTTGATGCCTTCAAAAAGGGTGGGGAATTTTAGGTGTTCTTTCTATCATCACTCAACCGTAAAAAGGAAAAGTTCAAATACATCAATAAAATCCCCAAATTTATATGACATTCATCTTGATGCTGAATGCACACCCAGGTACACCCAGAAAAAAAAAAAACTAAAAGCAACTGAACACCGGAGTTGAATCACACTGATTGGATATTGAAATTGTCTAATGAATGATAATGGTGCACTCAATGAGGAGATGTGTCATTTACTAGCTTCAAGTGTTTACAGAGGAATTATATTAGTAATAACAACCATTTGGTGTATTTACAAGTTTACCATCATAATCACTGTGTTTGTCTTTCCTGTAGCAATACACACCTCAGTTTATCTATTTAGGTGATGAGGAGGATTTAGGCACCCTGACAGATGAGTCCAGTGATGTCTTTCAGTATTTACGATTTCAAGCAGAAAGGGGAGACCCGGAATCCCAGGTATGTTGGTCACATGTCTCTGAGAATGTCTTTCATAGGATTTATTATTCAAAGGATTTCTGTGTGGTTATCCGTGGACGATGCATAAAAGCACAGGAGCAGAATTTAATTTCTCTTCTGTGGTCAGTGGTCGAGTCAGTGTCCTGAAAAGACTAATAAAATCTCTATTAACTTTAGAGACGTCTCGGAACAATGCTTTACTGGGGACAGAATGGAGTCTCCAAAGACATAGCGAGCGCGGTGAAGTGGTTTGAGAAGAGTGCGATGCAAATGAAGGATCCCGCGGCAGTCTACGACTACTCCATCCTGCTAATGAAGGTTGTGCAAAATCATAAGGACCTTCTTTTACGACTGAAATGAACACAGTCCTTTTTGAGAGTGTTTTTGTTTGAGCCGCACACACTGTTTTGACACTTATTGATTTGCTGATTGATGTTGATTCCTTCAGGGCCAAGGAGTGAAGAGAAACTATACTCAAGGTTTTCAGCTTCTGAAAAAAGCAGCTGCAATGGTGAGGGAACAGCAATCAATCAGTGTGTTTACTCCATAGGAGCTCACTATGAAAACCAGTTTCTGTTTCCTTTCTTTAGGGCTCAATTAATGCCCTGAATGGCTTAGGCTGGTACCATGGGATTGTGCTGAAGGACCACAGAAATGCAACGAAATACTTTGAACAAGCTGCACTAAATGGGAGTGATGATGGGATGTTTAACCTGGGAATTTATCATCTCACTGGGGAAAACCCAGACAAGCCATGGAAGAATGAGGTTTTCATTTTCAGACCTTACATTGGCTCCGCAGTCCAAATGTAATTGTTTTGCTGATCCATTTATTTTTTGCTGCCATCCACAGAGCGCTGCATTCGAGCAGTTTCTGAACGCTTCTCGCATCGGCCACATAGCTGCATCAGTGGAGGTAGCGTGGTACCTTTCGACAGGAAGCCTGGAGGGGGTTTCTCAGGATGTGGAGAGGGCTGTGATGTAAGAGGCTTTCATTAGCTTGTTGAAGAAAACACTGTTATGGGTTGTTGCACCGTAGCCTGCAGCTTAGTACCATCTAATTTCAATGACAGTGGCTAATTCAAGGTCAAAACCAGTATTTGCATATCTAAAAATAAGAGCCGCTGCCACTGCGTTGTTGTCTAGCACAGAGAGATTCTGTTTAACCAAATGAATCCAGAGCATTTTTGTTGCTGCTGTGTTTTAGCAGTATGTTTATTTATAGCAAGTTAGACTGTTTTATGTACATTGCCTTGCAATTGTGTTCATACTATCACATTAGAATCACAACCTAAAATATATTTTAATTGTGTTTTATGTGATAGACCAACACAAAGTAGTAATTGTGAAGTGAAAGAAAAATTAAAAATTTTTTAACAATAAAACATTTTAAACGTGTGATACACTTTGGAATACAGCCCCATATACTCTGATTGCCCTAAAAAAAAGTAGTGTAAAACTAGTGCGAACAATCAGAGGTCACCTAATTAGTAGATGGAGTGCACACAGGTGCATCTTAGTATAAGATTAATGTTAGAGGACATTTGTGAAACACTCTTAGGAAGACCAAGGAACACACCGCAGAGGTCAAGGAAAATGTAGAGGAGACGTTTGAAGCAGGGCAGGATGTAACGCAATATTCAAAGCTGTGAACATTTCATTTATATTTGAGGTACAACAGCATTTCATTTCCCTTTGAGATTAATAAAGTGTTTTTGACTTGAATTTAATTGAATTTAGTATTGTTCAGACCCTCAGCTGGCAATGGCAGATGACCACTGACACCCAGCCAGCTTCTGCTGAAAGTTTCATGTTAAAAGGAAAGCTTTCCTTTCCACTGCTGCCACAGTGACCCAATGCAAGTGGCTGGGTTACCTTTTTTACCAGTCAGTGTAATAAGATGATCTTGAAGATTGAATTCTATTATATTTAATAATTTTTTCTTTGATTTGATTGAATTGAGTATATGTTTCTGTATATACAGGTACTTCACAAAAAATTTGAATACATAGAAAAAGTTCAATACTCATTTCAGAAAGAGACACTCATACAATAACATACAGCCAGAGTAGCAATGGACAAGTCAATGCTCAGACCAAAATCCAAAGGTTTATAGATACTCCCCATCCAGTCTGACTGACTAAGATTTTTCAAATGTATTTGACATTTCACGTGGTATTTACATGGTAAATACAAAGGCTAAAATTAAATATTGTTTCTTACCAGCCTCTGGCAGTGCAAACTATTATTTTGCAAGGGGAATTGTCATCGTCTCTAGATGTGGAAAGCTGATAGAAGCATACCCCAAAAGAATTCCTGTTGCGATTGCAGCAAAAACTGGATATATAAAAGGGGCATGCAATCACATTCATACTATATTTTTTATTTGAACAAACTGTTAAAAACCACGTAACATTTTCCTTCTACTTTACTATCATCCACAACTTTGTGTTGGTCTGACACATGAAAT
This sequence comes from Girardinichthys multiradiatus, assembly GCF_021462225.1. Lineage (NCBI taxonomy): Eukaryota > Metazoa > Chordata > Actinopteri > Cyprinodontiformes > Goodeidae > Girardinichthys > Girardinichthys multiradiatus. The sequence goes on along the minus strand of NC_061802.1, from coordinate 38,688,006 downwards.
CTGAAAAAATGTATATTGAACTTTGTTGCTGCGATGAAATAAAATGTGGAAAAGTTCAGGAGGTATGAATCCTTTTCACCCTCTATAAATCATATTTCATATAACACACTCCGCAGATTGCTGCAAAAGGTCTGCAAACAGAACGGCCACCTTGGATTCATGATCAGGGAGGCTCTTCAGGCACACCTCCAGGAAGCTTGGTAGGAAAATGAATTTGATTTTTATTTCACACATGTTCATGCAGTCCTTTGTTCTGATCATCACTCGTTGTCTGCTGTCTCTCATATTTGCTCTATGGTGCTGCCAACAGGCAGGAAGCACTTGTTAAGTACATTTTGGCTGCTGAAACCGGTCATGGTTTATCCCAGAGTAACGTCGCTCACCTGTGTGAGGTACGTCTATGCCCTCTCTCTGCTCTTAACCCCTCCATGTGTGTCCCTGAAGCCTTTTAATCTTATTCCAGTCTACTTCTGCAGTTAATGTATCATAATTGGAGTTGTGATTGTAGCTAATGGACAAATCCCTCATAATTCCAGTCACACACTAAATGAAGAGAACTATCCCAGAGGGAAATTATTAGCAGTTGATAACATGCCCTCGTTATTGCTCTGCTCTCTCCCACCAAGGAGCTGGGCTTCGGTTATGACTGTCGGTGGAGATATCACAACCACTCTATATTAAACTCTGATCCTCATCCATCCAGTGAGTTCATCTCATTTCATTTTGCTTTAACCTCTCTTTCCCTGCCAGTCTGGTCATTGAACAGCAAATATGTCTCTTCTTTATAGTCTTGCTGAAAATAGGAGACTACTACTACCATTCCTCCAGCACACAAGGGGACTCATTATCCTTGGCTGAGCAGGCCGTATCAATGTATAGCAGAGCAGCTCGGGCGCACAGCCCTCAGGTGACAGATTTACTTGAGCTGTAATCTCATCACCCTATGATAAACTTAATTAAACTTCCACAGGCTGAGGCCCTGCGCAATAAAAACAACAAACAGCATTACACACTGTTATTATTTGGAGACTTTCTGAGTGAATAACGCCTTAGCCGACTGTTATCTTTCTGTTTTGACTCTGACTCACAGGGAATGTTCAACTTAGCCGTTTTGGCTCAAAAAGGGCACATCCTTCCAAAGAGTGTCCTGGACTTCTTCAATGCATCGTGTTCTGATGGAGTGGAGTCTGTGATGGAGAAGATTTTAAAAAGGTGATGGGTTGTTGGGGCCTGTGCAATGTCTACTTTAGTCCGGTCTTTACTTATTAGAGCCAATGATGTAACTCTTGTCATGTGTAACACTGTTTGCACTGTTATGTCTCCTTGCTCAGATGTGCAGCGATTGAGGATGATGAGGCAGTTACACCCTGTTCTTTAGCTCTGCTCGGACTCCAGATGGGAAAAGCCTGGAGGAGTGTGACTCAGAGCCGAGCACAGCTCATTTTGGTGAGCTTGAGACAGTCATCTCATACTGTGTAGAAAGAATAGACAAGCAACACACCTCTAGCCTACATACTGTAGGTTATAATAATCCAGCCTTTAATTATAGCTGGACTTTTAGTGGCTTGCAAAAATATCCAAACCCCATGATTTTTTTACTTCCACAAACTTCCTTGTATTTCATTGGGATTTTATGTGATAGACCAACATAAATTAAAACGTTATTGTGAAGTGAAAGCGAAATGCTTCATGGTTTTCATTACCGTTTACAAATCAAAAGCATTTTTATTCAGACCCCTTTGTTCTGATACCTCAAATTAAAATTCACTGCAGCTAATTGCCTTCAGAAGCCACCTAGTTAGTAAAGATGGTTTATCTGTCTGCATTCCATTTAATGTATATATACAGCTCTTCTTTGAAGGCCTTGTTAATTAACAAACGGAATCATGACGACCAAAGAGCAAAGCAAGGTAAGTCAGGGATAACACTGGGAAGACATTTGAAGAAGAGCGAAGTTATGAAATAGTTCCACAGCTCAGGTGGAAAAAACTGTTGACACAACAACTATTCAGCAAATCAGGTCAGCAAATCTGACCTTTTTGGAAAAGTGGCAGGAAGAAAGCTGTTGCTAAAAGAAAGACATAAGAATCTCTTTTGAAGCTTAGCACAAGCCATGTAGGAGACACGGCAAACATGTAAAAATGTGCTCTGGATAGATTAGACCAAAATTATTATTTTGGCCTACATGCTATGCGTGTGCAAAAACTAACACTGTACATCACCCATATCAACAGTGAAATATTGTGGTGGCAGCATAATACTGTCAGCATGTTTTACTTCAGTACGGACATGGAGGTAGACAAAGAACAATTCTGAAAGAAAACCTGTTAGAGATGTCAGAAACCTAGTTAGTGGATCACCTTCCTACAATAAAATGGTTTTGATCAAAGCATATTCATATGTTAATGGTAAATGGACTGAACTTATATAGTGCTTTTTCAATCATACAGACCACTCAAAGTGCTTTACACTAGAGCCACATTCACCCAATCGCACTCACTAACACATTCATACACCGATACGCAGATCGGTAGGCAACTTGAGGTTAAGTGCCTTGACATATGGCAGGAGGAAGCTGGAATCAAACCCACAACCTTCTGATTGCAAGATGACTACTCTTCCTACTGAGCCACAGTCGCCTCTGGGTTATGTTAGAATGACCCAGTGAAGGTCCAGACACACATCCGATTGAGAATCTGGAGCAACCTTGCAAAAAGCCTTTCACAAATAAACTTGAGCTATTTGGGCTATTAAATCATGTATCATTTTACCTTCACTTCACTATGATTGAAGAAGGTTGAAGGGGTCTGAATTCATTCGCAAGCCACTCTAAATTTGACATTTAATCCATTACAGGATTTTTCTTTGTGGGATAAATAATAGAACATTTTAATCATTGCTGTTTTTTCTCTATAGGCATATGCATCCATTGTCTCCATGTTAGTCTTTGTAGTTGTGGTGCCATTGCAGGGCTGTCTTGGTAAGTTGACAATGTCCACTATTGCATCCACTTGCGAGCGTTAGCCACTAGATGGCACAGTTTCCCACATATTAGTTCAGTTTTGTAAAGTCAGGTTCGTCATGTCTTTTTTCCTTTCTGTACATTACAGAGCAAAGAAGCAGGACATCTGCTCTGAGGAGGAGGAGGACAGTTTCTGTCAGCCAAACAGACCAGGCAGATGACGTGGGGAGAGCAGCAGGGAGTGTATGGTCCACTGTACATGACGAACAGCGGCTCAGGCAGGCCAGCGATTTAGCTGTGACTCTATCGGGCGTGTGCCTCTGTGCTTTCTGGACCACACTCCTCTATCATCTCCTACAAAAGACAATTCCCAGCACAGTGATCCAATAGACACAGCAAAATCCCCCTTATTGGAGGAATGTACATTTAGAGGATAAACGTCATGGATTATTAATGTTTCTGAGCCATGTGACTCATTTTAAGACATAAAGGAGAATAATACGAGTCATGATGACAGAGAGATCAGCTTTATCTAAAAACTGATGTCCTCAGTAGCAATATTAACTGTTTTATGCTTACAGTAAATTAACTACTTATCACAGAGTTCACTTAAGTCCTTGGCTTCATGTTGCTGCATGTATTTTTTATGTTTTGAATGTTTGGCAGGGGTTTGAACCTTGACCTGCATGTAAGTCAAAAATAGATATAAAGTCAATAGCTGTGCATTAAAATAAAAGATTCACCCCTAGTGATGATAATGTGGGGAGATGATTTATGAGCTACATTTCAATAAGTTACCTATTAAGGCTTGGAGCAAGTCCTATCAGTGACAAGCTGATGATAAGCTCTACTCAGGACACAAGGATATAAAGCAAGAGTATGTGGGGCATAAAAACCTGAGGTTTGGTCTGAAAGCCCAATGGTGGAATTTCAAATTTTATTGACTTAGTCTCTGTACAGGTGCCTTTGGTCAATAATAAGATAAGAAGGTATCAGCTGTACCCATCGGTAATAAACGTTTGGCTGGAAACAAAGGTAACTATAGCAACAGGTGATTTTTTTAAACAAATCTTGTGCATTTTTGGGCTAGGATAAAATAAACCGCATTTGTTAATTCAGTATGTCAGTAAAATTATAATAATGGGAAATATTGAGGGGTAGTTTTGTTGTTGTGCCTTCCAGCCAATATAAAGAACAGTTATTTACAGGTCTGACCGTCTATGATGTGATAATGTGTAGCTGGCATTCACGAAGCTGTCATCAGTTAAATTAGGAGTTGCACAGTGTAATCAACTCCATGCGAAGCTGCCTCACTTTAAACTGACTGTGTATAATTTAAATTAATTAAATGTTATGCCTCTTTTGTCTTATAACTCCAAAACATGAGTCATGTTACTTTTTTTATTTTACTAAACAACATGTGTTCAGATTCATTGCTTAAATTGCGTAATTTATTTACATATCTTTTCCTTTTCTTGACTTTTATGAAACAAGAACTAGATATGTGATGATAAAGTTTGGTTCTGGTTCTGGTGAAAACAAAATGAAAAAAGGAAAAAATCAAATTCTATTTTATTTTTTTTATGAAAAAAGAACTAGATGCATGTTTATAGGGTCTGGTTTTATAGTTGCAAAAGAGGTGAAAAGAATTAAAACAGTTTCACAGCTCAACCTTTTTACTTTAAACTGACTTTATATGATTTTAAATTGAATGCTATGCCCCTTTTTCTTATCCCACTGAAACATGAGTCATCTGCCTGGTATTCTATTTTATGAAACAAAAACTAAATGTTCAGACATGCTGCTTATGTGTTTACAGAACAGGTGAAACTAAATGTTTAAAGATTAGATTAGAATCTTTCACTGTAAGCTAAAAAGAGTTACAGTGTAAATAGTTTCACATGGAGCTGTTTCTCTTAGACTGACTTTACATAGTAAATGTTATGGCTGTTCCTTTTTTATAACTGCCCATGACTTTTGTTTTTGTTTTAATTTATTTTATTAGATAAGATCTAAATACATATGAAAAAAGGAGGATAAAAACAGAATATTTAAATGTAAGCATAAGAGATTTGCACACATTTGTCAAACCAACCCGAGATAATCATCATTTTATAGATAGAATAAAATGATTTATTGGCTGTTGTAGTATTTCACTTACGACTTACTGTAGCCAAGTCCTGTTTTGATGACAAGCTTTTTTCAGACGTCTTTTGGGCATGAATATCATAATATTATTTTTTTTTTTTATGTTTCTTGTTTCATGGAGGGATGGGTATGTAACATAAAACTTTTCTGTAGTTTAAAAACAAAAATTAGCTGCACAGGTTTGACCCACACAGTGTCAAAAATGATACATATAGACTCAAAAATATATATACACCCCTACTAATATTTGGATTTATGCCTTTTAGCAAGTTGCAGCTCAAACAGTTTTTTTTTTTTGTAGCAATCAACAAGCTTTTAGTTTTATTGTTGCTCAATATCTGACCATGCTTATATCAGAGTTAATCTAAATTGGTTAGTTATCTGGTACAGAGCAGACTGTTAAGTATTTCTCCATAGGGTTGCAGTGAGCTCTCTGGGTAAAACTGTTTCAGAAGCTCGATGTTAGCCGCCTTTTCTAATCCAAAACCGGTTTTGAACAATTGTCCTGTTGGGACACCCAACTGTATCCAAGTTCCAACCAACTAGCAATTCATTTGAGCTGAAGTTAATCAGTTTTTTTTTTTCTGGCCTTCATTAATTTATCAGCGTTTTAAAATGCATTAGTACAGCTGGTAGCACAACAGATTCACAGCATGACGCTGCCAACAATATGCTCACAAGCGATGTAAAACTGGCTTTAGAGTGGACGGTGACGTTTAGGATGAAGCTGAAAGCAGGGTAATCCTGGAAGGAAACATCTTTGTGACTGTAAAAGACTTGAGACTGGGATGAAAGGTCACCTTCCAAAATAATAATTACCCTTAATGCACACTCACAGCTACAATGGAATAATTATATATCTTAAGCCTTTTCATATGTTAGAATGGCCCAGTCAAAGTCCAAACCTACATCCAATTAAGAATCTTGCAAAGAAGAATTTTAGTTCCTGAATGTGCAATGCTGGTAGAGACATAAAGACTTGCAGCTGAAATAGCAACACAAATGGTTCTTCAAAGTTTGGACTCAGGGGGGCCGAACAGAATTGGACACCGCACTTTTCAGGTTTTTATTTGAAAAATAAAATAATATAAAAACTATAAACAAAATATAAAATAAAATCTGAAAACCGTCTATCCTTCCCCATCCACTTCATAATTATGCACTACTTAGTGTTGATCAATCACATAATTTCCCAATAAATGCATTGAAGTTTTCGATAAGATAAAATGTGAAAAGGTCCAAGGAGAATAATTACTTTTACAAGGCTCTGCATATCATTTGATAGCCAGCACATTATACCACTCCTGCACAGTAACACGATTAAAGGTAGCTTGTCCAACCTCATCTGGACTTTGGAAATATCTGGATAAAATAATCACTCTAGATAATGAAGTTATAAAAAACAATTCAAACTAAAATACACCCTTAGAATAAACAGGCTGCTATGCTTCACTGTTATGGGATTATTTCATGTCTGTTTTAAGGCTTTCGTCACTGTCTTTGACCATTATTAGGCCTATTTTAGAAACACTACATCACTAAGAATGCTAAAGAATAACTAGTGGGTCTCCCTGTGATGGCAATCATGGCACTAGAAGCAGCCCCAAGAGAGATTTGTTTCTGCAAGCGTTCTGTTCTGAGGAACTCCTTTAGATCCTGAAGCATGGTTGAGCAGAGTGGGAGGTCCTGCTGCAAACTGCTACACACAAGAAACATTTAAAGTGTCCAAGCTCTAACACAGCACATGGGTGAGTGAGTGAGTAATCGGGTTTCAGTCGGGAATTTTATCTCAGTTTTGTTCACAAAATTATACACCAACTTTCAGCCCGACAGAATAAAATGTTCAGTACTGGTGTGCTCAGCCCACATTGACCGCATCAGTGTATTTGGATGTGTACATGGACAGCTCCATGAGAGAACTTAGATCATCAGTCTGCTGAGAGTAGGTCATAAACCTCAGGGACAGGAACCTTGTATCCAGGAAAGAAAGATCATACTGGTGGTGCTTGACTTCAGGGCAGGATAGTTATTCAGTCTGAGTCGTCATCACTTAGAGGGAGCAAGAATACAGGAGTTATTCACGAAATCTTTATAATATATTTAGTTGAGTTTCAACCAGAGGCAGAGCAAAACTCTGTCTACTCTTTATGAGAACACCTGCAGATGTATTTTTGCTGACTGAAATCAGCAGCAGAAGCAACCTTCTTGGATCTAATAAAAAACACTTAATATACAGTCTCACTTAACAGAATATTATTGAAAAGGTCATTTATTTTGGTAGCTCAATTCACTAAGTCGAACACATTAGATTAATTACACACAGACCAATGTTTTAAGCCTTTATTTCTGTTAGTTATGATCTCTGCATACAGCTAGTGACATGGCATTTAAGATTGGAAAAAAAATCTGACAAGCAAGCTTCATTGGCTTCTATGCCACTTATTCCATATTGGGTCACGGGGGAGCTGGTGCCTATCTCCAGTAGTCTACGGGTGAGAGGCAGGGTAAACCCTGGACAGGTCACCAATCCATCGAAGGGCAACACAGAGACATACAGGACAAACAACCATGCACCCACCCATTCACATCTAAAGCCAATTTAGAGAGATTAACCTAAAAGTCATGTTTTTGGACTGTGGGAGGAAGCCCGGAGAACATGCAAACTCCATGCAGAAAGACCCCCGGCTGGGAGTCGCAATGTAGCTGCAAGGCAACAGCGCCACCGTGCAGTAGAGGGTGACACGGGAGTGGATTTTCTCTCCTGTCCCATCCCGCTCCCACAGAAAAATGTCTTGTCCCATCCCAATCCCAGGCCAGCATAACAAAAAAAATCCTGTCCCGTCCCACTCCTGGTAAATTGACTCCCACTCCCATCCCGCTCCCATTTAGAACGACTCCCACTCCTGTGCCACTCCCATTTTTGTTTTCTTCATTTAGTCTTTTGGCAATTTCTTTGTTTGAAGGACCAGTTAGGTCCCTGTTTTTAGCTGTAGTAAAGGCCAGTTAAAGTAAAAAGAATAATAATGAAGAAATAATAAAATATCAAACAAGGAAACAGACCATGCTTATCTTAGTTGAATAAACAAAATGTACATAGTTGTATTTTACTCATTTATTAAGTGATTGTTTCCTTTGAACAATGACATCACTTTTATGTTTCAAGTTGCTGAAACGAAAGAAAAATGCACCTAGCAAGAGAACTATACTATACAAAAGGACAAAAAGGCATTACCTTCATAATTTAGAAACTGTACCTCAATGGTTCACAGCCCTGGTCCTCAGGGACCCCTTCCCTGCAGGTTTTAGACGTGTATCTGCTCCAGAACACCTGATTTAAATTCTGACATGACCTCCTATACAGGCATCAAGAATGGAGGGTCAAACTGGACAAAATTAATACAATAAAATCATCATTAAATAAATAAATGTTGTGAATGTCCCATAAGTGAAGTAAATGTAACATGAAAGAAATGTAACATTAAATGTGCCATTAAATTAATGGTACCATTTATTTATTTAATACATTATTAGAAACAATAAATGTACCATTATATCATGAAATGGACTATTATGCAATTAAATGTGCCACTGAATAATTAAGTATAATTTAAAAGACAACATGACGTAATTAGTGGTACACTTAATATTTAATGATGTATTAAATAAATTGTACATTTAATGGTACATTCAATTTTTTTCTATTTCACAACATATTTATTTAATATCTTCCCTTAATGAAGCCTTTCAACGAGGTCCACGATGGGACATGGGGAATTTTTTTCTTTTGTGTCCCCACGCAATAGTCTTTGCGTTATTTCGCAAAACTTTGTGGGATAGTTTCCAAACCAGATAACTGCAAAAATGAAACAAACACTACACCCGTTTTGAGATTTATTGAGTTTTATTTTGAAATCAGCCTTAAATAAAATTATCTTCAAATCAGACTAAAAGACAGTTTTTATCCACAAGCTGTCAAACAAACTACTGAACTCTGGACCATAATGCTGCACGAAACCACATCTGTGACACTTTGTTTGCTTATTACTGCTGCATGATGTGTACTTTTTTTTGTACGCCATTAGTGTTTTTGTTTTTATCGTGATTTGAACGGTTCTTCTTATCCTAAGCATTTAATCGTATTGTTTACTGCGTGTTAACCTGCAAATGACAAATAAACCATATCAATGACATATCAGTGCTGTTTGTTTTATGAGCAGTTTGTCATCTGTGCTGCTGTTCCAAAATGCCGAACGCAAAAGTATTGCGTGGGGACGCAAAATAAATAAATTTCACCATGTCCCCTCACAGGCTTCCGTACCTTACCTTACCTCTTAAATCTTTAGTGCACATGCAGCAATTTTGTTGGTCAGATAAGACTTGACACATGTTGGTACTTTTCGTTTGATGAATGAAGAGATGCAGGGTTGATTTAATCCAGAATTTGCCAAACAAGTGTCTCTTAATCACTGGTGAACTTGATTACGACTAAACACGTTTTACAAGCAGCAGACTGCGTGTTAACATCAACTCTCCTGAAGTTCGGTAATATTTGCGACTTTCCTGTCAGCTCTATGAGTTTAATAGATAAGTCCTTATTTCTGACTTTACGTTACAAATCCAGTTTTACCACGTCCAGTTCTCCACCTGCGTTTGCTCCCTCCATCCTGAACGCAGGTGGAAAACATCGATCAGAAACACTGTTGGCTTGTGGGTCGTGTAGTTTGTTTGACTCGCATTATAGTATAGGCTTCTTGGAAAAAAACTACAAAATGGCGGCGTCGATCCAAGTTTTTTTTTTCTTAAAGTTTATAACAAAGTTTCAGTTTTACATTTCCAAAGATAATTGATCCTAGTTTATTTTCCCTCCTGGTTAGCTCCCGCTCCCATCTGCTCCCGTTCATTTTTTATCCTCTACCGTCCCAATCATGTGATCTTTACTGATGCTGTCTCCCGTCCCGCGGGATTCCCGAAAAAATGTCAGCCTCTACCGTGCAGCCCTTGGAACACTTATTCCAATTCATTAAGATGTACCTGTTAGCATAGTACTAATATGCCTAAAAAACTTTTTTTTATCCTTTAATCTTTTCGGGGACAAAGACATAGCTGTAGTATAAAACAACGGTGTAATTATTTTTTAAATACAAAACAATACACAAAAAATACTATATATTTTAAAGCAGGCAAATCAGAAAAATCTCAATTTAAATATAGCATGCAGTGGTGCAACCAAGGGTGACCAAAGTGGGCAATGGCCAGCCCTATAAATTTGTGTTCCCTCACGCCAGACAGTCTTATATATTTCATATTTTATTTGAACATAAATTAACAAGAAGAGAAGATTTTTGTAACAGTTTTTTACTCATTTGTTTGTTTAAGACTTATTTGATACTGTTGGAATATTTTCATTGGATCAATCAAAATCAATTATGATAAAAAAATTTAATTGCTTTTATTTAAAGTTTTATTTAAAAAAACATATATATATATATATATATATATATATATATATATGTTTGTGTGTGTGTGTGATATTCCCAAATGAGAGCGGCTAAACAGTTTATCATTTATTCTATTTTAGTTTTAGAGCAGAAAGAGGAGTTGAAGTGACGCTATGTGACAGATTACTGACCCAGCAAGCACAACTCCCTGACAAATTCCGCTCGTAAATGTTGCAACAACTGCTATCTTTAAATCTCTCTGCCAAGAAAAGTCAAAAATGTGCACTCATTTGTCACCTTGCTACCTTGGACCTTCAGCTGTCAGCACCAGTTACATACTAACCTGCTCACCGCTGTAAAAATGTCAGTACTACTATTTAAAGTCAGATTAGCCATGATTTCCAGCAGCCTTTTGGTAATGTCACTGACTATTCTACTGGTTCATTGGGAGATGAAAGCATCATAACCGAAAAACACTGATGGATTTGGTGCTAAATTAGAACTCCATGCAGGTTTACAAAATGTTCAGGTTGTCTTAGCTCAAATCCTGCATTAGATTTACAAATGATCAAAAACTGCAGGTGTAATTAATATGCTGGGGAATCTGTTAACTGACTTGCCTATTTTCCTACCTCTGACCCCTTCTCAGGGTCATGTAGTCCCCGGATCCCGCCTTTGATTTATTGCACCTGTTTACAAAAAACATTTTCAATTGTCCCATCATGCATTGGTGTACATGAGCCCATGTATCTGGTTTATTGTCCATCTGGTTGCACTGACCGACACTATTAATTACTGATAAAGTGAATGCCACTGCAGCACAAATCCTCCTGGAGTGGAGTGTTGCCAGAATGTAATAGAAAAACAATACCATGATTGCAAATACACACACCGACACCTCATACCTGCTGTTATTGGAAATTTATTGCAGTGTTTATTTGTTCCACAATAAACTGAAACAATTAAGTCTACACTAGGAATGTCTTAGTTATACCAAAGACAAAAATATACAGTTATTGTACAAGAAAGTGGTTATTTTTCTTTACTTCAATTAATTTTTTTAATGAGAAAATTAAACTGAGCTTTTTTGAATATCAAATAAATAAAGTTTTTTTACATTTTACATGCAAACAGCTAATACCTACTCTTAGTTAATATTGGAAATCTCTCTGCCTGATGTTAACCCTTTAAAGCATGATAAAATAATTTTCAGAACATTCTGATTTTTCTGAAAATTCAGATTAGAGGGTGACACGGGAGTGTCCCCATGTCCCCTCACGGGCTTCCATACCTTACTTCTTAAATCTTTAGAGCACATGCAGCAATTTTGTTGGTCAGATAAGACTTGACACATGATGGTACTTTTCGTTTGATGAATGAAGAGATGCAGGGTTGATTTAATCCAGAATTTGCCAAACAAGTGTCTCTTAATCACTGGTGAACTTGATTACGACTAAACACGTTTTACAAGCAGCAGACTGCGTGTTAACATCAACTCTCCTGAAGTTCGGTAATATTTGCGACTTTCCTGTCAGCTCTATGAGTTTAATAGATAAGTCTTTATTTCTGACTTTACGTTACAAATCCAATTTTACCACGTCCAGTTCTCCACCTGAGTTTGCTCCCTCCATCCTGAACACAGGTGGAAAACATCGAGCAGAAGCACTGTTGGCTTGTGGGTCGTGTAGTTCGTTTAACTCACATTATAGTATAGGCTTCTTGGAAAAAAACTACACAATGGCGGTGTCGATGCAAGTTTTTTTTTCTTAAAGTTTATAACAAAGTCTCAGTTTTACATTTCCAAGGACAATTGATCCTAGTTTATTTTGCCTCCTATTGGTTAGCTCCCGCTCCCGTCTGCTCCCGTTAATTTTTTATCCTGTACCGTCCCAATCACGTGATCTTTACTGATGCTGTCTCCCGTCCCGCGGGATTCCCGAAAAAATGTCAGCCTCTAATTCAGATTTTCCTGTAAAACAATACATTTATTTGGACAATTTATCTGGTTTTTATTGACAGAAGATTTTGTATTATACTTGATACATTAGGATTTTGCAGACAAAAAAGTCGCCAGCTGGATTTAACTAAGCAAATAGGTACGAGCCTCCCACTGGATAATTACTGCATGGGTGATTATGTTTCAGCTGGTAACAAGTTATTTAACCCCAACTGTTGCAATGAGTTGCTTCTCATTTCTTAAACAACCATGTCGAAAGACACATCCTGTGGTCGAGGAAAATATGTCAGTCTGTTTCAGAAGAGTCAAATCATTGGCATCAAGGAGAGAAAACATCTAAGGAGATTGCAGAAACTACCAAAATTGGGTTAAGAACTGTCCAATGCATTATTAAAAACTGGAAGGACAGTGGGGACCCATCATCTTCGAGGAAGAAATATGGCCGGAAACAAATCCTGAATGATCATGATCGGCGGTCACTTGAACGTTTGGTGAAATCAAATCGACAAAAAATAACAGCAGAACTCCTGGCTATGTTTAATAGTGAAAGTAAGAGCATTTCCACACACACAATGCGAAGGGAACTCAAGAGATTGGGACTGTGTAGCCTTAAGAAAACCACTAATAAGTGAGGCTGACCGGAAAAAAGGCTTCGATTTGTTAGGGACCATAAAGATCGGACTCTGGAGCAAACGAAGAAGGTCAAATGGTCTGATGAGTCCAGATTTACCCTGTTCCAGAGTGATGGGAGCATCAGGGTAAGAAGAGAGCCAGGTGAAGTGATGCACCCATCATGCCTAGTGCCTACTGCACAAGCCTGTGGGGGCAGTGCCATGATCTGGGGTTGCTGCAGTTGGTCAGGTCTGGGTTCAACAACAGTATGTGTTCAAAGAATGAGGTCAGCTGACTACCTGAATATACTGAATGACCAGAATATACTGAATGACCAGGTTATTCTATCAATGGGTTTTTTCTTGCCTGATGGCACGGGGATATTCCAAGATGACAATGGCAGAATTCATTCTCACACATGGATTGGCCACCACAGACTCCAGACCTTAACCCCATTGAGAATCTTTGGGATGTGCTGGAGAAGGTTTGCGCACCAGTCAGACTCTACCATCATCGATGCAAGATCTTGGTGAAATATTATTGCAACACTGGGTGGAAATAAATCTAGTGACAATGCAGGAGTTTATTACAACAATGCCACAGTGAATGCCGTAATCAAAGATAAAGGCGGCCCAACGAAATATTAGAGTGTGTGACCCTTTTTTGTTTTGTTGGCGACTTCATTTTTGGCCAGGCAGTGCATCTGTTTTAAAAAGTGATACATTTTGCATAACAGGGTTAAAAAATATTTACTTTTGGTGTTTTTATGTAGGCATGGGCTGGTATGAGATTCTCATGGTATGATTACTTGATGTAAGAAGTGGTAGCAATTTAGTTATTATTTCATTTTTGATCACAGATCTTAAGGAAAAATATAAACTCCACTAAATTTTGTAGTTCTTTAAGCACTGATTTTGTAGAATGTTTGATATCTTTTACTCTTCTGCTCTTTGTGAGAATCTAAAAAGCTTATATTTGCTGCTGAATTTGCTTTGACTATCTGCCTTCAGTTAGACTGCTTGAAGCTTGCTAAATGCTGCTATAGCAAGAGTGATGGGTGACCCTCTCATAGTTTCAAATTCATGGCTGAATTAGACTGTTTTTGTGACTAACAGAAAGGTATAGAAGCTTGATTTCAGCCAGCTGAGCTGCAGTGTGCAGCAATAATTGGGTGATGGGCAGTTTCATGCTACTCAATGCTTCAGACAAAAAATACTTTAAAACATATGAACAGTATGATTGTGCCGTTTTGGGTTGTTTTTAAAACCTAGGTTTACCTTGATATCAGTAACAAGTTCGTGCCTTTTACATTTTAATGCTTTTAGCAATAGTACTAGATACTGCTTCTACAGACTAAGTTAGATTTTTGTACTAGAATTTTTTGAATTGTCAAAAAAGTGTAGTTGTTTTATTTATTTATTTTTTAAAATTTGTGCTCAAACAATGCCACACATTTTAATGCTCCAGTAAATTATACCATACCATAATTATACCATAAAATAAGTGGAGAGTGTATGTAAAGATGAACTCTCACAAGTACTAAGTAAAAATAGATTCAAAATGTTTACATACGGTGTGCAACAACACTTTTAGAACATGAAAAAAATAAAAGTAGTGATCTGTGGTAGTCATGAAGTTCAGAGCACTTTATGAGCCCCAGGTGAGCTGTTAGCTGCCAAGTTTTAATGAGCTGATAGCACGACTGACCTTGAGTGTTTGTAATTTAGTTTATTGCATGAGTCAGCTCACTTAAAAGGCTGTGAACACATCTTACAAGTTCTAAATTATATTTTTTTACTGAGGTAATTTCTTTTTGTTAGTTTTGACCTTTGCTCATCAATCCAAATGCAGTGATCACCATGGTCATACTATGTATGTAATTCTGATGTATTGTAAGGTTTAAAAGTTGACCAGGTGAATGCTAGGAATTCATGTAATACTGATAAAATGTAGAATGTCCTTTTTGGTGAGATGACTCAAAAAATTTTAATAATAAAAGCCTCTCGCCAAGCATGCTGGATTTTTCTCAGGTGAAACTGGAGACCGTCAGAAATTAAATACACAATATATCAGCACCTGAGTAGATACTGGCTTTTTGAGTGCTATCTGATAAAGTACAGTTTAATATTTGCACTTACAGTTTGACATTTCTTCATGATATTTATTTTGCTTCTGGTTTGTTCAGCTGATATTTCTCTCTGAATTGTGCAGCCACCTTTTACGTGATCCAGTAGGTTTTATTGCTGAATTCTAAAGATGATAAAAATCCCTCTCAAAACTCCTGAGTTTAACCCTGATAACAACAGGCAACAGCATAGCATGCATAGGCTGGGATTGACAGTGTTTATAACTTATCTGCTGCATCTTAAGGCACTTATTAGAGGCATAAATGGCTTAAATATGTGGACTTCTGTTAGCCAATAAAGAGAAAAAAAACAGTTGTTTAGCATCACTTTATGCAATATCTGAGTATGACGGAATCTATATTTATGATCCAATTCTGTCAGGATCTGTGCTTTGTGTGTCTGTTGGTACTTTTACTGTGCTCAGCCCCTAGATAGCATGGAATCTGGAAGAGAGGTGACAGGTGTTCGCTATTCCACTGATTATTCTGAAGAGGACTATTTAAGGAGGAGGCTGCCAGCAACTCACTTCCAGAGTGTTGCCCTTAGTGATACTACTCAGCCACGTTGCCTTTGACCTTGCCTTGTACACCAAGAAACTTTGTCTTTGTATCCTGCAGGTTTCCTGAACCTGATTTTGCCTTGCATTGAATCCTGCCTGGATAAACCGTCTTCTGGAAGGAAGCAATCCAGTTCCATGAACAAAGACTCAAGTCTCTCATGTCTTCGTTGGATCACGCCGGCTGGTTCCTGCGTACCTCGGACCTCCATCTGCGAACACTGTCCACCCTCCATCACACCTCGTGGATAACAAACTCTCCTGGCTTACCATATCCACCAACTTCAGTCTCACCGGCAAACAACCACGTGGTTTCTCCACTCCCCTCTAGCGGATCCCTCCACCATTCTTTGTAAGACACATTTATTATTTTCAGGAGTTCAGCCCCAGAGTTATCCCTGCTTACCTTCTTGTTTATTTCTACAATTTGCATCCTGGTTCCAGTTCCCCGCATTATTCACCCAGTTGTAAATAAACACTTTACTGAACAATACTGTCTCCTCAATTGCTTTCTGCATGTGGGTCAAATCCTTTAAACTCAATATGACAGAACACTGGCCAACCTGACCCAACAGAAACATTCAGGGGAACTTTATCTGAACAACACCACCAGATTGCTACTCATGATTCTTCTCTCTGTTCTCTTTTTGAACAACAGAAACAGACCAATCAGCAGGTCGAACAACTCGCTTCCTTGTTTCAGCACACCTTGAGCAATTTCACCGCCACAGCAATAGAGGGCGCTGTTGCCTCTCCAGTTTCTCAGAAACTTCTGCACTCACATGAGGTCACTTCCCTAAATCCAGAAAACGTCTCCGGTGAGAAGGGAGATTGTAAGGGTTTCCTTCTCCAATGCACTTTAGTATTTAATCGCTCCCCACAATCTTTTCCTCATGATGCAGTAAAGATTTCTTTTGTACTTGGGCTGCTAACAGGAAAAGCCCTGAGGTGGGCAGAGGCCCGTTTTTGGCTGCAGATTTTCTGAGTTTGAGGAGGAGTTTTGTCAGGTTTTCTCCTGTGAGAAAGATTTAACCGCCAATGCTCATAGCTTATGGTCTATTAAACAGAGAAATCAGTCAGTTGCTGAATTTTCCATAGATTTTTGCACCACTGCTGCAGCTTCTGGATGGAATGACTGTGCTCTTAGAGCCGCTTTCTTCCAGTCATTAAATGATCCTTTAAAGGATAAATTAGCTTTAGTCAACGAGCCTAAGATGAATGGGTTAATCAAGTTAGCCGTTAGACTAGATAACCGAATGAGGGAGACAAAAAGATCCAGATTAGAAGAGAGTGCAGTTATGGCCCATCTCTCTAGCCCTACTCCTGAAACTGGTCGCCTCATGCCTGCTTCACACAATTCAGGTATTGAACCCATGCAGATTGGGCATACCCAGCTTTCCCCGAGGAAAGACTAAGACGCCGCCAAGCTAATCAGTGTTTTTACTGTGGCTCACCAGAACACCATCTTGCTAACTGCCTTATTCGGGTAGCGACCAGAACCTCATTGATCCGAGGTTAGTTAACGAAGCTCAGATTGAGACTGAGCCACTTCCCACGCCTCAAGCTGTTTCTTCATTAGATGGCAAAAAATTACCTCGAATCACTCATAAAACCAAACCTTTGACTTTAATCCTGTCAGGTAATCATAGGGAGGAGATCTCATTTTTTGTGTTTCCTATCGCTTTGAACTCAATCGTTTTAGGTTTTCCCTGGGTCAAGAAGCACAACCCCCACATGAACTGGACTGAAAGCCGAGTTGAATCTTGGTCCAACAACTGTCTTTCTTCCTGTTTGCAGTCAGCCATTGCTTCACAACCTTCCGAGTTAGCTCCTACTGGTGATGAGATTTCTGACCTGACTAACGTTCCTCCAGAATACCATGATCTCAGTTTGGTTTTCAGTAAATCTAAAGCTCTATCATTGCCCCCACATTGGCCATATGATTGTGCCATAGATTTGCTTCCTGGTGCTCCCCTGCCAACCAGTAGACTCTACAACTTTTCTGGACCTGAAAGAAAGGTCATGGAAGATTACATAAATGAGTACTTAGTAGCCGGGCTAATTTGTCCCTCTTCATCTCCACTCAGAGCAGGGTTTTTCTTTGTGGGTAAGAAGGATGGTTCACTCCACCCTTGTATTGATTATAGGGGATTAAACCAAATTACTGTTAAAAACAAATACCCTCTTCCACTCCTTTCCTCAGCCTTTGAACCAGTCCACAGTTCCTCTATATTCTCCAAGCTAGATCTCTGTAATGCATATCATTTAGTTAGGATCCGCCATGGAGACGAGTGGAAGACCGCCTTCAAGACCCCGTCAAGTAACTTTGAGTACCTAGTCATGCCTTTTGGACTAAGTAACGCACCAGCAGTATTCCAGTCACTCATCAATGACATACTACGGGAATTTTTGAATGTTTTTGTTTTTGTTTACCTTGATGACATCTTGATTTATTCAAAGGACATTGAAGAACACACCCGTCACGTCCGCCTGGTGCTACAAAGACTTTTGGAGAACAGACTGTTTGTTAAAGCTGAAAAATGTGAATTTCACAGGAAATCTGTCACATTCTTAAGATACATCCTGGAGGGTGGACAGGTTCGCTCGGACCCGGAGAAGATCAAAGCGGTTCTGGAGTGGCCTGTCCCAGACTCCCGCAAGCAGCTACAACGGTTCCTTGGATTTGCAAACTTCTATTGTCGATTTATCAAAAACTTTAGCCTAATAGCCCCACCACTCACAGCCCTGACCTCCACAAACATTGTGTTTTCCTGGACACCTGAAGCCAACAAAGCCTTCCAGACATTAAAGGAGAAGTTTTCTCAGACACCCATATTGGTTCATCCTTACTCCTCCAGACAGTTCATTTTGGAGGTCGATGCCTCAAATACAGGAGTTGGAGCGGTGCTTTCTCAGCAGTCTACCACCGATGGAAAATTCCACCCAAGTGCCTTTTTTCTCGTCGTCTCACAAGCACGGAACAGAACTATGATGTGGGGGACAGAGAGCTCTTAGCTATAAAGTTAGCTCTCGAAGAGTGGAGACGTTGGCTGGAGGGTGCTAAGCATCCTATTTTAGTATGGACCGATCAGAGAAATCTGGCCTACTTACGATCAGCCAAGAGACTGAACCCATGCCAATCACGTTGGTCACTGTTTTTCTCTCGTTTTGATCTTTCTATTTCTTACAGGCCTGGCTCCAAGAACGGCAAGCCGGACGCTCTTTCCCGACTTTACTCGTCGAACTCCACTGAGAAGGAGGCAGAACCCATTGTGCCGTCCCATTGGACTTTTGGGGCCCTAGTTTGGGAGGTGGAGAACTTTGTAAATAATGCCCTACGAAACGAACCGGACCCAGGTACGGGTACCACCAACAAGAAGTATGTTCCCACTTCCGTGAGATTCAGGCTCATCCGCTGGTTTCACACAGCTAAATTCTCAGGTCACCCAGGGGTCAGTAGAACCATCTCACTTATCTCTAGAAGATTTTGGTGGCCGTCCGTCCACAAGGACGTCACTGAGTATGTTCAGGCTTGTTCGGTTTGTGCCAGACAAAAGTTGAGCGATCAGCCTCCCTATGGGTTACTCCAGCCACTCAGTGCGCCTACACGCCCTTGGTTTCATATCGCTCTGGACTTTGTAACAGGTTTACCTATATCCAAAGGGAATGCAGTCATCCTCACTATAGTAGACCGTTTTTCTAAGTCCTGTGCCACTAAAAAGACTCCCTTCTGCTTTTCAGGCAGCCCAGCTGTTGGCTCAACACGTGTTTCGCCTTCATGGCATTCCTCAGTGCATTTTGTCAGATCGTGGTCCCCAATTTATCTCTCATGTTTGGAAACAGTTTTGTTTGGCTCTTGGAGCCAAAGCCTCCTTGACTTCTGGCTACCATCCCCAATCTAATGGACAAACTGAACGTATGAACCAACAGATGGAGTGCATCCTCAGATGCATGACCACAACCGAACCTCTCGACTGGAGTGTTTATCTTCCCTGGGTTGAGTATGCTATCAATTCACAAACTTCATCTGCTACAGGCCTGTCACCATTTGAGATTTCCCTCGGTTTTCAACCTCCTTTGTTTTCAGCTGACGAGCTGTTTTCAGCTAACGAGAAGGACATAGGCATAGCATCCGTGCGGCACCACATACACTGTAAACGGATCTGGGCAAATGCTACCACAGCTGACCAGAACAAGAAGTACGCTGACTGCAAACGGCGGCCAGCTCCTACGTACCAGCCTGGCCAAAAGGTTTGGTTGTCCTCTCGAGACATACCCTTGAAGGCTATGTCTAAAAAACTGTCTCCTCGTTTCATTGGCCCCTACACCATTGACTTTGTCATCGGTCCATTGGCTCTTCGCCTACGCCTGCCTTCCAGTCTACGCATCCACCCTGTATTTCATGACTCTCAAGTCAAACCTTTTGTCTCCAGCACATCCTCCAGCTAATCCCCTGATAATTCTGCAGAGGACTATTTAAGGAGGAGGCTGCCAGCAACTTACTGCCAGAGTGTTGCCCTTAGTGGTACTACTCAGCCATGTTACCTTTGCCTTTGACCTAGCCTTGTACACCAAGTAACTTTGTCTTTGTATCCTGCAGGTTTCCTGAACCTGATTTTGCCTTGCATTGAATCCTGCCTGGATAAACCGTCTTATGGAAGGAAGCACTCCAGTTCCATGAACAAGGACTCAAGTCTCTCATGTCTTCGTTGGATCACGCTGGCTGGTAGCCTCCTGATTCCTGCTTACCTCAGACCTCCAACTGCGAACACTGTCCACCCTCCTCCCTCCATCACACCTCGTGGATTACAAACTCTCCTGGCTTACCATATCCACCAACTTCAGTCTCACCGGCAAACAACCACTTGGTTTCTCCACTCCCTCTCTGGCGGATCCCTCCACCATTCTTTGTAAGACAGATTTATTATTTTCATGAGTTCAGTCCCAGAGTTATCCCTGCTTACTTTCTTGTTTATTTCTACAGTTTGCATCCTGGTTCCAGTTCCCTGCATTATTCACCCAGTTGTACATAAACACTTTACTGAACAATACCGTCTCCTGAATTACTTTCTGCATGTGGGTCAAATCCTTTAAACTCAATATGACAGATTCATAGCTTCTGTGGCACAGGAACTACTATAACTACACTGTTCACCCCCACTGCTGCACTAAAACTGACTGATAGAAATGAATTATGATTACATTATGAACAGGAACAGATAAACAGATTGGGAGTTTGATCTGAATGTCCTGTACTCGAAGTCCAGCAGTTCTCTTTGACTTATAAATACCTAAAGAGAATGTGTGCAGGTGCAGCATTGTGGGTACTGGTGTTTATTGTCCCTCTGGTGAGAGGACTTAAACATCTTTAAAGGGACAAGTCTGCTTTGTTTTTAAAGGGACAGTTCTTTGTTTTTCAAAAACCTGGGTTCTATGGAAAGATAGTGAGCAGTGAATATCTAATGTGTTAGATGACTCTTATTGTGTCTTCATTTTGTATATGTACAGTTTAGGCCAATTTCCAATCTCTGGTTTTTGTAAAACGTTTGAACTGCAGACACAGAATCCAATTTCTCTTTAGGAACTAAAATGAACAGCATTCAAAATACTTCTTTTAGCACTCCTGTTGTGAGGGGTTATTTATATGTCAAACAGACGCAAAGTGCCATCATTTGTATGATATAACAGTCACTGTAAAACAAGGTTTTACTAATTTATAAGAAAGATACATTGTTTGGACTTGGCAATTTTTTATTTTCTTGAGCATATTATTTTAGCAATTAGCAGTGTTAACACATTTAACAACTCTGAACATCAGTGTCTGTGTGTGTTTCCTTGAGAATGCAGACCCCTATATCTTTACGCTTCGCTGGTGAAAAGGCTACTGACATTTTCAAAGTCAGCAAGCTCCTGAACAGGCAGAGTTTGAAAGCTCAAAACAATGGAAAAACAGCAGCTTTACTGTAGTCTTTTTAGCCTTCCTGGTGTCTGCTAAAATCGGTTCCTTGTCAGTGTGCTCCAGTGCCAGTTTGACCAAACGTCCCTAATGTGGGTCAGAAGAGTCAGGTAAAATGATCAAAACCACAAAAGTACAAAATGACAAATGAGTGATATGACCAGCATCTGTCTCATTCTCTGTTGTTGCATCTTCAATGTAATGCATGCATGCATGCATAGAGAATGCAATGTTTTCTTTTTTAATAGATTTTTCTAGCTGTTGGACTTCATTTAACTTTTACTAAACAGTAAAAACTCATATTGAAAATAACTTACTTTGAGTTAACTTTCACACCGAAAAATGGGATAGCTCTTGAATATGACGTATAGTCAAGTCCAATCTAGCTGAAAATCACCTGATTTCAGTCTTTGGTCAATTTCTTACTGCACCTTGTCAAAAATGTCTTTAAAAAACATAGGTAGTTACTTTGGTCAGATACACTTTATTTGTTCAATTTGTGTCTCAGAGAAGGTCATTGTTATCAATCATACGCCAACTCATCTTCATGTAAATAGCCAGAGACCTCTATGCAAGGTCTTTATTTGAAATAAAAGCAGCTGTCACATTTTTTTAGAGTTGTTTTAAAAAGGCACAGATGTACTTTTAGATGTATAAAAGACAAATGTGCTTACAGAGCATTGTCATACAGGTAAGATGCCAACTGCTTGAAACCTTCCAACAGAGGGTAAATTAAAATCAAAATTCAAACTATACCTTTAAGACTTTGATTTGTGTTGTTCATATCTAAACTTGCCTCTGTGTCCTCCTTAGTCATGTGAAGCATGCTGGCGCAGCTTTAACTGAAATGATTGCTCAAATCAGTAAAAAAAAAATGTAATTACAGAGAAGGATTTCCATACTGTATGTCATATACAATAAATAATCAAACTATATTAAAAAATGAGAGAAAGTACTTTACAAATAGCAATTTTTTAAATTTACAAATATTACATAGTAATAAATACTGCGGAATAACATATACAATATTACATTTTGAATGCTATATTAAACATTGGAAGCCATAATGTTCAAATGTGAAAATAAAACCCAAGAAAGCTTTCATACATAATTTCAAATAAAAAACTTCACAGACAACTTTATATGAACTCATCGGAAACAGTATGTACATTAATTTGGAAAAAACCTTAAATAAACATTACATGCCACAGGTGACAGTTGTGTACATAGCCTCTTGCGTGTTGACAGGTAGAGTATATTACAATTTATCACCAGACAATCAACATCACAACCTGAGAACAAATGAGCAATTACAAACGAGTCACAGAAACATGGCTGCATTAAAGCATTGCACCTGCTGACAAATACCATCCATCTATTGTCTATACCCACTTGTCTTTGCTGGGTTGTGGGGGGTGGCAGTTGCCTATATCCAGCAGTCATTGGGGACAAGACGCCAGTTCAAAAGGACCACACAAAGACACAAAGGAAAAACAACCACGCAAGCCCACACTCATACCTAAGGGCAATTTAGAGTAATCAATCGTTTACAATACCATGAAATGTTATTACAATTGTGTTGCTCTAACGTTCTCTGCTGTATCTTCGTCTGTAGACATGGCAGGGTTATCGTACATCTCCAGGCTCTTCCTGCTGGTCTTTGAGATCTTTTCAGCCTCTTCATCTTTTCTGCAGCAATTGCTGCATTTACAGCAGCAGCAGCAGTGTCTGCCACAGAAGAGCTTGGAAGACGTCAACATTTTGTCCCATGGTGCCATGGAGTGCAGGGGCCGGGGCAAAAAGTCCCAGTTGCGGAGGAACTTGGGGAGGAAGCGAGGACATCGTGACTGCATCACGTTGATGATGATCACAATGATAATGAACGTGACAATAGGCACACCAATGCCGACCAGGACCTGCCAGCCGGCTATTGACAGACCAAACACAGCCAGAGGCAGTACAAAGAAGCACAAGAACAGGTAGACAGCTGCAAACCAGCGGTATTTGGCTGTTTTGTTCCCCAATCCTTTGGCCAATCTGATGGGCACCCGCATAAAGGGGATTGGATACCACAGGATGATACCCATGATGTTGAAGAAGAAGTGACAAAGTGCAATCTATACAAGAGAATAAACAAATTACATGTGTAAACAAACGCAAAAAGAATCAAGCAAAGATATTAAGAACATAAATATATGTTAGAACATGAAAAAAATACAGCAGGCAAGAATTAAGGTGATTTTGTCAAACTGATGTCCCAGAGCAATCCCAATAATGTAATTGTGGTCCGAATAAATGTATTCTTACCTGATCGGAATTAGATTCCATGACTAAGCAAATGTCACCAGTTGTTGTCTGATTTTATGCAAGATACTTTTGTGTTGTTCAAAGCAAATCACATTGGCAAAACATCAGAGCAACATTTTCTGCAAGATTCATCCACACACTAATAACTGGAACTAAATTGAAATATGTTATGAGCTGAATTTTACACGAGCCATATCAAAACAGAGAGCAAGCATGCTAGCATCAGCCGAGCACTTCAGCAAACTGCTCTGTGTAACATTGGTTAGAGTTACATCAGTGGAAGTATAATGTGGTTTAATTGCTGTCAAGAATGAAATAAAAATAGATGCCATAATGTTAGGAATATCAGTGGTGAGTAAAGAGGGATCCAACTAAAATATTACTGTAGATGGTGTAAAATGGTATTTTTCTGCAGTTTATAGTTCTTGAGTTTGCAATATATGTCAAGCAATTTAATGAAGAATCAAAGCAAAGATGGATACAATATAATTTGCATATGCTAGCAGTAACCATAACACTCCAGAATAAATTGGTAGATATGCTATTCATTTTGTTTTTGATTAAGTCCCATTATGTGACTTTCAGCAATAATCATTATGGTCTTTGCCTTAGCAGTAGAAATAAATCAATATTGTACCAACATGACATCGCCATTACTGGAGCTACATTGCTAACATACCTGCAGGGAGTTGGCTAGTGTTTCTCCAGGACTAGCCATAGCAGCCAGTATAGCGGTGGTTGTTGTTCCGATGTTTGACCCCAGGGTCAGAGGGTAAGCTCTCTCAAGGGAAATTACACCAATGCCTGGTAAATTTAGATTGCAAGATGTAGGTATGGATGTAAAATTAAACAGAAACAAACAAAGTGAACACAGAGTGCTAATGATGACTTACCGACAAGAGGCGTTATAGCCGATGTGAAGACGGAGCTACTCTGAACAATGAATGTCATCCCAGCTCCCACTACAATTGCAATATAGCCAGTAACCCAACCAAAGGGAAAGGGAAAGTCTGCAATAAAACAACAAATCTGGATCTGAGCAACAAATTTAATGAGCTGGTATTGTTTAATCATCACAAAAAACGCATTTTGGCAAAACAGCAATTGTGCCTGAGCTTCCTGCACAACACTCCAGTACTGTTGGAGTACAGCCGCAAGCAACAGCAGTGCTGTACCTGTACTGCTCATCAAGCATTACCACACTGAAACAGGTGTGCTGACTATCAAACAGTATCCACAAAGCATATAAACGTGGTTTTCTGTTGTATTGTATTTAATGTCTATACCTGTGTTGAGTACTTTCTTGATGACCAGAGCCACCTGTCCTTTGAGCATAGAGTTGAGCAGCTTGACAATGAGGATGAGGCAGGTGCAGAGGATGAGCAGAGACAGAGCTAAGAGAATGAGGCCTATGGCAAGGTCTGGCAAGTCAACGTTGACGAAGATGTGCTTGCCTGCAAAGAATTGTCAACACTTGCAATGAGTTATTGCTAAAAATAACTTTCCGTGCATGACTTGGTTTCATTGAAAATTCTGTTATAAGTTTGGAGATTTAAAACAAGAAGTAAATTTTGTGCAAGAAAATAGAGTAGCAAATAAAAAAAATTATGTATACAAAACCAAACGAATTCTATACTTTAAGTGTGAGCAGAATACATTGAGTAATCCATAGTCAGGCAGTTCTCTTGTGCTATTGAAATGCTCCATGAAAAGACTTATTGAGAAAGCTAGATAGTAAAGCCATGGTATAAACTGAGCCACTGCAGCATCTCAAAGGTTGGCATTGTCCAGACATCAGAGCAGGCTGTTCTGGCCAAACAGCTCGCTCACGTTTCACTGAGCTTTAGTGGATCAGTTAATCCTGATTGCTTTGTAGTGCCCCCCACCCCAACAAAAACATTAAGGGAGGCATTACATTTCACAAGGTATTCCGTCCATGTGGTGTTCATCTCAGTCCAGGTCTGGTTTCCTTCCATCCAACAGACGGCACCTGCAGGGCAGCTTTCCACAGTGGCATTCCAGAAAGTCTGAGAGACACGACCAAAACAAGAGGGAACACATAACTAATGCGGAGTAGACAGTAATCTTTCTGTTTGTGCAAACAACATTAATTATTTTTATAAAAGATGATCTCACACAATGGAATCACTGTGGTGACAAAATGGGACGGACAATATCAGTGATTTAGAGGAAGAATAATAGGTAACCAAGACTTTATGATGTGCTTTTTGCTGCTGAACCTGCTGATTTTTCTTTATGTGATGCGGCTCTTGGGGATTTCTTACCATGTTTGTCTTTGTCTTGCACCATCTTTTGACCAGACTCTTGTTCCTAGCTTCAGGGTCACCAGTTGCAATGCCAGTGATCACTGACTTGTCCAGCTGAGAGACAGCACTGTAATTAATTTGCCTGAATTTTTAACAATAAATTAAAATACTTTCATTTTCACTCAGTTCTACCTGGATAATAGATCTGGTGAGGGGGTCCGTGATGACCTTAAGCAGGTCAGGGGCGTCTTCTCCAGTCTGGATGTTGAAAGATTTGATTATGAGATCGGTGAGTTTGTAGAGAACTCCTGTCGCTGCTTCCAAGGGTAGAAGAATCAGCACAGACAGCCAGTTGAAGAAGTCGTGGACGGTAGCACCAGCAAAAGCCCTAACGTGCAGGGAACAATCTTGAAAACATTTTACTCGAGATTGTCCTTTGTGTTTTATCACGTCTTGCTCTTGTTTACCTGCGGAACTCATTTCGATCTCCAGCTTGCATCACAGCCACGATGGTGTTTGTGACCGATGTTCCAATGTTGGCCCCCATGATGATTGGTACTGCAGATTTGACGTCCAGCACTGAGCAGAAGCATTGATACCATTAATTGATAGGTAACGATAATCATGTAAATATGTATTTACGTTTGGCATGGGTCAGTTACTAGGCTCAAGGTATGTAGCAAACAAAACATTTAGTAGCAGCGAAAATCATAATACCTGCAAATGATATTAATGTTTTTGATCTATTAACATAACAACTGTTTTTACAATAATGTAAGTTGTTGCATCATTGGCTGGTTGTTCGTGCCATTGGCGTTTTGCATGTTTCCATGTTGGTGATG
Organism: Girardinichthys multiradiatus; assembly: GCF_021462225.1. NCBI lineage: Eukaryota > Metazoa > Chordata > Actinopteri > Cyprinodontiformes > Goodeidae > Girardinichthys > Girardinichthys multiradiatus. The sequence goes on along the minus strand of NC_061802.1, from coordinate 38,660,835 downwards.
AGCTCATTTCCATCACCCCAATCTTTAGCCCTTCCACAGATTCTCTGTCAGATTCAAGTTATTACTTCCACTTAAAAGAAACATGCTGGCAAAATGAATATTTCACTTTAAACCTTAACCTTCTAGGGCTATGAATACTTTTAGGCTCGACTGTAGTTTGATTGCTCAGTAGATTGTTCTGGAATTCAAAAACATAACCATGGTCATGTGACCTACAGGTGTTTCACAGCTACTACATATTTAAAGGATGTCTTTAATGAAATGCCGTAATGTAATAAGTTATTACACTACTGTAAAAATTGTATTTATTCATTGGCCTTTTCACATTTAAACCGTCCACTTAGGCTATAATTATATTATTTCATGCTGCGGGGTACAGCAAAAGTATAAAAAGTTACAGGTTTAAAACTTCTAATATTTTTTCTTTTTCAGTTCAAAGTGCCAAAATAAGAAGAATTTCATCAGGCTGTGTGAGCTCTGCAGTATCACAGCACTGACCCTCTCCTATCTGTTGCTGCACACTGCCAGTAAGCTGGCAAAAAGAAAGCATAGAGATTACACAAATTTGGCTAAAATAATTTTGGTCACCTAAAACAAGATTATCCTATGTTAACTAATGGAGCTCGACCCAACATTATTCTAATGGTATGGTATTTTAAAAACAGTTGGCAAGCAAGCAGTGTTTCTGTTACACCTGTAATGGAAATTCTTTTATTAAGTGTTCCAAAGTGTATGACCTTTAGGTTACCTCACTCCTCTGAGCATCTGTGTTAGAGGAGGAAGCTGTAAAAGCCATTATCAGAAGTTTAAGGGTTAAAACCCATTTGTTAGGGTGATGTCTCGGGAAGAGCAGATGGTTGTTCCTAGATAACTTTGTCACCTCTGAACCCAAGGAGGGTCTGGGCCATAAAACACAGACTCTTTGAAATTGAGATAACACTGTCATGTTCTGGTATAAATACTGTGTGTAAATGGCGTTCGGGGCTCTGTTTCACTGACTAACCTCAGTGTCAGGGTCTTCAAACGCTGAATGCCTTTGAATAAAACTTATAAAGACAAGGTCCGGATTTTCTCTTGTTATGAGTCAACTTCTACCCACTTTGATAAGAAAATTCCACAACACACCGCAGACTGCAGGGTCTACTCGTGCAGACACCCCGAGAAATTGACCCACTAACATCAGTACAGTATTATTCCATATAGAGCAGAAACTGTGGCATTTTAACTCAAGATATTATACCATGGAAACCTCATACTAACCTCATACTAACCCATGAATTGTCTGAATGTTCCAGTCGGTGAAGAGTCTTACTTACATCCAGAAGATACCATGCTGACCACAATAGAAGAGGAGGTGCTGGAGCTTTGCACCAGAACTGTGACTAAGACCCCGATCACCAGCCCAGCCACAGGGTTGGATAACACACCACTGTCCTGGAAGATGTCACCAGCAGCTCTGCCTATGCATACACAAGCCCAAGGGTCAACATAATATATAATATCAGAATCAGAATCAGAATCAGAATCAGAAAAGCTTTATTGCCAAGTACGTTTTTGGACATACAAGGAATTTGTTTTGGCGTAGTCAGTACATATTATTGCATACATACATAATATTGCAGTACAACATAAGCTATACACCATGAAGTACTCTGCTGTCTAGTAAAGTAGCTCAACGTACAGAGTGGAGTACTGAGCCATAATGACACTAATTCAGTTTGTACCTCCGACTAGCTGGAAAGCAGAGCTGAGAACATCCAGTGAGCAAATAAACAGGTAGAGTAATCCAAGCAGCAGAATCAGCTTTACAATGGAAGTCAGCACTCTCATTATCTTTCCTTGTGTATCCAGGTCTGTGCAGCAGGAAAAACACAAAACACTGAGTCAGAGTCAGCTTTTAGAAAAAGGAATCTGTGCAGGAATAGGATAAGAATGGCAAGCTGCCTCACCCGACCACTTGATCCCGGTGTCTTTGATTTCTGGGAGATCCCAGGGATCGTCCTCAGGAGGCTCCTCATTCACCAGGTCCAAGGTGGAGTAAGCCGGTGGCGTATTCTTATCTTTACCCTGAGACTTGTCACCTAATAAAAGACAAACACAAGGATTGAAAAACATAGGTTGCAATGATAGACTGAAGGAATCCAGAAGTATCCAAGACGAAATTAAAAGAACCTACTAATGGTCGAGGAAGAATCAGTCCCCTCTTGTGGTCTCGGAGCCATGGCTGCTGGACAAATAACAAGAGAAGTTAAAAGAATACATTAAGTCTTATGAATGCACACAGATGGAACACAAAGCAGACCTAATAAATGATCTTAGGATAGAGCAGGGATTTGGTTCTCACATTGATTGTTACTTCTAGGGCGCTGTGAAATCATGTTGATATCGCACATTTGTTCTGACATTCTGTCCAGTGAGCAGTGGTCATTTTATAAAAAACTCGTAAGGAGCTTATTTTGTCATTATCACAAGTTGTTTTTCATGCTGTTTTTAATTTTTTAATATGAACTCACTTTCAATCTTTGAAAAAGTAAAGGTAGTCTACTTTTTTGAATCACTTAAAAATAGCAATAACATTAGCTTAAGCTAATGTTGTTGCTATGTTACAATGTTAATCAAGAGGAGTTCAACCGGCGTTGGTCAGCACTCAGTAACATGTTTAAAATGCAGCCAAGTAATGAAGACTTTTGAGAATTTAATAAACATCGCATTTTCTTATTCTGTAATGTCAATTAATGACACACAATAGTTTTTTTTTCTCTCTTGCTTAAATCTGAAAGTGTATTATGTGGTGTCCATTTATAAATGCAGTCATGTCTCTAAAATTCAAAGTTATACATATAATTTTTGGGGTGAAATACACTAATTATGCTTTTCCTGACCAATTTCAATGTTTTGATTTTCTTTGAGATGTGACATCTAATTCTGATTTGGAAGAACTATAGTACATAGAAGAAAGAATATGATAACTACAAGATTAACTTCATTCATCCGTTATATATATTCATGTCTAAAATTGTTTCTATTTTTATTAAATGAAAAAATATTGCATCAATGTACATGCAGCTGGTGGAAGACCGAAAATAGTGGGAGTTCTTACCCCCATTGGAAAACATTGTTCAACAGACATGAAGAAAGATGACAGTGCCTTCTCTTTAACCATGGCAGTGTGGTTAAAAAGTGACAGCTAGGTAGAGTTGGATCCCCCATACAAGGAGGCTATCAGTCTTCAATGTAGCTGTCCTAGGTGTGGACCCTGAACTTCGGAGCCTACATACATGTCCCGCCCTTTTAGCTCTCTTTAAATAAAGGCCTCTAGCACAAAAAATATAAAAAAAAATTAAAATTGGTGAAAAAATATCCATTTAAAGTGCCTATTTGTGTCTTAATGTCAATAAAAGGTTGTTGGGTTGATCAAATGGGCTAACCAAATCTGAGTCTCTTTGTTCACGTTACATTTGTACTGGACATGTGGGCTAAAAATAAGTAAAGTTTTCAAAATATTTATCTGGACCAAAGATAAACAATCTGGTCAACCTTGAACAGCCATGCAAATGGTGTGGATATATAGCAAAAAAAAAAAAGAAAACCTGATTTTTCAGTATTTGATCTGTAAATCAACAATCAGATGTGATTGATGGAAAAGTGGCTGATTCTGACCTTTGGAAAGAAATCACAATTTCAACCGAAACCACTTAATAAGATAGGGGCAACCAGTGTTTCTTTGGGATTGGTTGTCACAAGGTGTCAGAGTGTCCTTGATGATTAATTACTTTTAATTACAATTAATGGCAAACATTAAACGAATGTCAACATTTAATCACCAACTTAAGTTTTGATTTAACCTAAGAAACTGTTAATGAAGAATGTTTCAGCTATGATAAATTTAAGAGTAAGACGTGAGACAAGCAATCCTTGTCTACCTAGTCACACCTTTAGGAGTGTGATCTGCTAAATGACTCGTTATTAAGAAGTTTAAAATTAAGAAGTTAAAAGAATAGACGAGATTAAAAAAAAAAAAACAAAAAAAAACACACACACAATCATGATGATGATCATTATCAAAATGAAGAAATAATTGCGCCCTTCTAAACCCAGATGCATTTCTTGCTCCCTGACTCATAAATAAACAAGTTTTTCCAAACATGTTAGCTCTGTTTCTCGTTTTTGAGCCTAAGAAACGGCGAGACTACCTACCTGCAACTAAGCTTCTGTGTGTCCTGAGCGCAGTGTTCACCTGGGCTACCTTACGCTCGCTTCCAGGCGCGACGCTGCTTTTATAGCGCCGCTGCGGGGCGCGCACCCGCTGCGCTCGGTTCAAAGGTCGCGCAACATGGGCCAAAGAACAAGTAGGGAGACGCGCTGCAGCAACATGCGGCTGATAACAGCCCCAAAAATCTGATGAATAATAGGACCGTCACTCCCAGCGCTGACACTAACACTGATCACAGTTCTGAATCAATGAACTTCAGTGATCTTAGTTTCACCTAAACGGGGCTTAAATAAAATTCTGTAGAGCCGTTTAAAATGCTTTTTATGAACTTATAGAGTTTACAGCCACTGGGATGCCTCAGGTGGTGTAATAGAAGAAACTGCCCTCTGCTTGTTGGAAAAGGAACTATTTTCTACGAATTGGTTGAGGGTTAGTGTAGACAGAAATGTTTTTATTTTGCTATGTTAACTGCAGTATTTCTTGCTTGTAAAACAATTACCTTTGAAATAATTATTTTTACCTTTTGCTATTTAATATTTCTCAGAAATATTGAGAAAATGTCAGTAGGCTCGTGCTTTTGTTCCTAACCATGGATTTCTGATTAGTTACTATCTTTAACCCAGGGCTTTTAATATGCACTTGTACTGTTGGTATGCAACTTTTATGACTTTTATATAATGTTGGAAAAGATCCCTCCTGAAAATGTCAATGTATAATTATATATATATATATATATATATATAGTCAGTCAGTCAGTCAGTCATTTTCTACCACTTATTCCATAGTGGGTCGCGGGGGAGCTGGTGCCTATCTCCAGCAGTCTATGGGCGAGAGGCAGGGTACAGATATATAGATATATAGATATAGATATGTATATTTATATATATATATATGACAAAGAAAACCTGAGTAAATACAAGCAGTTCTTAAATGATGTTTTTTATTTATTTATTGAAGGTAAATAAGATATTTAAACCAGCCTGACCCTAGATGAAAATGTTAAATCCTTAATTATCTGTAATTAACCACAATAGCTAAGTTTAGTTTTAGGAGGCACAACTCCAAAGGATTTATTTCCTTTGGTTTTAAAGTATGTTTGTGGAACTATTAAATGTACGGGTCTAGAAGGTCAGAGATATAGGCGGGGGCTTGACCACAAAAGGATATAAAAGTGAGAACTAAACTTTTCTAATGAATTCTGAAATGTACCGGTAGCCAATATATAGACATTAAAACTGGAGTAATGTGCTATCCCTTTCATGTGTTGGTTAGGAGACTTGTAGCAGCATTCTGAACTGACTGGAGATGGTGAGGGTCCTTCTTATTCAAACACATAAAAAAGCTGTTACAACAATAAAAAGTGCTTGACATCTATCAGTCTGGAAATAACACTGCTGGTCACTGGGTCACAGTGACCAACAGTGTAGAAAATATGGTAAATATGGAACTTTGGTGAACCTTTCTAGGAGGGGCCCACCTGCCAGAATTACACCATCGATCCAACAACTGATCCAGGAGACTGGACAAGAATGGCATGAATGGGAAAGGTCTAATGCAAAAACCGCTGCTGACTAAAAAAAACACAAAAGTCTCTTCACATTTGCTGAAGAAAACATATTAACAATCTTCAAAATTCTGGGAAAGCATTCTGTAGACTGGGGTGGGCTGCACGGTGGTGTAGTTGGTAGCACTGTTGCCTTGCAGCAAGAAGGTCCTGGGCTCAAATCCCGGCCGGGGGTCTCCTGCTCATAGACTGCTGGAGATAGGCACCACTATAGAAGAAGCGGTATAGAAAATGACTGACTGACTGACATTCTGTTGACTGATGAGACAGAAGTGAACTTTTTAGAAGGTGCTCGTTCCGTCACATCTGGCATTAAACTAACACAGCAATTCTGTAAAAGAACTTCATACCAACAGCAAAACATAGAGGTGGTAGTGTGATGGCCTGGGGCTCAGGACCTGGATAACTTGCCATAATTGATGGAACAATCTTAGTTAACAATTTAATTTTACCAGTAATTTTTTTTTCCCTAAAATGTAGATTTTTCAAAGTCTAATCATTTGTTGCACTAGAAGACTTGCCCAATGATTTAATTCTGTTCAGAACGTCACTAAGGATGGTTAAAAAGGAATAATTTATTATATATATACTTAATAACTGTGTTTTAGGTTTATTGCCTTCTATGTCCCATTTCTTCTGGTTTTGTTTGGACTCCCTTTTGAAAACCCACAGACGATCCTCCAAATTATGTAAAGAAACATCAACTTTTTTATATGTCTTTTATTAATGTAAGGATATTATTAAAATATGTTAACACAATTATAATTCCACCGAATAACAGTCAACAAAGTGAGAATAAGAACAGTGTTTTTTTTTTATCAGCCCCCCCAACCTTTCTGAACCCCCCCTAGCAGCCGCAGCCCCCACTTTGAAAACCACTGTGTTATAAGATAACTTTTGCAATATTTAACCTGTTTTACTATCTAAATGTATATCTTTAAGTAGAATACATTTGCATTTGTTTATTTTGTATAAATGTTCAATAAGGTTCTTAAAAAGTGATGGAACCATGAACTTTGATCTCTAGCAGAAGCACACTTGTGTTTGAATACGAGACACAACAGCAAGTCAGCATATGAATGACGAAAGAAGAGAAAAAGGAGGATTTTGAGGGGCAATGTCAAAGTCTGGAATAAAATCTTAATGAAATGCAGATGCATGACCTTTAAACGGGCCATTTAGGTTCCAAAATCTTCCAATGTGGTTGAATTAAAATAATTTTTCAAAGGCCAACATTTCTCCACAGAGATGTAAAAAACCTAAAGTAATCAGGAACACTTCATGAAAGTTGTTGCTGCAAAGGGTGGCACAACCACTTATTAGATTTAGGTTGCAACTAGTTTTCCACTTGGGGCAAGGTTGTTTTGAATAGCATATTTCCTAAATAAATAAAAGCAGAGTATTCATTCTGATTATCTTTATCTTATCTAAACAAATTATTGATCATTTGAAACATTTAGGTGTGACAAAAAAAAGCAATTACCGGACACAAAGGGCGCAAAAACTATTTCACTGCACTGTTTCAGACCTGGCTGCTTGGTGTTGGTAGCACTGTTTCCCTGCAGAAAGAAGGTTTTGGGTTTGACTCCTGGCCTGGGGTCTTTCTGCATCGAGTTTGCTGGTTCTTCACGTGCATGCGTGGGTTCTCTCCAGGTACTCTGGCTTCCTCCCATGGTCAAAACACGACTGTTTGGTTAATTGGTTTCTAACAATTGCCCTTAGATATGAACAGGTGTGTGCATAATTGTGTGTCTGTGTTGTCCTGTGATAGACTGGCGTGGTGTCCAGGGTGTACGCCGCCTCTCACCCGTAGACTGCTGGAGATAAGTGCCAGCGATGCACCAGAATGGATGTTTCAGACCTCTAACACACTAAAAACCCTTATGTTAAATTTCTCATGCTCAATCAGAAAATCACAGTTTAAGCTGAAGTGTATTGTCTTCACGCCCAGATGTGCGTAGATATAGAGACACTGTCACTCTCTCTCTCTCTCTCTCACTCACTCCCACACACACTTGTGTGTGAGCACACATACATGTATTTATAGCTCCCTGTATTTGTTTTATGTTCACAGTGAGAGATACTGGAGCGATAGGACAACATATCATTTTACATCTGAAATAAATGCAGTAAGTAAAAGCAAATGATTAAGCTGTGAACGTGGTTCAGCTATTCCCAAACTACCATAAAATAATCATGACAGATTAAATAAAGCATCAATAAAAATAGTTCACTGAGCTGATGGAAGAAAAAGGTTTGACAGACTTTGAAGATCTTACATAAGATCATTTAAAAAGTTGTATAACAGCTTGCTAAAATAATTTTTTTTTCAATGACAAATAATTGTCATGATTTTTATGACACAATACTGGTCTTGTGGATTTGATTCTTTTTGGATCTTCCATGCAGCAGGCGTTTGTTTGTTTTTCGGAAATGTTGGGCTTACATAAGTGTTTTACTTTTGGAGATTCATCAAATTATTTTTTCTGCACTGCAAAAGCTAAGAATATTAGTTAGAAAACTCTAAACATAGTAAATGTAATCTTGCTAGTTTTTTTTTTTTTTTTTTTGGCTTATTATTCTGTGATTAATAAGTCAGAATATGTTTTTCCTCTTAGCTACAAAACAACAGCTCAATATGAAAATCAATGATTACACTGTACTACCTTTAACAGCCAAGGAGATGAATGCATTTTGCTACTGGAAGCAAAGTCACACAGAAATATTATGATATGGGTGAACTCTCATAAGACTTTATAAAATTCTAAAACTTCATATTGTATGACCACATAAAACCTATTACATGATCATAAACAGTCCTCCTTTAGCCTCCCGTAATGATTATGGCCTAAAAAAACAAAACTAGACAAGGACGTATGAAGATGATTACATGATCTCTATAAAAAAAAAAAGTTTATGAGGTGCATCCAAATATTCTGAGAAGCAGATGAAGCAAAAACAAGACACGCAATGACTAAAATATGTCTTGCATAGATTTTTTCCTTTACAGTATGTTGAGCTCTTGTAGGCAACAACATAGCTTACAACATTTTCTATCCAATGTACAGTGCTTAGCAAAAGTATCCAAACTCTTTTAACATTTTCATAGTATTTGATGGCTACTGTTTATTTATTTTTTTTTTTTTTTGATCTTATGCAACATAACAACAAGGAGTGTATAATTATAATATTTGTATTCTGCTCCTTTTTCCTGTGACGGCCCAGTTTACAGTTAAGCTGTTCAGAGTCCATGGTCTGATGGGTTGAGCTAAATACAATCCTGGTTGAAAACCTGTTAGAGGCTGCAAAAGACTTAAGACACTGTGGAGGTTCACCACCCAGTAGGACAACAACCCCAAACATAAAGTCAGACTTACAATTTAATGAAAATCTGACTGATCTTGAGATATTTTGCAAAGAGGAATGGGCAAAAAAGACTTGAAGCTGTAAATGTATCAAAAGGTTTTTCTTTTGGGGGCCGAAAACTTGCCAAACTTCAAACCCACACAGTGTGGAACATTATCTAAATATTGATTGATTTCAAGGCTGAAATAAAACATCCGAACCTCTAACCACAACAATAGTGGAAAGCATGATGTTGCTCCGTTTTAATAGTTCTTAGAGTTAATACAGCCTCATCAGGAGAAAAGTGAAAGGTAGCACCATTTTACCCGAAGCAGATGAGCCTTAGTTGTACAGGTGGGGTCAAAGTCAACAGCTAGTTGGTCAAGTTCTTTGTAATAATTTAGAATGTAAATATAGGATTGGAAAATGTTGCTTCCATATTTTTCAAAGCTGTGACATGTCAGATATGCATAAATGGGGAACTCTCCATCACCACTTTTGCAGCGTCTCAAGACTGGGCGAATAGGAGACAGTTTGACTTGACACAAATAGAGTCTGTGCATAATCTTACACTGCAACAGACATTGTTGGGCACAAAAATACTGGAATTAACCTGTTTATGATTTAAATCACAGATTTCCTTTCTATTTACAGAACAGTTCTGTTTGTATTGCGGTTGATCACAGGTAACTGGACTCTTTGTTATTTATGTGACCTCTGGTGGTTATTTGCACTGAATTTCATTTAAAGATATCACAGTAAATGGGCTGAATAACTTTGCACACCACACTTTTCAAATTTTATAAAAACAAATTACATTATTTTATTAATTATAATTGAAAACTATGGATTCCTTTTCCTCCCACTTCACATCATGTGCTATTTTGTGTTGGCTATCATAATAATTCCAAACAAAATACATTAAAGTTTGTGACTGCAACGTAACAAATTGTGAAAAAGATTAAGAGCTATAATTGCTTTACTGTGCAAAACATAAGTCATAATATAAAATGTAAAATACACCAAAGAATTTACAAAATCAACACTTTTTTTTCTTACAGCCAAATTATAATTACTAGTTTTTTATGAGGAGCAGTTCTAAGTGACTTTATTATTTGTGCAAACAGAGAAGATACATATAAGGTGGAGCACACTATCTTTAGCTGAACATTGATTAAACATCTCTTTATCTCACTGGCGTATGTGCTGTTTTCCAGAGCAGTATCTTTTGTGCAATAACGAACAGTAAAATGAACTGTTATGGGTGTTTATTGTCTTTAAAGCATTTTTCTCCCCAGCATTGACTTTTTCACAGCATTTGCAATGATGTGACATGAGATTCCCTACAGCTACGTGTGTGGTGAACTCACTAAACATAAAGAGCCATCTATAATTTCTATGTGACTTCAGAAGACCCACATCTAATGGAAAGATCAGCCTACCTTTAACCTTTGGAATGTTGCTTTCACTGTCCGTCCACCCACTAATTGTGTGGGAGGTTTCTGGATTTCTAAATAGATGTGTTCTCCATGTAATCCCCACTACTCTTTGTGTGTAAAGCAGCAGGCAGTATTCTGAATTAATCCAAAACGTTTATTGTTCTTGATGTGTTTTATATTCATGCTGTTACTTTCAATGATTGTCTGCAGTGAGGCTGAGTTGTTTGCTGTCTGCCATGCTGGCACAGTCCACGGAAGGTCAAAGAGTTTGCTCGTGTGTTCCAGCCGAGGATGGCCACTCTGTAGTACTATACTGTGCGTGGGTTGGGCAGTAAAACCATAAAGCTCAGCTGGTAGAACTTGTCCAAACTGGCTGAATCTCTGGGGGTGCTGGAACAACTGTCGAGGTTCCAATCAGAGTGACACAGAAATGATACCTCAGATGGGAGGTCAGTGTGTTTCTGCTGCTTTTATCTTCGGTATCTAAAGAGGCTGAGCCAAAATACAAACAAGCAGCTTTTAACTGACTGTCAAAGGGAATGGCAGCTATAACAACATGATCGCCTATCACGTTTTACAGCCTCTATTTGCAATAAGTTCGGGGTAACATTTGGAAGCCGGGCCAGAACAAAATCCTTTCAACTAACTCCAAACTACATTGGGCATTTCATGGAGAGAGCACACATTGATAAAATCTTTTCCCTGAACAGAGCACTGTTTTGCTGCCCTCACATGGACACAGCTTGAATTTAGACGCTGCAGACTAAAAGAGGTCATTCTCAAAGCAGAACACTTGTTTTAAAAAGTAGATTACAGCCATGAACTTTTTTTTTTTTACAAAGTAGAGCATAATTGTGAAGTGTAAGGAAAAGGAGGCATGGTTTTCAACAAAGTTTGCAAATAGAACAGGCATCTTTTCTGAATCAATACTTTGTAGAACAATATTTTGCTATAATTACAGTTGCAAGTCTTTTGGAGTATGTCTTTAGCAGCTTTGAACATCTAGAGACTGCAATTTTTGCCGGGTCTTCTTTGAAAAGTTTAAGAGCATCTGTAAACACTTTCTGTCTGGACTTTGACTGGGCCATTCTGACCATGAATTATTGCAATGTAGTCCTTGCTGTGTGTTTAGCATTGTTGACCTGTAGGAAAGGCTCCAATAGTTTCCCTGTCACTGCTGAAGTGAAGCACCCACTCAGCATGATGTAGCCACCATGTTTCAGGGAGTGGGTTAGTATTATTTCATCTGCTACACGCGGTGTTTTGCACGTAGGCCTTAAAGTTTAGTTTTGGTCTCTTCTGAGCAGAAGAGGCCTAAACTGTAACTGTTCCATAAAGGCCAGATTTGTAAGGTGCATTACCAACAGTTGTCCACTTGCTACTCTTTCCATTTTGCCGTGATGAATTTAACAATGCACTGCGAGATGTTCAAACCTCACTAAATCTTATCCTTAATGTTCTATATGATACCTCAAAGGCCTATATAGAAAAACTGAATATGCTCTGAGATTAATTTATTCACAGGTGGACACCTAAAAACCGTTGGGTTGCTCTGGATTTATTTCTAGGATATCAGAGTAAATGCACATACTTCTTAGATTTTTATTTGTCAAAAAAAGTTTAAAAGTTATGTATCTTTTTCCTTCCGTTTAACAATAATGCACCACTTTGTGTTGGTCTATTAGATAAAATCCCAATAAAATAAATGGTAATGTAAAAAGGTTCAAGCAGTAGTAATACCGCTGTGGGACGCTGCTGCTGAAGCCCCGTGGTGCACCCTCATGAAGAATGTGAACAATAAAATCTGTTAAGACTCAGCTCGTTTTCTGTGATCCTGGGTGACAATAAAACATTAACAGTTTCATTAAGTGTGCCCAAGTGTTTCATTAGGAGTTAGTTTGCTTTAAAAAGTATAATTAAGCTGGTATGCCCGTTTACTTTAGGGTTTATGTTTGTGGTTTGTATCAAATATTTTAATTAAGATTATAATTGTACAAATGCATGTATGTACACATTCATTAGTTTTGAACAAACAGAAACTTGCTTTGCTGTCCTATTTCACTTGATGACCTATGTTTGCATTTCAGTTCCTAATAAGCAGCGAAGAACTGGTGGTGAACTCACACACACACACACACACACACACACACACACACACACACACACACACACACACACACACACACACACACACACACACAAACGCACACGCAAATCCTATAAAAAAAAGTCGCTCGCAAAAAAATGTCTGCTAAATTTGTTGTCCATTAAGGAACGCTTCTGTGAAGTTCCCACATCTACCAGCAGATGGAGACAGAAGTATATGTTAAAAACTTTTAGTTCAACAGCCTTATTTGAAGCTAAACCCAACACACTCAGTTAAGGCCAAAATCATTCATACCCCTTGCAGATTTAGATTTAAAAGAATCTTTTAAATCTTTAAAAACCAACATGGCTCCTCTGACTGGAAAAGAACATAGATGTTTGTGAAAATATGATACCACAATGTACTTCATCATAAAGAAAAAAAAAAATCTTCTATGACTGACTTACATTTTATATAAAAGAGCATATCTGAACCTACCTATTGCAAATTGTGAGAATATGTGAAAAATTCAAGGTTCCTCAACATTCCAAATAGTCCATAGTATCCTATCTAGGAACTGCTGTTTTCATCAATCAGCAGCTCTCTGCAGTCAATTTGTGGCAAATATTGGCTAAAAAAAAAAAGAGCTCAGTGAGGATTTGTAGCTGCTCGCATCTCAGCAAAGAGCTACAAGGGCTTTTCTAAATGTCTTCAAGCTCCACAATACAATACACCTTAGAAAATCTCAAAGGTTATGGTGGGATGTCAAAACGGACACCTGTACCCAATAGGTGTATGGTGAAAAAGAATCCAGGGATCAACACCAGGGCCATCCTGAAGAATGTGGGCCATGTTGGTGGCAACATCTAAAGGCAGACAGTCCAACACAGACTGCAAACTGCTGGATTCCGTAGATGCACATAAAAAGGATGCAACTTCTCTTATTATAAGACACACAAAAGACTAACCGGCCTTGCAAAATTTCTTTTGGGCACAGAAGAAGACTTTTGGAGAAAAATGGAGAAGCATCCAATCACTATCCCCACTGTCAAAAATTGAAGTAGTGCAACCTGATTATAAGTTTAATTTTTGGGACTCACATAACAACTGTTATGCTGGTGAAGCATAGTTAAAAAGTAAAATAAAAAAATCCTTCATCAAACAAAGATCATCTGCAGCCCTTTAAACAGCACAGCTTTGGAGACATCACAATCCAAGGTTTTTTACAGGGTTTTGATGACAAAGTGATTGTAAATGTGGTGTCAATGTGGCAAGAAAAAATATCCTCAGAAAAAGCCACAGTAGTTCTGCAGCAAAGGTTAATGAACAGATCAATATGAAACAAATATTAACAAACCTAATGGAGAAGACAGGAAGTGAGCATGATCAAAGGCCTTCCCACTCATCAACAAAAGATGGAGGAAGGTCATGGCCAAGGCATGCCCACTCCTGGAGCCAGCAGCAAGAGGATTTCAGAAATCTACACACAAGCGTTCTTTCTATGTTCAACAGATTTCCACTGATTTGATCCAGAGAGACCATTAACTCACTGTCTAAACACCCTAAGCTTTTCTCAGTGACAAAAACTAAATGTAAGCCCTATCAGGATGTTTTGGCTGAAAACAAACAGGCTATGGGGATATGGTGAGTATTTTTGTTGTTTTTTGTTTCATTTTGTGCAGCGACTCTAAACATACAGCCAGAGCTACAATGAAATGGTTTAGATCAAATCGTATTCATGTGCTAGAACGGCTCAGTCAAAATCTAGACCTAAATGTGAGTGGGAATCTGTACCGAGTGTTGAAAACGTACAATCACAGAGGTTCTCCATCCAATCTGAATGCACTTGAGCTATTTTGCAAAGACGAATGTGCAACACTGGTAGTCTCTAAATGTGCAAAGCTGATAGAGACATATTCCAAAATGTCTGCTGCTGTAATTGTAGCAAAAGGTAATGATTGAGGCCCAACAAAATTTTTATTTTTATTTGCAGGGCCATTTCTTCCCACTTCTCACTGATGTAGGATTTGGTGTATTGTCTCAAACAAAATCCAAATAATTGTGGTTGCAATTTTACAAAATGTGAAAAGGTTTTAAAGATACTAATATATACTGTATATACTGTAAGGCACTGAAGTTATTTTAGACTTTACTGACCTAAAAGTAATTCTATTTTCTTGTTGTTTGTATTTGATCAAAAACGATAATAAAGCAATCAAATGTTTTTTTTTTTTTTATCTGCTTTAAGAAGAAAAGAGCTTCAAAATTCTCCTGACTTCTACTTTGGTGTGCAGAATACCTTAAAATAATACCTCATGGTGAGAATAACTGTTTACTACCTCGATCTAGAGGCATGTCAAAATTAAACCCACAAAGGACTGCTGAGGCACTCTGCAGCTTTTTTCGCCTGCTTGCATCAGACAGTGTATTCACCTGCACAGACCCTTGGTCGACCTTGGTGGTGATTGATTGGAGCTCCTGACTCATGAGTCCTCCACCTGTGCCAGTGTGGCAGTCATCGGTCTCTCATTTTATCACACAGCAGGAATGATGAAGTGTGGAGTAGTACAACAGACTAGGAAGCTGAACACTTGTTCTGGATATTTAATGAGAGGATTTGTGAGGAAATAGTGGTGTTAAACTCTGTGACGCAAACAAAATGTTGTAGCTAATGGGTTCATTGTCATATTACCATGTTGAAAATATCAAAAGGATTTCAACACATACAAAAGAGTTACATTTTATTTTTCAAAATATTTGGTAAGCTGTTGTTTGTCTACAACTTTACTTCTTTTGATATAGTTTTTTTTTGGTTGGCATCCAAAAGACCTTCAGTAATTCTGGATCACCTGCAGAAACAATAGGTAAAATTGACATGCACTGTGTCTTATTGATTGTTTGATACTAGCGGCTGTTCATTTTTGTCTGTACAGATAGACTGATGTGTAGCTGAAGGGTAACTATATGTTAATTTACCTCATTGAGCCACTCGGTGAAGGCAGAAATGCGAGTGAAGACGGTGGGTTTTTTCACTTCGTTGCACACAGTGGAAGATACAAAGCTGGTTACGCCCTGAATGTACCATCTACCATCCTGACCCAGACAGCTCAGAGGACCTCCAGAGTCCCCCTGTGAGTGAAACAGGGACACAAACACAGAATAAAGCCTCAAATATAGTGTGGATGCAGCTGTCTCACAGGTGCAGAGCTGGTTTCTGTTGATGCATTTACACACATTGCATGCAGAAATGACGTCCCCTCCTGCACAGACCATGGTGCTCTTCACAGTGTTGCCCCACCAGTCGCTGTGGCTGCAAACGCTATGCTCCACCACGGGAAGCAAGGCCTGCTGCAGTTTATCTGGCATGGGGCCGTGGGCTGATGATTCAGAGAAAAGACAAATCTGCTTTAATATGTAAGCCCATCAGAACATATTTAGCATTCGGCTGACATAGGTGTAGGGATTAATAAACAAACTTAAACTTGTTGGAACCACATGTGATAGATGTGCAAAAAGCCCTCAATGTAAATAAAATATTTTATTGCAGTAACATAACATCACACTGAAAAAGTTAGAAAAATGTAACTTTTAACTTGTTTATTTACAGTGCCTTGCAACTATTCGGCCCCCTTGAACTGGTCAACATCTTGCCACATTTCAGGCTTCAAACATAAAGATATAAAATTCAAATTTTTTGTGAAGAATCAACAACAAGTGGGACACAATCTTGAAGTGGAATGAAATTTATTGGATGTGTCAAACTTTTTTAACAAATAAAAAACTGAAAAGTGGGGCGTGCAATATTATTCGGCCCCTTTACTTTCAGTGCAGCAAACTCACTCCAGAAGTTCAGTGAGGATCTCTGAATGATCCAATGTTGTCCCAAATGACTGATGATGATAAATAGAATCCACCTGTGTGTAATCAAGTCTCCGTATAAATGCACCTGCTCTGTGATAGTCTCAGGGTTCTGTTCAAAGTGCAGAGAGCATCATGAAGACCAAGGAACACACCAGGCAGGTCCGAGATACTGTTGTGGAGAAGTTTAAAGCCGGATTTGGATACAAAAAGATTTCCCAAACTTTAAACAGCAAAGGGTGGCGCTACAAAGTATTAACGCAAGGGGGCCTAATAATATTGCAAGCCCCACTTTTCAGTTTTTTATTTGTTAAAAACGTTTGACACATCCAATAAATTTCATTCCACTTCACGATTATGTCCCACTTGTTGTTGATTCTTCACAAAAAATTTGAATTTTATATCTTTATGTTTGAAGCCTGAAATGTGGCAAGAGGTTGACCAGTTCAAGGGGGCCGAGTACTTTTGCAAGGCACTGTATTCACTGGGTCACCGATGGCACAATTCTTTGTTACCGAGCAATCCCTTTAAAATAAATGTAGGGACATTATATCATTTGCACTAAACATTTTGCAGTTAATAAGAGTTTCTATGAGCTTATAATCAGTAATCCATAATTTCCTTGATCCCTGGCGTATAAATATGTGACAAAAGACCCAATTTCTTTTATCAAGCAGCTACTGTAATCTTGCCACCACAGAGTGAGGAGGAAGGTAAGAGGGATAAAAAATCTCACCAACTCTTCATTTGACTTTATCTACATACAAACTGTTTGTTTGAGAAAGATGTTAGGAAAACGTTCCCTTTAGTCCCTTTCTCCAGCTGCTTCTCATTCACTTTTGATTAGCTCCATTGGTTCATTAGTTTATACTCCACTCTCCCTCAGTACTTATACTCCCTTATTATTATTATTGTTCCCCACTGGTTCCTCCTGGAAACTACCCATGTCTCTGTGCTCCTGCCTGTTTTCAGTTCTGTCCAGTAAGTTACCTGTTTTTCATCTCATGAAATTCATTTGTCTACTCACCATGGTGCTCCCTCGCTCTTGTCTGCACTTTTGTCCTACAACAACTTCACTCAGCCTGACACTGGGGAGCTAACACATTTTTTTGCATCTGTATGAACAATGGCAGACAAAGCTGCTAAATCCTTAGAAAAGGTTTATAAATTAGCACCAATGAATTCCATCCTACCTTGGAACAGAAAGGGCAAAAGGCAGGGAGAATCTGATTGATAAAAATATATCATATCGACTTACAGTGGAAAAATATCTGTTTTACTGCTTTAAATGTGAAATACAATTTCAACAGGCAACTGCCTTTGTCTGCCTGTCTGCAATTGGGTCCTACTAGAAGAATCACCTTCCTGACAGGTGGTTAGAAATTGTGAGTTTCAAATCTAATGAACAGACTTGCATTTTAAAATGTATTTCATTAATTATTTATCAGTAATTATTTATTTCCTTCTCAAAAATTTATGGAAAACTTGTTCTTATAATTGCCGACTAGCTTTTTGCATGTTTCCACTATTGTTTGGACCATTAGTCTTTGGTGATGAGCTTCAGGTTTTTGAGACTGGGGGGGGCTCCTTGCCATCACCCTAATCTTCAAGTCCCTCCACTGATTATCTCTCAGATTCAAGTCGGGACACTGGCCTGGCCACTACAAAACATGAATAAAGAATAATTTTGATCTTACCTGTATCTGCTTCCTCCTTTTTGTCAAAAGGATCAATCCTTGTGACATGTTGACTGGATTATACCAGTTAATGCAGATGCACCTACAGTGACCTGCTGTGTCACTGTCCAAAGGTCCAACATCAAAACAGGCTAAGCCCAAACACAGCTGAACTTCCACACAAATCAAACAGTGTGACATAATACAGTCCCATGCAGGGGACAAACAGTATGAGAGAGAAAGAAGCAATGATATTACTGTAAAGGTTGCCCCAACCAGAGATGTAACAAGGGGTCCCATGAGCGAGGATCTCTCCTGCCTGAGGAAGACAAGCCTCACCGATGCTGTCATTAATGATGGGGCTCTTATCCAGTTTCAGGAGGGCAAGATCATTGCTGAGACAGAAGCATAGTTTTGTGAAGAGTTTATCTAATCAGGAAAGTACAGTATATAAAGTTTGAAATGATTTACAATCCTTTTTGAGTTTTCTGATACTATATATTTCTTTATTTTTAGTTTATTATAAATATATCCTGCATGGGAAAAACATGTGGTTTAATTTGTTGCTTCGTTTCATTGATGAGTTTCCACATTTGTTAATTCATTGTTGGGAGTTAAACTTTTTGCTTGATCCAAACAAACAGAATACACCCACCCATTGGCCACATGGTCGATGTCCCACTCAGGATGGACAACAATGCGCAGGATATCTCTGATCTGCTCTGTTCCCTCCTGCAGGCTCATGTCATGCTCCCCTAAAACCACACGATACACATCTCCTGGCCTGCATAATCAAACACATTTATTTTTCACCGATATTTGGTATCATTATTTCACTTTAAACATCTGCCATTATAATATAGCATTGTATTTATTGTACACGTAGTTAGTCACCATATGCAGTGTCCAGCGGTCAGCACCCAGCGAGGTGCAACCAGAGTTCCTCCACATGTATGATGGTAGCGGCTGCCATGTTTTACTTGCAGGGAGATCTGTGAAAGATAAATGTAATTTAGGTTACAACAAACCCAGACAAAGCATTACTCATGGTATATGAATAGGGCAGTGGCCGGCAACAGTCGCAACGTTTTCTTACAATTTGTAACATTAATCCACATATTTTAGTACATTTTGTTGAGATTTTATGTGAAAGACCGCCACAACACCACACGTAATGGTGAAGCTTTAAGAAAAGGATACATGGTTTTCAAAATGCTTAACAAAGAAAATTCTGAAATGTGTGGAGTGTATTTGGATCTCACCACATTACTCTGATACTCCTAGATAAAATTGAGTGCAACCAGTTTCCTCCAGAACTTGAGTAGTAGTTGTTCACTCAACAAATTTGACACCTATGGAAGAGGGGGAAGTCCCATTTGTAGTTTTCCTCAATGCACTGTATGGGGCACATAAACATGAAGAAAAAGGTGCCCTTTTGGCCCAAATGTAAAATACTATAAGGAACAGGCCATAGCCACAATGAAAAATCGTGTTACACGCTGCAGGGATGCTTCAATTCAGAAGGGAGAGAGTTGGTTGATCAGAGATGATGGTAGGATGGATGTTGCTAAATTCAAAGCTATCCCAAGTAAACCTCTTGGGAATGTCAAAAGACTTGACACTGACTTTGCAAAGAAAAATGGGCATAAAATTTCAGTGTCTAGAAACACAATTTGGCCATTATACCACATTTGTAAGGTCAGACACTGATGTTGGATGAGAAGGCCTGACTCAATCATCCATGCCTTTACTTAGCTTGTTTTGTGCATCGGCATGTAGTAATGTTGAAACTGGAAGGGGTTTGGATGGAGCTGCTTGACCTTGTAAACCCATTCCATGAAGCTCTCTACACACTGTTCTTGCCCATATCTGAAGGCAGCATGAAACATACAAATGCACACCGCACACTACACTTTTTAGATTTTTATTTGAATAAAATATTGGAAACCATGTATCAGCATGTTTATCTCTTATTCTTTTTACTTTACTATGGACCATCCTTGTGTCTGGAATAAAGATTGATGGATTGATTGATTGATTATGCCTTAATTTCACAATTATGCACTCTTAATGTTGGTGTTTCATATAAAATCCCAAATAAACTACTTTTGTTTGCAGTTGTGCATAACAGAAAGTATAAATGTTTACTTTGGGTAAGGCACTGTATAATTACCTGCCAAGGCCAGCTATGGGGACGTGCATCCTCTCCATTGACAACCCTACTGGTGTCAGGATTTACAGCAGGTGAACCACACCCAAAAACTACAGAAAACATAAGATAAATCGGTCTGTGAATAAACTCTATTTAAAATCATTTTTATGTATGGCACTTACATTTTGTCAAAATGAGTAAGGAGGAAGCCAGGATACTTACCAAACACCACCTGCAGCAGAACAATAACGAGAGTCTGCAGCATGTCTTCGGT
Source organism: Girardinichthys multiradiatus (assembly GCF_021462225.1). NCBI lineage: Eukaryota > Metazoa > Chordata > Actinopteri > Cyprinodontiformes > Goodeidae > Girardinichthys > Girardinichthys multiradiatus. Next base: position 38,640,228 of record NC_061802.1, on the reverse strand, counting down.
GTAACTGAGAAAAATCCAACTCTGTTCTTTTCCACTCTTTTATACCTCTGCTGTTCTGAGAATACTAACTCAAACCTGGATGTACCCATGGAGCAGCCTTATCAGATTCGGCTATTGATTTAGACTGAGAAAAATTCCCACATCCACAGATGCAACAGGATTTCTGCCAGAAATTCAACCTCATCAAATCATGTCAGCATACACTCATCAGTAGCCTCAACAGTTTTAGTGAGTATTGTCTGTTGATTCAGGTCCTTTGCAGGGAGATATTTTGGAAAGTAGCTGAGCTGGGAACAGGTTTCACTGTAGATGTTTTGGTGTACATGTAGGAGATACATACTTTATTATAGTACACTGCCCTGTGAATTTATTTCCCTATTGAAATTTTTCACATTTTGTCACATCACAAACACCAACACATTTTGTCAAGAATGATGTGAAAAAGTGAATATTTGCAAAGTGGAGGAAAAATTAAGATGTTTTTTAAAATTTAAAAGTGTGATGTGCATTTAGCCATAACTGTAGCTGCAAATCTTCTTGGGTTTGCGTGTTACCAGCTTTGTACATCTAAAGACAGGTTTTCATCCAGAAAAGTTTCGTCCATCTCCCCATGGGTCTGATCAGCTTCCCTATCCCTGCTGAAGAAAAGCATCATCACAGCATGATGCTGCTACCACCATGTTTTACTTTGGGGATAGTGTGCTACTCACTAGTTTTGCTTTAGCAAATAACAAATTGGGGTTATAATGGCTTTTTTTTAGCAAAGGGTTTCTTCTTGCCATTCTTCTATAAAGACCAGAGTTTAGTCAGACAACTCATGCTTAGATGTCAGTCAGTCATTTTCTACTGCTTCTTTCATACTGGGTCTGTTATGATTCTGGCACGTCTGCTCTACCCTGTCTCCCTGGCTGCAATCAGCAGATTAGATGCACCTGGTGGCTGCTGCTGTGCAGTGCAATCTGTGGCATTCCAATCTGTGTCTTCCCTGTGTCTTTTTGAAAGCCATCGTGTGAGTAGATATCCAGCGTTCCTTCCTGTCTGATCATTGTTCTTGACTTTGCCTTGCCTTTTGGATTTATGCCTCTGCCTGCTCCCTGTCGGACTATCTGGATTCTGGTTGTCGACCTTGTTTCCTGCATCTGGTTTATGCCTCTGCTTGCCCCTTGCCTGACGCCTCTTGTTCCGATCGTTGACCCTGTTTCTGTCCTTGGATTATTAAGCCAGCCTAGCCCTCGGATTATTCCGCCTGGAGTCACTTCTTACCTGTGCTGTGGAGATCACTGCCTGCCGCCCACTGAGGTTTCCCCTCTGGGTTTCAAGTTCCACTCAAGACAAAAGCAGTGATTCCTGGAAGCTGTGAGGAGTGTTACCTGTGTGACGTTTTCCTGTGGCTGAATAAACCTTTTAAACTTTCAGTACTGTGTCTGGCTGAATCTTGGGTCCGCCTTTTTCTGATTCATAGCAGGGTCGTGGGGGAGCTGGTGCCTATCTAGCAGTAAATGGGCGGGAGGCAGAGTACACCATGGACAGGTCGCCAGTCCATTGCAGGGCAACACAGACACACACAGGACAATCAACCAAGCACACACTCATTTACGCCTAGGGGCAATTTAGAGAAACCAAATAACCTAAGAGTAATGTTTTTGGACTGTGGGAGGAAGCTGGAGTACCCAGAGAGAACCCACGCATGCATGGGAGAACATGCAAACTCCATGCAGGAAGACCCCTGGCCTGAAGTCGAACCCAGGACCTTCTTGTTGCAAGGCAACAGTGCTACAAACTGTGCCATATTAAAGTTTGGGTTTTGTGATTAGGCTTCGATCTTATCCTTCCATGTCCATAATGCTCAGCATGTCATGGACCCCCTTGAACATGTGTCCCTGCATGTTAGGCAATTAGGAGACAGCCTTGGACCTCTGAGTTACTGGGTCGGCGCTGAGATGGCGGAGGGGCTGAAAATAACCACGTTGCAGCTGAAGCACGTTAGGGCAGCAGGGGTACATGACATGAAGTATCAATCCAGAAGCTTGCAACTTAAAGAGAAGGTCTAGATTAGCGAGATAACTTTGATATGTCCTGTAGAGTGTTTAGAAGAACTAGGCCACTAGTATCGCTTCATTTGTGAAGTGCACTGCTAGTATTTGTTCATCAACATAGTTGCAGATCTCTGAAGCTCCTCCAGAGTTAACATGATCCTCGTAGCTGCTGCTCTGATTAATTCTCTCTCTGCCTGGCCTGTCAGTTTAGGTGGACAGCTTAGCAGGGTTTTGCTTGTGCCAGTATGCTCTTGCAATTGTGCTATGGTAGAACTGAACAGTACCCCATGAGATGTTATCAAAGCTTGAGATATTATATCATGACATAGCCCAGCTGTAATCATCTCCATATCCTTCTCCTTGACCTGTCTGTTGTGCTCCTTGTTCTTCATGATGCTGTTTAATCTCAAATGTTCTCCAACAAACATCTGAGTCCTTCACAGTGCAGATGGATTTATACTGAGATGAAACTACTAACAGGTGACAGTCTTGAATATCCACCACTCACCATTTATTATATCCTGTCAGTTTAATTTGTTGTACACATCATTAAGGTGATGACACAATTATGCTCCGCTCCAGCTGACTACAGCTTTTAGAAGCCAGAAAATGCAGAGAGAATTGTGTTATTGTGTTATATGTGGTTAATGCTTCAGCAAAGTACAAAACTAATGCAATTTTAAAGAAAAACACAGACAACAAAGAAAACATTTTTTTTTTACATTGAAGCAAATAAACCTTATGCAATGAGCAAATATTCACTCAGTAGCTCCTGCTTTCTAATAAATGTTCTGTGCTTGTCAGCTCCCCTGAGTAAATTATAAATCTAATCCACAAGTTGAACAGTTATCAGTATGTGACTCAACATGTGGAACATTTCCCAAGGCTGTAAGTGAAGTAAGGTCAACTTCAAGGAAATCTTTTGCAGGAAGAACATACCAAAAAGCTGTTCGCTAACGTGAGAACATTTACATACAATGTAAATGTAAGATCTGTGAACTGAAGCAGTTTCTTTCTGTGCAGTTAAATCATAATAAAAATACATTGTGTACCTTGCAGAGTTGTTAACTATGAGGGAGTGAGACTGGAAGTAGCTGAGAAAGCAACTCCAGGTAAGTGAACAAGAAAAACAGGCAAAAACTGAGGCAAAGGTTTTAATGTCATCAGCTGTCTTCAAGCTCAGTGGACTGCAACAAAACACAAACTCTTCCTCAGAACTGAATAGCTCTTGGTTGTCTTCAAGAGAAACAGCCCTGTAACAACTTTCTATGCTTTAATAACATCTTATACATTCACAAAGGGGCCCACACTCCAGTTGAGTCTGGAGCCAATTCTTCACGCCTTGCTCAGAGAGTTTCCTCTCCTCCTCAGGGAAACTAATATCACTCTCTGGAGAGGACACAGCACATCTATAAATGTCCCTGTTTTAGGGGGCAAATCCAATCAATAGTACCTCAGCAGCTAAGAGGCTTCGCTTGTTTTTCCTGCCATGTCTAAATAATTCCCTCTGCTAGATACAGCATGAAGATTTATGAAGCAGACATATGCTGTATGTTTGCATAACACGGCAGTGACAGAACTGTGAATAATTCGGATTAGGGCTGGGAAAGTTCTAGCTGACAATGAATTAGACACTGACGCTGTTTACAGGAGCTCACTCAAGTGGAAGTTGTTCTTTATTATGAATGAGTTTCTAAAGAGCAATCAATCCCACGAAGTTTAACAATGTGGAAAAGAACCAGTGGCGCTTTTAAATTGTATTAGTGTTGCTACTTGCAATACAATATTGTACTTCACAGCAGGACTTTCTTTAAGTCAGTTTATCATCCTTTGTACTTTCCATGTTCAGAAACTGGACAGACGTGCAAAAACAACAACGCAGAAGAAGCATTAAAGTAAAGACAATTTACAAGTATTCACACCCATTGCCCCTTTGCACATTCTGTCACATTACAGCCACAAACCTTGATTGATTCCATAAGACGTTTAAGTGATAGATTGAGACAAAGTTGCCATTAATATAAAATAGATAAAAGATGTATGCTTTCAAATATTCTTCTAAATAAAAATTTGAAAAATGTAGTCTCGTTATGTTCAGCCCCACTGTGTCAATACTTTGTGGAGCAACCTTACAACTGCAGGTCTTCTGGAATACATGTCTCCTGGTTAAAGACTGAAACTTCAGCAAATTGATTTTTTTTACAAAATTCCTCAAACGCCGTTAGATTAGATGGGGAATGTCCGTGAAGATCAGTTTTGTGGTTTTTTTACGTGTCTTGTCCGGCAGAGTAGCACTCTGGTTGTCTGAATGCCAATAAGTAGCCCAACAGATTTATTTTCACAAGTGGAGCATTACAGCTAATGCTATAATGCAAAATACATATATAAAAAACTTTATTAGAAAGAACATTAGTTTTTAAGTCTTACCACAAATTCTGATTTGAATTTACATCCTGACGTTTACTTGGTCATTCTAACTCATGGACATGCTTTGTTGTTCATACTGCTTTGCCTGTGTGTTTGGGGTTGTTATCTTGATGGAAAGGGGAACCTTTGCTCCAGTCTTCATTGGTTTTTCTTCCAGGATTGCTCTGTTTTAGCTCCATCTATCTTCTCATCAGCTCTGACCACTCTTACTGTCCCTATTGAAAAAAAGCATCACCACAGCATGATGCTTCCACCACCATATTTTGTGGTGTGAATGGTGATTTATGGGTGATGCACAATGCAAATTGATCACTTTTACATGTAAGTTTTAGCATTTACACGTATGCCAAAACATTTAAATTTTGGTCTCACTGGATCAGAACACATTTTCATATACAGTATAAGGTATTTGCTATGCACCAGTTTAGTAGAAGGACAATGTATAGGTTTACTGTTGTACAACATTATTTCCATTTTCATATGAAGAATTGAACAGTGCTCTCTGAAATACTCAGAGGTTGGGATATTGTTTTATTACCTAAGCCTGCTTTAGGCTCCTACATACCTTTCTCCCTGACCTGTCTGCTGTGTTCCTTGTTCTTCATGATGGTGTTTGTTCACTAATATTCTCTAACTCTCTCTAAGCCTCTGAAGTCTTTGCAAACTGCTGGATTTATACTCAAGTGAAATTAAACACAGTTGGACTCTGTTTACTAAATGGAGACTTCTAAAGGTTATTGGTTGCACAGGACAGCAGACTATGGGTTGAATGACAAACATTTGATACTTTTTTTATTTTTCTACTCACCACATTGCCTCTGCCTGCCTGTCTGCATTTGGGTCTGCTCCGAGAGCCCATTTCTGACAATTATACTTCTTGAAATTTTTTCTGGTATTGAGATGTTTATAAAAGTCAGTGGCAAACAACTCTGAGATTTAAGGTGCTGCTTTGCTAGCCTGACCTCAAATAAGTGAGGCTCAGTTTCAATCAAGAAACAATTTAAGTATCTGATTACATATGATTGCTATGTATATAGTTAGGTAGTGACATAAAATACAATTTGCTGTATAATTATGTGAGTTTTTCCTAAATTGTCTTGAGTTATAACATTTTCTAAACCTTTGGAATGTTTTTGATCATTTCATTCAATATGTTATTCTGCTGAAGTATGAAAACTGATATTTCCAAAGAGAAATATAGTCACCCACAGAAGCAGGTCTGCTTTTCATTCAGTTGCGTCTCCAGACAGAGATAAATGATGCGAAAACAGGTCAGCTCAGTTCAAGAGCCAAGTACATTTCTCCTGTGGATTTCAGATATGTCAGAAATCTGCTGAGGGGCCAGAGAAAAAGGAAATGCTGCCAATTAAACTTTTAAGACATTAATCAGATTGTAGTGCTACGTCACACTGAGTGACTAACATTTGGTTTCCAGCTACTAAAAGTCATTAACTAAAGACATATTTGTCCAATAAATTCATAGCATATAGGTTAGTTTCAGATATTATGTTTCACAAAGAAAGTAAAAAAAAAAGAATCCAATGCATATTTACCTAGTGTCGCTTCAGTCAGTCAGTCAGTCAGTCATTTTCTACCGCTTATTCCATAGTGGGTCGCGGGGGAGCTGGTGCCTATCTCCAGCAGTCTATGGGCGAGAGGCAGGGTACACCCTGGACAGGTCGCCAGTCCATCGTAGGGCAACACACAAACAACCATGCACACACTCATTCATACACCTAAGGGTAATTTAGAGTTACCAATTAACCTAACAGTCATGTCTTTGGACTGTGGGAGGAAGCCGGAGTATCCGGTGAGAACCCACCGCTTCAAAAACCATTAAAATATTCAAATCAAAATACACAACCCTAAACAACTTTTACATTTTTTTTATATATATATATTTTGCACAGGGCTCCACTGTCAGAGACTTAAACAAGGTTTATCTATTGTGACACAGCTCCCTCCAATCTCATTGGCTGGTTAAGATGTGTAAAAAAGCGTTAAAATAAATGTTTATTTTGCAGCATAATCTCACACTGAAAAATAACAGTTTTCAATTTATTCAATATTGGAAAAAAACCACAAGTGCCCCAATCATCGGCATCCCTGCTGTTGATTTCTGCAAGAGCCTTTTTTGCCACTTAGACAGCACATAGTCCTCTTCAAAACATTGCACAAGGTTGGAGCAAAGAGAGAGAGAGGGATCTTTGTTTATTCCTCGTTGTAACAGCTCTCTAGATCCTCCAGAGTCCTGAATCCTCCTTCATGCTCTCTTTGCTTCAGCTCAGTTGCAGGTTCTCCTTAGGAATGGCTCTGTGGTCTGAGATGACAGTTGATGAAGGTTATTTTATGTCTGAGGAAGCATTTGTGTGTTGACTCATTGATAATAAATTTTTTGTTTTCTGGCAAAGACCACATATAGCAATGCACTAAAAAAAGGTTCCAGAGCATGTGGAAGGAAAACAGAATCACAGATGTTCCATCAAAGTTGATATTAAGTTTGAGGTGTTTTTTCTTCTTAATCTTCCCTTGCTTCATGCTAGACTCATTTGGAGTGATTGTTGTCAATAACTGAATTTCAGGTAAAGTCCCAAAAGACTAGAGCAAACTTTACATGTTTACTTTTGTGAAGGTGGGGCAGAGATACCAAACAACTGCTTTGGATGTGTCTAGTGTCTAACTACTGTTACTTTGTGATGTCAAACTTTGCTGCAGTTCTCTCAAAATGAATTTTGGAGGTTTTTCTCTGCCCCTCAACTTCTTTGTGACTGTGCATGGTGAATCGATTAACATGGCCTTACTCATTTCAGTTTTTAAACTTTTAAATCATTGCTCTGACTGTAGATATGGGTATGTGACACACATGATGTGAAAGAGAAATTTGCCTCTTTTTCACATCATAATTATACCCCAGAGAGACAGGGAGCATTGATGACTAATTAAAGGTTGCAGACACTCTGGACAACTTACCTAACATACAAGTTAGGAATTAACATTTAGTAAAATATTATGTTGGGGACTGCCATTAACTGTGAAAAAAATATCTTTCTTCTTGTGGGCTTTTGCCCTTACTAAAATAATTACTCCAAGGTTGGATTTGTCCAACATTTTCAGACTGAGATTTTACTACTGCAATTGAAGACACAATAATTACAATAATTCCTTTTAGGGCTTTGCCAGGGGTGCCAAGTCTGCAAGTTCAAGTTGTAGTTCAATTGAAAATTGAAATAAATTACACAGTGTGCTGATCATTTTATTTTGAAATTGTGAGCAGGTGTTGATCTGAAGTAGAGTAAATACATTTTACGTTTGTGGCCTAAAGTTGCAGTAAACTAAGACTAAAGCTAAAAAAGAAAAATCTGAAATCTCCAAATTCTAAAGATTGGTTTATTATTTTATTTAGTTAGTTTAGTTATTTTATTTAGCTTGTTGTGTGTAAAAACTGTTGACTGTTGTAAATATTGACCCAGTAAAGACAAGCTAAGCTCATTAAAACATACTTTATCGGCTTACCAAGAATTCATTGGTTCAGTGCTTTTAACATTTAAAAAACATTAATTCTAGGATCAAATTGCTTGCACCTTCAGGCTGCTTTAGTCTGGTTTTTGTTCTGCAACTCCTGTATTGCTGTGGATTGTGCCTGGTAATAGAGGCGCACTGTGTATTTTGCCTGCAGTTATAGCCTTCAGCTTTTGTTTCTTTTTATATGCAGTCCTCTTTTCTAACTGAGCCTCTTTCCTTCGTTCTTACTGCTGATCTTCCTCTCAGTGGGGATTGATGAGATGGGATTAATCTACTTATTGCAGCAGATGTTGCTTCTGAGCACTTTTTGAAACATTTACTCACCCATGAAAAGCTGAGTTAGATGAGCTGTTTTTCTTCTCAGACCTGCCTTATTTCACACTACTACACAATGTTTCCCTGCTGGATGATGCTTCACCTAACCAAGGTCAGGTGCCTTGGTTAGGGCGTTTTAACTGGCAAAGAAGTTCTTAAATAATGTGCAGTGTTCATCTTTCCCCATTTCGCCACATTATAACCTCAGATTTTGATGTATTTATCATGATTTTATGCCATAGACCAACACAAAACAGCATATTATTTTGAAGTAAAATAAAAGACACATGGCTTTCAAATGTTTACAAATTAAAAAGTGTGGAAAATGTGGTGTATATCTGTATTAAGCCCCTTTGACTCTTATATCCCTAAATAAAATCTAGTGCAATGAAATGCCTTCAGAGGTCATCCTCAGAGGTTAGTTAGAGAACATTAGTGAACAAACAACATCATGTCACAAGCCAAATTATTTAAACGTCTGCTGATAACGGAATAAACATGATAATGTTAGCTTGGCACTTCAGCAATGTTTCTCATATTTAAATGGGGTCAGAAGCATCTGAGCGATCTGAGACATAGGTATATACTTTGAATCTCAAATATAATTTGAAATAAATGACGAGGCAAAGAGTTTGAGGTTATATGTTTTCAGAACATTATAGTAGTTTCTTACTGGAGTTACTCTGGGTTTGATCAATATCAAAGCTGACATGCAGAAACTGGAAGGCATTGACCTCTAAATGATGTCTAAATGATGTCCTCTTGTTAACATCTGCAGGATGATACTGCACTAACCTACGAAGTTCATATAAAATGCATTTAAATGATAAACTTTAATGGAGGTATCAGACCTCAATCCTGATTGAGACATCACTTTTACCTGGACACGGATATTTACCTAAACAGAAATGCCAGGCAAGGAGAGCATTAATCAAAGAAGCCAAGAGGTCCCATTGTAACACTGGAGGAGCTCCACAGCTCAGGTGGGGGATTCTGTCAACAGAACAACTATTAGTCATGTATTTGACAAATCTGACTTTTAAGAGTGGAAGAAGAAATCTAAGATGGCCCATGGGCCTAAAACCACCATTCCCACCTTAAACCGGGGTGGTAGCAGCATTGTGCTGTGCAGATTCTGGTCAGGGTTGATGGGAAGATGGAGTTATCTTGGACAAGACCTTGCTGTAAAATCTTGAAGTCTGGAATTGCTAAGAGCAAAGCGTATTCATATATCAGAATGGCCTAATTGAAGTCTAGACCTAAATCTAATTGCAAATTTGTGGCAATAGATGCATATAAACAACCTCTGTCCAATCTGACTGCTTGAGCTGTTTTAAAAAAAAGTTGTGCAACAGTCTTTAAGGTTTGGTTATTTAGTATTAAACAAAACTTTTGTTCTGTCAAGTATTGTCCTGTGAACACCAGCCTTATATGGCATGGCATTACAGATTAATATATGAAACTCGAGCATTGGTGTTCTCAAATGGATATGGACACATATGGAATAACTACACAATAACTTCTTTGCGAAATATAAGAATTAATTAACAAAAGAAATCTAGCTCAAGGTTAAAATATTTCTATTAACAAACTTTTTAACTGGGATACTAACACTCAACTAAAACTACCAAGAAAAATTAAGGCATAAGGAAAATTGATGAACTATTTATAAATAAAGGAAAAAGGGGAACCAATGAAAATTATGCAGTGATATCACAGTTCAGTGTGAATATTTATACTTCAGTACCAAGGTTTATTTAGAGGTATTTGGAAATGACGTCAAATTGGTTTTAAAACTAATTGAGGGCAACAATTGGTATGTGTTTAGTCAGTCATAGTGCAAGTCAGAAGGGTGAGTAAAACATTATTTTAATAAAATAATATTTTAAAGAATGATTTGCATAATTAGAAATCAATAACATTTTTGGACAATTGATTCTTAATATTATTTTAAGCAGCTACCGTTATTTTAGTAAAATAATATATAAGGAAATATTATTTGCCGAATTAGAAATCAACAATCTTTTGGACAATTGTTCTTAATGTAAATATTTGACCTTCCTGGCACTAGCAGTAGCAGTTAGCGGTTTTAGCGTAGCCTAGCAGATAACAGAGAAAAACGTTTTAAGGAATATTCAAACATATTTAGCAAGTTAGTCAGAGAAGGAAGAAGGGAAATCACTAATGGTCCAATGAGTTTTCTCAGTAGCAGGTAGCGGGATAGAGAACGAATTCTGCTGCATCCCAGAGTTGTATACTCACAGGGATTCCAGTTGTGACTCTTCCTTCTTGGAACTGGCCTAAAAAGTAAGTTAACGCTTTGCAGTCTGGGATTCAGTTACAAAAGATTGAGTTAGTGGGGCTGAACAAAAATACACCCAGAAATCCAAGTGGTATGAACACTTTTGGAAGGTAATGCAGAAGAATGTTAAACATTATGGAGGTAAATTTGTCTCAATATTATTCAATCAAACAAAAAACTAATCTCAATCAAAAAAATAAATTGTGGTCAAAACTTTTGGAATATTCAATAAAAAAAAACTAATCTCAATCAAAAAATATTAAGTTGTGATCAAAACTTTCAGAGTTGTAACGATTATTAAAAAAAAAAAAATGGAATATTTTATTTTGGGGAGAAAAACAAAATTGTTTGATAAAACTTTTTTTTGATTAAAATGGCTAATTTTTTCTCACGAAGAGAAAAAAGTTATTTGCAAAACATAAACTTTTATTTGCGCATGTCAAAAATCTTTGGTTATGAGTCTCGCTTTTTTGGTTTTGACGCTCTCTGTTTTTGGTTGAACTCAACAAATTTTGAGTTCTGGAAACATGAACATCCTGGGCGGGGCCTAAAGACGAACGATGTAAGACGTTTCCCTATTGGTTAGCGCTGACTAAAGCAGCAGACTCTGATTCCCCGCATCTCTGAACTTCTGCTCGAACTGCAGAGCTTACAGCATTGCTTCAGTGAGGAGACATCAACTGTACAGAAGAAAACTGCGGTTAAGTGAGCCGACAGTCAGAAATACGCGGTGACGTCAGCCGACACCAGCTCTCTCTTAAAGATTAGCGTCGGGCATACAAGGTGCTTTACGGTAATGGAGCAGAAAGGATGCCGATCCTGTCAACGGTTGAGAAATTAGAGGAAAACAGAAAAGTAACCTACAGAACATTTATATTAATTAAATTTTTACAACTTTCACATTCATGTTTTATGTAAAAGAATAAATATTTTATATTTTAGTGTACAGTTTTTGTAGAAATATCTTGTCAAAATACCTCAAAATGCTCAACCATTACAGGTCCTTCTCAAAATATTAGCATATTGTGATAAAGTTCATTATTTTCCATAATGTAATGATGAAAATTTAACATTCATATATTTTAGAGTCATTGCACACTAACTGAAATATTTCAGGTCTTTTATTGTCTTAATACAGATGATTGTGGCATACAGCTCATGAAAACCCAAAATTCCTATCTCACAAAATTAGCATATTTCATCCGACCAATAAAAGAAAAATGCTTTTAATACAAAAAACGTCAACCTTCAAATAATCATGTACAGTTATGCACTCAATACTTGGTCGGGAATCCTTTGGCAGAAATGACTGCTTCAATGCGGCGTGGCATGGAGGTAATCAGCCTGTGGCACTGCTGAGGTCTTATGGAGGACCAGGTTGCTTCGATAGCGGCCTTTAGCTCATCCAGAGTGTTGGGTCTTGAGTCTCTCAACGTTCTCTTCACAATATCCCACAGATTCTCTATGGAGTTCAGGTCAGGAGAGTTGGCAGGGCAATTGAGCACAGTGATACCATGGTCAGTAAACCATTTACCAGTGGTTTTGGCACTGTGAGCAGGTGCCAGGTCGTGCTGAAAAATGAAATCTTCATCTCCATAAAGCTTTTCAGCAGATGGAAGCATGAAGTGCTCCAAAATCTCCTGATAGCTAGCTGCATTGACCCTGCCCTTGATAAAACACAGTGGACCAACACCAGCAGCTGACACGGCACCTCAGACCATCACTGACTGTGGGTACTTGACACTGGACTTCTGGCATTTTGGCATTTCCTTCTCCCCAGTCTTCCTCCAGACTCTGGCACCTTGATTTCCGAATGACATGCAGAATTTGCTTTCATCCGAAAAAAGTACTTTGGACCACTGAGCAACAGTCCAGTGCTGCTTCTCTGTAGCCCGGGTCAGGCGTTTCTGCCGCTGTTTCTGGTTCAAAAGTGGCTTGACCTGGGGAATGCTGCACCTGTAGCCCATTTCCTGCACACGCCTGTGCACGGTGGCTCTGGATGTTTCTACTCCAGACTCAGTCCACTGCTTCCGCAGGTCCCCCAAGGTCTGGAATCGGCCCTTCTCCACAATCTTCCTCAGGGTCCGGTCACCTCTTCTCGTTGTGCAGCGTTTTCTGCCACACTTTTTCCTTCCCACAGACTTCCCACTGAGGTGCCTTGATACAGCACTCTGGGAACAGCCTATTCGTTCAGAAATTTCTTTCTGTGTCTTACCCTCTTGCTTGAGGGTGTCAATAGTGGCCTTCTGGACAGCAGTCAGGTCGGCAGTCTTACCCATGATTGGGGTTTTGAGTGATGAACCAGGCTGGGAGTTTTAAAGGCCTCGGGAATCTTTTGCAGGTGTTTAGAGTTAACTCGTTGATTCAGATGATTAGGTTCATAGCTCGTTTAGAGACCCTTTTAATAATATGCTAATTTTGTGAGATAAGAATTTTGGGTTTTCATGAGCTGTATGCCAAAATCATCCGTATTAAGACAATAAAAGACCTGAAATATTTCAGTTAGTGTGCAATGAATCTAAAATATATGAATGATAAATTTTCATCATGACATTATGGAAAATAATGAACTTTATCACAATATGCTAATATTTTGAGAAGGACCTGTATATGCATTTGTCCCACTTTCAGGAATTTATTTCTCCAAAACCAAGTTCAGGACAACACACAAGATTATGGGATGCCGTCTGCCCGACATGGACTCTGTTTTATACTACACTTGGGGTAGTTGTGTATTTCTCCAGAAACCTACAGTAAATTATGAAATACTAATTCTGGTTATAATATAGATGACCCTCTGATATAATCTGAAGAGATTGTGTTGTCACCTCTCTTGGTTTTGGATAAATAAATTCCTGAAAGTGGGACAAATGCATATAATGGTTGAGCATTTTGAGGTATTTTGACAAGATATTTCTCCAAAAACTGTACAGTAAAATATTAAATATGTATTCTTTTACATAAAACATGAATGTGAAAGTTGTAAAAATGTAATTAATATAAATGTTCTGTAGGTTACTTTTCTGTTTTCCTCTTATTTTCTCAACCGTTGCCAGGATCGGCGTCCTTTGTGCTCCATTACCGTAAAGCACCTTGTATGCCCGACGCTAATCTTTAAGAGAGAGCTGGTGTCGGCTGGCGTGACCGCGTATTTCTGACTGTCGGCTCACTTAACCGCAGTTTTCTTCTGTACAGTTGATGTCTCCTCACTGAAGCAATGCTGCAAGCTCTGCAGTTCGAGCAGAAGTTCAGAGATGCGGGGAATCAGAGTCTGCGGCTTTAGTCAGCACTAACCAATAGGGAAACGTCTTACATCGTTCGTCTTTAGGCCCTGCCCAGGATGTTCATGTTTCCAGAACTCAAAATTCGTTGAGTTCAACCAAAAACAGAGAGCGTCAAAACCAAAAAAGCGAGACTCGTAACCAAAGATTTTTGACCTGGCAAATAAAAGTTGATGCTTTGCAAATAACTTTTTTTTTTTCGGGAGAAAAAATGAGTCATTTTAATCAAAAAAAAGTTTTACCAAACAATTTTCTTTCTCCCCAAAATAAAATATTTAAAAAATAATAATCGTTACAACTTTGAAAGTTTTGATCACAACTTAATATTTTTTGATTGAAATTAGTTTTTTTTGATTGAATATTCGAAAAGTTTTGACCACAATTTATTTTTTTGATTGAGATTATTTTTTTTTCTGATTGAAATTTGTTTTTTGTTTGATTGAATAATATTGAGAAAAATTAACCTCCACAAAACATCGCTGTTGTTATCAGTTATACAGGTCCTTCTCAAAATATTAGCATATTGTGATAAAGTTCATTATTTTGCATAATGTAATGATGAAAATTTAACATTCATATATTTTAGATTCATTGCACACTAACTGAAATATTTCAGGTCTTTTATTGTCTTAATATGGATGATTTTGGCATACAGCTCATGAAAACCCAAAATTCCTATCTCACAAAATTAGCATATCATTAAAAGGGTCTCTAAACGAGCTATGAACCTAATCATCTGAATCAACGAGTTAACTCTAAACACCTGCAAAAGATTCCTGAGGCCTTTAAAACTCCCAGCCTGGTTCATCACTCAAAACCCCAATCATGGGTAAGACTGCCGACCTGACTGCTGTCCAGAAGGCCACTATTGACACCCTCAAGCAAGAGGGTAAGACACAGAAAGAAATTTCTGAACGAATAGGCTGTTCCCAGAGTGCTGTATCAAGGCACCTCAGTGGGAAGTTTGTGGGAAGGAAAAAGTGTGGCAGAAAACGCTGCACAACGAGAAGAGGTGACCGGACCCTGAGGAAGATTGTGGAGAAGGGCCGATTCCAGACCTTGGGGGACCTGCGGAAGCAGTGGACTGAGTCTGGAGTAGAAACATCCAGAGCCACTGTGCACAGGCGTGTGCAGGAAATGGGCTACAGGTGCAGCATTCCCCAGGTCAAGCCACTTTTGAACCAGAAACAGCGGCAGAAACGCCTGACCTGGGCTACAGAGAAGCAGCACTGGACTGTTGCTCAGTGGTCCAAAGTACTTTTTTCGGATGAAAGCAAATTCTGCATGTCATTCGGAAATCAAGGTGCCAGAGTCTGGAGGAAGACTGGGGAGAAGGAAATGCCAAAATGCCAGAAGTCCAGTGTCAAGTACCCACAGTCAGTGATGGTCTGGGGTGCCGTGTCAGCTGCTGGTGTTGGTCCACTGTGTTTTATCAAGGGCAGGGTCAATGCAGCTAGCTATCAGGAGATTTTGGAGCACTTCATGCTTCCATCTGCTGAAAAGCTTTATGGAGATGAAGATTTCATTTTTCAGCACGACCTGGCACCTGCTCACAGTGCCAAAACCACTGGTAAATGGTTTACTGACCATGGTATCACTGTGCTCAATTGGCCTGCCAACTCTCCTGACCTGAACCCCATAGAGAATCTGTGGGATATTGTGAAGAGAACGTTGAGAGACTCAAGACCCAACACTCTGGATGAGCTAAAGGCCGCTATCGAAGCATCCTGGGCCTCCATAAGACCTCAGCAGTGCCACAGGCTGATTGCCTCCATGCCACGCCGCATTGAAGCAGTCATTTCTGCAAAAGGATTCCCGACCAAGTATTGAGTGCATAACTGTACATGATTATTTGAAGGTTGACGTTTTTTGAATTAAAAACACTTTTCTTTTATTGGTCAGATGAAATATGCTAATTTTGTGAGATAGGAATTTTGGGTTTTCATGAGCTGTATGCCAAAATCATCCATATTAAAACAATAAAAGACCTGAAATATTTCAGTTAGTGTGCAATGAATCTAAAATATATGAATGTTAAATTTTCATCATGACATTATGGAAAATAATTAACTTTATCACAATATGCTAATATTTTGAGAAGGACCTGTATATGAAGATGGCAAAGGCCATACTAGGGTTATTTTAACCAAAGTTCTTAAGTTCGGGGCTCATGCACTCGTGTCAGGATGGAAAGTAACATTTGATCTTATTGTTTTAAGGTCAAAATCAGCCAAATAAAGTCAAAGACAAATTTGGTTTTTGCCCTCAACTGTCATGACTCAATTAAAAGGTCACCATTTGAGGGAAGGACAGCTGTGCTTTTGTTGTCTGTCATGGACATTCAGGCCAACAGAATAGAAGAGGAGGAAAAGAAGAGAGACATTCATAACAAGAACCCCATTTTGATAATTGACACCGATACAAAGAGGAAACCTAAATCCAAATAAACATAGTCCCCTCTATGCTGAGCACGACGGGCTCTGCTGATTCTTCAAAGGAGAATCTTCTCAAACTATCATCATCTTATATTTCACACTACGTCCGACCTTAACACCTTGGACCCCCACCAACCAGTGCAGAAATAGATTTTAACCAGTAATTGACTCCATTTGGACTCCTGCTGTATCACTTTTCGGCTTGATTCAATAAGGCCCTGTTTTTACCTCCTCCTCATTCCATTTATACGCCCGCCGTCTAACTAGAGACTCCCTGCTCGGATTAAAAACAGTTTAGCCCCCCGCGCTGGCTTACATCACCAGCTTATTAACACAAATTGATTTGGTCATGTACAACAGAGCTGCTGTGATTATCAGTGCTACTTTAAATCACAAATCAAACATGTTTTCAGCCTTGGGCCCTGATGTTATAGAAGCATTTTATTAGGGGGAGTGAAAATGAGAAACCCGCTGCTTCACTGTGGGGCGAGGAACATGCTGGCACATCTGGCTCGCTGAGAGGGGGGTTTGATTCTGGAGATGAAGCACAACTTCAAACCACAACAGCAAAACAGTAGTGACAGATGAAAATGAGTTCTGCTCATATGTAGGCTTTAAGTGGAACAGTTTGTGGCAGTAACCTTTCTGAGGTGCCACCTGGAAATTGTGAGATTTAATCGAGCCAAACAGATCCATAATTCAGGGTCGTGAACATCAAAAAGGATATTGACATAACGAGGCTTAATCTCTAACCTTCTGCTGGTTAATGACCCCAAAATGAACTGTCAGGTTGCATTACACAGCTCAATGTTTAACACAAACCTAACAGAACTAAAATGAAATATGCTTCTGAATCTAAGTTTGAGGTTTTAGAGAGCAGCTCTTAAGATGCCAGAAAGACAGCGACAGACAAAAACAGCAGATAGACAGTCGTCTTCTTTGGTCCCTTCTCCCACAACGGCTTAAGTTTCCTGGCTGTTATTGAGGTTTAATAGAAAGTAAGCTCCATAGAGTCCTACTTACCCATATTTCACAGTTTTATGTTGCCATGATAGGGCTTTTCTTAGCTCTAATAAAAATAGGAATTCTGTTGTTTCACTCCAAATGCAATGAAGAAACCACATGGAGGCTTCTCACGTATCAGAGAGGCTTTGTTTCAGTTCCTCAAGGAGATTAAATGTTTTAGTCAGGAAGTCGTCCTTTTTTATCTCCTTGTCTTCCTTGAGAGATTCAATTTGTGCTTTTTGTATGAAATATTTCTACATCTATCGCTGCTTTTAATGTCTTCAAGATACTTGGATGAAGTTTAACATAGTTAAATGTTAAGGCTTTTTTACTTTTGTTCTTGTTAAAGAAACCAACTCGTGACATTTTTGACAGTTTAATGAGAGTTGATTTTGAGAGCCACATTTTTACTGTTTGCTTTTCTACAGTGCATCCACTTTCTTGAACCTTTCTACATTTTTCATGTTATAAACAAAAACCAACAGACCAACAAAAGTAGCACCTAAATGTGAAGTGAAAGGAAAATGATACACTATTTAAAAAACATTTGGTAAAAAAAATCAATCTGGAAAGTCTGGTGTGCATGTGTCTTTACAATGGTTCCCCTGTGTAACGTCCAACACAAGCAACTGCCTTCAGAAATGACCTAATTAATAAACGGTGTCCATTTGTGTGTAATTTACTCTCAGTATTAATGCAGGTGTTCTGTGAAGGCCCCAGCGGTTTGCTAGAGAATATTAGTAAACAGTATGAAACATCTCCCAACCTACCAAGGTACCATGAATCTAAATGACAGTAGGATTCAAAAGCAGCAAAGAGGGCCGTGTTAACTGTGGAGGAGTTGTAAGGATCCACAGCTCAGGTAGGAGGATCTGATTTGTTGGACTTTGGCACCAGGTTCATTCTTGAGTTTTGATATTTCTTCATGTTCTTTATTTGGGTTTTTGTTCTAAGTCATTCCTGTGCTTTCGATATTTTTCTGTTACCTACTGCTCAGTCATATTCATTTAGTTTTCCCAGATCCCTCTGTTTTCAATTTGTGAGCATTCTCCCTCTGTGGCCCCAGTCCATGTCTCTACTCAGCTGACGTGCATTGTGTTGATTACACTCACCTGGTTCCCATGTCACTGACCACTTCTCCAGCACGTATCTCCTGTAGTCTTGTCTGTTGCTCTGTCTGTCTTGAATTCTTCTCTCTACCTGAAAATTTTGAGGGAGATTGTCCGACCATCAATTTGTGACCTTACGCTAAAGCTCACGGTGTTATGTAGCAGTACGATAAGTCAAAACAACTAGCTAGTTCACCTCTAAATTGCTCAAAAACAAATAACAAATAAGACTTTTCAGTGATGTAGTCAAAGTTATAATTTAAAAACACAATAAAATACACTGACATGTTGTTCTTGCGGGAAACCCCTCCAATGTGGCTGAAATAAAACAATTCTGAAAAGAAGAGTGGGCCAAAATTCCTCCAGTGTGATGAAAAAGAGTCATTGTCAGTTATCACAAACGTTTGGGGGCTGTTGTTACTGCCAAAGGTGGCACACACCACTTATTAGGTTTGGGAAGATTAAAAAACTGCTACTTGAATTTACTTAGGTAAACTTTGTCTGATATTAAGTTTTGTTTGATCTGATTTAAGAAATCTGTGAGTGAGCAAATCGTTTTTTAACCCATTTAAAACTGCAAAACTGCATTTAAATTTAATTAAATGTATTGATTCCTCAAAACTAAAACACATTGTTTCAATATTTAATTGTGTCCCATTATTTGCTGAACAGTTTACAAGCCATGTAAGGTACAGGGTGGTTCATAATGGCAAACATTTTTTACATTAAAGCCTCACACCAAACATAATGTTGTAAGAGACCTGACAGCAACAGAGTAATTGCATAAAAAACCTAGAGGATGGCATATTATCATGTCAAATAACACAGAGATGAATAAATGAAGAGAAAGAGGAAATAATGATATAAAAAGGTAAATGGGAATACAGACACCTTGTGGCTTCACCCATAAATGCATCAGGAAGAAGGGTGTAGAACTGCTAATGAGGCTGTATGCATGATCTTTATCTTTTTTTGCAGTAAATGTTTGACAAATGATATATTCTGCATATATATTTTTCTCTGCAATAATGCTCCCTCAAAGCACAATGAGTGCACAAATTCTGATTTTTGTTTTTTATGGGTTGTTGCAGGAAGAAAGGGCAAAAACGTTTTACAGTATGCATAGCTTTGCAAAACTCTTTGTATGCGTTGAACTCTGGTTTTGCATTTTGTCACATTACAAACACAAACCTCTACTATTTTATTAAGATTTTATTTGACAGACCAACACAAACTAGTGGATAAGTATAAAGTAGACTAAAAATAGTTACATGCTGCAGTTACAGGTGTAAGTCTTTTGGGGTATGTTTCTTTGCACATCTAGAGACTGTAATGTTTCCAGATATGCAAAGTGGTTCTAAGTTAGATTTATGCCATTCTAAAATATAAATATGCATTGATCCAAACCATTCCCTTGCAGTTCTAGCTGAATGTTTAGAGTTGCTGTCACTCCTCTTTTGCAGGCTCTAACAGATTTTCTCCCAGCATAGCCCACAGATTTTCCATAGGACTTAGATCCTGTTTTTAAAATGGCCACTCCAAAATTAATTTGTTGTCCTTAATCCACTTTGTAACTAATCTGGAATCATATTTTGGGTCATTGAGCGCATTTACAAACTGTAACCACAATTTCTATATTGCTTTTGAAGTAATGACTTCTTCCTCAGTGAGTGGCCTTTCAGACCACAACTCATTCACTGTGCGTAATGACTCTTCTTCTTAAGGGCTTTTGTTCTTGGGTTGATGCAAACATTTCAAACTAAAACACGTTCATCTCTGGGACACAGAAGCTGCCTCCATCCTAAACAGTGGAATGGCTTAACCTTCCCATGCTGTTTATATTTGCATATAATTGTTTGATGAGATTAATAGATTTGGCACATTCAGGCATCTAGAAATTCTACACATTGGGAAACCTGACTTTTGGAGGTCCATGGTTATGGTCAATGATATCTTGATTGATTTTGTTAGATTTTTCCACGATGCCTAAAAGTAGGTCCTAAAGTATCCTTTTATTTAACGTTGTGAATTAACATATCAGTAGCTTTAAAAGCAATTACATCAACGTCAGTGCTTTTCTCAATTGATAAAGGGCATAGTAAGTTTCGTAAACAGCTGAACTTGAAGTAATAAAAAATCATCTGAAAAAGGTAATTTTTATGGTATTTTGCTGAGAGGTATTATTTTTTAGGGCTGCATGTTGGAGCAGTTGGTAGTACATTTGCCTTGCAGCAAGAAGGTCCTGGCTTGGAATCCCAGCCTGGTGTCTTTCTTCATAGAGTTTGTATGTTCTTCCTGGGCATGCCTAGGTTCTCTCCCTGCAATCTGACCTTCTCCACCAGTCCAAAAACATCGATGTTAGGTAAATTGCTCTCTCTAAAATTGCCCTTAGGTATAAATGTGTTTGTGCATTATTGTTTGTCACTACATGTTGCCCTGGATTGGACTGTCCCAATGAGTGTTGGAGAAAGGCACCAGCTTCTAAGCAACCCTACATGGAAGAGTGGGTACATAGACGATGGATGGATGGATTAAATCATTTTGATAATCCTAACTGACCTAAACCAAGACAGGATGAGTCTTATTTTATTTCAGACAAAGAAAAAAAGTGTATGCATGTGATTACACTGTATCGATGATAATCTGGTTTCAACTATAGAATTGAATTGAAATGATTGATTTCAAATTATTTCAAAAATTAAAATCCAAAAGGTTTGACATGCATTTGTATTTATTTCTCTCATTACCCTTATTTTCCTAAACAAAATCCAGTGTAACCAATAGCTTTCAAAGCCTACGTTATTAGAAAACATTCTCCATCCTGTGTGTAATTTGAATGCTGTTATAGGAAGCAACACTGCACTACTGTGCACTTCCTTTTGTTGGTCTCACATCTAATCCAATAAAATGTTATTAAAGTTTGTAGTTGTAAGGTAAAAAATGCAAAAAGGTTCAAGGGGTGTGAATACATTTGCAGGGCACTGTATTTCAAGGCACTGCGGGTTGCTCTTGTACTGACGCAGTCTAAGACACATTTGGGGATGTTTTTTATTGTGTTGGGTTCATAATCAGGCCACTAACCAGCTGGAGCTCTCCTCGCACTTTTACTGACACCTCCAACACCCCTGCAAAGCTGCAGGCGGAGGTAGTTTAATATATGGAGCTGTGAGGAGTTCATAAATCTCCTGCAAGCTGGCTGATCCTTCAGCTTTGAGGCAACTGAAGAGAAACAGTCCACTTTAGACGCACCGTAAAAAATATTTGTTAATGCATATCATGCATTTAAAAATATTATTGCATTTTGGTGAAGAAAGAAAAAAGAGATAAGAAAAGGCAGATGAAACATATGTAGAGAATACAGTAGAATAGCAGTAGCAGAATTTATTAACACATAAAATGAATACCTATTGGTGACCACAAAGTAAAGGTCTGTAACTTTACATGGCCTTCTAGTCCTTTGGCATGGACCAAAGCTCTGACATGCTGATGAAAATGACACACACTAAGCTCGGTCTGAAACCTGAAGCTTAAATAAACATATACAAATCACCTCCCTGCTGGTGTGGAACATCGCCTACATGACACCCAGTCCTAGAGACAACAAGCTGATCCAGCTGTCCCTGCTTCCTCGTCTCTGCAGGTAAATACACCTGCATATTTAGAATGTCATCTAAACATTAAATAAATATTGTCACAAAGTCGCTGACATGAAGTCAGGGGCCTCACCGTCTGCTGCATGGTGCCCCCTGAAGTTTGGAGCCGAGCACAAAGAGCTCTATGTAATATCAAGAAGCATTCATACGAGCCCTCACTCTTCAGCATTACGGACCCAAACACACAATCTACTTGAATGTTGCTAACTTAAATATTAGGAATAATACAATTTGTATGTATTTATCCCTCTGCAAAAATCATCCTTTATTTTTGGAAATCAAAGAGTCGAGGTCAGGATTGTGGACATCAGCCTGCTATTTTCAGCCAAACAATCAGTGTGTGTTTATATTAGGGCCCATGTGCAAGTGATTTTTACCCCTCTCCACTGTATACACTGGGGTGACAGGGGTTAAGGTCTAAACAGCCAAGTGTCACCACTGTCACAGGAACCTAGTGTGGAAGGTGAGCTTCATTTCAACCTCTGATTCCGAACGTGTCATGATGGGGACTTAAATTTTCATCTTCAAAACATATTTAACTGGATAACAGAGGTCTATATTCTAGAACCTGACCTTTTTTTTTGCCAACATTTAGGAAAAGAAACTAATTTTATATAAAAATTGTCATATTGAGTTTAAAGGATTTGACCCACATGCAGAAAGCAATTCAGGAGACGGTATTGTTCGGTAAAGTGTTTATTTACAACTGGGTGAATAATGCAGGGAACTGGAACCAGGATGCAAACTGTAGAAATAAGAAGGTGAGCAGGGATAACTCTGGGGCTGAAATCATGAAAATAATAAATCTGTCTTACAAAGAATGGTGGAGGGATCCGCCAGAGGGGGAGTGGAGAAACCAAGTGGTTGTTTGCCGGTGAGACTGAAGTTGGTGGATATGGTTAGCCAGGAGAGTTTGTAATCCACGAGGTGCGATGGAGAGAGGAGGGTGGATAGGGTTCGCAGATGGAGGTCCGAGGTACGCAGGAATCAGGAGGCTGCCAGCCGGCGTGATCCAACGAAGACATGAGAGACTTGAGTCTTTGTTCATGGAACTGGATTGCTTCCTTCCAGAAGACAGTTTATCCAGGCAGGATTCAATGCAAGGCAAAATCAGGCTCAGGAAACCTGCAGGATACAAAGACAAAGTTTCTTGGTGTACAAGGCAAGGTCAAAGGCAACGTGGCTGAGTAGTATCACTAAGGGCAACACTCTGGCAGTAAGTTGCTGGCAGCCTCCTCCTTAAATAGTCCTCTTCAGAATAATCAGGGGAATAGCGAACACCTGTCACCTCTCCTCCAGATTCCATGCCATCTAGGGGCTGAGCACAGTAAAAGCATCAAAAGACACACAAAGCACAGATCCTGACAAAAATATGTTTTAACATAATACATAAAAGAGGTTTCAAATAAAAACCTCTTTATGTATTTATAAAAAATGTGAATACCCACTTTTTGGGTTTTGTTTCACTGGCGGCACCCAGGCCTGTATACTGACAGACCTGCAGAATCAAAAAATCACTTAAATACAACCTGTCTGACATCATGAAGTACATTCTGTAAAGCAGCACATCATGCCCCAAGCTAAAGAAAGAAAATAGGAAGCAATGAAAAAAATACATGGTGAGAGTCATTGTCCTTAAATGGCAGAAACATGGAACAGGGGTAAACCTTCTCTGTAGACATTGAAGACTCAAACAGAGGGTCGCAAAAAGACCCAGGAAAACATCTGAAGCAATGCTGGCCTTACTTACCTCAGGTAAGGTCAGTGTCCATGATTTAGCAATATGAAAGAGACAGGGCAACAACTTCATCCATAGGAGGGTTCCATGGTAAAAACCGTTGCTGATTTTAAAAAAAAACAGTGGCCCGTCTCACGTTCGCCCAAACAATATTGACGATTCCCAACACTATAGAAAAAATATTCTTCGGACTGAGGAGACAAAAGTAAAACATTTTTTTTACTGGTTCAGGACCTCAGTGGTTTGCCGAAATTGATGGAAACAAAGAATTCTGCTCTCTAGCAAGAAGTCCTGGACACTCAACGACAAACTCAACGACAAATATGCAGCAGGACACTGATCTGAAGCACGTCAGCAAGCACCTCTGAATAAGGTACAAAAAATCTAAATCAAATCTAAATCTAAATTTTGGTGAGGCCAGTTCTGCAAAGAAGATTGGCACAACCATATATTGTTACATTTTTACATAGGGCCAGGTGGTCAGGTTGGTTTGAATAGCTTTTTCCTTAATAAATGAAATGGAAGCAATAGAAGTGGTTTTGTAACATGCTGGTAAATGTCAATGACTTTAGATTGGGTATTGCTTTTTAAGAACTTAATCCCTTCATGTTGTCTGACAGTTTCTAGTTTAGTCATTTTTTATTGTCCAGTCCTTTGTGTGGCAAGAGAAACTGAACTAAATGTTTGGTTGATTACAGTTAAAGCATTTAAGCAGGATTATTTTCCCCTTATAAATAAAATAATCATTTAATCTCTGCTTTTAGTATTTACTCAGGCTGTGTTGCTCTGGTATAAAAATTGCTTTCATGGAATACTGGGAATTTAGCTCTTGTTTTAAATAGGAATGAGGTCATCATTGGGTCTTTCAAAGGGATAATGATGCAATAGACAAATCAAAACAAAAATGGTTCAACAGCCATGTTGGGACCACAGCCATGGATTTCAACATTAAACTCCAGTACAGACTTTCCTGAACTTTCAAAATAAATTGCATTTAACTGACTTCCAGCAACTGAGGAAAGGGGGGGGGGGTGGTAGCAGCAGACTTCCCATGATGCCACTGTCTGAATAAAAGCACCCCCTCTCCAACAAGCCGACCTCTTCTACCGGTGATAGCGCGCTAATGTCTCTTTGCTGGCAAAAAGACATAAACTCTTCAACTGGATCCAAGAGTGTCTTAAGATCACGCGATCATATGCACCAGTTATGTAGAGTGAATAACTGTTTGTGTACCCAGTATTCATTCATAAAAACGGGAATTAAGGTACACGCCTGGCTTGAGTTTCTCTCTGAGGCCTGTAGAAGCAAACGGTGTCCCAGAGAAGTCCCTGTAGAGACGCTGTCTCTACAAGCCGAGTGAAGCGATTTCCTTGCCTGAGAGCGGGACAAACGAGTAGACTCATTACGGCAGTTAACATGCAGTGTGGTCAGCGGACAGAACGAGCCGTCTTCCAGCCAGAGCTACGGAGGTTAGCTTTGTTCACAGAGCTCTCTTCAAACTTTATCGTCGCCCGGACAGCTTTTCCTCAGCACAGTCCATACGAGGCTAGGTTTGGGCAGAGCAGAGAAATAGAAGGATTTAGATTGAAATGATGTAAACATTTTTCATTTTATGAAGTTTTGTTTGTGTTGAACTCAGCTATCTTGCTGCTAGCAGAATATATGCAGCACACATGTTCAGTTTTGTGTTCTTTGTCTGTGTGTTTTAAAGTTAAGACAAACTTTATTTAAAGGGTGATTTTAAACACAGAAGATTGATCATAACGCGCCGTCCGCGCTCATGTATTTTAACCCTTTTATTGACGGTATTTTAAAGGTGTGTGTTTGATTCTGGTGCTAAGCTGTCAGCTTCTTTGTTAGCTTTCACTGCTAACAGGTAAGAACACGTGCTTGCTGCCAAATAATATTTACCCAGAAAGGTTTAGTTTCCAATCCAGTAAATAATGTGTCCCTAACATCATTTTACTAACTTTGATAACTAAGTAAACACCATTAAGCCACATTTCTCCAGAAAGATTTGACTCTTCTAAAATACGTCCTTAAATATTTTACCATTCCCTTAATAATATTTATTTAAATATTATTTTAATAAATAAAGGCAGCTAATTAGACACCATTGAGAAATGGTCATCCAGAAGGTTGGTTTTATTCAGCAGATCATTATTTAAAATATTATTTTATTAAAATAATATTTGATCTGATCTTGCATTGTGAAGGGTTGTCTAAACGTTTGCTGATTATTGCCTAAGTTGGTTCCAAGACTAACTTAACTTCACTTCCAGATTCTTCAAGATAATCCTTGGTTCTCAAACATAAACATTGCATGATAATGTTGCATCACTCTTTCGGTCATGGTTTTCAATAATCTTTAATCATCTTGTTTATATTGTACATAGACCATTAGTCTTCATTATTCTTTAATTCTGCTTGTTAGTTTAGTTGGGTTGTTTTAGCATAGTGAAGAGTTTGTTGATTGAAATATGCTCACTTTGAGTTGACTTATTTTTGTTAATAAATTCTTGTATTTTAAGAAATTGTGTGAATTCATTTCATGTGTGTGCAGAGTTTTGCTGTTCAATAATGTCAGAGCTTGTCTCACACCTTTCTATTTTGTCCTAATACCATCGCCTTCCTGGGCTGGTATTCACAGGACAACCCTTAACAGA
Source organism: Girardinichthys multiradiatus (assembly GCF_021462225.1). Classification (NCBI taxonomy): domain Eukaryota; kingdom Metazoa; phylum Chordata; class Actinopteri; order Cyprinodontiformes; family Goodeidae; genus Girardinichthys; species Girardinichthys multiradiatus. The sequence continues at coordinate 38,613,739 of NC_061802.1, read as the reverse complement.
CCGATAAAATATTAATATTAAATAATCTCAGATTCACAATCCCAACAGCCACAAAATCAAGTTTCCTCGATGGGCCTTATAGTCCTTGGATAAAATCTTGTAGAAAACCTCTGGGGTGAACTGAAGAGGAGACAAGAAGAAATGACCCAGAAAAATCTTTATTAGTGGTGAGTTAAACTGCCTCCATTTTACTATTTGTTGGCTTCAAACAATATTATTGTGCAGATTCTGAGTTTTCTGTTTCTTTGAGGAGATGCTATTTTGAAACCTATGTTTACAGCTTTGGTACATAAACTGCTTATATTCACCCACAGAAGCTCGAACTATTCAAATTTTTCTTAAATGTGATGTAATATTACTGAGGTCAAACAAACTATAGACGTCAGTGGAACACCTGTGACAGTCCTTTCACCCTGAAATGGTTATCGTGCAATTCTTTAAACTCCATTCACTGAGTTGAGTCTAACTTGATCTGCTTTGCCACAGAAAGCAGGTGCAGACTCCTTCTCTATGAAGTCTCGAGTTTACAGGGTTGCTGTCTGTCTCAAGGTGTCTATGATGTTCATCTGGATCATCCGGTCCAAATTCACTAAAGAGTTGTTGTGCTCCATTTGTCTCCATACAGATCCTCCAAAGGCAGCGTACTCTCAGGTCATTTCAGTCCTTGGGCACAAGGAAAGGATTCTTGAAACGTCTCTGAATCCCAGCGGATGTTCAGAGTCATCTGATCAGGAAATGACACGCTGTCCGTCTGAGAAATGTTATGACAGCCTCTTGTGCTGAGCAGATGTTCTAAATCATACTCTGAGCCGCATTAATCTCCTGTATGAGTAGGGAGAGCGAAAGGTGTGAACAGCGACTTCCACTAAAACGCTGGATTTATTATGATGGTTCAGGCTATTTATTTTTCTAAAAGCTGCTCATATTCAGACCAAAGAGATTTATCACCCACAGATGTGCACCTGTTACAGTGATCCAGGCTTTGACAATGGATTTCATTATGCTCACGCATGTGCATGCATGGGTATGTGAGTGTTTTTTGTGTTAGGGACATTAGGGACTTCAGGAGCCTTAGTGAATTTTCAAGGCTGATCCAGAAGGGGACACTGTTTCAAACGTCATCAAAATCAGCAACATCACCAGTTTTAACAGTGTTGAGCCTCTCATTTATTAAATGTTAGGCGGAACATATTGGAAATAGAAATGACCGTTTTATGCAGTGATTGTGTAAGAGCAAACAGATAGTGTTTATGTATTTCTGTCATGTAAAAGGGGCATCTAAACGTTTCTCTTTAACTGTCACCTAGTCATCAATCGCCAAAACAGGGCCTGCAAGTTGTGTGACCATCTTAAGAGAAAGGTTAAGGATATTTTTATTTATAAGAACTGACAAACAACATTTTGTTCTGTAGTTTTCCAGTTTAAAGAGAAACGCAGGAGAAACAGCAGAGACGCCTGTTCACATCAGAGTAAGCAGCTCCTGTGTTCATATGGCTAACACTTGTTGCTTTATTCCTGTTTTTTTGGCTCCAGCCGCTCTGCTCTCACACCAGTGCTGTGAGATCATGTTTGGATGAGGGAGTAACGATCCTCCTGTGCTGCACGTTGAGGGTTTAATTGAGAGTTATACTTTTGTGTCAGCTGAATTTCATCAACCTCAGCTGTGTTTTTTTGGGGTTTCACATTTCTTGTTTGGAGCTCAGAGTGTTTCCAGCAAATGAAATATAAGAAAGCAATCCTTTGCTTCAAAGTAGCCATCTGGGGCAGGTGTTGTTTCTCTGTGGAGGACATAGCAGCTGCCAGTAGATGGTAGTAGTGGGTAACTCTAGATGTGGTTTCTGCACCACAGAGATAGATAAAATATTTTTTTTTATTAGCCCAACATGTGACTGATATACTGTGCCTTGTAAAAGTAATCATACCCTTTGAACCATTTGAAGCTTTTTACATTCATTAAAAAACTAACTTCTGAATTAATGTATTTCTTTGAGATTTTATGTGGTAGACCAAGTATAATTGTAAAGTGGAAGAAAGCTGACAATTTATTCTCAAAAACTATTCACAAATAAAAATTTTAAAAATGTATCCTTTTTTTTCTGTTATTGCTAAATAAAATTCAGAGGACTATACCAACTATGCAGGAGCTGCAGGGATTTGTAGCTCAGATGGCAAGTGACAGCCATTGTTAAAAGAAAGCCATAAAAAAGTATTGTTTGCAATTTGCCGCAAAGGGACACAGTAAACATGTTTAAGAAGAGGCTCTGGTCAGATGAGACCAAAACTTAACTTTCTGGCTTACATGAAAAACCGTGTAAGCAAAATAATAATAATAATGCACATCATCCTAAAGACATCATCCTAAACAGATCATCCTCATTGTAAAACATGGTGATGGCAGCATCATGCAGTGGACATTTTTTTTTTTACTTCAGGAGCAGGGAAGCTGGTCAGAGTTGAAGGAAAACCCTAAAAGCAAACCTGTTAAGTGCAAAAGACTTGAGACGGAAGCAGAGGTTCACCTTCCAGCTCGAGAAAGACTCTAAACATACAGTCAGAGCTGCAATAGAATGGTTTAGATCATTCGATTCCTGACTGAAATTGAACTATGTTTCAAAGATTGGGCAACATTTCCATCTCTATAAGGGCAAAGCTGGTGAAAGGTTACAGCTGTAACTGCAGGAAAAGGTTGTTCTACAAAGTATTGACTCAGAGGGGCAGGATACCAACGAACGCTACAATTTTCAAATGACTATTAGCAAGTTTAAAAGGTTTCTGGTTAAGTGACAAAATATTAAAACGTTTAAGTGGGTATGAATACTTTTGTGAGGTGGTCAATTATATTTGCCTAATGTGTTGATACTTTGGCAAGTTGTTTGTGGTACTCCATGTTTAATCTTTGCTGCAATGGGTAAGTCCTGCAAAGCAACAACTAAAGATGTAGCCTGGTGACGCTGAGGTCATGGAGAAGCATGAAATAATGGAAGTCTTCATCACTGTCAATGTGACTTCACATAAATCATGGTGAAACATGATCTAATATGTTAAAGTTTTATTAATGTTATTCTTGATGAAAATAATGTATGCTAAATCATTCTATTTACTGCAAATAAGAGTAATTTTAACTGTTGCCTTGCCATGATAAGGAATGTGTGGAAATTAAAAGCACGGTTACCTGGGGTCAAAACAAGGACGCTAAAGGTATCTTTATAACTGAGTATAACTGCTGGAAACATATGATGTAGTATGACAGGAATGTCTTATATCGTCTTGGGAATGTGGCACAGTTTATCTGAGATCAAAATAGATGTTCATATGTGTCAATTTATTGTAATTTTGCTTTATAATTGACTTCACTGTGTATAAAGCTGTGTGGACAAGAGCTGCACAATATCAGGAAGAAAGTTGATAACAATATGACAAGTGATAAATAATGGAATACTTAACTAAACAGTAGAAAATGTCTTTCTGCTTTTGGTGCATTGCGGACACAGACAACAGCTACTGGAAAATCCCCAAAATATCCACATCAACACAGTTTTACAGATAAAAAAGCAACTGGCTACATTTGCTACTTTGGAAATAAAGCAACCTAGTTGTAGATTACTAACCAAATGTATTGGTGGCATAGAGAGCCTGGATAGATGGCACTGATATAACTAGCTAGTATTTAATGCAGTTCGAACTGTTCTTTGCAGCAGTTGACCAAAAATAAGTATCAGGATATGAGTATTAGTCAGGGACTGTGATTTTTAATCAGGCTACACCATGGCATCCTAACAAAGAGCAGCAATTTTGAGTTTTACAATGGAGATGTTATGTAGCAATACCAACACTCAAATGGTGCCCTGGTTGTCAAAAGAATGTCAGTCAGTCATTTTCTATACCGCTTCTTCCATAGTGGGTCATGGGGAAGCTGGTGCCTAACAGTCATGTCTTTGGACTGTGGGAGGAAGCCAGGGAGAACCAATGCATGCATGGTGAGAACATGCAAACTCCTTGCAGAAAGACCCCCGGTCAGGAGTCAAACCCCGGAGCTTCTTGCGGCAAGGCAACAGTGCTACCAACTGCGCCACCGTGCAGCCCCATCAAAAAAATGTGTTCTTACTAACTCAACATGAATGACCAAACATGGTATTTTTACTACAGCAATGAACAAAAACGCACTAACAAAAGTCCAAAAATCTGGATGGATATAAAGTCTGTTAAGACCAGCAAACTAAACTAAAATGTTTTTATCTGCAATAAAATACATTTATAAATCAATCAATAAAATAAATACTGCCAAATTGGGCTTGATAGTGTGTAGATACTTTTACTTCTACAATGCTTTTGTAAATTGTTTGATCTTTAAATTACATTTGTTAATAATGTGACTGTGTAGATAAGTACAGTCTTCATAGGTTATGGATCTGTGCACAGGAAGCATTAACATATATACACTGTTAGCATGTTGATGCCTCTCAGAGTTTCATTCTGTTTAAGGCTCATGTTCTTTCAGTTGGCCTTCAACAGCAGCAAATCCTATTGATCCTGACCCTAAATGGGATTAGTAGTCCTGTTTTGGGTGATGTACTGCAGTTATTAAGTTTAACATAGATAAAACTTAACGATAGTGTGAATAGTTTGATGGTGAAACAGCCTTTAATTTGAGAGACCCTCGTGTAGATTTTTTTAAAACACCAACAACAAAACAAGACAGAGGAAGCTGAAGAAAAATGAAATAAAGAATATTAAACTAGACTTCATTTTATTTTATCTATATTCTATACATGTGAATGAAGTTGAATTGTAGGTATAAATGCAATACTGAGCACACAGGTTGTTACAATGTGAGCTGGATTGTTTCCAGCAGGTCACGGTGAAACACTGACCATTTCATTGCATCGTAAACTAATAAAGAAAGACAACGGCTCATGAACATAATCAAACCTGATGACAAGTGACAGGCCCAGCTTTCACTGCATTTCAAAAAATTAACTTTTAACTCTCTGGCAGGGCTAAAAGTCACATTTGAAGAGGCTTTGAGTAGTTCATGGAAGCGATTATGATGCCGGCCTGTGGTCCTGTGAAGACCCTAACAGAAACATGAGGTCAGAGGTCACACAGACCATTAGCAGCCTCCTTACAGGGGTGGTGGGGGGGAGGGGGTGTTCACTTTGCATTTACAGCCGGGATAAGGAAAGATGCACAATTAGAGCTGTCAAAACCATCAGAAGCATTCTGCACCCATGTCTTTCTACGTGCATGGTGCATACATCTTTAGTGGCATTAACTGCTTGAAATCAACCCCTCCCCATACACACACCCACTCACTCACTCCTCAAAAAAGTTAGGTTTTGCAGGGAACAAGCTTTATGGGGCAGCTGAATACACTACTGTGAGATTCACCATAATCCAGCTGATCTCTGAGATGTTTGCCGAGCATTAGTGAGCTCGATTTCACTGATAACCCACTTTCTAGAGGCTTAGATGTGTAGCAGAATGTGTTGGAAAGTAATCTTAGGAAAAAGCACCATGAAAAGGTTGGTTTAAATAGTTCAGGATTGAGTTACGTTGATCAACCAACAATCTCCTAATATAATTGCATGATCCTCTTCATCTCCTGGTAATTTCCCCAAAATGAGGAGCGTGTTTGTGGTTTCCATTGTCTCTGCTGGAAAGTGACGTTCATTAGCCATCGGGATAGTGGATCAGCTATTGCAACACACTTTGGAACATGCACAAACCTGTGCACATGCAAGAAGAGCGAGAAGAATGACCCTTCCTCTTGGGGACACTTTTAATTGTGTGGTCATCGTCTCCATGCTCTGAGTGTCACAGTCAATAAAGTCACATTAGAGGAGACATTAGGTGAGGGTTGAGGGGGCCAACACAGGGGGTTAAGACCTCAGCATGGAGAGAATATAAAGTGCCTAAACCCCTCCCAGATTGGCATTTTGCTGCTATCAGAGCTCTGCAGAGCCCAGGCTGTCACTGTGGCCTTTTGTGAGCCCAATGACTCATTCTTACTTGGGGACCAGCCTTAAAGAGTCCCAGGGATTTAGAAAGTGGGGGAAAACCTCTTGGATCTGCTTCAGCTGATGTGTATGTGTGCATTTGCATGTGTGTAGAGCCATTTTGAATTAGAATAGGCTAAGCTCTGGCAAATTTAACAACATGCTTTATCAGATATCACTTACCTCGTCCAAAGCCTTTCGTTTCAGGTAAACTTTGCTAATGCCTTCAAGACTTGCACAAAGCCTCTCAGCTGGAGAATAAACCAGGAAGAGACATGATGCAAGAGGGTTTTTACATGCATGGCTGCAGCTCTTATTTTATGTAACTGGCTGCTTTTAAGCTTCTGTCAGTGATAGCCATAACATGTCACCAGAACCTGCAAGGTGCGTGATGGTCACATTGATAACCTTCGCACTGCGCCTCAGTCTCAGAGGTCTCGTCTTTTAACTGTCACTCTCCACATCTGCAGACCACCTAGCTTGTCCACTGACCCCTCTGTGACCTGCTCCACCTCATTGTCATCCTGCTCTCAACAAATCCACCTACCAGTCTGATCACTTAGAAAAGCATTTCCCAGAAATAACCTTTATATAAAAGAGATAATGCTAAAGATTCAGTCAAAGTCCAGCTTGGTGCTCCTGGTAATATGCTACTGTAGAATAAATAAAATTGTGAATGATCTTAATTCTGGTAAATATCCTGTTTTGCCTTCAGACTCAAATCACAATCAGAATCAGAATCACAATCAGAATCACAATCAGAATCAGAATCAGAAAAGCTTTATTGCCAAGTACGTTTTTGGACATACAAGGAATTTGTTTTGGCATAGTTGGTGCAATACAATACAAATTAAACAGTATAAACATATCTACAATATAATATAAATATATGTGCACAGTTTTAAGTGAGGGAGAGTAAATATAGAGCGGTATAAGATGCAAGAGCAATACAACAGTGCAGGTGATCATTGTGCAAGAATGGCAGTGCAAGTAAAGCAGGAGTCCATGCTGAGCGTTAATGTAATGATGTCAAAACAATGACAAAAAACTCATTAGATTAACATGACATATTTTGCTATGCAATACAATTTTTGGCAGATAAGTGTGGGCAATAAACTAAGTGCATGAGTCCGTAGCCAGCTATGAAATCACCTTCGTCTGGACCTCTATAATTTAGCTAATAAAAACTGGCTAACACCAGAATGTTTTAAAACACTGCATAATGGAATGGCCCTCCCAGCCATGACTCTTAACCTTAACACAACCGAGATGTAGCCCCAGAGTGCAGGATGGCATGATTGTGTGTGAAATGTGAGATACATGTTTCTGCCATAAATATACTATATAGTGAGATAAAACAGTGATCAGTGTCCCGAAACTTTTTAAACAGAGTAATCTGAAACAGTGCCTAAAGTAAATGCAGACTAAAATGTTACATACAGTACCTCCACTGGTCACGATGAACATATAGAACTGGCTAACATTTCACAGAAAATCCCTCCACCCTTTTTTCTATACGTGCATTGTCCATGTACCATATAGTGCAAATAACATGCATGTGTATGGATGTTCTTTGGACAGCAGGAGGAAGCTGAAGTACCTGGAGAGAACCCACACATGAACTGAAGACCATGGAAACTCCCTGGAGACCTTCTTGCAGCAAGGCAACATTGCTGCTAACAGTTTTCTGCTTCCGCCTCTCTGCCTGCTCACACGCTTTTCTCCTAAGCTCCCTGCTTGCTTGCATTCTTTTACTCCTAACTTTTTATCTCTTAGCCAAAATTACGGAAATATTGGACTAAAACAACTTCTTACCAGCGACTCCCAAGGATTTATTTTTTATTTTAAGGATTATTTTTTATTTTTTAAAGGACTTTGATGTGTTTATAATCAAACTCGAAAGCAGGACAAGTTGACGCCAGCTAATCAGCACAAAATCCCTCCCTTCACCACAGAGGACTTCGACAAACTTTTACAGAAATTGGCTGCTTTGGAGATGAAAATCCATCGACTAGAAGTGAATGTGGAGGTGAATATGGGGGTCAACGATGATTCAACTCTGCCTGTGATCCCAAACAGTGACAGCCAGCTCAACAACTCAGCCGGCTATCAGAACACTGAGAATAAACCTACCGGCAGACCCCCCTGGCATGTTTTAGGGGCATGCCCAAAAAATCAAGGTGGACGACTCATTGGAAGATCTCAGCAATTAAATAAATAAGAATGGCCCCGTTTCACCTGGGAAAAGGAGACTTTGACAGCGAGCTGCTTTCACAACAACTGATAGGAGTGAGAGAGCTGGAAATTCCCCTCCAGAACAGATTTGCTCCACTACAGAATGAAAACCAGGAAAATGATCCATCTTCAATCAAAGGTTTGAGAACAACCTTCATTCTAAACAGTCTTCTCCTAAGCTGCCAGAGAAAGAGCGCCCCACCAGACCAAGAACCCTAATAGTGGGCAACACAGCTGTGGATGGGATTAAAAACTTCTGCAACAAGAAAAACACAGAAGTTATGATTGGTACCAGTAACGTGGTCTCTGATATCTCAGAGAATATTCTTGCAATCACAGAAAAGCGCCCGTCTCTAGAAAACCTTATTATACACTGTGGAGCCGTGGATGATGTGGCTAAGAAAAAAATCAGAAAGACTGAAGGAGGATTTCACTCGTCTTCTGAATATTGTTGGAGGTCTCAATATCAAGGTGTTTCTCAGTAGACCCTTTGAACCAATTTTCTGTGGAGAAGAGGTTTTTTCCAGACTTCTGATGATTAATAAGTGGTTGAAAAAAACATGTGCTACCACACCTGTGAACTTCATCGACAACTTTAATATTTTTTGGGAAAAAAGACAACTCTTCAAGCAAGATGGTTTCTGTTTGAAGAAGCCAGGAGCCAGACGTCTCACATCTAATCTCTTCTATTCAGTAAATAATCCGCCAGCAGCTTTGACCTTCAGCAGAGAACATGGAGTATCACCAACAATGATAACGCTGCCTCCAACAGCTCCAGCAGAAACAATCAGCCAGTTGGCTGAGAAAGAGAAGTCATCACAAAAGGTCTCCCCGTCGAAATCCACAGGAGAAGTGGACCCAACATTATACCCCCATCCCCCCAAACCCAGACCCAGACCGACATCCCCGGTAAACCCCCCTCACCCCAGACCCCGACCCAAACTGCACAGAACTCTCCCATCTCCCCACTAAGCCCGCTTTTTGCTTTACTGGATTCTGATAACATGAAAGGAGCTCTTAAAATCGGGACCCAAATGGCTCTGACATCTTCTCCATTCAACACCCCCCGTGGCCGAGGCCCTGCTACTAAACTAACATTTTCCAAATGCCACAGAGCCCCACCACCTCCTAATCTATCTCCTCCTAATCAGGACCTTGAAATCACTTCTCTGTGATACAGTCTGGGCCCCAGTGGTAACTCTATCAGAAATGAGCATGTCCAGGAAAAACTTGGGCCCCTAATAGGAGATAGTTGAAAAATCTCTGTGCTTATATGTGACAGAAAGAGCAAAGCCAAAAGGATAAGAGACAGTAATAAACAATCAACAAAAGCCATAAACTGTCAGGTACAACAAGACACAGAGTTAATATCAGCAACTAAGTCATATAAACTGGCTTTACTGAACATTAGATCTCTGTCAAGAAAATCATTTTTAATCAATGACTTCATTACTGCCCACGATCTTGATGTTATGTTTTTAACAGAAATATGGTTACATTAATTTAATGAAGCTCCCATTCTGATAGAGGCGACGTCTCCGAACTACAATTTTCTTTGTGAGAGCAGACAGCAAAGAAAAGGTGGAGCGGTGGCCACTTTGTTTAAAGATTTATTAGAGTGTAAAAAAGTATTTCTGGGCAAATTTGACTCTTTTGAATATTTGGCTCTCCAGGTAAAGAGCCCGGTCCGAACCATGTTCTTGAATATTTACAGGCCTCCTAAGTCCAAAACAAACTATATCAGTGATTTTAATGAGCTTTTATCTGTTATATGTGTTGATTATGACTGTTTAATTATAGTGGGAGACTTCAACATTCACATGGACAATCCTGAAGACACAAGTACAATAGATCTATGTGACACTCTTAGAAATTTTGGTTTGACTCAACATGTTAAACAGCAAACGCACAAACAGGGACATATTTTGGACTTGATCATCACTAAGGGTCTAAACATTTCCAAGGTATCTGTAACTGATGTTGCTCTATCTGACCACTTTTCTGTTATTTTTGAAAGCATCATCTGCAATGACTCAGTTTGCCAAAGAGACATGATAAGAAAACGCATCTTTAAGGACAGTGCTGCTGAAACCTTTAACCAGATTTACTCTTCTACCTCCACTTTGCCCTGTAACACTGTAGATGAGCTGGTAGATAACTTTCATTCTAAAATCTCAGACATCATTGATTAATTTGCTCCAATTAAAGTGAAAGTCGTTTCTGGGAAGAAAATGTCTCCATGGAGAAGTGCTCCACCAGTCAGAAGTGAATAAAAGGAGTGTCAAAAAGCTGAACGCAGGTGGCGAAAGACTGGACTCCAGGTTCACTATATTATCTATAAAGAGAGACTATACAGATGTAACCTACAACTGAAAAATGCAAGGGAGTACTTCTTTTCTGAGATCATCAGCAAAAACATTAACAATGCTCGTGCATTATTTACCACCGTCGACAGGTTAACAAACCCTCCTGTAACTGTAGCATCTGAACTCCACTCTACCAGGACCTGCAATGAATTTGCTAAATTATTTACTGAAAAAACCCAAAAGATCAGAGGGGCAGTCAGCACATCCACATCAACTCCATTACCAATGTTGTCTCCAACTAGAACTGATTTTGACAAAATTTCCCACTTTCACCAAATAAACTGCAAAATCTTAGAAGAAATCGTACAGCAACTAAGCTCTTCTTCCTGCTGTCTCGATCTTTTACTCACAGCTTTCCTTAAGAAAACTTTGCCTGTAATAACATTTGATTTAACTCAAATAATAAACACGTCCCTTTTGTCAGGTGTTTTCCCCCAGGCCCTAAAAACAGCAATTATCAAACCTCTATTGAAAAAGAGGAACTTGGACAAGCTGCTACTACAGAACTACAGGCCTATATCAAACCTCCCCTTCATCAGTAAGATAATTGAAAAAGCTGTGTTTCAACAGTTAAACAATGTCCAGCCGCTTCGATGTCTTCCAGTCAGGCTTCCAGTTTATCCACAGTACAGAGACTGCTCTTGTCAAGGTGTTCAATGATATCCGTATAGATGCAGACTGTGGAAGAACCACAGTGCTGGTATTATTGGACCTTAGTGCAGCATTCGACACTGTTGATCACTCCATTTTATTAGAGCACCTGGAAAACTGGGTTGGCCTTTCTGGTACAGCACTCAACTGGTTTAAATCCTATTTGAAGGACAGGGACTTTTTTGTGTCAGTAGGTAACTTTACATCAGAGAGCACAAAAATCACATGTGGCATTCCCCAAGGGTCCATCTTAGGGCCCCTCCTATTCAATATCTACATGCCCCCCTAACTCAGATTTTAATAAACAACAATGTAAGTTATCATAACTATGCAGATGACACACATCTATATGTTATGATGTCACCAGGTGACTATGAACCCATTCAAGCTCTGGGTAAATGCTTAGAAGAAATCAATGCATGGATGGGCCTTAATTTTCTTCAGCTGAATCTAAACAAAACTGAAGTAATACTCTTTGGACCAAAGGAAGAATGTTTAAAAGTTAGCACACAGCTTCAGTTAATACAGCTAGAAACCACCAGTCAGGCTCGAAACCTGGGTGTAGTGATGGACTCAGACCTGAACCTTCAGAGGCACATAAAGGTAGTAACTGGATCGGCCTTCTATCACCTAAAGAACATCTCCAGGATTAAAGGACTAATGTCTCAGCAGGACCTTGAAAAACTAATTCATGCGTTCATCTTTAGTAGAATTGATTACTGCAACGGTGTCTTCACAGGTCTGCCTAAAAAGTTGATCAGACAGCTGCAGTTGATCCAGAATGCTGCTGCCCGCGTCCTCACTAGAACTAAGAAAGTGGAGCACATCACCCCGGTTCTAAAGTCCCTACACTGGCTCCCTGTAGCTCAGATAATAGAGTTTAAAATACATCTGTTAGTCGATAAATCACTGAATGGCTTAGCACCAAAATACATAACAGACTTGTTGTCAGTGTATCAACCACCCAGACCTCTCAGGTCTTCTGGCTCAAATCTATTCTGCATACCCAAAACCAGAACCAAACATGGAGAAGCAGCTTTTAGTTCTTATGCTCCACTAATCTGGAATAAACTGCCAGAAAACTGTAAAAGCGCCGAAACCCTAAGTTGCTTTAAATCAAGATTAAAAACTTATTTGTTTAGAGTGGCCTTTGACGGTGCCATTTAGGTATGATTAGTTGCATTTTCAGTCCAATTTTCCTTTCATTTTCTTGTCCATCATTCTATTCTCTTTATTTTATTTTATTTAACTTTTTTAAATTACCTCTGTTGTTTGATTTTATCATTTGATTTGTTTTCCTGTGTCTGTATCTGTGTTTATTTGCTTTGTGATTGTATTGTAATTGTATGTACAGGGCTTTGAGTGTCTCGTTGCTGAAAGGCGCTATATACCTAATGAGATCTAATGGCCTGAGATCGTGCAACACTGAAACGCCACGTTTCTCATCCAAGTGAAGTTTGTCCTGTCTATCTTTGTCTGCTAAGCAGGTGTAAGCATTTATGTTTTTACCCTGGATATGAAGGTGTGGCCCTCAAGCTTTAAAATGCTATCGCTGTTTGAAATGTAAGTAGCTCTTGACTTGTCGTGTTATGTTGACAGAGTGGACTAATACTACAGACAGCTCGTCGTACTAGCCGACAACACTGGCATGCTGGGAACTCCACGTCTTGCTAACTGTTTACGCTTGGCATTTGAACCAATTTAAAATTGTAAGGCATTAACAGAATACTGATTACAGATTATTTGAAACACTGTAAAAACAAAAAGAAATAAATTTTTTCAAACATATCAAGAATATCTTCTCTTGTCTTTTAAGTATTATATATACATCCTGTGAGGTGCATGTATCGTTACACCCCTTGTTTGTATTAATGAACACTGTCCGAACAAAGTATGTTGAAGCTGTTTTTAGGAATAAATGTGGTAATCCGAAAATTTGATTTCTACTTTGTGATGATAGAGCTGCTGTCCTATATGCCAAACGTCTTCCCAACTTGCAGTTTGCCAATCCTTGATTTGAACAAGCCTAGAGGCACCTACATAGCAGGTGTTCAGCTGGGCTGACATCCAAGATTTCCTGGTCACTGATTTATAATTTTTTATGCTTCACATTGTGAGGTTAAACCAAAGTAGGTGGTCATCTCACATGTTTTTAGTTATGAGCATCACTCCCATTACACTGCTCACCTCTTTCCTTGTGTTGTGGTCAAGCTGCATGAGATCAAGAGATCATGACAGCATTAGCATTTTGTCCCATTGGCAAGAAATCATTGTCAACATAGTGGAGTGTCCGTAGGTGTGGACAAAGTAGAAGAAAAAAAAATTAGCACATGCCAGATCAGCTATTGGTCAAATGGCTTCTCCAGGTCCAAATCACAGCTGGGATGTCATCAGGGCTTATCGACTTTTCTTCATCTTGATCACCTCACTGACTTCTGCCAGCTACTATCATGAATTGCTTAGATAGTCAAATTAGAACAAAACCAGAGGATGAAACAGACTCAGCACACAGGATAAGATGGTAAATGAGGTTTATTTCTACTGTAGACTTTGTTTAAGGAATCTTGAGTTGGAGTTGTCCAGAAACCAGAGGAGGAGGAGGTAAACCCAGGAATCCAAGCAGAGAGAGTACTGGTGATGAGAATATTTACAGTGCAGTCCTTAAGAAGGAGTATTACCAGATGTTGGTAGGCAGGTAGGCAGACGGATAGGCAGACAGACAAGAGTCCACATAACTGAGGTTATGTTCCAGCAAAGGTCTGTATCAGCAGCTACCTTAAGAAGCCCATGAGCTCATTAGGAGAATACGTTGCAGCTGCAGACAATGAGCTGCCAGAACCAACCAGAAGGGGAGGAGCAGAGATCCTACAGTACCCTCCCCTCAACGATTGCCTCCAGGCAATCCAGAACGCTTTTCAGGATGGCGTTTGTAAAAGGACGTGATGAGAGCAGGGTCCAGGATGTGAGAACGGGGAACCCAGGTTCTCTCTTCAGGTCCATATCCTGCCCAATCCACAAGATATTGAAAACCACACCCCCTACGCCGAACATCCAGGATACGATTGACCGTATATGCAGGGTGGTCATCAATAAGTCGAGCAGGGGGAGGAGGCTTGGTGGGAGGACTCAGGGGGCTTTTTGAGACTGGCTTGATCTGGGAAACATGGAAAGTAGGGTGAATGTGCATGGAAGATGTTAGTTTGAGTCTCACCGCAGATGGGTTGATGATCCTCTCGATGAGAAAAGGGCCAATGAAACGGGGGGCCAACTTTCTAGAGGTATCCTTTAATTTAATATTCCTGGTGGAAAGCCAGACTCTCAGATTGATGCGGTAGACAGGTGCAGCAGAACGGTGACGGTTAGCGAACCTCTTATTTTGTTCCAGAGTGCGTAGGAGGGTCCTCCTGGTCTGTTGCCAGATCCTACGACACCTGGAAACATAATGCTAAACAGAGGGGACCAAAATGTCAGATTCAACACTGGGAAACAGCGGAGGTAGATAGCCCAGTGAAGCCTCAAAGGGGGACAAACCAGTAGCAGAGGAAGTATGTGTGTTGTGAGCATATTCGATCCATGCGAGATGTTTGCACCAAGAAGAGGGGTTGTCATTTATAACGCACCTCAAGGTGACTTCAAGTTCCTGGTTGCATCTTTCTGTCTGTCCATTAGATTGGGGGTGGTATCCAGACGAAAGACTTACGGAGGCACCAAGAGCTATGCAAAACTCCTTCCAAACTTGCGAGATGAACTGCGGGCCTCGGTCAGAAACAATGTCTAAAGGTATGCCATGGATGCGGAAAACGTGGAGAACCATGAGTTGGGCAGTCTCCAATGCAGACGGAAGCTTAGGTAAAGGAACAAAATGGGCTGTCTTAGAGAATCTGTCAACAATAGTAAGGATGACTGTGTTACCGTCAGATGTCGGGAGACCAGTGATGAAATCAACGGAAATGTGGGACCAGGTGCGGCTAGGGGTGGGCAGAGGTTGAAGAAGACCAGCAGGGGGTTGATTAGTGTTCTTGTTTCGAGCACATGTGGGACAAGCTGCAACAAAATCTTTAATGTTGAGGTTCATAGTCGGCCACCAGAAAAACCTTTTGGTAAATGTGATCATACGCGTCACCCCAGGATGACAAGTCAGTTTATTGTTGTGCACCCAATCCAGAACTTTATTGACGACAGAGTTGGGAACGAACAGCTTGCCCACTGGGCCAGTACCTGGGTCAGGTTCGGACCTCTGTTCCTCCCTGATGTCCTTTTCAATGGCCCAGGTGAGGGCGCCCACAATACAAGAATCTGGTAGGATGGAAGCTTCAGTCTTGAGTTGGTCAGAATGAGAGAACTGGCGAGAGAGAGCGTCAGGCTTAATGTTCTTAGAACCGGGTCTGTAGGAGATAGAAAAATGAAAACGAGCAAAAAACAGAGACCAACGGGCTTGTCTGGGGTAAAGTCTCTTGGCATTTTGAATGTAGGAGAGGTTCTTGTGATCAGTCCAAATGAGAAAAGGGACTTCAGTACCCTCTAACCAATGCCGCCATTCCTCAAGCGCCAACTTGATGGCTAAAAGTTCACGGTTGCCCACATCATAATTTTGCTCTGCTGGAGACAAGCGACGAGAAAAATAGGCACATGGATGTACCTTATCATCCAGAGGAGACCGTTGAGATAGAATAGCCCCTACTCCAATGTCAGAAGCATCAACCTCTACAATAAATTGTGCACATGGATCAGGATGGGTCAATATGGGTGCTGAAGAAAATAGAGTCTTTAACTCACCAAATGCCCTTTCTGCCTCAGGAGTCCAATGGAACGTTTTCAGAGAGGAGGTGAGTTGAGTGAGAGGTGCAGTGACCTGACTGTAGTTCCTTATAAATCTCCTATAAAAATTTGCAAATCCCAAGAACCTTTGAAGATGCCTGCGATCAGTTGGAGTAGGCCACTCTGCCACTGCCTTGGTTTTCTCGGGATCAGTTCTGTACCTGCCTGCCTCAAAAATAAAACCCAAAAAAAGACACAGATGTGACACTGAATTCGCACTTTTCGGCTTTAACAAAGAGTTGATTCTCAAAAAGCCTCTGGAGAACTGTTCTGACATGCTGGCGATGTTGTTCCATGTCCTGGGAAAAAATCAAAATGTCATCCAGATAAACGAAAACAAAGAGGTTGAGAAAGTCACGAAGAACATCATTAATAAGAGCCTGGAAAACAGCAGGTGCATTAGTCAACCCGAAAGGCATAACCAAATACTCAAAATGTCCCAGGGGTTTTTGAAAGCCGTTTTCCACTCATCAACCTCTCGGATCCGGACCAAATGGTAAGCATTGCGCAGGTCGAGTTTAGTGAAGATCTTGGCAGAATGTAATTGTTCATGTATGGAATCAATAAGTGGTAGTGGGTATTTATTTTTAATAGTGATTTGATTCAATCCGCTATAATCAATACAAGGTCTTAATGTGCCGTCCTTCTTACCCACGAAGAAGAATCCGGCGCCAACAGGGGAGGTAGACGGACGAATGATCCCAGATGCTAAAGAATCCTCAATGTACTCTTTCATGACCTTTCTCTCGGGTCCGGAGAGTTTAAAGAGTCTGCTGGATGGTAGCGGAGCGCCTGGGAGGAGATCAATAGGGCAGTCATAGGGGCGATGCAGAGGTAAAGAAAGAGCCCCTTGTTTGCTAAACACAGGTGCGAGATTGTGGTATTCAGGTGGAACTTTGGACAGATCAACAGGCTCAGAAGGTTTGAGTTGTTTGATAGAGTGAGAGACAGCAGTTTTTAAGCAGTTCTGGAGACAGAGATTACTCCATCTCTCTACTCTGCCCTCCACCCAATTAATAACGGGATTATGTTTCTGCAACCAGGGAAACCCCAAAACTAATTGTGGAGAGATGGAAGAGACAACAAAGAACTCACCCCATTCATGATGGTTACCAGAGGTGATGATGTGAAGCTGAGGCACTTTAAATCTCACTTGAGACATGGTTTGACCAGTGATGCCAGTGACAGAAAGGGAATGGTTGAGAGGCTGAGAGGGTATTTGAAGTTTATCAACCAGATCCGAGGAAATAAGATTCTGTTCAGCACCAGAATCAATAAAAGCGTCAACAGGAAACTTCTCTTGGCCAACAATAATAGTGACCGGAAAACACAGACGAGAGACAGGGGAAGAATGGGATATGCTCATCAAAGTCCCCCGACCTATTGACGAGCCCTCTCTTTTCCCTTCTTGGGGCATCTTGTGATAAAATGTCCTCCTTGTCCACAATATAGGCAAAGATAACCCTCAAAGCGGCATTGTCATTCCTCTGGGGAGAGTCGAGTGTGACCAATCTGCATCGGCTCCGGTTCCGCAGATCCCTCTGAAGAGGAAGTGGGTGCGTCGAGGAAAGTGGTTCGAGGCGCCAGAGAGTGCTGCCACTGGGAATTGTAGTTCCTTTCTGTTTGTCTCTCTCTTAGACGGTTGTCAATGCGGATCGATAGGTTGATTAATTCATCCAGTCTTTCGGGTTCATCTCTGAAAACCAACTGGTCCTATACTTGATCTGCAAGGGAATTAACAAAAATACCCTTGAGTGCCGCTTCATCCCAACCCACCTCCTGCGCTGCCACCCGGAAGTCGATGGCAAACTCCGCCAACGCTGTCCTTCCCTGTTTGAGGGTGAGTATCTTCTTAACCGCTGCCTCCTGCTGGAGTGGTTGATCGAAGACTCTCTTGAAGTGACTGAAAAAAATGGCATAACTAAGAGACTCAACAGGGTTAGATGCCAAATAGGCGTGCGCCCAGCGCAGAGCAGATCCCTTTAGCGAGGTAACAATATACTTAATCTTGGAGGCAGCAGTAGGAAAAAGGGAGGGGGAACGACTAAATGCTAATTCACACTGGAGAGAAAAACCACCAAAGTTATTAGGATTACCATCAAACAGTTCAGACGGACGGAAGTCAGGCTCTCGGATCCCAGAAGATAGAATTGTGAATGGCTGAGGATTCTCTAAATGAACTGGAGGATTGGAAGAGGCAGGTGAGAGATTGGTTATGATTTCGCTTAAAGCATGAACCATACCACCAAGTTCCGTGAGATGAGAATCCGTAGTCCTTTGTTGTTGCAGTAGCTGTTGAAGCATGGTTTCAGTAGATTGTAGGCGTTCCTTTAAGGAAGTCTGTTCATCATCTGAATTGTTCTTCGACTTGTTAGTTGGCTGGAACATACTATCATGAATTGCTTAGATAGTCGAATTAGAACAAAACCAGAGGATGAAACAGACTCAGCACACAGGATAAGATGGTAAATGAGGTTTATTTCTACTGTAGACTTTGTTTAAGGAATCTTGAGTTGGAGTTGTCCAGAAGCCAGAGGAGGAGGAGGTAAACCCAGGAATCCAAGGAGAGAGAGAGAGTACTGGTGATGAGAATATTTACAGTGCAGTCCTTAAGAAGGAGTATTACCAGATGTTGGCAGGCAGGTAGGCAGATAGGCAGGTCGACAGGCAGACAGGCAGGCAGACGGTTAGGCAGACAGACAGGAGTCCACATAACTGAGGTTATGTTCTAGCAAAGTCTGTATCAGCAGCTACCTTAAGAAGCCCATGAGCTCATTAGGAGAATACGTTGCAGCTGCAGACAATGAGCTGCCAGAACCAACCAGAAGGGGAGGAGCAGAGATCCTACAGCTACATTAATTCAATTCCAAGAATCAGGCCACCGCTCTGGATTGGTGGCTGCCGGAACTCTCGGTTACTGATCTTATGGGATAGCATATTATGAGCAATTATAATTTGTGATCAGGGCTGCATGGTGGAGCAGTTGGTAGCACTGTTGCCTTGTAGCACGTAGGTCCTGGGTATGACACCCAGCTGGGGGTCTTTCTGCATGGAGTTTACACGTTCTGTCCGTGCATGCGTGGGTTCTCACCGGGTACTCCAGGTTCCTCCCACAGTTTAAAAACTCGACTGTTAGCTTAATTGGTCTCTCTGAATTGCCCTGAGGTTGAATTGAAACAGCTAACCAAAAGCCATATTATAGAAATAATCTAAATTGCCCTTTGGTGTGTATGAGTGTGTGCATGGTTGTTTGTCCTGTATGTCTCTGTGTTGCCCTGCGATTGATTGGCAACCTGTCCAGGGTGTACCCTGCCTCTCGCCTGTAGACTGCTGGAGATAGCCACCAGCCCACCCCCACCCCGCTTCCCACTATGGAAGAAGCGGTATAGAAAATGACTGAATGACGAGTACCAACCATCACACAAATATTTCGAAATAATCTTGACTTGTTTTGTGCTCCATACTTTACTTGCAAATTTATCTCAATTTTGTTACGTTATAACATTCTACAAAATGATCATTAAATTTTGCATACAAACCATATTAAGGTTTTCTGTAAACTAGAAGGAAAAAAAATTAAAACAGCTAACCACAAGCCAGATTATAGAGTTTTATTGCCGCCCCTCCCTGCTTTGTTACTGAGAACAAGCCTCCACTGGACACATAACTCAGAAGTGGTTGTGGACATACTGTTCACTCCATATAAATCCTGTTCATTTTATGAGCCCCTGGTTTCCAAAAGCTGTCCCATTCTCAAACACACACTTGCGCCCACACACACTTGAAAACTGAAAAATCTCTTTGTGGGTCATGGGTTGACATAAAGTATATTCTGCGGCAGCTTACCTCAACGCACACTTATCTAAATAATTTACATTAAGATGTTCTCTAAAACTGAGTGAACAAAATGCCAGTTTCTGTTCTGTTGATGGCAGCATTGACAGTAGGCAGGTTTATGCTGTAGGATTAAAGTCCCCCCCTCCCGCCACATACACACACACACACACACACACAAGAAATCACAAATTTGTATGTGTAGCCATATTTGGACTTTGTCTTGACGTCAATCATTTTAGTAACAAAATTTAAGCCTAACCCTCCCACTTACCAGTGTGAGATTGAATCCTAGGAAATCTTTTACCAAAGCCACAGTTTTTCTACATCTTTGCTTTAATGATAATACTAGGTTTATTATTGCCCAAAAATCTGTCAGTCAAACTATAGCGCAAAACTTAATCCTGTAAAATAGAAACTGAATTATTCGTTAAAACTTAACTTCCTCCCAACTCTCTGAACCCTACTCTAAGTCACAAAAAGACACACCAACACTGCTCAGAAAGCTCACAGGCCAAAGAAACACCCTCAGTAATCTGAAGGCAATGATAATCCTCATTCCCCTACATTTGTGATTCAATCATGATAGCCATATGTTCGCCCTAAAATATAATCTCTAGCTCACAGGCTTAGGGAGACCAAACCACCCCCTAGCCATCCCCTGCTCCACATTACCACTCAACCTTCTCTCCAAATTCCCTCCTCCTCCTGCTCCCTCTTCAGCTTCTTCCCTACAAAGCAGAGCATTTAACAGAAGCAAACAAATGTACTGTTTGGTTCCTACCTAAACAATATGCCCATACCCACTGGTGCATGCTTGCCACCTTCTAAAGAAGCACACTCAGCACACCCCAAATTGGAATGGTTGTCTCCAATGGTCTCTTGGAACATCCGCATACACTCCGCATAATATGGGAATCAGTCGCTCAAGTCTCAAGTGAGCATGCATACTTCTGAAGTGCTTTTTGATTACTGTTTTAGTTTGAACAAGCTGCTGCACAAATTAACTAACCGAGCCTGGATCAACTTGGTTAATAATCGATTGCATTGTTTAGATTCACTGTAACTTACTTTCATCTATCAGCAAGATAGTTTCTTGAATTGCTTACAACTGAAGTCTGAATTCCAAAGAGAGAAACAGCAAATCGTCCAACAGGCTTCCAGCCTCAGAGTAGGGAGGACAGCAACTATGTCAACCATGGGTGATGACACATTCAAGCCCAGAGAGACAAGCCTAAGAGCCTGACAGAACTTGGAGCAGAAGCCCAAGCTGGCTGCAGGAAATCAAACAGCGTTTGACCCAAATGGACCTACCACCTGCCTTGTCTTATGATAAGGCTGTTTTTTGGCACCTGACCTGCAGGCCCTCCTCTGTTGGGAACCCTCCTCTGAATTCTTCCCAACTTTCTCTAAAGTTTAGTAAGGTATTCAGAAAATCCAGATTATGTACATAAACCCCGGTTAATTATGCCACAGCGAGGCCATGTGATAAGGCTAGATCTTTATCTAAGGGAAACTTTAACATTCATTCTTCAATTCCTTTCATAATATATATATAATATAATTAGTTAATTAATTTATTATAATATTATTGTGATTACTAATAGTTAAATTATTGATTTTGTTAGTAAATGGATACACTATGAGCACTTGAATACTTGAGTTTATAACTGTATAAGTATGCTATAAGTATTAATATTTATGTATTTTTTTATATATTACTCTCATTCCTTTTATAAAGGCCGTAGATTAAGTTCTCTGAAAAAGTAAATTTAACCCCTCAAAGAGAGATTTTAAAGATCTGAAACTGATAAAAATGTATTTAATGTAACCGATGGGATTTTTAAAACTCACTGTAAGCTTTAGTGAGACATTACCTTTATACATTATCCATGCACTACAATGCAAATGATTTGTATATATGGTGAGAATACCTAGGCTACCTAACCATTAGCTGCTAACTGCATCCAAGTTTGCATTTGCTTTTAAGCTTGTGATTGGTGCTAAACGAAAGAGTTATTTCTGAGGGACTGTAGTTAGGCATCTTTAGTTCAAATTTTAAAACGCTTAGAGTTGTCAGACCTGAACTGGACGATTCTGCGCTGAATAGAAATTCTCTAAAAAACAGTTTGATATTTATGATGCCTTTGTTCTGTATCTGAAATACAAATCCGACCAAGTTGTCCCAATAGTCCTGTCAAAATCACGGCTCGTGGCCCTAAAGCCATAAGTTGTCTTATCTCATGTGGAGGATGTATCATTTCACTTCTAATATTCACTGTCAATAGGTCACTGAAATCGAAAGAGAACAGAACATAGATGATATATTTACACTTTAGAAAGTGTTCAAGTTAAGTCAATTTCCAAGAAAAAGAGCTCAGGGATGTAAAACAAAAAAAAAAACACTATGATTCAAAGTCATTGAGTGTTCATGTGAGTATTTTCTTCTATCCAAACATCTAACTTTTGAGGTTAAAATATCTTGATATAGTTTAAAGTAAATCTTGAATAGCTAATGAAATCTGCCTTTTGACTTCAATTTGAGGTTTTCGATTTTTTTTCCACATGTAAAGGGAAAACTAAGGGGACCTCTTCTATTTAAAAGAAAAACTAAGAAAATACTTGAATCAACTGACAGATCAGAACAGACTGGGCCTTTCAGGTATTGTAGTTGTTTCACTGTTCTTGTTAGAAGATGGACAGTCTGATATAAATCATCTTGTTTAAATTACATTAAATTAAACTTATGCATTTTTGCATCATATGGACACCTAAAGAGTACTCATGGTTTTTCCATTGTGGTCAACCTTCAACGTATGAACCAGACTAATTTGTGAAATGCTCTGGAATGTTATGACCATGCTATGTGTTTATAGGTAGAGGCTAATTCTCAGTTTGAGCCTTTGTCTTGTGTGGCGCTCAGTTTAGAGCCCACCTGCCAGATAAATTTACAATCCAGTGATGGGAAACACTACCCAGGCTCTTGAAGGCTAACTTTCTGGCCCCAGCGCTGCTACAGTATTTCACGATTATCGGGCCATCCCCTGGTGGTATCATAAAACACCTCATATTACCGTACTTCCATGTCTGTCTCTGCTCGGGCCTTTTTAACACCCTCTCTGCGGTCGGTCACAGCTTAGGTCATATTTTCTCACAAAAGCCAAAACTGGCAAACGTCCTGATCATTAAAAAGTAAGAGTTGGCTAAACACCCCTTTGTCATCATTTGTACATTTCAGAGCAACCTTCATTAATACATGTTTTTCTGATGCAGAAAGAGGTCATAAAGGCTCATCCCACAACAGAGTTCCTCTCAGAAGAGTTTTACTGGAAGGTCTCACATTTAACTGCATAATACTAGTGTTAAGTTTAGTTGTTTGGTGGGGAACTACACAGTACAAGGCCTTTCCATCACTCTGTGAAAGCAGAGCAAAGCTACCTACACACAGATAGAGGGGCACACAGCTGCATTAATTGTGCAGTTTTAAAAAAAGGTTTAAAATTTTAATGGGTTTTTTGATCTGAATTATAACATCAGTGTTCACTAGATTAAAACAGATTTTATCTGTTTAAACTTAAATCAGACATTCATATTAAAGTGTCTTTCTAAAGTTCTGACCTTATTATGGTTATTGCTATGGGGTGTGACCCCTGAATCACATTAAAATGATTTTGCTCAGAGATGAAAATCAAATAAAAAGATATACAGTCGAGAGTTCAATTAAGATTTAAAAACCTTCCTTTGTGAGAAGAATCGTCTTACAGAGTGAAAGGAATTTGATCGGGCTCTGCACGAATGCACCCTTCTGTGAACAGTGTTTGTCCCCTCAGATTCCCTCATACAAATCATCATAAAATGTTAACATCATACAAAGATAACTTGAGTAAATGTAAAAAAATACTGTTTTTGTTATAATCCTTGGGTGCTTGGTTTTGGTTTTCATGTGTGTTTGTATTCTCATTATTGCCCTGTTGTTTATTGTGTTCAAAGGCCTTCCCATATTGCATTCATTTCTCTGTGTTCGTCATTGTCTCTAAGGTATAGACATATTTCATTCCTTTATGTTTTGTTGGTTTCTTAGTTCCTGTGTTATGTTTCCGTGTGTTGTTGTCTATTGCCCTTGCGTTAGTATTTGTCTTTTTGTGTCTTAGTTCAGCTTCTCCGTATTAATTTGTCTCCATCCCTCAGTCTATATATATGGGTGTATATACAGTACTGTGCAAATGTTTTAGGCAGGTGTGAAAAAATGCTGTAAACAAAGAATGCTTTCAAAAATGGAAGTGTTAATCATTTTTTTTCATCAGTCAACAAAATGCAGTGAATGAACAAAAGAGTAATCTAAATCAAATCAATATTTGGTGTAACCACCCTTTACCTTCAAACCAGCATCAATTTTTCTAGGTACACTTGCACAGAGTTTTTGAAAGAACTCAGCTAGTTGGTTGTTTCTAACATCTTGGAGAACGAACCACTAATCTTCTGTGGATGTAGGCTTTCTCACATCCTACACTCTCTTCATGTAATTCCAGACATACTCTGTGGGGGCTATACCATCACTTCCAGTAAGTCTTGTTCTGCTTTACGCTGAAGATAGTTCTTAATGGCTTTGGCTGTATGTTTGGGTTCGCTCACTTAGCATTTTGTACATTTATAAAAATAAACAATCATCATTTATATTTCTGAAAGCATTCTTTGTTTACAGCATTTTTTCACACCTGCCTTAAACTTTGGCACAGTGGGCCCACCACTTGCAGGGGGAACCATGAGGGACCGGTGCAAAGAGGATTGGGCAGCGGACGAAGGTGGAGACCTCGGCGGCTGCTTACGCTTGCTCTAGGGACATGGAATGTCACCTCGCTGGGGGGGGAAGGAGCCTGAGCTTGTGCAGGAGGTCAAGAGATTTCAACTAGAAATAGTTGAGCTCACCTCCACACACAGCGCGGGTTCTGGAACCCATCTCCTCGAGAGGGGCTGGACTCTCTTCTGGAGTGGCCCACTGGGAGAGGCGGCGGGCTGGGGTGGGTTTGCTTGTTGCTCAGCTAGAGGGGCAGAGCTGTCCACTACTGATCACCACCTGGTGGTGAGTTGGATCTGCTGGAAGAGGAGAAAGCTGGACAGACTTGGCAGGCCCAAGCGCATAGTGAGGGTCTGCTGGGAACGCCTGGCGGAACCCTCGGCTAGGGATTTATTCAACCCCCACCTCCGGGAGAGCTTTGTCCAGATTCTGGGGGATGTTGGAGACATAGAGTCCGAGTGGACCATGTTCTCCGCATCTGTTGTCGATGCTGCTGCCCGTAGCTGTGGCCGTAAGGCGGCAATCCCTGGGAGGAGTTCTGTGAGGCCATGGAGAAGGACTACCAGTTGACCTCCAAGCGATTCTGGCAAACTATCCGGCGCCTCAGGAGGGGGAAGCAGTGCTTCGACAACACTGTTTACAGTGGGAGTGGGAAGCTGCTGACCTCGACTGGGGACATTATCGGGCACCAGTCAAGGATCTCCTCAGTCCTGCCATCACGCATTCCCTGGTGGAAGCAGAGGATGGGGACTCGGGGTTGGACTCTTTCATCACCCAGGCTGAAGTCACCGAGGTGGTTAAAAAGCTCCACGGTGGCAGGGCTTCAGGGGGTGGATGAGATCCGCCCGGAGTACCTCAAATCTCTAGATTTTGTAGGGCCGTGATGGTTGACACACCTCTTCAACAGTGCCTCTGGCCTGGCAGACTGGGGTGGTGCTCCTCCTTCATAAGAAGGGTGAGCAGAGGGTGTGTTCCAACTACAGAGGGATCACACTCCTCAGCCTCCCTGGTAAGGCCTATGCCAGGGTATTGGAGAGGAGAGTCCAGCCGATAGTCGAACCTCGGCTTCAGGAGGAGCAGTGTGGATTTCATCCCAGCCGTGGAACACTGGACCAGCTCTACACCCTCTACAGGGTACTCGAAGGTTCATGGGAGTTTGCCCAACTGGTCCATATGTGTTTTGTGGACCTGGACAAGCCATTCGACTGTGTCCCTCGTGATGCCCTGTGGAGGTTGCTCCAGGAGTACGGAGTTGGGGGCCCTTTATTAGGGGCCATCCGATCTTTGTACAAGCGGAGCAGGAGTTTGGTCCGCATTGCCCGCACTAAGTCGGACCTGTTCCCGGTGCATGTTGGACTCCGGCAGGACTCCCCTTTGTCACCAGTCCTGTTCATAACTGTTATGGACAGGATTTCTAGGCGCAGCCAAGGGCCGGAGGGGGTCTGGTTTGG
This sequence comes from Girardinichthys multiradiatus, assembly GCF_021462225.1. Taxonomy (NCBI): domain Eukaryota; kingdom Metazoa; phylum Chordata; class Actinopteri; order Cyprinodontiformes; family Goodeidae; genus Girardinichthys; species Girardinichthys multiradiatus. Next base: position 38,587,593 of record NC_061802.1, on the reverse strand, counting down.
GGACCAGTGGATTTTGCCTCTTCTTTTTGCAAATGACGTGGTTCTGCTGGCCCCCTCTAGCCAAGACCTACAGCATGCACTTGGGTGGTTTTCAGCCAAGTGTGTAGTGGCAGGGATGAAGATCAGCTCCTCCAGGTCCGAGGCCATGGTTCTCAACCGAAAAAGGGTGGCTTGTCCTCTTCAGGTTGGAGGGGAGTTCCTGCCTCAAGTGGAGGAGTTCAAGTATCTTGGCGCCACGAGTGGAGGGAGCATGGAGTGGGATATCGACAGACGGATCAATGCGGCTGCCGCAGTAATGGGATCGCTGTGCCAGTCTGTTGTGGTGAGGAGAGAGCTGAGCCGGAAAGCAAAGCTCTCGATTTACTGGTCGGTCTATGTTCCTACACTCACCTGTGGCCACAAACTTTGGGTCATGACAGAAAGAACAAGATCTCGGATACAAGCGGCTGAAATGAGCTTCCTTTGTAGGGTGGCCGGGCACTCCCTTAGCAATAGTGTGAGGAGCTCGGCCATCCGGGAGGAGCTCGGAGTAGAACCGCTGCTCCTCCACATCGAGAGGAGCCAGTTGAGGTGGTTCAGGCATTTATACCGGTTGCCTCCTGGACGCCTTCCACGGGAGGTGTTCCAAGGACGTCCCATGTGGAGCAGGCCCAGGGGACCGCCCAGGACACGCTGGAGGGAATAAGTCTCTCGACTGAGCTAGAGGAGGTGTGTGGGGAGAGGGATGTCTGGGTGTCTTTACGGAGTCTGCTGCCCCTGTGACCCTGTCCCGGATGAAGCGGAAGACGACGAGTACGAGATATATATATGACATAGAGTCTGAACCTTCAGTTAATATCAGTATAAGGCACACTTGAAGGTGGCAAAAGCGAGGATAGATGCATAGGCCTTAATTATTGATACCGATCCTCACAAAGCTGAACTGTGTCTCTGCTGCCCATGTACACACAGACACGCAGCAGAAAATGATCGCAAGTCTTGACCTCAAATGCTGTAGCAATTTCTGCAAAGTTTGCCCTTAAAAAAACTCTAAAATCTATCAACTTCTAAGAAATCAAATTTTTTTTTTCACAGCACTGTTGGACATTCTAGCCTAAATTACCACCATTTCTGAATGACTAAATCCTTTCATGTGAAACAGGAACAGCTGACCAGTCCCCTGAGCTCCTAGGCTGGGAATCTGTGTCTTTTCTTACAGTTAAAATTGTAACAAGTTAAGAAGAGAAAGGAGAATGACTGAAATGTATTATTCTAGTGTCAGTCGGGTAAGCATTTCCAAGAAAGAAAGATCTTTATGTGTGGATTCCCACCAGGATAGCATACAAACCTAGCGTAGGAAACCAAAGGCAGGCCTAAAGAGAAACAACCTCATTTTACTGGAAAATTGTTAAATCAAGAAATCTATTAAGCACAAAGTTTGCAGTCGAATGGACAACAAATAAGGCACAGAAATAGGGTCAGAGGTTTTTGTTTTCTGCTTTGAATAGAGGAATGGTGACTGAGAAATGAAGACAGAGGAGCATTTAAGGGCCCACAAAGCTGTGCATTTAAATAAACAGGGTTACGTCGTTTTCCTTTGGATCCAATGAAGTCCATCAAAGAACATGGTAATGCTCCACTGAATGGACACATGGACTCCCAAACTTCTGCCTTTTCACTACGTGTGAAAGAATGTGACATAATAAACACACACACATACACAAACACACACCACCTCCATCAAAATGGACATAAACTAAGCTTTAAATATTTTCGGCCCTGGTTACAGCTTTAAATTGGGGTTGCTGTGTTGGCCATTTTGGACTATGCAGATGTCATTATTTGCTGGAAGTTAATAAGTGATGTTGGACTCTTAAGTAGTAAAAACAATAATTCAAGAATCAGTAATTACTGCTGTGGGGCAGATGCATGCCCAATAATGAGACATTGACCCAAACGTTGTGTCCACTCAGCATCAACTTCATCAGTGTTCTCATCAATATTTTATTTCATTCATTTGCTGCAAAAGCTCTGGATAGGTAAACCCAAAGTGTTTATTCACTGAAGAAAATCATATATTTTTGTAGCATGTGATAGCTATAGCTTCTTTATTATTCTTGTTGACTCTGAGGTGGGTCTGATAAAGCTTTTTTAGCTCATAAAAAACACCCTGTAAACCAAACACCGGAAACCTCAATTGCAGATTTGATCAGATAGTTATGAGCTAAACGTTGAGTTTCAGTGCTTTGCAAAAGGTTTCAGACCTCCTAAACATTTTTCACATTTTTTACATTATAAACTCAAACTTATTACTTAACTCAATATATTTATTTTATCATTCCATCCACTTTCTATACCCGTGTCTTCCATACAGGATCACAGAAGAGTTGGTGCCTATCTCCATCAGTCTACGGGTGAGAGGCGGGGTGTACCCTGGAAAGGTTGCCAGTCCATCTCAGGGCAACACGAGTACAAACAACCATGCACACATACATTCACACCTTAGGGCAATTCAGAGAAACCAATTAACCCAACAGTCATATTTTAGGACTATGGGAGGAAGCCAGAGTACATGGAGAGAACCCACGCATGCACTGGGAAAACATGCCAACTCCATGCAGAAAAACTCCTGGCCAGGAGTCAAACCCAGAACCTTCTAGATCAATGTTACTAATCGTGCCACTTTGCAGCCAAAATGTATTTTATGTGTGTTTTTTTGTTTGTTATTGTGTTTCTGTACCAATTTTAACTAAATACTGACATGTTTTGCCCGTTCTTCTTTGCAAACAGTGGAAACTTAGTCAGATTGGATGAAGAGCATCTGGTAAAATCAATTTTCCAGTCTTGCCACAGATTCTCAATGGCAGTTAGTTCAGAAGTTTGAATGGACCACTCTGACAGATGAATATACTTTAATTTAAAGCATTGCCTTGTAACTCTGGCTGTACGTTTTGGGTCACAGTCCTGCAGGAAGGAGAACATCCACTCTAGTCTCAAGTCTTTTGCATCCTCTAATAGGTACCATCCAGGGTTGTCCTGTATTTACCTCCATCCATCTTCTCAGCTTTAATGACCCTGCTGAGAAAAGGCATCCCCAAACCATGAAGCTGCAATCGCTGTATTTCACTGTAGGAATGCTGTGTTCAAGGTGATGCTGAGTGTTCCTTTTCCACCCCACATACTATTTTGCATATTGGTCAAAAAGTTTGATTTTGGTCTCCACTGACCAAAGCACCTTCTTCCACATGTTTGCTGTGTCCCATGCCTGGCATGTGGAAAAATGCAAATGGAATTTTGTTTCAACAATATTTTTGTTTTTACTTGTGGAGTACATGAAAAACAGTTGGCCTGTCGACAGGTTTTCCCACCTAAGCTATGGATCTCTGCAGCTCCTCCAGAGAGTTGAACACAAAATAACCTCATAATCTCACTTTTTAGATTTTTATTTGTAAAAAGTAACAAACCACATATCCATTGCTTCAACTTCACAAGTATGCACTTGATTTATTGATCTATCACATTATTACAAAATGTGGTAACATATGATAAATTGTGGAAAATGCAAAAGTAGGTCAAAGAGAAGGAATACTATGCAAGGCATTCTGTCTATGTTAGCAACTAGCAGTTTATTTTTCTTTTTGCAAGCTTGACTTTGAGGTTTAATCACTAACACTACTTATTTTTACTTTACCTAAAGACACTTCACATTCTTTGTCAACTACATATGTTGATATACTGAGAAAGTTTAGTGCACTGAAAATGAGACATCATTCTCACAGAAAAACATTGGACTTATTGGACTTATTAATGCTTGACACCAAAACAAGCTAAAAACTATGAACAAGTGAAGATTTTGTGATTCTAAACAGATGTTATTTTCTTCCCTTTTAATCATTTAGTTTGGTTTAACTGAGCACATACGGAAACATTCTAAAAATCTTGTTTACGATGTGGGCTCAGAGATTTTGGGGCCTGCTCGGGCCAAAGACAGGTGTTACCCGACTGGTTCGGTCCCTGCTGAGATGCAGCTTATGGATGCAGCTTGTTCGCTCTGCAAAGCCTCCACTTTCCAGCTGCTTTTAACTTTACTAGAGCCCAGGGACTGCTAGAGTCGCTCTGACTCTGGAACGATGGGGTTCGGGCCTGGATTTTTTTCTTGGACCCCAGCCTTACACACATATACACTGCAGTATTTATACACTATAAATACTGCAGGTTGGACCAAGCCATTGCTAAATTGGGTGGCAGTGTGCTGCTATGCTTCAACTCAGACATGTGTTCATTCAACTATCTGCCATCGTAACCGAAGGTCCTGTGGCTCGGTTGAAGAGGAGAAGATAGTAAAATTGTATGTATTGAACCACTTTAAAACTAAGCAAAGATATCTGCAAAGATAGACAGCTCTTGCTCATTCTAGGTGACATGTCAAGGTTAATCTGCTTTCTTAAACAGGGGGTGTTGTGATGAATTGGCTTGTTTTGCAAATGTTACATCTCTTCAATCTCTCTGGAAGTTTTTTTCTGCATATACAGTGGGGAGAATAAGTATTTGATACACTGCCGATTTTGCAGGTGTTCACTCTTGCAAAGTATGTAGAAGTCTTTGATTTCTATCATAGGTACTCTTCAACTGTGAGTGACGGAATCTAAAACAAAAATCCAGAAAATCACATTATTTGATTTTTAAGTAATTAATTTGCATTTTATTGCATGACATAAATATTTGATACATCAGAATAACAAAACTATATATTTTGGTACAGAAACCTTTGTTTGCAATTACAGATATCAGACGTTTACTTTAATCCTTGACGAGGTTTGCACACTGCAGCAGGGATTCTGGACCACTCCTCCATACAGGTATTCTCTAGATCCTTCAGGTTTCGGCGCTGTCGCTGGGCAATATGGACTTTCAGCTCCCTCCAAAGATTTTGGATTGGGTTCAGGTGTGGAGACTGGCTAGCTCACTCGAGGACCTTGAGATGCTTCTTACAGAGCCACTACTTAGTTGCCCTGGCTGTGTGCTTTAGGTCATTGTCATGCTGGAAGGATTTTAATCCATGACAGTGTAGTTTGTTACTGATGGTCTTCTTTGAGACTGTGGTCCCAGCTCTCTTCAGGTTATTGACTAAGTCCTGCCGTGTAGTTCTGGGCAGATCCCTTACCTTCTTCATGGTCATTGATGCCTCATGAGGTAAGATTTTGCACGGAGCCCCAGAACAAGGGAGATTTACCTGAACTTCTTTAAATTTCTTATAATTCTGCCAACAGTTGTTGCCTTCTCACCAAGCTGCTTGGCTGTTTTCCTGTCGCCCATCCCAGCCTTGTGCAAGTCTACTATTTTATCCCTGATGTCCTTCCACAGCTCTCTGGTCTTGGTCATTGTGGAGATGTCGGGGTTTTGGGTTGTGTTTTGTGTATATTGTCCTTGCAACATTGTGTTCAGTTTCCCAGATGGTGCTGGAGTTCTCAGGTGCGCTGGGGGACAGGTGCGTCTTATTCTGCTGACTGCATGAGGAGTATTTAAGCAGGAGGCTGCCAGCACTTTGACGCGAGAGTGTTTACCTACAGTGGTAATGAACTCAGCCACCTCTAGTCTAAGCTATGTTTTCGTGCTCTAAGTAACTTTGTTTATGCTCCTTCGCAGGCTGAAACCCTGATTCTTGGATTTACCTTGCTGAACACAGACTTCAGTCTCAGAGGTTCTGTGGGTTAAGACTTCCTACGTTTTTGAGGACTTCGTTTTCTGAACTACTGACTTCAACTGGATTTCGCTCTGGCTGGCAGCCTTCCTGATTCTTCCGTTTCTTGGATCAAGACATTAAGCGTACCCTGTCCCCCCACCGACGTAAGCATCTGCATCTTGGATAACTACATAGTTTTTCCAGTCTCCCTCAAACAGCACCAGAGGAAACCGCAGAACAAACTCTGCTCCGTAAACCGAGACCCTGAATCCCTCAACCCCTGGCAAACTGACTGCATCTACTTACTAAGCACTTCACTTATTCCACTTAGTTATTTATCATTAGTTCTGCCTCATTTTAGTTCCTTGCCTCACCAGTTCTATTCCCCTTCCTTCCATACAGTTGGAGATTCACTCGTTCATGTTCCTGATCACTTGTTGCACAATAAAACATTATTTTACTGATTTTCGTTCTCTGGAGTGTACTTCTGTATGTGGGTCAGATCTATTCTGAAAACAATGACAGTACACTCTCGCCAACCAGACCCAGCAGAAGCGCTACGCAGAACACTCTCTGAACACGCTAATCAGATCCATTTTCATGATTGTTCTCTCCGTTCCCTTTCAGAGCAACAACGGCAAGCAAATCAACAGTTAGTGCAGATTACCGCCATGCTACAGCAAACCCTAAACTCTCAGTCCACCGTACAGGTAGATGGCGTTGCTGCATCGCCGGTATCTCAACAACTTCCTCATTCTCGTGACATCACCTCCCCTAACCCAGAAAAGTTTTCTGGTGAGGTGGGTAATTGCAAAGGATTTTTGCTCCAGTGTAACTTAGTTTTCAACTGTTCTCCCCACTTTTTTCCCCATTATGATGTGAAAATTTCTTACATTATTGGTTTATTGTCAAGCAAGGCTTTACAGTGGGCTGAAGCCCAGTTCTCTGATTGCAGAGAGTTTGGTTGTTCTTTTGAGGATTTTGTTAAGGAATTTAAACAGACTTTTTTCCCTGTGGAAGATAAGTTTAGTACTGGCCGACAGTTGAGAGCCCAAAAACAACGCAACAGGCCACTCAATGAGTTTTTCATCGAATTTCCTTACCTTAGCTGCTGCCTCTGGTTGGAATAATGAAGTATTAAAGACTACCTTTTTACACGCCTTAGACGATGCTTCAAAGGATGAGTTAGCCCTGGTGGATGAACCTCCTACCCTACCCTTATTAGATATCACTGTTTAATGAACCGTTTCTGCCAAAACGTGGGGAACTTTAACCTTATTTTGATTGACAAATCACTCTTTCAAAAAATAAACACAAACACCTTCTCTTTATCTATGTGACTATTTATTAAATCAACAGCCCTGATACACTCGCTCTTCCGATTCAATAATCTTAACCTAATCAAACATGCAAAGTTCTACACAAAAAGGGTAGAATATCTAACTAAACAAAAGAAAACAGCATTGAGTGTGTATGAAATCAAACCAGCAGTTATGGCAAAATACAAAAGGAGTATGGTTGAACGAAGCTCTGGGAGGCCACTCCCAAAGTGTAGCTTAGTTAAAACAGGTAGTCATAAAACACCCCCCAACGCTAGGAAGTCCGCGCACACAAAGGATAATAAAACTTTTGGCGCCAAGCCAGTAAAGCATGAAGTTGAAGAGAAGGAACATGGTTGATTTTCACCATAAGGTTATTATAGCAGTTCAGTTTTACGGCGCACCTGCGCTCAGGTGTTCACACAGTACAAACACAACTGGCGAGACTCAGCGGCCTCAGAAATCAACAGCAATCAAGTTTCAATAAACAATGGCATGCACATACAATTCAGAACACATTAGACTATAAGTGGCGATTCTAAATCACCCTAAAATCCTACTCTATCCTGTCCAAGCTATTCCTAATAAAGAAAATAAAAATGAACGGACTTTACTTGATGTAGTCTTCCTTGGAGCAGAGAAGTAGAGAAAGGGGGGGGGGAGAGTTTCCACGTGTCCGTGGATAACTCAGGAAAGCGGTCCGTCCTCGTCCTTTTGGCCTCTGTGAAAAATATGACGGACCGTCACTAGTCAACTGGAACAAAAAAAAAACAAAGGAAATTTTCTTCTCCTTGAAACCTCCTGGTTTTTTGGTTACATGTTAAATCCACATCTTTGATCGGTAAACTTGAAACTTACAAGTCTTCTTATTCTTGTAAGCTTAATTCGCTTAGTTTTCTGGCCAATGGGAGAATGAATGGAAGTCCACGTGGGATTTCTTCTCCAGAATGATGCGCTTCACATGCCGGTAACTGCGTCTCGGTTCCAAGCTGAAAAGCAATGGGGGTGATCTCAGAGTATGTTATATAGTCAACTGTGGCATCAGATCTGCGACGCCCCCATCCTATCAGCCGCGGTGCCGGCTGGGATTTGTAGTAGCAGACTGTCCTGGGGTACAAAATGGCTGATGACGCCGGAAGGCATAGTGGCGTCCAGCAACGTCCAAATGGTCCAATATTAAGCAACACATGGTCCAACATACCCGTCTCACTTTTGAAGAGAAACAAAGACATAGACTAACTAGACAGGGTTTTTACTGTGGTTCACCTGATCATTTTGTAGCTGACTGTCCAACTTGTCCTGGGCCGTCAAAAGACAGGGTCCACCAACAGTAAAGGGGGGGTTGGTGGACCACTCACAGTCAATTAAGGCCCCCAGATTCAGCCTACCTGCAACTGTTATAATAGATCAACATACCTTGTCCTTGTCTGCTTTAATAGATTCAGGATGCGAGCAGAATTTGATAGACTCTGAGTTGGTTATCAAGGCAGGAATTGAGGTAGAGCCTCTTACTTCACCATGTTCCGTCTTAGCCTTAGACGGGAAGAAACTGCAGAAAATAACTCAGCGTACCAAGCCATTAGAACCTTTGTTGTCAGGCAATCATAGGGAAACAATATCTTTTTGTGTGTTTCCAGTGTCCCAAGGTGCCATAGTATTAGGTTTTCCCTGGTTACAGAAACATAACCCTCATTTGCATTGGTCTAAGTGTCGTGTTGAGTCCTGGTCCATTAAGTGTCATTCATCTTGTCTCCAGTCAGCCTTCTCCCCGAGCGCTCCCCTGCAGGCTAATAAAGAGGATGAAGTAATAGATCTATCTCATGTGCCATCCGAATATCATGACTTAAAGGGAGTTTTTAGTAAAAACAGGGCCCTTTCTCTACCACTACACAGACCCTATGACTGCGCGATCGATCTTCTTCCAGGTGCCCCTCTGCCTTCTAGCAGACTTTATAACATCTCTCGTCCAGAACAAAAGTCAATGGAAGATTATATTAATGATTCCCTGTCGGCAGGTATTATTCGGCCTTCCTCCTCACCACTTGGGGCAGGATTTTTCTTTGTAGGAAAGAAGGACGGTTCATTATGTCCCTGCATTGATAACAGGGGCCTAAATCAAATCACAGTTAAGAATAAATATCCACTTCCTCTCATTACATCTGCTTTTGAACCAGTTCATGGTGCAACTATATTTACCAAGCTAGATCTCAGAAACGCTTATCGCCTTGTCAGGATCCGCCAGCGGAATGAGTGGAAGACAGCATTCAAGACACCGTTGGGTCATTTTGAGTACTTGGTCATGCCATTTGGTCTATGTAATGCTCCTGCTGTTTTTCAGGCCTTAGTCAATGATGTTCTCAGAGACCTTTTGAACATTTTTGTCTTTTTATATTTGGATGATATTTTGATTTATTCAAAGAACATTCAGGAGCATCAAAAACTCGTTCGCCAAGTACTTCAGCGACTTCTGGAGAACCGCCTGTTTGTGAAGGCCGAAAAATGGGAATTTCATTAACCTTCCGTCACCTTTTTGGGATACATCCTTGAGGGTGGACAAGTACGTTCAAATCCAGAAAAGATCAAAGCAGTCCTGGATTGGCCTGTGCCAGACTCTCGCAAATCATTACAGCGTTTTCTCGGATTTGCAAACTCGGATTTATAGACGATTTATCAAGGATTATAGTCTGACTGCTGCACCTCTTACCGCATTAACCTTTTCCAAGATCACCTTTTCCTGGTCATCTGAAGCAAGAAGCAGCCTTTCAGGCTTTAAAGGAGAAGTTCTCTCAAGCCCCCATCTTAGTTCATCCAGATTTTTCAAAACAGTTCATCTTGGAGGTTGATGCTTCTGACATCGGTGTTGGAGCTGTATTGTTGCAGAACTCTGAGGATGGGAAACTCCATCCGTGTGCTTTTTTTCCCCACAGGTTCAGCAATGCCGAAATAAATTATGATGTGGGGGACAGAGAACTACTAGGCATAAAACTAGCCTTGAGGATTGGTGCCACTGGTTAGAGGGGGCCGAGCATCCCATCCAAGTCTGGACTTATCATAAGAACCTGGCCTACCTTTAATCTGCAAAAAGACTCAACCCACGTCAGTCTCGATGGTCTTTATTCTTTTCTTGTTTTGATTTGTGCATTTCTTTCAGACCCGGATCAAAGAACGCTAAGCCTGGTGCCCTCTCCAGACAGTTTGCCACTGATGATTTGGTGAAGGAACCTGCTCCCATCTTGCCGACCAGCTGGACGATTGGGGCACTCAGGTGGGAGATAGAGGACACTATTTTTAGGGCTCAACAACAGGAACCTGACAATGGCACTGGACCATCCAACCACATCTATGTTCCATCTCAAGTTCGTTTCAGACTCATTGACTGGCTTCATACAGCCAGATTTTCAGCTCATCCTGGGGTAAGCAGGACTATAGCATTGGTTCAGAGGAGGATTTGGTGGCTGTCCTTACATAAGGATGTAAGGGAGTTTGTTCAGGCTTGTACAACCTGTGCTAGAAACAAATCAAGTAACCAGCCACCTGCAGGTCTTCTCCAACCCCTCAGCATTCCTAATTGGCCTTGGTCTCACATTGCATTGGATTTCGTTACTGGACTACCACTCTCCTCAGGTATGACAACAATTCTCAAGATTGTTAATCGATTCTCTAAGGCATGCCATCTCATTCCCCTCAGGAATCTCCCGTCAGCTCTGCAAACTGCTAAATTACTCACAAAACATTCTGTCCGACCGAGGTCCACAGTTCATCTCTCAGGTTTGGAAACAGTTATGCTTAGCTCTTGGAGCTAAAGTTTCATCGACTTCTGGTTATCACTCTCAGTCCAACGGCCTGAGGATCATTTTTGGATACCCCAGTCATTCATTTGTGACTCTTCTCTGATTGATGATTATTGTGCTTCCTTACCTTCCACTTCTTCTGGGCCACCAGGCGGCGGCCGTTGAGGGGGGGATGATGTCAGGGTTGTGGGTTATGTTTTGTGTATATTGTGTATATTGTATATTCAACATAGTTCTCGTACTCGTCGTCTTCCGCTTACCCGGGACCGGGTCGCGGGGCCAGCAGACTCAGCAGAGACCCTTAGACGTCCCTCTCCCCAGACACCTCCTCCAACTCCTATAGGGGGAGCCCAAGGCGTTCCCAGGCCAGCCGAGAGACATAGTCCCTCCAGCGTGTCCTGGGCCGTCCCCTAGGCCACCTCCCGGTGGGACGTGCCTGGAACACCTCCCGAGGAAGGCGTCCAGGAGGCATCTGGTATAGATGCCCGAGCCACCTCAAATGGCTCCTCTCGATGTGGTGGAGCAGCGGCTCTACTCCAAGCCCCTCCCGGATGGCTGAGCTCCTCACCCTATCTCTAAGGGAATGCCCGGCCACCCTACAGAGGAAGCTCATTCCAGCCGCTTGTATCCGGGATCTCGTTCTCTTGGTCATGACCCAAAGTTCATGGCCACAGGTGAGGGAAGGAACGTAGAGCGACCGGTAAATCGAGAGCTTCGCTTTTCGGCTTAGCTCTCTCTTCACCACAACGGACTGGCACAGCGCCCCCATTACTGCGGCAGCCGCACCAATCCGTCTGTCGATCTCCCGCTCCATTCTTCCCTCGCTCGTGAACAAGACCCGGAGATCCTTAAACTCCTCCACTTGAAGCAGGAACTCCCCTCCTACCTGAAGAGGACAAGCCACCCTTTTTCGGTCGAGAACCATGGGCTCAATTACTTAAAAATCGCGCAATGTGATTTTCTGGGATTTTTGTTTTAGATTATGACACTCAAAGTTGAAAGGACCTATGATAAAAATTTAAGATTTCTACATGCTTTGCAAGTGGGAAAACCTGCAAAATTAGCAGTGTATCAAATACATGTTCTCCCGACTGTAGGTCTAAATGCTCAATGGAACTCAATGGAAAACACTTGCTGCACATTACCTTGAATACACCATCCCACCACCATTGTGACGGGATCATACTGTGGGGAAGCTTTACCTAAGCAGGGATGAGAATGCTGGTCATTGCTGATGGGAAAAAGGCTAGAACTACATATAGGGCAATACTGAAAAAAAACCTGTTAGAGGCTGCAAAAGACTTGAGCCTCAGACAGAGGTTTTACTTCCAGAAGGAAAATGAACCTAAACATGCAGCCAGAGGTACAAAAGAATGGTTCAAATAAAAGCATATCCTGTATTAGAATTGTCCAGGCTAAGTCGAGACCTAAGTCCAAATGAGAATCTGTGGTAAGACTTGAAAACTGATGTTCAGATGTTCTCGGTTGCTGATATTGAGGTATTTAGCAAAGAATGGGCAATTTTTTTTGTCTCTATATAACTGAAACTGGTGAAGTCATAACCCAAAAAACTTCCAGTTTGAATTACAGCTAAGATACAGTGGTTGTACAAGGTATGTACTCAGGGGGGGCTAAATACAACTGCACAAAACACTTTTCATATTTTGGTTTTTGCAAAAGGTTAACAACCATTTATCATTTTTCTTTCACTTTTGTGTTGGTTACAACAAATCTGAATAAAATACATTTAAGCTACAAGGTTCAAGGGTATCAATATTTGTGCAAAGGACTGTAACTGATGAAAAAAAAACATAATTTTGCCAGGTAATGGACTTGCACTAGACCCATTTGAGGGTTGAATAGACTAAAAGAAAAGATAGATAAGACCAAGACCAGGAACAAACCGGCCAAAGAGAAGAGTTATAGCCAGCAATTTGAGAGGAAAAAAACAGGTGAGGGAGAGGTGGAAAAAGAATAGATGGCTAGAAGCAAGAGGGTGTGGCAGTGATGGCAGCAAAACAGCAAGGGAAACAGATGGATTGATTGAACAGATTTGAAAGTCCCAAAAGGGAAGACAGCTGTGTCTTATTCGCAGATGTAGCACTGAAGCCTAAGGAATTAGGAATCTGTAACATGTCCCATGAATGTGTTAATTATACTTGTTTGTGTATCAAGGGCAGAAAAGGAGGGTTTCGTAATATATAGCAGAGCTGAGGGGTATGTTTCTGCAGATGTGAATTATTACAGAATCGACTGTAATCCACTTCAAATAACCATTATGAGCAACTCTTTCCCTGGGAGCTGCAGTATAGGAGCTGACACCCTCAACAAGGCTTCATTCATCAGGCAGGGAAGCTAAATTAATCCACAAAACACTCTTTTCCAAATAAAACAAAAAGTTTGAAAAGTTTGTCAATTGAGATTATAACCTGTGTGTGTGTGTGTGTGTGTGTGTGTGCGTGTGTGTGTGTGTGTGTGTGTGTGTGTGTGTGTGTGTGTGTGTGTGCATGGCCCCTCATAAAAACAGATGTTACAGCACTGCAGTAAATACAAAAGCACTACAGTTCATCTGTTTAATCAGTGATTTACAGCACGCTACGTTTAGCCTGCGACACGGCTGAGCTGCTTTCAGGAGCTTGGCATCTGCTGTCACCTGTTATCTTTGGCTCTGATAGTGAACAGTATTTATCTACTTCTGGCCAATAACACTTAAGTGCTGAACACAGTTCCAAGTCCCAGGGTTAAGATTAAGCAGTAAATTAGGATAAAATAAAAAGCTACAAAGAACGACTGGCTTGACATAAATAACAAATTGTTGTCAACCTTTGCATTAAAATGACATATACAGGTCCTTCTCAAAATATTAGCATATTGTGAGTATAAGTTCATTATTTTCCATAATGTAATGATGAAAATTTAACATTCATATATTTTAGATTCATTGCACACTAACTGAAATATTTCAGGTCTTTTATTGTCTTAATACGGATGATTTTGGCATACAGCTCATGAAAACCCAAAATTCCTATCTCACAAAATTAGCATATCATTAAAAGGGTCTCTAAACGAGCTATGAACCAAATCATCTGAATCAATGAGTTAACTCTAAACACCTGCAAAAGATTCTTGAGGCCTTTAAAACTCCCAGCCTGGTTCATCACTCAAAACCCCAATCCTGGGTAAGACTGCCAACCTGACTGCTGTCCAGAAGGCCACTATTGACACCCTCAAGCAAGAGGGTAAGACACAGAAAGAAATTTCTGAACGAATAGGCTGTTCCCAGAGTGCTGTATCAAGGCACCTCAGTGGGAAGTCTGTGGGAAGGAAAAAGTGTGGCAGAAAACGCTGCACAACGAGAAGAGGTGACCGGACCCTGAGGAAGATTGTGGAGAAGGGCCGATTCCAGACCTTGGGGGACCTGCGGAAGCAGTGGACTGAGTCTGGAGTAGAAACATCCAGAGCCACCGTGCACAGGCGTGTGCAGGAAATGGGCTACAGGTGCCGCATTCCCCAGGTCAAGCCACTTTTGAACCAGAAACAGCGGCAGAAGCGCCTGACCTGGGCTACAGAGAAGCAGCACTGGACTGTTGCTCAGTGGTCCAAAATACTTTTTTCAGATGAAAGCAAATTCTGCATGTCATTCGGAAATCAAGGTGCCAGAGTCTGGAGGAAGACTGGGGAGAAGGAAATGCCAAAATGCCAGAAGTCCAGTGTCAAGTACCCACAGTCAGTGATGGTCTGGGGTGCCGTGTCAGCTGCTGGTGTTGGTCCACTGTGTTTTATCAAGGGCAGGGTCAATGCAGCTAGCTATCAGGAGATTTTGGAGCACTTCATGCTTCCATCTGCTGAAAAGCTTTATGGAGATGAAGATTTCATTTTTCAGCACGACCTGGCACCTGCTCACAGTGCCAAAACCACTGGTAAATGGTTTACTGACCATGGTATCACTGTGCTCAATTGGCCTGCCAACTCTCCTGACCTGAACCCCATAGAGAATCTGTGGGATATTGTGAAGAGAACGTTGAGAGACTCAAGACCCAACACTCTGGATGAGCTAAAGGCCGCTATCGAAGCATCCTGGGCCTCCATAAGACCTCAGCAGTGCCACAGGCTGATTGCCTCCATGCCACGCCACATTGAAGCAGTCATTTCTGCCAAAGGATTCCCGACCAGGTATTGAGTGCATAACTGTACATGATTATTTGAAGGTTGACATTTTTTGTATTAAAAACACTTTTCTTTTATTGGTCGGATAAAATATGCTAATTTTGTGAGATAGGAATTTTGGGTTTTCATGAGCTGTATGCCAAAATCATCCGTATTAAGACAATAAAAGACCTAAAATATTTCAGTTAGTGTGCAATGAATCTAAAATTTATGAATGTTAAATTTTCATCATGACATTATGGAAAATAATGAACTTTATCACAATATGCTAATATTTTGAGAAGGACCTGTACATCATTATTGTTTACAGGCTAGTAATTGTTAATACACATAGAGCCTGATCCTCAAAAGGTTTGTGTGCACAAAACCATGCAAACCTGTTTGCATCCCCAAAGCTGATCTACAAACCAGGTGCTAATTGTATTGCATGTGTAAAATCAGTGGAACAGCGAGCTCAAACGTTTTAGTATGTTTGTCTTCATATATATGCAAAACATATGATAATGACCCAAATGCGGAAATTTATGGGCGGGGGGAATGCAAATGTAATCCTTTACCACCCGCAAACCTGAAATGGATTGTGGGTGTTATGAATCTGGACTGTTTATCTGCACAGTCTCTGTCTGCCAGCTGATCATCTCTGTGCTGAAGCTTTTCTGATTATTGCTTTCACCTACTCCTTCCCAGCCAGCTCCCTAATCGCACCTCACCCAATCCATCTGTTCACCTGGCTTATTAAATAGCACGCTGGCAGACAAACAGCGGCAGATTATCAAAGCCTTATTGTGAATACATGTCCAGCGTTCCTTCCTTGTCTGATTGCCTGATCCTGATCTCGTTTTTGCCTCCCGGACTTCTCTGCTCTGCTTTGCCCACGTCAGATATCTCCCTGGCTTTTGATTTCTGGACATCGACCTTGCTTCTGCCTACCGACTACCACCCTCTGCCTAACCCTCGGATCCGCCTGCCTGATTCTGCCTCCCTGTGCATGACATCGTTTCTGTGCCCTGACCACCGATTCAAGCCTCTCCCTCGGATCTTGTCGCCTGAATCTGTCTTCCCGGCTCTGACTCAATTTCTGTCCTCTGACCACCGCACTCTGCCTATTCAGTGGGTTTGCAAACCTTGATACCCCATTCCTGTGTGAGGTTTAACTATTGTCGCCTGAAAATAATGCTGAGGAGCACAACGACCCCTGCATGTTTTTAGGCACCACAGCTTTTGCTCACACTTCCTCTTGTTCTGCTGAGGCAGTAGCAGCCAGCCAGTAGCGCATGGAATTTCCTAATTTAAATAGGTGGGTCTGTACCTCTTTTGCACCTGTTACCCATTGCACACGCAATATTTGAAAATCGAATGCAACATGCCTACTTATTGCACGTGCATTTTTTTTTGTACAAGCAATTTAGCACCCTTTATTTGGGATCTTTGAAGATAAGGGCCATTTTTTTTTTGTCCTGTCCATCAGAGTAGCATTGAATAGAATTGTTGTCTGAGTACCAAGAAGAAGCCCAACAGATTTACTTCCACAAGTGGAGCATTACAGTTTTTGCTATAGTGCTCCGCTTGATATATATATATATATATATATATATATATATATATATATATATAAAAACCTTTTTAGAAATTGCTTTGGGATTAATTTATATGCAATGAACCTGGAAACAAAAGGGGGAAAAAAGAAAGAAAGGTAGAGAGGTGGGGCAAAAAGTTAAAAGGGAGAGGAGATAAGAATAGAGGAGAGAAAGAAGAATCAAGAGAATACAGGAAACACCCTAGAAGTCTGGTTCTACACCTGCAGAAAGAGAGAGAAAGAAGAAAAAATCCACAGGTACAAACAAAGAACATATACTGTATATATATATATAACAACAACAACAATACTGAAAGGTAAACGGTACTAATTATTACAAGATGTATTTCGTGGCAACTAAATATAGAACATCTGTGTATCTGTAAACACCTGAATCCAATCACCTGTAGGTGTATGTGTAAGCATGGTGGTGTGTTAAAGGTTTCTCTATAAGAATATTCAATAGCATGTGTGAGGAGTCAAAGACCTGTCCCCCAAGGACCTGAGGAGGACAGTGCAGAAGATCGGTACCCCAGGGCCCGCGAGCCCCCGGGAGGATCACGTTGAGATCCCAGCCACCCGCAGGAAGTGTGATGGGGAGGAAATAGACCTCATATTTGATGGGGGACCTAAGATGATCCAAGTGAAGGTTCAACCCAAAACCTCATCTGACAATAAAACGGACACACACAGTCACAATCACACGTTCCCACCCTGATGTGTACTCATACAAATACTCACACCCACATACCCAACATAAAGACATACAAGAATGGATGCTGTACTGTCATGGAGTGACATTTTGGACTTGTTGGTTTATTTTGTAATTTTTATTCTCCTTATGGCTCTTTGTTTATTTCTTAAGTTATTGTTTCTATGTTCCCCTCTAGTTTCTCTGTTTACTTTAGTTCATAGTTATTCTAGTTCTTTATTTCCTCCTCTGATTTATTCTCTTGCTTAGTTTGTGTTTTCTGTTTTAGTCCTTTCACCCATCCTCAGCCTTTGTATTTGTTTCACCTGTTCCTTGTCACACCTGTTCCCTGTTTCTTTGATTTCCTGCCTTTTGTTCCCCTCTCTGTGCTCTGTGTATATTAGTTGTTCTGTTTGTTTAGTTCCTCGCTGGTTCCTTGTTTCTATGTTGGTGTTGTCTATGCTTCGTTTATGCTACGTTTCTATGCTACGTTTCTATGTCTATGCTTTGTTCATGCTTCGTTTATGCTACGTTTTGGATACCTATGCTTCGTTTGGACTATGCTATGCCTTGCTATGAGTACCAGCAGGTTTGCGCAAGTTTTGATCTAGTCCTTGTTTCATCCCTGCAGTGTGTTTTGTTACCTTTTGGACTTTTATGAATAAACAAGGAAGTAACTATGATGCGGCTACCGAGCTCTTGTCTGCGCTTTGGTCCGACCCACAGTCCTTCCCCGACATGTACACTCAATCCCACTCCCCGTATACACTCTATACTCTCAGGTCCAGGTATCGATACCCCAGAGACGATTTTCCTGTAAGCCACAAGAGTAGCTTACAGTGTCTTGCAAAGTCATACCCGTTGAACTTTTTCACAAAATATCACATCACAAATTTTATTTTGTGATGTGTTGACATGCATTTGTCTTCTGCCTTCTTTACTCTGATACCCCTAAATAAAATCTAGTACAACTTTGCCTTCAGTAGACACCTGTTCAGGAAAACAGATTCATCTGTGTATAATGTACTGTTTACTGTTTTACTGTTTACTATGAATTTAGTTGTTCTGTGAAGGCCTCAGAGGTTTGTTAGAGACCACCAGTGAGTAAACAGCATTATGAAGACCAAGGAACACAGCAAACAGATCAGAAATAAAATTGGGCAGAAATTCGCCAAAACCAATAAATGGGACACAACAAACATGTAGAAGGTGCTCTGGTCAGATAAAACGACATTTGAAAAATGTTTGGCCTACATGCAAAATGCTATGTGTAGAGGAACACTACAGGTCCTTCTCAAAATATTAGCATATTGTGATAAAGTTCATTATTTTCCATAATGTCATGATGAAAATGTATCATTCATATATTTTAGATTCATTGCACACTAACTGAAATATTTCAGGTCTTTTATTGTCTTAATCCGGATGATTTTGGCATACAGCTCATGAAAACCCAAAATTCCTATCTCACAAAATTAGCATATCATTAAAAGGGTCTCTAAACGAGCTTTGAACCTAATCATCTGAATCAACGAGTTAACTCTAAACACCTGCAAAAGATTCCTGAGGCCTTTAAAACTCCCAGCCTGGTTCATCACTCAAAACCCCAATCATGGGTAAGACTGCCGACCTGACTGCTGTCCAGAAGGCCACTATTGACACCCTCAAGCAAGAGGGTAAGACACAGAAAGAAATTTCTGAACGAATAGGCTGTTCCCAGAGTGCTGTATCAAGGCACCTCAGTGGGAAGTCTGTGGGAAGGAAAAAGTGTGGCAGAAAACGCTGCACAACGAGAAGAGGTGACCGGACCCTGAGGTAGATTGTGGAGACCGACTGGGGGTTTGAGAGAAAGAACAGAGCAGAGACATAAAAAGAACACAGAAGCACTGATCCAGGAGTCCTTTCTATGGGAAGGAAAGGTAATCTATCCAAGATGGCGCCTTAGATGGTCGCCTCGGCGTGTTGGTGCGCATTGTTTTGTTTTGTTTTTTGCTTTAAAACGGTCTTCTGTGATGGTACCCGGAGCTCTCTCACCAGAGAAGAACTCATGAACATCAGGGCTACTACACCAGAGGAGTTATTTCCAACTTTTCTGCCTACTGCTCTGGAATTTTTTGACATTCTGGTCAAAGGTGCGCTCACCTTTGTTCACGCGGTGAAACGCCGGAAGAGAGGGAAATGGGCTGGGGTGCTGGTACGACTTCGCCAGCGTGGACTACGAACACCGTTACCTGGAATATTTCTCTCTAACGTGCGCTCACTTCCCAACAAAATTGAGGAACTACAACTGCTGTTGGGGAAAAACAGGGACTTTTATTCATCGGCAGTTTTGTGCTTCACGGAGACGTGGCTGTGTGGATTAATACCGGACTCTGCGCTGCAGCTGGCAGGATTCCAGCTCTACAGAGCGGACAGAGACACGGAACTCTCCGGCAAAGCGAAAGGTGGAGGAATCTGTTTTTACCTCAACAGTGGTTGGTGCAACGACGTGACAGTGATTCAGCAGCACTGTTCTCCAGACCTGGAAGCCTTCATCATAAACTGTAAGCCTTTCTATTCCCCCCGTGAGTTCGCTTCGTTCATCCTGGTCGGTGTTTACATCCCGCCGCAAGCTAACGTGCAGGTCGCACAGCGCATGCTCGCCGACCAGATACTGAGTGTGGAGCGGACCAACCCGGACTCCTTAGTAATCGTTGTTGGCGACTTTAACAAAGGTAATCTGACCCACGAACTCCCCAAATATAGACAGTTTATAAAATGTCCGACCAGAGAGGACAACATTCTGGATCACTGTTACACCACCATCAGAGACGCTTATCACGCCGTCCCACGTGCTGCACTGGGCCAATCCGACCACATCATGGTCCACCTGATTCCTGCATACAGGCAGAAACTAAAGCTCTGCAAACCTGTTGTGAGGACGACAAGGAAGTGGAGCAGTGAGGCTGTGGAGAATCTCCAGGCGTGTTTAGGCTGTACAGACTGGGATGTGTTCAGGACTACTACCAACAGTCTGGACGAGTACACAGAGGCTGTGACTTCCTACATCAGCTTCTGTGAGGACAGCTGTGTACCATCATGCACCAGGGTGAGTTACAACAACGACAAACCCTGGTTCACAGCCAAACTCAGAAGGTTAAGACTGGATAAGGAAGAAGCCTTCAGGAGTGGGGACAAAGACATATACAGAGAGGCTAAGTACAAGTTTGGCAAGGCAGTGAAAGAGGCCAAACGACTGTACTCTGAGAAGCTCCAAATCCAGTTCTCAGCCAACGACTCTGCGTCTGTCTGGAAAGGGCTCAAGCAAATCACCAACTACAAGCCGAAAGCCCCCCACTCCATCAACGACCGACGCCTCGCCAATGACCTGAACGAGTTCTACTGCCGCTTTGAAAGAGAAAGGGACAGTCCTGCAACCATCCCCCACGACGCCCCCCAACAGCTGCAGCCACAATCCACCACCCCCACCTCCCCAACCTCAAGAGGGGCCTTAGCACCTCCAACCCCCACCCTGAACTTCCCCCCCACCAGCCTCCTACCCACGCCGAGGACGGCTCTTTCCATCCAGGAGAGGGACGTCAACAAACTCTTCAGGAGACAGAACCCCCGGAAAGCTGCTGGTCCGGATTCTGTCTCACCAGCCAGCCTGAAGCACTGCGCTGATCAGCTGTCTCCAGTCTTCACAGACATTTTTAACACCTCACTGGAGACATGTCATGTGCCAGCCTGCTTCAAGTCCTCCACCATCGTCCCTGTTCCCAAGAAGCCAAGGACCACAGGGCTTAATGACTTCAGACCCGTCGCCCTGACCTCTGTGGTGATGAAGTCCTTTGAGCGCCTTGTGCTCTCACACCTAAAAGACATCACCGACCCCCTCCTGGACCCCCTGCAGTTTGCCTACAGAGCCAACAGGTCTGTAAATGATGCAGTCAACCTAGCCCTTCACTTCATCCTCCGGCACCTGGACTCCACAGGAACCTATGCCAGGATCCTGTTTGTGGATTTCAGCTCTGCCTTCAACACCATCGTCCCAGTTCTGCTACAGGAGAAGCTCTCCCAGCTGAGTGTGCCCGACTCCACCTGCAGGTGGATCACTGACTTCCTGTCTGACAGGAAGCAGCGCGTGAGGCTGGGGAAGCACGTCTCTGACTCCCTGACCATCAGCACCGGTTCCCCCCAAGGCTGTGTTCTCTCTCCTCTGCTCTTCTCCCTGTACACCAACAGCTGCACCTCCAGTCACCAGTCTGTCAAGCTTCTGAAGTTTGCGGACGACACCACCCTGATCGGACTCATCTCTGATGGTGACGAGTCTGCGTACAGATGGGAGGTGGACCATCTGTTGGACTGGTGCAGCCAGAACAACCTTGAGCTCAACGCTCTAAAGACAGTAGAGATGGTTGTGGACTTCAGGCAGAACCCAGCCCCATCTGCCCCCATCACCCTCTGTGACTCCACAATTGACACTGTAGAATCTTTCCGCTTCCTGGGAACCATCATCTCCCAGGATCTCAAGTGGGAGCCAAACATCAGCTCCCTCATCAAGAAAGCCCAGCAGAGGATGTTCTTCCTGCGGCAGCTGAAGAAATTCAACCTGCCAAAGACTATGATGGTGCACTTCTACACAGCCATCATTGAGTCCATCCTCACCTCCTCCATCACCATCTGGTACGCCGCTGCTACAGCCAAGGATAAGGGCAGGCTGCAGCGTGTCATTCGGTCTGCTGAGAAGGTGATTGGCTGCAGTCTACTGTCGCTCCAGGAACTGTACACCTCCAGGACCCTGAAGCTGGCAGGGAAGATTCTGGTTGATCCCTCCCACCCCGGTCACAGACTCTTTGAGACTCTCCCCTCTGGCAGGAGGCTGCGGTCCACTTAAAACTGTGCACATATATTTATATTATATTGTAGATATGTTTATACTGTTTAATTTGTACTGTATTGCACCGACTACGCCAAAACAAATTCCTTGTATGTCCAAAAACGTACTTGGCAATAAAGCTTTTCTGATTCTGATTCTGATTCTGAAATGTTAATGGATGTAGTTCCTTTAGTCGTTTCATCTAGAAAGAAAGAACAGATAAACTCTGAGCCAGTTTTCAAGGTTAGAGTCTGAAAGAGAGCATATATAATTAGTTACAGTAAAAGCTCAGTCAATCGCCATGTCTAGGAGAGAGAAAGGGTTAAACACTGAAAGACAGGGCTATGTGGATCATCGCTAGAAGGTGAGCATTAAGTTGTTGCCAGCAGAAGCTTGGACGATGCCCCTCTCCAGAAAGGTGTCACAGGTAGATACAAAGTCAGGCCAGGTATAGCTTCTAGGAAGAGAAAAGAGAGAACAAGGTTAAAAGCTGAAATAACAGCAAATAATGCAAATTTGGAGAATAGTGTGAGAATGTAGCGAAGAGGGTGTAAGTGGTCATTATGTCCTCCAGCAGCCTAAGCCTGTAGACTGATTATAACCATTGGAAAAGAGAAGGGGTCATACAGGTAGCAGAAATTGAGGGTGTGTTTGTACCTCAACCATAACTGAGCCGGTTTAGGCTAAACCTGACTCCCCCTTACTCCATCCAACAGGGAGGGAGGAAGGCAAAGGTAAAAAATAAAGAAGATGGCCCAAGCCACTCTAACTATAAGCTTTATCAAAAAGGAAAGTTTTAACCCTAGCCTTAAAAGTAGACAGGGTCTCTACCTCACAGACTAAAACCGGGAGCTGGGGAAATATGATCTCTCTTTTTAATTTTCATCAGAACACTTGCTACAGCATTTTGAATCAGCTGAAGGCTTTTAACTGCATTTTGTGGACATTCTGATAGTAACAAATTACAATAGTCCAGCCTTGAAGTAACAAATGCATGGACTAGTTTTTCAGCGTCACTCCTGGATAGGATATTTCTAATTTTGGCAATATTCCGGAATGAACCAGAGTTCATATCAAAGACGAGAAAACAGCCCATTGTATCAGCACTTAGGTGACATACTTTATCTCCTTAAAATATGTCCTCTGTAAAACACCGTTGTTGCAGATCTTAAAACTTATGAGATAATTATCCAGCTTGTTATGTAAGACTTTAGCTACACTTGACTCAGTAAGTTATGGAGAAGGGCATCAAGGACATCTAAGAGTGAAGGCCCCACCCCTCCCTCCTTGCTTCTCACAGCTGAACTGCCATCACTGATAAACGACTGGAAAGTCTTGCTCAGCTCCACTCCTAACCCTCACCTTGTGACTTCACAGTGTGTCCTCCAATGTGTAATTCTGGTGATTATTACAGCCTGTTGGTAGTTCCTCAGCATCTGACAGTCACAGGAGGTGGCTAATGTGTTAATGGTCACAGAGAAGTAGTGACTGTCTACAACATGGTGGGCTAATCAGTTGAGAAAAAAAGAGGCAAAAAGAGCGACTCTATTTGAAATGTGCAGAGTGAGCAATATCCTACCCCTTTATTTTTAACAAAGGAAACCAATTAACAGGCAGAGGGGGTGCTAATTCTCCTCCTTACAGACCTTTGACAGCAATGGTGGGGCAACACACAAAAGATGAAATTATACTGGAGTGGAAGAAGAAAAGCAATAGTTTAGAGTCTGGTACTATTTCTGAACCGTAAAACACTGCTCTAATAGTAATTAACTTCAGCATGGACTCTTACTGTGTTAAAGCAATAATCTCAATTTACAGGGACTTTCACAATACAACGATGTGTTTTCTGGAAGCTGTGGTATTTTTATTGTACTGTGATTGGTTTCTTGTGTGCAAGCAATACAAGCTAAATTCCTTGCAAGGTTAGAAACACAATGTCATGTTTGCCTAATCCCCTATTTTCCTGCCTTTGGTGAAATTATTCATTAAATGTACAGTTAAAAACCAATGTTTACATGCACTGCACAAAAAGACGTAACCTTTTTTCTTACTGTCAATAAATCAGACTAGACTTTTCAGTTTTTTAGTGAGGATTGCTAAAATTAGCTATATTCATTGAATCTCAGAGTAATTAAAGATTTTGTTATTAGTTTCTTCAGAAGTAACCTACATTTCCCTATTATTTGGTAGAAATGCATTTGTAATTGTATGATACCTTTGGTCGCTTCTCACATTATTTTGCTGGAATTTAGGCCCATTCCTCCTGACAAAACTGGTGTAACTTTGTTAATCCTCCTTTCTTAGGCATGCTTTTTCAGTTTCTTGTTTAAATACACATTAATGTGACTGTATGTAAATGTCTGACTTTTACGGAAACTAATAAAAAGAAATATATTGTTTCCTCGCATTAAGCAAATTAAAATAATTTTAGTAATCCTACCAGACCTGGAAAAAAAAGCTGACTAATGTCAGGCAGAAAAAACAACAGGTTTGGTGTTTTTGTATGCTAAATAAATGGTTCCAAATGTGTGTCCACATATGTTCTTGTATCTGTGAGAATTTATTACACTTACACTAAAGGACCAACACAGGTCATGCGTAAGTAATTCAGTAAGGGCTGGATTAGATAATATAAATTTGATGATAAGGACTCTTTTTCAACTTGTCACTAAAACGCAAAAACACGTTACAGACCAACAGGTAAGGCTAAATAAGCTTTATTGTAATGTTTGAATAATGTGATGTTTCTATAAAGCCTGTGTTCTAGTCAGTGGGGAATGATCTCAAAGAAAGGACTGTCACTTTAGCGGAGCTGTGGAATAATTGGAGGAATGTTTCTTTCTTTCGATGTCTTATTCATGTTTGGTGATTCTGGCCCAGTAGGTTCCATGCATGTCTCTACTTTTGTCACTTTACATACACAAAATCCACTGTTCAAAATAAGAACTGTAGTCATTGCAGTTTGCCTGAAGTAGCCATATAAAGGGCAAAACCTGCATACCTGATTCCACTGACTGAGAAGTATCATGGTTGGAGAAGGACAATATATGAGTGGATGTTGGTGAGAGATCATTCTGTGAATTTCTAGTTATGTTAACTAGAGACAATATAGACAGAGACAACTATAGCACAGGCAATATAGCACAAAATGGAAACCCCACTGCATTTCTTATATTGTGGTTAGAGAGGAGAAGTTACAGGAAAACTACACAAACTGTCCCAAGATCACAACATTTTTCAGTTTTTTGGAGCACAACATTACCCCACACATTCTGGTGCTCTGATTACTGTTAGCTCTTTTGACTCATGCTCATAAACATTTTGCTCTTGGTCCATTAAAGAGACATTATGCTTCTTTATCATGGGTAACCTATTCCCCTGAGGACTTCTTGAATTGATTTAGTCAAAGTACATAGTTCCAGAACTAGAGCCATGTCTTTTAAGCTATTTCTTTGTAGCTGATTTACCAGGATGTTGTTCTACTGACTTTGCTCCTCTCCTGTCTTTCTTGTCGTATGTTTTATTAGGAGATAGTTGTCCACACTATGAAAAAACTTTGGACTTGCCACTTTGATTTGAAATTGAAGAGGTTGCATTTCAGCTAATAGCAGTTCAAAACACGTTTACCAGATAGATTTGAATGACTCATAGAATGGCAATACAGTCTTCAAACAATGGGTAATCTAGAATGACTCGAACAACTAAATACGTTTTCTCAAGCCCAGTGTATAAGTCTGAAACAACCAAAGATGTCTACCTAAAGAAACCAGCAAATCACATCACAACTTTGCCTTGATTCAGGATTGGGTGAAAGTCGACAGGAAGTACATTTTAACAGGAGAAAAAACCTGCAGCAGAACCAGACTCAGAATTACCTTAGAAGTGCAGAGAGTGTCTGCCTCACAGCCAAAAAAGAAAGAAGGCGTTACTAAAAACACAAACCTAATTTTCACTTATATATAATTCAATCTGAACACTCACAAAGAAAGGGATGGCAATTAGAAAAGATTTAATGATGAGAAATTACATGGTTATTTCTTTGGCGCTCGGACCTGGGAGGAAGACATGAATGCTGAGAATGACATGAGCTAAGATGATCATTTGTAAGGTTTAGATTTAGAGATGTCTTCCCCTGATCTGACACTGGTGGTGGATTGGTGGCCAGGGAGCGAGGAAGCCAGGAGTAGATATGAAGGAAGATGGTGGAGGTGGGGTGGAGGAGGGATGAGCTCAGCTGACAGGCGAGGATGAACACAGCTGAAGGTCCTTTAAAAACAAGGCGTCGGCAGGTGATTGGATGAAGGATCAGACGGACAGGATGCTGATTGGAAGGCTGGGAGATGCACAAAAGAGTCAATGGAAAGTGGAGACGGTGAAGGTGAGTCTTTCATTCTGAATTTTCATCTAAATTCCATTATAATTTATTGATTTAAACAAAAATTACAAACAGCTGCTGTCTTATTCCAACAGATTAATAACAACATGCACGACTAGCAAATTTAAAACTGGCTCTTGGCCTAATCTGTTATGTGAGGGTAAGTGCTTATTTAATGTTTGACTGATTTATATGTCTGTATGAAGTTGCTTATTATAATCCTCTGAAAATGTAAGATTCTGTAAAGAAGTAAATAATTAGCCAGTGTCGAAAGAGAAACATACACATTCAAAGAGCTTTAAAAACGTTTGCAACAGATGAGTATTCCTGCTTTCTGATTTAATGCATGATATTAACCAAAGATAATTATGAATCGTGTTTTACTCAGTACACAAATACTTGATGTCGAACCTTTTTTCTTATTTTTAAGACCAACATAGAGCCTGACTCACAGCATTGTAAATAAAAACATGTACATCAATCAACGTCTGCAATAATGACTGTAGAGAACTATCTGTGTTCCTCCTGGTAGCTTCTGCATCTGCCAGTTATTATACAGCTGATTTTTATACAACCACAAAATGCAACAATAGGACCCATGATACCACCAGTGACAGAGAACCCAAAAAGTCAGACAGGAATTTGCAGAAATGAGTGTTAACAAGCCGAAAAGGCAAAAATGGTGGAGGAAAAAAGGCATTGGATTATTATAATATAGCTCTCCATGAGTCCAGATTTCAATTCAACTGAATGTCTAAAACTGCTGTGTGGAGATGCCTTCCACCAAATCTGAAGCAGCAAGAGCAGTTTGCTCAACAAGGCTGAGCCAAAGTACTTGCTGCCAGATGCATGCATCTCATTGTGAAGAACAGGGGTCCCTTTTTCACAGTAACTGCTGCAAAAGATATTGGTGCAAAATAATAAATTAAGGGTATCATCTTTTTTATCTGTCATTGGAAAATTAATACTTCCTTTTCAAATATTCAATTGAATCATTAAGTAAAAGTAAACAATGACTTGTATTAAAGTTGCAACAAACATCACAGGATGCTGTCAAATTTTTGTTACTTTCAAATTATTTTAGAAATAGTTTTTTGTTTATTATGGAATGGTACCAACAAATGTATCTGCATGTCTCTTTCTCACAGACACTAATAAATACACAGTGGACTGAAGTGTCCAGGGAACAATTGTGCAATCTTAGCAACAAGACAGTAAAGAAGTTTAGAAATGCTCTGAAATCGAGGCTGTGTCCTAAAACAAAGTCTTGGTCAAACACAGCATTTAAGGCGCACCCTATTGTTTTTTTTTTAGCTTAGTGAGGCTTCCAAGTGGTAAGGAGCTTTAAATAGTTCTTTTAGACAGTCGAGTCAAGCTTTTTATTCCCAAAAATTCAGAAACTGAGAGGCTAATGTTCTTCTGCTGATGACCTGACAGTCTGATTTCACCTTTCCTGCCTTGGCTCTGCAAGGCTTTTTGGACTCCTGTCAAACTTCATAAGCTGTATCCAGAGTTATTTCCACAGGCCTCTCACAACTCATGCTCATCCATCACTGTGATCTCTATTATGGAGCATATGTCCCACTGCGGTCATGGACCGTGATAACTAGACAGCGTGGAAACAGATGTGTACGAAGGTGACCTGAGTGCATGTTGAAAATGAAAAAGGTGAGCAAACACCTTTGTTAATTATCCAGGTTTTTATAAAGGAAATCACTCATGAAGTCTAGGGTTCAAGGAGGGGAAGGCCAGTCACTGGTCACGATGAATGCAAGGATTATTATTGTTTCAAGCCTCCCCCAATGCCCCTCCAGATTTGACATTTAGTGCTTACAGTGTTTAGTCACAGAGTAACTACCCTTGAGTCATCTGTCATCTTCAGTCGGGCACAGTCATGCTTTAAAAGTCCAGCTCACATTAGGATATTTCTACCTCACCTCACCTCTTCACCCTTTGCCTAATCCATCAGTTTACTCTGAGAGATCGGGATATATTTTACTCAACATGCATTGACTTTTTCTGATTGATACTTCGCAGATATCCCCAAGCTCTGGGGTGGGGTGACTCCTCGCCTTTTAATCTTTTTTAAACTAATTGTCTCTTGTGTGTTTTACTTGTCGTCAGGAGGCAAGTGCGATAAAACTGCCCGTCTATGTTTAACTGTCTCTGCAGTTGGTGGTTGGACTCCTCCTGCTTACACGGGACTTCGGGTACCAGTGCGATTGTTTTACACGAGGTTACAGGAAGGTCAGATCCAGGATCGATGAGGAAACCGCTCTGCTGCTCTAAACTCTATTTCTGCCAAGCAGGATCCACTGAGAGGAGCCGGGATATCGGAAGCCCCAAATGGGAGGATCATTAACATGACTGATGGGGGGGAAGAGTGGGACAAGAGGAAGAAGAGAAGGAAGTGAAATGAACAAGGGAAAAAAAAAAGCTATTACTAGTGAAATTTGAATCGGACCAGTGTAATGGCTTTAAAGAGTTTTGTTTTTCAAGCTAAGCAGAAAATTATCCCCCAGATTCATTTCAAATGTCAAATTACAAAATACTGGTTAGTCTACAACAGGCATTTATATATCGGTAAAGTTTATGATTTTTGAATTGAAGTTCTGTTAAAAGAAGATTAGTAACACTAAATATCCTTAATATAGCTTTCATTCAGGTTCCCAAACTTGTGATGACTAGTGCAATATAAGTACGTTTTTTTCCAATAAAAAAAACTGTGATACATCTGACAAAAATATGTCACACACAAAAAAGAAAGGAACTTTCTTATTGACTGGACTGCATGATTGGTTGAAGGATGCAGTTTAATTTTGTCTTCCATTTTAATTTAAAAGTAAAAAATTTCCAGGTTTGCAGTTTGAGAAAACAAAAAGGTCCCTGGAAGTTTGAACTCTGAGTCAGAACATTAAAGGTTTTTCTCTAAATTTAACTTCAAAATCATCTTCCGTATTAACTTTTTTTTTTTTTTTTATCGTGTCCTGTCCGGCAGAGTAGCTCAGAATTGTTGTCTGAGTGCCAAGAAAAAGCCCAACAGATTTACTTTCACAAGTGGAGCATTACAGCTAACGCTTGGAAGCTCTGCTTGATTTTTCTAAAATAAACTTTATTAGAAACTGCTTTCAGATTATTTCAATTGTTACGGTGTGTCTGTAACAATTGAAATAATCATTTCTGTCTCCGTGTGAGACAGAAATGAAAAGGAAAAAAAATAAGAAGCACAAAAGAGAGAAAGGTGGGGCAAACAGAAAAAGGGGAGAGAAGGAGAATAGAATGGAGGAAAGAAAGAAGGATGAAGACAATACAAGATAACACCCTGCCTGCTTCTACACCTGCAGAAACGTTCATATTACCAGCTTTTTTACCAAAAAGTGCACGGTACCTATCAATGCAAGATGTATGTAGCGGTAACTGCGGATCAATATAGAACATTTGTGCATCTCTTAACACCTGAATCTAAACATCCGTGGTTCTGAATGTGAGTGCGCTTGTGTATGCAAGGTTTCTACACAAAAATATGCAATAGTGAGTGTGAGGAGATCCGAGCCACAGACATCCAAAGGCCCCCCAGAGCACAGGAACCCCAGGAGAACCACCGGGATTACCGTAACCTCCCCAGAGAAGAGCAGGGAGAGTCCCAGGGGAACCACCCAGCAGCCACAGTGCTTTACAATCTCCAGTTGTAACAATGTTACTGCAGTTTTTTGAAGTACAAAACAATTCATTGCTATTGGCATGTATTGCTAATCGCATCATTTAACCAATTAATAAGCAAATCCCCTGGTTTTAGCGCTTGGAGCTGGACCTGGATTAAATAAGGTTTAATGTTATCTCCAGATCCATGTCAGGATCTGTCACCTTTTTGGACTCTGTGGTGGCCTTGTGTTATGTTGAGTGTTTGGTTGTGTTTTCTCTCCTCCCTCATTCATAGCTCCTTTAGTTATTGTTTTTCTTATGACTTAGTATGGATTTCTTTGTTGTCATTGTTGCCATTATTATTATTATTATTATTATTGTGCTCTGTTTTCCTTGGGTTCTTTAGTTTAGTTCTCCATCTGGTATCTCTGTGTGTTTATTTGTGGTTAGGTATTTGTTCTCCCCCTTGCACTCTTCTGCTTATTAGTTTGTTTTTCTGTTACTCTTCAGTTATACTGTATTCGGTCTTTGTTTCCTAGTCCTCCCAGTCTGGTTCTCTTTATCTTAATTCTCCAGTCCCTCCTTTATAGGTTAGCTTTTGTTATTGTTTACTTTTATTCTTGTCCTCGCTTCCTCTGCCTCATTCACAGTTTGTTCTTTCAGTATTGGTTCATAGTTTCTTTTTAGGTCTGCTCACTATCTTGTCATTAGTCCTTTTCCTCATTTAGTTCTATAAGGTTCACCTGCTCCCTCTGTCTCCCTGCATCCATGTCACACCTGTTCCCTGTTTCTTTGATTATCTGCCTTTGTTCCCCTCTCATGTCTCTCTGTATATTAGTTGGTCTGTGCTCTTTGTTCCCTGCTGGTTCCTCTGTTTGTTCACACTGTTCTGCCTGTTCGCTCACACTCTCTACCCTCGTCATGCCATGTTCCTGCAGTGTCACAGATTTGTAAATTTTTTGGATTCAGACTCCGGTCAGTACCTGCAGTGTGTTTTTGTTATGTTTTTTTGAGCCTTTTGAAATAAACTGAAGACTGCTTTAAAATGCTGCTCCCAAGCTCTTGTCTGCGCTTTGGTCCAACCCAAAACCACATCATGACAATCCAAGCTTTCAGAGAAGGACAGCACAAGTAGCTAACCTGAGCTGGTTCATGGTTCAGTTTCATCTACGACTTCACAAGAAATATGCTCATATTTACCTTAAAAATAGTTAATACCAAAGTGTTTTCCTATACCATGAAGGGCAACCGATATACCACCAGTGGAATTTCTACAGCAGTTTGAGAACCCATAAAGTTTAGTATAAATCCAGATTATTTGGTAATAAAGACAAGAGCTAATGACTAGTCCGGGAGGAGCTAAATTCACTTGGACACAAGACAAGACTGCACTTGTAGCATCTTAAACCTACCCCAATTTCAAAAACATCACAGTAATCTTCCTGTTTGAGAGAATCAAAATGGAACATTTAAAATGCTTCTGGTCAGAGTAGCCGTCTGATATATAAGTATAAAAAGATATAAATTATTATTTTTTAAAAATAGGAGATGTTTAAATTGCTTTCAGAAGTGAATTCAAAGCAGAGATAGGACACCTTACTTCAGAAAACGCATAAACAGTTCCTTTTGAAAGCGCTACGCTATGCAATAATGTTCACAGCGTCTCTGAGTCTTATTGGAACCTCGGGGGTTTGCTTTAATGTTTCCTTTCCTCTCTGTTTCTTTGGAGCAGAGCGGATATTGCGGACTGGAAGCATATTAGAAGTTAAGAACATCTCACACTGATTATGAGCCGTGTGACATTCACATGAATGCCGAACCAAAACGTTTTTAGTTTGAACAAAGCTCTGATGTTTGGTTTTGGTTCCGCTGGCTGCGAAGGAACAGAGCAGCCTCAGGGCACTGAAGTCCATAGATGAAGAAGAAAAACATCTCACCTACAGTTTCTGTATACAACTCTAAAGCAGGCCTTGATATCTTTGAAAATGTTCCTTTTTTAAATTTGCTATTAGAGTAACAGCATCAACATTAACAACCCCCACAATTAGGTTGTGATATGGCTCCTAACTTTAGAATATGTGTCCATTCTAAGCTGTGAATTTGGAGTTTTAGGCCTCAAGACAGTTTTTTTTTTCTTTTAATGCTTGTCCTGTCTGGTATTTAGGCATTCAATAAGTTGGGATTGAAAGCCTTCCCAGTGCCTTGACAGTTCTATGAGTCCAAAACAATCCTCCTTTTACAGTCTTTATTATTCTTAATTTGAGAAGGTCGCTGGACAGTGTAGGATAAAGGGGCCACAAAAGGATCAGACAGAAAGGAGCGGGGGGTAAAGGGAGAACAGAACAAGCTAACATACCGTTTAACCAATGAACAATAATATGAAGAAGATCGGTAACCTAATAAACAATAAGGCAAACAGAACAAGATACTAACAACTACAGCAACAATGAGCCAACCAAAGCCACAGGAGTTTCACACTTGTTAATTAGCTATAAAAAGATAAAGCATGCGCACAGGCACATATGAATGACTATGAGCAGGTAATTCATGCATATATATGTATTATTGCCCATCTTTGAACGTACCTGAACATTAGTCCATCCACATGTGTGGAAAGGGGAAAAACGTTATCTATTGGTTGCAAAGAGTAGTACTGTGAGGGGTCAGCTCCCAAGCTACACCGAGTGAGGGGAGCCAGACAGCAGACCATATTAGAGTTGCAAACTTATATTTTGGGATTTTATATGATAGACCAACATAAAGTAGCACATAATTTTGGTGTAGAGGGGCCTTTACTCAGATACCACTAAATAAAATCTAAAGCAACCAAGTACCTTCACAAGTCATCTAATAAGTAAATACAGCACAGCTTTTCTGTTTCTGGCCTTAGAGGTTTGTTAGAGGACATCAGTGAACAAACAGCATCATGAAGACCAAGCAACACAGACACAGACAGGTCAGGGAGAAAATAGAAACAAGGAAAAGTAGAATATGGTCCTCTGCTCAGATAAGAACAAAACTCAACCTTAAAAATGTGGCTGCACATTGTTCTTAACTCATCATCCGCACTGTGAAACATTTTAGTGGCAGCATCACGCTGTGGGTATGTTGTTCTTAGGGAGGGAAAGTGAAGTTGGTCAGAGCTGACAGGGAGATGGATGGAGTCAAATACAGAACAATCCTGACAGAAACGCTGCTTAGAAACAACTTCCAGGATGACAAAGACCCTAAACATAGAGCCAGAGCTGCAATGCAGTGGGTTAGATCTAAGAATATTTATATGTTGTAATGTCCCAGTTAAAGTCCAGCTCAAAATCCAACTAAGGTTTTCTATCAAAATTTAAAAATTGCTGTTCACCTAAGGTCTCCGTTTAGTCTGAATTAGCTTGTGCAAGTTTGAATAGAAGGGGCAAACATGTCTGTTTGCCTGAACTAATCCATGCCACACTTTTCCTATTTTATTAGTAAAAACAAATTGAAAACTTTGTAGTTTTTCTTTAACTTGCAATTACGTACTCCTTGTGGTGATCCATCAAACAAAATCCCAATAAAAACAAAGAAGTTTGTTGTTGTAGCATGTTGAAATCTTAGAGGTGTATGAATAAAATTTATATTGCTGTTTCTGACAGCAAAGCCAGGGTCTACTCGGTGCTCTAAAACGAGTCCCTGTTGCTTCCCTTCAGGAGTGCATTACACTTTTCTTTAGCTTCAAGTCTATCAGTGAACTGTTCCTGTCATGGTGAGTAACAGAGTTCAATTGACACTTTAGGAATAAAGCAATCCCAGTATGTGTTTGTGGACATCCGGAGAGTGTGCAGATGATGTGTTGCATTCATTCAGCGGTGTTTAGCCTGCGCTCAAGAAAACATCAAATTACTGCAGATTATTTTGGAGGCTTTTGACTTCAGTGGAGTGGTTTGGCACAAGGAGCAAGCCCATCCTGAGTGATGCATGTTTAGTGAGAACTGACACGGCCCTTCCTTACCGAATAATCACATGTCTTTAAGGGCAGGAAGATTGATGCTGCTCCCAGTGAACTCTGGGAGATCCCTGTCCTTAGTTGGGGAAGATCTGGGGGTTAGTAGGAAATGGGGGGAAACCACTTCCCCTGGTTGTTAAACAAGACCATTAAAAAGCATTATGTGCTGGTATCTGGAAAGGCTTTCGCGTGTCATTGCTTGCATCTGTTGAAGGGTGTCTCTTGGTTTCGCGTTTCTTTTGATTATTTAAAAATGCTGTAAATCTGCTCCCAAATGTTGCAGAGATTAGTGGAAACAATGAGAGCAAAGAAAAGACGCAATAGTGAAAAGCTGTGACACAAGACAACACATGAAAGTATACAACAACAGAGGCTCTTTCAATACAGTTGGAAAAGAATAAACTGTGTAATTCAATGATAGTTATAGACAATAAATACTCAACATAAACTCTGTAAAGGTTGAGGAATCATGATTAAAATTGACATTTCTCAGGGTAGCTTCAAAACGCATCTTTCCTAACATGCTGCACATCCCATGATCTGATCCATCCTGAGCCATGTCATATACTCAAACCCAAATAATGATCACATGATTTCCAGGCTACACTGCCTGGATTAGGGGGTTAAAAGAGGTTTGGAAGAGACCTTCCATGATGGTCAGCAGCCTGACAGATCACTGGATTTGCAGGTCAAATATCTTTACAGTAATTATCAAGTAATCAGGTTTTTCTTTTCCCTATCCAGACATTTAAGGAATCCAATACTTGTTGTTTCAAAAGGTTTTCTATGAAACTTGGGATAGTTTTTACTAGAGTTGCAGTATAGTGCAGATAATTTCTAATCTTTAGTGTTTTTAAAACGGTGACCATGTTGATTCAGATGTTTTCCCATTAAGTATAATATATTAAGATATAAGAACAATATTCAGCATGTTTTCTAACCTTTGGCAATGAGTGGTCAATAATTAATTCACGAGCAGACCAATCAGATTCACCTCAGGTATGAACCACTGAACTCACATCTCATCAAACAACAACGTAAAATACTATTAATATACTGTACTTCTGGTGGACATTTGTCATGTTGTTTTATAGTGGGAGAAATTTCTAAGAACACCTTCCTCTTAGCTCCAGATCATGTGTTCAAACCTTGTTTACGTTATTTGGTTTGGTTTTTGTTTGCTTTTTTATTTTTTGCCATGTCAGCTATATGGAGAATAATTAACCAAAGAGAGATTTGGTTTGAAAACTATCCCTGGGATGCGATACCTACATATAGTGAGGAGCAACAGACAACTGCATGTTTTCGCATTTCGGTGCTCTGTTGCAGATTGGTCACAGGCCTAAGCCGACTGCATTCTCCACTTGCAACACTTTGGATGACAGAGAAACATCACAGTTATAACAATTTAAAAGCTCATTCAGATTATGTCCATTTTACCTTTTCTGTCCAAAGCTGTACGCTGTTCAACTAAAGAGCTCCCGCAGAGAGAAAGTGACGTTTTTCCTAATCAGACTGTGGCTTAATTGGATCGAAAGAAGTCAGAGGTGAAGAGGGCTGGAAAAGGTTTTTGAGATAATTTCTCAAAAATAAATGCTTGTGTGCTAGATTAAAAAGTATGAATGGGAGACTTATTCTACATGGAGTGTTCAGATATCTTTGGGTCAATAAATGGGGGAACAGAAATCTTGGTCCCTCACTTTTAAAAATGGGGGAGGAGTTGTTCCACTTGCTCCATTGTCTAGTCACCTTTGTCTTTGTGTACATTTAATTGACTTAACTTGTAACTGAAGCATTTATGAAAACGTTTTTCATTTTTTTAAATTTAATTTGATTAGACTGTCCAGGAAAGTTTGATTAGTAATCCATGACTTCATGTTTCTTTAGTGTAGAAATATGACATGACACAGAGATCCACTTCTCTTAGACACTCTTCAGAATGGGAAAGACTAGAGAACAAGCTGTTTAGGTAGGGCAGATGTGGGTTGATCTCCAAGTCAGGAAAAGGAAATACCTACTAACCTAATCTTGCCCATAACTACAGTCAACAATAATTAAAAACAGCTAAAATAGTCAGAATCAAGGTGGGACTCAAGTTTATCTTGTCTACCAACATGTGCAATATTGGAGATGGTAAAGGAAACATTTTCCATCACAACCATTTATTTTGAGTTTACATCTTTACCATGAGAGCCAATAATTGCAGAGGGCACTATGTAAAGGCAAAAAATGTTTGTTTTCAATGCTATTTCAATCACGTGGAAAACACAGAGGAGTGGAAATGACACAAATGGAAACAAATATCCTCAGTATAAAGTTTCAGAAGCCTAGACTTTATATTTGTTAAGAAACACAATCATACAAAATATGGTGCTGATATGATTGTGGAAACTCTTCAAGAGTGTATAAAAACACAACAGATACTCTGTTGTGGAGTTTTTCCACACAGATGTTTATTTTAGAGGTCACATTGCTATGTAATGTTTTTAATTGCCACAAAAGAAAAGAATAAAAGAGTTTTCCTAAAATCTCCATGACACATTGTGGTCTAAAAACCTGGCAGTGTAGCAAGGCTAACATTCTTGGACAACCTCTGTTTTGGGCTCTACCCAACACAGTGGAGCTGTGGAACCAAGTTCAAGTTGCAGGTCTGGCATAGAGTGGAAAAAAGGCGGTTAATGTGATTAAAGTAGTGCCTGAATAGAGACTGCCCTGTTAGAAGTCCGAAGGAGAAGGATTAGATTTGTCATATGCACAGAGGAGCCCTTACTGTGGTTGTGCACACTTCACTGCTCAGGAGGAATCCGTGAAGTGAGTGTTCGTGCTGTTAAAGATGATCATTGGATAAAATAATATGAGGGCAACGTCAGCTGGAGAGGTACTGGGCTTGCTTCCCAGAAATAACACCCTTACACACACACAAATATTGCAAAAAGCGCTTGTAAGCTACTGTACACAGAAGGCATGTTGTGCAGTTGGATCCTAGTGTCTGAGGGCCATGAGGTATGCATGTTAACACATGATATTGTCTCTCATTGTTCCACCACCATTCCAGATCCAGAAGATGTCCCTCTTATTAGGTCAGCTGAAAGTGGAAAATTAGCACAATCCCCCCAGGCAGGGATTTATCCCACATCTCTTCCAATTAGCTTCCTGAGCTCCAGGAGATAATTGCAGTGTACAGGGAAGAGACAAGGGCTCCCATAACCTCTCTGCTGCAGCTTCTGCTTCTTCATTCCTTCGTCTATTTAACAGTGACGTGTGCACTTCCTCATATAGAAAGAGGAAAAAAAGAAACCTAAGGAACTCAAAGAGTAACTATAGGATCAACATCTCATCTTTCGTGATTAATCCAGCTCCAAGGCGGCCCCATCCCTCGAGTCTGGTTCTGCTAAGTACTTGCATACGCCGCTAAGAGTTTGGAGTTGGGAGAAGTTTTGCATGTGTTGTCATTTAGGACGCGATCATCTTTAATAACGGGGAGGGATTAGCACCACTGGCTTTTGATCCTATAATCCGCACTCCTCAAAATCCCAAAGTCTATCAGCTTGCCTCTCCACTGGACCCGCTGATCTGCTGGGAAAGACAGAAATTGACCTCAAATGAGGTGCTGTCCTGTGATATCTCCGACAGGTGACAGCCGTAATTCACGGAGAGCAGTTGGTCTAATGTAGCCACGGGAGATGAGCCCGTTGGCTCACACAGGGTCGTTGTCAAGGGAGATTAAAGGACCTCATAAATATGCTTGTCCATTTTTCTGTGCCATATATCACAGGGCTGCATTAATCATCACTACCCATCCATAGCATAGTAATTGCATGTGAGATGAAAGCTGAAGAACCTTATCTCACCACCTGTACCATATGTGGCATTGTAGATCCATCACGTTTCATGTCAAATAAGAGACTAACAAAGCATAGATCACTTTCTCTGCTTCCGTATAAGTATATTTAAAACCCGGAAATTTTCAGTAAAGAAATCAGATTTGCTCATTCTAGTAAACTATAGTAATAAAACAATCAAAGTAAGACAGAAAATTATTGATCAGTTGCAGAGAACTTTCTTTGGTTTCTTCATTAAAGTGACATGGACTTACTTCCTCAGTATTGTCACAACTGATGTTCCACTTTCATTTGTGGATCTCTTTTCTTTCCCGCAGAGCTTCAGATAGAAGGTTGGAATCATTTGGTTTCAGCATTTGGAAGAGGTCACTCCGGATCGCACGCTGGAACTAATTAACCAGCCAGGCCTCAGTTTATGTTAAGCTATGTCTGAGAGCCCCAAACGAAAGGAACTGACATTACATTGGTCTTGGGATGAGGACAGCCACAAAAATGTTTCAGCGGCAAACATTGGCTTAGTTGCTGAGGCTGAAAGCTCTTACTTGCGTGTCCTGACACTCTGCTTATTGTTAACCTCATTGCATAATTGCCTAAGTCATATGTTAAAGTCGAGCATCACATTGTTTCTCTAGCAGGTTTGTGTGTTTCTTGTGGGACATGTGTGAGATTAGGTCCGTGTAGTAGATTTATTCTCCCCTCTTCATCGGAGTCTAAAGAACAAAGATGGTGACTTTTAATGTGACTCAGACTCGAGTCACATTAAAAAAGACCTTAGACTCGACTTGTGCCCGTAACACTAGAGTTTTGACTTGGACACGGACACTACTGACTGAAAATAACATTATCATGCACCAGGGGACTGCACCAGTGAAGGGTCTAACAATGGGTCTAAGGATTTCACCTACTGGCAGTCAGAGTGCCATTGTTTATCCTGAACAGGTGTGTGCTTCCCTCCATGGAGATGCTTCCCAGCACCAACTCTGACCCACTACCAAATCAATCATGCTGAACAATGTTGCAGGCAGCATAATGTTTAGCTTCTTCAGACCCCTTCACGTCTGTCACATGAGCTCAGAGTGAACCTGCTCTCATCTGTGAGAAGAACAGGGCGCCAGTGCCGAACCTGCCAATTCTGGTGTTCTCTGGTAAATGCTAGATGATCTCCATGGTGCCGTTCAGTGAGCACTGGGCCTACTAGAGGACATCGGGCCCTTAACACATCCTCATGAAGTCTGTTTCTAATTGTTCGGTAAGAGACATTTACACCATTGGCCCACTGAAGGTTCCTTTGTAAGGCTCTGGT
This sequence comes from Girardinichthys multiradiatus, assembly GCF_021462225.1. NCBI lineage: Eukaryota > Metazoa > Chordata > Actinopteri > Cyprinodontiformes > Goodeidae > Girardinichthys > Girardinichthys multiradiatus. Next base: position 38,548,388 of record NC_061802.1, on the reverse strand, counting down.
AGTACTCATCTGTAGGGTCCAGGTATCACCACTTGCTACCAGTAGGGACACTGACAATGGTCAAATGCATACTGAAAAGGAGTCCAGAGAAAATTAGGAGTGAAAAATGTCTATGACCTCCACCTGTAAAATCATTCCTGTTTTTCAGATTGTCACATTGTTGCTGCTTTAGTGCAGCTGTTGTTAATTTCACTATGCAGGCTCTTGAAATATCTAACTGACAGATTTACAAACTTCAAGCTGTGCAAGAACAAGTTTTGTTGTTTTGAGCAGCTACTTCTTGCCACTGCTTTATACCAAAGGAAACAAATGTTACCTGCAGGATACTTCTAATGTGTGAGGTATGAAAGTGACAGAGGTTCTGGTTGTTTTTTTTTTGGAGGCAACCATTAAATAAGGTTCATGTGATGAACTGTGAGCTTTATTCTTCGACCCTGCTTTTATCTTCTTATGCTTCAGAAACTTCAAAGCTTCAATCCACCACCTAGTCTCACATCAAAGATCTAGGAGTCTTTTATTCTATGCATAATTTCTATTGAAGTAAAAATCATCATGTGTTACTTGATATATGAGAGCACCTAGATTTGCTCTATTAGAATAAAATGGGTCCTGGTTCCTGCATGTTGTGGCATCTAAATTGTTGAAATTATGAGATCTACTATAGGTTATTGAGAATACAGTTCTAAAAGGAAGAGTAGAAAGTTTTATTTCCAACGTGAGAATACATCACCCAGAGCACGGCAGACTCCGGCAGAGCTGATGCTGACAGTTTAATCTACTTATGGAAACATTTTTGTAATTTTAACCCAGTGAACCCAATGAAAAGCATACACTCTGGCTTATTTTGAAGATGTTTATTTGTGTGATATACTACTTTACAGTAAAACAGTATGCCATTACAATGGTTTATGATTGACCATAAAAACAAAGTCCGTTCGGGGAATCAGTTAAAGGAAAGGAATGTGGAAAACACATAGTGTCATTGGTCCGAAACATTTAAACACTTGTGTTATTTATGATGTCAGATCCCAGGCTTTCAGAGCTCACCGGGACCTCACCTCACCGGGGGGGGTGTCAGGACGCCTATGACCGGACTGACTAACCTCTGGTCATGTGCAATGAACACAAAGAAAAGAATACTCCCACTGGTGACAAAGACTCAGTTTTGTGTGAAGGAAGCTACAAAAAAATGAAGCAGAGTTTTAGAAGAAAAGTACACTCTGCTTGAGCTCAGTAACAGTGGCCAGTATTTTATTTATCTTTGGTTTGTGCTGCCTAACAATAACCATCATGCAGAAGTGACTACCAAAACCACAGTTCTTATATAGGAAACTGTGACCATCTGTGACGCAGCTGCCTGCAGTCGACACTCCAGCATCACTGAATTGCTGCATTTATTATGGTGTGCTGACCTGGACATTTAAGGCCTCTTACTGCCTTCTTACTGTATGTGGTCTACATGGTCTAAGATCAGTCAGATATCTCCTTTGACCTTGGCACTGTGTCACTATTCTGAACCCATCCTGAAACAGTGGGCCACTTTGTGTTGCATTATGTGATCCATACCCAGTTGCAGCTGTCATCAGAAAACCACATGGAATTCCCCTGCTTTGGTGAAAGTCGCATGTGAAAAGGAAAGTTTAGAGGCTACTGTGTGGATGGGTTGTTGTGTCATTATAGGTTGCGGCTCTTTGGTCCAAAGCACACAGGATGCATTTCATATTTTTGTCAACCTGTGATCAGCATCCAACCTAATTACACACTAATCAATCAAGTGTAATGAGACTGAGCGTTGCTGGGTGGAGTTCTGCTCCACGCCTAATCCATTGCATTTTATAAGGGTAATTCCACAACCACACTTGTTTAATTTCACACACTAAATTTTTTTATGTTGTTGTCTACTTTTTTCCCATACAAATGTTACATGAAAGAGGCAAAGGGGAAATTAATGATTTTGATCGACCAAAGCAGGCATTTGGTACGAATCTTGAGTAAAAATACCAGTGTTACTCATATCAAAATGTTCACACAAAGATTTTGTTGGCAACTGTGGCTTAGGTGGAAGAGTAGTTGTCTTGCGAATTAAAAGTTGTGGGTTGGATTCCAACGACCTCCTGTCACATGTAGAATTGCCCCTGGACAAGGCACTTAATCCCAAGTTGCCTACTGATCTGCGTATTGGTGTATGAATGTTCGTGCTAGTCTAAAATCTAAAATGCTCTGAATCTTCGATATGACTAGAAAAGCTCTTTATAAATTCAATCCATTCACTGTTGGTTTTATTTAAAACAGAAAAAGAGCAGTTATTCCTGCACAATAAGAGACATTCAATATTCTCAGGTTTGTTTTCTAGTAAACTTTCCTATTGGACAGAACGTAATAACTTTCGCCATTTTGCTCCAAACATAACAGATAACAAGCTGATATTAGTTGTTTTTATGCAACAAAATTTTATTTCTTCTAATTATTGGACAAGTGTAGCAGTCTTTATTCAGTGGCAGTGTGCAGCAACAGGTGGAGGAAGGACAGCACTGCATGTTCTCCAAACAGTCAGAGAAAACTCAAAACACTCTGGAACTTTCTTGGGGATCACAAAAAATTGTAAACCACAGGAATGGTATAATGGAAAATTGTGGTTCTTTTTTGATTCAGTATTTGGGAGCCCACAGTGAAGACATCCTTCTCCAGACAGTACTTCTAAAACTTTAAAACATCTGTCCTTGAAATGATTTCATGAGAGAACCATGGCAAGGTAGACAATCTGAAAACAATGAAGCTATTTACCTCATAAAACATCTTAAATCTGGATAGTAAAGATTTCCTACATTGACTTGTCTTACACTCTATTCCTACATCTCTCAGGGACAACCTCTGAAACATTTCCCCTTTCTTTTAGCTCTGCGGTGCTGGTTGTGGTTCTTTCCTGACATTTCAGTAATTAAAGCCAAATGGCACATTCCGCGATTAGACTTGCAGCTGCTTGTGTTTAATTCTATACAATCAAAGTGTCCTGTTGAGCTGTCACAGCTACCAAAGCTATTTTTCACAGTGGCGGTAAAAGAAACATTTATGACCAGCAAAGATAGAGCTCCTGTTGTTTTATACAATCCAGGCTTTTTTTTTTGTTCAGAAAGAAAGACTATTTCAAAAACTGAAGTAGCTGCTCAAAATGGAGTCATTGCCACATAAACCATATTTTACGTCAATCTCCCCAGACGGAATTGTTTGTCAAAATCAAATACAACCCTGTCGGGAACTTTTGATGATCAAATTCTGTCAAGAGACAGAACACACATACAAGAGCTTAACATTTCCAGAGTTGACACGTGTGGAAGAAAAATACTACCCAAGTGTTACCTGATATTCTGCACCCCTGTGTCATAGGTTTCTCCAGATGGACTTTTTTCCAAAGCCCTGTGACCTTTAGAGAGCGGCAGCGGCGTTTGATCCAATGAACATCCCCTGAAAAGTCTGAGCACAAGTTTGTTTTATTTTCAAATCTGTTTCCTTGTGTTTTGACTGTGTTGCATGTCCACCAGGTATGGGATTAGCTCATTCTTTTAGGTATAGTGCCTTGCAAAACGCAACACAAAGTTTTATATTATGGTAAAGTGAAAGGAAAAGGATACATATTTTTCAACATTTGTTTAAATATACAGTGCCTTGCAAAAGTACTCGGCCTCCTTGAACTGGTCAACCTCTTGCCACATTTCAGGCTTCAAACATAAAGATATAAATTTATTTATTTTTGTGAAGAATCAACAACAAGTGGGACACAATCGTGAAGTGGAATGAAATTTATTGGACGCGTCAAACTTTTTTAACAAATAAAAAAACTGAAAAGTGGGACGTGCAATATTATTCGACCCCTTGCGTTAATACTTTGTAGCGCCACCCTTTGCTGCAATTACAGCTGCAAGTCACTTGGGGTATGTCTCTATCAGTTTTGCACATCGAGAGACTGAAATTCTTGCCCATTCTTCCTTGCAAAACAGCTCGAGCTCAGTGAGGTTGGATGGAGAGGGTTTGTGAACTGCAGTCTTCAGCTCTTTCCACAGATTCTCGATTGGATTCAGGTTTGGACTTTGACTTGGCCATTCCAACACCTGGATACGTTTATTTGTGAACCATTTCATTGTAGATTTGGCTTTATGTTTTGGATCATTGTCTTGTTGGAAGATAAATCTCCGTCCCAGTCTCAGGTCTCTTGCAGACTCCAACAGGTTTTCTTCCAGAATGGTCCTGTATTTGGCCCCATCCATCTTCCCATCAATTTTGACCATCTTCCCTGTCCCTGCTGACAAAAAGCAGGCCCAAACCATGATGCTGCCACCACCATGTTTGACAGTGGGGATGGTGTGTTCAAGGTGATGAGCTGTGTTGCTTTTACGCCAAACATATAGTTTTGCATTGTGGCCAAACAGTTCAATTTTGGTTTCATCTGACCAGAGCACCTTCTTCCATATGTTTGGTGTGTCTTCCAGGTGGCTTGTGGCAAACTTTAAACGAGACTTTTTATGGATATATTTGAAAAATGGCTTTCTTCTTGCCACTCTTCCATAAAGGCCAGATTTGTGCAGTGTACGACTGATTGTTGTCCTATGGACAGACTCTCCCACCTCAGCTGTAGATCTCTGCAGTTCATCCAGAGTGATCATGGGCCTCTTGGCTGCATCTCTGATCAGTCTTCTCCTTGTTCAAGATGAAAGTTTAGAGGGACGGCCGGGTCTTGGTAGATTTACAGTGGTCTGATACTCCTTCCATTTCAATATGATTGCTTGCACAGTGCTCCTTGGGATGTTTAAAGCCTGGGAAATCTTTTTGTATCCAAATCCGGCTTTAAACTTCTCCACAACAGTATCTTGGACCTGCCTGGTGTGTTCCTTGGTCTTCATGATGCTCTCTGCGCTTTGAACAGAACCCTGAGACTATCACAGAGCAGGTGCATTTATATGGAGACTTGATTACACACAGGTGGATTCTATTTATCATCATCGGTCATTTGAGACAACATTGGATCATTCAGAGATCCTCACTGAACTTCTGGAGTGAGTTTGCTGCACTGAAAGTAAAGGGGCCGAATAATATTACACGCCCCACTTTTCAGTTTTGTATTTGTTAAAAACGTTTGACACATCCAATATATTTCATTCCACTTCATGATTGTGTCCCACTTGCTGTTGATTCTTCACAAAAAATTAGAATTTTATATCTTTATGTTTGAAGCCTGAAATGTGGCAAGAGGTTGAAAAGTTCAAGGGGGCCGAGTACCTTCGCAAGGCACTGTATATTCACCCTCCTTTGCATTGACACCCAGAAAAAAAGTCCAAGGCACCAGTTGTGTTCAGAAGTCAGGTTCAGGTTATAAAACAATATCTCAAGCTCTCATCTCACTGTTCAGTCCATTGTCTGAAATTGGAAAGATTTATGGTTGAAGCAGCCACAGCATGTGGTAACGTTGGAGGAACTGCAGAGATCCAGGACTCATTTGTTCACAAGACAGTTGTAAATTTTGTACTCCACAATGTGGGAGAAAGATGGATGGAGCTAAGTCTGGGACGGTGGTTCCCCTTTCAGCAGGATGATGACCCTAAACATACAGCTAGAGCTACAATGGAATGGTTTACATCAAAGCATCTTCATGTGTCAGTATGGCCTAGTCAAAGTCATGTCTGAAATCCTATATCGTATAATTTTTCTTCAACCTCAAAACTACTATTTGTTGGTCTGTAAAATACAATGAAGTTTGAGGTTGCATAGCGACAAAATATAAGGGGGGTACAAAACCTTTTGCAAGGAACTGTATATGAAGTCATCAGTGATGTTCTGGTCCATAACAACACTTTGTTTTCTCTGTTGATTGTTTACACTCAGACTCCCATCAACTCAGCGGTGAAGTAATAATGAATAAATACCTTGGTCTTTTCTAAAACATCCTGACCTTGTTACCTTGTTACCTGAGAAATAAAAGAGTTAAGGGGTTATAGGATAAAAAGCACATCACTGGGGCCTGTCTGTCAGAATGAAATACATTTGCTTTCATAAAAAAGAACCTCCAATAAAACAGTCCCTTAAAACTGTCTCGTCTTTTCTTGACTGTGGGCACTTATATTCCACTGGGTGAGTTATTTCATTTCTTTGGATGGAAGTCTTGAAATTTTAATGCAGTTGGAGAAAGTTGTGCCAAAATGATTCCCTTTTTGGAAGGCAATATTTGGAGGCATCATTTCAACATTTTCTGAAAACAAATTGTTGTTGATATTCTCTTTCCACTGTTTGCATTAGTACAGACACTGATGGCACGGTCCTTTTAGGGGCTCCTGGGAAGAAACTATTCCACTTCAGCACCAGGCCATGTCCTGTATCCTGGAGACAAGAGGCCTAAACACTTCAGCTTGAATTTAGTGCAACAGTTAAACTGTTCCGATGTAATTACGAGCCATTAAATGAAGAGTGGGATTGCCCTGTCGCCAGTGGAACAAAAAGTCAATCCACATGAAGGTGATTTCAGGAGATGCAGGGGCCTCCGTGCCTGGGCCGAGGGCCGATGGAGTCTCCAAGCAGGCGGACCTCGCACGCTGCCACTCAAACTGGAACTTCTGATGACATTAATGTTCACCAGGGCTGCTTAACATGCAGGCATAGATCCGTGCATTACTGGGTGACTCGATCACACACCGCTCTGAGAGGACCAGAATATTATCCCAGAATTTACAGAGCATGATGATTAGATTTAGCATCACATCAAGGGAACTCACTTGTATTTTACTGTCTGTATGAAGCTGAAAACAAACATTTTTCTTATCCGTCTTTACTATTTCAAAATCAAACTTTCATGTAATAATAATGTTTTTAATGACAAGAATTAACAAACAACAACCAAATCTGCTTTTTTTTCCCCCTTCTTTATTTATAGGATTTTTTGAATAATATACATGAGGTACAAAAAACATAAATCCCTCCCTGGAACAATACTTCTCTCCCAATGAAACTAGACACAAAAAACAATTACGATAAAAATGAATAAATAAATAAAAAAATGAAAATAAAAAAAAAGGTAGAATGGATAAGTAATAATAATATATTGTCAGCAGGGTGTGTTTTTTACAGTAGTAACCATTCAGTATAGTCAGAAAAATAGATAAACAACAACAAAAAAAGGAAGAAAACAAAATCAGTGAGTCTTTCCATGCTGTGAGCAAAAGCCTGCTTAAGAGTAATGGGTATCCGACCAGTGCACCTGATGAACAACAAGAGTTATGCTCTAAGAGCAATTTTATTGTAACTAAGTGAAGGAGAGAGTAACAGCACATTCAATGTAGGGGCCCCATGTGTCCCTAAACTTCTGACGGGAATTGATCCTATTATATCTAAGTTTTTCTAACGGAATTAAGGAGAGCACCTCCCAAACCCATTCAGAAAACAATGGCAGTTCATCTGACTTCCAATGGCGGAGAATAAGCCAGTAAAATTAGCCTGGAGTTTGGTGATAACAATACTCTTGTCTGGAACCCAGAAAATACCAATAATTGGATTAGGATTAATTTTGGTAGAGCATATCTGTGAAAAAACGTCAAAGACACGACCCCAACATCAGAGATAAAGACGGACAATCCCAGAACATATGCCCAGTGGAAGCAGGGTTCAGATGACATCTAATACAGGTAGGATCGACACCAGGATAAATCCTAGAAAGTTTTTGCCTATTGTAATGCAAGCAATGCACAATTTTAAATTGTATGAGGCAATGTCTTAGACATAAGGATGTAGTGTGGATACGTTGTAAAGCCTCTGACCACGCTTCCTCTGTGAGTGGAATTTGTTGGTCCTCCTCACAGGCTGAATTGGTTTTATCAAGGGATGGTAGGGAGCTGTTTTGAATAATCTTATAAATCTTAGAGATACTTCCTTTCAGCTCTGGATCCTGAGCTAAAATGGTGTCTAAAATGTTTCCTTCTGGTGTTGTAGGAAAGAGGTAGTGTGTTTTAGCAAAACTACGAAGTTGGAGGTATCTAAAAAATGTGACCTTGGTAAATTCTTACTCTGTTGGAGAGTTTCAAATGATGCAAACGTACCATTTATGAAAAGATCATTGAAAAGGGCCAAGCCACTGTCATGCCACAACCGAAATCCGTCAATCTGAGATGGGCGAAAAAAATGATTATGCGTTAGTGGCATATGAAGGCATATAGCGTTGAGGCCAAAATGTTTTCTGAACTGATCACCTATGCAGAGCGAGTTCTTAACCACTGGATTATTGATATGTTTGACAGTAACACCTTTAAGGGAGCAGCATAAAATAGATATTGGACAGTCAGCAGGATTGGAAAGGGTCTCCATGTGAGCCCATATTGGAACATTTCCCCCCTTAAATGCTGCGATCCAATAGGGAAATTTTGCAATATTGGCTGCTCAGTAATAGTACAGATAGTTAGGCAACCCTGATCCACCACTCCACCTGGGCATTTCCAAAATGGATCTTTTTGTTTGAGGACTGGATTTATTCCAAATAAACGTAGAAATATGACTGTCAAGATCCCTAAACATGGATTTGGGTAGAAAGAAAGGAATCATCTGAAACAAATATAGTAAACGTGGGAGCACCGTCATTTTAATTATGCTAACCCTGCTTGCAAGAGAGATTGGCAGGGATGACCATTTTACTAAGTCTAACTTGGTGTTATCTACTAACTTTTTAAAGTTATGTGTGTATAAGTCCTTATATGAATGTGTCACATTGACACCCAAATAATTAAGTGAGTTTATTCTAACTAAAAGGGAAGGTTGTCATAGTTAAGATCTCGGGCTAATTGATTGACCGGGAATAGGAGACTTTTGGAAATGTTAAGTTTATATCCAGAAAGTCGGCCAAAGCTATGAAATAAGACTACGGGCCGTGGTATGGAATTTGTTGGGTCAGCTATGTAAAGAAGCAGGTCATCCCCATAAAGAGAAACCTTATGGCAGGAGTCGCCTCTTGAATTCCCTGCAATTGTCATTAGTTCTGAGGGCTACGGCTGGTAGTTCAATAGCTATATTAAATAAATAAGGAGGTAGACTACAGCCCTGTCTGATGTAGACTAAAGTAAGTAGAACAGTCAGAGTTGGTACGAACTGATGCAGTAGGAGAGGCATAAAGCAGCCTGATCCAGGATATACAGGTCCTTCTCAAAATATTAGCATATTGTGATAAAGTTCATTATTTTCCATAATGTAATGATGAAAATTTAACATTCATATATTTTAGATTCATTGCACACTAACTGAAATATTTCAGGTCTTTCATTGTCTTAATACGGATGATTTTGGCATACAGCTCATGAAAACCCAAAATTCCTATCTCACAAAATTAGCATATTTCATCCGACCAATAAAAGAAAAGTGTTTTTAATACAAAAAACGTCAACCTTCAAATAATCATGTACAGTTATGCACTCAATACTTGGTCGGGAATCCTTTCACAGAAATGACTGCTTCAATGCGGCGTGGCATGGAGGCAATCAGCCTGTGGCACTGCTGAGGTCTTATGGAGGCCCAGGATGCTTCGATAGCGGCCTTTAGCTCATCCAGAGTGTTGGGTCTTGAGTCTCTCAACGTTCTCTTCACAATATCCCACAGATTCTCTATGGGGTTCAGGTCAGGAGAGTTGGCAGGCCAATTGAGCACAGTGATACCATGGTCAGTAAACTATTTACCAGTGGTTTTGGCACTGTGAGCAGGTGCCAGGTCGTGCTGAAAAATGAAATCTTCATCTCCATAAAGCTTTCAGCAGATGGAAGCATGAAGTGCTCCAAAATCTCCTGATAGCTAGCTGCATTGACCCTGCCCTTGATAAAACACAGTGGACCAACACCAGCAGCTGACACGGCACCCCAGACCATCACTGACTGTGGGTACTTGGCACTGGACGTCTGGCATTTTGGCATTTCCTTCTCACCAGTCTTCCTCCAGACTCTGGCACCTTGATTTCCGAATGACATGCAGAATTTGCTTTCATTCGAAAAAAGTACTTTGGACCACTGAGCAACAGTCCAGTGCTGCTTCTCTGTAGCCCAGGTCTGGGGAATGCGGCACCTGTAGCCCATTTCCTGCACACTCCTGTGCACGGTGGCTCTGGATGTTTCTACTCCAGACTCAGTCCACTGCTTCCGCAGGTCCCCGAAGGTCTGGAATCGGCCCTTCTCCACAATCTTCCTCAGGGACCGGTCACCTCTTCTCGTTGTGCAGCGTTTTCTGCCACACTTTTTCCTTCCCACAGACTTCCCACTGAGGTGCCTTGATACAGCACTCTGGGAACAGCCTATTCGTTCAGAAATGTCTTTCTGTGTCTTACCCTCTTGCTTGAGGGTGTCAATAGTGGCCTTCTGGACAGCAGTCAGGTCGGCAGTCTTACCCATGATTGGGGTTTTGAGTGATGAACCAGGCTGGGAGTTTTAAAGGCCTCAGGAATCTTTTGCAGGTGTTTAGAGTTAACTCGTTGATTCAGATGATTAGGTTCAGAGCTCGTTTAGAGACCCTTTAATGATATGCCAATTTTGTGAGATAGGAATTTTGGGTTTTCATGAGCTGTATGCCAAAATCATCCGTATTAAGACAATAAAAGACCTGAAATATTTCAGTTAGTGTGCAATGAATCTAAAATATATGAATGTTAAATTTTCATCATGACATTATGGAAAATAATGAACTTTATCACAATATGCTAATATTTTGAGAAGGACCTGTAAAGATAGGCCAAAACCGAATCTGTTCAAAACAGCGAAAAGGTAATTCCATTCAATACGATCAAAGACTTTCTCTGCATCGAGAGAAAGCACAGTTTCTGCATGGACCTTGGAGTGAGAAGAATAGATCACATTAATATCTTATAAAACGATTGACGACTTGGTGTGAATCCCGATTGATCCGGCATGATAATATGTGGGGTAACTGTTACAATACGCTGTGTGTCATAGTTTTACGGATTGATCTGACCCACATGCAGTAAACGCTCAAGGGAAACCAGGAAGTGTTAAAGAGATTTATTGAAATCACAGGAACAAGCATGGTCTTGACAAAGTAGGCAAAGCTGTAAGAAATGAAGCACAAGGTAAGTAAAGACGGTAGCTTAATAGAAAACTAATAGTGTACTGTTTCTTACTAGTTTGTTGTTGACAAACCGCTAGGAGGAGAGGGAGGCGGCACGGAGGAAACAGCGTGGAACTATTGAGGCGAGTTTTGCAAAGATACTTAGTTCCTTGGTCAATAACAATGTTTGGAGGATTGTGTGAGGGCACCAGAGGAGCGGTGGAGGGTGGACAGGTTTCATAGAGGTAGGATCGGAGGTCGAAGCCAGGAAATAGCTAGCAGGAGTAAATCCAGTAGTACAGCGTTAGTGAGACACTTCTTAGTTGATTCATCCATGGGAAACTTGGAAAGAGGTATCCATAGGCAAAGTCCGTCGGTGGTTGGCCTGGGCAACATCCAGGTAGTCACCGACAAAGGTACTAGAAAAGACAGAAATAGGTTAATATAAGTCGAAGCAAGCAATATGAGAAGTGGCTCTAAGTTTGGCTTGAGTAACTTCCACTGAAGGCTAAAACTCGAGTGCTGACATGTTGGCTGCCTCCTGCTTAAATACTCCGGGACTCATCATTGGTGAATGGAAAACACCTGTCTCACCGCTCATGCTCCAGCACCCTCTAGAAAACCAAACACAAACAATACAAGACAGAGATCTCCAACCCCGACAGTAAGTATTTTTGTGAGAATCTTGTAGTCAGAGCAAAGAATGCTAATCGGCCGATAGGCACTGCATTCTAAGGGATCTTTATCTTTTTTATGTAGAACAGAAATTACAGCTTGCGTGATTGTTTCAGGCAGTTTCTGAAGTAGCAGTGTTTCTTGATTAATGGAACATAATAGAGGAGCGAGTCTAGCTGCAAATGTTTTAATAAACTCAACGGGGAATCCATCGGGGCCCGATGCTTTACCACTTCTCATAGAATTAATAGCTTTAATAATTTCTTGAGATGTTATTGGAGCTTCAATGATTTTAAAGGGTTTCTAAATCAATCTTAGGAATCTCTAGTTGTTCAAGAAAGAATTGATCTCTGTTATATCTGCATTGGTCTCTGACGAGTACAAATTGGAATAAAACTGGCGGAAGCAGTCATTAATAATTTTGGGGTTGGTGGAAGTCACATTAGATACTACATGGATCTCTGGGATAGCATTATTAGCTGTTGTTTGTTTAAGGTGATGGGAAAGAAGTTTGTTTGCTTTGTCACAATGCTCATAAAATATTTGTCGGGATTTGAGTAGAAGTCGCTCTGTTTGTTTGATTGATAAATTGTCAAATACCGTTCGTAGCCAAAGATGTTCTTTATATAATTCCGGGTAATAGATAGTTTTTTTCGATATCAGCTGTTTGAGTAGATAACTCTACTGCAGGACAGCCTATGAGAAAAAGAAACAGCTCGTTTGTTTCTTTTTCTCATAGGCTGAATAGGAAATTATTTGGCCTCTAAGGAAAGCTTTCAGAGATTCCCAAACTGTAACGTATGACATTCCTGGAGTCAGATTAATATCCAAATAAGCATCAATTTGGTTATTCAAAAATGTGATGAATTCATTACTGGACAGCAATACCGGATCGAGACGCCAAGTGCGCCTTGAAGCAATACAGCCAGGGATACACATTTCTAACTGGACTGGACTGTGATCGGAGATAACAATATTGTGATATTGGGAACCTTTCACAAAATGAAGAGATCCGCTGTCAAGCAAAAAGATATCTATACATGAGTAGGATTGATGAGCTGATGAGGAAAATGAAAATTGTTTAGTTGTAGGATTGCGTTTCCTCCATGGGTCTGAAAGCTTATACAGATCCATAAAATACAGGAGAACCTTACCAGATTTGGAAATCAAACTGTCTGATTTTGGTCTAGACTTATCCAATCCTGGTTGTAGCATACAAGTGAAGTCACCTCCCAAGATTAGATGGTGAGAATGGAGGTCAGGCAGTTTAGCTATAAAGCGAGAGAAGAACTGTGGATTGTCCCAGTTCGGACCATAAACATTGGCTATGATGATATATGAACCAAGGAGTTTGCCGGCAACAATTATAAATCTACCATTATCATCAGCAATTATGGAAGTTGCAACAAAAGGAATTCCTTTTCTGATCAATATGGATGTGCCTCTGGATCTGTGCTCAAAGTTGGAAGAAAAAATCTGCCCGACCCAATTTCTACTCAACTTCGAGTGTTCATTAGTACGCAGGTGAGTTTCCTGTAAGAAAATAATATCTGATCTCAGGGATTTAAGGTGTGTAAATACTCTACTACGCTTGATAGGGTGGTTGTTCCCTTTAATATTCCAGCTGATAAATTGGATAGAGCCTGATGGAATGTTGCCAGATGTCACCATGTTGTGCTAACGGTTAGTAAATAGTACTGAATGATATGTGCTTTGATTTGAGTAAGGAACTGAAGCCCCTGCAGATTCTTGTTGCACACACACACAAAAAAAAGGGGGAGAAGAAAAATGGGAGGGAGTCCATAACACTACCCCTATGCTGATCTCAAACCCAGTGGAAGATCGCACTAGCCTCCTACCCAAGGAAGACAAGGCACATGAAAAGTGCATAATGCACAGGAAAACACAGCCTAAACGTGGCCTGCAGAGCAAAATTTATCTGAACATTAAGGCACCCTCAAAAAGGATTCCTAAGAATAATTGAAAAAGTCACGATGTAGAGTAAGGGGGAAAAAAATGTAAGCAAGGTTATTGTAGTATAAACGTTATGACAATGATAATGGCAATTATAAAAAGATAAGTCTACCAACTAACACTAGTGGCTCCACTAACCAACTGCTGAAGAATAGAGTAGAGCTAGATATCACAAGATAACAATCCAGAAACAGAACAAGATCTGTTAATAACGTTAATAACTGTAGCACTTGAAAACAGAAAAAAGGCAGAGCTAAACTTTTAAACAGGAGACTCTAATCTAAATGTAAACATCTTATTTGATAACAGATACTTTTGATTCAGTAATTAAGAAGTTACCAGTCCGCTTGACCGAGCTGTGTGAGGAGTAATAAACTGCGAGACGTAGGTTTGGGCTTCTTCTGGGGAAGAGAAAAAGTTCTCCTTGCCGTTGTAAGTTATGTGGAGCCTAGCCGGGTCAGCGATGCCGAAGCGGACTCCATCCAGACCTCTGAGTTGCTGTTTGATGCTGGTAAACGCAGCACGGGCTTTGGCGACCCGAACTGGGTAGTCGGGAAAGATAGAGATAGTCAAATAACCCATCTTGAGCCTCTGCTTCTCTCTGTTGAGACGTAGAATCTTGAAGCAGTCGCTGTAATAGTGGAGACGAGCTATTATGGTTCTCGGTCGTTGACCTGTCTTTGGCACCAGTTGTAGGGATCTATGAGGCCTGTTGATCAGCGGCGGATCGGCTAGTTCAAGAGCCTTCTGTAGTAGGTTTCCAATGGTGGAGGGGGAACAGCTGTCGGAGCCTTCAGGAACAGCAATAATCCTGATATTATTTCTCCGAGATCTAGATTCAAGATCTTCACATTTATTCTGTAGTGAGTCAGTCAGAATTCCCAGCCGCCTAACCTCTCGCTTTGCTGACTCAACATCGTCAGAGCAGGCTGTTAAGCTTCCCTCAGCCTCACACAGGGTATTACGAAGCGATGCTAACTCCGTGTTTATCGCAGTTTTAAAGGCCTCAAAACCTGTTCGAACTGCCCGCATCTCTGCTTGGATCACTGCCATTTCACTTTCCAAAACCGCTCTGACCTCCGTTTTCATTATGGAGACGAAATCCGCCCGTAGAGACAGCAATAGATCCCGTTTTATATCTTCCACATCGAGAGGCCCAGTGGGAGTGCCAGCATCGCCGTCATGTTTTCCACCACAACTTGAGGGGGCAGACGGCACATCGGGCCTCAATGTAGCTGTAGCTGTTTGCCTTCCTTTACTGCCTTTACTTGCCATTATTTCTCATCAGTAATGTTTCCACAATATTTATATTGCTTTTCCACTTATATAGTTATGTAAAAAGAGCCTTTAATATACTTATTTATCTAAAAGTTCTGCAGAGCCAAGCCCCAAGCGTCCTTACTCAACAGCGCCCCAACCAAATCTGCTTTTACACAAAGAACAACAGCTCTACAAAAGAAACAAGCTAAAAATACATTTTTTCTCAAATGACTTGGGAAACATGACTTGGCAATGGATCAGTCAAAAGGGTAAAATTAGATGGTTAAAATACAGAGCGAAAATTTAGATAATCACAAGAAGAGCTGGAGAGAAGGCAGAACAGAGAAAGCCACCAGGGCAGATCCATTTACCACACCACCACACATCTTCTCTGGGTTCCACACACAAATGCACACGCACACACACACACACACACACACACACACACACACACACACACACACACACACACACACACACACACACACACACACACACACACGCACACACTTAGAGCAGGGCTCTAAAGTGCAGAAAAAGAAGCCTTTCTAATCTTTCTGCACCTAATTTACAGAAAATTAGAAGCTGATCATTTGGACTTTTTACTTCACTGTTGGTAAACCAATACACAAAACATCTTCTAGATAAAGTTTAAAGGGAGCATTGCTTTATTATCATCATCTGCTGGGTGTCTGTTTGTTTTATTGCTTTTACTCTATGTTAGATTCTCACTGTTGAGGCAAAGACGAACACAAGTCATTTTTAACAAGGCCAAGACAAGTCTTGATTGAAATAAACATTCTCTTATTTGATGCATGTCAGACTTTCTAGCAAACCTTACATTACTCATAAGTTCTGAGCTATTTTAGACCATTTAACATAAACATAAAAACTATTTTGATCCGTAAATTATTTGGAAAAGTCATAAAGAGTAGTTTAATACCTCTGTACCCACCAGAAAATCCTTGTTGTGTCGCCGGTCTATCACAGGCACATTCACACCTAAGGGTAATTTACCTAAAATTCATACTTTTTGGGAGGAAGCCAATGGGTAAACATGGAAAGTCCACGGTGAAAGGCCTCTGTTGAGATTCAAAGCCAGGACCATTTTATTGTGAGGCAACAGTGCAAACACGTGTTTTACTGTGTAGCTCCTATGCATTTATGTTCAAAGAAAAAAACTAGTAAAAAATGGTTTCGTGGTTCCTGAATTTCTGAACCAATCAAGCAGGAAGTGCTTTATTTTGAAGAAACGTAGGTGTGATTTTAATAAAAAATGTAAACCCCTTCTAAATCTGCATTTAAAACTTTTGTTCCATCCATCTATGAATTGTCTTTCACTTATCCTCCAGCCCATTCTGGGTCATCCCGAGCATTCCCAGGCCAGTGAGTTCTGGGTCTTTCCCTTGGCCTCCTCCCAGAGAGATGTGCCCTTAAAACTAGTACCACAAACATCCAGAAACTTTGACTTAAAAGCAGACTTGGGGCCAATCCATTTATTAAACTTCTCTAAATAAAGAATGGGCCATTTCTTGTTTTTGTCGCTGAAAATACACAATCCAGAGAAAGGTAATCAACCTAAAAAGTTTAGGACATTCTATACTTTTTTGTTTATTTCCAGTTTTTTAACCGGGCAAACCTACAAGACACTTTGATATTATTGGCCCCCATGGCAAAAAGTTCGGACATTACTGCCATACACTGTTCAAACTGACACAGCTGACTGATTTCATGTTTTCATTAAAGGTTCCAGTCTGGAGTGTAGATTTACACCAGGTTAGGAAGTAAAACCTGGTCTCATCTCATGGCTCAAATAACCAACAGCAACCGAGGCTTCTTAGCTGAAGCATCGACGTTGTTAAACCTCAGTGATCTTATCGGGTTTCCCCATCACCCCCCACTCTCACACTCACAGAAAAGAACTCCAGTCTTTCTGCTCCTCCTCTCAGAAATATCTCTTCTTCTCTCTGTGGGGAGAAATAGGTATGGGAATAGAGCTGCAAGTGCAATGGGTTTTTCTCTGTATTGAAAAACATCTATCCACACTATGGAAAGATGTGTTTCATTTTGGCTTTATCTGTATTTGCATTGTATATTCAGAGATTCTTACATAGTAGCAGAAGCAGAGGCAGCAACACCAGACTAAATCCTGAAGTTAGGAACAAATTAGGTTTCTCCAATTGGAGAATAAATGAATCCTCAAGTTTCTTCTTTAAGAGAACTGTCAGGGTTTGTGTTTGAGGAGTCGTACCAGAATGCAGAGGGATACTTGAAGCCACATGATAGGTAGTGATATGGTTTATTCGAAGACCTGAAAGTATAGGATTTCTCAGGCCAGAAGTTCAGGTCTAAACAAAGACGTGCAGGACTTACAACAACAAAGCTGTACAGGAACTAAGCAGGTGGGAACTCAGGAACATAGCAGGTCTCTGGCCGGAGCAAGATGAGTGGATAGAAGGAAAGGAAGACAGAGGCGGCGACGGGGAACAAGGAAAACCGGTAAGCTTATATACAGAGGGAAGTAAATAGTGAGACAATGGGAAGGAGAGGCAGGTAATCAGGGTGAGTCCTGACAGGTGTGATGACCAGGTGTTGGGAACTGAGGGTATAAGTTACTATGGCAACGGGAGCTAGGGAACGTAGAGACAGGAGGGGAAACTAAACTAGAGACAACTCTAAGGGAAACAAACACTAAACTAACTGGGAGGAACAGGAAAAAGAAACCTAAACATAAGCTAACATAAATAGAAATTCTAGAAGGAACTAAATCTAAGGACATGGAAAGAATTAAGTAAACAAACAGAAATACTGAATAACAGAATATAACTGACTGCCAGACAGGAACTGAAACATGAGCGACTAGCTACTATAATAAATAATCCTGGGAGAAAATAAGTGACACTAAGCATGAGAGAAAAAGAACTAATAAAACTAAGAAGCACAGAACTACTGAGAAACTGAATACAAGAACCTAGTCAGAGAATAAGCATAAATGCACATAACTACTAACCAGAGAGCATATGAGAACAACCTGAGTAAACAAACACAAAACCCAAAAACGGCAGATCCTGACAAGAACATTTTGTTTTATTCTTTCTCTGCAGCTTAAATACAGCTAGGTTAATGACATGCTTCAAAGTGACATTTTAAACACAACTTCAGCATAGCTTTAAGGGCACTGTCTTGGTCTAATCTAGGGGACGGCAACCATTATTACCAAAAGAGCCATTTTGCTCCCTTTGCCACCACAGAAAAATAGTCTGGAGCGGAACACAGCTCAAAAACTTTCTAATATTTTATTTTAATTTTAATTTTTTGCCTGTATTTAACAAACAGTGCAATGTGCATGTGTAGGCCTACTTAAAAATAAATTAATTAATACATATTTGTATAAAATTAAAATAAAACGTAGTCCACTTTAATATAAAAAAGGTAGTTGCAGCTTAGCTGTTTAAATAAAGTAAACGTAAAATTAGAAACATTTTTTGACAAGTCCATTTCAGTGTGCTCTCATCCTCTCCGGGTTTCTTTCTTGGTCAATCAAGCGAAGCACCTGAACATACAATAAAAACCACATCAACCCCGCATCTAAACTTTTACGTAATTTCCAATTAGATGCTAGTGTTCATACCTGTTTAATGTGACTTCTGTTTCTGAAGCTCTATGCTGATCTTCCCTATGTTCAGAATCAGAATCAGAATCAGCTTTATTGCCAAATTCGTACATACAAACAAGGAATTTGACTCCAGTACACTTTGCTCTTTTGTTCTGTTTTTGCATTACAGAATATACAAATTTACAATGTACAATATACACATATATAAATAAAAAGGTGCATTTGCAACATCTGTATGCTGTTGTTTTGTACTCTATTGAATGTTCAACAGAGAAACAGCCTGGGGGAAGAAACTGTCTCTGTGGCGGCTGGTTTTAGTGAACAGTGCTCTGTAGCGGCGGCCTGAAGGTAAAACTCTGAACAGTTTATGTGCAGGGTGTGTGGGGTCTGCAGAGAATTTTAGCAGCTCTTTTCCTGGCCCTAGACCTGTATAAGTCCTGGATGGAGGGAAGGTCAGCCCTGATTATTCTCTCTGCAGTCCTGATTATTCATTGCAGTCTGGACCTGTCCTGTTTTGTGGATGAGCCAAACCACACTGAGATGGATGAAGACAGGACAGACTGAATGATGGCAGTGTAGAAGACAACCAGCAGCTCCTGTGGAAGGTTGAACTTCTTGAGTTGCCTCAGGAAGTACAGTCTCTGCTGGGCCTTCTTTCAAACAGTGTCTATGTGTGAAGACCATCTGAGGTCCTCAGAGATGGTGGTTCCTAAGAACCTGAAGTGGTCCACGGCCGATACAGTGTTGTTGAGGATGGTGAGGGAGGTGTATGGGGGAGGTGTTCTCCGAAAGTCCACCACCATTTCCACAGTCTTGAGTGGGTTCAGTTCAAGGTAGTTCTGACCGCACCAGTGTACCAGCCGATCCACCTGCTGTCTGTATGCAGACTCATCACCGTCCTGGATCAGTCCAATGACAGTGGTGTCATCTGCAAACTTAAGGAGTTTCACGGACAAGTCTGATGAGGTGCAGTCATTTGTGTACAGGGAGAAGAGGGGTGGGGATAGAACACACCCCTGGGGGGCACCAGTACTTATTGATCTGGATCGGGAGAAGATGCTCCCCAGTCTCACCTGCTGCTGCTGTCGGTCCGCCAGGAAGCTGTTGATCCACTGACAGGTGGAGGCTGGGACGTTGAGCTGGGTAAGCTTCTGGTGGAGGATGTCTGGTATGATGGTGTTGAAGGCCGAGCTGAAGTCTACAAACAGGATCCTGGCGTACGTTCCTGGGTGGTCGAGGTGTCGCAGGATGAAGTGTAGACCTAAGTTAACAGCATCATCTGCTGACCTGTTTGCTTGGTAAGCAAACTGCAGGGGGTCCAGCAGGGGTCTTGTGATGTCTTTCAGGTGCTTCAACACCAGCCGCTCAAAGGATTTCATGACCACAGACGTCAGGGCTACAGGCCTGTAGTCATTTAATCCTAGGATAGTGGGTTTCTTGGGAACCGGGATGATGGTGGATCGTTTGAGGCAGGAGGGGACCTCACATTTCTCCAGTGACTTGTTGAAGATCCTTGTGAAGATCGGAGTGAGTTGATTTGCACAAGCTTTCAGGCATGATGGGGAGACGTTATCAGGTCCTCCAGCTTTCTTTGTTTTCATGCACTAAAAGAGCCTGTTTACATCTTCCTCGGAGATCTTTAGTGCAGGCAGAGGATCTGAAGGTAGGGGGTTGGTTGTTTTACGGGTCAAATTTGTTCCTGAATGGGATGTGGAGGGGATGATTTGAGGTGTGAATGGCTTCTTGTCATGTCTGCAGTAGAAGCCATTCAGACAGTTGGCCAGGAGACGACTCTGCTCAGGATGGGTGGGGGGGCTCCTATAGACAGTCAGGTTTCTCAGACCAGTCCATACAGCTGAAGTATCACCGGTAGAAAGGCTATTCTTAAGGTTCTCACTATAGCTTCTCTTAGCTGCTTTGATCTCCTTTGTTAGTTTGTTCCTGGCCTGCCTGAAACCGCGCCCAATCTTCACTGCTGTGAGCTTCTTCCTTTTCCCTGCGCAGATTCCTGAGGTGTGGAGTAAACCATGGCTTGTTATTCCCAAAGGTGCAGAAGGTCTTGGTCTGCACACACATGTCCTCACAGAAACTGATGTATGATGTCACCACATCAGTTAGTTGGTTTAGGTCAGTGGCTGAGGTTTCAAAAACAGTCCAGTCTTTGCATTCAAAGCAGGCCTGTAGCATCTGCTTTGATTCCTCAGTCCACTTCTTAACAGTGTGAACCTTGGGTTTGGAAGCTCTTAGTTTCTGTCTATAGGTTGGGATGAGGTGGATTAGATAATGATCCAAAAAACCCAGAGCAGCCCTGGTAACAGCATGATATGAGTCCTTTAAAGCTGTGTAACAATAGTCCAGTGTGTTTTTGTCTCTGGTGGGACACTTAATATGCTGTCTGTATTTGGGGGTTTCTTTGGAGAGGTTTCTCTGAAGCAGAGAACCGCTGATCCGCGGAGGTCTGAGTTTTTACCGGTGAGGAGAAGCAGCTCGTCCATCTTGTGGTTTAGAGAGCGGACATTTGCCAGGTTGATTGAAGGCAGTGGTGTGCGAAGTCCTCTTTTGCGGAGCTTTACCAGCGCGCCAGCACGCTTTTCCATTCGACGTTTCGGCGCAGTATCCCATAGAGTGCCGCAGCTCCGCTTGCCAGGAGCTCAGTGAACTGCGGATCAATGAAAGATGGTGAAAAAATCCCAAGAGAGGACTCTCTGATGTTGAGAAGTTCCTCTCTACTGAATGAGACCACAGGATTGCGGCCTTGTTGGTTGGTTGGTGCGATACAAACACGATTCCTTCATGTATTCGCTGTCTGTGAACGGCTTCCCTTTCCATACAATCTCATCGGCTGCCTCAAAACTAGCAACTGTAGTTGAGTTTGGAGAGTTGATTCACTTCTTAAGAGTATGTTTGCTTTGCTCAACTTTCCGTAGTAGTTCCAAAGTAGCTCTCTTTTGCTCATCTTCAGTTGGGTACTTTTCAGAAAAAGCTGAGTTACATTTTTTTATTGAGTGCTAATTTCATGCCATATATCAAGCAGACAAGTAAGCCAGCATTGTTGGCAGTGAAGGCAAAGGAATCTGTCCATGCAGAATTAAACAGCTTGTTGTCTTAAGAGATTTTTCTTTTAAGGATTTATTCATGGTTAGCTTACCGCGGGGGTCACAACCTCAAGAACCTACCTGCAGGTAGAGGCGAGGGCTATTGTCATGGATGTGATGTATAATTTGACTGCCAGATTATAAAACTTTTTTTAAATTCAACGTTAATGTCTGACCTCGAACTTCAACTATGCATCAAAATAATATATATACTTTGTATATATATATATATATATATATATATATATATATATATATATATATATACAGGGGTTGGACAATGAAACTGAAGCACCTGTCATTTTAGTGTGGGAGGTTTCATGGCTAAATTGGACCAGCCTGGTAGCCATTCTTCATTGATTGCACATTGCACCAGTAAGAGCAGAGTGTGAAGGTTCAATTAGCAGGGTAAGAGCACAGTTTTGTTCAAAATATTGAAATGCACACAACATTATGGGTGACATACCAGAGTTCAAAAGAGGACAAATTGTTGGTGCATGTCTTGCTGGCGCATCTGTGACCAAGACAGCAAGTCTTTGTGATGTATCAAGAGCCACGGTATCCAGGGTAATGTCAGCATACCACCAAGAAGGACAAACCACATCCAACAGGATTAACTGTGGACGCAAGAGGAAGCTGTCTGAAAGGGATGTTCGGGTGCTAACCCGGATTGTATCCAAAAAACATAAAACCACGGCTGACCAAATCACGGCAGAATTAAATGTGCACCTCAACTCTCCTGTTTCCACCAGAACTGTCCGTCAGGAGCTCCACACGGTCAATATACACGGCCGGGCTGCTATAGCCAAACCTTTGTTCACTCATGCCAATGCCAAACGTCGGTTTCAATGGTGCAAGTAGCACAAATCTTGGGCTGTGGACAATGTGAAACATGTATTGTTCTCTGATGAGTCCACCTTTACTGTTTTCCCTACATCCGGGACAGTTACGTTGTGGAGAAGCCCCAAAGAAGCGTACCACCCAGACTGTTGCATGCCCAGAGTGAAGCATGGAGCTGGATCAGTGATGGTTTGGGCTGCCATATCATGGCATTCCCTTGGCCCAATACTTGTGCTAGATGGGCGCCAAGGACTACCGAACCATTCTTGAGGACCATGTGCATCCAATGGTTCAAACATTGTATCCTGAAGGCGGTGCCGTGTATCAGGATGACAATGCACCAATACACACAGCAAGACTGGTGAAAGATTGGTTTGATGAACATGAAAGTGAAGTTGAACATCTCCCATGGCCTGCACAGTCACCAGATCTAAATATTATTGAGCCACTTTGGGGTGTTTTGGAGGAGCGAGTCAGGAAACGTTTTCCTCCACCAGTATCACGTAGTGACCTGGCCACTATCCTGCAAGAAGAATGGCTTAAAATCCCTCTGACCACTGTGCAGGACTTGTATATGTCATTGCCAAGATGAATTGACACTGTATTGGCCGCAAAAGGAGGTCCTACACCATACTAATAAATTATTGTGGTCTAAAACCAGGTGTTTCAGTTTCATTGTCCAACCCCTGTATATATATGTCAAAGCAAATGGAGCCACAAAAAGAAGCTGCTCTGGAGCAGCGGGTTGCCGACCCCTGGTATAACCTGATACAACGTCAGTAAAGCTGTTATACACTTCAAAATAGTGACCTTATTAGATTAATATATACATTTGCTTAGTTTGGAAAGTCATAACCAAATATTAACAAAATAAAACCAAAATAAAACACATTCCAATCTGACCCAATCTTTAATATTAGCGTGTTTTAATAATAGCGTGTTAGATCCTAGTTAGAAAGTTTATACATGGTAACAAAGATAATATTAACATATATTATTATTATTAAGATAAGATATGGGCAACTAAATTTGTTAATAATTCTTGACATGTCTTGACTGAAATGAAAATCTACATGTTGTGTATTTCTGTCTTGACCTGTCCAGATGGATGGATGGATTAATGGATGTTGTATCTTGACAGTCAAAACTGCTGTGTTCACTAATGCTTAGAAACAAGGTGACTGGCTCAGCTTCTTGTAACTAGGACTTGAGCAAACACTGGTATGAATGACACTGAGTGGCCATTATTACAGACAGGACATATGGACATATGGTGGTAGATGGCAGTTAATAGAGTTAATAGAAAAGCAAGTTAAAAATAACCTTTTACACATTTGACCTTGTTAGATTAAACTGGTTTAATGCGAAAGCTTGTTCTAAACCAAAATTTATTTGGTATGACATAAGCCTTTTCAATTTATGGCTGAGTTCTTCATAATACATTATTAGTGTAATTACATGTTTTACACCTCCCAGTCAACCCTACTGTCCTCCAACCACGAACCCTGCATACATTTTGTCATTTGTAACCACCCACTAAAGTCTGCTAGGTAGGAGTCTCTGTGGATGTCAGTATACAAATCAGATTTTTGTGACCAAGTTGGTTATATAAGCCTACAACAGCAATAATATTACCAGACAAAGAGTGGCGCCAAACACACAGCAGATAGAGAAAATGATTAGTCAAATTATGAGCAGAAGAAGAAAAGAAAAACAACCACGACTCTTGATTTTAAGAAACACAGTGAGGAGAAATCAAGTGTTTTCCAAGTATGGATAAATTACCTCTCAGTGAAAACAAGGACACAAAAATGACTTCTCCTCTTCTGCATCAACAATGTATAAACCAGCAAATTATTGCCCCTTGTGAGGCTTTAGTGAAAACAGTATTTCTAAATAGAACTGCATTGTTCAGCTAAGATAAAAATTAAATGAACATGGACTAATATTTACCTGTGGGGTCCCAGCAGCTAAGTTTTTCAAGACCTTATGTCAACATGGGAACTTGAAGCCGATTCCCCTTTGTTATACCTCTAAGCTAGCAAAGGAGGTAACCACACAACTGACTTGGTGAGTAGGTGGGAAAGTGCAAGCAGCAGTCCAGTTCAACAAACTGCTCTTCTGGCCTCTACGTTATGTAGTCTCAGTACAGCAGGTTAAACATTTTTTTGTGATTTCAGTGTGAGCCCTATTGCATGTAACCTTTTTCAAACTCAACAACACATAACTGCTGCTTTAACTACTATTTCATTCCTGAGCAATGAGTGAATATGATGTCATTAACACGTTTTGTATTGAAATACAGAAATGTCAGATGAAACTCACTTGATTGTTAGCATTTTTGAAATGAAGTCCTTACTCCATATTCAGAGCTCTGCAGGTTACTTAGCGTCTCGCTGCTCTGTTCTTTCTGACATAGAAAGGGGCTACCTTGCATATGTATGGGGATCTGTCCTGAACAAGAGCTGACCTGTAGTGCTCTGATGTGGAGAAGGGAAGTGACCCACCCTCCCACTGCATGACTCTCCCGCTGGTCACCCATGAATATAGCGCTAATTGAATTCAGTGAAGACAAATGAGTGTTAATTGGGAGGATAACGATGGCTGCGGCCAACTATTCATAGCAGAAGCAGCCTTCAAAAGGGGGGGAAGGCCTCCTACCAACCACAGGCCTGTTCTTCCCAGCAGGAAAGGAGGTGGAGGGGGACGTGGGTGTTTAGGGGCTGATGGGGCAGTGAAGGTTCTGGTGAGGAATCTAAAAAGGAGGGTGAGGAGGGGAGGGTTATACAGTTTGTTGTGCTTCTTTTCTTTTTAAGGAAGCAATAAAGCACTAAAAGACATGGTAAAAAGGAATAGTGGATAAGTCGCCAGTGCCCCCTCCGTGCCAATGTAAAAGAAATGCGGGTGGGGCTGGAAGGGGTTTGTCTGAAAGATCATAACAGCCAACAACAACTAGGCCTGTGTGGGTATGGATGTATTAAAGAAGTGCTTGATTTACTAGTAAAGTTGAAATTCTTAACGCAACACCATTATGTAGTATAACTTCCTTTCATGAGCATCCAGAATATAAAAGTAGTTAAAAAGGCTTGTGACATCACTACAAACACACAAACCAAAATATAATTCCGTACCTAATCAGTCAGCTTTCATTTTCAACTGTGAATGAATTAGCCTGTAGACAAACAATATTGTATATGAAGAGACCTGCAGGATATAGATAGATATTTGTTTTTTTTATTGCAGTCCAGCAGAAGTCTCTCAATATTTCAAAATTTATGAAAAAGAAAGCTTTCACACCAGCTAGGCCTTCTTACATTTCTCATTGCTTTGTTCTAAATGTTTCATGAGATAATATGATCACAAAGCATTTGGAAATAAACAGCTCCAAGTGGGTTTCCTGAATCATTTTGAATCGTTTCAGGCATTAACCTCTCTGAATAAAACTAGAAGATCCAACCCAAGTAAAGTTTTAATAGTAAAGTTTAAGAAATGAAAAACAGGAGAACGTATTTATACTTTCCAATACATTTGCTTGGAAACTTC
Source organism: Girardinichthys multiradiatus (assembly GCF_021462225.1). NCBI lineage: Eukaryota > Metazoa > Chordata > Actinopteri > Cyprinodontiformes > Goodeidae > Girardinichthys > Girardinichthys multiradiatus. The sequence goes on along the minus strand of NC_061802.1, from coordinate 38,522,318 downwards.
CTTTTAATGAAACCTTTCTTATATCACATTTGCTTGACATTTCTGGTGCTGCACCATTCCCAAACAAAATAAAGTAACTGATGTATATATTTACCATCTAAATTGTACATTTTCTTCTTTTGTACGGGTTCAAGTCTTAGCAATAAAGTGAGTAAAACTAAGCCACTCACCACTTATCTTCAGTAGGCTATTTATAGCAATAGAAATCCAGACTTAACGTAGTTGGCTCATTCAACTGCTAAACAGTAAATATTATTGACTTGTATTGTGTGTATAAAATACACATATGTAGTAAAGCAGAGACAGGAGGAAAATGTCTCAGATGTGACCATACTAATATGATATAGTATGGTTGTCACTGCAAGTCACCTGTCCTTAGCATCATCACTCTCACAATCATACTCTCACACGCTAAAACTGACCTTGTTGCTATAGAAGCTTGTAAAAGACAAATTTCATTGCACAAAGTAAGTTTATTTTTTGTCTTCATGAGCTACAATGATGAGGAAAAGGATGAACGCAGATTCTGTATGGAAGAAAAACATCTTGTGCTGAAGGAGAAGCTGCATTGCCAGCTGTTTAGGAAGCAGCCAGCGGACTGAGGATGAAGCAAGGAATGGGATGTGCTTGGAGATGGAAGCAGGAAGGTATCTGGAATATTTTTGTTCAAGGTATTTCACTGTTCTTCAAGTGCAATACTTATATTTTCCAACTAATAAAGTAAGCACATTAAATAATTATGATTTCCATACTTAGCAAAATATTCATGATTATAATTTTTTCACAAATCAAGCAGCCCTATTACAGCATTAATATTCTTTTCTTCATTTGAGAAAGTTGAACTGAGCACAACTCACGCTGGTGTTACAGTACATGATGTTTAAAGGTTAAAAGAAGACTAAAAATATCTGAGATGATATACTCTGATCATGTGTTTAAATGAAACTTTTTAAAGCACCTTGCAATGCCATTGAACACTCCACAATTTAAAACATACTCTTTATAGCACACTTTTCAGCCAGCCTTTCAGATTTTCTTGTAATCTGACAACAAAACAGAAAAATAATTGACCGAAAAAAGATTTTTGATATACATAAAACACAAAAGACAGCAAGCAATCAAACATGTAAAAACGCAACCAGAAACCAGACTGCAAATACTTTATGACAATGTAAATAATATGCCAGTTGACCTCATCGACCAACACCTTAGTTATTTTAAAAGACTTTATCTTAAAACAATTATAAATGAACAATTGGTGGGATTCATTTGGGTGTATTATTTAATTGCATTTTATAAAATGGCAATCTCTGACACAAAAATCAATGTTTTTTGTTAATCTTAATACATTTTGGTTGGTGGCAGAATCAATAAATACACATATACACCGTTCCCGGCATGATGTTGTTTTGTCAACTGTTGCTTCTCTGTGCTGAGGTTTTTTGCAATCTCAAACTGTATCCTGCTAAGGATAAAGTGTGAAATATGATTTTTTCCCTCTACTTTCCTAATGTGGCCTCTTTTCTCATCTAGCAAGGGCAGCGCCTGTGAGTGGGCAGCAAAGCCTGGGTGACCCGTCCCCCTTTGTCTTGTGTCATGATGTATGTTTGGATGGGTTGTACTGGAATTCTAATTTCCTCTCGGGGATCAATAAAGTATCTTTGAATTGAATTGAATTGAATATATGATTAGTATTGTGAGTATCTGCATGGCAATTTCTACTATGATTTAGTGGAAACTGGAATTTTGTGGCTTTGTTTTCATGCTGTTGATCCTCCAACCATGAAGATCCTGATGTAGTTACAATCAAAATGTTTTAATGCATGTAAACCAGAAGCTTTACACTTCATCCTCTTAAATCAAGCTACTATACTCGGGCAAAAAGTTTCATTTTTAAGTTAGAATTTTCTATATTCATTACAGTCACAAATATGGAAACTCACATGTTATCACTCATGGTATCGTGGTATTCAATCACATAACATTAAATGGTGCTTGTCTCATCTCGTACATTCCACACCGGTCAAACACATGAAGGAGGGGTTGTGCATTGTATCATTCTGCCCTGCATTAACTTGCACTCAAGTTGTGTGAATCTTAGGTCTAAATTTTCTGATAGTAAACCATTAATAAGAAATAGATTTTGAATTAGTTCCAATGAACTCAAGAACTGTATTTCATTTCTTTAAAATCCGAAATGGTTTCATGTTACCATGTAGTTATTATTGTGGCAGAAAATATCTAAGTAAGATATATCCAAAACAAAATATGCATACAACAATTACAAAGTGTCATAAAACTTTTTATAAGTTGCTTTAAGAGTGCTTGGGTTATTTGTTAAAGCTGAAGTCAAATTAGGTGTGCAGTTAACAACTCTGGCCATTAGGATCCTCTTCTGTCAGTCGGCTCTATGAAAACAAGTTCTCATTTTTTTGCCTGTCTCCTCTGGGAGCACAGCAGCACTTAATCACCCTCAGCATGACCCTGGACAGTGGCATGAGTTCAAAGCTGCACACAACCTCTGCATCACCCAGAAGAATCTGTCCAATCACCTCTGCATCCCACTGCTTCCCTCATTGGCATCTCTCTTCTTTCCATATATCACAGGTGAGCTCTGGCCATAAAAGGGATTACTCTGTGGGGGAACCGTTCATCCATTTCTACCATTAAACCGGATTCAGGTGTGGTGTCTCCTGCTCTCCATAGGCATCCAGTGAGTAATGGATACCCTTGTGCCTCTTCCTGCCCTTTCTTATCTACTATGGAGCCTGGAGACACTCACTGATTCACACAGACAGAAGCAGACAGGCCCACACTCACCCATTAAAATAGAACCAGTCACTTTCAGTTCTAGTCTGGATGCTTTTATACCAGAGGAGTGTGTTCAAAAGAGGAATTTTGGATCATGACCCATTACGTGATTGATTTGCTCTTGGACTGTACTGCGTTCTTCATCCCCTGGGACTCATAGACGGTTAATGTACTCACCATATATTTGCCATTGAGAATTAGTGTTTTATCATTCTTTTACTTCACTAAAATCTTTTAGGACCACAGTCTGATTTCCATCTTTTACACAAGAAGGGGCGTTTGACTTTCCAATCAGCAGCACTGCGGCGAACAGCTTTAAACTCTGCGACCATGTTGCAAAGACGTTAATGCATCACTGCTTTCATAGTGCTAAAAGCCCATGTCACAGAGCAAGGCCTAAACACGGGAAAGATTTTCACAGCTGGGAGGACAAGTCACCAATCAAACATCTGTGGTGGATGAGGCTCATTCATATCCGAGGAGAGATGGGACAGAACAGAGCCAAAATACAAAAGACAAGACATCAGGTTTTAACTTTTTATGAAGAAAACAGCAAATTGTTGCATCAAAAGAAGATTATGAATGTAACAAAGCAAATCTTTAGAACATGTTTCTAAACCCTTTGCACTCAAGACATTACAGTCCCATTAATTTTTGTATGAGAACATCTTTAAAAGGCACCATGCTGCATTTTAGGTCACCATCTTACTAAAATTTCAATTGCATCACAACTAGTTTGAGGTAATACCCCAAAACCACTTAATAACCAATGTTAGCACCAACCAGGAAGGTGCTAACAACATTGTTCAATGATAGATTCAAAGTGTACTACATCCCTGATTCTATACAAACAAAGGGGCCGAATAATATTGCACGCCCCACTTTTCAGTTTTTTATTTGTTAAAAAAGTTTGACACATCCAATAAATTTCATTCCACTTCACGATTGTGTCCCACTTGTTGTTGATTCTTCACAAAAAATGTTAATTTTATATCTTTATGTTTGAAGCCTGAAATGTGTCAAGAGGTTGAAAAGTTCAAGGGGGCCAAATATTTCGCAAGGCACTGTAGGACAACCTGAAAAGCAACAACATCAGGCAGGTGTTGTAAGGGATCCGGCAGCTTACCAACTTCAATACCAACCTCAGTGCTACTGATGGTGATGACTTGCTGGCAGAGGAGCTGAAACTCTTCTGCTTGTTGCCCGCTTTGAGTTGGTGTCCCCACAGACAGCTGCACTACACCCTACATAGCTGTGTTCACCATCATGGAAAAACCTGCTGTGTTATTTTGCCAGGATTTCAGGGTTTAGGTCCAAACGTACCCACTAAAAAATTTTGTGGAGCTCAAAACCACACTGTAGCTGTGGAGGTTGGGGAACTGTGAGGGCAGAGCACAGGTACGATGAAGTGTAATAAAAACTCTCCTCCGGAGGACCACGGCCAGGTTCTTATGTTTGACGTGACATGTTCCAGAAGTGTTAAATTATTCCTGCTTGAAACCTGATCTGTTCCCCTATCGTCACTGGTATCGGTCACATTTTACCCTGCCAGCTCGGATAACAGTCTTTGCTCTGACAGGCAGCTGTTTTTTCTGCTTAACTCTGCTGCATCACAATTAACCAACTACTATAATTGTATTATTTCTGCTTGTTGAGCACAGAATCTTTGATGATTGAGGTAACTATACAGATCCCCCATCAGACAGCTTCTATCCTTCATCAAAGGCTTCCAGGAGACCATAACCCTTGTTTGAACAACACAAGGGAAGAGCAGAGGGAACATATTCCCTATTAAAGCATTTCTGAACACCTGAAACAGCAGGCTGCTCACAATAATGGGAAATTCCCATCTCTTCAGAGAGGTATGGCAGCGTATCCTGAGGGTCCAGGGAGAACCTCGCACTGTGTAATTATGGGAGCGGAATATATGGCTCAGCGTACCACTCAGACCCCACACACTGTATCAATGTCACCACACAGATGAGAAAATCAGACATGTTTTTTTTAAATGACAAATGAGAGAAGGATTTGAAAAATAGCCTTTTTTTTCAAAGAGAGGTGAATCCCATTGTTTCTTACATAAATATATTCAAAATATGCCTTACTTTAGCTATGAAAAGAGAAGCAAGAACATGATAATACCAAAGGTTGTAGAGATGATTAGTTAAGGCAATGCCATTAAAATACATTTATACATTGCAAAATACTAAATATACTAAAAACCACTAAAAGTTAACAAAAAATCTCCCTTACAAAACCAGAGATGGAAAAACTCATCACTCCGCTACCAAGGTGACTCTGAGGTTCTAGGGGCTCTCAGTGGTAAAGACGAATTAATCTACCCTAACGTCACTTAAATTTTGTGGTGGGAGGCAATTAAAACAATGTATTTTGATTGATTTTGATTGATTACGAGTCAAGAAAGAAAGAGAAAAATTGGATTATGATCATTTGAAGCAATTTGTACCTCGCATTAGTGTATGTTGTGACTTTGCGTTCATTCAATTCAAATTCAAAAATACTTTATTAATCCCAAAGGGAAATTAAATGTTGTAGCTCATTATGAGAGTTTCTTCAAAGAGCCGTTGTAGATGCTGATGGCTGTGGGCAGGAAGGATCTCCTGTAGCGCTCCGTCTTACACCAGATCTGAAGAAGCCTCTGACTGAAGACACTCTGTTGTTGTAGGACAGTCTCATGAAGAGGATGCTCAGGGTTCTCCATAATGTTCTTCATTTTATGAAGAATCCGTCTTTCCACAATGATCTCCAGAGGTTCCAGAGGAGTCCCCAGAACAGAGCCAGCCTTTTTTATCAGCTTGTTGAGCTTTTTAAGTCCCTGGCTCTGATGCTGCTTCCCCAGCAGATGATGGCAGAAGAGATCACACTTTCCACAACAGACTTATAGAAGACATGCAGCATCTTGCTGCAAACACCAAAGGACCTAAGCTTCCTCAAGAAGTACAGTCTGCTCTGTCCGTTCTTGTAGATGGCTTCACAATTGCATCTCCACTCTAGTCTGTTGTCCAGGTGAACACCGAGGTATTTATACTCCTCCACCACCTCCACCTCTTCTCCCATGATGAAAATAGTGTCTGACATATTCCTATTTCTCTTAAAATCTACAATCATCTCTGTCGTTTTAGTCACGTTCAAGATGAGATGATTGTTTCCATGCCACAAAGCGGTCCACCACCTTCCTGTACTCATCTTCTTGTCCATCTCTGATCCACCCCACGACTGCAGAATCATCCGAGTATTTCTGCAGATGATAGGAGTCTGTCTTGTAGGAGGTCTGAGGTGTACAGAGTGAAAAGGAATGGTGAGAGTACAGTTTCATGCTGTGGTGGATCCAACCACACAGATCCAGATTCAGTCACATTCAAAATGCCTTAGTGCAAGAAAACTTCATACTCTGCTAATTAAACCAACTACATTGGGGAAAAAAATTATACTTTTATGTTTTACAGAGCAGGGTTTCTGTCATTTGTTTTTTATTTGGAAGTGCTAAAAATCTCTATGTGTCACTCTTTACACTCACTGCATATTAATGAAATTATGATTTTTAAATTCTCTGTATGTATTTTCCTTAACATCTCACTCTGTCTGAATCAAAATAAAAAAAGTTAAAACACAATATCAATATCATGCTTGAAAGTGTGATATTCTGTTTTTACTTTACACATGCTGAGTTGTTTTTTATCCTCACTTCTTCAGGATGTCATCACAATCATCTGTGTTCAACATACATTTACTTCGGTTCTATGACGACATTTGGTAGGGCTGTGGGGTAGTGTAGAACAAGTATCAAGGAAGGTGGTAGATAGACGGCACCAGCACACATTTTGAGCTTATTCTTGGACTTTATTCACAGACGTTTTCATTCTCTGCCAATTTTGTTAACATGAATAATGATACATTCTTGTCTCACTATTTTCATTTGGTTGTGCCCAGTACCGACCCCTCCCATTCCCTGGATGTAGGATCTGACCAAAGGGACAAACAATGGTGAGTATATACAAAGAAACACATTTACCAGAAATTCAGTGTTTACTTTAAAAACATGCTAGAATGTAAACTACAACATAATGTTACCACAAACAAACCTGGGATAGTATGTGAAGCTAACCATTATGAAAAAGCAGAAAATAAGATGCAATGAATCTTGAATATGTTTAAGGGACAAGTGGTGAATAAATGCAATCTCAACCACTTTGTCACTTGGGCTTGCACAATGAATGTGATAGCATCTCTGCTGTGCTCTGAAGTCCATTACATGCTATTTCAATTTATTTTAGTTCTGATCCCTATTTGGCCTAGTTGACTTGACCAAAGTAACTACATGTCCAGTATTTTTTATTAGGAGTTGCATTTTCATCCAGTAGACTATGAGCAGTATAACCAATTACTTTGGTTTACCAGTTGTCAGATGGGTTACAAAATGTCCCCGTGGCGGATATGAATTGATGCAAGGTTACTATTAAAGTTACAGTAGCAAAAGGCCTTTTTTTAACCAAACTAAAAACCTGAGAAGTGGCAAAGGGGCAAAATGACCAGTACCCATTTCTTTAGGTCTTGTGACACCCAATAAAACTGTCAGAGATTGGAAAGCGCACAAATACAAGACCAGTTGGCATTCTGTAGTCCACCCCTTGCTCTCCACTGCTAACTTGTCACTGGTAAGCCAAAGTGTTTCACTGCTGAGTAAATAAAAGTCAGGGACAATGATCAGCCCCTGTGTTTCAGTATTACCAATCCTGCATTGCTTTGGTGTGGAGAGCTTTAGATATACTGTATCTTTATCTACACATTTCTATCACTGCTCTAAACAAAAAATAAATAAACAAAAATGTCACCATTTTAAATTGTACAGATTTCAGAATAAAATCTAAAAATCTTCCATGTGTTTGAGTAGTTGAGAAGAAGAGATTTATACAATCTACTACCTAATACTTGTACAAAACGGTGTTTCTCACTGTCTGTTAGTGTCACAGTGTGTGTTTTTGGTTTCGTATTTGTTTATGTTTAGTCAGGTGTTTTTCTGTTCTAAGGATGGTTAGTTCTTGAGTCCTCGTTGCTGGTGTTTTATTTTCTAGGTTCTGTTCTGGTAACTGTGTTATTAGTTGCATTCTTTGATCTGCTATCTTCCTGTGTTCTGTTCCTTTGGTTTGTTTACTGTTTGTCTTGTCGGGCTCCTCATGTTCTTGTTTATCCCTATCTGGTTCACCCGCCCTCTGTCTTCCAGCACACCTGTGTCTGTTTTCCCTGATTACCTGCCCTATTGTTTCATGTCCACTTTCGTCTGTATTTAAGCTCGTCTTTGTCCTTTGTTCCACGCAGTGTCGTTAGTCTATTTAGTCTGTCTGTTCTTGCTACGTTGTGGTTATGCTGCAACCCAGAAACCAGGACTGATTATTCATGAACTTTGTTTCCTGGATCTCCTGTTAAGCCTGCACCGGCATTTGTAAGTTGGCTCTCCTCATTAAAAGGAGATTAACTCATCAACTGTCTCTGCTCGTCCTGCACCTCTGGTCCACCACTAAATTGAACTATGACAGTTAGCATAATAAATAGCCATGCTTCATCATACCGTCCTACTTTTATGTTGCTCAAAAATATCCAGTACAGAAGAAGATGCCCTGGTCTTAACCACACTGAGTTCTGACATTAGTATGTGTATGAACCACCCAGATCTCTCAGGTCTTCTGGCTCAAATCTACTCTACATACCCAGAACCAGAAGCAAACATGGAGAAGCAGCTTTTAGTTCTTATGCTTATGTTTATGCTTTAAATCAAGATTGAAAACCTATTTGTTTAGAGTGGCCTTTGACTGTGCTATCTGAAACATTGTTAGGGAAGTTTTCAGTCCAACTTTCCTTTCATTTTCTTATCAATCATTTTATAATTATTTTTTTATTTAATTTATTTTTATTATGATCTTCTTAGTTATTCACTTTTTTGTTCTCTTTAATTATTTAAGTACCTTTATGCCACTGCAATGTACTTTTCCTATTATGTCTCTTATTCTTTTTTTTCATGTACAGCACGTTGAATTGTCTTGCTACTGAAATGTGGTATGTAAATAAACTTGCCTTGCCTTGCCATTAGGAAAACATAATACTGCTGAGAAGTCCAGAGACACAGAATTGTAATTGAAAAGGCACAAACCTTTGGTATTGCCTCTGACTTCAAGAAAACATAAAAGTTTAGTTAGTGACGACAGACACAATGTTTGTGTATCTTGCAGTGACTCTGGGCCTGAAAGCTTGGACGCAGGTCACCTCATGACATGTATGAGAGGTGACTGACTGACTGACAGATGCTGACGGCTGGACCTTGTGCAAACATGCATATTGAAAACTGTGTCAGTCAACACCACAGATTAGTGCTGAGGCTATTAGTCAAGTCAGACATCCTTCATCTCTCCTTCAGAATAACTTTAACAGAACAGAACTTTAATTGAAGAGCCGACGGAGTGAAATGACACACAGACAGCAGTCAGTTGTCAAGAGTAGTCAACAGTACTTAATTATTGTGTTGCAAAATGTAAAGATGAAGAATACATTTGATAAATGTTTTAAAATGAGAGCAGGACTAATTAGTTTGCAATTCCACTGCCATCATTGCATAGACTCATGACCACATATTTATGCCAGGATGGCTATGCTCCAGGATGATAAAACAGATTACACAGAAGTATGAACAGTAAACAACTGTAACAGATAACATTGTCCATGCTCCGTTGTCCATGATCGTTTGGTCCAGTACAGAGCAACCACAGTCTTAGCCAGACAAACTAAGCTCATAGTCACATCTTATAAGTCAAACATATTTAGAACAAGTTTTTGAAGAACAGGTTAATAATTAAATTTCAATTTCGGTTGATGCATTATAAACTTGTGGCCTCATGAACCACAGATGTCAAACTCCAGTCCTCAAGGGCCGGTGTCTCTGCTTCAATACATCTGAGTCACATAATTGTCACATCAGCTGGACACTGTGGAACTTAACTGCATGCTGAGGAGGTAATTTAGCTATTTGATTTAGGTATGTTGGACTAGGAACACACCTCAGAGTTACAGGACACTGGCCCTCGAGTGCTGGAATGGAACCCATTCCAGCTACCCATGAGGAAGCTACTCACTGATCTATACAGTTGCCCCAAATATGAACAAACAATAAGGTGCCCAGTATATGCACAAGTCATAAAGATGAATTCTAACCGTGTTTTGGGGTCTCCTGTTACGCATACCAACAATACTAGCAATGCATTAGACAGCTTGTTTTGTTCATTGTAACCAATATTAAACATTTGAGCTTTTAGCTCGGCTTTGGGTCAGGTGGCCTCATTGCCATATAGTTAAATGTTTTCCTTCCTACTTCCATTTTGTACCTGTAAACAAATTCGTCAATACCCATGTACTTAAACATCCATATCAGTTTATTTTTCTCGATAGTTAAATATTTTTATGAATTATAGAGATAAATTATCATCTAAACATTGGATTCTCACATTGTGATAACTTGTTTTCTGAACATTTAAAGTGTATTGTTAAAAAGTATTTGTTTGTCTAATTTTACATGTACATGAACTTTGAGGACATAATATTCTTGATCTATAAGAACCAGTTTGTTGATGGACCCACCGTTCCCAGCAATAGGAAGTTTAACCATTCTGTAAATGTCTTCCACAAGGTTTAGTAGTGCGCTCATTAGATGAGAAAACCGGAATTGCGTCCTCCGCTCTAATTTATCCAAAATGTGTTCAAGAAGGTTGAGGTCAGGTCTCTGTGTGGCCAGACAAGGTGCTCCACACCAAACTTTATACACCTGCAGCCAAAGAAGTGATTGGAACACTAGAATTCATTGATTTGGTGATGTGAACCAATACATTTAGCAATACAGTGTATATTAAAATCTAAGATTGGTTGAATTTATAGACCATCGTCGATAGGCTGAGCCCTTCAACACTTTTTTTAAGAGCAATTTTTTTTTTGGCCTACGGGTTAAGGGTAAAACATTGTCGGGAGTAGCCTACATAACTCCATGGACTCAAAGCGGATTTCCGCCGGACTTTTACCACCGCATACGCGATATCACACAATAAACTGCTTGACCGGAAAAAGCCTCCACAACTGTTTTATATTTGACACTGTCATGTTGTGCGGTTGTGGATAGGACCAAGGTGCACAGAAGTAGATACCAGGAGTCAGATGAATAAAGGTAAGGTAAGATTTATTGTTCTCACTCAGGGACCAGGCAGGGAAACAAGAACCAGGCCAGGACATAGGATACACGATCAGTTATGACCAGCACACAGAGATAAGTACGACCCAGGACACAGCGGGAAACAAAGGCAACTAAGAAACTTAAATACAAACAGGAAATGCAGGGAGAACCAATGAAAAACAAACAGAAGGAAACAAGGACCAGACAGGGTAAAATAAACAAAAACACAAACTCAAAAACACAGACACTGGCTAGATACGACAGACACACTGCTCCGAGCAGCCTGTCGCGAGTGATAAGGTATCATACTCAGCCGGATGGTGAACACGTAAATGCTCAAGCAAGTTCATCGTGTTTGAGGCCTTTGCTGGCACTATCCTGCTGCACAAGCGGCACACTGCTTCAGCTACATCCTGTGGTTTACCTCTTTCATCCGGTTAAAAGCCAAAGTAATCCCAGATTGGACACTTGGAGGAACTAGTTATCAAAAAAAATAAATTCTAAATTGGCAAATCAGTCTGTGGCGGTGGAACCCTAATCAAACCAGCATTGGGTGAACTCTTGTTGGTAAACATTTTTTTGAGTCTCACATCCATATTTTCAAAAAACTATGAGAAGATGATGTTGTCGGGGTTTGTGTTCAGTGTGTGTGTTTGTGTTTTGTATGCACTTTGTTTTCAGTTTCCAGATGATGCTAGAGTGTCTCAGGTGTGCTGGGTTACAGGTGTGACTGATCTGCTGATTGCTTGGAGGAGTATTTAAGCAGGAGGCTGCCAGCACTTCGATGCCAGATTGTTTGCCTTCAGTGGTAACAAACTCAGCCACTACTAAGCTATGCTTCGTTCCTTGTCTCTAAGCTAAATTTGTGTATGTTCCTTTGAAGACAGAAACCTGAATCTTTTGGCTATTTTCGTTGAACTCTGACTTCGGTTCCAGAAGTTTCTGGACCCCAAATCCCTCTACCCCTGGCAACCTGACTGCACTTACTTAGTAAGCCATTTAACTGTTTATCATAGTTACTTTTTGTGAAGTCCGCAACATATTAGTTCTTGTTTTCACCAGTTCTCTTCCCCCTCTTTCCATACTGTTGGCGATTCTACCGTTCACGTTCCAGTCTCACCTTTTGTAAACAAAACGCCTTTCACTGATTGAGTTGTCCTTCAGAGTGTTCTTCTGTATATGTGTCAGATCTATTACGAAAACAATGACAGAACACTCTGGCCAACAAGACCCAGCAGAAGCACTCCGAAGAACCTTATCTGAACACGCTAACCAGATCCATCTTCGTGACTCCTCTCTTCATTCCCTTTCAGAACAACAGCGCCATACAAATCAACAGTTAGAACAGATTGCTTCCATGCTTCAGCAAACCTTGAGTTCTCAGTCCTCCGCACATGTAGATGGCGCTGCAGCACCACCGCCATCTCAACAGCTTCTTCATTTCCGTGACGTCACCTCACCTAACCTAACCCGGAAAAGTTTTCTGGAGACGTTGGTAATTGTAGGGGATTTTTGCTTCAGTGTGCACTAGTTTTCAACCGTTCTCCACGTTCCTTTCCCCATGATGAAGTGAAAATTTAGTATGTTATTGGTTTATTGACAGGCAAGGCCTTACAGTGGGCAAAGGCCCGTTTCTCAGATTGTAGAGATTTTGGTTGTACTTTTGAAGAGTTTGTTAAAGAATTTAAGCAGACCTTTTCCCCTGTTATAGACAAGACTAGTACTGGTCGACAGTTGAGGGCTTTAAAGCAGCGCAATAGACCCCTTACTGAGTTTTCCATCGAGTTTCATACTTTGGCTGCTGCTTCTGGTTGGAATAATGACGCTTTGAAGTCAACCTTTTGTCACGCTTTAGACAATTCCTTAAAGGATGAGTTAGTCCTGATTGATGAACCTCCTACACTAGACGAAGCTATTTCTCTAGCTATTAAAGTTGACAATAGGATAAGGGAGAGAAGGAGATCCAGAGCAGAAAGGTTTAATTATAAACCACAGTTAGCTACTAGCTATCTACCCACAGACTCCGCCTCAGCAATCTGCATCTGATCCTGAGCCCATGCTGGTGGGGTGCACCCGTTTAACTTTTAAAGAAAGACAGAGACGCAAACTAACCAAGCAGTGTTTTTACTGCGGCTCATCTGATCACTTGGTAGCAACTTGTCCTATTTGCCCCGGGCAGCCTAAGAGACAGGGTCCGCCAACTATGAAGGGGGGGGTTGGTGGACCACTCACAGAATTGTAAAGCCGCCAGATTCAGCCTACCAGCTACTATCATATTTAATCAACATACTTTGACTCTGTCTGCCATGTTGGATTCAGGCAGCGAACAGAACTTAATAGATTCCGAGTTAGTCATCAGAGCAGGCTGTATAATATCTCCCGTCCAGAACAGAAGTCCATGGAGAATTATATTAATGACTCCTTGGCTGCAGGTATTATACGGCCTTCTTCCTCACCTCTTGGGGCAGGATTTTTCTTTGTGGGTAAGAAGGACGGCTCGTTACATCCATGCATTGACTATAGGGGTTTAAACCAAATCACAGTTAAAAATAAATACCCACTTCCTCTCATTACCTCTGCCTTTGAACCAGTTCATGGTGCAACTATATTTTCCAAATTAGATCTCAGAAACACTTATCATCTTGTCAGGATCCGCCAGGGGGATGAGTGGAAGACGGCCTTCAAGACACCATTGGGCCATTTTAAGTACCAGGTCATGCCTTTTGGACTGTGTAATGCCCCTGCTTTTTTCCAGGCTTTAGTCAACGTCGTTCTCGGGGACTTTTTGAACATTTTTGTTTTTGTGTCTTTGGATGACATTTTGATTTATTCTAAGGACTTTGAGGAGCATCGCAGACACGTTCGCCAGGTACTTCAGCATCTCTTGAAGAACCACCTGTTTGTGAAAGCTGAAAAGTGTGAGTTTCACCAGCCATCCGTCACATTTTTGGGCTACATCCTTGAGGGTGGACAGGTACGTTCTGACCTAGAGAAAATTAAGGCTGTCATGGAATGGCCTGTACCGGACTCACGCAGAGCACTACAGCGTTTTCTCGGACTTGCAAACTTCTACAGATGATTCATCAGAAATTACAGTCTAACAGCTGCACCCCTTACTGCATTAACATCTTCCAAGGTCTCATTTTCCTGGTCGCCTGAAGCTGAGACCGCTTTCCAGGCATTAAAGGAGAAATTCTCTCAAGCCCCCATCTTAATTCAACCTGATTCTTCAAAGCAATTTATCATGGAAGTCGACGCTTCAGACACCGGGGTTGGGGCTGTTCTGTCTCAGAACTCTGAGGATGGGAGATTTCATCCTTGTGCTTTTTTCCCCCGCAGGTTAAGCGACGCCGAAAGAAACTATGATGTGGGCAACAGAGAATTACTGGCCATAAAACTTGCCCTTGAGGAGTGGTGCCACTGGCTGGAGGGGGCAGAGCATCCCATTCAAGTCTGCACTGATCATAAGAACTTGGCCTACCTCCAAGCTGCCAAAAGACTCAATCCACACCAGTCTCGGTGGTCTTTATTCTTTTCTCGTTTTGACTTGTGTATTTCTTTCAGACCAGGCCCCAAGAACACTAAGCCTGATGCCCTGTCCAGACAGTTTGCCGCTGATGATTCGGTGAAGGAACCTGCTCCCATTCTGCCGTCCAGTTGGACAGTAGGAGCACTCAGATGGGAGATAGAAGACATTATTAACAAAGGTCCTGACCCTGGCACAGGACCACCAAACCGCATCTATGTACGCACTAAGCTTATTGATTGGCTTCACACAGCTAAGTTCTCGGCTCATCCTGGGGTGAGCAGAACCATAGCATTGGTTCAGAGAAGGTTTTGGTGGCCATATATACATAAAGATGTTAGAGATTTTTTTCAAGTCTACGCTACCTGTGCCAGAAACAAGTCCAGTAACCAGCCTCCTGCAGGTCATCTCCAACCCCTCAGCATCCCTAATCGACCATGGTCTCATATTGCTTTAGACTTCGTTACTGGACTGCCTCTCTCGTCAGGTATGACTACCATTCTCACGATCGTTGATCGTTTTTCTAAATCATGCCATCTCATTTTCCTCAGAAAACTTCCATCAGCTCTACAAACAGCAAGACTCCTCACTAAGCATGTCTTTTGTCTTCATGGGATTCCTCCAGACATTTTGTCAGACCGAGGTCCACAGTTCTTCTCTCAGGTTTGGAAACAGTTTTGTTTAGCTCTAGGAGAAAACGTTTCACTGACTTCTGGTTATCACCCTGAGTCCAGCGGTCAAACAGAGAGATTAAATCAACAACTGGAATCCATTTTATGCTGCCTCACATCCACAAACCCCACAGATTGGTGCTCATACCTACCTTGGGTTGAGAATGCACTCAACTCACACATCCCTTCAGCTACTGGTCACTCTCCCTTTGAAGCATCTATTGGGTATCAGCCGCCTCTGTTTTCAGCTGACAAGAAGGATATCAAAGTTTCATCAGTTCATCAACATGTCCGCCACTGCAGAACCATCTGGAACTCAACCATTCAGGCCCTTCACCAAACTGCTGACCAGAATAAGCGTTTTGCTGACCGGAAACGCCGACTTGCAGCTGAGTATCAGCCAGGACAAAGGGTATGGTTATCGGCACATGACGTGCCACTCAAGTCCATGTCTCGGAAGCTTTCGCCTCGTTTCATTGGACTGTACGAGATCGAGACTGTGATCAGCCCCTCTGCGGTTTGCCTTCGTTTGCCAGAAAGTATTCGGATACATCCTACATTCCATGTGTCTCAGACGAAGCCTGTGGTCAATAGTGCTTCTATTGCGAAAACAATGACAGATGTGAAGTAACGCTAAATCATAGGGTGCAAAGGTGGGTGCAAAACATCTCCAAGGTGAGAACAATTTCACACTTGATTAAAACAATCTCATTGGAGAAGGCTCGATTACATACAAGTAAGAACTAAACCTAAAACGTGAAGGTGCGAAATGACCAACACCCTTTGAGTTTTTGGCATGAGCTTACACAACTGTTGGAAGGAAAACAAATTCATCCCTCAGCCGATTATGCACTTCCCAACACTGTCATGATTAAATTAAATTCAGAGTATCTTAATGCAGTGACCAGCAACAAAACACGTCGGTTTGACCCCTACATTTTGCTCAGGCTTTGACAATATGATTGATTTCCATTTCACTACTTGCCCCCATAACTTTAGTCCTACCTCCATGTTTACTAAAGAGTAGGGGTTTCTCAATTACTTTTAATGGCATGTTTCAAACAAAGCTATGAGCTGCACAACTAAAGCAGCTGAGTGCATTATTCACTCACTCAAGTATTTTGGTTGGGAAGACATTTTGCAGTGATGCATCTGGGGTCACTGATGGTTTTCCTAAAAAAGCTTAAAAAATGCATCATATTTCTCAGTTAGAATATTTTATTTTGTGTTTCCACTGTGTTCATTTTAGATATCTTAATTGTTCTCTCTTAAGAAGCATAACAAAATATGTTGACTGCTGATGTCTGTCAAATTAACTGGTTATACAACATGTTGATAGATCTATGTTTTATTCTGAATGGATTGTGCTATTCATAAACGGTTATCCTCTCGTTGTCCCCTGAAGTCAGATTTTCTCATTGGAAATTGCGGTGGGCAGAACAAAATTTGGTTGTTCCCAGTAAATAGCATAAAAGAAGAATAAAAAGAATAACAAAAACTCTAAATAACAACAAATAACTGCACCACATAACATGACTAAATGTAAATGTCTATTCTAGCACATCAGAGATGCTGCCTTACAGCTTCAGGGTAAAAGCTGCATCTCAGTCTGGTAGTTCTGCTGATGCTCTTCAGCCTTCTGCCTGAGGCGAGCGGGACAAGAATGCCGCCCTTTGTTCGGAATTCTGACTGGGAAAATCGGATATTGTCAAACAACTGCTAGTTCAGTATTCAACATGACAACCATGCATTTAAAACAGTGAAGAATATACAAAGTACACGACAAATTCTAATTTAGTGAAGCTCATTCTGATATCACTGAGCAGAGCTCTCTGTGAGAGTGAACAAAACAGTTACCTTCAATTTTCAGCAGCACACTGTGCACATTTTTACCAGAAAATAAGTACAGAACAGTACAGATTGTTGTACAACCTCTATATGTGAACATGCTCTTTTACTGTTTGAGCATAAAATATGGGTTAAAATGCATATTTATCAACTTGCATTGCTATTAGTAATTGGCACCAAAAATACTGACAAACAAAATTAAATAAAAACACTGTAAGTCACCCTGGTTAGCTGTAATGTGTTGTTGTTACCACATGCTACTGATTAGGAAATCTCCTTCTTATTGTTTAACATTTTCTACGCCATTCCCATTTGGTATGCTTCCAGGAGAACTGAGAAAGAACAATATAAGTGACTAAATAAATTAGATTCGATACCATGCTAGAGGCATCTGATATTTGAGATCCGGAGCAGTGAGAGGAGGTCACACTTCGCATCAACTGTACTTTTAAAACCTGCATGGTATATTCTTCAGGGTAATGCCCTTCTCTGACTGTCATGCTGCATTCAAATCTGTGTTTATTTTTAGATGTTTAAACTTACTGCTACATTAAAAGGAATGAATGCTGTGTCATAAAACCATGCCGGTGGTTGTCGAAGAGCCGGGTCTTATTTGTGTTGGAGCGACGGGACATGCGTAACCTCAGACTGAGTTTGTCAGCGGGAGCAAAACATTCACGTTTGTTTGAGAGCATCACAAAGTAACTGGGTGGATGATGTCATTACAACAACAACCAGCAGAACCATATCAGCTTTCAGTGAAAACAAGGATAATCTGGGAACACAAGCTACCAACATGAATGCATGAAACACATCCAGATGACAGACGTGCCCACAAAAACAATAAAGTTCAGTGTTCGGGCTAAAAGTGCATGTGACATCCGTTGTGCCAAACAGTTCCTTTTTTACAGATCCTTTATTGCTTATGAATCTACAGCTGGTCCTTGGGAGTATTTCTGCAGAATAAAATAACCCATTTTATGTATTTGTAGGTCAAACTCCTGTGACACCATTAAAAGCGACCTCTGTGGGTGTGGATATTTTTTACTGTGTAACCTGAAGATTGGCTGGAAAACCCAACATTGGGTTGAGATCTTTTTTAACAACTTAATATAAGAAAGTAATGCTGTGTTAAAGTGACTGAGCTGTACAGCCCAGACAGGAAAGGATCAGAGTTGTTTTATATTTCTTGAAAAATGAAAGGTGGACATTCGCTGTTGGTCTACAAAATAGAGTTAGATATTCTTCATCTTGACATTTCTATCCACCTCTTTGGTGCAGAGAGGTAAAATCACTTATTTTTATATAGCTGTGATTATGAGGTATAGTGGCTTGCAAGTATATTCATACCTTTTGCGCCTTTTTACATTTTGCCTCTTTACAACCACAAACCTCCATACATTTTAGGAGGTTTCCAAGTGACAGACCAAGACAAAGAAGTTCACGATTGCGAAGCAAAAGGAAAACGGTGCAAGAAAAATCTGAGAAGTGTGATGTGTATTTGTATTCAGCTAATGCTTTGCAAAACCACCTTTGTACAATTACAACTGCATGTCTTTAAGGGCATTTCTCGACTTTTTTTTTTTTTATTCAGAGGCTGATATTTTTTTGCCAATTTTTTAAAAGTTCAATCAGATAGGATGAAGAGCATCTGTGAACGTAATTTTTCAAGTAGTGGCACTGAGTCTTAATTGGATTTAGGCCATGATTTCCTCTGGACCATGCTAACACATGATTTCACCCATTCATTCATAGCTGTGTGTTTAATGCCTTCTGATGGAAGGTGAAACTTCACTCCAGTCTTACCTCTTTTCCAGGCTTTGACAGGTTTTCTTCCAGAATTGGTCTTTAAACACAGTGGTCTGCTGTGAGGTGTTGTGTACCAACCATGCATCATTTTAAACCAGCATGCGTTGACAAACGGTCAGTTTTCTATATTCTAATACTTTACTCATTTTCTACTCTACGAAAATATGTTTTTTTACTACAACAAATAATATCCACCTGCAGGAGGTCAATTACAGTTATTTTAGTTTGGTCAGGGTTCCCAGTCTGTCATGTAGTAGATCTACTGGCCTAAATGGGGATCGGAACTAAAATAAACAGAAGTTGGGTGTAATAAAACATCTAAAGAAAATATAAAATGAAATTGAACAATAAATGGGATTTAAGTATTTTACAAAGAAACAAAAACTCTTGCAGTGGTTTAAGAATGGATATGGAATGAAAAAAGGAACAGACGATGGGAATCGTTGGGTGCAGAATGGGACTATGAACTCATGAAGGGATGACTTGATATGGCACTGTTCGATGAACGCCTGTTTTATTTATTTCAACACGTTGTACAGTTTCTTGGTGCTGTGTCGGCCATTTGAAGGCGCCTTGTTGAAGAGCACCTCATCAGCAGGCACTGACGAGGGGAGGGAGTTAGTCATGGGTGTCCACCGCCAGATTTCCTCTGCCAGAGGGGATCAGACTGCCAGCCCTAAACAGCTTCTCAGAGCAGTGAGAGATATATGATCCACTGCTTATTAAACAAAACTTACTTGTGATTAAGCCTCTCAGATGGGTTTTGCTTGAGGTTTGCTCCAGGCCTCTCTCTCCGTCTGCCTCCTCAGAAGTGATGAGTGAGGAGTAATAGGTTTCATACTGTGCCACAGAAAAATGAGAGCTGGCCTTGAGAACGTGCACTCAGAAAATCTGAGTAAAGCAAATGGGCAATCATCGTCATCATCATCTAGATCTTATCCCACCACTAGCACTGTGAAAGATGCTAGAAAGCGCTGCAAGGGAAAAAAATCCAAATGATTACAAGGTGGTATAAAAGCCCTGTCTGGAATTCCAAAACCAATTTGAATGTGGTTGGAAATACCTTCTCTCAATGTTTAATCACACGTGTAAATGTGCAAAGGGAATCTCCAAATAGAGAGGCATTATGTAATAAAACAGTGGGAGTCTCACTTTTATGCTGTATATTTCTCCTATATAATATAGATTGAACCAATGTGGATATGATGCAGTATGCAGCTGTGCACAGATGTGCATGAAATAAGGAAGCCAGGTGTCCTGGCAGAGACCGGTCCAGGATCCTGCCTTCACTCTGAAGCAGCCCTCCGACACCTCTGTGACGACCTGTGCTGCGCTAACTGCTTTCACAGACACATCTGGCTGCCGACAGGTCTTCTCTTACCAATTAGTGTTTCCTTGCACTGCTCTACGTATGTTTCCTTGCAGCACACGCATGCACTCAGTTTGCTGATTTCTGCATGGCTGGCCTGGGCAAGGAAGCAAAGACATGAAAAGAAACCAATTTAAAAGGGCTAATCTACCCATTTTAAACATGGAGTTTATTTTTACAGTCTCCAGCTGGGCTTGTTTCGAGTGTGTGGAAGTAATCAGGAAACAGAGAGACAGAGCAAAGAGAGAAATTGTGTTCACAGATTTGAGTGTCACTAAGCCCCGAGGATAAAGTGCAGAAACTTATGAAAGCAAAATTGAAATGTTCAGTCTGCTCTAGCAATTGCCTCCAAATGGATGTCGCGTTTTCTCTTTGTTTGCTCAAAAAACAGGGAGAGGCAGTGTCTTTTTACAAAAGTAGAACCATTTGTGAGACCAGGCCGTGTGCCGATTATTAGCCCAGAAAAGCCACTTCAAAGTGCTCAAGTGTGTTGATTGCTTACTGAAGAAACACAAGAAAAAGCCTGGAGTATTTTTCATGTCTGTGTGTCCGCTTGTTTTCATTCATCAGGCCCACAAAGTGTTGGATCACAACCATGTGCCCGGCATTATCTGGCGGCACTGTTCGTGTTTATACATTTTAATGGTGCAAATAAAGGCATACAGCACAATGAAAATATTGTATTACATGTCTTTATTTTTGCAGGAAATACAGATTTTGCACAGGTATTCTTTCAACATTATGATATAATGTAAGCCTGCTCTTATCGTTTTTGTTTTTTGTTTTAGTAATGACCTTAAATTTTCAGCTAGACAATGCAAAACCATGTTATTCCAACACTACAAAGCAAGAGCAGAAGACATGGGTACTGGTCTCGCTAGTTTGGCTAGTTTAGAACATTAGTATTTATTGTAACACGAGAAAATCATTTCACTCTAGAGCAGGGGTGTCTGAAGGGCAAGCCTGGGGACCATTTTCAGTGATACAACTTTGGTCCAGCAGCACAGGCAGTTGAGCATTTTTTTCTATTTTTGTTAGGGCTTATTTTTCACTACTGCAAGGTTGTGCAAAAAAGAGGCAGACAAATTAAAATGTTAAAAAGAAGTGTTCCAACACAAAGTTTTTAGTTTTTTATCAACTAGAATTTTCTTTATTCATACCTTTGTTGTAATTGCAAATCAAATTGTACCACACACATCCTGTGGCTTATGCAAAAGCACCCATTCATTGAATACCTCATTCTTGCTGTTGAAGTGGAGTGCTGTAGAATGGAATACAAAATGGTCTGGACCATGAAATTGGCAAACAATTGACACAAAAATGTAAGATATTCTATGACTTTCCTTTTATGAAGTGTTATGGTGGAAAATTTTGTCTTCTAAGAAGATAGGGGGTGTGAAAACAGCAATGAGATGGATGTGGGTTTGGAAGGCCACAAGATAGGTGAACAACAAATCACCACAACTATTGGATGGAAGCCCTGGCAGGTTTTTTTTTTTGTTTCCACGCACATCTTCCAGATGTCTCGGACATCTGGAAGGACAATGGTCTGGAGATGTACGATAGCTACAAGCTCACACTGAATTCTATCCTTGGCATGCATGCTGAACATGACTTGAGGTTGATTTATTAGTGGTTATCAAATGGATGATTAAGTTGCTACTTTTATCCAATGTCACTGTTTTAATGCTGCTCTAGAAACGTGGTCAGTATAACTCTCTTTTACATGAATGATTTGATGCTCACTAATAACTCACTAATAACCTTAAAAAGGTGTGAAAGGGATTGTTTTTGTAAGGTGGAGAATTTTGTCGTGTAAAGAAATAGGGGGGTGTGAATACTTGCAGGGAGACAGGAGCAGGTTTGGAAGATAAAGAGCAACGCTTAGCTGCTTTGTGCAGGACATGATTTGACCTAAATTGATATGCGCTCGCTTTGAAACAGGGTCTGAGCCTATATGATGAAGTTGTTGACGTCAACATTAATACAGTAATACAGTACTGTATGGAGTGACCTAAAGCAGAGATGAAATAAGGTTTTATCTCTACGAAAGGAGGGTCTGAGGTTTGACCCATCAGACTCTACTCCTTTCATTTTCTTATCCATCATTCTATCCTCTTTATTTTATTTTTATTTTTATTTTTTTAAATTACCTCTGTTATTTGATTTTCTGTATCATTGTAATGTTATTCCGTGTGTGCAGCGCCTTGAGTGCCTTGTTGCTGAAAAGCGCTATATAAATAAACTTGACTTGACTTGACTACTGCTCATCTTTCTGGAAACCAATCAGCCTCATCCACGGATTCCACCTCACATCTCTATATACAATCATCGTAATGTTGTCACATGTTATCTATTGTATAAAACATGTATGAATTGTGTGAAAAATTGCCTTCTCTTTGGAAGACTCCTATACAACCGAACCGTGACCTTCAATAAATCCTTGTCGCACAGAAGAAGTTTGCATCTGTTTCACGTCACATTAATTTATTATTATAAAAGGAAATTTTGATTTAAGATTTTGTGTAAAGAATTTGGCTGGTAGCCGGTAGTAGTATGGTTGGTCATCAAGATATACCAAGGATTTTAAAAGTTATAGTTTTAAAACCAATAAAATTATGATTCAAAGTCCTATATGGAGCTTAAAGTATTGCAGCATTGACCCTCTGTCACCTGCTACTGCACACTGATTGTCAGCTGGCTAAAAGAACATTCCCATGCTTTACTCGTGCTCAAGAAAGACAAATGTAGCTGTTTGGAAATATTTCAGGTATTTCAAAATACAGACACTAATGCCACAAAGAAGAAAGAGGTACCACTCATCTTTTTTATTATGATAACACTGTTTTAACACAACAGTTGACAAGCCAGGAGCAGCAGGTCTGATAAGCAGTTGACTGCAGTTTAAGCACCAACCAGCTAATACTAGTAATAGATCATATGACATCATGTTCTACATACCATGATAGCGTGAAACCTTGGTGGTTTAATTCAGGATTATCAGACTAGCCCATGCCAAACTAGGAGGAACATTTTGTATGCAGACGCATTGTACAGTCCTAGTTCAACACCATATTTGGCCTACACTGAATGTGGTCATTATCGTGCGTAAGCATGCCTCGTACTCTTGTGCCGGCTCTAAAAAGGAACTCTACAAATGCACAAAAATGAAATGCTGTCCACCGTATATCATCACCAAAAGTAGCACTGCTGAAATATCTGTCAGGCATACATATCTAACTGAGCCTTCCTTCACCCAGAGCATGACTCTGCCCTGCCCTCATCGTTTGACATGTTGCTCTTCTGATTGATGTTCACCTTCTCGGGAAGGTGGCCCGGTGCTTTCATCAGGTCCTCAGCAGGCAGCCAGACATTCAGGGGGAGAAAAACGAGCATCACCTGACTCTGCACCGAGAGATAAAACAACCGTCCCATGTCACTGAGCAGGAGATAAAACAAGGCCCCTCTTCACAGTTCATACATCAGCATTATAAAATCTGACACCAGGAAGCAGCAAGGCATTCTGGGTAAATGATATACCTGGAAAGATGGATTTCTCTAATCTGATTAATGAAAACATACATTTTCCAAGAATATATTTAAACTCAAACACGGGGAGCTGGTTTCAGTTTAGCTAAGGTGTACCAACAACCTTGTGTTACACCTTAGAATAGAGCAGACGTAGGTTGTAAAACGAAACCCCAGCTTTGAACATGTTGTGGAGCAATGTTCAATCCATCATCATCTAAAAGTGGGACAAGTATCGCACTACTGCTAACCTACCAAAATATGGCAGTCCACTTAAGCTGACAGATACTGTAGGAGCCGTGATTAGGACAACTATTAGTTGTGCGCTCCACAAATCTGGTCTTTATCAAGGAGTGTCTGTCAGGAGGCTTTTAATGGTCACTTCTGATGTTTGCTGCAAACTATGTCAGAGACAGAGAAAACATGTGGAAGGAGGTCGGATGAGACCAAAATTAAACTTCTTGGTATACCACGACAAAACATGGTGGTGGCAGCATCATTAAGTAGGGATGTTTTTATTTAGCAGGGTCAGGGAAGCTGGCGACGAAGCTATATACAGGCCTACATATCTATTAGAAGTGGCTGCAAAGAACTGGGGTGGAGATCACCATTCAACAGAAAAAATACTAAAAATACAGCCAGAGCTACAAGGAAATGGTTAGGATAAAAGCATATTCATGTGTTAGAATGACCCAGTCAAAATGCAGACCTACATCCATTTGAGAATCTGTGGCAAGACCTGAAATTGATGTTAAATGTCACTCTCCTTCCAGTCTGATTGAGCTTGAGTTATTTGGCAAAGAATATGCAAATATTTCGGTATAGATGTGCAAAGGTGGTATTGTTGGGTTCTGGGAGTTGCTGCCTGTATTTTTGTGCCTGCTATGAACTACGCTTCGCCCCTAAGTGTCGCTTGTGCTCCGTTGGGTTAGGACGGGTGTTTTCCATCTCCGTGATCAAGCCGGGAGGTTTAAAAGGAGCATGCTGCCAGAACTTCGACGCCTGAGTGTTTTGCTTCTGTGGTAAGATTCAACCGGCCAAGTTTAAGACATTCATGGTTTGCTAAGCTTCGACTTATCAGTCTTGTCCTTGCTTATTTCCAGGTTCAGCTTTGGACCCAGTTCAAGCTCCTTTGAAAGTACCTACCTGACTTCGCCTTCTTTGCCAAGATTTCCAGTCAGGCTTTGCTGGCAGCCATTGGACTCCATACTCTCAGCTTCCCCGAGCGAAACCTGTCCACCCTCCAGCGAGCGGCACCTCTGGACTCCGTCTGTAAGGAAACACTGAATCAAAGTTCTGATCTGTGGGAAGGATCAGCTAATCAAAGTAACCAGGCCAACCAAGCTTACCAGACCCGGAATCATATTCCTCCGGCGAACCAGCTTCACCTACAAACTGTAAGATACCAAACACTGCAAATCCTAATTGTCCCCATCCTCTACTTACCTGTTACCCTTCCATGCAACCGAGAGGTTCCAGTCCCAGATCCCACCTTCATCGGACCTGTGATAAAGTAAACACTTTAAACTTCATAATCTCTCTGAGTGTTTTCTGCATGTGGGTTAGATTGGCAACAAACAAAATGACAGGTATGTATGAGAAAAATCCCAAACGTAGCTGTAATTGCAGAGAAAAGTGGTTCTGCAAAGCATTCACTCAGAGGGAATAAATACAAATAAATAAATACAAAATCTTTTTTTCATTTTCTTTTTCATTTGAGCGACTTTGTGTTTGTGTATCACATAAAATCCCAATAGAATGCAATTAAGCTTGCTGTAATGTGACAAAATGAAGAACAATATAAGATATGAATACTTCTATATACAAACTTTTACATACATGTCTATTTTGTATTTCATACACATCCAGAAATCAACAAAAAGCCAAAAATATCTTGACTGTTTTTCCCTTGGTGGAATTTATTGCAGGTCTTGTGTGTTTGGGTGTGACAGCATGTCATCACCTCTCCAAGCCTTGGTAGTGGAAGGCCTGACAAGCACATATATAGCAGTATCCCTCATCGCACCTTCATCTGGGCATCAGAATGCATCACTGTCACATCTTCCCCAAGTGCTGCATGTGGATGTCTCCTTATAGGATCGACTTCACACGGATTTTTCTGGAGACCTTGGAGCGGAGACACAGTGGGGTGACTTCAAGGGTCTTCATCGTTCACCTCAGCAAACATGCCATTATTAAATTTTTTTTCCTGTGCACATCTATTTCTTTCTGCAGGATACCAGAAACACACATTCAGCAGCTTACACTCACGGACACTTACCCTGAGTTTGATCCTTCACCGATCCGAGTGGTTTCCAGTTGTGGCCTGACAAACACTTGACATCAGCATCTCATTGTATCACTCTGCAGTTCCTCCTTGTGTTTTCAGCCTTTCAAACCTAATTACCTGTGATTGTTCTGTAGTCAGAACATACCGGAGCCACCTGTCATCCTCCCTGCCACTTAACTAAATGTGGTTTTCATCTCTTGAAACATGGTTTTGATCTTTCCCCTGAGCTGATGTGCCTTCTCCTTTTTCCACCGCTGTGCAGTTTATGGTGTTTGTATACCTACTGGCTTGCTAGGGAACTGTTTATTTGAAGAACTGGTACTCACAACTGTCTCAACAACCACCCAGTCAAGTGTACCACAAGCTTTAATTGCTGGAATTTAAAATGAGTCTATTAAAATGAATGGGCTCCATTAATCCAGTATTAGGGGAGAGATGCCTTTACAAGCAGGGTGAACGTGCACTGGGACTGGAGGGAGCAGGAGCACTTGTTCAGACTCACAAGTGCCTACATAAACGGCTCTGCGGGTTTTTTGGCTTTGAGCGAAGCCCCACTGCGACTGCCATTGAGATTACAACCACCTGGTCAGTCGTCCTGCTCTCCCCCTGCCCCAAACATTTTAATTATGGATGAAATTCATTTATATGTTGCAATAATTGTTCCTAATTGTTTCTTTGAAGGGGACTAAGGCCTACAGCATCTGGCTGACATCTGGCTTGATGCATGTGAGCAGAACTTGGTGCCCAGTAGGGAAACTGTTGGCCTGATCTGATCTATGTAGCCCATTTAGCCAGAGTGTTGTGGCCCAAGCTGTGCTGCAGAGGAAGTGAAAGCAAAGTATGTTGATACACTGTATGAGTGTTTTTCACTTTAAAAATGTAATAATGTCAATGTCTTAACTGTTGCTTCTTCCCTCTGTCTCTGTAAAACTATTACTATGCTGTTTTGACCATATGTTTTAAATCATTATCCAGGTGAAAGACCCATTGATTTCCCATTTTCCATTTACAAGTAGAGGCCAGCTTCATAGTTACCTATTCTGTTGCTGTACCAAAGGCAGACAGGCTCGGAGGAAGCAGAGTGGGATCAAAAACTCGTCTTCATTTTTTAGAGTTCAATCACTTGCAGGCGAGGAGCTGGGGTACAGATATTCAGAGCACAGGTATCCTCAAAAACGGAAACAATAAGATCTGGAGCAGGGCGAGTATCCAAAGACACGACAAAATACACGGAAGAGACATAACAACACCGCGGGGAACAAAGGACAAAGACAAACTTAAATACAGACGAAGGTGGACAAGAAACAATAGGGCAGGTAATCAGGGAAGACAGACAGAGGTGTGGAACAGGCGTGCAGCAAGACAGAGGGGCAGGTGAACCAGATCAGGAGCCAGACAAAACAAACAGGAAACAAACCCAAGGGACCAGAAAACTATAATAATAATAATAAAGAAACCATTCTAAGTAAGTAGGGAAGCAACACTAAGGGAACAAGGGCGAGAGGAGAACACACTGGGAGGGAGAAGGAAACCAGAACAGTCAGGAAACAAAAAATAACCAAACATGAATACAAACCAAAAACGAGAAACCTCTAGCTAAAGTAAACAAAAACACAAAAACCCAAAGCAAAGTCCAAAATGTCATATCCTGACACCACCAGATTTTTCAAAGATTTCATGATGCCATGCACTCTGCCAAGATCCCCATGCCCTTTAGAAGAGAAATGGGCCCACAGCAGATCTTGAGATCCTCCTCCATTCTTTACAGTGGGCAAGAGATGCTTTATTTCTAGAATTCCCTTTATGACCTAATTATTTAATCAATTTGTGTTAATCACATATTTAAAGGTTACAGGACACCAGCCTGTGAGAACTAGAGTCTTAGACCCTTGATACAGTGATTGTTAGGGAGACCAGTGACCCCAAAGTATCAATCTTTGATGTATTTCCATGCAACACAGAATTTAGAACATATTTCTCCATCTTCCTCACTGTGTAGGTGCCAGGATGAATTGAGTTCTCGTCCAGCTGAGTGGCCACTGACTAGGAGAATTGAGATTCTGTGTTACATCATTTCTGCCCCACAGTAACAGAAAGTCATAGATGACATATTAGAGGTTCTTGGAAACTCTGAACGTAGAAAAAGTAAAGTTTAAATAAAAATAAATGTTCCAGTTACATTTATTTTGAAGGGATTGTTAGGGGTTATTTCTCACTACTGCTTTCACTTTCTACGTTTTTGTCAAATCTTTTTCAAATGAATTAATGCCGTGGCCCAACCACTGACATGTTTCTTGCCATTTTCACACAATGTTCATTTAATGAATACATTTCTAAAATGGTTATATTTTTTGAACAGGCAATTTATACCCAATGCCAAAACTATAGATCACAAAGAACTTTACACACATCACAGCAAAATAGAAAACCCAATATAAAAAAAATCTCAAAACCTTAAAAAAGTCTCTACATTTAGATTTATAAACAACAGTAAAAAAATTATTAAAGTCTGATTATATTTATCTCACCAATTGAAAACAAATGTTACCTCAGAGTGCTTTACAAGACAAACTGATCCAATTATTATTATATCCAAAAATATGTAATCAATTCAGTTATATAGTTTAAAGTCTAATCATACAGATTCTTTTTCAACAAATATTCAAGTTAGATCCTAGGTATAATACATTGCAGTGAAATTCATTTTATACTACGCATCTGTGAAGTGTGTTGTCCGGAAATGCGTTGAGTTTACAACAAGCATGTGGCGAGTTAAAGCCACCACTCTCTTTTAACTGGAAGAAACCTCCAGGAGAACCAGGCCCAGTATGATCAGCAAACTTGGGGTTTAAGAAGACAGAGTATGCACACAAAAAACACAGAAGCACTTTCCATGTTCAAGAAAAAGACAGCTGGTTACAGTATAATCCAATTACTCATTAATGTCACATAGTTGATTTATGCTGGGTAAACTGGGCAAAACCCTGCTGATCCCAGTCCAGTCTAAATTCAACATAAGGCTGCTGTTCTTTTAATTACATTGACACACATAAAAGTCCGAGTTCCAAAACTGATGATGAAGAACAGAACCCAAGAGAAGACAAAAAATATCTGGATAAGAGACGGAAGGATAAGAGAGGCAGAATAAGGGGCCCGGGAACAGGAGCAGGTGAAGTGGGTAGAGTGGTGGGGTCAGGAAAAGGACAAAGGAGAGGTGTCAGAATGTGTGGAGGTGGAAAGTCTATGATCATCAGTCACATATCACATCTTGATGCTATGGATACTGGCTATAGGGACAACATATCTGAAGACTGTCAGATATGGATAGTGATCCAACGCTCCGATTGGTTTTATTTACAATGTATCGCTTCAGTAGTCACAAGATGTAATGTTGATGAAAATATGCGGACTAACCGTGAAGATTGCAGAAATCAGAGAACTGCATTTTTTATTGTTTGTTTATCTGTCCTTATTCCCGGTCTTTCTTACTGTTTTGTTTATACATCTTCAAATTTCATTTCATGGCTATCTTGTTCACTGTCAGCCATTCTGTCTTTCCCTTTTCTCTCTTCCTTCTGTGTTCAGGAAAGAAAAAGTAGTTTTTTTCTTAATTGTTTAGTTGCTTACATCCAAATCCATAACAATAACTGCGTTGTAAGCTATAGAAACAGAATTTTACCTATGGTGCATAATGTATGCAGACTGCAGTAAAACCAAAAACACAAAAAACATATGCAGCATTTAAGCAATTGCAAATCTTGTACGTATCTTGTTCTCCTAAAGTTAGCTTGTTAGCTTGCTTATTCAGGGCGACTCACTCCCACAAGATGGATTAGTGTGTCGCTCAGTGTTTAGCGCATTGTCAGTCCAGCATGAGACGAAGATGAAGTGTTTCCTAGAGGATGCAGTTTCCTTTCGGCCTCATTTAGTAAAGTCAAATTCATTACAGCAAGTAGGAAAAAGGAGGCGGAGGTTGTTACATTCAATCTTTTGTGGAACGACTCTCTGTGCCTGCTCCTTCATTGGCTCAAAGCTCTTTGGCAAAAACTAAAAGTTATCTCCGCATTGTAAAATGTTTGCTGTTTATTAAACATGGGTCAACATGAGATTCTTTCAGCAGGATAACCTTGAGTAAAACTACTACTGTTACATGACCCTATACTGTGTCTTGGGTTTAATACAAAATTTAAAACACAAATGTGCAGAAAAGCTACAATCAATCCCATTACAGTTATAACAATATAATATAGTGATTGTTACTGCTATAATATTGTCATATTGAACAGTTATTTATTTATTTTTTATTTTATTTTCATATAATTAGGCAAATATTTTTAGAATTAAAAACATCAATTTTAGTTGTAGTTTTAAAGTGCTTAATGCATAGAAAATGAATGTACTTTTTTTTACTATTCGACTCTATAAATAAACACATCTAGTTGGGTTCTCTGCTTAAAGGCTTGGAGGTTGCCGACTGTAGTCTTAAAACAGTGTTTTATTAATCTTTAAGCCATTACAATGAACTTAAATGTAGGTACTTTCCAGCAGAAGATCTTATTGGTTTTGAAACCACGTCTTTATACTGTTAACCAGCCGTGCCTACTTTCCCTTAGAAGTAAGCAGACGTAAGCTTAGATAGGGTGCTCAGAAAGTAAAGGTAAAAATGGGTTAAATATACTTCATTTAGAAACTGCAACATTTAAATGCATTTTACATCTAGAATGTGAAACTCCCTTGATAATTTACAGCAACTAAATCAAACATTTTTGTCTATGCAAAGGTGGTGAGGCACACCTTTTCCAGCAGGCTGGTAGAGGTAACCAATAACTAGTTCCTTTCACGATAGTTGTTAGAATTCAGTTAAAATTAATAATCATGCTGGTCAATAATTTTTGGTCTATTAGTGTCACGGAGGGACATTTTTGGACTGTTTGTGGCTTTGTGTTTGTTTACCTTTTGCTTAGTTTTTTCTTTTTGGTTTTTGTATCATGTTTTTCTTTTCTCCATCTTCTGCCTCCTAGTGTTTACTACTTAAGTTCTTTTTATGGTTGTTTTCTTATTACTTTGTATGGTTTATCATTATTATTATTATTGTAATTATTATAGTTCTTGGTCTTCCCTGGATTTTCTAGTTTTATTTCTCCTTAGTATCTTTGTGTTTAATTGTGTTTTATTATTTGTTCCTTTGCTCTCTTCTTGTTTACTAGTTTATTTTCTGTTTCCTTTCCAGTTAATTCAGTCAGTGTGGTTAGGTTTGTTTACTTATGTATTCAGGTTTTCTTTATGGGTTCTTTGTTTGTTCCTAGGTTGTTATTGTTGTTCCCTCTAGTTTCTCTGTTTACTTTAGTCATGATTATTCTAGTTTTCTAATTCCCCATTTGATTATTTATCTTTGTCTATAGGTTTGCTTGGTCTGTGTTTCTGTTTATTGTTTATTAGTTACTTTGACCATCCTCAGTCTTTGTATTTGTTTCACCTGTTCCTTCTGCTTCCCTGCCTCATTGTCACACCTGTTCCCTGTTTTCTCTGATTACCTGCCCTTTGTTATCCCTCAGGATATAAATTGGTTTTGTGTCATTGTTTGTTGCTGGTTCCTTGTGTTTGTCATACCCCGTTCTCAACCCACGTATTACTAGTATTACAAGGTTACTAGCATGTAGAGTAAAAGCTGTCTTGTTCTCACCATGATAAACCATCATTGTGGTGCAAAAACATGGATAAAATCATGAATCCATGTCTGAGGATGCAAACCCAAGCTTCTGCTGATGGAGGGATTTTTTCCCTCGGAGTAGGGTGATACTCTTGCTGACTCTGTGGCCAATCGGTCAGTTACCCCCCCGACATCCTCACCTTGTCACAGAGTGACGTTGATGCTGACACGTCACATCTGGAAGCTCTTCCCTGCATCTGCTGCATGGACATTTCTCCGCTGACTTTCCCAGAAGCCCTGATTGAGAAGCTCCAACAATGATGTGAATATGAGAGCTCTTAGATGTCTCTGTAACAGCTCTGGGCAAAGCAATTGGTACAAGGCACATTCCTCCACCTGCTGTGGAGGGATCAGCTTTCCTTTAATCACGGGAAGAATAAGGGGAGATGAAGATGGTAGCGAACTGCTTTGTATGTCAGTCTTTAACACCTCGTTTGGAGTGAAAGGTCAGAAAAGTGGAACCTGCTGACATGGATTAGGTGCTTTCTGGCAAAATACACTAGCATCAATTTTAAGCAAATCCAGAGATGTCTAAAATCTGTTTTAGAAGCTTGTTGGCTCAGCAGGCAGCGACAGCCACTTCAGGCCTGTTTCCTGTGGAAAATGTGGGCTACATGTGCTGCTGTGTTACAGCGAGGGTGTCTCCTTGGCTGGAGGAGAGAATGAAATAATCATTAATACGTCTGAGGGGCGAATGATGTCATTCCCAGTGAATATGTGCTGCTGTGAGGCCATGTGGGACACTTCCAAAGAGAGACTGACACTTTGGGCTATAGTATTACACAAGGACAGATGTGTTGCACACTGCTCGCAAACAACACTCATTCTCAGACTCGCGTACATCTGCAGGGCAGTTCACTGAAAGCTGGGATGATCTGCTTCCAGTTAGACTGCACTCGGTTCCTGTTCGGCAAACGTACAAAGGAGCGGATCCAATTTCGGGACATGCTTTTAATGAAACTCAAACAGAAACACGTTTCTGATTGGAGAACAAAGGCCCAGAATCAAAAGCTGTTGCAGGGGTAACCTGGGCGAAAGCGTGCTCCCAACTCCAAACACCAGCTCTTCACAAAAGGCATACTTCAAACAAGGCCTCGTTTAAGCGTCCTATTCCTGAAAGAGCTCAAAACAACCTGACAGATATACCCAGCCTTCATGCCTCTCCTATATGAAATTATAATTTGTTTTGAAAAGTCTGTGACATATGGATAAACTACAATTTAGTTTGCTTATGACTTTCAGGGATGTAAGGACCAAAAGCTGAAACTACTGAAACCTTGTAAAGCTTTGAAGACAAGCAGCATTATAAATATTAGCTGAATGACCCACAACACTTTTTACGAAACGTACACATCATGAACCAAGCCTAAATTACCTGATAGGAATGTTTACCTGATCCACCCAAAACCATTCTTTTGGGGTGTTTTCCTGCAAGCTGAAACATATGCATAGGTTGTACCGGTCTAAAAACACTGTCTGAAGAAACAGTTAATATTTGTTAAATACTGTATTTCCTGGGAAAGTAAATAGAAAATCAAGTAGTGTGTTTTAGAAGAAATGATTTTCGCCAGTTCCTCTTTATACTACGGTATGATAACCAGCTTGTGCTAGTATGTTGTTTTTCTTCAAATATAGTAGTTTAGACCTGAAAATTGCTCTTTAAATACTTGTGGTATAAAACTGAGGCCGACTAATAGTTGGGAACCATCACGCTTCCTGCAGATTCTTACCATTATGTTTTTAGGGATTTACCAATTAACCAGAAGTGGACATTTGGATTCTCGCTTCTAATGCCTCTGGTATATCTCTAGGAAACTTCCAACCATTATTACATGCAAAAATACACAAGAAAAATTTTTGTTTGCTTTTTTTTCTTTGTCTGCATTTAGATGGTACTCACAACCCTTAAACCTTTTCACCTTTTGTCCGGTTTCAGCCACAAACTTGCTGAGAATTGATGCTACAGACAAACACAAAGAAGAACATAGCTCTAAAGTGTAAGTAAAAGAATAAATTAGTTTTTAATAAAAATCTGAAAATTGTGACCCTCAGCTTTCTTTAAACTGTTTTCCCTAAATAAAATCCAATACAATCAATGACCTTTTAGATGTCACCAGACCAGTAAATAGAGTCCATTTTCATTTAAATACAGCTGTTCTATGAAGAGGCTGCATAGTTGTGCAGCTGATAGCACTGTTGCCTTCCAGGGAGAAGTTCCTGGGCTCAACTCGTGAGTTTCATGTTCTCTCCAGGTACTCCTGCTTCCTCTCATGTGCATGGTAGTTACTCCTCTGTTTCTCTGAGATGGACTGGCAACCTTTCCAGAATATAGCCCTCCTCTCGCCCAATGACTGCTGGAGATAGGCACCTCCCCCCTGAAAGGGCAAGCGAATATAGAAAATGTTTGGATCTTCTGTGAACGCATCAGAGGTTTGTAAGAGAACATTAGTGAACAAACAGCATCATGTCAATGAGAAAGCTGTAGAGAAGTGTAAAGCAGGGTTAGGTTTTAAAACAAGATTCTAAGCTTTTAGCTTATCTCAGGGCACTCTTCAATCCATCAACTGAAAATGAAAAGACTGTGGCACATCTGCAAGTGATCGGAGGAGCTGCAGAGATTTGATGAGATAACTTTTAGTTGTGCGCTCCACATATCTGCCTTTAATGGAAGAGTGGCCAGAACAAAGCCACCATTAAATGAAAGCCATTTAGTTCCATATTCAATTCAATTCAATTCAGATACTTTATTGATCCCTGAGGGGAAATTAGAAATGCAGTTTGTTACAAGCCCTGCACAGCAAACGTGTGGAAGAA
Organism: Girardinichthys multiradiatus; assembly: GCF_021462225.1. Classification (NCBI taxonomy): domain Eukaryota; kingdom Metazoa; phylum Chordata; class Actinopteri; order Cyprinodontiformes; family Goodeidae; genus Girardinichthys; species Girardinichthys multiradiatus. The sequence goes on along the minus strand of NC_061802.1, from coordinate 38,487,715 downwards.
GGTGCTCTAGTCTAATGAGATTGAAAAGGAGGTTCTTGCTGTGTGTGGAGCAAAACTTGCGCTGTCTTTACCCTGAACACACCATCTCAACAGTTTCTTTAGCAGGAACAGGAAAGCTGGTCATATTTCAGATAGATGATGCTAAATACAGGGAAACTCTACAAGAAATCATATTAGGTTGTAATACTCAAGACTGGGATGGGGGCTCACCTTCCACCAGAGCGATTATCCCAAATATACAGCCAGAGCTACAAAATGATCAAAGAATATTAACATGTTAGAATGACCCAATATGTATCGTTATTTTCTCCACTTCACAATTATTCACTATGTGACGCATCCAGACAAGTGAAATACATTGAGGTTTGCGGCTGTAACCTGACATGTCAGTGACAATGTTTTAGACTATCAGAACTTCAAACAGCAAAATGCTTGTTAGCATTCAGCTGCTGAATCACCTTTAACCTCAAATAATCACTGAAATCAATGAGTGCTCCAAATCTTTGTCTCTACCATCTCAAACAGGCCACGAGGCAAGTCAATTTCCCCTACAGAGATCTCTGTGTTTAGTGGTCCTCAACCCCCTCTGAGTTCTCCAAGCTCAGCCTGCACCTGCAGCTGGTTGTGACCCAAATTGAGGAAAAGAAAACAAATACAGTGAATAACTCTCCCCTTAGCGTAATGAAGCTTAAGAGTGCCCTCATTCATTTACCACAAGAGTGTTTAAAATGACTCTGAGCACAATGGCTCTTGAATAGTGCTACGAAGCTTCATCAGCTCTCCACTTCGGCTGTGCATGAGTAACCTGGCGATAACATCGGCCTAGACCGTGTGGTAGGCAGAGAGTGAGATGTGAGGTTTGGTGAAGAGGTTAAATATACGGGCTGCCCACATTTGCCAGGAGAAACACGCGGAAAGCCCTACACAAACATCCTTGTGTGCTACTGAAGCACGCAGACTGAGGGCTACAGCATCAAAGACTGCATCAAGGACATACCCACTGCAAGCTGAAACTTGAGAATTTAAATGAAGACTTTCTTGACTTGATATCTGGTTCTTTTCATTGAAACAACAGAAAAGCGTTTTGTCTGCTTTTTGTTTAGATATTGTCCTGAAAAGACAACTGCTGTACTGAGAAAGGCATTATTCTTTGCTATGTTCTGCCTTGATTTTCATTGTGTTAACCAGCATCTAGATTTCCAACCGCGCCTCCCTGTTTCGCTCTGCAGACAGTGTTTTATTACAACAAGAGTGTAATTTATGAGAATCTGAAGGCCCCCGACTCCACTATAACCTGGGTCGGACTCACTCCATTCTTCAGAGTGACAAGGCTCGGCTCCTGGAGTTATGGTATCAAGGCTGATGCCTGACAAAGCACCCCTTGGGGTGGGAGACAGGTATCTGCACCACCCTATTTTATCTCCTTCCCAACAATTGAACATGAACACAGCCTCCTATAAATCGCTTGTTTCTGTTGACAGGGAAGAAGCAAGGAGGCAGAGCCAGCTGATGTAATATGTGTGTGCCATCTTGTTTTTCTCTTAATAAAATACAGCAAGACACGCCGGGCTCCTGTCACAGCCCTGTACAGACTTTGTACATCTGCTAACTCCTGGCATAAATTAACCTGTAAATCTGTAAATTATCAGTCGTCCTATTAGGTTGTTTATGATTCTTATAATAACATAACTTTTTATATGTATGATTTGGTATCTAAGTAACGTATACTTAGACTTTGTAATAAGATAAACCAGCAGGTTCAAAGGGTCATCCATTGCTTCTGTGGAGCAGTGATTTCCTGATCTGATCCTGATCCTAGGCTTCAGGTTGGAGTCCTGATCACTTTTAAAATGTTTGCCCCGTATACCCTAATAAACTCAATTTCCAAAAGCTGTTGTTGGAGCACCATCTCTGATTTTATGGCAGAAACATCCCCGTCAAGCTGTGTGGCCTATTTTCACGTGTGTGGCCTGCAAAGCTGTATTACAGAGCCACTGCAGCATGAAGTCATGAGCGCCTCCTCCACTCTAGGGCTCCTTCTGGTTGAGCCTCATTGCTGTAATAAAGCTTGGGGTCAAACTAAGATAGTCTGAGAAGCGAATACAAACAGCCGAACTGCTGACAAGATGTTGTGGGCATGAATAAATGTGTATATGTATCTACATATACATATATGTTGTTTGGGGCATGTTTGGGGCATGGAATTGTTATAAAATACCTGCTTAGCTTATCTTTCAATAGTCCAGTTTTAATTGTTGTCTTGTGACCTGAACAGTTATTATTGGCCCTGGAGTTTGTATAATTTTAGTTAAGTGAAGTTATAGCTCCAAATATCCCTGGCTCTGTTTGCTCTGTTTGTGATGAAATGCATTAAAAGTGAAAACTATGATCTAAATAACTCCACAGTCCAATATACTTCAGCTTTACAGCAGGGATCATGCTCAGATCCTTCCATCTAAGACACACCCATGGCTCTCGCTGCTTGTCAGAACCACTCTGAGAATATGTTTACCAATCAGACAACAGTGGTCACAGTTAAGGAGAAACTGTACTGGCTGCTGCAGTTTCCTGTCTGCCTGTGTCAGGTAACTGTCTCTTCTCAGCATAAATGGTAAATGGACTGAACTTCTTGCTGAACCATAGCAGCCACGGCATGCTCATACAGCTGACCAGGAGAGCTGGGCAGAGTGCAGCAAAAACACTAGTTAATAAATTTTAAGAGTTCAAATAAATCCCTAAGTTTATGAAGCAGGAAAATAACTTTCTCTGTAAGTTTTGTTCACACTAAATACAGTGAAACCTTATTCAAACATGCTATGAATGGAATAATCAAGGGCATAACCAGGTTGAGCAAGATATACCCACTGAATATCCAGTTAGTCACAAAAGTAACAGTAATTCAGTGCAAAAAAAAACATTATTTTCATTGCCAAGAAAATTAGGTTACATTACCACTAAAAAGTTACTATAAGAGTAATTTAATGGCCACAAACAAACTTGGTTCAACTTTGGCCAGCATGAAAACTATTGCAGGCCTTCAGAACCCACACAGTCATACTCATTTCTCCTTAGATGGTTTTCATTCTGACTCTGATCAGCTAATGCTTTTAATTCTTTTTATTGTCTGTATGATATTTGTGGTTTTAGCAAGGAAATTCAGAAACGTGTACATGAACTTAAAGACACACAGGTAAAAGAGGCATTTAATTCTGTAAAAGTGTACAAAAGCCATGGACCGTATGTAGCCATGTGGCTCCAACGAGAGAGTCCTTTCATTATATTTATATAAGATCTTTGCAATCACATGTTCCTAACACCTGGAAAGATGCTGTTGTGGTTCCTGTCCCTAAATCCAATTGTCCTAAAACTGTTGGTGATTCTAGACCAGTAGCTTTTACCTCAGATTTAATGAAAATATTAGAAATTTAATCAGATGTGAGATCTTAAACCAGACTGAGCATCTTTTAGATCCAATGCGCACAGGCCTAAGAGAGGAGTGGAGGGCACTACCCTCACTCTGCTGAACCTTTTTTTTCAAACACTTGGATTTTAGTAGGACACAAGCCAGGCTTTTACTGGTGGATTTTTCCTCAGCTTTTGATACAATTCAACCTCAAATTTTAATCCAAAGCCTAGGCAAAAAATTATTTGCTAGAGGGATTCTGGATAGATTCACAAAACAGCCACAGAGATTGAGAGTTGAAATATTCTGTTAGATTGTAAATGTACTTCCATTGGGTCACCACAAGGCTGTGTGCTATCACCTATTCTGTTTATAATGTATATAAACATGTATCAGAGCAAATATAACAACAGATTCATTATAAAGTATACTTTTGATTCTGTCATTGTTAGTGTGCTTCACGAAAATGAAAACAGCCATGGCCCAGCAATCAACGTCTTTGTAAAATGGTGTGAGTTTGATTATTCACACTACCAGCTTATCTCTTATCTTCATCTGAAAACTGATAAGATTAAAAATAGGATTATTGATTTTTGCATTTTTTTCAAATACCTTGGCACTATTTTAGATGACAAATTGAACTTTAAAGCCAACTGTGAGGCAGTCTGCAAAAAGTAACATCGGCGCCTCTTCTGCTTGAGGAAGCTCGAATCAGTTTTATCCTTTTCCTTTGGTCTCATGGTTTGGTCACGCTACCACTCTGAAAGAAAGGAGTTCCCTTCAGCAGGTTGCAAAGCTGTCGTCTGGACTGTTTCACAACCAGTGTTTCTACACTGATTGGAGAGCTCTAACAATCATTCACATCCCTGTACAGCAGGCAGTTACAGCAGATAGCTACTTCTGTTAAATGATGACTTTCATCTCTTTCACTGAGTTTCAGCTTCTTCCCTCTGAAAATGGTACTGCCACTCTCAGTGGATCTTAATGGATTTAACGGATTTTACCAAGTCTAGATTATTTCAGTTTTATAGTTTTTACCTGTTGGTTTTATAAAAATGTTATTTCTCACATATTATTCTTATTTTTAAGTCTGGCTCTCCTCTTCTGTGTTCTGCTTTGAGGCCTTTGAGCACTTTTATATTTATTTGAGCCAGACACTTCTTCAGTGTGAGTTAAACACAATTTTTAAGGTGCAGCCTTGTAAAGCTGCACGTCTACTGTTTTCAGGTACTGTTAACTAAACCCATTGATTTCTAGGCAAAAAGTGATTTGGGAAACTTATTTTTAAAAGTGCCAATAAATGTTGGCTTAGATGTTCTGAAAAATGTTGTTACCTAAAGGGACGAAACTGTAATGCCTAGAAGTCTCCAGATTTTTAAAAAGCCAAATAAAAACATAGAGAAGTTGATATTTCACAACTATTGCATGAAATCACTCTTTGTGGCTGTCATCAACTTATGCTCACATTTTTGTGGCTGAAAAGGAAGGGACACACCTCGTGCCTCAGCATACACTGTTCTTCCCGTCAGATTACAGATCCTGAAATCTGCACTAAACAGTCAGTTTCAGCTTCTGTTAGACAATGTAATCAAAATCAATTTAATTCTAAAACAAGTAGCCATATGTGCTGCTCCCAAAACAACACAGTGTGCATGTATGTATCCATCCACATACTGCATGTGTGTATACAGGCTACTGGGACAGCTGTTATTTATCCAACGTTGAACCTAAATGGGTGTGGGAGTGAGCTATCTATCTTTTATTCCAGAGACCTTGATCATCTTTCCTCGCTGCACTTCCTGTTAACGAGAGGAAGAGAGAGTGCGCGCTTGTTGTTTACTGTATGTATGCAGTGTGAAATGAGAGGGATGTGTGTGTGAGAGCAGGAGACAGATATGGTCACAGTCAACAGGCCAACAACAATAGATTCATTACATTTGTTTGACCAATAACTTCCTGCGGAAGATAGATGTGTTTTGGCCCCAGCGGCTGTTCTCTCTGACAAACAGGCGCTCCCCTTGCATCATGTCCCTGTATCCCGCGGAGATTATCATTCTGAGCATGTCTGCTTTATATATGTGCAACTGTGTGTGTGTGGCCTGGGAGGCCGATTCACAAGGCCCAGACAGAAACCCCCAATCCTACCACACACTTTTCAGAAGGGCCACAGACACTGGACGCCTTTTCTCAGTAAAGTTTGCATCCTTGCGTGACTTTGGCTACATGTGTGTGTTTGTTCACTGGACCAAAACCCAATTTAGCACATGAAAGGTGTGCATCCCAGTGTTGCTGCTTCTCCCACCGCTCTGACAGGAAACAGGCGCCGGAGGTGGTGTACAATTTCTCTGGGACTCGATTTCAGGCGTGCTGCAGAAATTTAAAACAGAAACGCAGCATGAGTGGGACAATAAGGTCAATGTTATGTCACTGGTTCTGTTCAGTTCCAGATACTTCACACTGCTGTTCCGAATACATCAATGTTGCATGATTAAAAACAGTTACTGTAATGGTTTTCATATATTCATGTATTTGATTAGTTTCATATGTATTTTTAAAGGAGCCTAATGACTTAATCCTACTGCTCGTCAGTCTTTTTAGAGAGAATCCTCCTCTAAGTTCACGCTGTGTGTGTTCTCCCAGTCTTTCCCTCTGATTTTCCAACCCAGCAGGAGTTTGGTGTCATTTGTGTTGTGGGGTGTAAAGCAGGTCTCCCAAAGATTATGGGGGCTAAGACAATAATAGCACATGGGAGGGGGAGGATGAGCAACTGTCTGACAAATGAGAAAAGAGAGGAATTATGTCTGATCTCTCACCACATTCGCACTAATGTTTTGACTGGACCTGTTGAGTTGTCTCTGTCATCACTGCTCACCTAAAAAAAATCCCTGGATGAAAGAAAAGAACCAGAGAGATGGCTTTAGCTGCAGGTTTGTGCAGTATTATTTAAATATAAACTAAAAAAAAAAGAAATAGGCAGGGTTCAGCTTCTTGCAGCGCATCGTAGGCAGCTTTGGCAAAAGTTAAAATCTTATTGGATTTTGTGTTTTTTTGTTGTTTGTTTGGTTTTTTTGCCAAGTCAGGATTTTTTTTTTTTTTGCTTAGGCTGGCTCCTTTTTGTTGAATACAAACCTTTCACTGACTGTATGTCTTTCTACGTTGTAAACCCAACTTTTACTACAGTTATAGCTGCAAGTCTTTGTGGTATATCTATATCAGCATTGCACATGTAGAGACTAAAAACTGCAAAATAGCTCAAGCTCAGCCTGACTAAGAGCATCTGTAAACATAATTTTTTAAGCCACAGATTCACAACCGGATTTAGCTGTGGACTTTGACTGTGCCATTCCAACTCATAGATTTGCTTTAATCTGAACCATGCAGCTGTAGCACTATTCATACTTCACAGAAGGATTTCATGTAATACACCAACACAAAGTGGTGCATTATTGTGAAGTGGAGGGAAAGTAGCTCATGGTTTAAAAAAATTTTTTTTTACTTAAATTTGAAATATGTTCTGTGCATTTGCAATAAGTCCCCTTTAGTTTGATGCCCCTAATGAATTGTAATGCAACAATAGGCTTTAGAAGTCCCTTGGTAAATAGACTCCACACTGTGTAATTTAAGTACACGTCAGTTTAAATCCAGCTGTTCTGTGAAGGCCTGAGAGGTTTGTTATAGAACATTAATTAACAAACAGGATCATTAGGACCAAGAAGCACATCAGGCAGGTAAGAACTAAAGCTGTAGAAAGGTTTAAAGCAGGTTAGATTATACTTCAAGCTTTGACCATGCTCAAGTCTGAACATCATACAGAGTTCAATGCATTGTCTGAAAATGCAAAGAAAGCGGAACAACAAAATGTCCATGGTCCCTGCACTCCACAAATCTGGCATTTATGGAAAGATTTTGACACAAAAGTCATAAGAAGTTCTGTTTGCGACAAGCCGCTTAAGAGACAGAGCAAGGAAGCCATGGTATATAGGTAGTTCAGGCGAGTCGGCTGGATTACATGCAAAACCCGGCGTGATGGAAAACTAACATTGCACATCACCCGATGCATAATTTCTATCATGAAGCATGGTGGTGGAAAGCTTTTCTTCAGCAGGAACAGGAAAGCTGATCAAAGCTGACAGAGGGATTGGAAGAAGCTTAATACTGGGCAATACGAAAATAGAGCTTATAAGAGGCTACAAAAGACATGGGACTATGGGGGGCAGGCCTTCCAGCAGAACAACGACTCTAAACATCCAACCAGAGCAGTTAGAAAATGTAGGCTTTTTACTTAACAGGACATTTTCAGTATTTCTAAGTGTTTCCTGATCAGTGTTTTGCACTGGTGAAAGCTTTAAATTTGCATTCTCATTAGCAGGTGAGGACGTTGTGGTGTTTTAATGGTGGCGCTATTTCTAGCTGCAACACTGCAGCACATAACACCTTCTGTCAACGTGGATTTAATGTAAAATTGTTTTAGAATACACAGGGGTTGGACAATGAAACTGAAGCACCTGTCATTTTAGTGTGGGAGGTTTCATGGCTAAATTGGACCAGCCTGGTAGCCAGTCTTCATTGATTGCACATTGCACCAGTAAGAGCAGAGTGTGAAGGTTCAATTAGCAGGGTAAGAGCACAGTTTTGCTCAAAATATTGAAATGCACACAACATTATGGATGACATACCAGAGTTCAAAAGAGGACAAATTGTTGGTGCACGTCTTGCTGGCGCATCTGTGACCAAAACAGCAAGTCTTTGTGATGTATCAAGAGCCACGGTATCCAGGGTAATGTCAGCATACCACCAAGAAGGACGAACCACATCCAACAGGATTAACTGTGGACGCAAGAGGAAGCTGTCTGAAAGGGATGTTCGGGTGCTAACCCGTACTGTATCCAAAAAACATAAAACCACGGCTGCCCAAATCACGGCAGAATTAAATGTGCACCTCAACTCTCCTGTTTCCACCAGAACTGTCCGTCAGGAGCTCCACAGGGTCAATATACACGGCCGTGCTGCTATAGCCAAACCTTTGGTCACTCATGCCAATGCCAAACGTCGGTTTCAGTGGTGCAAGGAGCTCAAATCTTGGGCTGTGGACAATGTGAAACATGTATTGTTCTCTGATGAGTCCACCTTTACTGTTTCCCCCACATCCAGGAGAGTTACGGTGTGGAGAAGCCCCAAAGAAGCGTACCACCCAGACTGTTGCATGCCCAGAGTGAAGCATGGGGGTGGATCAGTGATGGTTTGGGCTGCCATATCATGGTATTCCCTTGGCCCAATACTTGTGCTAGATGGGCGCGTCACTGCCAAGGACTACCGAACCATTCTTGAGGACCATGTGCATCCAATGGTTCAAACATTGTATCCTGAAGGCGGTGCCGTGTATCAGGATGACAATGCACCAATACACACAGCAAGACTGGTGAAAGATTGGTTTGATGAACATGAAAGTGAAGTTGAACATCTCCCATGGCCTGCACAGTCACCAGATATAAATATCATTGAGCCACTTTGGGGTGTTTTAGAGGAGCAAGTCAAGAAACGTTTTCCTCCACCAGTATCACGTAGTGATCTGGCCACTATCCTGCAAGAAGAATGGCTTAAAATCCCTCTGACCACTGTGCAGGACTTGTATATGTCATTCCCAAGACGAATTGATGCTGTATTGGCCGCAAAAGGAGGCCCTACACCATACTAATAAATTATTGTGGTCTAAAACCAGGTGTTTCAGTTTCATTGTCCAACCCCTGTATATGATTATACATGTTCATAATGATATATATATATATATATATATATATTTGTTTATAGTAGTTACAAGTTTGTGTGAATTTCCATAAATTATTTCCATAAATACTGAATTTTATGGTCACAGATGCAGTAGAAACAAACTGTGAAGCTATGCTAACGTATTAACACTTTGCTGCAGCGACCTACTGATACATCTTGAAAAGAAGGAGCAACTTTAAGTGTTTCATTCTTCACACTACCAGCTTATCTCTAAATATTTATGTTGCCTTTAGGGTTACTTTCAGAAGGTACTAAAGAGCTGATTTGGAGCTGCCTGACATCAGCCCTGGTATTTATCAAATGAAAAGATGAAAAGCAGAAGCACAAAGAAAAACTAAAGCTGAGGAACATGAAACCCAAATAACTGAGAATATAGACTATAGTGAAATATTTGACAGAATTTGATGACGATTAGTGTTTTCCTGTGTGACCTTTTGCAAACAATGTTAAATACCTGACTGTTTTAAAGATAAGTATTGTGCTGTCTCTGTGATATGCCATGAGTGAGGTGGGGACGGGCAGCACTTAGGTGCTGTCTAATGATAGTTCCTCTCCTAATTTCCTCCTAATGAAATAATCCTTGCTGTTTTTGCCTGAGGTGAAGTCTGAAGATCAGATAAGAAAAGTTTTTTGTAAAGTCACTGAAAAAGAGGGAGGGTAATAATACCGAGAAAATGAATGTTTATCTTCAGATGGGGGAGTTTCCCCTCAGTTTGGTGAGTTTGTCTCAGACATTTTATCAGAGACAAAGCTTTTTAGGTATTCCACAGCTACTGTCTCCATAAACATATAGCTTTAACAGAAAGTCTGTAAGTACAGAAAAAAAAAGAAGTGAAAGCCTAGAATACTCTAACACGCCCTGTCCCACATCATTGAAATCTTTCGACATGGCACTCCATGCTGGGCACACACATTCCACATTACTCTGGTCCATCTTGGGGGAAACCTACCTGTTGCCCCGCAACGTGGGCCAAACATAGGGGTCAGACGAGCGTGTCTGGGCCATTCCTAACGTGACGGTGGCTCACCATAAACCCGGACTGGCGTGGTAATGATACTCCTGTGCAGTGGGCGGGGTCGGCGTTCAGCTCTGTGAACGCTGGTAGGAGCCCAGTCGGGTCCACACTCACAAACGGGGAGGCAACACAGGAAACTGGGGCTTCCAGTAAAAACATGTAATTAGAAACACATTGACTGGGAGCTTTGGCATGATACACCCATCAAGATGGAAGAGACACATGCAGGCTGGGATGCACACAGGGTTTAAGAAAGGACAGAGTGAAATGAACAACAAAAGGTCACTGAGAAAGACCCCTGATCAAATCAATGAATTCTGCTGGACTGAAATTAAAAAGCCTGGTGTCATAATATTGACAGACAACACAGTGTCCCACAGGCTCCCAAAAGCTCAGTTATACCCCATCACACTTTTGCACATCTACCTTGGGTTTTAAAGGAGGAGGAAAAATACTCTGCCTTAAGATGCTGACATATGGTTTTCTATCTAGACACGTTTTCTAGTGTATTGAAAAACATATGATGTGGGTCCAAATATGAGGTAATAAAGAGGTTTTTGTGGAACATCAAGTCCTGTCCTTGAAGTAATTGTCGCATGTGATGCGCTGCTGTTCCAAATATTGTGTTGGTATTGTGTGAGTTATTTGCATTGTTTACCCGCTCCAGTATTGAGTACATATCTAAAGATCATGTGAACGTTTGGGAATGCAATGTCAATGCTCCATGATTGCTTCCAATTGGTCGGTTGACTTTCAGCCAAATTAATCAGAAACTAAGTCAAGCTGTCAGTTTTACTATCAGTTACAAGCATCCAGGATGCAGAGGAGAGTTAAGCTTTTGGATATCGTAGTGTGATAGCAAATACCATTATTATTGAGTCATTAGCTGTGTTTATATGCGCAAAATGTCTTGATTGGATTCAAATAGGTTTGGATTGAAAATAAACAAATCCAACTACACCATTTATATGGGTTCAAAATCAAATAAGCCAATCATGACGTGAGTTTACATGCGTCTGCACCACACTTTTTACAGAGTAGGAGCAGTTTGACATGTGACAACCACAGAAGAAGTTATATTTCAGCCTGTGCTGGATAAAACAACATTAAAGGCAAGTATGTTGGTTCTGAGTGTTCTGAGCGCACAAAATGGACTCGGGCCAGGTTCAGAGAGCGGTTGAGACGTTATTCCTTTTCATAGTTAAGCTACAGGAACAGCAACATATGACAAGCGGGAGGATATTAACATGCCTCAAAGTTTTGCCACTGAATGTGGAAATGTGTCACGTTGATGCAGGAGTTACATTATCCAATGTCATTTTGTTTTCCTACCTTATAGTATAACAGAATAATAAGTAAATTAAGCTCACACATCACCTTCCTATGCATCTGATGGCATATTATTTGTCACTCAGCATTTTGATGGTGTGCCCTGTTTAAATACCAGACATCTGGTTTGGTGTGCTCCTGACTGTTGAAGTCAGAGCGAACACCATGGAGGAGATTAGAACACTGTGAACCTTTCAGATTAAAGCATCTTTTGTGTCAGGTAAGGGAAATTTCAAATCAGAGATTACTACTATTGGATATGATGTCCAAGCTAGTCAATCTGAAAGCAGATCCTGATGGAAGTAGAAAAAAAAACTTACAATTCATCACAGGGTCCAGAGCTGGATCTTGCTACTGTTGATATGAAAGTCCATGCCTGAACAATCAGAAAGAGGCTGCACAAGTTTAACTGGTAGGTGTGCAAGGAGGTAACATTTCATCTTAAAAAACATGAAGGCCAGACTGGTCAAAAACAGAGACTTTTGGAATAATTTTCTTTTCCCAGATGAATGTAAAACTGCATTTTTGGACACCATAACAGAGGACATAATTGGCATAAACCAAATACAGCATTCAAGGGAAATAAGCTCATACCACCTGTGAAGCATGGAGGAGGGAGTGTCATGGTTTGAGGGTCTGCAGCAGGACCTGACCAGCTCACCATCATAGAATCCACCATGAATTTCACCCTGGATCAAAGGGTGTTTTTACCCCAAACATCCATCAAGTACTGGGTAAAAATAATGAAATGAAATGTCCATATCTTTATTTTACTGAGATGCTGTGGGGGGACTTAAGATAGGTTGAACATATATGAAACCCTTTAAACGTCTTTCAGCTGCAGCTGCTGCTCTGACATCTCAGAGAGTGGTAGATGGCTACAAGATTATTCTCACTGTAGTTATTTAACTCATAGGGGGTATATTTAGCCATTAGAGATTAGGGTGTCCTAACTGCACACAGGTAGAAGGCACATTTTCTGATATATTTTGTTTAATAAAAAAATAAGGATAATTTTTGCCATTTACCTGGAACTGAATCAACTTCTTTTCCCGTGACGAATAAGAACGATTAGACATTGATATGTAAATATTTATTTTAATTTAAACCAATTATTCATGGTGTTTCCATATTCTATTTCTTTATCCCAATATAACCTGCACTACACATAATGAGGGTGAATCATAAGACACAACAAGAACTTTGTGACTGGATGTGACAGAACTTAATGTTGCACAAACTTCTTTTCCTCACATTTAGTCCCACATAACACATGTTTGCATACAGGAAAAACACAATATAAGAAACAGCGCGAGGGCAGTTCAAGTCAGAAGCAGGGACCTGTCACTGTTCTCATTTTGATATCCAGTGGAAAACCATGGACAGCTGCTAATTCCTGCTTCTAATGTTGTTTACAAGATGCAGCAAAAATGCCACTTTGAGAGGGCATCACTATGGCCTGGAGGCGTCACCACTAAAGAACAGTAGGTTGGTGGCACAAGTGGACAGAGACATGGTCGCCTGGCTGCACCCCTTGTTGCCAGTTGGTAAACCAAACTCTAGGGGGAGGGGCAGGGCAGGTCAGATTGGCTGCACGTAATCTGAACCTGGAGACATCCTGCAGTTTTTGTTTCTGGACTATAAGGTCAGAACATCAGCAGTAGAAAGCAAACAGTCACACTAACAAACATGCACAGAAACATGCTGTAATAGTTAGATGTTTTAGGGAAGCCAAAAGCACACATGGCAAGTTTTATTAAGCTTGAACAGCAGGCTGTATGATGAGAACAACGCTCCCACTTTATTCAACTGCTCATGGGATTCTCACAGATTTCAGTGTGGAGATACCAAAAGAGCTGATGTGGGGGGATGGACGTGAGAAAGAGTCTCCGCATCCACAGAGAGAAACCATCAGAGGCGCTCTTTAGTGTGTGGCTTTACAGATCAGGCGAGTGGTGACTGTGGCCTCAGAAAGAGAGAAAAAAAAAAACCTTAATTAGCCTCCACTCCCATCAGAATGCCAACCTAAGAATAGGGGTTAGATTAACGAGAAATGAATGCTTTTAATCAACTCTAAAAGCCATTTATTTTCCATTTTCCCCCCTCAATGTCAACAGTTCACAAACAAGTAAATAGAGTAAGTGGGGGAAATGGATGTTTGGTAGGTGATGAGGTTTCATACATCTCAAAACACAAAAGTGTGAAGTGACAATTCACATTTTCCAGATGTAGAATAAACAGCTGGAAAACTGGGGATTAATCATGAGAGCACTGAACGAGGAAGGAAGTTGAAAAGTAATGGGAAAAGAAGAAAGATTATGATGAAATATATAAAACACTGTATTGAACAAAGATGAATATAAAACCATGTAAACATGTTTTATAAGGCACAACAATTTTTACAAATAAAGATTAAAAAGTTTCTAAGGAAAGAAAACAAAAACAGTACTTTGGTTCTTCTTTAGTCCCTTTGTAGGAGACTGTCTGGTCCACAAATATGTAGGCAAACTTCATTTGAACCTGGACTCCATCCATCTAATGCCTGGTTCACACGGCAAGATTTTCAAAACCTGAGAGACCCCACATGTGACCTTAAAAACTCTAAGGGATAACAGGTTTGGTTCTACAGGCACAACACACCACACACGAACAGATTTCACTCACGGACATTCAGATGTCAGAATGGAAATCTCACAAACCCTCTCGAGATCAAATGTGAGTTCAGAGTAATTCCCTTCTGTGTTTCCATCACCTCGCTTTCTGATTGGCTACATGTTACATTCAACAGGCTGCGTGCTCATTTGTCCTCAGGGAACACCCCACATGCTGGGATATTGGGCCAAGACAATCCAACATGTTCAATATTCCTGATTTGAGGTCAGAGCATCCCCGAAGTCCTTCCGAGCAGACCAGATGACTCTTAACATACCACACACAACAGGATTGTCTCATACGATTATCTTAAGAACCATCCCAATGATCAGCCTATGTCGGAAGGAGAAGATCTGGTCAAAAATCGTCATAAAATCCTGCCGTGGGAACCAGGCATTAGATTCAAACAACAAAACTGTAGAAAACAGTCAGAGAACAAAGCGGACCTTCCTAAAGTATTCACACCCCATGAACGTTTTACATTTTGTCACACCATGACAAGCAAACTTTAATAAAGCTTTATTGGGATTTTATGTATCAGACCAAACCAAAGTAGTGCTTAAGTCTTAAATGGAATGGAAACGATATAGTTTCCAGACAGTTTTTACAATGAAAATCTGAAAGATGTTGGGTGTATTTGTGTACAGACACCTTTAATACGTTATCCCCAAATAAAATCCAGTACAACTAATTGAAAAATAGTTACCCAAAGTCCAATTTAAACCAAGTATCAATCCAGGTGTTCTGTAGGGCCATAGAAATGTGTTACAGGATATAAGTGAACATGTGGAAAAAGGTGTTCAAGTGTAATGAGACCAAAACTAAACCTACATGCAAAACACTATGGAGAAAAACTAACTCTGTACATATCCCTGAACACACCATCGCCACTGTGAAACATGGTGGCGGCAGCATCATGCTTTGGAGATCCATTTTTTTTAGTAGTTGTTTAGACGTTCTACAAAATATAACCGTAGATGAACTGAACACAAATCCACAACCCACTCTTCGGCTTTCCCTTTTGTAAAAGAAAAACATCCTTCACAGTTATATGCTACTTCGTGTTTGTCTAACCCAAAAAACCTGACTAAAATGCATTGAGGCTTGCAATTGTAACATGACAAAACATGAAAAAAGTTCCAGGGTTGTTATTACCTTTGCAAATCACTGTGTGTGAAACCTGGATCCAATTCTAACTACCATAACAATAAAGAGCAAGTAGGTCCAGAAAAAGCTGCAGATTAGACTGATGAAAGCCTGTTTATACTCTCTTGGTTTTATGTAAACAAAAGCCGAAACTTGTGAGCTAGTGCAGATCATGTAGCTACTTCCTGTTTTCAGAGCTCCATTCAACAATCAGGTTCCATCGCTTATACAATATGCTCCAAAACTGGAGACCCATGTAATGGATTTGTGGAGGTTTGGACTTCCCTAAGAGCAGGTGTCACTTTTAACAAAACCAAGTGAATGGATAAAAGTAAAACCCTGAAAAGGACCCCAAAAGTTATCTGGTCACTGGTTTTCTGGAGCACTTGGAAACTGGCCACAGACGTACATCGAGGTACAAACTCTGGCTAAAATGGTACATAGAATAACACTGGTAAGAGGTCTGAAGGATTCGACGTAAACTACAAGACATTCATGGGAGCAGACACAGTGCATATATATATATGGGAATCGCTTTGTCCAAATATTAAAAATAATGCAGAAACAGGAAGATGGGGAAACAGAAATTAGATGAAGTCTTTGTTTCAATTGTGACATGCTTGTCTTAATGTTCCCTGTATTCTACATGCGTCTATTGGTAATACCAACATTTCAACTATCAGTCCATCTCTACATGCAGCCTGTTCCTACTTTACTGGTACGTCACACACAAGGCAGAACTTTATCTTGGAGATCTCATTTGTGATCCTGTAATTGGCTTTAGCTCTCTGTCTCCCCGTGGACATTCTCCATGTGGACTTTGAGGTAGTCGTTCCGAGTGAACTTCTTATGGCAGAGCTGGCACTCCGCCATGGGCCGGTTGGGGTTGTGAGTCAGCTTATGTCTGCTGAGCATCTTCTTCAAGCTAAATGACAAATCACACACCTACAAAACAAGACAAACAGGCTTACAATCGCAGCAAATTGAAGAACTCTAAGTAAATTAGCTACACTGCCATGGTAAAAAGTATTCCTACCCCTAGAATTTTGTCACTTTACTTACTGGAATTTTACAAGATAGACCAACACAAAGTAGTGCTTGATTCCGAAGCGGAAAGGCAAATGACACATTTTTCTAAAATGTTTATAGATGAAAATCTCAAAGGTCTAGCATGCATTTGTGTTCATTTCTCCAGCATGACAAAGTTGCAGAACCACTTTTTAGCATAATTATTGCTGGAACCTTCTGTGGTATATCTCTACCAGCTTTGAACATCTAGAGACTTGTTTATCAATTTTTCTTTGCATAATAGGTCACATTCAGTTAGACTGTATGGAGAACGTCCGTGAAGATAATAAAGTTCTGTCACAGATTGTCAATTGGATTTCGAAAATACTTTTACTTCCACTTCACAATTAAGTGGTACTTTGTGCATTCTGTACGTTCTCATAACAATTCAATGAAGTTGAATTTTTTATTAAGACAAAATGTGAAACAGTTGAAGGCATTGGAAAACTTTTGTAAGGCACTGTAACTACTGCTTGTATTTTCTGACTTCTTTGGCTGACTGGGGTTTAGGCTTAATGCAGAGACACAGTGACACAGAATCATTTAAAAAGAAGACATAAAGTATGAGAACCCCCCCACCCCCTTCAGCAGTGGGAGGGATTGTACACTACTTTAACATTTATCCTAAATAAGTCATTTTACACTGATGACTCCTCAACCCCCCATATCAATCAGGATAATCCAGCATTGGCCGGAATTCCGTTTTGACATAAAGCTGGGAGAATCTCAGCATGTGTCCTCGGCTCCATCTGTGAATTACATTTAGAAAGTCAGACAGCATACATCTGTGGCTGTACAGCATTAAAGGAAGGCTCTGATAGAAAAGCGGATCACATCGGATATCTACACTGATGTGTTACCTGGCTGTTACTAAACATGGCTCAACAGTCCGCATAACAGGCCCAGTGTCAGTAAGCTATTTTTATAGAGTGAAGCAGTAACAAGAAGCTGATGAGCGGAGAGCCTCAGCGTCTCACTCCCACCCAGACGTTGCTGGTAATGCCTCGACAACATTTCAGTACTTTTGTGACAGACGCTGAATCCGCAGCTCTTCCTATGTCCAGAAAATGTTTCTGGAAGCATGCAGTCCCTTTGTCTGACTCAAAATAAACTGCCTCTAATAAAATCCATATGTTCTGTAATTTCCACTGGTTTGGGGATCACATTAATTACATGGAAATGTCTCTTCTGAGGCTGGAAAAAGAAGCCGGATGAGTGTTTGATATCATTGGGGGACCCTTTGTGGTGATGCTTAATTGTCAGTGAGTGGGATGCTGATTTTGTGGCCTTTAAATATAACTGCAGATGAGTCTCTGGGCAGATGGGTTTTCTGTTTTAAAGCTTTCTGGGTTTTGAAATAATTAAAAATATAGTGACCATCTTCTGCTGATGGTCAATCAGTAATGAAAACATTCGGTATTTGTATTTGTTGTTACATATTGTGCAGAATTAACAGTCCAGAAAGCTGTCACACACTGACTCAGAGTTCCCACACATTTTCCACAGTTCTCTACCTTTTTTAGCTCATAATCTATGAAAGTTAATAATTTACTGCTTATATATCTACTGTGATATGGGTTTAAAGATAAACTGTGGTAAGGATTTAGAGATAAACACAAGAAAATAGTTTTTGTATTCTGGTAGTTTTTTGCTTCAGATATCTCAACCGAATTCTGGTGTTCCAATCACTTTCAAGGCTGCAGGTGTATAAGGTTTGGTGTGGAGAAACTTGACTGGCCTGCATAGTCTTGACCTCAATCTTCTTGAAAACCTGAATGATGAATTAGAGCTCAGGCTACAATTCTGTTTTTTTTTTTTGTCATCTAACTATGAATACACTCCTAAATCTTGTGGAAAATGTTTGCAGAATAGTTAAAAGTTACTCTTGCTGGTGACAGTGGGTCCATCAACAAATCCGACCTCATAGATTATGAACAGGATGTCATCAAATTTCATGTGCATGTAAAAGTAGACAGACAAATACTTTTTGCAATATGATGTATGTGTAATACCTGCTTAAAAGTTGTTATTGTTGCTAAAATTGTTAAAAGGTACTTTTAATCTAACAAATAAGTATCATCAGAACACATTCTAATTTACTGAACATGACTGCATCTGTTCGATTATATATAATACAAATAAGGAATTTGTTACTGTTATTATCTTTAGACTGACTCTTAAAAACTCAAGATTCAGAAGAATCCTAAGATTTTAAGATTTTACTGGCTTCGGTTATGCTGATTTGTAACCCAGACCCATTAGGAAAATTTAGAAACGTGTTTGGATAGGGTAAGTGTTTTTTAAAAGGAACTTGGCAAGCCTGTTTACAAAATGTAATGTTTGATTGAGCCAACGGAAAGAAGCCCAGGAATAAACCTTCAAAGATCTTAATTGATGCTCTTTCAATGAGGAAAACTCTCCAGATCTCATAAACAACAACCATCTCTATTAACATCTGGGCTCAGCACCATCGTTGTTTGTCATCTAACCTGAAGCTCAACTGCTCTCTCAGAACACGTTGATCTAAGCATCCCCACCACTGGCATCCTGTGCCTTTCAAAAGTATTCATACACCTTGACCTATAATGTAGTTTACTGGGATTTTATGGAAAAGACCAACATAAAGCACTTAGTGACATGCATTTGTATGCAGTACTCCTCACTTTGATACCTCTGAGACCTTTAAATAAAATATAGTACAACCAACTGCCTACTTAGTAAATAGAGTCCATCTGGCTGTAATTTACTTCGAGTATAAATGCAGCTGTTCTGTGAAGCAACTCAGAGGTTTGCTTAATTCATCATCTGGAATTTAAAAGAGAATGACACAACTACAAACCTACGGGGACATGGCATTCCACCTAAGCTGAGGAAGAAGAGGATTAATCAAGAAGCAACCAAGAGGCCTATGGTAACTCTGGAGGAGTTGCAGGGATCAGCAGCTCAGGTGGGTGATTCAGGACACAAATTAGTCATCCACTCCATGGATCTGACACAGCAGAAATGGGAAACAAGGTGCTCTGGTCAAATGAGACCAAAAACAGAAATTTCTTTTAATCAACGTGATGTTCAGGGAAACTCCATCCATGCAGACTGAGCTAAGCTGTTTTGCAAAGAGCAGTGGAAGGCCAAAGCTGGTAGAGCCATACCCAATAAGACTTGCAGCTGTAACTGATGTAAAAGGTGGTTTTGTATTGACTCAGAGGGCTGAATACAAACACAGGTCATATTTTTTTACTTTTTATTGATAAAACATTTTCAAAACCATGCCTAACTTACCTTCAAGTCTCCAATTATACACGACTTTGTGTTGGTTCATCACTTAAAATGCCATTAAATACATTGAAGTCTTTGACTGTAATGTGACGTCATGTAAAAAGGTTCAGGGGTCATTAATAGTTTTCCAAGGCCATGTAAAACATGAAGCCTGACCAGATGGCAAGTGTAATCCAGTAGCTTAGGTATGTAAACAATCTTTAGTTACAGTTTTTTAGACAATTGTTATTTTAAAAAAACAGAACGTAAACCATTACGGCTATGGAAATCTAGCTATTAGCCACTCAGGTTAGTGAGGTTCAGCTTGTTACCCATGAAAAGCTACGCTACAAAGGAAAATCACCTTCTCGAGTTTTATGAAACATATTTTCTTAGATTTCAAAGCAAAACCCAACATTTATTCATGATATAAGTATGAAATAGCAGTGCCTTTGGAAACCGTTAGTAACACTGAATATAAAAAACGTGTTCAGATTTGACTGCATTATGATTTCAAGTAGAAGTAGTTTACCACAGAGGTGATGAGCAAATCAGCAGTAGAACCTCCAGTGACATTCCATCACATGTCTACATGCTCAACAACTGTATCAGATGTTTAATTGTCCAGTTATCTGAAAAATGTGTCCAGCAATAACTTGGTAGTGTGCATTGGCTGAATCAATGTTTTGGTTTGACCAATTCAGTAAAAGGTTCTGGAATTTGGTCAAATTTCACCCGATTTGAAATGTGTGTTTTCAGTCTAAAATTATGCTTAAAAACTGTCTAAACCTTGAACAAATAGTGATATAGTTTAGCATTAAAACGTTAAAAATACTGACAGGAAGTTTGGCTGCATGTCATTGCCCCTTCTCTGTAAATAATTATTACTTCTGCAGTATTATAAGCAGAGGGTAATTTATCCCTCTGATTCCTCTCAAATTGTTTACGTGAGATCGGCCAACTCTGCCCCTCTGGAGAGGCAAGATCCCTATCTGGCTCTAACCGAGCTCCACATCTGGCCTGGTGCCAGAGCTCCATCACATTTACACATAGAGACAAAAACAGGCAGGAATCAAGAAAAGGCAGTGTGCTTTGGAGGGAGAGCCCTGGCTTCCAGGCACTCACATCACACTGGAAGGGTTTCTCTCCCGTGTGCGTCCTCATGTGCTCGTCCAGTCCCCGTTTCTGGCTGAAGGCCTTGTTGCACTCGCTGCATTTGTACGGCTTCTCCTGCGGAGACGCAAATGCACACAGTGAATTTAAAGAGGGCACTTTGTATAACAAAGTGCGTCCAGTTTTGATCTCATATGGACGAAACCTGGAGGAAAAAAACATAATGACACACACATGTTGGCGCATAGCCAGAGAGAAAAATAAACAGGCATGCAGGAAAGATGTGGAAGTGTCCCAGGTTCACTTTTACACTCCAACGTTCTCCTTGTACGCTGGTGAAGATTTGAAATGAAAGGCTGAGAAGCTCCTGCAGCAGGGAGGAAATGGTCAACACAGGGGCCATCAAAAACACATGGATTTCTAAAAGGAGTAAAAAAAACATGGAACAGAAAATCTCTTTGAACATGTATCAGTGTGCTGGCACTGTAGGGCTGTAGAATATCAATCCTCTGTCTCCACACCTCATCAGTTTACCAAAGAACATTTTCTCTGCTGCTTTTGGAGGCCCTTCTTAGTCAGCCAAAGTGGCTATCTCACTGTGGGTGTGTTGTCACAAGTATGCATACATACTTGTGTGTGTGTGGGTGTATGAGTATGTACAGTATGTGTGGTGAAGAGGGTGGATACAGGCGTGTGCTGCTCGGTCTGAGGGGAAACAGTGCTGACACTTTAAAGACTTTAAGAAGAAATGAAAATGAGATAGCAAGGAGCTGGTTCCCACTGCCGCTCTTTTTGGGAGCTGCCTTTGACAAGGCTGGCTGATAGCAGAGGCTCTAACCATTTTAGGCTTAGTTGTCATGGGAACAGGGTGAATGCAGGAAGCAAGGGTCCTGGGAAAGGCGCTATCATGTGGGCCGGGCAAGGAGTGCCCAGTGACACAGGAGACAAAAGGAGGTAAAGATCAGGTTCACTGCATGTGTGCCTGTGAGCAGCTTTAAGGATGCGACTGTTTGTGCGCAGTTGACAGATTGAAGGGGAACAATGAAAATAAAGCCCCTGTGTGTGAGAGAGAAGCCCGCCCCACAAAAACAGATTCTGTTTGGATCAATGTGATGCAAATTCCCACAAAAGGTTTGGCCGGAATCATATTTTTTCCATGAAAAAACCTTTAAAAGTTCAAAGAACACATGGATAGACTTTTTAAGTAACACCCACAATGCATCAATGCGACCCTGGTAACATCAAACATCTGTACCTGGTGACCTTCAGCCTTCAGCAGCTGTTCAGCCTCTGACCTCTGACCCGACCTTTTCTCTGAATTTGACCAGACTCTACAAAGAGCATCGAGAGATGTGGGGATGGGGTCTTGTTTATTCAGACCAGAGCAGCAGATCTTCTCATATGACACATTAACTATGCAGGTATTTGTAAAGCAGCATGCAAGCAGGAAGCTGCTGTGCAACGACAGCCTTCAGGTCGGTAAGAAACCAACAACCAAGCCCACAGTAAGGGATTTTTTAGACAAGCTGGCAGCAAGGCTTAAGGCGGTGTCAGCCTGTTAGGGATCCTGCAGGATTGACAGCCAGGTTATTGTAGGAGAAAAGCTGCCTGGTCAGAGTTTTTTTCTCCTGGTAGCACAGTTGGATTAAGGTAGAATCCTTCAGGTGAGAAAAGAAAATATCATCCATGACAAATTATAACTTAATACAATAATTTTTAACTAAATACCAAAATCAAATTTGCCTAATCCCATATTCACGCATAATGCTTGAGATTTCACAGCAGGAGATTCTCTGCTGGCAGACATGATCACTTAAAGCTAGAAATATCAGGGAGCTTGTTTTAGAGTAAAGGATGCAGATGGAAAAAGTTAACTGATTTGTTTTCAGCCAGTTAGGAATGGTGGACATCACATTGTCAACAAACAAGTTCAAAACAGCTTTCAAATAAGCACAAGACGGTATGATGCAGCATCTTTGACCAACATGCACACCAGTAGGTGCACGGCACGTTTGCCAAAAAAAGGGATGAAGATTCACGCGTTTTAAAGATTGATAGTTCTTTGAAAATAAAAGTGTGTTACCAAAGGATTAGTCCAACAATGCCCTTTTTTTGGTAAATTATTCAGTGTTAAAAAATTTAAGAAAAAGACCTAATGTCTAGTGTTAAACTAGATGTCTTTGTAATATTTCTGATTATTAGCACACTCATTAGACATCAGCTTGTGACTAGCCCTGACTGGGGATCGGCTTGTTACGACTTAAAAATCCTATTTGCGCAGTGAACGCACCACTTCAAGTAACACTGACAACAGAACTGTTTAACTGTAGAGATGTGCAACACACACTGCTCTCTCTCTCAAACTGTGTGTAGCAGAGAGAGATAATGTCCACTCTGCCTCTAACGCAAAGAAATTATTACCGATCACAACTAAACAAGATCCTGTCTAGTTATAATAAATGAATGATTTCCCAATGCAACACTTGACAGCAAATGTTTGGTTTTTTGTCTATTGTTTAGTGCGTGAGAGCTGGTATGTAATGGTGCACATTACATGTTCAGATGTGAAGAAGAAGTCTGTAAGTTATGCTGTTTGTTGGAGTAAAGAAAATATGGTGTAATTCAGACATCTCTCTGTAACCATGGGCTAATTTTATTATATTTTATTAATCCAGATTTATTTTCAATTTATTTAGTAAATGTAAAAGAATATTTTGTTGTTACTCATTGTTTAAGAGTTTTACAAAAGTTGTTGATCAGAAATCTCTAATCAGGGCTTCTCTAATACTACTTTCCATAAACTGTTGTTTATTGTTGTCCAACTAGTTTAACCCTGCCACAAACAATTAAAAACCTCACTAAACCTTGCAAATGTATCTTCAGTCAGAACATCTGATTAAAGCACATCCATTTAAACTTGAAATTTAAAAATATGAAAATTACAGGAGGCTGATATCTGCATCAGACATGTTCCATTTTAGTTAGCCAGGGATGTGGTTTGCTGAATAAAACACATGAAACCCCAACTTCATCCATCTGAAATCATGTGTTCATTAACAGTGAGCTGCAGCTCCTTCAGCCAAATGACATTAGTTTTTCTCAACAGTGACTTCATCCGGCTCTGCTGTTTGTAACTGTTCAGCCCATATTTCAGAGCACCGTGAGCAAAGGCAGATCTGGGAATATTCGGAGCAAAAACATCAGTCAGTTTAATCAGCAGCACACTACAAAATTACATCTGCCTGTTTCTACAGAGACAGACCAACGGGATATCTCCGCTGTTGACACACTGCAACAGGCAGAGCAATGTAAAACTCTGGACAGCATTAAAAGGAGAACAAAATGTTTTAATGTACTATGCTGACAGGCTGCAAATGTCACAGTCAAGCTGATGATGGAGATCCTATATAAAACACATTTCAAGTCTATTTTGTCATAAGTGACACACATGTCCAGATGCTTAGAAAGTTTTGTTTGGCTAAAAGCTTTAATATGTTGAAAACCGATGCCGAGGAAGGAGCAGTGTGTCCCAGCTCAGGAAATAAACGTATGAAAGGTGAAAAGCCTGCTTTTAATCATTTAATTTTCCCCACCCTGAACACTGACTCACATTACGTTTACTTTAAATCTTCACCATTCATTTAGTTTTGCAAACAATATTCAGCTTCATTCATGTACATTGTCTTAGAGTAAAAGCATGAGAAATAAACAGAATTAGTGATGCCCTGATCTGATCCTGGGTATTGAGGCCTCGATCAAGGCATTGTTTTAAATGATCTGCATCAGGAGTCCTTTGCAACCTGTCGTTTGTCAGCCAAATCCCAAGTGATCTATGCAACAGTGCTTTGCATAGTAAATAAAAAAATCCCAGCCTATTTTTGTGTCCATGGTCAGCAAAACGGACATGGATATTATTTTGTTGATAAATCTTGGTTTTTCCTCTAAAAAAAGTGCTTCAACCTTAGGCATGATTTCCCAGTAAAAAAGACTACTGTGGCTTCTGGTCTGTCTGTTTCCTGTGATTGGCTCTGCTCACTGTGCTCAGATGTCCACAGACAGCTCTCAGTGTCGGACAGAGAACTGCCCAGAGAGCAGCTGAAACACTAGTCATTAAAGTTCATAATGTTCAAAGAAAAGCAGTTAAGTTGCTTCGCTTTGAACAGTATAGCGGGAAGTAAGAAGGCACATTTTGTCCATAAATGACTACGGGGAACCAAAATTAAATATGTTTTGAGTTGATCAATAGGTCATTTCAAAACAAAACGTAAACAGGCTAGCTAAGCATGCCCTACCTCGGTTTATTAAAGCCTGTAGGTGTATGTGTCCAGTCAGATATACCTTCAAAAAACATATAAGGCTATGCCCTTTCTTGGTTATGCATTGTCAGAACAATCTAGCAGTTTCCTAAACCAAACTAACCCATGTTGGAGCAGCATATTAAAACTTTGGTTGAGGTAAAATATCTGCTGCTGTCAGGAAAAATGGATAGGTGAGGCTGCAGCTTCCAGAACATTATTGGTCAGTGAGTTAACAGCAATACTGAGAAAATGTGATGTGTTATTTGGATGCAACAGTTGTCAAGCAAAAACATGGCATTGATTTTAATCAGGTATTGCACTGTGACTTAATGGATCATGTCTACTTCTAAATTTAAGGGCGCATATTTTTCACAAGAGGTATGTGAAATCCTGCACTGACTAAACAAATAGCTTTCATTTAAGTTCATATGATAAAATCCACTGGGTCAGTTGGATCCCTGTTTAATCTACTAATTCATCAACTAGTAGACATTTTTGATATTTGCATTCAAGCTAATATATCTGCTATACCACAGCAATGTGCCGCTGTGATTAATGTCAGCTGCAGCCTCCGTGATTCAATACTCAGTTCAGTTCAATATCAAATTTGCACTCATCTAAACAAAAAGGATACAGCTTGCCATTTGCATAAAATTTCATATGTAAGTTTTTGATTTGTAATATCAAGACAATTTGTTTCATTGGCTGCTGTTTTCCTTTTTAATTATGTATTCAACCCAGCATAAATATGCAGTCATCTGTTTCTCTGTAAAGAAAGCCCTGTTTGCGTCTCGCTGCATTGTATTCGGTGTGTTTGGGGCTTTACTCATGAGTAGACATTCTTTGACATTCTTTGATATTCATGAGTTGAGTGTTGGTCATATTTGGTGTGCAGAGGCAAACAAAAGTCAAAGTCAGTTTCAAAAAAACATTTTTATCTTTCATCTCTTCTATCTACCACAGGACTTTTGTTTTAGAGAAACATTAAATTTCAACTAAATTTCAACTATCGCTTTTGTTTCATAAATGGTTTTTGACACAGTACCCTTGTCCACAGAAATATGAATATGAATCAAATATGAATCAATTCATCCTTGAGTCAAAGTGAACATTTGTGCCAGATGTGATATAATCCCACAGCTATCAGTAATGTGGAGTGATCACCAGTTTAGTGCTTATACAGAGCAGAATGGTTGTTGATATACTGTAAGTGGTGAAAACAAACGTACCCGAGTATGGGTGCGGATGTGCATCTTCAGGCCATCGTTCTTGCTGAACGCTTTGTCACAGTAGGGGCACTGGTATGGACGCTCACCTAAGATGTGAAAAACAGTTAGTAAACATTGCAGATATAAAAGCATCCTTTAGGCCAAACGGAAGCAAATACAAAGAATCGTCAACAACCATTTAAACCATATCTAAGTAAAGGATGACTCATGTATGACATTCCTTTAAATAGTGCCACTAAAAAATAAATGTGACCAAGCTGCCTGTGTGGAATGGCTCAGTCTCTAAGAGTTGTTCATGTCTGATGCAGATCAACGTTCCCCTGTGGATCTGAAGCTTGTGGTGGTTACACTCTGTAGCTTGCTATCTGAGCTCAAACTGGCCAACAGTTTCAGAGCACATTCAGTGATCTAGCTTCTCCTGGCTGGATCAAAAGCACTCCGGTCAAAGTCTTATAGATCCTATCTGAGCACACACTGCAGATGACAAAGAGAAAGTGACAAGCTGTCAGTCAAATGCTCAACTGACACATGGATCTGTTTACTATGTGCTGATCCACTGGCCTGATAAAAGTCCCAAGAGCTGATTGCTAATCTATGGAGGACAGCAGAGGTAATAACCTACAGAACTGTGCAGAAATTAAAGCAACACAAAGCTAACCCCTAAAGAAATAACTTGATAAAAAAATGTTTTTCAATCATTCCAAACCGATGATTAAATCAATTTCTGAGTCAAAAGAATAAAAAACTAGAAACCACCATCTGTAGCATTTACAGTTCTGGTTAGAAGTTTTTATTATGGGTAACAATATTATATTAATTTAAGACTTTTAAAGACACTGTTTAACTTAATTTTGTAGAGTGGTACAAATTGAATTATTATAAAACAAATGATTTACAAAAACAAAAATTGCCTGTGTTTGAACTGCACATGTTTGAATATATTGTAAAGGTTTCTCCTAATCCAAACTGTCATAATTATGTATGCAATCTCAAACCATTAATACAATTTGGATAATCGACCCTAATTGACATTTTTGAATTTTGATTTTCTTTTATGTGTGTATTTAACATTTTACAGTTTATTATGTTCTTTAGGTCTTGCTTTCTTTAGTTCATTTCCCTGTGCTTATTATTGTTAGTGTTTTCCTTATTGGTTCATTCTTTTGTGCCTTATTCTTCTTTTCTTTATTCATCTGGAGATATTTTCTGTTAGATCCATGTTTGATATTTTCCCTGGGTTTTGTGTTTCTGTTTCTGCTCTGCTCTGGTTAATTAGTCTTCCTCCTTCAGCTGCTCTACCTTCTCTCTGCCACAGCTTCTCCTCATTCTACCTGATTTGCTCCTCTGGTTTGCTTGCCATTTCTCCTACCCTGCCTCAGTGTATATAAGCTCCTGTCTTCTCATCATCCATGCTAGATCCTGTTGCCTTTGCTCTCTGGCATACTCCTTGTCCCTCTGTTGGATTACTATTCCATGCCTGGTCCTGTTCCTGTGCTCCCCATCTGCTCTCCTTGTGCAAGACCTTTTTTGTAATTTCTTGAAAATATTTTAATATTATAAAACTTGAGTTCAGTTCTGCATTTGAATCCTTATTTACTGAACAATGACACTAACAAGTCAGATGAAACTATACACACGTAGAAATGAGAATAATTCTGACTGGATGTTAGGCCACTCAGGATATGTGGATCTTATTTAAATTAGTCAGTTTCCATGAGCAAATGCATTTTTGTTTTTGCATAGTCTACTAATTTTGAAAACTGTTGAGGTCATTGTCATTCCAGAAGATTAATGTTAGCCTTTTTATTCCCAAAAGTATCAATAATAACAAAGTATTGTTGATTTCCTACCAAAAACTGTATATTTATATTTTACCTGTAAAATTATTCTTAAGGGTCTGTGGAATCAAAGTTAAATTTCTTGTTTTTGTTAACAAACCAATAAAGCTGATTCTTATTTGGAGGAGGAAAGGTGAACCTCAAATGGTGAGAAAACCTGTATTAACTATCAAGTATGTTGGTGGCAGCATCATGCTGAGGGTTTGTTTCACTGCCAGTGGTATTGGTGCCTTGCACAAATGGCCAGAATAAATAATAATGATGACAACCATCACGAGTCTTTAAAGTCGCTTCAAATCAAGAACTAGATTGCTGAGCCATTAACACAGCGGTGTTCCAACAGGACAATGATCCAAACACTTCATAAAAACTGGTTTATAAATGGATAAAGCAGACTACCAGTAAGCTTCAGGGATGGCCTTGAACTCAACACTGTTGAAAATATCTAGTTAAGACCTAGAGCTGGTTCTGCCCCAGGAGGCCAACCAATTTAGAGAACTCTAACAATTCTGGCAAAACATTGGGTCGAATAATGTGGTCTCTCTGCCATATTTAAAGAACGTTTATAGACATTTTAGTGGGGATGTATATTGAGCTTGTACATATAAAATTGATTGTGTGTTGATAAAAGAAAAATTCTGATTAAATTCAAAACTTCATGCACCTAATCTTTTTTTTTTTTTATAAACATTGAATTTGTATGCAACCAAACCACTCCACCCTGCAAGAAGAATGGTTTAATGTATCTTTAACATGATATTCAGGTCCATATTAAGTGTGTGTAAACTTCTCACAGGCACCACATTTATATCCATGAAAATGAACACATTAACATCAACATTTTCTGAAACAGAAACATAACCTATTGTTGCTTAATCATTCCCTACAACAATTTAATCTCATATCTGCTTGCTCAACCATAATATGTCATCAGTGGCTAAATGTTGAGGGGGCAGGCACGTGATTTCATTGATGGGGGAGATGTGCTGCCCTTTTAAATAATAAGGTTAATTAGCTGTGTTTCTTAGGGATTCAAAATGCAAAGATACTTATTAAATCAGAAAACCCATCTTTGGAACATATGAGAAGAGTAATATTATTCCATTGCTATAACCACCGTTGTTAGGTCCTCTCAGTAGGTCTAAGCTAAAACCTTAAAGGTTGATCCGACGGCACAGAAAACATATTGTAGTTTTAAACAAAAAACATGTTCAAGGGCTTTATCCTGACACTTTATATTTACAACCCACAAAGCCTGTCTGTCAATGGAAAAGTTACAACAGCTGTCATGTAGCAGATATACAAGTCGACATCTAAACCCACCCACCATAAATCCCCAACAAGAGGGCTTCAGAGGAGAAGCACAGTGACACCAGGAAATAAAACGTGCAACCTCAGGTTAGTGTGGAAAGGGTTAACGTGACATCTGCGGTCTGATCACACATAGTGAAACATCTGCATGAGGACAGCTGGAAATCCGTCCCAAATCCCTTCTCCCCCACAGCTCGGGACAACTCTAGTCCGCAGGAGGCTTTTTGTTGACAAACAGGAAAATCTGAATCCCAGATGTGTTTTGAGAAAGAGGAGAGCAAATCTTTGGTTATATGTAGCATGTGCGGTATCAGGTTAAGGCCCTGCTTTGCTTCGGGGAGTCCTGTTTAAGGCATTACTGTGCTAATGGCACAGTGGCCCAGTGTCATACATACTCTGTGGCTTGGAGAACATCCTTTGCAGGGGCTGGCTATTGTCAGTTAATACAGAGCACACACTCCAGCCTGCAAACACAAGACTACACAACAATTCACCTACTTAACCTATAAACTCTTTGATTCTGAACATGTGCGTCTCATCTGGAAAACGCAAGGAGAGAAAATTACGGAATTCGCTATTGTATATGGAGGCCATTCCCATATGGACTGGTTAAATAAACCATTCAAGACTACTTGTGTTTACTACTGAATCAGCAGGCTTGGAATAAAACTCAATTTCTTAGTGAAACAGGAAACAAACAAATGCTACTTGGAAACTGTAGCATTCCTCCATCGTCTGTGTCTGTTAAGTGTGTCAGACGATGAGCGTCTGTTCTGCTGAGTGTTACTGTAACTAGAAACCCCCCACTTATTCTCAAGATTGAGCCAGATTGTTTGGGGATTACGAGGGGTGGCTGCAGCGCTGAGCCGGGGCTTTATGTGTGCGGAGATGGTAACTGATTTAGCATGTGCTGAAACTGTACACCATGTCTTTGACCCTAGGTGTCTCTCCCCCCCCGCGCGCTGTGGCCCTCACACCCCTAGTCTGCTAATCGATCCGTTTGGCACCAACTTGTGTGTCGTATGTGTGTGCGCATGTGCGACTGTGTGTCTGGTTAGCAGATGGTCGACTTTGTCATTTTGCCTGCCGCACTGTGTTCTTGTTACGGAGAACTCTTTGTAGCTTCGGAGCTCCGCTCTGAAAGACATTAGCGCTGTCCGTCACAAATTAATTCTGGGCTCCCTCCAGTTGACGCACACAGTGGCCCTCCACCCTGTGTCTCATGCCTACAGGGACCACAGAGGTAATGTGATATAAGCGTGCTAAAGATGATAAGAGATTGTCGTTGATGAACCAAAGCCAAAAACCTCACACTTGACCTCTTCTCTGAGGTCAGGGCATCAGAAGATTTCTCCACTTTCTAAAACAGTCACCTTCATGAAGATGCTCCTATCAGGAAAGTCTAACAGAGATCTATAGCATACAGTAAAATACAAATTGTAATCTTTAATCTCAATATAAGTGCAGCTGTTCTGTGAAGACCTCGGAGGTGTGTTAGAGAACACTAGAGAAGAATCATGAAGACCAAGGAACACAGCAGACAGGCCAGGGAGAGCAGGATTAGGTGTAAGCTTTCATCTCATAGAGTCCATCTTTTGAAAATGGAAAGCAATGGCACAGTTGCAAACCAACCAAAATAATGGCTGCTCACCAAACTTGACAGGCCAAGAAGGCTATTGTAACTCTCAGGGAGCTGCAACTCAAGTGGGAAAATCTGTGGACAAGACAACTGTTAGCTACGTACTCCACAAATCTGGCCTTCACATTATATTTGTAATAAGTCTGCCACTGTTGAACGGAAGCTCAAAGAAGTTATTAGTTTGCGACAAGCAACTTAGAGGAGAGAGGAAACATGTGGAAGGAGGTGATCTGGTCAGGAAAGACCAAAAAATAATTTTAGGGTAGTCTAGGAAGAGGAGATGTTAAATCCTGCAAAAGCCATGAGTATGGGGTGGAGGTTTACCTTCCAGCATGAAAACAACCTTAAAATACAGCCAGAGCTACAGTTTAGATCACAACATATTCCTGTGTTAGAATGGCTCAATCCAAATGCACAAACAACAAATACTGACAAAACTGTAATCATTTTCCTTCCCATCACAATTATATAATGCTCCATAACAAAAACCCGACAAGAAACATCGAAGTTTGTGGTTGTAACATGAGAATATGTGGAAAAAGTTCAAGTGTACAAATACTTTTGCAAGGCAATTTCTGCAGATCTGAAACACTGGCTCTCAATTTTACTAAAGAGTCTTAGTACACAAAATGGGCCATATTCATCAAAGCAACAGATAATCATTGAGTATAAGTTGCTTTTGCTTCAGATGATTGTAACCATGACCACAGCTAAGACAAACAAAGTCATCTGTGAGTAAATAACTCCAGATTCCTGCCAGCTGTTCTGGGACAGCTTTTCTGTTGCAGCCTCACTTGCATTAAAAGTGATGCTATATCAAAAGCCCCCACAAATATAATGGCAGCCCACATAATTATAAATAAACAAAACTAATACTAAATACTAAAACTAAATAATAAATAATAAAGTAGGTTAAAAACTGTAATTATAGCAGTTTTTACTCCTTTGTTGTCTCCATGAGAAACCAATATTTGGACAAAGAACAGAGACCATTTTATCTCGTGCACACAAAACAATCTCTGCTACAGCACACAGCAGAAAATGCACATGCAGTATAATTTTTCTGCCAGGGTCATTTCTATAATTATACAAATGTTTCAAAATTCACATGGCAGTGATTTAACTCATGTTAAAAAGCTGCAACATTAGAGTTTGGTTTGCAGAGGCACAAATCAGAGCAAATGTCATTCAAACCCAGTCTGAGAAAAACCAGACACTGGGATTTCCCCTGTATGTAAAAAATCTACTGTAAACAACCTGTTAATAACAGAATATAAGCTTTGTGTATAATTATTACCCGGTGGTTGGTACCAGTGGGAATTCAACCCTTCTGACTTTCTGTTTGGGTGTCAAGCAAAGTAGCATAAAAGAATGTTTACATTTAGTAACATGTGGCTTTATTCAGACATGTCAGGACCTTGGTGGAAAGATCAACATGTAAAAGCAGTTCTGCTGCAGGAAAACTGTAATAAGATGAAGACTTTTAATGATCACTTATGGATTCTGAACATAAATTTACCACTGAATCTCTAACATACAGTCACTGAGACAGACCACAAAGACTCTGGAGCATATTTTCTGTCTCATGTATCCCTTTAACCTCTGTAATCAGTTTCACTGTTTCTCAGTTTGAAGTCAAGAATGACCCTTTGAACCACATACAAGCACTCAGAGGGTTTTCCATTGTTATTCCTTCATTCATTCGTGCATCTGGCTTTGACTAATGTTGAAAACATTGGAGGGGTAGTACGCTGGAGTGATCATTGTTGAGGTTGTCTAAGGCTTTCTTTTCTACCCAATCACCTTTTTCTGCTTCCTTGCACTGCAGGGGCTAAATGTTTTTATTGGTTGATTCAATATTTAAAGAATTTCCACAAAAGGCCAAAATTTACACCGTTGCTGTCTCAATTACAGCCCCTTGCAAAGTGTTCATGCCCCTTGAACTTTCCACATTTTCACATGTTACAGACAAACTTTGATGTACTTTATTGGGACTTTATGAAAGAAGAGGAATAAAATGGAAAATGTTTTTTAAATGTCTTGACAAATAAAAATCTGAAAAGCGTGGCATACATTTGTATCCATCCCCCCGAATCAATACTTTGTAGAACCACCTTTCAATGTAAATGCAGCTGCAAGTCTTTCAAGGATAGGTCCCACATTTGTATATTTAGAGACTGAGATTTTGTCTAATATCCTTTGCAAGAAAGCAAAAGCCCTGTTTCGCGAGATAAAGAGCATAAATATGTGAACACAGATTCTCAATTTCATTAAGGTCTGGCGTTTGACAGGGCCATTCTAACATATGAATATGCCTTGATCAAAGCATCTCACTGCACCTCTAGATGCATGTTTAGCGTTAGGTTTCTGTCTAGTCATTTATTTCTTGAATTCCTTCATTTGCTTTTGTAAAATGAGTCAGACAAATTTGGCATTCCTGTTTTAGAAATTCATTCAAATGGTTTTATTGTGATTTACTTAACTTTCCTGTTTTCTTTCTATTTACTCTGCAGGTTTTCTGTTCCACATCAGTTCAGCAGTTAATGAAAGGCTTACTTTTACTTCATCTTTTTTTCTAACACAGAAACAAATATTTAACATTTTTAGAGCACCTTCATATTCATGAATGCTGCATTATGGTGTTTCGGGGGTCTGGAATGGATTAATTGTGTTTCAATTGATTTCAATGAGGAAAATGGATTCCACAAATGAATAATTCCAGTTAAGAGCTCCATCATGGAACAAATTAACTTATAAAGTAGAGGCACCACCAGGGGCGTTTTAGGGTCTGAACCATTG
This sequence comes from Girardinichthys multiradiatus, assembly GCF_021462225.1. Classification (NCBI taxonomy): domain Eukaryota; kingdom Metazoa; phylum Chordata; class Actinopteri; order Cyprinodontiformes; family Goodeidae; genus Girardinichthys; species Girardinichthys multiradiatus. The sequence goes on along the minus strand of NC_061802.1, from coordinate 38,453,832 downwards.
GGGTCTTTAGCCCAGGCACTAAATAGTTTAACTTTCATCAGACAGCGGTCCAGTTTATAAGTGACTTAAAGTTAAAGTAACACAGGACATGTTGTAGCAGCTCTCTGCCTTGGCTGGGTTTTTATTGAATGTAAATTATTGAGCTTCCTCCGTAGGGTGGCCGGGCACTCCCTTAGAGATAGGGTGAGGAGGTCGGCCATCTGGGAGGGGCTCGGAGTAGAGCCGCTGCTCCTCCACATCGAGAGGAGCCAGTTGAGGTGGCTCGGGCATCTATACCGGATGCCTCCTGGACGTCTTCCTCGGGAGGTGTTCCAGGCACGTCCCACCGGGAGGAGGCCCAGGGGACGGCCCAGGACACGCTGGAGAGACTATGTCTCTCGGCTGGCCTGGGAACGCCTTGGGCTCCCCCCTGAGGAGCTGGAGGAGGTGTCTGGGAAGAGGGACGTCTGGGCGTCTCTGCTGAGTCTGCTGCCCCCGCGACCCAGTCCCGGATAAAGCGGAAGAGAACGAGTAAATTATTGTGAATCAAACAAAAAAGCTTCACAATAATTTGACTTGGTTTTAATTTTTTGTTTTAATTATGCTGTGAGCTATCCCAACATTTCATTTAAATATGTTCCTTCTTTCATGAACCTGTCTTTACTATTAAACACTTTCTGTAGAAAAAAAGGTTTTTAAAATAAAATATGAAGTCTCATCCTGGACCTTTCTTGGACTCTCATCTTTTGTCCTGTTATTAGTACTAATTTTACAGTTATTAATAAATGTATACATAAAGTGGTATGTATGTAAAACTGTATCCTTGTTTATCCTTGAGTTTAGTTTCTATATTTTTCAGAAAAATAAAACAGTTAACTAACTAATGGAAGCTTACAGAGAGGGTTCCTACTGTTTTCCATCATGGTCAGGCCATTTAACTCTACCTGTAGCTCAGGTGAAAGAGCATCATGACCCTGATGATGCTAATTAGTGAACCTCCGCCTCATGTCTTGCTGGGTTATTCAGGGATTAGTGCTATCTTACAATTAGCCCACTCTGAGACAGCTCTCAAGTTTAACGCTAACTTCTGTCTGGGTTAAGACGCTCTGCGTTCACCTGTTCCTGGGCGCACACACCTACCAGGCTCACACTCTCTGGTTGGCCATGCGGCTGCTCTGAAATGAGCCATCTCCCCTATTGTAGTCCTGTGTGATGCGCTCAGTGTCAGTTTTCGGGTACTTAATGAGGCAGGCCAATGCTACTGGACTGAACAGCCATTCTGGACTTCTCCAGAATGGACATATTGCCATTCCGATTGAGCCTGTGCTCGGGTTGCACAGTCGCAGTACTGCGTGTGTGTGTAGTTGCATGATGTTATTTTATTGGGGGGGGGGGGTTGGAGGCTCATAACCCCCCTAACCCTCCCGCAAGTTACGCCCTTATCTCCTTGCCTAGCCTAAGTGAAAAGTCATGTTATAGTAAGTGTTCAGTTGTCCAGTATTCTTTCCACACGGGTGGACTCTATTTGACAATAGAAGGCATCTGATTGCAATCGAGTGCACAGGATTTTAAGTAAATGCATCAGAGTAAAGGAGCTGAATACAAATGTACACCACACTTTTCAGATTTGTACTTGTAAAGACTTGAAAACAAACTTTCACTTCATAATTATGCATTACTTTGTGTTATAGCATAAAATCCCAGTAGAAATCTTTAATGATTTTTGTGGTATAAACGTGACAAAATGTGAAAAGGTTCAATGGGTATGAAAACATATTCTTAGAAAGTACTATGTGTACTGTGTGTATAATGTTTACACCAAGTGTCTATTGTATCGGGCATCACCTCCTACATGCCTGATGACCCACATTGGCACATCGTGGCCCTGGCAGCTGTTTACAGTAGACATCTCCTTATTCTGTTTCTGCTTTCTCAGCTTGCAGGAATCACTGACTATTGCCAATCGTAAACATCATGCCTAAATCTACAAGTTAAAAAAATGCTTTTTTTTAAACACTGAATATGTGCAAAGACACTGAAGACAAGCTGGCCCCAAATGCATGTGAAAAAGACCGTGTTCAAAATAATTTTCCAGGGACTAAACTACACACCAGTTTGTTGCAACACAGATCATGGGCTAACACGGATCCTAGCTGCCAACGTGACATGTCCTATGATGTCAATATGACAGCGTGTCACTGGGTTCTGTCAACATTTCCCTTGGCAAAAATCATTTGTAATGACCCCGCAATGGTTATACACCACAAAGTGGCACACATGGTGGGAAAATCTGCTCTCACTGAGCTGCGATGTGGAATAGGAGATATCTGCATCGCCACTGGGCCAGAAAGAATAATTTAGAAAATGATAGAAACATCCATCATGACTGCTAAGCTCCACGACGTCTTGATCCAGCTTTTTGACAGCTCACATTTTATGGGTTGTCAGTGATCTCATAAAAACGGCTGCTTTCTCAGAAGACGACGCTCTCTGTGGCACTTCAGCTAATTTGTTCGAGCCCAACATGATGTTCTAACCAAATGAAACTGAAACCAAATCCAACTCAAACACACAGTGCATTCCTTTTGTACTGCTCAATACCGCCATGTTGATGTTCTTTCAAATGTCTACTTAATCTTTTTCATACTTCACCCTGATTGCTTGCCGACTTTGCTTGTGAAGCTCCATAGTGTTTCACATGCCATGACAGAGGTGGGGAGTAAATCTCCAGGGAATCCCGACAAAGTCCTCAGTGTTTAGCAGGTAAATAATCAGTGTTGACTTGTTCCTGTGAAGCAGGAAGATAAACAAGATCAAGCTTTCCTGTCTGCTGTACAGAGGAGTGAGAGATTTGAGGGCCTCTACCTCTGAAGGTAGGTCTGAAATAAAGGTGTCTTTAAGTTTTTTTTTTCCTTTTGTTGGATGTATTTTATGATTTAGATCAAATCAGGAGCAGTGTCTTCAGTATATTTGTGCAGATGAGTTATGGGATCTGAGTGCCATTATATCTTACTCATAATTAGACGTCAGGGATGTCACCAGGTGAAGGAATGGATTATTTTGTCCCCTCACATAAAGAAACAACAAACAAACAAGAAAAAAGAAACCTGACTACAGAATGAGAGGACAGATTTACAGCTAGTCGGGGTCACAGGTCATCCGGTTGGATTCTTGGAGTGGTCTTTTCTCTTTTTACTCCTTTCTTTCTTTTAGGTGTCTCTTCGGCTCCCACCCCTCCCCCAGCATTCCTCTCTTTTGTTTATGCCATATAAATACAATCAGAGCGGCCTGCGGACCACACTGGTACACATTCTCTCTTTCTCTTGGTTTGTCCTTCACACATACACATGTATGCAAACACACAAATACGTGGTTGGCACGCACACTTATACAAAAGAGGCTGTTGACAAAGTGTGGTGGGCTCGTTAAGGGACCACCACTCAACACACACAAACACTTTGACACAGTAATCTTACATGCAAATGCAACAAGTGTTTGATGGGCTTTTATAAGACAGTGGAAATCTTATTTATATGTGGACCTGGTCATAGATCTGGCTGTTTGCTAAGTTTGGTCAGTTCTTTTAGTAAACTCTATGCAGCAACATGTAGATGCTTCATCAGGTGAGTCTGTGGCCAGATGATTAAAGGGTGACATTGCTCAAGAAATACAGGAAAGGGAAGGAGACAGTTTATAGAGCGTTGGAGAAGTATTTATACCACCTAAAACCTTTCCACACTCTGGCTCATTACAACAACAAGTTGTAATTTAGTGGGAGTTTATGTGAAAGACCCACACAAATTGTAATGTGTAAATACAATTATGCAGGGGTTTAAAAATTGCTTACTAATTGGTTACTATTACATCAATGTGGCCAGCCTACTTCCAGTCTCAATTTATGAAAGTTGGACTGGTTTATATCATGGTTTTCAAACTTTTTCAAACTCAGGGTTTGATGTCCTGCAACCTTTAGTTGTGGCTCTGCTTCACCACACCTAAATCAAATAATTTGTTCAATGGGGTGACTCTGTATAAATTGATTATATGCTGAGGAGGTAATTCAGCCCTTTCATTCAGGTGTGTTAGACCAGGGAGTCCAGGGACCTTTGAGTTTGAGAACCCTGACTTGGATACAACCATGTTCATGTGTTTGAATCATCCGGTCACATTACAAAAATAGATCCAATTGAAAATTCATGGTTGACTTCCATATGGCCGTTCACAAACTCTCTCCATCTAATCTGACTGAGTTTGAGAAATTTTGGAGAAGAATGGGCAAAACCTTTAGTATCCAGATGTGCAAAACTGGTAAAGAGACCAAAAACACTTGCAGCTGTATTTACAGTGAAAAAGGGTTCTAAATGGTATTCACTCTAGGGGCCTAAATATAAATGGACACCACATTTCTCATCAGTCTATTGTCTATACGTGCTTGTCCCTGCAGAGTATCAGTGGCTGCAGTGTTGCAGATCTCCAGCGGTCTACGGGTGAGAGGTGTGGTACACCTTGGACAGGTCGCCAGTCCATCACAGGGCAACACACAGGAAAAACAACCATGCACACATGCACTCATTTAGAGAGACCAATTAACCTAACAGTCATGTTTTTGGGCTGTGAGAGGAAGCCGGAGTAACCCTAACCTACACAGTTACAGGGAGAACATGCAAACTCCATGCAGAAAGACCACAAGCCGGGATTCGAAACCTGGACCTTCTTGCTGCAAGGCAATGGTGCTGCCAACTGCAGCACCGTGCTGCTCTTATCCTTTTTTTATTTAAAAAAAAAACCATCAAAATCTTTTATCTTCCATTTCCATTTTAGTTTATGGTGGTCTGTCGCATAAAACCCCATTAAAATATGTTGAAGTTTGTGACTAATGTGACAAAATGGAAAACGGTTCAAGGGGTCTAAATACTTTTTTCAAGGCTCTATAGGTGGGAACGAGAAAAAGGAGAAGACAGCCAGGAGCAGGCTGAGACAGAGAGAAGAAAAAGGTGGGGACCGAAGCCAAGAAGAGTCTGTGTGGCTGAGCCAGGCCTCTGCACCAGTCTGTTGGTAAGGAAACACACAGGAATGTGTAGCTTTAGTTTAAAGCAGTTTGATGAACATCCAGGGCTCAGATTTGTGGGGGTGTGAAGGCTGATGAAAGCAACGCAACAACATGTTGCATCTTCCTAAGATTCAAATGTGCTCCAAACAGTTTTGATAGTTAGACTTGATGAGTTGTAGATGTGTTACTAACTGAGGTTTTTTATCTGTCTGATACTGTGTGAAGAACAACCAGTTAGTTCTCCAACAGTGTGTTGAAATGATGGTCAAGACAAGACAAGACAAGACAAGTATCCAATCATTTAAATAGATTCAGACCAACCTGTATGGCTGCGGATATGAACCCTTAGCGTGCCGTTGCTGGCAAACTTTTGTCCACAGTAAGGGCAGATCTTCTCCTTCTCCCCTGTGTGAGTCTAATAGAGAAAGGATAAAGAGAAACATGTGGTAGATAATAAGAAAAACATTTGAAAAACATTCACTCTTCCATCCTTCCATTTCTGAAAATGTGATCTACTGTGACTGATGGATTTTAATATCAGAAAACATATTTGTCAGAGACTAATCATCAATCATCCAAACCAGATCTACTGCTTCATTTCTGTAGAAGATGCTCTCCAAGCATATGCAATTTTTGTTCTTAAACATTTTTTATAGCAGCAATTATATTTTTAAAGTTCTACAAATCAGTAGTAGTTAAAGATGCACATTCTGACATCAGATCTGCCGGATCAGAGACAGCACACCGATGACGGAGATTTGCCAGAATCCAGTGTCCAAACACATGCAACCCTCAGCTCTGGATTCCTGCTCCCAGACTGTAGTAAATTTCTTGAAAGAACCATGACACTGAAAGGTCCAAACTCAAAACGACAGACTCAACAGCAGTACAGGAACACCTCCTCTCCAGGGCCCCATCCTTCTCTCCATCGCCCCACTGCTTCCCTCTTGACACCTCGGGTGTTTTGTTACGAAACCCCCGTCCACACACTCACACACACGCTCAGAGAGAAGCTGACACAGACGCATGGACAAACAGGCTCACACACAACAATGTACAAACAAATCCACTGATATGAACATGTGTGTTCCAGATGGATCAGTGCTGCAGAGTGCAGTTTGTACAGCAGACAAAACACCACCGGTATTTTTACCTTCACACACAGAGAGCCCGAGGGAGTGCTTGGAAATGGGAACACTGCAAGTGTGGACTTTATTGACGGTTGTTTATAATTACTGCATGCTTTTTTTTTCACATGCATAAACCAAAAGGCAACAGGGCAATTTTCATTCATTTGTGCATTATTCTAAACGTGAGAAGATCTCTTACAACGTACAGAGTGTACATGGCATGCATGTTCATGTTGACACGCACACAACCCTCTCATATGACATGAATCCAGGCTCACTAAAGATACTTTTACTGCAACACAGGAATGCTCCTTGAATAATTCTGGCCTTTGCAGCCAGATAAGTAGAGCATTGCTGTGATGCATCAGCATCCAGTATGACTAATGACTATGGCTAAATAATGCACGGTATTCAAAGTCATTCTTTACAATGAAATCTTGTGTCCTTCTCCTTAATCTTTCTGGAGCACTACTCAGTAAACCGACACTTGATTAAGTCTCCTTAGGCCATCAAGCACTCAACTAATACTTGTGCATGTTGACAGAAGGCATTCGACACAAAGGTTGAGACGTTAGATATGACTTAATGGTTTTATTTGTTCAAGTGTTCTAAACATAGAAGCCTTTTAAAAAAGCTAGGACATAAAATAGGACTGGTGCAACCCCCACAGTAAGTTAAACTGTGTTAAAAAGTAAAAAAATAAAATTAAGCGCTACATAAAACGATCTGACATACAGGGACTTGCAAATTTATTCGTAACCCTAAAACATTTCCATAGTTTGGCCCCATTGCCCATTATTTTTTACAAAATAGTTCAAGCTCAGATTGAATGGATAGAGCCCGGGAACAGCTATTTTTACCAGTCTTGACTTTGACTGTGCCATTCTAACAGAGGAACATGATTTGATCTAAACCATCAACTCTGACTACCTTTCCTGTCCCTGCTGAAAAACAACATCCCCATGGCATGATGCTGCCAACACCATGTTATAGCCTGTTCCTCTGCAGAGAAATAGACTGTAACATTTTTACAGACAAAAATGCTCACTACATATCATTGTTTCAGTCTTGTGGGGGACAAAAACATTTAAACATGTATGGGATTTTGAATTACTTTTAAATGTTCTGTTTACAACGATACTTACGGCAAATTATTCACTTAAAACATTCACAAAATATTTGCCGACCAAGTTCAAGGCAAAGAGACCCACTCAGGCTTCATGTCTGTGATGATAATTTGAAGAGCTAAGTTTGCATAAGCAGTTGCAGTGAATTAAAGCCCACATTGAAGTGTTGTGGTCAGAAGGGGCACATGTAAATACAGCCAGCGAGTTGTCGTCTCCTCGGCAACCTAACTTTGATCAGGGCCATGCCCCAGGCAGCCTCCAGACATGGTCAGCAGCGACACAGTTCAGAGGGGCTGTCTTCAGTCCTACTGTTCTGGGAATTTTTCCTTTTGCTGTGTGCCAAGAAGCTGCTTGGTTTCAATCTTGATCCACAACCAAGCCGGACGCCGTCAGATTTACGGCTCATAATCTGCACAAAGATCTGTTTGGAGCTTTGAAACCCCGCAGAGCTAATGGACTAACTGCCATTTCAAATCTATAAAGGAATTCATTTCATAAAATCAAGATGGATGACTACACTAAGTTCGATAATCTGTGATGTTATTGAAGTTGGCTGCATCACTTTATGATGACAAGAAGTCTGTTGGGATGTTAAGCAGTGAAGCGTTTTGGAGGAGCTTACAACAGGTTTAGGTTATAAAATAGGACCCCAAGCTTTAAACATCTAATGGAGCAGTGGTGAATCGATCATGTGAAAATGGAAAGAGTATGGCCGAACTGAACACCTACTCAGAAATGGCTGTAGGCTGTAGGAAGCTCAGCAAACACGTGGAAGAAGGTACTCTGGTTGAACTTAGCTTACATGCTAAAAACTAAGTTTGATGGAAAAAGAACACTGTACATGAACCTGAAATTATTATCTCTAGAACAAAAATTGGGAGGGGGGGGGGGGGGGGCAGCATAGTGCTACGGGGATGCTTCTGTTCAGCAGTTTTTAGGAAGATGGATAAATACAGGGCAATCTTGGAAGAAAACCTGTTAGAAGCTTCAAAAGACTCGAGGTTCACCTTCCAACATGACAATGACACTAGACATACAATGGAATGGTTTAGATCTTCTGTTAGAACGTCCTAGTCAAAGTCCAGATCTAAATCTCTGGCAAGATATTGAAAAATTGATGATTACTAACATTTATTTAATCAGACTGGGCTTGAAAGATTACAGTTTACAAGTTTTTATTTATTTTTATTTTTTTTTTATAAAACATTTTTGAAAACAATTTTCCTTCCTCTTCTCAGTTAAGCCCAACTTTATGTCTATCACATAAAATCCCAGTAAAAAACAAGGAAGTTTGAAGCTGTAACATCACAAAGTTCGAGAGGCATGAAAACTTTTGCAAGGCACGGAAGTTTCTCAAAAGAGCAAAGAAAAAAATCACATTTAATGTTTCATAAGTGTATTTTCTTCAAGTGTCTTCTGTTTAAATTCAGTTTGAACTTTACGTGTTTCAAATAAATACAACTACAATTTTATCTGAACTCAGTTTAAAGAGCCTGCAGACATGTAATTGCCGTGTGTGATTGAAGCCGTCTGACTCGAGCCCTTTACCACTCACCTTCTTATGGCTCTTCAGGACAGAGGGAGTGACGAAGGCCTTCTCACACAGGTCACACTTGTACTTCTTGTGGCCGTCGTGCACCACCTGGATGTGGACGTTGAGCGTGTCCTTTCTCTTAAAGGTGGCATCACACTGGTCACATTTGAATGTCCTTTCACCTGCAGCGAGGACAGGGGATCGTTTTAGAGGAAGCTACTTTGTGTTGGCTATTGTTGTTGCCTCTGAACCACACAGTGGTCCAAACAGCAAGCGGGGACCCAATTTCACCGGAGCAATTGTGTGGGCAGAAAACTATAAACACAGGGGTTTTTCATTGCAACAGACAATGGTTTTCAGAAGGGTCTGGCTCTGCTTTACTGAAAACAAACCCTGTTTTAATAATTGCTCTGCTGAAAAGAGCTGAAACGCCAGTCAGACAGTATGCAGACAACCTGAGCTGCTCGCAGCATGGAGCCCAAAGTCTGCTTTCTGCCTCGGCTCTCTGCCCCCACACAACAGCCTCTATTGTTGGAGATCATTCAATTTCCACAGAGTTCTTCAGATGGTCGTTTCAAGCCTGCGCTCACTTTCTGTCTCTCAAGCCTGGTGATGGTCAGTTCAATAAGGCAGAACACCAGCTGGAGACTGAGGTTCTGTGTTTTCAATTAGCCAGAGACGTTCACCTGGTGGTAATAAAAGGCAACAACACATTGCAGACAGATTCTATTAATACGCTGAGTGGGGCTTATGCTGGATCTTAGGTCATGCATGTTTCCACACAATGAGGAACAGTCACAGTAATCCAAACACACACGCTTACACTGGGTTACTCTCAAAGCCTGAAAATAGTAAAAACACAGGTGGTAAAATAGCACAGGAAACACACGTGTTGGTATTTATGTTTAGGGTTTTCCCTGTTACAGATTTCTTCCATCTCACTTTAAATGTTTCAGATCGTCAAACTAACGTTAACATCAGACAAAAGGAGTTTTTGAATAAGTTAATTTCTATATAAAATTAAGTCTGCCCGGTGGTGCAGTTGGTAGCACCACTGCCTTGCAGCAAGAAGGTCCAAGGTTTGACTCCCGGCCTGGGGTCTGTTCTCCCCTTGAATGCGTGGGCTCCCTCCGGGTACTCCAGCTTCTTCGCGCAATCCAAAAACATGACTGTGTGACCCTGTATTGAAGAAGTGGGCATAGAAAATGGATGGCTGCTTTAATTTTACTGGCTATACCCAGGCCTGATTACTGCCAGACTTGCAGAATCGAGAAATTACAACATGAAGTAGGCTCACCTTTCCTAAAAAGCCAACATATCATGCTCCAATCTAAAAAAAGTTATGAACAGATGAGAAATAAAGTCATGAGGCAAGAGGTGAGAGGACACTACTCCAGATGGGTGGATCACAACCCTGTGTTATGCAATAAACCTCTGATTATTCCTGCTGAATATTTTGAATTGGTTGTATTTAGATTTAATAATTTTTTACTTGTATTTCAAACTGTAACTTTTGCAATGCAAAATTAGGTGAATGTGTTATTGGCCTGACTTCCTTATGTTCTGTCCCATTATGAAGATGCCTCTCTCAGTACAGACGATCAACTGATTGATGCTGCAGGAATCAAGATGTTCAAAATTTCCAAACAATAAAAAGTCTTCCCACTGTACTGCTGAACGTAAACATCAATTAATGATTTTTCTATTGGAAGCACTGATGCAAACAGCATCAGTGGAAGGAGGGAGCCCTTAAAGTCAGCACATATAATTTCCATAACCAGCAGGGTTGTGTACAACAGTGAAAACGTACAAAACAAAGACCCAGGAGAGATTAATAGTTCCAGGTGAGTAAATCTGGGGGGGATTAAAGTTTAAGACAGAAAAATGGAAATGCACCTATAGAAAACACACTAATAATGTAATTATTCCTCCCACAGTGCGGCGAAATCTGGTATTGTACTGTCTGCCACCTGGGAAAGCGGCAAGAAATGGCTCAAGTTTTACAGTCTGCTTTGTTATCTGGATCTGTGTGAAAATTAGAGCTGTTTCTTGCCAAGCTTCAACCACAGTTTTTGTCAACACGATGACCTTATAAATATTTCAACTTAAGTGGAAATAAAATAAAAAATAAAAAGAACAGCATGTAAACATACAGGGGTTGGACAATGAAACTGAAACACCTGTCATTTTAGTGTGGGAGGTTTCAAGGCTAAATTGGACCAGCCTGGTAACCAGTCTTCATTGATTGCACATTGCACCAGTAAGAGCAGAGTGTGAAGGTTCAATTAGCAGGGTAAGAGCACAGTTTTGCTCAAAATATTGAAATGCACGCAACATTATGGGTGACATACCAGAGTTCAAAAGAGGACAAATTGTTGGTGCACGTCTTGCTGGCGCATCTGTGACCAAGACAGAATTAAATGTGCACCTCAACTCTCCTGTTTCCACCAGAACTGTCCGTCGGGAGCTCCACAGGGTCAATATACACGGCTGGGCTGCTATAGCCAAACCTTTGGTCACTCATGCCAATGCCAAACGTCGGTTTCAATGGTGCAAGGAGCTCAAATCTTGGGCTGTGGACAATGTGAAACATGTATTGTTCTCTGATGAGTCCACCTTTACTGTTTTCCCCACATCCGGGAGAGTTACGGTGTGGAGAAGCCCCAAAGAAGTGTACCACCCAGACTGTTGCATGCCCAGAGTGAAGCATGGGGGTGGATCAGTGATGGTTTGGGCTGCCATATCATGGCATTCCCTTGGCCCAATACTTGTGCTAGATGGGCGCCTCACTGCCAAAGACTACTGAACCATTCTTGAGGACCATGTGCATCCAATGGTTCAAACATTGTATCCTGAAGGCGGTGCCATGTATCGGGATGACAATGCACCAATACACACAGCAAGACTGCTGAAAGATTGGTTTGATGAACATGAAAGTGAAGTTGAACATCTCCCATGTCCTGCACAGTCACCAGATCTAAATATTATTGAGCCACTTTGGGGTGTTTTGGAGGAGCGAGTCAGGAAACGTTTTCCTCCACCAGTATCACGTAGTGACCTGGCCACTATCCTGCAAGAAGAATGGCTTAAAATCCCTCTGACCACTGTGCAGGACTTGTATATGTCATTCCCAAGACGAATTGACGCTGTATTGGCCGCAAAAAGAGGCCCTACACCATACTAATAAATGATTGTGGTCTAAAACCAGGTGTTTCAGTTTCATTGTCCAACCCCTGTATGTATGTGACCACCTAATAATTTTTTGGCAGGTTGTGATAGTGGAAATAACCATAATTTGTTTCACAGCAGAGTAGCTGACCACTCGGTTGTAAGTTGTTTGTTGTGTTCATTAGAAAGACAGGGAAAGAAACTGTCTCTGTGGTGTACGGTGGCCGTGGGGTGCAAAACACTTTTACAAGTACCGAAACAAATTTACATTTCAGAAAACAAATTTACATTTCAGAAAACAAATTTACATTTCAGAAAACAATTTAACAAGATGCGAAACAAATTTACATTTCAGAAAACAAATTTACATTTCAGAAAACACTTTTACATTTCAGAAAACACTTTTGCATTTCAGAAAACAAATTTACATTTCAGAAAATCAACCGGAAAGGGAATGTACCAACGCCGAGGCTGACCCGGAAGTCAGCCTCAGGGGCTGCATCCTTCGAAGGCCGTATTTGTAGGCCAATTATGTTACAGCGCGGCGACGAAGGCTGTCCCAATTCATGAATCATGACTCCCTCAAATGCTGCCGACAAATGTGTCCTTATTTTGTCCGATTTGAAGGATGGGTCGTGAGTATCCTTCGCGGCCCATCATTTCCCATCATTCATTGCGGGTCGAAGCGGATTGGTCAAGCAGGGGAAGCCATGGCGGACCATAGCAACAAAAGCTGTGAGTAAATTGTGGAAAATTACACTTTCTGTGACACAAATTAACTTCTACAATGTTTATAGTGCGGGAATATAACTATGTAGACGTGAAATATCTGCTTGATTTATCTAGACATCGCTTAATTTCAAACGTGCTCTGACGTGTTTCCGTTCCCGGCGTAGTAACCGGCTCGCCTCGCCAGCCCTACCGGCGGTGAGGTGAGCTAGCCCGGTAGAGATCTGACCGACTATCGGCACTAAGCTCCCGCTGGCAGTCATCACAGTGAACGTTTAACACAAGTGATTTCTAACAGTTTATGTTATTATTTTAATTGTTACTGAAAATCAATTTAATATTTCAGGTGATATTAAGGTTAACCAGAATAAATGGTCAGTTTTATGTAATCCAACTGTATCGCTGGAGAGTGTGATTGAGAATAAATCAGCTTTACAATATGAATTTTTAATGAAGAAATGTGCTATATGTTTTAAAAGTTTATTTATAATTCAGTTAGCATTATAATTTCTGATTCCAGGTACAATCCAGAGACAATCATGTTCAGGTAAAAAAGATGTTTGATTTAACTAGCCAATAAACAAAGAGATAGCAACTTTATGGCTAATGTATGTTGACATACTTTATATATATATATATATATATATATATATATATATATAAACAACTTTAAATTTTAAGATAGATGGTAATTATAAAGTATTTGATCCCCTCTGGCTGTTCTTAGATAATTATATAATAATGCAGTGTTTTTGATGTATTAGTATCTTCTTGCTTTGATCACTTACAATATCCAGGTGCATGCCTTAAAAATAATGTGTTTTTCCATCTCCATTCTTCCCTTTTCTAGACCAGACCCCTTTACTGCAGGATCAACCTGAGTGTCCCAGTCCTGATAGCTTCTTCAACCAGGAGGACACCAGGCCTGATTTTCAGCTGAGCAGGGAGTCTCTGGCAGTGCTGCTTAATCTTTTGCACCAGGATAGGCGACATGGATGGGTGCTACTATTGAGACCTTGGTTTTTCTTTTCTTGGTGGCAAGTGGCACATCCTACAGAGTGGTCTGCAGAGTGTTTGGGATGCCTCGCTCTACTGTCCATCGCATCGTCCACAGAGTTACAGAGGAGATCGTGGCTATTCGTCACCAGGTCATCTACCTTCTAAAGACCCCTGAGGACTTAAGGCAGTGTCCCGTGAGTTTGCAGGGCTGGCACGCCAGAGTTTTTCTTAAAGCTGTGGGTGCAATTGACGGCTGCCATATCCGCTTCAGGTGTCCAAGCAGCCCTGATGGTCAGTGCTACAGGAACAGGAAACTCTTCCCTTCCATAATCCTGCAAGCAGTTTCTGAGAGCCATTTTATTGACACGTATGTGGGCTGGCCTGGGTCAGTGCGTGACTCTAGGGTGCTCCGCCACAGCACGCTGTACAGTTTATCCTCCTCCAGGGCATTTTATCCTTGCTGATGGAGGGTACCCATGCCTCCAATATCCACTCCCCCTCATCACTCCCTACAAGAGGACAAGACAAGATGTGGGAGCCCAGCGCTTTAACAGCCATCAGAGCGTGTTTTTGGAATGATGAAAACCAGATTCAGGGCCATCTTCCTGCAAGCGCTGGAGGCGCACGACACCTTTGTACCTCACGTAAGTTTTGACCTAGATCCATTTTATATATACATTATACATAATATATACACATATATGCACCTTCTTTTAAATTGTTTTCAGGTCATAACAGTATGCGCCATCCTCCACAACATCTGCTTTGGTGCTGGGGATGTCATGGCCCCAGAGGATGACCCAGAGGAGGCTGTAGAAGAGGATGAGGGTGAGGTCGGGACTGAGACAGTCAGCGGTGCTCTCTGGCGGGACCAGCTTTCAGCTGAGGTGTCAGCCCTGGAGGAGGTACCACCAGAACATGACTACTGTGTCAGCCAAGCATAATATTATAGATGTGATTAATTTTTGAGGGGTATAACTAATTGTAATATTTTGTGAACACCATCTTCTAATTCTGCATTTTTCCGATTACCTCTTAGTGATGTGGCAGCCGTCAATTCAGCCAGCCCTTTAAACCCACTTGATGGACGATGACGTGGACAGTGGAGAGAGGCATCACAAACATCTGCAGACCACCTGTGTGAAGCTTTGCTCAGCATCCAGAAAGACTAACCACAGATCTCAGTTGCAGCATCCCATCCATGTCTCTGACCTTGTGAGAGATTTAGCTACACCACCAGACTTTCTATTCAGAAAGACATCTGCCTTTTTGTTCTGTTCAAGAGGTTTTTCCAGGAAACGGTCACTCAGGGTGATCCTGCTGTCGCCATTGTAAATACTTGTACATAGTTTTATTTTATGCCTTTTGTCTTGTAATCTTGATCTGTTTGAATGTTTTCTTCCCCCATTCTGTTTAAAGTGCTGTTTGTATTTTTCATAATAAATTCTGTTTATAACTTTAAATGAAGTTGATGTATTGTTAGATCAAATGGAAATAACTAGTGACAAAAACAATTTTGAAATTTATTAGAACACCTTAAAACTTTAAGAAACAATCTGAACAAAACTTAATATTTCTTATGTAGCACCTTATTTTGGTGCCATTCTTTGGAAAACAGTCTGTCCATTCTCTGTGCCTTCTTGCCCTCTGCTTCTCTCTGTACCCTCATGTCCTCCCTGATCAACTCCATCATATCTGTCCCTCTTTCTTTTCTGACCCCTTCCTGCTGGCTCACTGTCTTCCTTCTCCATCTGGTTGCCCACCGCTCCGCTTGGCCCTGGAGTGTCCTCAGGGATGGAGGCAATTAGGACAGGAGGTGTTGTGGAAGACCTTTGTCCCAACACCTCATCCATAAAGACAAACCAGGGCCAAGTAGCAGCAGTGGGATTTTCACTGACTCCCTCTCCTGACCCTGGATACTTACAATCCTAAAGTTAGATGGAATAAAAAAAAAAGAGTTCACTAAACAGAGAAACCAACAAGACTTTTAGAAATATTTTTTTATTTGTGTGTGACATGAGAACTTCTGAACATAATCTAAATTCTTTTTTTTTTTTTTCAAATTGTCCCACATTGTTTTGGCCTGCAAAGGGGGTGACCTTCCCCTGTTGGTCCATCTTCTCCAGAATTGTCCTGAACCGAAAGAAGTATGTTAATCACTGGATGGATATTTATTAAAGATAGAAAGATAGGAGTTTATGAAACTGGACAGAAACTGACTGCAAAGAATGTTGTTATTGTACCTCCAAGCCACGGTGGCTGAGTTTTTAGCTCCAGTAAAAAGGTGGTGGTTCTCACCCTTGAGCTTAATAAACTGACCCGTCTGCTGCTTTGTACCTAAAAAAAATATATAAAAATACCAAAAAAAAACCATCTTGCTTAATATCAGAGCAAAAATAAAGCCTTTTTTAATTTCACATTTGTCTTAATTTGAAGAAAATATTAAAATATTTCTCTGCAAATGTCTAAAACAAGCTCTTTCAAACTTTTAACTTCTTTACTGAGATTCACTTACATTTGGAGGTGTATTCCTCGTCGGGTGTACCTGGAATCAGAAATTATAATGCTAGCTGAATTATAAATAAACTTTTAAAACATATAGCACATTTCTTCATTAAAAATTCATATTGAAAAGCTGATTTATTCTCAATCACACTCTCCAGCGATACAGTTGGATTACATAAAACTGTCCATTTATTCTGGTTAACCTTAATATCACCTGAAATATTAAATCGATTTTCAGTAACAATTAAAATAATAACATAAACTGTTAGAAATCACTTGTGTTAAACGTTCACTGTGATGACTGCCAGCGGGAGCTTAGTGCCGATAGTCGGTCAGATCTCTACCGGGCTAGCTCACCTCACCGCCGGTAGGGCTGGCGAGGCGAGCCGGTTACTACGCCGGGAACGGAAACACGTCAGAGCACGTTTGAAATTAAGCGATGTCTAGATAAATCAAGCAGATATTTCACGTCTACATAGTTATATTCCCGCACTATAAACATTGTAGAAGTTAATTTGTGTCACAGAAAGTGTAATTTTCCACAATTTACTCACAGCTTTTGTTGCTATGGTCCGCCATGGCTTCCCCTGCTTGACCAATCCGCTTCGACCCGCAATGAATGATGGGAAATGATGGGCCGCGAAGGATACTCACGACCCATCCTTCAAATCGGACAAAATAAGGACACATTTGTCGGCAGCATTTGAGGGAGTCATGATTCATGAATTGGGACAGCCTTCGTCGCCGCGCTGTAACATAATTGGCCTACAAATACGGCCTTCGAAGGATGCAGCCCCTGAGGCTGACTTCCGGGTCAGCCTCGGCGTTGGTACATTCCCTTTCCGGTTGATTTTCTGAAATGTAAATTTGTTTTCTGAAATGCAAAAGTGTTTTCTGAAATGTAAATTTGTTTTCTGAAATATAAATTTGTTTCGCATCTTGTTAAATTGTTTTCTGAAATGTAAATTTGTTTTCTGAAATGTAAATTTGTTTTCTGAAATGTAAATGTGTTTTCTGAAATGTAAACGTGTTTTCTGAAATGTAAATTTGTTTTCTGAAATGTAATTTTGTTTTCTGAAATGTAAATGTGTTTTCTGAAATGTAAACGTGTTTTCTGAAATGTAATTTTGTTTTCTGAAATGTAAATGTGTTTTCTGAAATGTAAATGTGTTTTCTGAAATGTAATTTTGTTTTCTGAAATGTAAATTTGTTTTCTGAAATGTAAATTTGTTTCGCATCTTGTTAAATTGTTTTCTGAAATGTAAATTTGTTTCGGTACTTGTAAAAGTGTTTTGCTGGTTATTGCAAAAAGTGCTTTGTAGCACAAACCTGAAGGTAAAAAGCTAAATAGTTTGTGTCCAAGATGTGTGGGGTCTGCAGAGATGTTAGCAGCCCTTTTAATGAGCTTATACAAACCTTGGACTGATCGACCGTCCATCCATCCCATTCCTTTAGATCAGGTAGCAGGGAAAACAGGTCCGGGATGGAAACCCAAGCACCACAACTTTGAGCTCATTCTAGTTTTGAATTCACAAAGGTTTAGTTTGAAAACAATAATAAACCCAATAAAAAACATAAACCACCTGGATATTTTAACCTATGTTTTTTCTTAATGAAAGGTCTGCAACAAATAAATGATTTCTACCCCGGAGCAGCCTAAACATTGTACAGTGAAATTATGTTACTTTTAGGAGAGGATGCAACAACTTTTCCTCAGAAAACAGTTGCATTCAGATGCAATTACATGCCTCATTACTCTGTGATAATACACACAAGAACTCTGAAGCTGCAGCTTTAATGAGTCTGGTAGTGATCGCACCATGTGGTGGCTACTGTTTGCGAAAGTTGGTTAACCTGAAGTCAGCATAATATGTATAATTTTTTTAACCAACTTATTCATCATAAATTTTGTTCCTAGGTAGCTCTTTATTTCATCACCTCAAACTGGTTGTAGCTCTTTTCTCTGTAGGAGCATTTAAAGAGAAAAAAGTCGCACCTAAGATAACGACCAGCAACAAAGTCAGACCCCTGCTGTGTCTCCTCCTCGAGTATCTGGGCTAAAAAAAAACATCAAATTTTTGACACTTGCTACTGCAAATGTGACTTTCAACTGCTGACCAGGATGACTGATGCGTTTGCAACTGGACTCTAGTACATATGGTATATAAAAATACACGATGCCCTAAATTTTAGGTATAACGGTGCGTCGATCGGTCAGCCCTGACTTCCATAATTTTGAGTGATCAGAAATTGGCCGATACTTGCATGTAAAATCAATCTTAACCACCGATCTTATTTACCTCTGCGTCTGATGTGAAAACAATTAAAGACTGAAGGAACTGATTTTTTTTAGTTTAGTTCATTTAGTAGTTTCGACTAAAATGCTCTAAACCTTTCATTTATATTTGAGAGCACTACTTCATGTGCAGTTAAAACTATTTTGTAGTGTTTCACGGATATTGTTCAGTGTTTTTCAATAAAATAAAATTGGAACATTGAAGGTGTATTGTGACCTTGGTTATTAAAAAAAATCGGTATCGCCCAAAATCAGAATCGGTAGATCAGGCTTGTTTGCTTTGTTGTCAATGTTTCTCCTTTGATGTCCTTTGTTCTCAATGTTTCTACCTCAAACAGATGAATGTTACTCATGTACACATTCAACACTAAACAACTTCAAAGAAACTCATGTTGTAGAACCATCCAACTAATTCATTGTTTCCATCAGCTTGGTTCCAATGCTTTTTAGATGCAGGGGTAGAGACCAACAACAAACAATTAAAATGTTAAAATTTTTCATGTTTAAATTTCCCAAAGTTCTTTCAATAACAATTGAAAAAAAACTATAGACATCAAAACGATGTTGATCTTGCAACTGGAATAAAATAAGCAAATGTCTCTAATCTTCCTGCAAGATGTGATGTGAATGCAGACCAACACTGTTTACAGAACCAGTTAGAATTACCAAGGCACTGGAAAATCTGATCAACACTGCAAAAGGCTTACAGAAGCACCGAGTGATGGTTAAAAAATGCATATCCAGTGCCTTGCATTCATACCATTTGAATTTCTCACATTATATTATGTTATAACCACAAACATCAACTTGAGTTTTATGGGGGATCTGTGCGACTGATTTACATAAAGTAGCACATGCTTTGAAAACCCCTATAGACACTCCGAGAACCCTGAATAAAATCTAATGCAACTAATTGACTGGAGAAACCTGTGTGGAATTTATTCTCAGTATGAATGCAGCTGTTCGGTGAAGACTCTCAGAAGTGTGTTAGAGAACATTAGTGAACAAACACAAGGAAACACCAAGGAACATCAGCAGACAGGTCACGGAAAAGGTTCTAGAGTGGTTTAAAGCAGAGTTAGGTCATAAAACAATAAAAAAAAGTTCTGAACATCTTACAGAGCATTCTTCAACTTCATCAGAGATCAACAGCTCCAGTAAGAGAATCCTTTCACATCATATGAGCTGATTGTGCACTTAAATCTGGCCTTTACGGAGCAATGGCAAAAAGAAATATAGGGCTGAAAGACAATAAGAAGTTCACAGTTTGCTATGCATCATATAGGGGACACAACAACATGAAGAAGAAGGTGCTCTGGCCAGAGCTACAGTTGGGTGACTCAAAGCATGGAGAATAGCCCAGTCAAAGTTTAAATCCAGTTAAAAAAACTGTGGCAAGGCTTCAAATTTTGATCTCTCCAACATTTCAAATCTGACTTAGTTTGAGCTATAAAAAGCCTAAGAAGTTGGTTGAGGTTTGTGGTTGTAAAATACGGGAAAGTTTAAGGAAGGGTTATGAAAACATTCGCAAGGGACTGTGCATAAGTGACCAAGCTTTTATTAACATGATAAAATCCATACTTACTGTTGTGGATAAGAAGGTGGCGCTGCAGAGAGAAGGGGGTACGGAACAGCGCTTTACACTCCTCACACTGAAAGGGCCTTTCCTCGGAGTGGGTCTGCAGGGAAGAGTCGGGCGGGATCAGCATTTTTATAATGTGCAAGGTGAGCCCCCTCTTGCCTCAGCATGGGCTTTAAGAAGGCTTCATAAACTGATTTTAATGGATCACACATAATAGCAATAACCAATGAGGTTTGTTGAGTTGATGAAGAGAAGCAGCTTGAGGGGACTCTTGTTCAAAATGCTTCTGTCTTACCTGACCATACCATCCATCCACCCACCCGCCTATCCATCTGAATGACATCTTAATCCCCAAAATAAACACGAGGAAACCAGGGGGCTGGAAAGGGCCAGAGACCCCACAGATAACAGCCACCAACAAGACCCTGATTGATTGGACCCTAGCTAATGGCTAACTTTGTTTTCTTAAGGGAGATATTCTGTTTCTTCAAAGACATCATGGTCATATAAAGAGAAGACCTCCAACTTTTACTTAATCTGCTAAAAGACAAACAATTGATCAGATTCTATATTTCCTCACCTTCTTGTGATTCTTATAGACATTGCGATGAGCGAACTCTTTTCCACACAGTTTACATTTATATGGTTTATCCTCACTGTGGATGATCTTATGAGCTGTCACCTGATCCAAACGCTTGAACGATCGACTGCAGATCTCACAAGTGTAGGGTCGCTTCTCTGAGGGGCAGATTGAGAAAGATTTGGTTTAATTAACAGACAAGAAGCTTAAAAATTAATAAATACATACAACTGAAACCAGACGTTTATATCCGCTGTATAAAAAGACACATGACCTTCTTCTCACTGCATGACATTTAATCCGACTAAAATTTTCTGTTTTAAGTTCAGTTGGCATTCCCAAAATTATTTATATTTCCTAAATGTCAGAACAATGTGCTTCAGAATTTCTTTTGTTATTTTCTGGAAATTCAGAAGGTTAGATCCAGTGAGATCACTCTGCCTTTAAACAATTCTTGAAAGTCGAGATGATGACATCACAGCTTTGCAAGCTTCTTATAGGATATTTGACAACAAATAAGTTACATGGAGGCAGACCTTTTATAAGGCAACACCTCAAACACACAGCTTCCTTGTGTGACATCATGAAACAATTCAAATAAATCAGGTAAGAGCTCAGGTAGAAAACTGTGGACCTCCAGAAGTGTGGTTCATCATTGCAATTACAATTTCCAGATGCCTGAAGGTGCCACATTCATCTGTTTAAACAATTATATGAAAGTATAAAGATCATGGGAACACCCAGACTTCATACAGTTGAGGAGGGGGACGGGTTCTGTGTACAGACATGAACATGTTAGGGTGGAAATGTGTGACTCAACCCAAAAGCAAAAGTCCTGGTGAAAATGTGAAGTGAAACAAGTCAGGGACCGACATGAACTGGAAGGCCACTCAGAAAGAAATAAACCATGGCTCCAAAAAACAACAGCAAAAGCCCAATTACAGTTTGCAAAAGCACACAGGGACAAAGACCATAATTTTTTTTTTTTTAAGTCAGGCCTTAATGACCACTGTTATATTTGGAGGAAAAAGGAGGAAGCTTGCAAGCCTAAGAACTCCATCTGTAAAGTAAAAGGGGTTGCAGCATCATGTTGTGGAGGTTTTTTGGTGCCTGAGAGATGTGTGCATTTCACAAAATAAATGGCATCATAAGAAAATAACCGTTTGTTGAAAAATTGAATCAACATCCCAGGGCATCAGCCAAAAAGTAAAAGCTTGCCAGGTTCCAAATGTACAATGACTCTGAGCATTCAGCCAAATTACTTACAAAGTGGCTTATGAAAAACAAAAGTAATGTTTTGGAGTTGCCATCACAAAGCCCCGATCTCAGTCCCATAGAAAACTTGTAGGCAGAGCAGAAAAGGTATGTATCAGCAAGGCGGCATACAAACCTGACTCAGTTACAGCAGCTTGGTCAGGAGAAAATGGCCAAAAATCCAGCAAACTAAGATGGGAGGCTTGTGGAAATAAACCCTATACTAAGGTACTGTAGGTATTAGAGTATTTATGAGTATTTAATTAATTTAATTAATTAATTTTTATGGCATTTAGCAAATAGAAATAATGTTGATAATCCTAACGGACCTACAGGAAGATACTTTCAGTCTGATTTAATTTTATAGTGAGAAAAAAAGGTTCTGATTCTTTTCAAACAGTCCATTTAAATATCTGGTTTCAACTGTATTTATTAGATGCAGTGTTTTCTTACCAGAGTGTGTGATCATATGGCGTTTGAGCTGGTTGGTTGAGATGAATTTTTTGTCACATGCGTGGCATTCAAATATTTCATGTACCTACAAAACAAAGGGAAAAAAACGACAATCTGTTTATGTTAAAACCAAGCAATTCTTTTTTTTTTTTCAAAGCCAACGCCTATGGAAGCTCAGGAGGTTAATTCTGTAATGGTCAACTGTTGCAAAATCTTGACTGTTTTCATTAGACTGATGTCCACACACAGAAAAGCAATTAAAGTGATGAAAAGTCTCAATCTCAGCTCTGCTTCAGTGCATGCTTCCAATAATAGCGCGTTTAATAGTTCCCACAGCTACAATAGCATATGCTAATGCAACACAGCTCCTCTTGTCAGTGCTGCTTCTGCAGAAGCTTGTTCAGCTGAATAATGATAATGGAAGTCTTTAGCTGCTTTTCAGCTAAAGTGTCATTATGTAAAGTTTGATTACTCCTCAGCATGAAAAATACTTCATGCTCCAGTGGATTTGATTGAAGTTGTAAGAACATGCCACGTTATACAGTCGTAAATGTGCCATCTTTATAATAACACTTTATGTTTTGGTTGGGGAAGGGATTCTTTAGAGCAATTCCACCGTTCAGGGGAAAAGTAATTTGTCAAAACCTGATAGGATGGTGACATAAATTCTGCCTTTCTGATTTTTATGTTATGACAGGCATAACATCATTGATCATTGTGTGTGATTCAGTTTGAATTGCTGCCTTGTTGTTTAATGCCTTCGCCTGCAAAACCGGTCGAGTTGTAATCGACATTCATGTCAATCTAGATTCATATCTGGACATGCGTGTATAAAGAATATATACAAAGTCCTATATAATTGTGAAGTGGAACATTAGGGATACATGGTTTCAAAATGGTTTACATAAAACCCCAAAAAGTGTCTCATCCATTTCTATTCAACCCCCTTTACTCTGATACTCCTAAATCTAAAGTAGTTCAACAAACTGCCTTGACAATTAGTAAATAGAGCCTACCTGTGTAAATCTCAGTATAAATCCAGCTGATCTGTGAAGGCATCTGATGTTGCCTAGAGAACTATCAGTGAACTAACAGCACCATGAAGACCAAGAGACCCAGCAGACAGGTCAGGGAGAAAGTTAATGAGAACTTCAAAGCATGGTTAAGCTAGAGCGCTGCGTCCCAAGCTTTAATATCTAACAGAAGACTGCCCGATCCATCAGCCAAAAACGGGAAGAGTACATAGCTGCATATCTACCAATACATAGCCTTTCACATAAATTTAAAGATTGACCAAGAAGACCATTAATCAGAGAAGCAAAGATGCAGATATCCAAAGCTCAGGTGGAGAATTTGTTGACAGGACAACTATTAACCACCCATTAATCCTGCCTTAATGAAAGAGTGACCAAATATAACAACATTGAAAAAAAGCCATAAGAGGTTCTATTGCCGTGTAGGCAAGCCAAGCCATGTAGGAATCCAACACAGGGAGAAGGTGTATTTGTCAGATGAGACCAAAATGGATCCTTTTGGCCTACGTGCAAAACACTGTGTGACAGAAAAGTAATGCTACACATCACTATAAAAACTCCATCCTCACAGTGAAATATGGTGTTGGCAGCATTATGATGTGGACTACTCTGTCTTTGCTCTTCGCAAAGACAGAGTAGCTGGTCAGAGTTGATGGGAAGATGAATGGGGTTAAATAGAGGATAATCCTGGATAATAACCTATTGGAAAACTTCAAAACACCAGGGCAGAGGTTGAACCTCCAGCAGGTCAGTGATTCTAAACATACAAGAGTTACAATAGAATGGTTTAGATAAAAGCATTTTCATGTGTTACAATGACCCAGTCACAGTCAGGAATGAATTGTTTAAATTGTTCGTAACAGATGCTCTCTTTCTGATCTGCCTTAAGTTTAGTTTATTTGCAAAGGATATGGGCAAAGGTCTGCAGAGATCTGCAGGCTGAAAACCATGACCAAACCCAAGTATATGTACTGCTTTGTGTTGCTGAGGTCACATAAAATCCCAATAAAATAAATTGAGGTTTTTTAAGTTGTAATGTGACAATGTGGGAAAGGTTCAAGAGACACTTGATGCACTTATATTTAACTATATGTGATATGTGATCTTGTACACCGGGAAAAAGAATGACGTTTCTATTTTTAATTACAGTGAAATTATCCTGTCATAACTTTTTTTGTCAGCTGTTACAGTTGTCCTAAAGGCTCTTGCATTAAACCCAAATATGATTATGGTGAGGTCAACCTATTCATCAGAGTGCAAAGAGACTATTGTGCTTAGTTTGATTTAATTTCCTTAAGCTAATCACAGGTAGTCATGTCTAAAAACACAACCAGGTTTTGTTGGTGCAGGGAAATTGAAACCCTTCTCCTTAGTTGGAGTTGGAGTTGAAGATGCCATCATACACCTGCTTCAACAAACCCACTGTCATCTGGACAAAGCCAGTAGCACCGTGAGAATCGTGTTCTTTGATTTCTCCAGTGCATTTAATACAATCCAACCTGATTTGTTTTGTCAGAAACTCCAGAAGACTCAGGTGGAGGCCTCAACAATCTCCTGGATCAAAGACTACCTGACAAACAGACCACAGTTTGTGAGACTTGAGGGTTGTGAGTCTAACCAGGTAGTCAGCAGCACAGGAGCACCACAGGGGACTGTACTCTCACCATTCCTTTTCACTCTGTACACCTCAGACTTCCAGTACAAGACAGACTCCTGTCATCTGCAGAAATACTCGGATAATTCTGCAGTTGTGGGGTGGATCAGAGATGGACAAGAAGCTGAGTACAGGAAGGTGGTGGACCGCTTTGTGGCATGGTGTGGAAACAATCATCTCATCTTGAACGTGACTAAAACAAAGGAGATGATTGTAGATTTTAAGAGAAACAAGAATAAATCAAAAACTATTTCTATCATTGGAGAAGAGGTGGAGACGGTGGAGGAGTATAAATACCTCAGTGTTCACCTGGACAACAGACTAGAGTGGAGATGCAACTGTGAAGCCATCTACAAGAAGGGACAGATCAGACTGTACTTCGTGAGGCAGCTTATATACTGAACAAAAAAGTGTGAAACAACTGAAAAAATGTCTTATATTCCAGGTTCTTCAAAGTAGCCACCTTTTGCTTTGATTACTGCTCCACACACTCTTGGCATTCTGTTGATGAGCTTCAAGAGGTAGTCACCTGAAATGATTTTCACTTCACAGGTGTGCCCTGTCAGGTTTAATATGTGGGATTTCAAGCCTTATAAATGGGGTTGGGACCATCAGTTGTGTTGTGCAGGAGGTGGATACAGTACACAGCTGATAGTCCTACTGAATAGACTGTTAGAATTTGTATTATGGCAAGAAAAAAGCAGCTAAGTAAAGAAAAATGAGTGGCCATCATTACTTTAAGAAATGAAGGTCAGTCAGTCCGAACAATTGGGAAAACTTTGAAAGTGTCCCCAAGTGCAGTCGCAAAAACCATCAAGCGCTACAAAGAAACTGGCTCACATGAAGACCGCCCCAGGAAAGGAAGACCAAGAGTCACCTCTGCTGCGGACGATAAGTTTATCCGAGTCACCAGCCTCAGAAATCGCAGGTTAACAGCAGCTCAGATTAGAGAACAAGTCAATGCCACACAGAGTTCTAGCAGCAGACACATCTCTAGAACAACTGTTAAGAGGAGACTGTATGAATCAGGCCTTCATGGTAAAATAGCTGCTAGGAAACCACTGCTGAGGACAGGCAACAAGCAGAAGAGACTTATTTGGGCTAAAGAACACAAGGAATGGACATTAGACCAGTGGAAATCTGTGCTTTGGTCTGATGAGTCCAAGTTTGAGATCTTTGGTTCCAATCACCGTGTCTTTATGCGGCGCAGAAGAGGTGAACGGATAAACTCTACATGCCTGGTTCCCAACGTGAAGCATGGAGGAGGAGGTGTGATGGTGTGGGGGTGCTTTGCTGGTGACACTGTTGGGGATTTATTCAAAATTGAAGGCATACTGAACCAGCATGGCTACCACAGCATCTTGCAGCGGCATGCTATTCCATCCGGTTTGCGTTTAGTTGGACCATCATTTATTTTTCAACAGGACAATGACCCCAAACACACCTCCAGGCTATGTAAGGGCTATTTGACCAAGAAGGAGAGTGATGGGGTGCTGCGCCAGATGACCTGGCCTCCACAGTCACCGGACCTGAACCCAATCGAGATGGTTTGAGGTGAGCTGGACCGCAGAGTGAAGGCAAAAGGGCCAACAAGTGCTAAGCATCTCTGGGAACTCCTTCAAGACTGTTGGAAAACCATTTCAGGTGACGACCTCTTGAAGCTCATCAACAGAATGCCAAGAGGAGCAGTAATCAAAGCAAAAGGTGGCTACTTTGAAGAACCTAGAATATAAGACATATTTTCAGTTGTTTCACACTTTTTTGTTCAGTATATAATTCCACATGTGTTAATTCATAGTTTTGATGCCTTCAGTGTGAAGCTACAATATTCATAGTCATGAAAATAAAGAAAACTCTTTGAATGAGAAGGGGGCTGTCCAAACTTTTGGTCTGTACTGTACACTAATCATTTAAGATGAAAAACTTTCTTTAACTATAAATATGCTCTATCCAGAACTCAAGTGGCATAGCTTTAGGTTTAAACTATGTAAAAAATCTCCTATTACGCACCTTATTAATCGATTAGTCAAAAAATAATCGACAGATTTATTAATTATCAAAGGTAAAAGCAGATTGCAAAAGTATTTATATCTCTTGAAATTTTCCACATTTTGCCACATTACAACCACAAACTTACTACTTTAGTGGGATTCTTTGTAAGACCAACAGGAAGTAGTACATAATTGTGCAGTGCCAAGAAAAAGATTTCAAGATTTTTTTACAACTAAAAATATGGAAGAGTGTAGCTAGTCCCACAGTCCAAAGACATGCCTGTTAGGTTAATTGGTCTCTCTAAATTGCCCTTAGGTGTATGAATGACTGTGTGCATGGTTGTTGGTGTGTTGCCCTGCGATGGACAGGCAACCTGTCCAGGGTGTACCCCGCCTCTTGCCCATAGACTGCTGGAGATAGGCACCAGCTTCCCCACAACCCACTATGGAATATGCGGTAGAAAATGACTGACTGACTGTAGCTAGTGAGTCCAAATGCTCGTCAACAAAAAGACGTCTGCTATGCTGCTAGAAATCAGTCAACAAATACAACAATAATGAACTTGTTTGCAGACAAAAGGGCTCAAATCATGCTGATCAAACATCCCTCATTAGCCTAGCACAACCACCAGTTCTAACAGCTGCAGTGGTCCTCAAATATATATACATATTTCTCAAATGTGTATATATATACTTTTACAGTATATGATGAAGAGTAACTCACAGAACTCATTACTGTAGACCTCTGCAGATGGCTTTTGAACTGCTGAACTCTCAAATGTGTGTTCATCTTAAGGATGAGGTAATATAAAATCATGTTCTGTATAATATTTCAATGTAATTGTTGACAGCTAATAAAGACTGAGCACACAGTTAATTCCCTGGAAAATGGGAGTGTTTTTATGTTATTGCACTAAACTGCAAGCACGTCACGTGTATGTTGTTCATCATAATTTGTTCCAACTTCTTCTGCTGATGTGACTTTATTGATGTTCAAGCAGCAGTGAAACAAAGATTCTCCTGAGCAGCCTATGTGAGTCCTGCCATCTCCACTTTTAATTTAGGTGGAATTATGCAGTATGGTTCATCTTCATGTACGCTCTCATACATGGGTGGGATCAGTTGTCTAGCTGCAGTGACACGCAACTTCCTTTTTAACAAATATTTACAAATGTAAAGGACATAAACTGCCATGTGTAGTTAGTGCCGGATTAATTTAACTGTGATACTACAGTGGGTGCTTTTGCTAATTATCCTTGTTTTTTCTGTAATTGTTTAGTTTGTAAACAAACACTGAAGACAAGATGATGTTTGTTAGCTGATTAGCTGGGTGACCAGGCAGCAGTCTGTAATATTTTGGCAACAAGTGGTTTCAGCTGATCTAAGTTCTTAGTCTGGAACTCTGACAACGAAAAGCATATATTAGTATTGTTTTGTGTTGGTGTTGATGATCAGGGCCTACATGCAAACAGGTTAGAGGCAGGCTTATGATGAGGTGAGGATTTGATGAAAAACAGGTGACGGGAACCAGGATGTCAACAATAGACGAAACCAGCAATGAACCATTAAACCAGAGAGCTTAAATACAGTGGAGGTGTGATTTATGACATGGAAATCACGTGAGTACAATCAACAGAATGAATGGCAGTTTGGGAGGAGGAACTGGGAACCGTGGAGATTAGAATAATGTAGAACCCAATAGAGAGCTAAATATAGAAAATACAAGAATTACTCAAAATACTAAACCCAAAATACAGAGATAAGACAAAAGTAATCAGAGTCCATGGGGTCATGACAAGTATTAGTGACAGGGTTGTACCTACAATGTTAAAACAAATTAATACTGTACTGTGCCAGGGATCTTGCCAGCGCCAGCTACGCTGAAATTAGGCCGATACGGTCATTTTTTATGACCCCCCATAACCCCTTCTACTAATCCCACCACTTTTCACCACTAATCCCAAATCTTTTATTGGCCAAATGAGCAAATTTACTACATTAAATGAGAGAAGACGTGAACTCTGGCATATATAAACGACAGCAAGAAGTAAGGATTGGCACAAATGGTTGCAAAATACAACTTTGTGAAGTAAATCTCAGCTTTCTAGTGCTAAGCATTGCTACTGTCATAGCAAAGGACGACTCCAATTCTTGCAAATCAGCACTGTTATTTATGATTATTTATAATGATTAATGTAAAAGCAGCTAATTATGCTAAAATTACATCTGTGTGACTCAGAGGAATGTAGTCTGATGAGAACTTACCCAAACATAAGTGACCAAAAGCGTGAAATAAAGCTGGGATGATATCCACAGTAACAAAAGCAAACATTTGTCCGCATAAAAATTCTGGGGGAAAGTATTTAAACAGCTGTGTTCAAATCTGTAATCCATCAATAAGAGAGAGGATTTTGATGCCAAGGTTAAAATCTTATGGTCTGCCAATAGAGGCTCTTAAATTTCACAAGATCTCTTTGGATGAACCAGTGAAAAGGAAACCAGCCCACTGCTCCGTGTCGCCCACAATACATTTGCAACAACTTGATCATAAAGGGGGAAATAAGTGATCACAGAGGCACATAAAAGCACAGCAGAATGTGAGATAAAGAGGTTTAGAGTGTTTCACAGACAGTGTGGCATGTGATTGAAGCTGCCAGAAACGTCTCCAAAGAGACACTGCTGTAAAAACTGAGCGAGTTGAGTGAATTCTCACAGATCCAAACGTGTCCTCAGTCAGGTTGGATGAAGAGCATCTGTGAACAGCAATACTCAAGACTTGTCACAGATTTAGAAATGTATTTCGATCTGGAATTTGGCCAGGCCATTGCACAACCTGACCCAGCTTTGTTCCACATACAGCTCTGGTGTAAGTTTAGGGTCATTGTCCGACTGGAAGTGAACCACCACCACAGGCTCTTTGGCAGGTTTTATTTTAGGAGTGCCCTAAATTTAGCTCCATCCATCTTTCCGTCAATTTTGACCATCTCCCCTGTCCCTAAACAAAACAAAAAGATCCACACAACATGATGCCACCACCACCATGTTTGGTAGAGGGGATGGTGTGCTCAGGATTATCTGCAATGTTAGTTTTGCATGTAGACCACAAAGATCCATTTTGGCCTCATTTGACCAGAACACCTTCTCCACAGCGAGATGGTCTCTTTTTCACTAAACATGGAATTAGTTGTGCTGCTTTTTATTTATTGGTATCAGAGTAAAGAGGGCTGGATACATATGAAAATGTTTCAAATAAAAAAAAAAAGATTTTAAAACGATATGAATACTTTTGCAAGACGCTGTATTTGAGAACCCCTGACCTTTCTGTGCTCTTGAAGATTCATAGAGGAAGAGCATTTTCTGTTGCATATGGTGCAGGTGAGTTTCCGTCGTGCACTTCCTTAAAAAATAAAAAGAAAGGATAATAAATGACAAGGATAAACAACAGTAGCAACAAACTTATGAGCAAGCATTGCACCAAAAAAATGACTAGTTTATGATCATACGTACAGTGATCCTGCCGTACTGAGACCAGTGACATAGAGCCTTTATCCCCATCTAAATTACTAGATCAACATCTGTTGTGTCTGATCCACTTCCCCTCTTGCCCACACACAGACACACACACACTCACACTCTCCCAGTCCTGACCACATTTTGGAAAAGCATGAAAGCCCAGCTCTCAGCTCCATCAGCCTCTCAGATGAGTATCTTAATCTCTCTTTGATACTCGATTCACATCTGAGTCTCTTGCAGATTCCCGCTGCCCTACATCCCATCATAAATAGCTATGGAAGCTCAATTATCTGGCAGAGTAAGCCGCCCCAGAAAACACAGGTCAGCAATTATGGAGCTCATGTAATTAGAGATGGGTCTTAACACTGGAGCGGTTTTAACTGATCGAGGTCATGCATGGTTTTCTGCCGTTCTTTGAGTGCCGAGCATGCTGATGGGCAAACGCATTCATCACATGAAACCTTCAAAATCACTAATTGATGGGGCTGTGAATGTATGTTTATAAAGAGGAGCATGAGACAGTGAGCATCAAAGAGAACGGTACTGCATTAAGTAAAGACAGAGATTCCCACCTGTGTGAACATTGCCTTTATGTTTCTTCAAAGCATCCTTGCTTTTGAATCTTTTCCCACAGCTTTCTGTTTTACATATGAACCTGGCATCTCCTTTACATGCTTCCTTGTGCTGTTCGAAACTGTGATATGGAAAGGAAAGAAGGAGAAACTAAAGACTGAAGCAATAAAATAACTGATTTTTAAAGGTGTGTGTTTGTATTGTTATGAAAACAAAGGTGTGTTACCTGGATTCTGAGCTAAAGGTGTTGTGGCAAATGGAGCACTGGTGAGCTTTAGAGTCACCTGATGGATCAAGTGACTCAGAACAATGCAAAACACTGAGGAGGAATCCAAATAAGAAACAAATCAGATACTACATCGCAAAAAAAAATCCATAGTAAAGCAGCTAATATAATCTGACAAGAAGGGAATAACATGATGAATTATACACCAATCTCACCATTAGACTGGAATTGTTGTCAACCAATAATATTTTCTAATTTCAGGAATTGAACTAGCTGCTACATTGTCATAGATTTAGCATTAAAAGTGATGAAACACCAAAACCAACCCCTCCTTCTTATCCAGTTTAAATGACAGCAAGGAACTAAATATATGCAAGTCTCCACCATGACTTCTATTCAGCATGTTACAGTTTAGCTGACTAAATGTATTCAGGATTTTCAGTAGTTCTGTTTTGGCTGCTAAAAAGAAAAACAAAACTGGTTATAATTAAACAAAGCTACAATCCTGTCCATATTTGTTGGCAAAAAGCCTTTAAATCAGTTTATCTTTTATTGCAGCAGCATAATTTAACTTTTTTTTTAAATCCCACCTTTAACTCGAATATATTTACTTTGAGATGTTTACCTAATGTTAGAGAACTTCAGCAAACACAGGCCTTATGGGATTACCAGGTCTCCATAACAACCATCAGATTCAATTCACATGCCAACTGTTTGTTTATAAGTGATGCCAGAAGAAACATGTGCTTTGGTCAGATGAGACCAAAACTAAACTTTCTGACAATAAACATTCATCGAAAGTGTAAAATAAAGGATGAATATGTGGGAAAGCACTTCAGTCCAGTTAACTATGGTGTGGATCTATGAATCTGTGGGCCACTCTCTGTCTTTCAGCAACATAAAGATAAGAAAATATGACCTAATCAACACAGACATGGTTCCAAAGGCACAAAATCAATCTTTTATGAAGAGATGAATTCATGAAAGAAGACCCTGAACTCTGGACAACCTGAAGGGATCAGACTTAGATGAATAGTCAAACATTCCTCTCTCTGATTTCTCCAACCCCAACAAGGTTCTGTCCTATTAGCAAAAGCAGGTCTTGTAATCTATTTACAGCTGGGGTTCCACCAGTGATTTCATTAAAAACTATTACTTCTTAACATAGGCGTTTTCCTTCACTAAATGCATTCAAATTGAGGGTTGGAGTTTTCATTCATAGCATTTGTTTTGATGTCTCACTATGGGATACGCCACTGACCGTATTCCTCAGAAGCATTTGTCTCATTACACCAATCCTGATTGGCTGGTGATTGTGACGCCAGCGTCACCTACCCTATAAGTAGCTTGCGCCGCAACGCAGCGTCATTCGAAAACCTCTTCTCGCTTTGAGGCACATCTCTCTTAGCAGGCAAGCTCAACTGTCCACTGGCAAAGGAAAAAGTTAAACGCTCTCCACCAACGGGCGCTAGCAGCTACCTCTCCAGCCTTCACCATAGCCTGAAGCTACCACCACCTGTATTAGCACATCAGCTAATACCATCTGCTTTGAGCTGTCACACCAGGCAGCTCAGCGTTAAGTTCGGTCAGCAAACCAGCTACCGACATGGATCCTGCTTCCCCTCACACCAGAGGAGATAGCAACTCGGAGGCACCAGGTGTGCTCGACATGTCTTGGCGATTCATGCCCTGGGTTTATGTGTGGACTGTTCCCGCTTCACAATGAAGAGCCTCCGAAGACGACTAGCTAAGTATGGGTCTAGCCTGTCCGGCAGAGACCCATACTTGCTGTCAAGCGGGCTGCCGCCCAACGACAGCAAACGAGGGGAGAAGGTTCACGCCGAACCGGGTGCCACTGCTAGCTGGGGTTCGCAAGCAGACTTAGCCACAGCCCTCTCACCTCTTGAGGATGTCCTTTAGCTGGAATACAAGGACGGAGATGAAGTAATCTCGGAGCTCCTCGTTTCAGAGGATGACGACGAAGATTCATTTTTCATCCCGAGCCTACAGGCTGTGAAGCCGGGAGCCCCATTGGTTCCCGGGGAGGGCAGGGAGAGCGTGACAGCCTCCCCCGCTATGTGCATGGACATGCAGACATTGTGCGAACCCACTCCATCCAGGCTCAACATCCCCTGGCCTGAAATAGTAGCAGAGATGACCAGATCCCGCTACGAAGGGAAGAAATTGTCCCAGACAACCAAGGCGACCAAACGGGTGCCCCCCGTATTCCCGGAGCTCTTGGACAAGGTAACGGTCTCCTGGAAGAACCGCCCGTTCAGTGGGAAGTCCCAGATTCAGGGAGTTTCCTCTCTAGACTTCGAGGGCATGGAGAAGCTGGGCATCCACCGCATGCCCCAGTGCAGCTGCTGGTGGCAGCACATCTGCACCACGGCTGCAAACGTCCTCCAAAAACCCCATATTGCCATCCAAGGCAGACCGTTTTAAATCAGCCCTGACCAAAAAAGCTTATAAAGCAGCAGCGGTTGCTGTAAGAGTTCTTAATGTGTCCTCCATGCTCTCAGCATATCAAGCGGAGCTGTGCGAAGACATGGCCACCAAGCCGGACCCTGATGTGTCAGATGAGATCACCATGATCACGGACATCTGCCTTCGCGTGCAGCGCTGCGCAGTTCAGGCCACGGGGAAATCAATGGGGATGGTTTTGCAGGAAAGAGCAAGGTGGCTCAACCTGACCAACCTGTCAGACCGTGAAAAGGACGACATTCTGGATATGCCGATAATGCCGGAAGGCATCTTTGGTTCCGCCTTAGCCTCCATGCAACAGCGGTGTGAGGCTCGAAACAAGGAAGATGAAGTGCCCCGTTTCTGTCTTCTCAGGAAGACGGAGCCTTCTCCTCAGGTGTCATTGAGGCAGTCCTACATCCAGGCGACGCCTTGGCCCCCTCCTTTCAAGATTCCCAGGCGACCAAAACCCCAGGCTCCTCCACCTGCAGCGCCCGTCCAGGGAGGACGGCAGGGCTGGCCTGGGAAAACTTCAGCGGCGTCTGCAGCTTCTATGGTGGGACAGCCGGCCCAGACCCCTAGTCATCAGACCAGAAAAAAGAAGAGGGCGACCTGACATCCAGCGGGTGATGGAGTTGGACGTTCCCCGTTCACCAGCTCTCCACACCCAGCCACAGAGTGTGTGTCCCTCCGACTCTCCGCTGCGAGACGTTCCCCCAGCCGAAGGACGAGGAGGCTCCACTATTGGGACAGGTGGCTCTGTCCCAAACACAAGTCACACAAACACACTCACATGTTCAAACATAAAGCATGTTTCCCTGTCGCATCCAGACCCAAGGTCGAGGGCGCAGATGAAAATATTAAAAAGAAAACTAAACGGGTCAATCACATCACTGCTCCTGGAGGGGGCGCCCCCCCCTCGCAGATAGCAGATTGGGATCGGCTCCCAGTGTTACCTCCCCACGCATGCGCAGTGCCATCCGTTGTCGACGACTCTGCCAGGCCACAAGAGGGCCCCGTGAGCCAACTTTTGAGAGTGGAGGGAGACTCCATAGGGACGTCACTCTCAGAGACTCAAGTGGGCTTCCCTCACGACGTCAGCCTGGGTTCAGCGAACTATAACGCGGGGATACCGGCTTCAGTTTGCCGTGATACCCCCTCGCTTTTCTGGCATAGTTTCCACTCGGGGCTCGGGGAGAATCTGCTCGCGCGCTGCAGGAGGAAATCTTGGCGCTGCTGAGGAAAGGAGCAATCAGTCCCGTTCCCACGGAGCAGAGAGACAGCGGCTTCTACTCCAGGTATTTTCTGATCCCAAAACAGTGTGGGGGAGGACTTTGCCAGATCCTGGATCTCAGGGCCCTAAACAAATACAATGTTGGCCCTAAATAAAAATTTAGGATGCTTACACATCCCTCTTACGGCGATTGGTTCACCTCGATCGATCCAAAAGACGCATATTTTCATATTTCTGTGTACCCCCCGCACAGGAAATATCTGAGACTCGCTTTTCAGGGTGTCTTGTTACGAATACACAGTGCTACCATTCGGCCTCTCCCTGAGCTCAAGAGTGTTTGTGCACTGTACCGAAGCAGCTATAGCCCCACTGAGAAAGCAGGATACATATTTGGCCACATATTTGGACGATTGGCTCCTTCTGGCTTGATCGCAGAGAGAAGCTGTGACACACACGCAGATACTCGTCCGACACCTACTTGATCTCGGTTTTGTGTTGAATTACGGGAAGAGTGTGTTAGTCCCGGCACAGAACATCATCTTTCTGGGGTTAGCACTGGATTTGGTTTCATTCACCGCTCATCTGTCAGCAGTCCCGTTGTATCACGGAAGGTGGTCACAACGGACGCGAGCCTGTCAGGATGGGGAGGAATTCACGAGGGCCAATGCGTAACAGGTCTCTGGAGCCAGAACCTCCAGCGGTCCCACATAAATTATCTGGAGCTCTTAGCCGTGTTTCTCACGCAAAGCGATTCCTCCCGTTCCTCAGCGGTCATCACGTCCTTGTAAGGACTGACAACACCACTACAGTGGCTTATGTCAACTGTCAGGGAGGACTGCGATCCCTTCGGTTGCACACTCTGGCTCACAAGCTGATCTTATGGAGCGGCAGGCATCTCCTGTCACTCAGAGCTACCCATGTACCCAGAGCTCTGAACGGTGGAGCAGACATGCTGTCCAGGGGTGCTACGTTATACGGAGATTGGACACTACATCCAGCCATAGCGGAACAGCTGTGGTTCTGTTTTGGGCGGGCAACGGTGGACCTGTTTGCCTCCAACGAGAACGCTCAGCGTCCACTGTTCTTCTCGATGCGCGATCGGGATGCGCCACCCGGAGTGGACGCACTTGCACATGACTTGCCCCACGTACTTCTTTATGCTTTTCCCCCCGGCTCTGACTGCACCTACTCTAGCCAGAGTGAGGGAGCACCACCACACGCTGATCCTGATAGCTCCACACTGGCCATCGATGCACTGGTTGGCGGAGATATATCAGCTCCTGAGAGGACAGCCTTGGCAACTCCCGCTGCGAGAGGACATGTTGTCTCAGGTAGGGGGGACAGTGTTTCACCCACACCCAGAGCACCTAAAGCTATGGGCCTGGCCCGTGAGTGGTATAATCTGAGAACAGCAGGGCTCCCTCAGAACGTTATAAACACCATTCAGAGTGCTAGGGCTTCCTCCACTAGGTCTTTATATGACTGTAAGTGGAGAATTTTTGAAAAGTGGTGTTCTGACAGAGGTCTCCTCTCTTTTCAAAGTCTTGTTGGGGTGATTTTGTCATTTCTGCAGGAGCTGGTTGACAAAAGAAAGGCGTTCTCTACGATTAAGGTTTACCTGGCTGCCTTCTTGGCGTGCCATGTAGGCTTAAGGGGAAAACAGCCAGCCAACAGCCACCCAACACCCTTTGGTGGGCGGCACATCAGGTACCATGGGGGTGCCAGGTCCCTGGCACCCCCATGGGACCTGACAGTGGTCTTGGAGGGCCTCGCCAGACCCCGATTTGAACCTTTGGAGGAGGCTGACCTCAAGCATCTGTCCCTCAAGACAGTGCTATTGCTGGCCTTGGCATCTATTAAACATGTAGGTGATCTCCTTGCTCTCAGTGAACCCCTCCTGTACCAAGTTTGGTCCTGGAGGTGTCAAGGTCCCACTGCAGCCCAACCCAGCTTTTGTGCCTAAAGTGGTGGGCTCATTCGCTCCAATTATTCTTACAGCCTTTTCTCCGCCGCCTTTTTCCACCCTGGAGGAACAGAGGCTGAACAAACTCTGTCCAGTCCGGGCTCTGTGGGCCTACTTGGACAGGACTAGCAACTTCCGGAGAAGTGATCAGCTTTTTGTGTCCTAGGCAAAACCTTTTAGGGGCAAGCCCATCACAAAGCAGCGTCCTCTCACTGGATTGTTGGAGCAATTGCGTTATCCTATACAAGCCAGGGGCTTCAGCCCCCGGTGGGCCTGCCTGCTCATTCCACCCGTGGCATGGCTGCGTCCTGGGCCCTCTTCAAGGGGATGTCTATCCAGGACATATGTGCAGCGGCAAGCTGGTCTTCTCCGCTCGCTTTTGCCTGATTTTATAAGTTGGACATCTCACCTCCAAGTGTCACCTCAGCTGTTTTAAACCCTGGGTCCTCACTGAAATAGGATAGTCTCAGCTAAGCGCTGGAGGTCACTAGAGATAAGCTGTCTGGCAATACGGGAGTGTCCATATTCCATAGTCAGACATCGAAACGAATACTATGAATGAGAACTTTAGGTTACTTGCATAACCCCGGTTCTCAGAGCAGCATGAGTGAGATGTCTCACCAGACAACCCTTCTTGCTGGGGTGAAGCGAGAAGAGGTACTTATTTCGAATGACGCTGCGTCGTGGCGCAAGCTACTTATAAGGTAGATGACGCTGGCGTTGTGATCACCAGCCAATCCAAATTGGCGTAATGAGATAAATGCTCCTGAGGAATACATTTAGGGGCATATCACATAGTGAGGCATCTCACTCATGCTACTTTGAGAACCGGGGGTTACGCAAGTAACCTAAGGTTTTGTATACTTTTCAGTTTGAGATAGTGCTGCTGCAACAAATGATGATTTTTTTAAAGGTGTTACAAATCTCTACCAGGGGTGGCAACAAGTGTGAAGGGTGCTGCGCATAAAAACCAGCTAACTAACAAATCAATAAACCCACTGGCGCTGTAGAGCTTGTTTGATGGGGAACTTTTTGCCACAGTTCCTGCATTTGAACTCCTTGTCCTCAGTGCTGGGCCTCTGGTGCAGACTCTGAAGGTGGGCCGCAAGGATCTCTTCACTGGGAAAACTGCTCTCACACAGCAGGCAGGGGTGGTCTTCCTTCTTTATGACAAGTTCTACACAGAGTGGCACATACGCAAACAACTCACGCAACAAAATCCACAACCAAAGGTGTTGTCTTTCATGTGGTTTTATAAACACACAAAAAAAGATTCCACTTTACCCATTTCTACAAGATGTTTGGTCTCTTTACTGTTCTCATCTTCATCTTTTACATCTTCTTCCTCCTCTTCCTCCTCTTCTTCCATGTCACTGTCCAAGTAGCCAATCAGGAGCTCTGTATCTGTCTCTATGTCATCCACAGCCAGGTAGAAGATGTTCTCTCCATCCTAACCCAGAAAAGCAGACATTGGCATGTTTTAGTCATCACGGTGTAACTATAAAGCAGATGGGTGAGGGAGAAAGTTCACAGGACACTTAAACATGGTGGTGGCAGCACATACTGTGTTTCTTCAGCAGCTACGTGGAAGCTGGTCAGTTGATGGGAAGATGAATGGAGCTATCTATAGAGGGCAATCATACAAGAAAACCTTATCGATGCTGTAAAAGACTTCAGTCGAGGCTGGAAGTTCACTTTCAGAAAAACATAAACCTAAATTTAGAGCCAGAGCTATAGTGGAATGATTGGGATCAAAACATTTTACGTGTAAAAATGTCCCAGTCAAAGCTCAAACTTCAAGTTTGTGGTTAAGAAACAATGTGCAAAAAAGTTAAAGGAGTAGGCATAATTTAACAAAGCAATGTACCATGTCACACAATACAAAACACCCTGACCCACTTCAAAATCAGCTAGAAAAATTTTTTTTTACAGTCAGGCCCTTTCAGTGTCTCCTGAAGCTTGTTGGGGGCTGAGCTCATTACACCTAGACAACACTCGGTTAAAGCCTGATTAAGGCCACGGGTCAAAGGCACGTAACCTTAGAAATGTGTTCCTTACTTTCCTGTCCTTAAAGGACACGTTAATAAAATCAAACCATCATTTTGTTTTAATTATAGGATTCTAAATGTACATAAATAATGATTAAGAAGAGGAAACCTAAACAATAAATGTCACTGCTGATGAAAGGCAGAGATCTAACTCACATGCATGACCTTTAAACAACCAATCACACTGTGTGTTCCAGTATTAATGGCAGGAAACTTGGCCCTAAGACCTCCTTTTCCTTCTGTCTCTATTTTTCTCCTGCCATGGGAGAGCTATGTTGTTCCCATTTTTTTGTCTTTTTACACTGAAGGGCAATAGGTGAAGTTTATGAGGTCCAGAGTTTTGAGCTCACTAATTAATGCATGTGTTTTGATGTCCTTTCAGAAATTGTGTTTATGTTTTTTTATTTAATTCATCAGATTTTGTTAGGAATATGCAGGCCTGGCTACTGTTGTTGACCCACAATTTATCAGAAGAGTCATGTAAAAGCTATGTTTTCTTAGTCATTTAGGAATACAAAATTGAAGCAAGGAATTTTGCTTCATATCCAATTTTACACCCAAATTACACTCATTTATAAAACATTATAATGGTTCCAAACTCTGGCTTCAGGGGGACTTGGCATCAAACTGATTTGTTTAGTAACATAATCGAACTCTAAGCATCCTTTAGCAAGCAACTGTATTTAATGAAACTTACTTTTCTCATAAAAAACAGTCATAACTGTCAAGCAGGATTTCCTGTCAGTTCAGTCTGTAGGTTCCAGACTGTCTTTTCCAGTTTATATACACAATGCTTAAATTCACATGACCTCTTTGTCAAAAAAACTACAACACTATGCAAAAGTATGTAAACTATTTCACACTTTGTCCTTTTAAAACCACAAATTTTGGTCTATGTCAGAGAGATTTTACGTGATAGACAAACAGAGTAGTGCTGTAAAGTGCAAGGAAAATAATATATGCTTTTCTTTTTTGTATTAAATAAGTCATAAATGTGAACGAGCTCATTCAGATTGCATAGATACACTCTAAAAAGAGTGTATCTATGCAATCAAGATTTGTTTGTTCAAGATTTGAGTAGGTTAGACTTATTTAAATAATTTAGTTTCTTTTAAATAAAAATTTCAAACTCCTTTCACTTAATTTTATGGAAACTTTACTCAAAATATAAAGTTGTTCCAAAATAAACTGAATTACCCAAAAGTACATTATTAGTCATGCTATATTAAAATGCAGCATGAATGTAAATCATCTCAAATGTGTGTTTTATCATGTTATTTTGGTTTTTCTTATAGACATAAAATATTTTCATGGTAATCAGAAATTATGCAAGCATACTAGACATTTCTTTTGAAAACTTCCATCCATTTTCTTTGCCCGCTTCTTCTGTACAGGATCACAGAGAAGCTGGTGCCTATTTCCACAAGTCTAAAGGTGAGGGGCGGGGTACACCCTGGACAAGTTGCCAGTCCATTGCATGGCAACACAGAAGCACACAGGACAATCAGCCATTCACACCTAATGGCAATTTATAGAGAGTGATTAACCTAACAGTCATGTTTTTGGACTGAGGGAGGAAACCAGAGTACCATACTATACAATACGATACAATACTATAAATTATAATTAAGTCATGATCATTGGGGGTCGAACTTTGTTTGTGAAAAATTGCCTTTTGTCATCGCTCCGTTCTGAGTAGCCAATAGATCAGCTTGGATCCATGTCAGAAATTCAATTTTGATGAAGGTCAGATCTTTTTAAAGTATTTTTTTAGGCACTAGAGGCCTTTATTTAAATTTTTTTTCTAAAAGTAGGTTGACAGGAAATAGGGGGGAGAGAGCGGGGAAGGGAATGCAGCAAACGTCGATGGGCCGTGATTTGAGCCCAAGACAGCTGGCGTCTAGGACTAAGGCCTCTCTATGTACATGGGTCACGCGGTTAACCTCCTGTGCCACAAGTGCCTTGCCAAATGAGGGCCAGATTTATACTGACAAGTGCTTATGTTTTTTGAGCAAAATGCCAGGTTAGCGTTAACTGTCGGGATATTATGCGTTTTTACGTCATATGTATAAGCAGCACCTGAAGGACAGCTTTGCTGGCTGCAGCAGCAGCTCACACTAATAGGCACAGTGGAGTTACATCAGATTAAATTAGCTTTGCGCTACACACTTAAAAGATCACCCACACATCACCGTCACCTCCACAACGTCCAGCAAAGCTGAACCTTTAAAAATGCACCCACCGCCGTGTCGGCACTGTAGCATGTCCTTCTAAAAAATGAATTCTGGTGCTCACTGCAACACATGAGCAGCTACAAGGAGTTGATGCAGTCCAGCGCCTTCCTACCGTAACACGAAGGCAGTCCTCCAAATAAGCTAGTCGCATCAGAATTTAATTGACTTTTAAGTTCATTGAACCCATAAATGTAGGTTGTCATCACTTAACCAAAAGAATTAAGTGAGATTAAAGTAAATAGGCCCCAAACATGAACTACAGCCCAAATACTCTTTGTAGAGTGTTGCTCCCGTGAACAGTGGAGAATGTAGTCTAGATCCTGTAGCCTGGGAATATATGGCGAAAGTAAATGCGCCTAAATAATCAGTCAACCCCAGAAATATCAATCCCTATTAAATTAGAAAGTCCCCAAACTAACAAATATCTTATATACTTTTACAGGGTCTATGTTGTTGTCTGTTTGACTGAATGCACCCAGTCCATGCTTCTACAAAGAGCATATAAATATCTCAGGTGGTGAGTCACTTAGACGGAAGCTAAGCATTATATTGTTTTTATGTTCATACAACCAGGAATTTTAATTTACAAAATGGAGTATTGTTGTGTCCAATTAAACATGTGCCATACATTTAGTATGCCTATAGATAACAGATAGGCAGATTTTTAAGAGCTGAACAAAAACATGACTCACGTGGTCAGCTTTAAATAATGTGTTTACTTTGTTTAACAGGACATTAAGAAAAAAAAGGAAATAATGGACCTGGAAAAAATAACACAGATCTTATAGCGCTCTCACACTAACGAATGTTCTATTATTATTGATATCAAAAATCTTATCAGAAATAATTTGAATTCCTAATAATATCTGATTGAAGCAGTGGTGTTAAATGTTTATATGTGTAGGAATAATTTACATACCATGTGGCCCAGCTGTGAACTGGGATTGCTTCTCCTCTCCCTTTCATTGGGACAGTTCTGCATTTACAGTGGGGAGAACAAGTTTTTGATACACTGCCGATTTTGCAGGTTTTCCCACTTGCACAGCATATAGAAGTCTTTAATTTTTATCATAGGTACTCTTCAACTGTGAGTAACAGAATCTAAAACATAAATCCAGAAAATCACATTGTGTGATTTTTAAATAATTAATTAGCATTTTATTGCGTGACCTATGTATTTGATCACCTAACAACCTGTACTTGTTTCTTCCCACTGTATGTTGCATGCTGTGTTTTATAGAGGTTTAAGCTGAACTGTCTGATTGCTGTTTGAATATTGTTGAACTCTGAAGCGCGGCTGTGCAGCAAAGTTTCAGCTCAGCGTATTCACCGT
The DNA here is from genome assembly GCF_021462225.1 of Girardinichthys multiradiatus. Taxonomy (NCBI): domain Eukaryota; kingdom Metazoa; phylum Chordata; class Actinopteri; order Cyprinodontiformes; family Goodeidae; genus Girardinichthys; species Girardinichthys multiradiatus. The sequence continues at coordinate 38,411,180 of NC_061802.1, read as the reverse complement.
GGTTTTGATTAACTGAGTGGTGACTCAGCTGCAGTTAAAGCGGACATTAAAGCAGACCGAGGCAGCGAACTGAGTCTCGTGTTCATCTCCATTGTTTCACCATTTCGGGCCCTTTGTGTTTTTCACTGTGTTCCCGCTTTGGGGGTTTCATGACTGTATGCTGAAGTAGCCCTGTTAGCAGGTAAAGAGCTAAGCCGCACCCGAAGGCGCTCCATTTGTGGAAACCCTTTGCCTCCCACTGATTGTGTTTTCCATATTCCAAGTCAATCCAAAGCTTTGAACCACTTCTCCTCAGTCCATAAACTGCTGGTTTGATCTCCAACTGCCTTTAGCATGTATCCTTATTTTTGGTTATTAATGGACCCCTTTCGTAGCATAGTGCACGCTTAAGTAGGTGAAAAGTTGCTGATCAGAATAGTTGCATGTAAGAGAGGCTATTGGTTTAATACATTTTCACATAAAGAGACAGCGTTTGTGTTTATTTTGTGTAAGAGTGATTATCTGTCAAATTAAGGTTAGTGTTCCCCACCATTCGGTAAAACGGTTGATAACACAGTGATATTTAGTGTGGTTTTGGTTAATAATTATCAATTATTAATGATAATTAACTAATTCTTATTTTTTAGTGCTGTGAGCCCAATAATCACACCACCAGAGTGTATCTCTGATCTCGATTTATAAGAAATTATTTTTGGTTAGAATGTACAGGTCCTTCTCAAAATATTAGCATATTGTGATAAAGTTCATTATTTTCCATAATGTAATGATGAAAATTTAACATTCATATATTTTAGATTCATTGCACACTAACTGAAATATTTCAGGTCTTTTATTGTCTTAATACAGATGATTTTGGCATACAGCTCATGAAAACCCAAAATTCCTATCTCACAAAATTAGCATATTTTATCCGACCAATAAAAGAAAAGTGTTTTTAATACAAAAAACGTCAACCTTCAAATAATCATGTACAGTTATGCACTCAATACTTGGTCGGGAATCCTTTGGCAGAAATGACTGCTTCAATGTGGCGTGGCATGGAGGCAATCAGCCTGTGGCACTGATGAGGTCTTATGGAGGCCCAGGATGCTTCGATAGCGGCCTTTAGCTCATCCAGAGTGTTGGGTCTTGAGTCTCTCAACGTTCTCTTCACAATATCCCACAGATTCTCTATGGGGTTCAGGTCAGGAGAGTTGGCAGGCCAATTGAGCACAGTGATACCATGGTCAGTAAACCATTTACCAGTGGTTTTGGCACTGTGAGCAGGTGCCAGGTCGTGCTGAAAAATGAAATCTTCATCTCCATAAAGCTTTTCAGCAGATGGAAGCATGAAGTGCTCCAAAATCTCCTGATAGCTAGCTGCATTGACCCTGCCCTTGATAAAACACAGTGGACCAACACCAGCAGCTGACACGGCACCCCAGACCATCACTGACTGTGGGTACTTGACACTGGACTTCTGGCATTTTGGCATTTCCTTCTCCCCAGTCTTCCTCCAGACTCTGGCACCTTGATTTCCGAATGACATGCAGAATTTGCTTTCATCCGAAAAAAGTATTTTGGACCACTGAGCAACCGTCCTGTGCTGCTTCTCTGTAGCCCAGGTCAGGCGCTTCTGCCGCTGTTTCTGGTTCAAAAGTGGCTTGACCTGGGGAATGCGGCACCTTTAGCCCATTTCCTGCACACGCCTGTGCACGGTGGCTCTGGATGTTTCTACTCCAGACTCAGTCCACTGCTTCCGCAGGTCCCCCAAGGTCTGGAATCGGCCCTTCTCCACAATCTTCCTCAGGGTCTGGTCACCTCTTCTCGTTGTGCAGCGTTTTCTGCCACACTTTTTCCTTCTCACAGACTTCCCACTGAGGTGCCTTGATACAGCACTCTGGGAACAGCCTATTCGTTCAGAAATGTCTTTCTGTGTCTTACCCTCTTGCTTGAGGGTGTCAATAGTGGCCTTCTGGACAGCAGTCAGGTCGGCAGTCTTACCCATGATTGGGGTTTTGAGTGATGAACCAGGCTGGGAGTTTTAAAGGCCTCTGGAATCTTTTGCAGGTGTTTAGAGTTAACTTGTTGATTCAGATGATTAGGTTCATAGCTCGTTTAGAGACCCTTTTAATGATATGCTAATTTTGTGAGATAGGAATTTTGGGTTTTCATGAGCTGTATGCCAAAATCATCTGTATTAAGACAATAAAAGACCTGAAATATTTCAGTTAGTGTGCAATGAATCTAAAATATATAAATGTTAAATTTTCATCATGATATTATGGAAAATAATGAACTTTATCACAATATGCTAATATTTTGAGAAGGACCTGTATTATTTCTGAATTATGATTTTTATACAAAATTTTGATAAACATTTATAATCAATAATCATAATCCCTTACAATAGTCTTTTGAAAGCAACTTGTTGTAATGGGTTTTACTTAGTAGTACCACAGTAAATGGGGCTAAATACAAACCATGCAACACTTTTAAGATTTTTTGAGGGGCAAACAATTTGAAAACCATTTATCCATTTCCTTTCACTTTACCGTTATGCACTACGTTGTGTTGGTCTGTCACATAAAATCACAATGAAACAAGTTGAAATCTGTGTTTGTAACATGATAAAATGTGGAGAAGTGTGAGGCAAATGGATACTTTTGCAGGAAACGACAAACTGCTGCTTTCTTGACCAAAACTATAAGGAAAAAGTGAAAAAGTGGATTATTCTATAAATGCTTCTAGGCAACAGAAGCGATTCTTTACTTTATTATCCTGCAGCCTGTTTTATTGATTGGGTGAAGGCTGATGGATTCATTGTCTACTGAGTGGAAATGTACCTGAATGGCTGCCAAGTTCTTCTGCTCCTGTGAAGGCGCCTGATGAACAAACCGCAGCCAGTTGGCATGGCGAGGATTACTTGCATCCAGAATATACAGAACATCCCCTTTACTGCCACGAACCTGAAAAAGGAAGGAAAACAGAGCAACTGTGGGAGCTTTCAGTAGTGAACAACTGGTTCTTTTTTTACTTTCTTCTTCTGATGCCTTGAAGATTGGTCCTCTGTACAACAAAAAGAGCTGGCCTTTCCTGTGAACACCTGGTCACTGAACACAGCTCTATAGCTCACAATGTGACACCAACAGATAACTGTGGTATTTTTTTTTTACTGGTTACCATCACCTATCTCCCACCCGCAAGTAATGAGAGTCAGTTTTTACATCAGCTTTGGCTCATTGATCTGCAACATAATTAAATGTTTCCTTTATCACACACAAACAGGAAATCTCTTTGGATAAACATGTGTTTTTCCAGACAGCTGTGTTCTCTGATAATGGATGTATTTTCTACTAAATTCCAATTATGTCTCCTGCTAAGACTGTGTACTGTGCTCACTTTTTAATTCTAGTTACTATTAATCATGAAACATTTTTGCATGATCTGCCATAACTGTAAGTGTAACCTCCCATCTGTATTTTGATAGTTGGTGACATTTTTAATAAATTTGGCACATTGAGCCTTGTGGGAATCTATTGCTCCACTTTAGAAACTGGGGATTTTAAAGACAAAAAAAAAAAAAACGGCATCATATATTTTTGTGTAAAATCAGTTGAAAATCCAAACTTTGTATTTGTTTAATTTGTCTCCATACAATGATCTTATTATAAACATGGCTAGTCCTCCTACTCTCGGTAGCAGTCTGTAGGTTTTCCTTTGCCTTCATCGCACTGATGTAATACATGTTAACATCTGTTGACATCTGCCTTTTGAGTACAAAGGGAAACTGTTTGATTGGCTTTCAGATAGAATGAGATTTCCCAGCAGTTGTTGTGAGTATTTATTAGCTCCGGTCACCATTGATGAAGTAACAGGCAACAATATTCTACTATCACTGACAGCAATCATGGACAGAAAATATAGATTAGGCACATAAAGAAATGTTGCGTTTGGGGAACAGTGCTTCAGCAGCACCTTTGTACTCTACTAGGGTGAAACAGTGCACAAAACTCACTTACATACCTCGATCACGATCCTGCACACCTTTGGTACGTTTTAATCAAGAGAAACAAACAAAATATTTTTATGTATTTATCAAAAAGTAACTAAAAATGTTAAATGTTTCTGACAGAAATCAACATTTCCTGGCACCACAAAAAGTGAGCAGTTTTGAACCTATTAGAAATTTGGTTTGATTTCATCAATTACCAATAAGGTGACTTAATGGAACCACTGAAAAATGGTCAATGTTGTTGTTAAGAATTTGTTTAAAAGATTGCTATTACAAAGGCTGTTACAAAATGCTGGCATAAACCTTTGGTTCGGTCCACCTTTCTTTTTCCATCATTGCTGTAGCTAATTAGGAAACCTTAATGTGTCCATATAACAGACTTCAGTGAAAGCTGGGTTTCCTCTGGCTTTGTTTTGGTGTTGCTTTTTAAGGTTCCATAACAGAACACAGAGTTATGCGCATAAATGTTCTGCATGTGTTCAGGTGTAAAACGCTGTATTTGTTCACTACACATGTTTCTATGCATCTAATGCTGTAGCATACAGCATCTGATCTGAAACTAAGTCAGGCTGTTACATTTATTTGGACATGTAGGAAAATTAAATAGCAGGAACATTGCAACTAACCTGTGTGCTACTGCTAAGTGCAGCTGAAATCTCAGCAATTGCCCAACAATAAAGTTTTTCAACCTAATGCAAAATGATCCAGACACACTGTCTGGACTGATGGAGACTCACTCACGTCAGCATGCTGAATGCTTGACCGAACTGACGGCCGCCCAACTCATTCTCTTATTAACCTAATAATTACTTGACCACTTTGAATCACTCATAAAATCCACGATTGAGTAAAAAAAAAAAAGAAAAAGAAATGGGTTTGAGTGCTTGAATGATCCTAGAGGCTATGTTGTCTGGGGCTTAAATGCCCCTGGTAGGGTCTCCCAGGGCAAACAGGCTCTAGGTGACGGGTCAGACAAAGAGCGGTTCAAGAACCCCTCATGACGACTACAAAATCGAGGCACGTGACGTCGCCCGGTACGGCGGAGCCGGGGTCCCACCCTGGAGCCAGGGCTGGGGTCGGGACTCATCGGAGAGCGCCTGGTGGCTGGGTTGCTCCTTGCGGGTCCCGGGCGGGCCAAGCCCGAACGAGAGACGCGAGACCATCCCCTAGTGGGCCCACCACCTGCAGGGGGAACCGTGAGGGACCGGTGCAAAGAGGATTGGGCGGCGGAAGAAGGTGGAGACCTCGGCGGCCCAATCCCCGGATGTTTAGGCTGGCTCTAGGGACGGGGAATGTCACCTCGCTGGGGGCAAGGAGCCTGAGCTGGTGCGGGAGGTCGAGAGATATTGACTAGAAATAGTCGGGCTCGCCTCCACGCGTGGCGTGGGCTCTGGAACCCATCTCCTCAAGAGGGGCTGGACTCTCTTCTACTCTGGAGTGGCCCACGGGGAGAGGCGGCGGGCTGGGGTGGGTTTGCTTGTCGCCCCGCAGCTCAGCCGTCTCGTGTTGGGGTTTACCCCAGTGGATGAGAGGGTCGCATCCCTGCGCCTTCGGGTTGGGGAGAGGTCTCTGACTATCATTTCAGCCTACGGGCCAAGTGGTAGTGCGGAGTACCCAGCCTTCTAGGCTTCCTTGTCGGGGGTGCTGGATAGTGCCCCTCCTGGGGACTCCATTATTCTGCAGGGGGACTTCAACGCCCACATGGGAAACGACGGTGACACCTGGAGAGGCGTGATCGGGAGGAATGGCCTCCCCGATCTGAATCCAAGTGGTGTTTTGTTATTGGACTTCTGTGCTAGTCACGGATTGTCCATAACGAACACCATGTTCAAACATAAGGGTGTCCATCAGTGCACTTGGCACCAGGATACCCTAGGCAGGAGGTCAATGATCGACTTTGTTGTCGTATTATCAGACTTTCGGCCGCATGTTTTGGACACTCGGGTGAAGAGAGGGGCTGAGCTGTCCACTGATCACCACCTGGTGGTGAGTTGGATCCGCTAGGGGATGAGAAAGCCGGACAGACTTGGCAGGCCCAAGGGCAAGTGAGGGTCTGCTGGGAACGTCTGGCGGACCCCTTGGCCAGGGATGTATTCAACTCTAACCTCCGGGAGAGCTTTGACCAGATTCCGAGGGATGTTGGAAACATAGAGTCCGAGTGGACCGTGTTCTCCGCATCTATTGTCGATGCTGCTGCCCGTAGCTGCGGCCGTAAGGTCTGCGGTGCCAGTCGCGGTGGCAATCCCCGAACCCGGTGGTGGACACCGGCAGTAAGGGACGCTGTCAAGCTGAAGAAGGAGTCCTATCGGCTGTGGTTGGCTTGTAGGACTCCTGAGGCGGCTGACGGGTACCGTGGGGCCAAGCCGTGGGAGGAGTTCGGTGAGGCCATGGAGAAGGACTACCGGTTGGCCCCGAAGTGATTCTGGCAAACCGTCCGGCGCCTCAGGAGGGGGAAGCAGTGCTTCGCCAACACTGTTTACAGTGGGGGTGGGGAGCTGCTGACCTCGACTGGGGACATTATCGGCCGGTGGAAAGAGTACTTCGAGGATCTCCTCAATCCTGCCATCACGCATTCCCTGGTGGAAACAGAGGCTGGGGACTCAGGGTTGGACTCTTTCATCACCCAGACTGAAGTCACCGAGGTGGTTAAAAAGGTCCGCGGTGGCAGGGCTTCGGGGTTGGATCAGATCCGCCCTGAGTACCTCAAGTCTTTGGATGTTGTGGGGCTATCATGGTTGACACGCCTCTTCAACATTGCGTGGCGGACGGGGAGAGTGCCTTTGGATTGGCAGACTGGGGTGGTGGTCCCCCTACATAAGAAGGGTGACCGGAGGATGTGTTCCAACTACAGGGGGATCACACTCCTCAGCCTCCCTGGTAAAGCCTTAACCAGGGTATTGGAGAGGAGAGTCCGGCCGATAGTGGAACCCCGGCTTCAGGAGGAGCAGTGTGGTTTTCGTCCCGGCCGTGGAACACTGGACCAGCTCTATACCCTCTACAGGGTACTCGAGTGTTCATGGGAGTTTGACCAACCGGTCCACATGTGTTTTGTGGACCTGGAGAAAGCATTCGACTGTGTCCCTCATGGTGCCCTGTGAGGGGCTCCAGGAGTATGGAATCGGGGGCCCTTTACTAGGGCCATCCGATCTCTGTACAAGCGGAGCAGGAGTTTGGTCCGCATTGCCGGCACTAAGTCAGACCTGTTCCCGGTGCATGTTGGACTCCGGCAGGGCTGCCCTTTGTCCCCGGTTCTGTTCCTAACTTTTATGGATAGGATTTCTAGGCGCAGCCAAGGGCCGGAGGGGGTCTGGTTTGGGGACCAGAGGATTTCGTCTCTTCTTTTTGCAGATGACGTGGTCCTGCTGGCCCCCTCTAGCCAAGACCTACAGCATGCACTGGGGCGGTTCGCAGCCGAGTGTGACGCGGCTGGGATGAAGATCAGCTCCTCCAAGTCCGAGGCCATGGTTCTCGACCGGAAAAGGGTGGCTTGTCCTCTTCAGGTTGGAGGGGAGTTCCTGCCTCAAGTGGAGGAGTTTAAGTATCTCGGGGTCTTGTTCACGAGTGAGGGAAGAATGGAGCGGGAGATCGACAGACGGATCGGTGCGGCTGCCACAGTAATGGGGGCACTAAAAAATTGGTAAATAATTACTTTGCATAACATACAGTGCCTCACAAAAATATGAAAACACCTTGAACTTTTACATTTTGTCACACTTTAACCACAAACTGCAATGTATTTAATTTATGTGATCGACCAACACAAAGGACTGCATAATTGTGAAGTTAAAGGAAAAGGACACATGTCCCACAAAGGTCCCCTTTACTCTGACACCCCTAATTAAAATCCAGCGCAGCACTGCCTTCAGAAATCACTTTATTAGTACGTTGAGGCCATTTGTGTCCTATTTATTCTCAGTGTAGAAACAGTTCTTCTCTAAAGGTGTCAGAGGTTTGTTAGAGAACTTTAGTAAACAAACACCATCACGAAGACGAAGGAACACAGCAGACAGGTCAGGGATAAAGTGGTGAAGAAGCACCACGCTACATTTTTTTAAAAACTTGATCATATTTCTCCAATAGAAGCTTTTCTTCATTGGCTCCCTGTTTAATCCAGCATAGAATTTTAAATTCTACCTCTAACTTATAAATAGGGTGGGTGACATGACAACAATATCATATCAAAGTTTTTTACAGTAAAATCATGATCACAAGTTTATTTAGGTTTCCTTACATAAGATCATAGTCTTAAATTTAAAGAAAACATAAACATGTTCTCTTTTTAGGCTTTATTAATTTGCTCTTTACTGTGCATCTATTCAAACAGAAGAAATCTTCACTGATTTCATAAATATTGACAAAAACATTTCAGATCACTTTAATAAGTCAAGCAGTATACAATCCGTCCAAACCTGATTTGCTGGAGGAAGCATTTCAGCTCTGCTGTTGCTCAAGCAACAGGAGAACATTGTTCCTTCTTTTGGTTCATGCATACTTCTCAAATTGAGAAAAAGAAACTTAATAATCAAGCAACTAGAGAGCTGAGACACTTTGAGAACAATCACCAGCGATACATTCGCGTTGTAGCACAGCTGCTACTAAGGGTATGATTACCTCCTTTTTTATAAAAAGAGTCAATAGGAACAGGTTTTGTGCATTGGACTTTTTGAAAAATTTAAAAGAAAGACAAACAAATCTACTTGTTTTTCAAAGTAAACATATGAAATCATACTGATACTTTACAGGCGTAATGCAGGATTTAAGTAACTTTGTATTTCTTCCAACATGAGATCTGGGTCTACTGTAAAAACAACCAGGGTTGTAGACCAAAGCATATTAATGTGTTACAATGGTCCAATGAAACTCTAACTGAACAATCTGTGTCCATTGACACTATCTCTTCAATCTGACTGAGCTATTTTGCCGAGAAGAACAGGAAAATATTGTCGTCTCTAGATGTGGAACCCTGGGAAAGTCATACCCCAAAAGAGTTGCAGCAGTAACAGTAGCAAAAGATGGTTCAACAAACTATTGACTCGGGGAGGGGTTGAATACAAATGCATGCCACACTTTTCAGATTTGTTTATCTAAACTGATCAGGAAAATTATTTATCATTTTACTTCAGAACTTGGTACTTCTTTGTGTTGGTCTATTGTATAAAATCTCAATACAATTTGTGACAAAATGTTCAAAGGTTATTAAGACTAGGGAAAGGCTGTGTAAATACATGTGTTAGAGATGCACACAAACCGTGGAAACATGTTTTAGAATGTGCCATTGTCCTGTAATGATTATTCCTCAATTATTACAACTTTAAATGTAACTTCAACTAACTTTAAGTGGCATGTACCACGACTTTTTTTGTTTCATAATCACAGTCATAATCTTCAGTTTTCTCACTAAAAATGTGTGTACATTGAAAGGTGTACAGCATGGCGCATGTGTCATTCACCTCCCACATCAGCCTGGTGTCCGAGCTTTCATCCAGCTCACTGGGCAGCTTTTTCTCACCGGCGAAGGGGCCAAACTTTTCTCCCTTGAACACGAGGAGAGGGGATAACTTCAATAAAAATCATAAAACACGTCATTGCAGATTGATCGCCTAATTTCTGCGCTGTTAATATGATAGCTAGAAGTATAGCAAAACGAACATTTACAAGGGGCGTGGTTAAAAGTTGTAACACTGTATTCATGCTCATCTTCAGCTAGTGCTACCTCAGTTTGAACTATATGACAAAGCGACTACATCCCAGGTGACGCCTGAACTCCGCCATCCTCTGACCCTTTTTACAGCTTTGGCCGTCTCTTGTACCTTTGTGGAGTGTGTGTGACGGCGTGTAGGGAAGTGTATGTCGTAAGCAAAAAGGTTGAGAAACTTGGGATAAATGACTATGAACGCAGAGGCATGAGACCCTTCCTCGCGGACATGAGTTCATGGAGTGAACAGAGAAGCCGCTGCAGTTGCTGTAGCTACGTGGCACCTAACGTCACAGCAGCCTGGAGCTCATACCGAGGCTTTGACAGCGACTGAGAGAAACAGGCGAGCAAACAATCTATCTACAGCACTAAAAAAACATTTTAAAGCAACTTTAAACGCTTCCGGTATTCAAACTCATACCCAAGAGTTGTCCCAGTCAGAAACCACAAACCTTTTTCACTCGCCTCGCCGTGTAAAGACCGATTCCATCCTGGACCTTTGACGATTTCAGAGAAAATCTGTCTGGCACGTACATACCCAACATTGTCATCACTTGGAAACGTTTCCTTCAGTGATAATTAGTTGGTTGTTTCATATGTCAGCGGAAGTGGAAGAGTTTTCTCAGTTTGAATTGAAAGCAGATAGTTTCTTCTCAAGGCGGTCCAGATTGAACCTCTGTGAGTCCTGCTGTAGGAAGGCAAAGCGGCGTCCTGATTGGTCCAAAGTTTGAAGCCGGGGGCAACCTTTCTGTCGTGCTACACGCTGCAGCCTGCATTTCAGTTCTTCTGCATTGGAGAGGGTGCTTAGCACAGCAGCTGGATTGTACAGTTGTAGCATGCACAGTTTTCAATGGTGTTATAACTTATCAAATAGCAGCAAACAACTAAAAACAAAAATACTAAAAGAGTCAATCCAAGTAAAAGCTAAGCAAGTTTTACAGCAAAACGTCCTTAAAACACTGAAAACGTCTGTATTGAAATACACAGAATTTTTAATGATTTTACCAAATCTTGAACATTATCAGAGATTTTTTCCTGAGTCAGCCTTTGCCTTTTAGACTAAATCACACATATTACCAAAAAAATGCAATGGCTGCAAATGATGAGCAATTAGAGCTTCTCAAACCATGAGAATTAAAATTCTCTGATCTATTCCAGAAAATACTAAAGTACTTAAGTAAAGCTCCTCTAACAGTGGGTTTAAAGGAAATAGTGATTTAGTTCAATTTTTTTAAATATATGTTTTTCACCATCAAACATGGTGATGGAACCATTATGTTCTGACCATATTCATCTCCAACAATTACAGAGATACACACATGAGAGACGGAAATGTAGATGCAGTGAAATTTGGAACGATTAGGAATGGAGCTGTTTTCCAAAAATCTCCAGAGTTCTAGCTGGTGCATATTTTACCGTACGCAAAAAAAATATGAACCGCAGCTATGATTCTCAATCTGTGGTACAGGTACCACTGATGTTACTCAGGCTGCCTGTAGTGGTACTTAGAAGAAATTTTTGTTTCAGCTATTTATAAGGGAACTATGGAGCAAATTTGCAAATGCAAACTAAACTGTGGGTTTGTGCTAATGAACACGAAAAGACAAAAAGATGAGGAGCTCAAACATATGATTTGCTTCAGTCAAAAACTACTCTTAATGGAAGTGTGGTGCTGAATGTTTCAATAGTCGCCAATATAAATTGAACCAGACATGAGAGTACCTGAAAAAATGCTGGTGGCCAATTCATGCTGCGTTCCATTTACTTTAAAAGCCAGAACTTGGATCTGGGAATGACATCATACCCAACCTAATCGTATTCAAAACCATTATGATTTGCTAATCATTGAGCTCTATAACAATTCTAACTCTGTTTGCAAGACAATGTATTTTTTAGCAACTTGTGCACTTAAATGTTATAACAACATATTCAGAAAAACAGATCTTATACAATAACCTACCAAGATCGGTGACTTACAAATACAATACAAATCAATTAGTGCAAATAACAGTTTGTTGCTGTGGCAGCCAGAGCTAATGTGCAGCAACCATATTGGATTTTTGAGGTTGGGTTTAGAAGAACACTTCGAACTTGCCACTTGGAATTCTGAGTTAAAGACTTCCTGTATTTTTGTACAAAGGAAAGTAAAATTAAATCATGCTCTCTTTTGTTCTGCCTTTCCTTTTAATGAAAAAAAAATTAAAAACTCCAAATCCTGTTGTGGGGCTGCACGGTGGGACAGTTTTTAGAGCCATTAGAGCAGCAAGAAGGTCGTGAGTTCTTTCTGCATGCAGCATGCATTCTCTCCTGTGCATGTGTGGGTTCCCCCCACAGTCCAAAACATCACTGTTTGTCTCTGTGTTGCACTGTGATGAACTGATGAAATGTCCAGGGTGTACCCTGACTCTTTCCTGATGACCTCTGGAGATAGGCACCAGCACCCTGTGATGCTGCAATGATTCGCAGGTATAGACAATGGATAGATGGATGGATGATGTCCTGCTGAACTTCGAAATAACTGTTATTACAGTGGTACTTGGAAGACTTAGTATTTACTGAGATAGCACTTGCTATAAAAGGTTTGAGAGCCAATCCCAAAAAGGAAAGAAAACACAAAAGCAGCTATTTGAAACAAAACTGATAGGGGGTGACCAAGCCACATCCTGAACCTGAGAAAGATGAAGGAACTCTCGAAATCTGAATATGGTTTTGCATCAGTATACTTTGGTAGAGTTTGTCAGCTTTATAAAGAAGAACTAGAAAAATGTCAAAGAGAAAGGTGTGCAAAGAAAGTCTGATAATTTCCAAGAAGACTTGAGGTTTTTATTTTTTCCAGAGGTGCTGTAAAGGTGTACCCAAGATCCTTTGACATAGATTAAAAGGAACTTCATGTCCAATTACCCCACTTACCATTAACCTGAAATCAAATCGTTCTGTGTGTCTTGGCTTAAATTCATCTGTGGTATTGTGATTCTTATGGTTCTGGCCTGAAGCCAGCAGCAAAGCAACCTTATGATCCCACGAGAAGACATATGACTAAAGAAACATATGCAAACAGAAATAAACCAAATTGAAACCAGGTACTGATTTCTTTTTAAGTACCTAGATAAAAACGAATAATGGAAATGATATTTCGTTACATTCCTGAAGCTGCCACATATATTGTTAGCACACTTAACGAAAGCAGGCATAGGGTAACAAACTGCAAACTCAAGTTGTATTCTAATTGTTGCTGTAGATACATAGCAAGTCAAGCATCGGTGTTCAAAGTTTCCACTAGTTCATCCACAGCAGATGAACTAGAAGTTTGTAACATGGTCCAAAAACAGAAGTGTAAATTTGTCAAGAGCTGGCTGAATATCATAGTGCTAAAGTGTAAAACTAATTTTGGAACTATTTGCTAACAAACAGAAAATAAATACATTTATAGTACCTTGTAAAAGTTCCAATATGCCTTGACCCTTTTTCATCTCTTCACATTACAATCCAAAACTTAAAATGTATTTTATTGGAATTTTAGCTAATCAAAGTCATACTTTTTTAAACATATGAAAATTGGAAAACTTTGCCATGCATTTGTATTCAGCCCCCTAAGTCAATATTTTCTAGAACCACCTTTCACTGCAGTCACACCTGCAAGTCATCTGGTTCACCTCCACTAGCTTTGCACCTATAGACACTGAAGGTTTTGCCCATTTTTCTTAGCAAAACATTTCAGGCTCTTTCAAACTGTATGGAGAGCATGTGATCAGCAATTTTCAAGTGCTGTCACAGCTTCTCAGTTTGGATTTGGGTCTAGACCTCTGAATATTCTTCAACCTATATCATTCCATTGTAGGTCTTCCTGTATTAATAGGATCATTGTACTGCTGGACCTCTGCCTCAGTCTAAGAGGCCTTACCCAGTAAATATCTTTATCCATCTTCACATTTGACATGCTTACCAGCATTCCCAGCTGATGAAAGGCATCCCCACAGCATGATGCTGCCTCCACCATGTTTCACTGGACTTTAGTCTTCTTAGGCTAATATGTTTTATAACCTAACCCTGCTGTAAGCTACTATTCAACTTTGTCCCTGACCTGCCCGCCATATTCACAGATCTCCATGATGCAGTTTTTTTAATTTATGTTCTACAAACCTTAGGTTTTCACAGAACTGGATTTATACTGAGAATACATTGGACACATGGACTATTTACTTTAGTGACATTTGAAAGCAACAGAAAGCAATTTAGAAACCACAGTTCCTTTTCCTTCGTGTTCACATAAAATATTAAAATTTAGGCATGAAAAGAAATTTAGGGCAACTCATTAAACATTCTGTTCTTTACAAAGAAAGGTTCTTATTTTTCCTGGTCTCATGTTTTTAATTCCTGGAAAAGAAAGTGATTTAATTGCACCCAAACAGCAAAAATAAGCCTTGTTTAAGTCATTACACAAAAGATATAAACAAGAATGTGTTTGGCCCAGTCACTTTCAACTGTGAGATGTTTGAAGGATTCTTTGCATGTTCTTCCCATTTCAATTCACCCCACAGCATCTCAATGAGATCAAGATGAGCTTTGACTCAGTCCAAGACTTTCTATTTTTTAATTCTCACCCAGTCTTTGGATTTACTGGTGTGTTTTGGGTCGTTGTCATGTTTTGGGGTACAGTTCAGCCTCAGCTTTAATGTTTTACAGATGGTCTCACATTTTCTTCCATCCCCCTCAGTAGAATAGTGGATTCTATGATGGTGAGCTGACAAGGTCCTGCTTCACAGTGTGGATGAGGTTCTTCTCCTGGAACGCTGTATTTGCTTTATGTCAATATTGTCATTATGTTCGAAAATAGCTCGGACCCACATACAGAGAACACTCAGGAGGAGGAAGTAAAATAAAAGGTTGTTTATTGAAGATATAGTCAGGAATGGAACGGACAAAATATCTCACTGTAAGGAGAGAAGTTAAGAGAATGGATCAGTACGGGTAACGGAGGGAAAAACGAAACTAAGAGCAAATAGTTATTTTGATACGAGATCGGCTTACTGAGTTATGATGGTCAGGTCTCCAGGGGTAATGAGATTCAGGTTCCAGGTCTTAAGCAGGTATATCCGTAGAGAATTCACTTGGTGCTGTTCTGTGGAGCTCAGGTTACTGTAAACAAGTTCGATGTGCGGTGGCTTACATTGGAGGGTGGACAGGGTACGCTTGTGGCTTGGCTCAGGAGACGAAGAGAGCAGGAAGTTGCCAGCTTGATGTGAATCCAAACGAAGGTAGATCACAGGATAGGAATCCTCACAACGAAGACAGGCTTGATCCTTCAGAGTTACTTTCAGAAACGTAGTCCAGAAAACTCAGTGACATAGATACAAAGCTTAGGCTTTCAAAATCTGCAGAGGAGCAAAAAACAAAGTTAAACGAGGTCGAAGAACGAAGCATAGACTTAGAGTGTGGCTTGAGTTTGTACCACTGTGGCAAAAAACTTTCGCATTGAAGTGCTGGCAGCCTCCTGCTTAAGTACTCCTCCTGGCAATCAATGGAATAAGTTGCACCTGTCACCCAGCACACCTGAGAGCTCCAGCACCACCTTGAGACTACTGGCTTTATCTGGGAAACGTGGAATGTGGGATGGATGCGAAGACTTGCAGGAAGGCGAAGACGAACAGCAGACGGACCAATTACCGTCTCAATCTCATAGGGTCCAATGAAACAAGCCAAAAGCTTCCTAGACATGGATTTAAGGGGCACATCACGTGCTGACAACCAAACCTTTTGTCCAGGTCGATACTCTGGTGCAGGTCTGCATTTGCGGTCAGCAAAACGCTTGTTTTGATCTGCAGTGCGATTGAGGCTCTGGACAGTTGAGTTCCAAATGGTCTTACAGCGGATGACATGTTGGTGGACGGGTAACAGTGATTTCTCTTTCATCAGCAGCAAACAAGGGTGGATGATAGCCCAGCGAGGCCTCAAAAGGCGAACGTCCAGTGGCAGAGGAGATGTGAGAATTTAAAGAAAACTCTACCCAAGGTAGATATGCACACCAGTCAGAAGGGTTAGTGGACGTGAGACATTGTAGGGTTGATTCTAGCTGCTGATTTAATCTTTCGGTCTGACCATTAGACTGTGGGTGGTAACCTGAAATTAATGAAATCTTGGCTCCAGGAGCTAAACAAAACTGTTTCCAAACCTGCGAAATGAACTGTGGACCTCGGTCAGACAAAATGTCCTGTGGAATTCCATGGAGACGAAAGACGTGTTTAGTGAGGAGTTTGGCGGTTTGAAGGGCTGAAGGACGTTTTCTGAGAGGGACGAGATGGCAGGCTTTAGAAAAACAGTCTACAATAGTGAGAATAGTTGTCATACCAGAAGAGAGGGGAAGACCAGTAACAAAATCCAAAGCTATGTGAGACCAGGGACGACTTGGGATGCTTAGAGGTTGGAGAAGACCTGCAGGGGGCTGGTTACAAGACTTATTCCTAGCACAAGACTGAACAAATTCCTTCACATCTTTATGTAATGTTGGCCACCAAAACCTCCTTTGAACCAATGCGATAGTTCTACTAACACCTGGATGAGCCGAAAACCTTGCTGTGTGCAGCCAATTAATTAATCGAGCTCGTACTGTAGATGGGACGTAGATACAGTTAGGTGGCCCATTGCTAGGATCAGGCTCCTGTTGTTCAGCCTTTAACACCGCGTCCTCAATTTCCCATCTAAGTGCCCCAACCGTCCAACTGGGCGATATGATGGGTGCAGGTTCCCTCACCAAATCGTCTGTGGCGAATTATCTGGAGAGGGCATCAGGCTTAGTATTCTTAGGTCCGGGCCTGAAAGAAATACATAAGTCGAAACGATAGAAAAAATAAGGACCAGTGACACTGATGTGGGTATAGCCTTTTGGCTGACTGTAGGTAGGCCAAATTCTTGTGATCAGTCCAGACTTGGATGGGATGTTTGGCCCCCACAAGCCTGTGGCGCCACTCCTCAAGGGCCAACGTTATCCCCAACGTTAATTGCACAATCATAAGGTCTGTGAGGAGGTAATGATAGAGCCTTATTCTTGCTAAACACTCCCTTCAGGTCATGGTATTCTTGAGTTACATGAATCAAATCGATTCCTTCGTCCTCACTGCTAGCCTGTGGGGGTAGATTTGGTGTGAACCCTGATCTTGGACAAGATGAATGGCAGTTAGCGGACCAGGACTCTATACGACACCTTGACCAGTCTAGATATGGATTATGTTGTTGTAACCAGGGGAATTCTAAAACCAGAGAACCGTGAGATACTGGAAATACAAAACATTATGTATTTTCCCTATGATTGCCAGATAACAGTAGTTCCACTGGCTTGGTTCGTTGTGTTATCTGTTGTAGTCTCTTTCCGTCTAAAGCTAAAACTGAACGTGGTGATTCAAGGACCCCACTTCTATTCCTGCCTGGTTTACCAAATCCAGATCTATGAGATTCTGTTCACAGCCAGAGTCTATAAGTGCAGATATCGTCAATGTACGCTGACCCACTGAGTCACAGGTAAGCTGAATCTGGGGGCTTTACCATTCTGAGCTTGGTCCACCAACCCACCCTTCAAAGCCGGTGGACCCTGTCTTTTAACGGCCCAGGGCAGGCAGGACAGGTTGCTACAAAATGATCGGTGGAACCACAGTAAAAACACTGCCTAGAAACTCTTCATCTTTGTCTTTCTTCAAAAGATACAGCATGGGCTCGGGTTCGGTAGCTGATTGTTGTGAGGAGGTCTTGACAACGGATGGAGAATTACTCCTTAACTGGGGGTGAAAATATGACCTTTCTGCTCGAGCTCTTCTTCCTCTTATTTTGTTATCTATCCTAGTTGCTAATGAAATAACCTCATCTAAAGTAGGAGGCTCCGCTACCAGCGTTAATTCATCCTTTAGAGGATCGTCTAAGGCGTGCAAAAAGGTAGTCTTTAGAGCCTCATTTTTCCAGCCAGATGTAGCTGCCAATGTACGGAATTCAATAGAAAACTCAGTAATGGGTCTTTGACGTTGTTTTAAGGCCCTTAAACATCGGCCAGCACTGGATTTGTCTAATACAGGTGAAAAAGTCTCTCTAAATTCTTTAACGAAGTCATCAAAAGTACAACCAAACTTCTTGCAATCAGGGAAACGGGCTTCAGCCCACTGCAAAGCTTTGCCGGTCAGTAATCCAATTATATATATCTTTACATCATCATGAGGAAAAGAGTGGGGGGACCGGGTAAACACCAAAGAACACTGAAGAAAAAACCCCCACAATTTCCTACTTCACCAGAGAATTTCTCCAGACTAGGGGATGTGACGAAAATGGTTTGACTGAAAGGATTCTGGAAATGCAGAAGCGCCATCTGGAGGAGTGGTGGATGAAGTACCTAGCGTTTGTTGTAACATGGTGGCGATCTGTTCCATCTGTAGGTTGGTTTGACGTTGCTGTTCTGTAAGGTAACGAAGAGAGGAATCATGAAGAGTCCTCCTGAGTGCTTCTGCTGGGTCTTGTTGGCGAGAGTGTTCTGTCATTAAGTTAGAAAATAGCTCGGACCCACATACAGAGAACACTCAGGAGGAGGAAGTAAAATAAAGGTTGTTTATTGAAGATATAGTCAGGACCGGAACGGACGAAATATTTCACTATAAGGAGAGAAGTTAAGAGAATGGATCAGTACGGGTAACGGAGGGAAAAACGAAACTAAGAGCAAATAGTTATTTTGATACGAGATCGGCATACTGAGTTATGATGGTCAGGTCACCAGGGGGAATGAGATTCAGGATCCAGGTCTTAAGCAGGTATATCCGTAGAGAGTTCACTTGGTGCTCTTCTGTGGAGCTCAGGTTACCGTAAACAAGTTGGATGTGTGGTGGCTTACATTGGAGGCTTGGCTCAGGAGACAAAGAGGACAGGAAGCTGCCAGCTTGATGCAAATCCAAACGAAGGCAGATCACGGGATAGGAATCCTCACAACGAAGACAGGCTTGATCCTCGAGAGTTACTTTCAGAAACATAGTCCAGAAAACTCACTGACATAGATCCAAAGCTTAGGCTTTCAAAATCTGCAGAGCAGCAAAAAACAACGTTAAACGAGGTCGAAGAACGAAGCATAGACTTAGAGTGTGGCTTGAGTTTGTACCACTGTGGCAAAACACTCTCGCATTGAAGTGCTGGCAGCCTCCTGCTTAAGTACTCCTCCTGGCAATCAGTGGAATAAGTCGCACCTGTCACCCAGCACACCTGAGAGCTCCAGCACCACCTGAGAATGAGCACAAGTAGCAAGCACAAAAACACAAACACAAACCCAGATCCTGACAAATATGTCCTCTGTTCAAATAAATCAATGTTAGATTTATCTGTTCAAAGATTATTATTGCAGGAGTCCTGGTCCTTGTTTATGTTTTTTCTCTGGTAAAGCAAAATTTCCTCCTTTTGAAAAAAAAAAATCCCCAGAAATCTGAACTTGTGCAGTCTCTGTTTATAGAGGCTAACACTTTCATATCAACCATAACAAATGCTAAATTGACTGAATTTAAGTTCTTGTCATACCGAGTAATCAAAGCTCTTTAAACCTAAGCACATTCACCCTCTCACACACATAAGCAGATCGGTAGGCAACTTGGGGTTAAGTGCCTTGCCCGGGAACACATTGACATTTGACAACCAGAAGCTAGAATCAAACTGACAATCTTTTCAGACTGTGAACGACTACTCTACCCACTATAAAACAGACAACCCAGGAGCATGCTGTTGGTCCAGCGATGACATAAGGTGTTGAGATCTTTTAGCATCTTGCCATCTGCTTCCAAGGTAATCTTGCCTGGACAACCAGACATTGCATTCAGGTAGCTTGCAGTCTGCTTTCATGGTGCTTGGAACATTGAACTTTGTAGAGCATTTTCCATACATTGAAATTGCCGATATCACATTTTTATACTTCTAAATCATGTGCATCATGGCAGATAACCAGGTGACTCTGGTGCAGGCAACAATTTCCACTCTAACCTGTTCGGAAATTTTTTGTAGTTGGATAACAATTATCTAGCGCCGCAGTAACAAGACAAAAATGCCAAAAACAATGCAAAACTGTTTAGGTAGTAATAATATTCAAAACACGCAGTACAGTTATGTCCTCAAGGAGCTAAAAGCAGCACATGGCACTAGCTTAAGTAGAAGGCACGATGCTACTGCTATCAAAGCATTTGCCAAGACCTTATATCAACACACAATAAATTCATGTCTAAAATAAAGTTTGTTGTCATTTTAGCATTATTTTCAGCTTACCATTATGCTGTGTCCATCGTTTCCATAGACAGAAGGAAATTATCTCTTATTTAGATGAAGTCACACGGGTTAACACGATGAGGCGGTCTCTCCTTTCTTCCTTCCAGAATGGGAGACCGCGTCTTTGCAGAGGCTTCTCTCGAACACCGTTTGCTTCTGCAGGGCTCGGAGAGAAAGTCAGCAATGCTTATACCTTAATTTCCCCTCTTTATGAATGAAATCACCGGGTACACAAACAGTGCTTCACTCATACTTAACTTGTGCATATGATCGTGTGATCTTATGACACTCTTGGATCCAGTTTGAAGAGTTTATGTCTTTTTGTCAGCAAAAGACATTAGCGCGCTTTGTCCCCCTCCTATCCCAATGAACACCGGTGTGGAAGAGGGCAGATGTAGCAGCAGCTGTGCTTTTATTCGGGTAGTGGCGTCACAGGAAGTCCGCAGTTATCCCGTTTCCTGGCTGTGCCGGAAGAAGGTTACTGCACTTTATTTTGAAAGTTCCAGAAAAGTCTGTACCGGAGTTTAATGTTGTGTCCATGGCTGTGGGTCCCAACTGTACACAACAAAATGCATTTAAAGGCTAAAAAAAGAGGATTTTGCTTGATATCTTTAAGTGTGAATAAATGATGGGGTGTCCTAACTTATTCCTCACCAGAGACACTTTATTTAATTTGTCATGGGTTGTGCTAATTTTTCACATTACTGTACATCGAAGTTTGTGGGTGAAAACATGTGGGCAATGCACTGTTAAATAATAACCAACCAATCATTTTAAACCAACTGTGGTTTACAACATTCTAAAATAGGATCTGAGTTAAGACATTCCCATTTTAAAAGGCACACTTGAAGGAGTTTATACGATATTGTTTGGAAAGAAAAAAAACATGACCTCCCAAATTTAAAGCACATAGAAGGAAGCAGGTGGGATTTCATGTCAGAGCTTCTGAATTATTTAAACACTAAAGAATGACCAAACAACAGCTTCTAAATATACTGGTTTAAACAAATGCTAAAACTCTCAAACAGACCTCACATGATCTCCATTATAGTCGTTCTATCCCTACTCACCTTGATCTGTTGACTTTCACCCTGCAGGGAGAGATTAGCATCATCTCCAATCACTCACTGTTTGTGTATATTCGGTTTTCGGACACCTCTTCAACAAACCTCTCCTCTCATTAATCTGCGCTGTTTTAGTGTTCTGACAGTTTTGTTTACTGTGTTCAGAGCTTGTGTTTATGCCTGTTGCCTCCTGTTGTGCTGTGGCTCTTTAACTAACTGTTCTGTGATTGGCCCAAATGACAAGCGTTGGTCGACGATTTCAGCAAAGGTCTAGTCATGGTGTACATGTTTACATCAGAGTCAATGAACTGGTGTGTCTGAGTTCCCAAACTGCTGTTTAGGAAATGTTTCTATATTTAACAAGGGGTAAACATGGTTTTTATTTCCTGGGAAGGATTTCTTTCTCTCAGAGAATTACATTTGAACTGCCGTTAGTTGCCTGAAGTCATATTTTTGGTGTGTTTTGAGTTAATTTACAGAAGAGAGTCCCAGCTCATTAACAGGATTGATCACAGCTTTTAGAATGTCTTTGCGTGTCTCTACACCACCTATGTCCTGTTTGATCCATTTTGGTCCCTCCCTGAGTGCTCTGTCAGTGACCTGGCCTTTTAGGGCAGAAATATTAAATGTCATGACCCTCATTTTTACCTTGTGCTCTCCAAACCATTAACTTTCACTTAGCTTTCACTAAGATGCCTTGATTACTCTCTCCACCTGTGAACCCCAACACCTACACATCAAGACAAAGAAGAACTCACAGGGAGATCATCACTGAAAGCATAGAACCCATTACAGGACATTGCATGACAATACTCAATAGGTAATTTTTAGATGAAAGAGATGCACTTTTTAAGCACGGACTAAACTAAATAGAAATATGAAAAACCATGCATCATTTTCTTTCACAATAATACTTCTGCACCTCCAACACCAGTTGCTGCCTTGCTGTGGAAGAGAAAATACCATTTATGTTTTTATAGATCCATCTTAGGTCTTTTCATATCAATTGCATGGCTGAAAAGGGAGATTTCTACAAATGCTGCACACTATAGAGAATTCTTTTTTTTTCACAATAATTTAGCTGTGTTGCAGCACTCTGCTCGCATATGTTGGCAAGTGTAATCATAATTCATAAAGGAATAATGTACATAAATCCAAAATCTGTGTATTTGTTACTGATAAATATAAGTTGATCACACCAATGCTCTGAAGCTGAACAGTGTTTCCTATGTTGCTATGTGTGCAGCCTTATTGAAAAACGTGTATTATGTGGGTGTAAACGGGAGGAAATTAAGGTGAGTTTGTGGAATTGTAAGTTGTGTACCATCTTTAAAGGCATTCATTTCTTTTTTTGCTGTGATGTCACTGTATTGTTTTTTTGTTTAGTTTAGTTTTTTATATTTAAGGATCAAATCACTGTCAACTCACTGGGAATGACATTTCAATGCTGTATGAGTGTCCCCAAGTGGTGACATTATGATTATTAAAATTAATCGGTAAGTAGGTAAGTTTTAAGCGTACAGCATGTTAGTGAGCTGTCAGCAAAGTATAGGGTGAGATTAAGTAATTTTTAATAATGGGTCATATTGCTCTGGTATTAAAGTTGAAGTTGCATCAGTTCTGTAGCAGTGGCACAGCTGCTTGTGAGAGCTCCCGTGCTCATATGGTAGAAGACATTAAGGGTGACATTAAGGGTGCTTTTCATTAGCAACACAGCAACTATTGTAACATTTTTTTAATAATTCCATTAACAGCTACTTGCACTTTCTCTTGCTGCTCTTTCCTGCTGCTCCTCCCCCATACAATGCATTGGCTTCTCTTTGTCTCGTAGCAACCATATGCGCAATTTGGAGGCATGTGTGACAAGCATGTTTGAATGTATTGTTTTTATATTTTTGTGAAATTTGTTTTGTGAAGAATGGCAGTGACTCATAGTTCAGAGTTGAAACTGCTGTGGTGGCTGAAATTACAACAAATTAGGCATTTTGGAGCACTAAAAGCACTACTGTGGGTGTGATTGGGTTATAAGTGGAAATGAGGCTAGAGTGTCCACTCCACCTTCAATGGCATTTGTGGGGCACGACTCAGGCTTAAGCAAAAACTGCTGCTACCAGTCTCCCCAAGCAGCACCAAGCACCCAGATATGATACCACTACAATAATGAACCTTGGAAATGTAAGAATACGCAAAGCAGTTACATAACCCCTAGGGCCTATCACACGTAGTAAAAAGTGCATTGCATTCTTGATGCACCCTAGAAGACTTATTCAAGACCTTGCAGAATTTTGTTTATACTGTTTTAGTCTGGTGTAAAGGGGGCCTAAGCTGTTGCACCCTAGAAAGTGGTGGCAAGAGGGGTCTGGCTAATTTTTCACTTTCCACAGTATTAAATGGGTCAAAGGTGCAGATTTCTGCTTCTTGTGAGCAATTCTGGATGCAAACAAACAACGTGTTTTTAAAAGAGTAACGCATTTTGATAAACAGATATGAATTTCATAGGGTTTATTAAGGTTTCAATGTGTAGATGAATCAAAATAAGTTTGGAATATCACCACACTGATTTAAGAGTTTGAACCTAAACATATCAAACCCTGGAAATGGGACTTTTAGTGGCTGAACTGTAAGTCTCTAAGGACCATAAACTACAGAAACCACATTTAGGACACAGCAAAGGAAAGAACTGAAATAAAGACTTTCTCTTTTTTTCAAAGTAAATATTTTCATTGAGGGAAAACCTCACACTGGCAAACATACAAGTGGTTCCATACAGGATTTTTCCAAATGGATGTGTGCATTCTTCTGAAATCTCCCAAACCTGATACTGTAGATTGAAGGGCCAGACCACCTTTTGTTTCATGTTTCAGAAACCCTCACAGTCCCTCACCACAGCTCCCTTTTTCAAGGCTGCTGCTGCTGAATAGCCAGCAAACCATTTCCTGAAGTTTTGAGGCCACTAGATAAACAATGTTTTCATTTGATAACCTCAGGTCGCCACTATAAGGAGGGTCTTCAGAGGGAGCCTTTTGAAATTACAGTACTGATGAAGCATGAGAAATTACAAGCACTTAGATGTGATTTCATGAGCAGGGGGACCACCCCCTAGGCTGATCAGGCAGGAGGGAGTGGTGGCAGTGTGTGCACAAACGCACACAGTCCTGGAGGTGAGCAAGGCTGTGGCATACCCTCACCAAGACCCACACACATGTGCACTCAAATCCCATTTATTTGCAGACATATCTGAACCCCAACCATGTTCTTATCCCTTAATTTGTATCATCTGTACACGAATATTTTGATATGGTGATAAAAGGTGTAAATATAAAAGTGACCTTGCAGTTTAATACACAGCAGAACCAAGTAAAGTTCTACTGTGAAGGCAGTCATTTTTTTCATGAATTGCATGAATTATCTCAATGGTAATCAGCAGTGATGAGCAATACCCAAGGGCCACTGGTGCCTCCACCCTTCCTGGGAATGAGCTCTCGGTTAGTGTTGGTTTGGATGGAGGCCACAGATTTTTTTGCACAACCCTCCAAATCTGAGCTGAGTAGAGAAGAGAACTGGGTTGGACTTGATACTTTAGTAATTAATCTGTCTCCCACGGAAGCTAAAGTGAGAATTATTTCAATCTTGGTGCTCTCTTCATACTTCCTGTTTGTGTGCATGTTAAAAATGTATAATCTCCTGTTTGGCTTTCACAGATTAGCTGTGTCACACTGGACCAATCTGAAGCTGTTTTTTTCTGCCACAGGGGATTTGCTTAACCCTTGAGGCACCTTCATATTTTACCCTTAGGTCCCAAAATGGTACCTCTTCTAAAAGTGTAATAAAAATTGTATTTTCACTTTGTTTTCACTTTAACTGTGGTTTGTCAGGATTTTTATGAAGTGAAGTCTTTTGAAGTTATCGTCAGTAATAGTTACCTGAAATAGCAAGATGTCACGTCATTGTGAGCTCGTTGAAAAGTACATAAATATGCCCTCTGTTTTAGTGGATTTAAACAATTTAAAACAACTCAAACTGAAAATGTTTGTACCAGTGGGATATAATGCTATGTTAGTCGATGTTAACAGTCCACAATTTCATAACAGATCGTTATTATGTTTAGTGCTGTTTCATTCAGCCCAACATCCGTGTTTTTAATGTGAAGTTTTGCTGACAGCTTCCAGCTGTATCAATCCACCAGCTCAGCGGATCGTGAGTCCGCCAGGGTCATTTTCAAACAACTGCGAGACCTGGAAATAACAAAATAGCAAAATCTAAATGTTTTCCCCATTCTTGGAGGAACTACAGCAGAGGCACAGCTGATCTGCCTCATTAACAAACATCCTTAAGGTTCAGTCAAGGTAACTTCACATAGCAACACAGAATTTGTGTCGAAGTTAGACTATTAATATCTGCTGCTAACATGACACTATGTCACTCTGACAACAATATTTTCAGTTTGAGTTGTTTTAAACTCTGGTCTAATTTAAATTACTCCACTTGAAAACACAAATCTAACACTTCTCATAATTACAGACTGGTTCACTATCTTTGTCAAGCACTCTGAAAATTGATCCTGATGCTAAAGTTTCCTCATTGATGTGTGACACCAGGAAGTCTGTTCATATGTTTATTGCAAAAAGGTACAAACCCTTTAATTAGGACACCACGGCTGTTTATCCATACACTAAGGTAACCTTTTTTTAAGATGTATTTTAAAAAAAACTTCGAAGTAAATAGAATGACAATCAAGGATCATTATTATGTAACCATTCTACAGACTTGTGCTAAAAACTCCCCTGCTTTTCTTTATGAGAATTAAAAAGTAAGCATCAAATTTTAAGTCTCTCATTTGCAACTCTAATTCAGTTGAACACATTTAAACTGAGACCTAGAGAGAGAGAGAGAGAGGAAGGTCAGACCCACATTAGTGCACATGTCTACACGTACATGGCAGTTTACAATGGATGGAAAAGCCCTTTCTGTCTGATGTGGCCAAGAAAAGCAGCTGTTTTTCAAAAATTGCCTTGTTACATCTTGACTCTGATTTTGGGTAGCTGCTCTCCAATTTACCAGCACGGTTCGCTGTCAGTCATAGAGCTCCTGCTTACAGGAAATGCACGGAGGCCCCACCTGGCTTCCATTAACCTGTCGTTGCCCTGAAATAATGCGGAGGGGCTTCCAGGGAGCTGTGGGAGTCACGGGTATCCCACTAATAAAGCTCGCCAGTTCTGCTCAAATACTTTCCTGTATGTGTGAAGGATATCAGCTGTGAAGCTTTTAAAAATGTCCTGCTTCTAGTTCAGCTCAAGAGGAGTTAGGAAACACTTTTCCAACATGCTGCTGAAGATCCACTTACAAGCACTCATGCACAAATGCTCCAACAGAAAACTTCCATATGAGAGCATTGGCTGCAGTACTCCCTGTGTTCATCCTGTCTGCGGTAATGAGAGCAGGGCTTTGATGCATGGATTTTATGTATACAATATGTGTGTAAATGGATTTGGACAAGGATTGGAGACAGAGATCTAGGGCCATGCCATAGCTATAAGGGGAGTAATCACTGCAGAGCACGAAACTAGCCAACTGATTTTTGAAACAAGTGTAAGATATGTTTAACTTCCAGCTTGTCTATCGTTCTTAGCACTGTGTATAAGTTCATTAATTGTTCTATAAACCGATGAATCAACATCAGGTGCTTTAATGTGTATTTTAGTTACAATAAAAGTCATGTTTTAAAGGTTATTAAAGTATGCTTTGATGTATAAATGGGGATATTTTTGTAATTTTCTGTTGGATTGAGCCTCTGTCAAAGTAAATCATGAATGGTCTTAATTGATATTGGCATGTCGGACTTAAAAAAATCGTAAATCATCTGAAAAGTCTGGAGTGGTGCTTCTCTGGATAAAATCACCTAACTCAGAAGTCTCAATGGTTTTGTGAAGAATAAGGTCAGTAAATCATGGCAGATTTCTTTGGAAACATTCATCTAATATAAATGGTTTAAAGATTTATAAAATACTGTTTTGCATTAACCACTATCACTATAAGTCCACATTTTTCTTGGCTACCCTCTGCTGGGTTGATAACTTAAAAACTTATCTCTGTTTCATCAAAGTCACACTGCTAGCAGTTGTTTTTTTGTCGCTATGTAAGACATTCCAGATCTCTGAAGTTATTTTTTTCCACATATTTTCTTGTCTTCCGATCATGGCACTGAAACTTTGTAACATTTTACCGATCCCTGTTTGCAGCTTGGCGTTACAACTTTACATTCAATCACAGGGAAGATGACTGTGGATATTATTAATAAACTTGGTTTTAATTCTACAAAAATCTAGTTTGCCTTTTAAACAGTGGGAACCAGTGAACGTTTGTGCACTTCTTTATTCATGTACACATTTTGTATTGTTTTCTATCCTGTACACAGACCTCAAATGTACCATAGATTTCATTTTTAATCAAATTACGAGTAGAAAATCTTTTTCTGGTGAAAATGCAAGTCCTGCTTCTTCAACCGAATTTTTCAGCACTTATTTAACATATGTTGATCTATTTTCACATCTAAAAATTTGAGGGTCGAGTTATCATTTAGAAAAGTCCACAATGCTATTTCAGGTCCCAGGAAAAAAACAGAAAGCCCAATCTGCTCGATCATCACAGAGCTGAGAATGTGATGTTAACTGCTTGGTAAAAAGAACTTGACACCCAGGGTGACACAGGGATTATTTGTTCTATATTTAGGCTTTATGTACATGAATATTGGCAGGACATCTCTGTACATGTGACACACACACGCACACACACACACACACACACACACACACATACACAGCGATACAGTGATAATAACACAGATCTCCAGCACAGAACAGAATACATTTACAAGATGGGTTCTAGACGAAACACTGCCTGGGATACATAAAGGAATGTCTTCAACTACAGCTTCCACATAAAACCGGAAATTATCTGGAACAGTTATCACTGTCAACAATAAAAAGAGACGATCAAAATATTGACACAAAGTATAAAATAACTTAAATTTCTCCTAAAACACGAAATGAGTATGCAATGAGAGATCTATACAAAGCTGAAAGCCGCTGGATCTCCTGCAGTCACCGTGATTTTCACTGAAGGATGTGACGGGCGAAAGCAAACATCATGCAGCAACAAAGAAACCTACAGGAGGAAATGTGATTTTCTCTGAAGTTCTGCGTCCTCGCAGGCAACATGATGTCAAGACAAGACTGGTAGGAAAAGCACATCGCTTCGGGCCTCTCGGACGTTCTGAGACAAAATGTAAACATAAATATACAGGTTGATATCCCTCTCTTTCTCTTCAAACAGTTCAGTCTCTACCACAGGCCCATCAGCTGCATGAGTAGTCAGTCTGTGTACACGTCTTAGTAGAATATCACTTAGTGTTAAATAAACTTATTTAATATATATATATTTATATAATAGATTTATTCTTTGCAGAGTCATTTAGCAGTATTTCCTTGTTTTCACCAGTTTGCTCTGGTATCTTACTGAGTGACCACTGTGTCCCACCACATAAACGTCCAGCAGGTAGGTCTTTCCTGGCTCCAGACCTGTGATGGTCTCTGTAGTTACAGCTTTCTGCAGGTTCGGGCTGTGGAAGTACTTGCACAGGACCTTTTCGGACTTCCTGCGGGTCTCCGGCCCGGCACACTGATTTTGTTCCCTGCGCCGCTGCTCTTCACCGTAGTTGTCAGCCACCTCTTTCCGGTAAATGCAGTATTTGTTGCGGTCCTGCGTGCCCAGCCAGGCCACAGTGACAGAGGAGCAGGTGCGCAGCTTGTCAAAGGCCTTGATGCGGGTGTCCTCCGGTAAAGAAGGGAAAGGTTGCTTGCTGCTGGGCCGTGTGGTGGTGAGCACCTTTAAAGTGGATGCACCTTTCCGGCTTCCTCGCAGTCGGATCTGATACTTGGCTTTCGGTTTTCCGCGCAGCTGGAACTGCCGCACCCCTTCCACATTCTGGGATAGCAACAGCTTGCCATCTCGCCTCACCTGAACTTGAACCGCATCCAAACACGAGTGCACAAAAAGCGTGACCCTCTGGTGTGAAGACACCGGAGCAAAGCGCAAAAACTTTGTGCCCTTCCTCTTGATGAAAACGTCCGACACTTTGCCATCCTTCAGCTCCAGTGTCTTCTGACGGGCTTCCTCTTTAGTGCGAGCAAATGTTCCTACATACGCTGTGCTGGTGTTGGTAGCCGTGTTCACAGCAAACACATCAAAGTAGTACTGTGTGTCTGGTTTAAGGTCTGACACAGTATAGATGTTTTTGTTGCCAATGCACAGCTTCTGAATGTCTGACATTTTGGGTTTGGCTAAATGTGCTCGTGAGATTTTGTTACTAGTAAGGCCTCTATCCTTGCCAAATCCATTTTCAGAGGGAACAAAACCAAAGTGCACAAAGTCAAACGGGCTGAAATCTCTGACAGGCTTTGGAGCCAACATGAAAGCATCCTCCGCACTGATTTTGGCCTCGGCGGCACACATGCTTTTGAAATTGTGCTCCTTATTGATTACTACACAGTACTGAACAGGTTGGCCCATCAGAAAGCCAGTCGGCGTCGGCTTCCAGGCTAGCGTGACAGTGGTGCGACCCAGCCCGGTCACATCGACACGGGGGTCATAGGGCAGCTCCGGATAGGGCTGGTCAGACTCTGGAGTTGTGGTGGTGTACACCTTGAAGTTGCTGTCTTTCTCAGTGGACAGCAACTCCAGCTGGTAGAGACCAGAGGGCGTGCTGGTTGTCACATAGGACTCCACATCATTTCCCTTGTAGGTAAAGAGCTCTGTGCCTTCGTCTACTGTCACCTGCTGTTTCTGCTGGTCCAGGGGTTCAGGCTCTCCTGAAAAGAAAAGCAAACACACAACATGAGCTCCTTGCTTGATGTATCTCCGTTAGTTCATCATAAAAAATCACTAAAAGTGTAGAATATTATTCCTGCTTGACGTAAAAACATCCACCTAAACTTAAATTTAATGCTGTTGGGTTGTAATGAAGCTTATAGATGAATAACTCGCTCACGTCACAGCTGTGTTTACATTCCAAACATCCCTAAAGATCACAGGCCAGAATTCACTTGGCCGTGCGAGGGAAGCTTTGCCACAAAGAGGCGACTTGTAACTCCTATGTGAGAGAGACAGTCTGAGCTCTTACTAAGACTTAAGCCTGAAACCATAATATTATGTTTGTTAACCACAGGGTGTGCTTGGCAGGGTGCTAAAAATTAATGCTCAAGATCTACTCCCCCCGGAGACACCAAGCAAAGAGGGTTCTAAAGACCAAAGAGTCAAGACGTTCACAGGTTTAACTCTTTTTAAGGACAGATTTACATAACTGACACTTAATGTAATGAACTTTGGCAGCAGACAGTTATCAATATGAAGGTATACAAAAGTACACCTTTATTTCCACATTTTGTTACTTTACAGACAATAGATTTGAGATTTTTTTTTCAAAGACTTGCACACCTTACCCCATAAAGACAAGCCAAAACTAGTGTTTTCAAACATGTGCAAATGTTCTTTAATTGCCAACACCTTGGTAATCCTGTGTTCTATTTGTATTCCTACTCATGGTTTAATATTTTTCTTAAAGCCCCTTTGGCAGCAAATTAAAGCCTCAAGTTGTCTCGGGCACTGGTCCCCAACCCTGGTCCTCAGGACCCACTTTCCTGCATTGTTTAGATGTGTCCCTGGTCTACCAAACTGATTCAAATGTTTGAATCATCTCATCAGTATGCTATAGTACTGCAGAAGCCTGTTAATCACCCATTTATTAAAGTCAGATATGCGGCAGCAGGAAAACACCAAAAACATGCAGGACGGTGGGCTTTGAGTACCAGGTTTGGGTACCTTTCAGTGTTGGGTAATTCTCTCCAATCTTGGCACACCTCTTTAAAGGTATTCCCTCCAATTCTTCATTGCAGATCCTATTAATGTCATTTGGCTTGGATGTGTAGCCTCAGTAGACCACCAGTTTGAGCTCTCCCCATGTTCGATTGGATTTAAGT
This sequence comes from Girardinichthys multiradiatus, assembly GCF_021462225.1. Classification (NCBI taxonomy): domain Eukaryota; kingdom Metazoa; phylum Chordata; class Actinopteri; order Cyprinodontiformes; family Goodeidae; genus Girardinichthys; species Girardinichthys multiradiatus. The sequence continues at coordinate 38,380,127 of NC_061802.1, read as the reverse complement.
CTGGGCTCTGGCTGGGCCACTCAAACACATACATAAGTTGCTCCTAAAACCACTTCTGTGCTACAGTATCTTTGCTGTGTGCTTGGGAGCATTGTCACTTTGGACAATAAATCTTCTCGTTATTCTGAGGTCCAGAACACTCTGGAGCAGGTTCTCTTGAGGAATCTAAACAGTTGACTGTTCTTAGCCTATGCCCTGGTGCTCTGTTCTTCTGCCACAGAAATAAATCCACGCCGCACGATGCTACCATCTGCAAACTTCACAGTAAGGATTTTTGCCAAAAGGTTTAAGTAAAGGGACATAATGGCTTTGATACAGCAGGCTGACTGGAGAACAGCCATCTTTTGAAATTATAGACGTTAGTTTGGGTCAGGCCCAGGCCTCATTAGTGGTCAGACCAGACACTACGAGTGTGACTTAATTAAAACCCTCCAAAACACAAAGCCTAACATTGCCATGAAGGCTAATTATGTGTGGGGGATAGTGATATTTCCAAATAGCATGTCATTAACCTCTTCTACTGCTGTCTGATGTCAGATATACCTGATCCTTCTCCACTGGACTCCTCTGGCAGCTCCTGCAGGGTCAGTTTCCACTCCAGAGGAGCATCACAAGGTGTAACTGTCACAGACAAGGGGGTGTTGTCTTCTTCAACCACAAAGTAGTACCTGTGGAAATAATAGGCCCGAAATGAACACTGGCATTTAGGATTCATTATAGTCTGATCTTATCCAAACAATGTGAACAAGCCATCTAAGACACTGAAGAACACGGGGATAATATTGTACTGTCGACCTTGTTCACTCTCCCTTTGAGCATACTAACGTTCTCATCTATTATTTATTTTTGCATCAACCTGATAGATCGGGTTGCAGAGAAACATCTTATCTTTCTACTTATTTACAGGAAAAAAAACATCCATACATTTTAGATTTTCTTCCATGCTTAGTATGAATTAGCCACCAGTACAAGGTGGAAGTGGCTGCATTTGATGAAATGCAGTTTAGTCACCAGGATTATGTCATTCATTAAGTGTCTTCAGAGGGCTCACCGTTTTGGCGTGTCCCTGAAAAGGTAGCCACTGATCTCAGCTCCATCTGGTATGACGGAGGAGTCATGGAACAGCGACTTGTCTCTGATCTGCATCTGAAAGAGCCCTTCATCTCTTGTTGGCAGCTTCTGGGCCAACGATCTCAGGCCCAGCAGCATCAGCAGCACCAAGCTCCAACCTTTACACTGCCTCATTCTGAAATACACAAAGGTGTTTATGCAGATTTATTTAGAATAAAGACATATATCACAAATTACTTTTTCTTGTCTTGATATAAAGATAACCACCTTGTGTTTGGAAAGTGAATATGGATTTCCAGTTGAGGTTGAAACAAGGTCTATTGGGACGAAATCTCAGGATATTAAAACAACACAATATTTTTAGTAAGGTCCACTGTATTTTGGAATTTGTTGTAGTGATAAAAGAAAGTGTGTACTTTAAGCTTAACACCTTGTATTGAGACTCTTATTTTGATGTGAAGAAGGAAGTAGTTCTTGAGTTTCCCTGTTATGCTGGGAGAGTCTACTAATAAAGACACTCAAACCTAAAACTATCAAAGAAGCCTTTTACTACCTCTAAATCATTTATGTGGAGCTAAAATTGAGGACTCAGCAGAAAACTCCTGCAGGAGAAACATCAGCAGACAAGATATGAATGATTTGTTGACACTGTGAATACTGTGTTGTTAGCGGCTAACAGTTAGCCGCTAACAACAGTAACACTGGCATCTGCTTCAGAGCCTCAACGCTGAAGGGCTACTTCACAGTTTTTATGAGTCCATATCTAGTTGACATAATGGATAATTCTCTGATAAACAGATTACGCCTGTGAGATTCAAAGAAGTTAATTCCAATCAAAAAAACATTAAAAATAACCTTTTCAGTAATACATTTTACACGAGCACGTCCTTTTTCAAAAATATTGCTAAAATCATGTTTTGTTCTGTTGAACTTAATATTGTGTCTCGTCTCATGAGCTAAAATTACTGTCATTACACCCCTAATATCGGAATGTCATCAATCAACTTGCTAAATAGTCCATGTACAGTAGTTTCATCAAAGGAAAAAGACAAACCTAAGTAAATTATAAAAATGCCTAAGATGCAATAAATAGATTCTGGCCTGTTTTTGTTTTGTTTTAAAATAATTTTCCCACTTTTCGGGATACATTAAGCATGTTTATCTGTAATATGTAATGCACTGGTAGCGAAGAGTCAGGTCAAACTGACTGGTTCTTGACACCAGTTTTATTCTTAGCATTTATAGATGGGAGGTATAAGTAACTTTTTATAACCTTTCTTCAACATTCAAATGTTACTTTCTTTAGGGTCCAAACATAACTCCTTAGTAAAGTAAAATTAAAAGCTGCTAACTTTCAATGAAAATTATAATAAAACCACTTCTGAAAAAAAGTCATGCTATTCATGCTAAAAAGGAAACAAAACTACATTAAATCTTTTTCACAAGCAACCCAAAATACCGTTTTCAGAGTTGAGGCTAAGGTAACCTAAATGACGCTCATTTGACTACTGGTCGTGGTTTGATCTTTATCATACAGGCATGAAAGATATTTCAGTTTTCTATTTTTCTGCACAGTTAGCAAAAAAGTTAATGGCTGCTTTATCATAGTATCAATGTTAGCACCTATCACTTACAAAGTGTCCAAAACAGCTATTCTCTATTCAGTAGTTCTCTAATATTCTTTTCTAATATCTTGTTGCAGCTTTTTGGCATCATCTAGTTATGACATCACAATTCAGTTCCACTGAGCAAAATTCTCATGACAAGATATCTCTGTTTGTTAATAAGAATCACAAATCACAGTGAGAATCACAGAATAAAGGGGCGCTAACGAGTACCCCAGGCCTCTGAAAGAAAGAATGGATTATACTTTAAGTGGGAATGTGAGAGAGGAAAAAGACATCCCTTAGTGCCCCTGGGAACCACACTGCAGCATTTCACAAAACCCTCAACATAAAATCCTCCAGTCCATGTCGTTTAAGTTTTATTGGCCCAAATATAAAAATGTTGGTGGCGCAGTCCGCAGTTGGACCTGAGTTCAGGGCGAGGTGCAGCTGACCGTGGCCCAGAGCCTCTCACGTATCCCCTGTCCATTGATTTTGCCCTATTGATTGCAGCTGATGGGAATGCCAAATCCCTGGTGATTTAATCAGTGTAATGATGGCAGATTAGCCAGATACTTTACTGCCATTTACTGCAAGTGAGATGGTGTCCTTTTAATGACCCCTTTCCCTCTCCCTTTCTTGGCTACTCCGGCCCTTGTCTGTCTCTTACTGTTCTCAGTTTTTTTTGTTTTTTTTATCAAGCCAATAATCTCTTTAACACTTGTGCACACACATCTTTCCCTTTCAGTTCTTTGCTACTTCCCTTTTTTTACTGTCACCCTAAACTGGGACAGATAAGAAAAACCTGAGGATTTAAAGCGGTGAGGATGGACCTCCAGTGAAAAAGCATGTTCGTTTCTTCATTATGATCTTGTTCTAAAAATGCAAGCAAGGAAAAAAAAAAATCCCTCGACAGCTCCTGTCCATGTCTCTGTCTTTGCTGTTTTCTAAGCGGAGCTTGTTGTACCGCCAGACATCAGAGAGCAAAAGAAAAACCACCTAAGTGGTACTTTGAGGTTTGACTCACACAGAGAGTGGAGATCCTTATCGCCTCAGCTTGTCTCATTCTGCCTAAAAAAAAATAACCATGTCAGTTAGAACAAAGACATGTCTATTAATACTCAAGACAGCATGGAGGTGGTATGTACATAGCTGCTCTGAGCTGCCCATCATTCCAACATCCCTAAACACCAAACAGACACAGTGATGACCCCTTCTCTTGAGCCAGCTATGGCCAATACACTGATGTCACTCGGCTCATGTTCCAAGTATTTTATCACCCCTGTCATTAGCACATTTGATAGTTGTCTTCAGAGTGCTCCTCGTGTGTGACACCTCTCCCACAGACACTGAGCACTCGCTCCTTCATCGCAGTATGCTTTATATTGCAGAGAGATGACATATGAATGTTAGAGCAGCTGTGTCGGGTCACTGCCGTCGCATGGACTGTCGCAGTCTCAACGCTGTCCCTCCACCGTAGACGCTTTTGCATGCAGACTTGCACCACTCTTGTGTTGTACAGCTAACCTACCAAAACATCACAAACAACAAGCATCTGGAAGAAATAAATGTTTAATTAGAACACAGAAGAATGAGTCCGTCTTGAAGACCAAATAATTTTAAGACAAACTAACCCGCAATCGTGTTAACTTTGTTTCCCTGCTGCTTTTGGTCTGCTTATTTATATATTTATAGCTTTTGTTTTGTTTTTTGTGGGAATCAACCGGAATACAGGATGGAAAAACATCTTGGATGTGTATAATGGGCAAACTCTGGAACCTAGAGAGCCTGTGTAATGGGATTATAGGACAAATGCAGCACTTCAGTCATCATTTTTCTTTCCCATGACTGTCTTTTGAACATCTACAGTAAAAGAAAAAAAAAGCTAAACAATGAGCTCCGCATCCCTTCTGAGGATGACACCCCCAGAAAAGAATTTAGAAGCTTTGACCTGCTCTGATTTGGGGTCATTACGAACCAAATCATGTGCAAAGCCAGAGCATACATTTACACTTTGGATTTACATTCACCAAATGGATACAGTGTTTTCTGCAACATCAGCTTACAGCTACATTATGCATTATCAATTGAAGATTATAGGAAGTGGATATTAGCTACACACAACAAACCTAAACAATTTTAGCCACCTGACCAGTCTGTGCTTGTGTGTGAAGGTTTTGTTTCCAGTAAGGATGGACTGATTACAAGGATACAAATGTTTGCTTATGGGGCCGCACCAAATCCCTGTTTGCATTAGAGCTTGTCACATGTACATGCATTTACAGTGGGGCAAACAAATATTCAGCACAACTATATATTTCTCAGTAAATATATTTCTGATGGAGTCTGATAAATCCACACCAGACATTCAGTAAAAACACATGTAAACCACTCATACAAAGAAACCATCCCAAATTAGACCAAAAATAAAGTTAAACAGATTAAGGTGGAATGACACAGAAAACAAGTGTTGTACATCTTCACTAAAATGTATTGCATACATAGTAGATAACCAGTCAGTCAGTCATTTTCTACCGCTTATTCCATAGTGGGTCGCGGGGGAGCTGGTGCCTATCTCCAGCAGTCTATGGGCGAGAGGCGGGGTACACCCTGGACAGGTCGCCAGTCCATCGCAGGGCAACATAGTAAATAACCATCTTTTGATAATGCTGCAAGATGTCTCGGGTATGGAGATTGTGTTATTTTGACCCATTGTTCCAGACCACTGTCTTCAAATCTTGAAGGTTGAAGGGTATCTTCTATGGACTCTAATCTTCTGGGCCATCTTTATTTTTTTTTTGTCTGAAACTAACTGAGAGTTTCCTTGGCAGCATGTTTATGATCATATTCTTTGATTTTATATTCAGCAGCCTCGTAAATAGCAACAAATCCCTTTCTGGCACATGATTTCATTTATCCTTTCTTCAGTTATATGAAGTCTGCCATGATTTCGTCACCTCCAAACGTCCCTGTAAGCATGTTGTTTATGGTGTGATGTACAATGACATTTCTCCTCCAAACATAGCATGTGGAATGACATCCAAATGTACAGCAGCAAACTTTCAAAAAGCTTCATCGTGCCTTTCTTTCAGCAGTGGAGTCTTGCGCAGTAGGTGTATACATGCCACTGGAGTTGAGTGCATTACTTATTGTTTTTGTGGAGAAACAATGCCAACTCTACTAATTCGAGGGCTTTCTGAAGCTTTCTGTGAGTGGCCCTTGGCTCTTTGACAACCGATTATTCCTTTGACTTAGAATTCTCAAGAGAGCCACCTGGTTGTGGCTGGTTTATGGAAAACCTTATTCTTTCCACTTCGGAGTTATGGCCACTAAGGGGCTCATTGAAACTTTCAGAGGTTTAGATTAACACCCATAAACAACAATAAGGTTTTGAAGTTTTTCAGACCTCATTGTATGTATCCATTATGCCTCTCGTGCTAGACCTTGGTGTTGACAATCCTTTTTATAGGTCATCCAGTAGGACTAAACCAAATTATGTTAATTTGGATTGATTGCTTTCTATATTCTGACTCTCTATCTTCTTTGCTGTCTGTATCATTCCACTTTATTTAAAAATAACTTATGTCCGTATTTCCTTTGATTTCTTTATATGTGTAGATTACTTGGGTTGTTACCAATATCCAGTGTGAATTTTACCCCAGTAGGTCCATTAAAAGATATGTCTACTGAGAAAGATGTTCACATTTTCAATACTTATTCTCCCCGCTGTATGTGCGCATGCATGTGCTCACCAATCTGCCCCTGACCTCCCCTTCCTCCCATAACTTTTTTCAACCTTCCTCTTTTTCCTTTCCTTCCAGCTCCTTGTCAATATGGATAAGCCTTCTGCCTGCTGCCACATGGAGCTCGTTAACAGAACAGGAGGGAATAAAAGCCAGTTTAATTTTTACACAAATAAAGACACATTTCAAATTCCACCCTACAAGATGGCTGGCGGGTGCCCAAACAGGACCCAAAGCCTCTGTGTGTGTTTTCTTAAAATAAGTCTGGGGGGGACCGATTTAAGGTGGCTGCTGTGCAGAGCTCGACCAGCACTGTCACTTCAGGGCCAACATGGACATTGTAGTGGAGTACGGGAGGTTGGTGGAGGAGGGGGGGTTCATGAGTCAAAAAACCAAAAACTGCACAGGACTTGGACCTGTGCAAAAGACAAGCCAAACCAAATCAGGTCTGGATCTCCTGGACAGTGAGAACAGCTCGTTAATGGCTTGGTAGAGACTGTGGTGGGGACGCGGGGCCAAGAACGGAGACTTTAATCTTGTGTTTGAGTGTGTGTGCAGTGAATCCAAACCATCAAACTGTACTGTTCCACCCTCTGTGTAAAGTCTACATCATCACTCTGGAGCTGTCACCTCGCCATCCACAACATCACTCACAGTTTGAGTTTCTGAGCCGCGTCCACATAATCAGAACCGCTAACTGGCACCACAGCGTCATGGAAAGCGGAGCTCATTTTTCTTCTAGCCCTCTCCTCCCTCTTCTCTTCTGTATAGTCCAGCCCTGGACCTTGCTTTTTGCATTGCATCCTGGAATGTCCAACTGAGCAGGGTTGGGTGGCTCTAAACACCCATTCAGATAATACTGAGGGCAGGGGGAGTCTGACTGATGTGCTAGCATTGTGACTGCAAAGGGTGATTGCAGATTACAAGACAAAATGCCCCCCTCATGGGAAAGTCATCCACCCACTGCCCATCATTGGGAGGGAATGAATGTGTCCCGCGGCCGTGATGTCTGTGCACTGGAAAGCAGATATGTGGAGCACGGAAAAAGCCTGTTCAGCTGCCGGTGCAAGCAGTCCGTCTGAGGGAGAATAATAAGGAGCTTTGCAAAGTGAGCGTGCCCTGGAGTGGTGGGGTAGGGTGGGGGGTCAGAAGCACATGTCATATAATGAATAATTTAACTAAGAAATAAAAACTTGCACACACTGACTCTGAATGTGTGACAAAAGCAAAGGAAACTGTATATATACACGAGTAGAAACCTGTCACCGCTCAGGACGCAAGCAACTGCAGGAGCAACACTGGTGGAATTCTTTCAGCCCCAGAGTTTTCATATGCAAATCAAGGTTTAGTTACGGTATGCGACGCAGACCTTCCCATTTTAGGACTGTTCTCCCCCCTCACCCAACCACCACCTTTTTTTCCCTTCTTCATGATTCATTCTTCAGAGAAAGCTAAAGGGGAGTCAGTGTGTCTTCACCCAGCTAAATACAGTTATTCAAATCCCTGTGCACTCTTGGGTATATGTCCCTCATTAAACACCGACAGAGAGGCTCTCAAATGGACTGGATAAGACAAACAACAGCCAACACAACACACAGTGTCATAGATCTGCAGTGATTAAAAGTAGATCAATAGGTTAAAAAAAAGATATGGATATTCACTATAAAAAATTATTTTGAAGGCGGTTAAATATTAGTCATTTAAATTGCTTGCATTTTAGTAATGAATGTAATTTTAAACCACTGTAAGAATTCAATTAAATTTTAGGAACAATAACCAGTATTATTTTTAAATAAAACCCTATATAAGCATTTTGATTACAATTGAGGCTAACTGAAGATGTTGGTTCAGTCAGCCATCATTCTTATTTATGCCCAGTGCCCAGTGGCGATCAATAAGGCTAATAGGTTGATATCAGTTCTAATATGAAAACTATAAGAACTGTCATAAAACATTTGGTTGAAAAACGTTTGTGTTGGAGCAAGAATTCGAATTTGGATCCATCTTTACCAAGTTTAGCAACACCATTTTAGCTTAAGCTAAACATTCTAGAAGGTCTAACAGCTAGCAAGCTGAGCTTCTCATCTCTAAACCAGTCACTGAATATCTACGTTTCTAAGGGAAAAGGTTTAGATGCCACCATTTTTAAATAGATTTCAAAAACATTTTATGCCTTAATCACAGCCAAATCTTTGTTTTTGTTTCCTTGTAAGAACTAAGGACCAACCAACACTGAAGGAGCTTCTCAGGTGATTTTTTACAGCCAAGGAGGACCCAGCAAAGGTTTTTGTTATACAGGAGATCTTCTGTCTATCTATCTATAAAACGTGTGTGTGCACACAACTGACAGCAGCTGTGACGCTTTATCCTTAATTATCGGGTGTTACGATTGATTGAACTAAAATTGCAGGTTTCAAATGTATATCATTCTGGATTGATAATTTTTAAATAAATGTGCTCCTCGTGTTATTTATTAACTGTTGATTGTGCAGATGTTTTTCACTTTCATTTGTTTAATAGATTATAAGTTAGAAAATATGACATGTTTTGCTAAATGTTTAGTCCACATAAAATAAAATAGTTATTACTAATCAAATTTAAGTAAAAAAGCTCCTATTAATTAATTTGAATTTAACAAATTTTTATGCATGTGTACATTTTAAAAAACATGGTTGGAATTCAACTAATGTATTTAGATTTTTCGTGGCGCATTTTTTACTCAGAACTGTTATTCACTGTCTACCTAAATAAAAAGCATGCAATTTTTGCAACAAATACATTTGTTAAACTGGAACAGTTCGTTTTTCTAGTGTAGAGACGCTTTTAGCGCTGGAGTCCTCCCGGACTGGGCTCTCACAGGTGCGCAAAGGCACCCATGGGTGCCAAGGTGACACTAACATTTACGCACTAAACTTTTCTGTTTTGTTTATGGAAAAGCTTTTGCTACCAGACGTTCCGACAAGAGAGAATATCACATTAAGCGCATGGAGTTCGGAGATATCCTGCGCGTAATGATAAATCGCCTTTTATTGGGTGCTGGGTCACCCCTGGGAGCATGGGAACCCGTTCGTCGGGTGAAACACAAAGGCGAGAGGATTTTTCTAAAGTTCATCATCTCATTCGCACCGAGTGTCGCCGTGCCAAACCCAAAGATAAATTAAAACAGCTTGCGAGCAGGGGCTTTATTTGAAATGCGTTTGAAACTTATAACTTCCCGGACTTGTGAACCGCAAAAAAGTATCTCTTTTTCTCATCTCTGTGTCCTGTTGCCAGATAAAAGTCCGATTGGCTCTGGTCTAGAGAGAGAGATGCAGAAAGGAAGCAGAAGAAAAGTTTCAAAAACATGTAAAGGAAAAAAGTTTCTCGAGTATAGGCAGGGAAACATAAGCAAACCAAGCAAAAAATAAAACATCTTCACATGAGACTTACCTCTCTAAGGATGGTGCCTCTAGTTGCCAAAACTCCACTAAAATAAAAATAAAAATTACCCCGATCTCACAGAAAAATCAAAAGAGCAAGTTGTCCTGTCTGGTGTGTAGTAGTTCCTCCGGCTTTCTCGCGTCTTGTCTGGACCGATCAATCGGATTAAGAGACCGCTCTGATGCGCGTTTGCAGTTTTCTTGCGGATTTAACTGGTCTCTAGTGGGCAGGAGTGTGTGTGTGTGTGAGTGTGTGTGTGTGTGTGTGTGTGTGAGAGTGTGAGAGAGAGAGAGAGAGTGTGAGTGTGAGTGTAACTGAGTGGGTATCCCAAGAGCTGGCAGTGCGTCCCTCCCCTGCCGCGCCGCTGCTATTGAAACCTCCACTGGATTGGAGGCAAAAACTGGTGCGAACTTCTTCCTCTGCTTTCCTTTCCTCTTCCCTGCGCTCCAATACACAGAAAGTCCACTCCTTCAAGAGAGAACAGCTCGAACAGTCAGTGAGTGTTCACACTTGGATCCCAAACTTTAGGATCAAATGAAAAAAGTACAAATAATTAAATGAAAAAAATATATAATCGCCATATGGGATTAAAAACTAGATAAAGATGTAGAACACAACAATGAAATGTAGTCATTTTAAAGATCGGTGTTCGGCGGCATCCTTCCTGCTTGTTTACTCTGATGCTTCCAGGAAATGATCAGTGTAAGCGGTAGCACCCTGCCGGAGTCACGCAACCCTCGGGGCTGCAGCGAGCAGGCATGTTTTATCACGGGCCTCTGATACCTGGCTGGGTGTGCAGACACAATCATGACAGGCTGTAGTTTAAGCTCTGGTCCGTGAACAGGCAAGAACATACCGCACACCACGCCAACACAAATTCTTTCTTTTCTGATCAGCTGTGGAAATTCCCAGTGAACCATAATGTGCTGTTGTTGTTGGCTGGCCAGGGGAAGCAAACATTTATTCAAGATAAGAGTCCCGGAACTGAATCCTACTCCCCTCCCTCACACCCGAAATTATGGTCATGACGGGAGTCCGGCTGTGAGGAGTTGAGATCTAGATTTAGAGGATGCGGCCGTTTCCTGCAGAGTTGCATGCATAGTTGGTTGCAGGCTGCAGATTGCGAATTCCGCTTCCTGTAGGATCACTGCAAGCGTCTCCATCCATACTGGTTTCACCTGGCTAATCAGATTCCACTCCAACTGTGTCAGACTATGAATGGACCACATGTTCTCTTGATCTTTCGGAAAGGAATGACATTTTTGTTAACGAAATACAAAACAAGTCCGGAAATAAGGTAAGCAGGTATATATGGAAAATATGCAGTTGGAAACATAACAATATATCGTTAAGATGTACATTAATCTTCATCACATAATATGAAACTATATTTCCATTCCCCCAGCCATAATTAGCATAGAGCTGTATAGAAAGCAGACTGTAGGCAGCGAAATTATGAACAAAGTGTTGATACAACAGCGACATCTAGCGTTAACAAAAGTAACGACAGCGGGAAAAAAATCTTGCATTTGAATTAAACTAACAAGGTTTTGTAAAATATACTGTGCATTCTTAAAATACAGCGCTGCTAAAAAGTATTTAGACCCTCTGGACTTTTTCGCATTTTGTCCCATTACCACCAAAGGTTTCTGTGTATTACGTCTATGTGATGTGTATGTAATAGGCCAAAACCTGTGAGTCATTTACATAACAACTGAATAAATTCAGCTGTTCTGTTTTCCGTCAGACATTGTTGAGAACATTAGGGAACAAACTCCATTATGAAGACCAAGAAACACAACAGACAGGTCAGGGATGAAGTCGTGGAGAAGTTTAATCCAGCTTTAGGTTATAAAACTATATCCCAAGCTTTTAACGCCTCTCAGAGCACCGATGAATCATCATCTGGAAATTCAATTCAATTCAAAACTAAATGGGAATAGTATGTCCAAACTGCCAACATACAAGGACATGACTATCCACCTAAAATGATCAACCAGGCAAGGAAAGCATTGATCAGAGAGGCAAAAGGCCCATGGTAACTGTGGAGGAGATGCAGAGATTCATAGCTCAGGTAGGAGAATCTATTGACAGGGCAACTAAATTTTGCACTCCAGAAAAGTTTTGAAAAGCGCAATGGGTGCCTGAAACTGCACTGCACATTACCTTGAACACACCCCCTCACAGTGAAACATGGTAGAGACAGCATCATGTTGTGGGGATGCTTTTCTTCAGTAGGGACAGGAAAGTTGGTTGAAGTTGAAGGGAAGATGGGTGGAGCTAAATTCAGAACAATCCTGGAAGCAATCTGTTAAAGGCTGCAAAGGACTTGAAACTGGGGTGCAGGTTCACTTTCCAACAGGTAAACAAACCTAAACTTACAATGGAATGATTTAGATCAAAGTGTATTAATGTGTAAGAGTGATCCAGTCAAAGTCCACATCTAAATCAAATCGAGAATCTTTCGTAAGACTTGAAAACTTGCTGCTCACAGAAACTCTTTGTCCAACCTGACTGAGCTTGAGTTGTTTTGCAAAGATGAGCTAAACTTTCAGTCTAGATGTGCAAAGCTGGTAGACACATACGCTAGAAGACTTGCAGCAGTAAATGTAGGGAAAGGTGGTTTCACATAGAAACTAGTAAAAACAAATGTATTTCACACATTTAAGATTATTATAATTAAAAACAAATTGCAAGACAAAACGTATTATCTAATACTTTGTGTTGTGTTATCACATTCGACCCAAATAAAATACATTACCGTACTTTTACAAGGTATTCATGCACTCTCTGATAGATGCAATTAGTTTTTATACAAATTGTTTATGTGATTTTTAGACAAGTGCCTGTCAGCTTGGGTTTTGTCCCTGGTGGGGATGAATATTACCCTCACGACATCAGCATCCTTGACCGTGCAACAGAGGCCAAAATGAACATACTATTTGCTCTGCCACTGAGCTCTGAAAACAAATCCGCTCCTGGGGCATGTGTCTTCACAAGTCCTCAAATATGCATACCGATGTGGATGCACACAAATTTACTGAGGCGTGATGCTACATCCCTGAATCTTGAAAATGTATCCACACTGGGGACAATTCATAGCACAGATGGAATGAGTTGGAGAAGATCTCCTTTGTTAAGGTCACTGAAAAACTTCATTTTTACAGATTTAGAGAAAAACATTTTGCACAACGTTGATTCTATCAAGTTTTACAGTTTTATAGTTTGCTGTACCACTTGGCCTTTTTTGCAGCAGGATGCTTCACATTTCGACAATTATCTACAGTCAGGAAGAAAAAAATCTAAGTACACCCCGCGATCTACATTAGTCAGCTGCAGTTCACCTGTTTTGTTTTTTTGTCTGAGTTTATCAGTTTCTCAAATCCTCATGGAGGAACTTGGACACTCTCATTATTGCAACATTGCTTGAGTTCACTGAGGCTTGTACAGCTCTATTAGGATTTTGTCACAGCATTTCAAACATATTGAGGTCTGGACTTTGACTGGGCCATTTCTTTTGTAGCCGTAATGTTTATTTATTCATTCCTTCATTCATTCATTAATTCATTTACATAGTGCTTAAAACAACCAACTAAGGGCTAAAGCCCTTAACAGTAATATCACAATATCACAGTGAAAATCATAAAAATATACAACAGGAAAATAAGAATCATAGCTAAAATGCCACCATGCTACTTGGTATTAAAAGCCTGCCCGGAAAAATAAGTCTCAAGCTTAGATTTAAAGATGCCTGGGTCAGTGGTGGAGCGAGTGGTGGTTCCAAAGTTGAGGTGCTACCACCTAAAATCCCCAGTCACCCTATTGCTTAAGCCTGATCCTTGGAACATCCAATAATAGTTAAATTGATGACCTTAGGGTTCTGCCATGTACATAAAGACGTAGAGGTTCCGATATAAAAGGTGGGGCCTCTCATGATTTGAAGGTGTTTGTTTTGGGGTTTTCCTCTGATCATGATTCTTTTCAAGGTGGTGCTTTAGTTCATTATTTTGATTGTGTTTCTAATTATTCTTGTGTTCTGTTTATGGTGCATGTTAGTTTATGATCTGTAAGACATTTCCTTAGGTTCGATTGTGTCCTCGTATTTCTGTTTAGTTCCAGTCATGTTTTGATTTCACTCTCTGCTATAGTGATCAGCTTCTAATCACTTTCAATCAGTCCGCCTGCAACATGCCAATCAGCATCCCTGTTTCACCTGTTTATAAGTCTACTCCTCTGCTCTGTTTACTCCTCACTAGTTTATCCTGTTTGCCATGGCATGCCTTTCATGACTATGTGTTATGCCAAACCTGTTCATGTCCTCAACTGTTGCCATGTCAAACCTATCCATGCTCATGCCTGCATCTGTAACCTCCAGTCTGCTGTGAGTTTTTCTTTTTGTCTTTCATATTTTGTTCATCGATCTGCTCCTACCTGTCTGGATTTGGGTCCAACTCCAGGAGTCGTTTATGACAGGGCCAGGCCGTTAAGAGAAAACAAAAGTTTAAAATAAATTCTAAAATGGTCAGGAAGCATGTGTAGAAAGGATAAGACGGGTGATGTGCTCTCGTCTAGAGGTGTTTGTTAAAAAAATAGGCAGCCATGTTCTGGACAAGAAGAAGAAGATTAGGGGAAGGTCAGGCCAGTATCTTTCCATAAACTTGAATACTGTCAGATGCAACCAAGGTGAAAAACCACAGAGGTTTTGGGAGACAAGTTTCCTCTTTGTTTTCCAGTTGACTACAACGGTTCCTAATTTTGTCTTTCAATGGGGGAGAAAAAATCTATGTAAAGGTAATTTCGGTCTTTTTATATTAAATCAGTTAGGTGTATTTAGAGATCTTGGTAGGGTCAGGCATAGTTAAGGTGAATTAGGATCACCACTAGTTAAGTCAAAGTATTAACTTGCTGCATGAAATATTGGTTGAAGTGTTTTATGTTGATTTTATGTTGAACTGTTTTGATTTTCTGTCTGAATACTGTTGAACTGCAAAGCGCGGTTGCGGTCAAGTTTGGGTGTGTTCGTCCTGCTGATTGCCAATCAGCCAGGAGTTAAAGTTGAACTTTTAGAAGTTTTTTCATTCAAAGCAGACTTCAGTCTGCGGTCTGGACCTCCTGGCCTGGCCACTCCATTGTTTGTTCCATCATTTTATTACCCTTAGGGTTTTTCCATTGAGCTCCTGCCTCAAAGTTTTATGACCCTTTGTTCGAGATTTGTGGCTATCAGCTGCTAGTGGCTACGGGGCCAGTTGCTAGAAGCTCTGCGTCTGGAACGTGACCCTACCATTCTTCCAGCTGATAGCCGCTGTCGAGACGCACCCACGGAGGAAGGCTTCACCGTGTAGTGGTGCTGTTCCACTTTCTAAGTTAATTTGTCCATAAACTGCTGGTTTGATTTTCATAGACACTCAGTGTGCCTATATTGTTTCTTTTTATTATTTTTAGTAAGTAGTGTACACCTTTTGTAGAGTAGTCTGTGCTCAATTAGGTGGAAGTTGTTGACCAGAATAGTTGGTTGTAAGAGGGACAATTGGTTTAATACATTTTCACATAGATAAAGTGATAGCGTTTGTGTTTATTTTGTGTAAGAGTGACTATCAGTCAAAATAAGGTTAGTGTTCTCCACCATTCGGTAAAACGGTTGATAACACAGTGACATTTGCCGTGGTTTTGGTTAATAATGATCAATTATTAATGAAAATGAACTAATTGTAATTATTAAGTGCTGCGAACCCAATAATCACACCACCAGAGCGCATCTCTGATCTTTATTCGTAAGAAATTATTTTTGATTAGAATTTATTTTTAATTATGATTTTTGATAAATATTTATAATCTATAATCAGAATCCCTTACAAAATGAAGACAAAAGAGAAGGAGAACAATAATGAAGCTTTGTGGCACCCCACACAGAAGAGGAGCACTGGAGGAGGATACATTTTTGATCATGACCACTTCAGTGCAGTGTCATGGATACAAACAAAGTGGTTCAAACGATGAAAATGTTGTAGATTTTTTGCTGATTTTAGGATTCTTGTCCAGTTGCAGTATTGTGCCAGATCAGCTTTAACAAGAACTAGTTCTAAATTCAGTTCAACCTGATTAAAATGAATTGATTTCAACATTTACAGCTCATTTATTTATCATATTTGTCTTCAACAAAGTTAGCATGCACGGTGCAAAAAGGATCAGGCAGCGGATGAAGGTGGAGACCTCGACGGCTCGATCTCCGGATGCTTAGGCTGGCTCTAGGGATGTGGAGTGTCACCTCGCTGGGAGGAAGGAGCCTGAGCTTGTGTGGGAGGTCAAAAGATATCAACTAGAAATAGTCAGGCCCACTTCCACGCACAGCTTGAGCTCTGGAACCCTGCTCCTCGAGAGAGCCTAGACTCTCTTCTACTCTGGAGTGGCCTGCAGGGAGAAGCGGCAAGCTGGTGGGTTTGCTTGTTGCCCCCTAGCTCAGCTGTCTTGTGTTGGGGTTTACCTCAGTGGATGAGAGGGTCGCATCTCTGCGCCTTCTGGTCGGGGACAGGTCTCTGACTGTCGTTTCGGCCTACGGGCCTAGCAGTAGTAAGGAGTACCCGGCCTTCTTGGCGTCCCTGTCAGGGGTGCTGCATAGTGTCCCTCCCGGGGACTCAGTTATTCTGCTAGGACCAGGACAACCTAGGCAGGAGGTCGATGATCAACTTTTTTGCCGTGTCTTCAAACCTTCGGCCACATGTTTTGGACACTCGGGTGAAGAGAGGAGCTGAGCTGTCCACTGATCACCACCCAGACAGACTTGGCAGGCCCAATCGTATAGTGAGGGTATGCTGGAAACGTCTGGCGAAGCCCTCAGCCAGGGATGTATTCAACTCCCACCACTCCCGCCAACTGACCACATACCGGGGGAGGTTGGAGACATAGAGTCTGGGTGGACCATGTTCTCTGCGTCTATTGTCGATGTTGCTGCCCGTAGCTGTGGCCATAAGGTGTGTGGTGTCTGTCACGGCGACAATCCCCCAACCCGGTGGTGCACACCGGCAGTAAGGGATGCTGTCAAGCTGGAGAAAGAGTCCTATCTGTCATATTGTTTTTAACGGATTTGACCCACATGCAGAAAGCAATTCAGGAGACAGAGTTTTACAGTAAAGTGTTTATTTACAGTGTAGTGAAATGGGCAGGGGAACTGGAACCGGGAAACCAACTGTAAAATAAACAGGATGGTAAGCAGGGAATACTCAGGGTCAAAACTCAAGAATAATAATTCCGCCTTGCTGGGTTGGTGGAATGATCTGCCAGAGGGTGAAGCGGAGAGACCAAATAGTTGCTTACCCGTGAGACAGATGATGGTGGAATAATGGTGTGCCAGGATGATAAGATGGTCCAGGGTTTTCAGAAGTTGGTGCAGTGGAAGGAGGAGGGTGGACAGGGTTCTTGAAGGGTGATCCAAGGGGCGAAGAATTCAGGAGACTGCCCACCGGTGTGGTCCAATGAAGTAACGAAAGGCTAGAGTCTTTGATCATGGAGCTGGATAGCTTCTTTCCAGAAGTGGTTTATCCAGGCAGAGTTCCACACAAAAAGGCAAGGTCAGGTTCAGGTAATCCTGCAAGGTAACAAATTCAAATTACTTAAAGTTCAAGGCAAGAACAAGACAAGGTAATGTGGCTTGAGCTGTACCACTAAGGGACAACACTGTGGCAGTGAGTAGCTGGCAGCCTCCTCCTAATATACTCCTCAGCAGGTAATCAAGGGAATGATGAACACCTGTCACTTCTCCTCCAGGTTCCACGCCGTCTAGGGGCTAAGCACAGTAAAAGCACCAAACAAACAGACAAAGCACAGATCCTGACACAATCAGCTGTGGTTGGCTTGTGGGACTCCTGATGCGGCTGACGGGTACCATGAGGCCAAGCGTACCACGGCCCAGACTGTGGCAGATGCAAAAACTGGGGCCTGGGAGGAGGTCATTGAGGCCATGGAGAAGGACTACCGGTTGGCCTCGAAGCAATTCTTGCAAACCGTCTGGCACCTCAGGAGGGCGAAGCAGTGCTTCCCCAACACTGTTAACTGTGGGGGTGGGGAGCAGCTTACCTCGACTGGGGACATTATCGGGAGGTGGAAGGAGTACTTCGAGGATCTCCTCAATCCTGCTGTCACACATTCCCTGGTGGAAGCAGAGGCTGGGGACTCTGGGTTAGACTCTTTCATCACCCAGGCTGAAGTCACCGAGGTGGTTAAAAAGCTCCACGGTGGCAGGGCTTCGGGGGTGGATGAGATCCGCCCTGAGTACCTCAAGTCTATATGTTGTGGGGCTGTCATGGTTGACACGCCTCTTCAACATTGCATGACAGTCAGGGACAGCGCCTCTGGACTGGCAGACCGGGGTGGTGGTACCCCTTCATAAGAAGCGTGACCGGAGGGTGTGTTCCAAGTATAGTGGGATCACACTCCTCAGCCTCCCTGGTAAGGGAATTGGAGAGGAGAGTCTGGCCGATAGTTGAACCTCGGCTTCAGGAGGAGTAGGGTGGTTTTTGTCCCGGCCATGGTACACTGGACCAGCTCTACATCCTCTAGAGGGTATTCGAGGGTTCATGGGAAATTGCCCAATTGGTCCACAAGTGTTTTGTGGAACTGGAGAAGGCATTCGACTGTGTCCCTCATGGTGCCCTGTGAGGGGCATTCCCAGTGCATGTTGGACTCTGGCAGGGCTGCCCTTTTTCACCGGTCCTGTTCATAACTTTTATGGACAGGATTTCTAGGCACAGCCAAGGGCCGGAGGGGATCTGGTTTGGGGACCAGTGGATTTCGTCTCTTCTTGCAGATGACGTGGTCCTGCTGGCCCCCTCTAGCCAAGGCCTACAGCATGCACTGGGGTGGTTCGCAGCTGAGTGTGAAGCGGTTGGGATGAGGATCAGCACCTCCAAGTCCGAGACCATGGTTCTCGACCGGAAAAGGGTGGCTTGTCCTCTTCAGGTTGGGGGGGAGTTCGTGCCTCAAGTGGAGGAGTTCAAGTATCTTGGGGTCTTGTTCACGAGTGAGGGGAGAATGGAGCGGGAGATCGACAGACGGATTGGAGCGGCTGCCACAGTAATGGGGAGGCTGTGCCAGTCCGTTGTGGTGAAGAGAGAGCTGAGCTGAAAGCAGGAACATCAGCGGACTTCCCATGACATCACTGTTTGAATAAAAACCTTGCATTCCAACAAACAGACGTCTTCCACACAGGTCCCCAGCAGACCTGGAAGGAGGGACAGCTAATGTCTCCTTGCTGGCAAGCAGACTATACTCTTCAACTTGGATTCAGAGTGACTACGATCACATACAACAAAGTTAAGTAATGACTTGCTGTTCGAATATCTGGCATTCATTCATATAAAGGGTGTAATAAGACAAGCTTGACTTGGCTTTCCTTCTGAGGCATCCAGAAGCAGGCCTAATCGAAGCGGATTTCCCCCATGGCCTGGAAAAGGAGGGCGGGACCGCATCGCACACCTTCCTGCATGCAAGTCCAGGTTGCATCGCGGCCACTCATGCAGCCATGCCTTTGTCGTACGGGCCGGCAGAATGAATAGCCCTTCCCCTCAGCTACCGAGGTTAGCTGCAAGCTAACCCTTTGTTTACCCACACGTGGATGTTTCCCTCAACGCCCAGGACAACTTCTCCTCAGCACGGTTCACATAAGAGGTAATGTTTGGGCAGAGAAAATTCGTTTTGAAGCTAAATAATCTAAATAATATTTGTTTAATTACATTTGTTTTTGTTTGAGTTGAAACTCAGCTACAGTGAGTGCTAGCAGGATGTGTTCTGTGTTGTGTTTTTAAAGTTAAGACAAACTTGTGGTTTTGAAACAGAAGATCAGCCATAACGCGCCGTCCACTCTTATGCATTTCATGTTATGTTTGATTCTGATGACAAGCTATAAGTTTCAGATTGCATCGAGTCACTGATTGCAGCATTCACTCCTCTTGGATGGGCATGTGATTCAATTCAATTCAATTCAAAAATACTTTATTAATCCCAAAGGGAAATTAAATGTGATGACAGAGGACAGTCGCTTGCATTGTGTTGTTGACTTTGCAGCAGTCCCTCATATGAGCAAGTATATGGGAAGACTGAAAAGAAAACTCTTCTTTAATAGGAAGAAACCTCCAGCAGAACCTGGCATGACCAGCTGGGGTTTGAGAGAACAGAGCACACACACACACAAACACAGAAGCACTGATCCAGGAGTACATTCTATGTTAAAGAAAAGTAAAAGGTTAATGGCAATAGTAGCTCCTTAAGTGAATTAATCTATTGCACTGTCTGACCTTGTGGTGAGTTTTCTTTTAAATAATTGCTCTAACCCCAGAAAGTTGGACATCTTGTTTGGAAATGGCCTTGTAACTCTTTCCATGGGTAGCAACAGTTGCTTATCTAAGGTCATTGCAGATTTATTTCCATCTTAGCTTTGTGTTAACACACTCCTGAATTCACAAGACCCTGACTCACTTGCCGATGATCAGTTAATCAAATGTTTAAAGTAGCGACTGCTGGTTACTATTTCCCTCTTAAACGCCCACATATGGAAAAAACAATAAAGCGGGGTGGTGCGTGGTATAGAGGTAGAGCGGACACCCCATATAGGTCCGATAGGTCCCAGGGTTCAATTCCCGGCCCTGGGACCTTTGCTGTATGTCTTCCCCCTGTCTCTCTCTGCCAGTTTCCTGTCTGTATATTGTGAAATAAAACCCACTAGTGCCACAAAATAAATAAAAAAGACCCAGTGCTGATCCATCTACAACATTTGTGTTTGTAAATGAGAAAAAACATTTCTCTAAGTGACTCACAGAACTGACCTTTTTTCTCTTTGCATATCAAGTCATGCATTGAAGCAAACTTGTTTTTGCCTGTTGATGGTGTTGCATTTCACACTAATACCTCATACTAAAGGTGTAATAAAAACCTTTATCCCATGTTTATGATTTAAGGGAGTATTTGTCCTTAGTTGCAGCTTCGATGTTACCAGGTCATTCCCATACAAAAGAAACCTCACGAGCGTCATTGTGCACTGACCTATGTCTTGTTTGCTCTGAGGGATGAGATGTTACTGCATGCTGTGGTGGAGGTGATCCTCTTACTCTGCTCCAGTGGCTCAGGTAATCCATTAAAGGCCAACAGGATGGAAAGCATCATCTTATTAGTCAGAAACACATCTGCAGTGCCTAGAAAAGTATTTTCCTCCATACAGATTTCTTAGTTTTTTCTAGTCTAAAAGATATTTCCTTTTTTGTCATACTTACATGTTTAATATTATCAAACTAATTTTAATAGACAGACAAAGATAACCTGAGAAAATACAAAATGCAGTCTTGGAGATCTTGAGATGTTTTTTTTTTGTTGTTGCTTTATTTGGACCTTTGTGTTGTCTTTGCTCAGCAGTAGTTTTCACCTTGAATCTCTTTCTTATTGTTGAATCATTAACGCTGACCTTAACTGAGGAATGCGAGGCCTGCAGTGCTTTAGATGATGTTCTGGGGAGAAAACACAGAACAACACTATTTCATGTTTCCTCCTGTTGTACATAATGGCTCTCACTATGGTTCATAGGAGTCCAAAACACAAAAATGTTTTTGTCACCCTTTACAGAGTTAAAGTATGTGACTTTGTTTCTAATCTGTTGTTAAATTTCCTTACACTGGGAATGACATGATGCTTTTTCATATCTATTAGCCTACTTCATGTTGCCGGATGGGTTCTTTTTTTTTGAATGATTTCTTGATTATAAAATTGTGGCACTGATGAGACATAGGTATGGCTAGTGAAACTGAACCAATCACACTTAATTTACATTTTACCAAAGGAGGAATTATATTATCACAAAGAAGCTTGGGTTGTTGTTTTTTTTTCCCTTAACAACATCATCATTTCATTCTGCTTTTTCTATTTACTCAAGTTATCTTTATGCAATGGTAAAATTTGATGATCTGAAACTTGTGGGACAAAACAGCAAAAATAGAAGCAGAAAACAGAAATGTATTAACGTTTTAGCTGTCTATCAAGCTAATAATTGCTGAAAGCCCTTTCCAGACAAACAACCTCTCTGCAAACATCTCTCCCCATCATTTCCTCCTCCTGTCTCTTCTCATTGGGAGTGGGGAGGACCAACAATGTATGAACTCTGACCCAACTGAGGATGGAACACATATCCCCTGTTCTCTTAAAGATACACTTGCTCAGAGTAAACAGTTTTGCCCATGTTGAAGGCATCATCACTGAGTAGAGTAAGAGGAAGAAGAGACATAAGGTTAGGGTTCAAGGGAAAGAATGAGGGAGGAAAGGATGGTGACAGGAATCCAGACTGTATGTGTGCTTCGCCCCATCATGTACCTACCTGGTCTCCAGCAGATAGGCTATGAGCTCATATAGAAGATTAAACAGGACTGGAGGTTTGGACAGTTTTGTTTGGTTGGGTTGAGGTCGGGCAGAAAACAAGAAGATTCAAGAGATAAAAGAATAAACAAACATGAACTTCAAGTTTGATGAGGGTCTTGCTTGTTTTAAAATCAGACCATCCTCTAAATTATTTATTTTCTCATCCTCTCTTCCTCTTTAAAAGCTCTTTCAGAGGGCTAAAAGCCACAACCGAAACCAGATAAAAGAGAACTCAAGTGAGGAGTGCATGTCATGTCTTCCTCTCATTATCCAATAAGGGAGCAGTCGCCGTTATCCTTTGGCTTCTTCCTGTTATCCAGCAAAGTAGCAACATGTTGGCGGTGCCTGGATTACTCAGGGGCAAGGAGGGATAAACAAAGAGCAAAGGTTTAGACTCTCCATTTACAGCCAGATTGAGACAGAGGTCTGTCCTGGAGCTTTTTAGTGAAACTCTAGAAGGCAGCAGCTCCAGGCACGGTATGCTCATTGTAAACACAGCCATGAGGAGGCAGAAACAAGTGGAGGAGGATCTGTGCTCCCTACTCTGTTTCCCATCTGCAGGCTGAGGAGGACAAATCAGGAGGAACATTACATCATGAGCCGCATTCATTTCTCGCGTGTTTGTTTTCAGTACCATTTAATACCCTACTCTGATAAATTGGCTTCGACAGTAACCTATTTAGTTAATAGGGTGTTGTTGACCAAGCAGCATCATGAAGACTACATAACACAGCAGCAGACTGGTTAAAGCAAGTATAAAGCAGGACAGGTTTTACAACAATATCTAAAGATTTGAACATCTCATAGAGCTCTATTCAATACATCATGTGAAATGGAAAGAGAATGGCTGAACTGAAAATCTACCAGGATATGGTTATCCACCTGAACTAACAGGCCAGACATGAAGAGAATTAATCACAGAAGTTATTAAATACTGTAAACTTACTCCATGTGACTCTGGAGTGACCTTGCAGAGGTGAAAGACCAGTAAACAGAAAGCCATAAAGAGTACTGTTTGCAGTTTGCAAAGTAACAAGTTTCCACCCCTCCAACGGTTTGCTTTATTTTTCTACAAATTTAGTGTTATAAAATCTGTCTACTAATCTGTCTACTACAGGCATAGGAACTGTTACTGGGAACTTCACATAAGCACACTTCAAAAAGTCCACACTATACCTTTTGCATGACGGTAGGATCACTTGTGAAGGAGAATAACAAAATAAGAATAACAAAATTTACAAAAATGCAAGAGAACCCAAGAATGGCAAGGAATAAGAGCCAGGACAGAGCAAAACTGAAAAACAAGCCCTGCAACAGAAGGATCTGACAAAAAAGAGAGTGAGAGGGATGTAAATGTTTGGGTGGCAATTAGTGAACTGAAGCAGGTGGTTAATTGCTAACAGGCTGCAGCAGTGGGGGAAGGCATTTTGAAGTTAAACTAATGAAAGCCTAAAAGCAAACACAAAACCAGATAACTAAACGGTCCCTAGGCAGAACATAACCCATCAAGTCAGGAACGAATCAAAAAACCGAACCAAAAGGTGAGGAAAAAAGACATAGGTTAAATCTCAAAATCAGAAACATTGCCTATGCAATAAATATTTAAGAAAAACAGAAATTCGATACAAAATTGGAACCAAAATCCAAAAATCATGCAAAATATGGTTTTGATTTTATTAATGCAAAGATGTCAGAAATGTTAAAACTTTCAAATTCAAAATATATGATCTTTTCAGCTTAATCCCTGGTTCATCATGAAGTAGCAGTTAATAAATGTTAGCATCAATGTTAGGTATGCTAACTTTATTAGTTTATTGACAGGAAAAATCTATCCATATTCCTTAGTGTTAGGAATTTATCTCATTGGTCACACATACTCTCATTGTATAAGCTCCGGGATCCGGAATCTTTGAAAGGATTCCTGTTTGTATGTCATACATCTCTAGGCTGTTTTGAGTGCGTTAAACCTTTATGTGTGAAGAGATCAATGTGAACTTCAGCCTGTAGAATACACATACATGTAACTGAACAGATATGAACAAAGCTCTATGTGATGTAAAGTAATTCAGGTCGAAGCAAAACATCTTAGACAGTTACATTTTTCATTCATTCATTCATTGTCTCTGTCTGCATGACTAAATCCGATTGAAAAATACTTTTCAATTAGAAGTTTTTGTTTAAGATAATCCTAACGAGAAAACTATAACCTTCCAGAATTGGCACTGCCAATAAAGATTGTACAAAAGCCTCACTATAAATTGTAACAGACCCTTGGTGACCCCACGATGCCAATATATATAGTGAGCTTTGGAGATTTGTTACCACCGTTACCTCCACCCTGTGAGTGGTGACAGATGAACTTGAGTCCTTATAAGGCTTTGTTTGTCACAGTTCGAGTTGTTTTAAACATTTAAAGTCTTGCTCTGAATGCAGATGTGAGCAAGTTTACCTGAGCAACTATTTTCTTGTAGCCATTTCCCAGCCAATGAAAATTAATACACATCTGCCTTACATCAGTGCCATGCTTTCTTGTTTTCCCCATTTGGAAGACTGCCTATGAGTAATGGCTGCTCTATCACACATTTATTGAAAGCAGGAAAACAGGAAGTTGTGAATCACCAACACCAAGATGAACTTAAAAAGTGAAGTATAAAGTTTTAAAATGCATCAATTCTTTTCCTTGTATCTGAATTTGTCGGAGTGCTAAAAGGTTTGGCACTGAGTAATAAAAACAAATCAAGATTTTATTTTCCCCAAAATGAGTGTACTCTAAATAAATTTTTATATTTTTCTACATATTTTAGTAGGAGATATTGCTACTATAAAAGATATAAAAGAGATTGTATTGTTTTGTATTGTATTATTTTAGGCAAAATCCTCTTATTTCTCAGGTGATGCTGATTTATTCCATATTCACTTTCATTTAGGTTCATTTTTTTACATTCTGCCAAACCCTGTTAACATTTATTTCAGGGGGTAATGCAGAAACATTGTTGCAAAAAGACCAAGGATTTATTAATGTTTTGTTGTTTAAATGAAAACTTGGCAGCATATCAGTTGGTTTCTTTTTCTTAATCGAGATTTATAGACAGGGCCATTTTGCAATCATGGTATTTTCCAAAGAAGTGTAAGCTCATATCCTCATGGGGCAACTTTTGGATGTTCCTTCAGAAAGCTAAAACACAATGTTTTGAAACAATGTTGTAACTCCACTTGTACCCTACTTTCCGAACCACAAGCGCTTACACCGAAACACCAGCAAATATTCACTGCATGTCCAACCCTTTATTATTAATAATGTATTTCAGTGACTTTGCTATTTCCACACACAGTCCTGGTCCAGTTATTATAAAGTTTTCTGTCTTAAAAATATGGTGCATTTACGTTTCAGAAAGTAGATGACGTAATTGTACCTCAAGGGGTGCAATGGCTTGTCACTGGGGTGGTGCCCTGATGGGTACTGGTCTTGTACCCTGATCAGTGACTGCCAATTTGTACCCTTGTAGTTTGTATCTTTTAGAGACCTGTAGGTGCATGTAGTGGCAAACCTCTATCCCTACTTATAAGTACAACCCCGAAAGCGTGCAAAAATAGCTTTTATTTTGAATATCTTACCCCATTACCTACTTTATACGAATACATATATAGCCCCTAACTACAAATAGTTGCCCTGAGGTCCAAAGTATTTTCTTAGTAGGTATAAATCTACAGAGTGTGCCTTGTGGAATAGACATGCACTCCTTCCTTATACCTGTTTCTGACAGTGTAAGAAAACCTTTTTTTTTTTACAAAGGACGAATACAAGGATTGTTTGGAAAATTTTGATTTTCTTTTGTACACGATTGATATAAACCTAAAAATAACTTTATTCTAATTTACATGCATATAAGAAAGCTGTGTGTGTATAGGGCACCAAAACTGGCTCTATAGCCCTGTGTGCAGGAATAACATCTCACATAGTTGATCCCTTTATGGCAACCTTGACCTTCAAATTTCTATACTGAAGGACAGAAGGTTTACTTTTTATATTTAATGTGGCTTCCAAAGCAAAACTGGGAAAATCCAACATTATTTGTGAATTCAAAGATATTACAATTCAATGCAGAGTGATCATCCAAGTCTTTAACATATCATAAGGCTGAGGTGAAGTAAGGTGGAGTAAGTGCTACAGAATGGAGTCTAGAGTTCACAGATTTAACATTTCTGCCCTGCAGAGAGAGAATTGGTTCCACTCATCAGACAGGGGAAAAAAAGAGGTGCTCAGATTATATTAACGTTGTTCAGGGATTGTCATGGGGCACTTTCAAGAAACACTGAACATCTGTACGGCCTGTCGATGAGGCTTCCCAGAGGGCACTTTAGTTGAAAAGACCATAAAATCCTCTTATAACATTCCACCTACAATATCTCAGTTTAGTGAAGCAAGTCGCATGTTAAAGTCTGATATGAATTGCTAGAAAGTAGCTAATTTACACACTCTTGCATTACAGCCCCAGAGAAAAACAATTGCATAAACATTAAAGTCTATATTACTGGAATGGAAAACAAATATTAAAAACGCCCCATAGAAGCATTTTTATTGCTTTCAATCAGGTCACACGGGATTGGAAAACATTTTAGAGCCATAGGTTTAGTCTCTTATTCCCTTTGAAGAGTCAAGAAAGGGAAGACTGAGACTGCCCCCCTCTGGCCAGAAACACACACTGCACATGATTCTACAAAATCGTTTAGAAATATTCCGGGTTTTTTTGTAAATAGCTTTCTTGGATCATTCTCCTACTTATCAATGCAAAAATAGTATGTATACCAAATACAGAAACCAACACTAATCCATTCTCATCATTGCCTACAGGGGCAAATAGCAAAAGAAAATGAGAGCTATATCATGCTATAACGTGAAAATGTTGCATTATTAAAATATACATATTCTTTGACATTGTTGAAAAGCCTTTCACACCCTTAAAAATAAAGTTTTTATATTGTTATAAGAAATATGAATATTATATTTTAGGACAATATAAAAGTTCAAGTTATAACTGCATCCCCTACATTGTTAGAACACAGAATGTTTACTTTATAACATTATGAATTTGGTCAAAAGTTGTTGAGCACCTTTGACAGATACTATCTCATGAAAGTAAATACACCCTTCACATTTTTGTAAATATTTTATTATATTTTTCTGAAACTGAGCCGCAGCAAGGTAGCCAAGAACATACAGCGGTTAAACAGAACAGGCCCCACTCAGCACAGGCCTCACCATGGTCGACCAAAGAAGTTGAGTTCATGTGCTCAGCATCATATCCAGATGTTGTCTTTTGAAAAATAGACCTACGAGTGCTGCAAGCATTGCTGCAGAGGTGAAAGGGGCAGGAGGTCCGCCTGTCAGTGCTCAGACTATACACCACACACTGCATCAAATTGGTCTTTATGGCTGTCGACCCAGAAGGAAACCTCTTCAAAAGCTAATGCACAAGAAAGTCTGCAAACACATTGCTGAAGACAATCAGACTGAGGATATGGACTACTGAAACCATGTCCTGTGGTCTGATGAGACCAAGATAAATTTATTTGGTTCAGAATGTATCAAGCGTGTGTACCGGCAACCAGGTAAGGAGTATAAAGACAAGTGTGTCTTGTCTACAGTAAAGCTTGGTATTGGGAGTGTCACAGTTTGGGGCTGTATGATTGCTCCCAGCTGTGGGAAGCTACAGTTCACTGAGTAAACCATGAATACCAACATGTACTGTGACACACTGAAGCAGAGCATCATGCCCTACCTTTGGAAACTGGGTCACAGGGCACTATTCCAACTAGACAAGGAACAAAAACACACCTTCAAAACGACCACTGCCTTGTAAAAGAAACTGAGGGTAAAGGCGCTGTACTCACCAAGCATGTCTGCAGATCTATACCCTATTGACCATCTGTGGGGCATCCTCAAATGCAAGGTGGAGGAGGGCAAGGTCTCTAACATCCACCAGCTCCATGATGTGGAGGAATCTAAATTCTAAAACATGTTTAAAATTATTTTACAATTTTCATTTGCTACATAATATCTGTGTTCATTTACAGTTTTAAATCCCTCAGTGAGAGGGGAGCTGGTGCCTATCTCCAGCAGTCTACAGGCAAGAGGTAGGGTACACCCTGGACAGGTCGCCAGTCCATCACAGGGCAACACAGACACACACAAGGCAAACAACCATGCACACACCTATTCACACATAAGGGCAATTTAGATAGACCAACTAACCTAACAGTCATGTTTTTGGACTGTGGGAGGAAGCTGGAGTACCTGGAGAGAACCCATGCATGCACGGGGAGAACATGCAAACTCCATGCATAAAGACCCCTGGACAGAATATTCACATTCTATGATAAATATATTTTTTTAATTTTTAGGGAGGACACGTCTCAATTTGGACCTTTACCTGCACTCTAATATTACAATGCTAACGTATCAAGTTTTCTACCTGAAGAAGCTGTGATCTGACACATGGTTGTTTCCCTTTACCCTTCCAGAAAGCAGGGGGAAGCATTTTCGTTAGACAGTATGTACTCGTCTGCTAATTCATTAGTAGTTTTATCTTGTCCCTGCTTTATAGGTAATGGATCACAATGTTTACTGTACTGAGGGAATCCATTCTCATTATTACCTAAAAGCCTCTGATGGAGGATCCTATTAAACGAGGTGTTTACAGAATTCTGGTGCACCAACTTTTTTTATGTCTTGTATTGACTTTTTGGAAAACATAAACCTAGGGAGAAATTGCATTCTAAAAAGTGCGACTTAGTAAAACAAAGAATCCTCAGACAAATGTCATCTGTATATAAGAAGATTACAATTACACTGTGGAGCCAAGTGAAGACAAAAATACAAAAAATAAAGTATAGAATAGAAACAGTGTAATGCGAGAGAACAAAATGTTCATCCATAGAAGACAAACGAATTAATTTGGTTGGCTCAACTCAGGTGTCAGCTGTAAAATACATATCGAATTTGACATTTCTTTATAGTAAATTAAAGTTATTGAAAGAGATAAACCTTTGTTGACAGAGTAAACAAACAAAGCAGGTATGTAACTGTCCTCCAGTGTGGGACGAGAGTTCAATTATAACACTGATAAAGAAATGTATTGTGCAGCTGGTTATTCATGAAATACTGGAAGGTTCTGTTGTTTAACATAAGCAAAACGGGTTTCACATCATATTTATTGATTTAACTTAGGTGTTTTTCTAATTAGGACATTTTAAAATGTATTTATTCCACTAGATGTGAGAGGCAAGGGACTTTTAATTTATTAAAATTAATCATTTCAGAAGTGAGTTGATAAAGATATTGAGTGGTTCTTGGTCAATCTAAACACGTCAGACAAAAAATAGCAGGCTGAAGATTTCCCTCTGAAAACTGCATGCAGACACTGCCAGAACATATGAGCATGGTGTGCAGGAAATTGGTGACATCCCACACATGCAGGGCTCACCTCTTTATATATTTGGAATAATCAATCCCTAGTTAAGCAAACCTTTTGAACAACTCTGCACAGAATAAAGCTATGATGTGCACAAATGGATGAGGTGTTCACTCCTCCTGACTTCCTCAGATATTTGCTCGCCCGGCTCCCTCTCCCAAGATGTTTTGGTACTAACTACTGAAGCTGTAAGCAGAGAACATCTTTGCCATTGGATGGTTGAGAACCCTCCTCTTCAAAGTAGGAAATCTAACAAATCTGTCAGTTTGTGGGTCACACCTGGAAAGGCAAGAAATGCAAATATAACCACAAGAACCCAGAAGAGTGTTGTTGGGAAGGTTGACTTTATTAGATAACTTCTCAAAAGCTCTGAATGAATGACTGATAAACAGTTTCTTAAGTCTCCATCATCTTCTTTAGCAGTATCATCTTTTGAAATGCTGGGTTAGATGCCACAGAATCCAAGATGGACACGATGGTAAAGCCAAAATGTCATCTCTTCCTGATTCTAAATTTAGGTTTGGCCAACACATTTTTAATGCCCAAAGAATGGCCGGGGTCAGAGCCAAATGAACAAGATAAAGCAGGGTAGCTGGTGGGGATAAGACAGCTTCCAGTTCCAGCCACACAGGGGCGTCAGGCAACTCTTGGTGACAAAGCTAATACTGATTGTTCCCAAGATTTACAGCTTAGATGTCGAACAGGAAAGGTACTGTGTGTAATTCAAGCCTTTGAAACAACCGTATTTTAACTCTAGGGTCTCTTTTATCCCATGAAAATGATAAAATAAATGATCTACCCTTTGGTAAGATAAATGGAAAGACTCAGAAAAATATATTGTTTTTTCATGATGTCCCCCAACTTTCAACACTGTGCAGCACATCAGTGTAATCACTCACCTGTTATCCATGCCACTTACCACTTTTCCTCCGTGTTTATACTTCGCTGTTCATCACATTTTGTTAGATTCCTCTGACACACTACCTGTGTTATGCTGATTGTTCTTTGTTCTGCTTCCCATTCAACAAATCTTTTGTAATTATGATCCTGCCTGCCTCCTGCCTGCAGTTTGGCCCTCTGTTTCAACAAACCATAGCAGTAAATGTAAACACAAAGAAATGTGACTTTTGCAACTATTTTGCAGGCCCAAATAAAAGTTAAATAGTAGCTTGATTATGTGGCAGAATCAACACACTTGAAACTTCTTGTCTAAATGCAGGCCTTTGATGTTAGTATTGGTCCTTATTTTAATCTATTTCAACATTACTACTAATTTTCTGACTGCATAACTAACAAATTTACACCACCCTTCGAAGCTCAGATATGATTTAACATTAAGCAGAGTGTTTTCAAAATCTCCATAATCTGAAATACTAAAGTACATTGTTTATCACATTTTTCTGTTGGTAGGATGTTCCTAAGATGTCTTCACAGCCAAACATTTCCAGGAGTTGAATTATTTATCTACAGATTCTTGTGAAATTTCAAGTTTCTTGCAGATTTGTTTTCGCTTTAGATGTTCTGCTTCTGGGTGGAAATTCTTGCAGCTGCCAGCATTTGACCAAATATAGGTTCTTTCAAACCTCTCCTATTAACTAATAGTTTAAGGGTTATTCAGATCTTGCCTTTTTTCAGTTAATTTCCCCATACTTCTACACAACTATGACACGTATATATGTGTACATATGTGTTCATGGACTTCTCAACTGCCTTTAATGTTGTCCAGCTGCACATTCTTTTAAAGTGCTTGTGTGACCTGAATGTCAGCAGCTCTCTCGTGTTGTGGATCAGGGAGATCCTAAGAAAGCGACCTGTATCAGTAATGTTCGATCGACTGCAGTGTCATAAACACTGATGTTCCACAAGGTTGTGTCTTATCTCCACTTCTGTTCTCCCTGTATGTTGGGTGTGAAAACTTGTATCTTGTGTTTATCACTCATAAGACTTTGTACATTCTGTACTGAGCTGCACACATGAACTCAGCAGGTGAGCCTGAAGGCCAGGCTGAATCGCACCGTTTCATTTTCTACTCCCACTTTGAAAACACACACACAAACACCCGAACTGTCAGCATATAAATAAAGAAGGAGGCCGTCAACACTTTGTAGTTGCACTGCAGAGTGTGGCTACCTCTTACTGCAGAAAGATAACAGAGACTCTGTGTCGTTGCTCTGACTTTGACTAATTAATACCTAACACTGTACAATAATGAATTTTGATTTAACAGCATAGATTTCTCTCTCGTGAAGTTTGCTGATGACACGGCCCTGGTCGCTGTCCTGAAGGATGTTGATAGACCCGCCTACTTTCAGTAAACTGGTATATAGGGAACTCACTGAAAGTGTCTCCTCCTTTAATATGGTTTTCTCGGATAGGAACCTCCTCACCAGAGACAGAGAGGAATAAGCTGAACCAGGTTGTCAAATAGGCTGGTAAAATGTTCGGTCACCAGCAAACGTATCCTCTTGATCTACACAAACATGCTTTAAAGAAAAAAGATATTCAGGTTTAATGTTTTCAGTATCCTCAGTTTATAAAAGCTATTGCTTTTAGCTATATTGTTTTATAGTGTTTTTTAATCTGTGAATGCTGTATGGGTTCTTGTTTTGCCAGGTGTCAAAGAGAAATCACCATCTCAAAAAAGATGATGGACTAATACTAACTTATCTTTTCTTCAGAGGCATGAAGCTTCTTTTGGCAGGGAACATAGAAGTTTAATAAACTTCTATGTTCTAAATCTAATATATATTTCATACATACTGTATATATTATAATAAGTTGTATGCTATGTTAAAATTTTACATCACCAAAACACAACATGCACATTTAATCAGCACCAATTGTTGCCGCATAATAGTTTAATCACGTATTAAAGTATTATAGGCAACGTTAGCGTATTGTACTTCATGATACCAGTGCTTGTTGCTGAATAAATGTCCCGAGGTGACCTCGGGGAAATATTTGTTTATTAACCTTCACTTTGCAAAGCAAATTCATCTTTTACTTTGCACACAGACACCAATCCGCTCCAGGGAGAACAAGAGAACAACTCCCCCATCAGTACATCCAAGTGACAGCTGATCAGTCATCCTAACCGTCGTATGCTGTCTTTTCTCATTCTTTTGATGTTTTATGCACCAATTAAAGATAATGAAATAATGAAAATGTGTCTTTATGAGAAAATAATTCTGAAATAAAATCTTAAATCAATGTTGAATTTATTCAGGTTAGGAATAATTTAATTTCCTAATTTTAGATAAAAACAATTGTCATCAAATAGAAGGTCTTACTTATTATACAAGGAATTTCATCAAACACGCCTTGCAACACACCAGATAAGCACACAAAACAGTCAGGAGACACCTTATCTCATTTGCCAACATCTCACCTCCTCACATCCTGCTGTGGCCCCCAGGAGGGATGCAAACTAAAGAAGTGAGAACAAGCGCAGTGCAATAGGAGGTGAGGTGACAGAAAGGCACTTACCAAATATAAACATGCTTCTTTCTCAAGAAACATAATGTAAAGCAGTGTTGCTGCCACCATTACAGCGAGGAGGTAAAATGAGAAGATCTGGTTGGAATTAAAGGTACAAACCTCTCATAGTTCTTATTTTAATCATGTTAAGTAGACACAATTAGTACTTTGGCTTTATACTTTGATAGTATTGCTATAGATTTGTAGGTTGGCTATCTTACATACAAAAGAACAGTCTATGATAGCTTTTGTTATCATTTTAATGTGGAGAAAGGCAATGTCAATCACAGATCCAGAAAAATACCAAATGCTGTACGTATTTGTCCTGTTGCACCAGTGAAAAGTTAACATCTTACTCAGACGCATTATATTAAAGAATATTTGTTATTGGAAAGGAAGAGTCTTGGTAAGATAAATTTGAGAAGTGCTACAATCATGGCTGTCTGTCAACATTAAGAACTTTTCTTTAAAAAATGATTGTCAGCCATACTTATACTAACATTTTGAATTACACATACAGTAACATGCAAATGTATTCACACCCCTTGAACCTTTTTTCCACATTTGTCATATTGCAAACAAAAACCTTACTGTGTTTTTTTAGTGGGCTTTATTTTTTTACAGTAAACAGACAGGGAGAGGGTGGAGAGAGGGGGAAGACATGTAGCAAAGGTTGCCTGGGCTGGGAGTTGAACCCGCAAAGGCTGTGTAGAGGACTGAAGCCTCTGAATATTTGTCACACATTTTACCCCCGCGCCCCAAAACCTTACCATGTTTTATGTGGATTTTATGTGCTAGCCCCCAACAGCAAACCATATTTTTGGGAAGTAAAAAATAAAAACTTTCTTCCAAGAAATAAAATCTTAAATGTGTGTTGTTTCTTTCTGTTCAGCCACCTCATTCATCTAGAGACTGACATTTGTGTACATATTTCTCTGCAAAATGGCTGCATTCAGTTTAATTGTATTGTCCAATTTATTGCATTCGTGAATATAATTTTTAAACTCTTGCCACAGATTTAGAATTGGATTTAGGTCTAATATTTTAACTTGGCCAAGATGTGGTTTGGTTTGATCTAAATCTTTGATCCAAACCACTCCATTGTAGCTCTGGCTATATTTTTGGATACATTGTTCTGGTGGAAGGTAAACCTCTACCCCAGTCTCAAGTCTTTCGCAGCATCTATCA
The DNA here is from genome assembly GCF_021462225.1 of Girardinichthys multiradiatus. Classification (NCBI taxonomy): domain Eukaryota; kingdom Metazoa; phylum Chordata; class Actinopteri; order Cyprinodontiformes; family Goodeidae; genus Girardinichthys; species Girardinichthys multiradiatus. The sequence goes on along the minus strand of NC_061802.1, from coordinate 38,345,762 downwards.
GGTTTTTATCCTCTATTACTCTGTATAGAGCTCTATTCATCTTCCCATTAACTCTGACCAGTTTTCCTGTCCCTGCTGAAGAAAAGCATCCCCACCTCATGATGCAGCCACCACCATATTACCTATGTTCAGGGTGATGTGCAGTGTAAGTCTTTCACTGCTAATAATATAATAATAATTTGTATTAAAAAAATCAAAAGTATAATTTTCCTTTCTCTTCATATACATGTTGTACTTTGTGTTGATCTGTCACATAAAACAAATGTTGTGCATGTAACATAATAATATGAAAAAGTTAAGGGGTGTGACTACTATTGCAAAGCAGTGCAATGTTTTTTTTTCACCTTTTAGCCAAAGACTTTGAGATATGTGTGCACTTTGACCTTTCTACCTGTTAAAAAACTAATCCTGTTGATAAATGACCAGATCTATATTTTCTTATGCATTCTCTTATAAATTTAAGCATTTATCCCAAAAAAAAAGTAATAATTTATGTCTTCATTTGGACCCAATTTTTTCAAAGTAACTTCAGAACGGATCAGACTGTGACAAAACATGAGGATGTTTATCACATGTTATTATCAGTGGGGTGTTCATGAAAACACACATTATCCTTTTTTCAGCCATATCTGCTACACCTGCTTGCTTTCCACACGGCATCTGTAAACCAAAGACACCTGTCACAGATGACCTCTGACCCCCAGCTGCAGCTCCACTCCAGAGACACATGAGATGCTCTCTAACAATCTAGATGCATGGACAAACACGGGCATACATATATGCAGGCAGTGAAAGAGGTGAGCAAATGCCTAATTGCATTACCAGCAGCAATGCACGGGTGAACAGCTGCTTCTAAAGATTGAATCAGAAAACACACTACCCTTGCTTGTGCCCTTTGTTTCTCCTTTATACAGTAAAACAGGCATCCCCATATGTTTTTAACCCCTGTTTAGACCTGGCATTAGAGTATGTGGGTGTGTCATTTGTGTGTTTGTGTGCCAATGGAGAACAGAAGGCTCCTGGTCAGTTATCTCCTTATGTGAGTGTTTGTGTTTAAAACAGTGCTCTGGCTTCTGTGCAACAACTGAAGGAAATTTACACTGACATAAAGATAACATCCCCTCCTCCCCTCGCACAAACACAAGCATGAGCTAAAACCTAGAAAGCAAATAAATGTGATAAGGAGATGATGACTGAAAAGCAATCATTAGAATATTGGGAATTAGGAGCAAGAGTCCACAGAGAGCTAAAACAAAAGAAACAGACTGATCAAACATGATAAAAGATCATTCTTCGGGCTGGACTGATCTTTTAGCTTAACTACAGCAATATAAGGTCATATACAGTAAAGTAACCAAACCAATCTAGGCCTGTACAAAGACAGCATGTCAATCAAATTTAAGACCAGACTTTGACTAGGCCACTTAAAAACAAAACCTTCATTTAGTTTGTCTGAGTCATTCAGAAGTGGACTTGGCAAGTGATGCCTGACCTCCTAGATGAGTCGTTGATGAGCTCATGCAGCATATTTCACCCATGTGAATCTTCACCGCTGTTCTTTGGTTTTCTCTATTTTATTGATGTTTTTCCCTTAATAAATGGAAATTATTGTTTGGAAACAGCTTTTTGTATTTACTCAGGTTATCTTTGTCTGATATAAAAATGATTGGGTGATCTGAAACAATTAAGGTTGACAAAACAAGCAAAACCAGAGGACATCTGTAAAGGGGCAAATAAGTTTTCAGTGGACTGTACTGTCCAATCCAGTGTAGCAGGTCAGTAAATTGACCCATCTCACAGAAACCTGAACCCAGGATTTCCTCATACGGCCATAAAATGTAATAAATATGAGCCTCGCATAGTTTATATTTTAGACTGGTTCTGAAAAAAAAGATACTTGATGTGTACCTGACTTGTAATGAAGACCCCCAGACTAAAAGCGAGACAAGTTTGCAACATGGATCTAACGTTGTTATCAACCCCTCCTGACTGCCTATCTCTGTGTTTTGCTCCATGCACGTGTGTGTGTGGTCATGATGACTGTTTGCAGAAGCTTTATCAGTCAGCAAACACAAAGAGCTATTCACAAGCCAGAGAGATGCAACAATGGGACAATTTACAGCAACAAAGACACCTCCGTCCTGGAGGCCACGCTGGGCACAAATTGGAACAAAAGCCCTCCCATCAGCTAGCTTTAAACTGCTGGATCACTGTGCAAAATTACAATCAGAGATGGAGCAATAGTCACTGGCCATTAGGTTTGGTGAAGGGTAAATGTTAAGTGTACCATGTCAAAATGTATGGCATGTATTAATATACAGGGGTTGGACAATGAAACTGAAACACCCGGTTTTAGACCACAATAATTTATTAGTATGGTGTAGGGCCTCCTTTTGCGGCCAATTCAGCGTCAATTCGTCTTGGGAATGACATATACAAGTCCTGCACAGTGGTCAGAGGGATTTTAAGCCATTCTTCTTGCAGGATAGTGGCCAGGTCACTACGTGATACTGGTGGAGGAAAACGTTTCCTGACTCGCTCCTCCAAAACACCCCAAAGTGGCTCAATAATATTTAGATCTGGTGACTGTGCAGGCCATGGGAGATGTTCAACTTCATTTTCATGTTCATCAAACCAATCTTTCACCAGTCTTGCTGTGTGTATTGGTGCATTGTCATCCTGATACACGGCACCGCCTTCAGGATACAATGTTTGAACCATTGGATGCACATGGTCCTCAAGAATGGTTCGGTAGTCCTTGGCAGTGACGCGTCCATCTAGCACAAGTATTGGGCCAAGGGAATGCCATGATATGGCAGCCCAAACCATCACTGATCCTCCCCCATGCTTCACTCTGGGCATGCAACAGTCTGGGTGGTATGCTTCTTTGGGGCTTCTCCGCACCGTAACTCTCCCGCATGTGGGGAAAACAGTAAAGGTGGACTCATCAGAGAACAATACATGTTTCGCATTGTCCACAGCCAAAGATTTGCGCTCCTCGCCCCATTGAAACCGACGTTCGGCATTGGCATGAGTGACCAAAGGTTCGGCGATAGCAGCCCGGCCGTGTATATTGAATCCCAACGGACAGTTCTGGTGGAAACAGGAGAGTTGAGGTGCACATTTAATTCTGCCGTGATTTGGGCAGCCGTGGTTTTATGTGTTTTGGATACAATACGGGTTAGCACCCGAACATCCCTTTCAGACAGCTTCCTCTTGCGTCCACAGTTAATCCTGTTGGATGTCCTTCTTGGTGATATGCTGACATTACCCTGGATACCGTGGCTCTTGATACATCAAAAAGACTTGCTGTCTTGGTCACAGATGCACCAGCAAGACGTGCACCAACAATTTGTCCTCTTTTGAACTCTGGTATGTCACCCATAATGTTGTGTCCATTTCAATATTTTGAGCAAAACTGTGCTCTTACTCTGCTAATTGAACCTTCACACTCTGATCTTACTGGTGCAATGTGCAATCAATGAAGACTGGCTACCAGGCTGGTCCAATTTAGCCATGAAACCTCCCACACTAAAATGACAGGTGTTTCAGTTTCATTGTCTAACCCCTGTATATTCACAGATTGTGTCCTATACACCTTCATGTCAAAAGAGCAAACCATACTTGCTTTTTATATTTTATCAAGTTCTGAAAGTCCATCTAACACAGACAGATTGAAAACAGGCTAACAAGCAATATATTTTTGGTTCATACCTACCAGGATGGGTGTGATATACCCCATCTCTCTGCTATAGTCTTTTACTTGGTACATTACAGTAGATCTTAGAAGAAATCGTACCGCAACTAAGCTCTTCTTCCTGCTGTCTCGATCTTTTACCCACAGCTTTCCTTAAGAAAGCTTTGCCTGTAATAACATCTGATTTAACACAAATAATAAACACGTCCCTTTTGTCAAGTGTTTTCCCCCAGGCCCTAAAAACAGCAATTATCAAACCTCTAGTGAAAAAGAGTAACTTGGACAAGCTGCTACTGCAGAACTACAGGCCTATATCAAACCTCCCCTTCATCAGTAAGATTATTGAAAAACCTGTGTTTCAACAGTTAAACAACTTCCTAACAACAACCAACTGTTTTGATGTCTTCCAGTCAGGCTTCCTGCTCACCACAGTACAGAGACTGCTCTTGTCAAGGTGTTCAATGACATCCGCATAAATGCAGACTGTGGAAGAACCACAGTGCTGGTATTATTGGACCTTAGTGCAGCATTCGACACTGTTGATCACTCCATTTTATTAGAGCGCCTGGAAAACTGGGTCGGCCTTTATGGTACAGCACTCAACTGGTTTAAATCCTACTTGAAGGACAGGGACTTTTTTGTGTCAGTAGGTAACTTTACATCAGAGAGCACAAAAATCACATGTGGCGTTCCCCAAGGGTCCATCTTAGGGCCCATCCTATTCAATATCTACATGCTCCCCCTAACTCAGATTTTAATAAACAACAACGTAAGTTATCATAACTATGCAGATGACACACAGCTATACGTTACGATGTCACCAGGTGACCATGAACCCATTCAAGCGCTGGGTAAATGCTTAGAAGAAATCAATGCATGGATGGGCCAAACTTTGTAGGCGACTGTGGCTCAGTAGGAAGAGTAGTCGTCTTGCAATCAGAAGGTTATGGGTTCGATTCCAGCTACTTCCTGCCATATGTCAATGTGCCCCTGGGCAAGGCACTTAACCTCAAGTTGCCTACTGATCTGCGTATTGGTGTGTGATTGGGTGAATGTGGCTCTAGTGTAAAGCACTTTGAGTGGTCTGTATGACTGGAAAAGCGCTATATAAGTTCAGTCCATTTACCAAAGGAAGAGCATTTAAAAGTTAGCACACAGCTTCAGTTAATACAGCTAGAAACCACCAGTCAGGCTCAAAACCTGGGTGTAGTGATGGACTCAGACCTGAACCTTCAGAGGCACATAAAGGTAGTAACTAGGTTGGCCTTCTATCACCTAAAGAACATCTCCAGGATTAAAGGACTAATGTCTCAGCTGGACCTTGAAAAACTAATTCATGCATTAATCTTTAGTAGAATTGATTACTGCAACAGTGTCTTCACAGGTCTGCCTAAAAAGTCGATCAGACAGCTGCAGTTGATCCAGAACGCTGCTGCCCGTGTCCTCACTAGAACTAAGAAGGTGGAGCACATCACCCCGGTTCTAAAGTCCTTACACTGGCTCCCTGTAGCTCAGAGAATAGACTTTAAAATACTTCTGTTAGTCTATAAATCACTGAATGGCTTAGCACCAAAATACAGGTCCTTCTCAAAATATTAGCATATTGTGATAAAGTTCTTTATTTTCCATAATGTAATGATGAAAATTTAACATTCATATATTTTAGATTCATTGCACACTAACTGAAATATTTCAGGTCTTTTATTGTCTTAATACGGATGATTTTGGCATACAGCTCATGAAAACCCAAAATTCCTATCTCACAAAATTAGCATATTTCATCCGACCAATAAAAGAAAAGTGTTTTTAATACAAAAAACGTCAACCTTCAAATAATCATGTACAGTTATGCACTCAATACTTGGTCGGGAATCCTTTTTTGCAGAAATGACTGCTTCATTGCGGCGTGGCATGGAGGCAATCAACCTGTGGCACTGCTGAGGTCTTATGGAGGCCCAGGATGCTTCGATAGCGGCCTTTAGCTCATCCAGAGTGTTGGGTCTTGAGTCTCTCAACGTTCTCTTCACAATATCCCACAGATTCTCTATGGGGTTCAGGTCAGGAGAGTTGGCAAGCCAATTGAGCACAGTGATACCATGGTCAGTAAACCATTTACCAGTGGTTTTGGCACTGTGAGCAGGTGCCAGGTCGTGCTGAAAAATGAAATCTTCATCTCCATAAAGCTTTTCAGCAGATGGAAGCATGAAGTGCTCCAAAATCTCCTGATAGCTAGCTGCATTGACCCTGCCCTTGATAAAACACAGTGGACCAACACCAGCAGCTGACATGGCACCCCAGACCATCAATGACTGTGGGTACTTGACACTGGACTTCTGGCATTTTGGCATTTCCTTCTCCCCAGTCTTCCTCCAGACTTTGGCACCTTGATTTCCGAATGACATGCAGAATTTGCTTTCATCCGAAAAAAGTACTTTGGACCACTGAGCAACAGTCCAGTGCTGCTTCTCTGTAGCCCAGGTCAGGCGCTTCTGCCGCTGTTTCTGGTTCAAAAGTGGCTTGACCTGGGGAATGCGGCACCTGTAGCCCATTTCCTGCACACGCCTGTTTACGGTGCTCTGGATGTTTCTACTCCAGACTCAGTCCACTGCTTCCGCAGGTCCCTCAAGGTCTGGAATCGGCCCTTCTCCACAATCTTCCTCAGGGTTCGGTCACCTCTTCTCGTTGTGCAGCGTTTTCTGCCACACCTTTTCCTTCCCACAGACTTCCCACTGAGGTGCCTTGATACAGCACTCTGGGAACAGCCTATTCGTTCAGAAATTTATTTCTGTGTCTTACCCTCTTGCTTGAGGGTGTCAATAGTGGCCTTCTGGACAGCAGTCAGGTCGGCAGTCTTACCCATGATTGGGGTTTTGAGTGATGAACCAGGCTGGGAGTTTTAAAGGCCTCAGGAATCTTTTGCTGGTGTTTAGAGTTAACTCGTTGATTCAGATGATTAGGTTCATAGCTCGTTTAGAGACTCTTTTAATGATATGCTAATTTTGTGAGATAGGAATTTTGGGTTTTCATGAGCTGTATGCCAAAATCATCCGTATTAAGACAATAAAAGACCTGAAATATTTCAGTTAGTGTGCAATGAATCTAAAATATATGAATGTTAAATTTTCATCATGACATTATGGAAAATAATGAACTTTATCACAATATGCTAATATTTTGAGAAGGACCTGTACATTACAGACTTGTTGTCAGTGTATGAACCACCCAGACCTCTCAGGTCTTCTGGCTCAAATCTACTCTGCATACCCAGAACCAGAACCAAACATGGAGAAGCAGCTTTTAGTTCTTATGCTCCACTAATCTGGAATAAACTGCCAGAAAACTGTAAAAGCGCCGAAACCCTAAGTTGCTTTAAATCAAGATTAAAAACTTATTTGTTTAGAGTGGCCTTCGACTGTGCCATCTAGGCATGATTAGTTGCGTTTTCAGTCCAAATTTCCTTTCATTTTCTTGTCCATCATTCTATTCTCTTTATTTTATTTTATTTTACTTTTTTAAATGACCTCTGTTGTTTGATTTTATCATTTGATTTGTTTTTCTGTGTCTGTATCTGTGTTTATTTGCTTTGTGATTGTATTGTAATTGTATGTACAGGGCTTTGAGTGTCTCGTTGCTGAAAAGCGCTATATGAATAAACTTACCTTACCTTACCTTAGATCAGAGGTCTGGAAAGTATACCACAATAAGTCTGCCATTTTATGCAGGACATCTTTACCCAAAAAGACACAACACTCTTAGCTAATTGCCTAAATCCCTGTTGGACTAGAGTTGAATTATTTATTGTCAAACACACTTGAGGAGTGCAAACCAACTCCTAATTGCGGTTTGGCATAAATACAAACACAAATGCCCCATCTATCTGACCTGATTTCAATCATCGTATTCAGTTTTTTTTTCGAAAGTGTTTTTTTTTTTTTTTTTTTTATTAAACTGAAACAAAGTGCATCAAAGTACATGCAGTTGGTTGATACATTGATAGGCCGAAAACGGTGGGAGCTCTTAGTTTTGATACCCTCTTAAATAGGAACACATCCGATTAATGGAAAATCATCACATCTGTGTCTCTGGCTGATTGTTCGGTACATCTCTGAGTTTTCTCAGAGAACAGCCAAACTCTCGCATATCTAATATCTCTGTGGTCTCTAAGTGCATGTTGCTATCAAGGCCATAGGAAATAGGTGTGCACAGGGTGTTGCAGCACCCCCCTCATGGATGAGATAGCAAACATGTTCGAAATATGCAAACAAAAATAAAGATATATTCTTAGTGCAAAACCACAAAAAAGAACATATTTAAGGATGCAGAAATTTACTGTATTTTTTATGTTGGTATGTTGTTACTTTTGGCATTCCTTCCATACAAGGAGGCCAACTTCACAATTTGAAAACATTTGCTTCAGAAAATGCACAAATCTCTGTGCGGAAACTGAGATTTGTGCTTGCCAAAAAATGTCACGATTAAAATAATAAAAACGACAAAATTCAATATAATTCAAAAACACTTTATTAACCCCAAAAGGAAATGTAATGCTTGTAACTCTTGTAACTCTATTATACAAGTTTCTTTTACAGCTGTTGTAGATGATCATACGAGACTAATGGAGCCATATTTGGAAACTGTCTCTATGGTTTACTTTTTGTTTATGTACCTTTAATGATCCTGGTATAACACAAAAATAAGGAGTCATTTTTTTTACAATACAATAACTAAAGAGTTCTCAGAAAGGGGAAACACTCTTCTTAACAGTATACAGATGTATACTTGGTTTGTAATTTGCAATTTTAGACCTTAATTATCAGATTATGGGATATAGATAGTCTACAGACCCACAGAATTCTCTCAGAAAGCATGTTTGACCCACCTCAGCCTAATGACATATTCGTAACCGAGAGACGTCTGTGAGCAGAGAATGAATTAAAGGATGTGGAGCACACCCTGTCAATCCAAAAGCAGTCATCAGCACTGATGGATGGGATTGTCAGCCAGCTTATCAATGCCATCAGCCCAACCCTGCAAAACACACAGAGTTTGAGACAGAGCTTTTAGTCCAAACAGACTAATCAGGCATGCAAAAGGAGATGCAGATTACCTGTTGCTATGACGACTCCAGCCGAAGTGTGGTAGAGGCCTAAACAGAGCTGGCTTCAGGAGCATGTTGAAATTTGATATGGTTTGAAACGCCAGGTGTGTGCTGATAAGAGAGAGAGTTAAAACTTAACTTGATTGAAGTGAACGGGGCTGCTTTATTTTAATATTTCATAGGTTTATGGTTGAAAAATATGCACTAATGTCTAAATGTTCTACACTACATAATTAACTCTTTATAGACAATTAATTAGAAAGGTGACTAAAATAGGCAGAACTTTGCTGAAGAAGATTTTTTTTAATCATGTTTCTATTCATGCAAAGTAGCTTGGACTCAGAAATGGCACTTTTGCTACTCTTCAAGCTGTTACCTACCTCCATCTCACTCGTTTAGGCCAAACCCCCCCACCCTCCACCGACCCATCCCCAGCTCATCCTCACCGTCAGACAACAGCTGCTGGCTGCACTCAATGAACTCCCTTCAGCGCTTTACTGGGCATGGCTAATCACTGGTGCTCACCAGCAACTGCAACCACCACACCTGCCCCCACTCTCACTTGGGACTGTCCCATCTGGGACCCGATGATTGGGGTGTCTTCTTTCAACTCAAAAGAAGCTCAAGGGGCAGTGAGGAAGGGGAGAAGGTAAAATAAGACATCAGGGGTTGGAGATGAAGGGCAGTCACTAATGGATTTAATGTGTTCACACTGTGGGAAACCATCGACAGAACAGAATAACGATAGAGGAACGATCAATGATAATGTATTTCATTCAAAACCTTATCTCAGACTGTTATAACAATAAAACGCAATCATGGTATTTTGTCCAGAAACAGCTTTGACTGTAAAAACATTGAATGCTGATTGCAGTTTGTGCCTACAGATAAGCCAGCACTATTAGCTGGGACCAGATGGCAGACTGATAACACACATTGCTTTGCTGCTCCCATATCCACCCTCCTCATTAGGAACCACATTCACATGCAGGAATACCACAAGGGTATTTTCTTGGATTCTGTCTTAAAATAGGAAAGGACCCTAACTGATGATGTTCTTAAACAAACATTATGCCACGTTCACACAACAAAAAACAGGCATAAGAACCATAGACCTTTTTTTTTTTTTTTTTTGTCAAAACAAGCAATGTTGCCACCTGAGGAGACCAGTAGTGTGATTGGCCACACCACTGGTCTCCTCAAGTGGCAACTTGCTCCCCAGTGAAACAAATTTTATGTGCATGATAATTATTCATTAATAAGAAGTTATGACAGAATAATACATGTTTTAATGACTTGCAACATTTGTTTATTTAATGTACATTTTTGTGCTGTTTATAGTGCACCACTTTCAAATATCAGTCACTTATTATCTTCCATTATACGCCAAGAGAATTGAAGTTTGTATAAAACATGTGTCCAACGTGTATCAGTTGGACACATGTTTGAAAAAACATTTGCAGCTATAAAAAGAGCTGTAATTAAAGATTTTTTATTTTTTTTATTTTTTGCTGCTTGAATCTGAGCTTGGAATACATTTCAGGAGCACGTTGCCTAAAATAGATTAGTAAGTGTAAGCCTTTTTTTTTCTGTAGATACTACTTGAAAAGAAAAGGAAAAAGAGGTAATTTCTGTTAACATATTATATGCAAAATACATTTCTTCTAAGTTATATAAGGTTTTGGTGATCAAGCATAATTGAAATAAATTATTACATTTTCTTTTTACTTTTGCTTTTTCCTTCTATTTAATTGTAGAAGCTTAGATGAACTAATCTAAACTATGGTGGTGGGGTTGCTTGTCAGTCGATGGGAGATTCGTCTTCCCCTGACAAGAGCTGACATAGAAAACTATATTTAGAAGCTGCCGTCTGGTAATGTGACGCTGCCGCAGACGCACACACAATGGCTGTGGACTGAAAACTGATTGGCAGGAACTCTAGTAAATGTAGTCCTTTGATTTTAAGGATTATGGCGAGTAATTTAGGATAAAAGGGCATTTTAACCACATTAAAGATAGATTGTTAAATTAAATATAACATTTATATAAATTAGGTTTGCAAAGTGTGAATAAAATATTTTCTCATATAGTGTAACAACATACTTATGGAGGGACAATAGTGCCAAAATCAAATAAATAAATTAGCCATCACATATATATTGTTTTCGATACATATACATTATATAGTAAATTGATTAGGATAGGTGATAAATGCATAAAAAAATATATATCAATAGCCTATATATTTTTAATATGCTACTTTAGGAAATCAATAATGAAATAATTAAATTTGGATATTCCATACATTTTACATTTAAGATACAATAAAGTCATAAATAATTATATTTCTGTTAAATAATTTTATCGTCCTTGCTTTGCTGTGCAGCATATAATTTCAAGTACCAAGGTGTCCCATCTAAGGTTCCGTTCACACGGCAGGCAAATGTGGCCCAAACCTGATTTTTTTGGGGTCGGGTGATCAGGTCAGGCTGTTTATATCAAGTGGGAACGTTCAGATCTGGCCCGTATCTGACTTTTTCAAGTCTCATTTGAGCCACATTCATATGTGGTCCAGAATCCGACTCGTATCTGAGTTTTTGGAATGTGAATGTTCACACTGCACGTCTTGATGCTCAAATGTCATTTTTTTTCAGGAATCAGATTTTTTTGTGTGGTCGTTCCCATTATTTTGAAAATGTTGGGGCTACAAACTGACCCGCATGTGCATAAGAACAATACAAGCGTCGTCAAGGGCAGCACAACAGTAAACCCTAAAGCCTAATTGAATGGCTCATAGGAACCGTCTGGATGTGGGACGTAGTTTGTCTTGCAAAATTTATATACAACTGTTAAAACAGTGGACTTTAAAATGCTATCGAGGTTACCGAGCATGTGATGATCTGCCCCGGCTGCAGTCCAATACACTGGATTGCATCAAGTCTTTTGCCTGTGGAGTTAAGAGGAGAGGCGCTGACATATATGATCAAAAGTTGCCCTTGACATGATAAAGTTCTGACTCGGTCTCTGTAAAGTTGCTAATATAGGGATATTAGCCCCACCATTGCTGGCTGTGTCTCCGTATCCAAATAGTTTGTTGTGCTGAATTGGCAGTCAGACCTCCCTAAAACGGAAAAATAAAGAGTTTAATTCTCCTTTTAATGTGTTTCCCACACTGCACCTGTTGACACAATAAATGGCTTCTATTGTACACTTAAATCATAACACCTAATTCTTCATGTATACTGTTGTGCTGCGCTTGATGATGTACTTTTTGTTTATAATGACATTTTCAAAGTAACGGGAATGACCACACAAAAAAATAAGATTTCTGAAAAAATGGGATTTGAGTATTAAGACCTGCAGTGGGAACGTAGCCTAATAGACCCTAACTTCTGATTGGTAAACCTGCACAGTAAGTTAACTGCAGGCATGTCACCCTTAACAATAGTGGTTAGCCCCACCCACTGACTGATCCTGGTCCAAAAATGCTATAATTAAAAAAACAAATAAATAAATTATTTTTTGAATCTGTGATTAAATTATTGAAATTGCAATTAGATGTTAGGGTCACTGGAAAACAGGAACCAAAACATTTTTGTAATAAAATAAAAAAGACTAATAAATAATTTTACTTTTTTTATTTCCATATGTAATGATTAGACTACATTTGTAATAAGCTAATGGCATCTCAGTAATTACATATGGCTATGTATTTAATGTGTATATAATTGTTGAAAGACATATTTATTTTTGATTTGTGGCACTTTTGGCACTCCATAGTAATGAGCACGTAATACAGGCTCATTACTGCGTTCAACAGCAGAATGCATTTCTACAACCCAGTAATAATCAACAGTACAGTAAAATATGGTGCCTCGCCCTGCTCTAAGTTACTTTCGGGGGTGTAGTGAGGGCGTGTAGGCCTACTGCACTTTATGAATAATGAAAAAGTGACGTAAACAATGCGGCTGTCTTTGCGGCTCCAGGCTCGAGGCGGGCGCAAGGAGGCGTGATGCGGCCGTGACGTGGTTTGAGTCGGGGATCTTTAATCCTCTACCGCAGCAGCCCAGCCGGTCACCGGAGGAGGGGGGCAGCAAGGTTCGGACAGGAATGGACCGCGCAGGCTAGGCTACGCGTAACCAGGCCGAAACAGCTCGGTGTTTAGGTAGAAAATAAGAGATTACGTCGAGGACGAGGCGAGTATTTCTGCCCTAGGCCTGACCCCCTCCACCTCCAGCCAATTCACTTACTTGTCCCTGCTGGAAAGACCACACACAGATAAAAGGCTGGCTAAATACAGAGATCTTTTAAAGCGTTTTCGCTTGATTAAAACGCCGAATGTAGTATTAGTAGAATTAGTCGACGTACGGATACAGCGAATGCGCCCTGCCAGTTTCCTGAGAGTAATTTATTCCTCGGTTCGCCCTTCAGAAGCGGCGCCGCGTCCCCTCTTTTCCTGTCAGCTGCTGCGCATCAGCACAACATGCAGGATGAGCCTGTGGGGGTGACAGCCACGCAGTTACCTCCATCAGCCGAAGAGGACGACCGCAGCAGCAGCGCGGAAAGCAAATCTGCAAAGCAAGCCATCCAGACCGAGAGCCAGCTGAGCTCTTTCACGTCGGATTACAGCCGCCTAACCCAGAAGATCGCTTTCACCGAACGTTTCTGCCCGACGCAGTCCCCCTGTGACCTTCAGCACTGCCGAAGCATACATCAGCAGTTAGACTTTATCCCGGCAGAGTCGCTCCCACCCCAGGGACGTTTCAGTCACCTGCAGCCCTTCTGTAGAGCTGCTGACCCCCGCGGCTCTGCTGTGGAGGCGGCTGAGGCCGATGCTGCGACGCCATCGCCTTCCTCTGTAAATCTAAACAAGATCCAGATGGACTCCCCCATCGCACACCATTTAAATAACGGCAATGGCAGCAGTAGCAGCAGCAGCACCGGCAATATGTTGTCCGGGGGTCTGGGCGCCGCTTTCCCTAACCTCCCCACCCAGGAGATTCAGAGCGCCAGCGGCGGTCCGTCCTCGCCCTCCCTCTCCGGTTTCGGCACCCCTTGGTCCGTGCAGACCAGCTCCTCGCCCCCGCCTACAGTCAACTCCATCAACCCAATACACGCCATCAGCCAGATGCCCAACACGGACTCCGAGAACAGCTTCTACCCGGGCATCCCTTCCTCCATCAACCCGGCCTTTTTCCAGAGCTTTTCGCCGGTGTCGGCTAATCCGTGCGCCGGGATTAACGTGCAGGGCTTTAGCGGCCCTTTCTCGCCTCAGATGAGCGTGCCTCAGCAGCCGCAGAGCCGCAGGTCCCCGGTCAGTCCCCAGATGCACCCCCAGCAGGGCGCCTTCCTGCAGCAGAGGAACAATTACAACCAACACCAGGTGAGCTGCTGTACAGCATCCCATCACTTGAAAGTGTACCAGTATTTTAACCAGGATTTAATGAAAAATATACTTTAAAGACCCACTGGAACTAAAGTAAATTTATCATTTAAATTCAGAAATTGAGGACTTGTTAATTAAAATAATGGTTTAAGTTATGGGGAACACCTTGTGACAGCACAGAACTAAGACCTTAAAATGGGTTCAAATGTGTGTTTCTTGGGGAGTGAGGAACACTGGAACAAGTGAGCATCACTGAATCTTCCTGTTGTTCTCTCCTGAAAGCTGGCAGTGGGATGCAGTCACATGGTGCCGAACCATCGATGTCTTGTGGTTCACTCAGTGGGAATACAAAGGCTCGCAGGGTTCTGTGTTCTAAATGGGTGCTTATTTGGTTGAAATGAAAACAGCCAGTGTGACACACCCTGAGGAAAGACAGCAGAGGCTGACAGGAACGTTCCTGCTCTGCAGAAGGAAGCTTTAGGAGCTGGTAGCCTTCAGCTTCAGGTTTCTCATGTGATTTACACACTGGGTGTGTGCATGGGAGCATGGGTGTGACTGGGTGTGACTGTAGGGCTTCTGCAGTGTTGTTTCTTCACCCTTTAACCCTTTCCTTTGATTCTATTGTAAATATATTTGCATGAAAGCAACAAAGACACTCACTTGATCGTTGTAGGCCCCCTCACCCCACCCTGATCAAATACTAAAAAAAAATCAATAAATCAATCAGCCAATCAAAAAATACTTTAATAAAGTATGTTTGAATTGAATAGAAATTGCAAAAGAATGTTAGACTGTTAGAAAACATTTTTTACTAATTCTCTTCAAAGCCCATTCAAAATAAATAACATTGGTCTTTAACTTATAATAACTTATAATAATATTGGAGAGGAAAATGCTTAGATTTATTATGTGTTAATTCATTAGATCATTAGTAGTCATTTATTTTATGTTTAATGAAGCCTTAAGCAGCCTTTATGTGCAATCAATCATTGGTTATATTAGAACCAGAGACGATGTCAGGATCCAGCATGTTACATGACAGAGATCTGGTTTCTTTAAAAGGATAAAACAGAGTAACTTTGCTGGAGTATGTTTGACTGACTGTTATCTGCTGACGTCTCCTTCTCAATGAGGCAGCCTGACTAAACTCCTGCCATGCTCTAACAGCTTTTTTTTGTACATCCTCTGACTAATTTTTTAACACCTCACTCAAACAGAAAACAGCTAGCTTTGGCTATTCTTCCCTTAGTAACAACTTAAACCATTGCAGCGATTTGCTGTCAACAATGACCTGTGAGCACTTTGGCATGGTGTGTTTACTCAACAAGGGGAAAAATCCGATTTTTCTACTTCCGCCCTGCTGATCATTGATCAGGGCCAAATGAATGTCCGATTTTGGTCACCAGACTATTTCCTGATACGTCTTCTCTGTTTCTCATGTTCTGCTAAGACAGAAGATGTATGATATACAAGCAACCAAAATCTGATTAGAATTTTTTTTTTAAGTTTAAGGACTGGTTAGATTCCAAAAGCACACATTTAAACATTAATTGATTTTTTTGATTAATTGCTCTTATTTGTTTTCATTCATTTGTAATAACATATTCCTCACCCTGACACACAGGGTGGTTATATTACACTAAACAACTTCTGACATTCTCTGCAATGCTTCTTTGCTTCATAAAAAGAAATAATAGCACAGTAACACCACCTCCACTCATTTCCATCAGTTAGCAGTTGGAGTACACATCAGAAACACCTATTTGTGTTTTTGAGCAAATCCATTTTTAGTTTTTATCTTGTTGGATCTTTTTATCAGATTAGGAAGTTGCTCAGAAAACATTTAGGTTTGGTAGCCCAGGAAAGCCTGAAGCCTCTTCATATGATTTCCGCATGGGATTGCCAAAAAGGTTCAGTGGATGATGCCTGAGCAGGAGGCACAAGGTCCAGGTGGAGAGAGTGTCTAAGTTACAGTGGTGGTGTCACAGGGCACGGGATGCTTAGTATTAGTCTTTAAGCTCTAAATCTTCTTATCTACCCACCCATTACAGGAGCAGATAAAGTTCGGCAGTGGCTGACGAGGGGAAATAAGGGATAACATTGAATGGAATATTATTATTTTCTTACACAGATGCTCATGCACCGCTTATTTATGTATTATGATCTTTGTCAACCTGTGCGTGCCCTCTCCTTGTTGCTCGCACAGCCTATGGTGAAACCATCCCCGTGGGGGAGCCACCACGGGAATGGCTGGGGTTCCGGGGGGATGTCTTGGGGCCGGGACCACCGCAGAGGGAACGGCATGGGGGTACCCGGTTCGGTCAGTCACGTCTCGCCCCTGAAGAAGCCCTTCTCCAGCAACGTCATCGCTCCCCCGAAGTTCCCGCGCTCTGGAGGATCACTGGGGCCTAAGTCCTGGATGGAGGAGAACATGTTTCGCACGGACAGCAACAGCAACGCCATGTTGCCGCTGCAGGTACGTGTGCTGATCTGTTATTTGATGATTTCAGTGTTAGATTAGCTCATTGTTCAAGTCGTGTAACAAAACTGAATTTGTTTATGTCTGTATAGTATGCATTTTGTTCTTAGCCACCTTATTTACATCTGTTTGCTTCTCTCCTGTTCTCTTTGCTAATTTCACATTTTGTCACTTTAAAACTAAAAACTTCACAGTATTTTACTGTACGTGGTGAACCAACGCAAAGGTTCAACCTGTGTGTAAGTTAACCTCAGTTTCCAATCCAAAGACTGAACATTTGGCTTAAATGCGCAAAACACACCATCCCCACTGAAAAACATGGTGGTGGCAGCATTGTGCTGTGTTAAGGTTTTTTTTCATCTGAAATAGGGAAGCTTGTCACAGTTGGCTGGGAGATGGATGGTGATAAATATGAGACAGTCCAGGAGGAAAGCCTGCTAGAGGCTGCAGAAGACTTAAGACTGAGGTGAAGAGGTTCAGTTTCCAGCAGGACAATGACCCGACACATAAAAGTGTAAAGAATATACATATATTAGACTGATCCAGTCAGAGTTCAGACCTACATTTAATTGAGAGACTGTGACAAGACCTAAAAACTGCTGTTCATAGACGCTCTTTATCCAGTCTGACTGAACTTTGGTTATTTTGCTGTGAAAAATGGGCAAACATTTCAGTCTCTTGGTGCATTGACTCTTAGGAACTGAATACAAATGACTGGCATTAACTAAGATATGTGAATTGATCCTTTAATCATATCGGACCCCAGCCTGTGTGTATAGTGTGTATTTTTGGGAAAAATATTGACTTTATTCATCCTGGTTGTAATTTACCAGAAAATGTTTTAATTTGGACTAGATTAAAGCTTCAAGGACGTTTAAATAACAACTGCAGTTAAAACACTTCAGAGGAAAATTGACGTTTTTGGAATAGCTGTCATCTTTGTGAAAATTTGGGAGATCATGTCACGTCTGGAAAGATGCTGTAAATCATTTGTTTTTACAATGTGTTGGTTCAGACTGAAATTCGCTGATACAACATGTCCTCTTAATTGTTGCCAAGTCTGGTGCGACTGGCAAAACTTGTTTTATTTATACGTATAGCAGGTCTTCACTGGTACTGACATAAAGCACCCATTGGTTGGTTTGGGTTTAGAGATGCACTGATTGGGCTCTGACCAGCTGGTACCAATTCTTTTTTTTTTTTTTTTTGTCTCTTTAGTTCCTAATCTGCTGATTAGAGGGGCCAATTCTGTTTTTGTCTCTAAGGTCCAGAATGTTTCATTTAAATGACATTTTATTAATATCTTGCCTGCCCACCACTGCTCAGAACCACTCAAGAGAAAATTGATCAATTTTGATTATGGACCAAACAATTTCTCCATCACTACATATTAGTTGCTGGATTTGTTTTTTTCAGCTCAAAAATCTGGAACCCAACTATTTAGAGGGTGTGAGAGGGTCATCATTTCTCATGACCTCTGGAGCCAAGTTTTGCACAACAAACTCATGTAAGAGATGAGCACCACCAGACCTGAGATAGTTAGCATATCATTTAGCTAGGAGGAGCTCTACCACTTTCACCAAAAGTGGAGTAAAAGAGAGGCGAGACCTACATTTACATCAGTTGTTTTTGATGTGAAATCCATTTTAAGTAGAAGTAAGCCATGGATTTTTCAGTTATTACAAGCTATAAAAGGATAAGCACATAAAAATATTTCTTTTGTATCACATAAATCAACCCCTGACTTTAATTAATGAAACTGAAACATAAGTATCTTATGTAAGCTGTATCCTCACATGCACTGCAACGCTAAACTTCGCAACTCATCATTAACTGGAGGAGCAGCGATTAGGAACGGAAAATGTGAGAACTGGCCTGACTAGATATTAAACCTAATCCTTCTATGTGTCTCCGAAGCCAGCGTAATGTCACTTTAGGCTCATGACTGATTAGCACAGATACTGTGCAAAAAAACCTAAAGGAAAAAGTATTGTGTGTTCGTCATACTGTATTCTTAACAGGGTATAGTCGTCTGTTCTAGGAGGGAAACTCTGGACAATATGTGGATGTGGTTTTCCAGACATTATCCAGACTTCCTCAAGCTGTCCTTTAGCGTATGACCTTATGTTTTTCTTGTAAAATGCTACCACGAAGACATTCAGGCAGATACTGTTGATAGAAATTTTCCCTGACTTTACATGAGGTTATATCTGGACATCTTTGTCTCCTAATTTGTTGTCTCCTAAATGGCTGATTTAATAATCCATATTTAATAAAGCATCATCAAGCAGTATGACATTTTTAACTGTACTGGTTAAATTTTTCCTACATTCATTAAGTGCGTTTTATTACATTTAATTTACATAAGTCAATTCTGAGAGTAATAGAGCTGTGGCTGCGACTCATTCAAATTAAACTAATGATATCAGCTTGCATAACGTTGCCACTGAGTTGTGCGACTGTTGCTGTGAGTTTGTATTATTTGTGGTATCAGTGCCAAGAAGAACAACGCTTCCATTCCAGGAAACAGGCCCGACTTCATGGATACATTTCCATAAACAGAAATTTTTCAGATTCCAAGTCTTTTCCTTCCTTCCTTTCTGCTTAATGTTCGGCAGTCACTAACAGACTGTATCTCTGAAGCGTCACCTTTTCATCATCACACGGGAGGGAGCCTGAGGAAAGTTAGCGAGAGTCACCCATTCCTTCAGTTTCAGCGTTCAGAATAATTCCCAACCAACATTGTTTGGGCTGAAATTGCCTGTGAGAGCCTTACCTATTCCAGAACAGCCTAATCAACTGAATGAACTCTTTGCTTCAAACGATCTGTTCAGTCACATTTTAAAAGAATTATTAATCTCCATTAAAATATTGGGTTTCTCTCATTTGAACATAGGTAGCTGCCCGTTTGCAATTCTGACTCTTAATTTAACAGGAGAAAAGCAGATTAATCTCTGTCAGAGGACTGAGCATCACTGACAACTTTCTAAGGACGCTTTTTCATTGGAGAGTTTCTCCATGTGCTGTGTATCCGAAGGCGTGCTTATTGACATAAGAATAATTAAAGGTGATATATAAGCCAGCACCTTAACACCAGATAATTAGAAGCTAAATATATTTCCGCTTTGATGGTTTTTTATTCAGAACCTTGCTGAAGTATTAATCTCCTTTGAATGTTTTCAATTTCATGCAGTCGGCCAACGTAAAATTGTGCAAAATTGCGACACAGAACAAAAAGGATACCAGGTTTTCAAGTTTCTTTACAAATAGTGTGATGTGCATTTGTATTCAGGCCCTCTGACTCAATACTTGAACCACCTTTCGCTGCAATCACAGCTGCAATATACACTGCTCAAACAAAATAAAGGGAACACCCAAATAACATCCTAGATCTGAATGAATGAAATATTCTCATTGAATACTTTGTTCTGTACAAAGTTGAATGAGCTGACAACAAAATCACACAAAAATCATCAATGGAAATCAAATTTATTAACCAATGGAGGCCTGGATTTGGAGTCACACACAAAATTAAAGTGAAAAAACACACTACAGGTTGATCCAACTTTGATGTAATGTCCTTAAAACAAGTCAAAATGAGGCTCAGTATTGTGTGTGGCCTCCACGTGCCTGTATGACCTCCCTACAACGCCTGGGCATGCTCCTGATGAGACGGTGGATGGTCTCCTGAAGGATCTCCTCCCAGACCTGGACTAAAGCATCCGCCAACTCCTGGACAGTCTGTGGTGCAACGTGACGTTGGTGGATGGAGCGAGACATGATGTCCCAGATGTGCTCAATCAGATTCAGGTCTGGGGAACAGGCGGGCCAGTCCATAGCTTCAATGTCTTCATCTTGCAGGAACTGCTGACACACTCCAGCCACATGAGGTCTAGCATTGTCCTGCATTAGGAGGAACCCAGGGCCAACCGCACCAGCATATGGTCTCACAAGGGGTCTGAGGATCTCATCTCGGTACCTAATGGCAGTCAGGCTACTTCTGGCGAACACATGGAGGGCCGTGCGCCCCTCCAAAGAAATGCCACCCCACACCATTACTGACCCACTGCCAAACCGGTCATGCTGAAGGATGTTTGAGGCAGCAGATCGCTCTCCACGGTGTCTCCAGACTCTGTCACGTCTGTCACATGTGCTCAGTGTGAACCTGCTTTCATCTGTGAAGAGCACAGGGCGCCAGTGGTGAATATACCAATCCTGGTGTTCTCTAGCAAATGCCAAGCGTCCTGCACGGTGTTGGGTTGTGAGCACAACCTCCATTTGTGGACGTCGGGCCCTCATACCATCCTCATGGAGTCGGTTTCTAACCGTTTGTGCAGACACATGCACATTTGTGGCCTGCTGGAGGTCATTTTGCAGGGCTCTGGCAGTGCTCCTCCTGTTCCTCCTTGCACAAAGGCGGAGGTAGCGGTCCTGCTGCTGGGTTGTTGCCCTCCTACAGCCTCCTCCACGTCTCCTGGTGTACTGGCCTGTCTCCTGGTAGTGCCTCCAGGCTCTGGACACTACGCTGACAGACACAGCAAACCTTCTTGCCACAGCTCGCATTGATGTGCCATCCTGGATGAGCTGCACTACCTGAGCCACTTGTGTGGGTTGTAGAGTCCGTCTCATGCTACCATGAGTGTGAAAGCACCACCAACATTTAAAAGTGACCAAAACATCAGCCAGAAAGCATAAGTACTGAGAAGTGGTCTATGGTCTCCACCTGCAGAACCACTCCTTTATTGAGTGTGTCTTGCTAATCGCCAAAGATTTTCCCCTGTTGTCTTTTCCATTTGCACAACATCATGTGAAACTGATTGTCAATCAGTGTTGCTTCCTAAGTGGACAGTTTGATTTCACAGAAGTTTGATTTACTTGGAGTTATATTGTGTTGTTTAAGTGTTCCCTTTATTTTTTTTGAGCAGTGTATTTAGAGTATGGCTACATGTTTTGGGTTGCTATCCTGTTGGAAGGTAAACATCTCTCACAGCCTCTAACAGGTTTTCCTTCAGGATTGTCCTGTATTTAACTTCATCCATCTTCCCGTCAATTGTGATCAGTTTAACCTTCCCTGCTTGAGATAAGCTTTCCCAAATCACTGCAATCTGGACTATATGGTCTTCTGGGCTTTCTTTGGGCCACTCTACCATACAGGCCATATTTGTGGGGGGCACGGCTAATAACTAGTCCTTTCAGCAGATTGACCCATCCAAGCTGTGTATGTTTTAGATGAACTGTTCACCATGAGATGTTCAAAGCCTGGGATATTGTTTTATAACCTAATACTGCTTTAACCGTCTGTTCTTGTCAGCTGTGTCCCTTGATTACGTTGTTTGTTCACTAATGGTCTCTAACAGGCCTTTCCTTTAACCTCACAACTATGCGCTACTGATGTTGCTCTGTCACATAAAATCCCAGTGATTTTATGTGCAGTGGTTGTTACATGACAAAATGTGGAATTGCAAATTGGTATAAATCCTTGTGCAACTCATTGTAAGGCACCTTGTGGTATACGACTCACTAGGATGTAAACAAATGTTTCTTATAGTTGACTAGCCCCTCACAGACTTACCTCCAGGCTCTTAAATAGAAAAAATAATATGGAAAGAATGTTAATCTGAAGCTGAGGTCCCTGCACACCTAAACCACCTGCGTGTTAAGCCCAATAGTCACGTTTCAAGGGTTTTAATGCTTATAAGCCAAATAACAAATGTGTGTTAAATTTGCACATACATCATGGTGTGTGCTTTCTTCATTAAAGTCTGTCAAATTAACAAACATCCCCCTTTATTTTTCAGGACCGCTCCAGAATGTACGACAGTCTGAACATGCACTCCTTGGAGAGCTCCCTGATTGACATCATGCGAGTGGAGCAGGATCCGATGAAAGGTAAGATGGCCATTCCCTTTCGGCCTCCGCTTCCGGGGTCAGAGGAAGGTGATCGTGCTCAGGGAATTAGCAAGGCACTGTGCAGAGGGAATCATTGCAGGGAACTGACGAGCCTGCTTCTCCAAGGGCTGTGTTGTTTTTCCACACATGGGCTTATTGTTCTCCCCGCTGAGAGCTTAATGCTTGTGCCACCAGCTGCACGTTTACCTGACCTTAAAGCTCTGATCTGGTGGCTCCTTAACCTGGCCAGCACATAGATCTAGTTAAGAAGCGGAGAACGAGCACAGGAGGAAGCCTGCTGCGTTTCTTCAGTATGAGTAATAAGACAGTGTTGTTTTCTGTCTGCTTAGCCTTGTACTTCACTTCGGAGTACTGGACAAATTCAGAATAAGTGCTGAGTTTCTTCTACATAATTTCCAATGATTTGACAGTGACAAGCAGAGAGTGTCCTATAGTGTGACACGCTCCTGGCCTCCTACACTCGGCTGCTGAACATCAGAGGAGCAGTGTCAGATGACTGCACCCCTCTTACCCTCCTCTGCTGCTCCCGCCTGCCTGTGGCTCATTTACAGCCTTGCAAAGCATATATTCCCTCACTTTACAATATTGAAAGAACCGAGGGGGAACATCAGTGGTACAAACAGACACGTCTGCTTTGGTTACTAATTTGTTTGTGGACAAGCAATAAGCACCATCATTCTTTCCCATTTTTTAGTGTTCCACCTGTGCTCTTCTTCCATGAGCAAGTTTTTTGGGGAGTATTTTCCTGCTTGAACAGATGGAGAAGACACGGACCAGTGTGCACAGCAAAAAAGAGGAGGGGGGTGGGCTAATTTTAGATGAGATCACTCCTCAGCACTCTCGATTTGACAGCCAGGAGGGGAGATGACAGGGAAAGATGGCTTATAAGGCTCTGATTGGCTATTTACACCATGACCACAGCATTACACTTAACAGTTTTTAAATAAAACAGCACCTATATCAATATTACACTGTGGTAAGATTATTATCTTTTTTTCATTACTTAGTCAGCCTAAGAAGCTAAGAACCAAACACACTTTTATAAGAGCACAGGGTTTATTCAATCTTTTTTACAGAGAAATTAAACATTTCACATTTTAGTACCACGTATTTATATAATCAAAGCTAAAAAGACAGGAATACACAGTCAAGGAACCCATTATCTACTCCCATGTTCACTCATCTGAAGACTGCAGCTTCTGTGTCAGAGCTTTGGCGGTGCTCAGGGTTAATCCAGATAACACATTCACGCCAAAGTTTCCTGCTTTGTATTCTTTGCATGTTTACAAATGCAGTTTACAAGCATGAAACTGGTCAGTATAGGTCAGACAACTAAGAGAGAAGGTTCAGCAGACAGACCTTCTCTTTTGCGCACTGATTTTCCAAATTCACCTGCAAACGTTTGTGCAGATGACACAGCCAGTCGTTATCTAATTAGGTCACTTAAAAACAGTGTGATTGGTGGAAAATCGAACTTTCAGTGCCTCACAAAAACACCCATGAACCTATTCATCTTATGCCACATGACAAACCTCAGTGGATTTATGGTTGTGTCCAACAAACACTACAACATAACTGTGAAGTCGAATGAAAATGATAACATAGTTTTTCTTTTGTCTTAGCAAATAAAAATCTAAAAACTATAGCGTGTATTTTTATTCACCCCCCTTTACTCTGATACACCTAAATAAAGTCTAGTGAAACCATTTGCCTTTGGAAGCCACACGTGTATGTGTAATTTAGCAGAAATACAGCTGTTCTTCAGAGTTCTTAGATTGAGCTGCACAATATACCCAATCACAGTAGTCATCGCAGTATCACTGTGTGCATTGTCGCAATGGCAAAGAGCTGCTTGGATGCAATATTTGGTTGATTACTTTATATTGGGTACTATGCATCTAGTATCTTACTTGCAAATAATATATTTGCCCAGTTGGATGGAGTGTCACAGTTCTTTATGCTCACACCTGCTCTAGATGTTAGTGAGAAAAAAGTTAACTTTTTGGCATACAAGCAAAATGCTATATATGGCAGAAACCTTTACCACCCCCATGGTAAAATATAGTGATGGTAGTATCATGATTTGGGATACTTTTCTTCAGTAAGGGCAGGAAGCTAAATGCATGGCAATCCTGGAAGAAAACTTGTTAGGGGCTCCTAAAGAAACGGGACTCAGATGGAGGCTCCCCTTCCAGCAGAACGACTCTAAATATACAGTCAGAGCTACGTTCAAATGGTTTAAATCAAAGCATGTCCATTTCTCAGAATGACCCAGTCAAGGTCCAGACATGAATCCGATTGAGAATCTATAAAAGATTAATTATTGATGTTCACAGACACTTTATCCCCTCTATCTGACTAAGCTTGAGATTTTTTACAAAGAAGAATGGGCATAAATTCCAAACTCTTGATGTGCAAAGATGGTAGAGACAACCCCCCAAGAGACCTGCAGATGTAACTGTAGTGAAAAGGTGATTCTACACTTTTCAGATGTTTGTAATTATAAGAAAGGTTAAACGCTATATTTTCCTTCCACTTTGCTACAACATGCAACATTGTGTTGGCCAATTACATAAAATGCACTGAAACACGTGGCTGTAACGAGACAAAATGTGAAACTGTTCAAAAAGGCCCTGTATGTAGAGGCGCTTTGGCTGTACTCAGGCTCTGTATGCTGGTTATTGTGTGAAAATGCCATTTACCAGCATGAAGCCAGCTTTAATTCAGGCATGATCCAAACAGGTCAGACTACAAACGGGAAGGTTCACCTGTTCTGGTCCTCAAAAACAACAATGTGATATGTGTACAATACTTTCTCTTTATAAAAGATTTTAATATTTTTGCTTCAAATCTGCTGCACACTTTCCACATGATGTGATCATCTAAATCTGTGGCTGTTTTCTTTCCCTTCTCTGTTTGTTTGTTTCTGTATTTGTTCCCGTGTAAATGCATTGGCCTCATCCTGTCCTGTCCTTCTGCTTTTCCTCATTGGTATCTGTGTTTGTATTTCTGTGGTTGTGTGTGTGTTTATAACATATGTGTGTGTTTCTCATGTCAGGCCGTGTGGGCTGCCCTAACCCCGGGGCTGACGGCCTTCTCATGCTCAATGGTAATTATCTCCAAGCATCATCTCCCCCCTGTGTCTCCTGCTCCCCTGATGCATCCTCTGTTACTCTTTAACCTCATTAGACACACTCACCAGACTCACGCTGTATGACCTGCAGCACTCCTCATTTACTTTTTAAATACTTTCTATTTTAAATTGCTATAACATTTTTTAAGGGCAACATTCTCACAATATGCCTCAGTAATGATACTCTTATAACATCATCTATATCACCAGTCATGGGGACAGACTCTCCCAAGAGAATAATTATAGTCCTACAGAGAGCTATATTTAGCCTCATATGCAGATCCATGGAATTAAAATAAAGAAAATATCACAATGTAATTTTTTGTTTTTATTTTGTTCTAATTTTAAGCAAAAAACTAAATCTGTTCAAATTAAAAATCTTATCTCAGCAGAAGCTAAATTTAGGTCAGAGAGCAACCCATTATATTATGAGGATGTCCTGTCAGTTTCTTGCCATTTCCTCCTGAGACACATCAGTCAGAACATCATTTTATCCTCATTTTGGAAATAGGTTGTTGTTCGAGCTTTTAAGGTCACACATGCCACTGCGTGTGATTAAGCATCCTCTCTGACACAGGATGCCCAATGCTTTTGTGTAGAGATCCAAAGGTAAGGATTATTTGTGGCTGATTTCTTATTTCCAGCCTGTATAAAGCTTGGACCTCCTGATGCCAATTTTAGTCCATTCTAATTTCTCTTTTATAGCTTTAATATAAGAAGACAATTAGACCCTACATCATTCATACCCCTAGGAGATTTAGATTTAAGGTTATTTTCATCAGGTTTCTGATAGGAAAAGATACTACCATCTTGAAAATGATAATAAGACAATGTACAAGCGAAGCAGTATTATTTTTGAAAGAAATAATTCTCTTTTTATTTACATTTTAACCCAAAATTTATATGTCGAACGTTGTTTATATTCATCTCAAAAATCTGTTACATTACATCAGCCAAATCCTTCTTCTAATTGCTGACCAGCTGTTTGCATGTTTCTATTGGTGCTTTAAAGTTTTACCTTGGTGATGAGCTCCTAGTCTAACAGGTTAAAAGACATCATTGCCATCACCCTAATTTTTAACTCCTTCCAAAGATTTCCTATCAGATTCAAGTCAGGGCTGGGCTGCTCCAAAACATGTTGGTGAAATAAAGGTTAACTTTAAGTAAATCCACCAGGATGAATGGTTGGGCTTAACTATGAAAGAGCAGCATTTAAATTATTTATTTCTAGCTGTCCTTCTACGAGGAGTCATTAATTATGTACTAATTATGTATAAGAAGCAGAGGCAACATCCCTTTGTTGGTGAGAGATAGTTGCTCTAAAAGAGGCTTTTACTAATATATTAAAAATGAAGGCAAAATCATTTCAAACGAAGTTACCACTTTAAACTGTCATTAGTGTCTTGTATTAGCAATTAGCATGGTTAGTGCAGCTGGAGTTACATGTGAGTATTCTCTAGAAAATTCAGATTCTTAACTCTGACATTTCCTAAATGCTGCCAACGTATTCATACCTGACATATTCCACAACAGATGCAAAGTCTTGCTTTCTCTCACTCTCTTGCAGGCTGAATGAACCACAAACATGTCTCGATGTGTTGTTTAAAAAACTCTCTTCAAAAGGCTTCTTACATGTCTTTGCTTCTACTGACTTCATTTTAAACACCTCACTAATACTGAAAATAGTTAACTTTATGGCAGTTCACTGGTGTGGGCTGGTCGAGCTTCTCTGATTCCAGTCATCGGTTGATTTATCTGTGCATTTCTACTGTTGTATGTGTGGTTCTGGCCCTGAATCATTTCGTTCTGGTCTTACATCAGATGCATCTGGATACCGTTTGAATCCTCTGCATATAACAACAAAGATGCAACTTTTGCTTGCTGTTTATTAGTGGACGAAGATGTAAGATGACAATAAGAAACACAACAATATTCAAAACCTGAAGAGAAAAAATATCCTTATTTTGTCTGTCTAGGGGGTTGTAGGCATCAGAAGTATTCAGTTAATTAACAATTCAGGTTAGTTTATTTGTAGTTGGATAAAGAGGTTGTGCGAAATCTGCAGAATAAAGTGTAAAGTCACAATTACCCTTTGACAAATGTCTGCTCAGCTCAAACTTGCCCCCTTGTACTTTTTTACATGCAGCCAGGAGCTATGGGAGACGTCGAGGTAAATACTCCGGTGTGTCTGTCTTCTCGTGGTTTATTCTCCTGTGGCATGTTTCCCTGCTTACTGTAAATGGGCTTTCAATCTGGACTTAGAACTCACTGTATTTGAAAATTTAGGTTCTAGAACATGTTGGTGGTTTTTTTGTTTTTTTGTTTAGTTTTTTTGGAAAGAACTTTTAAATTGTTTTTGCAATACACCAAAAAATCACAAACATTATTTTAGTATGCAAATAGGGATGATAATGGTTTCCAGATCTGGTCATATTAGACTGAAATGCTTTTGGTGTGCCATCTCTCACCCCAAATTGTAAAGATATTATTTTTTTATATTATTATTTTTATACAAATATGTAATAGGTATCGGTATGAGATTCCTATGGTAGGATAACATTGAATAAAAATACTGTAGTGTCACTGTATCAGGGAAGTTACACAACAAATAAAGGACAAAATGACAACTTCTTTAAAACTGAAACACAACAATTATTTTGACTGATGCTAAAATGTTATATGAATACACCAATAGTGCCTATTAGCTATGAATATTTGATCTATAACATTTATTTATTGCTATTTAGATTTTTATACATAAGAAAGTAGAGCATTACAGTAATCAGTTCAGCATGTTATAAAAGCATGCATTAGCCTCTCTGAGATGATAAAACCCAATCTTTGTAGCTTGTTTTAAATAATAAAATGCAGATTTTTGGCTTGAACTGAAGGGTTGATTGTTAGTGTTTCAAAATTGTGCTGCATGTTTCTGTCTCTGAACGTTTGTGCCAATAACAGACACTTATTAAGCTGGATAAATTTCACGGACATATCTAAATATCTAAAATACCATTAGAAAATGCAGCAATAAGTTTTTGGTCATCAGAAGATGCTACAATGTAGAGCTAAGAGTTGTCAGCATAACTATTAACATTAATGCAGTGTCTCCTGATGACACCCACAAATTTGTAACATTAATATAACGAATAATATTAATATGTGATATGGGATACTTTGGACGTTTCAGATTAGTGCTTGGATTTTCACAAATATGAAAATAGATGTGGAAATTAAGAGCTTGAGTGTTTGTTGCATCATTTTCTATAAAAGATCAGCTATCAAGACTGGTTCTGTAAAATGTGAAATAAAATACCTAAATAAGTTGCAGTAACAAAGTATCTCATATCTATCTTTATCTGGGAAGTTATTACAAATATTAAAGTCTATGAGTCAGAGTCAGCCGTTGACAGGTGTTGAATATGTGCAAGTTTCAAAACTTTCTGCATTAACATTACCTGCGGTCCCTTTTAGAAGTATTCATACCCCTTGAACTTGACTATGTGTTAAAATCAGCTGTTCTTATACTGAGGATAAATTACACACAGGTGAACTGGATATTATTTATGGGCATCAGAGTAAGAGAGTTTAAATACAAATGCGTGCGTAAAAAAGCAAAAAAAAAAAACAAAACAATGATTCCCTTCCTCTTCACACATATTCTCTTCTTTGTGTTGGTCTATCAAATGCAATCCCAATGAAATACGTTAAAGTTCTGGTTGTAATATGACAAAATGGGAAAAGTTTAAGGGTGTGAATACTTTTGCCAGGCACCCGAGGTTTGATTCAATATTTTTTAAAGTCCAATCCGAATAAACAGCTGAATATTTCACCTTTAGACTTTTATGAGAGGGATTTGCATTTTCTTTCCTTATCATTTTTTAACACTGAGCTATCTAAGTTTACAGTATAACGCAGGCTTGTTAAGTTTGTTAAAGAATGTTTAAATGTTTCTGTATGTTCCAGTTGATGGATAATTTCGTTTTATTTAAGCTAACAAGCCCCAGGAGGTTCCTGCTCCTTCTGCAACTAATAAAACATTTTAGAAAGCATGATACAACATTTGTCGTTAGAATCGGAAAATATCATTCAGATTAAATACATTTAGCTTCTGTAAAGCTGGCAACTAAATAAATAATACAAGTTTTTTCAGTTATTTTAATTATTTAATTAGGGTGGATAACAAATTGAAGAATTCGGGGCTTACACAATTTTGGTTCCCAGCTTTTTAGCCCTGCTTTCTCCACCATGCTGCTCATGGTGGAGGGTAGATTATTGCTTTTCACAGCCACAGATCTGACAAAACTAAACTGCACATAATCCTGGCTTTAAGCTGCTGCGTTGTCTCAGCATTGCAGTGCAATGAAAGCCGACAGGTTATTTCATAGAGAGCTTTACTCTTAATCTGTCCCTGTTCAAGAGGAGAAATGATTTTCCCTTTAAAAGGTTCTGCTGCTGTGATGTGACAGCGGCTCTGGATGTGTGTTTATGTAAAGGCTTGTAATTTGCTGCGGCCTCACCTTCCTTTTTGTCTATACCAGGCCGCTCCTCCCTCTTCCCAATTGACGACAATCTCCTTGATGATGGCCACGGCAACCAGGGTGTCCCAGGAGTCCTTGGCTCCACCAACTGTTACCCCCACCAAAACGGGGAACGCATCGAACGCTTCTCTCGCAAGGTTTTTGTGGGGGGCTTGCCTCCTGACATAGATGAAGGTAAGGATGACCAGAACAGCTGTACTTTTGGTATTTCTGTCCTGTAACCTGTCTTTCTCTTTCTTCATCTGTCTGTTTTTTCTTTTATCATGTTGATTCAGATGAAATCACCTCAAGCTTCCGTCGCTTCGGTCACCTGGTGGTCGACTGGCCACACAAAGCTGAGAGCAAATCCTACTTTCCACCTAAAGGTGTCAACAAAAGACATGAGCTGCTGGTTCTTAACTTACTTCATAGCTGCTAAACTGTCCTCCCTATACCCTCTACAACTGTTGGCACCCCTGGTGAAGATGTATAAAATTCATCTTGTATTGTAGTGGCATAGTTTCACACTAAAAATGTTCATTTAACTATCTTTATGCATTGGGAGAACACCCCAAATTAAGAAATTAAGAACCGCTTTAAGAAAGTCACACAATTATTATCACCCCTAACATCCATCCATCCATCCATCCACCCACCCATCCATCCATCCATCCACCCACCCATCCATCCATCCTTATCCTTACAGGGTCTTGGGGGAAAGGAGGGGGCTGGTGCCTATCTCTAGCTGCCATTTTTAGTTCCTGTTAAATATTCCATGACATCCTGTTATCCCAGGGTTCAAATATGATCACAGAGAAACCAATGCTTTCTTCCCCTAACATTCCCCTATTTACAGAATAGCTAGAAATGTGACAAACAAGGCTGGACAAAGACTCGGGTTTATCTTGCCGCCATCCACAGTGAGCTGGAAGCTGAAGGGAGTAAAAAAAAAAAAGAAAAAGCTCACTGATGGAGATCTCCAGCAGAGTGACATCTTGAGGTCACCAAGCCTCCATAGTAACAATCAGTAGACACTATCTAGCTGCTCACTACCTGTTAGGAAGGAAGTCTTTTCCATCCTCCTTAGGCCATAGCAACTAATGGCTGCAGGACACTATTGCTGAATATTGTGATGACAATATCAGTTATGATCACCCCACATATTCTGACACTTACAGTGCCTTGTGAAAGTATTCGGCCCCCTTGAACTTTTCAACCTTTGCCACATTTCAGGCTTCAAACATAAAGATATAAAATTCAAATTTTTTGTGAAGAATCAACAAGTGGGACACAATCGTGAAGTGGAATGAAATTTATTGGATGAGTCAAACTTGTTTAACAAATAAAAAAACTGAAAAGTGTGGCGTACAATATTATTCGGCCCCCTTGAGTTAATACTTTGTAGCGCCACCCTTTGCTGCAATTACAGCTGCAAGTCACTTGGGGTTTGTCTCTATCAGGTTTTCACATCGAGAGACTGAAATTCTTGCCCATTCTTCCTTGTAAAACAGCTCAAGCTCAGTGAGGTTGGATGGAGAGCGTTCATGAACAGCAGTCTTCAGCTCTTTCCACAGATTCTCAATTGGATTCAGGTCTGGACTTTGACTTGGCCATTCCAACACCTGGATACGTTTATTTGTGAACCATTCCATTGTAGATTTGGCTTTATGTTTTGGATCATTGTCTTGTTGGAAGATAAATCTCCGTCCCAGTCTCAGGTCTCTTGCAGACTCCAACAGGTTTTCTTCCAGAATGGTCCTGTATTTGGCCCCATCCATCTTCCCATCAATTTTGACCATCTTCCCTGTCCCTGCTGATGAAAAGCAGGCCCAAACCATGATGTTGCCACCACCGTGTTTGACAGCGGGGATGGTGTGTTCAGGGTGATGAGCTGTGTTGCTTTTACACCAAACATATCGTTTTGCATTGTGGCCAAACAGTTTGATTTTGGTTTCATCTGACCAGAGCACCTTCTTCCACATGTTTGGTGTGTCTCCCAGGTGGCTTGTGGCAAACTTTAAACGAGACTTTTTATGGATATCTTTGAGAAATGGCTTTCTTCTTGCCACTCTTCCATAAAGGCCAGATTTGTGCAGTGTACGACTGATTATTGTCCTATGGACAGACTCTCCCACCTCAGCTGTAGATCTCTGCAGTTCATCCAGAGTGATCATGGGCCTCTTGGCTGCATCTCTGATCAGTCTTCTCCTTGTTCCAGATGAAAGTTTAGAGGGACGGTCGGGTCTTGGTAGATTTGCAGTGGTCTGATACTCCTTCCATTTCAATATGATTACTTGCACAGTTCTCCTTGGGATGTTTAAAGCTTGGGAAATCTTTTTGTATCCAAATCCGGCTTTAAACTTCTCCACAACAGTATCTCGGACCTGCCTGGTATGTTCCTTGGTCTTCATGATGCTCTCTGCGCTTTGAACAGAACCCTGAGACTATCACAGAGCAGGTGCATTTATACGGAGACTTGATTACACACAGGTGGATTTTAATTATCATCATCAGTCATTTGGGACAACATTGGATCATTCAGAGATCCTCACTGAACTTCTGGAGTGAGTTTGCTGCACTGCAAGTAAAGGGGCCGAATAATATTGCAAGCCCCACTTTTCAGTTTTTTATTTGTTAAACAAGTTTGACACATCCAATAAATTTCATTCCACTTCACGATTATGTCCCACTTGTTGTTGATTCTTCACAAAAAAATTTTATTTTATATCTTTATGTTTGAAGCCTGAAATGTATGCTCCACCCTTGTAAATTATTAAGAGAGAAGATAAAGTGCTGTGCTATTGGCCATATTTGGTTGTACTGAACCCGCATTAAGTTCCTGCATGCTTGTGTGCTTGTCGAAGGGTACGCCTTCCTACTGTTCCAGGAGGAGAGCTCCGTGCAGGCCCTGATTGATGCATGCATGGAGGAGGATGGGAAGCTCTACCTGTGTGTTTCCAGCCCCACCATCAAGGACAAACCTGTGAGTTCAACATGCAGCAGCTCTCAGGCAGAAAGAAAAAGAGGTCTCACGAACATTATTTTATGTCTTTCAAGAGATGTGATTTAATCTTGTGCTGTGTTTGACTTTAGGTGCAAATCCGACCATGGAACCTGAGCGACAGCGATTTTGTGATGGACGGATCTCAGCCTCTCGATCCCCGTAAAACCATCTTTGTGGGAGGTGTCCCTCGTCCCCTGAGAGCAAGTAAGTACACCTAAATTTGTTTAGTAGACACCAGTATAATACAACAAATCTATGCTGACTGTAGCCACAGTTGGACAGCTCCTGTTTCGTCCTTTATGTAGCATCTTAACTCTTTCTTAATAATTTTTTTCACCCCTTGTTTAGTTGAGCTGGCCATGATCATGGACCGCCTCTATGGTGGAGTGTGCTACGCAGGGATTGACACTGATCCAGAGCTCAAGTACCCCAAGGGGGCAGGGAGGGTGGCCTTCTCCAATCAGCAGAGTTACATCGCTGCCATCAGTGCAAGATTTGTCCAGCTGCAACACGGCGATATTGATAAACGGGTACAGTTTTTTAACAATTCACATACACCGTTCTCCTCTATTCATGTCTATGCCACCCAGTTATTAAGATGTTATATTCACACAACTTCTGGATGCAAAAATATGTGTAAATGCAGGTGGAGGTGAAGCCCTACGTCCTGGACGATCAGCTGTGTGATGAGTGCCAGGGGGCTCGCTGCGGAGGGAAATTCGCTCCCTTCTTCTGCGCTAACGTCACCTGTCTTCAGTACTACTGCGAGTTCTGCTGGGCCAACATCCACTCCCGTGCAGGGCGAGAGTTTCACAAGCCTCTGGTGAAAGAGGGCGCCGATCGCCCCCGGCAGATTCACTTCCGCTGGAACTAGGGCTTTCGAATCCGCGTCCATAATGATGGTCAGAGTTAAGGGAAACACTGTCTAACGGGAAAAAGAGCTTCGCTCTGCCTCTCCTGCTAACCTAAGCTATCAGTATAATCAAGTGCGTAACACTATACAATATATACTACATATAGCTATATATCTTTTGTAGCAGCCAAACACCGCAAGCCTCAGTTTTTCACCAAAACCCCCCTCACATCTCAGGCTCTGACAACTCTACAACTCTTTTGTGGTACTTTCATCTTTTTCTAAGAGGAGATTTAAAAAAAAGAGATTGATTTTTGTAGCTTTTTTTATTATTATTATTATTATTATTATTATGATTATTATTATTGTATGTGAGATTTAAAGTAGATACAGGAATGTTTTCTGCATGGGGCAGCTCGTCTGTCTGTCTGCTGCTAGCAACCACACTGTGCATTTAGTGCACACTTGTTTCTGGGAAAACCTCGATTATCTGACATTGACACGTGCCGCAGGTTATTAACCAAAGGTAGCAAAATGGTAGGAAGCTCAAAACTGACACTGTCTGCCGCGGAAACAAGCGTTAATTCATAACGCTCTTTTCTTTTCTTGCTAGAGAGTTTATTGAAAGAAAACAGAAGAAGACAGGGTTATTTTTTTTTGTGCTCATTCTAACCTGTAGAGTGATACCTCAAAATACAAAATCCAGTTTCTGCTAACATTTATACTTAAGAAGGCTATTTTAGAAGCTTTGCTGCTATATATAAATATATATGAATAGATATGTAGGTGTTATATTTAAACCCGAATCATGTACAATGAAATGCAGTATGCACTCAACCACTTCCAGCGCCACAGAAAGAGTTAGAGTGCATGTAGTCACAACAGGCTTATAGCTGCAGAACTAGCATGCAGGATCGATGTGAGAGAGACAAGTAAACCAAATCAGCTGATCACTGAAATCCTCTTTAAAAGCTTAAAAACTGAAACTCTGTACTAGGTAGCATGATCATCAACTACAGACTCCTAAGTGAAAAAAAAGTCAGATGAAGTTAGGTAAGAAGAGAAAAAAAACTTACATAAACTTGCATGCATCGATGTTTCTCCGTTGTTTGATCTGTTTACATACTATCAACACAAAAAGTGATATTGGTTCTAATGTAGACTTAGTAGACGCCATCTTTTGGTGACATGGCGGCTTGTATAGAAACAAAAATGAAATCAAAAGCAGAGTGGTGTTCAGTGGGTTGTGTTTGTGTTGTCCCTGTGCTGTGTGATTGTTCTTAGTGTAGACTGAGGCTCTAGTTTTGTTATCAACAGATTATGTAGAAAAAAATACAACAACATGCCTTCACTTTTCCTAACATTGAACCTTCGAATGGTTCCAGCTGGACAGTTGCAAACACAAGACAACTGAGTCACACTATTAAGCATCCTTTATTGGCTTGCATGCAGTGTTTTGCAAAAGTATTCACACCCATGCAACTGCATTCTCCTGTGTGGCGTATTTTATGTTATAGACCAACACAAAGTATTGTAAAGTTCTGAAATGGAGGAATATTACACATGGCTTAAAAACCACCTTTTGCTTCTATCAGATTGGCACATCTAGAGTCTGACATTTGTCTGGAGAAAAGCCTCAAGGCCAGTCAGTTTAAATGGGGCGTACATCAGTTTTCAAGTCTTACCACAGAGTCTTAAGTGGATTTAGGTCTGGTCATTGAGTGGGCCTTTCTAACACAAGAGTGTGCTTTGATCCAAATTGTTCCACTGTTGCTCTGGCTGTGTTTAGGGTTGTATTGCTGAAAGGTGAACCTCCACCCTAAGCCCCTTACAGGTTTTCTTCCAGGATTGCCCTGTATTTAGCTCCATCCATTACCCATCAACTGTAACCAGCTTGTCTCTCTCTGCTGAAGAAAAGTATCCCAACAGCATGATGCTTCTCCACTATTACCATGGGCCTCTTGGCTGCTTATCTGATTAATGCTTTCATTACTCTCATCACCCTGCTTTAAACTTCTGCAAAACGTTTTCCTTGACCTTTCCTTGACCTGTCTGCTTTGTTCCTTGGTCTCCATTTTGCGGTTTGTTCTCTGATGTTCTCTAACAAACCTCTGAGGCCTTCACAGAGCAGCTGGGTTTATTCTCAAAGTAGATTATACAGGTGGAATCAGAAGGGCCTTGGGTTTAATTCGGAGGTCTCAGAGTACAGAGGGCTGAGTAGACATGCATGCAAAACATTTCAGATGACAACTTTTAATTGACAAAAAATGCAATCCATGTATCCTTGTCCTTCTACCCCACAGTTATGCACCACTTTGTGTTGGTCTGTCAGAAAATACCAATGGTATACATTGAAGCATGTGGCTGAATAAAAAAGTGGGTTGTGAATATGTTTGCAAGGTTCTGTATATTTTGTGGAGCTGCAGCCACACAGAATGTGGCTGCAGCTCCACAGGAAACTGACCCGGTTACTGGACGACGAAGCATCTCCTCACCACACTTTTACAATGAGGAAGATGACCTAAAATGAAGCTCTCCTTGTTTGTTATATACTTTTCCGTCAGTTTCCACCCCAACCCTTGAAAGACTTTTGACAGAACTGTTTAGGGACAATCTTTACTGTGAGAACGGCCGCCCGGCCGTCCACTCAGTACACGTGTGTCGCTCCTGTGTCGTCGTGAGTTCAGTGTCCCCCTCTTCCTCTGTCTGGTCCGCAGTGTCAGTCAAGTGTGTGCTGTTACAAAACCTTAACGGGATGGAAACTCAAAGCTTATATATTCTTATAGCTGGTTTGTATAATTTAAACTATTTGTGTCGACGACTACTTACCCTTCACTGGCTCTTTGAGATGTTTTTGATAATACATATTATTATGCACTACTTTTCTATTTACCCACTCCTCGCCTCCCCTTCTAATGATTTCAGTGCAAACGTGGGCTCCACTTACTGTATTTATTATAACTGCATAGATGATTTATTAAATGTTATTTTTTCACGATTACCTATTTAAGATGTAGCGTAATGCGGTTCTCTGTGTTATCTTACGTTATCTATGTTCTTTGTGACTGAAGCCAGAATCCCTGATTTTCTAATATATTTTAGTGGAATTGGATGTTGTGAGGACCGGGAGTCAAACAAAAAGAAAAAGAAATGAGCTCAACCCGCCTCCCTTCCTTTAGTTCCCGGTGCATCTGATGATGCGTGAATATCGTCACCTGTAACACTTGACTCGTACTGTTTTCGTGAGGTTCTATTTTCTATGTTGAACACTGTTCGTTTGCTCTGTACGTGTCCTTGTTTCGTTTTTGTAAAAGCATATTTATTTCACTATTTTTGTAGATGATAAAAGAAATTTGATTTTGATTGTATTTTTCTATTTAAATAGGACTAATATTACAATTTATTCCCCCCGCCCCCCTGCCCCGGACCCAATTATGCCCCAAAGGTTCAGAGGAATCATGTCATCAGTAACACCATCAGATGTTTTTGATACACAGGTGATTCTTATTTTGATACACGAGGCACATGTTTGAAGGAAGGAAACATGAAGATTTTCTTTGAATCTGGGAAGACACTTGACATTGTCACCCCTCCACCCCCACCGTTGCATCGAGGCCCCGCCTGCCTGTCCTCATAGATGCTCTGAAACTTGAATATAACACATTTTGAAAGGCCGACTAACCTCGACTCCGTGTTGTGATGTGCAATACTGTTTCTAATGTTTGTATAAAAGTAAGAACTACAGTGTAGACCTTTTTAAATGCAGATTTATTTTTTTCATTGCATATTTTGCAGATTTCTGATCCACAGTGTCATTTTTTTACCGTCAGAAAAAGGAACCCCGTTTTTTCATTGCGAGTATTTTTAAATCCAGATATCTTTGTACCGATGTAAATGATTGTAGTTATTTTGAATAGTGTTTTGCTAACAAAAGGAGAGACTTTTTCATGCGTATTTGTATTTCCTTTCATCTTGTTTTATCCTGCATTTTTATTCTCATTTAACAGTAGCAAATTTTTTGGAGTAATTTGTCATATTTAAATGTCATTGTTTTTGTGAGGTTATTTTTTTGTGGAGACATAATATATTTGAGATGCTAACTGCTGAGATATTTTTGAGTTTTTAATTATTTTTGAAGCTAAATATTTGTAATTTTATTGTTAAGTGACTAATTTCTAAATCAAAGTTTGTGTATAGATTGACAAAGCGGTCTATGAGGTGTTTGGATTGCAATTATTACTGAATGGTTCTTTTATATGCAAGATGAATATCATGTTTATTTTTATTTTTGTTGGTTTTGTATTTAAATGGGGTGTTGATTACAATCTTCTCTTCTTTTACTTCCTGAATAAAGACCCATTCTGTTTGGACACAATCTGACTCAGTGTGTTTTTCGTCTCTCGGAGTTGTAAGTCTTAACACGTACTGAGTGTTAAACAAGCATTTCTGTTAAGGCCCTACATAAAAATGGAATCACGACAATGATTAGAGGAGAGATTTTAATTATGTTTTAAAGAAAATTAATAATCCTCTTTTTGGAAGTTAAATAAGGGTTTGAAAAAGCCACACTATTTACTGAAACTGTAATTAAGGTAGAATATTTGAGACCAGGTTTGATCTGTCTGTACATGGCGGCATATTGCAGTTTTCACACTGGTCTCTTTCTAAGGTGGAGACATGGAGAGTGCTTCTTGTGTACAAATAGGACACTGTTTATCGTGGAACAATTGGTTTACATTTGATGAATCAATGTATTTTAGATGTTTAACAAGAATGACCAAATTCAGTTCTGATGGGGTGCGGTGGTGGCGCAGGGGTAAAACGTGTGACCCATGTTCGGAGGCCTTAGTCCCTGATGCAGCCCGTCACGGGTTGGAGTCCCGGCCCGCCGACCTGTCTTCCAACCTCTCTCCATCCCTTTCCTGCCAGCTCACTGTCAAAAAATTAAAAAAAATAAAGCCCACTAGTGACGCACAGAAAAAAAACATCAAAAAAATTCTACTGGGTCCAACTTGCATAGTTTTAATATAAATAACATGCCACTGACAAAAATATCTAAAATATGGTGTTGGTGCATTTAAAATAGTTCTTGCAAAGGTGAATAAACAATGATGTTGCAATGTCTCAACACCATGTGGATAATTAGCAATTAAAGTGGCTAATTGGTGCAGTCTTAGAAGCCCATGGATTTTCCATTCTTGTTGATGTGGCCACAGTCATGTTCATCCTTAATCAAATTTTGTATTGTTTCGTGCAATAAACTTCTTTGCTTGATTTAGTTTAGCATCACAGGTCTACAGCCGAGCA
Organism: Girardinichthys multiradiatus; assembly: GCF_021462225.1. Classification (NCBI taxonomy): domain Eukaryota; kingdom Metazoa; phylum Chordata; class Actinopteri; order Cyprinodontiformes; family Goodeidae; genus Girardinichthys; species Girardinichthys multiradiatus. The sequence continues at coordinate 38,306,378 of NC_061802.1, read as the reverse complement.
GCCAAACAAGTAGTTTGGAATTGTGTTGCATCCCTTGTAACTCACAAAATCTAGTTGTAAGCATATTTATGTTATTGCCAAACTCTGTACATGTTACATTTTGCAGTACCAGACCATTCACGGACCAGGCATTTCTGTCGGGGCATGCCAGATTCTGCTTTTTCTCATCTGAAGAATCCAACTTCTTTATTTAACAAAAATGCTCCAAGATACATTTTCTTTTTTTGACAGATGATTCAGGTGAGATTTTACTGTCACATGATGCTCTGTCTAGTGTGTCCACTGCTTCTCAGACTGAATTGTGTTAATAGGCAATGCCTTTCAAACAAAACATTGTTTAGTACAAGATCATTGAGACGATTCATGCTTTTTGCTCTTGGTTTGGTTTTCTGTATTCTCTAAATTGCATGCAAGGCTGATAAAATAATCTACAAGGCTTGAGAAAAAATTTCACATAGCAATGTTGTTACGAATGGGTCAACTATTTGTCACTATATAATGAACTCCATCCCAACTGCCTCTCTTAAAAGTCTTAACCCCTCTGAATTTGTTCCAGATTTAATGCAGTTTATTCATATAGTCAGAATCATATAGTCAGAATCAAATTAAATTACATATTGTCCAATTCAATCCAAATTATGATACAATACACTTAAATTAAGTTGTTTTTTGTGGGGTTTTTTGTTAACTGGTGAAAAATGTAATCTGGAAGCCCAGCTGATTGCCTTAAATTGTTAAATTGTTGCAGCCTTCCCTCATCCTGATCATGCATTAAAAGGAAGAAGAACTCATTTTTAACAGAAAGAAACTTCCAACAGTATTAGGCCTAGTATGAGCTGCCATCTCCCAAGACCGACTTGAGGTTAAGAAGACACAGAAAAAACACAACAGCACAAGTCCCATAATACTTTTAATGGTGAGGGAAAACAAAGGGCGTACAGAGGTAATGGCAGCAATAGCTCTGTCAATCTATTGGTCCCTGACAGAGTCACAGCTAACACACTGGGCCAGGGGTACTTTCCATAGAAAGGAAAACAAAGGAAAGACAACTGAGTACTGTTGTCAAATTAACTTTTTTTTTTCTTTTTGATTGCCCCTGTCTCAACTTTTGCCACAATTATTACTGCTGTGTAAAAATACACATTTGTTGATTTTTGTTTTGTTATATATATATATATACCAATAATCTGAATTTTATTTTTATCTTAAATGTCAAAACTTCAGCCATTTCTTCAATTTTCACACAAAAATGTTTGTTTTTTTATTATTTTCTTTATAGTGGTAATATTTTTATATGCTAATTGCAAATGTAAGGTTTCCCCTCTGACAGATAACATTGGCGCCATCTTGAGGTAAATGTCAGAAATGCAAATGGGATCCACACTGAGGTCAACAAGTCATAAACCATTTTGGTCATTTCTAGCTCATACTTTATTCTACAAAATCCACCAATCTTACCTCTACACTGTGATTCTCACATGATTCACACCAGCCTTCTTCCACGACACCATGGAGTTGATTCCAAGTGCGCTCACTGGGTTTGACATGATCAGAGCTGTTTGCCCTGAGAAGTTTATGGAACAAAGAAAAGGGAGTGGATCAATAGGAAGAGGCGGAGGAGGGGAAGTTGGATGCACTGTGAGCTGCTGTCAGCAGCAGAGTAGCAGAGATCTGCACCCCAAATGTGTGAGAAGAACATGCTCTGCGAGGGATTGTGTCGTGGAAAAGACTGGATTCTGAGCAGATAAGGGAACTGAGACGCTCCAAAGTGGGAATATTGATCAGCAGTGAAGATGCACAGCTGTAGGGTGAGGGGTAAGGATACTTAGAGTGCATATGTCTGCTCTCCCTGTTGGCTCTGTCAGGACGTTTTTCATTTGGAAGGATGAGCATCACATGAACCTTTTGTACATGTGAAGATAAGATGATCTTGGAATAGAAATCAATGCCTTGCAACTGGTTATTACTGCATGGAAAACATGTCTGATCTACAGTGAAACTATTTCTTATCTGTTTTTGTTTCTTAACTTTTTTCTCCATCTGAAATCTGGAATAGCTGAAATCTTTCAACGACATCTTAATGACTAATCCTAATAACCTAAGTGTTGACATTTATTTATTGTGACAAACAGACACTATCAGCAAAACTATCTTCCAAATAGACCAAAAATAGCTTTTCTTCATACTATTAACAAGAACTTCATTTCATCTTCTAAAATAAACGGGGGGGTGTGGAGCAAATTTAAAGTTATTACATAACCCCCAGGAGAGTGGCCACTCATTACCCCTGGTATTGGAAATAATCCACACAAATGACCCATAAGCGCTGTTTAGAACATTCCTGCAGCCGGGTTAAGGTGTCACAGGATTTGTCTGGGGCGCTGACAGAGAAAGTAAACCTGTTATGGAAAGGAGAAACAGCTCACCCTCTGTTTAAAGACTGCGAAGGGAATGATCCTCCTCTGTAGGCCTGACCCGAATGTTCCACTGACCAGGGACAAACAGCAGATGCACTGCTCGCATTCTCACTCCCACGTTGGCAAATCTGCCAAGAAAAAGCATGTGTCCATCTATGTGTAAATCCCCTCTGCCAAACCCTGAAACCCTTCTCACAGCAAAGTATGATTTCTCAGTATACATACATATAGACTAATAAGTACACAAGGTTTATCTTGAAAGTTCCTGAAATAAGAGCTGATTTCACTCCTAATGGAACAATATCCCAAGTTATGTCTCAGTCTTCTTCTGTGTGAAATGTGGTCTCAAGTGTCTAATGAAGTCTAATGAAGTGCCATTGCTTCATGTTTAGAATCCTCTGACGGTCTGTCGGCCTGTTTTGTCATAGCTCGAGAAGGTTTTGGCACAAGAAGACTTGGAACAGAGAAAAAGATTTCTGTTTTGATGTGTCTCATGTAATCCTGCAGCTGGTTGAAAAGTATGTGACTTAGATATTAGCTGTTCCTGATTATGGAATCACATCTGGCCACATGTTCCGTTCACCTAGACAATAGAGCACGTCATAGACTTTTTCTGCTGCCTGCCACCATGACAACAACTCTGAGCGAGGGTTCAAACTGAAACATCATTTCCTCCTCTCCCTAATTATCTGTAAACACAAAACCATCTTTGATGACAACTCCAACATTCCTAAATATATTCAGTGTGTTTTATCCGTGTTTTATGTAGCAGACCAACACAAAGTAGTGCATAGTTGGAAAGTGTACAGAAAGGGACGAATGGCTTTCAAATTTCTATACAAATGAAAATCTGATGCCTGTTTTTATCTTAAGCCCCTGTGACTCTGAACCTCCTAAATAAAACCAAGTGCAGCCAACAGCCTTCAGAAGTCACCTAATTATTTACTCTCACTCACTTAAAACTGTGCACTTATATTTATATTATATTGTAGATATGTTTGTACTGTTTAATTTGTACTGTATTGCACCGACTACGCCAAAACAAATTCCTTGTATGTCCAAAAACGTACTTGGCAATAAAGCTTTTCTGATTCTGATTCTGATTCTGATTTAATAAATAGACTCAATCCGCGTATGATTTAATCTCCGTATTAATACAGCTGTTCTGTGAAAGCCTCAGAGGTTTGTTAGAGAACATCAGTGAATCGGCAGCATCAGGAAAACAGAAGACAGCAGACAGGTCAGGGTTAAAGTTGTGAAGACAAAATTTAATGTGTAGAGTTGTGCACTCCGTAAACCTGTTCCTGATGGAACAGTTGCAAAAAGAAAGCCATCAAAAATTTGCCATAAGCCATGTAGGGGAGGAAACATGTGGAAGGCGGCAAACACCCTGAACAGACCATCTGCACATTCATATGTGGTTGCAGCATTATGCTGTGAGGTTGCTTATTTCAGCAGCAAACAGGAAGCTGGTCAGAGTTGATAAGAAGATGGATAGATGGGACTTGAAAGTTGATGACTGATAACTGAGACTGAGATAATTTGTAAAGTTAAATGGGCAGTTATTTCAGTCTCTACAGTCTACATTTACTAAAACTGGTAGAGACACATTGCAAAACACTTGCAGCAGTAAAAACAGCAAAAGGGGGTTCCACAGAGTACTAACTTGGGGGGGCCAGAATTTTATTTGCAAAGAAATTTGAAAACCATGTTTGTTGTTCCTTCCATTGTAAAACTATCCACTACTTTGTGTTGGTCTATCACCTAAAATAGGTATAAAATACCAGTGTGGTTGTAACCTGACAAAATCTGAAAAACGTCAACATTATGAATACTTTTGCAAGGATCTGTACATGAACCTGTGCATTAAACACTAACTGTCCTTAACCAAATTGTTTGCTTCTGCAGATCTGAACATGTGGGCGTTAATGGGAGCGATCTATCTATTTCACTGCGTCACTGGGCAGCTGCTTGAGGCCAAGCTGAAAGGAGCACCTCGATTAGTCTGCAGTGTCCCCGGGTCAACAGGCCTGCCCGGAAAACCAGGTCCCAGCGGGCCACCAGGAGCAGATGGGAATATTGGTATTTCAGGAAGAGACGGCAGAGATGGCAGAAAAGGAGAAAAGGGAGAAAAAGGAGATACAGGTACTGTATATGAACGAATGAATTAACTCTTTATATCGAACATATAAGCTATAGTTCTTAATAGAAGAAAAAATATTAAACACATAATTAAACCATCATATTAATTAAAAGACAGCATTAGTTGTGTGCTTTTAAAGAAATGTCCCCATCCTGTGTTCAACAAGCTCAAAACTGACAAAGAACAGATTTAATATTAGCCAGCTGGTATTTGTTCATGCAGTGAAGAGGAAATTAACCAACTTGTTGAATCAGATGAATTTACACATTAAGTAAAATCAAAAATCGTCTCTATATTTTAAAAATACAACAGTTCAAGTTAGTACCAGTAAATCTTTAACCAGCAACACAAAACACAAAGCCGGGTGTGTTTACAAAAGCAAGCCAAATCATCATACCTCCCCCACCATGCATGGAAGTTGGTGTCATATTAATAAAACTACAACCACCAATGCAACACACCATGTGCCCATTCTGGGGTAAGGTGAATAAAAAAGAAGACCATATCATCAGACCTCCTCCACCATGCTTGTCAGTTATGAGACTGACAGTTTGGTTTTGTTCATTAAGGCAGACATTTCCACTTCAGTCCCATCCCAAAAATGTTGTCTAAAAAGAAACAACTTTGAAATTGTACATTGTATTCCAGTTTTATTTTTATTAGGAAGAACAGACCTTTCCTTTCTAGCACACAGGCCACACTTGTTCTGTCATTTTGTAATTGTCATCAGCTTGAACATTTATTATGCCAGCCTGGGTCCGTAGAGTCTTAGGTTGGAGCCATTTGGATTTTTTTTTTTAGCATTTCTCCCAGTATTTTGTAAAAACCTTGAGATGTTAGCAAAAACTTTGCAAGATTCAGTAGAGGTGATCAAAATTGTCAAGTTGGCTTGATTATTTGGTCAACAGGTCTGGTTTGAACTCAGGCAGGGTGTTTTTCAAGTACAGCTTTTAAATTTGGCTGAGTTGCTAGAAAATATTAATGCACTGATTGTTTAATTTGCTGATAGAGAACTAGAGTTATTGGTAGTTGCTAAAACATGTGGTGCAATTTATAGGAATGTACCAGCAATGCCAAGCCCAACAACTGCATCCTTGTACCTCTGCATTGTACTGTACTGGCAGTGAAAAACAAGACGCTCAATATGATTTTGTAAGACATTACAATACTTCCCTAGAGAGGCAATAAACATTTTTCACTCATGAATGTTAGACCATTTGCAAGTGAATGGATTGCTGTTCATTTAGAATAAAGGGCCACCCAAACTAACTAGACTAGATTCTGTAAATTTAGAGCATTCTTAAGAAAAAAGTGTTTTTCTTAAGAATGCTCTAAATGTAACCCGTTCACAAAGGCTCCAATTTAGCTACAAAACCAAGATCCTATTCGTCTCAACAAAATGAAAAACAAAACTGTCAACACCTATGAAGTCTATTCCACAACAAATCTGTCAGCGATAATACAGAAAATTAAAGTCACACGTTTATGTTTTTCATTATGTGTTTAAACATGAATTCATGTCTAAGCCTTCCGGGCCACTGAGCCTGCTCAAACATGAGGTGTTTTCTTTCTGCGGGATATTTACTCTGGATGGAGGGGATTGGGTATAGGATAGTTTGGAGGAATCCAGCCAAAACTGTGCTGTTGCTTAAATGTCAAGGTGGCTACATTCCAGTAGTGAGGCAATACATGGAACGGGTGTGGAGCTGAAACCTAATCATCTAATGGAAGAACAACAAAATAAGAAATCATACATCAGTACAGCGCGATAAAAAAGTCGTCTTTTTCAGAACCTTTCAGATGTTGTTACATTACAACCACAAACTGTAGAGTATTCTCTTAAGATTTCACAAGATAGACAAACACAAAGTAGTATATAACTGTACAGTGGAAGGAGTTTTCAGTATTTCACAAGCAAAAATCTAACCAGGAAACCATCATTGAAATTAAAAATCTCGTTTACTAGATGCTTCTGGCCCAAGACAGCAAACAAACCCGTGGTAACTGGAGGACCTGCAGAGATCCAAAGCTCGGGTTGGAGAATCTGACGACAGGACATCTATTAGTCGTGCACTCTACAAATCAAGAAGGACACTGCTAAAAGAAACTTATATAATGTCCCATTGGCAGTTTGCAACAGGTCATGTTGGGGTCACAGCAGGCATGTAGAACACATGTAGCAAAACACTGTGCTTGATGAACAGCTAACACACCGTCCCAACAGTAAAATATGGTGATGGTGGTAGTATCATCCTGTGGGGATGCTTTTTCTTTAGTAGGGACTAGTGAGCTGGACATAGTTGATGGGGAGATAGATCAAGGTAAACACAAGGTGGAAAAAACCTGTCACAGGCTGGGGCTGTGGTGTACCTTCCAGCAGGACAGCAACCTTAAACACACAGACAGAGACACAGATCAAAGCATACTTATGTATTAGAAAGGGCCTAGTCAAAGTCCAGATTAATCTAATTTAGAATTTGTTACAGGCTTGAGCGTTTCTATCTACAGTATAAGCTATTTGGTGAAACTCTCAGTCTCTAGATATGCAAAGCTGTTAGAGACATACTCGCAAAGATTTGGTGGTTCCACAAGGTATTCAGTCAGAGGGGCTGAATACAAATCCATGCCACACATTTCAATACCATGTATCATTTGCGGTCTGCACGGCACTGTTGCCTTGCCGCAAGAAGGTTCTGGGTTCGACTCCTGGCTGGGAGTCTTTCCGCATGAAGTTTGCATGTACTACCTGTACATGTGTGAGTTCTCTCTGTGTACTCTGGCTTCTTCCCACAGTCCAAAAACATGACTGTTAGGTCAATTGGTCTCTCTCAATTGCCCTTAGGTGAGAACGGGTGTGTACGTGGTTATTTGTACTGTGTGTCCTTGTGCTGCCCTGTGATTGAATGGCAACCTGTCCAGGGTGTACCCTGCCTCTTGTCAGTAGACCGCTGGAGATAGGCACTATGTCACGGAGTGAAATTTTTGGACTCTTTGGCTTTGTGTTTGTTTAACTTTTGCTTAGATTTTTCTGTTTTGGTTTTTGTATCATGTTTTTCTTTTCTCCATCTTCCGCCTCCTAGTGTTTCCTACTTAAGTTCTTTTATGGTTTTCTTATTACTTTGTATGGTTTATCATTATTATTATTATTGTAATTATTATAGTTCTTGGTCTTCCCTGGATTCTCTAGTTTTATTTCTCTTTAGTATCTTTGTGTTTAATTGTGTTTTATTATTTGTTCCTTTGCACTCTTCTTGTTTACTAGTTTATTTTCTGTTTCCTTTCCAGTTAATTCAGTCAGTGTGGTTAGGTTTGTTTACTTATGTATTCAGGTTTTCTTTATGGGTTCTTTGTTTGTTCTCAGGTTGTTATTGTTGTTCCCTCTAGTTTCTCTGTTTACTTTAGTCATGATTATTCTAGTTTTCTTATTTCCCATTTGATTATTTATCTTTGTCTATAGGTTTGCTTGGTCTGTGTTTCTGTTTATTGTTTATTAGTTACTTTTCCCATCCTCAGTCTTTGTATTTGTTTCACCTGTTCCTTCTGCTTCCCTGCCTCCTTGTCACACCTGTTCCCTGTTTTCTCTGATTACCTGCCCTTTATTATCCCTCAGGATATAAGTTGGTTTTGTGTCATTGTTTGTTGCTGGTTCCTTGTGTTTGTCACACCTCGTTTCTCGTCCATGATTATGCTTTGTTTTTTGCCACGCCTTGCCTTGGGAAACCTGTAGTGATTTTGCTGCGTTTTTTGACCTGGTAAATAAATCTTTGAATTACAAAGATGATCCTGCCGAGCTCTTGTCTGCACTTTGGTCCGATCCAAAACCACATCGTGACACACTAGCTCCCCCGTGAGCCTGTATGGAAGTAGTTGGTATAGAAAATGGATGGATGGATGGATGGATGTGTTACAAAAAACTGTAAACTGACATTTGACCTTATTGTTTCTGTTCTAGGGGTAAAGGGCAAAGTTGGCCCAACAGGTAAAATAGGAGAGCGAGGTGAACGTGGCCCTGCCGGCAAACAAGGCCCCATGGGAGACAACGGAAGTGAGGGGCCTCCTGGCCATCGAGGCCGCGATGGAGAAAAAGGGGATAATGGTGAGCGAGGACCCCGTGGAACTGCAGGAATCTGCAAATGTGGCAGCCTGCTACCCAAATCTGCCTTCTCGGTAGGAATCACCAGCAGCTATCCTGCAGAGAAGACCCCTATCAAGTTCAACAAGGTCCTCTTTAATGAGGGTGGACACTACAATCCTCGGACGGGTAAATTCATCTGTGCATACCCAGGCGTTTATTATTTCTCCTATGACATCACACTGGCCAACAAACACCTGGCTATTAGTCTGGTGCAGAATGGTCAATATCGCATTAAAACCTTTGATGCCAACACAGGAAACCACGACGTGGCATCTGGCTCCACTGTTATGTTCCTGAACCCTGAAGATGAGGTGTGGATGGAGATCTTCTACAGTGATCAGAACGGTTTATTCACAGACCCCAGCTGGGCTGACAGTCTCTTCTCTGGATTCCTGCTCTATGCAGACACAAACTACTTTGACACACTGGCAGCGGACTACGCATAGTGTCTGAAGAACAAACCAGAACCACAAACTGTTTGTCACTGCTATTGTCACTCATTCAAAACACTAGTGGTTTGAACAAACTACATTTTTATTCACGTCTGTACCTCTATAGGAATAGAAACGTTTTCATTTAGCTTTGTGATATCTGATGAAGCTGAAAGTGATTTATTTGATTCTGGTGAAAAAATTATTTAAATAAATATTCAGTAATTCAGACAATTTAAGCTAGGTTTTGTGAATTTGTTTTGAAAAACATTCTAACCACACATTATAGTGGCACACACCTTTAACTTTACTGAGTTAGAATCATTATCAAAAACATCCATCTGTATAAAGATTGCCTTGGAGGTATTATAATCATTTGTGTACATTTATTTTGTATATTTAATTTTCCAATTGTTATTTTTTAACATGTAAAACACTGTATATTTGTAACAGTGAACATCCACTTTAACATATAGTCAAATTATATGAACAGAATAAGCAAGCTAAGTACTGCAAAGTAAATAAAACGTGGCTTATCCAGTGTAGAATTTGTCCCCTTATAGAGTTCTTTTGTTTCTACTGTTTTGTGACACTTAAATGTGTCAGATCATCCAACAAATTTTTATATCAGGTAAAGATAATATAAGTAAATACAAAAGCTGTTTTTATATCATAATTTCACTAATTAAGGGAAAAAACCTAACCAAACCAGCCTAGCCCTATATGTGAAAAATTTATTTCCTTCTAAACCTAAAATATGGTTGTGCCACCCTTACTGGCAGAGTCTTTTGCATAATAGTGGCCCTTTCTTCTTTACAGAATTAGGTTTTTTCAGCCACAATGGACGGTTTTCAAGAATGGCCTGTTCCTGCCACAGCAATTCAATCACATTAAGTACAGACTTTGACTAGGCCACTCTAAAAACTTGACTTTATAGTTGTTTTTTTTAATCCATTTAGATGTGGACTTGCAGGTGCACTTCAGGTCATTGCCCTGCTGCATAATCTAAGTGTGCTTGAGTTTAGGGTCATGAATTGTAACCAAACATTCTCCTTCAAGATTTTCTGTTGAGGGCAGAATTGATGGTTCCATCGATTACAGCAAGCCGTCCATTACACTACTACCATCATGTGTAAGTGTCCGCATGATGTTCTTTTTCCGAAATGCTGGGTTAGTTTAATGCCTGATGTGACAGGACACACATCATTTTAAGTTAAGCTTTTGTCTTAAAATATGCTGACTACAACTGCTGGGGGGCATTGTGAGGCACCGTCTCCCTCTTGTAGTAGTGAGGCGGATGAGCCCGAAAGTGTGTCCATCGACCTATGTAGTTTTCAATTCAATTAAATTCAATTCAAAAATACTTTATTAATCCCAAAGGGAAATTAAATGTTGTTAAAGCTCATATTATGAAGGTTTCCTCAAAGAGCCGTTGTAGATGCTGATTGCTGTGGGCAGGAAGGATCTCCTGTAGCGCTCCGTCTTACAGCAGATCTGAAGAAGCCTCTGACTGAAGACACTCTGTTGTTGTAGGACAGTCTCATGAAGAGGATGCTCAGGGTTTTCCATAATGTTCTTCATTTTATGAAGAATCCGTCTTTCCACAATGATCTCCAGAGGTTCCAGAGGAGTCCCCAGAACAGAGCCAGCCTTTTTTATCAGCTTGTTGAGCTTTTTAAAGTCTCTGGCTCTGATGCTGCTTCCCCAACAAATTATGGCAGAAGAGATCAAACTCTCCACAACAGACTTATAGAAGATATGCAGCATCTTGCTGTAAACACCAAAGGACCTAAGCTTCCTCAAGAAGTACAGTCTGCTCTGTCCCTTCTTGTAGATGGCTTCACAGTGGCATCTCCACTCTAGTCTGTTGTCCAGGGAACACCGAGGTATTTATACTCCTCCACCACCTCCACTTCTTCTCCCATGATAGAAATAGTTTTTGACTTATTCCTGTTTCTCTTAAATCATCTCCTTTGTTTTAGTCACGTTCAAAATGAGATGATTGCTTCCACACCATGCCACAAAGCGGTCCACCACCTTCCTGTACTCAGCTTCTTGTCCATCTCTGATCCACCCCAGGACTGCAGAATCATCCGAGTATTTCTGCAAATGACAAGAGTCTGTCTTGTACTGGAAGTCTGAGGTGTACAGAGTGAAGAGGAATGATGAGAGTACAGTCCCCTGTGGTGCTCCTGTGCTGCTGACTACCTGGTTAGACTCACAACCCTTCAGTCTCACAAACTGTGGTCTGTTTGTCAGGTAGTCTTTAATCCAGGAGATTGTTGAGGCCTCTACCTGAGTCTTCTGGAGTTTCTGACAAAGCAAATCAGGTTGGATTGTATTAAATGCACTGGAGAAATCAAAGAACATGATCCTCACAGTGCTGCTGGCTTTGTCCAGATGACAGTGGGTTTGTTGAAGCAGGTGTATGATGGCATCTTCAACTCCAACTCCACAGCGATAAGCAAACTGAAGGGGGTCCTGATGGTTTACTGTTTGCTTACTCAGGTGGGCCAACAGGAGTCTCTCTAGGACCTTCATGATGTGAGATGTCAGGGCAACAGGTCTATAGTCATTGGGGACTGATGGGTGAGTTTTCTTTGGTACCGGAACAAGACAGGAGGTCTTCCACAACACCGGAACCTTCTTCTGGTCCAAGCTAAGGTTGAAGAGGTGCTGCAGAATCCCACAGAGCTGCTCTGCACTGGCCTTCAGGACTCTGACATGATCTGGACCTGCAGCCTTATTCCTATTCAGTCTCTCCAGTTGTCTCTTCACCTGACTTCTTGAGACACACAGGTGGAAGGGGGAAGCAAAGGAAGCATCAGCATCTTCTGATATGGTTGAAGGCAAACATGTAGAAGCAGAAGGGTCTAGGGCTGAGGTGGAAAATAAAAAATGTGAGGTGTTACTGGACAGCTGTGGGTCCTGTGGGTCAAAGGAAGGTGGAATGTCTGTTTGGCTGTGAGCAGGAGAGGAGGATGCGAAGCTTGTTTCTGAACTGAACCTATTGAAGAATGTTTTCAGTTCATTGGCTCTGTCCAGACCTCCATCAGTCTGATCATCCTTCTGCTTGAAGCCTGTGATCTTCTTCATCCCTGTCCACACATCTCTGATATTGTTTTGCTGGAGCTTCTTCTTGTACACCTCCTTGCTGTCTCTTATCTTGACTTTAAGTTGCTTCTGTATACTCCTCAATAATTCTCTGTCTCCCTCTCTGAAGGCTCTTTTTTTCTTGTTAAGCAGGTTCTTCAGGTCACTGGTGATCCAAGGTTTGTTATTGGGGAAGCATCTCACGGTTCTGGTGGGGATGATGTTATCCACACAGAAGTTTATATAGTCGGTTACACACTCAGTCATGGCATTGATGTCCTCTCCATGTGGCTGGCACAGTGCGTCCCAGTCTGTAGCCTCAAAGCAACCTTGCAGAACTTCTTCAGCTTCCTGTGACCATTTTCACACAGTCCTCTTTATTACAGGTTGCCTCTGAACAAGGGGCTTATATTCCGAGCAGAGAAAAACAAGATTGTGATCTGATTTGCCTAGAGGAGGTCTTGCTGTAGAGATGTATGAGTCCTTGATATTTGCATAAAACAAATCCAATGTTTTGTTTTCTCTGGTAGAGCAGCTGACAAACTGTTGAAACGTTGGAAGTGTAGCAGAGAGTGAAGCATGGTTAAAATCACCAGAAATTGTCACTAAAGCATTGGGGTTTTGTGTCTGTAGCTTAGCAACAACTGAGCTGATGGCATCACATGCAGTATCGGCAACAGCGGAAGGTGGAACGTAAACTGTTGCCAAAATAACACTGGTGAACTCTCTGGGTAAATAATATGGAAGAAAACTTACTGCCAACAGTTCAATATCTGGACTGCAGAGATGACACTTCACAGTAACATGTCCTGGATGACACCATCTGTTGTTCACAAGTACTGCCAGTCCACCTCCTTTACATTTGCCGCTCCTCTTTAAATCTCTGTCTGCTCGTATGGTTAAAAGGCCCGGCAGAGAGACGCTTGAGTTGAGGATATGATCCTGCAACCATGTCTCAGTAAAACACATGATACTGCATGCCCGGTACTCTGGCTGAGTCCTTTGTAGGGCTTGGAGTTCATCCAGCTTGTTTCCCAACGATCTCACATTGCCCATCAAAATCGACGGAAGAGATGGTTTGAACTTCCTCCTTCTCTCTCTTCTCTTAGCTCCTGCTCTGCATCCACGGCGTCTCCTTTTCCCCATCAGGGATTTGGGGTTGTAGCTGAAGTATTATTTGAGCTTTTGAGATATTAATCAGCTGCTCCCGGTTGTAAGAAACAACCCCGTTGCCATGGCAATGCATCATAACAAATGTCCAAAAATAGAAAGTATTAAGAAAAATCCTCCAAGCTGCACAGCATCCGACACTGGAGTGGACAGTCATCCAAAAAAAATCAACTGTATCCACCACAAGAGGAATAGTTCCCAAAAAAGAATAAATCAGAATCAAAAGTAACAGAGCTACTCCAACCTGCTGCCACCTTGAGCGGCGCAATTCTAGAATCATTTTGGGAGTGGAGAGTTCCTGAGTTATCCAGGGGCCTTGAAGTGCTAGGAAGCTGTAGAGTTGAGGGTGTGAATGGGGGGCCTGAAGGGAAGTAGAGGCCCAGGAGCATTTTTTGACCATGGAGTTAGAGTGCTAGCAGAAATTGGAACAATTACCATGCTTCTGTAGTCCAATCTCTCTCCATGGAAACAGAACATTTGCATCAAAGCGCCTATAAAAGGCCCTGATGTACTTTAATTGTTCCTTTTGTGTTTGGACTTTGGAAGGAAACACCTGAAGTAGCCTTAAAAGCCTCTGAAGGTTTGAACTTGCTGAAAAAGTCTGTACTTTGCTAACCTGCCAAAGATGACTATTGCATCGAAGATCAACCTGTGGGGGGATTATCTGGAAGGTTTATGTCATTCTTCTCTTATTATTAATAAACAATTTGTTACAAAAATATCAGTACATTTTTAATTTGATGGGTTTTTGTAAATACATTCTGCCAGCTAGCACCTAGCATATTTAACATTCTAGGGCAAGAATGTGTTTTTTAGTTTAGGATTTTGCAGGGAATGTCAGGAATGTTAACAGTGGTGTATTGATATGTAGAAAACTTTTATTTTGGTTTGAGAGAATCAGCTTAATTGAATTTGGTTTCCAGTGCTTGGAAACTAGATGACACTTCTCTCTTTTTATACAAAAAGATAAACATGTTTGGTCTCCATGGATACCTTGGTAAAACAAATGAAACTATTTTATTACTATAAAAATATTTTTTTTTAAATAACATATTTCCATTAATATTGATGTAGTAAAATAAATAAATGTGTTTTGATGGTGTAGATTTGTTTGATTATCTTGTTAGTTCACTTAAATTTGTAGAAAATGTCAGGAAAGTAAAAACAAATCTGTTATTTTGGTTTGAGGAAATATGTTTTTATTTGGTGTCCAATAGTTGAAAGTAAGGCTCTTTTTAAAATTGCTGTGATAAACATATAGGTCTCCATGGATACTTTGGTAACATACAGGAAACAGCATGGTGTAATATGTATAAACATTATATATTTATGAATTTCATGGGAGATGTTAACGGTATTTCAGTTATTTAAAACAATTCTGGTTTAAAATGATCATTTTTGTTGACTTTTGTATCCAATCCTTGGAAAACAAGATGGTGCCTGGCCTCTTTTTTTGAAAAATTCCCTTAAAAAAATGTCTAGTCTCCTTGGATACCCTAACACTATTTTGGTTAAAATCCAATAAACAACTTTAATATAGAAAAAAAAAATAAAAGTTAAAAAAGACAATGTGTTTCTAGTAACATTACTAAATCACTTAACTGATTAGTCTATTCAATTCAAATTCAAAAATAGGGAAATTAAATCTTGTAGCTCATATTATGAAGGTTTCTTCAAAGACCTGTTGTAGATGCTGACGGCTGTTATATTGTTTTTCAAGAAACTAAAAATTTTGACCAGTTGTTTGAAAAATGCTGTTTTGGTACTCTGCATTTTTGAGCTGTAACGTGATAAACTGAGTCAATTTTGCAGAAGTATCATCACTAATAACAGTGGTATAAGAATATGAAAAAAAAACAGTTAGTTTTGAAAGAATGGATGATGTGATTTATTTGTTAGTCTATGGAAATGTCAGGAATGTTAACAGAGGTGAAGTGATTGGGATAACGACTCTTTGGTTTGAGAGAATGCATTTAAGACAATCAGTTTGGTCTTATTTAGTGCTCAGAGTTTAGAAAGAAAGATGGCACCTGGCCTAGGCGTAATTTTGAAAAATGCTGCAAACAACATATTTAGTCTCCATGACGACTGTAGTATTAAAAGAAGTATTTAGAACAATATAATGTTTGAATGTTTTTCTGAGTTTACTCTTCTGTTGTCTGCAGCCATTATTGGATCTTCACGCTAACGTAACTCCTTTCATAAACCCCAATGCCACCTATAAATGACCCATTTGACAGAGTAATAATACAGTTTGTTCATATGATTTTCTAGCTCTTAATATAAAACGTTAATTAAAAATGAGCATCAGACAGAATATAATGACAATTTCAGCACCGGATATATTTTGTATATATCAATTAAACACTTCTTGTGTAGGAATTGTTGTTGAAATTGTTCTCTCCAGGTACTCCAGCTTCCTCCCATAGTCCAAAAACATGACTGTTAGGTTAATTAGTCTCTCTAAATTGCCCTTAGATGTGAATGAGTGTGTGTCTGGTTGTTTGTCCTGTATGTTTCTGTGTTGCCCTGCAATATATATATATATATATATATATATATATATATATATATATATATATATATATATATATATATAGTTTTCTTTATTTTCATGACTATGAATATTGTAGCTTCACACTGAAGGCAAAACTATGGATTAACACATGTGGAATTATATACTGAACAAAAAAGTGTGAAACAACTGAAAATATGTCTTATATTCTAGGTTCTTCAAAGTAGCCACCTTTTGCTTTGATTACTGCTCCACACACTCTTGGCATTCTGTTGATGAGCTTCAAGAGGTCGTCACCTGAAATGGTTTTCCAACAGTCTTGAAGGAGTTCCCAGAGATGCTTAGCACTTGTTGGCCCTTTTGCCTTCACTCTGCGGTCCAGCTCACCCCAAACCATCTCGATTGGGTTCAGGTCCGGTGACTGTGGAGGCCAGGTCATCTGGCGCAGCACCCCATCACTCTCCTTCTTGGTCAAATAGACCTTACACAGCCTGGAGGTGTGTTTGGGGTCATTGTCCTGTTGAAAAATAAATGATGGTCCAACTAAACGCAAACCGGATGGAATAGCATGCTGCTGCAAGATGCTTTGGTAGCCATGCTGATTCAGTATGCCTTCAATTTTGAATAAATCCCCAACAGTGTCACCAGCAAAGCACCCCCACACCATCACACCTCCTTCTCTATGCTTCACGGTGAGAACCAGGCATGTAGAGTCCATCCGTTCAACTCTTCTGCGCCGCACAAAGACACGGTGGTTGGAACCAAAGATCTCAAACTTGGACTCATCAGACCAAAACACAGATTTCCACTGGTCTAATGTCCATTCCTTGTGTTCTTTAGCCCAAACAAGTCTCTTCTGCTTGTTGCCTGTCCTCAGCAGTGGTTTCCTAGCAGCTATTTTACCATGAAGGCCTGATTGACACAGTCTCTTCTTAACAGTAGTTCTAGAGATGTGTCTGCTGCTAGAACTCTGTGTGGCATTGACCTGTTCTCTAATCTGAGCTGCTGTTAATCTGCGATTTCTGAGGCTGGTGACTCGGATGAACTTATCGTCCGCAGCAGAGGTGACTCTTGGTCTTCCTTTCCTGGGGCGGTCCTCATGCGAGCCAGTTTCTTTGTAGCGCTTGATGGTTTTTGTGACTGCACTTGGGGACACTTTCAAAGTTTTCCCAATTGTTCGGACTGACTGACCTTCATTTCTTAAAGTAATGATGGCCACTCGTTTGTCTTTACTACGCTGCTTTTTTCTTGCCATAATACAAATTCTAACAGTCTATTCAGTAGGACTATCAGCTGTGTACTGTATCCACCTCCTGCACAACACAACTGATGCTCCCAACACCATTTATACAGCTTGAAATCCCACTTATTAAACCTGACAGGGCACACCTGTGAAGTGAAAAGGGTGGCTACGTTGAAGAACCTAGAATATAAGACATATTTTCAGTTGTTTCACACTTTTTTGTTCAGTATCTAATTCCACATGTGTTAATTCATAGTTTTGATGCCTTCAGTGTGAAGCTACAATATTCATAGTCATGAAAATAAAGACAACTCTTTGAATGTGAAGGTGGGTCCAAACTTTTGGTCTGTACTGTATATATATATATATATATATATATATATATATATATATACATACGTATAAGTATTAGATGGAGAGCATTTTTGAACCTCAACATCCAGGTAAAGGTAAAACTCCGGCTCAGTCTCAAGTGAGGTCTTCCTCCAGTATTGTCCTCTATTGTGGGAATGGTGTGTTCAGTTATACTTTCCAGGAAAAGTAAATCTGTCAAAGCTTTCTCTCCTACAGGAAGCAAACTGCAGAAAGGACTTCTTACGGTTTTCTTTGAACAACTGAACAATCTTGCTGTAGATCTCTGCAGCTCCTCTAAGAAAACTAGGACCTCTTAACTGTCCCTGCTTCCCTGCTTTCTCCCTGGGGTAGTCAGCAAGATAAGAGTCCTTCCCAGACCACAGAGGACCAGAAACAGACCCACACACCCGCCAACCCTTCTTGCCTGCCACAAGGGGGCTCAGCCCTCCACACCAACTTCCAAACCACTGCCAGGAGCCGTGTCTCCAATCGCTCCAACTCTTTCCTCTCCCGCATTTGGATAGGATGCTCTTCCTCCTCTTCCTCACCCTCCAAGCCCAGGTCAAAAACTTAGATCTGGATTTTGGTGCTCTATGCCAGCCTCTCCACCTGGGAAGCCTCTTCACCTGGCCTTCAGCAGGCCTGGCTCATTCACCTTCCCAGGAGAGGCATGAGAGACCCTGATCCATCAGACCACAACCAGCACTGGGATTCAAGCCCACATACAGCAAAGAGGCTGATCACATGAGTAGAAGCTCACCTGCAAGTGAGCAGTCAACCCAAAGTAACAGGGTAAGACCACTACCTGCTGGCCGGTGCTGATTCAACTAACACAGAGTCCGAGGGAAGCCCGGTGTGTCCTATCTGCCTGTTGTCTGCTGTCCTGCTGCAGACAGCACCACTAATCTTTTAGTAGGGACTAAGCTTATCTGACAATCACCACTCTTCAACATCATGCTCTATAGCTTTAGATAATTTCTGAAGACAAAATCCCCCTAAAGGTGTTTCATCTCACTCTTTGTAGAGGAGGCTTTTCACTGAATTATCTTTTTGTTTTTTTTTTCCTGATTTTTGAAATCTACCAAAGATTAAACTAACAATCTTCCTTCGTCTTGGCTGTCTCACACCACTGCTGTCTTCGTGGTGCATGGCTAAATTTACTTTACCTGCATTTAACGTCTGACGTTTGTGGTTCCTTCACAAATGTACTCAGATCATTTCATTCAATCTAATGCTCATTGTCTCATTTTTGTTTGCAGCTGCAAAAACAACTGTAAAGCACTTTTTTTCAACAAGAAAATGAATAATCTTTTATAATGCTTGGTTCAATTGAAAACTTACTGATTTATGTTTAGATTACATGTGTCTCCTTTCTTTTTCAATGGTTTTTACATTGATTTGCAACCTAGTGATTTCACACCCCTTGCTTTTCGCTGTTGAACAGAGTGAAAGTAGAAGCAGCAGTAAGTATCCTACATGTTGGTGACCCACGACTGCATGGCTGTGAAGAAGGATGAGATCAGTGTCAGTCGGGCTGAAGGGGTCCAGATCATGGCCAGCATGTATAATCTTCTGTTGCATCTGGAGGCATCCAGGGAGGGATGGTACTGTTGGACTACATTTAATTTGATCTAATTTAAGCTCTGTTGCTTTCTACCGCACTATCTATCCAAAGCTTTCTGTATGTGTCCTCTCTCCCAGCAAGCTTGCAATGTTTCTAATGTTGGATGCTCTTGACCATGACCCTGCAAACCAACCCAGTAATTAAACAATAACTGTGTCCTCCTGATTTCTGGTGGCATTTCTCTAGTTTCAACCTGCAGTGCTGCCATAGAAGTTGTTTTAAATGCTGCTGTGATTAAACTTCCTCCCACTATAAAGCTGCACCTTTAGTTCAAGGCTCATCTAAAAGTCCTGCCTCACTAACAGGAATGTTTTCAGGGTAGATTTTGACCCACTTTTGTTAGATTAGGTCATGGTTCCTGGAGTGGAAACGCAGGGGGCAGAAAACTACCTGAAATCCCTAAAAGGTCCGTGCAGTTTGAACCGCACCTTTAGTGTTTCGGCAAATTTGTTCCTCCTCGCGAACCTTAGTGGGTGGGTGCTCTAAACGAGGAGAGTTTTGATTGGCAGTCCGTCCGACGAATACAAATCCTGCTTTGTGAAATCGTTCGGCTGCATTCGCGACGTCGCTCATGGTAGGTTGAGAAGTAGTTTACGTCGTTACTAGGCAGCGTTAACGGAGTTCCAGACATTAGCAAAAAATAATCTAAAAGATAACTATTAATTTATACACGTATATACGCTGCTATAAATGTAATGTTTTCACGACAAGTCAATGAACTTTGATGGGAAAGAATGGCTTCGTCAAGGTAAACATTTACATGCTCGGTTAATAAGTAAATCTGAAGTAACGTGTTTTCTACGTTTGTTTAGTAATACAATAAGGTTTTCTGTTTTTAAACTATTTTTAGCGAAATTCGAGAGAAACTACGAAAGAAACGAAGGGGGTTGCAAGATAGTCTGGTAAAAAACAAAAATGACGACGACGCTCAGGTAAAGCATGTGAAGTTTAAAGATTAAATCCTAAGCATTGTATCGCAGTATTTAATATTCAATGCGTGTGTGCATGTTAATTCCGTTAGCTAAATATGAAGCGGCCCTTTTACCAAGTCTGAACATGATCCGAAGGAAGGAATGAGATGTTACACTAAACTAGAAACAGGAGCTGCTAACGTTTTGATAAATCTTGCTATACTCAATAGGCTCTGGTTCCGTCTGCCAAGTTCAAGGTGGACAAGCAACCAACTGCAATGAAGGTTGGTTTGTGTGCTGTAGATTAGTTTTTAGGCTGTAGTTCCTCTCTGTGTGATGCTGGCTCTTCAACACCAAGCTTATTAAGTTTATTCTAAGCCGTCCTGCAGCTTTAGTGGCTGATAGCAGTGTGGATGTGGCTTTGCTGTTGCTGCCTGCCCTAACACTGTGTTTGTGTTCCTCTAGAATGCTGAGGGCAATGATGAGGACCCAGGAGAGACTCTGAGACGCACATTAAGAGCCCAGAGACAGAGGAGAAAGAAAACGGTGCAACCTAGTTTTCTGTCATGTTTATGCTAGTACAGTTTTACTCTCATTTTTTTCTAACATCTTTGGGGGATCTTTGTGTTTATTAGTTGCTCGAGCAGTCTTTAGTCCAGGAGTGTCATGATGCAGAGGGCGTTTCCATCGCTCAGGGCTGCAGTGCAAATGAGGGTTCATCTCATAGGGCAGATGATTCAGTGATTTCCACAAGACCTCCAACTGGTTCTCAGAGAGGTTTGTTTCTTTAGCCATCTCTTTGGCCAATAAATGTGTTTATACCCCTTGAACCTTTTCCCACTGTTTTATGTAACCATCACAAATGTTACGTTTTTATTGGCATTTTCTGTAATAGACATACAAACACAAAGTAGCATGTAACTGTGAAGTAAAAGGAAGAATATACATGCTTTACAGAGTTGTTCATAGATAAAAACTTGAAAAGAGTGGTGTGCATTTCTTTTCAGCCCCAGTTCCTCTAATATTCCTGAACAAAATCAGGTGCAACAGTTGCCTTTAGGAGTAACCTAATTTGTAAAACATGGTGGTGGCGGCAGCGTGAAGGTTTTTGCATATTCTTCTTTAACAGACACAGGGAAGCTGGAGAGAGTTGAATGTAAGATGGATGGAGCTGAATAAAGGGGAATCCAGAAAGAAAACCTGCTAGAGGCTGCAAAGTGATTGAGACTAGGCAGGAGGTTTAACTTTTCGTACAATAACCTTAAGAATACAGCCAGGGCTACAATGAAATCATATATATCAGTAGTTCTGAAAATCCTCAGCTTCTGACCCACAAAATAACTGTGAAAGACTGATTCAGTTCACTTCAGTTTTATTTATATTGCACCAATTTGCAACATATGTCATCTCAAGGCACGTTACAAAGTCAGATCAAACAAATCATACAGATTTCATGTTGGGTTCATACATTCTAATTAATCCTAACTATCAAACAGTGCAGTCAGATTCATTTTATTATTAAAATTGGTTAAAATGTTTTTCTATCTAAGGAAACCCAGCAGATTGCATTGAGTCAGAGACTTGCACTATACACTCCTCCTGGGTGAGCATGTAGAGAAAGTGGACAGTCGCTTGCATTGGCACTATAACAATCCCTCATACTGAGCATGCATGTAGCGACAGTAGAGAGGAAAAACTCCCTTTTAACAGGAAGAAACCTCCAGCACAACCAGGCTCAGTGTGAGCGGCCATCTGCCACGACCGACTGGGGGTTTGAGAGAACAGAGCAGAGACACAAAAGGAACCAAGAAACACTGATCCAGGAGTCCTTTCTATGGGGGAAAAAAGTGAAACAATAATGGTTATAGCTCCTTTAGTGGCTTCATCGAGGAGAGACAAACAGCTACGCAGATGAGCTGTTAGCCATTTTTCAAGTCTAGAGTATAAGAGAGAACAGATGCGGTTAGTCACAGTAGAAGCTCAGTCAGTAGCTATGTTTACGAGAGACAGGGTTAACACCTGACTATCAGTGGAGTATGCCAGTTAAACAAGGGAATAATGTCAAAAGAAATACACCAACAGCCAATATGTTGATTTTTATCCATTTGTGAATACATGTTTTATCTTGTTAAAAGTTTATAGCATAAATATGCTATAAGAAGGAGAATCTCAGGACTCTACACCGGTTGATGTGCATCACCCAGTGGTGCCATGTGAACCTCTGGTTTAGATCTGTTATTGCCCAGTTAGTCCAGATCTAAATATAACTGAGAATCCGAGGTCCTGACAAGAATAGTGATTTTTTTTTTCTTCTTCACACCATCCAATCTGATGGAGCTTGAGCTATTTTCTGTAGAATGGGGAAACCATAGATAAATAGTTTTCAGAGCTTTAATTGTAACATATGTTTGTAAACTATTAATCCATGTTTTTTTTACTTCACAGTAATGCTTTACTTTGTGGTGGTCTATTACATAAAAGTTCAATAAACTAAATAGATGTTTGTGGTTATGATGTGACAAAATGTGAAATTCTTTAAGAAGCATATATATTTTTGCAAGAGTAATGCTAATTTGAACAATGTATTTTTTCTATCTTCTTTTAGAATACCAGTTTTAAAGAACAGAATGGAAATAATACTGTGCAGCTCGTTAAGACCTAAAAGACATCCTACTAAGATAAATAATCATTGTGTCTTTATGTATTTGGTTCTGTAGATCTCTCTGTAAGATCTGAGCATTCTTCCAGCTCTAAGCATTTAGACGCCTTTGTGACCAAGCATTTGCAAGAGAAGCTGAAAGCAGCAAGGGTAAATTCAGTTTTTCTTCTTTCTACTGTCCTTTTCTATACAAGCAAGATTATTACATGCACGTGCTTCTCAGTTTATGAGTGACACAGTTGACACATCACGTACATTGCATTGCAGTCTAAAGGAGAGAGCCTTCAGCAACAGGAAGCTTCAGCGGCTTCTACCAAGCCAGTCAGTCGACTCAAAAGGCTCAAAAACAGAGACACAGTAACAAGATTTGATAGTGAGGTGAGTTTAACTGCAACTGGGCACGTGTAATAAACTGGAGCAGTAGAGGTAACTTTACAATGTTTACCAGGTTGATCCCGTCAGTGCAGGAAGACATGAAGACCCCCTGTCCCTTCGCTCCAGAGTCAAGTTCCGAGAGGCTGCAAGAAAAGTAAGGTTAATACTGACATTGAAATTTGTCTTAAAATTAAGATTTCTATTCATATACTTATTTTTCTTTCCAAATGCAGGTAGGAAAAGACGTCCCAACGGCTGAGGAAACATACAATTTCTTTACATATAACCATGAGCCCGATCAACCAAGTCAGCTAGACAGGATTAGCAGGAAGAGGCAAAGACGGAGAGAAAAAGTTGAGGAGGACAGAGATGAAGATGGACAAGCGGAAGCTGAGGTGGAAGAGGATGCTGAAGCAGAAGAAGATAATCAAAATCAAAATGAATGCCAGGTAACATTCCAGGTCCAGTCTGGCTCTACCACCAGTTTCTAGTTGGAATGTCTGCTCCAGTCTGCACTTGTGGTCAGTCGGCAGGGAAAGTTGGGTCAAAAATCTGTTAGTGTGAGAGGAGGGTAAGCCTGTAGCCTGCAGGTGTGTGAGGGGACCTGACCCGACCCGACATCAGTCAGAGTCAAACATTCATGGTCAGGTGGATCTGGATGCAGTCGGTTAGTGTGAACTGATAATTGTCCCAGCTGTAAACGCTTGTTGCCGACAGACAATGAAAAACAGAGGCTGGGACAGGACAACAGCTTTAAGCCGACTTTTTTGTTTTACCATATTTATACCGATACAACATTATTAACATAAATCCAAAACAGTACTGGACATAATACAAACTAGAACCTTACGCATTACAATCATGTAGTGATAAAAAAAAAAAACCAAAGAGACATTCGAATATGAATGTCTAAAACAGTAAATAATTATTAAGATAACAATTCATATATTGAACAGAAAGGTGATGGGACTTAATGTAATGAACCCATTTATCATAGATTCTTTGTTTCTTTGCGCAATCTAGCCCAAAAATTGTATTGTTCTGTGTAAAGATAAAATAATGCAATATTTAGATTGCTGCCAACATTGAAAGTCATTCCAAAACCCACAAAGAAAAGCATCTCCATAGCATGATGCTGCCACCACCCTGTTTCACCATGGAAATGATGTTTTCAGGGTTATGGGTTAATTTCCGCCACACTTGGCATTTTGCTTCAAGGCCAAAAAGTTCAGTTCTGCTCTCATCTAACCAGAGCACCTTCTCCGTGTTTTTTGAGAAAACTGCACATTGAATTCTTATGGCTTATTGTTATTATTGGCATTTTTTCTGCCGTTCTTTTATTAATCCCATATATTAGGAGTGTATGACCAATGCAAGAACATTTCAGAAAATTAAAATATGGTGAAAAAGTAAAAAAATTTTGTCACTCATTTCAGAAAGTGAATTTATATGTAGATTCATTTCACATAGAGTGAAACATATGAAGCCTTTATTTCTTGTCATTTTGAATGATTTGCAGATAATAAAAATCCAAAATTCTGTGTTTTAGAAAATTACAAAATTACACAAGATCAATGGAAAAGGATATTTTAAACAGAAATGTCAGGCCTTTTTTAAAGTATGTTATTTTCTATGCATTCAATACTTGGTTGGGGCTCTTTTTGCATGAATTACTGCATCAATGCGGCGTGGCATGGCGGTTCGGCTGAGGTGTAATGGAAGCCCAGGTTGCTTTGATAGCAGCCTTCAGGTCATCTTCATTGTTGGGTCTGGTGTCTCTCATCTTCCTCTTGACAATACCTCATGGATTCTCCATGGCGTTCAGGTCAGGCCGGTTTGCTGGTCAACCAACCACAGTAACACCAGGGTCATTGAACCAGGTTTTGTTACCTTTGGCAATATGGGTCGGTGACGAGTTCTGCTGAAAAATGAAAGCATCTCCATAAAGCTTGTCAGGAGAAGCAAGCATAAAGTACCCTTAAGAATTCCTTGTAGATGGCTTTGTTGACTTTGGACTTCAGAAAATACAGTAGACAAACACTGGCAGATGACATGGCACCCAAATCACCACTAACTGTGGAATCTTCAGACTGGACTTCAAGCAGCGTGGATTCTGTGCCTCTACACTCTTCCTTCAGACTCTGGGACCTTGATTTCCAAATGAAATGCAAACGTTTTCATTTCATCTGAAAAGAGTTTGTTGGACCACTCAGCATCAGTCCAGTCTTTGGTTCAGGAGTGGCTTGACACAAGGAATGAGATGCTTGAAGCCCATGTGTGGGATTCGTCTGTGCATAGTGGCTCTGAGTGCGCTGACTTCAGCCTCAGTACAGTCCTTGTAAAGCTTCTTGAATGGATTTTGCTTGACAATCCGTTCAAGGCTGCAGTTATTCCCGTTTCTGTTGCACCTTTTTCTACCACGCTTTTTCCTTCCACTCAACCTTCTATGAATACGCTTGGATATAGCACTGTGTGAATGAAAAGGCTTGTTTCGCAATGAACTTTTGTGGCTCAACCTTCTTGTGGAATATTTAACTTTCATAGTATTCTAACTTTCTAAGACACTGAATTTTCATTATCTGTAAACCATTATTATCAAAATGAAATAAAGCCTTAACATATTTCATTATATGTGTAATGAATCATTATGTCAGTTTCACTTTCTGAAGTGAGTGACCAAAAATATAGAACTTTTTCACGATATTCTATATATATATATATATATATATATATGTGTGTGTATTATTATTTTTATATATATATACATATATATATATATATATATGTATGCATATATATATATAAAAAATAATAATAATACATATATATATTATATTATTATTTTTTTAGATGTACCTGCAGTTTTTCTGCCAATAGATTCTCCCATCGGGTCTGTGGATCTCTGCAGCTCCTATGGGCCTCTTGGCTGCTTCTCTAATGCTCTGCTTGCCCGGCCTGTAAGTTCAGGTGGACGGCCATGTCTGCGTAGGTTTAAAGTTTTGCTATACTCTGTCCACTTTCCTTGGTGTTCCTTGGTCTTCATGATGCTGTTTGTTTACTAATGTTCTCTAACAAACCTCTGAGGCCTTCAGAAAACAGCTACATTTACAAATCTGGAGAATTAAATACATCTAGGACTCACATGTGTCAAACTCCAGTCCTCGAGGGCTGGTGCTCTACAGCGTTTAGATTTGTCTCTCTGTCAGCACGCCTGAATCACATAATGAGGTCATTAGCAGGACTCTGTAGACCTCGGTTGCATGGAGAGGTAATTCCATCCTTTGATTGAGGTGTGTTGTAGTTGGGACACATCAAAAAGCTGCAGGACACCGGCCCTGGAGGACTGGAGTTTGACACAACTGACTATGTGGACTCAGTATACCGATCAAATGACATCTGAAGGCAGTTGATGGCACTGGATTTTATTTAGGGAGTGTCATAAAGAGGGCTCAATACAAATCTGCACCACATGATTCATTTCTTATTGTTAAAAAAACATAAAATAATCTTTTTCTTTCTACGTCCCAGCTGTGCAATACTTTGTGTTGATCTATCAAGGGTTCTTATGCAGTCTTGAAAACATCTGCAAGTTATGGAATTTGCTTTAATCATCTTTCAGGTCTGGATAAGTATAGAAAAGTCTGTCTTTTTCAATCTTCTGAATGACATAATCTAACAATGATTTCTGTTAAATGGACATTTTCTGTCTTTGATTTGCCATATCATACCTTAGTTTTAACATTTTAGCCTTCAGCATTTGGGTTTTGGACTTACTGACTAAATGCTATCTCATTTGAAAATAAAAAGGCAATTTCACTCCCTGTTTGATCTCTAGACAGTTTTAAATTAGATATACAGATTGAGCTGATCCAGTCCAAATAAAGAGTAGAAAGGCCTGATGCCAAACTCTAAAAACAATCTGAAGCCAACTGTCACGTTCTGTTGTGTCATTATTATTATTTTACATAAACTTCCTCTCAAAAATAAATTCAGGTTTATAATTATAACCTGAAAAACTACTTCTAAGGAGTATGAATACATTTGTACGCTACTGTATTATGCTGGCAAATAGTGAGTGATGGCACTTGTTTTCCACCTTGCTTTAGAGTGAAGAAGCTCCTCTGGTTCGAAATGAAGATGATTTATTCGTCATTGACCATTCGCCTAAGGACTTTGTGGAAGTGAAAAAAGCAGAGTATGTTGCTTACCGAAAGCGTATTCAGCGAGATCGTGAACTCCTATTTACCCCAAGCTTTCAAACAGGTAAAATGTGTCCTAATAGTAACACCTTTGACTTGCAGGTTTTGGTGAAATCTGTTTCTAACTGGAATTGTGCAAAATTTTCACAGTTCCAACCTCCATTAAACTGCCTGAAAACATGAAGCCCCGCTTTCTGGAGGATGAGGGTTTCTACGTAGGAGACAGGCCTCCTATATCTTTGACCAATGAAAACATTTTAGAGAATCGCATTTTGAAAATGGCGGAGGTATCATCAGCTAATCTGCTAAATTGTTCTCATAAAGAACTGTGTTCTTTTTTCTAATTTTAGATTTATGCATGTGTTTTTTCCTTGAAGGGAAACAAATGGTTTGGAGATGATGGAAAGATTATTGCTCTGCCTGACCCCATAAAGGAATCGTCCACAAGGCCCCCTCTGTTCCACGTGGAGGGAGAGCTGGATCCTGCACTGCAAACTGTACACAGGAAGGTCAGACACTCATCCACAGAGACTCCCACTCCCACATCCTCCCATTAAGAGTGTTGCCTGGTATGGAAACAGGAGCCTGAGAAAACGTAGGAACTGGAAACACAGGGTTCTGTCAGTCTGGAATTCTATTAAAGTATTCCAGGTCTGGACAAATGGAGAATGGGAAAAATATTAGTTTTTTTCAGACTTTCTTTCTATCCTAGTGTGTAAAATTGTATCCATCCATTCAATGTGAGACATACAGGGGTTGGACGATGAAACTGAAACACCTGGTTTTAGACCACAAT
This sequence comes from Girardinichthys multiradiatus, assembly GCF_021462225.1. NCBI lineage: Eukaryota > Metazoa > Chordata > Actinopteri > Cyprinodontiformes > Goodeidae > Girardinichthys > Girardinichthys multiradiatus. The sequence continues at coordinate 38,278,313 of NC_061802.1, read as the reverse complement.
AATTTATTAGTATGGTGTAGGGCCTCCTTTTGCGGCCAATACAGCGTCAATTCGTCTTGGGAATGACATATTCAAGTCCTGTACAGTTGTCACAGGGATTTTAAGCCATTCTTCTTGCAGGATAGTGGCCAGGTCACTACGTGATACTGGTGGAGGAAAACGTTTCCTGACTCGCTCCTCCAAAACACCCCAAAGTGGCTCAATAATATTTAGATCTGGTGACTGTGCAGGCCATGGGAGATGTTCAACTTCACTTTCATGTTCATCAAACCAATCTTTCACCAGTCTTGCTGTGTGTATTGGTGCATTGTCATCCTGATACACGCCACCGCCTTCAGGATACAATGTTTGAACCATTGGATGCACATGGTCCTCAAGAATGGTTCGGTAGTCCTTGGCAGTGACGCGCCCATCTAGCACAAGTATTGGGCCAAGGGAATGCCATGATATGGCAGCCCAAACCATCACTGATCCTCCCCCATGCTTCACTCTGGGTATGCAACAGTCTGGTTGGTACGCTTCTTTGGGGCTTCTCCACACCGTAACTCTCCAGGATGTGGGGAAAACAGTAAAGGTGGACTCATCAGAGAACAATACATGTTTCACATTGTCCACAGCCCAAGATTTGCGCTCCTTGCACCATTGAAACCGACGTTTGGCATTGGCATGAGTGACCAAAGGTTTGGCTATAGCAGCCCGGCCGTGTATATTGATCCTGTGGAGCTCCTGACGGACAGTTCTGGTGGAAACAGGAGAGTTGAGGTGAGCATTTAATTCTGCCGTGATTTGGGCAGCCGTGGTTTTATGTTTTTTGGATACAATCCAGGTTAGCACCCGAACATCCCTTTCAGACAGCTTCCTCTTGCGTCCACAGTTAATCCTGTTGGATGTGGTTCGTCCTTCTTGGTGGTATGCTGACATTACCCTGGATACCGTGGCTCTTGATACATCACAAAGACTTGCTGTCTTGGTCACAGATGCACCAGCAAGACGTGCACCAACAATTTGTCCTCTTTTGAACTCTGGTATGTCACCCATAATGTTGTGTGCATTTCAATATTTTGAGCAGAACTGTGCTCTTACCCTGCTAATTGAACCTTCACCCCCTGCTCTTACTGGTGCAATGTGCAATCAATGAAGACTGGCTACCAGGCTGGTCCAATTTAGCCATGAAACCTCCCACACTAAAATGACAGGTGTTTCATTGTCCAACCCCTGTATGTCGATCAGCCGGATCTAATAGTGATAATAACGTGCTCAGGATGGTTCACAACTTTGTCACAGCTTGCGTTTATAAATCATATGAAAAATGTAGTAAACCAACTCACAACTCTAGAAATGTTCACAAAACTATCGTGTAGAACACTAACAGACATATCCAGCAGGGAATGTACATATCCAGAACAGCATATGATGGATAATGGTGTTTTTTTTTTTTTTATCTCCCAGCCTTTCAAGTCCAAGTATGCAAACATGTACATTGCTGGTGCTGCAGACCCTGAGGGTGACTACCAGCTTGATGTTGATGTCTCTGGGATGATCTTCTCCCATCACCCTCTCTTCAGCCGCGAACATGTCCTGGCGTCGCGCCTAGCTCAGCTGTACGATCAGTACCTCAGCAGGCAGCACAATAATCTCACAGGACACCTCACCGACAAGGTAAACTCCAGTAGATTAACGTTCGAGGGCAGAAAAGCAATGTTCACAGCAACCTGATTTTTCTTCCATTGTTCCGAGATGCTATGTCGCAGTATTTAGAGAATCCGTTTTTTTTGTGCATTTATTCTGCTGCAGTTGAACGGCCTGAGGAACGCTTTGCGGAACATGGTGAAGATTCACGGTGAGCAGGGCTCCTCCGAGGCCTTGCAGCAGAGGATTTCTGAGTACAGCCTAGAAGTGAGGTGAGGTCTCTGTTTTAAGTCCATCTCTGTTCAGAAGCAGGTTCAACGGTGTTGGCTATGTAACACACCAGTCCTTCTGCTGGATGTTTTCCTACGCGGCCGTAACAGGAGCACTCGGCAACTGCGAGACACGGAACAAGAGAAAGACAGGACTCTGCTGAAGAGCATCATTAAAGTGTGGAAGGAGGTCAAGTCCCTGAGAGAGTTTCAGAAGTTTACCAACACACCTTTTAAGCTTTACCTCAGAAGGTAACCCGTTAAATTCAAAGACTTCTTATCTGAAACGTCTGAATGTATTCCCATGAACCCCGCCATTCATTTATTTGAAAATTTCACTTTGAAAACTGTTTTTCACCATTTCTGATGCTGCTACACTGAAAATATTCCCATTCCTTCAATTATTTCAATAAATAAACCAACAGAAAGTACAACATAACTGTGAAGTGGAAGGAAAATGAACCATTTTCAACATTTACAAATAAGATTATAAGACACTAAAATCCAGTGTAACAAGTTACCTTCAGAATCCATCTGATTATTTAAAAAGCCCACCTATCTTTAATCTCAGTATCAATCTAGGAGTTCTATGAAGGCTTCAGAGGTGCTTTAGAGAACATTAGTAAAAAAACACGACAAAGTTGTGGAGAAGTTTAAACCAAGATATCCAAATATCCGACATAGCATTTATCTGAAAATGGAAACGACATAGCACAACTGCAAATGTGTCAAGGCCAGAGAAATAGCCACAATGCCCAATGTTTCCATGAGGGAGCTGCAGAGATTCACTTCTCAGGTGGGAGAATCTGTTGACAGGACAGTTAGGAGTGGTGCACTTTACAAATGTAACCTTTATGGAAGAGTGGGAGGAGAAGTCATACAAACTCCTGTTTGCATTTTGTCACAAGCCATGTTGGAAGCACATCAAACATCTGGAAGATGAGACCAAAACTGAACTTCTTTGCTTGCATGCAAAAGTTCCAGAGTGGTGTAAAACTGACACTGCACATTACTGTGGGTACACCACCCCAACAGTGAAGCATTGTGGTGGCAGCATCATGCTGCGGAGATGCTGTTTTTCAGCAGAAACAGCCAAGCTGGTGAGATATGGTGGGAAGATGGATGAAGCTAAATAAATGGCTGGAAGAAAACCTGTTAGAGGCTGAGAAGTTAGCAGAGGTTCACCTTCTAGTTGGAAAACATCCCGAAAAATATAGTCAGATCTGCAACGGTTTAGATTACTTGTTTTCAAATTGGGGGGCCACCAGGGGGCACTAGGGGGACCTCAGAGAGGTTGGAGGATGATTTAAAAAAAAAACACTGTTCTTATTCTTAACAGTTTGTTGAATGTTATTCAGTGGGATTATAATTGCGTTAACATATAATATTCTTACATTAAAGAAATGTATTGAAAATTGAATAGTTAATAAAAGACATTTAAAAAAGTTGATGTTTCTTTACATATTTTTTAGCATCGTCTGTGGTTCCCGCTAAGAAGCTAATGCTGTTTAGGGTGCCATGGTATGGAAAGTTTGGGAATCTCTGGTTTAGATCAAAGCATATTCATGTGTTAGAATGGCCTAGTCAAAGTCCAGACCTAAATCCACCTGAAAATCACTGTTCACAGATGCTACATCCAGTTTGACTGAGATTAAGTAATTTTACTAAGAATGGAAAACAATTCGGTCCCTAAACGTTAAAAGTTGGTAGAGAATATACCAAAATACTTAGAGCTGCAATTTCAGGGGAGCTGAATACAAATGCACACTACACTTTTCAAGTGTGTATTTGGATTTAGAGTTTACGCATCTTTTTCATTGCACTTCACAATTTTACACTTCAGTGTGCTTTGAAAAATTTCAAAGCACATTGATATTTTTTGCAAGGGATTATGTGTTTAGAATGTTGTGTCTGAATATCCACAGGTGCGGTACTATCAAAGTTCTGCATTGCTTACTTTTGTGTCACATTTCCATCTTTGTGCATCACTGTTTTAGAGAGAATATTGATCGGGTTTTAGATGAGCGGGAGTATGAAGGTGAAATCTTGGCAGAAGTTTTGGAAATGGAAGCAGAAAGTGAAGAGGAATACCAAAAGAAACTAGCAGAGTACAAGAAGCAGCTGGAAGACTGGAAACTCTGGAAGAAGAAGCAGGTACCTTCCAGTCATACTTCAGCTTTTTCAGTTAGTCAGCCTGGTTATGTAGTGCTTCAAATTCAAACATATGTTCTCATGTCCACTGTTTGTAGAAAGCCAAAAGGAAAAAGAAAAAGAAGAAAAAGAAAGGCCAGGCACAGGATGACACAGAAGAAGAAGAAGATCAGGATGGAAGTGAGTCAGATGAGCCCTTTGAGGAAGGCCCAGTGAAGCCGAAACCTCCTGACAGGCCAGATGTTGACTCCATGGAGCAGTGGGTGAGAGAAAAAGCCTCCAGGATACGCAGGAAACCAGGAGAGCCCATTCTGGTCCCAGAACTGTCTGCATCAGGAAGCATCACATCCAGTGAACTCTGCCCCAGGTAGGTGACTTCAAGTAGCGGCTAACAAAACCAGCCAATGCCAGGATGCTTTGCCAAAAGGAGTATTGTTCCCCACACTGAGGGGTTTTGCACATGTTCTGAAAAAAGTGAGACAATAACATGATGGGAATTCCAGACATACATTTTTTAATGATTTTCTTTTCCTCAACTTTCAGGGCTGAAATTGCTCGAAGAGAAGATGTTTCCAGACGTTCTCTTTTCATCAAGATATTTTACAACTACAAGGAAGTTTCCAGGACAGACAGTCGCTCCCTGAGCACCGACTTCAGGGCTCACTTTGGTCAAATTTTCAATCTGAAGATACTCAACTGCCCCCAAAGCATTAACCTGCAGGTACAGTAAAAATATTCGGTGTGTCTCGCTACATATTTCTGTTAAATATCTCCCTGAAGTCTTCTTGTAGGAACCGGTTCTGCCTTCATGTTTTTGTGCGCTGTGTACGGGCAGGTGTTTGAGGAGATTGGGTCATCGTGCTCCCTTCTGGCTCAGGTCTTTGTTCCAGTACCCGACCCTTCAATCGTTACAGGCAGCGCCCCTATGGAGGAATTTGAGTTCAGCAGCAACCAGCGGGTGATGTTTGATCATGAAGGAGTTGGAAGCGGTACGTTTCTATCTCAAAAACACCCAGAAATATACAGTACTGTCCAAAAGTTTTGAGTTATCCCCAATTTCTGTAGTTTGCATCACAATTAGACTTTTCTATGTTTGCTTTGTTAAAGCTACTTAGGAATGACTTAAAACTGTTTCTAGCATAAAAAGGCTGCATAAAAAACAGGTGAAGAGAATAAAACAGAACCAGAAAAAAAATACAACAAAATATGTTTTTGTAATTGGGTTCTAGTAACAAAGGGCAACAGTAACAAAATTTCAAGGTTACTGATTCTTTGCTTTCTGCTGTTTATGTGCAAACACGTAGTTCTTCCCATGACTAAGACTTTTTATGTTTTAATGTCATAAAGGTTTGTATCAAGTGGCTTACAAACCACAATCAAAAACAAACACTAATGTAACAATAAGCAGAGACAAAAGTCAAAAAATGTGGATTAAAAAGCTGTTTGGAAGTAATGCCAAAAGGCTGGAGAGCAATTAAAAAGAAAAATAAAGACATGAAGAATCTGAGGAAGGCTGTGCATGGTACTGGCACATCCTCATGTCATTTCATTGACCCACTCTCTCTGTATGCCTCCTCAGATGTTCCGCTCTCCTTTGAACCTGATGGAAGCAACAAACTGACACTGTTGACTTCTGGAAAGCTGTCTTGCTGTGTTTCGTGGGGCATTGGGGAAGAAGGTGTCCCTCTCGCACCGCCTGTTTCACAGCAACCTGGTGCCACACACAGGTACTCACTGTCACAGAGGGAATGGTTGATTTGCAATGTTAACAATATGGTTCCAAACCTGGTGCCCATGCCAGGTCCATTGGTACAATTGCAATTTGTTTTAAGTGGTCTTAAGATCTTGATCAGGAGTGTATACCCTCTAACATTGGGTTTTTAAATTGGATCTGTGGTACTGGTTTAGCTGCAAAAGTATTGTCTCATTTTATTGTTTTTTAGATTTTTACAAACAGCAGAAAACAAACAGACTCTGTTTTTAGTGGCAGATAAGCTAGTTCTGATTTAATAAATCTGAGAGTTATAGAACTCCAATAAAAAGCTTAGCTGGTCCTGAGGCCAATAAAACAGTGATATAGCTCCTTACCATATGGCAGAAATGAAAGCCAGCTGTGGAACATACAGATAATAAAATCCAACTAAGGAAATGTTTTGCACTTAAATGTCTAGAATGTTATAAAAACTGTCAAAAAATTGAGGAGTTCGATAGAATATTGACTTTTGACCATTTTTTTTAATTGCACCTCCTGGGTGACACTCTTCCATAAGCACTCAGATGTGTTGGTAGGTGTTAGGGTACAAACGAGGAGGCAACAAGCACACAGCCTGCACCCCCAGCTAACAAACCCAGAAAAAAACGTGTTTATTTATTCAGTGAAGTTACACAATCGCGCTTCACATCTCACCCAGGACAGAAAAGCTAAAAAAGTCCAGGAGCTTTTATGAACCAAACAAATGTTGCCTATTAATGGTTGTCAATGGGATCTTCTTGGGGAGGTTTCAGTGTGTCCCATTGGCTGTTTCCCTTATTTGCTTGTAATGAGTCCATAGTTTTTTATTCTCTATATTAACAATTGTGTACTTCTGTGTCTTAGTGGCCGAGGCCATCTAGATGCTGTCTCATATATTGGGGCGTCTGGACTGTATGACATGAAGAAAATTGGTGAGTGGGCAACACAGTCGCGACTGGACCCCAACGATCCCAAGAACACCTCCATCATGCAGCTGCTAAAAGTGGGTCACAGAAAACGCTGTTTTCCTGGATTTTCCCAAGATTAAATCAAAGTCTGATCAGGAATACCCGCTTTGTTTTCACAGGTGGCGAGCAGCGGCGAGGTGACCGCTCCCGACTACTTTCGTCTCGAACATCTGCAGGAGGAGTTCAATTTTGTAACTGATGAAGAGATAGAGAGATCCAAAAGGTTCCGCCTGCTCAGTCTTAGGAACCAGGAAGCTCCAGAGTTTCGCTATTACAAATTTGTTCCTCTACTTGAGAGGGAGATCTCTGACAAGGTTTTCCAGGTCAGCCTCTCAAAACTGTACTGTGTCACAGAATACTGTGGAAAAAAAGGTTTCACAGAGGATTCGTTTGTTCTTTTGCTTTGGTTTGAATGAGTTTAGGATTATGAGAAAAGATTGAAAGACGGGGAGATAATTGACACCAGGGAACATTTGGATCCTCACAGAGCTTTAGTGGCCAAATATCTTCAGAAGGTCTGTAGATCCATTTTTATGTAGAAAGATCAATCTTTCTGTTTTTCCTTTGGCCCTGAGTGAGCCATCTTGTAATGTCGCCATTTCCCCACAGATACGGGAATCGGTCATCAACAGATTCATTCTCGCCAAACATTACTACCAACTGTCCGACCTGGTGATTGAAGAAGAGATACCAAGCATTGGGTGAAGATTAAACCAGACATTTTACCTTTCCTCTTTCAGGGCTCACTCTCTCTTTGTTGTTTGTTCTGAGCATGTTATGTGTGTTAGTGAGTGTAGATTAAATACCGATCCAAATATTTGCTGCTTTTATTATTGCAGCTCTTTATTTCTGTGTTATTTCCTTACTACTGTCCTCTTGTTGATAAGAAGTGAACAGCTACAAACAAGACCAGCTCCGGTTATACAGAACAGGTCAGCTAGCTGGAACGTGAGCTTACCTATTAGAATGAGGTGAGCCTGTTTCTTTGGCTGGAACTGATTGGATCTGTTGGGTTTCAGAACCAGCACATTATTCTGTCCATTTAGGTTCAGCCAAAAATATGTTTTAGAATTAGTTTGATGATTCTAGAAATGTGTGAAAATCTCTTATGATCAGATTTATACAAATGTGGACAAATGTATTGGCCCTCTTGATAAGTATTTATAAAAAGCCCAAAAAAGAAATTCATTTTTTATTTCAGTCACTCTAAAATATTCTAGAGCAAGGGGGGAATCCTATGTTCAGAAATAATTGTTTTTTAGCAAAATCACTAGTGCTACAGGTATTGGCACCCCTGATATTCTCTTTAAATGAATGTAACTGAAGCACATTTTCTTTATATCTTGGAGATAAGATGGAGTTTTCAGTAACTCCGAGTGAGTTTGGAATGAAATCAAGGATCAACATGTGGACGAGCACCTCATTCCCATTGTTGGGTATGGTGGGGGATGTGTAATCCTGTGGGCCTGTTTCTCTTCCACCGACACTGGAACCCTTTTAGAATGTATAAACCCCTAGAAATACCAGGAGGTTGTTTAGAAAAATCTGGACTCAACCAAGAAACTGAAACATGGCCTTTCTGCAGGATAAGGATCTAAAACATATGGCCAAATCAACACAGAAATGGCTTTCCCAGACAAAAATTCAACCTTCTTACACAGCCATCTCAGTCCTCAGCTGTAAATCCTTTAGAAAAGCTGCGGGGCTGAAGAGATGAGAACATAGAAGAGGATCCAGGACTCTAGATGATGCAGACAGACTGTGTTCCAACCTTGTCACATCATCTAGAAGGATAACAGTGGCAATAATTGTGCCACCAGTGGTTTTGTTCCATTTTTTCATTTTATTTCTCAGCATTGGATTATTTTCCCCACTGAATAAATCTACACAAATAATAAAAAGTGCAGGAATATTGTACTGCAAAAAACATTTTACTTTTTACACATCTTTAAAAGTGGCACCAACAAAATAGCTCAAGGCTGTATGATATGTATGCATCATCAGTGAGAGGTTTGCTGTTCTTTTCCTAATTGTGACAACATTTTTTAAATGTGTTTTCTATGTTTATGCCATTCGTTTGCACTTCACTTTTGCAGTGGTGCAGGTTCAGGGTATGTTTGTAATGTTTTTATTTTGCTGTTCTCCTCCCCTGTCTGTGCATGCTTTTTAGTTGCAAACTCAGGTACCAAAACTCTAGAACCTATAGACCACTGGCAGTATGCTGTCCTTTTAGGAACTTTCACATTAAGATTTTTCCAACGGTTTTAGAAATAATAATGTAGAATGAAAAATAAAATGATACAAAAATGTGCAAAAACATAATGATTGGCTCTAGAACGTTGGCATATGTTGTCTTTTGGCATTTTTATGTATCATTTTCTGCTTTTCAATATTTTACTCCAACGAAAGTTCATAGATCAAATCATAACAGTTAAATCATCGTTACAGCTACCATAACAGGTTGAGTTGATTTGTAATGTCCTTATTTTGCTTACAAAATGTCCTCAGCATACTCCAGAACATGTTACATCACATTCTAGAAAAGCTATGATTTAAAGCAGTGAGTACTGCTAACAGACCAACCTGTCCATTTTTCTTTTAATTTACTTTACAAAAGATACAGTTTAAACTGCTGGTTTTCAGACTTCATGTCTTTTGCTGCCAACAGGATTCTGGGAATCAACCTGTTCAAGCTGGCTGAGTCCAAACGGCCACTGAAACCTCAAAGGAAAGAAAGAAAAAAGGTGACTGCCCAGAATCTGTCCGACGGAGACATCAAACTGCTCATTAACGTCATCCGGGCCCACAACATCCCGATCCGAAAACCCCAGAGCAAGTGAGTGCCTGCTTTCTTTCTTACAGTAATCAAGATGAACAGTTACGCACCGCGTAGAAGTTGTATTCAGATTTTGTTGCCTGACAACGTCCCGCTTTTTGTTTGAACTGCCCTCTGATTTCTAGTAAGCCGGGACAGTCTTCTCAGAGTGCCATCCAGGGCAGTGATTGGTACCTCAGCCAGGTACAAGACACCTTAACCGTACATTACAGCCGGCAACACTGTGATCTAAAGAGTCCATGTTAAGTATGTATTTTTTGTGTAATGCAGGTACAAGTGAGGCCATTTGTGGAAGTTTCCTTCCAGCGCACGGTGCTCCAGACAACCACAGCTGAAGGACCGAATCCAAGCTGGAATGAGGAGCTGCAGCTGCCATTTAGGTAACCAGCTGCAGACTGTTTCATGATTTATTCTAAGATCTGCAGCCATACAGTTTGACCAACCGGGAATAGATTTTACTGTTAAAAAAAAAAAAAAAAAGGAGAAGGATCCATCAGAAAGTGAAGGCATACACATGTATCTAAATAATTAGCATATCAATAATGGTTTATTTATTTCAATAATTACATTCAAAATGGGAAGCTCATATACACACAGTTGATTATTTATGTTTAATCTTCAAACTAAACCAAAAAAAACCAGAACTGTAATAATAATATGATTGATCGAGTCTGTAGTCTTCTCCATGACGGAACATTTCCGTATTAGAAATCATTTTTACTGGTCTTGACATGCAGATTTATTTTTTTTGGCCAATTAGAATTTTGGGATTTGTATTAGTTGTACACTATAATCATCAACACTAACAGAATTATATCACTCTGTGTGCACTTAATCTATATAAAATAAAATTATTCAACCCCCATTGCAAATTAGAATTGACGGCAAAACATACTAACTGGCAGCTGTTTGCAATAAACCAATTTAACAAATTAGTTTAAACAGCTCAACAGAACTAATATTACAAATGGTTTCTCCAAATTAAACTCAAATGCAACTTTTTAATGACTACAGCTGTCTCAAAATTATTCAATAACCTTCATGACCTTCAATCATCTTCGGTACATAGAGCCCACAGTTGGTGTTCTGACCTGCTGCAAACCCGCTCATCGTTATAATGCTCGTTGCTCTGTCCTTGCATCGTCACTGGTAGATATCTCTTTGGGCTGGTTCACTGCACCTGACGGTCCTCTGAGCAGACTTCAACCTCCGAAGCACCTTCTGCTCAGCCGCCGTGCAGGAAGTCAGGATGCTGTCCTGCACAGACCTGTAGAAGGACCTCAATCCCAGCCTTTTTAACTTGCATTGGAAATGCAGCTGTTGATGAGCCCTCTTGATAATGCTAAGTGTGGTCAAGCCTGGTGAGGGTGTTGGAAATGTGTACCCCAAGGTGTTTGAAGCTAGTGACCATCTAAGCCGGAGTGCTCTGGATGAGTAGGAGGGGGTGCAGTGCCTCTTTCACAGATCACTACCTTTGTTTTGTTGATGTTGAGGATAAGGTTGTTCTCCTCACGCCACTGTCTCAGCCTGTCCACTTCCTGTCTGTATGCAGAGTCATTTTTGCTGGGGATGAGCCCCACAACTTCTGCTCCATCTGTTAACTTCACTGTGACATTGCTATCAAAGTAGGATTTGGGGTGTAAATGATGATATCCAGAATCCTTGTAATACAAGATGTATTTAACTATTTAAACTGTTCTTGAGTATTTTATGTTATGTGAACACCTGAATAATTTAAAATTTGTCAATAGATCCGAATTTGCACGTCTGTATCACTGCCAGCTTCTCTTGGTTGAAATGTACCATCTCAAACATCCTCTCTGCAGTGCTCCAAATGGTGACTACAGCACTGCCAGTTTGCAGTCGGTCAAAGAAGAAGTTTTTATCAACATATTTGATGAAGTGCTATATGAGACTGGACCGGTAAACATTGCTGTACAATTGTTTTGCCACCTAAATCACAATTTTATACTCCAGCAGCACTTTCAGTTACATTAAGTGTAATCTTGCTGCACAGAGTGACAAAGAGAGGACGACATCCATTCACACGCAGATAGAGAAGCACTGGTTGGGCTCAGTCAAGATTCCCTTCAGCACCATTTACTCTCAGTCAAAGGTGAGATTTTACTATGTTGTTTACAGTAGCAGATATTTTCCTAAATGACAGATTACAAGAATTTGCCTGACTGACTTTTCTTATTTTGCCCGGCAGATTGATGGAGCATTCAAAGTGAACACGCCAGCCGTGCTGCTGGGATACAGCAGGGAGCACGGCAGTAACAGTGTTTATGATCACTGGCGGAGCACGCATGGGGGGATGTTTATTCGACTCTTCATCACTATCGAGCCTCAGTTGGTGCCTGGAGAGTCTGTTAGGGAGAAGGTAACCAGGTCTTATCTTCAAGGATGGATCCTGTCTGGGGTTTTTTTTTTTTTTTTTCCATGTCTGCATCATTGTTCCAGCTTTGTTTGGTTCAAATTTACTCTGTCTTGCAAAGATATTTATACCCCTTGAACTTTTTCTTCAATTTTGTCAAATTACAACCACAAGTTTCGATGTAGTTTACCTGGAAGGGTAGTGACACACATCAGTAGGAGTAGCTGCAGGTCAGCAAACAATTGAAATGTACATTTTATGTACGGGACCAACTCAAAGTAGCACATAAATAGAAAATAATACGTTGTTTCACATTTGTTTTACAAATAAAATATTGGATCCATTTTTTCAGCCCCGAGTTAATACCTTGCAGAACCATCTTTTGCCCTAAAGAGTCTTTTGAGTGATATCTCTGTAGTGGCGCTTTTTCTGGTCTTACACGTGCATCTGTGGTAGGTTTCTGTTACAAAATGAAGAGCGGTGCTTGTTGAAGTCCAGTCGGATATGCCAATCCATTTATTGTTTGCTTGGTGGATATGAAGTGATACATACACAAACGTCCATAGCTCCCACAAGCACGGTCAAAACCATGTGCTCATTTGCGCAACACCTGCGCTTAATTGACACACCTTATCAATACATTTGAGCAGCTCCCTGAGCGCCCCCTAATGGCTCCACCAATCTCTATCAGCTTTACACATCTACAGACTGAATTTTATGCATTTTTTGTTTACAAAAGGGCTCAAGCTCAAACTGGATGGAGAGCATCAACTAAAACCAATCTTCAATTGTCTTGACTTTGACTGGGCCATTCTAACCTGTATAAAGCATACAGGTTCTAAACCAGCTCTGGCTATATGTTTAGGATGGTTGTCCTACTGGAAGGTGAATCTCCTCCCCAGTCTCAAGTCTTTCGCAGACTCCAATGGGTCTTCTTCCAGGGTTGCCCTATATTTAGCTCCATCCATCAAAAAAGTATCCCCGCTGCATGATGCTGCTACCACCATGTTTCACCATGGGGGATCATGTGTTCAGGGTGATGTGCTGAGCTCAGGATTGAACCGTGTTCTGTGAGCTATTTAAAGCTTGGGAAATTGTTTCACCAAAACCTGCTTTAAACTTCTCCATAACTTTGTCTTTGACCTATACTGCTGTGTTTATTTGTCCTTGTGATGCTGTTTTTTCACTAAGAGACCCTTGAGGCCTCCACTAAAGAGTCTAACAGTTACAAAAGAGTACGTGGAGTGGTAAAATACCCATCTTACATGAGATTAAATTACACAAATGTTCGGTCTTTTTACCTACGAGGCGACTTCTGAAGGCAGTCGGTTGTACTTCATTTGATTTAGAGGTTTCAGAGTTAAGGTGGCTGAATATGAATTTGCACTACATTTTTTAAAGTTTTATTTACAATATATCCTCCTTCCATTATGTGGTAGTAATGCCACAATTTGAAAAAGTTCAGTGGTAGAAATACTTTAAATGAGATGTTTTTCTCCTTTTTTTAAATAATTTTGTTAGACTTATTTTTCTTCTTTATCTCGCTGTTTATTAACTTAATTAATAATTTGTCCTTATCGTCTTGTTTTATTTGTTGCCTTTTGTTCTGCCTCTTGCACTAGATAAAGGAAGTACAGGTAACTTCCCAATGTTTTTAACCCTATCATTCTTGCAAACTTGTGCTTAAACATGTTTATATAAAAACATTTTCTCGTAGTGTTGATCTGTGTTGATGTCAACTAATTTTGGGGCCTTGAATGCAGTTTGAAAGTCAGGAGGCTGAGCGCTTACTGCAGGCTTCAGAGAGGTTTGTGAAGGATGCAGCTGAAAGCTACCCGGACCGCCCCTGCATCACCACAGTCACAGACCTCAGTGGGAAGACGGTCTTCATCACTCGTTACATCCGACCACTCAATCCCCCACAGGAGTTCCTCGATGCATTTCCTAATAACCCTCAGGAAGCTACGGTTGGTGTGATTATGCTGAACACTGAATTATGTTAAGTTTTACTTTTAGCTGATCTGTTTAATTAACACTTCTCCTATCCCCACACAGACCCTGGTTGCCCGGTTTGTTTCCCTGATCCCTTCTTTGCCAGATCAGGTTTCCTTCTCTGGAACATGTGACTTATGGAGCACATGTGACGTGAGCTAATCTGTAAGATTTGGGAACAGTACAATGAGGGAAAAATACCCATCTCACACGTGTATTTTCCCTTTGTTCTCAGCAATTCCTGACTCTGCTGGCAGGAGATGAGGAGGAACATGCTGTATTGTTGTGCAACTACTTTCTCTTCTTGGGCAAGAAAGCCTGGCTTATAATTGGCACAGCCATACCAGAGGTAGATGACCTTTATTTTACAGCCAAGACTAGCATTGTTACAGTGCCTCACAAATTAACCATACACCTTGAACCTTTTTACATTTTGTCACATTTGCACCATAAAACCTCAGTGTATTTCATTGGGATTTTATGTGATAGACCAACACAAACTGCAGAGTGGAAGGAAAGGATATATGGCTTTCAAACTCTTTACTACTAAAACTCTGAACCAGTATGGCATGCATTTTTTCATGTATTCTGCCCCTTTTACTCTGATACTCTAAAGTAAAATCCAGTGCAAACAGTTCCCTTCAAAGCTTAGCTGATTAGTGAATTGCCCACCTGTGTGTCATTTATTCTCAGTATAGATCCAGCTGTTCTCTAAAGGCCTCAGAGGTTTGTTAGAGAACATTAGACAACAGACTGTATCATAAAAACCAATGAATACAGCAGACAGGTCACGGAGAACATTGTGGAGTTTAAAGAAGGTTTAGATGATAAAACTATCAACATCTCCCTGAACTCTGTTCAATCCATCATCTGAAAATGGAATGAGTACGGCAAAGCGGCAAACCTACCGAGACACGGCCGTCCACCTAAACAGGCTGGGCAAGAGGAACATTAATCAGAGAAACAGCCAAGAGGCTCATGTTAACTCTGGAGGAGCTGCAGAGAGCCACAGCTCAGGTGGGAGAATCTGTCAGTAGTTCAAGTATTATTTGTGCAATTCACCATTCTGGCCTTATTGACAGAGTGACGAGAAGAAACCCACGATTGAAAGAAAGCGCTTAGGAGTTCTGTTTGCAAACACGTAGAAGAAGGTGGTCTGATCACATGAGATCCAAACTGCACATTTTGATCTACATGCACATTGGTATTTGTGGTGGAAAATGAACACTGCACATCCCCCTGAATACATACCATCTACATTGGGAAAATTGGTCAGAGTTGATGGATGGAGCTAAAAACTATACAATCCTAGAAAGAAAACCTGTTAAATTATGCACAAGACTTGAGACAACAGTCGAAATGTATATTTAGGGTTACAATGGACCATTTTAAATCAAAGCATATTGATGTGTCAGAATGCCCCAGTCTAAATGCCAGACCTAAATCCACATGAGAATCTGTTGCGGGATTTGATAATCGTTGTTCACAGATGTTCTCCATCCAATCTGAGTGACCCTGAAACAATGGGGAAATACGTCAGTTTCTAGAGAAGCTAAAAGGGGACATACTCCAACAATCTGCAGTTGTAACTGCAGTGAAATCTGGTTCTATGAAGGATTAAACAAACCTTTCTTTTTTTCATTACACAATTATGCACTGCTTTACACTGGTCTGTTCACAATACACTGAGCTTTGTGGTTGAAATTTAATAAAACTTTCAAGGGGATATGAGCAGTTTTGCTAGGGATTGTCTATTCAACAAGCAAAGATGGATGTGTTTTTTAAGTGTTAGGCAGCATCAGTAACCTTTCAGACATGGATTTTTCCCAGGGACCCACAGCATATGTCCTAACCCATGAGCAGAGTGGCTACTTTATCTGGAACCCCTGCAGTGGACAGTTCTACGATAAAGACGACACATTCTGCCCTCTGCAAACTGTTGGCTGTTTAGTTAATTCTGACAACGTGAGTGAGAAAAGAGCAGCTAGGTGACATGTAACTTTCCTCATTGATGTCATTGTCTTCCTCTGTAATGTTCTTGTTGCTTGTTGTTTAGGTTTGGTACAACATTCAGGAAAATCCTTCACCGTTGAGCACAAATTTTGACATCACAAAGGCCAACATGTGGAAACCGTTTTTCTCCCGCTCCTTCTCCCACCCTGGGCTGTCTAGTGTACAGGTGAATGTAAAACCTTATGTATAAACTTGTATGTATTCATTTTTCCACTTATAGTTATTCTCTTGTAGCCCGAGGAGTTGATTTACCGCCACACAGACAGAGCAGCTGCAGCTGAGCTTCAGGACAGGTACCAGGAATAATAGCAGCTTTAGGTTGTCACGTCTCATACTGATACAGAATGCTCACCAGTAAAGAAAAAAAACTAAACAAAAACACAATAACCGTCTATTTCTGGATAGAGTTGAGAAGATACTAAAGGAGAAGATTATGGAGTGGCGCCCCCGTCACCCAACTCGCTGGAACAGGTACTGCAACAGCACCCTGAAGCAGTTTCTGCCCAAACTGGAGCTGGGCCGTGGACAGGACGTTGCTGAGGGCCACCGTCTTGAGTTGCAGAACCTCCTGGGAGACTACAGGGTAAGTCAGGAAACCAGCTGCTTGTCTGAGTGCCTTTAGTACAACCTAATTTCCATAAAACAAATCTATATCTAATGATTTGCACTTAATACTGCTTCAATCTGACTCATATATCACTGTTTTCTGCAGAAAATATGACTTTATTTGGAGAAAGTTCTTTCAAAATGACCTTGTGTATACCCATCTCTTCAGATTGCAGGATTCCCCCTCCATCTGCCATTTTCTGAGATCCGACCAATCATAGAGGCAGTTCACAGCACTGGGGTTCACCACATTCACTCATCCAATGTAGAGTTCGCACTGGCAGTGTATGTGCATCCTTATCCCAACAACGTGCTGTCCGTGTGGGTGTACCTAGCCTCACTCGTCCGGACATGACACAAAGACTGAACCATCTCCTGGTTTCACTGTGTTGCTTTTTTTATGAGAAAATTTCATGTATATTATATGAAGTTTTACCTTTTTCACATGAACACTATTGTGTATTGTATGTCAATTTGATATATTAAATATCTGTTGAATCAGTCACACTCCAGCCAACCTTTAGAGATCGTATCAGAAATAATCAGTTGTGTACAGTGTCTTGTACAGTAAGAAGTGTTTGCAAAGAGGACATTTCAAAACTATGGCGTCGTACATTCATAATTAACCCCCTCCCCCAGTCAGTACTTTCAAGAATCACTACGGTTACAACTGTTAGTCTGCCATAGTATTGCTCTACCAGCCTTACATATTTGAGACTGAATTTTTTTTTTTTTTACTTATTCTTCGTTGCAATAACTGAGGCTCAGACTGGAATCAGTGTGAAAATTAATTTTCAGTTCTTTATATCTGTTCTTTGACTGGGCCATTCTAACACCTCAATATGTTTTAATCTAATCCATCCTTTTCTAGCGATAACTGTTTAGGGTTTTGTCCTGCTGGAACCTGAATCTCTGGCCCAGTCTCTAGTCTTTTGCAGCCTGCAACAGGTTTTCTTTAAATATTGTCCCGTTTTTAACTCCATCTATGATGTGCAATGTTAATTTTCCACCCAAATAGCATGTTGGCCCAAAGATACCATTTGGTCTCATCTGGCATAGCACCTCCAGTAATGAGTTTAAATCTCCATCTACAGTGAGGAGAACAAGTATTTGATACACAGCAGATTTTGCAGGTTTTCCCTCTTGCAAAGCATATAGAAGTCCTTAATTTTTATCATAGATACTCCTCAACTGTGAGTGACTGAATCTAAAACAAAATCCAATTACTTTGCATTTTACTGTATGACATAAGTATTTGATACATCTGAAAAACAAAACTAACAGGCCTGTGAGAGCTGGGATTCTTACTGGTTGTTAGGTGATCATAAATGTAATAAAATGGAAATTAATCACTTAAAAATCACAAAATGTGATTCTCTGGATTTTGGCTTTAGATTCCGTCACTCATAGTTGAAGAGGACCTATGATAAAAATTAAAGACTTCTACATGCTTTGTAGAAATACAAAGCATGTCAAATACTTATTCCTCCCATTGTATATTTAAGAATGTGGACTAACTAGCAGAAATGCATGGGTACTCTACACCACTAGACAGTAAACAGTGGGGAAAATAAAATGTCTTTATGTACATATTAAAGTAGAAGAATTGCAGTGACTAACTCCAAGGCTTTATTATTTGTTGAGAATTTTTACCAGATCTCATGCAAGACTGTAGAACCAGAAAGTCAATCTCTACTGCAGAATGATAAAGCAGTAATGTACACAACAGAGCCCCCAAACATGGTGGTGGTGATTTGTTTCATTTTAACATTTGTTCTTTTTGCCCACTGGAGTGCAGAAAGACGAGAAAAAAAAAAGCAAAAGCTTTTACAGGAGAGCTGAAGGGCAGAATACTAAA
Source organism: Girardinichthys multiradiatus (assembly GCF_021462225.1). Lineage (NCBI taxonomy): Eukaryota > Metazoa > Chordata > Actinopteri > Cyprinodontiformes > Goodeidae > Girardinichthys > Girardinichthys multiradiatus. The sequence goes on along the minus strand of NC_061802.1, from coordinate 38,259,882 downwards.
GATCACAACCAAAATGAAGACCATTCAGCAACATCATGTGCCAGTTCCTATGTCTCTGCTGCCTGGATCCTACAACTTCATTTAGTCTTTATCCGCTAGACTGATTTACAAGGTGCCTTATTCTCCCTCAGCAACATAAACATGTTCTGCACCAGCTTCAAAGGATCGTGGTCATTAAAAGTTGTAGCAGAAACAACATTAAGGAACAGCATCTAACTGGAAAAGCTGGACTTGTGTAAAATCTTCAATCATTTGAGATAAAAACAAGCTTAGCAACAGAAATCCTTCAGAACTTGATGTTAACCTGTCTCATTTTTTTACTTTCTCAAAGTTAAAAGGAACCAAAAATTTACTTTTGCACTCAGTTATGCATTTATTCTTCCTAAACAAGTATCTCCACTAAATAAGTAGGGAAATAGCAGGAGCAAAATTACAGTTTCATCAAGAAACACTTTTAAGTGACAAAATACAGCAAATGGTATTTCCAGGTTAAAGTGCAACAATAGAGAGAAGTGACATTTTAGGAGAACGTTGGTAGGTGGGGGTCACTCTCCAGAGCGACAGCAGGCTCGGAAACCACACTGCAGGTTCTGGCAACCGCTGGCTGTGTCTGCATTTGGACCTGGACAGAAATGCCACATGCTGGTCACTTACTGATAAACACACAGCATGACAGCTGAAAAGCAAATACTGTGCTTTTAAAACATATTTATACACATCTGACCACATTACAACCCTACAATTCAAAGTGTTTCAAGTAGTGCGTAATGTTGAAGTGGAAGGTTCTCCACATTTTCTACAAATAGTACCTAAACATCATTATATTTCATGTTCACTAATGTTCTTCAACAAACCCGAGGTCTTTCCAGAAGAGCTGCATATATATCAAGACTATATTATACTCAGGTAACTTCCAGTTTCTTACCACTTCCAAATTATGCACTACATGGTAGTAGTCTCACACATAAAGTACCCTGACATTTGTGGTGAAAGTGTGAAAAGGTTCTAGAGATATGGATCATTCTTGCAAGCCACTGTAAAGTCCAAATAGAAAAGGACAGGTTGGCACTACTTAATTCATACTTACCTGACTGTAACAGCTGCTGCACTGTTATAAGTCTACTGACAAATCATTTACAGTCATCATAAAATGTAACACTTCAACAGTGACAAAGGTCTTCATCAAGGCACTTCCTAGATCCTATAAACATGAATGATTTTGTGGTAGGCGAAAAGAAAACGACCTCAGGCAGCTTCGCTTGTGTTACCGTTAATGTTGTCGCAGTAATAGAAGTGTTCATCGTTGAGGGAGGGACAAGCCGACACCAGCTCCTGCAGCCCCACCTCGGTGATGAAGAGGCAGCCGGACAGGTTGAGATGCTCCAGGACAGGAAGCCCTCCACGCTGAGATAAAGCCCTGAAATATAAGGGTGTAAAGCAGTTATGCAGACCTGCAGCTAGGACATGTATGGACAGTTAATCCAGACTTAGCCTAATAGGAGCTGTGCTGCTGCTTATTGCTGCTGTATAATAACTGACTGCTAATCTGAATTATGTCTACTAATAGAAACATGACTTCACTGGCATAAATAGGCGATTCAGGGTTCCTACACATGTATCCTAGGTTTTTTTATCTGTATTTTTTATAAAAGCATGGACAGCTGAGTACACATTAATAATAAACCTACTTGAAAAGCAGCCGAGATTCATCTTCCCCAAATAATGACTTTGGTTTCAGGTTCTGGGGCGGGGGAATTGGCTCACTGCTGGACTAATTTAGATCAGTTCTGTTTTAAATCTACAAATATTGGACTTGTTTGTGAACTTTGTTACCATCATTCTTGTTTCTAAAAATTCCCATAAATTGAAGTTCTACTGCTTTGTTTGGAACTTTAGGTCCGGTTTACAGCAGGTCCAGTTCAACTTTAATGTAAAGATGCCCACTAACCTTATATGTAGTAAAATTAATTTCTGACTCATGCATTCAATCAATTAGTGAAAAACCAAAAATACTGATGAGTAAAACGTTCAATTTAACATGTAATATAGCAAATCAAAGATAAAGTATTTTAATTAATTATAGATCAGTCTTTAAAACACTGCTCTTGTTAGGCATTAGTCCAGGTTTGCCCTCTAGAACAAGGAGGAATGAAAAAGTCTGGAAAATCACCAAATGTTTTAAATGTTATTGTTTTTTTCCATAATTATCCAGACCTGAAAAATTATAAAACCAAATATCATACTTTCCCCACAGTAAGACCCGAGGATTAAATCCAAATTGTATATTTATATAAGAAAATTTGCTTCATAAGTGGCAGAAGTTATTTCAATATGTTCTCTTTTATATCATCACTAAAAAGACTAAAACATTACCAAATGTTTTAAAGCCCTAAACCTAAAGACTTAATCGTTTCACTGCACCATCTTATTTGAAAGCAGCAACCCTCATATGAAAAGCAGATTTAAGCAGAAAAATCATTGGTTAGTATATTTTGGGTTAGGTTGAAACAAAGCATGATCGTTACCTTAAGCCCAAATCAGTGATCTGGTAACATCCAGAGAGGCTGAGAAACTTCACTGATCGTTTTGCCTTTGAGCAGTCAGTCCTGTTCTCAGGCTTCAGACACTGCAGCCCCCTTGAGGGAAAGCATTTAGTTCGCAATTCTGCAGTGCTGGTTCTGATAGTGCCTGACTCACTTTGGACCCCATTAAAAGTCCTGAGGGCCTTGTCACTTGAGCAGCAGGTGGAGTGACCACAAAACATTTCCCCAGATATAGCATACTGCTGATGCAAATACGAGGCATCCGAGCCAGTCCTGTGCCTCCTCCTCCTCCTGCAGCAGCATGAGCCTCCCACTAGCTGTGTCTCAGCTAAGCTTTCAGAGAAGGACATCCCACCACGATGACTCCACTCTGCAGCATCTTCAATATCAGCAAGGTCAGAAGTGTCCAGAACCCAAACTTGAGTTGCGATGCAGGCAGAGCCCCAACGACCAGTCCCGTGCTTGAAAATGATGGCCTGCTGCCTTCGCCCGACCGCGTGCAGGTTCCTCTCATCCATCAATGTAATGGGTAACGGGCAGCGTTTGAGCAACTTGGCTCGCCGGTCTGAGTGCTTGTCTGACCCGACGGGGAACGTGAGGTCGCCCAGACCTACAGACAGTTTCTTCAGGGTGTGATCCGTGATCTTCTCACACCCTGACAAATCCAGATGCTCCAGAGAGTGACAAGCTCCAAGATATGACCAGCTGGCAGAGGAACGACAGGGAACACAGCAATGAGTACTGAGATTCCTGTAACAACTGGGCATGTGATTGTTTAAACAACTAAAACACGCAGTTTGAAGTTTTACCAGTCGAAAGCAACATCGGTAACATCAGTCTGAGTCAGGTCCAGGTGAGTAATGTTGGGGCAGAGGCTGAGAATTTGTCGGACCTGGAAACAAAAAGCAGAACTTAGAGAACATCTTTAGTTATAAATACTGTAAAAAAAAACTAAATAAAGGTCTTGTGCCACTTACCATTTTGCTGGAAACTGTAGAACTATAGGCAAGAATAATGGACTTTACAGAAGGACCCACAGTTGGAAGAAGGTGCTGGATGATCCCATTTAGGAGCCTCTTCTCCCTCTGAGCCGTGCTAATTGCGAGGGAGCCTTCAGTATGACCTGAAACATCTGGGGAGACACAGAAGAGGCAGGTGATAACTCTTTGCTAATGTTACTTTAATGGGTCGTAAAAGACAAACATTTCCAACTCTACGGGTCTGTTCCGCTTCTGCTGGCCCTAGAGGGAGAGCTCCTTTTGGCTTCTGTGCAAACTGCAGAAACTATAACAGGCACACATATCACACCTCTTAAGCAGCTTCCATGCTGTAGATGCGACATCTGTTCAAACTACTTTCTTTATTCCAACAGTGATGAAAACACAGCTGAAGACAAAACCTCACCTGACTCGTCAACATCAGCATCCTCATCCCATTCCTGATATGCGCGACCCTCGTTCTGCCGGCTCTTCACCCAATTCTCGTCTGGCTCCTGGTCGAGATCCCCAGGAGGACCACAATAATAATCTCCTAAAGAAAAAAAACAAACACATAAGAAAAAAAGGGAGACACTCACCAGCAGTGCACCAGACATAAAACACAAATATTTTCTTTTTATCCAGGTCTTGAAGTCATTGAGATTTCTAGGTGTGAAATTATCATTCCTCTTTTCCAATAAGAAATCCTGCCTAACAATAAGGCCCAATCTAAAGAAGCCAATGTAAGACAAAAACACTAAAAAAACAGAAGGAAAATATGTTTATGGATTTTGTCTGCTGTGCAATCTGCAATAAAATAAATAAATTAAAAATTAACTACCTTGTGAGGCATAATAATACATCATTTTAATAAATATTACAGAGGCTCTACAAATTCATAACTCTAAATTAAGGAAACCTTAAACTAAGAAAGTGACTCTGATTTTGTTTAGGTGCAACACAAGTTAAAAGCGAAGTATACCTCTGGCCCAGCGCACGGGATATAGGTGCCTCCACAAAGAGCCAGTCTTGACTAACTCTGACCATGTGCTGCACACTTGACTACAGTGGCACAGATCCACTGGGCCCAAGTAATGGAAAAGCCTCAGCATAATTTCTGCAGGAAGCTGGGAGATGTGGGTTGAATTCCTGCTTTGTTCCAGATCTGGAAAAAAAATGACAACATCCACTTTTAAAAGTGCAAGCTGTTAAAAACGCTAAAAAACATTTGGGAAAAAAAAACTAACCATAATCAGTCTTCTCGTGATCAGCATATTTAAAAGCCTTCTGCAGCTCCTCGGCCTGGGTCCACAAACTGAAGCCCTTCAGCACCTCAGCAGCGCTGTCCGGTTGCTGTTGGTTGCAGTGTTGCGCTATCACCTGTTTCTTAATGTCCTTCAGCTCCTCATACGTGAAGTACTGCATAAGCATCGGCTGAAACACCTGCAACACATCTCTGTAGTTTAAAACCAGCCTGCAGCAGAGCAATGCACAGAGTAAAGTTCAGGATAAAATCCACAATGTTAGAATTATAAGCATCGCTATTTTTGACAGACATGAATCATTAAAAAAGTGTATGATATCAAGTAAAAATCTGAGCTTCTTATACCTCTTCTTCCTCTTTCATGTGTGGCAGAAAGTCTTGAGTAAAAGCTTCCAGTCTTTCCTTCAGCTGCTGGGCATAGTTAAGCTGTTCATATTCACTCTAGAATCAGAGACAGATTGGTAATTTCGGGGTTGTATCTTACATTTAATGGCCATTCTTTTTATTGTGTAAAAAATTTAAGATTATTAGAATTTACATTTTGAATCATAAGGCAGCCATCCCAATTGACATACATAAATGTGATGCATTGCATTTTGGAGATTTTAAGCTCAAAGACACAGCAATATTTTTCTTGCACTGTCACTATTTTTAGGTTTCTGAAACTGAATTATCAGACATTGTAATCATGGATTTAACCTCCCATGACCCAATGTTCCAAATCTTTTTTTAAACAGAGGGAAATTAAACATATTTCAAGTGTTTCTAAATAAATCAGAGCTTTATTGTTTATCTCTACAGAAAACATCTCGTTTCGGAAAGGAAACCGGATCTCAAGCCAAACCAAAATTACATTTTTTGTTTAAGCAACTGGCAAAACGGAAGGTCAGATTTAGAAAACATTTACCAAGAAAGTTTAGGTTTTTTTTTTTTTTTTTACTCGTTTTGTCATCATATAAGCCTCACACAAAAAACATTTGTGTCTTAAACTCAGAGCTAAGATAATTTTATATATATATATATATATATATATATATAACATCAGATGCTAAAATGCCTGAAATATGAAACAAACAAGGTTTCACATAGAAAACATACAAATTGCACATGTATGTAAAAAAAACAACACGTCTGATGTTGTTGGCACTGCAAAGTCTGTGTGCTAAACGTAACAGTTAATTTAATGACAGCGTTAACCCACCATCAGCTGAGCAGTGCATAAGTCCTATATGTTCTCCCTCTGATATTTTCTGCTGAGCTATTGGTAAAAGTTAGAGTGCAAATTACGGCCAGGGCGTGACATCAAACCAGCTCGTTTCAACTGCATATTCACCTTAACGCTTTGAAGTCCCTTCTCAAAGAGGGACAGCATCTCTGACAGTTTGTTATCAGAGTGCACATTGTAGACAGTGCAGCAACGCTGCTGCAACAGACCGATGATGTACTCGTTTTCAATTTGCTCATGCATCTTGAACTCCTTGAAGGTGGCGCACAGGGACTGAAGAAAGGACCGGAAGTCATTGTTGTTGGAGAAGTTGGTTTTAGACAGCTGTAGAGAAAAGACAATGCCGGAGTCATTAAAGCTCAAAAAAAAAAAATTTATAGTTTGTATTTACACTAGAACCTGTATCAAATCGCATCCCTGCCGACACCGTTACATCATGGTAACAGATGCTTTACATAGGTTGGAAGACATGTGAAACATGCCAGCTGGGCAGGGTTCTGTAACCACAGTTGCTTGGGTTAGCAGTGTATTAGCTAGTGTCCTAAATGAGCTCATCTGATACCCTCTGTAGGCTTTGACAGGAACCCTGCTTTCAAATCCCATTATTATTTGTAACTCTGGGTGATGAAACATTAAGGCTTGGTTGTCAAACGTACAACACGTTGCATAACAAAACATACTGCACCTTTGGCTAACCAACTAGGAGGTGCGTTTCAGTTGTGTTGAAGAAACAAACATTTACTGTGAGCACCGTAACACTGAATTTAAATTAAAAGCCGGTCAAATGTTAGTCCAAGTACAAATCCACCGAGCAACACTGCATCTACACTCGCTACCAAACAAACCAGCTAACACCAGCTAGCTAGCCTGCTAGCTGGTGTACACTTGTTTTCTGAACCACAGACCGCCGCCTTTGCCTTTAATAGCTGAATGTTAACGAACAACATTTATGTATACGCACCTTTTCACAGTACAGACCCACCAACTGCTTCATTCGCCAGTGTGGGCCAGTAAAAACATCCACTTCGTCCGGAAAGGGAGCCATCTTCACTGGACCTCACTGCGTCATCTGCGATATAATCAGGATGCGTGCAGCGGAGTGTGCGCCAGTCACCCACGTGACAAGAAGTTATTAACGGGGGCGGGTTTTATCTGGTTGTGACCTTCAAGTAATATTAAACATATGACAAAAATATTCCTGTTAATGTGACCATTCAAATAAAACTGTAATCCATGCTTCAAATATATAAAATGTATCGACCCTATGTACAGATCCTAAACAGTGGCGCAAAGAGGGATCAGGAGGGCCGGGAGATGGCCCCATTATAAATGTAGCTACTACAGGGGTTGGACAATAAAACTGAAGCACCTGTCATTTTAGTGTGGGAGGTTTCATGGCTAAATTGGACCAGCCTGGTAGCCAGTATTCATTGATTGCACATTGCACCAGTAAGAGCAGAGTGTGAAGGTTCAATTAGCAGGGTAAGAGCACAGTTTTGCTCAAAATATTGAAATGCACACAACATTATGGGGGACATACCAGAGTTCAAAAGAGGACAAATTGTTGGTGCACGTCTTGCTGGCGCATCTGTGACCAAGACAGCAAGTCTTTGTGATGTATCAAGAGCCACGGTATCCAGGGTAATGTCAGCATACCACCAAGAAGGACGAACCACATCCAACAGGATTAACTGTGGACGCAAGAGGACGCTGTCTGAAAGGGATGTTCGGGTGCTAACCCGGATTGTATCCAAAAAACATAAAACCACGGCTGCCCAAATCACAGCAGAATTAAATGTGCACCTCAACTCTCCTGTTTCCACCAGAACTGTCCGTCGGGAGATCCACAGGGTCAATATACACGGCCGGGCTGCTATAGCCAAACCTTTGGTCACTCATGCCAATGCCAAACGACGGTTTCAATGGTGCAAGGAGCGCAAATCTTGGGCTGTGGACAACATGAAACATGTATTGTTCTCTGATGAGTCCACCTTTACTGTTTTCCCCACATCTGGGAGAGTTACGGTGTGGAGAAGCCCCAAAGAAGCGTACCAACCAGACTGTTGCATGCCCAGAGTGAAGCATGGGGGAGGATCAGTGATGGTTTGGGCTGCCATATCATGGCATTCCCTTGGTCCAATACTTGTGCTAGATGGACTGCCAAGGACTACCGAACCATTCTTGAGGACCATGTGCATCCATTGGTTCAAACATTGTATCCTGAAGGCGGTGCCGTGTATCAGGATGACAATGCACCAATACACACAGCAAGACTGGTGAAAGATTGGTTTGATGAACATGAAAGTGAAGTTGAACATCTCCCATGGCCTGCACAGTCACCAGATCTAAATATTATTGAGCCACTTTGGGGTGTTTTGGAGGAGCGAGTCAGGAAACGTTTTCCTCCACCAGTATCACGTATTGACCTGGCCACTATCCTGCAAGAAGAATGGCTTAAAATCCCAATTCAGAGCTAAACAAAGTTTGTTTTTGGCCCTTTAGCAGAATGTTATGTGGAAACCATTTAAGGTGATTATCTACCAGCCATCATATTACCACTAACAATGTTTTGTAGGTACTGACATTTAACATTTTTCAACAAGGAAATTGACCACATCTCATTATAAACTGGGCCTCACATTATTTACTTTACATTGCTTATTAAATAAAAAGCAATACATAAATTGGGACGAAAAAGATTAAAACAAACTTTGAAGATCTCTGTCTGTATAGGATCACTAGTATATACACCAGTTCTTTTAAATCCCTGGGTAACTACAGATCTGAAGTTTGGAGATCTTTATTGTATGTACGAAGTCAACAGCTCTTGAGGGACCCCTCGCCTAGCTCGCTTATGACTTTTGTTGGTTTTGAGTTAGTGTGTGTGCATATCCACCCAGCTGAACCTGTGCCTTCAGTGCCATGAATTAGCTATCAAATGTGGAACTTTTTGGTTAATGTTAACTGATACTCAACCATTTGTAAGCTAAACTAGTTCCCGGACAAAAGGTTAAGCTAACCAACCATTGCAGTTAACCTGGTAGCAACCTTTTGGTTGCTAAGGGAAATGTCCACAGCAACAGGCAACAGAGCCGTTTGGAGGGTAAGGAGGGGGTGGGGAGCGTCTGTCGGTATTACGCAGTTTCTTTACCCAATCAGTGGTCGAGAAAAGAGAAGCTGACCAATAAAAATGCAGAAAAATGAATCGCGTTAGAGTGAGTGTCAGGACAGTAGCAAGAAGCAGAATTTCTGTGAGAAGCAGCGAAGCGGAGAACTAATGGTAAACCAAAATTAGCCTGCTATTAGCATTTACAAACTGCTGCTAAATGAGCCTTGTGATTTTATCTCAGAATTTTGAGCGTTTACAGGACACTTATTGTGTAAAGCAGGAACCTGGTTTTCACATCCTCGTCTAGCCACACTGCCTCGGTAACATTAGCCATCTGGCAGCTGTGTTTTATTATTTAATGCCTGACAGATTGATTAAACATCGATGCATCATAACATGAAGGTTCGGGGTTTTGATCGGATAATAAAGTCGATGCTTTATTTTGTCTGAACCCTTTATCAAAGCTTTCTTAACAAACCGAGAACACTCCTCCCATGCTGGCTGTATCTCTTTTCAGATCCACTATGCCGAGCCAGTCTCTCCAGTAGAATGGAAAATTACGAAAAGGTGAAACAAATTGGGGAAGGCTCATTTGGAAAGGCCATCCTTGTGAAGTCCAAGGACGATAGACGCCAGTATGTCATCAAGGAGATTGGGATATCTGGAGTAAGCTCTTATGCATCATTTTGCATGTTTATTATGTGCCAGTTTGAGCCCATTTTACCTCATCATGATTAGAATAAACGATCCGTTCATTTCTTTCCACAGATGTCCAGTAAAGAGAGGCAGGAATCTCGGAGAGAAGTGGCTGTTCTTGCCAACATGAGTCATCCCAACATTGTGCAGTATAAGGAGTCTTTTGAAGGTATTCACATATTTAGGTGTTGCTGTCAAGAACCCTAGAAACGTTTTAACAACGTTTATTTTTTTTTAACTTTTGTATTACCAATATTATTTAGAAGAGGGATGTCTTTACATCGTCATGGATTACTGTGAGGGAGGGGACCTTTTCAAAAAGATCAACTCTCAGAAAGGAGTACTGTTTCCAGAGGAACAAGTAAGTCACTAGCATTTGAAAATGATTTAGAATCTACTTTAGAGGCTGGAACTTTGTCAGTTTTATTGTTTTGCTTGTTTGTTTTAAGTAGAGATGCACTGATCAGATATTTTGTGGCTGATTTCTGCAAATACCGACTTTTGGCAGAATCTGATTCCTATTTAAGAATTATAAGTAACAGGGAGTATTTTCAACATAAAGGGCCTGTATTCTACATATATTTTTTTTAATTTAAAAAGCTTTTCTGTCAGGGTCCTTAATTCTTCACATTACAAGAGCTCATGGGAGAGCAGTGGGCATTACACAGCTCTGCAGCTAAACAGAATTTCACGTGCATTTTAAAACAAAGGCAAAAGTTATAGATTTCTCATTTTAAACTTTCACTAGCCGGTTGTGCAAGCGTTTAGCATAATTATTGCAATTATCATTGCTTTTATGTATTAGCATAAAACATCAGTCTCTATGTTTTCCTTATTGACTTAGTAGATCTAACCCTAACTGACATTTGCAAGCATTTAAACTTTTTCTAATCCAGCATGTTCTGTGACAGAACAACTTTGCTGTAATGCTACATAAATTGGTCAATTCCTGTCAAACAAATCTAATGCCCATTGTTTATATTGATACTGATTTGTTTGGGGCTTTTTGTAATCTCTCTCCCAGATTCTAGATTGGTTTGTGCAGATTTGCCTTGCACTGAAGCACGTACACGATCGGAAAATTCTCCATAGGGACATTAAATCTCAGGTATTGCCCTTTATATAGCCAGGATCTTTTCTTAACAAACCTAGCATTTACAATCATTTTTTTCTTATGTTAATATAATTCCTTGCCAGAATATATTTTTGACAAAAGAAGGGACGGTTCAACTTGGAGACTTTGGGATTGCGAGGGTTCTGAACAGGTATGTTTGGTGGTGCCTGTCTGGCAGATATCTGTATAAACAACACTTTGAATTCTTTGAGCAGATACAAGGACCTTGCTCTTCTTTTTGTTTTGTTTTTTCCAGCACCGTAGAACTGGCGAGGACATGTATAGGGACACCTTACTACTTATCACCAGAGATCTGTGAAAACAAACCGTACAACAATAAAAGGTAATGGTCTTCTTTAAAATAGAGAATTTGGAGTTTGTCCTATGTTTCATGTAAAGTTTTGTTGCACAATCCCTATGTCCCCATCTGATTGTAACTCCTCCAGTATTAGGTGGTGGTTTTTTGAAGCTAGGAGGATACAGCCTCATTAAACTCCTTGTTTACATCCACAGCAGGAAATCCGATATTGATTTCCTGGTCTAGTTTTGATTTCCATGTCATCCAGTCCAGTGTAGTTACAGTCAGGGAAGTCATTTTTAGCAAGCGCTTAAAGATTGATCAAAATGTATTTTGATTTTATTTTTGGGGGAAAAAAACACTAGTGTTTCACAAGTGAAATAATTACCCAACAAAATAAATGCAAACTCAGCCTAAAACTTTTCCCTGCCTATCTGTATCCTTGTTGTCTCATTTTCCCTACTTTCCTTCCCTTTGCAGTGATATTTGGGCCCTTGGGTGTGTCCTGTATGAAATGTGCACTCTTAAGCATGCAGTAAGTATTTGATGTGTGCTAGCTGTTTACATATTAATGTTCATTCTTTGTAGCATTGCAGTGGTCCTTTTTTCTTTCCTCCATAGCCTCTCTAATCCATGATAATTGCAGCGATTTCTACATAGCTATCATAACTGTTCTTCTTGTAGTTTGAAGCTGGTAACATGAAGAACTTGGTCCTGAAGATAATTCGAGGCTCCTACCCTCCTGTTTCTGTTCACTATTCCCAAGAGCTGCGCTCTCTCTTGGCGCAGCTTTTTAAACGCAATCCCAGAGAGAGGCCTTCAATCGGCAGTATTCTGGACAAACCTTTCCTGTCCTGTAGGATAGAGAGGTTTCTGACACCACAGGTAGAGTGCAGCCATTCCTTTGATGCCACTGTTATTTTTAGACGTCGGAATATGTTCTTCAGAGTAAAAGGGTTTCTTTTCTCGTTTTAGATCATTGCTCAGGAATTCCGCCATACTTTTCTTCACAAGCAGCCTAAAATGGGTGTGGCACAGGTGCCACCAGGTAAGGAAACGTCATGCTGTGCTGTCTGCCGCAGTTACGCCTGAGTTTCTACTGCTTATTTTAGCAAGATGATATAAAATAACTCTTACACAGATGAGTCAATATGATTATAGATTCCCAACTACAGTAGAGGTCTAATGAGATCTCACAATATTAAAACACCCAATATTTCACATCAAATGAACGTCTGCTGGGTAAAGAACTATTCTCCATTTTGGATGCTTAGTAGAAAAAAAAATTATAACAGATGTTTCAAGCTATCAAGCTACTGCCAAGTCTTTCAGGAAGGAGCACAGGGGAAAACCAGGCTTCAAAATAAGAGTCCAGTCACCACAACGGAAACTCACTGTAGCGCTGGGTATTTACCATCCAATTTGTAGACTGGTGGTAGCTCTGCATGATTGGTAGCTGTACTGGGTGGCGTAGCGACTCGGCGCACGTTCCCTATTGCATGACTGACTCCCATGACTGTATGCCACTAACCACTTTAAAGTTGACACCTGTTTTCAAGATACCTGTTGGTGCAAAACCTAAGCCTTTAACTTTTGGGGCAGGGGGGGGGAACTGCATTCATCCTCCTGTAGTTTCAAGATATTTAGACTGAACTGGATGAGTAAACTTTAAACAGAGGTTCCTTAAAACTGTCAGATTTGCAGTAGTGGCGTGTGCAGAACGACGGACTGCTTGGATCCAAAATTTGGTAGGATGTTATATTTTAGGTGTCACGGAGTCACGCTCTGCATGTTGTTGGTATGTGTGTCCAGTTGGATGAACTTGTACTGCTCTAAATTTCAACACATGATTTACATCTTTAGTGTCTGAGATGCTGAAGCTCACAGACAGCCGTGCTGACATTCTGTCATTGTAAAGAAAAGAGTTTTTGAAAAATATTGGTTAAATGTAATCGATATTATGATTGCAATAGTATCCCAATGAGGTACTTGCCTGACGTCGTAAAGCACTAGTGGTGGATGTACCTGCAGCCAATGCTTAGTCCTACCTTATTGCTTTTACAATAACTTTAACTTGGTGTCCTGTTGCCCATCTTTTTATGTCTTCTCACTGCAGCCCAGAAGGTTACAAAACCAGCATGTAAATATGGAGTGCCTTTAACGGTGAGGAAGGTTGGCGATGGAGCCAAGAAGTCTTCAGAGAGGAAAGCTGCAGTAAAACACAAACCGGTTAGTCTCTCTAGATACTGATCGTTCTCGAGTTGTTTTTGTTTAAAATGCTATCTAAATGCTAGAGAGTATTCCCCTGTGTTGAGATCAAACTGTGTTGGCAAACTCTGAAGCCACATGTTATATGTTGCTCAGGCCCTTCTCCCAGCAGCCCCTCAAAGAAGGATCAGTCAAGTGGAGGAAGAAAGAAAAAAGCAAGAGGTACAGCTGAGCGCCCCATTTAACTTGTATTCTCTGTTAGATTTCTCTTCCTTTCCTCCATTCATTCACCCACACACGTGGGTCACTTCCTACCAGCATTTTCAGTTTTCCTCCCTTCCATTACACTTGATCCCTTCCTTCGCCCGGCTTTCCGCTCCTGGCCCATTCGGAGTATTCTGCCTGATTTGGGTTTTTCCTAACCAGCCGTTTCCCTCTTCGCCTGCCTGCTCAGTGACAGAGCAGTCCTGGATCGTCTCACCCCTAGGGGGAGCTCTTTAAGATGTCTTTTAGAGATTGTGGTGCTTCTCTCTCTCTTCTGCAGGATGGCATCAGAAAGAAAAGAATGGAGCTGATAGAGAAAGAAAGGAAACAGAGAGAACAGGTAAACATGTTGTCTAGTTTGTTTTTTAATATCTAAATGTTTGCAGTTTTTTCTTTTTCTCATCTTTGTCCTTCTCAGGTATTCCTGTTGAAAGGAGAGCAAATTAAGAGATATGAAAAGGAAAAGGTAGAGTCTTACAAAAGTCCTTATACCGCTTTCACATTTTTTGATGTTAGAACCACCAACTTTAATCTTCTTTATCAGGGATTTATGTGATGAATCATAATTGTGAAGTGGAAGGAAAGATTGTACATGGTTAATATTGTCTAATTTTTAAATGGTCTACTTGTGTGTAATTTAATCTCAGTAAAAATCCAGCAGTTCTCTGAAGGCCTCAGAGGTTTGTTGGAGAACATTAGTGAACAAACGGCATCATGAAGACCAAGGAACACAGCAGGGAGGTCAGAGGTAAAGTTTTAAAAGGTTTGAATCAGGGTTAGGTTTTAAATTGTATCCTAAGCTTTCAACATCTCACAGATCACTGTTTAAATCTTGATGGGGAAAATGGAAAGAGCATGGTACGACTACAAACCTACCAAGACATGGCTGTCCACAGAAAACTTTCTGTTTAGAAGCTTCTGACAGCTTTGTGCTTCCCGTGATGCTACAAAAATGGGTCAATTCCTGTCACCCATAAATAATGCACATTGTTTATATTGATTTGTTTGGGGTTTTTCTGTTATCCATCTATCTCTATCTCTCTCTGATTCTAGATTGGTTTGTGCAGATTTGCTAAGCACTGACGCACAGGGCCATTAAATCTACCAAGATGTGACTGTCCGCCTAAACTGACAGGCTGGGTAATCATAGAGGCACCCAAGAGAGGGCTCTGGTAACTCTGGAGGATCTGCAGAGATCCACGCCTTAGGTGGGATAATCTGTTGGCAGGACAATTTAGTCGTGTACTCTACTGCCTAATGGAAGAGTGCCAGAAAAGGTTCAAAAGTCCAGTTTGCCATAAACCATGTATGTAGGGGTCACGGCAAATGTGGAGGAGATGGCTCTAGTCAAAGGCCAAAACTGAACTTTTTGACCTACATGTAAAATGCTGTGTGGGAGACAACTACTGCCCATCACCCTGAACATACCATCACTACAGTGAAACATAATGTTGGTGGCATCATTCTGTGGTGATTTTCTTTCTTCATCAGGGACAACAAAGCCAGTCGTTTTGATTGGTAGATGGACCAAAAAAAAGCTTGAGGTTTGTCTTCCTGTTGGTCAAGGACCTTAAACATGCAGCCAAAGCTACAGTGACATTTTTTAGATCAAAGCATATTTAGTTGTTAGAATGGCCCAGTCAAAGTTCAGGCCTAACTTTAATCATCAATCTGTGAAAGAAGTTGAAAATTATTGTTCACGGAGGCTCTATTTCCAATCAGACAGAACCTGAGGAACAAACTAAAATTTCAGGCTCTGCATGTGCAAATCTGGTAGAGACATAAACCCAAAGACTTGCAGCCTTAATTGCAGTGAAATGTGGTTTTATAAAGTAGATATTCTGGGGGGACTGAATAGAAATGCACCTAAAAGTATTCAGGTTTTTATTTGTTAAAAACACTGGACGACATGTAATTACTTCCACTTCACAATTCTGCACTATTCTATCACATTAAGACACTGTAAAGTTTCCCAGTGTCCATAAATTGAAAGCTGTTATTAAATTGCAGCTAAAACAGAAGAAAATTCTGCATCTGTGATGTCTTTCAGATTAGTCGAATAAACCAAGCCAGAGAACAAGGCTGGAAGCATTTTTTGAGTTCAAGTGGAGGCAGCAGTCCAGAGAGGAAGGTAATGCACATGAAAAATGTTTTATCTTTTTTGATTGTTGTTGAAATAAAATGACATCATTTGTTAGGCATGTCCTCTTGTGCTGTAAGTCTGCTTCTTAATGTGTTCAGTGTTTCTTCTTAATGTGTTCAGTGTTTCTTCTTAATGTGTTCAGTGTTTCTTCTTAATGTGTTCAGTGTTTCTTCTTAATGTGTTCAGTGTTTCGTGGGAGGTAAAAGGGCTGTGGGGGTCCAAGGTTCTGGTCTGGGCCTTTCTCCAGCTCCAAACCCCACCAAGAGCCCGTATGAAAACCACTATGCGGCTCTGGACCAAATGGTTAAATCCCAGCCCAAAGAAACCAGCAGGGAGGGATCCTCAGCAGGACCAGGAAGTCCCATTAGGTAAGTGATGTGTCTGGTTTTTTGTTTTGTTTTGGGGTTTTTTTAAGACATTTTTTGTTTTGTCAAACGTATCCAGTACCTTGCAAAAGTATTCACATCCTTCTTACTTTTCCATGTTTTGTTGTGTTACATCTTATGTGCATTTTAGGCACATTTTTCAATTTAGACCAAAGTTGTGTTATTTATTTTTTAACAAATCTGAAAGGTGTGGTGTGCATTTGTATACAGTCCCACTGAGTGAATGTTTTGTAGAACCACCTTTTGCTGGAATATAGCTGCGAGTCTTGTGGGGTAAGGATCCACCAGCTTTGCACATTTAGAGGCTGAAATATTTGCCTGTTCTTCTTTGAAAAAATAGCTCAGGATCAGATTGCAAGAAGAGTGTCTGAACTTAAGTTCTCAAATCTTGCCCCAGATTCCCAAATTTTTGGCTTCCTGCACATATCTGTGTTCCCTACAGAGGTTGCTACAAACTTCAAATGAAACTTCTTCTGTCATTCAACAATAGATTTTGAGCTGTCTACTTTGTTCCATGGTCTTCATGATGCTGTTTGTTTCCCAATGTTCTCAAATAATTAATTAAGCATCTATATTAATATCCATTGACTGATGATAAACATGTTGGCATTACTTTAGTTCGTTACTTAAAAGGATGAACGGTGAATATAAATGACTTGAATGATTAATGTTCAGCAACTTATGTAAACAGTTGAGCTTTAAGATCTTAGACTTTTACAAGACCCTGTGTAGGAGAAGTCTCCTTTGGTTATATGATATCTTGCTATCTTTCAAGGAATGGGACCAGTGGACAAATGAAAAGCAGCTCCAGCTTTTTCTTTCTTCTCTGAGACCACTTTTGTCCATCTTTCTCACTTTGGCCAAAAACATAAGTAATCCCACCTTATACAGGAGGGAGATGTCAGGCTCTCCTCCAGCTCAAACACTAGCAGTGGGCTTTAGCACCTTACCTCAGTCTCTATAGGTTGGGGAATATCGGCAAAATGTCTTTTGAGTGGGCCTTAGTGATCGCTTCACAGAGAGCCAGCCACAGTTTATCTCTCTCAGCACAGATGTTTCCCAGGTTAGGCAGTACGCAGTTCAGGCCGCTCCCATTGGCAAAGCCAAAGGAAACTTGTTTTAGGCAAAGTCTCCAAAGATTGGAAGGAAGAAGAAAGAAACGGCAGATTTTCCTAACAACCCTACTGGTTTGACTGGTCAGAAACGTCCATTGATGGCACACCTGTCTTATTGGAGTGTTGACCTCTGGCAGCTGGGATTGTAGCTTATCCGGAGTAAAATGTCTCTTTCCTTGGAAGTTGGTACCCCAAACCAATCGGTACATGATTCTTAACGAACATGTATCGTAGAGGATAGCCGGAGTTTTAGTTAGCCTCATCAAATAAGAAACATGAGGCAAAAACCCTCTGAAATCTTTGAACCATCAAAACAGCAGCTCAGAGTTGCTTTCAGTTAAAAACTTTGTGGCATAAGATATAAGTAAATGAAGCATCAAAATCTTTTAAAAGTATAAGTAAAACTAATCAGAAAATGATTCCCCTTTGTAAATATGTTAGCTAGGATGAAAGAATTGTTTGTCCTCAACACACACCACTCTAGCAAGCTTATATACTCAAGCTCTTTAGCTCCAGCTAGGTTATTCTGTCATCCAGTATGCTACAGGTGACACTGTGTGTGACCTGAGGAGAAAACAGCAGATGGAAATGGTGCATCTTTGAGGTCCTTTATGTTGCACTAAGTTACACGTAGGTAGATTATCTACCAATTACGTGACATCTGAAGCCAGTTGGTCGGACCTGATTTTATTTAGGGTTATTAGATTAAAGGGGGCTGAATATAAAGGCAGTTTATTTTGTAGATGCAATGAAATCCATGCACCAAGTGATGCACTCCTCTGTGTTGGTCTAGCCCAGAACATCACAATAGAAAACAATTTGTGGGTTTGACGTGACAAAATGTGTAAAAGTTATAAGGAACTGTATGAAGACATTTATTTCTCTTTTTGTTTTTCAGAGGTATACCAGCTGCTGCAGGCCCAGTACTGCCCAACGGACCTGCCCAACGACTAAACTCTGACGTAATCAAAAGAGAACTTCAGAGGCTGCACCATGTTTCTAAACAAGCCCAGATTAGCCGGTTAGTCCGTCTGTGAAAATCCCAGTTAAAAGAGTACCAACCACCAGATGCTCTCTGATTAAAGGTTCTGTTTTCAGGCAGCGTGGTCAGATACCAGCTGAACGGGCCTTTCAGGTTGAGGAGTTTTTACAGCGCAAGCGAGAAGCAATGCTTAACAAAGTGAGAGCTGAAGGACAGCTGGTACGTAACCTAGCTTCACTGTCTGGCTTATAGTTCATCATTATGATTAACTTACTGCTGAGCCCTGCAGCCAGTGTGTAAAATAATTACTATTGAGTATTTAAAAATCTTGCAGAAGGTATTGAAGAAAAGCCTTTTTTGGAAAACACAAGTCCATCAGTCCGGTTGTCCTCCAGTGGTAGACATGTACTGAAGAGCTTGTCCTGCATGCCTTTAAGTATGCTGAATCTTGTGGCTCCATGTACATATACATCACTGCAGCTTTAGCAGAGGTACCATCAAGGTTTTTCTTATTTGTTTTGTAGCCAAATAACTCAGATTCTATTATAGCTTTTTAAAACTTGGATCAATCCAGTATTTTTGGCTAGGTGTCCTTAAAGGTCAGGGTCCATTTTCACAAGGAATCCTAAGACTAAAAGTAGCTCCTAGTGACGTCATTCCAGGAAAAATCTTTGAATTTCTCCAATTCTGGGATTTTTCTTAGAATTTCCCCTCTTTAAGATAAAAGTGATTCACGAAGCATGTTAGACCTCAAGACAGCTCCTAACGTGAGGAGATGTTAAGAATAGTGAGGGGGACTTTTGTGATAAGAGTATCTTAAGCAGAGAAGATGGCGGAAAGACGGAGAGAAAGGAGAGATATTCTCCGTACAATGAACAACAGTGAATCAAAGAAACACCACTGGCTCGATCGTGCTTGGTTCCACCTCCTAAACAGTCAAGTAAATGAACACATAAATTTCTATTACAATTATTAATATAGAGATAAGATTAGCCTTATAAATAATCGAACCGTGAATAAGTATTTGCTGTATTGTTCATGATGTCAGCAGCCTAAATGATCATCTACAACGCTCCCCGCTCTGGTGTGCTGCAATCTCCTCTCTAGCTTCTGACAGCAGCAGGAACCAGAGCTGCTCACGTTCCAGGCTGGTGCTGAAACCAGAGGGAACGACGCATTGATCTGCTGGGAATACCTGTTTGTTCCCACCGTGATCCCAGGACCAAATCTTCCTTTCAACACTCCTCTGTTCTCCTCCACCAGCAGGCTCTGCTCCTCTGTTCAGTTCGTTTTTTTCCACCTTTTCTTTTTCTCTGTTTTTGTTTTTGTAATTTTACTAAATCAAACCTTATTATGCAAAAAGGAGATCATAGTAAAATACTGAATTTTAATATTAATATGAAGTAAATTCATATAAAACATGCAGTATTAAAAATGACCAGCATGGCAAGTAAACATAATAATAATAATAATAACAAAATGAGCATGTAAATAAGCTAGTTTCAAACATGTTGATGCTGTGTTCATTAATTTAATCTTGCTAAGATTTTTCATCATGATATAAACATTTCTGAATCCGGTCTAAATTATATCATTGGTTAATTCCTCTCCATTTATTACTAGGAGCGTTTCTGTTTTGTTTTTCGCAACAACCAATCACAGCCCTTTAGAAGACAGCGTCACACCTAGCAACGGGGTCAACCACACCTCCTCACTAAGATAGGAATCTCTGTCTCCTAGCTCAGAGTCGCTCTCAGCAGCGAAGTGAATCACTCTTAAGTTTGGAGTCCTTGCCAATAAATTTTAGGCAAAGTCAGGAGCTCTCTGAGAATCTTTGTGAATACGGGCCCAGATTTTTGACGTACACTGCTAATAGCTGTCCTGTCAATAGATTCTCCCACCTGAGCTGCTGATCTTAAGAGCTCCTCCAGAGTGACCATGGGCCTCCTGCCTGTTACTCTCATTGTTACTCTCCTTGTTCTTCGTGGTGCTGTTTGTTCACTAATGTTCTTTACAAACCTCTGAGGCCTGAGATTAAATTACACACAGATGGACTCCATTAATCAGGTGACTTCCGAACACAGCTGGTTGCACTTTATTTAGGGCTATCAGAGGGAAGACAAATGTGTGCCATGTTTTTAAATTTTGGAAAACTCACTAAGATAGGAATCTCTGTCGTCTCCTCGCTCAGAGTCGCTCTCAGCAGAGAACAGAAATTCCTTATCAGGAATTTTTAGGCTAAGTTAGGAGCTCTCTGAGAGGAAAATCCTTGTGAAATTGGGACCAGATTTTAAATAAGCAGCTTGAATTGGTCCTACAAACACAATGCTGTGTAGCTTTGTCAGGGTTACATTGGGGCTCTATTACCTCTTTGATTACCTTGCCTCGTACATAGTTTGAAAGTCCTGGTCTCATCTATCAGAGGCTTCGTGGTGCATTGTGGTAGAATCACAGTTTTCCTAACTTTGTTTTTTCTTAAAACGGAACATTGGTCTATGAAGCTATACCTTCACGGTCCCAACTGATGGATGTTGCTGTAGTCAGACATTGGGGTATGCATGCTTCTAAAGTATGGCTAACTTTAATGCTAAACAGGGTACTCGACAAAACCTGGCTGCAATCTATGGAAGCCGGGCCGGTGCGGCTCGGTGCAGGCGACCTAAAGTCAACAGAGAGGAGGAGGTAGGAGTCCAGACCATAATGCCCAGCCTGATACTCCACCCTACTCACAGCAAGCCTGGCTTGTCTGCACAAAACCCGTTGTGACACAGCCATAAGTCCACCCAGCAGTTTACAATCATGCTCCCTCCTTGTGTAATGTTTGCTCCTCACCATCCATGTTTGAGCTCTTCATGGCATGACGTTTGCAGATTTGTTTTGTTTTACTTGTTGGTATTTTATAT
This sequence comes from Girardinichthys multiradiatus, assembly GCF_021462225.1. NCBI lineage: Eukaryota > Metazoa > Chordata > Actinopteri > Cyprinodontiformes > Goodeidae > Girardinichthys > Girardinichthys multiradiatus. The sequence continues at coordinate 38,238,655 of NC_061802.1, read as the reverse complement.
TAATTCAGTCTGTCTTTTTTGCTGTTCTAATGATGTGCTCACAATGCTGCTATGCATGTGTGATTGAGAATTTGTGTTTGCATTTATGAAGAGAAAAGCTAATATAAAAACAAGGTTGGAGATTACATTTTTCTCATTGTTCATGAAGGATTTATTTGTTCCCAGGAGTACTTGGCAAGACTCCGGCAGATCCGCTTGCAGAACTTCAATGAGCGTCAACAGATCAAAGCCCGACTGAGAGGAGAGAAGGTACACTCTTGGGGTCTGGAAAGTGGTTCTAATGTGATTTTTCTTCTGTTTTCTGATATTTTTCCACCCTGACTGTCTGTTTTCGGTGTGTTTCAGTATGACAGCGACGGCTCTGATAGCCAGGAGTCGAGTGAGGAGGCAGATCTCAGGAGGAAAAAGATAGAGGTTTTAAAAGTGAGTCTGTAAGAAGCTTAAAGCCACTGCATTTTTACTTGTCAGACTGATTTTGTAAAGGCATGAGTTGCAACTATAAAAGGGTCAGCAGAGTGTTTCTAAATGCCTTAGGTCTCAGAAACATCAGATGTGACTTTTGTTTCGTTCTGTTAAACATTGTATGTGTACAGTGCTGGTCTGAGGCTGCTTAAAGGGGAAATATCATGCAAAATACACGTTATTGTTTTTTAACCCTTAAATACATGCTGTGTACTTGGAATCTGTAGGAGTGCTGAAAAGTTCAATTTAGTCTTTTCAAATTGCTGCATAGACACATTTATATTCTGTTTGGGTCATATTTTTCAATCCGTTCGGTTCTCTCTATTCTCTATTAAGTTTTTTGAACCGTTACGTCACAGTATTTAGTTGGTATGGACGTAGAGGGTGAGATAACAGTAACACACCATTGCGATGCATTCATTTGAAGGCGGATCTGCAGATTCGTCGTCTTCATTCTTCTCTCGGTCCGGGTCAGACTCTGGCTCAAACATGTTAGGCTGGATGGACAAGTCTTCCATTGTTGACATCTTTTAATTTAGGAATAAAAAGTTTCTGCGCTGATACATAATTATATCTGTGTTATCAAAGTACAAAAATGACCGAACGGGGTGTAGTGGAATGCTCTCTGACCTGGAGGGGGCCGGGGTATGAAGTGCCTCAACAGCAAGAGACCGCACCAAAAGGAGTTGCTCTCAGACGCACCTCAGATCAGGGGTAAAAGAGGGGCCTGTGGAGCTACAATAACAAGGAATTCAGACCAAAGCATCAAAGTTCCACTTTATATAGACCACAACTGAATGATTTAAAAGCATGATATGTCCCCTTTTAAGCTCATCGTCAGCATAAATCCCATTAATGTTGGGCTTTTAATGATGCATTTCAACCCTCTTTGTTTTTTGGGGGGTTTTCTGGCGTTGGTGATGTGATCTACAACAAAAAAACTTCAGTGTTTTCCAAAAATAACAATTTGGTGCAAATGTCTGCATTTCTTGTGGATTTTATCTTTCCAAACAGATATATATATATATATATATCTATATATATAGATATATAGATATATAGATAGATATATATATAGATAGATAGATAGATAGATAGATATAGATATATATATATATATATATATATAGATAGATAGATAGATAGATAGATAGATAGATAGATAGATATATATATATATATATATATATATATATATATATATATATATATATATATATATATATATATATATATATATATATATATATATATATATATATATATATATAGATAGATATATATATATATATATATATATATATATATATATATATATATATATATATATATATATATATACACACACACACTCTGACCCTCAGCAACTTGGAGACAAACAATGGTTTTTATAGCCACCACCAAGCTTCTGGTATAATTCTGACTGGATAATTGAAGGTCTGGCCTGAAACCCTGCCTTTTAAGCACTGGCTGTAAACCTTCCATAGGGTTCAGGCCAGGGGTTTTCCGAACTTCATAGTTACCCTGCTTTATTCACTCCAAGACGTGTGTGTTTGAAATCCTTTCAGAGCCTCGCACTGTGTCAACATTTTGACTGGGCAGGGTGACTGTGGCTCAGTAGGAAGAGTAGTTGTCTTGCATTCAGAAGGTTGTGGGTTCGATTCCAGCTTCCTCCTGCCATATGTTGATGTGTCCCTGGGCAAGGCACTTAACCTCAAGTTGCCTACCAATCTGCGTATCGGTGTGTGAATGTGTGAGTGTGATTGGGTGAATGTGGCGCTAGTGTAAAGTGCTTTGAGTGGTCTGCATGACTGGAAAGCGCTATATAAGTTCAGTTCATTTACTGTTTAGCCGTCAAAGTTCAAGAAACTAGAGGGTAGTTCTTATTCATTATGCAAATGTGCCACTGGCAGTGAAACAGACCCTCAGCATAGTGCTGCCACTGCCATGCTTGACTGTTAGTGCTATGTTTTTCCCAACCACTTTAAATTAAAACCCCAGCGTTTCCCAAATTCATTGAAATTGAATCCTATATCATCATCACTCCGCCCTAAAAAAAAAACAGTTAAAGTGCAACATTGAATGCCCAAATTGATGTTCATGCCCACATAGTGTATGGTAATATCTGACTAGCACCATATATACATGTCTGTATCTGTATAACCTGTAAGGCTCAGGCAAACGCCCGTGTTGCTGTACTGAAAGAGCAGCTTGAGAAGAAGAGGAGGGAAGCATACGAGAGAGAAAAGAGAGCCTGGGAGGACCATGTAGGATTTATACGTTTTCATACCCAGACATCTAAAACTGATCAACTGCAAGCTGGCCTTCAAGATCAAATCTAAAGTTGGTTATGTTTTGTTGTTGAAGCTTGCTGCGGCTCGTGGTGCCAAGTGTGGCATTCCTGCTGGAAGTGTAGCAGTAGCAGCTGGAGCAGCATCGTCTACCTCTGAATGTCCTCCACAAGCCGCTCCATTCCAGCCTGACGCAGCTGTCAAAGCTTCAGCTCTGCCCACATCCAAGCCCTCCACCCCTTCTATTTCCATGACCGCTGCCCTGGAGAACGTCGGAGCGGTCAGTAGACATGTGCATACTGCTGTAGTGATATCTCTACATGTGCATCTTGACTATTTTCACTTACCAATTTACAGATGACTCCGCTAAAAGAAACCTTGAATGAAACTGAGACGGCAACAGTGAGCCAGGTTTGTTGATGTGTTGATCATTATTGTAATTAAATATTGACTAATATAAGCCGGGGTTTCAAAAAGGCAAACTTTACTGATGTCTTCTGTCCAACAGAGTGAGAAGAAGCAGATTCTCCGCAGACTTAACCAGAACATGAAAGCCCAGAGCCCAGTGGATGAACTGGAGGAAACTCCTCCTGCACCTTCAGAACCAAGTCCTTCTCCCCAGCAGGAGCCGTTGAACACGGAGAAACGTCCCCTTTCAGATGGAGATCGGAAAAAATGGGAAGTAGCAGAGATACCTTTACTCCCTGTGCCTCAGCAAACCTTCGGGGAGACTTGTTCCACATCAAGCAGTGAGTTTAGTCTTCCAAACAAAAACTAGAGATGAATCTGTCAGTACAAAATGTGTGCTGGTCCCTTTTTGCCGTTTAAATATTTTGACAGCAGTTTCCATCTTTTTACTTTTTTGTTAGCCACTTTAGCATCTCCAGAGGAAAGGCCATCCTCTGGTGGAGACAGGAAGAAGTGGGAGGCAGGGGCTCCTCTTGTCCTTTCTGTTGCTCAGCAAACACTTGAGGAAACGTGCATCACAACCATTGGTGGGTTTCTACTCTGGGGAGAAGTTGGGAAGTGCACACTCTAGAAAACTGTCTATTTTTATTGTTATAATGTGTTTTCTCTCAGATCAAATGCGGGGGGAAGTCATACGGATGGGCGAGCTTCAGGAAAACGTTCCCAGCAAGGTGTGGGAAGAGAATCCAGTGTGTGAGGGGCTGAAGGAGCTTCAGGGTGCAAAGCTTCAGCCCCACACTCATCAGCCACAGATTGTTACAATATGTAAGGACATTTTTAGTCTTGGCTTGTTAATTTTGTTCTTAATTTAAGTGACTGTCTTAAACATTCGTGTGCAAATGTACGTTGTATCGATTATGTCTAGAAATGCAACAATCAGAGCTCTTGGTTGCTTTTCGAGCCCCACTTTGTAAAGCTCGGACCTACCAAAGCAGTTTTTTAGCTTCTAAATTTTCTTTAAGATCAATAAATGACACAACTCTTTTTCTTTTTACCTTTTGAGTAAATTGAAAATGCATTACGCTAAGCATAAAATGTTAAACAACAATTTCTGTAAAAGAGCCCAAAGATGCCGAGCTGTCTCTCTGCATCAATAAAAAAAATCACAAATGGAGTAGATTCCTCGAGGGGATGACAGAGATATCCAGTCATGAAACCCATCTGCATAACAGCATGTCTCCTATACTCCTTTCCATTAAAGGTGAGGGTTCGCTAACGTTTTTTTTAAAATCATTTCAAAATAAATAACTGTGCAAAATCTTTAAAGGAAAAATACTGTTTGTTTTACTTTGGTAAGTCTGTTATTCAACTCTTAACAGATTCTGAAGGAGCCTTTGTCAGGATGTTGTAAGAGCATTTCATTTCAATATTCTTTCAAAACCAAATTATTGCAGAGCTGACGTTTTTATACCATCTTCAGCAACCTACTAAAAGAAAAAACAAAGTAACTTTGATGCAATACGTTCAGTTTCCTGTTCTGTTCTGACATCCAAGGAGCTTCAATGAACAGCTGAGATGTCTCCATGTGTCTCGCGCTCTTTGGGCTTCTTCTAACTACATATTTACACACCTCACTGATACAGATAACGGCTACCTCTATTTTCCTTCCTCCAGTCACAACTTTCACACTGAAGTGTTGTCAGCCCTTGTGTGTGGTGTATTGATGGATCTGAAATAACATCAGATTTTATAGAGAAAATACTAGTTCCTCTCACCAGCCTATTTCTAATCTCGATCTGTGTCACAGAGGAAAACATAAGAATACCCTTGGTGCTGTCATTTTCTAATATAAATGCATATTAACACCTCACTGGAGACATGTCATGTGCCAGCCTGCTTCAAGTCCTCCACCATCGTCCCTGTTCCCAAGAAGCCAAGGACCACAAGGCTTAATGACTTCAGACCCGTCGCCCTGACCTCTGTGGTGATGAAGTCCTTTGAGCGCCTTGTGCTCTCACACCTAAAAGACATCACCGACCCCCTCCTGGACCCCCTGCAGTTTGCCTACAGAGCCAACAGGTCTGTAGATGATGCAGTCAACCTAGCCCTTCACTTCATCCTCCGGCACCTGGACTCCACAGGAACCTACGCCAGGATCCTGTTTGTGGATTTCAGCTCTGCCTTCAACACCATCGTCCCAGTTCTGCTACAGGAGAAGCTCTCCCAGCTGAGTGTGCCCGACTCCACCTGCAGGTGGATCACTGACTTCCTGTCTGACAGGAAGCAGCGCGTGAGGCTGGGGAAGCATGTCTCTGACTCCCTGACCATCAGCACCGGTTCCCCCCAAGGCTGTGTTCTCTCTCCTCTGCTCTTCTCCCTGTACACCAACAGCTGCACCTCCAGTCACCAGTCTGTGAAGCTTCTGAAGTTTGCGGACGACACCACACGGACTCATCTCTGATGGTGACGAGTCTGCGTACAGATGGGAGGTGGACCATCTGTTGGACTGGTGCAGCCAGAACAACCTTGAGCTCAACGCTCTAAAGACAGTGGAGATGGTTGTGAACTTCAGGCAGAACCCAGCCCCACCTGCCCCCATCACCCTCTGTGACTCCACAATTGACACTGTGGAATCTTTCCGCTTCCTGGGAACCATCATCTCCCAGGATCTCAAGTGGGAGCCAAACATCAGCTCCCTCATCAAGAAAGCCCAGCAGAGGATGTTCTTCCTGCGGCAGCTGAAGAAATTCAACCTGCCAAAGACTATGATGGTGCACTTCTACACAGCCATCATTGAGTCCATCCTCACCTCCTCCATCACCATCTGGTACGCCGCTGCTACAGCCAAGGATAAGGGCAGGCTGCAGCGTGTCATTCGGTCTGCTGAGAAGGTGATTGGCTGCAGTCTACTGTCGCTCCAGGAACTGTACACCTCCAGGACCCTGAAGCGGGCAGGGAAGATTCTGGCTGATCCCTCCCACCCCGGTCACAGGCTCTTTGAGACTCTCCCCTCTGGCAGGAGGCTGCGGTCCATCCGGACCAAAACCTCACGCCACAAGAACAGTTTTTCCCATCTGCCACCAGCCTGGTTAACAAAGCCCGGAAACCACACTGACACTCCCCCTTTCCCCCCTTTTTTTTGCTGACAGGACACTTGTAAATTGTAACTCTATGCGTTACATTAACGCTCAGCTTGGACTCCTGCTTTACTTGCACAATGATCACCTGCACTGTTGTATTGCTCTTGCATCTTATACTGCTCTATATTTACTCTCACTCACTTAAAACTGTGCACATATATTTATATTATATTGTAGATATGTTTATACTGTTTAATTTGTATTGTACTGCACTGACTACGCCAAAACAAATTCCTTGTATGTCCAAAAATGTACTTGGCAATAAAGCTTTTCTGATTCTGATTCTCTGGTTTCTGCTGCAGCTGATGGTGGAGAACTGTTGACCTCTGCTGTGGATCAAAGATTGACTGATGGAAACCAGGAAGCGTCTTTGGCAAAAGCATCGCTGCTGCCCAACCCTACTGATATTCAGGGTAAGTTATCACTTGGCTTGATATTGATATTAATCATTACTTGTGTTTAGTAATCAGACATTTTCAGTACAGTAACATCTTGTTTTGGTTACGTTCCTCCAGATTCAGCTGACCTGGAGTCAGTGGTTTTGGAGGAGATTCCTAAACAAGCATCAAATCCACCAGCTAAAGTGCAACAAGCTTGGGAACAGGAAGCCCAAAAGCAAATGTGAGTGCAGATATAGTTCTGAATTTGTTTGTGTTGGATTACCATAGTTGGACTATGCACCTGTATATTGTGGATTTATAAGAAATGTTTAAGCAAGTAGCAGAAAACCTGAATGCAGATTTGTTATAAGGCTGCACCAAAAACATAAAATGTATTTTCTTTGTAGAAACTGTTTGGTTTTTTTACTGTCATTTTTCTTACAGGCCACAGGGGGGTGTGATAAGACCAACAGACAGCCAGGATATTGGGAAGCGTTCAGAGAAACCAACTGAATCCTCATGTAAGACCAATGTATACTGAGTCATGGCCATCTATTTTCAGTGTGTTCACAATCTGGAATAAATTACATGGCTCTCTCCAGGTTTAGCTCAGCATGAGGAGCCCTTGTTTCTTAAGTGCTCACCGGCCCACCGACGTACCGCTGCCCTGTCTGCCCAGTCCTCCATGGATGAATCATCCTCCTCTCTGGCCTCTCGCTCTCGATCCGTCTCACCTTTGCGCTCCAAGAACCAGAACGCCCTCCTCATTGATCTCTCTGCGGGCATGTTTGATGCCAACAACCCAAAGGTGATTAAACATTCATCTTTTCTTGTCTGGGCAGTTGGATTGAAAGTATTAAACCATTTGGGAGCAGTTTCATCTTGGTTCTTAGAAGATGAGGAGTTTAAAGTTATCTACACTTCAGCTCCATGTGATGAATCATCCTTATGACTCTTCTTCTTCAAAGGAAGGGGAGCTGAAAAGGAGCCAGAGCCATTAATCAAATTGTCTAAACGTCCAATGGGCTTACAGCGATGTAGCATTCATCGACCTGTAGCTTGCATAACCTTTGTCAGGGGCGCTGCCATCTGCAGAGCCCAGCTTAACATGTAGAAAATACACACCAACATGTAGACATATCACAGTACCACAACCCTCTATTGACTACATGAATTTTCTAATAAAAACGTTTTCTCCAGTTTCTTTACACGTCACACTGCTTTGTTTGCACTGTTAGATGCTGCGGACGTGTTCTCTACCTGACCTCAGTCGGCTCTTCAGCCCTCAGCAGGACTCGGCAGTAACAAGCAAGGCCAATGTTTCCCCAGACAAAGACCTGGAAATTGAGGATCTGGAAGAAGCTGTTAAAGATGATGACCAATCAGACGCTGAGGAGTAAGTCATGCATGAAATCATGTTTTAAGTGCATCATTTATACCATCCCTTGCTAAAGTATTTGTGCCTTTTGAACCTTTTTTTTTTTTGCATTTTGTCATGTTAAAAACATAACCTTCAATGGGTTTTTATTGAGACTTCTTCTGTGGTAGACTTACAGAGTGGTGCATAATTGTGATGTATCAGAGAAAATCTGAAAAGTGTAGCATGCATTTGTATTCAGTCCCACTGATTGAATACTTCACCTTTTTGCCATAACTACTGCTGCCGGTTTTGGGGTGGGGGGGGGGGTATCCCTCCATCCACCATCTTTGCACATCTACAAACTGAAAGCTTTTTCATTCCTCATTGCGAAAATAAAATTCCAAGAAAAACACTGGTCTGGGATAAAGCTGGGGAGAAGTTTAAAGCAGTGTTGGGTTATTTAACAATATCCAAAGCTCCAAACATCTCACAGATCTCTGACAGGCTGGGAAAGGAGAGCATTAGTCAGAGAAGGATCTAAGAGGCTATGGTTACTCATCTGGTTCATGGTTACTCTGGAGCTGCAGACATCTGTAGGTCCGATGAGAGTATCTGCAGAACAACTATTAGTTATACACTTCAAAAACCCATTCTTATCTAATGGTGGGAAAACGGCAATTGTCGCACGATGGCCATTAGAAGTGATAGTAGATGTTTGCCACGAGTCGTGCAGGGGACACGGATCTAAATGGAACTTTTTGAGCTAAGCTAACTCTAAGCACACCATCCCATCATGAAACATGGTGGTGGCAGCGCCATGCTGTGGGTATGCTTTTCTCTATTGAATTTTTTTTTTTTTTTTTTTTTTCAGTTATTTTCCTGCAACCTCACAATTAAGCACTATTATGTGTTGGTCTGTCACATGACAAAATGTGACAGTTCAAGGGGTGTGAATACTATGATGAGCATACTGTGAGAAGGCCTTTGCTCTGCTTCTTAGTGCATACGAAGATGATCTGCGGGACATCAGGGCCTCGATGGAGAGGCTGCTGCAGGAAGAAAGCGACCGGAGTCCTCCAGATGTTATTGGAGCTGGAGATTTTAATGGAAACCCTCCACAGGATGGAGACAACGAGCTGTTCAACAGGATGGCGACTGAGCTCGATCAGGACAATCAGATGGCTGTAGATGATGACGAAGATGACGAGGATGAAGAGGAGGACGAGGATGAAGACGAGGAATGCTCTAATGGAAGTCCGGGTGATGACGAGGCCAAGGAGTTGCTTTCTAATGGTGTGGGAGATGAACGGCAAAATAACGGCAAGCAGCTGAATGAAGATTGGCAATCAGGTAGGAGAACATCACATGGAATCGTAAGACTTGTTCTTATGATTTATTCATGAAAGTTGAGGACCGTTGTTTGCTTATTTATCCTTTTTTTATTTTAGTTTGAGAACTCCTCATTTTAATTAAAATATCCTTAATATTAATCCCAAGGTTGCTAAGAAATATGACTGATTCTGCCCCAATATAGATGGCAGCATAGAAGATCAAGGCGTCGAGGGTAACCATCATGACAGCATCTTCAGTCGTCTGGAAGAGCTTCGCTTCAATCTGGAGCAGCAGATGGGTTTTGAGAAGTTCATTGAAGCTTACAATAAGATTAAGGTGCAAATTATTCATCAGTTGTTTCTAAAATCTGCCTTCTTCTGACCTTCCAATAAACGGCCCTTTTTTGTTTTCTCCAAGGCTATACATGAAGATGAAGACGAGAATATTGAACTGGGTTCCAGTTTGGTATCAAACATACTGGGAACCGAGCACCAGCATCTGTACCCAAACATCCTTCATCTAGTGATGGCCGATGGTGCCTACCAGGAAGGTTGGTGTTTTTTGGTGTTCGTTTGCAAGGTTCCTACACAGTCTTGGAAAAATATAGATTTTTCTCAGTTTCTAAGTCTAGATAAGTAGGAAAACTGTGTGGAAAGAAAAAAATACCTTCCAAACTTCCAATTTGATTAAATAATCTAAAAGGTAAACATGCGAATTTCTGGAAAATCCATGGTTTTTGCCACGTCACATTTTTAGAAATTTTATCCGGGATAAAGTAGGGAATATGAAATATTGTGGGAACCCTGTGTTTAATCCGACTTGTGCATTACATGTTTTCTCTCCTTTTTTTTTCTACTTCATATTGTTTTCAGCACCGCTATATCCTCATGAATAGGCAGTGGTTTGTGTGGGCTACATCTGGATCACCTCTGGTCACTCTTTCCAGTCCAATAACAGATTGCTAAACCAGGTCTCTAAAATCCCAGCTTCTCTTCATGTGTCACTGCAGCAGCTTGTCAAGGAGTAGATGTGAAACACACCCTTTGCTCCCTCTGCTATGACAAGTTTGTCGTTCTCTGTGCCAGATCTGTTGTCACACTGTGGCAACACTCAAAATAGATGTTGGAGGGTGGAGAAGCTTGAAAGGTTTCCCCCAGGATCCAAATAGTCTTCAAATGTTTTCCCAGCGAACATCTCCGTTTGACAACTCTTTTGATTTCTATTTTCACTTTTTTTGAAGGAGAAGCTGCACATGTCAGATATGTCCCCTAAGGACTTGTCTCAGCATCTTTGAGCAGATGTTTTATCACCTTCACACATACAGCAGTGACTATATTTGAAAAGATGTTTTGAGCAGCTTTCAGAGATAGTTCTGTGTTAATGAAATGTAGACTGTTGTCCTCATTATTATTCACATTCAGGTTTAAGCAGAGGAGGAGGAAGTTTGTCTATATTGGGGATAAGTAATATTTTCAATCCAAAGAGACATTCTTAACCCTGCTCTTATGAAATGATATGTGTCTAAAGCCATAACATCTATTTGACCCTTTCTGTTTGACCTTTTTTAGGTTTCAAAACAAAGAACGTTAACAATGAAGAAAATGCACTTAAGTAAAATAAAGCCAAACATGGAGAAGAACACCCATGTTTACGTAATTATGTAAATTAATCAGTTCGGTCTACTGTAGACTTGACCAACAATGCAAACATGACCCTAAATACAGAAGACTTTTAGCTTAATGCAAACATGAAGCAGGCTCAAAAGATAAATGATAAACAGACTTTTGTTTTTTCCTGTCACGATTTAGTAAATTAGCATTTTCTGGGGTTCACAAGTTGCTATTTGCAGGACGAATCTCAGGTTTTCTCTCATCAGATGCATGGAATCCCAAGTCATGTTCTGTTATATCTTTCGACCAAATTTAACACATGAACGTATCTTCATACTACTAAAACAATAATTTTGAGAATAATTATCTTTTTCTTTGTAACATTTTTCATTTTTACCTGCTCAACAATAAATTCAGATTTGAATGAAACAAAGTCCGATTTCTGTATCCGAGGAATCTGTAAATCATTGCAGATCTGAAACATGTTTGCTCTGTTTGAAAATAAACAGAATGGGATTTCTCTTTGTGTACATCGTTTTTTGTTATGTAATCTCTGTAAGAACAAAAGAATCTTTTTTTTTGAAAGACCTCTTCTGAGTGAAGATTGAAAAAGCGTATGTTCATCAACCAAAATTTGTACCATTCGTGACTTGTGGTCCAGGGGCCACACAAAATCGCAAATGTCCCCCAGGTTTGTGGTTCGGACCTCCCTGATCTAACCTGTTTTTCCTTTTTCTGTTTCATTTAGACAATGATGAGTAACGTTCTGTGCAGTGGAGCTGGTGGTAGCAGCCTGATATCTTCTCACAACCTGCAACAGACAGAAGGATTTATGCATGAAGAATGGCTGCCCCTCACATGTCAGTGGTTTGCATGATGTTCTAAGTAGAGCACTTGAGACTGTCTCTGATTCTCAGCACCTGGCAGTCTTTCCTAACCAGTGTTTGTTCATACGTGCATTTTTAAATCTGTTATTCTTTTGGTAACCAAAGTTCATTTCAAGATTCTGTAGAAATGTGTTGCTGCCTGTGTCCTCAGATGAATGACACCTGTATGTATTGGCACTTTGGTTAATTGCTAAACTGTGTTTTTCACTTGTTTGTTTTTATTGAACTCTTTAGTGGCATTTAATGTTAAAGGGGCTTCTCTCAGGTTCTTTCTTTCTGTGCCACACTCAACCATCAACTTCAAATTATAAACCAGGATACCTTCAACACAAAGGACTATATTATACTGAAAAACCAGTTATACCTCCCTTTCTACAAGGCTTTCTACCATATACAAAGTTAAATGCTATCTAACTTCATTTTCCACACTATTTTTACTGCTTGCCCAACACGAAGCAAAGATTTGCCACCAAGGTACTGTAGCGGCTCTGGCTTGTGGGAGTTGTAGGTCTGGTATGATTAAGCGACCGTCTAGAAGATGTAACTTGTGGTAATGATGATTCCACATTGTTCCTGTTTAATTATATATTGTAAATCAGTTTTTTTTATTTAATAAAGTTTTTATTAACCTGATGTTTTTGTGTTTCCATTTCCTTCTGCGTCAGACTTGCACTCTGACATGTCAAGGGTTGCTACTAATGACTTAGGCAAAAGGGATTTAAAAGTGAGCCATTGCAACTTCTGAAGATCAGCAGACACTCTGGAGTAAATATGACAATTTATAACCTTCTGGGAGAGCCTTCACTGTTCTTTTGGCATAATTTGGCAGTCACAATGTATTTAAACCCTAACAGTGGTAGTATATATCTGATGCTAGATTTACTTGCATTTGTTGCATCTATGTCTGATCTTGTTCATAACTCTGAAGCTGTCCTGTTTTCCTTGCATTGTGGATGGGTGGTAGTTTTAGCTTAGTAATATCCATTTTGGTTGTCATGAGATTTATTAGGATGAAGGTATGTAAGCATCAGCATGAATACACTGTAATAGGAGCAGTATTGATCTTGATCAAACGTTATAGCTGTCTTTTCTATAAATTCGTGATCTTCCTAGATGAAGATAAAATGCCATTCATGAGATGCATTTAAAAGTGGCAAAAATCAAATATTGCAGAATAATCATGTCAGATATAGGCTATGCACATGGGCAGAGGATTCTAATTTTCAAACATACTGGTATTTTGGCACACGTAGAATCACGGTCCCATGTGTGCAACTCCGATTCCAGTTTCACTTGATTTCCCTGGGGGCAATAAAAAAGGGAAGATGTGCTGCAGGTTCTTTGACAGCAGTAGATTTGATTTCAGCAGAAAGTTATAGATCATCTCCTTTTCAGATATGCCATATTTTTGAGATGGAAAAATGTTGCCCCCACCCACTCGAAGCTTTCAGATGTCATGTCTTGTCAGCTTTCCAAGGATTGATTCTTTTATTCAGAATCAGGCTGACAAGTTATATCTGCGGTCCTTTCTTGATGTACTGCTAAAGTCTTCAACACGCAGACGTTCATAAGGGCTTGGTTATCTGCCAGTGGGAACACATCCAGTTCAGCAGCAGTTGGCATCATCTAGGTTAAATATCTTGACTTTCGTGAATGAAGATGTAAACTTGAATCAGGTGGTAGTTCTTTTTATTAAGTCCTTTTATTTATATTTGTGTGTCTCCTGTGATGGGTGGGGTTGGGGTTTTTGACTGCAGCTCACTAAGTAAATGGGACTCAACCTTCTTAGGCACCACAAATTCACCCTAAGCCAATATGATCATTTCTAATCTGTAGCATATATCTATTAAACATTTGGATCAGTGGGTCAAACGCGGAATAACGTTGGTCAGTTGGCACTTAATTGTCAATCTTTTTTTTTTATGTGTACACAGTAGGGCTGCAGCTAAAAATTATTTTGCTAATCGATAAATCTGATTTATTTTATTTTTTTCGATTAATCTGATAATAGATTTTTTACAGAACCTGAACCAGATGAAGCCAAAGCTATGGTACTTTAGGAGTTCTGGATAGAGCATATTTACAGACAAAGATGGTTTTCATCTTAAATGCAAAATGTAAATATTTTTTGTACAGTTTTGTGTTTATTACTGCTCTTGTGTAGGGTTGCTCTTTTAGCAAATGGCATGTTTTAGAGTCTGTATACTCCACTGAACAATTAGTTGGCGATTATTTCAATAATCGAGTAATCACAATTAATCAGATTAATTGCTTCAGCCCTAGTGTACAGGTTTAACAAACATTTCCTCATGATTTGATCAGATCAACAGTTTTGGTGAGTTGAAGTCAGACTAAATTAAAATGTTGAAATGTATATTTTTGCCAAAGAATATGGATTGCAGCTTGGGACATTCTTTTAAACGCACAGATGGTTGAATCAGTTTCAGATGTTTAATGGATAGACTGTATTCTCTATCCCAACATGAACGCATGCAGGCCCTACGGGCCGACACTGAAGACTTCTCCACATGTTCTATGGGGCAAACAGGAAATTCATATATTTAACACCAACATTTCATCCTGTGTTTCTCAAAAGGTTCTTAAATGGAGATTGTTAAAAAAAAAGTAACTTGAATACAGCTTTGCAAATGCAGCAAGTAACACTTAATACTATTAAAGAACGTTGCTGTGAAAGGCAGAACCTGCTGAACGCTTGTGAACCTTGGCACCCATATGAACAATGACAGATATTCATATTTTATTTGGAGCTTCAAAGAGAATCCTTTTAAAGTGCTCTGTAGCGCAGGGCCCTCTTATAAACCTTCAAATATGCACTCACAGCTAATTGTCTTTTATGAAGGTTTGTGTAAAATGTCACGCCTTAAGGGCAGATAAAGTTCGTTTTCAGTTTTAAAATCTGTAGTATTGACAATCCTTTTTAAATGTTCAAAGCATTGCAGCTCCAAGAGTAAATTACTTTTCTTAAAGCTCAGTTGCACAGAAGATGCAAAACTGGGAAACATACTGTGTTTTTGCTAAACCTCATGGTAGTGAGAGTGCAGTAAAATTTGATTTTTTCCTCATAAGAGATTGAGGTTAATGTATACAAACTTGTACATTTTTAGGTTTCTTCAGTATTTACACTGCCTTGCAAGATTCATACCCTTTAACCTTTTTCATATTACAGCCAGTCTGTTAGCATAAACCTTTAATGTCCTGCCATGAGTTCTCAACTGGACTTAGGTCTGAACTTTGACTGGGCCATCCAAACACATAACAAGCTTTGATCTAAAGTCAGTCCTTAAGGACTGCTGTCCTACATGTTTTAGATCTCTTCTTGAACCAAAAGTTAATCTCCAGGCCTCTGCAGAACTTGAATGTGTGCTGAGGAGGAAATTCATCCATTTGTTTCAGGTGTGTTAGAGCCTTGAGGATGTGATTTGGCCATATCTGATTTAAACCACTGATGTAAACATGGATGTATGTTGAGGGTGGTTCTTTGTATGGAAATCTGAGCTCTTTTTCATCCACAAATAGGGGTTCTTCAAGGATTTATCTAGTTCCATCCCATCAGCTATGATCAGGTTCCATGTCCTGGCTGAAGAAAAGCATCCTGTTGATGTTTCACCCAATGGTGTGTTAGGGTAATGGGCAGTCTTTGTTTTGCACTGCACTGGCTTCCTTTAAACAGTGGCATTCTTCTTGCCGTTCTTCCATAAAGACCAGGTCCCATATTCACAAAGAATCCTAAGACTAAAAGTAGCTCCTAGTGACATCATTCTAGGAAAAATCTTGAATAAATGAACACATAAACTTATTACAAACATACAATTATTAATATAGAAACGAGATTAACCTAGGGGGCAATTCAAAAGTTTCAGCAGCAGGACAGCTTAAAGGTGCACCTCTAGTAAGGGAATATTTGGAAAGATAAATAAATAATAGAAATAAAAGTAAATAAACATGAATAAAAAATCTACAAAATTACGAACTATCATACAGAATTATTTGAACATTTACAGACTGTAAAATGCTTTCAAAAAGTGAATTTGGAAATCACAAAATCTAGACAACAGTACAATAATCTAAGCGCTATGAACATAGAAGGAAGATGTAAATGAGTTGAAGTGTGAATAATGAATGGATAAGTATTTGCTGTATTGTTCATGATGTCAGCAGCCTAAATGATCATCTACAACGCTCCCCGCTCTGGTGTGCTGCAATCTCCTCTCTAGCTTCTGACAGCAGCAGGAACCAGAGCTGCTCACGTTCCAGGCTGGTGATGAAACCAGAGGGAACGACGCATTGATCTGCTGGGAATACCTGTTTGTTCCCACCGTGATCCCAGGACCAAATCTACCTTTCAACACTCCTCTGTTCTCCTCTACCAGCAGGCTCTGCTCCTCTGTTCAATTTGGTTTTCTCAACCTTTTTTCTTTGTTTTTGTTTTTGTGATTTTACCAAAATAAACCTCATTATACAAGAAGACAATCACAATAAATGCAGTAAATTCTTATATGAATATGAAATTAATTTATATGAAATGCAGTATAAAAATGACCAGCATGGCAAGTAAACATAATAATAATAATAATAATAACAAGATGAGCATGTAAATAAGCTAGGTTCAAACATGTTGATGCTGTGTTCATTAATTTAATCTTGCTAAGATTTTTCATCATGATTTAAACAATTCTGAATCCAGTCTAAATTATATCATTGGTTAATTCCTCTCCATTGATTACTAGGAGCGTTTCTGTTTTGTCTTTTGCAACAACCAATCACAGCTCTAAGAAGACAGCGTCACACCATAAAAGCCATAAACTGTCAGGTACAACCAGACAAAGAGTTAATATCAACAACTAAGTCATATAAACTGGCTTTATTGAACATTAGATCTCTGTCAGGAAAATCATTTTTAATTAATGACTTCATTACTGACCACGATCTTGATGTTATGTTTTTAACAGAAACGTGGTTACATGAATTTAATGAAGCTCCCATTCTGATAGAGGCGACGCCTCCGAACTACATTTTTCTTTGTGAGAGCAGACAGCAAAGAAAAGGTGGAGGGGTGGCCTCTTTGTTTAAAGATTTATTAGAGTGTAAAAAAGTTTTTCTGGGCAAATTTGACTCTTTTGAATATTTGGCTCTCCAGGTAAAGAGCCCGGTCCGAACCATTTTCTTGAATATTTACAGGCCTCCTAAGTCCAAAACAAACTATATCAGTGATTTTAATGAGCTTTTATCTGTGATATCTGTTGATTATGACTGTTTAATTATTGTGGGAGACTTCAACATTCACATGAACAATCCTGAAGACACAAGTACAATAGATCTATGTGACACTCTTAGAAATTTTGGTTTGACTCAACATGTTAAACAGCAAACGCACAAACAGGGACATATTTTGGACTTGATCATCACTAAGGGTCTAAACATTTCCAAGGTGTCTGTAACTGATGTTGCTCTATCTGACCACTTTTCTGTTATTTTTGAAAGCATCATCTGCAATGACTCAGTTTGCCAAAGAGACATGATAAGAAAACGCATCTTTAAGGACGGTGCTGCTGAAACCTTTAACCAGATTTACTCTTCTACCTCCACTTTGCCCTGTAACACTGTAGATGAGCTGGTAGATAACTTTCATTCTAAAATCTCAGACATCATTGATTAATTTGCTCCAATTAAAGTGAAAGTCGTTTCTGGGAAGAAAATGTCTCCGTGGAGAAGTGCTCCACCAGTCAAGTCAAAAAGCTGAACGCAGGTGGAGAAAGACTGGACTCCAGGTTCACTATATTATCTATAAAGAGAGACTATACAGATGTAACCTACAACTGAAAAATGCAAGGGAGTACTTCTTTTCTGAGATCATCAGCAAAAACATTAACAATGCTCGTGCATTATTTGCCACCGTCGACAGGTTACCAAACCCTCCTGTAACTGTAGCATCTGAAGTCCTCTCTACCAGGGCCTGCAATGAATTTGCTAAATTATTTACTGAAAAAACCCAAAAGATCAGAGGGGCAGTCAGCACATCCACATCAACTCCAGTACCAATGCTGTCTCCAACTAGAACTGATTTTGACAAAATTTCCCAATTTCACCAAATAAACTGCAAAATCTTAGAAGAAATCGTACAGCAACTAAGCTCTTCTTCCTGCTGTCTCGATCTTTTACCCACAGCCCTCCTTAAGAAAGCTTTGCCTGTAATAACATCTGATTTAACTCAAATAATAAACACGTCCCTTTTGTCAGGTGTTTTCCCCCAGGCCCTGAAAACAGCAATTATCAAACCTCTATTGAAAAAGAGCAACTTGGACAAGTTGCTACTACAGAACAACAGGCCTATCAAACCTCCCCTTCATCAGTAAGATTATTGAAAAACTGTGTTTCAGCAGTTAAACAACTTCCTAACAACGACCAACCGTTTCGATGTCTTCCAGTCAGGCTTCCTGCTCACCACAGTACAGAGACTGCTCTTGTCAAGGTGTTCAATGACATCCGTATAAATGCAGACTGTGGAAGAACCACAGTGCTGGTATTATTGGACCTTAGTGCAGCATTCGACACTGTTGATCACTCCATTTTATTAGAGCGCCTGGAAAACTGGGTCGGCCTTTCTGGTACAGCACTCAACTGGTTTAAATCCTACTTGAAGGACAAGGACTTTTTTGTGTCAGTAGGAAACTTTACATCAGAGACCACAAAAATCACATGTGCCGTTCCCCAAGGGTCCATCTTAGGGCCCCTCCTATTCAATATCTACATGCTCCCCCTAACTCAGATTTTAATAAACAACGACATAAGTTATCATAACTATGCAGACGACACACAGCTATACGTTACGATGTCACCAGGTGACCATGAACCCATTCAAGCGCTGGGTAAATGCTTAGAAGAAATCAATGCATGGATGGGCCAAAATTTTCTTCAGCTAAATTAAAACAAAACACAAGTAATAATCTTTGGACCAAAGGAAGAGCGTTTAAAAGTTAGCACACAGCTTCAGTTAATACAGCTAGAAACCACCAGTTAGGCTCGAAACCTGGGTGTAGTGATGGACTCAGACCTGAACCTTCAGAGGCACATAAAGACAGTAACAAGGTCGGCCTTCTTTCACCTAAAGAACATCTCCAGGATTAAAGGACTAATGTCTCAGCAGGACCTTGAAAAACTACTTCATGCGTTCATCTTTAGTAGAATTGATTACTGCCACGGTGTCTTCACAGGTCTGCGTAAAAAGTCGATCAGAGCGCTGCAGTTGATCCAGAACGCTGCTGCCCGCGTCCTCACTAGAACTAAGAAAGTGGAGCACATCACCCCGGTTCTAAAGTCCCTACACTGGCTCCCTGTAGCTCAGAGAATAGACTTTAAAATACTTCTGTTAGTCTATAAATCACTGAATGGCTTAGCACCATAATACATTACAGACTTGTTGTCAGTGTATCAACCACCCAGACCTCTCAGGTCTTCTGGCTCAAATCTACTCTGCATACCCAGAACCAGAACTAAACATGGAGAAGCAGCTTTTAGTTCTTATGCTCCACTAATCTGGAATAAACTGCCAGAAAAATTTAAAAGTGCCGAAACCCTAAGTTGCTTTAAATCAAGATAAAAAACCTATTTGTTTTGAGTGGCCTTTGACTGTGCCATCTAGGCATGATTAGTTGCATTTTCAGTCCAATTTTCCTTTCATTTTCTTATCCATTATTCTATTCTATTCTATTCTATTCTCTTTATTTTATTTTTATTTTATTTTTTAATTACCTCTGTTGTTTGACTTTCTGTATCATTGTAATGTTTTTCTGTATGTACAGTGCCTTGAGTGCCTTGTTGCTGAAAAGCGCTATATCAATAAACTTAACTTGACTTGACTTCACCTAGCAACGGGGTCAACCACACCTCCTCACTAAGATAGGAATCTCTGTCTCCTAGCTCAGAGTCGCTCTCAGCAGCGAAGTGAATCACTCTTAAGTTTGGAGTCCTTGCCAATAAATTTTAGGCAAAGTCAGGAGCTCTCTGAGAATCTTTGTGAATACGGGCCCAGATTTTTGACGTACACTGCTAATAGCTGTCCTGTCAATAGATTCTCCCACCTGAGCTGCTGATCTTAAGAGCTCCTCCAGAGTGACCATGGGCCTCCTGCCTGTTACTCTCATTGTTACTCTCCTTGTTCTTCGTGGTGCTGTTTGTTCACTAATGTTCTTTACAAACCTCTGAGGCCTGAGATTAAATTACACACAGATGGACTCCATTAATCAGGTGACTTCCGAACACAGCTGGTTGCACTTTATTTAGGGCTATCAGAGGGAAGACAAATGTGTGCCATGTTTTTAAATTTTTGTAAACCTTTTTGTCCCACTTCACAATTATGCACTATTTTCTGTTTGTCTGTCACAAAAAATCCTAATAAAAGACCTTGCGTTTGTGATTGTAACATGTCAAAATGTGAAAAACTGTCTGTAACCCAGCCTGAGGACTATCAGACGCCATTAAGTACCACAGGATGTCTGCCCAGTTAAATAAATCACCTTAAAAATTAATGAAGATTTACAGATTTACAGGCAGAACGTTGCTGTTTGTTTTTCTTTCTTGCAGAAGGAGGGAACTTGTCTGTAGTAATTATTGCTGCCTGCAACTTAACCTTTCATTAGCAATAAAAAGCATATTGGCTGGGCGCCGTAGTGTAACACTGTTGGTTGAAATCAGGCACTTAATGCAGCACAATGTCACATCAGTGTTGGCTGGGATTCCCCTTTATGAACTATATAAAAAAGATCTCATCAGGTCATCCCTCATTAAAGAATCAAACATCCCAGTTGCATTCAAATACATTTCAGACTCACACAGACTCTGTGATCTTATCTCTGTTTGACAACTGGGATGTAATAAATTTTATTTTATTTGGGATTTTCCTCAACCTGTTCCGTCCTGGTTTGGTCCTGTTGCAGTGAAAGGAGAAAATCAGACGGCATTATTTGAAATTCGGTTCTGGTTCCTAATCTTGTTCCAAAGCAAAAAGCTTCAGGGTGAGTGAGTCGGTCTGAAAGCTTTATCAAAGTGAGGATCACTGGATGTCAGGATACTGATGTAAGGATTGTGTAAAGCCAAAGATTTTGTACGATTTAAGTTGAGACTGAGTGAAATGTCAACTTAAGAATATCTGCACATTGCTCCTTACAGAAAGGACTCTCCTCGATGGGATTCAGTCGGTTTTAATGCCGTCTATCTTGAATAACTATGAAGCGTGGAAGAGAGTGCCACATTTTTGTCAAGATTTATCCTTTAGTGGAAATGAGGGCATACATCTTGTCAGGTCCTCCCCTGTTCTCCTCGCTTCCCTTCATAAGTGGAAGCACAGCTGTCAATTCCATCATCGGCAGCTCTGTGGGTGAGTTTGCCGTGATGTTTTCTTCACACCCTCAGGTGCAGTTATTATAAAGGATCACTGCTATTCAGAGTGAACAAATCTTTCCTGTTACGTTACTGAATAAAATCAAAATAAAGTCGGCCGCAGCCTTCTTTCTCATTAGTGTGCGTGTGTGTGTGTGTGTGTGTGTGGGGGGGGGGCGCTGCCTCCTCACTGTTAAAAAATATGACCCCAGGGCTCCTACCGGAACCCACCGGGACCACATGTGACAGAGGAAAGCCGCCCCCAAATAAATCTCCTTCTTTATTGCTCTTTTCCTCCTCTGCTCCATCTCTCCCTCTTGCTCAATATGAGTTGTCTTCTGGACGGGATACAAATAAATCACGTTTACTGTCTGGCTCTGTCTCATTGGATCTTCCTTCTCTTTTATGGCAGCTTTTGCCTCTGCTGTGAAGGTTACTTAGAAGTTAAATGTCCATTACAAATTTATATTTCATATTAAAAAACAACTCTTTATAAAAATCGATCTCCCTCTTCTTGATGGACTTTGGTGTATTTTTTGTGTAAACCCAAGACTGGTCAGTAACTTTTTGTCTCCAGAAGTCCTCTAACCGGACGGTATCTTATTGTAGAACTACTAAAGCATCAGCAATCAGGAACAGTGACCATTATTTGCTACATAATGTGTGAAAAGTATAGAAATGTTTGTAGTCCCGCTGTAATGAGACCACCAGATGTCCCTGTTTACTTCTCCAGGATCTACTCAATTATCTACAAACACTGCAACAATATTTCCTCATCCTTCACTGGCTAATTATGGTCACATTAAACAACAGTAGGACGAAAACAAGTATGTTTGGAAGGGGGGATGGGAACATTTCTCTACACTACAATGCTGTAAAAAAGTATTGGCTGTTTTCCTCTGTTTTTGCTTTTCTGCTGCACCTATGAGTTTCAGATAATCAAACTAATTTTATATCAGAGGAAAGTAACCAGTTTAAAAATGTGATCCCTCCCATTGTTTAATCAATAATTTACTGTTATTAACCATCATTTTTGCTTTCTTTCAATAGCCACATCCAGGCCTGAAGACTACCTGACCTGGAGAATGAATTAATCACCTAAAAAGAACATGCCTGACAACATGAAGTATGCTAGAAACAGCACAGCATGTCAAATTTAAAGAAAGTCGAGACCAAACAAGGGATTTATTATTCTATCAGCTCGGACAGTTACAAAGACATTTCTAAGCCTAATGGGACTCCAGTGAACCACAGTGAGAGCCCTTATCTACAGAAATAGAAAAATGGAACAGTTTTAAACCTTCCTAGAGGTGGCCGGCCAGCCAAAATTACCCCAAGAGTGCATCAAGGTCTCATCCAGGAGGTCATGAAGAACCCAAAACATCTAAAACACTGCAGGCCTCACTGGCCTCAGTTAAGCTCAGTGTTCATGATTTAACAATAAGAAAGAGACAAGGGGCAAAAATGACCTCCATGGGAGATTTCTAATGCTAAAAGGTTGGTTGATCAAACACAAAAAAAATCCCACAAAGACCCTTCTCACATTAGCCAAAAAAATGATCCCCTACACTTTGGGAACATATTCTGTGGACCAACTAACTGATGGGATATCACACAGGAGGGTGTTGCCAGCATTAAACATGAAGACGTGAGAGAAACCAAATGTGGTTCAGGTAGATTTTAATATAAGGTTATATTTGCATGAATAATTCACTAAAACCGGTACGATTAGATTTTTTGTCCCAATTTACCAGATACCATTTAAAGAAAACAAAATGAAACATTTCACTGATGTCTGCATATAAAGCCTGACTGGAAATAGACAAATATAGCAACACAGAACCCTAGAGAGGCCTGACGAACGCAACTTTTAATGTAGATGTAGGAAGAAACTAATTAGATCGCAGTCAGAATTGTGCGGTTGGACAACCTTACCTTGATAATTTTGAAAACAAAAGAGTTATATACCTTAGATGTTGCACCAAATGCTGTTTAACAGTGGAAAAAAAGCCATCTACACAGTGATAGTGATGTAGAACATTAACATTTTGCCAAATCTACCTTCCAAAGACATTTCAAACTCTTCATACACAAACACACAGCAGAATGGAAGAGCATCAAGGAAAATCATCATACTTTTACTGCTGAAATAACTAAACACACCATCCCAATTCGACAAAATATCACAAAATGTCACGTTTTTTAAAATATCAAATAAACTTAGGTTTACACATAAAGAGAAAAGAATGAAACATTGGATTAATTTTATGTTTGATCACACCATTGAAGTTAGAATGAATGGAAACAAAAACCAGATGAGCACAACATACACAAAAAGTTAAATGATGTTAACATAAAAACGAGAAACAAGACATTTTCCATTGTGTCTGGCAGGCAACGTCGCTTTTTGTCAGGGTAGTTCACGCCCTTTTTACAACACTAAATACCGCCTTCAGGTGCACCTCGGAAATTGTAATTCAACACTGTTTCCTTGTTTTGCTTGACGTGTTAACAATTTGTCACAATTGCTTTTGGTTATTTCTAATACAACTTGTGTTTCTTCGCTTTTTAGGCTTTTTAGCCCTTTTTGTTATGTTGGGGATAACGTTTTCATATTGGCAGTGAGTCGACAGTATAACAGTTGTCTTTTTTGACAATGACATTGATGGTGTATGAATGTAAAAAATAAAGTAGTAAAGTATGGATTTCCTCTGCAAGAGGCCTCTGACAAAATACAAATACTTTAAAAAGCTCTCTGAAGAAGAAACTGCTAATCCTGCTTTGTGAGTATTTGGGTCAATGACATCCCAAAGGGCAAAAGAACGGAGCCAAACAGCCAGCATTAGTAAACGTAATGAGGGATGAGTGTCTTTTGGTTGATATGAAGCATTCTAGTTGTTTTTGAGTCTGAGGGGGTAAACTCATACTGCTTTAGCTCACCCAAACAACTTCTGACTAGTAAGCAATGGGATCTTACTACTTCTTTCTAGTGTTGACTGGAACAATGGTGATGACAGTGCTGTAGTGCAGGAGCATGGCGTTTAATGAGCCCATGTCTGTCTCTCTGGCAACATTTTTCAGGCATCAGGTACCTTCATCTGTATTTTTCTGGATGTCGTTGTCTCCTTTATTTACATCTTTTAGTCAAACCCTATGTGGGATTTATACCTTTTTGATTTCAGATCAGGATTTCTTTTTTTTTGTTTGCTGTTGTTCTCTCTTAGAATGAAGAGGTAACTCGGAAGAGATCCATGAGCAACGAGAACAGAGCTGAGAGCAAAGATTTTATCCAGGAGCAGAAAACGTTTGAGTGCAAGAAGCAGGATACACACTGGCGCAGATTATTGTGCAAGAGCATGTTGGCAGTTTAGAGTGGGAACAGAGCACAATGGTAAACAAGCAAGACTTTTTATAGTGTGGGAGCTGAGTTTTGTGGAAAAGAAGTATAACGTGGAGTAAAGAATCTTTTTTTTAATTCTTTATTAAACATCGATGATTTACAAGATTCTAAAATAATTCATATTATATCATATTTTAAACCCTCTTCCTAAAAAGCCTAGCTATAAGCAACTGGCCTCATGCAAAAAAAGACTATATAGAAATAAAACATTTTTTATATCTGGTATTTCTTATTTATAATGACATCCCAAATTTGATAAAAAGTCTCTGGTTTGCCTTTAACATAAAACATAAATTTATTTTTTTTCAAATAGACGGTATGATAATACCTCATTTCATCAGTGTTGTTGTGTTGGGGGTTCCGGGTTTTTCCATTGCAGGTGCCATTGCCAGAAGAACTAACTTGTGTTGATACTGGTTTAAATTATGTAATAATTCTGTGTCCCCCAACAAAGCAACACTTGGGTCTATCATCATTTGTTTATGGAAAAATGTTCCCAGTTGTAAGAATATTGAGTCCTAATACTCCAGTTTATTACAACCCCAGAGCATTTGACTTAAGTGTGCTCCATCCTCATTACATCTATAGCATCTAGGAGACTGGGTTGGGTAGAATTGTTTAAGTCTTTCAGGAGAGCAGTATGTACGGTTTAACAGGTTTAGTTGGATAAGTCTATGTCTTATATTTGTGAGAATGGTTTGGGAGTTTGTGAGGATTTTTCTTCCCATTTCTGTATAACTTGGAATACAGAATCATAATCTCAAATTGCATACTGTCTTATTTTAGACACATTTCATTAAAACATGCAAAAAGAGGAAACAGGAAAAATACAAGTCAAAGCTGTTCTGTGTTCTACTACTTATGTGAGGTCACTAGTTTTGGACTGTAAATTGTATCTTGATTTGCAACAAGATAGCATAACAAATAATGAAAACTATAACATGATGTTTTATAGGTGGCAAACTAGATCTAAAGCGAGTTTGACTGATGTCAAAGAAAAGTCTGACTGGCAGCTTTAAGGTGTGCTTACCCAGTTTTCTAATTTCCTATGCGTCCTTGAAGCGCTCATCCTCCTCCCCTGTTCCAGCAGCAACACTCCAGCCGAGCAGCAGAACTACTAGCATGGCTCTCAGTGCGGCTGGAGTTCAGGCGTCCTCTCCGTGTTTCTCTCTCGTTTGGTTTTGGCTTTAGTATCTGACAGAGGGTTGCTTATTCCTCCTCCAGTGCGCCTCTAAATCAAACCTCTGCCGGCAGGACGGCGGCGTTTGTCCCTCTGCTAAGTTGAGTGAAATATTCGGGGCTCGGCTGCTAACTTAACGTTAGCAAGAAGGCAGAAACTGGGAAAATCGGAGCAAACCGAGGAGGAGTCCTGCTCTGGAAGAGGTGAGCCCAATTTAGTTTTTCAAGTGTTGTAAAGTGTTTTACGTCATTTTGCTTCCGTCCCATAAGTGGTTGAAACTGTTATATCAGAGTGAGATTTGTTAGAAAATTCCTGAAAGTATAATTTATTTAAAAACGTGGATATATTAGCGTCACATGTAATATATGCCAGGATCTCCCTTTAATCCTCCCTCTTAACTCGTGTTTTTATGTATCTCTGAGAACTCGACAGCTTGAACTCGTTGGGTTGTAAAAACTAAAAGTGTTGCGTAATGTTGGTGTTTTCCTCGGTTATTGCATTAATATTTCTGTACCCGCCTGAGAGATTAATGATTCTGGCTGAAATCGTCTTATTGTTAGATCAGTGAGTTGTTTGCGCTCTTTTAAATCATTTACCAGACGGAGTGTGTTGATCGTATGTTTGATAGTCTGATGTTTGTCCTCCTGAAAGATAAATCACTGAGGTTCACTCCTGTGTTTCTTTCTATTATGAATCCTTTACAGTCTTCGCACTTTTTTTAGAAGGGTTCCTACAAAATCTGGAAAAGTCTAAAATCTGATTTTTGGTGTTCAAGTGTTTTAAGTATTTTCCATCTTTGGATAAGTATGAGAAATCTACTTCCTGATTTAATTCCTGATTTTGTGTTTAAGTTTGTTTTTCTTTTTGTTTGAGCGTGACAATGTTCCACTTTTTAGCTGATGACACAACACATGGCTCCAGCCATATGTGTCTATTATATAGATGCTATGACCTATTTCTTGAATGCACAGTCAATTAATTTGCATCTTTTGACCTTCTTTCCCAGCTGATGCAAACGCCATGGCAATAGCCGAGGCATGGCAGTGACGTGACGGTCCCTGATCCGCTTCTGAACAAAGTTCTTCTGAGGTGGAGGCGCAACGCACAGAGTATGGATGAGTCCATTTTGCTGGATTTGCTTGAGTGCCCCGTATGTCTGGAGCGCCTGGACGCCTCTGCGAAGGTCCTTCCGTGTCAGCACACCTTCTGCCGTCGATGTCTCCAGGGCATCCTGGGCTCGCGCGGGGAGCTGCGCTGCCCGGAGTGTCGGACGTTGGTGGAGTGCGGTGTGGACGAGCTCCCGAGCAACATTCTCCTTGTGCGTCTGTTGGACGGCATCAAGCAGAGGCCTCGAATGTCTGCTTCTGTTGGAGGAGTCTGCACGAATGGCACGTCTGGAGCCGTGGCCCGAGCACATGGAAGCGGGATGAGGGACCAGGGCAATCCGGGAGTACAGCCCCAGCGCACTCAGGCAAAAAGCACTGCTGTCCGAGTAAGTATGGTGCCTGACCGAACATGCATTAGTGGGCTTGTCCTTCCCATTGTTGGGGCCAAATTGAGACAAAACAAGGAAAATCTGTGTGGATTAACAGCAGCATGTTGAGTCTCTAATCTTTGGTGTGGATTATTGGTTATCATGGTGATCTTTAAGCCAGCCAGTTGACTAGCAGCCCATCACCACCGCAGGCGGAGATTTAGAGCAGTCAACAGCTTAGGCGCAGATAATTCCACTTACTGTGTCGACAGTACACAGACTTTTAATGGATTCGGTTTCATTAGGTTCCTTGTAGTTGCTGACAGTGAAGGTTTAAACTACTTCGTTCGCTTGGAATCCAGGCATCATTGTACAGATTTTAGAACGGTGGCTTGATAGAGGTTTTATCTAAATATACTTCTAAAGTATACTTTAGAAGTATATTTAGAGAAATGGAAGTGACCTGTATTAGTTTTATATTAGAACTAACTTGCCAGTTGACTCATAAGTCCAATATTTTTTTTCAATCACCAAATGCATAATATGCAAAAGCTTTCAGGCTAAGTTAATAACATTCTTTGGTGTGGAAGTTGTAAATGAGTGAGAAAGACTCACAGTTTGCCATTTTCTGTTTTGGTGAAATGTTTAAAACAAAGTCAGAAGAACCACAGAGATGTAAGAACCTTTTTAAATATTTTTTTCCACTATATGTCCTCAGTGCGTTGAGGCTGCGAGAGAGCGAGACTTTCAGCAGGTAACGGGAAGGCTGAACGGAAAACAGCAAAGTTCTGTTTCATCTTTTGAACTTTCTGTCTGTTGTTGAACATGCTTAGTTTGGAAATATTGGCAACCTTTTGGAACTCTCAGAGTTATGGTAAGGGTGTAGGTTCTCTAGGAAATGCAAAAAGAAACAGCTGTTTTTGTAATGCTAACTCCACCAATCATGCTAATCGCTAATATATAAGATGATAAATTAGTTTGTAATCATTTTGCTTTTGTTTTGAAATGGTAAAACCCTGTTTTGCAGCAACACGCTCTCTCACACACATGGTGTGACGGCACCTCTGCGACTAAAGGGGATATCAGTAGATCAGAGCTTCATAAAAACAGGAAAATGGCCACAGAATCAGTGATTGGTGAATCTGCAGGAAAAAATCGAGTGTACATCAGAAAATTATCGTGACAGTCCTTCTGTTTTTATTTTGCGATTGTTTAATTACCTTTTTCACATAACAAAAACAATCATTGTTTTTTTCTTTTATCAATTCGATGTGACAGTTTAAATCAGTGCTGTGCAAAAGTTCAGCAACTCAAAGTAAATCTTGTTGCTTCCATCCTGTCATACTACAAATAACTGGCTCAGAGTTTATTTATCTGCTTAGCTGTGTTTTTCTCCTATATGAATCCACTAAAAGAGCTACTACTGCCATTAACTCTTTACCTTTCTTTAACATAGAAAGTACTCTTGGATCAGACTTCTGTGTTGTGTTTCTGCTCTGTTCTCTGAAACCCCCGCTCAATTGTGGCAGATGGCCGCTCGCACTGAGCCTGGTTCTGCTGAAGGTTTCTTCCTGCTAAAAAGGAGTTTTTCCTCTCCGCTGTCGCTACATTAATGCTCAGTATGAGGGATTGCTGCAACGTCAACGCCAGTGACTGTCCACTGTCTCTACATGCTCATCCAGGAGGAGTGAATGCTGCAAGTTACTGACTCGATGCAATCTGCTGGGTTTCCTTAAACAGAAAAACGTTTTAACTAAACTGAATATTAAACTGAATTTCACTGCACGGTTTGACAACCAGCAATGGTTGTACAGTACTTGACTTGGAATCTGTGTGTATGATTCAACTAAATTGACTTTTTTTTACTGTAAAGTGCCTTGAGATGACATGTTTCATCTTACCCATCCAGACTGTTTCGGATGAAACACGACCATCTAACATTAAAGCCCTGTCTTTTAAAATTTACATATTATTTTGACTTAATATCAGATTTCAGAAGATTCTGTGCTATAATTATTCTCAAGTACCTGTGGGGCCCCGCTTTGAGCTGCTCTGGTCCCTACAAAGGGAGGATTGGGTAGATGAAAAGATGTCAAGGTCCTGTGTAGAATCACTGGAATGTCAGTGTGCTGATAATGTATCTGCCTAGCCATGCAGGTATGAAGATCAGAGAACCTCCTGTAAATTGCTACTGGGGGACCTGCCTCATTTGCCAAAGTATCACTTCAGAGGATTTGTTCTCTTTTCAAAGCTGTTTGTGCCTTTTGGAATCCCCCCTACAGATACTAAGAAGGCTGATTGTTGGAGGAAAGAAGGTTTCATTTGAAGCTATCAAGTTATTTCACCTCTTACAATGCCTTGCAGAATTATTCTAACCCCTTGAACCGTTCAACATTTTGCCACGTTGCAACCAAAAACTTTGTTTTAGTAGATTTGCTTTGAGTGACTATCCCAAAGTAGTATGTCATTGTGAAGTGGGAAGAAAAGGAATAAAGGTTTTAATATTTTTACAAATGAAAATATGAAGGTTTGGTGTGCATTTGTATTCAGACCACTGGGCTCAGAACTTTGTAGAACCACCTTTAGCTGCCAAAACAGCTGCGGCTGTTTCGTTGAATCTCTACTGGATATGCACATAGTTCAAGCTCAGTCAGGCTGAATGAAGAGCATTTGTTTTGTTTTTTTTAGCTCTTGTTCGCTGACTTTCAGATGGATTTAAGTCTGGACTTTGACTGGGCCATTCTGTTGTGGCTGTGGGTGTATGTTGAAGAGTGTTATTTTGGAATATGAACTCCCACCTCAGTCGCAAGCTTTT
This sequence comes from Girardinichthys multiradiatus, assembly GCF_021462225.1. Taxonomy (NCBI): domain Eukaryota; kingdom Metazoa; phylum Chordata; class Actinopteri; order Cyprinodontiformes; family Goodeidae; genus Girardinichthys; species Girardinichthys multiradiatus. Next base: position 38,208,520 of record NC_061802.1, on the reverse strand, counting down.
CAACTGTTGAAGAAAAGCATCCCCACTGCATAATACCAAGGAAATGAAATGTTTAGGGCCTCGAGCTCCAGTCCTCGATAGCTACCCTCCTGTAACTTATGCATGCATCGCTGAATCAAATGAAAGGCACGATACTAGGAGTTAGTTGAGCCATTTGACTTGATAAATGTTGTATGAGAGTAGCTCTGGAGGACTGGAGTTTTTCACCTCACATGGTGTTTTGGTGATGGATTAAACAGTGCAAGATGTTCAGAGCCTGGGGTATTGTTTTCTAACCAAAATGTGTCTGAACCTCCCACCTGTCAGGTGTATTTCTTGCCCATCATGATGCTGTTTGTTCAGTAATGTTCTCAGACTAATCCCTGAGGCCTATACAGGACCATATTATTTGCACTGAGGTTAAATTACACACAATTAATTAGGGTTTGAAGACCGGTCTGTTTAAATGGGTTATCAGGGTCATGGGGGCTGAACATAAAAGACTTTTCAGATTTTTATTTGGGTAAACTTTCCAAGTCATGTGTCATTTCCTTCCACTTTATTGTTATGTATCGCTTTGTGTTGGTCTGTCACAGAAACATCTAAATGAAATACATTGAAGTTTGATGTTGTAATGAAATAAGAGTGAAAAGGTTGAATTAACGCACAACAGACACATATTCATACCTCTGTGTATACATAAAGGCTACAAGACACACATTCATATATTGTACAGGTGTGTGAGAGATTAGCTGTTTTCCATGCATTATTTAACATTTGTGTAGGCTGTTCTACCTCCTGACCATAAAAAGTTGTTCTGCTTATTCCAAAGAATCAAGAACAGATTTGGCCGTGCGGGTGTAACGTTTTGGGAGCATAAAAGACAGATCAAAGCTCCTACAGATTGTCCAGTCTGATCTCTGGCCAGTGCTCCACGGGGATTGAACGCTTCATTGCTCCCGGGTGACACCCTCATGCCCATTTCCTTCTTGTTCATCATTTGTCCCTTTTTGGGGGTTGGAGGTTTATTGGGGGGGGGGGGGGGGATCCACCAGTACTGTTCCTGTGTTAAAGCAGGACTCCACCTCCGATTCTCATGTAGCCAGATAATGGCTGGTAGGGCCGAACGGTGGGGACTGCCTGACAGATGCACAACAGGGTTTTGTTCCGGGTTCCCTCTGATCCTTCTGACTGGCCGGCACGCGTAGAAAGGCTGAGAGGGATTTTGTGTGTGGGGAAGGCCATGAGTAATGGGGACTGATGAGTGTTAAATGAAAGCGTCGGGACCAAAAGGGACAAATGTTCAGAGAGTAACCTCTCCCAGCCGGCTTTCTTCATCTCCAGGGCTGCAGCGTGTGTTTAACACAACACTGTGGCATTTCTTTCACGAGAACAATCAAAAGGCTCGTCTTTACTGTAGCGCGGTGGCTGCATGTGACTCACCTCCAGCGGAGTTCCATTAATGGGAAGTGTTGTCTTCCTCTGGCCCTTGTTGACTCATAAAACACAGTATTTTGTTCGCAAAGATTGGAAACAGATACTTGGTGGAATTTCTGCATAAGTCTGAGGGAGGCCTTTTGAGCTGTGGGGGAGTCAAAGGTCGGAGTTCGCGAGTCACGGTGGACAAGGGTCACTGGCAACTGGGGAAATGGGAAGGGAATTTGAGAGCCGAGTGGATGTCTTCAGTTTCGTTGTGGTTCCCTGGAGAGTTGAACTCATAATCCTTTGCACAAAAATAGCATTTCTGTTGTTTTTTTTTTTCATAAATCCTTTGTGTTCATTTTTAATTATGCTCCCTGTTAACCAAAGTTTGGAGTTTGGCTTCAGAACTGGATTAGCCTGATATGATGGAGATTTTAGTGCTGTAGCTTTCCCTTTTTATTTTACTCTTACTAGGGCGGTGTGATAAGAACACATGCTGCTGGTTTTTTATTGGCAAATATTGCAATACATATATTGGTTACAGTTAAACCCACCTTTTCCATCATCGCAATGTCCATACCACTCTCGGTGAGCTTTAGCATCTTCCACTAAATTATATCAGGTGTGAGCATCAGAGGCAGTAAAAGTCCATCTAATTGGCTGAATATATTGTCAGGAAGGTAGGAATGGTCTATATGGAGCAGCACAAGAGTTAATTTTCATCGTACTTCATCATATTGTTGGGAAAAACGTTAAAGGTATCAATCCCAACCACACTACACAAACGCAGCCAATAGAGTTTGGTGCTTATTCAGTTTTACAATGATAACATTTTCCTTCCCGATTACGATAAATGGTACTGTAGTTGTCCATCCCTACTGGAGTATCAAAGCCTACCAAATATTACATCCAAGCATTGATTGGTGATTCTAGTACTGCACTCATTGGTATTGGATCTACAGTAATAGCAGCTCTACCTCTTACTATTTTAAATACTTCATCCTGCCATGATTCCTCTACATAAAGCACTGTCATTTGGTGCAACTTCCTGCTGATTAAAGGAAGTTCTGTTGTTTTATAAGACACTGCAGATGTTTTTGGGCCTCTGGTTATTTTTGGATTAACATCATAGCGTCTTCTGACTGCATTTATTTCTTGAGAGAGAGAGGGAAGTGCTCACAATAAAATTCCTGTGTACCTCCCAAGTCTGAGGCCGATGAGTAATGCTCGCTCCCTTTGATTACATCATATTGTTGTGGAAGTCTTAACTTCTGCCCAGTTGCCTGACCTCAGCCTGCATGAGAGAACCCCGTCATTACACCCTCACACTGCCCACATGCTGGCAAACATACTTGCTGCTTTTCCACTGGGAATGTTTTTAAGAGGGCTTCATTGGGTTCGTTCCCACTCTTTTCTCTTGCATCCTCTATATTTCCCACAAAGGTTTACAAAGCAGCAATGCCCTACTGGACCGTAAATACAGACATTTTAGAGAGACCTGAATCTTTTCTTACAAGCTGCTAGGCATAGGCTAATGTGCAATTTGTAATAGTGTGATAACATGGAGTACCATAGTATTAATAGAAACATTTAAAACAGCAATATATGCCATCATCTAATTGTTTTGAGTTCTGACAGAAAAGCATCACTTACTTTCTCCTGGTGGTCAGTAATTTCACATACTGATTATTGCAAAGATATTGACCATGTAATCAACATTTATCAACTATCTTTGCTTTTTGCTACCAGGAATATTTTTAAACGGATAAACAGAGAACATTGTAATGGCCTTCTTTCAGCCAGCTGTCAGGCAGTATGCTGCAACATGTGGGGGAGGGTTTAGCTCTAATCTCTATATGGTTCATACAGCTAGAGACAACTGTGGTCACTCTGGTAGTTTCTGTGACATCTCACTATAACAACTTTAAAACCAAGAAATTGTTTATCGGTTTTACAACTGTAACTGCGTCTGACTCAAATGGTGTGTTTTTCCTCTCAATTTCTGCCATCCACCTTCCTTCCTGACCATCTAAATCCAGACTGGAGCCAGTTAGGGGTCTAATCTGGATTAGAGTTTATTAGACACAGTCGGCATTGCTCCCTGTTCTCCTCTTACACCTTACTTTTCATTTTGAGGAAACAAAACACTCACTGCTTAGTGAAGCGACCTGTGTGACTCCCATCTCTGGTTACATTTCTGTATTTTCACATACTTATCTAAGACACAAAGGTGATCATTAAGCTATGTTTAGCTGTCCAGGTTTTAAATGGAACATAATTTGTTCCCCAAGATATCAGTGTGAATAAGGGACTGCCTTGGTTCATGGAGGAAAAGGACAGTTGTGGAAAACTCAGACTATTGCAACATTACATTTTTGTGGCCTTAGGAATTTGGGTTTTCTCTCACAAAAATTGGTTATTCAGCTTTTATGCTGATGTTCAGTGTGAAAGAGGAGTAAAGGAGCGACTTCATCAGATTCTGGTCTGTCATGTGACAAGTTCTATCAAAACGGAGAGGCTAGCAGCTCAGTAAACAACTCCCACTGCAAAGATCCTCAGTTGAGTGAGATGTCCACATGCAGAAAGTTTTTTTATGTCCTCAATCTTTACAAAATAAATGAAAAAGTTGCATATTTTTAGGTGTATTGTGTTTATTTCGCTAAAATAATTTTCTCTCATATAAAACAAATGCTAGTTTTTTTGTTTCCTTTTGTTTTTGTTCAAGTAAGACCTTAAAAACATTAAATTATACAATTAATCCCATAATTTCTTTATCATGTTTTTACTGAATTGTTTTAATGTCATGGTATTTGCTGCATGATTTGATACTTTTTAGCAGAATTCAGAAAAATATACTATTTGAAAGAGAGAATAAAAAAAAGGGATGGGGAACATGGACAAAGTGTGGAACAAAACTTTATTTAATTTAAAAGAAAGATGGTATCCATCTTTACCACATCACCCGTTCTGAGTGTATACAGCCTTTCAGTTTATTTTTTATTATCTTGCCCAGGTTTCCAGGTGACTCAACTGTGTCATGTACTAGAAGTAAAAACATGTACCTGAACAGATTCCCAGTCTATCACCTTGCTGGTGTCATGGGAAAACTTAGTGGCATAATAACAATCAAAGCTTTTACATGCGTCATCATGTAGGCACGTCCTGGAACAGATAGAGTGAACAGGAACAGAGTTACTTATACCCTGGGAGATAACGCTTCCGTGTACAGTATATATTTACCAAATCTCCAAGGAGAAGTTCAAAAAACCCAGTCGTGATTAATGTGCCGTCATGGTTTCTCTTTGTTGGGTTTCGCTGCTCCTCTGATGAGGGTTCTGTGCCTGTCGTTGTCTTTTCAGGCTCTTAAGATTTTCCAGGCCAGACATTCAGAGGAAAAGGCTTTTGTTCTATGTCTTTTTTTTTTCCCAGACAGAGGGGGATGTTTTGTGTTAGTGTCTTGGAGGAATGCCGTGAACAGTTGCAGGTCACTGTTTCTTTTCCAAACAGCCGTCTTGTCTAGTCTCGTCCTGCCCGCCAGCTAACACTTACCTTTCCCTCCAGCAGATGCTGGGTGTGTACGGTCTTAGATGTTTAAGCCACCTCTCTGACCACAGGTTAGGCCTTTGATGTTGGTTTGTCAAATAAATGAATAAGGATCTTGCTAGTTTTGTTTATGGTAATCCAAGCTGTGGTGTTTTTCTGCACCTGAAAGCCTCCGGGCCGACTTGGCTGCAGTGTTTGTATCCTGTTTCAAGGTCCTGCTGTACAAAGTGCTGGCCACCTGGCTGTCACTGGCCTCCGTCTGTGTCAATGGTGATTAAACCTGTGTACAAAGATGTCTTCATTTGACTTGTTTGTTTTTGAGTGGTTTTAGCACTACCTCTCTAGGTGGTCCTCAGACCAAAATGCCACATTTGCTAACAGCCCCCACCCCCGCTTGCTGTGTCCATTCATGTCACATCTCTCAGCATGGAGCGGTAAAAGAAACATCCATGACCTTCTTATCAACAATCCTATCACACCTGTGCGGGCTGACAAAACCTTTCTTTGGAACCAGTGTCGTGTGGATGTGTGGTCCACCAGGCTGTGTTTAATCTGCTGGTACCCGCATGTTTTACAAATGTTTGTTGGTTGGTTTATTGGTAGGGTGTTTTGTTAACAGTTTTCCAGCATGTGTCACGTGTAGCCCCTCCCGCATTATTCCTGAGGTAGCTTTTACACCACTCTGGACTTAAATGAGTAGCTTGACCTCTTACCCCTTGCTGTGATTGGTTAACCTGAACTAGTCATCCATGGACCGTTTGACCACTGGCATCTTAAGTGTTCATTTCTGATCCCTAGGGCGTAATCATGCTTTGCTGTGAGTTTCGTTTTCAGTTGTTTGACCTCTGACCTTGAAGCTATTACCTCCGATTGATGCATGTTTGCCCTCTGGCTCACCTTGGCTTTTGGTCCTCACCTCTCCTTGAGAGATGATAAATTGATTATTTTTTTTCAAGATTTGTTCACAGTTGTTGCAAATTTGGGAGCAAAGGCAAAATCATACTTTCTGTTGCAGTTGTAAAAAAAAAAAAATTTGTTTAAAATTGAAAAATGATTAGTTAGCATTTTAAACACTCTTTTGCATTTTATCTTAGGAATTAGCACAGTTAGCAATACTAAGCAGTTTCCGTCGTTTCCTTACAGAATGTTTCCAAAAATGCTGCCAACATTTCCAAATCCAGCCGTTTCTGTGAGGGGGGGAAAAAGTGAAAAGCTCAAAAAAATAAAACTGAGCAACGTTACTAACCTCAGCCTTCCTGTTATCAGCTGAAGTCAGCTTTGATTTAAAACAGGTCTATCCCCAAGGTGGGTGCAGACGACTCCCTTTTGCTCCCAAACATAACTTGGTACAAAACAGCAGAAGCTGCAGAAATACTAAACGAACAACCAGCTTGGTAAAGACCACCCAGTGACCAAGGTGAATGAAAACAGACATGCCTCCATATAAAATACAGTTTTCTTTTAAACAGCTTCTTACACCTTTTGTGCTTCCGCTAGTCGCACTTCTGCACTGAAGAGTGTTGTTTGTATTAAGAAGACAGGGTATTGCTTAAGTCAGTTTACTGGTCAGAGCAAATTGAGCTGAAAATCACCCTATTCTGTCAACCAACCAGTTTCTCAATGCAGTAACAAAATTAGAGAATTGATTTTTAAAAATATATTTACATTATGAAAATCACTTTACTAAAATTTTATTTTTAATATGTATGGCAGTTGCTATCAAACAGATTTACAACTAACACTTGGTGATATTAGGTGTGGTCCTAGTTAACAGGTAAAAATGAACTATGAACTCATGTTATAGTTCACAAGCAAACCTTTTTTGAAATAAGTTCCAACTCCAACTTGAATTAGTTGCTTTCCATTTAGTATATTTTGCCTGGAACCAAGTTTTAAAATACATTTATAAGTAATAAATAGTTTTTGACATGGTTTACAAATTGGCATATTTATTGTCAACACCTAGTATATGTCGCCTACTGTAAATCTTGTTTATTCTCTACTTTAGTCTTTGCTCACATAAAATGTATGTTATGATGGCTAAATTCCCAAGTATGAACTTATTTTAATGGTTTTGTCACCAGAAAACAAAATGAGTGAAATGTGCAGTCACTTTTAACCCTCTTTTTGCATCAAGTAAGCAAGAGGATTTGGCATGACTTATTGCACAGTAATATTAAAAACCAGCTAAGATGCTTAAGGTTGAAGTTGTTTTGGAAAAAGGGGGCAGAAGCACTCACACAGTGCACTTTGTTTTTCATAATTTTACAGCCAAAAAATGTAAAGTAAATCCAGGCGGCCTGTGTATAAAAGCTATAAAGGAGCTGAAACACGATGTTCCTCTTTAATAAAACCTCAATTCTGTTAGGTGGAAAAAAAAGGCCATCATGTAAATTAAAGACAGCATATCTGCTGTTATTTTGGCTACACTTACTTGTAAGATGTTCTGAGAGAAAATGTTGCAGAATGCTTTTAAATGACATCGGTGAGCTGCAGTCACTTCAGTCCGTCATGTAAAGGGTTGTTCAGTTTAAAGTTGTCAGAGAAGAGCAAAAGAAGAAGCTCCTCTCATAAATGTGTTCATTTGAGTTTGCTCATAGACAATACTAGTAATATTACATTTTAACTATTTGATACTATTCAATAAAAATCTCAAGAAAAATATATCCTTAATTCATCACTTTTTCAATTGCAAATACAGGGCCAATAAATAAATGCATGCTCCTTAGACAGTCTTGAACAAGACCCCCTTTTCCACCGATCCATAAGCAGGAAAAGTTTAAATGATTATTTTAGATTTCATTTTTTACCAACCTGTATGTCGCCAGAGTTGTTGCTTTACAACTGCATTTACAATAACAACTAAACACTGATTAACACGCTTATTTTTATTTTATTATCATCAGATAAACTCATTGCAGATATCTACAATACAAACAAAAATGTTTTTTTAGTAAACATTTTAGTTATTAGAATAAAAAAAAATCAGATAAACAGTCCAGAAGTACAGGGAATTGACTGTCCTAGTCAAAGGCAAATATTTATGTAAGGTAGAAGAAGCGTAGACATTGGAGTAGGTGGTGGTAGGACATGGGGGTGAAGAGTATCACTGGGAGCTTTTGAGAAATTGCATCCAAACCAGGAACAGTGGTCTCTCATCCTGTAGAGCTGTCTGCATAAAACCATGAAAAATGGAAAATAGTAAAGAATTCACACTCCACTAAGTTAGGTTTACATGAAAAGACCAATGTGTATTTTTTTATGGACAAGAAAAGTGAAAGAGCTCTGTTTGATCATTAAGGGATACTCCATTAAAATATATTTCTTACAGAACTCTGGCAAAACAGTTTCTAATTAATGCCAACATTAACTTAAAATGTCAAACATTTTCGGCCAAAAGTAATACATGTTATACTTTGGTACTCTGCCGGGCCGAGATCAGGCAGCGGTTAGTGAGGAAGTCCCGGTTTAACCGCCTGGCTAGCTTAGCAGTCAGACCAGCCTGTAAGCAGAGCTCTGCTGCTACGAAAACTCCGAAAGTACATTTCAAAGTAGGCTCATTCAACTGAACTTAATCCTGGGGAATCCTGGAAAGTCCTTCCTCAAACCAGGACCTTTTACCCTTGAGAGTAAGGCTCCGGTAAAGTGAAATTGCCTGAGTAAGGAATGGAAAGGGGCCAAGTTAATCAGTTTACAATGATGCCGCTGTGTTTTTTGCTGTTTTTGCTTGTTTATTATTTTATAAATAGCAAATTTTAGATTTTTTACTAAAAAAATAATAATAAAATAATAATAATTTTTTGTACACTGATTTTATTTTTAGCACTCAGGAAATCTACATTTCAGGTTACCAGAAGCCTTGGTTCTCTGTTACTTCTTGCTTGTGGGGTCTTTCTTGCCGAGAACTCGTGATTAATTATTAACGGGAAGTTGAAAAAGAGCAGGATGGTTTTTGTCAGTGCACTTGTGTCTTGGCACAAGCACTGACTAGAGGTTTACATGTACACCAATATCCCATCGTAGCTTTTGGCAGCCTATTTTAGGCCACTTGGTTTCTCACATATGCACACACCTTGTCCTCCCTGACCTTGGCCTCACTTAAGGAGGGCTGTTTGTTTAAATGACTCAGACTGGCTTTATGTCCATGAGAACCCATTAAACCGAGTACACCCACAAAAAAAACAAGCATGAAGTTGTAACATATTAAGAGAACTGCTTGAAATTTCAGTAAGACTTTCAGCCTGTATACGCATGCTTCATAGTAGGGAGCTGGGTAATTCATGTTGATTAGGTTATACTCTGTTTCAAAATGTTTTGACCACTTTAGGGACTTCCTTCTTTTCCATCGTCCTATCTTGGGTTTCTGTCTTTTTTTTAGTCTAGTAATCTCAGTGCCATTGGATCATGCAGATAATAGCCACATAGATTTGAAAATGTAGGCTTTAATTGTAAATTATTACTCTACTGAAAATCTGTTTTGATCCTTTACACTCCATATGGCTGAAGTATTCTTGAATTGTGCAGGTGCAAAGTCTGCAAGTTGACTAGTGAAATGACAAGGACAATAAATGAAAGTTTTATGATTTGCAGCGAATGTAGAGATGGACAAGCCAGATGTTTGACTGATCTGTGGTTTTGTAAAGCTGTGAGCTGCATTTGATCTTTCTTGACAGCCTCCAGAAGTTTCAAACTTTCTCTAATATGACATAATAATTTTAGATGACATTTTTATAGCATGACAGGAAGTGTTCATTAATACTTTCCCACCAAACAGGAAGTGAGCGTAGCTTTCATCAGGAAGGTTGAATTTCGGGCAAATTTTGAACGCTTCTAACCGGAGCAGAACGCTGCATGACCAAAGGTCATGTGAAAGCTTGCACCACATAGTGGCGACCTGCGGAATTGAGCGACGGGCTCGTCCGTGGCATGAAGGTGACGATGCAAGACTCCCACAACTGATACAGAGGCCAAGTGGCGCTAAGCTGCGAGGGCCGCCCAATGCTGCTTGCAGCTTTAAGTATATATTATATTGGGAGCAGAGGACACATCAGACTGCATGTGGAAAACTAGACATAACTATTTAAAAAAGATATATGATTGAGTTTACATTTTAGACTGGCATCTCAAATTAGGACGTAGATTGGCTAGCTTTATGTAAATTGCAGTCTCTGTATATATCCTAGTAGAAAGTGTAGATTCTCACCTTAATTCTGAGATTTCCATCATTTCCAAATTTAAATCTGTTCCATGATAGATTGCGATTGATGGCTCAAAAAGAAAAAAATGGTACAATTTTGCTCTACTCCATTTAGCCTTCCTGGTATTTTCTGAAAGTCATGTTCTCTCTTGTAGCCTGAATAGACCACAGACGTGTCTCGCAATGTCATAGAAAATCCAATTTTCTTTCAAACGACTACTTACATGCCTCTGCTATCTCCAACTTCATTTTTAAACTTCCTAATGATGCTGAATATTGCTAAGATGGCGTCTTCTTCACAACTTCCGCACTAAAAAGTATATTTATTGTTACTGCAGCCTGGTTAGCGTATTGGTGTTCACTGTTAGAAAAGCCAAATGTTTTTCATTTCCTTCCAGTCGGTTAAGCTGAAAAACATCACCAGCCAGTTTCTTGGTGCACCTCTCATTTAAAGTTGTTGTACCTCTTTATAATCCACCAAAATGCATTTTGTATAAATGTAGTAAAAATAATTCATTAAAGAAGAAATATTTTTCTGACAGAATGGGGACATTTTAATCCAGAAGCACTGGTGACATTCCAGCCAGTCTAAACAGTGCTGTTCAGATGCTGCTTCTTTTGTTCAGTTCTGGTCTCAACATTTAAGATTCAGTATCATGGTTTACCCATAAAGCTAAGTGATGAAAACAGGCCTTTGCAAATTGGCATAAAAATCACTTAATTCTTATTGCAGCAGAAATTGCCCGCTCTCATCCAACCACGTTTTCTTTTTTTTTTCTGTCCTGAAGCACATTGCAAGGAGGAGGTTATTTTGTCCTGCAGAAAATAAGGAACAGCTGAGGGCTTCTTTACATGGCGCCTCACGTCTTCACTCTACAGTAGAGAAATGTGTAAAACTTACAGTTACGTGTTACATCTCCACTGCGTCAAGAGTGAAATGGACCAACAGGTTCTTAAGAGAGTGAAAAATAATGTTTCTTCTCGAGTCAGAGAAAATATGCAGTGTTTGTCTCTTGGAGCTTTGCCAGGACTGAGTCGATTTCCTGCTCCCGTTTGTTTACAGTAGCAGTGTCTAAAACCAGTGAATACAATCAAATATTCTGCTGATAATCTGCCTCTAAGAAACCAGGTTAATACAGAAGTTCTTACAAGCCAGTTGTCCACTTCATCATCAGCTTTTCTCTTAATTTGCAGCGTGTGTAAGTCTGAGTCTGCCAAGCAGAGCAGGTGGCTCACCCTGAATGACTGAGAGGGACAAAAGCCTACAGACACTGTGAGCTTTCACAAGCACAGTGGAGAGTAATGCGAGGAAATGCTTAGTATTCAGCTCATATTGACTAGTACTCAATACATAGATACTGTGACCTTTGTGAACCAATCCCTCTGTAGTCTGGATACAAGTTGGCATCCTATGTGAGACTCCTTACACAGAATATATATATAACTAAGGTTTTATTACTGATTGAATCATTTGTATTAATAATGTTGTGATTATTATTATGTGGGGTGCTTGATCAGATAATGGTTGAAAGGCAACATTTTTCTTTAAAAACTAACATATTTAAACAGTTTTAGAGATTGATTATTGATCTTTATATTTACGTTTAGCATACTCAGTCAAACATTTATCCATTATTTAAATTAGAGAGGCAGCAATAATAGATTTTGTGGCAGAGATCTTGTTGTTAAACAACTTTGCAGTTAAACAGGTTTTCATTGGAAACAGAGACAACATGACCTCTTATATTTGCAATTAGTGTGGGTAACTTTACTAACAGTTGTTTTAGGAGTGGGCATTTATCCTATCATTGTTATTGTGAAAAATGTTTTGTCATAAGAAGTTTGGATTAATTGTGATGTTTGAAAACCCCCAAAACTGGCAGAATTGTCAGGATTGTTATTTTACCTGTTTTCTCCCATCTTTGTTCCATGAGCTCATCAATAAATATGAATATATTTGAAAATATGATTAAATACAGTTACTGTGTGCAGTTAAGTGATAAGAAAATCCTACTTTGTGTAACCGGTGTCCTCAAAAAGCCTGTTTTATATGTATATGATTTTAAGAGTTACGACATGCGGTCACAGCTATACAATTACCGAAAAAGTCTGCAAATAACCTTTAGTCTTTTGTCATCACTTTTATTGTTATCACAATAGTACCACAAAATATCATGTTAAATTTTTAAATCTGTATCACCCACCATTATTTTGTATTCCCTGTAGTTGGTAGACTCTTTTCTTAACTGTGAGATTTCCAAGACTGCCAACATTTCTTTATCCAGAATGATTCACGCCAAACACAATTAGATTCTTCAAAAGCATAAGAATACTTTGACAAATGAAGCAGTGGGCACTGGTCACCGCTCAAAAACCCATTGTTGTGTACGTGTTGCTTCATGACTGAGCGGGGCTGCGCTGAGCGGCGTGCATTCAGAGCAGCGCACCATCAAACTAAGGCTCTGTGCATCTGCCCGCCTAGAATCAGAAAAAACAAAATGGAGTGTCTGGAACATTTTCTACAAGATTGAAGACATATTGGTACCTAAACAAAAACCTGTAATTTGGAAGGACATACCTAACTGTTGGCGATTAAAAATGTTAGAAATGAGATGTATCTTTATACTACAGTGGCACCTTACTCTGTGCTCTTCTCTCCTGCTTTTGCAGTGCAAACAGGCTAAAACAACTTTGCTCTAATATGTTCACCTTCCTGTTATCCGCTGATTACTAACTCCCTGGTCACTCTTCACTGAGGAACAACTTCCACACTGAAGAGTGTTGTCAGTCCAGCCTGGAAGCACCTATTTATGATGTGTTCTTTCATCAACAAAGATCACATTTTAGTTTGATTTTTAGAGTCGGTCAAGCATCAAATCATTCAGTACCAGTCTCTCAGATCTCTTTTCTTTCTGGTTGAGGTCTTTTTGCCTTTAACAAATTAGTCAGGGCTTCTTACCAATTGTTTGTGTCTCTCTGCAGTTTGAAAAGTTCAGAAACTCAAGCCTGACTTCCTCTCTCTGCCTCATGTTCTTTTTAGTCTTTGATCTCAAACTGTTTCTCTGCTCATGTCTTTCTGGCTTTCTGTGTTTTGCCTCCTCACACGCTCCATCTGCTCTGAAATGTGAGCGGGTTCCTGTGAGAGAAACTGGTGAGCCCAGTGTATGAACTGGCACCGAGTTAAAGGGTTCTGTTCTTTTGGATTTCAAGTCAGACCAGGTGATTTTGAGGCCACCCAGAACCAGCTTGTACTGTTCATCGGAAGGCCAGCCAGGTACAGAAAGCAGTTCATGTGTAAGTGGTTTTCTCTAATTGCATTTTCACAGCAGAACCCACACTCATGGCTAGACACACTAGAGCTTCATGAAAGCCACATGCGTGACACCTCTACAATGTGTGCACATGCTTTCTCGTAAATCCTTTCCCCTTCCTCTTAAAATGCTTTCCCTCTGAACGATTTCTCTGTAGCTAACAAAGTGCCGTAAAACATCCTGATTCCATGTCCATGTGTTGAATGTTTTCATAAAACCTCACCACCATCAGCTCATGTAGCTCCTGGTTTCTCAGTTCCCTGATGAGACCTCCTATTCTTGTCTAACCATCCAGATTTACTTGCACCCCCGGGGGACAGCTGAAGAGTCAAGAACTGGCAGTAAACAGCAGATTGCCGGGGTCATATAGTGGGTACTTCGAAGATGTGTTTTATAGCTTGAATTTAGAGGAGTAGACAGCATTTTTCCCCAGTAAATAGGTATCATGTTAACTGACAGATGCCTCTGCTGATCAAGCAACATGGAAGAACATGAGAGTTTTCAAAACTTCCTGTTCCTTCTCACATGCGATCCAAGCCTCCATCTGGCGTCCAGACTGCTGTGAGTGTTTTCACGCCTGTAGACTAATGTGTGGGACCTCATTTGGTATGTAGCAAAGGGAAACAAATAAGCAGCCTGGGTTATGTCACACTGTAAAGCTTTAGTTAGCCTGGATGTTTTATTGTCTCCACAACATCTTACAAAATGTAAATAACGTCGGTAAACATTCCCACAGTGTTTTGACAACCTGTCGCTTGACTTAAGGGAGTTTTCCCCACTTTCGCTTTTTCTTTCTTGTCCAACTTCTAAACATTTTTGTTGTAGCTGATCCAGGAATCCGATGTACAAATGCCGCTCGATGACTGCCACTGCTGTTTAATCTCTTCTGCTCTCAGCCTCTCTAAAGCTGAATCAGGCATTCATTCACAAAAAGGTTAATTTTCATTCTTTTTTTGACGTTAGGATTTTATTTTATGTTTTTATATTAAGGCTGGATTGTTAGTCTCTCCCGTCTTGCATTCTGATTTTTGTCACAATGACACAACAGAGATTATTTAGTTGATCTAAATATTTGCGAGCTACACAACTTTCTCTTAAAAAAACATTTTTCCTGATGTGATAACCTGGTAACACCACCCTTACTATTTCATAAATGCAACGGGATTTTGGAGAGTCTTCTTTGTAAGATTCACTTCACTGTCAAGTGACCCAAAAATAGGGAAAATGGCTCCTGCGTGGAGTTTCCATAGAAACCTGAGGGTGGAAGTTTTTCTCTTCTCATAGTGAGGAGCAGACAGCAGCTCTAGATGATGAAGCAGTGTCATTACGTTCCACCGTGCTGAGGACTCGTTCAAAGCCTTTACTTCCTATTAGTTCGGAAAAGTTCCATGTGCCCTACTTTTACCAAATGTTGTGACATTTTTGGGTACACTACATATACATCTGTTTCAGTTCAGATTGAAATAATAGGGAATACAAAGAGATGTTGCATAGGGAAACAATTTTAGGAAAGCAATTTATTGTTGCCAGGATGTGCTATTAATCCTAATTGTATGTTATGAAGCGTGTTTTTAACACACACTGAACAATACAACCGGGAGAACACTATACCATGCCTTGTGAAAATATTCATACCCCTTGAACTTTTCCAGTTTTTGGAAGAGTTCGCGCAAACAAAGAAGAATTTCCTCCTTAATGTGGGAACATTTCCAGGAAAAGAAAAATCTAACCAGACACTTCGAAGAGGTTCTGATGAGGTGAAACGGTGTAATGAAATGTGTGGGTTAATACACCCGACATTTAGACTTGTCCACTTGCTGCTTCGGCGTACTTGATCTTGGACTACAGAATCGCAGCGAGAAATAAAAATGGTGGAAATATAAAAGTTGTAAGCCAGAAGTCGATGACCTTGTTTAGCAGTTTCACAGTTCAAAAAATGTAATCGAGAAAAGTGAACGGATTGCTAAATATGGCCCAAACAGAATATAAAGATATCTCCACAGCCCCTGGAGAGACTAAGTTGGAGAGACTAAAAACTCCTACAAATTACAAGTACACAAAATGTATTTAAAGACTAAAAAAGTGGATTTTGCATGATATGACCCCTTTATTTACACAACAGCTGTACTCTATTTACTGCTTAGGTTACTTCTAAAGGTACTGCACTTCATTTTATTTAGAGATGCAAAATTAATGGCAACTCAAAAATGCACATCAAACCTTAATAGTTGACAACATGTGAAAGCTCCAAGTGTATGAATACATTTGGCAGGTATTTCTATGTCAAAATGTTATGATTTAATTTAATATATCCGCTGAGAGTCGTTGCTCTCATGGGTGTCATGGTAGCAGTGCTATTGATTGTCTCTTATCAGCTCTTGCTTTAGAAACTGACAGAGTGCAATGAAGTAGTGGAAAAAAGCCAGCCCTGCAGTGGTCAATAAAAAAGTCATTAGAAATCAATTAAACTAATACATCTGTAATGGAAACAAGCTGAACTGTATTGTGAGATTTTTCTTCTCTCCCTTCACTCTCATAATGTGTCAGTTCTTGCTCTCAACACAGCACTGGTGACGACACCTCCAACAATCTGCTGCCTGGTTGTAAAAACGCAGCCTACCCTCTCTGTCTCTCTCTCATCTCGGGTCCAATCAGCCTTGATTAGCTTGCAGGACACAGCAGCCAGACAAACCCCACCGCTAAACACACCGTTTTGGCAGTAGCATCCCCCCAGCGCATTCTCCGCCCCCTGCTGAGATTCTGGATGCGCCCATATGGGAGTGGAGTCATGTCTGACACTTGCTTGTAGGGGGTAAAGGTTCCAGTCTGCTGCGGTTGCACACAGCTCATGAACTGCTGATGGAGCAAATGTTACCTGCATCCTAGCCATAAAGACATGCTGTTGTTCAAGTGTAGTTGATTTACATTGCTTACCTTGCATTGATTACATAGTTTTATGTGATTATTGTTGAGAACTAATGTAGGTATATATATTCTTTTTTAATATGTCTGGGAGAAACGGGTGTGTAAAATCAAGCTGTTTATAATGACTGAGTGTAGTTTTGCATCCATGCATTTGTTTTTATTGCCTGTTTCCTCACTCCCTGGTGCAGTTGAGCAGCACACATGGTTAATTCACTTATAGCTCAGTGCTGTAGAACAGAACATTATAACAGTAAAATCCCTTTAGCACACAGGTCTAACTGCATTATCTGCAAAACACCAGCTGATGTCCACACACTGGGAGTGGTTTCTGTTTTTCTTCTTCCTTATGCTTCTCTCTATTCCTCCTACTCTATCATTATCAAATAAATGAACAGTTAGACTCAAGGAAGAGGAGTAAAGTGTTGAGAAGGGATTGTCTTTAAAGGACAGACGGATGGGACAGATGGATGACAATAGTCCAGTGTCCTTGAGTTCTCTTTCATGCCTCAGAACCTGAGATGCACACAGTTTTGTGGTTGGTTTCTGGCATTATTGTATTGAGTGGTCATTAATTATGTATGTTAGGAGCAGAGGCATGTGAAATGGATTTTACTATTGAGAAAACAAGAAAAAACATTATAGAGCCGACATTTTAGGCTGGCTTTGCCATCTTCTGTTGGCAATTAGCACAGATAGCATAACTAAAACATACCTTTCTTTGTGTATTCTCTGGAGAAAATAGACACTTAACTCTGAGGTTTACTGAAGGCTACCATTCAAATGAAGTTTTTTTCCTTAACAGACATGTTGAAGGCTCAGAATAATAGAACAGAGCATTTTTGCTGTGACATCCAACAGCTGATACTGAAAATAGTCACCTTTGAATGTTTCTTCTGGAACGGCTTCCACAGCATAGAGGGTTGCTTTTATTGTGGACTGATAACCCTTAGTGATGATGCGTTCACTAATCAGAAAGAAGGGATTGTTGAGTTTCTAACCAAAATTGTCCAGTTTTGGTCATCGACCATCAGTGCACCTCTACTTAAAACGTTTTTCAAATGATCTCAGTTTTACAAGGTCTTTTTTTCTATCTTGCGTTACAGTGCACATGCAGGATTAGCATAGGTGAAATATTACTGTGGCCTGTGAATTGGTTTTATTTATTAGCTTTAAGGAAAGAAAAGCCTCTTGTGGCCTGTACATTACCTTCTTGTTTTCTTAGGCCAAAGTGGGTTATTGCCATTTGGGTAATCGTGCATTATTAATCTTTAAAGAAGTTGTAAGTCACTTAAAGTTGGCTTGAAGTTGGCTGTGAGCTCTTGTTAAGTAGCAGAGACCTTACAGTGGCACATGATCATGTAATTACGATAGGAGTTTCACTGCTGATTTTTGAACCATCGTTGAAGATGATAAAATAAAATTGGTCTGGTGCTGAATTCCTCTATAGTTGCTCTGTTTTATTAGAGCATAAAATCAGGGGAGGTTCGTCACGTGAGGCGCACTATTTGAGTCGCATCCTGTCTGTGGAGAGGGTTGAAAAGCAATAAAAGCAGCAGCTATCTGTATACACTTGTGTGTTTATGTAATGTGTGTGTTTGTGATGTTTTTAAGGCATTCCTATGATATTAGCTCACTTTTGTGTTTTTCTCAGCCTCCCCTGTTCTGCATCTGCACATTTCTTTACGCAGCCTCATTCTAGAAACAACAGAACTGCCTCTGTGGATGCACACCGGATATTAGCCACCCCCCCAGCTATCTTCCTCCCCCAGTTTAACTCGTCTTCTCTCAATAACTTGTTCATCCAGAGCCCCCTACAGACAGTCTCCTGTTATTTTCTTCGCTTGCTGTTACTCTCATTGCATTTGAGCCAAGCGAAACATGGAAATTTAGCCCTGCTGACAACACCTCTTTATGGCTCCAGGCAGTGAGACCTAAAATCAGCTTCGAAATGAGCAGTAAATGGTTGAGAATAACAGTACAATGCTTATTAAGAAACCATAAAAACATACATTACAGTTAAGAATATATTTAACCAAACGAGAATGTTTGTAAGTAGATTATTTAGCTGACTTTGGACCCAGGTTTTGTTATGTCTTGGCCTTGGTGTACAAACAAGCATTTCATATTTACCATGTAATTGGATTTCACTTATTATGTTAAACTTGAACCTGTTCTGTCATTTGAAACAAAAATGGCAAAGCTTTCACTTTCAAAAGCCCTGTTTTTCCTCTAAAAAAAGGAAGAGGCCCAGCTCCAACACAGTGTCCAAGGGGCCGCTGTACCCTTCATCTCCCTTTGCTTTCACCACAGGCTGGACCAGCAGAGTCAGAGGGTGATTGGCTCTGTGCTTCAGACTGTGTGATTCTCTGCAGCAGGGTAATGTCACCCTGGTTCACCATCACAGCTCATTCTGTACTTTTATTCTCCCCTGAGCCTTTAAATGGTTCATCAGTCTTTAACAAGACTGCAGAGCCTACGTCAAACCCTGGTTTAACCCGTCTGTGTCTGGCTCTCTCCCGGACTTCGCCAGTACATCCCCTGGTTCTCTTTCTGCTCCCGGTGCACAACAGCAATTTTGCAGTTTTGGCTTCAGAGTTCAGATCAAATCGGTTGAAGGTGTTTGAGATTCTGATCACTGCAAACCGTGTCCAACAGCAGCGTGATCAGTAGTGTGGGGGTTGTTTTGGACCGAAGCCTTTCTCATGGACACTTGCACTGAATAGAGAACATTGATGCTTCACTATCCTGCTACTCCTTCGCTAGAGTTCCCTCTTTCCCTGGGTTGTCATTCCCTGAATGAGTCTTTCATGAATCTAGGCTTGCAGGCTGGGATACAAAACCTTCCTCTGCTCATTAAAGGCACAGGACCCTGGGTACTTTTAAACCCATAATCAGAAGGTAGAGAATCAGCCAAGCTCATACTGTAGCGGAGATGTTTTCCTGCATTTTGAGTGGAGATGCACTGATTAGTGGCAGCAGCCTTCATCTGCTTGCTGTCTGTGTTTCACACATTTAATTGTGTAGCTACTGTTAGTATGTAAATGAATCAAATTTAAACCAGACATAATCAACAATAATACATTTCGCTAACAAATCCAAGTCATTTGTAAACTACGTGGAAATAATCCAATCTCCATTATTACATCTTAATTAAACTTTGCAATAGAAACAATCTTCTTCCTTTTTGTCATCACTCAACTGGCCTATTTGATTTATTTCCAGTTCAGTCTCGTTATATTTGACATCAATAATATTCCCTTTGTTTTATTTGTACTCATCCCTGTTTTTGTCAATCTGGAGGTGGCATAATTTACATATTTTGTACTAAAACATTTCATACATTTTATTTAGTTTTGTAACAAACGTGAACGTTTATTCTAGAACAACAAACGAATAAAAATTTTATAAACTGCTTCTTTTTCTGGAGGACAGTTAATAATTTAGAATAATTTTTTTAAATAAAAATCAGATAATAGATTAAACAAAAAAATTTTAAATTCATTGCTGACCTGGATTTAGTGGGCTGTTTCCAGTCTCTGGTTGTTTTAAAGTTTTGAGCCGTCGATACCGATTTTAGCCAATTCTGATTTCTCTTTAAGAACTATAATATAAGAAGATTTAGACCTTGATATGTCTTGTGGAGTGTGAGCTGTAGTTTGCTGGAGAACATGGTTTTACTAAAGTTTTAAAAAGATTTACATGAACTTTTAGTTTTGCACCTTAGCGTTTAGTGCGAGTGGCATTGCTAGAACATCAGTCCCTACATTTCTTCCCTGGAAAAAATAAAGACTTAACTCTGAACTTTCCAAACAGCTGCCTGTTCTTCCAAATCCAGCATGTTCCACAACAGGCATCCAGAGGTGAAAGCTCAGCCTGATGAAACTCAACAGCCTCTTTCTCCATTCAGTCTTGATGGTATCTGTGAAGTCTTGCTCTCATGTACCCTGAATAAACTGCAGACATGTCTCCATGCAGTAGAAGATACAGTTTCCTTTTAAATAGCTCGTACCTCTGTGCTTCGTCTGACTTCATGTTTAAACCCCTCAACAGATGCTAACAATAGGTAACTTTGATGCTTCTTTACTCTGTAACAGCATCCACATTGAATACTGAGACGTAGCAGCACCTGAATATGGTGTGCTACACCTTGGGGAATAATCTGATCTTTCAGTTACCCACCAGTCAGTGTTAATCAAGCTGGCCAGTTCATTTCCTTTCTGTGTGCATCTATTTTTGTGGTTTGCTTTATAAAAATAATGTTGTTGCAAAAGTAATGGAGTCCGTTGTCTTAACGGTACACTTGTGACACGACCGATTCTTTGTCGTTTCAGGGTGTGCCACAGCTTCCTTGTGCCAAGGCACTGTACAACTATGAAGGCAAGGAACCAGGAGACCTCAAATTCAGCAAGGGGGACATCATCATCCTCCGGCGACAGGTGGATGAGAACTGGTACCATGGGGAGATGGGTGGAGTTCATGGCTTTTTCCCCACTAACTTCGTCCAGGTCATCAAGCCTCTGCCGCAGCCACCGCCTCAGTGCAAAGCTCTCTACGACTTTGAACTCAAAGACAAAGAGGCCGACAAGGACTGTCTGCCTTTCTCTAAGGTGAGACGCTGCAGACGTTAGGCAACCACTCTCCTGCCACATGGTCAGCGCAGTAAAACCAAAATACCTCTCATTACAGTGACGCTTGTGTCTTGTAAGCATTCATTTTCTGGAGTTATGTGTGTGTTAGAATGTCAGGCTTTTTAAATGAAACACCCACAGCAATGAGTTGGGTTTTAAGTCGAGCCTCTTGATAAGCAGCTGTAATTAGGCTGGAGAGAATGAATGCCATACAGAACGAGGCGTCGCTTAACTACAGTAATTAAGCTGCTTTGTTTATCCAGCTGTTGGGTCAGGAGTTGATTGTTTTGGATTCTGTCATCAATTTATATGCCACATGAGCAAAACCAGAAACAAGCTCAGTGAGTGGCTCATCTCACAGAAAGGTTTGCTGTGACCCCCAGCTGGTTTTGGTCCCAGGGTATGTTCTGTTTGACAAACCCAAAACTTTTCTCCTCCTCATTATTTCTGCTCAAAAGTTCATTCCCTGAAGTTGAGCAACGCTCTGAGTTAGATACTAACCCGTGTTTACCTTTTTCCTCACTCTTTGCTTTCTCTGTTGTGTTATTCTAGGATGATATCTTGA
Organism: Girardinichthys multiradiatus; assembly: GCF_021462225.1. Lineage (NCBI taxonomy): Eukaryota > Metazoa > Chordata > Actinopteri > Cyprinodontiformes > Goodeidae > Girardinichthys > Girardinichthys multiradiatus. The sequence goes on along the minus strand of NC_061802.1, from coordinate 38,186,950 downwards.
CCGTGATCCGCAGAGTTGATGAAAACTGGGCCGAAGGAATGCTGGGAGATAAAATTGGAATTTTCCCCATCTCATATGTGGAGGTAAGGGAGTGACTTGATTCTTGTAATGAGACAGTGCCTCACATCACAGTAAAATGTCTGGGGTTAGGATACTTCCAGGGTCATTTGATCATGGTCTGATTTTATTGTGCTTTATAGTTATTTTTTAAATCCACTAAAGTTCATTAAACATATTAAAAAATATTTGTTCATTAAGGATCTTTTAATTTTTGTATTAGAGACTGTTGACGTCAAGCCTTGTCTGGTTCTCAGTCAATTCATCCCTATGACATTTTGTTCCCTTGTACTTGACAAACGTTTCCGAGGTGAGAAATGACCAAAGCTTCCAAGACATGAAATGCTGAGGGGGTGAAGTGACCAGCAGTGATCTTATCCATATAGTCAGGAGAGATTAATAAAAGCAGGGCAGAAAGTATGTTGAAAGTAATTTAACCCACTTTAGCACACAGGCTTTCCTCTGGATTGCAATGAAACAATAGAGCTGCTTGGGGCGTGAGATGATGTCAAGTTAAGGCACCCGGTGATTAACTGAAACTGCTGCTTTGATATTTATCTTCGTCAGTCACTCACTCACATGTTGCCTAAAGAGTCTCAAAACCTGCAGGTTCACAGCTGGCTGAGACCAATAAGCTTCGTAAATAAAAAGGTTGTTTCTGTCTGGAAGTATAAGCTGCACTGGCTCTGTTAACGCGTTGATGATGTTGACATTCAGACACTGTTAAGGTGAAGGTCATCAATATTCTGGAAGCTGTAGAGCCTCAATATTTAGAGATGCTCCAAAAATTATATTTTTTTCTGCAGATTTACAGTTTTGTAAAGCTTTGAACTGCCAAAGCCAGCTTTTATTTAAGAGGTAAACAAATAACAAGATAGGAAGAGCATGGTTGAAGCGGAGCTGCTGTGATACAAGAGTCAACAAATATTTTAAAACACAGACGAAAGGATTGCGAAGTTGACATTTGAAACTGTCTTTGACAATTAGCAGAAGTAGTGCAAACAGCATTGCTAAAACAACAGTCTCTGTGTCTATTCCTTTAATAAAGTAGGTCCTTACATTAACTCCTAGTTTTCCAAAAGGCTGCCAACATTTGCAAATCCAACATGTCCAAGGAGACTGAAAACTCTAAACAATAAAACTACTCTAAGCCTTCCTATTGTCTGCTAAAGTCTCACTCTCTCTTACTCCCTAGCACCCTGGATGAACGGCAATCTTGACGTTCTTTCATACATTCCCACATTTCTGTGCAACCAACTGATAATGAGTGTAGCTAACTTTGAGTCTTCTTTCGGTAACATTTTCCTCAGTGAGGAATGTCCTGGTTAGCTGCCACAACCTGGCAGTGCTTAGATGTTCTGCATTAACTGATTGCAGTGGACTCAGAAAAGTTTGACTGCATGATAGCAACAATGAGCTGGTAATAACGGTAATATTATAATATTAAGGCTTTTGAGTTTGTTTTATTCCTTAGTTTTGAAGAAACAAAATTATCTTGTGGGCTTTACGTTGCCCACCACCATTTGCATCTTAACAGTTACTTTAATAATATGAGGAAAAATGTAAAATCAGAGAATAAAAGCTGATGTTGATAAGGAGCCTGAGTAATGTTTCTGTGAACCTATTAAAACAGGACCTCATGTCTTCTATTGACCTTCTAAAAACACTGTAATATGTTCAGATTTAAGACCAAATGAAGACAGAGGTCCATCACCTGCACTGCAGACACAAATTTCATAACCGTTTTCCCTGTTAATGGTTGTCTCTTTATTGTCCCCTGCCTCTCATATTCTCTCATAGTTCAACTCCGCAGCGCGTCAGCTTATAGAGTTGGACAAGCCATCTGATTCCAGTGGAGATTCCATTGAAGGGGCCTCACTGGGACCCCAGAGCAATGGTCCCCAGCGGCCGGGAGAGAAGAAGAACACTAAGAAACGGCATTCCTTCACTTCTCTTACCATGTCCCACAAACCCATGCTTGCTCCTCCCCCCCAGCGCCACTCCATGGAGATTAGCGGACCGGTACTCATCAGTTCCAGCAACCCCACTGCAGCTGCTCGCATTGGAGAAATCAGTGGGGGGCTTTCCTGCAGCGCACCTTCACAGGTATGATTGCCAACTGGGAGATGCACAGAGGAGGATTTTTTTCTGAAAGTTGCAGAGCATTTGTTGTGTGGAGATGGACTTCCCATGCCACATGCAGAGGTGCGTGTTTAGTTTAGGTGGGCCTCTCTCCTTTGAATACTAAGGTCTTCAGCCTCTTGCAGCTTCTCCATGGAAGTCATCACATCTGACTTCAGTCTGCTCCAGCAGTTTGTGATGACTGGCCGCAGCAGTTCTGTCTATGATGTCCACTATAGTAATCTGGGGAAATCAGTACTTTTAGTCAAACTATTTTAACACTGTTTTAATTTTTTTTATTTCTTTTTTATTATTAAAGCACACCCTAGTCCATGAGATTTTTTCAATCAATTGTTCCAGTCACTTCAAGCATTAATCCCACAATCCCCCACAATCAGAGCAATCCATAGAAGCCATTTTAACAGACACTGTTGCTGTTTTCATGTAGGATAAATTAAGTTAAAACAGTGCAACTACTGAGAAGTACCAAAACCAAAAATGCACTCACATATAATCCATTTCTCCAGTAGCAGTTTTTATTCTCAAGCTGTAAAAAATATGGGAGTTCTTCAATGTAGGTGACGATAAGTAGACAATTTGGATGCCCTGCAAAATCTCTTGGTTTACCACAGAAGCACAGTGAAATGCATGAGTGTCTGATGCTACTGATGAGCTCACAGAAGAGACTTAAGTTCAGACCATAGGTTTAGTGAGTGTGTGCATGTGTTTTTTGGCCATTAATACCTAAATTTTGAACTTTAATGGTTCTTTAGCGATATGTATGGAGTGCTGTAAATGACAAATTTATCTATTAAAAATAAACTACAACAAAAAGTGTTTTTGGAGATTTTTTGGAGGAACATTAGGCCTTTTAGTTGAAAACCTGAACAGCTAGTCTATAGACTAGTTTTAATTAGAATCTCCTAGAGATCTCCAATCTCCTAGACAACATCAGAGAACGTAACATTTTGGGGTTTGGTTGGGATTTACCCCGGGGCCTCTTGAAATGAACAGAGGTTCTTGAAACTATTTTAATCCCCTCCTCTGGTTAAGACCGATTCTTTGAACCAGTTCAATAAACTCCAACAACATTGCCATTATATAGGATCCTGCACGCAATCATTTATGCTAGAGTCCTTCTAGTCCCGACCTTTTCCTGTGAACAATTAGACAGACCTTCATTTCCCCCCTTCACACCAAACAAAATATTATTGTGTTTAAGCACTTAAAGTCATTGATGTATGACTTGACTCATCCATTAAAATGACTCCAGCTTAACCCTCATGGTTTCCACATCAATCCTGACTTGAGAGCGACTCACAGCTGCTTTGTGGTTTCTACATGCTTGGAGTTGAGTCTTGATTCAGGGCCTGAAGGCCAGAAAAACAGTTGTGCAGATAAACAAAACAATTACTTTGTTTTAGCTTCAAACTGTATGAGTAGCTGAGAATAAAGAGCCTGAGGACTGGCAGTGAATAAGCCTCTGTTATTATAGTTTCAGCACATATGAAGCTATCATTTGTTTTTCCAGACAGACCCTCACTAGTGTCACTGCTTTGAGTGAGTTCTCTTCTCTTATAGCATTATTTATGGCATTAAAAAATAACATAGTTCTAGATTGTGAATAATATAAAACACTTCAAGCACCATATTTTCAGAAAGCTCCCGTCTTGTTGCACTAATGTCCTACCATCAACTTTGAGTTTTCAGCCAACTCACCTTTTTTTAATTCAATTCAGTTTAGTTATATAGTGCCAATTCACAACACATGTCGTCTCAAGGCACTTCACAACAGTCAGGTACATACATTCCAATTAATCCTAACAATTGAACAGTGCAGTCGGAGTTAGTTATTTATTCAAATTGGATAAAAAGCTTTCTGTCTAAGGAAACCCAGCAGATTGCATCGAGTCAGTAACTTGCAGCATTCACTCCTCCTGGATGAGCATGTAGAGACAGTGGACAGTCACTAGCGTTGACTTTGCAGCAATCCCTCATACTGAGCATGTATGTAGCGACAGTGGAGAGGAAAAACTCCCTTTTAACAGGAAGAAACCTCCAGCAGAACCAGACTCAGTGTGAGCGGCCATCTGCCACGACTGACTGGGGTTTTGAGAGAACAGAGCAGAGACACAAAAAGAACACAGAAGCACTGATCCAGGAGTACTTTCTATGGGAAGGAAAGGTAAATGTTAATGGATGTAGCTCCTTTAGTTGTTTCTTCTAGAAAGAAAGAACAGATAAACTCTGAGCCAGTTTTCAAGGTTAGAGTCTGAAAGAGAGCACATAGAGTTTACTTACTGTCTGTTTTTTTTATGTATTTCTTTCTGTCTGGAACATATTCTCCTTGATGCATTTAGATACAGTTGAATGAACTCCATGAATCTTTGTGCTTAAACCTCCTATTAACTTCTATTATTAAACATACATGTACCTTGAGTTCTTTCGAACTTCACTTGGTATCTCACTATGAGAAGCGCCTTGAGGCGTGACCAATCATGAATGCTCCAATACCACCATGTTGTCATTGACAGAGCGCCCCTGCTCTACACTTGGCATTCTCGCTTTCCTTTACGTGAAGATCAGAATAGCTCCTTCAGCTGTCTAGCCTTGATTACCTATTTAACTGTTTGCTGACTCAGCCCTCAAGGTTAGTCCTGAACGTGGGTTCTTCAGGTTTTTGGACCTATTAAAAAAACGAAAGTTTTCGTTAAGAAAATTTCCTTTTTGTTTTTTTCTTCTGTTAGGAAAATATTTTACAGTGGTGGGTTTCTTGCGTCGTGGCGGACCTCCGTTTTAATACTTGGATCCTATCTATACTGTCGCTAGCTAAATGGCAACCACTGGTTCCTCTCAGGGGAAGACGGGTGGCGGCAGAAATAACGACGTTGGGTCCCGGCCTTGCCCAGCCTCCTGCGGACTGACCATCTCAGGGAGGGATCCTCATCCTCTCTTCATAGTATGCATGGGGGTAAGGAATGTGCAGCAGTAGTAGGCTCACCCTAGCAAATATGACCACTGCTGCGTTATGGCACCGTGGATTTTATACTGACGCTTGCTGGTTTCATCGGCCTCAAACGCAGACCCCTGTCTCCTCTAAGTGGTGATAAAACCTGCCGGCAATTCCGGTGGTAATGAGGGCGCTGCAGCTGTGTCCTGGAGGGATATAGTGGTGATGGAAAACCCCGTTGAGGAGTTTCCCCCAATGTATGGCCAGCTTCTCAACTCTGAAGACGAGGGCGGCTGCGAAGAGGAGGACGAGATGGAGATGAACCTGGATCTCCAAGAGGGGGAGAATGAGGATGATGACGAGGATGCCATCCTCCCTCCTGCCCAGTTATCGCGACCAGGCAGCTCCATCAGTGACGGGGCTCAGCCTTCTCCAGCACCGCACCAAGTCGACGTTCGTGAGGTGTGCAAGCGGGCCGCAGCCCGACTAGCCATTGAGTGGCCTTCATCGCAAGATGACCGGAGCGAGGAGAGGGATTTGTACGACGGAAAGATCCTGCCCTCCCGTCAGGGACCGACAAAGCAGTTCATGCCTGCTGTCCCTGCTTGCATGAAGGAGATGAAGCGGTATTGGGACAAGCCTTTTTGCCACAGGGTGACCATCAAAGGTTACTCAGGGCTAGAAATAGCTAACGGCGAGGCTCTGGGGCTCTCAGAGCCTCCGGTTGTGGAGCAGTCAGTCGCTTGTCAATTCCATTCCAACCACCGCTTTTCTCTGACAGCTACAGGACCCGTGATTCCAGGCAAGATGGATCGCTTCACAGCCTCCATGTATCGGAAGATTTACAAGTCGGCGCCCCAGTCGATTACAAATTGAAATATGGTCAACCTTCTCTTAGCCTGCCGGGCAGAGTTGTTTCAGGACAGGGGCGTTCTTTTAGATAAGGGCACCCCGAGCCCCACAGTTTGAGAGGAGATCAGTGTTGTAACAGATATCATTCTCCAGAGGTGCGGTGCAGGGCTGTGGCCATGTTATGGGCTTAGCAGTGGCAGGAGAAAGATCTCTTTCGCTAAACCTGTCCAGCTTGCCAGACCAGGACAAACAGATTGTCACTGATTCCCCGTTCGACCTGCCCCGGACGAAAGGGCTGTTTAAAGAGGCGGTCACGGCCATGCAGCAAGGCAGCGACCTCAGGAAGTAGCAGGGTGAGGCGTTCATTTTCTGTATCACGCGCAAAGCGGCTCCACAGCTACCGCCACCGCCTTGCCAAGGCATCGAAGCCATGGCAGCGAGGGGGCGTGGCAGTAACTACAGGGTGCCCAGGTTTCAGTCGTCAGACCAGACAACTCACCAGCAAGGACCTCAGACCCAGAAACAATGGGGTCAAAAGTTCTTTGTCGCATTGGCAGTTTAACCGCCTCTCCCACCCTCCAGACAGGAAGAAAAGGCAGTCAACATAGGAACTGTGGTCGCCAGAAGAAGCTAAGCAAGCAGCCCTCACGGAGACCTCTGCACTGAGCTCACAAGAAACAGTTCGGCAGCTCCCCCCTGGGCCAAGCGAAGGAGAGCTGAAGGCTCAGTTCAGAATCCCACAGATTTTGTTGTCCTGGCAAACTTTATTTCCACTGTGCTGTTCACAAAGAGTCTCCTAAGTTGCTTCCCCTCCCTCAGCGCACAATGTGGGGTTAGCTCAAAGTGGAAAGTGGTTAAAAGTTCATAAGCACGCTTCACTGTTTGCAAATAAAGAGGCCACGGCCGCATCCAGGCATAATGCAAAGGGTGGAGTGGATAAAACTAAAAAGAGCAAAATACAAAGTGCAGAGCAGTTTGCTACCACAAGAAGGTGCAGCTGCTTCAGCTTTGAACTTCATGCCTCCGGGTCCTTTAGCTGCCAAGCTGGAGGGATGGTGTGCTTGCGTAGCCCACCCCTGGGTATTGACAACTGTTGCCATGGATTACAGACTAAAATTACACAGCAAGACCACCGAGCTTCAGCGGGGTTGTGTGGTCAGAAGCTGCAAAAGCTTTGGAGAGCGAAATTTCTTCTCACTTAAAGCAAAGAGCAGTTCAAATTGGAATTCCTTCCAAAGAAAAGAGGTGTGCGAGCTATTCTGGATTTACGTATCCTGAATTCAAACTTTCGGAAATACAAATTCAGAAGGCTGACACACAATGTTCTGTTCTGATCTATTCCACCCGGCGACTGGCTCACATTGATAGATTTACAGGCGCTTATTTTTATATCAGCATTTTTGCAGCACACGTTCGTCTATCAGGACATAGCATATGAATATCAGAAACTCCCATTCGGGCTGTCATTAGCGCATAGGGTTTTCAGCAAGTGTGTGGAAGCAGCAATAAACCCAACTCGAGCAACGGGGTTTAGAGTGTTGGCTTATCTGGATGATTTTCTTGTGTTCTTTTCAATGAGGGACGGGGGTGCGCTGTTTCGAGTGGATGCTTTTGGCGCATCTGCTGCCGGACGTTCTGCTATATGCCTGCCCACCTCTCAGCCTGATAACATCAGTACTGAACAGGGTAAGGGAACACAGACTGTCGGTTATTATTACAGGTCCTTCTCAAAATATTAGCATATTGTGATAAAGTTCATTATTTTCCATAATGTCATGATGAAAATTTAACATTCATATATTTTAGATTCATTGCACGCTAACTGAAATATTTCAGGTCTTTTATTGTCTTAATACGGATGATTTTGGCATACAGCTCATGAAAACCCAAAATTCCTATCTCACAAAATTAGCATATTTCATCCGACCAATAAAAGAAAAGTGTTTTTAATACAAAAAACGTCAACCTTCAAATAATCATGTACAGTTATGCACTCAATACTTGGTCAGGAATCCTTTGGCAGAAATGACTGCTTCAATGCGGCGTGGCATGGAGGCAATCAGCCTGTGGCACTGCTGAGGTCTTATGGAGGCCCAGGATGCTTCGATAGCGGCCTTTAGCTCATCCAGAGTGTTGGGTCTTGAGTGTCTCAACGTTCTCTTCACAATATCCCACAGATTCTCTATGGGGTTCAGGTCAGGAGAGTTGGCAGGCCAATTGAGCACAGTGATACCATGGTCAGTAAACCATTTACCAGTGGTTTTGGCACTGTGAGCAGGTGCCAGGTCGTGCTGAAAAATGAAATCTTCATCTCCATAAAGCTTTTCAGCAGATGGAAGCATGAAGTGCTCCAAAATCTCCTGATAGCTAGCTGCATTGACCCTGCCCTTGATAAAACACAGTGGACCAACACCAGCAGCTGACACGGCACCACAGACCATCACTGACTGTGGGTACTTGACACTGGACTTCTGGCATTTTGGCATTTCCTTCTCCCCAGTCTTCCTCCAGACTCTAGCACCTTGATTTCCGAATGACATGCAGAATTTGCTTTCATCCGAAAAAAGTACTTTGGACCACTGAGCAACAGTCCAGTGCTGCTTCTCTGTAGCCCAGGTCAGGCGCTTCTGCCGCTGTTTCTGGTTCAAAAGTGGCTTGACCTGGGGAATGCGGCACCTGTAGCCCATTTCCGGCACACGCCTGTGCACGGTGGCTCTGGATGTTTCTACTCCAGACTCAGTCCACTGCTTCCGCAGGTCCCCCAAGGTCTGGAATCGGCCCTTCTCCACAATCTTCCTCAGGGTACGGTCACCTCTTCTCGTTGTGCAGCGTTTTCTGCCACACTTTTTCCTTCCCACAGACTTCCCACTGAGGTGCCTTGATACAGCAGTCAGGTCGGCAGTCTTATCCATGATTGGGGTTTTGATTGATGAACCAGGCTGGAGTTTTAAAGGCCTCAGGAATCTTTTGCAGGTGTTTAGAGTTAACTCGTTGATTCAGATGATTAGGTTCACAGCTCGTTTAGAGACCCTTTTAATGATATGCTAATTTTGTGAGATAGGAATTTTGGGTTTTTATGAGCTGTTTGCCAAAATCACCCGTATTAAGACAATAAAAGACCTGAAATATTTCAGTTAGTGTGCAATGAATCTAAAATATATGAATGTTAAATTTTCATCATGACATTATGGAAAATAATGAACTTTATCACAATATGCTAATATTTTGAGAAGGACCAGTATAGCACCATATTGGCCCAGCAGGCCGTGGATGGTGGAGCTGGGGAGCCTCCTTTGCGCACAGCCGTTGCCAGTGTGCATTGATTTAATGTCACAAGCGCGCGGCCAGATTCTTCATTCACATCCCGAGAGATTAGCTCTCCAAGCCTGGTTCATGAGAGGATGAGTTTAAATGGCTTTTGTCTCCCCTTAATTTGATTGAGACCATGTGGCCAGGGCACCATCCACCCGTTCTTTTCATCCTATGTCTACATTAATGTTTCTGTCTTTTTCTTATATACAGGGGTTGGACAATGAAACAAACATCTGGTTTTAGACCACAATAATTTAGTAGTATGGTGTAGGGCCTCCTTTTGCGGCCAATACAGCGTCAATTCGTCTTGGGAATGACATATACAAGTCCTGCACAGTGGTCAGAGGGATTTTAAACCATTCTTCTTGCAGGATAGTGGCCAGGTCACTACGTGATACTGGTGGAGGAAAACGTTTCCTGACTTGCTCCTCCAAAACTCCCCAAAGTGGCTCAATAATATTTAGATCTGGTGACTGTGCAGGCCATGGGAGATGTTCAACTTCACTTTCATGTTAATCAAACCAATCTTTCACCAGTCTTGCTGTGTGTATTGGTGCATTGTCATCCTGATACACGGCACCGCCTTCAGGATACTATGTTTGAACCATTGGATGCACATGGTCCTCAAGAATGGTTCGGTTGTCCTTGGCAGTGACACGCCCATCTAGCACAAGTATTGGGCCAAGGGAATGCCATGATATGGCAGCCCAAATCATCACTGATCCACCCCCATGCTTCACTCTGGGCATGCAACAGTCTGGGTGGTATGCTTTGGGGCTTCTCCACACCGTAACTCTCCTGGATGTGGGGAAAACTGTAAAGGTGGACTCATCAGAGAACAATACATGTTTCACATTGTCCACAGCCCAAGATTTGCGCTCCTTGCACCACTGAAACCGACGTTTGGCATTGGCATGAGTGACCAAAGGTTTGGCTATAGCAGCCATGCCGTGTATATTGACCCTGTGGAGCTCCCGACGGACAGTTTTGGTGGAAACAGGAGAGTTGAGATGCACATTTAATTCTGCCGTGATTTGGGCAGCCGTGGTTTTATGTTTTTTGGATACAATCCGGGTTAGCACCCGAACATCCCTTTCAGACAGCTTCCTCTTTCGTCCACAGTTAATCCTGTTGGATGTGGTTCATCCTTCTTGGTGGTATGCTGACATTACCCTGGATACCGTGGCTCTTGATACATCACAAAGACTTGCTGTCCTGGTCACAGATGCGCCAGCAAGACGTGCACCAACAATTTGTCCTCTTTTGAACTCTGGTATGTCACCCATAATGTTGTGTGCATTTCAATATTTTGAGCAAAACTGTGCTCTTACCCTGCAAATTGAACCTTCACACTCTGCTCTTACTGGTGCAATGTGCAATCAATGAAGACTGGCTACCAGGCTGGTCCAATTTAGCCATGAAACCTCCCACACTAAAATGACAGGTGTTTCAGTTTCATTGTCCAACCCCTGTATGTGATGTTTGTGGATTGTAGGAATGGTTTTCCCTTCTTTCTTTGCAGGGACTGATTCGCGGTGCAAATCGACAGAAAAGTTCAGATTTTTCAACTCCAGTAAAATTTGCTTGGCGTCCATCGCAGGTTTTGCTTCGCTCGCGCTTCGCTCTATTCACCCTAATCGCGCTGTTTGCATTGCTTCGCATTGCTTTGTTCGTATACACGCCTCTACATAGGGTTAACATATAAATCACTCGCTCCTGTCACATCTTTCGCGGCCGGTCTGAATGCATTATTATGTTTCCTGCAGGACCTTTTGGATGGTGGAAAAACCTTTTCCACCATCAAAGTGTATTTAGCCGCCATCTTGGCATGCCATGTGGGTTTTGGGAATGCATTGGTGGGGCAGCATCCTCTAATTAGAAGGTTCATGTAGGGTGCCTGTGTCCCATAGCCTGTCCCATTCTCCCTAGTGATTCATCCTACAGATGCTCTTATTTTGAACTGCAGACTTTTTATCCTTCACCATTTGTTGATGAGAATGAAAGACTGTTACATATGCTTTGTCCAGTTTGCGTTATGTTTCTTTGTCTTTTACGCGTTTATGTGGACAGGACTAAAGTTTTCCGCAATTATCAATTATCCATATGTCCATGAAATCATTTGCTGAACAGAAAAGTGCAATAAGTACTAATATTAAAGACAGACACTCTGAATGGCGCAGTCTAGCTGGGTCTGCGTAACTTGGTACAGTTCTGCTCTCCTTGTGCTTGTGGCAGGCATGACAATTTGCTTAACCTTTTCTTTAACTTCTCCATATGAAAGTGTTTCTGCCACACCTTCCATGCACTGTTTGATAATTTCCCAGTCAGTGAAAGGCTGACTTTTGTGTTTTCCTATAATCCATTGTACTCACAGTGAACACTCTGAGTTATCAGCCGTGTAGCTCGCTCATGTTGTCCCCTCAGTTCATCTATTCTCCTTGTCCTACCGTCAGACCCAGGCGGATAGCTTTGGTTTAAGTTCTTATGTTTGGTTTCATAATGTCTCTTTAGATTTCCATTCTTTATAAGTCCACAAGACCATATTATGCAGACTGGCCTTATACCTGATGGAAGTTAAAATGAAAGCGTATGCTTCTGTCCATTAATCTTTCAGCTGTGTGATTCCCATAGTCCACTTTACGGATTTTTGGTAAAGCCATCTTCTTTTACTCACTCATCTGTGCACCAGCAGGTCATTGTACTGTCAGCAAGCATGAGCTCCCAAGTTGGTAACTTAACAGCTATTAACAGTAATGTTAATAACACCACGGAGCACTACATTGATGGCTGGAGGTGGGGCTTCAGCCGCCATAGCTTTAGCCATCAGTGGGTCAGTGGAAACACAACTGGTGCCGTACCGAATGAAAACGAATGGAGTGGAGCCGTGGCGCCTAAAGCGAGCCAGTGGAAAAGGGGCATTGGTAACCCGCATTCAAGGACCCCACATAGCTTCTTTGTCGTTTTCTGGCAGTTGGCATACAAACGATGTGGTGCATTACCGTCACCAGCTGGCCTGGACAGTGGACCAGATTGACGCTGACCCACATAGCTGCCCGTCACGCCTGTTCAAAAGTCAGACGTGGCAGGAATAAAATGTCTTTCTAGAAATTGCTTTGGGGTCAGAATTGGTCAAAATGCTAATTAGCTGGTTAAATCTAAAAAATAATCGTGAATCTGTATCGGCTTAGAAAAGCCTGATTGGTGCATTTCTAAATGCGTAGGTTGCAGCCAGGAAAGCTTTTAGAGAACCTGTTTGCCGCTGGAATTATCTTCCCCACTGACTAAGACAAAAAAATCACAACACAGAGGCTGTTCTGCCTCTGCTTGCCCAGCCTCTTTGGTCTCTTTCCCTTCACATGCACTTGTCTTCTGTCCATCAAAATCTCAGAACGAAAAATAACAAAGCTGAGTGTATTGTGATGAAGAGAGGTTCTCTGTATTCTCAGTGGCTTAGTTCAAGAAGCTGCCCTGTTCCATGGCAGTGTCACTTGTGAGCACACTGCTGTGTTTGGTCCTCCTGCTCACAGAGAGGCTCACCTTCAGGAGGCGGATCTGTCTGAATCAGCCATCCGTGGAAAGTCACTGCTGGGTTACAGGGGGATATTGTGTGTCCTAACAGTGTTGCCTTGTTACCAGGACACCACAGTGACTTGGGTGGATGACTGACTGAGGACCCCCCCCCCCCCCCCCGACAGACACACACACACACACACACACACACCCATCTAATAAGATACCCAATGAAAAATACCCCTGTGTGTGATCACCTGACTTTTTTTGGCCAATCAAACCATGTGGCTGACAATGTGGTCATGGCCTTGATACAAAGCCACATGTGTTCTGTGTTGCTTAGTGGGTCATTTCCACATTGTGACAGGGCTTTTTTTCAATTAATAAAACCCCGACACACTCAATAATCCTGCAAGTAATGAGACTACCTTAATGGTCAACGTGTAATCGTATTGTACGTCTAATTAATTCGATAATTGGTTACAATAATGTGTTCACTGGAGGGTATTCGGTTTCTTATTGAATGAGCTGAGTGTGTATTGAATAATTAACATTTCTCTTTGGTTGACAGGTACATATTTGCACAACGGGACTAATTGTGACCCCACCCCCTAGCAGTCCGGTTACTACAGCAACAGTCTTCACATTTCCTTCAGAGACAAGCTACACATCCATCGCTTTGGTAGGTGGAAACCTCTGTCACATTAACCTTTTCTAACTTTGTCACATTACAACCCCAGGTTTCAATGTGTTTTATTGGGATTTTTTGTGACAGACCAACAAATAAAGTAGTGATTGGGCATGATTCCAGGTTTATTTACAAATAAGTCTGAGGTGCATTTGTATTCATCCCCCTTTAATATGATGCCCCAAAATAAAATCTAGTGCAACTAATTCAGAAATCAAATCATTAGTAGAAATAGAAGACCTGTTTATTTCAGTATAAATCCAGATGTTCTGTTAAGGTTTCAAAATATGGCACAAATGGCAACCTACCACCACAAGATCCTCTACTTTTCATGCAGAGCCAGTAAGGTGGGCTATATTTTATGTTAGGATGGATAGAGCTTAATATAGGGAAAATCCTGGAAGAAAACCTGAGTGCAAAGCATTGGAGACTGGGGTGGAGAATCATCTTTCAGCTGAACAACCCTAAACATAGAACCAGAGCTGCAATAGATTAGTCCCCTTCAAAGCGTATTCATGTGTTAGAATGACCCTGTCAAAGTCCCGGCCTAAACCCAGTTACGAACCAAACGGCAAGCCTTGCTGTTTACTCACATTCTGCATCTAGTCTGATGGTGCTTGTGGTGATTTAAAAAGAAGAATGTCAGTGTGTAGATATGCAGAGCTGGTAGAGACATGCCCCTTAAAGACTTATAGCTGTGATTGCAGCGGAAGGTGGTTCAACAATGTATTGACTCGGGACTGAATATAAATATACTTTTCAAACTTTTGTTAAGAAATTTAGAAAACCATAAACTGTACATTTTTCTTTCTACTTCCCATATTATACTCTTTGTGTTGGCCTATCACATAAAACCACAATGAAAACATTGAAGTCTTTGTTTGGAATGTAAAACATTAAAGGTTAATGGGTATGAATACTTTACAAGGCACTGTAGATGTTTGTGGATGTAAAAGTGTCCATAAAAGTGTTTTAAAAAAAAATCTTCCTCTTTTGTAAAATATTTTTTATTGGCAGTCCATAAAGTCTTAAAAATTCTCGCAGCGTGCTGCAAACAGCACACACCACTCCCGTCTTTCTGTGCGTACGCTCTGGTATGTGGAATTATTGAATGAGCAGGAATGTGTCCTCAAAAGGTTGAGCTCTCCGCTTCACTTGGGAAACCTACATGATGTTTTTGTACACATTTCTCTAGCCTGCAGGCAAGCTAATTATCTCAGCTCAAGCGTCGGCGGCGAACCGTAGAACACATCGACGCTGGCACATACACGTAGGCCCGCACACATACCGCAGGGCTGTCTGAGTGCCACTCTCCTCCCCCAGCATGTCATGGAAGCTATTACTCTGCTGCTCACTGCTGCCAGTGTTGAGCAGAGGGAGCTTCTGAGTAGAGGAGCATCATTTCAGCACACTTGGAGCTTTATTTGGGGCTTTCAAGGTTTCTAAGAAGTTTTTTTTTTTTTTCAACTTCAATTTGGAGGGCATTAAGTGTTTGACCGCTGTTGGAAGGCTTTTTAACGCTTGCAGTGATACCTCTCTTTTTCTGTCGAAGACCTTCAAAAACAAGGCAGTCAAAATGAATCCACTTGTGGTTGGTTCTGGTGGTTGCTCCAATGTGTGCTTGCAGACATGTTTTTCATTTCATATGGTCCGGTTTAAACACTGCAGTGGGTTTAAGATCTAGCTATGTGGTCTCCTAGCAGCAAACAAACAAGTAGAAGAGGAGATTCTCCGTTCCGAGGGAAAGTCGGGGATAAGACCGTGCTTCTGCCAGACCACGCTCCCTTAGTGTGGGCAAACCTGAGGGAATAACCCAAATGACAGATTATCATTCATTCTCCTTCTCTCATTGTCGCTAATAAACAAAGTGGTTTCTCTGCTTATGTAATTTTGTTATTGAGACTCTTCTTACTCCTTGTTTTGTGTTTGTGCGTCATAATGAGAGGAGATAAGTGACAAATTGTTACAATGTTGTAATTGAACACTGATCTTGTCTAACCGCTAACATGGGTTTTCTATACCTCTGTCACAGGATGCTCTGCCACCACCCCCACCTCCTCCTCCTCAGTCCCCAGTTAGCGGAGCAGCATATTCCCTCGCTGCTGGACAGAGACCCTCCCCCAGTATAAGCGACCAAAGTGGGAGACAAAGACCTACAGTGTAAGCTTTAAAAACACTCCCACACAGAAATTTAAAGTCTCCATAAACATGCAGCAAATTGTCACAACTGGTTTGTTCTGCCATGGTTCAGAATCTGAATGCACTTTCCTGGTTGGTGGAAGGAAAATCTTTGCATGTCTTTGACCACCCTCCTCTCAGCTGTCAGTGTGAGCCTGCAGTATGAGCTTATGTGCAGGTGAAAAGGTCAAAACCTGTCGCTGAAGGTTTCCAGGGTCCCTTAGGGAGATCCTTTCTCTCACCTCTGACATTTGACCCCCCTCACCTTTACCCTCATTACTCCCCCAAGTCAAGCCACACACCTGATAAGTATTTGATCCTCTCATGCCTGCTTTCCTGTGGTCATCTGGATCTCCCAATGCATGCATGTCAGTTATGTTCCCCTCCCTCCTCACTGAAAATATCCCAGCTGTGACCCCTGCCCTGTTGGTCTAGCAAATAAAATCCCAATAAAATACATTTCGGGGGTTAAAATGTGATCAAAGTCAAGTTATAAATACTTTGCAAAGCTCTACCCCTGACTGGCATTACAGCCCTGTTCTTGAGCTGCTGTAAAAGGACGACCTGCAGATTGTTTTTCCTTTCCGTGCTGATTTTCCTCTGGGTCAGAGAGCGATGTCTCTGCTGGAGGGGCTCAGCCGAGGTGAAGACAGATGTCCAGCTGGGTTGTCAGGGAATCAAACACACACAAACTTGTCTTTATTTCTAAAGGCTGTGGGATTTCATCCATGTTGTTTGAAAGCTGTGTTATCCTTTTGTTGTTTGATCCAGCTATGTGGCCATGTTCCCATATACTCCCCGTAAGGAGGATGAGCTGGAGCTGAGGAAAGGAGAGATGTTTCTGGTGCTGGAACGCTGTCAGGATGGCTGGTTTAAAGGCACCTCAATGCACACTGGAAATATCGGAGTTTTCCCTGGAAATTACATGAGCCCAGTCAGCAGGTTAGTCATTGGTTCAGACCTTTATTGTTGTCAGCATGATGGACACTCAGATATATGCACTGTTGGTTTTACAGCAATGTCACTGCATAGTCATTCCGTAATAGTTTCTCCTATTTTTTAAAGAGATATTTTAACTATAATCCTAAAGCTGTACCTCAGTGGGTAAATTAACCGTATATAATAACAGCAGTGGAAGTTACTGATCCGAAGACGAATCCCATGTTAAAAAATTCCCATAAATTGAGCAGCTGAGTGGTTTGCAATTTCCTCTTTGGAAATGTTTAACCGATTTTATTTTTTTTCCCTTGAGTTTAAAATGTACAACCTGTGATCTGCTTTCTGTAGAAATCCAACACAATTAGGTTTATATACAAATTGTGTTGTTTTTCTTATTTTAATTAGGATTTAAAAATGACCTATTTAGAAGTAGAGAGACTGTTATGAGGTTCGCTTTATTCATTTATGTAATAATCTCCTAGTTTTCACCATTTTTCATTCTCCATCCTCAGAACGGCATCTGGGAGCAACCAACCCAAAGTACCCATGAGTCTGTGCACTCAGGCTGGCAGAGGAGTCACCATCGTCAGTCCTTCCTCTGCCCCCCTTGGGGCTGTTGTTCCGGGGCCTGATTTCAACAAACCCCTCCCTGTGTGCTCCACAGCTGTGTCTGGCTGCTCCCAACCTGCAGCCGTAACATCACCTCAGACAGCCACAGGCCAGCAGCCAAAAGTTCCCCTGCATGTCAGCTCGCAGATGACTGTAAATCAGGCTCGCAACGCTGTCAGAACAGGTAAACTACACAACTGTTGCTTAAAGGCAAGAAAGAAAATTCACATCTCATACTGTTTATTTTGGTCTTTGCAGCTGCTTGTCACAGTCAGGACAGACCCACAGCAGCAGTGACACCCATCCAGTCTGTGACTTATTTCCCACACTCTGCCATTTGCTCCCAGTCCTCAACCAATCCCGCTCAAGGCTGCAGCCGAGTAGGAGTGGCCATGGGCTGCGCCGCCGCTTCTCTGACCCCGCCCAACGTAAGCGCCGCGTCTCTGGACGGTGACGCTTTGAGGCCTGTTCCTGTTGGGAACAACACTGCTCTCAATTCCTCATCTAACACAGCTCTTACCTGCAGACTGGACAAGGATGTCAAGGTTGGACATTTCTAATAAAGAAGTTGTGAGCAGAAATCAAACAAAGTGTTTAACCTTAAAGAATTTACTTATTTCTGGCCAGAAGAAATTTTCACTGTTCATCAGAATTCATAGTATTTACACAAACATTTTTGTATAACATAAAAATACGTATGACATGATCTAATTGCTCATATTTAAAACAGCAACAACATTCTTCCCAACTGTTGCTAAAATATTCGATTAGATTGTTATAGACTATATATGTAGCGACTGATCCACAAATAAAGCCGCTGTCAGCTGAGTTGGTTTTGTTCTGTGACGCGTCTCCTATGATCCATACTGAGTCAAATGAGCATTCTCCATATTTATTTTAAAACTAAAACAATTAACTACATCGCTTATAATTAAAGCTGAAAATATGACGGCCAACAGAAAGGTTTTTAGAAACCACTCACCCCGCCCGTATCAGGTAGGTACCATGCGACCACACCTCCCCATGCAATCACATGAAGTGTAGGATCCATCTGAACACAAAAACAAATAAACAACACAAACAAACTGCATTTTCAGACAATTTGTAAACTTATGGGCCTGATGGCCGTAGTTCTGTCAGCTATGTGTGCCAGGGTTCACCAGTCACGAGGATGTCTGTACGCACGGTGGTGTCCACAGAAATCCAGTGCACTGGAACAGTGGTAATGCTTGGACATCAGCGCCGTCCAAACTCCTCATTAATTATCTGGAGTTATTAGCAATAACACCACGGTGGTTTCTCATTTTAACCATGAGGGAGGAAGACATCTGCAGCGTGTAGTTTCTGTCCATCAGAGCTAAGCTTGTCCCTGGTCGCCTGAACCTAGGAGGTCCCATTCAGAGTGAGTGGAGCCTTCACCCATTCGTAGTAGCTCAGTTATGAACCCAATTCAGCCCCATCCAGAGCTATGGAAACTGCATGACTGCCTGTTGAAAGGTCCAGCCCTTTAGCAAAGGACCTTCCTCCTGCTGTTGTGGCAACGATTCAGGGTGCTAAAGCTGCATCCGCTAGAGGCTTTCAGTGGCATGCTTTTGAGCATTGGTCTAAGGACAAAGTCATAGGTTTGTTTGATGGCTCCACTGTGGAAAATGTTTCATTTTCTACAGGAGTTGATGGATAAGAGTCATTCCTTTTCCACAATCTGGCAGCATTTTTACTTGTGATGTGGGGTTTATTGAGATGACACCAGAAGGCCATCGCTTGGCCGAGCAGCAAATAAACCCAACATTTAGTTACTGGGTCTGACTATGGTGCTAAATGTTCTCTTTGGTCCTCAATTTCAGCCAATCACGTCTGTTGTTGTGGAGTTTTCACGCAAGACTACCTTCTATTCTGTAAAAGGGTTGGTGACCTCCATGCTGTCTCTGCTCACCAATCTTGTGTACAGTTCATAGCAGAGAAGTCATTATTCCATCAGACTACATCTCCATGAAGTTAGAGCTCTGTAGTTTTTATCCTCTCCCCTTTGTTTCGGAGGAACAGAGGAGGTTGAGTTTCCTGTGTGCGCTCTGCGTGTCTGAGTTGATGGTACACAGGGGTTGTGGCTGGCTCATCAGAGGCAGAGCCTTGTCAAAACAGAGGCTGTCTTATTGGATCTTCCTAGCTTATAGTCACTCTCCCACTGCCTCAGGCTGCGAGAGCTAACTCTATCAGGGGTGTGTAGGCCTCATGGGCGTCATTCAGAGGAGTCTCTGTTTAAGATTTATGCACTGCTGCTGGTTGATCATCACTCCACACTTTGGTCAGGTTTTATTGTTTGGATGAAACGATAAAGCCTCCATCTGTGCCTCACAGTTTTTTTCTATTGGGTCAGAGATGACGCACTAGTTTTCTGGCAGGACCCGAGTTGAATAGCTGTTTTGGGATGTGTGTATATATGTCCCATGTCACGTGTGTTGTACGGAGTGAATCAACTGAAGGGGAATGTAATGTTGTGTATAGAAACTACTGTTCCCTGACAAAGAGGAACAAGGTATTCAGTAGTTATATAAATAACATTATTTGACACGGCAGACTGAGGTTCAAAGCTTGAAAGGAGAAACAGACCAACTTGATTAAATATCTTACATCGACTTCCTGTTTTCTGCTGAAGTTCTATTTTTTGCTAATTTAGTGATGTGGCCCAAGGTTTATATTGACACAATTTTTGTACCCAAAAAAGCCAGGTATGAAATGACCAGAAGGGCAACCATTCGAAATGGTGAAGGAGTGAAATGACCGTCACTTGCAGATGTCTAGCTGTGTGTAGGAGCAGCCTGAATGCATAGCCAGCATGGAGCAGCTGAACACACAATTTCTTTTTAGATAGACTAACTTGAGTTTTCTTCACTCAGTAACAACTTCTGCACTGTAAAGTGCTTTGGTTAGTGTGTCCTGAAGGAGCTTGTACATACTGATCCAGTTGGTTACCAGCCATCGGCAGTTGAACTAAAAGTCGTCCGATTTTGGTTCTCCGGTGAATTTCTCGCTTTATCCCTAACATTTAAAACCTTAATATACCTTTACATGGGTAACTAGCCCATGGCTATTGCTAGGGGATGAACAAACTACATTTTCTCAACAGTTTTGTTTTTGTAGATCAAACAAACTGCTTGATGGACATGAAAACACGTTCTTTCTTATGCAAATGTTTCAGATATCTGCTATTCTCTACCATCTAATTGGTGTGCTGTTTCTGCAGAGAGAAAAGAAAAGTCTCCTAAAGCTGTTGTCCTCCAACAAGAAGAAGTCTCGTCCTTCACCCCCCTCCTCTCCTACCCTTGAAGCAGAGCAGGCTGCAGCTGGAGAGGTGCTGCACGGCGCTGTGGGTCCCGACACCTCCCCTCCCTCCAGCTCAGGCAGCTGCCTCGACCCTGAACCTGTTGGTATTGCTTCTGCTTTGTCATCCTCCTCCTCCTCAATCCCAGAGTCCTCCCATCGGAGGAGCGGTCCTCTCGACGGCTGCGCTCCCATTGCTCCTCCTCCACGGCAGCCCTGCTCCTCTCTTTTATCACAGCAACATGATGCACGTCCCATCATATGTGAGAGGTACTGATGTGAAACTGCAGTTTCATCGTATTGTTCCAGTTGTCCTGACTGTCTGTCCCTGATACAGAAAGTGTAACATTATATCAGGACAGACCAGTTGCCTTTGAAGGTGTGGATCTCTGACTGTGCCTTTGGCTGTCCTCCCCAGGTACAGGGTGGTGGTATCCTATCCCCCACAGAGCGAGGCCGAGCTGGAACTGAAGGAGGGAGACATTGTATTTGTTCACAGGAAGAGGGAGGACGGCTGGTTCAAAGGCACACTGCAGAGGAACGGCAGGACCGGCCTGTTCCCTGGCAGCTTTGTAGACATCATCTAATAGATACGCTCATCATCATCGGTATAGTCCAGCGTGAGTGCTGCTCACAGGCTGCTGAGACAGAACCATCATAGCAACACTTGAAGTTAGAATCACACAGAGCTGAGGAGAAAAATATATTTTGTTAATAAAAGCACAGTGGACAGAGTTGGACATGAGCAGACTACCCATAAACCTTTCTGTTTTTTCTTGGTTATTTATATATTTGTAACTACTCAGCTGTTAAATGTGTGCCTTGTACTGTTCCTCACTTTATTGTACATAAGGACACAGCTATAATCGGTCCTGGAACAACCCATATGAACTATTCAACTGGTTGTTGTTTTTTCACATTTTAACTTATTTCATGTTGACTTTTTTAGAGCTACACGTTAAGAGATTAAAGGGATAGTTCTGGATTTTTTAAAAGTTAAAAGTAGTTAACATCTTAACATGAGTCGGTGTCCTCAGTCAGGACTAATCCAGATTAGTCGGTCCTGGAGGCTGAAGCTAACTGCTAGTCCGAGGAGGTCCAGTACCAAGGTAGATCTGAAACTACTCCAATCTTAAATCAACAAAGTAGCTTTTATGAAGGCCTTTTTTTTTTATAAGGACCATTAAGTTGTTGTCAAATTTGAATTGGCTGATTTTTCACACAAAAGGTGATGACTAATGGAGGTAGAAGGTGGGGCTCTAGCAGTGATGTTCCTGTGGGAATCACGCACTGAGAGACAACAAGTGAAGTATTTCTGCTCTTATATAAAAACAAAGCAGTGTAAAAAAAAAACAATAATAGTAAAGTCCTGAAAGTGATGCTATTTTGTTGATTTTATTTGCTTTACATGGTCTCAGATCATTAGTGGCGCATGTCCGGGTACCCCAGTTTCCTGTGTAAATAACCAACCTATGCAAAAAAAAAATGTTTGCATAAACTGTTAACATGCTTTTTAAATTGGAGTTATTTAAGACACTAGAATCCCACTTTGGTCTTGGCTGCTATTGGACTAGCCACTGGCTTCAACCTTCAGGACCAATTAATATGGATTTATACTAAACAAAGATGCCAACAGAATTATCTGTTAACTGCCTAAAACCTTGTTATTCAGAGTTTCTTCCAATCTGGAAAAAGTGGACATTTGTGCAAATGGTTTCTTTCATGTTCCAGTTCTGACAAATATGGATCAAAGGCAATTAAGTATGGAGAAATCTTTGAGTTTGCATACGTTAGTATTTAGCCCTGACTTACCACATCATAGCTTGACTTGAACATTTCAGTCCTCAGTGTTTTTGTTTTGACGTCTGAAATCTGAAATTTTTAACCTCTAGTCCAATTTAAACCAATATTTTAAACTGGACTTGTGGTTCTATGGCTGAGTCTACCAAAGCTCACAAATTGTGATTTAGGGAACCAGCCTCGATTTGATCAAATGTAAGCTTTAGATTTTGAAATGGAGCTGATCTTAGTTCAGATAGCAAAAAATGAAAATAAAAATGTCCTTTAACACCATGCTGGATTAGAAGGGTCAGGGTTATGTTTTTTTTAGGGTTTTTGAAGCATATAGATAATAAAACCAGCCCACTATGCAGATATTCTCAAGTTAAATGTTCTGTTCTGAATATCTCAAAAATCCAGAAATGTGTGTCTAGACAATTTTGGACTTTTAAACTGAGAAATGTGCAGGAACGACTTCACTTGAAAAATCCTGATCTATCCCTTTAAGCCGTACACATGCCTTATGTCATATTTGACCCCATTAGTTGAGCTTCTTCCGTTAGACTGCCGATAAAGGTCTTATCAATGTTCCAAGCTATCAGTGGGGAGGAGGAGAACCTACGATGGAACTGACCGGAGCAAATGACGGAGAGCTGCACAGTGGGAGAAAGGACGCTTCCCCTGTTCTCAAAGGCATTACCGTAACAAGACGAGTAGAAGTGAGATCTGCTGTATTGCACGTGAATCCTCATAGCTCAAATTTGTAAATGCTGCACATGACTGAATTTTTCTGTGCCACTGGGCAGATTTATGTTTTTTTTTTTTTTGTCTTTTCCTGAGGTGTGGTGGAGGTTGCTGTTTGAGGCTTTGCCTTCAAATATCAAATATTTGCATGTCATAAGTAAAGCCATCTGCTGGAGACAGATTGGTGACAGATGAGAGGCGAAACTGTTAAACTTCGTAACGTCTCAACTATACACTCCGGATGGACTTTTAGCAGTCAAAAGTTGTTTGATTTGTACCTTTTCTGTTAATATATTTACTGACCAGAGTAGCTGCTCTCCTGACCCCCCTGGCTGTAGCTGAACCCAGACAGAGCTCTGCGACCCTAGAGCGACATTACATATTAGCAACAAAGCAGATTGTGTTTTAGGATATTTATCTCTATAAGACATTTCACAGAGGCTGACGCCTGCTGCTCGTAGTTTTATGACTGACCTGACACAGTAAACCTGCGGTGGGATCTGTTTTTAAACACTAGTAACTCATTCCTAATGTGACTTGTGGCAATAAAAAACACACTGCTGACCGAAGCACAGACTGTTTGCCTAAAGTAGCACGTTGTATCACTCCACAGGAAGAGGCGTTTCGTGTGATTCTGTAGAATCTGATTTTTATTGAAATCATTCACTTTGAGCCCTTTATTTAATTACTTTCTTTTCTTATTAATGTTATACAGACTTGAATTACTTAAATATTGTGATTTGAGGGGTTTGTGTCATGTTTTTGGCTTGTTTCATTGAATGAAATGAATTAGCTGGGTTAGACTGACTACTTTGCTACAGCATGAGGAAACACATAATCTCCCATTTCCTTCAGTATTTCTCTAAAATCACTTTCAAATGCATGCAGTCCTTCCTGTTAATGCCTTATGTATCATGTAGACTGACCGGCACAGTTAATGTAATTGACCTTTTCATGTTATCTTTAGCTAAGGTCGGATTAGATTGAAACATTGACTTGTGCCAAATTTGGCCTTTTATATCTGGTACCCAGTTTCAAGCACGTTTCAGATGTTTGTTTTTGGGTTTTTTTGTCTTATTTTGCCTTTGGTTGTTTAATGAGGGGGACCACTGTGTGACTGACTGCTGGAATATGTTGTGATTTGTTTGAAATGTGGAGAACGTTGGTACGCGTCACTGTTGGGGCCTTTTTTTCTGTCCTTTTTAAATAGATTGAATCTGATATCTTGGCAATCTCAGACCATTTGCTAAACCCCCTCCTCTCAAGCGTCCTCGTTTCACTAGTTAGCCTTTAATCTTACCCAAAAAGCACAAATGCACAAACTGGTACTGAAACAAACGCTTGCTAATTTTACCAACATTTATTCATGTTTTTTTTGCATGCATATGCTGCACAGTTGCCAAACATGAAATGCTTTTTGAAATAACTTCAAGTCACTTCATTCATTTCTGAGCATCAGCGAATAAAGTTTGCTTCATCCAGTTTAACATGTCTGTATGCCAAGGTGACTTACTTGATCCTTTTTATGTCTCTTAATTGGTCTGTTTTATGCCTAAAACTAGTAAAACTGAAATCTAATTATTTGGCACATCATGTCTGTTATGTGAAAAAATATTCTGAAGCATTTGAGGGAATTGCATATTTTATAAAACAAAATTCTATAACAATAAAAGCAAACTGTTTCTGTATCTTATTGAGGTTTTGCCTTTTTCGTGGTACTCTGCTGTTGTTTTCCCCCATAATGTGTTGGCTTGAGAGCCAAAATGGTCAAGTTAGAAGTACAAACACAGAAGTGTTAAACAGAAGAACAACGCCTTCTACATTTGTTGGTGCCCCTGGTAAAGAGGTTTTAAAAAGCATTAAAATAAAATATTTTATTGTATAATTTCTTTTTTTTTTTTTTTAAGGATCTTGGTCTAGGCACTGACATGGCCATGCATAAAGGTCGGTTTTGTGTCTGAACCCTTTCAAAAACAGATGGGCAAATAAATCCAGAATCATTATCCTGCTAAGACCCAATTGATGACCCATTTTCTGTTTTCTAGCAGAGGCCACCAGATTATAAATACCCTGGTTAATTCTGACAAGGTCCCCAGGGCATTTGGAAGTGAAAAAGGCCCACAGCATCACAGATCCTGCACCGTACTTAACAGTGAGTATGAGGTGCTTTTCTACACATTCATCCCTTGTTTCATATGAACTCCACCTGGAGGTTTTGCTGCCAAAAAGCTCAATCTTAAAACCAATACATACTCCACAAGGAAAGAGAAATTAGTTATGGTACTTGAGGAGGCAAGAGCAATGGTTGCATGCTTGGCAGTGAGTTTAGCCAAGTACAAAGTTTCTTGAAGACATTTCCTGAGTTTTGGTTTCAATTCAGTTAATTTTATTCATATAGTTCCAATTCTCATCAAATGCCAGCAGCTCAAAAAAACAACAAGACTAATTGATTCTATACAGAAACACATAATCAAATCGATAAAATTATATAGAAAGATTAAAGTTCACTTACATTCCAATTCGGTCCTAGTGATGATACAATTATAAAGTTCAGTTTATGCTAACTGTAAAAACATTTTCTTTCTAAGGAAGCCCAGTTGATTGCATTGAGTTGATGACTTGGCATCAGTCCCAGTAATCAGATCTGTGAAGTTCAACACATATCTGCCTTACTTTAATCCCGTGTTTTCTTGTCTTTCCCATTTTACCGAGTGGCTTTGGTAAATGGGTCAGTGCTACATCAGATTCTCAGGGGAACGGGAAGTCATGGATAACTAATTAGAATGTTCTAGACACCCTGATCCTCTTGAAATAAAAATATATAATTAAAAAAGGCTTGGATTACATTTACATCAAAGAGATAGTTTGGGATACCAACAACTGTAGCACTTGTGAGTTTGAGTATTTCTTGGAATTGTTTTCCCCACTGAGTAAATATATTCAAATATAGGTTTGTATCAGAGTAAGAATTTGCTTCTGCAATGAAAGATGAATTTATTTTTAGGCTTTCTACATGTTTTAACCACTGATGCCAATAAGTACAGAGGCAGCGGTATTTGAAGTTTTACATCCATTTTATACCTACAGTACGTCCTTATGTGCTCTACTCTGTATGCATGCACACGTCTCAACAGCAGTAGATTTTCAGAGATTACAGTCCGGGCGAGTTGCGGTACTTGTGGTCATTGTTTCCATGATGAGCCGCTCGGACAGAGGTGAACCTCCCCCGGTGTGTTCGGCTGGGAAACACTGACAGGGGCTGACATGCACCCACAGAGGTCACTGTGTTGCACACCGTCCCCTGCAGTGGTTGGGTTACCATGGAAATAACTTGTTCTGGTATATGAGCATGAGGCTGTAGTCAGCAGCAGAAGTAAGAACAGGTGCATATGTTCTCCATAGGTTGTGTCCTAATCTTGTCTTCTTTTTGTTTGGTACATGTGTGCAGGAGCATTTGCTGTCAGGGCATTGCTCTCTGACTCAACTGTAAGTTTCAAGGTTGGTATGTGTTTAAAAATAGAAGTTATGGTACAGAATGTAGTTCAAATATTCCTAGCTGTGAGGACTGAATGTAGTTCTTGTACAAATTGTGTTTGCACTGTTTGTGAAGGACGAACAGAAGACACAGAGAACACTTGCAGAAAATCAATGAAAACGTTTTGTCCTAGGAGTGTTTGTGCATTAAAAACATGCACAGCTCTGCTGGCAAGGATCATTAGATCATAAAGGTGTGACAGGGGAGTAATGTGTTCAGGAGGTGATCCGAATAAAAATCCAATCTGCCTCTGCAGCTAGATCACAGTCGGTAACGTCGGGTTCAGGAAGAGGTACATTTAAAGCACACACTGCTTGTGGAGTTGTGTTGCAGTGAGGAAATGACTTACAGGGTCAGAGGGGTGCTAGCTGTGAATGTTATTTAACCTCAGCAAATAAATCCTGCTGAGTCAGTGTGATGTCCAGGTGTGGGCAAGGCCACGCGTTCTTGTGATTACTCATTTTTCTCCAGCAGAGACCGAAGGTTGTTGTTTTTCCGTGGGTAGCATTTATAATTTCTCCCCATGGAAGCTTTGCACTTTTAAATACTGAAATGTTTGCTCTCTCTTCATTGCTAGATATCTTGGGCTCAGTAAGAATCTATAGAGAATCTGTACATATTGATTTACAAGTATTGCCACAGATTCTAAATAGTATTTTGGTCTGGACTTTAACTTAGCTATTCTAACACATAATCTATAATACTTATTTGATCTAAATCATTCCATTGTAGTTCTGGCTGTATGTTTGGGGTTGATCGGCTACTTTCAAGTTTGATTGTAATGTAACAAATATAAGAAACTTAGAAGGTACCAGTGATTTTGCAGTTTGTTGTATGTGTTGTGTATTAACCTAGAGAAGCCTGTGGTTTACCTGTGAATATTATCTGAAAATGAACACTAGGTTTTAGAGACAATTATTAAACTGTTCCTGTAGCAAAATCATGACATGGGTTTACCTCCATTTTTTTTATAAAGTTTTTCGAAAGTTAAAATATTTTGGCTGTAGGACAGATACCAAAAATATCACTTGAAACAAATGTGCAAAACTTAACAGAATTGATCAGACCAGTTATTCAGTGGGTCCACAGCGACCTCTGCTGGCTGATCCCGAGTAACGCATGAACAGGCTCGGAAACATGGCGGCGTCCCTAAATTCAGAACTCTTCTGAAGTAGGTCGCGCTTTATTCAGCTGGTGCAGGTAAACGACGTTTGACAGAACAAATTAAGGTAAGATCAGGCTATAGGTGGAAAGTGTCATCCAGGAAAGTGTGTAGGTCATAATGTTAGTTGTTAATTGACAATGAGCCGAAACCAGGCTGCTTTGCTCAACTTCCCCCTTCCCAATGTGGGACTGTGTCCTCTCCTGCAGCCATGTCCAGGCTGGCGGTGGTCTGTGGAGGCTCCAGGGGGATTGGGCAGGCTGTGTCCCGCCTGCTAGGAGAGAGGGGCTGCAGGGTAGCTGTGGTCTCCAGGAACCAGGATACAGCCCAGGCTGCTGTGGCTGCCCTAGACGGAGGTGATGTACTTTAGGACTATATATCAGGATGAACTCTACACACTACGTTGATTAGACATAACATTATGACTACTGATAGGTGCAGTGAATAGCTGTTAAATGTTTTACATTTCTGTGCTCATGACATCAACCTGAAACAAAAAATTTCAGTTTAAACAGAATATTATACTTTTGTCATTACATTTGGTCAAACTAAGAACAGAATGGTTACTATGTAATGGCTAATTCACTCACAGAAATGGTGTATGTGCTCTTCAGCCGACCACAAGGCCTTCAGCTGTGACGTATCCAAAGAGCAGCAGGTGCAAGAAACCTTTGAAACAATCCAGAAGACCTGTGGAAACATCTCTTATCTTGTCAATGCTGCTGGCATCAACAGGTGGGCAGCAGAGTGAAACCCCTATCCAGATCTTGGTTGTACTTGTAGTACATTTATTTTCTGGGAACAGAAATTACTGTAAAATAAATACAGGTGAAGAATTTCTTAATTTATATATATTTTATAAAGTTATTCAAAATGATTGGACATTTTTAATTAGTAATCCATGAATGCACTCCACAAACATCCCATTGTGTCACAAGAAAACATCCTTCAGGTAAGGGAGGTATGTGTTGATCTTCATAGGTCAGGAAATGCCTACAAGGAAATCGCTACTCTCCTAAAGTAGCCCATGTCTACAAGCAGAGTAGTGATTAATGTTTAAAACTGCTGGAACTGTAACACAGAAGATTGGATGAGGACCCTGGTTCATGTTGTTGCAAGGGATGCACAATTGTGAAAATGTGGGCCGATATCCGATGTTAATATTGCTGCTATGGTTAATAACCGCCATTTACATACAAGGGTTGGACAATGAAACTGAAACACCTGTCATTTTAGTCCACAAACATTTATTACTATGGTGTAGGGACTCCTTTTACAGCCAATACAGCATCAATTCGTCTTGGGAATGACATATACAAGTCCTGCACAGTGGTCAGAGGGATTTTAAGCCATTCTTCTTGCAGGATAGTGGCCAGGTCACTACGTGATACTGGTGGAGGAAAACGTTTCCTGACTCGCTCCTCCAAAACACCCCAAAGTGGCTCAATAATATTTAGATCTGGTGACTGTGCAGGCCATGGGAGATGTTCAACTTCACTTTCATGTTCATCAAACCAATCTTTCACCAGTCTTGCTGTGTGTATTGGTGCATTGTCATCCTGATACACAGCACCGCCTTCAGGATACAATGTTTGAACCATTGGATGCACATGGTCCTCAAGAATGATTCGGTAGTCCTTGGCAGTGACGCGTCCATCTAGCACAAGTATTGGGCCAAGGGAATGCCATGATATGGCAGCCCAAATCATCACTGATCCACCCCCATGCTTCACTCTGGGCATGCAACAGTCTGGGTGGTGCGCTTCTTTGGGGATTCTCCACACCGTAACTCTCCCGGATGTGGGGAAAACAGTAAAGGTGGACTCATCAGAGAACAATACATGTTTCACATTGTCCACAGCCCAAGATTTGCGCTCCTTGCACCATTGAAATTGACGTTTGGCATTGGCATGAGTGACCAAAGGTTTGGCTATAGCAGCCTTGCCGTGTATATTGATCCTGTGGAGCTCCTGACGGACAGTTCTGGTGGAAACAGGAGAGTTGAGGTGAGCATTTAATTCTGCCGTGATTTGGGCAGCCGTGGTTTTATGTTTTTTGGATACAATCCAGGTTGGCACCCGAACATCCCTTTCAGACAGCGTCCTCTTGCGTCCACAGTTAATCCTGTTGGATGTGATTCGTCCTTCTTGGTGGTATGCTGACATTACCCTGGATACCGTGGCTCTTGATACATCACAAAGACTTGCTGTCTTGGTCACAGATGCGTCAGCAAGACGTGCACCAACAATTTGTCCTCTTTTGAACTCTGGTATGTCACCCATAATGTTGTGTGCATTTCAATATTTTGAGCAAAACTGTGCTCTTACCCTGCTAATTGAACCTTCACACTCTGCTCTTACTGGTGCAATGTGCAATCAATGAAGACTGGCTACCAGGCTGGTCCAATTTAGCCATGAAACCTCCCACACTAAAATGACAGGTGTTTCAGTTTCATTGTCCAACCCCTGTGTATATATATATAATTTTCTACCCTTCTGACATTGTGTAAAAACGACCGCAGCACTGATATTGCTTCTCTGCTTCAGTTAAACACCCCACAGTCCTGCACTGCATCACGATGAGCTTTTCTGCTACAAAAACACCCCAGGTTAGTTTAGAGTGAAACAGCGGACAGACATGTGGAAAAGCCCCTGATGCCCCCTGTCAAGCATGGTGGAGGAACAGTAAAGCTGTGGGCCTGTTTCTCTTTAAAAGGCCATGGGAGCCCTTTAAGAGATCATGGCATCATGGACCATTTTAAAATAACAATTTTAGATAGAAAACTGAAAAGGGGCCATCATTGGATCTTTCAGCAGAGCAACGATTCAAAACAAATGAGGCGGGCTAAAGAGTCGAGGGCAGCAGAGAAGACTATCCAGAGAGAGAACGGTCAAAGATCCCTCTATCTGTATGCTAAATGTTATTGGAGAAGCTTAGGTCCTGTTTTGTTAGCAAACTGGGGTTGTACAAAGTATGAAGACATTTTTTTTCTGTATTTGATTAAGCTAGAACAAAAAATATGAATTTATTTCAAAGATCTTTTAGCATCTGAAAAACAGGTGCCAGTAATTGTGTTATTATTCTGTCATCAGGGATGCTTTGCTGCTGAGGATGACGCCTGAAGAAATGGTAGCTGTGCTTCACACCAACCTGCTGGGCTCCATGCTGACCTGCAGGGCTGCGCTACGCAGCATGCTGCACACCCAGGGAGCAGCCATTGTTAATATAGGTGCTGTCTGCATCAGTGCTTGGATCTTAAGTGCATGTTAGCAGTGTAGACACCTGATGGCAGCAGTGTCACATTGTTTACCTTAACAGCACCTTGCACAAATAGTTTTCAGAAAGGCAGAACATTGGATTGTTTTTTTCTGCGGTTGAATATTGTCATATCGCTATCATAAATTGGCATTATTATAAGACACTGAGTTCAGAGAGGGTAATTTACAAGAAATGCATGTTAAGAGGTCATTGTGGAAATCTGTTTCTGATTTGAATGAAGTTTGTGGAACAAACAGCTGTTTGCAGACATTTCTATCATACCTGGTTGTCTTAGTAGATCTGTGTTTACAGGCTCTGTGGTGGGCCTGAAAGGAAACTCTGGCCAGTGTGTGTACAGTGCCAGTAAAGCTGGTTTAGAAGGCTTCACTCGCTCGCTCGCCAAGGAAGTTGCTTCACGAAACATCAGGGTTAACCTATTAGCTCCAGGTCCGATGCAGCCTCACACTCTCTGCATATGTCACCACCTTTCACTCTCTGTCAACTATTTGCTCTCTATTCCTTAGGGTTCATCCACACTGACATGACCGCAGGGCTGAGGGAGGAGGCCGGAGCACGCTCCATCCCTCTAGGGAGATTTGGCACGCCAGATGAGATAGCCCAGGCCGCCCTCTTCTTGTTGGAGTCCTCCTACATTACAGGACAGGTGCTGGTGGTTGACGGTGGACTGCAGCTGGCCATGTAGGAAGTGGCATTACTGGTGCTGGTCGAAAGAAAGCCTTTCAGTACTGAATGTCTTGTTTAAGCAAGGTTATGATGAGAGACAGCTTTCTGTTATCCTGGATGGAGAATCATCACAGAGATGAGGCCGCGTGTTGTTAGAATACACAATCCCACATCTGCCTTCAGGGGGCTGTCCTGCTGAGTCACTGAGTGCCGCCACAGTGTGTGTGTGTGTAACAGTGTGTTGTGACTAACACTGCTGACTCCGAAGTGTCTGGCCCCATCCAGACCTCTGTGCCCTGGGGTCCTAAATTTAATCACCAGATTTAACGCAGTGGCTCATTTTCCATGACTGTCTAACGCTCGCCGCTGATTCCAGCGCTCATGTTTTGTTTTCCCCACCTCCCTCGTGAGATCCCCATAACACAGCCAGCGCATGTTGCCCCCTTCACCCTCCCTCTTCCAAACACCATCAGCCTCCTGATCCCATCTCTGTTGGGGGCTGCAGCTGGAGGAAATTAGAGGTGGGGGTGGTATTTTTAGACTGGGGAATGTTTTTTCTGTGTTTGGTTAAAGCTTCGAACCTGGAGAGTAGACGGATTTGATTGTCATATCCAGTGATACGATGGGAAAGCTGCTAAGCTCGTCTCTTGCATTAAAATATAGTTAAAAAGTGCAACAATGAATGAAAAACTTCAATTGTCTTTTCTCTCCTGCTGTCTCAGCGTTGTTTAATGTTTACAGTGCAACTCTTGAACATTTTCCTATTTTATCCTGATCAGACTTCAGTCAAATACAGAGTAGTTCATATTTGTGCGGTGTTAGAAAAATGACAAGTTTTATTTCCTAAAAAGTTTGGCACATATTTGTATCCTGCCTCAAGGGGGTCAATACTTGGTAGGACCCCCTTTTCCCTCAATTAGAGCTGCAAGTCCCTTTGGGGTATGTCTCTGCCAGCCTTGGACATCCAGATTCCTATTGTTCTTTGCAAAAAAAGACAAATTTAGATTGGATGAAGAACATCTGTGAAGATCAGTTTTCAGGGCTTGGTAGAGATCCTAGAAGGGATTTAACTGGAATTTGGAATGGCCCTTTTGTTTTAAACACATGAATATGCTTTGCCATTGAATGATAGCTCTGGCTGTATGTTTAGGGTCCTGCTGGAAGGTAAGCCTCCACCCCAGGCTCCAGGCCTTTGCACCCTCTAGCAGGTTTTCTTCTAGTATTTTCCTCGAATTTACCTCTGTCCTTCTTCCCCTCAACACTAACCTGCCTCTGTCCCTGATGAAGAAAATCATCCCTGCAGCATGATGCTGCCTCCACCATGTTTCATAGTGGGGACAACTCCTTCAACCCCTTCATTTTCGCATTAACAGGTTGAACCGCACTCTGCGAGAGCTTAGTATAATATTTAGAACCTAACTCAGCTTTAAACTTCTGCACAACTTTATTTCT
This sequence comes from Girardinichthys multiradiatus, assembly GCF_021462225.1. Taxonomy (NCBI): domain Eukaryota; kingdom Metazoa; phylum Chordata; class Actinopteri; order Cyprinodontiformes; family Goodeidae; genus Girardinichthys; species Girardinichthys multiradiatus. Next base: position 38,153,802 of record NC_061802.1, on the reverse strand, counting down.
TTGCTGTGTTTCTCGGTCTTCTTCATGCTTATGTCTATCACATAATATACACTGCTCAAAAAAATAAGGGGAACACTCAAATAACACATCCTAGATCTGAATAAATGAAATATTCTCATTGAATACTTTGTTCTGTACAAAGTTGAATGAGCTGACAACAAAATCACACAAAAATCATCAATGGAAATCAAATTTATTAACCAATGGAGGCCTGGATTTGGAGTCACACACAAAATTAAAGTGGAAAAACACACTACAGGTTGATCCAACTTTGATGTAATGTCCTTAAAACAAGTCAAAATGAGGCTCAGTATTGTGTGTGGCCTCCATGTGTCTGTATGACCTCCCTACAACGCCTGGGCATGCTCCTGATGAGACGAAGGATGGTCTCCTGAGGGATCTCCTCCCAGACCTGGACTAAAGCATCCACCAACTCCTGGACAGTCTGTGGTGCAACGTGACGTTGGTGGATGGAGCGAGACATGATGTCCCAGATGTGCTCAATCGGATTCAGGTCTGGGGAACGGGCGGGCCAGTCCATAGCTTCAATGTCTTCATCTTGCAGGAACTGCTGACACACTCCAGCCACATGAGGTCTAGCATTGTCCTGAATTAGGAGGAACCCAGGGCCAACCGCACCAGCATATGGTCTCACAAGAGATCTGAGGATCTCATCTCGGTACCTAATGGCAGTCAGGCTACTTCTGGCGAACACATGGAGGGCCGTGCGCCCCTCCAAAGAAATGCCACCCCACACCATTACTGACCCACTGCCAAACCGGTCATGCTGAAGGATGTTGCAGGCAGCAGATCGCTCTCCACGGTGTCTCCAGACTCTGTCACGTCTGTCACATGTGCTCAGTGTGAACCTGCTTTCATCTGTGAAGAGCACAGGGCGCCAGTGGTCAATATACCAATCCTGTTGTTCTCTGGCAAATGCCAAGCGTCCTGCACGGTGTTGGGCTGTGAGCACAACCCCCATTTGTGGACGTTGGGCCCTCATACCATCCTCATGGAGTCGGTTTCTAACCGTTTGTGCAGACACATGCACATTTGTGGCCTGCTGGAGGTCATTTTGCAGGGCTCTGGCAGTGCTCCTCCTGTTCCTCCTTGTACAAAGGCGGAGGTAGCGGTCCTGCTGCTGGGTTGTTGCCCTCCTACAGCCTCCTCCACGTCTCCTGGTGTACTGGCCTGTCTCCTTGTAGCGCCACCAGGCTCTGGACACTACGCTGACAGACACAACAAACCTTCTTGCCACAGTTTGCATTGATGTGCCATCCTGGATGAGCTGCACTACCTGAGCCACTTGTGTGGGTTGTAGAGTCCGTCTCATGCTACCATGAGTGTGAAAACACCACCAACATTCAAAAGTGACCAAAACATCAGCCAGAAAGCATAGGTACTGAGAAGTGGTCTGTGGTCTCCACCTGCAGAACCACTCCTTTATAAAGTGTGTCTTGCTAATCGCCAAAGATTTCCCCCTGTTGTCTTTTCCATTTGCACAACATCATGTGAAATTGATTGTCAATCAGTGTTGCTTCCTAAGTGGACAGTTTGATTTCACAGAAGTTTGATTTACTTGGAGTTATATTGTGTTGTTTAAGTGTTCCCTTTATTTTTTTTGAGCAGTGTACATTTACAATGGAAGACACTTCAATGGGTGTGAATACTTTTGCAAGGCACTGTAAGGTGACTAAACATTATAAAGGACTGCCAGGGTATAAAAACATTTCACTCTCTTCAGATCTGAAATTTTATTATATTTGATGAGATAAAATAAAATCATGAGAACAATCCATATACCGTCACTGATTGTCATAGAAATGTGTCAGTACTTTAATGTCAGCTGATACAACAGATGTCTAAAAAGTGACAAAATGATAGGTATAAATATACTTTAATTTCCTTTTTTTGTTATTTTGAGTCTTTGTTACCCCTGAATACTGAGAGAATTTGTGTTTTGTACATCCAGGTAAAAGCTGCTTGCCACTATACAGATGTATGAAAAGAACATGCAAAGAAATTGTGTGATTTAAGGCAGTACTGAATGTTTATAACACTCATTTTTTTAAGCTATGCTCTAATTTAAGATAAGATGGTTGGGAAGGTAAATATAAAAATAAAATGGTATGATCTGTACTGCATAGCCACACTGAAACCTTTCACAGCACCCTTTCATCAGTGAGAACATTGCATTTCACTCTGCTAGAAGAAAAGGAAGCTACAAAGTAGAAGAAAATCAACAAAATGAACCATCATCTTTAAAATTTTCCATGTTTTCCATTACTCAGTCTCATCCCACTGTGCACCTGCTCTTCCACTTAAGATTCTGCTCTCTTTAACCTCAAACCTTCATCATACCAAACATCCTTCCTTCATCTACAACATAACATACAGCGTGGAAGATCTGACTTCCTCCAGTCCCTTTAATTTCTGACCAGACAATGAATACTAGGATCCAGTACCGCAGATATCAGACCTGCACTCCACAGGCCCAGGTCTGTGATCTTCAGCGAAGCTTAGATGAATTTTTCTCCTGGTGAGTGGCGCTACCTACAGTTTAAGTCTGTGTGTTACAGTTGGCACCGCGTCAGCATGCATCCTGAATCTGTGTTGCATTGTTTCATATTTTTACAGAATCAAGAGGCACTTAAACTCTTTTCTCATTATAAGCACTTCAGTCACCTTCCAGGCCACCTTGATGAATTTCTTTACTTTAAAGGGTTTATAACAAGGAAACCACAGCTGCACCTTCCCCCTCTGCAGTTCAGTGGTGGTGGACAAGAGTTCAGTCCGCCCCCTGCTTCTCTGTGGTCTTTCCTCAGGAGTGTAGGGGGATCATGGGCAGGATTTGCAGGGGGGTTTGGAGTCAAATACGATCTGTCACAGGTCCTCACTTTCCACCAGGCCACCGGGTGGCAACGGGCTGGAGTCAGGAAAGAAGGCTGCCTTCACATCCAGACCTCTCTCCGTCAGTGCGGCGTAGCGGCTGGCTGAGGGACGGACCTTCTTGGGCTTCGGAAGGTTTGGCTGCTGCCACTGAGCTGAGGAGGAAATGGAGAGTTAAATGCTGAGGAGATGAGAGCATGGAGAAAACGTTTGACCCAGTGAGCAGCTGGAACCTACTGTGAACGTCAAGGCGTGCGGTGCTGGAAACAATGCCGGCGTCATTCTTAGCAGACACAGTGTACCAACCAGCATCTTCCTTTAGAGCTGGCTGGATTATCATACACAGGTAGCCACAGTTGTCCTGGTGCATGCTGGGAAAGAGCATTGATGTTATCAATGCAGTGTTTTGCAAATTTATTCTTACCCCTCAAACACATTTTGACACATTACAACCACAAACATGTTATTGGGATTTAATGTAATAGACTAACACAAAGTGGTGCTTAATTGTTAAGTGGAAATAAAGTGATACATTTTCAAAACTGACAAAAATCTGAAGTGTTGCATGCATTTGTTTCAGCCCCTTTTACACTGATAATCCTTAATAAGATCCAGAGCCTTCAGAATTCACCTAATTAGTGAATAAGAGTCTGCATGTGACAAGAACAAAACCATGTTTAAAAGAATGTAATGAGAAGTCTGGTTTGCAGTTTGCTCAAGTCATGTAGGGGACAGAGAAAACATCTGGAAAAAGGTGATCTGGTCAAGTGAGACCAGAACTGAACATGACAACCGTGGAGGGAAACCTGTTGGAGGCGACAGTTGAGACTGGCATGGAAGTTCATCTTTGAACAAGGACAATGACCCAAATGTACAGCCAGGTATAGATAATGGTTTACAACAAAGCATGATCTTGCATTAGAATGGCCTACTTAAAGTCCAGACCTTAATTTCGATGCTCCACATCAAATCTGACTTGGTTTGAGTTGTTTTGCCAAAAATGTGCAGAAAATTCAGTATCCATGTAACAAGAGAGACATACTCTAAAACTCTTGCAGTTCTAATTGCAGTAAAAGATGGTTCTACAAAGTACTGATGCAAGGGCCTGGAGACAAATACACGGCAGACTTTTCAGATTTCAGTGTTGAAAACTGCAGTATTATTCTTTCACCTCATTGTGCCGTTCTTTGTGTTGGTCCATCATATAAAATTCCACTAAAATACATAACAGTCTGAGGCTTGGATGTGACAAAACACATCCCCTGTTCTGAATGTGAGGATCAAAAGGCAAGAATTACAGACATTTACCTGATTCTGTCTGTGTTGTGAGTGAATGACTCGTTCTCTCTTTTCCAGAAGATCTGTGGGTGAGGAACACCCGTGACACGGCACTCCAGTCTCACAGGGTGACCCTCAGCGACACTCGTGTTCTGCAGCTTCTCCATGAATGAAGGTGCCTTGTGCATCTCTTTAGCTGTTGAGCGAGACGTTTAAAAAAATAATAATATTAATCACACCTACCAACATTGTCTATGTGCAACCCTTTCGTTTACCTGCAACGATGAGCTCCAGGTTAAAGGAGTTCTGGCCGGCCCTGTTGCTGGCGATGCACGTGTAGATGCCTGCGTCGCGGCTTGTCACGGGCTCAATGACTAGAGAGTGCACACCGTTCTCCCTCACCAGCATCTTGTGGAAAGAGTCGGGACGGATGGTCTGTCCGTTCAGCTGCCAGATGAGGTCAGGGGTGGGCAGGCCACTCACCTGCAGGTGGAAGAAAGCATAAAAATGTGTGAATCCTTTTCCGGAACTGCAAAGCGTGCATTCCTTGGTTGTTTTTCTTAGAGAAATTAGTATATTAGCTGCATGTGTTCACTATGGTCCTCTGTGTATGTGTTTACTGGGAGTATGAAAGGTGCTTGGTTTATCTCTGTGCAGTTTATTCCCATGACGAAGCATGCAGGCAACTGGGCTCCCTCAGATAAACACAACAAACAAAGAAATAAAACTGCCTGGTGAGAAACCCAAAACCTGGCCTGCTGCTCCCTTTCCCACCTGGAACATGTGCCAGACCCATATGGTTTTTATAGAAATTCCAAGACTTCAGCAGTGTTCATAGAAATCCCAAAGGGATGTAGACTAAGATGTGATAAGTAGTTCTGGAAGCACCCTAACACATGTTCAGAAGTCCACCTGTTTTTAAACACATGACCTGTAAATAAATCTTCGATATAAATGTACAGACCAGGAAAAAATGGAGACCATTTTTTACATGAATAAAAAGAGTCTCTTTATAATGAGCTAATTGTGGGTGTTTTTTTTTTATTATATGGTCAAGCTTTAAGTAGTTTCTAAATGCTGCAGGGAGGTGAGGTGAAGACAGAGCGAAAACTGCAAGCGCAAATAATGCGATCCTTCCAGGCTTGCACCTTTGTATTCTCTCTCTCTGCTGTGAGACATTCATAAGAAAGCAAAGATCTACTTTCTGCCAGTTTTTTTTTTCCTACAGAATCTAGAAGGAAAAAGGGAAAATGTTTCTTTGGCAGCGCTGACACAGAACCTCCCTCAGAGCAATCCAGACATTGAATTAAAGGGTGGATCTTAAAAAGCTTTCTTTATTACTATGATTAACATATTGCCTTTGGTTTCGACATTTTTTTCTCCTCAGTCATTCTTAGTTACTTTAGAGCATCCTACTTGCTTCATTTTATTATAAAAAGCTGTACTGTGGGATCCTAAACTTCATGCAGTTTATAGTTTCTCTATACTTTCACAGGTTAAATCAAGGACTGAAGTAAAAATGACAGATTCTGACCTTTGTGTATTTATGCCATATTTGGCAAAGGATCAGTTTTTTCATCATATTGAATTATAACCATGCATCTCAGAATAGAGCAGCATTGTGGTGTAGAGTTATCTCAGTTGCTTGCAAGCAAGAATGTCTCAGGTTTGAATTGCAGCTGGACCTGGTGCTAAGAAATGAACTAATACGTTGACCAATAGAATTCCCAGGTGTTTGGATAAAGCAGCAGCAGAGAACTGCTCTAACCTTCCTTCCTCTCTTTTATCATAATACTCACTCATGTTGATGCAGTCAGAACCAGGGGTGTGTTCTTACCTTACAGTCCATCCGGCAAAGGCGGCCCTCCTGGACGATGAGGTCACCAGGTGCCTGCAGGAAGTGGGGGCGGAAGTGACGCTCTTGGATGTTGTCGTTCTCGTCACCGCTGTCTCTAGACCTTGACCGGTGCCTGACAGAGGCCAACAAAGTGTACAGTGAAAAGAGAATGTATGTTTGTTTGTTTTTAAGCCATGAGTGGCATTAACTTTTTCTGGGGAAGTTTGAATTCAACAGAATTCGACCTTTCAACACAGCTTTTCCTGGTGTCATTAAATGGGACTCTTATTAGGGAAATAATGTCAAACCTAAGCTACTTCATACAAGAAAAGAGTCCAGGTTGGTGCTTGTTTTGTGTTTGTTTGTTCATTTCTGTGCATGGGTGGAGTTAAGGAGTTATGTACCGATATCTGCCTGTTGCTACTCTGCAGAGCCTGCTACAGGCAAAGACAGTGCCAGCTTTGAGTTTGCAGGTACAGCAGAGATGAGCAGAGAACTTCCTACTTTGCTCTCCAACCTTTGTACAGGTTAGTATGGCCAAAATAACAGGAATGTTTAAAATACATTCTTGACGATTTTATCTGTGCACATGGTATTAGTTTTAACCTGTGTGAACCAACTCAAAAGCTCATTGAGGATGAACTCATACAACGTTGGGCTGAGGATTTATTTTTTTCCCTCCTCTTGTTCATTTTACCAGTGACAACTAACACATGCCACAACGTGAACTTGACATGAAATATATGTAGCTTTTTTCTTAATGAATTACAAACCTAAACTGCAGCATATTAAAGCATGCATTTTAAGCAAGACTACTCATTTTCAATCAAATATTGTCCTGCTCTTGCTCAAAACGCTCACACTCAAAATCTAGCTTGCCTGCAAATAGTAAGTAAATTTTATTGATATAGCACCTTTCACAGGTCAAACCACAAAGTGCTATACAAGAAAAACAAGTATAAAAACATAAGTAGTAAAAAAACATACATGAAAAATAAAAATAAATAATAAAAATAAAATAAAAAAATCTTACACAGAATACATATAAAAACGTACACAATGAAACTGGTTAAAAGCCAGTCTGAATAAATGTGTCTTCAACTGCTTCTTAAAAGAATCCACAAAGGTAAGGCAGCGCAAAGATGGAGGCAACGCATTTCACAACCTGGGGGCCACAACGCTGAAGGATTTATCCCCTCTGGTTTTAAAGTAGGTTCGTGGAACCATTAACAGCCTTTGATTGGATGAGCTCAAACTGTGAGAATAACTGAGGGGCTCCAGAAGGTCAGAAATGCGGCCTGACCACACAGAGCTCTAAAAGTGAGAACTAAAATTTAAAAATTGAATTCTAAGATGAACCGGAAACCAATGTAAAGATATCAAAACAGGAGTAATGCCTCTTTTGTGTGTTAGTTAAAAGCCTTGCAGCAGCATTTTTTAACTGACAGGAGCTGGTCCTTCTTATTCAAGCATACAAAAAGGCTGTTACAATAATCAAGACGGGATTAAAGAAAATCATGAATAACCATCTCTAATTCGGCTTTTGGCACCAGAGGCCGCACCTTAGAAATATTTCTAAGCTGAAAAAAACTGTTTCTGATTAATCTGTGGGAATGAGACTCCAAAGACATGGCGGAATCAAAAATAACACCAAGATTTCTGAGGTTGTATGTTCTTCTCCTCCTGAAAATTATGTTTTGTGCTCAGATTAATGTCTGGGGCTGATATCTTCTGCTCCTGTAGGAATCCTGGGCCTTGCTCTTGAATTGGATGAGGTCTGTGCTTTCAAATATGTTTTCTCTACTCAAAGATTTTCTTTGCTCTCTCTCAGAATAAGGGAGAATAAGGGAGAAACAGGATTCAAAAAGAATATATTTGTGCAAGAGGCATTCTCATAGTTTGGAGGGGGAGCCAAATCATTTTTGTAAGCAAGCAATATTTTTTATAGTGTGAGAAGTGAGTTTTGTGAAAAAGCAGCACATCTGAAAGTGAAATTAAAGCAATGTGTATCTAAATTGAAAATGTATGCTTTTTGAAAGAAAAATTCCCCAATGACAAAACTCATATTCAGCTTTGTGTGCTCTCTTCCTTCTGTCAGATTTTACATTAACCCTCCTCTTCCTGTTTGTGATCTCTGGACCCACAGGTGTTTCTCTAAATCCTTCCTGCAACAACAGTGACCTCACCATCCCACCTGCACCTCAACCAGGGCTGTACACAAAAAGACACTGATTGTTATCTGGATTTCTCTCCTCACTTAAAACAACTCAGAGCTATTATCTAATCAGGGTGTGTTCATGGTGATAACAGCTCACAGGTGGTTTTTATGTCTAGAGTCTCTGTGATCGTCTTTTACTACGAGTACACACTGTGTATACAAGGTCAGAACAAACGTGTTCCCTCTCATTAACACTCAGCTTTTCGTCTTTGATTGAACAGCTGAACAAAGAACAGTGTGATTTCAGCTCATGGCAAACACGTGTGTAAATATGAACCTTTTCCGTTCTGAGTCTGCGCAGAAATGTGTGGCAGCAGAAGTTGTGCAGATGGTGGGCGGTCAGTTGCACATGTGCCAGCCAGCAGCTGGATGTCTTTATTGTTACTTTTAATAGTAGTGATTTTGTTTTGTTTGACCTTTTGAATATTGGTACCCTCATTTTACCTTTCCATACCTACGTGGTCCCATTTTAGTCCTTTCTACTTTTATTTCTTACCCCAAAACAAACCGCTTCTTACCCGTGTATCTATTTATTTCTCCTGGTATAGTGTGTCATGTTGCTTATTCCAGGTATTTTGCAAGAATTATGAAGATACATGATTGAAAGAATATTCTCAAATCTTACCTATAATTGTACAGTTGTGTTTTTTCCCCTAATTTATGTATCATTCCCTATTTTCATTGATTGTGGTTCTGATCTTTGGTTGGGTGCAGTTGGTTTATAAAATATGACAGATTAGCAAAAAGAATCACCGATTAAACCAAAGTAAATCCAAACAACCTCCTGCTGGGGGTTCATTTTGCCCCTTTAGTAGAACAAATCTGACCTGACATTACCAGGCAACCTGGCCCACTCCTAAGCCAAAAAAAGAAAAAAAAAAAACAGGCTGGATGTCCTGTTTTCTGTTTAGCTCCCCATCAGTCAGTGACAATCCTTACCTGCGCATGTGTCCGGGAGCCATTCGTGGGCTGCGGCCCCGTTGGTTCACAGCCTGGACCATCATCCTGCCGGTACAGCTTACCCTGCCCTGCGATGGGAGGACAAAGAAAGAGAGGCAGTGTTTGAAATGATGACTCGCAGTAAAACAAAGAAGACGTCTGTTAGATGTGTCTGGGGCGACTGTGGCTCAGGAGGTAAGAGTTTGTCCAGCAACCAGTGGGTTGCCAGTTGGGGTGGTCAGAGGGCCTAGGTGTGCCGATTGTATGGCCGACTCACTTCTGTCAGTGTGCCCCAGGGCAGCCGTGGCACATTGTAGCATACCACTGTCAGTGTGTGAATAGATGGATGACCGATTGTAGTGTAAAATGCTTTGTGGTCCTAGGACTAGATAAAGCGCTATACAAGTGCAGGCTATTTACCATTTGATAAAGCTGGAAAACATTGTTCTGTAGCCTGTGGAACATGAACTTTTCACCCTTCAAAGAGTGTTAGTGAGTTCCTGAATCATTAAACGCCTTCTTTCTGTTCAGTCCGGAGGCATTATATGCAGCCTCCCACATACAGGGGTTGGACAATGAAACTGAAACACCTGGTTTTAGACCACAATAATTTATTAGTATGGTGTAGGGTCTCCTTTTGCAGCCAATACAGCATCAATTCATCTTGTGAATGACATACAAGTCCTGCACAGTGGTCAGAGGGATTTTAAGCCATTCTTCTTGCAGGATAGTGGCCAGGTCACTACGTGATACTGGTGGAGGAAAACGTTTCCTGACTCGCTCCTCCAAAACACCCCAAAGTGGCTCAATAATATTTAGATCTGGTGACTGTGCAGGCCATGGGAGATGTTCAACTTCACTTTCATGTTCATCAAACCAATCTTTCACCAGTCTTGCTGTGTGTATTGGTGCATTGTCATCCTGATACACGGCACCACCTTCAGGATACTATGTTTGAACCATTGGATGCACATGGTCCTCAAGAATGGTTCGGTAGTCCTTGGCAGTGACACGCCCATCTAGCACAAGTATTGGGCCAAGGGAATGCCATGATATGGCAGCCCAAACCATCACTGATCCACCCCCATGCTTCACTCTGGGCATGCAACAGTCTGGGTGGTACGCTTCTTTGGGGCTTCTCCACACCGTAACTCTCCCGGATGTGGGGAAAACTGTAAAGGTGGACTCATCAGAGAACAATACATGTTTCACATTGTCCACAGCCCAAGATTTGAGCTCCTTGCACCATTGAAACCGACGTTTGGCATTGGCATGAGTGACCAAAGGTTTGGCTATAGCAGCCTTGCCGTGTATATTGACCCTGTGGAGCTCCTGACGGACAGTTCTGGTGGAAACAGGAGAGTTGAGGTGCACATTTAATTCTGCCGTGATTTGGGCAGCCGTGGTTTTATGTTTTTTGGATACAATCCGGGTTAGCACCCGAACATCCCTTTCAGACAGCTTCCTCTTGCGTCCACAGTTAATCCTGTTGGATGTGGTTCGTCCTTCTTGGTGGTATGCTGACATTACCCTGGATACCGTGGCTCTTGATACATCACAAAGACTTGCTGTCTTGGTCACAGATGCGCCAGCAAGACGTGCACCAACAATTTGTCCTCTTTTGAACTCTGGTATGTCACCCATAATGTTGTGTGCATTTCAATATTTTGAGCAAAACTGTGCTCTTACCCTGCTAATTGAACCTTCACACTCTGCTCTTACTGGTGCAATGTGCAATCAATGAAGACTGGCTACCAGGCTGGTCCAATTTAGCCATGAAACCTCCCACACTAAAATGACAGGTGTTTCAGTTTTATTGTCCAACCCCTGTACATATTTGTGTGTGCTTTTCTTTTTTTGTCTTACGTCTGGGTTTGCTGCCAGGATGGTATAATTTCCATCATCATCCAGTGAGGCTGCCGCCGTGTGCAAGGAGCAGGTACCGTCTGGGTCCCGGCTGATCCTGTAGTGTTCGCTCCTCTTGGAGATCTGCTTGCCATCTTTAAACCAGTACACCTGTGGTAGAAAAGATGCAAAAAGGCACATGAAAATGAATACTAAAATCTTATTTTTATGCTGTGATTTTCTACAATCTTTTGTTTCAAATTCAGTCTTCTTTACCTATGAGGAAGCTTATCATCATTTCAGAAATTTAGAACAAAGCTTTTGAGTGTTCAAGCAAAGGTCCTGCATCTTATTACAACAGATTGCATATCTTCTCCTTTCAAAACATAATTTAGGACTTGCAGATATCCTAGGTGCTTCTCAGTAAGTTAGAATATTATCAAAACTTAATTTATTTCAGAAATTAATTTCTAAAAGTGAAATGTATTCTTTATACATTAATTAGGCAAAATATATTTTAAGGGTTAAATTTGAGGATAATGGCTTTCAGCTAATAAAAATTGAAAGAACATTAGAATATCACATTAGACAAAAAAGGATTTTTAATATAGAAATTAGGGGTGCACCGATTGCAGTTTTCCGGCTGATCACAGATTACGATCTTTAAAAAGCCTGACCTGCCAATTCAAATTTTGTCCGATACAGATTTTATTTATAACCGACACTGCCAAGTGTCATTACCTTCAATGGTCCAATCTTATAATGTCAACAATTGTGAACCGTGCACGTGTAGACATGACCTGGTGGGTAGCTCTGTCAGTCAGCCCTCTCTCATGACTTAGCAAAAGGGGACAGTGGGTGATTTTCAGACCTTAATCGGTGGGAAAGATCGGTTTCACATGAAAGTATCGGCCGATCACCCAAAATAATAAATGTCATCGCCTACACACCATAATGGGGAAATCTACAGACTCAAGCACTGACAGTCATTGACACCCTTCAAAAGGAGGGTAAACCCCAAAAACCTAATTTCTAAAGAAGCTAGCTGCCCACAGAGTGCTGTATGCAAGCAACAGATGCGTAAACTACAAGAATAACCGCAGCCTGGAGAGGATTGTGAAGCAAAGCCCATTTAAAACAGTCTAGAGGAAAAGTAGTGAAGCGCAAAATCCGAGCTGCTGGATGTTCAGCGTTAAGTTTCAACAATCAGTGTACTTTGTGGAGCCATGTGTTCTGCTGTTGTTGGTCCACTATGTTTCATCAAGTCCAAAGTCCATTTAGTTATTTACCAGGATTTGTTTTAAATTCTTGCTTCCTTCTGCTGACAAGCTTAATAGAGATGATATTTTAATTTTCCAGCAGGACCTGGGACTGGCCTACACACCCAACAGTACCAACCCCTGCTTTAATTTCCATTATTTTAGTGCGTTTGATTGACCAGCAAACTGGCCTGACCTGAACCCCATAGAGAAACTATGGAGTATTGCAAATAAGAAAATGAGAGACACAGGCCAACAATGCAGTTGATAGGCTGATTGCCTCCATGCCACACCGCAGTGATGCAATAATTACTGCAAAAAGAGCCCCAACTAAGCACTGAGCGCATATACTGTGCAGTACATACTTTCAATATGCCAAAATTTCTGTAGAGAATATTTTTTTTAATTGAGTCAGAATAATTAAACCTTTCACTGATATTCTTATTCACTGAGAAGCACTTGTAGTGTAATATCATGAAAATATTTCAATCAGTGATGGACACCTTTGGTTTGGGGTCTCCGTGGACCTTGCAGGAGAATGTGACTGGCATGCCCTCAAACACCTTGTAGTGTTTAAGCTTCTGGTCGAAGGAAGGCGGCACCCCCTGGCGGGCAGAGTCTTCGTCGTGCTGAACGTCGTCGTCCGACTCCTCCACCGGAGAACGCTCCAGACGAAATTCAATCTCGCTGATGAGGCGCTGCTCAAAGCTGGACACTTTGTACTCCTGAATGCAAGAGACACAGACAGAGTCAGAAGTCTGAGGTCAACTTAATAAGAAAGAGAGAGATAGTTTACCTGAAAAGCATGATTAAAAGCATGCAGGGACCTAAAACCAAGGCTTTACTACACACTCATTAACCTGTCTTGATCATCACCCATACAAGAACGTTCCCCCAAGTTTCCTAGTCCTTTTCCCCCAGATGGGCCACTCCTCCTTTACAACCATCTCCATCAATCCCTCATCACTCTGCAGAGCAGTTAGGAACATCTGCAGAGCAGCTCAGTGTGATGACACATCACACAGATAATGACATGCCTCGGGCACAGCTGCAGAGCCTGCATTAATCCTCCAGAACCAACTCAGAGAAGTGGCCTGTGCAGATATGTGATCACTCTGAGTGAAGTTCCTTTTCAGGCAGTTTGACAAAATAATGGCCTGTTCACAAAAGAACGTTTAAATATAGAATATGTGAAACATCACGCTTCACTGTGAAAAGTGCAGATTAAGCAACATGACACACTATTTAGTGCTGTACAAAAGTATTCATGCCGCTTGAACTTTTTCACATTTTGTCACAACCAAAAACTTCCAATGTATTTTACCGATATTTTATGTGCCAAACAAACACAAAACAGTGTTCTAGAAGGAAAATTATGTATGGTTTTTACTGGCGCATGTCTTTGGGGTATGTCTCTGCCATGTTTGCATGTCAGGAGACACGGTTTTGTTAGGTCTACTGCAAAAAGCTCAAAGTCTGTCATATTGGATAGAGAGCCCCTGAATACCAGTTTATAATTCTTGCCAAAGACTGTCAGTTGGATTTAGGTTTGGACTTTGTCTGGGCCGTTCCAATGTATGAATATGCTTTGATCGAACCCATTTCATTGTAGTTCTGACTATGCTTTTGGTCAGTGTCCTTGTGGAAGGTGAACCTTTGCTATTCTTAAAGTCTTGCACAGCCTTTAGCAGGTTTTCTTCTAGAAATGTCCTTTTATATATCTTCATCCATCTTTCCATCAGCTATGACCAGCTTCAATGTCCCTGCTGAAAAAAATAAAAAAACATTCTCACAGCATGATGCTGCCACCACCATGTTTCACAGTGTGTTTAACATGATATGAGGTGCTTTGCCTGTATAACAAAACGTAAAATTTTTGTGTGTTCTGGCCAGAGTACCTTCACTGTTTGCTGCATCTCCCTGCTTGTGGTAAAACTTCTAACTTTAACATTTTTCTTTAAAAACGTCTTTCTTCTTGCCACTTTTATATAAGATTTTTCAAGTAAATGATAAATGGTTCTCGTGTCAACAGATTCCCCAACTTAAGCTGTGGATCTTTTAGCTCCTACAGTTACCATGGGCCTCTTGGCTGCCTCTGTAATTAATACTCATTCTGCTCTGACTGCTAGTGAAGGTGGACGGCCATATTTTGCCATTCCAAAATTCAACAGCTCACAGTGAGGACGTTGAAGCTTGGTTCGGTTTGATACTTTGGGATGTCTTATAACCTAACCCTTTACCCTAGATTTAAACTTCTCCACAACTTCATCCCTGACCTATCTACTATGTTCCTTGGTCTTTATGATGCCGTTTGTTCACTAATGTTTTCTAATAAACCTCTGAAGCCTTCACAGAACAGCTGGTTTTATACTAAGAAATTACATACAGGTGGACTCAATTTGCTAATTAGGTGATGTCTCAAGGTGACTGGCTGCACTGAATTTCATTTTGAGGTATCACAGGGGTTTGAGGGGGTTGAAAATAACCTAATGTGGGATATCACATAAAATCCCATTTAACACACTGAAATTTGTTGTTGCAATATTTCAAAAGGTGAACAAGTGGAAGGTGTATGAATATTTCCATAAGACACCAAAAAGTCTTTTTTCTCTAACTTCATTTCTTGCTTGCAGAAAGCTGTGATAGAACTCTGTCTGCTTTGCCAACCATATTCTCAGTTCTGCCATGAATATCTTAATATGATTTCAATGTGCAGATCTAAACAGTGTGGATAAAAAAAAAGACCTGTATCAAAAAGGAGAATGTTAAAACAACCTTTTGGGGGTAAGTTTCTTTATCAGCTGACTTGTATTCCTGTTGGGACAAAAAAAAAACGTTTTGGTTCAGTGTATTCAGTTCTAAGCATTAGACAGTGAGGGAAATGGGCGGCTGTGGGTGTGATCTAGCAGGACACCTTGGTGCTGATTCATTCGTGCTCAGATCTCTAACAGTCCAGTTGCTCTCCATGCAAAGAGGCACAAAGAAATAGGAAAGTGCAGTTTTGTCTGATGTGTACCATTATGATGTTTCCAAGAGATCGGCATCCAATCAAACTCCTGTTTACAGCTGAATACCAGTAGGAACTCCACGTTTAGTGGTTGTACCTTTTATATATGTTACAAATTTAGCCTTTTCCTTTTCCACATTTAGCCTTGAAATATACAACTAAATGCGGGAAGAGTTGCTATTTTTATGCACCTCAACAGAACTGCTTGTTGGCTCAGAATAAGACAAACAGCCATATTAGCTTTAGCTGGATGTTACTCTGGAGCAAGTTTGCAGCAACAGCGGTTTGAATAAACAAAGCTTTTTATGGAGGGCCCTGGAGGACCTCCGCAGTGTTTACACTGTGCTCTTCAGAAGTGTTTACAGTGGCTCAGGGTTGGGCTAAAGGATGGCTGGTGATCAGGAGATAGAAAATGATATCAGTGGACATCAGAAAAGGCTTCATGTCATACACTGTACATGCAGCAGAGTGAAAAAACACTGGTGGGGAAGTGTTGGTGAAACATTTCCATGCCTGAGGGATGTTCCCCTCCGGGGACCAGATGCATAAACAATATGTACACGCAACAGAAACATTCACAGGGCCTGCCTGACGTGTATAATGTTTCCTTTTTAGTTTGGAGTGATGTATAACTGCAACCATGTGTTCTAAATGGAAAGAAAGTATTTAGAGATTGCTGTTGATTTTCAGATAATACTAAGTGAACAGGTTTCATAAACAGACATTCTAAGCCTGTTTGATTCTCATGTTGAATCATGATGAAAGATTACTTTTTTCTCTGTTGATGTTTTGTGTCATCTCTTGAAAAAGTATTCCTAACCCCTTGAACCTTCGGTGTTTTGTCACGTTACAAACACAAACTTCAATGCATTATGTTGGGATGTTGTGTAACAGCCCAACTACTTTGTGTTGGGCTGTTACACAAATTGTTTAGTAGAAGAGAAATTATGCATGTTTTTATTGTTTTTTTTAAATAAAATCTGAAAAGTGTGGCATGCCAGTGAATTTAGCTCCCTTGAGACAAAACTTTGTAGAACCACCTTTCATTTAAATTATAGCTGCATGCCATTTAGGATATGTCTCTACCCTCTGGCATTGGTCACTGTAATAGATGAATATTATTTGATCTGAGCCATTCCTGTGAAGCTCTGGCTGTATGTTAACGCTTGTAATCCTGATGGGAGGTGAACCTCTGCCTCAGTCTCAACAGCCTCCAACAGGGTTCTCCCATACTTAACTCCATTCAGGAAGGATCCTCACAGCATGACGCGGCCACCCCTGTGTTTCAACACTGATGATGTGTCCAGGGGGATGTTTCTACATGTTCAACTGTTTGAACAGGCTTTGTGAGATGTTGAAATAAAGGTGACTGGATCCAAATCCCCATCACACATTTGAGGTTTCCTCTTGTTCTACGTAAAGAAAATCAATTCCACCAAATTCCACTTCACACTGATTCACTGCTTTCTGTTGGTTTACTTTGTGTTGTGTTTATGGGTTGGTTGGTCGATTGCATAAAATCACAATTAAATGCATTGAGGTTTGTGATTGTAATGTGATAAGAAGTAAAAAGGTTCAGGGGGTATTTATATAGTACTTCTGCAAGACACAGTAATTTGTCTGACTGAGAGGTTAAAACTGATACATTTATCTATCTGTGATGATGGGTAATAATAATAATTTCTGCATCTGGCCCCAGGAGTGTTGATCCCCACCTGAAGGGTCCCCATACCTGTGTGACTGGCTCCTCCTCTGTGTCCTGTATGTTTAAAACTGTGGCAGCGTTGTCGGCCCCCAGGAGCCTGCGAGCCATCTTCTCCTCATAGGTTAACCTCTGGAAGCAGGGATTAATGAGGTCAGCGCGGGTTAGTAGCGTCAGTTGCACCAAACACACTTTTACTCACTGTCACGTTGCTGCTGCATTTAGCCCTGGTGTTAAAATGTTTTAGATTTATTTTTAGGTGAATCCATCTGGAGTTTGATAAGTATGCTTTCATGAAACTGCCTTCTTTTAATTTGTATTTGTTCGTAACATGTTAATCCACGTTAAAGACTGAACACACTCATTTTTGATCACACACAATGTGATCACTGCTGGCAACACACAAACACACACATACACTCAGATAAAAACACACCTGTTGACCATTGCCTATGCGCTCTTCTTTAAAACGCAACTTTCTCTCCAAATCCTGGATCACAGCATCCTTGGATCCCTGAATGTCGGAGTCGGAGACGACGCGAGGCGTCTTGGTGACCGAGGACTTCCTGGGGAACGCTTTGCTGAAAGAAGGACAACAAAGTAACTCATCATCATTAAACTTGTGCTTCCTTACACACACGCTCATCCATAGACACAAATAAGCTGAAATCTCTTTTTCCTCCTGCTGCATCGTCACCAGAACTCTCTCTAACCCCTATCTGGACATGTCCAGCTATTGCATTCCACTCTGTATCCTCTTATCTCTCTACCAATGCAGCAGGAGGGGGAGTGCAGGAGTGAGTGAAGGGCTGATGAAAAATAACTGGAAGAAAGATGAAGGTGGAATGTCCCTGATTTAGGAAAATAAATAACTTTCCCCTTTCATCAGGAGAGAGGTACCATCACAGATTTTTATCAGCTAAATGAAAATGTCAAACCAGCCAGGTTTGGGATTTTGACAGAAATTCACCAACGTTGTTGAGCATATTTACATTTGCAGACAAAGGGGCCCTGTAGAGGATAGTGAGGGAAGCTGTATGGAGAGTTCCTCTGTCCAGAATATATTTCAGAGCTGCTACAGGAAGAGGCCTCTAAACACTGTCAGAGACTCCTCACACACTTTACTTTTAACATAGCTGCCATTGTGCATATGGTACCAGAACATCAAAACCAGAACCACCTTTCTGCCTCACTTGTTATAACACTATTGCGGTTTATAACTTTCAATTTATATTAATGAGTTTGTACATGGTTATGGATCTCTGAGAAGCACCGTCTCATTTTCTGGTATGCTATTCAATGAAAATAAACATTTATTTTATGAGATTTGATATATGGCAACATCACAAGCTGTTTTTAAATTAATTGATTTTTTCCCTTGTGTTCTGTCCTGGTAGCTTGGCCAGACAGTATCGTGGGGCTGGTTGCCTTACAGTGTGAGGGCAAATTAGCTCTGCAAAAGGGTTATAATATATAAAATATAGCTTGTTTTTGTCCAAAATAAAATTATTTTGAACAAATCATGAAAAGGGTTAGGGGTAGCAGATGGCTAGGTTAGACGAACGAATTTTCATTAATTATCAGCAAAACCAAACTTCATTATGTTGTATTCCAACAAAACAAACTGGTCCTGAAAAATTATATTGTTTACATATATATCTAACAAGATGTGTTTATTTCATTTGTTTTTGTTCATTTGTTTTTGTGTTGTGGTGAAAAAAAATGATGGAAGAACACCTTTAAATAGAACCTGTCTGACAACACAAAGTAGACTAAAAGATGAAGAGACCATGGCCCAATCTAAAGAAATTAAAAGACAGATGAGAAACAAAATCATTGGTATCTATCAGTCTGGAATTGAGAACCATTATCCATAAACAAAAAATTCAGAACAATGGTGAACTTTCCCAGCAGTGGCCAGCCTACCAAAAACAAACAGTGTTGTTGTGTGATGGTCTGGGGCTGCTTTGCTGCTTCAGGACCTGGATGATTTGCTGTAATTAATGGAACAAGAAGTTCTGCTCTCTGGCAGAAAATCCTGAAGGAGAATATCTGTCTGTTTGTGACCTTGTTATCAGTTATTCAGTTTTTTAGTTATTCAGCAGGACAAGGATCCAAAGCACAACAACAAGTCCACATCTAAATGGCTCTAAACCAAATACAGGTTTTGGAGAGGCCTAGTTAAAATATGGACTTAAATCAATAAAGTTAACAAATCATTGGCATGTTGTATTTAGTCAGATTATCTTTGTCTAATATTGAAATATGTTGAGTGATCTGACACATTTAAGTGTGACAAAGAATCAAAACCAGACAAACATCTGAGAGGGAGCAAATATTTTTACCACACTATGCGTATTATGTTTCATGTTTGATGTGTGAATAAACAAAAATAAACTAAATTGGCCATTTCTGTTTGCATAATTGACTTTATATCATCTAAGGCATGTGTGAGTGTTTGTTTGACTTGGACTCACCTTTCACTCTCAGGTTGGGGTTTATTTTCCTGCCATTACACCTTCGATAAACTTTACCTTTTCTCTCGCTGCTTCATCATTTTTCTTTAAACATGCTGTATAAAAATTCAAACATGTCATTTCCAATCCATCTATCCCTTCTCACTGCCGCCTGCAGGTTTATGTCTACCCAAGCTCTGTTATGGGTTCATGCTGTGTAGAAAGGGCTTGCATGTCTCACTCGACACAACCCGTAACTCTGAACAGAGAGCAAAGAGTATAAATGTGCATGCTGAAGGACACTTACACAGTGCTGTTGCCTTTGGGAAGGCCCAGGCTGTTGACTGTGGGGCTGCCAGGTGTGGAAGGTGTGGAGGGCAACACAGAGGACAGGAAGCTGGAGGCAGGAGACGGAGGCACTGAGGAGAATGGTGACGACACATCTGAGTTTGCTGGAGACATGGAGACAGGAGGGGGGGGAGGAGGTGGAGGAGGGGGAAAATCCTGGGCGAGGCCGGATGGAGAGGACAGGTTGCTAGGGCTGAGGAAGGGTGGAGGAGGGGGCGGGAAGGAAGGAGAGGTCGGAGACTCAATGCTGCCAGCCTTTGTGAAAGGAGGCAGGGTGACCCTGCTTAAGGACTTGTGAGAGGTGGGTGGAGACAGGGGGGAGGACAGGCTGGACCCAGAGGAACCAGAGGAGTGGGCGATGTAGCCCGCCCCACCCGGGCTTTGAGCAGCAATGAACTGCTTGGGCCGGGCATAGTTGAAGGTACTGGCCTGCATGGCTGTGCTGCTCTCCAGCTCCTGGAAGGAGGGAGGAGGGGGTAGAGGCGGAGATGGTGGAGCAGGTAGAGGTGCTTCCTGAAGCAATTGCAAGGGTGGAGGTGGGATTTCCTGGATGTGCTGCTGCTGTTGCCAGATGGCTGCCTCCTGCTGCTCCAACAGAATCTGGTCCTGCAGCTGCTTCAGCTGGGCTGCGTTCCTGAGAGGAAGAATCATGATCAGAAGATACAGTCAATGAAGCTTCCTTTAATCCTCCCCGTTTTACAGCAGGTGGAGGGGGGCTGTAACACGGTAACACAAAAAAAAGTTACAAAACCAAGCATCTGTTATCAGTTTCTCTTTGACTCAACAGCAGGTTTCTACGCAACTGCAGTTGGAGCCCAACAGAGGTTAACCTTTAAAGACAGAACTCTCTCACGTTTTCCTGACAGCTGTTAACAAGAGTGAGGCGTTTTTCCTTGGCTCCGTCAGGCCTGAGGTTTGGTCAAACAACTGGAATATACACAACTTCTGGGGAGGAAACAACTGCACGAGCAGCAGGGACTGATAGTGTATCAGCTTCTAGCCTTTAAAAAAGAGCCAGACTGTTGACAGCACTTTAAGTGTGTAAGAGGAATCAGACCATAGGTGTGAGTGGGAGGAAAACAGCTCTGTTGCTGTTGTTTAACAGTGGCACACAGCCTAAGAAATAGATAATTGGAGTGCTGCAGAGGCTGTTTTTCTTTCTGTGAAATAAGTTGAGGCGTGGCTCCTTCTACTTGTATGTTTCTGCCTATTGAAGAAAAACAACTGTAATGTTCACACATTATGTTATTTAGTCATGGAGATGGGTCCTGATGATGAAATGTTGTGTTTTTTTTCCCAGAGTTGTGGTTATCCAGTTTTTCCTCCACCTTAGTCACAGTGTTGTCATGTCATTGTGGAGGAGAAAGGCTTGAAATTCTGGGATGTCATCAGCTCCAAACTTCTAACCTCCAAGCAACACCAATTTTAAATGAACTAGTAAAGTTTCAAAGAGACCATATGTTGTTAAATTCTTTTGATGTCTTTTATTCAGTGTGGTATACAGCTTTTCTTGTGTATAAAGTTCATAAAACACAACAAAGGAAGGATTCCTCTGATCTTGCAGTGGTTAAAATGCCTCATATGTACAGTGTCTTGCAAAAGTATTCATAGCCCTTGGACTCTTTCATATTTTGTCACATTACAAGATCCAACTTGCTTGTATGTTACAGGGACTTTATGTGATAGAGCAACACAAAGTACCGGTGACTGAACTGGAAGGAAAGTATATATACTTTTGAAATATTAGTTGAGCCACTTTTCACTGCAATTGCAGTTTCAATGTGGTTTTCAAAAATTTAAGAACATACATAATAAATTTTAGAGCAGGATTTCTCTTTGAACTATCTCCACCATTACACAATTCTCACACAAACTCAGCTCTCATTGTCATAATTCCATGTTTCTGCATTCAGCATGCCTCTTGCACAACTATCTTCTGCTCCTGTCCAAATTCTGCTTCTCTCGCCCTCCTCAGCTTACAGGTTAAACCTTTGCTCTGCAGTGTTAGTTTTCTTGTGTTACAAAACCATGTATCAATTTCTTTTCACCATGTTCTGCACTAATGTTTGTGTGTTGGTGGGATGTTTGGAGTATCACATAAAATACCAGTAAAATACGTAGAGGTTTGCGCTTTTAAAAGGTAATATGTGGAAAGGTTCAAAGGTTGTGAATACTTTTGCAAGGTACTGTGCATTAGGGTTTTCTTTCTTAACTCCATATATTCTCATATGATTTATTTGTGTAATAACTTGATAGTAGAGTGTTTGCATTAGTTTTAAGCTGCTGTCAGCTAACCAAACAGAGATGACTGATAGTTCCAGGGACAGGTCTTAAAAAGACAGGAGGTTTTCAGAAACAAATTGATAGAGACAGCAGCAACACAGTATGATAACAACAACGTTAGTCTCAATATTAAAGCATATAAATCCTCTCCTGAAATTCAATTCCAAGCTCGTAAATGAGGGCAATATGGGCTTCCTTAAGACTATACAAACTACAAAAACCACAGGACTGAATGCAACTTTCTGCAAGGATCAGGAAGAAGACATTGGATCCTTGGAAAGCATGGGAGGCTGTAAATCTAAAAGAATGTTCAGAAATGTGTGCTGCATGTGAGAATGATGAGTTCCTCACTGTTCAGAATATACTGTACATCCCAGCGGTGCCTGTTGTCTAGAGTCCACCAAGTTCACGTGCCCAAACCTTTTCCAGATGTCGGATAATCAGTGGAGTGTTTCAACTATTTTTTTTATTTTTTATCTGTGACAGTGCAGACCCCCTTCCCCTCCCTCTCTCTTTAGTTGCCGCTGCCAACAGCAGCATGACTGATTAGTCTCTCCAAGCCATTTTGGTTTTTCATTATGGTTTTATGCTTCCTTCCAGAGTGGACGTCACAGGCCCAAATAAATACCCATTAATCCACAAGCATCCATTCCGATCATTCCAGGTTGTCCCCACCTGGTGCTCTCCTTACAGTCCTCACTGACCACAAAAAGCAACACAATCAGTTCAATGTCTGCCTCTTTGTATACATTTTCCTTTACATTTCTCAAAGCTCTCCTCCTCAGGCCTCCAAAGAAAGAGTGCTTTTACAGGAATAGTTTGGCATCTGGTGAGGCTCGCGGCGCTCCACAGCAGTTTTATTCCTTTTTTGGCTTTGTTCTCAGTCCGTCAGGCAGAAGCGGCCAGCCTGTCTGCACTAGCAGAAAGGAAACACACTTCATGTCCTCACAGCCTGATTCCTCACTGCTTTACAAGCTCAGCATGAAAAACCTCAAAGTCCTTTTCTGCATTTATCTGTTTTTAATACATGCTTGTGTTACAGTTCTTATTGGAGATAGTAAAAAAAAATTAAACAGGAGGCAGGAGACAGAGGTGGAGATGCATCGAGAGATCGGCAGGTGGCTAATTTAAAGCTTGATCGCTGGCTAGTCGGAAACTCACAAATCAGGTCATTATGCAAATGGTTAATGGTGAATTCAAGTATGCCTTGGAAGTTACAAAGCAAAGCTGAAGGTTTAAATTTGGAAGTGTATCACCAAAAATCACAAGCCAAGAAATCTATTTCCTATGACAAGGCGAGATATTTCTGCTGTCCATTCAGGCTGCAAGAGAGTGAGAGAGAGCAACAGTTTCAGCAAGCTATAGTAGCCATACAGATTGCACTAGATATTAATATAAGGTGCTAAAGCCAGGTTTATACTCCATAGTATTTTGTTTACGACTTGTTAAATCGGCTTCTAATACAAATAATTAATGCCCCGTCACAGCAGAAAAGCTGGAAACAAATTTGTATTGCGGTTTGCAGATCTTCCTGTGTTGCAGCTCCTAAAGAAATCCGAATCAAGGTCAAAGCTTTACAAAAATCAGGGATTGGAAATCAGTCAAAAACGTAGAATCAGTGCATCTCAACTTAAAGTGTACCATTTACTTTCTTGGTTTGTCAAGAACTTTGTAACTGTCATGCTTTTTATTAAGTTTCTGTGCACAAGAAATCTGTGTAATTCGCATTTTCCACAACTACTTGGCACAAGAGGGTTACAATTATAGCCAAATTTAATTTGCATCTGAATCTAGTTTCAACATTTGCTTCATATTTAAATGGTCAGCCAGGTCTTTTCATTCCTGCTTCATAAATATTTTCATATCCCTCAAGAGGATTTGGATCAACCAAACTAGCAACCCGAGGTCATCCAGAATCAGAGCAACCGCCAGCTATTTCTTCCAGAAATCTTTGACCACAAAGTCCAACAGAATTTTCACATCTTGCTTTTTCATCCATCTGAACTCTGACCTGAACTTCTCCATAAAGACCTGTTACAAAGGTCTTCAAAATCAGAGCAGATTTCCATTGTTCCCTCCTATCCATCTATATGTCAGAGCGGGGTCTAATTAGTAGGCAAAGTTTTCCTCTGTTGCCACGCCAACAGCCCTGTGTTTTGCTGTTCTGATTTGGGCCAACTGGCCCACAAAACGATCCGCTTCACAGAGAAAACATTTCAGCTCCTCTGTGAGCTGCTCCAACTGTAAGACAATTAATCTTCCATCTCGCAGTGCCTCTTTTTTTTTTTTTGCACTCACTCCTGGAGGAGTCAATGAAAGTCTTTTTGGGTCGGATCCTGTCTGTACTTAATTCAGGGGACGAGAGAAGAGGCAAAGAGAGATCTGGTCTGGAAGGAACTTTACCTTACATTTCTGAAAGCACAATAAACAGAGCCCAGAGTGGCCTGACAGTAACATAATTGAGGGAGTGTTTTACAGCCCTGTGATGTTGGAGTCTCAGTGAGAAGTGCCAGATGCAGCAGCATGTTTCTTTAATAAATGGAGACCCCAGCATTGTAAAGGCCATGTTTGCTCTTTGTTGCCTACTTGAGCTGCTTGAACCCGAACAGCCCTCAGCGCATCGGACACCCATTTCAGTACCAAAGCAAGTAAACAAAGAGCAATCGAAGGTTTTATCTGCCGTCCATCTTACCAGCTCTGCAGCTGGCTATAAATAACACAGGCGCTTTATTAGCCTCGCCAGCTAAAAACAGGAAGCGAGCAGGAAGTTGTTGAATGTATGAAGGCAGAAATGAGGTGTTTCCTTCTGTAAACAACACCGGGAGAACCGAGTCTGCTCCCGTTATCCTCTAATGTCTGCGGGTTTTCTTAAGCAGAAAAGGGGAGATTAGAGTCCTGCCTTCAGCTTGTAAAGCCAGCGTGTATTTGCATTACACGTCTGAATGTTTGTTTCTGCAAACACTTCTGTGGCTAGGTAACAGTGGGACTGTGCTATTCATAAATGATTTATTCTGGAAAGTAAAACTGGATTTCCGTGTCACACCTAGAACACAAACACAAGGTGGGAAGGATGTACATTTACAGCCATATACTTAAATGCATGTAAATCGGGTGGTATGAGATAGACCAACACAAAGTTGTACATAATTGTGAAGGAAAAGAGTACTGTGCATTTGTGTCAAGCCCCTCTAACTCTGTAAATCCATCTGCAAGTTGGTTTAAGTGTTGGTTGAACTGGATTTCATTTACAGCTATCAGAGTGAAATCCCAGTAAAATATATAAATGTTTCTGGTTGCAACATGATACAATGTGGAACAGTTTAGGGGTATGAATACTTTATCAGCCACAAACAGCAGCTCTGTGAGACTAAATCACCCAATTGATAAAGACATATCAAATGACAGGAAATTGGGGTGTTTAAATGCTTTTTGGTGAGCATTGCGTCATCACGGCAGTGTGTCTGCATGCACTCGCCTGAAGCACATCAGCAGTAAAATCTCGTTAATCTGTCACAGTGAGTGAGGTGATACATGGGAGACTGTCAGACTTGCAGACTATTAGTAAGACTGTCTGTCTAATGTCTCTACTGATGACGTCTGACACCTCTGTCACCTGTTTCTGTAGAAATGTGTAACGTCAGCAACTTCTAGACATTTACTGAACAGAGTGACATATTTTATGACACATTTATTGTGAAACTGCAATTTATTGCCAATGCACTTCGGATAGCTACAAATAAAACTGAGCAATTTCAATCCAATAGACGGAGCCTTGCAAAGGTTTTCTTGACCCTTCGACTTTTGCACATGCTGTCACGTAACAACCCCAAACTTTAAGGTCCATTATTGGTATTTTATCTCATGGCACGATTGTGAAGTGTAATTTAAGTCATAAATTGTTTTCAACTTTTTATTTTACAAATCAGAGAAGTGCATCATGCAAATAAAATCTAGTGGAAACAGCTGGATTCAGAAGTCAACCAATCATCTGAAAGAGTATGGCACAACTACCAACCTGGCCAGGAGAAAGCTCTCACTGAAATTAATCCAAACGAAGTCCCATCCGAAGTTTGGCACAAGTCATGTAGGGTACAGGTGAAAAGAGGTGGTTTGGTCACAAAAGACCAAAATCAAACTTTTTGGCCTGTGTGCAAAAAAAGCCTTAAGGCACAAAAAAATAACACTGCACATCATTCTAAATGCACCATCCCCAAGATGAAAGATGTTGGTGGCAGAGTCATGCTGTGGGGATGCTTTTCTTCAGCAGAGACAGGGAATCTTGTCACAGTTGTGGGGAAGATGAATGAAGCTAAATACAAGACTAACATGAAGAGAAACCTACTAGGGGCTGTGAAAGACTTCTTCTGCTTCCGTTTTCCATTTATACTGTACTTTCTGTTGGTCTGTCACCTAAAACCCAGTAAAATTCACCAACGTTCATGGGTGAATGCTTTTACAAGGCATTGCAATCCTCAGAAACCAGGGAGCATCTATCTGCTGTCCACCATTCACTACATCCACTTCTGCTGATACATATGTCCTGAAGTCCTTAACTTACTTTCCAGGGTGCCACCATTCATTCTTGCCACTAGCCCACCCCCCTGCTCCGTGCCTCTAATTGCACACACACTACATAAAATAGAAGCAGACTGTTTTCTCCCCAGCCCCCCATCATTAAAGCGTAGCACAGAACGTTTTTCTAGCCACACCAACAGCTCACGGCTACTCTGGTCACACATTTCTCCCTGCCCTACTTTCTTTCTTCCTTTCTTCCTCTCATCTTACACTATTACCTCTCCTTACTAAGCTTTCTATCTTGACTTGTATTTCATATCCAGGTATAAAAGATGAAGACTGCTTCATCTTCATCCATCCACCTATTCCTATTCTCCCCACTCCTCTGCTGTTGTTCAAGTTAGATGTTTCTCCTCTACAGCAGGAAGGTTGAAGACTTTCTTGCCTAGAGAAGGAATGGCATTGCCATCAAATAAGATTAACAGCAGAAGAGAAAGGAGAGGAGGGGGGAGTAGATGATGCAGAAGTGAAGAAATCAGCCAGCGAACGAGTCATAGCGGAGTGAGCTACAAGCTTTCTCACTTTGGTGAGCCTATTGTGTTAAATAATCCATCTGACTCAGCTGAGGAGCTCTGCAAACAAATAAACCACGTAGTCTGAGTTTGTTACAAACATCAGCCTGGAGAGAAAAGCAGCACACTAGTTTCTGGTGAAGGCACTGAAAATGATGCTTCTTCTCGTTCTCCTCCTCCTCTCTTCAGTCTGAACTGGCTTCCCTTTTCTGAGCCTCACTTAAATGAATGGGTATCAAACTCAGCCTCTGTGTGCTTCCAAAAACACCAAACAGCCATTCTGAACGCATATCATTTCAGCACAAGCTGGAAACACAGAGGAAGGGTACAAGTCCATAATCTACATTTTCACTTGGTAACTTGCATTTTCAACAAATAAAAACCATGAATAATACTAATAACAATAAATAAAAGGAAATAATATTTTTGAAAAGTTTACTCTATTTAAATCTAAAACTTTAAAAAGTTACAGAAAAGCATCCTTCCCTCCCTTTCTCTCACTCATACCAAAATCGGTTTAATCATGTCAGAATGAGCTTCAGGTTGACAGAAGAGGATCAGAAAAACCTGTACCTTCAGTGCTGTGATCTTCGGTGTAGATAAACTGCTGCAGAGCAACAAACTCAGTCTCAGTGCTGCTCTGCCAGGTACAGAGCAGCATATATAGCTGTGGGCAGTTGGACAGTGACACAAGCAGCCTCCCTCCCTCCGTCCCTGCCTTTCTTTCTCTCTGCATGAGTCAGTCTGTCTGTGAGCTCCTCCCCTTCACAGTAAGAGCCCATACTCTGCCAGAGAGCAGTTGCTTACAAAATAAAAGCTCAAGCAGGTATTGTAGCAACAAAAACTTTTCCTTTTTTCACTTTGGAAAGTTTCTGAACTGCAAACAAATAAGTAGATCCATAAGAAAGACTCCAATTTACAGGTTGATTTCAAAACT
The DNA here is from genome assembly GCF_021462225.1 of Girardinichthys multiradiatus. Lineage (NCBI taxonomy): Eukaryota > Metazoa > Chordata > Actinopteri > Cyprinodontiformes > Goodeidae > Girardinichthys > Girardinichthys multiradiatus. The sequence goes on along the minus strand of NC_061802.1, from coordinate 38,125,717 downwards.
TGACTAAAAGGATGACTGTGGAAAGAGGTTTAGATCAATTGTGTTTAAAAAAAAAATGAGGTTCTGTTAAAAACAAACAGATGTTTAGACCGCTATTAGATTAGCCGTTAGCTTCAGCCTCTAGGATCAAGTAATCTGGGATTATACTAAATGTAGAAGAGAGTTATCCACTGCAGGTAAGGTACTAAGTGCTTATAGTTCTCTGAGAGAACCTTACATCAAACCTTCTGAACTAGATGATTAATGAACTGAACAAGCTTGGATTTTAGGATATAAATAAGTTGATTTAGGTCTCAGGTCTCTGGTATTACCAACCACTCTTAGTTAACGGGGTGTATGAAGGCGTTTTCTACATGTCAGGCATATGGAACACAATGGCTTTATGCACTATGTATTGTTTTTGTATGTGAGAATAATATAAGTTCTCTGTGTGTCTAACAGAGTGTGTGCGCACTCCTATCCTAACCGCATAGTTCTGTTTTATTTTCCACAAGTATTTCTCAAGAGAAGGATTTTCTTCCTCATTTTTTATGTATGAAGCAAAGCTCTTATTATTAGGAATTTCTCATTTCTATTCTGGTGTGTTATTGCTCTATTTTTAGAGAGTGTGTGCGTTCCAGGCTGGCTGATGAGTCACGCCAGGCCGGTGGAAGGTAGGAGACCTGGGACCACTCCAGTGGGGTGTTTTATGTCCCCAGTCTAGTTACTAGACTGCTACTAGAGGAGATCTCTCTTCATCTACACCGCGAGTCATATCTTGTGGGCTGAGTCACAGACTCTGTGGGGCGATTCAGAGTGAATCTCGTCTGTGTTTGTTCTCTGTGACAGCTGTGTCATGAGAGTGGAGCGTGTTCCCATCACTCAACACTCTAATGGAGATCCACAAGTGGGAGTTGTGTGGTCAACCAACTGAGTGTCTATAGGGAGATGAGCCACATTTAGCACTTAGAGCTACAGCCTGATCACAGACTGATTGATCTCATCTGGAAAAAATGCTGTCCTCTGTGTGAATACAGTGCTGTCCAAAAGTATTCACACCCCTGGAATGTTTTCATTTCTTCACTTTACAACCACAAGCTTTTGTGTATTTTATTGGGATTTTTTGCGATTGGGCCAAATCAAAGTAGTTCATAATTGTGTAGTGGAAAGAAAACTATGTGTGCAAACATATTTTACAAATAAAAATCTAAAAAGTGCACCGTGAATGTGTATTCAACCCCTAAGTCAGTATTTTGAGGAATCGCCTTTTGCTGTTATTTCTGCTGCAAGCCATTTGCGGGTTATGTCCCTGGCAGCTTTGTACAGCTAGAGACAGATAGTTAAGCCCATACCTTTGTACAAAATAGCTTTAGCGCTGTCAGTTTGGAAGAAGATTATCTGTAAGTATCAGTTTTATTGCCCGGCCACAGATTCATATTTGGATTTAGGTTTCCATCATGTGATCTAAATTATTTCATTGCAGCGCTGTATTGTTTAAGTTTGCTGCCCCACTCGAAGATGAAACTCCACTCATGTCTGAAGTCTTTTGCTGCCTTTAACAGAATTGCCCTGTATGTAGCTCCATCCATCTCTGTCCCAGCTGAAGAAAAACACCCCCAATCCAGCTTGATGCTGCCACATGTTTTACCAAGGAGATGCTGTGTTTAGGTGACACTTTTTCACTACATACAGAGAATTACAGTATATGTAGGCCAAAAGTTTGGTTTTATCTGACCTGAGCATCTTACCACGTTCATACAGAGTAAATTAGACACAGGTGGGCTCGGTTTACTAACTGTTTGACTGAATTTATTTTGTTCATTTTGAAAATCATGCATTATTTTTTTTCCACTTCAAAAAACCACACACTATACTTTGTGTTGGTCTGTCACATAAAATCCTAGTACAGTACAGTGGAAGCTGGATGTTTAGTAAGGAAAATAGGAAAAACGTTTTATGCAAACTTTTGCAACGCATTGTATGTGGATGGATGTCAAGCCATGTTTATCTGTGTTTAACATACACAGCGTTCTATGTGGGGGAACTTTGAGGTAGGTTTGTTTCCATGCTGTCAACTCCCAAGAATACAACCTGCCTCGCCTCTTGCTCCCCTCATATCCCAACGCTCGACCTTTCATCAATCCCTCTCCTCCAGCTCTCCCTACTCTCTTCCAGCTCGCCGTCTGTACTCTCTCTGAAGGTCAGCTCCCACAGCTCTCTTCCTTATTTGGAAAGTTTCTCCATTCCATGCAGGTCATTCTCACTTCCTGACCAATCCTGCGGTTTGTTGGTCCGCTGTCTCAGCCAATCCTGTGTCTCCCATGTCCTTTTATAGGCTGCCCCCTTTCTAACTGCAGAGGTCCATGTGAAATTATCTTCTTTCCTGCTTCCCCAGAGCGTCCTGTGGCTTCTTTTAACTTTTTATTCTATTTTACAAACCTCACTCCCAACAAAATAAGAACCAGGTTCCTGTGTGCCTTTCTCCATATGCTGCTAATCAAAACCAAGCATGTGGCTTTCTAAGGTGTTCAGCTGGGTACGGATTGAGTCAGTTTCTAATTAGACGTATGATGGCGACAACCCATTTGTAAAGCCTGCCGTCTCGGTTAAATGTGGTTCTTTAACACCCATGTTTCCCAATATTTACAAAACCACAGGCAACACCTCGACAAGAAAGTGACTGTTAGTACTTCATTGGCATTTTCATGACTTGCACCTCGTAAAACACAAATACACTGCTGAGAGGAAGCTCTGAGTCACAGCAGAGATATGTGACAAATCCTATTAACCAAACCTTTTTGTTCAACGATGAAACAGAGACAGAATATTCACCAGATCGACCTCCTAGATTCATCAGAACAAGCAAGGAAAAAACATGTAGGATGGAGACTGAGAACAGCTAATTGCCTGCTGTGACCCCACACTACGAAGGCAACAAGTTCAACAAGTTCACTTGAGTGTGTGTGATAGAGAATTAGTGAGTTTGCTGTTCCCCAAACAGCAGCCTCAGTGAGGTTAAAGAGGTCTGGAAACAACTGCAAAAATCATTTAATCTCAGTGGTATGACGGTTATGTCACCAGACCTGGACTGAGAGGTATGAGGTCAAGCTGCAGACAGCTTGGCCCACATTAAATTTGATTAGGACATTCTTGGCCTTCATTACTACTGTGTTTATGCATTCACCTCTTCTTCGTTTGCACATATTGTGACCACAATTCTGGACTACAATCTGGGCCAAAAGGTTCTCTCTCTATTCTAAACCCTCAACTTCTTCCAGCACAGGAGCGCAGGTAGACATAAAGCAATACTGGGTCACAACATCTGATTGTAAACAAAGTAATCCTCCACCCTAGACTCAAGTGGTTTTCAGCATTCTACAGGTTTTCTATGAAGATCCTCCTGCCTTTAGCTTCATCCATCTTCCCATCAACTTGGACCAGCTAAAGAAAAGTACCCACACATGATGATACTGCCACCAACATGCTTCACAGTGTGATGGTGTTTTTGGGTTAATGCACATAGTCCATCCATCCATCCATCCATCCATCCATCCATCCATCCATCCATCTATCCATCCATCCATCCCAAGAAAAAAGTACCACACAAAAAACATTTCCTGCTTTCCTACTTACTTTATGGTATGTGTTCTTCTTCAGTCTTCCTAAGCAGAACGCTACTCCGCATAAGTCTTTGGTTCCTTTTGAACATTCTGACTTTCTTATAATCTCTTAAAGTGACTCTATAGGCACTTTGCTGAAGTCACAATGTTTTGTTGAAATCGGATTAGGAATTTTACTTGGGAAGAGAAAATATATATTGAGGAAGGTGCCTCAATAAAGTGGCTCTGGTGATGCCTATGCTCCATTCACACAAGCAAATCTCTGCTTTTCTCTCCAATGTCACCTCTAAACTGTAATCAGGTGCAGGGACTGCTTACTGTATATATATTCATCTGTTTAAGTTAACTTTTTCCCCTCATGTCTGGCTTCATGTGAGCCACCCAAGTGCGGTAGATTACAATCAGTCATTACCTCAGCATCCATGCAGCCAACCAACATGCAAAAAAACCCTGAATGATTGCAGGGACACCAGGGTCAGTGTAGCAAAAAGAAAGACTAAATTGAGGTTCTGTTAAGTGCTAAAGAATGCCTGTTTTCCATCATGCAGGCTAAAAAGGAACGCACTGTGGTGCTGCATCAAAAACAAACCCACAGTTGCACAGTTAGTGAGACTTCAGCCCATATATAAAAAGCACTTTGTGGAATGAAATCCGTGCAACAGAATCATTTCAACTGTCAGTGTTGATTCCTGCTCTGATGAAAGAGAGATTAAGCTGAAGAAGGGATAATTGTTGCCTCTGCTTCTTGTGCTCACAGAGACGCCCACCCAGACTTTAGACCGTACCAACCTATAATATAATGCTCTGCTCCAATTATCCCAGGCAGCATTTAGGTGGTTACACCTTTATCATGCCTCTCTACTTGTATGCCTCCTAATTTGTCAAAGGTTTTTTTACTCGGAGCGCAGGGTCTTTACATGTTCTATTTTAGCTTTAACATAGCTCCACTACAAGTGGACTCCACCATTTGTAATAGTGGGTGTGGATGGCCAAAACAAATTGTGACATGACTCCTCAGACATGGTCATCATATACAAACCTAACAAAAACCTTCGGATGTATGAAAGAATAAGAAAAAAACAAAGAAAACTCAATAGTTATTACATCTACTTACACTGACTTTGGCCAATGCTTCACATCATTTATATCGCAAGGAAACAGGAAGTCATTGACTACTAATTAGAAGTTTCCAGAAAATCAACTCAAACGAGTATACATTTAAAAAAGTTATATTTTTTATATAACATATATTTATATATATATTCATATATTTCCCCCTGCTTTCAACCTCCCCAGAAAAAAAACGTATACACATACGGCAGCAATATGGATATAAACATTGATAGTTATTATCAGCCCAGTTTTACGGTACGGTGCCGACACCGATATGTTAAAAATGACAAAAATGGGCCGAAACCGATGTTAATACTGATAAATTGTGCATCCATAGTGGTTGTGCTAGATACTAGAAAGTATTTAGAAAGACTTCTAAAACAAAAAGTTTAATGACTTATCAGAAATCAGAACAGCAACGTTGGAGTCTAATTCATGCTGAAAAGACATCACATCATGGAAAATCCAGAGTCACGCATGAATGTAGATCATCACCAAGTGACAAAACGCTGACACTAAATGACGCAACTGCATGCAAAGCAAGAACTTCTCACTCTCATTTCAGGTGGATGTAAAGAAAACACATTTTCCCCCTTGTGCTGACATATCTCCCAACTAGAAAATATTGATAACAACTTATATGGATAAGATATTGTTTTTAACTAGACAAAGCAAACTCAAACAAAGCAAATAAAAGGATATTACAGAATTTCAAACTGATGTCATCAGGTGATTGCATTTATAATTTGGTAAAAGTCTCTCAGGAAAAACAGATTTACCAATGCTCACCAGTTTGACTATAAATGAATGTTAGATCAATGTTTTTGTTTATGATTTATGAAGTCTAAACTGAAATCCCAAAACCCACATCAAACATCGGCATTTATCAGCATTTGATAAACCCATAGAAGCAACAATTTATTTTGTTAAGCCCTGTAATACAGAGATCTTTGAAAATGCCACAAACAGCTCTACTGTCTAAATAAGGCCCCCCAAGTTAAACAGAGCTTGACATCAGCTTCTTTAAGCAAAGATGCATTTCATACAGGCCATCAGAAAGTGAAAAAGTGACTTATTGTCAAATCAATTTGTAGGATCTGGGCACTAAACGAAACACAAAATGAACAATCCACACTACTACCGAGAACTAATCAGGCTCCTTCATTGCAGGGAGTTACAGAAGTGCCAAGTTTAATTGTTTCTGTGGCGCCAACATTATTGTTGAAAATGTCATCATAAATTAGGAATTCACTGCAACATCTGCTGCCTCAAATATGCTTTTAAGCAACGTCCTAACACGTCACAATGACCTCACTCTGACGGAGGAGGGTCTACAGTGTTGTGCTAAAGTGTTTTCCCATTACGTCACATTACAACCATAAACTAAAATGAATTTCATTTGAGTTTAATGTAATAGACTAACACAAAGAGATGCATAATTGGGAAATGGAAGAAAATTTTAAGTGTTTTGAGCGATTATTGTCAGTCTTGACTCATCCTCAAACACAGAAACATGCTCACACGTGCATCTGATTTACAAGATAAAAACAAAAACGGAAGTGTTTTCCTACATCACATGAAAACCCAATTCAGCCTGTCTAACAGGCTCATAAATCTACCAACTGTCTGCACCTTGCATGCGTCTTTGCCACACAATGGTCTGAAGCCGTTTCTTTCAGTAGCAATGCTCTTCTGTTCCAGCCAAGCTCACACAATTAAACTGGCCTCCAACAACAAGATAAGTTTTGGTTCAATGACAAAACACACAAGCTCCAAGCAGCAGGTTAGGTTAAGAAAACATTTCTTTCCTTTGCGTGTTTAAACCCTGGAGCAGTTTCTTAGAAGAAAACACAGTGTCTGTATAAGTGTTGCTTGTTCATTTTATCTTACAAACAGTAGTCTAAAAATAGCTCCTTTATTCACAGCATTAAAGCACATAACTAAAACGTTATTAGTGGCAATGATCTGAAAAAAATAAATAAAAATCACCCCGTCAATGAGATACTCCTGGCACGTATCTTTACTAACATGTGGTAAAGGCATTCTCTCCAGATTTATACCATAGTTCTTATCCAAGCAGAGAATTTGAGCCTCTCCCTTGGAAGTTTGAGTTCAGATTTCCCTCGGTTCCTGTGCTGATGTCTGGCATCGAGATTAACAACCCTGCTCTCTGCTTTCCTTCAGTCCACAAAATCAGCAGGTCTGTTTTCATTAACCAGGTCTCCTGCAGTACATCCCTTCCTGTCAAGCTGCACAAGCTTCCTCCATAATGCTCAGCATTTTTGGAGCAGAAAATAAATAAAAAAACGCACCAGCTTTCGGTCCGTTATTCCTGCAGCTTAAAACGTTTTAAAGCTGAGAAGCCATCAATCAAGGGAATGTCTCAAAATGTGTCAAGTTGTTTGTAAGCAAAAGCCTAACTGTGAAATCTAGACAGCTTAGTCTTTAGGTTAAAATAAACGTTATAGGAAAGGCATGTACAGTGCTGTAAAAACGTGTTTAGACCCTTACAGGTTTCTACTGATTTTGCCTTTTTTTAAACTTGAAAAGTTTTCAAATTATGAAAAAATTGTAAACATGCTGTTTACAAATGATGAGGAAAATAAAACCAAACCAACCTAGCCTTAAAGAAAAAAACAAATGCCCTAAAATCCTAATATCTTCTGTTCCAACCTTGGTAACAACAAGCTTTTGTGTTATGCACCATTGCAGAGGTAGGATCTGATTAGACTGAAAGATAAGATTTGAAGCTTTGAATTGATTACAGTCAGCCTCTGTTCACACAGGCTGTTTGAGTTCAGTGTGGCAGAAACATGACCTTTGGTTAATGGCATAGCTGCTGTTTTCATTAAGCAATGAACAAATTTAATGGGCCAGAAGATGAGGAGCCTATGCTAATTTCTTCACAGCGGGAAGCTGATTGTTTTAGTACCGCATGCATGTTGTTGTTGTGAAAAAGAACACAAGTATTTAACCCCAAGAGAAAAAACTTAAAATCCTGACCTCATGATCTGTGAACAGACAAACAGATAAGACATTTCTTGTGCAGGGTTTTGTCACGCAACTAAGTCAGATGCTCTGCCTTTTCCAAAGTGTGCAGCCAACTAAGCAATTCATAATTTCACACTGGTAAATGATTAATTCCATGTTTAATGGGGTGGCTGTAAATGTAGCTTTAAACAGAGGGTAATATGTGCAAAGTTTATCTTTGTCAGCAACAACCTCAATGTATCCTAATTCTATGTAAAAGGTCCCTAAATATTTCCTTATCTGTAAAAATCTGAGCTAAATATACAATTTATATAATCTGAAAAAAACAAAACACTGTGCTACAAATGTATCTTAAAGCATCATAGTTACAACAAAATAATTACCTGGAGTATTCAGTCTTCTCCTCAATATTGTCAGCTCTGGAAGCACAGAGTTATCAAGTCATAACTTTTCAGTACATGTATGCAATAGCACCCATAAGCAGCAATTCAGAGCACATGCAGGGACAATAGACCGAACTGCAAGAGCTGAGCTTTATTGCAAGGTAATCAAAAGCAGCTGGGCTGTGGTTCAAATATATGATATAGGTACAAAATAAAAATATACATATATATTGACCTGGAAAAACGACGCATTGGAAATAAAGGTCAAAGTTCACCCTGAAACAACCACTGGCAACCATGAAAGTCTGAACTATGTTTTAAGAGGATCCACTGACATATTTTAGCTTTAAAAATGCCCAAAGTGAAATTTAAAGGAATAGTTTAGATGTTTTTGAAGTGCTGTTCTGAAATTATTAGTAGTAACAGTTGCCTTACCTGTGGCAGACAGATGTTAAATTGCAGTGAGTTTGTAGAAAACAGAATAATCTGTTTAAAAGGTGAAAGGCTAACAGCTAGCCCGTGCTATCTGATTTAAACCATTGAAAAATTTTCATATCCATGGATTACAACGCTATTTTAGCTGATAATAATAGGCGCTGTTTTCTCAGCTGAACACTGTCCTGTATAGGCTGTATCGATCCACCTGATCACCTGATCTTCAGTCTGCCTCAAGTCTGACATGAGGGGAATTAACTACTAGATTTCCCAACAGGCTGTCATTCATGACATCAAAGATGTTACTATGCTTTTCCAGGTGTCATTATTATTCGAAAATCATTTCAGTTGACTCATGATCAACTGATCAAGCAGAATGAAACAACTAAAATTCTCCCTCAAAATAACATCACTTAATTTTAATCAAGTTGATCCAGACTTGATACATTTGATAGGGCTCTCAATTGTTGTTGGTTCCATCTCTCTCTTAGTCCATCATGTACTCTTGGTCTCTCTACACACTGACTCAGCACTAGAGCACACAGAAGTCATCCAATCACAATGTTATCATTACCAATGCAAAGAAAAAAATTCTTTCAAATCTTATTGTTTACATTTTCAGGAACAGAAATTCATAACAAAGCCTTGATAGGACTATGAATCTCTGGAAGCGCTGTCTAGCTCTAGGTTGCTTTCAGGAAACAAGTTATGCATTCAGTTCAGTTCTTTAAGGAGAATTCTTTGACATGTACTGCCTTGCATCTATGTAAACAGTTTATCATAACAGCTTCATAATCTGACAGTCTCAGGCACAGAGTGTGATATGTGTGCACGTGTGTTCATCTGTGTATGCATAAGCATGTAAAAATTTCTCAGCTTCACTTAATACTACAACTGCTCAACGTATTTATTCACTCTTAAACTCTAAACTCTTTCACCCTATAAACTCATGGCGATATGAAATCTATTTAATACAGGAAGGCTAGCTATTATTAATTGTGACTTCACAGAACCTAACTTCAAGCAAATCTGAACCATTCCTTTAAAGGTTTTATCTTCTGGAGGTGTCTATCTGTATAGAACTGAACAGTGTTCATTAACTTGTTAGGATGGTACAAAATATACTAAAGTAAAACCCAAAACTTTCTCACAAACAGGTCAAAATCAACCCTGCAATCTCGTAAAAAGAATTGCTAAAAGGTACTTTAACAAATAACTTCCAACTAATCATAAGAATAAAATAACCAGTCTGTAACAATTCGAACATGTATCAGCGAGGCATTCGGAAAGCCTGAAGGATTAAAAGGCTAATCACATAATGGCTTATTCTGAATGTGGAGTTAGGTTACACACCATGCCCCTCTCCCTCATGTCTTTCCCTTACTCATTATTTTTTTCCTCAGAGCTCTACTTTATTCTTTCTATTAAAAATGAAAAGGAAAGGTAGTACGGTGAAGACAAGGCCTGTTCACTGCAGAAATTTAATTGAAAATAAACCCATTCACCGCTCTGTTCTTAGAAAGTTACAGTAATACCGTACCTCAGCCCTACAGAGATGTTGCTCAGGAATAAAAACACAATAGCTGTATCCTGGCGTGGGCATGCAGAGCGAGATCACATTGATACAATGGGAGCCATCCAGAAAAGGCGACAGAGATCTGTTACAGCCACAGACAGGCGGCAGCTGGCAGACTCCACCTGGCACACGTGATGCCACACTGACACAACATAAAGGTAATGCTTTTGATCTCCAAAGGTCTAGGATTTCCCCCTGTTATCCCCTTTGACAAAGAAGAGACACAACATCATACCCACCTCAGGAAGTCCTCCCTGTTTTCCCAGTCAGTATCTCAGTCCTGCTAACTAACCCCCACCCCACCCCCCGGGATGCAGACACATGGGGAATGACAGGTACTCACAGCTTTGGTTTTGGCTTGGTAGGCAGTGGAGGACCATCTTTCCCGGGGGATGGAGACAGCTTGCCAAGGGTCGAAGGAGAATCTGGTACAAAGGGGGCCTGAATTTGGGGTGTGACTTGGTTGTTTGTTGTTGGATCTGACTGTGGCAGAGGAGGAGGTGGGGGTGGGAGTGGGGTCTCTTTAGGCAAGCTTGGAGGTGATGGTGGATGTGGAGGTTGACCATTCTGTAGAGGATCCTGCCCTCTCTCCCTGTCCTTATCTTCTACCTCTGAGGTAATTTGCACCGGTGGGAGAAGTGACAGACTGGGCCAGATCTCCAGCTCTTTGACATGGAAAGCATCTAAGTCAGGCTGAGGCAGCATCTCAGGTGGCAGCTCCAGGAGGCTGATCTCTGTGGGTGGTGGAGAAGGAGGGGGAGGAGGAGGAGGAAAGGAGGTTGCACCCTCAAATCCTGAGCTATCGCCAGACATGCCATTACTGGATGAGTCCTCAGCTGCTGGAGGAAACAAACAGGGGGGGAAGTGGATTTTTTTGACATTTAGTTTTCCCTGGACTGGCACATACCTCACAGAGTGGAAATTCAACGCAAACACTGTATCACAGCTGGTCTGATCTGAAGCAACAGCTGGGTCCAGTCAGGCTGATGCAATTCCTGTTTATTCAGCCTTTCCCTCACACTGTGTGGTGAATCCTCCACTATACTAACAGTGCTGTCTGTGATAATATACAAAGAAATAGTTGTGTCTAGTTTAAATCTCTCCTTTTTCTGTACAAACTAAATATGATACACAAAGCAGGAGATTGACATCTGATAAAGATATGTCATGACAAAATAAATAAACCCAATGAGCAGGATCGCCAGGAAACGACTACTGTAGACTGGTGAATTTTAGTGTTATGACCATGACAATACTTTCATTCCTAAAGACAACTCAGATGACTGAATTTGACCTTATGTTTATTCTTCAATTAAAACCTTGTTTAACTGTGGGAAAATGTTCTTATTATACCTGTTATCAGCCTAATTAAATCAAGACAAATTAATGTTAATACAATTTTATGGGCTGCACGGTGGGGCAGTTGGTAGCACTGTTGCCTTGCAGCAAGAAGTTTCTGGGTTCGATTCCTGGCCGGGGGTCTTTCTGCATGGAGTTTGCATGTTCTCCCCGTGCATGCGTGGGTTCTCACCGGGTACTCCGGCTTCCTCCCACAGTCCAAAGACATGCCTGTTAGGTTAATTGGTAACTCTAAATTGACCTTAGGTGTATGAACGACTGTGTGCATGGTTGTTTGTGTGTTGCCCTGTGATGGACTGGCGACCTGTCCAGGGTGAACCCTGCCTCTCGCCCATAGACTGCTGGAAATAGGCACCAGCTTCCCTGCGACCCACTATGGAATAAGAGGTAGAAAATGACTGACTGACTGACAATTTAATTCTCTTTAAGAGAAGGGATCTTGACACCCAGGTGTGTTTGTGAGAACGCTGAAAATGTTGAACTTAAGGACATTTGGGGTTTTTGCCTGAGACACCTAAAGAAAGAACAGAACTTTGTGGTGATATTAAAATAATGCTCTTTTTGAAGTTGGACATTGGGAAACTGAAAGATATTCTGGAGAAACTTTAGCTTTAAAAATAAAAAAAATTATTGATTCTCCTTGAGGACATGATCTGGTTGTCTATGCACCATGCTGTGGTCAGGCTGTTACACTTACATCTGTTCACTCCTATGTTCATTTTACTAACCAACTATTTTAACTACAACAGCACTAACCTTGTCTTTTTATTATGTAAGTAAGTATGTTTTGTATACTGAAATTCAGTTTGTAGCAATACTTTTAAATTGGCCACAATTACAAAACAGTCTGAATGTGTTTCTGTTTGTATTTTAAAACGTATTTATATATCTGTCGACATTAGCTACAATTTTGCATGAGAGCTGCTTTATGGGTCATATTGAAGTGCTGAGTACATTTCATATAGTATACTACAATATGTAAATAAATATTAAAATACAGCATGTGATTATGTTGTTAATTTGCTGACTGACAAACAATGTCACCTACCAGCATTTAACAAATCAATGAAGAAGATGTTTCTCATAGGAAATGTAACCGAATGTGAGCCAGTTCATGTTGGAACATGCAAGTTCAGCTCTGAATCTTAAGATAATAAACTTTTTTTTTATTTGTTCATTTTGTTGGATTAGAAATATCTGCTGAATGATGGCAGGGTGTGAGCTCTATATGGTGTGGCGTAACGTTCGGGATTCTTCGTAGGTTAGGAAAGTTGTGACAAAGTTACAACTTTTTCAGTCAGGAAAACAAATGCAATTTGTGTTAGCTAAATTACGAGTAGCCTTTAGTTTAGCTTGCCAGCTAGAAAACCTCCCTGTGGGATCACTTCAGCTCTATGTTCTCTGTGTTTTACAGCTTCTGCTTGTTTCAGAAAAAGGTGTTTAATACTTTTCTAACATTTATGATTTAAATTTAAGACCAACGTGAATGGTAAAAACATAACATAATAGGCTACTCACTAAATAACCCAATTATATACTTGGTTAAGCTGTTCTTTTTAAACTCCACCTAAATTAACCTATAATCTATTAAAATCTGTTATGGCAGCTTGAAATGACTTAGTTTGAGAACATTACAGAGCTTAAAACCAGAAAATGAACCTGAAGTCAAAGGAAAGAGGTCTAAGTTTTTAAAGATTCTAGCTCAATCATTTTCTCTTGACTTTGTCTTGCAAGTTCATTCAATTTTGAACATTTCCAGAACGATCTAAATCTATAATAAAACAGACACCGTATCTCATGGTACATTTTTGGGGGTTTCAGGTGTTACTGTCTAGATTTTCCCCTATAAAGTTTGACCATTTCTTTCAGTGCCCTGGACGCACCTGGAGTCACAGTAAGCTGGGCCATGCTGTTGACAGAGCCGTAAGTGTTAGACGCCGTGCAGCAGAACAGACCCCCATCCTCTGGAAAGGCTTCTGCAATCACCAAGGTACAGATCTCCTCTGAAAGTAGCACACACAGATGATGATAATGATTGCTGTCTCAGGTAGACTGATGAGTCATTATTCAGAAACACAGAGAGTGTATAGAAGACAAAAAAGCAGACGGACGCACAGATGTTTGGGGATGTCTCTGTGACTCACACCCTGCTTTAACCGTGAAGTCATCCACATATGTAGGATCTATGTGATCTAGCATTTATCATTAGGTGGGACTCCCTCTGACTGAAACTCTGGATTTAGTCTCCAGACACAAGTTCCAGTCCATTACTTGCTTAACATTTGCAGAAACATGAATGTTCTATAGCTGACATTCATACAAGGACCTGAGGCAACATACCTGGCTCAGATGCAGATCGAGGCTCTGATATAATCAGTCAGCAGAGGAGAGGAGGGAAAAAATATTAGTCAACACGTGTTTGAAAGTTATTCAGCTTCATCAAGCTTGTGAGTGTCTCACTTTTTTGAAGAATCCGGAAATCAGGCGAGTCCAGAATTTCATTTCCCTGGCGGTACCACTTGACCTGGAGGGGAGGACTTCCACGGACCCTGCACTCCAGAACCACGGCCTGGCCCTCAGATGCCTGGACATCCTGCAGGAGCTACAAGGGAGGAGGAGTTGATGGGGCCGGAATGGAAGAGTGAAAAGGGAGAGGCAACAGGAAAAGGAAGCTGATGAGTGAAGGATGAAGAGCACATCTGAAGAGACTGAGAAGAATAATGAAAAAGATAAATCTGTTTGAGAGGAGGCACATGAAAAAGAGGGAGGATAAGGGTTAAATACTCACGTAAATTCTAAAAAAAAAAAAAAAGATGTAAGCACACTCAAAAAAAACTCCGGCTCCCCTCCTGTTGGACATTATAATGCATCTAGAATATTTTAAGAACCTTTTACTTTTTTCTCTTTTTTTTACATGTTCCAAAACAATATTCTTCACATTTTCCACAATGACACAGCACAGGCAGACAGACAGAAAGACTTTTCTTATCCCTTGATTAAGCTCTCAGGTCTTTTTGGGAATAAACTTGGGTGCTTGGCATGAATTTGCTTTGGAATCTTTGTTTCCAATTCGTCCTGACAGGAACAGCCAAGATTAAACAGATTAGGGAGGTCTTTTTAAGTCTCTCCAGAGGTGCTCTCGCTCAGGAGCTTTGTTTTAAAACTTTTTTTGATTCTCACTTGGAAAAAAACGATATGTTCTGCAGATTAAATGTTAGGTTGACATGCAAAGCCAGCAATGCATGTTGCATGATGTCTGTCCCTGTCTACAGTGAACAAGGGACAGAAAAGTCTAAACATAAACTGTGTTTAAACTGTAAAGGGAATTCAATGACAACTATTTGTTTCTAGTAAGAAACTCCTCACAGTGAATTTCTCTCAGTGTTGCAAGGTTAACATTATGCTCAGATGTATGCATCCCCATCTGCTCTCAAAGAATCAGGAAATACACTTGGATTCAGTCTCTAAACTTTGAAGATATGATCATTTATATGTAGTAATGGTTTAATAACTTCCAAATCACTTCCTAGACATGTTCTTTTAATCAAGTCAAACTGATTAGAGGTCCATTTTATCCATGACAGTTTTCCGAAGATTCAAGCCATTCTCTTGTTGAAATGTAAACTGTCCAGGCCTGGAGTCCAGGGCACTTGGAAAAATGATTCTACGTATGACTGACCTCATGATTTCTTTTGATTTTAGGGGTGTTACAATGTCTTTTATTGATAATACAGAAAATAAAATCTGAAGCAAGCGATCATAACAGTGAATGAGATAATTAGGCGAACATGGGGCCAAAGCTCAGGTAAAAAAAAAAAAAAAGGCCTTGCAACAGTATTCGTACCCCTTGAACTTTTTTACGTTTTGTCATGTTACAACCCATAACTTTAAAGCATTTGATTAAGATTTTATGTTATAGACCAACAGAGGACATAGAGTAATTGCGAAGTCTAAGGAAAAGGATACAAGTTTTACTAATATAAATATGAGAACTGTGATCTACATTTACATAAGCAACCCCACCCCGAGTCGATACTATCTGGAGCCCCTTTTTACTGCAATTCTGTTGATGTCACTACAACCTTTACACATCTAGAGACTGAGACTTGTACCTATTCTTCTTTGCAACGTAGCTCAACTCTGGTCAGATTTTCTGGAGAGCATCTGTAAAGGTCAGTTTCTAAGTCTTCTCAATTGGATTATAGTCAGGACTTTGACTAGGCCATTCTATCAAATGAATATATTTCAATTCTATTGTAGCTCTGGCTGTATGTTTTGGATCTTTGCACTACTAGAAAGTGAACCTCTTCCAGAAATTGCATTTTCGGCAGCCTCTAACAGCTTTAAAGACAGCCATCCAGTTCTGACATGGTACCTTGTCTCCGCTGAAAAAAAACGTCCTGATGGGATGATGCTGTGATGATGTGAGGTGTTAGTTTTGCAACACATTATCATTGGTGGCTAAATAAAAATGCATGCCACATTTTTCAGATTTTTATTTGTTAAAAGATTTTTTAAACATCAATTTCCTTCCACTTCACATTTGTGTGCTACATTGTCTTGTCTCTTACATAAAATCAACATAACATACATAGAATTTTGTGGTTTTAAAGTGACAAAATGTGATCAGGAAAAAATCAAGGAGTAGAGGTGCCTATACTTGTACTCATCATCTGTTGTGTCAGATGAATACTTAAATGTCCATCACAACCCAGTACCTGAGAACTTCAGATTCTATGTTTTCAGCATGGACACATTCAAAAAAAGGTTCACAGGAGAAATATGCCTCATGGATGAGCTGGGACTGGTGCTGACCAGAGGGGAACATCATGATTAAAGTCTGGCAGCGGTTTTAAAGGAGCTGGATGTGGGGATGAAGGAAAAACAAATGTCATTTACTAATGAAGTGGGAAATGATTTAGGGCCTGACAGGCTGAATGAAAGTGAAGGGGACCTGACCCTTGTGGGCTTGGCAGGGCTGTTTGAAGCTTTGCCTCAGCCCGTCTCAGTTCAGCTATCATAAGAACCACAGCCTGGGGGAGGAGGAGAGGGAGACATGCAGCTGGGGGAGAGCTGGCGAGTCTAAACCAGAGAGAAGCTCTCATAAAAGTCTTTGTTTTATTGGACCCCCACTGGTTGAAGCCACAGCATTCAAAACAGCTATTATGGGATGTCCGAGGACATTTATGTCTGCTTCTGCGGATGGATGTACATGTATGGATGGATGTATATGTATGCGTGCATGTATTTCCTGCATGATGTACCATATGCAAGCACAGATGACCATGGTTAAGATTATACTGTTGTCCGACAGTTTAATTTAAGAGAAATCCTAAAGTTTTATCATATTTTAAACAACAGTGGGTCTAACTTTGTGGCAACCGTTACATCACCAATCTATGATCTTCAGAATAATGTAAAATACCAGCTTTCTGACACTGTTCGGACTAAACGGAAGCAAAATCATCGATTTACATAAAAAAAGGCTTGTTAAATAATTTAGGCAAGAAAGGATTTAAAATAATCACATATACAGAGTCATGATGAAGTATTACTTACCCTTGAAATTTTACATTTTGTCATGTTGCAGCTACAAACTATATTGTATGTATTAGGATTTCATGTGATAGACCAACAGAAAATAGATTATTGTAAAGTGAAAGGAAAAAATCATACATGTTTTTCTCAATGTTTTACAAAAGAAGAGATGAAAATATGAATGAATGAATTAATGAATAAAGAAGGGTTAGGGTGTATGAACAGAACTCAGAGAACTCAGAGACCAGAAACTAGAAAAAAACTATCCCAAAACAGAAAAGAACATAATTTTACAAAGGAACGGCAAAAATAGAAAGAAGAGCACAGAGCACAGAGCAGAAAGGACCACACTCACTAAAACAAATAGGAACTAAGGACTACAACAAGAAACTAAGAACAGCAAGATTACAGCACAAAATCTAACCCGACATGGCCTTCGTCCTAAAATGACCAGCGGCGCAAGTAGAGCATTATTCAGAGAGCCGATCAAAATTCTGATTATGACTCAGGAGGAGCTGCAGAGATCCACAGCTCATGTGGGAGGAACTGTTGGTCGTGCACTCCAGAAATCTGGCCTTTATAAATGTGTGACCAGAAGAAAGCCAGAAGTACTGTTTGTTATTTGCCACAAGCTTGAGATATTTTGGAAAGAAGAATGGGGATGTTTTTTTTGGAGATGTGCAAACCATGTTGAGATATTCATCTAAAGATGTCCAGCTCTAATTGCGGCAAACGTTATTGACTAAGGGGTGCTGAATACAAATACATGCCACACTTTTCAGATTTTTATTTATAAAAAAACATGTTTCATTTTCTCTCTATAATTAGGTTTTTTGTGTTGGTCTTTTACACAAAATCCAAAAAGATTGTGGTCATAACAAAATCAGAAAAATGGTATGAACTGCAAGGTAGTGTACACTGTATGTATTCACTTACCTTTGTAAACAGAGGAGGGCCTGATGACTCACCACCATGCAGTGCGAACACTGGGCTCTGCATCTAGAAGGTAATACACGCATGAGAGAGGAACATGATTTTTATACCATTAAAATGTTTACAAGTATGGTTGGCTTAGCTGTCTTGTATGCTGTAAGAACTTACCCGCTGTGGAGGCTGAGACATGGACTGGACCAGAATTGAGTGATGAGGAAGTACCTCTGGGGTTTTGGGTGAGGACGAACGTATTGTCAAGGACATCGAAATAGTCTTTTTCTGTGCTCTGTAAGAAGGAAGAGGAAAGAAT
Source organism: Girardinichthys multiradiatus (assembly GCF_021462225.1). Taxonomy (NCBI): domain Eukaryota; kingdom Metazoa; phylum Chordata; class Actinopteri; order Cyprinodontiformes; family Goodeidae; genus Girardinichthys; species Girardinichthys multiradiatus. The sequence goes on along the minus strand of NC_061802.1, from coordinate 38,107,480 downwards.
ATTGGTGGGAAATGTAAACTGAAATCAAGCAAGAATCCCAGAAAGGCAGGCCATTTTATGCATAGGATGGTAATCAAAAATGTTTGGACTAATGCAATTCTGCTCAGCTGGACTGGACAAAATGCATTCTTATCAAGATGCATTGTTTTGGTCAAAAGACTTCTATGAAGTAGCTTGAGCTTGGAGAAATGGAGGAAATGCACACGAGAGGTTATAGTCAGAAGGTAAGTGTTAGAGACAGGCATGCCATGGTACTTCATATTAACCCTGTGGACCTTTCATTATATGGAACACATCCCATGTTCTAGGTCAGACTTATGACTGTTTAAAGGCCTGATTAAGGAGAAGCAGACTGCAGACTACTAGCTGCTGCAGGACTCATTTAACCCTTTTAGGGTTCAGCATTTACTGGGTCGTGAGGTCACAAGAGGCGGCGCAGAGACACGTACTGAGGCATGGTTTCTGATCTTGACTTTGATGCCGTTCCTTCTCCCTCCGAGTCTGATGATGAAGCCCCTGTGAGTGAATGAAAACATTATATAGAACCTTTAAATACACTGCAGAAAAATGTCTCTGCTGTTATAAAGGGCAACGAGGATGTAAGAAATTTGCTGAACTTTTGATATACAGTTTGTGGAAACAGTATTATTTCCTGTTGTTTTTGGTGCATCAGTCCTGTGGCACAAGAACTAATTTCTTGTTGCTGTGGAAGATCAGTGCCAACTGGCCACCAGAGAGTGTCCCATTTAATTTTTGATGACCACTTATTTTAAAACACAATTTTTGTAGCATGTTAAGGCCATCAGAGATGTATTTAACTATACTTTATGTGGCACAGTAGCTGTGAAATAGAAATAGTTTAAAGAAGAGGGAGAACATTTAAATGTATCTTAAATTTTGAAGACTGAATGTTTTCTTACTTTCATTGGAAAAGAACAATTTGATAATAATTCCACCTGTAACCGTTAATATTTGATATGGAAACAACTGCTTAAATGCCTGACCTTCAATATAAACCTCAGCTGAGGTATTATCTGCTCCGAGACTGTTGGAGGCCACGCAGGTGTAGCGTCCCGTGTCGTCCTCAAAGGCTTCAGTGATCACCAGAGTGTGCAAGTCTCCTTCCCTCCAGATTTGGATGTCAGGGGAGTTCTGCAGCTCGCGGCCTTCACAGAACCACCTGCAGGAAGGAGAACACGTGGTAGCCTTTAACATGTTTAACAATAACCAACATACTTTTGATTTATATAAAAAATATATTTCAAACATTTAATAAAAAAAAAACAAAAAAAAAACTGCAGTGGCTGGGTGATGAGGATTTTTGTATATGTAAATAACTTATTTTACAAACTGTAAGGTAGAGGATTGTAGCTCTGCTTTCAGTTTGAATATTGGCAAATATGAAAATCACATTTTTAAACAAATAATTCTACCAAACTGGTTCCTACTTTCTTGCCCCACATGTGATGGGTGTCTGCTAATCAACTTCACGTGAGAACCTACTCAGTCACACACACCTTCTGGGTATGTCTGAGTTTCCATATCTGCCAAAACATCAACCACCCTGAGGCACTAAAAAAATGCTAGGTTACAGGAAGCAGGAACACCCTTTCCCCTCTTTCCAATCAGAGTTCTGTGCGTCTGGGTAGGCACTCTCTACAACTCTCCCTGGGGAGCCAAGGAACATGCTTTGCTTCTTCTTGGACTTGAGGCACATAAGAGAGAGTCTATAACTCCAGCAGCTTCATTTGTCTCATCACTCTTTACAGGGTTATGATTAAAGCAGAGGTCCCCCAAGACAAAGCCACCACATCAAGTCCAAGATCAATCTGTAATGCTCCATTCAGCTATCACACGATGCTTCTAAAACCACATGTTGAAACTTTGATCCTTAGTAATGTCGTATCCTGTTTAAAAGCATTTTAGAAACATTAAAATATCCACTCTCCACTGGCACACCACTAAGAGCATTAGCGCTCCACAAAACTGGAAAGTGACATAAATCATCGTTCACCTCTCGACCTCTGAATGGACAGAGGGAGGAGCAGGAATTCCCAAAGCGCTGGAAAAACAGCTGTTCTGCACACCCAGAGCCATTACCCAAAGACATTCCTGCAGTCTTAGAGAGCTGCAAAAAAATTTCCAACAACAGGCAGCATGGCCATAATTTCTATTTTAACATCCTTATGTGTCAGTTGGACAGCATGCCGACTCTTCTTCCAGAAAGCTATCAGTCAGTTCAAGCGCCCAGACAATAGTTCATACTTGTTAATTTACGGATTATGTTTGTGCTGATTGATGTGGGCGTGGGAGCGGAAACTGTGACAGGGAAAGGTAATGAATGAGTGAATGGCAGATAGAGAAAGAGTAAGGTGAGCATGAGTCAGGAAAAGTTAGACATCAAAAATGATGCAGCCTGTTATTAGTGAGACAGATCAGACCAAGCGATTTATTATCATCATCATCATCATCAGGGACAGGTGGAGGTAGAGTGGCTTGCATAAGCATTCACAGCCAATGGACTTTTTCACAATTTTTCCCAATACAAAACACAAATTTCAGTGTATTTTATTGGGATTGTATGTGGTAGATCAAACCTACCACATACAAAAGTAGTGTATAAATGTGAATTGGAAGAAAAGGGATAAAATAAATAATCTAAAAAGTGTGGTGTTTTGGAACTTTCCCCTGAGTCAATACTTCGTATAAACCTGCCTTTGCTGCAATTTTTGGGGAAAGACTCCACCCTTTGCAGTGGAGTTAATTTGCAAAAGGACGTTTGACCATTCTTCTTTGCAGAATAGCTTAAATTCAGTCAAACTAGATGGAGGGCTTCTTTTAAAAACTATTTTTAAGTCTTATTACAGATTCTGGATTGGATTGCGGTCTTTGCTTTGACTAGGCCATTGTAACAGATGAATATACTTTGATCTAAAACCATTCCACTGCAGCTCTAGCTGTCTGTTCAGGGTCATTATTCTGTTGGAAGGTGAACTCCTGCCCCCAGTCTCAAGTCCTTAGCAGCCTCTAACAGCTTTTCTTCCAGGATTGTCCTGTATTTAGCTCCCTCCATCCTCTCATCAACTCTGGCCAGCTTCCCTGCTTCCTGCTGAAGGAGAACAGGATGCTCGCACCACCATGTTGCATGTTGGGGATGTTAGGCTTGTATGCTCAGGGTAATGTGCAGTGTTAGTTTTCTTTCACACATAGGGTTTTGCGCATGCCCATTTTGTTCTCATCTAATCAGAGCACTTCTTCTTTCCTATGTGGCTTGTGACAAACTGCAAAAATGACTCCTATGGCTTTCAGTAATGGCTTTTTTCTTTCCAATCTATCATAAAAGTCAGATTTGTTGAGAGCACAATCAATTTTTGTCTTGTCAACAGTTCTCCAATCTGAGCTATGAATTCCATTCAATTCAAAAATACTTTATTAATCCCAAAGGTAAATTAAATGTTGTTGTAGCTCATATTCTGAAGGTTTCTTCAAAGAGCCGTTGTAGATGCTGATGGCTGTGGGCAGGAAGGATCTCCTGTAGCGCTCCATCTTACAGCAGATCTGAAGAAGCCTCTGACTGAAGACAATCTGTTGTATACAACAGTCTCATGAGAAGGATGCTCGGGGTTCTCCATAATCATCTTTACTTTATGAAGTATCCTTTTTTGTAAAATGATCTCCAGAGGTTCCAGAGGAGTCCCCAGAACAGAGCCAGCCTTTTTTATCAGCTTGTTGAGCTTTTTTAAGTCCCTGGCTCTGATGCTGCTACCCCAGCAGATGATGGCAGAAGAGATCAAACTCTCCACAACAGACTTATAGAAGATATGTAGCATCTTGCATTGCTGTAGCTCCTCCAAAGTCACCATAGGCCTCTTGGCTGCTTCTCTGATTAAGGTGGTTTAGGCGGACGGCCATGTCTAGAAAAGTGTGCATTTCTGCCATATGTTTATTTTCTAAAGATGGATTGAACAGAGCTCTGTTAGATGTTCAAAGGTTGGGATATTGTTTTATAACCTGATCCTGCTTTAAACATCTCTACAATGTTCTCCCTGACCTGTCTGCTGTGTTCCTTGGTCTTCATGGTGCTGTTTATTCTCTAATGTTCTCTAACAAACCTCTGATGTCCACAGAGATGACATTTTACACAGGTTTACTAATTAGGTGTCTTTTAAAGACAATTGCTAGCACGAGATTTCACTAAGGGTTGTCGGAGTAAAGGTAGTTGGATAAAAATAAATGACACATTATCCATTTTATTTCCACTTCACAGTTATGCACCACTTTGTGTTGCTCCATTAAATAGACTCCCAATAAAACAAATTGGTGGTTATGTGATAAAATGGGAAAAAGTTCAAGGGGTGTAATTACTTTTGCAAGGCACCAAATGAAGACTGTTTTCGTTCAATGCTCTACATTTACTCTGCCATTACTTTTAACCTTTAGTATAATGTGCTTTCTGAGTCTTATTTGCTGACAAAATGAATCCTGGTTTGCATCACCTAACCAGTTTTTTAGATTATGCTTATGCCTTCAGACAGCTCAGAGTGCACCAACCACCTGGGATAGTCGCTGTTTGGTGCATAGGTAGCTGCCGTCATGTCTCACACATCATATAATGAGGTCTCGTGAATCTGAGACTGTACAGTGATATGAAAACAGTGTGTAACATGATACCATAGGATGACTCAAACCAAATTCTGCTTCCTAATTGGGAGCAGCCTGGGACTGACAGTGAAAACTATTTTTTTCCTACCAAACAATACCCCTTTGTGGTTTTTCAATCTATTTTCCAGAATTATAACCAGCTGGGGAAAAGTGAAAACAATGTGCTTTCGTGACTGCTGGAGCTTTACTCTTAAAAGCCAGGTTATTTAGGTTAATTAAACATTTCTACAGTCTGCAAGTTCCTTACAGCAATATTGAGAAATTGTCAACTATGGTCTTTGCAACAAACAACATGTAGGCTATTTAATATAAATCCTTTAAAATTGTGTTTTAGGTTGCACCAAAACAAGCAGGGTTTGATGTGACATACAAACCCCTAAGTAAAGTCTGATGGAGTTACTGAGGATAACAGGGTATTAAAAGCAGAGGGAGGTGGTTCCTCAGGCTGGTATGATTCTTTGCTCTGAATCAACCCAGACATAAAAACATACAGTGCAGGAGTCTGAAAACGTTTTCACATTTTAGAACCACAAACGTCAGTGTATTTTATACTGCAAAGTAGTGTAGAATTGTGACTAAAAAGGAAAATTGCATTTGTTTAAAAGATCTGAAAAGTGAAACCCCTTAAAAAAAAAAAAAAAATACTCTTAGACTCTCCTTTCACCCGTTTTTGTCACCGTCTTGGATAGCAGCTCCCTCATCAGACTAATCCCCTTCTGTTCATAGTCTTGGGCAACCACCGTGAACAGAAATCAATTTTCAGTTTTCTAACTAAGAACTGCCCAGTTGTTTTGGATCCTCCTTGGCCCAGGGAAATAATACCCACAAAAATTGGTCCGAATCTTGTACCGAGTCATAGAACTCCCACTGTTTGTCCACTTGTCTGTTTCATCCATTCCCCTTGATCCAGCAAAAACAGCATGATCAGTGTTTACAAGACAACACTGGTCACTGACCAGTGTTTTCCAAGCACTAGTCAATGACCAGTCTTCACAAAAAAAAAAAAAAAAAAAAACTTCAGTACTTTCTATACATTTTCATCTTTGTTTTTCCTCGATGATACCATTATCTTTTACAAAAGCCCTGAGAAACACTGATCCCATGTGAGACAGGTCCTTCAACGACTATTGGAAAATTGACTTTTCATTAAGGCTGAAAAGTGTGAAATCTACAAATCATCAATCACCTTGCTTGGCTATGTTTTTGGGGGTGGGCAGGTGAGAACAGATCCTGAGAAGACGGCCTTGTTAGAATCCTGGAAGAAAACTTGTTAGAGGCAGCAAAGAATTTGAGACTGAGAGGGAGGCTCACCTTATAGCAAGATAATAATCTTAAAGACATAGCCTGAGCTACAAAGGAATGGTTTAGATCAAAGTAATTTCATGTGTTACCAAGGCCCAGGCCCAAATACTGAAACCTAAGTTGTGGGATTCTGTGGCCAGACTTGAAAATTGCTGTTCACAGACACTCTCCCCCTAATCTCACTGAATTTAAGCTATTTTGCAAATAAGAATGGGGAAAAAAAACTTCTGTCACTAAATATGCAAAGCTGGTGGAGACATACTCCAAATGATTTGAAGCTTGCAGGCAAGAACCTTTCCGCAAAGTGATAATTTGGGTGGGCTGAATGTGGATGCACAACAGGTTTTTCAGATATTTGTGTACAAATAAATTGACATATTTATTTCATGGTTTTGACCCCTTTTGTGATGGTGTATGTGAAGTGTGGTTTTACTTTTATTCTCTCAGTTGTTTTCACTCTTACTTTGGCGCTGACACCAAGCTCTGTGGACTAAAAATGCAATGTACGTTTGAGGAGTGAAAGAATGGAAATGTTAAACTTTTGTTGCTCAAAAACAAGAAAGGCACTCATCGGCTCCTCTTACTGACAATATAGTGGGATAATCAAACTACTCTCAACAAAAACAGTAAAACTCTTGTTAATAAACCTCAATCATGTACAATTATGGATGATTACTGTGTTAACTCATTTAGACCCATACGGTAATCTTTATTTAATCCCCCTCTCTTTTTCTCTGGAATGTGCTGAACATGATAATAGACCTAAACAGCATGCTGCTGTTTCTCCAGTAAGGGGAACAAAGACTTTCTCAAGTCAGATGCAGAGCAGAAGGCACAAAAAGCAACTGGACCATCAGTAGACTCATTGTCAGGGGAAGCAGGGTGTGGTAGAAATTGCTCAGTCAATGCTCTGAGAAAAACAGACTGAAGGTAGACATTTCTTGGCAGAATGTAGCTTTGCCACGCACTTCCTCTCAACACAATGCCGTTATAAAACACAACTATTCAGAGCATGCATACAAATGATCTCAAAAGGCTTTATGAGTAACACCTCACATCCCACCCAAAGGCAGCCAGCCAATAAGGTGATTAACCATCCCACCATCAGCATCAAACAGCCTCTCACCAACCATCTGGACAATAACCCCATGCTGGAAAGTAATTAACACAACTCAGTTAGGGCCCGAGGGTAGATAAAGAAATCAGATAGAACTGTGTGCTCTCCAACAGAAAAGAGAATCTCGCAGGCCAAACCAAACCCTGTTGCCCTGACCTCAATAGTATATGCTGAGGGCCACGCTCTCCTCGTCTGACCCTGTTGTTATTTGCTGCTGTTGATGGAAACTTTTATGAAGCAAAGCTCAGTTTCACCACAAACCCAAGCGGGAGAAGGCAAGAACAGAGCAGAAAGGAAAAGGGAAGAAGGAGGTTTTAGTCACTATTATGACCATGACATTGATGAGGTAGTGACCAACTTGAGATCACCCTCCCCCCCACAAGATATTCAACATGTAATAGGAGGTAATCTTTCTGAAACAAATTTGTCCTGTCTTTTTGGTTGGCCCACAGTGGGGAGTTTAATGTCTGTGGACCACAGAACCAGACCAAGGTTGAAATGGACAACAAGAGCGTCATGAAGGCTGTCTTTATCCATAATTACAAACTACAAAAGTGAAACTGGCTAGACTTTATAGCAGGCTGGGTTGGTTTTGCCTAGTTTATGCGAACAGCAAAGTGAAAGGCTATTGGGTTTTCTGTTTCCTATGAATGCTGACTAAGTTTATAGAAACGCAACTTTAAAAACACACAAATGCAGACAAAAACAGCTTCCAAAATCAAAAAAGCCCCCAGTTTTATTCATACAGTGATGGTTTCTCAACAATATCCAATAAGATAGTATATGGATCATTGAGTTCAACATGACAAACAGCACGTTATTTATCATAAAAATATTAGGTATTCCTTAAAGTATAAGGTATTGTAGGATCAGTCTAGACAATCACACTTGTGTCAGGAAGGCCATCTGGTGTAAAACTGTTGCTACATCTACCATGAAAGTCAAGGACATGATTACTATATTGGTCGAGGTCCAGGTTAACATCGACCGCCACTGGTGCTGGTGACTGACAGGGTACTGGTGGAAACTGGGCTACCGGTGGTCAACAAAGAAGAGGAAGAAGTTGAGGAAGATGTGCCGTAGACAGTGAGAAAGGAAGAAAGGCGAGAGTTTTGGACTGAGAGTTGGGATTTTGAATCCTGGGACATTTGACAGGAAAAGCTAGAGAGTTGGCTGAAATGATGCAGAGGAGAAAGGTGGACAAACTGTGTGATCAGGAGACCAGGTTAGGCAGCAACACTAGAAGCTTAGGAGCAGGGTTTGGGCTGTTGTACCATAGGGTGGCTGGGAAGAGAAATGGTGTAGGAGTTATCCTGAAGGAGGAGTTTGTCAGGAATATTCAGGAGATGAAAAGAGTTTCAGATAGGATGAGAAGTCTGAAGCTAAAACTTGAAGGTGTGATGTTCAGTGTTGTTAGTGGTTATGCCCCACAGGAAAGATGTAAGTTAGAGGAGAAGGAGAAATTCCTTATGGAAGGAAAGTTGATTGGTAGTTGAATGAAGAAGTACAGGAGTGTTTATGGAGAAAGATCAGTTAAAAAGAAGTGGGACACTGAGGACTGACGAGAGTTGCCTGCAGTTTAAGGAGACGTGGCTTAAAGTGAAGGTAGAGGTAGCTAAGGCCAAACAAAGGGCATACAGTGACTTGTATCATAGGTTGGACAGTAAGAAAGGAGAGAAGGATTTATACAGGCTGGCGAGGCAGAAAGACAGATTGGGAGGATGTTTGGGAGGGTAGGGCAATTAAGGATCAAGATGGAAATGTACTGACAGGTAAAACAAGTGTGATAGGAAGATGGAAGGAGTACTTTGAAGAGTTGATAAATGAGGAAAATGAGAGAGAACAAAAAACAGAAGAAGTGAATCAGGCAGTAGCAAAGATCAGTAAGGATGAAGTAACGAAGGCATTGAAAGGGATAATGAGTGGAAAGACAGTTGATCCTGATGATATACTTGTGGAAAATTGGGGTGTATTCACACTTGCCACTTTGGTCCGCTTCAAATGGACCAGAGTTTGTGTGCCCCGTTGGTTGTGCTGGTGTGAATACACTCAAGCGAATCCTGGTCCGGACCAAACAACCGGACCTAGACCCACTTTTTGAGGTGGTCTCGGTCCGCTTCCAAACGGACTCTGGTGCGGTTCGCTTATGGTCTGAATACAAACTGGCCCCGATCCGAACCAACTACAAAAAGCGTACATCTCTTTGGACATAAAAAGCCACCGTAGCCGGTAGCAAAGGTGTGTGTTGTAAGGTAATCATACCTGATAAACTGTTTGTTGCTTACCAACCCTACTGGCGTGTTGTGGGACAAGGCACGTAGAGAACATCGGCGTTCAGCACGCATTCTCCGATGGGGTTCCAAGATTATTAATGGAACGTCTCAAAGTCTGTGTTGAATGAGCTGCTCTTCACTCTCACAATAATTTTGCAGCTGTAATAACGGCACAAATATGCAGAAAAGAGATGCTGCACGCAGCACGTCTACAGCTGTTTTCCTAAATTTCTGGGTCTATGCTCTGTCCCGCCCCCGTCATTTCTGTCCAATGGGAGCAATGATTGTCACTTGCGTGGCTTTGTTTACAAGTAATAGTTCACTTGCAAAAAGTACAATGTGAAAACAAACAATGAAAAAAATAAAGTCCGCTTTTGGTCCGGACCAAACAAGCGGACCAAAGGACTTTCCTGGTGTGAATACACCCTTGGACGGGTCAAGAGGAGGCAGCCATAGAGTTTTTGTCTAGGCTGTGCAATGAGATCTTAGAGAGTGAGAAGATGCCTGAGAAACGGAGAAGTGTGCTGGAACAAATTTTCACATACAAATGAGATGTGCAGAGTTGTGGCAACTACGGAGGAATAAAGTTGATCTGTCATGCAATGAAATTATGGGAAAGAGTAGTGGAAGCTAGACTGAAGTCAGAAGTGAGCATATGTGAGCAGCAGTATGGTTTCATGCCAAGAATAAGTACTACAGATGCAATATTTGCTTTGAGGATGTTGATAGAGAAGTACAGGGAGAAGCTCACAGGGAGCTGAATTGTTGCAGTTTGTTGGAGCTGCATTTTTGTAGATCTAGAGAAGGCATATAACAGAGTGCCCATAGAGGAGCTGTGGTATTGTATGAGGACGTCTGGAGTTGCAGAGATGTACAGTATATTAAAGTGATGCAGGATGTGTATGGGAGCTGTAGAGGATGGTGAGGTGTGCTGTAGGTACAGGGGTTGGACAATGAAACAAACACCTGGTTTTAGACCACAATAATTTATTAGTATGGTGTAGGGCCTCCTTTTGCGGCCAATACAGTGTCAATTCATCTTGGGAATGACATATACAAGTCCTGCACAGTGGTCAGAGGGATTTTAAGCCATTCTTCTTGCAGGATAGTGGAGGAAAACGTTTCCTGACTCGCTCCTCCAAAACACCCCAAAGTGGCTCAATAATATTTAGATCTGGAGGCTGTGCAGGACATGGGAGATGTTCAACTTCACTTTCATGTTCATCAAACCAATCTTTCACCAGTCTTGCTGTGTGTATTGGTGCATTGTCATCCTGATACACGCCACCACCTTCAGGATACAATGTTTGAACCATTGGATGCACATGGTCCTCAAGAATGGTTCGGTAGTCCTTGGCAGTGACGCACCCATCTAGCACAAGTATTGGGCCAAGGGAATGCCATGATATGGCAGCCCAAACCATCATTGATCCACCCCCATGCTTCACTCTGGGCATGCAACAGTCTGGGTGGTATGCTTCTTTGGGGCTTCTCCACACTGTAACTCTCCCGGATGTGGGGAAAACAGTAAAGGTGGACTCATCAGAGAACAATACATGTTTCACATTGTCCACAGCCCAAGATTTGCGCTCCTTGCACCATTGAAACCAACGTTTGGCATTGGCATGAGTGACCAAAGTTTGGCTATAGCAGCCCGGCCGTGTATATTGACCCTGTGGAGCTCCCGACGGACAGTTCTGGTGGAAACAGGAGAGTTGAGGTGCACATTTAATTCTGCCGTGATTTGGGCAGCCGTGGTTTTATGTTTTTTGGATACAATCCGGGTTAGCACCCGAACATCCCTTTCAGACAGCTTCCTCTTGCGTCCACAGTTAATCCTGTTGGATGTGGTTCGTCCTTCTTGGTGGTATGCTGACATTACCCTGGATACCGTGGCTCTTGATACATCACAAATACTTGCTGTCTTGGTCACAGATGCGCCAGCAAGATGTGCACCAACAATTTGTCCTTTTGAACTCTGGTATGTCACCCATAATGTTGTGTGCATTTCAATATTTTGAGCAAAATTGTTCTCTTACCCTGCTAATTGAACCTTCACACTCTGCTCTTACTGGTGCAATGTGCAATCAATGAAGACTGGCTACCAGGCTGGTCCAATTTAGCCATGAAACCTCCCACACTAAAATGACAGGTGTTTTGGTTTCATTGTCCAACCCCTGTATGACAGAGGAGTTCAAGGTGGAAATGGCACTCCATCAGAAAGCCCCTTTTGTTTGCTGTTGATGGACAGGTTGACAGATGAGGTCAGACACTGAATCTCCAAAGACTAATATTTGCAGATGGCATTGATATCTGTGGTGATAGGAGGGAACCGGTGGAGGAAAATCTAGAAAGATGTAGATTTAGTTTGGAAAGAGAAGAGAAAAGTGTGAGGTGTGTTGTGTGATTAAAGAGTATCAGCAAGAATGAAAGGAAAGGTGCACAAGATGGTGATGAGACCAGTGATGTTGATTGATTTAGAGACAGTGGCGCCGAGGAAGAGACAAGAAGCAGAGCTGAAGGTAGCAGATATGAAGATGTTGAGTTTCTCTTTAGGAGTGATGAGGATGGATGGGATCAGGAATGTGTACATCACGGGGACATCTCATGTTAGATGTGTTGGAGATAAAACTAGTGAGGCTAGACTGAGATAGTGTGGACATGTAAAAAGGAGGGATAATGTGTACATCTGTAGAAGAATGCTGAGGCTAGACCTGCCGGATAGGAGGAATAGAGGAAGACCAAATAGAAGATTTATGGATGGAGTGAAAAAGGACATTAAAGGCAGGTGGTGCAGGAGAAGAAGATGCAGAAGAAGGGGTTAAATGGAGACAGATGACTCGCTGTGGCGACTCGTGAAAGGGAAAAGCCGAAAGAAAAAGAAGTCCAACATAGCTTGGACATACTGTTTTTAAGTGTTTGTAAAGACGCAATTCCTGGCTTTTATATAAACCCTTCTTCTATGATTAAATGACAGTGACGAGTTCGAATCCCGGCCTGGGGTCTTTCTGCATGGAGTTTGCATAGCCAAACTCCATGCAGAAAGCGGTTCTCTCCAGATACTCCAGCTTCTTCCTACAGTTCAAAAACATGACAGGTTAATTGTTCTCTGGTATGCATAGTTGTTTGCACTGTGTGTCTCCGTGTTGCCCTATGATAAACTGCTGACCTGTCTAGGTTGTACTGTGCCTTGTAATTCAGTGATGAAATGCTTGCTTAACTCATGTTTGTGACAGTCTTTTGTAAAATATCTGATAACTACGGTGGCCCTGAAGTGCAAACCACATCAACAAGTTACTAAACACAACTAAACACAATTATAAAACAACAACATTTCAAAAAACACAACATTAACCTACTGAAAAAGGTAGGTACCAGTGGAAGACATGAGACATCGCTGGTGGACGGACCGCAGTTCTTGTTCCGCCCATATCTAGGATGCATTGATGCATCCTTCTGCAGACTTGGGTTAGCTAGGCTTCCCATAATGCACTCGCCAGCAGCAGTCAATGGAGAAGGTGAGAGCAGACATTTATCGTTTTTATACCACTATTATTTTCTGACAAAAAGTAGTTTTAAGGTGAGAAAGTCGACCTCAAAACTTCATCCATGCAGTCAGTTTACAAAGCCTGAGCCTAGTTTGAAATGTGCTTATTTTAAAAGATTTCTACTTATGTATTTGATATTTGTCAAATTAACATTTTTTCTTGATTTTACTATCCGTTATAAATATGACAATACTCACATTCCCCATTAGAATAGTACCATTTATTGAAACTCCAGGAAAGATATAGCTGAGACATCACTAAATACACTCTGTTCCTCTGTTTACCTCAGACCTCCAGTGCTTTGCACAGTAATGCTGTTTTTACCATTTGACTTTTTTGCAGAATTTATGCATTTACAGTTTAATAAAGATGCAAAAGAACCTTTAAGTTGTCCATAATTTATTCACATAGGGCAACCTAGGTACACTGCTTTCTGCTTAACACAAGTTTCACAAAGCTGTTAGGGTTTACACTTTAAAAACAATACTGGGACATATATTGGTCAGATCACAGCACACTGTCACAATTTTGTCCAGTAAAACCACGTCCTCACCTTCACACGGCAGCACCATGCTCAGTGGTATGTTACCCCGCAGCAAGGTGTGTAAACATGACATCTATGGTATTTGTGAACGTGGTGGATACAGTTGATCGGTCGATGCAGAACAGGTGTGCCATATGCTGGATGGGCTGATTCAGCCTCAGGTGCATTAGAGTCAAGAGGAGCATCTGGAAGGGTGAAAGTTTTCGGCCAGTCTGTGGTAAACAGGGAAGGGTCTGAGACAGCACACCCATTTCAATGCAAATCACAGAGTGACTGGCTGAGGTCAGTCTGCGGTTAGTGGGGAAAACCCCTTCCAGCCGCCCGCTGAGCCTGCTGCCACTGCGGCCTGTCTGCTGCTCCGAAAATACCAGAGCACATTTCAAACTAGACTCACTCTTGGTAAACTGACTGCATGGATGAGGTTTTGAGGTCGACTTTCTCGCCTTAAAACTACTTTTTGTCAGTAAATAATAGTGGTATAAAAACGATAAATGTCTGCACTCACCTTGCATTATGGCAATCCTAGCTTACCCAAGACTGCAGAAGGATGCATCGATGCATCCTAGATATAGGCGGAACAAGAACTGCGGTCCGTCCAACAGCAATGTCTCATGTCTTCCACTGGTACCTACCTTTTCCGGTAGGTTAATGTCGTAGCGTTTTTTGAAATTTTTTATTTTTTTGAAATGTCGCAACATTTATTGAAATTTTGTATTTTTTTGAAATGTCGCAACATTTATTGAAATTTTGTATTTTTTTGAAATGTCGCAACATTTATTGAAATTTTGTATTTTTTTGAAATGTCGCTGCGTTTTTGGGGAAATGTCGCTGCGTTTTTGGGGAAATGTCGCTGCGTGTTTGGGGAAATCTCGCTGCGTTTTTGGGGAAATCTCGCTGCGTTTTTGGGGAAATCTCGCTGCGTTTTTGGGGAAATCTCGCTGCGTTTTTGGGGAAATCTCGCTGCGTTTTTGGGGAAATGTCGCTGCGTTTTTGGGGAAATGTCGCTGCGTTTTTGGGGAAATGTCGCTGCGTTTTTGGGGAAATGTCGCTGCGTTTTTGGGGAAATGTCGCTGCGTTTTTGGGGAAATGTCGCTGCGTTTTTGGGGAAATCTCGCTGCGTTTTTGGGGAAATGTCGCTGCGTTTTTGGGGAAATGTCGCTGCGTTTTTGGGGAAATGTCGCTGCGTTTTTGGGGAAATCTCGCTGCGTTTTTGGGGAAATCTCGCTGCGTTTTTGGGGAAATCTCGCTGCGTTTTTGGGGAAATCTCGCTGCGTTTTTGGGGAAATCTCGCTGCGTTTTTGGGGAAATCTCGCTGCGTTTTTGGGGAAATGTCGCTGCGTTTTTGGGGAAATCTCGCTGCGTTTTTGGGGAAATCTCGCTGCGTTTTTGGGGAAATCTCGCTGCGTTTTTGGGGAAATCTCGCTGCGTTTTTGGGGAAATCTCGCTGCGTTTTTGGGGAAATCTCGCTGCGTTTTTGGGGAAATCTCGCTGCGTTTTTGGGGAAATGTCGCTGCGTTTTTGGGGAAATGTCGCTGCGTTTTTGGGGAAATCTCGCTGCGTTTTTGGGGAAATGTCGCTGCGTTTTTGGGGAAATCTCGCTGCGTTTTTGGGGAAATCTCGCTGCGTTTTTGGGGAAATCTCGCTGCGTTTTTGGGGAAATCTCGCTGCGTTTTTGGGGAAATCTCGCTGCGTTTTTTTGGAAATCTCGCTGCGTTTTTTCGGAAATCTCGCTGCGTTTTTTCGGAAATGTTGCTGCGTTTTTTTTTTAAATGTTTTTGTGTTTCATAATTTGTAGTTGTGTTTAGTAACTTGTTGATGTGGTTTACACTTCAGGGCCACTGTAGATAACCACTATATTAATCTACAATCTTTAAGCAAGTGTTTGCTTAAAGGCAGATTTAAGCAAGTTTTTAGGTTATAGTTTAGTTGGCTACTAGCACTGATAAAACCTCAACAACAGGGTTACTTTGTACTCAAAATATGGACATTGTACCTCAATGAAAGCAAAAATGGAAAACATGTTTTGTTTCTCAATTATAGAGCAGTTGTTAAAGAGAAAACCATATATTATCCCAGTTCAGAATGAATGCTGCAATCTAGAAGTAAACATTTACATTTCAAATTCAACATTGAGCTCAGTTTAAAGGGTTCTGCTTATCAGAGCCATAAAAATTAAAAACAGAAATGCCTTAGTTAAAGATTATCTTAAAAAAACAAGCACAGATTCTGTGATGATGGAGTCTGGTCAATGGGATCGTATGCATGATGGGTCAAAGCTGACTGGGATGATTCAGACAACAGACAGCTGCTAATGACAGTTGAATCTCAGACCGGAAGCAACCAGAATATAAAACACTATAAAGAATTTTAGCTCAGTCCATTAGAACCATAGCAAGAACCTCAGTTAGAAAATCAACAAGAGCAACTATATGAAACTATACTAAGGTTATCAGGAATACCTCCCTTTCTGAAAATGAATGCTATCCACATATATAGCCGTGAAAGGTGATGAATCGGTCTCTGGTCGAGTTGTGTGTGAGAGTGTGTGTGTGCATGTTGATGTGCATGAGAGACAAAGGCTAAAATAGTGCCAGATTAGTGCAGCAGCTGAGCTACAATTGGATACCCCTCCACACTCAAACTCACACAAATGCGCAGAAATGCATGTGAGCTCAACATATGTCAAAAACAAAATCAGGTGACAGAATTACATTTTTTCTGCAGAAACAAATATGAGCTACTGATGCAATATATGAATACAATACTTAATACACACAGTCAGGTCAAGTTTTAGGTGGTAACAAACATTTTCCTTCGGATTAATATCGAAATTTCACCACATTTTCCTCACATTCAGTAGTTGTTTTTAATTATGGTGATTTATTTTACTATATTAAATGAAAGCAATTCCAGCTTGGCTTTTACTCTTACATCTTCAACCCTAATGATTGCCCAAACTGTAACTTACCTCTGCTGCCCTGTTTCTTACCTCCCAGAGAGGTAAACCAAAATCAGTAAAAACTCTTCTGAAACTGGGTTGTACACAGAGCCTCTTCTCCTGGCTGCATGACCCTCACTGAGCCACACAGTCTCACACATATACACACATTTCTCAGGCTGAGCAGAGGGCTGAGAGGGAGGGAGCTCCTCAGAGCAGCCAAATTCCACACAAAACACAGGAGTAGAAAGAAAAATACATTTAAGAATCATTAAAGAGACAAAACATTTTTCACAGCTGCCCACAACGAATTCATTCATGTAATTTCAGTGGTTTGCCAAAACGTCTGTAAGCTTCTCTCTTGTAGCAAAGATACATCTGGCTCATGCAAGTCAAACTATCTGCAATTTTAAACTCATCAAAGATGGGAGCAGGTAAACATCCACTAACTTCATACATTTTGCAGGCGGCGAACCTTTAAATAACTTTTCTGGTTGTGCACTCAAGAATCTCTTTCCCAAACAAACTGAGAACAAAAAAATCTAGCTTTTCTGCAGTGAGACAAATCCTGGCCACAGTCCGCTGACCATCAAAGGTGCCACAGCAGGACTTGGCTGGAGCCAGTCAACACTGTCATGATGAAAACCTCTGCAGCTCTAATCTCCAACTGCAGCAAGAAGGCTTTTAAGTTAATAAAAAATGACAGTGCTTCAGTTTGCACAATGTTGTGACTAAATAGTAGAAAACATGAAATACACTGACCCAAACCTAATTATTTCCTTGTGCCAGAACTAGAAGTAGGCAACTGGAAAAGCCTAATTTGGCCTGTACAAAAATAGCCTAAGTTAGAGTCTAATGCACCACTTTGTGTTGGCAGCACCTGGCTTGAACAAGACAGATGGCTGTCATGTCTTTTACGCAAAATAAGACAGCGGCGATTACATTTAAAAATCAGCCCAGTCAGCAGGCAAAGATCGCCCATTTGTGGTTTGTTCAGAGCTGAAGAGCTTCTGGCTGATGCTGAGTGAGAGGGTGTGGTGTGCTTTAGTCTCTGCAGGAGTTTTCGCCACTCGGGCTTTACTGCATGCAGAACCTATGAAATTTTGGTCACTTACAGCCCTCCACTGGGAGGTGGCAGGTGGGATTCTTTGTGTTGTCATTACTTAGATATTCAACTCTCTTCGTGTCTGTTCAAATTGGTGACATGAGAACAAACATCTAACAACATCCAGTTCCTGTGGCAAACTAATTCTCTTGTTCGACGACAGCTTGCTCCTATTTGTTCTGAAAGCAACATGAGAAACACAACACTTCCATCCGACTAGAAAACCTTGGCTAGAGTTTTACAAAGCATGCATGCTCTCATTAAACACTGAATAACTGAAAGTAGCTCTCTCACACACACTTTGTTTTTGTGCTCCATGTATTAAAAGATGGTAAAGATTTTAAAAATCAAGTGAGTGAAATAATGTTGATGCAACATGTTCCCTCTCCTCGTCCTGACAAAGACTTTTCACAGTCATATTTTATCCGTTAGCGGAAATGTTCAAGCTCAACCAGGCTAAATGAAAACCCAGGGAGTCACATTCAGGTCTCTTTTAGAGGTATTTCTGGTTAACTTTCATACTCCGGCCATTTCAGTCAAGTATTTCCTGAAGGCATACCCTGTGTTTCTTTAGCATTATCGTTGGCCGCTGTTATCCAATTAGAATATGAACCCTTTCTCTCAGGGACGTTGGTGCATTGCTGTGTAAGTTTCAGACCACACCTTTTTCCTACATCCCAACTAATATCCCAGTGAATATTAGAGAAAAGGTTCACAGAAAGATGCTGCCGACAGTGTTTTACTCTCACAAAAATGTTAATGAGATCTGTGGTTTTGTCCATACTGGGAGTCTGAAGTATGACTAGATGCTCTCACTGAAAAACGTCAAATACCCAGAATTACAGGTCAGATTGGTTTCATGCACATGCAGAAGAAATGTGCATGTCTGGAATCAACTCAGTACAAGATAGGATACTTTATGGCTTTACAAAATGCACAGTGTGTTACGGGCAGTTACTGCAGCATCTGACAGGCAGTCAAAACAGTGAATGAACAGAACAACAAATGCCACCACAACGTTTTACTGTGAGGTTGGCGTTTTCAGAATGACGTGCAATGTTAGTTCTTCACCACACATAGTATTTGCATGTGAGCCAGAAGGTTCAGTCTTGGTCTTATCTGACTAGAGTCCCATCTTATACATGTTTGCTGTGTCCCCTGCATGGGTCGTGGCACACCTTAAACTGAACTTCTTATGGTTTTCCAAGTTTCCAACAACAATGTCTGTCTTCTTGCCACTCTTCTTTAAATGTCCTACTAACAGAAGTGTGAATCTCTGCGGCTCCTCCAGAGTTACAGTGGAGCTCGGCTGCTTCTCTGATTAATACTCTCCTTGCTCAGTCTATCTGTCAATTAATAAATGAATCCATCAGTATTTTTTTTTTTTTATATCTATACCTTTCATACACAGCGATGGCGACACAAAGGGTTTTACAAAAGATAAAAACAGGATGCAAAAAACGAGAAAACAGAGGTAATACAGGCTAAACTTGGAAAACAAACAGAAATGTGTAGTTAACAGAGAGGATGTTGGTTTGAAGGAGGAAAAGGAATTGTGTTTATAATCAACTTATTAATTAGGCTACTTCTAAAGGCAATTGGTTCCACTGGACTTTATTTTGGGGTATGGGAGTAAAGGGCACTGAATACAAATGCATGTCAGACTTTTCAGACTAAAAAAAATGTGAAAATAATGTATAATTTTCATTCTCCTTGAAAATAACGCACAACTTTGAACGGTCTATCCCATGCAATCTAAATAGATTACATCCAAGTTTGTAACATGAAAACACGTGGAATGTTCAAGGAGCACACATACTTTTTCAAAGGACTGTAGGAAAATGAACGCCTAGTTCAGTTGCAAAAAAACCAAATATGCAAATTAAATCAGAAACCAACCAATACTTGACCTCATCATGTTTAAAAAGGTCCCCCAAGGGTCAGCTGATGTCACTAAAAATGGGTGCATGTTGTCATCTTGTGTTCTTGCTCCAAGGAGACCAACTGACGCTAACAAAAACACAGGCTATGTCCTCTCATGATCTCACACAGTAAAGGCTATATATCCTCCCAATTGTCAAATAAATCCAGATTGAACACCAACAAAAGTAACATCCAGAAGAGCCCAAAATTAAACATATCAGCCATAAACAATGAATGAGGCCACATATTTAAACAGCAGCATAAAGTTTCTGCTAAAATTAAGTGGACAGATCACAAGATCAGCTTTTCACTATTATTATGTTTAGGGGTCTTATGTTTTTTGTCTAACATTTTGTAATGCCAAATTCCATGAGCATTCATACGAAAGGGAGCTTTTATGTAAAGTACGTGTTCACAACTAGAGATTTGCTTTGACAAATACAACAATTTACACATTTTTCTAACGTATTTCATAACCACAACCATCAGTCTCTCTGTCAAAGAGTAATTTTAGCTGGGGATAACCACACAGCAGTCTGTGCACATAATTTTAGGTATGTATCACCACTTTCTGGGAAGATCAATTAGATTCAGTTAATGCAATAGCCGTCTTTTATTGTGTAGATCTTTGGGCCCATGTAGGGTTCTGAGGGCTCTGAGTCACTGTATGGCCACATCTTTCAAGAAACACATAAGTAAAAAGAAAGCCGCCCACAATCTTTCCATAAACATCCAAACACACAACAAAAAACAAAACATGTATAGAACAGTAAGACCATCCATTTTTTAAGGTGTGTACATTTATGTCATCTAAACATCATGAAGTTTAAATACATTAGATGAATGTTAGTTGACATTGACCTAAGCAGGAGTCTCAAATTTTGCTTTGTAGAAATGTGGCATAAAGAGAAAGAAACTGCTGTAAATTTCCTGCCTACTTGAGACGATAAATGCCAAAAGTTACCCATCTGATACTGCTGCAGTCAGGGTTTGAACTCCTACAACTTCTCTCCTACTTCAGAATTTATAGACATCAATCCGAGCTCTGATTCAACACACATGAGCCCAAAATGACACATCTTCCTCTTTCTGACTGTATGAAACCCAACCCTCAAGACCCCCCATTGAAACTGTCGTTCCCCATGATATCAGGGGCTTTAACACTAAACAGTAGGGATATTTTATTCAGTCATGGACAAAAGGCACACAGTGGAGATGCACATGTTGAGTTTCCATGCTGGACAGTTTAACATTCGCACAGCTGTTATCCTGTCACATGCACATGGGAAGGAAGGCTTTTGCTTGTTTTTATGAGTCCCCACTGACCTCTCATCTGCTCATAAAAGAAGTATCCTTGTGCAGCCTTGGATTTTAGAGTTACACAACGTTGTGCACAATACATTTTCATTGCCTCTTGTCCCAACAGAAGTCTGCTGCTGTTTCTTTCAGGCAGGCACACAGGCTCTCTAAAATTCCTCCCCTTCAGCTTTGTCAGAGATACATAATTAAATCAGATTCTACTTCACACGGTGCTTTTTGGCAGGAATCTACCATCCAGGAAAAATAACAGCCTTAAAATATCCCATCAAAAGCCATATTACTGTAAGCTGCGTCCAAAGGCAGTGCCTCATCAAACACAATGAACAGCAGAGAGTCATTTAACAGGTGAACCAACGTACGCAACCCAGAGCTCCCTGTTCACAGACCAGCTGTGGAACAGACTGTGAACCTCAAAATTAACAGAGCATGAGAGATAGACAAGACCTCTGCGTCTCAGCAGGAAACTCAAGTCCAGCTGTCAGCAACAGGCAGATCTACGATAGACCAACCAGAGCACATGATATTTACATTATATGAAACGGGTTTGTGGTGTTGTATCCACAATGCATTGACAGATAGTAGGGGTAATGTTTATATGACAACACAAATTTAAAACCCAAAAAGATTCATCACCTTCAACAAAACCAAATGTCTTTTGTAACTGTTCTTGCCTGTTATTTGTTTGAAGCAACTGTATGTCAGCTCTCTGGACAAACTCCCATTATTATTGATGCCTTGAATCCCCCTCCGAAGCATAACAAGGATTTTATTGCTGAGCTTGTTGGTTTCCTGATGCACCAACAACAGTTTCACTAAACATAATACTGCTGCGGTATTTTAACATTCTTGCGTATAATGATTACCAAAGACATCATATCCTGTTTGGACAGTTATGGACAACAACAATATACTAACTTTCCCAAGCATACTAAAGGGCACATTTTGGATTTAATGTGTTGCTTAGGTGTTAAACCTGTTGACTGCAAAGCTGATTCCCTCCCTTTTTCAGATCACATGTTTTTTATCTCTAGGAGTTAATATTTTACTTTCTAAATCTAACCCCCCACGCAATATAACCTTCTGTAAAATTAAGGACATCAACTTGGACAATTTATCTTTTAGTATCAATAGTTTACCCAGTGTTGTACCAGTCTTCAACCCCAAATGAACTGCTCGCACACTTCAGCAAATACCTTCATAACCTCCTAAACTATCTTGCTCCACTTAAAACCAGGTCTGTTTCATTCACTCATACTGCACCTTGGTTTACTTCCACTCTTAGACAATTAAAAGCAAAACGATGTCAACTTGAAAGATTTTACAGGAAAACTGGTCTCACTGTGCACAAAGACATGTATTCAAACCATTTTTTTCACTACAAAGGCCCTCTTCTCCCTATTTGCAAATATTACAAAACCATTAGATTCACTTCCTCCTCATCTGTATTCCTCTGGTATAATTTTTCCTTCAAAAATAGCACATATCAAAGAGCAACTTCTACCCACTGCTGCTTTAGTATCATTTGTTCCAGTTCAGGTTGCTCCAACAAATTCACTTTCAGTCTTCACCCTCCTTGATGTCTCCAAATTAATTCAAAAATTAAAATCTTCAACCTGCCAATTAGATCCTCTTCCAACTGCTCTTGTTTAAAGCTACCCTTCCTTCTCTGTCCTCTCTCATCACAGACATTATAGATTGTTCCCTTACCACTGGTGTTCCTCTCGCTCTCAAAACAGCTGCTGTAACCCCAATACTCAAGAAACCTGGTTTAGATCCCAATAACCTCATTAATTGTCACCCTATTTCAAATTTTCCATTCATTTCCAAAATTGTTGAAAAAAACAGTTGCTGCTCAACTTCATGCTCATCTGTCTTGCAATAATTTATCTGAACTCAACTGGTTCCATTATCAACTGGTTCTATATCACACCTGTTCTACAACAGCTTAATTGGCTTCCCTTCCCATATCGCATCATCTACAAAATACTTCTCCTTACCTTCAAAACCTGTCCATAACCTCGCCCCTCCTTATCTTTCGGACCTCCTTCACATTGCTACACTTGGCAATATCCCCAGATCCTCTTCTTCTAGTCATCTCACTGTTCCCCCTGCCCGTCTTGTTATTATGGGGAACAGAACATTCAGCCGCTCTGCTCCCCAGCTCTGGAACTCACCCTCACCTGATCTACATAACACAGACTCATTGCCACATTTCAAATCCAAACACAAAACTCATCTGTTTAAAGTAGCATATGCACCATGATTGCAACTGCACTGTCTTATTTAAATCCTATTTTGTACTTCTTTTTACTGTATATTTTAATATTGTGTCTGTATTGATGTTAAACTATATAAGGTGACCTTCAGTGTCTAGAAAGGCCCCTACAAATAAAATGTGTTATTAATATCATTATCCCAAAGAAAGAGGTGTGCCCACATTCCCTGCATTCAGCTGAGCTTGTTCCTAGTTTTGGTAGGACTCTGACTGGACTGCCCCTTGTCCCCAATCCTGTGTTTGGTGTTTACAGACAGTACCTCAAGGCATCGTTGTGGAGAGAAGAGTTTCCTATCTGGAAAAATAAGGGTTCTGTATTGCTTTTTGCAGATGATATAGTTATGTTGCTATCTTCAGGTCATGAACATCAGTGTGCCCTGGACTGATTCCCAACCAAGTCTGATGCATCTGGGAAGAGAGATAATATCTATGTGGCCATTCAACAATGACTTTCTTCAGCTCCAGGGATACCATGGGCTTCGTAGCTGCTTCTCTGAATCAAGTGCTCAGCCTGTAAAACTACATGGATTGCCATGTATTGGTTTGATTGCAGTGATTGCAGTGATGCGATACTTTTTCTATTTTCAGATAATTAACTGAACAGTCCATGACACGTTCAAAGCTTGGCATATATTTTATAATCTAACCCATTTAAACCTGTCTGCTGTGTTCCCTGGTATCATAATGCTATTTGTTTACTTTTGTTCTCTAACAAAGCTTTGAGGGCTTCACAGAACAGCTGGATTTATACTTAGAATAAATTACACACAGGTAGATTATTTCTGTAGAAGATTGGTTGTGCAGGATTGTATTCACAGGATCACAGTAACACCAGGCTCACACTGAATGCGGTGCAGCCACGGTGCAGTCATGCTGCAGAAAGCCACTCATTAGATTTTAATTTGTAAAAAAAATTTAATTTTCCTCAATATCTGCACAGTTATGCATCTTTACTTTGTGTTGGTACATCATATAAAGTCAGCTTATAAACTGATTTCATAGACTAATTTCAGATCAGATCAGGGGGCAGAGCTGTGTGGCATACCATAGCAAGCATGATGGACTTTGGTAATATTTATTATAACTATGTGCACTTTTGCAGATAACATTACACAGACTTTGCAAACTACCTAGTAGAAGATGTTAGACCGGATTTTTTTATGTAGCATCAGCTGATTAGCCGCTTCTTGAATCTGTCTTGAACAATGTTTCTCCTGCTGTGCCTGCTGCTGCTTTTATCCAACAGACATTTTTCATTAAACCCGGTATTCCATCTCTGCAGCTATCACTGATATGCTCACATGCGTCCTTAAAAAAAAAAAACAAATGTCCTTCAGTTCCATTTTTTAAATTGTCTTTTTTCCAGTGGGTTGTTTAGTTCAACAGGTACACACTGGTTCTGCAATGGTTGACAGTTGATAGGAGAGAGGCTAGTTGCATTCACTCTAACAATTTGGCATTTAGGTTAGCCTTTTGGGGGGGAAATATAGACTCAAATTTATTCTCAGAGTTTCACAAGACCCATCCTCTGAGCACTGAACATGATTGCGTCATGTTGCTGACACTGAGCCCAGAATCCTTTTAGGCTGTGGAAACGGTCTTTGTACAAAGAAAAGAAGGGAGTATTTAACCAAAGTACAAGGAGTTATATTCTCGTACTCGTCGTATTCCGCTTTATCCGGGACCGGGTCGCAGGGGCAGCAGACTCAGCAGAGACGCCCAGATGTCCCTCTCCCCAGACACCTCCTCCAGCTCCTCCGGGGGGAGCCCAAGGCGTTCCCACGCCAGCCGAGAGACATAGTCCCTCCAGCGTGTCCTGGGCCGTCCCCTGGGCCTCCTCCCGGTGGGACGTGCCTGGAACACCTTCCGAGGAAGGCATCCAGGAGGCATCCGGAATAGATGCCTGAGCCACCTCAACTGGCTCCTCTCAATGTGGAGGAGCAGCGGCTCTACTCCGAGCCCCTCCCGGATGGCTGAGCTCCTCACCCTATCTCTAAGGGAGTGCCCGGCCACCCTACGGAGGAAGCTCATTTCAGCCGTTTGTATCCGGGATCTCGTTCTTTCAGTCATGACCCAAAGTTCATGGCCATAGGTGAGGGTAGGAACGTAGACCGACCGGTAAATTGAGAGCTTCGCTTTTCGGCTCAGCTCTCTCCTCACCACAACGGACCAGCACAGCGCCCCCATTACTGTGGCAGCCGCACCGATCCGTCTGTCGATCTCCCGCTTCATTCTTCCCTCACTTGTGAACAAGACCCCGAGATACTAAAACTCCTCCACTTGAGGCAGGAACTCCCCTCCAACCTGAAGAGGACAAGCCACCCTTTTCCGGTCAAGAACCATGGCCTCGGACTTGGAGGAGCTGATCTTCATCCCAGCCGCTTCACACTCAGCTGCGAACCGCCCCAGCGCATGCTGTAGGTCTTGGCTAGAGGGGGCCAGCAGGACCACGTCATCTGCAAAAAGAAGAGACGAAATCCACTGGTCCCCAAACCAGACCCCCTCCGGCCCTTGGCTGCGTCTAGAAATCCTGTCCATAAAAATTATGAACAGGACTGGTGACAAAGGGCAGCCCTGCCGGAGTCCAACATGCACCGGGAACAGGTCCGACTTAGTGCCGGCAATGCGGACCAAACTCCTGCTCTGCTTGTACAGAGACCGGATGGCCCCTAATAAAGGGCCCCCGATTCCATACTCCTGGAGCAACCCCCACAGGGCATCACGAGGGACACAGTCGAATGCTTTCTCCAGGTCCACAAAACACATGTGGACCGGTTGGGCAAACTCCCATGAACCCTCGAGTACCCTGTAGAGGGTATAGAGCTGGTCCAGTGTTTCACGGCCGGGACGAAAACCACACTGTTCCTTCTTCCTTAACATTGTGTCCATCTCACTGACGGACACAGCTGAACTTAAATTTCTATGAAGTTAACATGACTTAAGCAGAGCTGTGCAACTGGAGTGTTTGAGTTTTGGCATTATGTGTCAGAGGCTGTCAAGGTCAGGACCTGCCTAGACACCAAGGCTGCAAGTTGAGCAGAAAATGTCTCACCTCGCCGAGTGAAACTTCACACTCTGTCTCCAGGCCAGCAGGAAAGCTGGAGTCACCGCTGAGGCCTTACAGGACAGGGCAGCTCCATTCGTCATAAGGACCACTTAACAAACCAGTGACAAATCCGTCCTACATGTGTCTTTCAGAGTGTTTTACTGCTGATATGTAAATGACACGCAGGTATGTACGCTGCAGTGCAGTTAGAGGAGTGTGTTTGGTTGGCTCACAGGTAATTTGGGTTATATTAGAGCTGCTTTGTCCATTTAAGGCAATCCTTTATAGGTCTGTGGTAAACAAGTTGAAATGTACTCTCACCTTAGACACATGCTGTCAGCAGAGTTCAGATATCAGCATGGTGAGAGCTAAGTAATACGTCAAACTGACTATATCACACCATTCTGCTAAATCCCAGTGCTTTATAGCTTGTTGTAATGCCACCTTTTCAAATGCTGTCATGTTTAAGGAATAATGTTTACTGCGGATATAGAAGCCTCTTGTAGTATAGCTTTAAATCTGGGCACATGTCAAGCCCTTCAGTCATTCTCGACCCTGTAGCTATTTGGAGTTTAAATATGAAATTACTTCATGCCTTTTAAAGAAGCAAGCAATATAAAAACAAGAAAAAAACATTATTTCGCCTTTCCATTTCTCCTGCAGAGATCAAATGAATCCACTAGGGAGACTTTAAAATTATGACCCTGCAAAAACAGGCCAAAGAGTCTGCATTACAGTCAGATTACATCATGAGACCTCACCTGCCATCACCTCATACAAAATCTTCTTGACAAAATGTAGAAAGGCTACTGTAATGGTACACTGGTTAAGACACCATAACAGGCTCTTATGTTGAATTTGTCTTTTTTTTTTGTGCATAGAAGTCCAACAACAATGAAAAATATCTGGGAAATGGAGAGAATTATACACCACTTTATTCCCACCACAAACTCTACAATTCTCACCATTATTATTTTACAGGGTAACACTTAGACAACTGATTTTACCACCACAACCAATTGAAACAAACTGTATTTGTTTAAAACTCCAGTGGCTAGTGACCCTTGTCCAACACACTTGAACCAAACGGCTGAATTACTTTCTCAGCATGCAGTGACGTTCTACAGCAAGAGTTTTAAACTCCAGTCCTTGAAGGCCAGTGTCCTGCAGTCTTTAGCTGTATCAAACCTGATGCAAAAAACCTGAGTAACCTCTTCAGCATGCAGTCAAGTTCTTCAGAGTCCTGCTAATGGCCTAATTATTTGAGTCAGGTGTGTTCAATCAGAGACCCATCTAAAAGTTTCAGGAAACCCGTCCCTCGAGGGCTGGAGTTTGACATCCGTGGCTTAGGACATTTATAAAGTCAAGGGCCTGCACAGGGTCCACTATCAAAAACTTTCTGCGAGCATCCAGAAGGTAACAGCTAGGACCTTTACAGCAACTGTGGAGCAAAATCCTAACATTGAGTGCTGGAATATCTGTTATAAAAGTGTTAGTTTCACATCCATTCATACTAATGCTGTATTCGTGGCTTATCATTAGTTCTGAAATGTAAGAAGGAGCTTGTCTGTCCACTATTGTTGTCATTTAACCACTGCTTCATGGTAGAGATATTTTTAAACTGCCAATACACATCTACACAGCCATTTACTTCATGTTAGGATGCTTTACATCTAGACACATGCGTGCAGGCATATGTGTTAAAATTACCAGCTGACAAGTTACTCAGGCATGATCTAATGACAACCCAGATGAACCATCTTTATACCTGCAGTTAAACACCAGATGTGATGGTGACTCTGTGATGAAGTAAGGATGTGAATAAAGAAAGGATGCTACTAATGGGAATGTATGGAATTTTGTAATTTGTGAATTTAGGAAGTATTTTCACTCATTTTACGCATTGGTGAATCTCTCGGTGTGATTGGATTACACTGGTATAATTTTGGTTGATTTGATCACATATTTTTATATCCTTAAATTTGAATTGGACCTGTTTTTTTGTAAAGTGCCTAGCGATGACATGTATTGTTAACAGGTACAATGTAAACAAAGTTGAACTGAATTAATTAGTATGGGTATTCATATGCGAATCACAATTCACCTTTTTGTGACTGTTATTAGACATTTTTTCTTCCCATATTCCGTCATTACTTGTATAAAATAAACAATCTTCCAAAAAGGGTCTAGAATGTCTGCTCCTGAAAAATAAAGTATACTGTTTTATTTGTTTATGCCCCCAAAAATCATACACATTGTCAGTTTTCATATTTAATGCATCCAAAATATCTTCTGGATAATATTAGAAAAAAAAGGTGATATGTGATGAATGCCACAATAGCGATATGACGTGTGACAAATTTAAATAAATATACTTACAATAACAATGTTAATCGCCTGATATACTTGGGTTTATCACAAACATAGGGCCCAGACAGTGAGTAGTCTATTTAATTCAATTCAAATTCAAAAATACTTTATGAATCCCAAAGGGAAATTAAATGTTGTTGTAGCTCATATTCTGCAGGTTTCTTCAAAGAGCCGTTGTAGATGCTGATGGCTGTGGGCAGGAAGGATCTCCTGTAGCGCTCCGTCTTACAGCAGATCTGAAGAAGCCTCTGACTGAAGACACTCTGTTGTTGTAGAACAGTCTCATGAAGAGGATGCTCAGGGTTCTCCATAATGTTCTTCATTTTATGAAGAATCCTTCTTTGCACAATGATCTCCAGAGGTTCCAGAGGAGTCCCCAGAACAGAACCAGCCTTCTTTATTAGCTTGTTGAACTTTTTAAGTTCCTGTCTCTGGTGCTGCTACCCCAGCAGATGATGGTAGAAGAGATCACACTTTCCACAACAGACTTAGAGAAGATATGCAGCATCTTGCTGCAAACACTAAAGGTCTTAAGCTTCCTCCAGAAGTATAGTCTGTTCTGTCCCTTCTTGTAGATGGCTCCGCAGTTGCATCCCCCTTCACATTCAAGATGAGATGATTGTTTCTACACCATGTCACAAAGCGGTCCACCACCTTCCTGTACTCAGCTTCTTGTCCATCTCTGATCCACCCCACAACTGCAGAATCATCAGAGTATTTCTGCAGATGACAGGAGTCTGTCTTGTACTGAAAGTCTGAGGTCTACAGAGTGAAAAGGAATGGTGAGAGTACAGTCCCCTGTGGTGCTCCTGTGCTGCTGACTACCTGGTTAGACTCACAACCCTTCAGTCTCACAAACTGTGGTCTGTTTGTCAGGTAGTCTTTGATCCAGGAGATTGTTGAGGCCTCTACCTGAGTCTTCTGGAGTTTCTGACAAAGCAAATCAGGTTGAATTGTGTTAAATACACTGGAGAAATCAAAGAACATAATCCTCACAGTGCTCCCGGCTTTGTCCAGATGACAGTGGGTTTCTTGAAGCACGTGTATGATGGCATCTTCAACTCCAATGTCACAGCGACAAGTAAACTGCAAAGGGTCCTGATATGTACTTGCTTGCTTACTCAGGTGGGTCAACAGGAGTCTCTCTTGGACCTTCATGACGTGGGATGTCAGGGCAACAGGTCTATAGTCATTGAGTTTTTGTTGGTACTGGAACAAGGCAGGAGGTCTTCCACAGCACTGGAACACTGGAACGTCTGGGCCAGGCTAAGGTTGAAAAGGTGCTGCAGAATCCCACAGAGCTGCTCTGCACAGGTCTTCAGGATTCTAGGGCTGACATGATCTGGACCAGCAGCCTTATTCTGGTTCAGTTTCCTGAGCTGCCTTTTCGCCTGACTTCTAGAAACAGTCAGGTGGGAGGGAAAGGGAGTGCAAATTTGATTGAAAACAAACATGTAGAAGCAGAAGTGTCCATGGCCAAGGTGAAAGATAAAACATTCAGCTACTGGAAAAAACTCAGTTCATGATTTACATCTTAACAATGTGGTTATGTTGAAAAGTTCCTTGTTGTTTCCTAATGATTTTACCAGAACATCCTAAGGAACATCTAAAACATTTTCTGTAGCTTTAAACAAAAATCATCATCAGATGTATCACTGGCATAAAAAGATTAATGCAAGGTAGTTATAGTTAGCTAAAATTTATCGCAATCCAATAAATACTTTGCAATACTGATATCACAATAGCTGTAAACTAGGATATATTAAGCAGCTCTGGTTAAAGACCAGCTGAAGTTTCTTCTAGACTTCCAATATGGCACAGCATATAAAATTAGACTAATGGTTGAAGAACAAGCCAAAATTGAGCCAAACACACAGACACAGTTTGTGTTTGCAAAATTAAAAATTTCTATGATTAATAAAGACTTAAACATGGTAGCATGTTCACATCTGCACATGAATGACACTGCAGTATATAACTGGGAGCAAATGGCATATTCATTCTCATTTTAGGTTTGGAAACATTGTTTTGCATAGATGTCTAGTCAGAATGTCTGAGCAGCCACTAAAGCATCCAAATGTTTCCATTGTGGTTTGGTGTATTTGTCAAAAACTTAGAAGCCAAGGCTGCTCCCACCCTTAATTGCCCATCATCCTTAAATGTTCAACATCTCAAGCTTTGAATTGCCTCGTTTGCACAGGAGGCAGTCAAAGTAATGATATGGATGAGAACATCGCATGAAATTCCAGGAATTAGCACGCTGGTGATTTTCTGTTTGATTTGCAGTGAGCTGAAATAGAGAGGTATGTTTGGTGCTTTGCGCAGTGGGACCTCACACCAACAATGATGTTTAGACATGCTCTCTTTAGCAGCTCAGAAACACACTGGGGTCTTGCGCTGACTCAACACATTCCCTGATTTCTGATCTGGTAATCCTAACCCAAACCCAGCCTCTAAAAAGAAGAAGGTATGAACTCAGGATAAAGAAATGTGTAATTTCCCACTGGGATGTAACTTTTATCCAACCCAGTATGAGAATCGCATCCCTTAAAACAGAGCACTGCATTATGCATTGTGCGTGAGGGGAATGAGGGCATGCTGAAGAATACCAGGCGCTCAGCACCATAATACTCTCTGGCTGAGACAGCTTGTGGTTGACCACGGAAGGTCACGCCTAACTTTCAGCCGCCAGGAATGCCTCTTTGCTGGCTGTGGAAAATACTGACATCAGATCAGAACCGGCTCATTAGTGTGTGGAGGTGAGGAGGTGCATCACCTGCTTGCTCTGGCAACTGCATCAAAGGTGTGCCCCATGGGAAAAAAGCTCCTTCCTAGGAAATGTGTAAAATATGATTTAAAAGTGCAAATAACATAGACAGTTAAACTGTTTTACATTTATATTCTTGATGTTTATTGTTCACAACTGAAAGTGGATCAGTAATGCTTTGACCGTGCAACCTTGCTTTTAGGTCACACTGATATGTTTTCCTCTCATAAGTAACACCTAAAAGGTGAAATATCTGGAACCTTAAACAATTTGCTGCCATCTAGTGCCCGAACACTGAGGATCAGACACAAAGTGGCAACTCAGCAATGAAAAGAGACAAAACAGGCAGTCTGGTAGCAGAGCTTGGGAAAACAATCTCTTAATGTTTCTTTGTGGCACACAGATGTGATAGCAACAGTTAACAGTACAGTGAAAAATGAATTGCTCCATACAGTTTTTCTGTTTCTACTTTTTTAAAACATTCTGGCCCTATGTTAAAATATGAATGTCTTCCTTTGTTAAATCATGATTTAACCACATTTTTGGTTTAGTTTTTAGCTATACGCAGGTCTGATTCCTACAAGACCTGTAGAACCTAGAAGTCACTTAAACAGAACCCGTACGACAACACAAAGTATACTAAAATATCTCAAAAACCAGTAAATCATGCCCCAATATACAAAACGTTCAAGAACAGATGAAAAAGACTGACATTTATTAGTCTAGAAAGAACTAGAAAGCAAGTTATAGGGCTTTTGGACTGCAGCAAAACAAAGTGGGAGCCATTATTCACAAATGGAGAAAACATGGAACAGTAGTGAACCTTCCAAGAAGTGGCCGGGCTACCAAAATTACTCCCAGAACTCATCCAGCAGTTCACAATGAACCAAGAACAACACCTAAAGGCCAGCAGGCATCACTTCCCTCAGTTAAGGTCATTTTAAATGATTCAACTATCAAAAAGACAATGACAAAACATTACATCCATGGAAGCTGTCTAACACAAAAACCTATGACCAAAAAGAACCCGTCTTACATTACTCATAAAACATCTAGATAATCTCTAAGACCAATTGAGAAAATAATCTTTGGACTGATAATAACTTTTTGGAAGGGATGTGTCCTGGTGAATCTGGCATACAACTAAGACCTAATTTCAGAAAGAGAAATAATTTTTAATGGTCTGGGCCGCTTTGCTGTTTTAAGACGTGGACGGCTTGTCGTAATTGATGGAACTAGACAGCCTACCAGACAGTTCTGAAGAAGACTGCTCCAATATCAGATTTTTGCCTAAACTCAAGCATATTTGGCTAATATAGCAGGACAATGAGCGAGTATGCCTTTGAATGGCTTATAAAATAAGGGTTTTGGAGTTAGATTGTCAAACTCTGGACCTAAATCCAGCCAAGATGCTGTGGCATGACCTTGAACATCCAGTTCATGGTTAAAACCCCTCCAGGGTGCTTGGATTAACACAATTCTGCAAATAATAATCGCTTGAAATTCCTCCACAGTGATGTTAAACCTCATTGTTTGTAGCAAATGCTTGATGTCAGTTGTTGCTGCCAAGGGTGGCACAGCCAGTTATTAGGTTTAGGAGGCAATTACGTTTTCCCACTGGGCCGGATTAGTTTGGCTAGCTTTTTTGCCTTAATAAATGAAATCATTATTTAAATGCTCCATTCTTTATTTATTTGGGTTATTTTTGTATGATATACAGATTTGTTTGATGATCTGAAACATTGACAAAAAAAAGGAACAACCCAAAAAATCATTTTCACAGCACTTTAACTACCTTCTCCTCCTCAGTTCTCTGCAGTCCTTTCCCTAAGTTATACAGTATAACGTAGGTGCTGCTGAAGCGCCCTGCTCTCCTGTTTCCCTGCGGTTAAACATGCTTCATATTTCCCAAGAAGGTGTGGGGAGATGTGGAGCCTGGACTAAAAACGCCTAGTCATTGGATTGCAAACATTCTTGTGCTTGGCTCCTACTCCCTTGAAGCCTATTTATACAACCAAAGAAGAGGCCCCTCACATCAAAAAAGAGAGATACACATCCTGAGCTGTGAGCCGTGTATCTTTTGATCACACAGATACACACACCTAAGCGCTAAAGTCTATCGGGGTATGTCTCTACCACCTTTGCACATCTAGTCATATAAGGTTTTAGTCATTCTGTTTTATAAAATAGCTCAAGTTCAGTCAGATTTGATGAACAATGTCTGTGGGCAACAGTTTTTGTCTTGCTACAGTTTCTTAGTTGTATTTAGGTCTGAACTTTGAATGGGCCATTTGAACACATGAATGTGCTTTGATATAACTACTCTGACGTAATTCTGGGTGTATGCGTGATGTTGTTGTCCTGTTGAAAGGTCATAAGAAGCTTCAAACAGGTTTTCTTCCAGCATTGCCCTGTATTTAGCTTCATTTTCTGCTTCCGCCTCTCTGCCTGCTCAGACGCTTTTCTCCTAAGCTCCCTGCTTGCTTGCATTCTTTTACTCCTAACTTTTTATCTCTTAGCCAAAATTACGGAAATATTGGACTAAAACAACTTGTTACCAGCGACTCCCAAGGATTATTATTATTATTATTATATATTTTTTTTTTTAAAGGACTTTGATGTTTTTATAATCAAACTCGAAAGCAGGACAAGTTGACGCCAGCTAATCAGCACAAAATGTCTCCCTTCACCACAGAGGACTTTGACAAACTTTTACAGCAATTTACTGTTTTGGAGATGAAAATCCATTGACTAGAAGTGAATGTGGAGATGAATATGGGGGTCAACGATGATTCAACTCTGCCTGTGATCCCAAACAGTGACAGCCAGCTCAACAACTCAGCCGGCTATCAGAACACTGAGAATAAACCTACCGGCAGACGCTGGCATGTTTTAGGGGCATGCCCAAAAAATCAAGGTGGACGACTCACTGGAAGATCTCAGCAATTAAATAAATTAGAATTGCCAGAATTACAGAGAAATGCCCCCGTTTCCCCTGGGAAAAGGAGACTTTGACAGCGAGCTGCTGTCACAACAACTGATAGGAGTGAGACAGCTGGAAATTCCCCTCCAGAACAGATTTGCTCCACTACAGAATGAAAACCAGGAAAATTATCCATCTTCTGAGATCAATAAAAGGTTTGAGAACAACCTTCATTCTAAACAGTGTTTTCCTAAGCTGCCAGAGAAAGAGCGCCCCACCAGACCAAGAACCCTAATAGTGGGCAACACAGCTGTGGATGGGATTAAAAACTTCTGCAACAAGAAAAACACAGAAGTTATGATTGGTACCAGTAACGTGGTCTCTGATATCTCAGAGAATATTCTTGCAATCACAGAAAAGCGCCTGTCTCTAGAAAACCTTATTATACACTGTGGAGCCATGGATGACGTGGCTAAGAAAAAATCAGAAAGACTGAAGGAGGATTTCACTCGTCTTCTGAATATTGTTGGAGGTCTCAATATCAAGGTGTTTCTCAGTAGACCCTTTGCACCAATTTTCTGTGGAGAAGAGGTTTTTTCCAGACTTCTGATGATTAATAAGTGGTTGAAAAAAACATGTGCCACCACACCTGTGAACTTCATTGACAACTTTAATATTTTTTGGGAAAAAAGACAACTCTTCAAGCAAGATGGTTTCTGTTTGAAGAAGCCAGGAGCCAGATGTCTCACATCTAATCTCTTCTATTCAGTAAATAATCCACCAGCAGCTTCGACCTTCAACAGAGAACATGGAGTATCACCAACAATGATAACGCTGCCTCCAACAGCTCCAGCAGAACCAATCAGCCAGTTGGCTGAGAAAGAGAGGTCATCACAAAAGGTGTCCCCGTCGAAATCCATAGGAGAAGTGGACCCCCCATTATACCCCCATCCCCCCAAACCCAGACCCAGACCGACACCCCCGGTAAACCCCCCTCACCCAGACCCCGACCCAGACCACACAGAACTCTCCCATCTCCCCACTAAGCCCGCTTTTTGCTTTACTGGATTCTGATAACATGAAAGGAGCTCTTAAAATCGGGACCCAAATGGCTCTGACATCTTCTCCATTCAACACCCCCCGTGGCCGAGGCCCTGCTACTAAACTAACATTTTCCAAATGCCACAGAGCCCCACCACCTCCTAATCTATCTCCTCCTAATCAGGACCTTGAAATCACTTCTCTGTGATACAGTCTGGGCCCCAGTGGTAACTCTATCAGAAATGAGCATGTCCAGGAAAAACTTGGGCCCCTAATAGGAGATAGTTGTAAAATTTTTGTTAAGAGACAGTAATAAACAATCAACAAAAGCCATAAACTGTCAGGTACAACAAGACAAAGAGTTAATATCAGCAACTAAGTCATATAAACTGGCTTTATTGAACATTAGATCTCTGTCAGGAAAATCATTTTTAATCAATGACTTCATTACTGACCACGATCTTGATGTTATGTTTTTAACAGAAATATGGTTACATGAATTTAATGAAGTTCCCATTCTGATAGAGGCGACGCCTCCGAACTACAATTTTCTTTGTGAGAGCAGACAGCAAAGAAAAGGTGGAGCGGTGGCCACTTTGTTTAAAGATTTATTCGTGTAAAAAAGTATTTCTGGGCAAATTTGACTCTTTTGAATATTTGGCTCTCCGGGTAAAGAGCCCGATCCGAACCATGTTCTTGAATATTTACAGGCCTC
Source organism: Girardinichthys multiradiatus (assembly GCF_021462225.1). Lineage (NCBI taxonomy): Eukaryota > Metazoa > Chordata > Actinopteri > Cyprinodontiformes > Goodeidae > Girardinichthys > Girardinichthys multiradiatus. The sequence continues at coordinate 38,071,611 of NC_061802.1, read as the reverse complement.
CTAAGTCCAAAACAAACTTTATCAGTGATTTTAATGAGCTTTTATCTGTTATATGTGTTGATTATGACTGTTTAATTATTGTGGGAGACTTCAACATTCACATGGACAATCCTGAAGACCGAAGTACAATAGATCTATGTGACACTCTTAGAAATTTTGGTTTGACTCAACATGTTAAACAGCAAACGCACAAACAGGGACATATTTTGGACTTGATCATCACTAAGGGTCTAAACATTTCCAAGGTGTTTGTAACTGATGTTGCTCTATCTGACCACTTTTCTGTTATTTTTGAAAGCATCATCAGCAATGACTCAGTTTGCCATAGAGACATGATAAGAAAACGCATCTTTAAGGACAGTGCTGCTGAAATCTTTAACCAGATTTACTCTTCTACCTCCACTTTGCCCTGTAACACTGTAGATGAGCTGGTAGATAACTTTCATTCTAAAATCTCAGACATCATTGATTCATTTGCTCCAATTAAAGTGAAAGTTGTTTCTGGGAAGAAAATGTCTCCGTGGAGAAGTGCTCCACCAGTCAGAAGTGAAAAAAAGGAGTGTCAAAAAGCTGAACGCAGGTGGCGAAAGACTGGACTCCAGGTTCACTATATTATCTATAAAGAGAGACTATACAGATATAACCTACAACTGAAAAATGCAAGGGAGTACTTCTTTTCTGAGATCATCAGCAAAAACATTAACAATGCTCGTGCATTATTTACCACCGTCGACAGGTTACCAAACCCTCCTGTAACTGTAGCATCTGAACTCCACTCTACCAGGACCTGCAATGAATTTGCTAAATTCTTTACTGAAAAAACCCAAAAGATCAGAGAGGCAGTCAGCACATCCACATCAACTCCATTACCAATGCTGTCTCCAACTAGAACTGATTTTGACAAAATTTCCCAATTTCACCAAATAAACTGCAAAATCTTAGAAGAAATCTTACAGCAACTAAGCTCTTCTTCCTGCTGTCTCGATCTTTTACCCACAGCCCTCCTTAAGAAAGCTTTGCCTGTAATAACATCTGATTTAACTCAAATAATAAACACGTCCCTTTTGTCAGGTGTTTTCCCCCAGGCCCTAAAAACAGCAATTATCAAACCACTATTGAAAAAGAGCAACTTGGACAAGCTGCTACTACAGAACTACAGGCCTATATCAAACCTCCCCTTCATCAGTAAGATTATTGAAAAAACTGTGTTTCAACAGTTAAACAACTTCCTAACAACAACCAACCGCTGCGATGTCTTCCAGTCAGGCTTCCTGCTCACCACAGTACAGAGACTGCTCTTGTCAAGGTGTTCAATGACATCCGTATAAATGCAGACTGTGGAAGAACCACAGTGCTGGTATTATTGGACCTTAGTGCAGCATTCGACACTGTTGATCACTCCATTTTATTAGAGCGCCTGGAAAACTGGGTCGGCCTTTATGGTACAGCACTCAACTGGTTTGAATCCTACTTGAAGGAGAGGGACTTTTTTGTGTCAGTAGGTAACTTTACATCAGAGAGCACAAAAATTACATGTGCCGTTCCCCAAGGATCCATCTTAGGGCCCCTCCTATTCAATATCTACATGCTCCCCCTAACTCAGATTTTAATAAACAACAACGTAACCTATCATAACTATGCAGACGACACACAGCTATACGTTACGATGTCACCAGGTGACCATGAACCCATTCAAGCGCTGGGTAAATGCTTAGAAGAAATCAATGCATGGATGGGCCAAAATTTTCTTCAGCTAAATCAAAACAAAACTGAAGTAATAATCTTTGGACCAAAGGAAGAGCGTTTAAAAGTTAGCACACAGCTTCAGTTAATACAGCTAGAAATCACCGGTCAGGCTCGAAACCTGGGTGTAGTGATGGACTCAGACCTGAACCTTCAGAGGCACATAAATACAGTAACAAGGTTGGCCTTCTATCACCTAAAGAACATCTCCAGGATTAAAGGACTAATGTCTCAGTAGAACCTTGAAAAACTACTTCATGCGTTCATCTTTAGTAGAATTGATTACTGCCACGGTGTCTTCACAGGTCTGCCTAAAAAGTCGATCAGACAGCTGCAGTTGATCCAGAATGCTGCTGCCCGCGTCTTCACTAGAACTAAGAAAGTGGAGCACATCACCCCGGTTCTAAAGTCCCTACACTGACTCCCTGTAGCTCAGAGAATAGACTTTAAAATACTTCTGTTAGTCTATAAATCACTTAATGGCTTAGCACCAAAATACATTACAGACTTGTTGTCAGTGTATCAACCACCCAGACCTCTCAGGTCTTCTGGCTCAAATCTACTCTGCATACCCAGAACCAGAACTAAACATGGAGAAGCAGCTTTTAGTTCTTATGCTCCACTAATCTGGAATAAACTGCCAGAAAACTGTAAAAGCGCTGAAACCCTAAATTGCTTTAAATCAAGATTAAAAACGTATTTGTTTAGAGTGGCCTTTGACTGTGCCATCTAGGCATGATTAGTTGCGTTTTCAGTCCAATTTTCCTTTCATTTTCTTGTCCATCATTCTATTCTCTTTATTTTATTTTATTTAACTTTTTTAAATTACTGTTCTTTGATTTTATCATTTGATTTGTTTTTCTGTATCTGTGTTTATTTGCTTTGTGATTGTATTGTAATTGTATGTACAGGGCTTTGAGTGTCTCGTTGCTGAAAAGCGCTATATGAATAAACTTACCTAACCTTACCTTACCTTTAATCTTTTATTCAACAATGACCATTTTCCCTATCCCTGCTGAAGAAAAGCAACCCACTGCATGAGACTGCTACCACCATGTTTTAATCTGGGGGTTGTGTGTAGGTTGAGGTGCAGTCTTAGTTCACCATACATACCTGTATAAATAGTTCAGTTCAATTTTGATTTAATCTTTTATTAGTAAAAAATATATTTTAAGCTATTTATCATTTCCCTTCTACTTCACAATTATACACTACTTTGTGCTTTGTCTTGACTTATCACATAAAATCCAATGTAAATATACAAAGTTCAGGGACTTTGAACACATTTTGAAAGCAATGTAAATGAGACATCGTCCTGGCTTCAACTTGCACAAGCAGGACTGCATAAATGTGCCAACACTGGGTGGAAGTTCCCCAAACTAAAGACCGGGTGCTCCATTTGTCAACACAGGGGTAACTTTCCCCTTCTGGCCGCCTCCCAGATCACTTACCTTATCTGCAACAGTCAGCATGCAAGGTTGGATCTGGTTCTGGTCAACATCACCAACACATTGGTGTGAAGGCTAATTCATATGGGGAAGGTCAGTGCAGTTTTCGGTTCATATTCTTTAAATATAATAGTCAAAGTCAAACAGGGTTTTCTTGACTAATCAAGTAAGAATCAATATTATTTTCATTTACTCACATTAATAAATGATAATTGTTATAATTCACAAACCCCATAAGTAGACAGTATGAGATTTTTAGTGTTTTCACCAACCAAACTTCACATTATTTTAAAAATTAAACCAATTAGAGGCTTGTTGTAAATTCTGCCTAAACCCTCATTTGGATTTGATTTGTCAAGTATTTGGAGAACTGAGATTTTCATTGTTATCTGTGGTTGTCGGTGTCTGATTATCTTATTTATTATACATCATACTGATGCTCTTTACAGGAATGGTCAGAGCAGACTCTATCTGCTGAGACTGAGATGTTTTGGAATAGAGGGGGCACTCCTGAAGACCTTTTTTGACTCTGTGGTGGCATCAGCCATCTTCTGTGGTGTAGTTTGTTAGAGCAGCAGTTTATCTACAGCTGAGAAGAAGAGGTTCATCAGGAAGACCAGCTCTGTCCTAGGACGCACCTTAGCCCAGTGCAGGTGGTGGGAGACAGAAGGACTCTAGCAAAAAATAACATCACTGTTGGACAATGTCTCACAACCCATGCATGAAGCTGTTGCCCATCTGGAGAGCTCCATCAGTGACTGACTGCTGCATCCTGGGTACACAAAGGAGCATTATCACAGATCCTTCCTCCAGCAGCTGTTAGACTTTATAACCATTACTGCTCCTGACAAACTCAGTTAAGTGTTTACATCCCTGCTATTATTTGCATATTTTTTTCATTTCTAGTAAATAATCTCTTGTTGCTTTTGAAGCACAATCGAACATACACGTTGTGTACATTTTCAAAATCACCCTACTCACATTTTATTTATGAATCTGCATGCTTCCAGTTGCCTTTCACTTTGTTGCTGATGCATCTGAATTCCCTCCCCTGTGGGACCATAAAGGATATTTCTATTCGATACATTTTGAACATCCTCTGTTTATGAAAAGCCTATGGTGCAACGTGTGCAACAATGTGTGCATAACATTGGGCATTATCTTACTAAAATAACCACAAACCTAACAGGAAGAGAAGGTACTAATATAATTTGGAACTTTTATATCAGAATAAAATAATCTTTTAATAATACTAATACTTCCTACCCCTATAAGGTTAAGATGCTAATACGTTTATTATGATGGTAAAATAAAACTGGTACATACAGCTAACCCCAAAATTATCTATGCCCCCTGGCAGGTTTAGGTTTACATTCTGAGGTGGTTCAGCCAGTGTCCAGATTTATATTGGATAGATAATCTGTGGAGGGAGCTAAAGATTTGGGTAATGGCAAGAAAGGCCTTCCAACCTCAAAGACTTGGAGCTCATCAGCAAAGATAAACAGTCAAAACATCAATGGAAACATGGAATAAGCTGGTCAGCAATTATACGAATGGTCAGATAGCTGTAATAGAAATAGAGATTTAAACATAATATATCCACAGCATTAAAAAGTAACACGAGATCTTTAATACATTGAAAGGTGTCAGTCAGTTAATTACCTCCACCAAACATTAGAAACTCTTTAAAAAAGAAAATCAGGCATGTCTGTACGTTTTACACATCTGTTTCCATTAGAGGAATTAGTGCAATTATTCAGGTATGATCACAGATTCCAAGAAATAACTGCAAAACATTTATTGTAAAAATATCCATACCCATTGCACTTTTTTCACATTTTGTCACATTACACAGAAATAAAATCAATGTGTTTTATTGGCATTTAATGTGACAGACCAACACTAAGTACTGCAGAATTGTGAAGTGGGACAATTAGGCTTATTCTCCAGGTTTGTGTGCATAAGCAGACCCTTTGTAACTCTGGAGGAGCTGCAGAGATCCCTAGATCAGTTGGGAGAATAGGAAAACAGAACAACTATATGTCATGCACTCCACAAATCTAGCCTTAATGGAAGACGAAGGTCATTGTTGAAAGAAAGCCAAAGAAAGACTTGTTTTTAGTTTGCTACAAGCTATAGAAGGCCACCAAGCATGTGGAATAGCAGGTTCTGGTCAGATCATTGTTTTAAATCTACACACAAAAAGCTATGTATTGCAGAAAACTAAAGCTGCACATTACCTTGTTCACATCATCATGGGGACCAATGGAGGTGTTAAAGTGAAATACTTTAAAGTTTGTGGTTGTGACAGAACAGAATAAGAAAAACCTCAACATGTATGAATACTATTGTAAAGCACTGTAACTCTGTGCCACCAACACAGACACCATTTCCCCAAACCATCATCACAGATGCTTTTGATATTTCACTAATAAAAGTCTGGATAGTCTCTCTTATGTTCATCACCCATAATTGGAGAACTGTTTTGTCCCAAAAGCAGCTGAACCATGGAGTCATCTGACCACAGAACAAGTGTTCGCTGTTTTTCTGTCCGTCTGAGGTCAGCTTGGCCTAGAGAACTCAGCTACATTCCCCCACAAGTTAATATATGATGTCTCGGGTTACGTCTTTGGATGCACTGATTGAGTGTGCTGAGTGACAATGGTTCACAAGAAGCTCCTAAACCTATGTGGCTATATTAATCCCAGCAAGTAGACTTTTCTCATGCAGCATTGCCACATGGCTTGACGTGTATGCACATCTAAAAGCTGATTTTGGCCTTACCCTTAGCCTTTATGTTACGGGACCAGTGGCAGTTCTAACATCATTGGCACCCTAGACAAGTTCCTTCTTTTGGGCCCCATACACATGTTACAAGTGTCCCATACACAAACATAATTTGTCCCTTGATGAAGCATTTTCCACATGAACAGTCATTTCTATCATCTAGCTTTAATTAAAATCCAGTTCAGGTTTGATCAGTATGTTTCTGACAGTGTTTACATGGTGATTATTGTGCACCATGTAAACGAGCAAATATGCAATTCAAAACCTGTTTAGGGTGCAACTGACAGATAACTGTTTGTTCTCCACAGTACTCGTGTCGCCCACTAGGACAAGACACTTGGGTGGTGAGCATCACCCATAACAAAAACTGCCACTAGCCCCTACTTGCAGTTTTATGTATGGTAGAAGTTACGTATGGTTAAGTTATATGTTATTTTGAGCTGGGACATACAACTTTTGAGGAGTTTGGTAGTAAAATAGTAATCTATGACTCATCCTTGTTTGGAAAGACTGAGCCAGGATGTTTTATATCCCTTCCTAGCACCTTTATCAGTCAAAACATAAACTGAAGATTTAGGAATTCACCAGAGCGAGGTTTCACAAGCAATCTTTTTTAATGCTCAGCTTCTTTGTCAAATTACATTTATTCAATAATATCCTACACTGATTTCATCATGTTTAGGATCACATGTGGATATTTTTTCCAGTGACAGTGTACCTGTCCCACCTGAGGGATAACAGTGGACAAACAACCATGCATACTCAGACTTGCTGCTACATTAATGGAGGATCAGCAGTCAACATGAGAAAACTCACATATGAACAGAGAGACATTGTCCTTGTTACACCTCCACATAATTTGGAAGACATTCATGATTACATGCTGGGGTGGGTATCACATTTGTCCACCTAAATAGCACTGGGACTATCATCAAAGATATCACTTCTCTTTAGGACTTGACAGCACTACATGGAGAAAAATAAGAGATTTATGTACATGACCAGATTTTGTAGGAGGAAAGATTAATGTAAGGTAAGACCAGCCATTAGAGATTTTCATTGGTGACGTAAAGAGAAACCAATCTACGGTGAAATAATGGTACAGTTTTATTTAGGGAAAAATCTAATTTAAAAAAAAAACGGCACTATAATCAAATACTTTAGCAATGAAAACCAAGCTGCAACGTATCAAAGGAATCATGTAGAAGCCTACCTGACGAGCGGTAGCGGGTTTCCTTGGACTCTACACTCCAGACGAATGGGGCTCCCTTCAGCCACTTCCTGACTTTTCAGCTTTTGAAGGAACTGAGGTGGCGACAGAGGTTCGGATGTTGTTGAAGCTCCAGAATGTAGGTGCTTCGCAGAACCCCCCTCTCCAATTCCTGTGTAGTTATTCTGTAAGTCCTCTTGTTGGCCTGGAAGGAGGGAGGACGCAGAGACTGAGCCCTGAGGGACAGTCTGCTGGCTTCTTGGGGACAGATAGCCACTGTCAGGAGAGGAGGTTTCCTCTTCCACCTGCTGAGCAGAACCTTTGAAAATGGATGACAGTTCCTCAATGAAAGTGGCAGCTCGGCTGCAGAACTCTGTAGCTGAAGCCGATCGATCATTCAGCTCGAGGCCTTCGTGAACCAGCCTTGGTTTATCTTGCTTATACACAGGCTGAATGGGCTTGTGCCGTACAACCTTCTCAGCTGAGGATGGAGTCCCACTCGAGAGCTGTACAGGTTTGATGATGGAAGCATTCTGGCTGGAGGAAACTGAAACTGCTCCACTGTCATCGAGGCAAGAAGTTTTGGTCTGATGGTGCAGGTTTGGGCTTGAGTTGAGATTTTCAGTAGCTTGAGAGGGGGAAGGGACAGATTGGAGAGCCTGCTCCAGCTGTGTAAGACTAGAGGGGTCTTGATCTTCACATTCACCTGCTTCACTGAAGGCCTCCCGGGCCAAGTTCAGGCTAAGATCAATCTCCTCAGCACTCAAGAAGGCAGTTAGATCTGCGAAGTCCCCATGTCCAGAATCCAGCTCTGTCGATGAGACATGGTAGAGTTCTCCACCAGAGGAGGCCTCAGAAAACACACCCACATCACCCTCTGTAGTCCCACCTGCTGCTGGATCCTTGAGCAGCACTGAAATGGGGAGTGGTTGATTCCAACTCCCGTCCTGCATCCTGAAATACAAATCTAATTTCATTAATCAGCTCGTTTCTTTGTTTATGGTACATGCAGCACAGGATACACTGTAGATGAGATATTCATCTGCAAAAAGGCAATGACGAAAGTCCAGTTTAAAATTAAAACTTTATAACACAGTAGTGTATCATTTACTTAGAGAGTCATAGCTGACGGGATGACTCAGGGCGCTGCTGTCTGGACACAGCTGGTGGGTATTAGCCAAGGGCTTTACTGAGGTTCTGGTCCACATCACTGGCATTTCTTTGTTCCCCTGTGTCTAGGACAACATCCAGTCCCCACAAAATTATTCACCCCTTGAATATTTCCACGTCTTTTTATGTTGCATCTACAACCTTTAATGTGCTTTATTGATATTTAATGCATAGTTGTGAAATGGAAATAAAGGATACTTGTTTTTCTATGTAACACGCATTTGTGATCAGATCCCTTTCCACTGGCATCCCTAAATGCAACTGTGATTTAATGCAGCACTGTGAAGGCCTCAGAGGTTTCTCAGCTCGGTTGAGAGAATCCTTTGACATGGCAGCCATTTGTCGTCTATTTCACAAATTTGTCCTTGATGGGGTAGCAAGAGGTCCTGTTTGCTTTATCCCCTACATGTCATATAGGGGATAAACCAAAAATGTGGAAGAAGCTGCTCTGATCAGATAACTGTACAATTGAACCTTCTAGCCAACATGAAAAACACTGTGTGTGTGGTTGGAATAACAATCCACTCCAAACAGACCATCCTCACAGGAGATGGTGGAAACATGGTGGTGGCACATCATGCTGTGGGGGCTTTTCTTTAGGCAGGGACAGGAAAACCTTTTGATGAAGCACATTTATTTCTTCTTTTGGATTCGCAATTGAGACATGCCAGTAAAACTCTTAACGTAGTTGGAAATTCACAACTGCCTGAATTACAACATTTATTGTTTTTCTAAATCCGGCACCCTAACGTGGCCTTGGCAACTTCTGCTAACTGGCAAAATATCTCCTGGATGATGTATAAACATGACGCTCTTCCCCAGCACTCCCGTACCAGCTCTGTGTTGGTAGGACTATGCGGCCGATTGATAAAACTTCCACCTCTCTTCTCAAGGACAATGGCGCTTCTATCAATGTTGACAGTCTAATTCTTGCAAACACACTCGGACTTATACATTCACACCCTCAAGATTCCACCATACCCTTGCTAAATCTTTACTTATGTGTGTGTTGCTTACCCCTGCTGAGGTTTTTTGTGTTATGGTTTACTTGATATTGGACCCCAGAATGCAGACGAGCAGGCAGCGTGAAAAAAAAGGTTTAATAACAAAAACTCACTCACAGCAGGAGGCAGGAACAAAACAAACGGGAAGGCAAGACAGGCATGGCATGATAAAAATAAAACAAGACTTTGAGAATGTTTCCGCGATTACTAACTGAACAGGTGTGTATATATGGAGTGAAAACCAGGTGGAGCAAGGAGACAGATTAACTTTTAAGCAGGTGAACCGAATAAACTTAATTGACAGACAGAACAAAACGTGACTGCGGCAAAAACAGAGACTCTAATATACATACAAAACCAAACTTGACAAAACATGAACAAGACTAAAATATGACCAGAAAAATAATAAACAAAAGCATGATTCAAAACTTGAGCAGTGAAAAACATATAAGGAAAAAACCTGAAACCAAAAAACCCCAAATCATAACATTTTGTACTATTTCAGACTCTATTCTGCTCAGAATAGAGTCTGAAATATGATTTTTTTTTCCCCCTATCTTACTTTACCTAAATTTGTGATTTCAATACTTTTCATAGATTTTCAGATTTCTCAGAAGGATTACCAGCAAAAGCGAAATATTATTAGTATATGTAAATTTGACTAAAGCTGTTTTTACACCAATATCCAGAGATTTTTAGATTTCTTAGAAGGATTGTATTACAACTATTTCATACCAGTGGAAGCCAAACATTATTAGTATTTAAAAAGTTTGGACTAAAAATTTTTTAAACCCAGCTTCTCTACTTAGACTTCAGTGAAGCCCATGACTGTTACTATTTGAATGATGGGACCACAGCTGCCTCATCCAGCGACCTCAAGGATTAATATTATAATTTTTCTTCTAGCACAGGATTAATTCCTTACCACAGAGGACTTAATGAACTAATTATCTCTATTAGAAAGATTGGATTAGAATCAGCTCTTACCAGTAAACTCCCAAGGATTATTAATGTCATTTGATTTCAATTCAATTCAATTCAAAGATACTTTATTGATCCCCGAGGGAAATTAGAATTCCAGTACAACCCATCCAAACATACATCATGACACAAGACAAGGGGGGGACGGGTCACCGAGGCATTGCTGCCCACTCACAGGTGCTACCCTTGTTAGATGAGAAAAGAGGCCACATTAGGTAAGTACAGGTCCTTCTCAAAATATTAGCATATTGTGATAAAGTTCATTATTTTCCATAATGTCATGATGAAAATTTAACCTTCATATATTTTAGATTCATTGCACACTAACTGAAATATTTCAGGTCTTTTATTGTCTTAATACGGATGATTTTGGCATACAGCTCATGAAAACCCAAAATTCCTATCTCACAAAATTAGCATATCATTAAAAGGGTCTCTAAACGAGGTATGAACCTAATCATCTGAATCAACGAGTTAACTCTAAACACCTGCAAAAGATTCCTGAGGCCTTTAAAACTCCCAGCCTGGTTCATCACTCAAAACCCCAATCATGGGTAAGACTGCCGACCTGACTGCTGTCCAGAAGACCACTATTGACACCCTCAAGCAAGAGGGTAAGACACAGAAAGAAATTTCTGAACGAATAGGCTGTTCCCAGAGTGCTGTATCAAGGCACCTCAGTGGGAAGTCTGTGGGAAGGAAAAAGTGTGGCAGAAAACGCTGCACAACGAGAAGAGGTGACCGGACCCTGAGGAAGATTGTGGAGAAGGGCCGATTCCAGACCTTGGGGGACCCGCAGAAGCAGTGGACTGAGTCTGGAGTAGAAACAACATGCAGGAAATGGGCTACAGGTGCCGCATTCCCCAGGTCAAGCCACTTTTGAACCAGAAACAGCGGCAGAAGCGCCTGACCTGGGCTACAGAGAAGCAGCACTGGACTGTTGCTTAGTGGTCCAAAGTACTTTTTTCGGATGAAAGCAAATTCTGCATGTCATTCGGAAATCAAGGTGCCAGAGTCTGGAGGAAGACTGGGGAGAAGGAAATGCCAAAATGCCAGAAGTCCAGTGTCAAGTACCCACAGTCAGTGATGGTCTGGGGTGCCGTGTCAGCTGCTGGTGTTGGTCCACTGTGTTTTATCAAGGGCAGGGTCAATGCAGCTAGCTATCAGGAGATTTTGGAGCACTTCATGCTTCCATCTGCTGAAAAGCTTTATGGAGATGAAGATTTCATTTTTCAGCACGACCTGGCACCTGCTCACAGTGCCAAAACCACTGGTAAATGGTTTACTGACCATGGTATCACTGTGCTCAATTGGCCTGCCAACTCTCCTGACCTGAACCCCATAGAGAATCTGTGGGATATTGTGAAGAGAACGTTGAGAGACTCAAGACCCAACACTCTGGATGAGCTAAAGGCCGCTATCGAAGCATCCTGGGCCTCCATAAGACCTCAGCAGTGCCACAGGCTGATTGCCTCCATGCCACGCCGCATTGAAGCAGTCATTTCTGCAAAAGGATTCCCGACCAAGTATTGAGTGCATAACTGTACATGATTATTTGAAGGTCGACGTTTTTTGTATTAAAAACACTTTTATTTTATTGGTCGGATGAAATATGCTAATTTTGTGAGATAGGAATTTTGGGTTTTCATGAGTTGTATGCCAAAATCATCCGTATTAAGACAATAAAAGACCTGAAATATTTCAGTTAGTGTGCAATGAATCTAAAATATATGAATGTTAAATTTTCATCATGACATTATGGAAAATAATGAACTTTATCACAATATGCTAATATTTTGAGAAGGACCTGTAGAGGGAAAAAAAAAATCATGTTTCACACTTTATCCTTAGCAGGATACAGTTTGAGATTGTAAAAAACCTCAGCACAAAGAAACAACACGTATGCAAAACAACATCATGCCGGGAACGGTGAAGGTGGTGTGAGGGGTGCAAATGTTTATCTTGAGCATTTGTGTGTGTGCAAGTGAGTGTGTGCAAGTAAGTCCATGAAGCACTGTCACAGAGGCCATTGTCCTTGATGGTTCGTTGGAATGTTCATCAACCGGTCACAAAGTTCTGAGCAGGTCCACAGGTGTCCTCAGGGAAGGGAGGGGGCAGAGGGAGCAGAGCGTCATGTTTACGTAACTTCCAGGAGAAGTTGAAGATAGCCAGCCATCAAGGCCGTGCAGGGGAGCCAGATTCAGAAAAACAATAATTATTTGGGTTAGGCTGACTCTTAATTTTCCGTCAGCCTTGAGAGTCTCACTGGTGCTTCTCAAAGGCGAATCCAAACAGCCAAATTCCTGGTCTTCCTGCCAGATCCGAGCGAACAACTTTCTCCAAGATTTATCCCATTTCACCCCTGAGTCCAGGAACCGCAACCTGCCTGCGATCCTGTGTAAGGATCACATCCAGTCTGCGATTCAGCTCACGTAACATTTCAGTCTGAGTTTTGATCGCTCTGAAGATCCCATCATACATGCCAGGCAGCCTTACAATGGCCAGAACAGCTGCTAACATTCTCCGAATTTCTCGATATGCCAGGTAACCGCTGACTCCAAAAAGCAGAAATCCTGATATCAAACATCCAATTATATACACATCTTCCACATCCTCGACTGACATTATCGACAGACACACAATCCTCCACTTCTGCCAGGAGTCCATCGTGTATCCGGAGAAAAATGTCCCGTCCGGGCAAGTGGGCTCTCCCGACCCCTGTCTTCTCGTCGAGAAAATTTGATCAATTGCATTGAGAGACCAGCTGACCAAATCCATATTTTGGAAGAATTTGGAAGATGTGCAAAAAGAGGCTCCAAAAAAGACAAGACACAGAGCGGAAGCAGGGCAGATATGGGAGGGGTGCGGGAGACAGAGAAAAAGCGTCCACCTCCACCGAGAGCAGGAAAAGAAGAAAAGAAAATTTGTTTTTCTGTGTTTGATTTTCTGTATCATTGTAATGTTTTTTCCTCATGTACAGCGCTTTGAGTGCCTTGTTGCTGAAAAGCGCAATATAAATAAACCTGACTTGACTTCTCGTTCTCCTTTGCTATCACATGTCTATCACATAAAATCCCAATGAAACAGAGTGAAATTATGTGATGTGACAGAATGTGGATAGGTTCAGCCGGTATGGATAGTTTCGGCGTTACATTCTCCACATGTTATATTATACTGATATAATGTTTGTAAAATACCGTAGGTAAAATTTTCTTTCAGGATATCTGTCATTAAACTGACAAAAATAATTAAAATCTTAAAACTACAGTCAGGCTTTGACTTCTTCCACCTGAAAATATGTCAAAACATATTTGAATAATAACAGAGTGGAAGGTACAAATGGTGGAAGTAAACACAAAGAATATCTAGAAATGCCTGTGTCTTTAAAAATAATCTAAATAATATTCAGCTCTAACCTGACTGACTATAAAGCATTTTTGTGGGACAATGATCAAATGACAGAAACACAGCCATCATTTCTCTTTAATCAAATCAATGTAAGTAGGAATGTAGGAATGTGGCCTCTAGAGTAAGAGTAACAAAAAAGTATATTACATTGGCAATAAATATTTAAGAAAATAATAGCAGTAATAAAAAGGTATGATCAAAGCTTTTTTAAGTTCCTCAAATCACTTAATGCAGAACCCACCCTGAATGATTTGCATGCCTGATAAGGATGTATATAAAACCCTCAAAATAAATTGTTGATATGCAGACTTTGTGACCCGTGCTGCTGTTCTCTGACTTTTATCTTTAAAATTTTTATTTTACCTCGCTGACCATCCTTCTCACTGTATGTGGTGGCAACATTAACTTAGGTCCTTGTCTAGTATTGTTTGCCACAGTTTCAGTTTTTGTAATTATTGCTCTGACTGTTGATAAATCTAAAGTCGGTCAGGTACCATTTTAGACATTGACTTGAATGGGGTGTTCTATTGTCTTACCCATTCAGATGAGAGAAATGGACATCTGAGTAACACACTTAAACATTTATACGAAAAACAGGGAATCATGGATTTCTAATTAGCAGTTTTTGTACACTTTGATCAACTTATTAAAGCAAAGTATAAATTACACAACTGCTTCAGGGTTTTGGAGGGTTTACTTGCATAACTGGCTTGTTTAAGGTCATGCCACAGTATTTCCTGTGTAAAAATATAATTGCTCCCCTTGTTAAATCATGACAACCTAAATTACCAGTTAGCTGGAAAGCTTTAAAAAACAATTTCTAAGGTGCTGGTACTTCAGAGAATATCAATAAGAGCCATTGTCCACAAATGGAGAAAGCATAAAACGGCTAACCTTCCCTGGAGTGAGTTGTTGAGCTACCAAAATTATCAGCATCAGTTACTCATCCAGCAGTTTACAAAGAAGTAAGAACATCTGCAGGCCTCACTTGTTATGATCCTTATGTGTGAGGTTTTGGTTTTCATTTGTGTTTGTTTTTGTCTATGCCTTGTTGTTCATTATGTTCTATATTCTTGCCTTATTAGTTACTCCCTTGTGCTCAGTTTCTTAGTTGCTTCCTGTGTTCCATTCCACATGTATTCTATTTTACTCCCCATATGTTAGTGTTCGTCTTTTTTTACTTAATTTAGTGTTTCTTGTATCTCTGTTCAGCTCATCTGTTTTAATTAATTTCCCTCACTCAGCTCCTTTCCTTACCTTCTACCTCAGCTGCTCCACATCATCCTCTAATTAGCACACTAGCATTCATTGCTATTCTCCACACCTCCCTTAGTATATATCCTATTTCTCATTGTTCTCCACTGGGTTCTCCCATTACACTGCCTGTTGTTGTGCCTGGACTCTGCTGTGTACCTCCTCCTGTTGTCCTTGTGTAATAAACGTTGTTATGTTCATCCAACGCTCCTGTCTGCACCTGGGTCCCACTCCAAAACTTCAATCCCTAACACAGTGTTTTTCAACCCTGGTCCTCAAGGCACACTGCCCTGCATGTTTTAGATGTTTCCCTGGCTCAGCACACCTGATTTCAATTGATGGCTGATTAACAGGCTTTTGCTGAACCGCAGTCATCTGAATCAGGTGTGTTACCACAGGGAAACATCTAAAACATGTAGGGCAGGGTGCCTTGAGGACCAGGGTTGAAAAACATTGCCTTAACATCACTTGCCTCAGTTAAGGTCAGTGTTCATGAGAAGGAGACTGGGAAAAAGACTGGCTCACATTTGCAAAAAGACATCTTGATAATCCCTTAGACTTTTAGGAAGATAATCTGGGGACTGACAAGACAAAAATGGACTAATATGAACAGATCAGAACTGGAGTGAAGCGGACTTTCTATCTTTAATTTTTTTTAAAAGATAAGGAATAACTTACAAAAATGGTCTGCACAAAGGGAGTAGAGGAAGACACTGAAACAGGACCAGGCATGAAAAGTAATCCAAAGACAGGCAAGGGCATTAACTGTCAACCAGCATCATTTCATCTCCCGCCGTCTGTTTCCGCTCCTGGCTTAGAGCGAGTGCTGCAGTAGATTTTCCTCAAACCCCCCCAGGAAGAAGCCTGTATTTTGCTTTTTCAAAAATAATTCAGCATAGATTCAAAAATAACAGTATGGCAAAGAGTAGAGGTAACAGGTGAAATCAGAGAGGAGCAAAGAGAAATCAGGAGTTTAACTACTAAAGCAGGGGTGGAGGAAAGACAGGCAAACCAGTGGAGTTAATCAGAGGCAATAAGCCGTAACTGAAGCAGAGAGAAGGTAGAGCAGCTGAATGAGAACTAATTAACCAGAAGGAGCAAAGCAAAACCAAAGGATGAATCAGGAAATAGCTCTAGATGTGGGAAGAACAATAAAACACAAAAGCATGGACTAGTAATAAAAACACCTAAAATTAATAGGCATAAGGAAATACTTTAAGAAACCAAGACTTAAAGAGTAAAATAAACAGTAAAAAGTTTTTAAAATATATACACAAAACAAATCAAAACCCAAACACCTCAGGATTGTGACAGTTACATTTGGTGTAAAACTAACATATCCTTCCAGAAAAACAACATCACGCATCTAATATGCAGGTGGTAGTGTGATGATCTGGGGCTGCTTTGCTGCTTCAGGACCTGGACAACTTCCCCATGATTGATGGAGACATGAGTTCTGCTCTCGACCAAAAAATCCTGAAGGAGAATCTCCAGCCATCAATGCATGACTTTAAGCTTATGCACACTTGAGCCAGGACAATGATCTAAAGCACACTAGCAGGTCCTATGAAAGGTCTAAAAAAACAAAAAAACAAGGTTTTGGAGTAGTCTAATCAAAATCTAGACTTAAATCCAATTGAAATGTTGTGGTATGACCTTTAACATGCTTTGGCTTACTTGTGTACTTTGGCTTCCTTATACAGCTCAGAAGTATGACTTGGGCTAAATGGTCACTCAAAATTGTTTTTGAGAGCATCACTCAAACAGCCTGGTCTGAAGAAAACATAGTTTAGCATTGGTGTAAAACGCCATTTCACAAACAAGAGGTGGAAAAGACTATGATTTTTAACTATAATCCAAACATGGATGTGGACATAGTTACAAGTTACACATGATGCATCCTAAAGCAGTGGTAAAGACATACCAAGCATCTGTAGTTATGATTAAATAGAATGAATTTACTATGCTGTTTAAGCTGATCCCTTCTGACTGTGAGTTTGTGAATAATATGTTGTTTGGACATGATATGTGGATGATGTGACACTCAGAGCCTCATGGCGTCCTGAAGACCAGCTGTTGTTATTTATAATCCCCTGGGCTATGTTTTGCAGCAGCGCCACAGCCCCACCCACCCAGAGCAGAAGCAGAGGGCTGCTACCTCTAAGCACTCACACAGGTATCAGTGGAGACATTTTCACAAACATCCAGTAACAATGAATTTAGAGTGAGGAGACAAATGCCGACGATGTGCACAGAACCAACTGCTGTCTAAAAGGAGCAATAACAACTGGACTGCTTGGATGTGGAAAATCGGTAACATTAAGACCGATCTACATAATCTGCATCTTTTATAGTTAATTTTGTCCCATAGTGTCACTGTTTATACTTCTAGTATTATAATCAGATTATTTGTTATATTGAAGGCAAAGATATACTTCAAAATAAGAGGAAATTATGACCCTTAGAGTAACCTGACAGAGAACATAACCTCACATAACCAATGTATAGAAAACAGCCAGGTTGGAAACAGTTTAGCTATATAAGTAAAGTATTTAAGCTGTTTGTCAACAAACAATTAGGAAACCAAACCTCAAAATATAGTTCATTTAAACAGCCAGATTTACCTTCAAATGTCCCTGTTTGTCTGAATGTTCCTCCTTGGTCCTCTGGCTCCAGGGTTGTCTTGTTTATGTTGGAAAGAAGCAAAAAAAAAAAAGCTTCTCTTCGCTATCTTTTGCCTTATTGGTCAGACAGTCAGCAAGATCTTTCAGTTTCAGGGTCCAGTTGCATACTGCCTGTCCAGCTTGCTGCTGTCCCATCTGTGACGGTCCCTAACAGCTCACTGTGTGGGGCTATATTTGGCCCCTGGCTCATGTTACACAGCCAGACTGCTGGCAAGAGGACAGAGTATTGAGGTGGTCCTGAGGAACAGAAGGTAGAGGTGACATTTTCTGCACTGAACTGGTATTTATTAATTAAACACATTGAACAGAGACAGTTGTAATGTTAGAACATCACAGCTATATTATGCTGTTATGGGAGCAGAATAACATATCATCACTATCTGAAAAAGCCATGTTATGTCTAATGACATTATAAGGTTTTTCTTCTTAGTACACCTGAAAGGACATATGGCTGCTATCTCCAGCTGAGTTGACCTCATGACCCAGACCACCGTCAGTTGCTCAGTAATTTCAGGTGTCTAACCATCCAGTAAATGCATTTCTTTGCCTTGGGGAACAGAAAGACATCTTAGACCTATGATAAAACAGTCTGTTAGATAGTTAGGCTATTGGGGATCATGCAGGCTCACTTGGTCTATTTCAGTCCACCATCACATTTTGTGCTCCATGAGCTATTCTGGTTCTTCTTCAGTCTACTGATTACAGTTAAGTGCAGCTGATAAGTCTGGAAGGAATTTTCACTGTCATCACACATCTGTCCACCAACTAATGAGCAACCTGGAATTCTCTTTGTGTGTAAACCTACAGCAGTCAGCTCCCTGTAAGGTGTCAAGTATGAATAACTGTATTATTCAGTAGTAACTTCTTAATTTAACATCCACACATGGTTCAGTTTTCTGATTCATGTACATGAGAACCGATCTGGAACATGTTCAGCTTTTCTTTATACTATGCTTGCACTCTGCAACGGTTTATCCTACATTGCCTTGCAAAATATTTATTCCACAAAACATTTTCTACATGTTGTGACCTTATAGCCACAACCATTTAAAATATAAAGCAACACAAAGTAGTACATATATGTTAAGTGGAGAGAAAATGATTGTTAGAGAACACTAGTGAACAAACAGCACCATAAAGACCAAAGAACACAGCAGACAGGCCAGGGAGAACGTTGTGGAGATGTTTAAAGCAGTGTTGGTTATTAAACAATATTCATTCATTCATTCATTTTCTACCGCTTATTCCATAGTGGGTCGCGGGGGAGCTGGTGCCTATCTCCAGCAGTCTATGGGCGAGAGGCGGGGTACACCCTGGACAGGTCGCCAGTCCATCGCAGGGCAACACACAAACAACCATACACACACTCATTCATACACCATAAACAATATCCTAAGCTTTAAAAAATCTCACATAGCGCTATTTATCATCTAAAAATAAAAGAATATGGCCACCTAAACAGACAAGCCAGGCAAAGAGGATTACTCAGAGAAGCAGCCAAGATGCCCCTGGTAACTCTGTTGGAGCTGCAGAGATTCAAAGCTCAGGTGGGAGAATCTGTTGACAGGACAGATTTTAACTGTACACTCCACAAATCTGACCTTAATGAAAGAAACCCAGGTGTCCCATTTGCAGTTTGCAACAAGCAATACTACTGGATTGAAAGTCCGGAATCTTAGAAAACAATTTAAAAAACCATGTGTCATTTTCCTTCAGTTTCACAGTAATGCACTACTTTGTATTGATAAAATAAAATCCCTGTAAAATATAGTAAAGCTTGTAGTTGTAACATAAAAAATGTGTGAAAGTTCAAGGGACGTGAATACTTTTGAAAAGCACTTTATGTCTACAGATCTCATCTATTTACGAATTGAATTTTTTTGTTGAGGTTTGTCTCTTCGCGCCTTCCGTTGCTCTGCTGTGATTGGTGGAAGTAAAAATATGGCGGCGTATGTTCAGCAGTAAAATAATAGAAACAAAACCTTGACTGACACGTTTGCGACGCTCTCTTGAGGTTAAAGCTGTACTTTCTAGTTGCTTTTAGCCAGTTTTAGGAAACGGAACGGTGATATAGATATAACGACCCGGTCAACCTGCATTAGCTGTTCGAGGTTAACAACCAGCTAACAACACCGTCTTTCATCAGTGGATCGGCTCTTCAGAGGTCAGTGAAGCAGCAACCTAGCATTGGTAAAACTCTTCATGATTAAATTAGGGTGGCGTGTGTTTTTGTTGTCGTCGTAATCCTAATAAATCAGCAGTCTCTTATGTAGAGGCAGCAACTTGTTCACTGACATTATTTCAACCGTAAATCCCAATTTCTTCTTAACTTGATAATGCTGGATTTTCGTCTCATGCGGATCAAGTGTACCAGAAGTTATTTTGCCAGCTTTCTCAACAACCCAAAGAAAAAATGATTTAACAGTGATCTGGGATTCCTACACAGTCTGGATAACCCGAATAAGAATGGAAAAAGAAAACTGAGGACTGGAAAATGTTTGTATTTCCCAAATTTATTTCCCGTCACATGGTCTACATAAGAAATTGAGCTGTATCCAATCCAATTTGAACGTTTGTATTTGTACTTTATATGCTGACCTAAAGTTAAATGCACCGTAATTGTTATGGTAATGGGCAATAAAACAAACAAAGGTTAAGTAAGTATAGCTAGAGCTGTTTGGCAGTAGGAGAGAATGAACTATCATTTTTTTCCCTTAAAGCTACAGGACTAAATCATCATTGGATGGTTAAATTCAAATCTTGTTCATACTTAGCCACCTTTTCCAGCCACCAGTATGCCTGCCTTCCGGCAAGTGGGAGAGAAACAACTTCCCAACCCTGTTCTGTGCATGGCATGGTCTCCTAAGAGGGATCTGATTGCTTTGGCTAATACAACAGGAGAGGTGGGTTCAAATACATAAAAATATTGGGCGCAGAACTTTTAGTGTTCGGTATTTTATGTTTTGTATATCTGGAAACTCTCCACAGTTGCTGCTTCATCGCTTGGCTAGTTTCCAGCGGGTTTGGAGTTTACCACCTAGTGAATATACTGGGAAAGAGATCACTGCACTCGCCTGGAGACCTGATGGCAAAAGTAAAGGATAGCTCTGAATATATTTAGCATGTTTTTAGCTGCGTGTTTGATGGAATCACGTAAACATGACATGTTCTCCCTTTAAACAACAGTTTTGGCCTTCAGTCTTGGAGATACCAAACAGGTGGTGCTCTGTGATGTTGAGAAAGCAGAGGTCCTTCACATGTTTCCAGCACAGAGTTCTGTAACCTGCATGAACTGGATGGAGGTGGTGGAGGAGAACAGGTATGCCCCGGGTTCAGGACGCGAACCAGAATGTGTCTAATCTGGCTAGAAATGTGCAAAAGATTCTTCTTTTGTTTCAGTGTCCTTGGCTCCTTTCATAATGCTGAGGATGAATCCAAATTTTTTCTTCCTGATTTACCAACACTTCCTAAGAGGTAAAAACATTGAATGGCTATCCAATCACAATGTTACTAGTTTATTTTAAACTAACCTGATCCAAACCTTTTCTTCCTAGCTACAGCACCACTTCAAAGATCTTCAGGTGAGAGAGAATTTAAATGATAAAGTTTCTCATGCTGTGTATGAGTAGTAGCTGAATGTGTTTATCTGTCTTTGTTACAGCGAGGAAAAGTCTGATGAGATCCTCAACCTCCTCGGAGAAGTTCGGTAAGGGGTCCTTATTGACAATGAAACACAGTGGCAACATTTTGATGCTGCGCAGTTTTTTAGTTGTTAAACCAATTTATCGTTTTTTTGTTGTTGCCAAATAGGCTGAACATCCTCGTTCTTGGAGGAGATGCTGGATCTGTGGAGCTTTACGCGTATGGGATGTACAAAATTGCCACTCTTGGCAAGGTAAAACTTTTATTTAGGAATTGTCCCATATGCCCTCTGTAAGACATACACTATAAGAAGAATACGTGTTTAGGAAACCCCTAAAATCATGTATGTTTTTGCAGCAGCATAATTTCTGAATAATTTTGTAAAAGCCAACCTTTAGTACATTTATTCATAAAGGGAACATATTGTTTTTAACTAAGTCCTCAGTGGCCCTGTTGTTAGCACCTCTGGTTTCAGTAGTTTATACAACCTTTCTTACCCATAAGAAACACTTAGTCTTCACCTATATCATTTCACAAGGTTGGAGTAGTCATAGAGAGGAATCTTCGACCAATCTTTCTAGACCGTCCTGAGTCGCAGCTCTTCTCCTAAGCTCACATCACACATTCTCTGTAGGCTTTAGGTCTGAGGTCTGAGCTGTCCATGGAAAAGGTCGATTCTGTATCCATCCATCCAGTCTCTTTCACTTTTCCGAGACTGGTTCGCGGGGGTAGCAGGTCCAAGAGGGAACCCCCAGACATCTTTCTCCCCAGTGACATTCTCCAAGTCATTCTGGGAGATCCCAAGGCGTTCCTAGTCTAGACGGGATGCATAGTCCCTCCAGCGAGTTCTGGTAGAGGCCACTAGATTTTTATGTAAAATTCTCTGGTAAAGAGTTGATGATGCCGTGCACTCTTAATAATCTTCTTAGGGCCTTTGGGACAGAAACCCACCATAGATTTTTTTCTGTACTTGTCAGTACGCATGAAGGGTTTTCCACTTTTTCATTTTTTTTTTCATGGCAAGCCCGCCTGATTTGTTTGTTGCTAAACAGCTCAATCTTTTACTCATCTGACCGAAGCACACATCTCCAGTTGAAGTCCCAGCAGAGTTTAGAAAATTCCTACCTTGTCTTTGATGGTAGGATTAAAAAAGCAGTTTTGTGGCATCAAACCCAAACAATCAGTTTGTTGTAATGGAAACTTTTTGACCGTAAGATGTCACTCTTTGCTGCAGTTCTCCCAACAGTAGGTTTTACAAAAGAAATGCTGTAATTTTATGCTCATTTCTCATAAAAGATAACACAACAGAAGTTCCAAAAGCCACTTTTTCAATGAACGTCACAAATAGTTGTTTTACTGACTGAGCTTTCCTTGTTTACCTTCTGCAGGTGGCAGGAACATGTCGTAGTCTGAGTCTGTCCAGTGATCTTAGGTCCCTGTCTCTCATCACAGAAGTCCAATCCGCTGACAGCATCTTGGAGATCTGCTACGTTCAGGTGAGGTGGATAACAGAACATCATCACCCAGTTGCGGAACTTTTTGCTGCTCTGACTTTGATTCATTTTTTATATTGATCTTCTACCTGTCATTGTCGTCCCACAGCTGGACACAGGTTTGTTGTCAGACTGTCTTCCTGAAGTCACCAGGATGGCACGCAAGTTCACCCACATCTCCACCCTGCTGCAGTACCTGCACCTCTCACTCACCTGTATGTGTGAAGCCTGGGAGGAAATTCTAATGCAGATGGACCTTCGCCTTACTAAGTTTGTTCAGGTTTGTTGCCAAAGTGGTTTTCCCCTGATGGAAAACATGCCAGCAGGGTTAAAAAAGAACGGAAATGAGTAAATATTCGCTCACAACTATGGTTACAGATTCTGCAATGAGTAAAACACATTATTTGCTCCATTTGCCTTGCTTCCATCAAAATGACTCAGTGTGCAGACTACACTGGGTAAAACCCAGTTCTTGTTTGTTGTCTTTGCAGGAAAAGAACACAAGCACCCAGGTTCAGGATGAGTTTTTGGACCTCCTGCTGTGGGGACAGTCCAGGTTGGTTATTAAACTCTTTATTTACACATCATTATGCTGTAATATCTAAAGTGTCCTGTAGATGGTAGCAACACATCTTGAACTGCTTAGAGGATGCATTTATTTACATGTCAGTTTTTGTTAAAGTGTACATCAGCGGTAAATTTTCTCATCACTTGTTTCCTGTTTTCAGTCCTGAGTTACAGGCTCTCCTCATGAACCAACTGACTGTCAAAGTAAGACAAGAGAAGCTTTACCTCTAGATGGTTTCAGATCATCCAATCCAGAAGCATTATTCCTATTTGTTTTATGGGTTTCTGTCATTCTATCTCAGGGCTTGAAAAAGCTTGGACAGTCTATTGAGTCTTCTTACTCCAGCATCCAGAAGCTGGTGATCAGCCACCTGCAGAGGTATTTTGTCTCTTTGCTGCTTCTGTAAACTATTGATTTCTTCCTATTGAAACGTCGTCTGTGTCCTTTGCAGTGGCTCTGAGGCTCTGTTGTATCAGCTGAGCGAGGTGAGAGGAATGTCCCTGTGGAAGCAAAAGTTTGAGCGCCTCGGTTTGGATTCAGAAGCTATTGATGGTACCACACAACACATGTACAATATTTACAGTCTATCTCTTTAGTTGTTGGGTTGATGGGTGCTTTCCTTCCCCATCTGTCATGACCTACCTACTAAAGGGACAGTTAATGCCCCTTTTGACAACCAACAATTTAAAATAATTTTCTGTAATCTACTCCTAGTCTGCTTTGAGGAGATGTGGTTTTATGACTTATCACTTCCTGGCACGGGGTTGCTTATATTTTATCAAGTGTCGCAGTATATCGTATTTCACAAGAGTTAACTGATCCATACGAGGATAAGGACTAAAACAAATAGAAATCAGCTGTTATACAAAGTTTTCAGAAGTTGTTAGATTTAAATATTTTTCTGACTGTTTACCTCCATAACTCAGGAAAACATTTGACTACAAAGAGAACTAAGCTGATATGCTGAGGTTTAAGAACATGGATACAAAGTGGTTTATTTAACAGGTACGAAAAGGTAACAGGTAGGCGTTAATTTGGCGGAGAGGCAAATGGACCCAGGACTGCTGTCGGTAAAGCCGCTACTTCCCACAAATCATCAAGAATGTCCAAATTTTAGTATGCTTAGTTGAATCGTAATAAGTTCCTGAATTCTCAATTTTTTCTTAGTCAATTCTTGCCATTCTTGAGCCGTCTGGAGTTCATGTTTTGAGCCGTTCAGAATGTCGGTGCCGAATGTCCGAATCCCAAACATCCCAGTTAATTCTTAACAAATTTGTAAAATATATCATAACTGATTCCTAATTGATTCGTAGGCATTCCTATGTGTTTTAAACTCAGTTGGGGATTCGTGAAGCATTGATGGCCATTGTACCCCTAAAACTGCCCAGATCTCTCTAATGCCCTTGGGAAAAATGTAAAACTAAGGAAAAAAAATTATTAATTAAAAACATAAAAAACAAAAATAATATATTTTCAAATAAATAAGAAAAATAAAACAAAGTAGGATTCTATTTTTTTATTTAGTCTCGTAATACATTTTATGTCCAAAAAGAAGCACTTTACTTTTTACATTTTATCGGCAAAAAATAATCACTTCGCTTAAACTATTTTAACTCCTAAATATCAACAATCAGTCAAATAATGCTAGTCACTCATCACTTTTTATAAAAATGTTGATGGAAAATTCCATGATTTGTCAAGAATAGTAACGAATTTGAATTTAATCCCAACTGATTCATAGAAGACCTTGGCATATTGTTAACTGATTCCTAACGTTCGTGCAGTATTCTTAACAGATTCTTGTTCTTAACTGGATTCTTGACCATATACCTGCGAATCAAGCTGAATCTCAAGGTTTATCTTTGTTTATCGGACCT
Source organism: Girardinichthys multiradiatus (assembly GCF_021462225.1). Lineage (NCBI taxonomy): Eukaryota > Metazoa > Chordata > Actinopteri > Cyprinodontiformes > Goodeidae > Girardinichthys > Girardinichthys multiradiatus. The sequence continues at coordinate 38,046,342 of NC_061802.1, read as the reverse complement.
GTGTCGTAACTGAATCTCAGCGCGTTACAGATTGGACCCGAATATTTGCAAAATTCCAAAAATCCTCACAAGCCTAATATTTCTTAATTCTCGGCGACATGTTATTTGTGGTCTGTGTGGGATAGTAGCATGAGTGTGTGTTTGTTTTGTGAATGCAGGTGCGATAACGGCTGTTGGCTCCTTCTCCCTCAAGGCTAATGAGCTTCTGCAGTAAGTCTATAAATCATCTCAGTTTGTGACATTTTATTCTTTATACTTGTTAAAACCTTTATGTTTTTATTCAGGGTTATTGACAAGAGCATGAAAAACTTCAAAGCCTTTTTTCGATGGCTTTATGTAGGTGAGAAGGAAGGTTTTTTTATGTCCCACAACCTTATTTGCCCTTATTTTTAACATTGATGTTCTCCATACAATGTGCAACAGTTTCTGGCTTGTGAGATCCTGCCTGTTAAGTTTTATTTACTGCTCATATGCAAACCTTTAAAATGTGTTTCTCTACAGCAATGCTGAGAATGTGCGACGAACACGTGCCGCCAGAGCTAAACAAGGTGAGTTATTACGGATTTCTGACTTTCAGTCCTCCTGGTATAATTCAACAGTTATAATAAGTATTTTTAATCCCTCAGATGACTCAGAAGGACATTGCCTTTGTTGCTGATTTCTTATCGGAGCATTTCAGCGAGGTGAGATGAGCAATTTAAGAAATTTCTTACAATGTTTCGAATTGTGGCTCATTGATTTGCGGTTTTGCAGAATGAGGAACTCTTTGATCGTAAGGGGAAGTACTTTAATGTAGAGCGCGTTGGTCAGGTAAGTTGTTTCTTTGAGACAACTTTAAATGTTTCGGGGGGGGAAAAAACGACTCATGTTTGTGTCTCGTGTGGACATTTTACAGTACCTGAAGGATGAAGATGAGGACCTTGTGTCTCCACCCAACACAAACGGAAACCAGTGGCTGAAGTTCTTACAGGAGAGCACACACCTCAAAGGTAAATGGAGATCCTGAGTTTAGACAACTGATCTGTTTTACAGAAGGAGGATAAAGGGAATCATGGAAAACATACAATAACTGGTTATTTATTTGGCTTCTTCCAGAGAGCCCTTTGCTGTTTCCATCATATCCCCAAAAGTCTTTGCACTTTGTCAAGAGGATGATGGAGAGTGTGATTGAGCTCTGCCTGCAGAAACCTGCAGTAGGTTTTGGGTGCGCTACCGGTGCATGTCAATAATAGAAGAAGAAGACAAGAATATTGTTGAAAGTTCATTTATTTTACTAATTCAGTTCAAAAAATGAAATCTGTGCATTATAGATCCATTACTATTACTTTGAATATAACAGCCATTGTCATCTATAGTCAAAACCAGATATTTATTTAAACTGTTCAAAAAGGCAAACAACTTATTTTTTTCTCACCATCTAACATGAAATCGGAATAAACTTTACTGTTTTAGGTCTTACTAAAACAGGAAACTAAAAGTCTATTTGTTAAATGTCAGAACTGTAAAAGAGATCATTTCTGGGTCACTTTTATTACTTTATTCAAACTCAGAAGTTTAGATATATTTTGACTCTGTGCCTTTAAATGTTTTGGGAAAGCCCATACGGTGATGTAGGGTGGTGTAAGTTTCTGATAAATTTGCAATGCTTAGGTTAAATGGAGACAGTCCTGTGGATGTATTGTAAAGCAGCACCTCCTTGCTTCCTTGTGTGACCTCATGGTAAAAATCAAAAGAAATCAACCAAGATATCTGGAACAGGATTGTGGACCTTGGCAGGTCTGGTTTAACCTTGGAGTTAAAGGTGCCAGAGATGAGTGAAACGTGGATAACGGCGCAAGACGTCCTGTAGCGAGATGTGCTGTAAGGCTGCTAAGAGAGGGAGAAGCCATCTCTCCAAAAGCTACAAGAAAAGTTTGCAAATGCACTCAGGGACAAGACCTTAATGTTTGGAGACATATCCTGAAGGTTGGATGGAGCTACAAGCCTTAGAGCACCATCCCAGCTGTGAAGCATGGGGGTAGCAGGATTGTATTGTGTTGGTGTCTTGCTGCAGGAGGGAGTAGTTCCCTTCCTAAAACAATTTCATGAGGAAAGAACATTTTAATTCCTGGGAACCATTGTAGAACGTAATAGAAATTGTATATATCCCATTATTCTGGAATTGAGCAAATAGAAAAAATGTTGATGATCCTAACTGACCTAAAGCAAGAAACATTTAGTCTGATTAAGTGTCAGACAGTGAGGGGGGAAAAGGTTGTCTTATTATGCAGTTTATGTCAACAATGAATTTCACTTTTTGAATTGAAGTACTCATATAAATGACCTTTCTAATGATATTGTACTTTACTGAGATGCACCTGTATTATTGTTCCCCTCATCAGTACAATCATTCAGTTAAAATGTCAGACTCAGTTCTGTGAATCTGTTTGCAGGAAGTCATTGGAAAATCAGTAAAACAGGCTGTCTTTTTTCCTTTGTATGCTGTGCCAGACAAGTAAAGAGTTTTTATAATCATTAATTCAGACATAAGGTACTTAAATATCCATAAGTTTTTATTAATGTGATTACATTTTGATTTCTGTAGCTCGGAAAAGATTCCGCGACTTTTCCAACTTCCATCTCTGTACGTAAAACGGAAACCTCATGCAGTTTTGTATCTGGATTAGCAAGAATGCGTTTTGAATTGAGTGTATTCTTGTGGACCTTCAGGTGGAATGACAAAAAAGGCAAAATGCACTGTGTTGTGTTCTGCATGCCAGGGATTTCACCAAGCAAACTCTACTTGTTACGGAAAGGAACCGACCCAAACAGGTTTATTTTCTGCCAATAAGGATGTTTTGGAACTTCTTTCTGCCCTGCATGTCTTTCTAACTAAAGGTGTTCTGTCTCTACAGACATGTCCCAAACAGTTTCATGTCAATTGACCTGAGCCATTATCTGGACAGTACAGATGATGATGGTGTTGCTGCCCAGTGAGTGTTATTTGTCTTGATCTTTTTACTGATTTTTACTTAGCACCTCAGAAGGTCAAAGTCATCTCTTGTAATGTCATTTACTGTAGTTTAAAAAAAATATATCTTTATTTAGGTCTCATTATGTCTACAGCTGCCTTGATGCTCGTTTCTACGACGATGAAATGCTAACGGTGGTCCTGCAAGGATCAGAGGATCAGAACAGCCGACATGTCCTGGCTCAGGTTTCACTTGCCTCCAGCTTAAGCTTTGAGACTGAATTCCACTGGGAGCCCAGTCTGAGGTGTGTGTGTGTGTGTGTGCGTGTGTGTGTATTACAGTGCCTTGCAAAAGTATTCACAACCCTGAAACACAATTTTCAAACTAGATTAATGGGATTTTATGTGATAAACCAACACAAACTAGCACATAATTGTGAACTAGAAGTCAATGGATACAAGGTGGCAGCTTTTTTCTTCTTTTTACAAATAAAAATCTGAAAAGTGTGGCATGCAATTTTATTCAGACCCTTTGAGTGAATGCACATTTTGGCTGCAGTTACAGCTGCAGGTATATTTTGCTATGTCTCTTCCAGCTTTGCACATCTAGAGGCCCAGTCAGATTGATTAAAGTGTGTCTGTGAAGATCGACTTTCAAGTCTTGCCACCAGAATGTCAGTCAGATTTAGGTCTGGACTTAGATTAGGACATTTTAAGAAAAGCTTCAAAGAATGATGCCACCACCACCATCATGTTACACTGTGGGGATGGTTTGTTCACGGTTGTGTAAGTTGGTGTATTTTAGTTTACCACAACACATAAAGTTGTGCATTTAGGCTAATTTTTGTCTGATCTTAACACACTGCTGATCTATCATAAACTGCAAAACAAAAAAATGACTTAGGTTTGTGTTTGTAACATAACAAAACCAAGTTTTATGTTTGTCTTTTAGCACATGGTACCTGGAAAAAATACAATGAAACACTTTTACGTTAGCTTCCTGTCAGCCTGTAAATGAAAATACACAAATTCATTTGGAAAATAACAAAAACAACATATAAAATATGTGACAAGTGAAAACTAAACATAACATGGACCCAGTGTATGTCATCTGTATTGTCAGGTTGGACCAGCAGCACAGTACCATTCCTTGCCAGGGTCTGGTGTTGGGGAATCAGTGGCGTGAACTGGAAAACATGAAGGCCCAATTTGTAGTCGTCAATGGAATCCGTAAAGTAGCCTGTGTGGTAAGTTTCAGAGAGAGAGGTCATAATTTCCAGATCACTCCTGTGAATGAGATTTTAAATCTCATTAGTTCTTTCCTAGTTATATAAAGTAATACTAAATTTTAAAAACATTACAGTGTACACTGATCAGCAGACAACATGAAATGAATGGTGGAAACTCATCTCTGCAAAATTCTCCCAACAAACTTGGTCAAAATTTAACAAAATGTACTTGAGCTGCAGGATATGAGGGGAAATAAATAAATATGAGACAGTTGTTTATGACGATATAGGGATTAGCCCACATCTTTTGTATTTATACTGTATAACGGTTTGATTTAGAAATGCGTGTGAATGCAAACGCACTGCAGTATTAAAAAGCTGTGACAGATGTTATTTTGGCCTCTTTCAGTGGATTTCACTGCTTGTATAAGAAATTTTAGAGGTGCAGTGTTACTGAACCTTTACTTTTCTTTTGTACCTGGCAGCTCAGTGCCAATTTAAGGCACATCCGTGTTTTTGAGATGGATGTAGAAGATGAGGACGACGAAGGAGCTGACTCACAGAACGCCAGCGCTGACCAGGAGGGACTGGAAACTACAATATCTAGCCAGGGGGTGGTAGAGGAGAATTTGGAGTCAGAAGGAGAATCCAGAGTGCAGGAAGGAGATATGTTTCAAAAGTCAGAGGAACTTTTACAGTCGCAGGAAGCCTTGTGACTCATGTGACCATCAATCTGTATAAATACCTTAAGAACTCGGCTTCTTTTTTTTTGTAAATGTTTTTCATATTTAAGAATAAAAAACTTTTCCGCACTATTTTGTTTTTGTAATTTGGCCTTTTATCCTAAACCTTTTAGTTTGATTAATGTGTTTTTATGATATGAGCCAAAACAATAGTGTCCTGGTTAATAAAAACCAATAAGTTAATAGCAACCAATAAATCTGGAACCTCAAAATGATCATAGTAGATCTTTAATAACAAAATCTGGCCGTTAAGGTTTTAGCTAATCTTCTTAACAAACCACTGCATGGATATTACATCAAATGTTTTGCATCAGCTTTACATTATTCAAGTGAACACATTTCAATGACGAATTTGATTTGAAACCATAAACAATAAATATACAAAAATAATAAAAGGAAGTACTCAAAAAGCTTTAATCAATTGTCTTCTGTGGTGTCTCCAGGGCCATGTGTGCTTGGAAGGTTGTTGTAGATCCTCTCTTAATTAAAGGATGATTTACACAAAATAGCAAAGCTTAGAGAAAGGCTGACCATGTAACGTTGATGCTATATTTAAAGTGAGTTTTATGTGTGCACAGCGTACTTGCATAGTTTTATGCACCAAAATAAAGCTCCGCAGAATTTGCACTGGTCTGCATAGTCCTCAACGATTTCTTTTCTGAGGATATGTGGAACATGGCTCCGTAACATCCTTTGGAGTAAGCGTGACTTGCATAAAGAAAAACTGTCCAATACATGGTGACGTGTTCTGTTTTTCTGTCTTTATTTTGTGTCAAATTTAAATGTTTGAGATCATCAAACAAATTTTTATATCAAAGATAACCTGAATAAAAACTTAAGGAACACAGTTTCCAAGAGAATTAATTTATTAAGGCAAAAATAATGCAATCCAAAACCAATCTGGCCCTATGTGGAAAAAGTAATTAATCCCTTAACTGATTGTACCTCCCTTGGCAGCAACAATTGTCAACAAGTGTTTGTGATAACTGGTACTGAGACTTTTACATTCCTGTGGAAGAATTTTGACACACGATTATTTGCAGAATTGTTTTAATTAAGCCATGCTGCCGGGTTGTAGAGCAAGAATGTCATAGCATCTAAATCCGTTTTAAATCTAGACTTTGACTAGGCCAATGCAACCCCTTTATTTAGTTTTTTCATTTTTTTTTTTTTTGTCATTCTGAGGTGAACTTGTTGGTGTGCTTTGGTTTATTGCCCTGCTGAATAAACCAAGTGTGCTTGAGCTTAAGGTCATGAACTGATGGTCAAACATTCTCCTTCAGGATTTCCTGGTACAGGGAGAAATTCACTGTCCCAGCAAGTCACCCAGACCCTGAAGAACCAAAGCAGCCCCAAACCATTATGTTACTTTTCCAAAATACTGTTAGTTTTCCGCCAGATGTAACAGTACAAGCACCTTACTAAGAGAGAATATTTTCCCAAAAGTCCCAGCAATCATCAAGATCTTTATATCTTTTTGGAAAATGTGTTGTGTTCTTGTTGTTTAGCAGTAGTTTTTGCCTTGGACATCTCCCGTGGATTCTATTTTTGCCCAGTCTCTTATTGCTTAGTCATTAATGCTGTCCTTAACTGAGGCAAGTGAGGCCTTAAGGGGTATAGATCTTACTCTGGGTTCTTTTGTGACCTAGTGGATGTGTCGTACGTGTGCTTTTGGAGTAATTTTGGTAGGCTGGCCACTCCTGTGAGGGGTCACCACTGTTCCATGTTTTCTCCTGTCCGAGCTACTGCACCCTGTTGGCGGTCAGACGCCTCGGAGCTCTTCCGGTCCTTGGTCCCCAGAAGCAATCACACACTCTAACACTGACTCTTAAATGAACGAATCTCAAACAGTTTCTAACTTTCAGCTCCTTTAATCTAAATTAGGCAGAGGAATGATTACAGAGATCAGCGCTGAGGCTCCCGTCTCGGACCGTCGCCGTCTGTTAGAGGATGACGATGAGCCTCGATAGAAGGTCACATGTAGTTTTATATCTGGCACTCCAATGCAATGGATGTGCTCTCCCTCAGTGATTATCAGTAGACTATGTGTCACCATTGTGGTGTCTATCTGGTAGGTTGTGTAGTAGCGGGTGTCCATCCTTAATCTAAGTGTGCTGTGACTTTCTAATCAAACCAAATACCGGTTTGATGGCTCCACCATCAAACCCAGTGCCCCAGCTTCAGGTCGTTCATGACAAACCTTAGGCCATTTATCCTTATACTGTGTGTCGATGAGCATTCTTATCCTATTCTAACAAAAGGGAAACATTAGAACTTATGCTTTATATCACTATGGTATAAATGGGGAAAACAGCTTTGAGGCATATTAATAAAGGTTATTCCTAACACTCCATTTCTTGATAACTGCTCTCACTGTGGTTGACTAGGGTCCCAAAGCCTTTTTAATTGTTTCTAGATTTGGTTCTCATCTTTTCTTGAATTTCTTTAGATTGGGGCATGATGTGCTACTTTTTGAGATCTGTTAGCCTACATCTTGTTGTCAGAAAGGTTTTTTTACATTGTAGTTATTGATTTTTCTACAGATCTGGCAGTAATCAGGCCTGGGTCATGCCAATGAAATTGACCTCAGCCTTCCAAAAACTAAGGTCAGTTACAGTTAATTGAGGATTAACCAAAGCGGTGATAACTTTTTTTGTTTCGTTTTGTTCCAAGAAAGAACTGGTTAAGTTTGGTAACTCTTTACCCTTACGAAATACATCCATAATTCTGAACTGCTGTCTGTTAATTTAGGTTATCCTTGTCTTATGCCTAGTATGATGTCACCAGAGGCATGTGCGTTTATTCATGGCGCGTGGGTTAGCTTGGTCAGATTTAGCTAAGGTTTTGCGAATTTGTTCAATTACAAAGTTAGTAACAAGGTTTGTGTTCAGCCTACAGCAGCGTAACTCTGGTTACCGCACGTATTTACCGCCCTCCTTAACGACGTGGTAATACGTACGCGAGCAAATAGGTGTTGGTTACGTGCTCGCTCTCGATATCGAGCGCGGTGACGTATGTTGTCCGCCGCCTGTTGGTCTTCCACAGTTGGTGACGAGTATTATGAAAATGGCCTCGACCCTGCCCATAAACGCGAATATCCAGACAAGATGACGACGCTGAGCTCACTAAGTCAGTTAAACACCCAAGTGTCTTCTTTGAACACGTAGGTATTGGTAAAGAAAACAAAAAGAAAGGGACTGTCGGCAAAGGAACCGTCAAGAAAACACTCCAGACCGCAGTGTCTTTTCATTAGGCTGAGGAATCACTATGGAGGATATCAACTCTAACATTAACGCGGACTTGGAGGTGCGGAAGCTCCAGGACTTGGTGAAAAAACTCGAGCAACAGAACGAGCAGCTCCGGAGCAGGTCCACTATGTTGTCTTCGTCCGGAGCCATGTCAGCGAACCACAGACCCCTGAGCGCCGGGTACGACTCGTCCTCCCTGTCAGTGGGGATGGCAGCCGGTCTGGCCGGCTTCCCTGGGGTGGGGTTCGGCGATTCAGGCGGCTATGGTGGGCCGTTGGAGAACAACCGCTGTTCGAGACCCAGGCTGTCCTACGACGGCATCAGCTTCAAGAGGGCGTATGAGTGCGAGGGGGCATCTGCTGCCACCTCTCTGGCTAGTATGAACTCCCTTTACCCAGACAACGCCGGGGGGTTGACGGCTGACGGGGAAACCTCAATTCTAGATGAAGTGGACATCTTAGATCTTGAAGACATGGACTGTCTAAACGAAGACGAAGACAGCTGGTGAGTGACTGGAATATGTTGGAAGCAAACTTGCCTATGCAGTCGTGTTTGTGTGTTAAGGGTTGGCTGACAGCTTTAGTTGGTTGAACACAGCTGCTCCACATATTAGCTGCCACATAGTAAGCTGTAGCTGTACAATCACCCCAGTAAACTGTCTAAAATATGAAGTCATCCCCTCGGAGCTGCATGATGGTTCACCAGAGGGTATTGTTTGGCACCTCATATGGGCGATGCCAAGCCTCCCTTTCCGCTCCAGACCTGACTAGTTTGGCTACAGCCATTCAAACATTTCTTGTTAGAAACACATTAATGGACCTTAAAGGCCCAGACTTATTTCTCATGGGTTTGGACTGCAGATCATCGCTTTTAAGTGACAGATTGTTTAGCTTGTCCTGGGAGTGGTGGAAGGAGATCAGGGTGTACGGTGAAAACCGAACTTGTTTTCCTGCCCAGCAGTCATGTGGGAGAGGTAGTCATGGTTATAGTCCTCCTCTGAATCCTCTTTAACACAGCAGTTGGCACCGATCCTCAAGTGCTATGCAGCTCCAACTGAGACATAGCTGGGAAATCATCTCACTCATCTCAGCATGCAGGACTAAAAGCCACAACGCCTTCAGAAAGCTAATCCCCAGCACTGCATTTACAGGGATCATAAACAATGGGGACAACATCTTGATATAAGCAGGACAGACAAGATTTAGCATTTGGCAGCATGCACTGTTTATCAGAATTAATCCCACAGCACTGATATCTACCTAGTATGTTAATGCTCTCCCACTTTATAATGTTTTGAAAGATTAACCAAGTATAGAATATTTCTGTCTTTACAGTGAGATGAGATGTATACTACAGGACATGGGCTGATGAGTGGTATCATGGTATACTGAGGTTTAAAACGTTATGAAACCACTAAATCATAGGAAACATAGAGTAAAGGTCATTTTGAGCAGAGTTTTTATTGGCTGCAGGCCATATAGAGTGTTTCAGCATTCTTACCTGTCACCAGAGACCACTTTTGCCTTGCTTATAAGAACGGGTGTTGGTTGAATGGTGTGCAAACAACAGACTGGCTACCTGAGCAGATAGTCCAAGTAATGAATTAACCAGCTAATAACAACTTATTATAATCACTTACTTTTTTAAAGATCAAAAAGAAATAATTTTCTGCACAATAAGCATTTTAAAGCCCCTACTAAACTTAGCAGGTGTTAATTTCACTGTACATTTTTGCTTAGTCTGTCTAGGCCTATCACATAATTATAAATACATGTTATAGATAACAGTATAACTGTGACAACCCTAACTTCTAGGTATGTCTATTATAATAAATATTATAATAGTCATATCTAGAAGCTAGGCTTGTCACAGTTATACTGTTAACAATATATAATAAATGAAATTTAGCAGCAGTATGACTAACTGTTGCTTTTCAACCTTAAATAAAAGCATTTAGATCTGGTCACACTTTTATTTGACATTTTTTGGCTAAATTGTGTGAAGCTGTGGTACTTAAAGTGTCTGTGACATACTTTTCCCACAAATACAGAAATTGAAAGAAAACATCTACATATTGTAGGAATTGGGCAGTAATTGACATGATATTGGGATTAAAGACGTGATAAAAGACAATTTGTGACACAGCGAGTAGTCTGGGAGTGTCTTTTTAGTATAATGTATGACCATATATCTCAACAACTATTAACATTTTGAAATATTTTATTAATTTTTCCTTTCCATAAAAGCAATTGAATTTATCATAAAAATTGGATGTCACAGGAACTTAAGGTTATCCTGGCATGAGAATATCATACCGATCAATGTCTGCATACCAGAAGTATAAACCTAAATAATAGTGTAAAGCTTTATACTTAAAAAAAATATAAAAGCTATAGGTTTTTTACAGAGTTGTTGTTAGTTAAAGCTTCGGGCTGGTGTGAAAATGTTATAACATGGAATAAGAATAGCAGTTTTACTGCATGTACACAAAGATGTAAAACAACTACTAGTAAAAAGATGTTGCTAAGTACAGTCATGATAATATTAATTATAATTTATAGCATTAACACCTGCTAACTTTAGTAGTAGTTTTCAGCTGCCTGTTGTGCAGAACATCATACATTTTTTTTGCCATTCTGCTGTTTATGAAATAACACAATTACAAGATGGTATTAACTGGTGATTAGTCGGGCTGTCTACTGAGGTAGCTGATTGGTAGTAGGAGAATCCAGGCATGCTGTTTTGGGACTTGCCAACTGTAGTTTTTACAACATTAGCTTGATCTCTGTCACTCCTTTAGTTTCTACATCATGGTCTCTTTCACCACTGGGAAGCTTTCTAAACAGCTAAATTAGTCTTTCTTGTAAAGCACTTGTACGTGCCTTCTTTTAGCCAACTTGACTGGTAGTGTGCAGCAACAGCTGGGAGTCCTCCACCTGTAGCAATAATAAGGTGGACTTTTTTTTTTAGCACTTTTGAATCAGTTTATTTGAAACCTCGGCTTACCAGAGACCATCCCATGCCTAGTTAGCCACGTTGACCCTGGTGGGAGATGTGAGATGGAAGGGAGCAGTTATTTTGTTAGGTAGTCGTTATAAATGTAGGTGGACATATGGATGGGGCTTCTTTAAGAGATGCTTGTTTATGCACATTTAATTGGCTTCTGCTGTTTTGAAGATCCCTATTAGGGATCCTCAGCGCCCAGCTCTTTGTACAATGTAATGAGGGATTCTATATGTCCTCCACTCAGTGATCATCTAAGTTAACGTTGTAAATATACTGCACGGTCTTGAAAATCTCCTTTTCCGTCTAATAATTTTTAGCTCCCTGATGTCCAGTTTAAAAGAGCAAACTCATTATGTGTGTGTTGTTTGCGACAGTGCGCCTTGACATCAGGCTGCTGTCAAGCACTGCTCGCTCACTCTCCACAGAGCCAGTCTCGTTTGCCGCAGCCTGTTTAGTCTGTCTTTTACATCAGCTTGATATGTAGGATTACCACATAGTGCCTAGATCTCGCCAGATCCTGTCACAGACTCCCGTAATCCCATAAATTAGCATCAGAGTGGATTTAAAATGCTCTCTGCTGCTGCAGCAGTGCTCTGCCTATCAATGGTTGCTTGCTACCTGTAGAGCTGGAGGTATGAAGATGCAGGTTTACTAAGCAGCATGCTGTCCTTGAATGACCTCCATTGTATTTACAAACAATGCTAATATGCAGTCTAAATTCCTGGCTGGTATTTCCCAGCATTAGCTTCACTTTCCCTGCCATGTCTTTGCTTTCATCAGGAAAGGCTCCCTCTACGGCTGCAACAGTGCTGACAGCTGCTGACTCAGATTTCTTCTCAACCATAAACACGTTTGTTTTACTTTCAGAACAGACCGACTGAGTTGTGGAACCTCCTGAAAACCTTTAAACTATTTGGAGCTTTGATGACCCCATCGTTCAGGGGTTTTGGAAGCCTGAATATCTACACTGATCACTAAACCAAATGCCTTTGCAAAAAACTTTAAAACTGATCTTGTATTGTTTTTTTTTCATCAATGTGTTGGACAATGCAATGGCTTCAGGATGCTGTATGTTTCTGTATGAAATAGATCACAGTGAACCATACTATATCCTGCTAGTGCTGCTTCCTGTAGTAAAACCAGCACCACATGTTTTGATCATATTATAAATGAGGTGATCTATCATAGCTCGGTCTCATTGCATTGGACTGTGTTTAATTGGGCTTGTTTACTGTCTGTACAGTGTGCTTAATAAGTGTTTTAAACTAAACCGATAACAGCAGCCATATACACTAACATGTCTCTGTTTTCTCATCTCAGGTTATATGAATCCAAACTGAACAGCCCGCTTCAAAAAACCTTGAGTCCTGTTGTGTGGTGTCGGCAAACGTTAGACAACCCCAGTCCTGAGATGGAATCGGCCAAGCGCTCGCTCATCCACAGGCTGGACCTCACCCTGTCAGGTAAACTGAAACACGTGCTGTTTACTTATTACTTCTCCTTTACTTAAGTACTAGTAGAAAATGATAACTCCAATAGAATAAATAGATTTTTTTTTTCTTCAACATAACATGTAAAGCAAGGCGCTGTATAGTGTTGTTAATGGCAAAGTCACACTGGAGAGTGTAAAATGCAGTGTTGCTTAAGCTGCCTAATACCAGTGTCATATCTGTTGTTGCCTTTTGGACTCCCACTAATTATAGTTGTTCTGTAGGGAGGAGGATGGGTTTCAGATCCTTGCTGCTAAACTGAGAGGGGTCATTTCCATTTTGACAGTGGTATGCTCATGTGAGCGTTAGATCATGTTGGGTGTTACTGGGCTGAAGGTTGTTCGCTGGGGAACAAGAGGGGAGTCCCTGCTTTGTTGTCCAACAATCTAAATGAACACCTGGAGGCACAATCCAGATTCAGGAATGCTGGTATTGTGGATTATTTTTCTCTTTAAATTACTCGTAGATTACAGATTAATGAATGAAGTATGCTTGGATATGTTTCTCATTCAACTGTCTTCACTTAGCAAAGTGGTGGGTCTGTGTGGCCTGTTAGAGGTGATGTCACTCTATGTTTAAAAGGATAATGTCATCCTGATTCGACCTGAAGCTCACCCTACCACCCCTAATCATGAGATTCACCTGCCATGTGCTTGACATTTTAAAGTAAAAGTTTTAATGTATATAGTTTGCATCTTAAACTGATCTTAAACAGTAAATTCTGTGAAAACTTGGACTGGAATCAGGAGACACACCCATGTGACTGCCAGGTACTTTCCATGGCACTCAGTTTCTAACAGGAGCGTGGAAATCCTGTTGCCATGTTGTTGGTTAAGTTTGTCTTTACTGACGTGAAAGAATAATGTTTTGTTGCTTTTATTCACCCTCCCTCACAAAGCAGTCAGACACTTTAGGTGTTAACTTGCACATTGTTTCCAGTAAGTCATCATGCCTTTTGTATGTGCTCACCTGGCTAAAAGCAGAACCTCAAACGATGTTTCTTAGTTACGTAACTAACAAGGAGGAAACACCTGGGAGACGGCTCCCTGAGCTGGCTGCAGCACTTCTTTATGTCAGACAACCCTGCTGATTACCAGGGTTGGAGACATTTTCTGTTGGACTCGAACAGTTGACCGTGTTTTTTTTCCTGCTCTGACATGTGTTTCCTGCAGCTAACTCCAGTAAGCTGAAGTCAAATACCTCACCTGCCATGTTTTCTGAACAGAACCTTTCACCTCCGAGTCTGTTCATGTACAGTCCGTCTCACACTTCACTGCCAGTTCTATCCCTCTTCTCCTTTCTGGTCTTTATCTCCTTGTTTACACAAGCCTTACTGTTTGTTCTTCTCTCGTGATTTGCCCACAGCTCCTTGCAGCTGTTTTACCTCCTTTATACTGAGAGGACTTAAACTCATGGCTTTGAGTTCTTTTTCCTTCTCAAACATTTAATCCTGCTTGGTTTTAAGCGGTCCCGATTCTTCAGCTTTTTGGTTCTTTAAGGTAACATCAGTCATGGTGGGTGGGATCATTTTTTTCAGGCCAGAAGATTTTTAGGGCATACTATTTCTGTTAGTCCCCGAGCTGCAGCTCCCTGTGATTGGTCTGTGCCTTCGTGGAATGACAAAGTGCTACTTTGATAGGGCATATTATGCAACAGCAGTAAAATCCTCAACAACCAGTCAGCCCCTACCTGGGTCCAAACGAGATGTGCCCCCTGCTGTAACTCAGAGAAGCACATCATTATGTTGAGCTGTAAACATTCAGATGATTATACAGTGCGACATACTTCAATGTCATTTTATGTGATGTATAGTTGTGAACTGGAAGGAAAGCGATACATGTTTTTCACATTTTTTTCACTACTGAAAATAAAATGTGTGATGTGTATTTGTTTTGAGCCCTGTTTACCCTGACAACATGAAATAAAATCCAGTGCAACCCGTTTAGTAAACCTACCTGTGTGCAATTTAATCTTAGCATAAATGCAGCTGTTCTGTGAAGGCGTCACAGGTTTCATAGAGAACAAACAGCATCATTAAGACCAAGGAGAACAGCAGCCAAGTCAGGATCTAAACATATCGAAGAGAACATAATACTGTGGGGATGCTTCTCTTCAGCAGGGTCAGGGAAACGGGTCAGAGTTGACGATAAGACATATGGAGCTAAGTACGCGGGAGTACTGGAAGAAAACCCATTAGAGGCTGCAAAATACTGGAGACTGGAGCAGAGGTTTTAGCTTCCAACGTGACAACAACCTGAAACATACAACCAGAGCTACAAGGAAATGGTTTCGATCAAAACATATTCATATGTTAGAATGGCCTAGTCCAAGCCCAGACCTAAATCTATTTGAGGATCTGTATCAAAACTTGAAAATTGCTCTTCCCAGAAGGTCTTGATCCCATCTGACTAATCTTAAACTGTTGTGCAAAGAAGAGTTGTTAAGAGGTTGTCTCTACATGTCCAACGCTGGTGGTTCAAAGAATTTCCTGGGGGCTGAATACAAATATAGGCCAAATTTAAAATGTGATTTTTGTTTAGACAAAAATATGACATTTTTTATCCTGTTCACCAAATATACACTAATTTGTGTTGGGCTGTCACATAAATAATAAAATACACTGACATTTATGGTTGTAACATGGTAGTGAAAATAAACTCTCGCCAGCTGAAGTAGAATTTTCTTCTGGGAAAAATAAAGCATTGATTTGTCACTTTTGCTCAGCGTTCCAGACCTACATGCTGATGTGTTGTTGACATTCCTCAGCAGCTGATCTATGTAGATGTTAGCAGGGTGGGCATGCTGGTATTTCCTGAATAATGCAGGAGGACAGAGTGCAGAGCTTCAGGTGGAGAAAGAAGGAAAGTGAAAGAGCCTGGGCGGATAGAGAAGGAAGTCGGTCTTAAAAGGCTGCCTTCCAGTTGCCACAGAGCACTGTAAACACACCCAGGCAGCACGAGGAAAGAAACACAGGGATCGGAAAATGAGCACCATGAGACAACAACCATTCAAACCACCAGAGGTTTTCCCAGTAACCAGCTGCCAGATTGAGATCGAGATCATTGGGCTCTGAACTGGAGCCTTCTGACTGCTGGTTTGCAGGCGTTCACAGAGAATCACATTGTTCTGCGTGCATATGGACTGAATGGTGGGCATTGTTCAGTGTTTCTCAGCAAGTGATGCAGGAGTCTATCGGGCTCACACTCAGCATATGGTGCGAGACACTCCACCAGACTTGCATGACAGTGCAGAGCTTTCGTTTAGGTTCTGGCTCTGACTCGGCTCATACACTGCTGACGTTTGTAGGAAAAGACTAGGAACCAGAACGCTGCGTCAGGCCCAAGGTGAAACTGACACATGACAGGAAAAACGAAAACATTTCAACAATTTTACTGTTTATAATTAAGTTAGTCTTTTCTTTAAGCATTAGTGAGGCATTATTATATTTGGTTGGAGAAGAATTGAAGTTGTGAGTTTTAGCTTTGAATACGTTATAACAAGTAAAAAGCTATTACTAGTTCAGGAAAAATGAGAATAAAACAGGTATATAGTGTGACACTAATCCCTTCAAAGAAAAGCTGTGTTTTAGCAGATATTTCTTCATGACCCGACCCATCTGTACCCGGGCTGTTATATAGATGTCATCAAAATAAGTCAGAGAACAGTTAGTTGCTCCACGACCGTCATTTAGGTGGCTCTCGATAGTTTTAACTTACTGTTCTTTTATGGACATTATTACATTTGAGCGTTTTAGAATAACTGGGATTGGTTGTCCTAGCTTAAAGATGTTCATGTATCTGTTGGCACCCCTTGCAAAGATGTGTGAAAGCCTTTAAATACAGTTATTACCTGCATGTTCATGTCACATTGAAAATGTTATAAGAAGTCAGCCTTTAATTTGGAGACCTTTTAGTCAGAGAAATGATTCACCAGCAGCACAAAGACTGGAACTCCTACTGTTGGGTTTTTAAATATTTCAGTCTGAAATTACGACCGCATGCAAAATATGAAGCTATTTTCATTTTTAAGGTAACAGCAAGAATTTGTCCACATCCGTATATAAAAAAAACAATAACAACAGCTCTTCCTTTACATCATAACGAACTGTACACTCAAACACTAATATCCACACACACACCTAGCCAGGTGAGTGTGTCCCACATTTGTTGATACATATGGATAACTATTCATTTAACACACAGACACTTACATACACATGCAGAGCAGAACAGTGTGACAAATGACAATAATCTGAGACGAAGGCTATGTTGAACTGACTTTCTACAGTCAGTATAGTTACAAGGTAAGTAAACAGCTGCTGGTCATATTGGGGATGAAGGTGTTATTGCTGAATGTCCATGTGTTTAGTTTCTTCTTGGGTCAACACCTGGAGAACTAATAAATAATAAATGAAGACCTATTATTAGCCAGAATGTATTTGATAGTTTCTGCCTGCTGAAGACATGTTAATGTTTATCAAACTATAAAACATATTTGTCTTATGTAATGATGCTAAACTAGAATAATCGGGCAGAAAACATGATGATTGTCAGATGTTTCACCTTTCTTTGTAGAGTCATGGTTTGTTTTTGTCATTCCACTTTGTAGCCAACAAGCGCAGGAGCCTGTATGGAAGCCCTTATCTCCAGCAGAGTTATGGAAGCCCATATAGCACAAATGCAGCCAACAGCCCCTACAGCAGTGGCTTCAACTCCCCCTCCTCAACGCCTTGCAAAGTGCCCATTGTCCGACAGCAGCTAATGCCCGGTAACTCTGGTATGGAGCTCCTGTTAGTTCACTGTCTGTTACACAGTGTTTCTTTAGTAGGAGACGGAAATGTTCACCAATGATTTCCTGTCCAGTGCACCAGAGAAACGCTGCTGCAGAGAGGAATCCTCCTGCCATTAGTCCACAGTCATCAGTGGACAGCGAGCTGAGCACATCAGAGATGGATGAGGACTCAGTGGGTTCCTCGACTACCTACAAACTTAATGACGTCACAGATGTCCAGATACTGGCACGCATGCAGGAAGAGAGTATGTATTTAATCTCTTGCTACATTATGCTTTTCTGCCTCCAGACTGTGTCTGCTACAGTGTTGCTGTCTGTTGACAGGTTTGAGACAAGAGTACGCCGCCACGGCGTCCAGGCGCAGCTCGGGTTCATCGTGCCACTCACTGCGGCGCAGCACCTTCAGCGACCAGGAGTTAGATGCACACAGTCTGGAGGACGAGGAAGAGGCGGTGCACATGTCCTTTGCCCTGCCCTCCAACCGTTTCAGCCCCTCCCCTCGCCACTCTCCTCGTGTTTCACCAAGGAACTCTCCCCGCTCACGCTCCCCCGCTCGCTCCATCGACTACAGCCGGGGCTCGCCGCAGCCCATCATCAGCCGCCTGCAGCAGCCCCGCCACTCGCTGCAGGGCCACGGCCACGACCTGCAGACCAACGTGGTTAAGAATGAAGGTAAACAGAGCAAACATGGAAGGAGCATGTTCTGACAGGAAAAATAAGTACCGAACTCATCAAGGTTTTTCTCATTAAAAATATTTTTAACGGACCTGCTGACATGAAATTCATACCGTATGGTGGTAACAATTTAAATAATCCCCACAAAGAAGTAAAAGCAGATTTGTCCATTAATTATGTGCAATTGTAAAGACACAGGGAAGAAATATTAAACATACAAAAAAGAAAGTGCAAAAAACATGTGGCTGAAATCTATTAGTATATAGAAAGCAACTCTTCTCCCTGTCTGTGCGTTCTAGCCTGCTTTGGTCCAAACTGATGGTCTATAAAAGGCTTCTTACTACTTGTGCTCTTCACACAGGAAGCATGTCACGATGGGTAAAAGCACAAAGCTCTCTCAGGACCTTCTACTGCCCTAAAGCTGAGAACACATGTTGAAGCTTGTGTAAAGTTTGCAGCATAATGTCAATGAAAAACTGGCAGAATATAGTCTGTTCACATGAGACCAGTTTTAAAATCTTTGTCACTTCACATAACCCAAATAAAAGTTTGGAGGTGTGAACATCATGGTGTGGAGCTGTCCTTCAGCATTCAGTACTGGGAGACTTCATCTAATTAAAGGAAGGATGAATTATTCATTCTTAAGAAGATGAAGATGAAGCTAAACCCACAACCAAGGAAACCTTCAGAGAAAGAAAACCAGTCTGTTCTAATGGTCCAACCAGTCTCCTGTATGTAATATCCACATTGCAGTGTCAGCGTCTTTTAGTAATTTTGCTGTGGACTATTTAGAATGAATCTATTGTTGGCTAATAGATTCCAAGTGTCATGAACTCATACCTTGCATGTCAATGTAATATTCAGCCTGCTGGATGAACTCTCACTGTGGTAGATACCCACACCTGACACGGATGCTAAAGGTCACAGATGGCGTTGGAAGCACGCAAGAGAAACAGTAGACTGGAGCATGGGGATTTGCTGCAACTGACGGTTTGCCAATGACGTCATTTTTCATGCAAAATGACGTCGTAACTTCATAAACTGAAGATCAGAGTGCATGGAAGAGGGCCTCAGAACCTTTACAATTTCAAGACGGTTTGTTTGGAAGAACGGGTCAGAATCATGCCTAAAGCAATGCATGTGAGTAGCATTAGGGCTGCATAATAGGATAACATGTGATGTGCGATAACTATATAACTTGAAACAATTAAATGTTGAAGTCTTTCTGCTTTGGCTTCATAGCAAACACT
This sequence comes from Girardinichthys multiradiatus, assembly GCF_021462225.1. Classification (NCBI taxonomy): domain Eukaryota; kingdom Metazoa; phylum Chordata; class Actinopteri; order Cyprinodontiformes; family Goodeidae; genus Girardinichthys; species Girardinichthys multiradiatus. The sequence goes on along the minus strand of NC_061802.1, from coordinate 38,026,960 downwards.
TTAACCAACATTTATCGCGGTCCTGGTATTTCTTCACAATATGCATATTGTCTACAGGGGTATTATGATATCGATACATTTGTGATATATTAGCTTCTCCATACAGGAGTCTGTCTTGACTCTGTCAAAAAGACGCTTTTCTAACTATTTAATCCATTTCAGCTAAGGTGTTTCATGCTCATCCTCTGTGTAAACTGATATATGCAGTAATTTGTGTTGATTTCTTTGGATGTGTGGATTGCTTGGGTTGTTACTGACATCTGGTGTGAATGTCATGTCAGCAGCTCCAGAACAATATTTACTCATAGAAATGTGTCGGTACTTATTTGTCTCTGCTGCATGCCGTGTCATTCGCTTTGTGCTCATTCGCCCCTGTCCTGCTGTTGCAGAAAAGCTCCGCCGAAGTCTTCCCAACCTCACACGCTCGGCCACGGTGACAGGTCAGTCACCAGAACCTGTCAAGAACAGCCGCAGCTGTGAGTCCAACCTTCAAGTGCCAAACGGCGGCTCTCCCCGACACCAGAGCCAGTCCTCAAGTGAGTATGATGGCTGACGGCGTCCTGAGTGATTTGATTTGACTTAAACAAACCTTATTTATGTTGCAGCAGCCTTCAGATTAAATAATGTAACCACTCCGCTGATATTATTCCAGTGTTTGTGCTTTGTTCTCCAGCTCAGAAACGACAGGCTTTGTAATCTCCTGTTAGTCATTGTGTGAGTGGGCTTTGAGTTGCTGTCTCTGGCTGCACTTTCACTGCAGGGGCTCTGCTGCTCTATAGTGACACGGCTTCTTTGTTGTGGGATCCTCTTTAATCAGTCTTGGCTCTAACATCTTTTATTCATCTTAACATCTTGTCTAACTTTTACATGAAAGGAATGCACTCAACCTGCAGAGTAAAAGCATGACACCAGCAGCCACTCGGAGCACCTGTAGCACTAACATACTTTCCTCAGATTTGAGTCTGATAGTTTTGTTCTTTCGGGTTAAGTCCATCCTCTGTAAATAACGACTATCCATTTAACGTAATCCTGTAAAGAGAGAGAAGGGTAATGGCGTCCTTAATCCAGGATCAGTAATCCTGCTCTGTTACAAGAGGTGGATTGAGGCAGGATCAGAGACTCACCTGGCTGTCTGTGGAACAGGGAACAGTGTTCGTGTGGGCTTTATACATTAGGTCAGATTCTGTTTTCTCCTGGGCTGCAGAAAATCTTCATTGCCTATTTAACGGTGGTAATTATTGGTCCTATCTCCTTTTCTACTTGAGCTTTGGTTGTACCGGGCATGTGGGCCAACCTAATGGCTGCCTCCCTGTCTTCTCTTTACTGTGAAGCATGGGCAACCCACACCCTTCTCTTTTCATCTGTTTGGACTGGGTAAAACCTGACTGATGCCCTTCAACTTTTCTTTGGCGGTTTGCTGCTCCACCTCTTAAAAGAATCAGCCTCAACCCGTTTGTTTGTGGCGCCCCCTGGTGGTTCCAAACAAAACATCAATCTTTCCTTAGTCTCCAGTGAATCAGTGATTCTCAGACTGAATTCAAGTCAGACTTCCATGTTGACATGTCCGTGTTTTCCAGCTGCTGCTCAGCTCCCGAGATACTCCGGTTCTTCTCGCTCATCCCCGAAACCCAAAGAGCTCCTCCAAAAGCCAACTGCCCTGCGAGGTAACAGCCTGCTCCTGAAGCAGCTGGAGGCTGTGCTATTGATCTTACACACAGACATATGCACAATTTCTGACACTGAGAGTATGGACTATTGATGAGTGTAAATGATGGGCTTGCTATATTTATGGGGCTGAAAAGGATGTGAGAGAAGTGCATTAATGCACTCGTTCTCGGTTTGTTGTCTCTGAGGCTGTAAGGTAATGCATTTTAGAGGCTGTTTGTGCAGCTCTATTTGTGAATATGAGGAAAATAACATGGTGGAGCAGAATAGTTGTTGACTGCATGACAGAGCTGATGATGACGTTCAATTTATTTTTATTTTATTGCTAAAGGGAGGAGCTTTTAGATTGCTAACGGGATCTTATATTAGCAATCAGCATGGTTAGTACCACATTTTTGTGGAACATAGCTAACATTTAGTCTTCTCCCTCAGTCTAATGTTAGTGCTCAGGTATGGGGCATTCAGTGACCAGGAAAATGCTGACCTACGAACCACCACTCAGGTTGATCAAGCTGAGATGCTAGTCACCGGCCAGTTTCTATCATCAAACTTTTTTCTTTTTTTTTTAATACTTTTTTTGGTTGGATTTTTCTGAAGAATTGGGTTAGTGAACATTACACACAATGTCCCTTCTCATGCTAGAAGCATCATACAACTGTACCGACTTTATTTTGAAAAGGAGAATCCAAACCCAGTCCTCAGGAGCTGTTGTCCTCCTTATTTTAGGATGTTCGCCTGGTTCAAAACACGGAAATCAAGCGAATGGTTCACTAGGAGACCTCAGCAAAACGTGATGATGTATGGACCTGTGCAATTAATATAGGATCATAATCACTATAACAACCAATGTGTGTAATATCATAAATGCTGGATGCAATATTTGGAAGGAAGTGCTATGCATGCAGATTCTGCACGCCTGTGCACGGTGGCTCTGGATGTTTCTACTCCAGACTCAGTCCACTGCTTCCGCAGGTCCCCCAAGGTCTGGAATCGGCCCTTCTCCACAATCTTCCTCAGGGTCCGGTCACCTCTTCTCGTTGTGCAGCGTTTTCTGCCACACTTTTTCCTTCCCACAGACTTCCCACTGAGGTGCCTTGATACAGCACTCTGGGAACAGCCTATTCGTTCAGAAATTTATTTCTGTGTCTTACCCTCTTGCTTGAGGGTGTCAATAGTGGCCTTCTGGACAGCAGTCAGGTCGGCAGTCTTACCCATGATTGGGGTTTTGAGTGATGAACCAGGCTGGGAGTTTTAAAGGCCTCAGGAATCTTTTGCAGGTGTTTAGAGTTAACTTGTTGATTCAGATGATTAGGTTCATAGCTCATTTAGAGACCCTTTTAATGATATGCTAATTTTGTGAGATAGGAATTTTGGGTTTTCATGAGCTGTATGCCAAAATCATCCGTATTAAGACAATAAAAGACCTGAAATATTTCAGTTAGTGTGCAATGAATCTAAAATATATGAATGTTACATTTTCATCATGACATTATGGAAAATAATGAACTTTATCACAATATGCTAATATTTTGAGAAGGACCTGTACATGTCTTCCTATTGTGAAGCCCAGTTGACATACTAATGAGATGATTCTCCCAAAAATGGAGCGATGTTTGAACAGAGACGCCTCTAAAACATACAGGACACCATCTCTTCAGGTCTGCAGTTTCGAACATGGTCTCAGATGAGAGCAGAGACGGGTCATTACACAAACATGAAGGCTCACATTCCTACTTTAATACCGTTATCATCAGAAATGCCATATTAGCTTCCTTATTTATTTCAACCCATTTCAGAACTGATACAATAAATTACTTCAGTGATTTTAATAACAATAGTTGAGCTAACAAGTTTGTATTTATTGTGTATTCTCTTAAATCTACACAGGCTCAAAATTATACATACACCCCCATAATTATTTGGGTAGATGTCTCCAAGCAGGGTGCAGGGAAACCAAACAGTTTTTGTAGCCATCAACAAGGTCTGGGCCTAATTCTGGCTGGAGATTTTAGATGCTAGTGTAAAGCACTATGAGTGATCTGTATGACTGGAAAGGTCATTTACATTTTCAATAGGTGTAAGGCCAAAGCCATTTGAGCAGCTTAAAAACTGCTTTATCCATAAAACAAATTGAAGGTGCTCCTTCTGCTTCGTCATTCCATCCACTTTGTGCAAATTACCATCCCTGAAAACGAAGAAGAAGCATGATGCTACCACCACCATGCTTGACAGATGGTACTGTATTCTTGGCTCTGAAAGCCTCACCTTAAGTCCTCCAAACATCCTTCTTGCCATTGTTGCAAAACAGCTCATTCTTTATCTACTCTGACCATAAAACTGTTTCCCAGAACGCATTTGGTTTGTCTACATGGGCAGAGCAAAAACAGAACAGTTTAAATAAATTGTTAAAAAGCCAACGTTAATGACCATGAGTGTCTGGGATCTTTTAAGCAGAACTGGAATTGGTGTTCAGCTCCAAAGATACGTCAACAGTCTTTAGACTACAATGATTCATAATACATATTTCCCACTGTTCTTGATGTTTTTGATCACATTTCTTATAATATTCCATTATATAGGCAATATGCTTCTTACTCCTTCGCCTATAATCAGATAACCAGACTGTGTTTGAATATAACCCAAAAGCTCACTGATCCAACAGGTAAAATTTGAAATATCTCTGCCCTGTGATTGGTGAATCCTGTTGGTGTACCTTGAAACCAATCTGGCAGACAGGCCCCGCACCCCCAGCCCCTTCCTACCTGCTCTGAATTAAGGCCTGTCTCTGTTGTCTTTGTCCAGTCCCACTCTCCTGTTGCTTTGGAGAAGAAGGTGATTTCAGTGAGTATTCACTGACAGCTCTCATCTAAACTTTACTTTGACTGTGTTTGCGCTCCCTGGTTGTATTGATGTTGTGCTTCTGGATTGTCCTTGTTTTCGCTGTGTGTGTGAATCGCCTCATTCTGTCAACACATGAAGAATCGTAGTAAGCAGCTGTGTCTGATAGGACTAGTTTCATTCATTCATGCTTGAGTGACCTTGCTGTAGTTCCCAAACTTATGTTGCAACCAATTAGGCTTCATTTGTAGTAGTGAGATGTGATTAAATATCTACATACTCTTTCATGCTGTTATACTGACATCATATTTATTCCAGTCTCACACCATTGATCATTATGTCATTGCTAAAGCAGATGAATCGAATATGGTATAAAGTTTAAGAACTCCTCACACAACTCCGTTACACCTTTCTCCCGTTGCCCGTCTACAGTGCCCTCTCCTAGTAAACTCCGAACTCCAGCCACGCCATCCCCGCTGGCTTTGAGACAACCTGTAAAGGCCACATCTACCCCTAATTCTGCCAGCTCCACCCCCACCCGCTCGCTGGCTCCCCCCCGCAGTGGCCTTCCCCGACCGAGTGCTTCTGCAGGAGGAGGCATCCCTCTGCCTCGAAGCAAGCTGGCTCAACCTGTACGCAGGTATGCATTCTCTTACCTTCTCTTACACCTCTAGACAGGTGCAACTGTTATTCAAGATATCAAAAAGTTTATTTATTTCAGTAATTCAATCCAAAAATGGATACCCGTATATTAAAGTCACTTATACCCGAGAGTGGAACACCGCCTGTCCCTATTGGGCAATTACTGCTTGATTCATTGTTTCAGCTGCAACAACTTATTTAACCCTAACTGATGCTGTGAGTAGCTTCTCTGTCAGAAAACATATTGAATTACTTAAAGATATTATTTTTATATGTATTGCATTCTAATAACTGCCGACATAATGTATTTTTCTCCAATTGTTCCTGTTCAGATCTCTTCCTGCTCCTAGAACATACGGCAGCGCAGGTGACAACTGGAGAGAAGGTTGTTACTGAGCCCAGCCAGCAGGGGGCTCTCTGGTCACACTATCAACAGGAAGAAGGAGACAACTCAACATGGCACTTTATTTACCTAGATAAGATTTTCCTTAAAGAGACAGAAAAACGTGTATAAATCAGAGTTTTAAAAAGAACAGGAGAGACTCTATAATTTGTCAGAAACGGCATCCCATCATTGTTCTCTGGGGGGACCGGCTCTGGGAAGGAGGGGGGTCAGGCATATAGTGCAGACTACACAGAAAATGCCAAAGAAACCAGGCCGCCTTCAGAGGACAAATTGCCTGCAGTCATGTCTACATGCCCAGCTTCCCTCTCTCCTCCTCTGTTCTCCTGTCACCTCCCTCAGGTTGAAATGTTTCCACACATTTCTGTTACTATGCTCTGTGTTCAGCAGATGTTGGTGAGTGATCTCTATGATGATGCCGTGCAGGTGAACTGTCCCGTGGTGTTAAGATAATTTTTTGATGTCTTGCAACAGTGAAAGCACCTCTTGTGTGGGTACAACTCTGTAGTCGTTCCTCTTCTAAAGAAAAACATCAGCCAGAATGTATGCACAAGTTTGTTTTTCAAATTATTTATTCAAATTATTTAAGAAGCATATGTCCAAACATCCATATCAGTATTTTGATTAAAGTTTTCTGTTTGAAATTGTTCATTTTGAACCTCAGCTGCAAGCTAACTCTCCAAAGCCTTGTTTTCGTTGGAAGTGTCCGATCCGTTCTGGTGGGAAAAATCAGGAAACGAGGGACACCTCGGCCCAAGCCCCGGTTCTGACATTTCTCAGAGTGCTCAGTTAAAGGACAGGTTGTTGTCATTAAACTGAAGTTTTATTTGTTAAAAAACAGATTTAATCATTTTTTTTTTAAAGAAACAGAATATCACTGTCACCCATTTAGCCAATGCAACCAAGACAACTTCAGTGTTTTCCAGTGATCTGTCATTTAAGGGGAGAAAAAAAAGGAATTAAATTTACAATAAATTCAAGGAATAAAATGAGAGTTTGGAAACGTTTTAATAAGCTTTCACCCGATGTGCTACATGAATCAAAAAAGGCATGCCAGTGTTAGGAAAGGTGTTTGGGTCATTGCTGTGATGGGTGTCTTTAATTAGTGCCTATAAGTTAAAATTTCACTTTTTGAGTTTGAGCTTAAGATTTTGTATGTTTATCATTTGTGCCAACTCCTTTCTTTGCCAACATTGTTTTCAACTTTGCATCTATGCCTGATTGATATGCTTGACTGTTTTTGTAACTGAATCAACACACTTATAATTGCTTTACAAATGTTCCTTCTGCCTTTTTTATTTATAGAAAAAAAATCCTGTTTCTGTAAATGAAACTATTTATTAAAGAGATGGGGGCCTGTCAAAGCTCCGATTTGGTGGGAAGCCAGGATGAATGTTGCAAAAAGACAAACACACTTTGTGTGAAACTTTTTTTTTTTTAAATGAACTTTTTTTATAACCACAAACATGACATATGGTTTCCCTGTGTAAAGTCACATTTCAAATGAAAATTAAAACGTTTCTCCTTTCTTCTGTAGCTCCTGACTTCTTTATCTAGACAAATAAAAATAAAAAAGTTGTTTAATTTGGTTGAGCAAAATAAAACAAAAAGAATGATTTAAAACTTGGAAAAATAAGAATTATAATCAAGCCTACAATTATTCATACCCATGGCAAATTTTGATTTATAGTTACTTTTATTTAACTAGCAAGTTTTTTCTCCATTAACAGAAACGACACTGGCGTCTCCCAGAAGATGAACAAGAGGAATCATTGTGTAAAAACTTATTTATTAGTTTTTATTTACATTTGAACAAAAGAAGGTATGTCAGTAATCCATAGGAAAGCCTTTATTGGCTATTAAATGAAACGCTTCCTATAATTGCTGACCAGCTTTTCACATGTCTTCACTGGTATTTTTGCCCATTCATCTTTAGTGATGGACTCCCAAGCACTTTCAGGTTGGAGGGTCTCCTTGCCATCACCCTAATCTTTAGCTCCCTCCACTGATTCTCAGTTGGATTTAAGTCAGGACTCTGGCTGGGTTCACTGCCATACACAGCTTTTGTATGCTAACCATTTCTTCACTGCTTTTGCTGTGCATTTTGGGTAGTTGTCATCTGGAAATGTCCAATGGTGCCTGAGACCAAGTTTCTCTTTTGACTGCCTGATAATAGAAATCTTCATGTATTGCTCTTTTTTAAATGGTGCTGCTTAATGTGATTAGGTTCCCTGGTCCGTTGGCTGAAAAACACCCCCAAAGCATTAGGTTCCTACCATGTTTGACAGCAAGGATGGTGTTCTTAGTGTTGAAGGCCAAATGAAGAAAACATCATTGTGGGCAAACGTTTTTTAGTTTCATTTGACCATAAAACAGAAGAATAGAAGTCTTCTTCTTTGTCCAAATGAGCATTTGCAAAGGTCAAGTAGGCTTTTTTTGTGCCTTACCTGGAGAAGTGTGTCCTCCTTGGTCTGCGTCTGTGGAACCCAGCAGTCTGCCTTGAGATTTTGCCACCAGTAGAGCCCAGAGTCACCAGGATGGCCTTAGTGGTGATTCTTGGATTCTTTTATCCGCTCTCACTAACTTTCTGGCCAGCATATAGATGTCACTTTTGGCTTCTGACCACATCCACTGAGATTTTCAACAATCTGGAACGTCTTGTATTTTTCAATAATACTGTGGACCTGTAGCCACCAGAATTTGAAAACATTTAGTCCTATCCTGATTTGTGAGCAGCCCCAGGTCCTCAGTGAGCTCTTGTATCTTAGCCATGTCTGTCCAAACAAGAACTGCAGAGAGCTGCTGTTTTTAACCTGTTGATTAAAGCAGCTGCTCCCAATGAACCAGAGTAATCAGGATGATTTAAAACAGTTGGACTATGTTGAATGATATAAAACTTTGGATATTCCTTAAGACTGCGACAGTTTGCAAAGGATGTGAATAATTTTGGACTTTTGTTCAAATGTAAATAAAAGCTGAGAAATGAGTTTTTCCATAATGATGCCTCTTGTAAATCATCGTATTATATTTTGGGAGATGCCTGTGTCATTTCTAATCCAAAAAAACGTGCTGGTTGAATAAAAGTAACTTTAGGTCAGGGGTATGAATACTTCTGGGCTTGCCTGTAACAACTCTATCAGTCTGTCATACGGCGATATATTAGAAAAACATCATTATGTATTCAACACACAAGACGTATTACGCACCAGGAGTTACTTCCTGGTTACCAGGAACAGCTTGCGATGTATCTGCAGAATGAAGAGGAGATTGAATCACAGAGTGGTGCAAACCGTCCCATCCCACACTGGACCTCAAAGACATGACGTCAGGACTCATATCCTCTTGAAGACTGATACCATGATCTGCTACAGCCGCTTTTTCTGAGGGCTGTGGACACATTTAATACAGATAGTTCTCATGGGTGCTGCTGGAAGGGAGGATTTATTGTGTGAAGCAAACTCTCAGGGGAGAAGATCACCATAATTCATTAGTATTGCTTAAGGTGTTTGATCCGTCAGACACACCCAGAGAACTTCAGTACCTGAGCGCTGTTTTAACAAACTAACGGACTTCACTAATGGGACAAAATAAATCTGGAAAATCTAAGGATTGATTTCTGGGAAGGATAAAGAACAATTGCACTTGTCCTGTAAAAGATTCATGCTTCTTGTAAGACAAAGTAGGCTACGATGAGGGAGTTTGTGATTTATTTTATAAATCTTCATGAATCCTTCTCATCGTTATTAGGGCCAGCAGCAAAGGAAAACATATTTCTCCATATCTGAGTTGTAAAAAACTTTGCTACCATCCAATTCCAATCTAGATTATGGATTATTAATTAAGCAGATGGTGAATGACAATTAGTTGGATTCATCCGACATCAGTCAGATCTGTTAAACTTTGTTTAAACCCCCTCATTTGTTAAGGATTACAAGAGTTTAAATTAAATATACACACCAGAGGTTCTTATTTATTTATTTTATTTCTAGTAACAAATATATAAGTATACTAGCAATAAACGCAGCTGGGTCATGTGGTATGGTATTTCCACTGCAAGATTTCACATATACAAAGTTTGTGTTTGATTGCGGTCATATTGTGGTGAGATCCATGCAGTATGACCTGAACGTTTCGCTTCAGCTGCACAGAACACAAGTTTACAGCAATGAAGAAGGAATTTGGTTAAAAATCGGCTAAATAAATATAACCGGAAAATTGCACGAGATTTGATCTGAATTGAAACAAAATAGCAGAACAAAGGGAGAGCACAACTAGCTGTTTTATGTGAGTAAATTGAGTTTATTGGATTTCATAAAAAGGTCTATATATAGCAGCTTTAACTCCTTTAACCAATCAACGACCAAGGCATGCGCGCTGCGTGCTCCATAAAGGTGAAGAGGGTCGTGCGTCATTCGCAAAAAAATAAAAACACGGACGAAGATAAGACAATGCGCAGAGGGACTGTCTTTTCCTTTTATTGTGAATGCGTGATCAAGGAACAGGAATCTGGCGGTTTTTGATTGTTTTAACCTTTGTAGCTGAAGCATATAAAGACCGTGCAAAGACTCCCGCCCTGCTGGATCCATCGCCGGCACCAGGCTGAGTCGCTTAAAGATCTTCTGTACCGTCACATCCCTCAGGATCAGATTCTTATTAGTGACCGCGCACCGCTAGGGGAATCACTTTACGCACAGGCACCAGCAGGCGCACAACGCGACCGTGGAGATACTAGATCCTCCTGTTGCGCCATGGAGAACTCCAGCGCACAGGCAGCTGCCATCGCGGACTTCATCTCGTACACTTTAAGGCAAACTGTGGATTCCCGGGGACAGAGTGTGATAGATGGGTTTTCAGTGACCGGTCGTGCCATGTTCCTTGAAGGCAGCGAACTCAGGACAGATGCTGGACTTGGATTTATGACCGCGCCCCACACAGAACCTCCTCACCTGGTACCTGCCTTCTGGGACTCCCCGCTCAGCCACAGCATCAATGTGTTCGTCGGACTGGTCCTTTGCTTCACCATGCTGGGCCTCGGCTGCACTGTGGAGGTGAGCCAGCTCGGGGAACATATCCGCCGACCCATCGGGGTGTTGCTGGCTTTGGTGTGTCAGTTTGTCATCATGCCCCTGGTGGCTTTTCTTCTGGCTTTAGCCTTCTCTCTGGATGATGTAGCAGCGATGGCGGTCCTCCTCTGTGGCTGCTGTCCTGGAGGGAACCTGTCAAATATCATGTCTCTGCTGGTGCACGGAGAGATGAACCTCAGGTAGATCTGGTGTACTCAGTGGGCATCAGAACGCGTCTTTCCTACATTTACGCCCAGAAATAAGAGCGAATAAATGACCTAAAGTACAGAATCTGATGATCGCTGTGTTCACTTAAAGTCATTTCTGCATGTCTGTCATCTAAAGTGAAGCCACAAACCGCGCATCCTATAACTGCGCTTCTGTCCTCTGCTCTCCCCAGCATCATCATGACCATATCCTCCACCCTGCTGGCGCTGGTCCTGATGCCCGTCTGTCTTTGGATCTACAGTCGGGCCTGGATCAATACGCCTGTGGTCAGTCTGCTGCCCTTCGGTGCCATCATCCTGACCCTGTGCAGTACTCTCATCCCAATTGGTCTGGGTGTTATGCTGAGATACCGCCACACCCGTGTGGCCGATGTTGTTTTAAAGGTAATGTCTGGTCCAGTTTTCAAAGTTTTCACTATATTTGGCTTTTCGTCTACAATAGCGGAGGCGCTTTGCTCTGGGTTCATGGGGACCAACTTTGCTCAAAGACGCACTGCGTACATTTCAGCGTTTGTCATTAGAAGTTGGGATGGGAAGAATGAGGGGAAAGTGACATCAGAGAAACTGAGTCAGGGAGAGCTCCTCCCTGCCGTTACTGATAAAAGTCTCACATGAAGAGATGCATCGTTATTATGTTAGTCTACAGAGAAGCAACGAGATCCAGCTTGAGATGAGCTGTCAGCAGTATTAGAGGACATAATCAAAACAGGATGGAGATCTTCACTGTCCAAAAGTAGAAAAACTCAAAATACAACAGAAACACTGCCTTCTGAAAGTATCCTTCACCTTAAACCACAAACTTCGATGCATATTATTTGAATTTATATGACAGACCAACAAAATAGTGCATCACTGCAAAGTGAAAGAGAAACAACGCATGATTTTTTTTTAGAAATAATCATCAGAAAAGTTTGGTGTGCAGAACTTTTTACTCTTCATTCATTCATTTTCTATACCGCTTATTCCATAATGGGTCGCGGGGAAGCTGGTGCCTATCTCCAGCAGTCTATGGGCGAGAGGCGGGGTACACCCTGGACAGGTCGCCAGTCCATCACAGGGCAACACAGAGACAGGACAAACAACCATGCACACACTCATTCACAGTCATGTTTTTGGACTGTGGGAGGAAGCTGGAGTACCCACATGCACAGGGAGAACATGCAAACTCCATGCAGAAAGACCCCCAGCTGGGAGTCGAACTCAGGACCTTCTTGCTGCAAGGCAGGTTCATAAAACCAAATGCTTTTAGAAGTCACCTAACAGTCCACCTGTGAGTCATTTATTTAACCAAAGGAGTTAGGAGGTGTTAAGAGACAGCAGACAGGTTTGGTATGAAACATGGTGGTGGAAAACTTGCTGTGGGGATGCTTTTCTTCACTACAGGGCAGTTCTGAAAGAAAACCCGTTAGAGGATGCAAAATACTTGAGATTGGGGCAGAGGTTCACCTTCCAGCAGGATGACCCTAAACATACAGCCAGGGATACAATGGAATAGTGTGGATCAAAAGTGGTGAGCTGGTGGTTAGTGAGCAGAACAGTTGCCCCAGAGAGGCCACAAGTACCCTGGTTCGAATCCCACAGCCAGCCACTCTGGGTCCCTGAGCAAGACTCAGCCCCAGAATGCTCCCTGGGCACCGCACAATGGCAGCCTACTGCTCCCTATAGGGAAGGCTTTAATGCAGAGGACAATTTCTTTGCAATGTGCCATGACAAAATAAAGATTATTATTAAACATTTTCATGTGTTGGAACAGCCCAGTCAAAGCCCAGATCTAAATCCGTTTCAGAACCAGAGGCAAAAAATTATGTTCATAGACACTCACTTTAAATCTCTCTCAGCATGAGCTGTTTTGCAAGGACGAATGGACAAAAATGTCCCTCTTTGCACGTGCAAAGCTGGTAGAGACAGTCCAAAAGACTTGCAGATGTATTCTCAGCAAAAAAGTGGTTCTAGAAAGTATTCAGTTAGGTTACGATAAATCTGGTCACCACAATTTTTAGATTTTTATTTGTAAAAACACTTAAAAAAAAAAAAAAGAAGGAACGATTTTCCTTCCACTTCCCAGATATGCACAGCTTTGCGTTGGTCTATCACATAAAATCCCAATAAAATCTACTGATGTTTGTAGTTCTATGTAACAAAATGAGAAAAATTACATTTATTGAATACCTTGGCAAGAAAAAAAACCAAAACAGATTATGTAGAAAGTTGCTTCCATTTTCCACCAAGTCAATCTGATCCAGTGATCCTCTGTCTTCAGGCATCCCTGTGGTCGCTGCTAGTCACCCTGGTGATGCTGTTCATCCTGACAGGAGTAATGCTGGGGCCGGAGCTGCTCGCCACCATCCCACCCTCTGTCTACGTGGTGGCCGTCCTGATGCCTCTGTGTGGGTACGCTGCAGGCTATGGCCTGGCTGTGCTGTTCGAGCTGCCCCCCAACAGCCGCAGGTCTGTATCCATGGAGACAGGGTGCCAGAATGTGCAGCTGTGCACTGCCATCCTGAAGCTGGCCTTCCCTCCACAGCTGATGGGTGGGATGTACATTTTCCCCTTGCTGTACGCGCTCTTCCAGGCAGCTGAGGCCGGCATTTTCATCCTGGCCTACAGGCTGTACAGGAAGGAGGTTCTGCATAAACCAGATCCCTTGATGAACGATGATGACACAGACATAACATATCAAAGGTTCCATGATGAGGACTTTGAGCCATCTTACGGTGCAGTTACAGTGAGTGACACAAACACCATCATGCTAGAGCCTTGTCCTCCTGATCCCACTCCTGTGTAATATCTCAAAAGCATATTTCTTTGCTGCTGACATAGCAGAAAATATGAGAACATTTTGATTGCTGTCACTCATTAAAGAAAAAAACAGACGGGGCAAAAGAATGTTTAACATTGATGTGATGCTGAAAAAGGGTGCTTTATGTCAAAAGCTTAATTCATTCAAGTTAATCACTGATGTGTATTAAAATGAAGCAACACTGTGGTTTCATGTGGAGTAAAAAAGCATTTACAATCATGTGTACGTTTTTAAAATAGAGTCATAAGGCTTATTTAAAAAAAAAAAAAAAAAAACATCTCTAAATTATCCATGTGCCAAGCTGATCAAACTGTATCTGTACATTACTGTATAGAACAATTAAAGACCTCTATGTAGTCTACCTGTTAGTCACATGTTTCCTGTTTTAAAGCTGAGCTGAACCCCAACACCTGAACCCAATCAGGCGTGATGGAGGGCTCCAGCTGTCCAATCTATTTAAATAATTACAACACGCTGGCTGTCCTGGTTGAGCAAAAAAAAAAAAAAAAAAAACAAACCCAAAAAACAAAACGATGGCAACATATGGCGAAGAGCCAGTCGACAGATACTTCTACTCATCTTACAACCCTTACATGGGCAGGTACAGCCGGTCCAGAGACGCGGGGTGGAAATATAAAGGTTACTTCTCTCACTATGGAGATACCTCTGACGCGTTTAACAACCACCAGCGCGCTCAGCTGAAGTCCATTTTGTCCCAGATCAACCCCAAACTCACCCCCAGGCTCAGGAAGGCCAACACCAAGGATGTGGCGGTACAGGTCAACCCGAAGAAGGACGCCTCGGTGCAGTGCTCCATCGGCCCGCGGACCCTACAGGCCATGAAGCGGGACTTCCAGCGCAGGAGGAGGCAGGAGCCCGCCACGCCCAGCAGCCCAAAGGCAACAGGTGGCGTGCGTTACCCCAGAACCCTGGCCGTGTACTCCCCAATAGCTTACCGGAGCGTAACGTCATTCCTAGTGGACGACAATAACAACAAGGATGCATCTTCTGAGGCGGTACCGACCGTAGAGCCCCACGGTGACCCGGAAGAGGGCACCGAGGGACAGGAGGAGGAAGGTAAAGCTGGTGAGGATGAGAAGACGGCGAGGTCTCCGGAACAAAATCAGAAGCTGAAGCCACAGATGAAGAGCGAGCTCGCGCCGCCAGTCTCAGAGGAATCAAAGACCAAGGCCCGCGTGCGCTTCCAGGTGAGTCAAGGCCCGCGTGCGCTTCCAGGTGAGTCAAGGCGCGCGCGGCGGCTCTAATGAAAAGCTTTACCACCGCAATTTATGACCTGTACTATTTACTAGCTGCATTTTATCTTGCAACTTCAAAGCGGCACGTGTGACATGTCTTTAAATGAAACTTATCACTGATGCTCCAACTGTCTAAAAAAAAATAAACTTGCTAGAAAACTGCAAAAAGCCTGTTAATTTGATACCTCCGGTTAGCAAATGAACTAGAACTTAAGAGCTATAACTTTAATTTGCTTAAAATTGAATATAGATTTTAAATGTACATATCGGCTGAATTTCTATAGTAATTATCTTCTACTGATTTGCCTTTAGTTCCTGGAACAGAAGTACGGATATTATCACTGCAGAGAATGCAATCTGCGATGGGAGAGTGCCTATGTATGGTGTGTTCAGGGCACCAACAAGGTGGGTAAATTCCTAAAATCACGCTTTGGAAATTTAATTGATTGGCTACAGTGTAATCAACAGGATTGTGTGGCTGTGACCCCCTTCCCTTTTCTAGGTTTACTTCAAACAGTTCTGTAGGAAATGCCAGAGGGGCTTCAACCCGTACCGTGTGGAAGACATCACATGCCATGTAAGTTTATTGCCTGCTTAAGTTCAAGTATTTTTCCCCACCCCTGCACATGCTGCTCTTGTTCTCTAGACTTGCAACAAGGCACGCTGCTCCTGTGCCCTGACGCAGCGACACGTTGATCCCAAGCGACCCCACAGACAGGACTTGTGTGGAAGGTGCAAAGGCAAGAGGCTCTCCTGTGAGAGCACGTTCAGCTTCAAATACATCATCTGAAACCCATTTCTACTTGAGGCAAATTTCAAAACATGCTCTGCTGGCAATCCTTGGCTCAAATGGCCACTTCAATGCAATGCACGAATGTTGTTTCAAAAACTTTATTTTTTTCATCTCTTTTGTTGAATCTGTAAGCACATGTCTTGCAACATAATAAACTGCTACCTTGCATTATGGATTCAAGTATTATTTTTGCATTAAGTGGTGTACCATCGGTCAGCAGCTGGTTAGACGTGCTCCAGGAAGTTGACTAAACTTGAGAAATCTCCTGTAGGAATGAGTCTTTATCTAGAGGACGCTGGTATGAAGGAAACTAAAAGTGACTCTACATTAACAATGATTTTACATGTACCAGATTCAGAGAGTTGGATTGTTTCTCAGCATGTAAGACCTTCAAGCTGAATTGTAGAAAAATTAACACTAAATCCAAAGCACAACCTGTGAAAAAGAATGCATATTGATGCAGCTTGGCTTTATTAAATGGTTCCAGCAGAAAATTTAACCGAAAGCTGGATGCCCCCCAAATGAGTAAAGCTTGTGAGAAAATGTCCTGTTTAGTCTGGAGTGAGTGACTCAAACCTGCTCTTGGCTTTCTCAGGTTAGCTTTATACATCCCATGTTAGATAAACAGTGCATTACATAAAATTACAAGGGGGGAAAATACTGGTTTTACACTATACATTTTCTAAAATATATACAGAGTACAATAAGTTATGCTTTCATAAGCTTTAGTGAGTCTGCACTTGTGTGCAATTAAATGCAATTAAATGCATTTGTGTATGAGCATCTCCCAATATATATATATAATCACACAGTCAAGAGTCTAAAGGCATCTACTTATTTGGTTAAAGAGGTGAGTTTTGCATGAAGACCTGCTGAAGGGAACCCATCTCAGAGCAATCAAACATTTCTTTATACACTCCCTGAAGGCAGGGGCTTTCCCCACAGGATCATGTTAAATATCTGAACATTTACAACCTAGGATGTTAGCTCTAATAAAAAATACATTTCTCAAAAAAATATTCTTGCAGTGCTTCTCTCTTTCAAGCATGCATTTGAAAACTCTATAAACAAGATGCTTCTGAGTTTGCTAATGAGTCTTGATGGTGTGTCCTTACATGGACTGTCGTACACGCTTCAACACCGACTCCCGGACCAAAACCTGAGGAGGCCACCACTCAGTGCGATGGGCTCCTCCTGGCCAGATCATGCAAAAAAAAAAAAAAAAAAAAAGAAACATTATCTGCATCCTCCCAATTTTCACCAGACACACCATCACATGAATTATTGCAACTGAATTTTGCAAGTTGGCTGAGTCTGGAAAAAGCTATGAGCTTTAAGCATTCATATGGGTAAATTATGAAGGTTAATCCATGAAGAGTCACAGTTATTCCCACGCATCCTTTAGCCCTTGTATGTGGAGTCTCTCTTGTCCTCCGGCCCCCTCTCTACATTGGATGTGAGGTGTGTGTAAAACAGGGGCCTGATTTCGGTCCGGTCCAGCTTACAGTCCTGTGCTGAATGTGGTCGTGTGAAGTTGGCATGACTGGGCCTGACTCAGAGCCTCACGGATCTGCAGGTTGAGCTCCATGAGGCGGGTGCTCGCCTGAGACAGGTCCCTGCTGGGCCCCACCACCGCCAAGCAGCCAGTCTGGCCCAATGTTTGGTGACGGAAGTAGATGTGCAGGAGGGTCTGAACTGCGTTGTCCTTCTCGTTGCCAAAGATGTCATTAGGCCACAAAGACCTAATGATAAAAGAAAGAGGGAATAATTACATTAACATTAGTAATCATAAAGAATTTATTTTACGCTTCTTCTTTAAGCACATTGATTCAAATTAGCTAAGTACAATCAAACAAACAAGGTAGTCCTTTTAGACAACTCTGGGCTAGGATATCAGAAAATCTGGTACAAATTTGACTTCAAAGCATCAGGAAAATATAGCCAAAGTGATCATGACATTAAGTTTAATGAGTCCTAACTTGAGTACAGATCTGGTGCTTCCCCAAAATCTTTGGAGGGAACTAAAGACTTTAGGACCAACGAAGTGAAATCCCAGCTGAGAAGCAAAAAGCTGTAATGTTGCTTCAGTCAAAATTACAGTAGCAAAGAAATGAACCATAAATTTAGACTTGGCATGATAGAAAACTTCATACTAGAATACTGCTTTTAGTTGGGATTGGCAAAAGTAATAATGTAATCAATTATGCATGTTTCTTTCACATTTTGGTCAGGTTAGAACCACAAACTTCAATGTATTTTATTGAGATTCTGTGTAACAATAAGATTCATAATCTCCTGTAAGACAAAATAATTCAGAATCAGAAGAATCAGAATCAGCTTTATTGGCCAAGATTGTGTGAGCAAAGGTTTCTGATACACTCTCACTTAATGGGTCTCTGTATATTCATGACTATTTACATTGTTATTTTTCCATTTTTTGTTTTCTACATATTTCCATATGTGTTTATTCACAGTTTTGATGCCTTCAGTGAGAATTTACGTACAATGTAAATAGTCATAAACATAAAGAAAACCATTAAAGGAGAAAGTGTGTCTACATTTTTGACGGGTGGTGTATGTCCTTAAATAATAATTTCATGAGTATTTTGCTGGAGGGAAAAAAGGCTGTTATACAAAGTATGGAATCAGGTGTGGTTAAGAAAGAAATGCTACACTCTTCTGAGTTTTATCTATAAGAAGAAATATTAAAAACGATGTATCGTTTTCCTTCCACTGCACAATTATGCACTGCTTTATGTTGGTTGAAAATTGAATATTCTAGTTGTAATGTGACAAGATGTCAAAAAACAAGGGCAATGAATAATCTTTCAATGCACTGCAACAGCAGTATATTATGATACATCAGAAAAATTGGGGTAAAAATACGCTAAATATGTTGTCTTAAATATAAACTGAAATTAGCAAAGACGAGTGTTTATTTTTTTTCTGTCAGTGCTGCTTTGTTCATCTTACCTAAAGATTTTGACCTGTGTGAGAGCAGAGCTGAAGTCTCTGGCTCTCAGCGTTTCAATCAGTGACTGGATTGCCGTCTCCGTATTGGTCTGGGCATTGTCTGACATGCACACATCCTCCTGGTTATCATTTCCTGTTTCTGCCTCGATCAGGCAGCTCTCCAGAATAGTGAGCTCCTCAGACATGTTGGTCACCTTGGAAACAGACAGAAAAAAACATCACTTATCTTTGCATCATAGCACTAAACAACACATGCAGACGTGCAACATAAAGCTAGGAGGTCAGCTGAATAAACCTGAAGTACATATTAACTGGATTATGTGACCCTCATCAATCTGTGGTGGCAGTGATCTAATTTGACCAAGTACCATAATCTGATTAGGATTTGATTGTAATTGAGGGCAGGCAGAGACCAACTGCCATGCAGATGTGGTAACAATTATTTATATAGCCTGAGTTCAAACTGCCTGCAAGTCTTCCAGGAAGCAGATTTCAGTTCACTGCTACGTAGTCTAAATGAGTCCAAGTAAGAGTCTATAAAAAACAGCAATGCAATTAGTTTTAGTTCATCTAACAATTAAACCAGTGGTGGAAAAAAAAAAAAAAAAAATCATGCTGGCTGACATGTGGTTAATCAACGGTGCATTGATTGCAGTTTCTGGCCGATTACCAATCTTTAAAAAGCCTCACCTGCTGATTCCAATTTTGGCCAGTGCCGATTTATTATATAACTGACACTGTGAGGTGTTATTAGGTCACAATACACCTTCAATGTTCCAATCTTATTTTATTGCAAAACATTAAACAAAATCGTTGAAACAATACAAACTTGTTTTAGCAGCACACGAGGCAGTGCTCTCAACTAGAAATAAAATATGTAGAGCATTCCAGTTCCTTTAGTCTTTCATTTTTCAAATTTTAAACAGAAACAAAAGTTGCACAATAGGTTAGACAAGTAGATCAAATCTATTGATAAGACTGGTTTAACATGTAAGCATCGGCCAATTACTGATTTCCAAAAATTAAAGAAATCAGGGCAGATCGATCGGCCGGCCAATCAATCGGTGCACCCCTAGTGTTAAGCCTCAGCTGGAAGAAAATGTCTGGTCTCTTCTAAATGTTAATGTGAAATTGAATCATATACTGCTGGTGAAATAAATATTGAACACATCAACGTTTTTCTCAGTAAATATATTTCAATATTTTTATGAACATTAAATTTACACAAGATGTCTGCTACAACTTAAGTAATCTTGATATACCTAGACATGAAGCCAAGTGTAATAAAGTGGAGTGGTACAGGGAATAAGTATTGAACACATGGGAAAAACAGATGTGCAGAAAGAAACCAGCAGAAATCTCTCAGTATTTAGATTGCATTCCCACTGTTCTGTGCAAATCATTATCAGCTGGTTTAATATCAAATCATAGCCTATAGGAAGGTTTCTCATTACTAAAAGTACTGCACACAGTAGTACTATTGACAAAAGCAAAGCAACCTTCACAAAAAAGCCTGACCACTGGAAATCCTACTAATCACAATTAGGGTTGGAAAAAGAAATCTATTTTTTGATGCACTGAGATGTGGACATGGACGAAGCTGACTCTTAATGTTAAATTTATGACCTAATTTTGGGTGAAAAATTAAGAAGGTGGACCTCTGAAGCGCATAAATGTGTCACCCAGACTGTTTATGGTTAATCTAGAGACAGATGCAAACAGAAAGTTCCTTGGATAAGGTCCATGCCATGTGCCAGATGTTTAACATTGAAAGGCATTCTTTTAAACGCAAGAAACAAGAGGAACTATATTACCTGAAGATGGAAGTAAAACAGCTGATCATTCCTTCCACTGTAAACTAGAAGCCCATCAAGCTAACAATGCTAAAGACTTCCTCTAACTCAGAAAAGGTGAAAGTTCATTCCAGCATTTACAATCAGGGCTTTTGGGCCATGGAGCAGTCTTTGGATATAACATACCACCTTAAAGATAATTACCTGAGACAGCAATCCAGACTCACTACAGCGAAACTAAACCATGGGACCGGATCACAAGCTGGTAACATAGCTTTAACATGTGATGCATGGAAAGCCATTCCCACAGAATCTTATGTCAAGGTAACTTCACCACAATAGCAGTTAGCATGTTGTGTGCTCCAAATGAGAGTAACGAAGCAGAAACGTATGTCTAACAGAGAAACAGCAGATGGATAAAAAGGATTTGGTCTTAGTTACAGTAGAACGTAAAGATCTATACACATGAGGGGTTGGGGTCAATGTTACATCAACTGATGTCTAATCGCATCTAAGCCTTCAGAATCGTAGTCAACATGCGCCAAGTACCTAGAGATTCCCACCCCTAATGGTTGTTGCTGCACTTCCAAACGTCCGAATGTTCCAGTTAGCGCTGCTGTAGTCATCGTTTGATTTTTGATTTTCACCATGAACCAGCCACAGCCAGGTGCCCCTTTTCAGATTTCAAACAGTTAGTCAAGAACCAAGGGACCTGGCAGAGAGCTTCATGAAGACCTGGAAATAGCAGGCAAAGTTTTTCCCATGTGAACAATAAGTAATGCATTCAACCGCCATGGCATCTATGCAGACTCAGCTCAAGACTCGACTGCTGAAGAAAAGATTCAGGCTTGTTTAAAATGTGCTGCAAAAGATTCACCAATCAATATGAAGATGAAACAAGTGCGGAGTTTCAACAAAGACAAAAGTCTCAAACACACAACTAAAGAAACTGATTTCAGACCAAGTAAAGTCAAACTATTTGAGTGACCCAGTCAATCACCTGACTTGTATCCAATTGAAAATCTATGGAAAGAACTGAAGATGAGGGAGCATAGAAACCTCCACAGCCTTTTAGGT
This sequence comes from Girardinichthys multiradiatus, assembly GCF_021462225.1. Classification (NCBI taxonomy): domain Eukaryota; kingdom Metazoa; phylum Chordata; class Actinopteri; order Cyprinodontiformes; family Goodeidae; genus Girardinichthys; species Girardinichthys multiradiatus. The sequence continues at coordinate 38,005,430 of NC_061802.1, read as the reverse complement.
TTGAAGATAGTTTGAGCGGAACAATGGATCAAATTCACACCTGAGCAACACATGTGACTAGTGTCTCCATATAGGAGACACCAGAAGTTGTCATTAACAATAAAGGCTTTGCCACAGAGTATTATATTGATTTCTGTAAGTGTGTTCAATACTTAATTCTCTGCTCCCTTTCAGCTCCTTGCCCAGGACTAATTTGTGTTGATTTTTTTGTATGTGAAGTACATATCCATGGCCCTGTTAGAAATATTTAAACTGAGAAAAACCTTATCTAATTTTCCCACCGTGGATTTTTTTCCTTTTTAAGATGTTTTTTGCCACTGGGTGGTGGGGTTTTACCAAACTTTTACCATTGTGGGACAATTCAGCAATCGCCCGTTACATTCTCACCTCCGCCTCTCTCTTCATGGTGTCCACCCTGCTGATAAGTTTACAGTAGGCCTGGAACAGCAGAAGCAGCTGAAAGTGCAACTTGTAGAGTCTCCGACACAACTCCAGCTCCTGCAGAGACAGACCCATAAGAAGCACGTTTCAGCACAACCTGCACTGATGTTGCTCTGATTGTCACATAGTTACATTGATTGGCAACCTGGGTTAGAGATGTGGGGAAAAAATTAAAATGCTTATCACGGGGTAGTGCAAAAGTATCATTCAGTTTGGGCCACAGAGGAAGAAGTGAGGAAGCAACTATTATGATCACTGATGAAATTTGGTTTGTCACCACATGGAGTGTTACTCCTATGAGACAGACAGAGCATGGCTGACAAGATGAACGACCCAACTACAATCTCAAAACCTCAGAAGCATGGATGAAAAAAAACTGGGTTTGCACAGATACAGAAATGGAAAAAAAATTCATGCAAACTGAAATTAAACAAAAAATATGCACTTGCTAGTTTAAGCTTTTTTGACAATAAACCTGAAATCACCTACACAACATTTAAGGCAAGACATCTTCATATTTGCAGACAAAAATCAATGCAGAGCACAAACAAACTGCAGCACTGATCTGACTGTCAACAGAAAACAAATATTACAATTCAAAAGAGAACGGAAGTATGTTTTGATTTGGCGGATGAGGAGGGTTGAACTGGGTTACATGGCGAATCAAAGCAGAAACAAAGATACAGAGACAAAGGTGGGTGGCAGCGGTGGCTAGATATGAGCAGAGAGATCAGATGGTCAGTGTTTGGTCTGAGTGGCATCATTATTCAAGTCTATAATATGAGAAGCACTTACTGCTAGATTTTCCATTTGCTAAGCAAGAAGGTGAGCATGTCACACACACACACACACACACACACACACACACACACACACACACACACACAACAAACAAAACAGAAGGAGAGAAAGACCAAGAATTAGTGAGCTTTAAACATGACAGCTGAGACATGGTGACCTGAAGGCCAAAGGGCAGTGGCTTTGTCATCTTCCCTGCACACGAAGGCTGGAAACATGTGAGCTGACTTTATCAGAGACTGAAACTATCTACATAACCACATACCAGCATGTGTAGAGAGTGAGGCAACAGATATGTTACAGAAGTTGCTAAACAGAGAGGAAAGAGTAGTAAAAGACCACTTGATATGTTGCTCTCAGTTTACTTCAAACTGTCAGTAGGTTTTGATGAAATGTGAGCATCTAGTCCACATAACGTGGCAGGGACCAAGGATGAACACAGTGCCTTGCAAAGATATTCACAACTCTTGACCTTTTCACATTTTGTCACGGCACAACTACAATCTTCAGTGGAATTTGTTTGAATTGCATGTGATACACCCTCACAAACTATAATTACAAATTATTTGTTTTTAGGTTTTCTTTATTATGACATCCATTGCAACTAGCTGCCTTTCAAAATCATCTTTTAAGTAAATAGAGTCCAGATGTGTGTAATTTAATCCCATTATAAATCCAGCTGTTCTGTGAAGGCATCAGAGGTTTGTTAGAGAACATTAGTGAACAAAGAGTTTCATGAAGATCGAGGAACACAGCAGCCAGGACAGGGAGAAAGTTGGGGGGGGGGGGTTTAAGGCAGGGATAGTTTCTAAAACTATATCCAAGCTTTAAACATCTCACCGAGCATTCTTCAGTCCAAATGGAAATGTAATGGAACAACTGCAAACCTATCGATACAGCTCTATCCACAAAAACTGACAGACCAGGCAAGTAGAGCTTTAATCAGAGAAGCAGCCAAGAAGCCCATGTTACTCTGGCTGAGCGGCAGAAATCCACTGATCAGGAGGGGGAAACGTTTGACAGGACAAATATCATTGATGCACCAAACAAATCTGGCCTTTATGGAAGACTGGTAAAAGGAAAGCCATAAGAAGTCCAAATGAGGATTTTCCATGAAACATGTAGGGGACATAGCAAACATGTGGAAGGAAGTGCTGGGGTCAAATGAGATCCAAGTTTACCTTTTTGGCCTGCATGTAACATGCTATGAGGGGTGGAAAGCTAACACTGCACATCACCCTGGACAAACCATCCCCACAGTGAAACATGGTGGGGGCAGCATCATTCTGTGGGGATGCCGGGATGTTATTTTTCAGGAGGGACAGGGACATCCAGGAAGAAAACCCGTCAGAGACTATAAAAGACCTAAGATTGGGACAGAGGTTTACCTTCCAGAAGGATGTTGAAGCAAAACCTACAGCTACAGCTACAATGGAATGGTTTTAATCAAAGACCTCTATCAAACTGAAAATCTGTGGCAAGACCATAAAATTAATTTTAACAATTGATCTCCATCCAACCTGACAAACCATTAGTCCCTAGGTGTGTAAAGCTTGTAGAGACATACCAGAAAAGACCTGCAGCTGTAACTGGAGCAAAAGTGGTTCTACAAAGCATTGACTAAAATGCCACAATTTTCAGATGGAAGGAAAACTTGAGCATCTATTACGTTCCTTCTGCTTTGAGTTGGTCCATCACATCAAATCCCTGTAAAAGTCTGCAGCTGTAACGTGTCAAAATGTGCAGCTGTTCAGGAGGTGTGAACAGTTCAGCTAAGCTATGCCCGTGTAGAGCGATCAGAAATTTACAAACCCAAACAAACTACCAAACCAGTGAGCATTCATTCCTACCTGTGCATGAGTGTTTGGTCCCTGGCTGCAGTCTTTTGTCCCAAATGTTTTCCTGCAGTTTTCCAGCCACTACAGGGTTGAGGATACAGACACGAGAGAAAACACAGGTAGAAGAAAATTTAGCTTAAAAGAAAAGAGAGGGAAAGTCCAGTAATAAAAAAAAAGAACTTTACATGAGTTGTTTTCTGCTACAAATATGCATTCAGATTAGTGTGAGTACAGTACAGGTTGGTTGAAGCAGAAGATTTAATAAGAATTTCATACTTAGCTAATTAAAGATAGTCTGTTCCCGAGGATGGGGTGGTATCTGGCCCTCCAGGGAACGTTGCTGTCTTATTCGATTAGTGCTCTGCATCCCAGAGCCCTCTGCAATCTCATTTCTCTTACTTCCCCTCCCCCTTCTTTGCCTCTCCCACCACTCACAGCTTTTCCTGTCTGGCCTTCTGTAACTGATTTAGGGGAGCTCGGAGTTATTTTTATCTGTCAGAGCAAGATGATGCAGCCAGTAACGGCAGCAGAACTTTAGGTTAAGGATTTAACCCCGGTTCTCTGAAACATGAGTGAGGTATTTCACTATGGGACACGCCTCCAGCGCCTGTCCCCCAGAAGCTCTATTACATTACGCCAGTCTTGACTGGCAGGCGGAAGTGACGTCCGCTCCCATGGGAGGACTTCCTCCCAGTATAAAAGTCGACGTCACGTAGGTGATCTTTAGTTTAATAAGCACACCTCTTCCTCGCTCCCTGCAAGGAGGGTGATCTGGTGAGATACCTCACTCATGTTTCAGAGAACCGGGGTTAAATCCTTAAGCTAAAGTTCTCTTTCAACATTCGTTTCGGTATCTCACTATGGGATATTTCTGCTCCCGTATTGCCAGATAAGCTCACTCGAAGACCAACAGATTGCATCTTGCATTCATGGCAATGTGGAACCCACACCCAGAACCGTGTGAGCCAGTGTGGGCCTGGTGACATCCAGTTTATAGAAGCTAGTGAAGGTGTGAGGGGTCGCCCAGTTGGCAGCCTCACATATTTCCTCCACAGGTATACCCTGGAACAATGCCCAGGATGATGCCACAAGTGTGGAATGAGTGGAATGAGCCCGCAGACCTGCAGGGGGTGCAAGGCCTCTGCTCTCATAAGCCATAATAATAGCCCCCACTACCCAATGCGAAAGACGTTGCTTTGTGAGAGGCTTTCCTTTATGTGATGAAGCCCACGACACAAACAGCTGCTCTGATTTACGAAAATCTGCTGTTCTTTCCACATATAACCGCAGAGCTCGTACTGGGCAGAGCGTATGCAGTCGTTCATGCTCCTGAGAGGAGAATGGTGGTGGGTAGAAAGCCATTAATTCAAGGGCACGGCATGGCAGAGCCGTAGCAACCTTAGGTATAAAGGCAGGATTAGGTTTCAGTAAAACCCTTGACTCACTCAGAAACTGCATGCAGGACGGGTTAACTGAGAGCGCTTGAATGTCACTCACACGCTTAGCAGAGACCAGAGCAATCAATAAGACCGTTTTAAAGGAAAGCACTTTGAGCTCAACCTGCTGCAACGGTTCGAACGGTGCACGTGACAACGCATCGAGTACCATAGGTAAATCCCATGAAGGAGTGAGGCTCCTCGACACTGGACGGAGCCGTCGTGCACCTTTCATGAATTTACACACCAGGGGGTGCTGCCCCACTGTTTTGTCACCAAAGCCAATGTGACAGGCTGAAATAGCAGCCAGGTACATCTTCACAGTGGAAAAAGCCAAGCCTTTATCCAACAGTGCCTGCAGAAAAGTTAAAACGTCCGACACAGGGCTTTGCATTACGCTCACCATAGGTTTTGCGCACCAACCCACGAATGCCTGCCATTTACCCTTATACACGTTACGCGTGGAAACGGCCCTTGCATTTTGAATTGTGTCAATAACGTTCTGGGGAAGCCCACTGGCAGCCAGATTTAACCCCTCACAGGCCAGGCCCATAGGGCCATGCGCTCTGGATGCGGATGAAATATTTCTCTGCGTGCCTGCGTCAGGAGATCTCTGCGGAGGGGAAGCCGCCATGGCTCACCGTGTAGCATCTGAAAAATCTCTAAGCTATAAGAATGAGTGAGTGTTTTCCCTCTCGCACCCTGGCGAGAGTAGGAATGATCAGTTCCAGCGGGGGAAAGGCGTACAGTAGGGCCGGCGGCCATTTGTGCGCTAGAGCATCCAGCCCAAGCGGAGCTTGTTGCTCTGTCAGTGAGAAAAACATCGGACACTGAGCGTTTTCCCCTGATGCGAAGAGGTCGACCTCCGCTCGGCCGTACCTCTTCCATATCTGGGTCATCACCTCGCTGTGGAGTTTCCACTCTTTGTAGCGGGGATTGCCCCTTGACAGCAGATCCGCGCCTCTGTTCATTACCCCTGGCACGTGAGTCGCTCTTAGCGACAGCAAGTGTGAGCTGGTCCAGATTATCAGTCTGCATGCCAGCTCGTGTAAATGACGTGAGCGTAGACCCCCCTGTCTGTTGATGTAAGCAACCACTGTTGTGTTGTCCGTTCTGACCAAAACATGGTGCCCTTTGATAAAGGGCAGAAAGTGTCTCAGTGCCAGCATCACGGCCAGGAGTTTCAGACAATTTATGTGAGCCGTCTGTGTTTGTGGACTCCAAACGCCGTTTACCATCATCCCCTCGTGAGTGGCTCCCCAGCCTGTCAGCGAGGCATCTGTGTCAGGATGGTTCCCATAGTAACGCCGGTGTTGAGAAAACCGGGACGCTTCCACGGGCTCAGCGCGCGTGCACATATGAGAGAAACCAGGACGCTGCGGTGAGCATGGCGTGTGGGGCTCAAGCTGAGTGACGCCACCCACCTTTGAAACGGGAGCATGTGTAGACGGCCGAGTGTGATAACCGCCAGCGCAGACGCCATCAGACCCAGCAGTCTGAGGCATAACCTGAATTTCACCTGTGTGCCTCTGCGAAAGAGTGCCAGACAAGCCTGAAAGGCTTTTACTCGTTCCGCTGAGAGGCGCGCTCTGAACTCGACTGAATTCAGGGACAGGCCAATGAAGGTGATTGTTTGTACTGGGGTTAAAATGCTCTTTTCCCAGTTTATTGTGAATCCCAGGGCTGTCAGATGTAAAGTAAGCATCTCGGCATGCGTCCTGAGCTCCTCTAAAGACTGAGCTGCAATCAGCCAATCGTCTATATACGTCACCAGACGCATCCCCCTTTCCCTCAGAGGCGCGATGGCTGCCTCGGTGCATTTCACGAACACACGTGGGCTCAGTGAGAGGCCAAAAGGAAGTACCAGGTACTCGTATATCTCTCCCTGAAACGCAAATCTGAGGTATTTTCTGTGAGGGGGGTATATAGGGATATGGAAATATGCGTCTTTCAAGTCTATGGAGACAAACCAGTCTCCTTGACGTGCAAACTTTATCAGAGCTGCGTGTGTTAGCATCCTGAACGAATACCGTCTCAGATATGTGTTCAGAGCCCGCAGATCCAATATCGGTCGCAGACCCCCGCCCCTTTTCGGCACGAGAAAGTATCTGGAGTAAAACCCGTCTCTGCTTTGCTCCTGCAGTACCAGCCGGACAGCTCTTTTGTGCTGCAGGGAAATTATTTCCTCTTGCAGGACGCGAGCTGACTCTCCCCGGGCGTATGACTGTACTACGCCCTTGAAACGGGGTGGGGCTGTCACAAATTGGAGCCTGTATCCCTTGGATACAGTCTTTATCACCCAATCTGACGCTCCACACGCTCGCCACAGCTGAGTGTTGTTTGCCAGTGGACCTAAAGGTGCTTCCGTGTAAACACTGCGCAACACCGGCTGAGGGATCTGCTGTTCTGCTACAACTGCTAGCTGCGCTCGTCCCAGGTCTGCTTCTTCCACAGAAAAAACAGCCTGATGTGTTAGAGGTAGGGTGAGAGCTCCCCCTTGTGGCCTCATGTGCAGCTGTGGCAAGGGTGGAGGGAGAGCTCCAGCCTGCCGCTGTGCCAAAGCTGGAGCGAGAGCTCCCCCTTGTGGCCTCATGTGCAGCTGCACGGCCATGTCCTGTCCTTGTGTTATTTTTAACATATTTTTCATGTTTTTTTGTTGTGGCTGCGCCCTCGGCTCCAGGCCTGGATGCGTGCCAGAAAACAACTTTATTGAACATGTTGTGAAGGGGGAAGGTCGTGTTTTTAGACACTGGCATGTGTTTGTGCACTGGTGTGTGCTTTCTGGCCACAGCTGCGGCTCCACTGAGCTCTCGGTGGCTTTGATCCTCCTCCGCTTGGATCGGCTCTGAACGATGAGCTCCAACGTCGGCTCTGCAGGCCGTTTGAGTTGCCTTGAACGTGGCGTTCTGAACTCGAACTGGGACAGGACGTGTCCTGGTAGGGGGAGTGCAGGTGTCTGGCAGATCCTGCTCTCCCACCCCGAAGACGGCTCCCTAGGTAGCGCGCCTCTTTTTCTTTGCGCTCACAGTAGCGGAAGGGGTCGCTTGGTTCCCCGGCGTCGTTGGGGGATCGAATGGCTTCCTTCCCCAAGCACCTTTGAGCTCGGTTTGTTTCCCAAGGTCCGCTGACTGCGGCTGAGGCTGGCGTTTGGGGATGCGGTAGGCCGGTCGAGCCGCCGCTTGAGCGAACGGCACACGGGGTGCTGGAGGGGGCTGCGCTTTCCTGGGCAGACACAGCTTTAGCGCTTCACCTTCCCTCTTCTTTTCCTCACAGCGTTTTTGCATGGCTGCCACAGTGGGTCCGAATAAGCTCTTCGGGTCCACGGGGGTGTCGAGGAGCTGGTTCTTTTCCCTCTGAGACAGGCTAGCCAGGTTCAGCCATCTAGCTCTCTCCTGAGTGACCATCAGGGCCATGGCTCTCCCGGATGCTTGGACAGCGCTTCTGTGGAGACGCAGGCATAGGTCTGTCACCACGCACAACTCGTCCCACAAATCGGCCATCGGTGTGCCAGTCATCTGCTCCTGTGATTCCGCTTGGTAAGCGAGGAGAAGAGACGAAGCGTTTAAGGCTTTAACAGATGCAGCCACCGCCTTGTAGCTTTTCTCATTCAGAGTGGACTGAAAAGAGTCAGCTTTGAAGGGAAGGGTGGGTCCTGCCGCTGTCATGGCTGACTTCTGCGATGGGTGCAGGTGAGATGCCAGCAGAGGTTCTACGGGAGGCAGATGTGAAAAACCGCCGGCCTCCATGCCCGTCCAGTCCAGCGCCGACCCTCCCAGGGCGGGGTTCTTGGCGGTGAGAGGATTGCTCCAGGACCGGGTCGCTTCCTCGAGGCACTCGGGAAAGACCGGCAACAGCTGTCTGCCGGAAGATTTGGCTCTCGGAAGCCGCTTCCCTTCATATCGAGATGTGGTAGTTTCGGTGAGGGTTTCCGGCCACTCGATGCCCAGCTTCTTTGCTGCCCTTCTGCAGACATCATGCAGGTCTGTTGAAGTCGGGTTTGGGGAACTGCAGCGGCTGGTGTCATCCGTCACCGAGGGCTTTGCAACCGACTGGATGGCATAAGGCCCGCAGTCCATCTCGTCGTCGTCAGACCCGAGACTGATGGACTCCATTTCAGATTCGGACTCGGCATTAGCAAGAGTGCTGAAAACTGGAAGTGTGGCCTCGTCTTCCTCTGGGTCAGTCAGTGGCGCGACAGCGTCGAGCTGATCACCCCAATAGGCTCCAGCCAAAGTGGGCTCTCACTCATCAGTACCAGGAACCTCCGGTGGCGGGGAATTGGCTACCCCCATCATAGTATCAACCTCCGACAGGCTAGCTTGGCGTGCTAGCCTGCGCCGACGAGACTTAAGGGAGAGCCGTGCACAGTGCTCGCAGCTCGCCGGTGACGCCAACGCGTCCTGGGCATGTTGCAGCCCCAGACACGAAGCGCAGACAGAGTGGGTATCTGCCCCAGCTATGAGATTGCCACATGTGCAGGTTCTAGATGCTGGCTTGACTCTGTTCATGGTGAGAACGTGTGCAAGTTACACAACTTCTTAAGCTCCGTTAAGGTTGCAGCTAGTTTGGTGACCAGTTGCAGCGCTGCTGTTTGGCGACAGACCAGCGTTGAAAGGGACTCAGAACAGTCGAGCACAGTTATTGAGAAGCGCTCGGCGACAGAGTTGTTAGCTCGCTCTGTGAACAGTTAAGCTAGCTCAAGTTACTGTAATGACCGTCTGAGAGGTGCTTCTGGGAGCGAGAAGAGGTGTTAGACTGAAGATCACCTACGTGACGTCGACTTTTATACTGGGAGGAAGTCCTCCCATGGGAGCGGACGTCACTTCCGCCTGCCAGTCAAGACTGGCGTAATGTAATAGAGCTTCTGGGGGACAGGCGCTGGAGGCGTGTCCCATAGTGAGATACCGAAACGAATGTTGAAAGAGAACCTACTCGTACTCAACACTGATTTGTCTCCATACGAGAGGCTGGACTTATCTTTTCCTGGATCAGCTATATGTCTTTCTATTCTGGCTACCCATGGTGTGATCTCTGAGATACAGAAGAATTTTAATATGTGTTTGAAGCTCATCCCTTTTGAGCTGAGATTATGATACAGCTCAGCTCTCTCTCTCACACACACGCCCTGATACAGCAGCTGAAAGTGCAGCTCTGAGGCAGTCTTCAAAGGGAATGGGGAAGCATCTATAGTGGATTATAAATGCAGCGAACGATGCAGGAACTTACGAGCTCTGCTGCTTCTCTCTTGGCATTATAGGTGTCCAGATGCTCCTGCAGCTCCAGCACACTAAACTTAAGAGTCTCCAAAAGTCCACAAGAGACCAGCTAAAACAGCATAAATGACATAAACAGCACACAAACACAACAGATTAAATATGTATATTTAGTAACAAGAAGTAATATATATATATATTTAAAACCAATGCAGATAGCCATCAGACTCACCGTCTCTGCATCCAGGAGTACGGTGGGGCACTGCGAGTGAGACGTCATGACCTCAAGCGAGCTGAGGAACTGATTGCCCATTCGCTGGAGCCTCTCTCCCAAAAATTGGACAGATGAATGTGTAATAGACCCGAACTTCCTCTGGATATTCTATTAAATAAGCATAAGGAAAAACAATTAAGAGTTTTTCTAAACATGCAGATTTGCAAAACAAATGTAGATGCATTTACCTCAAATAGTCGAGAGAACACGTGGAACGTGTAAACAGCAGAGGAGCCGTCCGTGTCTGACAACATCTGGTTGACATGGCAACGCCAAGCGTCTTCCTCATTGTCGTAGGCAACAGGCTGGAATGCTGCCAGGATGGCTGAGAGGAAGGGTGAAGGAGGCGGAGAGGCCTGGATCTCTGGGAAGCCATCTGCATCACCTTCATCTTGACTAAAACACACACAGGAGCCAATGAGCTACGGTCCGACATGCTCTACGCTCCTTCACTGAAGGGCAAATGTAAACACACACACATGCGCGCTTGTTGTCGCTGCAAGTAAACAACCTCCCTGCTGTTTTTCTCATGCCACATTACACTGTGAAGCTCTAATAACAAGAGATATTAGCATTTTAGCATCATGCAAATGCACCCCCCACCCCCCCACACATACATGCACACAGATACTCACAGGCCTGATGGACCAAACAGCCTGAAGAAGCAGACAGAATATAGATATCTGAAGCCTGCAGTGCCGAGCGCTGCAACGGACACAGTCTCTGTCCTCATCTTCACCCCCCAACTAACGCTCCTCCCCCCCCCCCCCCCCCCCCCTCGTCTGCAGCCTGCCTGTGCTGCAACTGCTAACAGCACAAGCGCACAGCACTATCATCCCACACAGGACTGCAGAGTGCTCTATACAAGCTAAGCATCTACACACACTGACACACACAGACACGCACTTCTGCACGGAAACCCAGCTCCTAGTTGCACACTAGCGAAATGTAGCTTGAGATGGTTTCATCTTTCTCCTTCCGACTCATAAATCCATATCGCACATTTAACTGGATAGTGTTCTGCAGCTTTTAATCACCGACTCCAAGCTACTCACTTGGTTTATGTTTTCTATAAAGGCTTACCTCAGCCAAGTAGAAGAGCTGCAGTTATATAAGATGTTAGCAACTATTTGTTCAGCCAAACTCCTTTTATTGCTTGGTTTCCATCTCTTTAGAAGTGTCCTTCAGCCAGAATTGACCCACCTTCAGAAGTGAAATGGACAAGAGCCAATGTGCATCAAGCTGCCTTCATACTTCCAGGAAGTACTGCCAAAAAGATGTGCACCATTGGATAATGTCTTTAACCTACAAAAGTAATTCATATTGGCTGCAGTCTACTGTCGCTCCAGGAACTGTACACCCCCAGGACCCTGAAGCGGGCAGGGAAGATTCTGGCTGATCCCTCCCACCCTGGTCACAGACTCTTTGAGACTCTCCCCTCTGGCAGGAGGCTGCGGTCCATCCGGACCAAAACCTCACGCCACAAGAACAGTTTTTTCCCATCTGCCACCAGCCTGGTTAACAAAGCCCGGAAACCACCCTGACATTCCCCCTTTCCCCCACACCCCCCCTTTTTTTGCTGACAGGACACCTGTAACCTGTAACTCTATGCGTTACATTAACGCTCAGCTTGGACTCCTGCTTTACTTGCACAATGATCACCTGCACTGTTGTATTGCTCTTGCATCTTATACTGCTCTATATTTACTCTCACTCACTTAAAACTGTGCACTTATATTTATATTATATTGTAGATATGTTTGTACTGTTTAACTTGTACTGTATTGCACCAACTACGCCAAAACAAATTCCTTGTATGTCCAAAAACGTACTTGGCAATAAAGCTTTTCTGATTCTGATTCTGATTCTGATATTTTCCAGCTACCTGTTTTTTTGATGACCTTCAGATCAGTCCTGCAGTTTGTTGTGCTGTTATATTAAGTTTAGTGTTGTGGATTTAAGGCCAATTGTTTAAGAAAGATTATACTAGGCGTTTATATTTCTTGTTTAATTTCATTTTACATGTACAGTTTTTCAACCGATCCCACAGACTAAAAAAACCCAATCTTTAAGTCAATCAGTGGCAAACACCCTTCAGTGTGGATGTGGTTAAAGAAAGATAACAAAATAAAACAGTTGAAAAGAAATGACCGTGGCTGTGTTCAGCAACAGTGGGGTTTTTCTCTGAGATGTTGAAACACATCTGCCGTTCATTCGGGCTGCACCAGCGAAGGTTTACAGCAGATAACCGGAAGGCTGGAGGCAGAGCAGAAAAGTCGCTCTGTTATATCCCTTTGATTACCCAACCTCTGTTTGTCATGTAATATCTTTTATTTGAAAATGCAAGCAGCTTTTTGGAAGACAAGGCTCTACATCAGATGTGTCCAAATTTGTTGGCATGGGGGCCAAATCTGTTAAGTTAAAAGTACACGCAGGCCACAAAAACCGTAAAAAGTCAAAACTATTGTATTGTAAAAATTGTTTCTTTTCACCTGGTCAACAATAAACAGTTTGACTTCTGTGGAAAAGGGATCTGTAAATCGTTGTAGATCATAAGGAGGATCTTGCATGTTTTCTGTTTAAAAATGACAAATAAATGGGAAAATAAGGCCCATAAATTTGGGGATTGATGGTTTTCTTTCATCTTTGCATCTTTTGTGTATTCTCAGCAACAACAAAGTTGACTTCTTGTTCTTGCTTTATAAGAGATTAATAGTTTGGTGAACTGTACAGTTTTTACACCCCCTCTCTAGATCCTCCAGGGAATACACACACAAATTGCCAATCGCTAATATAAGACGCTAAACTTCGTCTTTGTTTTAAAATATTGGTAAAGTTTTACAGCGACTGACCCTTAACACACAGTGAGACTTCCCCCCCCTCCTCCTGATAAAAGTAATAAATTTTTTTCTAATCACACCAGTTGCTTTTATTCATAATAATCAGACAAGAAATACGAAGCGATAGAATGGAAGAAGACATGCACCAAAGAATCAATCCAAAAACTAAAATCTCCATATTCAAAATAATATTTAATCACCCTACCTAGACATGCCAGAGAAGTCTGCCTCTTCTTCCTCACAGCGGTCATCCAGCTCCTTTAGGGCCTTCGTCACATCCTCTTCCCACAAAGACCCACAGGTGCTGTCTGGATCTGGATCCGGCTTAGGATCCGACGGCATGGGTATGCACAGAGGCAGTACGGTCTGGGAATCCTCCTCACAAAAGGACCCCGGTGGTGTGTCGATGGCCGGCGGAGGAGGGGGGGCTGGATCCATGTCCTCATGAGGGTCCTGAGTCTCCTGAGAGTACTGGGGATCCTGCTGGTCAGAGAGGTCACACAGCTCTGGTGCATCAGATGGCAGAGGGGGGACGCTGCAAAACCCAGTGTCCTCGCTCACACTGCTGCTCAGTTCATCTGCTGCGGTCATGCTTACAGCATCCTGCAACACAAGACAAGATGGAGGCACTCAGGTGCAGTCTAACAAGCAAGCTTATTTACTGTGCCTTGAAGAAGTACTCAAAACCTTTGGCAATCTTATTACTTTGTTGCTTTACCACACAAGCTCCACCATCACAAGCGCTTGTCTTTATTCTCTTACAGCTGTTTGCCCAAAGAGCTACATGGTGGCTGCACATCATCAAATATCACAGTTTAAATGATAGTCTAACCGAAATTAAACACACTGCCACACTTTTAAGTTTCAGGATGATTTTGCATTAGCAACGCTGTACAACTAGGTAACAAGCTGCCTCAACCTATTTCACTGTGTTACGACAAAGGTGGCCGACAAGGAAAGACTCAAGGCTCAATGTTGGACAAGAAATAGACTCTGAGGACATATAGGAAATTTCAAAAGAAATATTTTTTAAGAAGACCAAATGACTGGTACCCTTGCTGTTGACACTCTGTAAAACCCATTTTGCTAACAGAAAAGAACGTGTTCTTGTGCTAGAACACTGGTTGGAAGATACAGAGTACAGGATCTTGGATCATTCCTCTTTGCATCACAGTTTTGAAGATTAAAGGAGGTTGATTCTGTGTTCGGTGACTTGCATATGAGGATTTGGCCACATGGTTAGAATCCATATTCTGCTGAAAGACCCAATGACGACCAATGTTTAGTTTTCTGGTGAAGGCCATTACATTTCTGTTTAAAATCTCTTGGTATCTGAATGGGTTCATGATCTCATGCTCTCACAAAGGCTCCCAGGACCTTTAGGATAGAAACAAGCTCTCAGCCTCACAGATCCTCCAACAGCTCAACAGGGGCCATCATCTACATTTCCACATATTCACCGTGTACTTGATGCGAGACCCACCTGAAATGTGCCAAGGTGCTCAATTTTATTCTCATCTGAAGAATTCATTTGGTTCTAGTTAAAGTGCTGCACATTTATGGCAGCTCTGGTACTCGTATCTTGTACTCAATGCTGCTACAGCTGGCAGCACTTGTGTCACTGTCTCCAGGCTTGCAATTAAGAATTGGTCTGAGACACCTGCTTCTGTCTGGATTTAAAATCTTACTGAAAGTGCCTCAACATTATGGTGAAGAGTTATGCTGCCTATTAGTCTACCTGTTGTTTGGGCAGGCACAGATTTGTTTTTCTTCTCCATTTTTCTAACTTTGCTTAGATCTACCGCCCTCAATGTCTCTGCTAGATGCAGAGGAAAAGCAGGTAAACAGGAAGGCAGATGCAGCGGGCTTGTTTAGCAACAAGAGGAGGAAATATTGGTGGGGGGCACACAGGGGCCTGCATCGCATGCCTGGCATGGTTCCACACTTGTGTGTCCAGTGCCTTTCGTTTGTATCACACCTACTGTTTGGTGTAAGATATCAAGTCGAAGGGTTCTGTGAGAGTGGCGTCATACATCATTGGTGCAAAAGTCTAAGTCAAGTCTGAAGTCAATAAATTTCTGACTTTATTCTGACTTGGTTCTAAGTCATGACTCAAGTCCACACCTCTGCTGAGATCTATGATCTCAGATATGAAGGAGGGACATACTGAGGAGGGGTTCTGATCAAGAAAGCTTCAAATCGTCTGGTTGTTCTTCTTTTGCTTTATTTAAAAGTCTAGTGCATTAAGAAAACTAGATGTGGCAGGCAGCCAGTACATCACAAAGACAGCGTCTATATCATGGAAAGCTTTTAGTGGTGCTCATGGCTGTCAAGGAAGGAATGAGTAGGAGTATTGATGGTTTTATCTGGGGCTCATTATACTAAGAGCTGGGGGTGAACCTGGGCGGGGCGACCTTGAAATGATATTGAGATCATTGGCAAGAAGAGCTGAGTTCAGTTCAGCGTGTAAAACTGAGTCACTGAAGGGAGGAAACACTTGTTTAAGAATTTAAACAGAGACATGTTTTACTTTCATGCACTAAATAACACCTCACAGGATTTGTTTTGTGCTTTTCATCATCTTAAGGCATGAACAAAATAATTACGTACATTTTGTTGTACTTTTTACATGTATTTTTTGAAGAGCTTTTCACAAGCCCAATGTGGTGGATAATATTACGGCTGTACAATAGTCAATTTATCGTCACCGGAATATCACTGTGCGCAATAAGCATATCGCGAACTGTATGGACTGCAATAAATGTTAGGTGATTATTTAGGTACCAGATATTCAGGTTCTCTATGTCTGTAAATACATTTGGTGACACGTTTCGTAACGCAGTATTAAAGGTTTTGGAAGGTAAAGAGATGCGAAAGGAGTTGTTTCAAAGCCAAAAGCAAGTTTTCAATAAAACCTTGTTGTTGAGGTGGACATAATGAGTTTTTCTTCAGTAGCTGAATAGATTAGTCTTTTTCTTGGGTCTATGTTTGCTATGAACCCAATACACAAAGACACCAACACTTTATTTATTTGTTTATTGTAAGTCATGTCGTTATTCTGATATTCAGACAATATCGCATGTTTTCTAATGTCGCTCAGCCCTAGACAACTTGTAATTAAAATATGCATACAAAAAACTAATGAAATTTAATATAAAGTGAAAACTATTAAAAAACAAGCTGTTCAATTTTCTATTCTTGTTCAGTTAAATGACTTGAGTTGTTGACTGTTAGCCTAATTTTTCCACACGCTCCTGTCCCATTCATCCCGTATTCAGCTCTTCATCTTGATCCTTCCGACTCTCACTACTGCCCCCCATATTTTAATAACCAACAGTTCATGGCACTAAATAAAAATGAAATAAGTGAATGAATTCAGTGATACACAACCCAACCATGGCAATCTGTTTGTACAACTAAGGAACAAAACAAGAAAAAGGTTCTTTGTGCATCCAGATAACTCATATTTGCTTTCTCTTGTGATTGAGATCAGTCAGATCCCAACTCCTAGAATCCTAATCTCCCTCGGCATCCTCAGCTTCAAAGTCACTGTAATGACTATATTCTCATGTTTCCTTTTCATCAGTAGCTTCATCCTAATATGATTTAAAAAGTAGCTTCACCACCCCCCCTGTTTTGGCTACAACTTCCCACCAACATATCAGTTCTTGCTTCTTAATCAGGGATTATTATATGGTTATTGGAAAGAAGTACACAATGAGAATTGTGACTGCTGGTGAAAATGCTCCACTTGAATTGATGTTTGCAAACCCCCAAAAAACTAGATGTATTGGTTGTCATTTTGCTGTTTGAAACAGGTTCTGCTCCTTCCATCAATAAATATCAATATATTGGAAAATATGACTGACGGTTTACATTGTGTGCTATTTAATAGTACAATTGTAGTGGTTAATGTGACCTGTGTAGGTAGCAGCCTAACTGATAACGGCTATGTCTTGTTTTTTGAGCAGGATATATGTTTGTGGGTTTCTATCTGACAGCAGTGAGGTTTTTTTTTTCTTTCCAAATACTTTATGTTCACTTTTATGATTATCACAATAAGTACAACAAAATACTGTGCTAAAGTTTTAATTTCTGTTTAGTTAATTGAGGTTATCAATCTATATTTTTAACCAGTTAAGTCTCTTACTGTATGGAAGAAAAGAGGAGATATTTGCCAGCCCTCGATGATTTTGCATCAACTTACACTGGTGGGCCAGTAGGTGGCAGTGTATGCAGTGACACAGGAGTCCAATGAACTGGCTTAAAGCCAAGGAAACCATCAACACCCACACAAATACAAGAAAACAACTTCTGAAGAGCTGCACACTGTACTGTTACTGTACTCAAAGTAAAAGATCAACTCACTGGCGTCAGATTCGCTAACTGATGAGAACCGGAACATCATAACAAACTCATCACTGTTAGTAATAAAAGTCAGTAGCAGTTAATAGCATCAGACAGCCTATGGCATGTTAAAAAGGTAGCAAACAGAAGGGGTTTAAGTAGCTGGAGTACGTCTGATTGAGTTTTAAATTCAAAACACCACTTAGAAAAGGACTTATACTCACACATGCTTCTGCTGAAGGGAACCAATCTCATGTCGTTTTCACAAGTTTTTAAATGGAGGATTTAGTTGGAATGGTCAGTTTCTGAGTTATTATGGGGGAGCAGTAACAGCTGGCCTGAGGTGAGTGTTTGCTTTCATCTCTTCCCAAATCACATAATAAAGTACAAGAGCTAAAGAGCCAGCCTTCAGCACCCACAGCCAGAGCAAAGCAACCAAGAAAAGCGGCTCTAGAAGGGAAATAAGCAGCTAAAAATGTCTGATAGCTGGCAGAACTCACATACCCAACCCCATCCAAAAACTCCCTAAATGGCTTATTTTCCGCTAAATAACCAACAAGACAAGAAGTAGAGCAAAAGCAGGCAGAAGCTGAGCAGGAGAGAAATGCAAGCTAAAAAGCACCCGAGCACCACAGTTTATTGCTTCCCTCGATTGATCGCACCTCAGGCAGCTGGCTGCAGGTGCTGTCTGAATGGGCCATCTCCAAACTGGGGCTATCCATTCGGGGGAGAGAGGGGAGGGAGGGCAGGACAGTGGCCTCTTCGGTCATGGCACTGCTGGACGACTCTTGAGACTGCAGCAGAGAGTCCACGTGGTTGGATGCAGTGTCATCCGTTGCGGAGTCGCTGTTCAGCTAGACAACAGAGACGAGACAACTGGTTAGACTTTCTGGAACGCAGCATAGATTGTTTTGTTTATCAACATGTAGGAAATATGGTTAAATCGTGGCTGAACTAAACTATCTTCACCTGATTTGCAATTATTTGATCGTGCTTTAAAAAGTTTTGTTTTAATGCAAAAATCTTAGCTTGTGTGTAATTGTTAATAATAAAACAGAATCTCTTCTTTCCAGAGATTAGAAGACTTTAAAAAAAAATAGGTATCAATAATGAGTCGGGTGGATACATTGTCTGTAAGGAACTGCATGTAAGGACAAAATACAATAATAGGAAGCCTTTACAATGTATAAAACAAATAACATGATCTGACTTTAAATATCAAGCAAGAGAAGTTTAGTCATTTTAGTTTTGAATTCTTTTTACCCTGCATCCTAAAACTGCTTCAGGCTAATCCTATGATTATGACCATGCCATTAGTAATTTCATTTTCATGACTTGCTTCATATTACAAGTACAATGCCTTGCAAAGCAATGACGGACCCTTTTTTATATTTTATCACAGTACAACCATAAAACCAAAATGTTTATTCCTGGAACTTTAAGTGACAGACTAAACAAAGTAGAGCATAGTTGTGGCCTGCGTTTTTATTTAGCCTCTCTGAGTCAATGCTTTGCAGACACCCCTCCACTGTAATTACTGCAGCCTAGACTCTTAGGGCATGTGTCTACCAGCTTTGCCACCAGCAGGCTAATTTATTTGCCCATTCTCCTTTGTAAAATGTCTCAAGCTTACTCAGACTGGATGGAGAGCATCCGTGAACAACGATTATCAGGTCTTCAAACACATGAACATGTTTTTTATCTAAACTGTCCCATTGTAGCTCAAGCTGTAAGTTTAGGGGTGTTGTCCTGCTGGAATGTGAACTCTCGCCCCAGGCTCAAGTCTTTTGGGGCCTCTAACAGGTTTTCATCTAAGACTGCCAATTTTTACTCTGTAAGCTCTCTCCATATAGAGATCATATCTGACTATATACATATACACACTCGACTGTTTTTGCTAAAGACAACCCTTCCAACAACATTTTGCCACCACGTTTACCTATGGGAACGATGGGCTCATGGAGATATGCAATGTTATTTTTTTTTTGTCACACACAGAGTTTTGCATGTAGGCCAAAAAGTTCCAATCAGTCTCATCTGACCAGAGCTCCTTCTTCGACATGTTTGCTGTGCAAATACATGGTTTGTGGCAAAATGCAAATGGGCCTTCTTATAGTTTTCTTTCAACAATGGCTTTCTTGCACAACTGATCAACTGTCTGGTTGACAGATCCTCCCACCTGAGCTGTGAATCTCTGCAGTTCCTCCAGAGTTACTACTTGTCTGCTTCTCTGATTAATGCCCTTCTTGCCTGGCCTGTTAGTTAAGGTGAATGGCCATGTCTTGGCAGATTTAGAATGGGTAAATTCTAAGAATTATAGACATTTGTTGCAACAACAAGAAAACTTATAAAAGTATTTTTCTAGCTGCAGATAAAAACCAAAATTGGTCCTAAAAATAAAACTTACCCATCTCAATAGGCTACATCGGTACATCAGTTAGACAGTAGAGCAATTCTAGCACTAAAGATACATTTTATTCATATTTTGAAATATATCAATATCTACTAATGTTTGTATGAAAACAACAGTGAAAAACCTAAAGTGACAAACCCAACTATACTGTTTTTGAGGTTTAAAAATCTGATTAACTAGAATTTGTAGTTATCTGTAAATATTCTTACAATTTTTTTTTTCTTGTATAACAATAAACAATTCATAATTCTGCACTACTTTATGTTGGTCTATCACATAAAACCCAATGACAAAATGTGGGAACGTTTAAGGGGTGTGAATACTTTTGCGAGGTACTGTAAATGCTGCATGCTCTCGAGTATAAAACTGGAAGAGACTTGGGTCTCTTCAGGAGTCACATGTTCAAAAAAAGCCAAAAGCTCATTCCCTCACCATGCATTATCAAGAAGAGCAGAGGAGGAAGGAAAGAGCAAACCCCTTGAGAATGAGCTAAAGCCTTTATATTATTTTCATGGAAATGAAAGCTTGCAGGGCAAAACAACGAGGAGTTAGAAACAAGCAGCAGAAGTGTTAGAAAATAGCAATAGTGCCATACAGGTTTGCAAAAACCAGAGTTTTGTACCTTAAGTAGACTGTATCAAAATAGTAATAATTCACTGTACTTACCACTCGTACATTTCTATACTGATATTCATACTAATGTTACATTTAAAAACATTTTGAGACAGAGGTGAAAGGACTGGGCTGAGATTTAAAGGAGGCAACTACCACCACCAGCGAAGAAGCAGGCAGCAGGCCCAGCTCAGTATGCACGCACACACACGTACACCATGCCAGCGGGCTGTGTGAGGGGCCGCGGTACATTGGGTGGGTGTGTGGACCCTGATTGGAGTAAGACTTACAAGGTTGGAGCGGGTGAGAATCTGGCTAGCGCTCAGTACCTCCTCCTCAGATGATTCGTCCGTGTCCTCGTGATTGGTGAGGTTGAGGCTTGGCGTGCTGCCAGTGTACTGGCACTCCTGCAAAGACGGCGTGTCTCCTTTGTCCATGCTCTCCAGGGAGCGACGTCGCACCCCCCAGTTGAAGTTATCCATGCTCTCCCCCTGCAGGACATCCAAGCCAACAGCAGTGAGACAAAGTGCACAAGGGGAGCTTATGGGGTAGAAATAAAAAAATAAAAAAACTACACCACACAGACAACATTTCTCAACTTAATAAAAGAAAAAATCTCCAATACAAAATCAACTGAAATCAAACAATGACATCAAGATGTCACGTGCTGGAGTGGGTCATGTGGTTTTTCTCCACATTTTGGGATAAAACATCATGCTAAGGTCTAAAGCTATAAAAGTGTCCACAGTCACAAGGGTTAATCTTCAAATCAATTGGATGGGAACACAAGGGGACCAGCAGGATGGAAAAATAAAACTAATGTAACTTTGGGGTCCAGAGACATACCTGTAGCTCCTTGTAGCAAGAGAGGAAAAAACAATATGTATGTTAGTAGACTTAAGACTGTTAGAAACAATGTTGTTCATTTGTCTCAACTAATTAAAGTCTGACAAGACAAGAGACAAGTAATGGCAGGGCTGATAATCAAAATGCAACTGTAGAAGCATCTGACTTCAAGCACAGCATAAAATACAAACATTTCTGACAAATCTTAATAATCAGATGCTTTCACTGGGAACTCACCTCAGCATCCTCCAACTCCACATCCAAGAAGTCAAAGTCTTTAAAGACACCAAACTGCTGCTCGCTGCCAGTGTCTTCTCCCTGAGCCTCCTCCTCTCTGACCACCTCCTCCACTGTGGGAATCAGGCTGGTCTGCTGGTCCACAGAGTCCAGGTCCTCATTGGATGAGAAAACCACCTGCAAGAGGGAAAAAGGGTTATGTTGTCAAATACAAATTCTGCACATCAGCAGCATTTGTGAAAAAACAATTACTGAGTTAAGCTAATTCAGAACCAAAGCGACCAAGCAGGAAGTTACAGCAGAGTTTATAACAGAGACCTTGTCTGAGGCCTTAGAGAAGGAGAGGAGTCTTACAGATGGGTTTTTGGGAATGCCAGACTCTGGACCACATAGAGACAGGACATTCATCAGCCTCTCTCTGGTTCTTCTCTGGAATAGGAACACATGAAAAGATTAGAAAACCTACCTAAAACAAAAACTTATATACACAGCACTTAAACAACACAATATAACTCCAAGTAAATCAAACTTCTGTGAAATCAAACTGTCCACTTAGGAAGCAACACTGATTGACAATCAGTTTCACATGATGTTGTGCAAATGGAAAAGACAACAGGGGGAAATCTTTGGTGATTAGCAAGACACTCAATAAAGGAGTGGTTCTGCAGGTGGGGACCACAGACTACTTCTCAGTATCTCTGCTTTCTGGCTGATGTTTTGGTCACTTTTGAATGTTGGTGGTACTTTCACACTCGTGGTAGCATGAGACGGACTCTACAACCCACACAAGTGGTTCAGGTAGTGCAGCTCATCCAGGATGGCACATCAATGCAAACTGTGGCAAGAAGGTTTGCTGTGTCTGTCAGCGTAGTGTCCAGAGCCTAGAGGCGCTACAAGGAGACAGGCCAGTACACCAGGAGACGTGGAGGAGGCTGTAGGAGGGCAACAACCCAGCAGCAGGACCACTACCTCCGCCTTTGTGCAAGGAGGAACAGGAGGAGCACTAGTCCTGCAAGATGACCTCCAGCAGGCCACAAATGTGCATGTGTCTGCACAAACGGTTAGAAACTGACTCCATGAGGATGGTATGAGGGCCCAACGTCCACAAATGGGGGTTGTGCTCACAGCCAAACACCGTGCAGGACGCTTGGCATTTGTCAGAACATCAAATATCAGGATTGGCAAATTCGCCACTGGCGCCCTGTGCTCTTCACAGATGAAAGCAGGTTCACACTGAGCACATGTGACAGAGTCTGGAGACACAGTGGAGAGCGATCTGCTGCCTGCAACATCCTTCAGCATGACCGGTTTGGCAGTGGGTCATTAATGGTGTGGCGTGGCATTTCTTTGGAGGGCCACACTGAATCTGATTGAGCACATCTGGGACATCATGTCTCGCTCCATCCACCAACGTCACGTTGCACCACATACTGTCCAGGAGTTGGTGGATGCTTTAGTCCAGGTCTGGGAGGAGATCCCTCAGGAGACCATCCTTCGTCTCATCAGGAGCATGTCCAGGTGTTGTAGGGAGGTCATACAGGCACGTGGAGGCCACACACGATACTGAGCTTAATTTTAACTTGTTTTAAGGACATTACATCAAAGTTGGATCAGCCTCTAGTGTGTTTTTCCACTTTAATTTTGTGTGTGACTCCAAATCCAGGCCTCCATTGGTTAATAAATTTGATTTCCATTGATGATTTTTGTGTGATTTTGTTGTCAGCTCATTCAACTTTATACAGAACAAAGTAT
The DNA here is from genome assembly GCF_021462225.1 of Girardinichthys multiradiatus. NCBI lineage: Eukaryota > Metazoa > Chordata > Actinopteri > Cyprinodontiformes > Goodeidae > Girardinichthys > Girardinichthys multiradiatus. The sequence goes on along the minus strand of NC_061802.1, from coordinate 37,982,383 downwards.
TCAATGAGAATATTTCATTCATTCAGATCTAGGATGTTATTTGAGTGTTCCCCTTATTTTGTTTGAGCAGTGTGTGCATATATATACATATATATATATATATATATGTATATATATATATATATATATATATATATATATATATGTATATATATATATATATATATATATATATATATATATATATATATATATATATATATATATGTCTTGTAATTGAAGAAATATTAGGAATACTCAAGATAAATCAATGCAACATTACAAACGGATGGCTGCCTCACTAACTGGTTAGTTAATATGTTTATGGCAGGTGTCCTCTTAAAGACGTTACCTGAGAAAGCTGAGGCCTCTTCCAGCTCACTTGCACCAGTCCATTAGAGTTAGAGCCTGATGATGTTGAGGAGGTGCTCCTTGTCACAGCAATCACTTGTGCCTTTCCATTTCGTCCTGCAGCAGTACGCTGATCACCATATTTATGGCCTATAATCGGTGTCTAGAGAGCCATAAATACACTTTAGCAACACAATACTAAGAATACGGGCTTAGAGGTATTACCTAAAGACAGCCTGGAAGCACTCTGACCTCTGAAATGTCAAAATAGAAGTCCAGAGTCTTGCCGGGCAGCTCCTTGGAAGAGTTATTGAATATGCGCGTGAAGGCAATTTCTGGTGATCCACAGGACTCTGAACTGTAAGAACGTTGCACGTCGTCTGGTACGACCAGACTGGCTGATCGAGACACAACCATCTTCAGGATGTTTTGGGCTTCCTTCCAGTGCGGACTCTGGAACAAAAGAAAAAAGCAAACATTATCATTACATAGTGAGAAAACAAACTGTAGAAGTATTTCTTATCATTTATACACATGAAAGAACATGTTTTACCTCTGAAGAGCAATACATTACATACATACTGCTGCAACAGAAATACTGTATGACATCATTTGAATGCTGTACGATCTATGAGCATCATAGAAACACATTAAGGAGGCCGATGCGAAGGCATGCTAACTGTACACTCACAAGCCTTCTGCAAATACAGACCGATACTAAATCCTGATGATATGAAACCATATGGCTCCCCTGGGAGGGTCGGTAAAAAGCTCCCATAAAAATGCTCTATTCGCTGTAACCCTGAAAGATGAGGTGTCTTAGTTAATTGCTCTACTATTTATAGATCAGTCTAGTATTCAAGCACAAACACGCTGGGGAAGAACATAAATTTCAGTCCTATATCCAAGGACAGACTGCATGTAAATAATGCATGTGTCATCTTTAAACCAATGACAGTTAGAGATGCACAGAAAAATCTGCTGGTGACCAGAAAAAGTAGATTTTCAGCTGATCAGTCAATACACCATACCTAAACACTAATAGCTCTCGCTGACAACAATGCTCCTTGGCGTGGATGTTGTTGCTCAGCGATTAAGACTGAAAGTTACCCTTCCTTATTATCAGTAAGTTGTTAAAAAAAGCAAAAAAAGGTTTTCAAAAGAACCTTTATTCTAGAAAGGGCATGTTGAGATGTCTGTGATTAATTCAGAGTGCAAAAGAGCACAAGACTTGCAGTAAATAACAGGAAGGCTTAATGTGTTACAGGAAAGTTGCTGTTTTATCCTTTTCAGCTTTTAACCTCTTTCTGTTATGGAGCATGCTGGATTTGGACATTTCGGTAACGCTTACAAATCTCAAAATTAAGGAAAGAATCTAAACTAAGACTGAGGCTTTATTGATAACAGCCATGGAGACTGGACCAGCAATTTAATATAAGATGCTACAGACAGTTTGAAACGTCACACACACTGTAATGTCGCCTCTCTTCATAATGAAAATAAGTAATGGCCGCTCATGGCAGGAAGCCAGAAAGCAATATTACAAGTGCTCCTCATATTTGTACAGATCCTAAGGAGAAATTGGAACCGGCTAAAAACAGAATCAGAAAGTCAAACCTTTACAAAAACTGAAAATCTGCCACAAAATTCTGACAAATGCATCTCTACTCATATTGTCTGTCAGTCATCTAAAGCAAAGCTAGTTTAACTGACGACACTAGCAAGTTTTCTAAGGTTACTTGCTCCATCTTAAGTGTTGGGTGCTCACCTGAACATATTTGCCAATGATCTTCATGATGTCAAGGTTGAACTGTTTGACAGGGGCTGCTGATAGGTCTATATGACTCAGGAGGCTGTAGATGATCTGCAGCAAGGACTGCTGCATGCTGGGTAGGCCCTTCTCCAACAGCTGGGAAGCAAACATTGATCATTACTGCTTATGTCTACTATTTGTGACTAATATAAACAAGTCTGATGTTCATCTCTCATACCTCTGCCAAGTAAGTGACCAGGTTCAAGGTTCTTTCTGCAAAGGCATCATGGACATAACGACAGACCACGTTGATCCAGTTGGTGCAGTCGCGGGAATAGCTGTGTGTGCTGTACAAGCTCATCATGTGGGCCAGGTTGGAGAGGGTGGCCGACTTCTCTTCGGCGCACACCTTGGCGATCTTATCAGCCGTCTCCTTACAGAAAGGAGTTGGGCTGTCGAAGTGCAGAATGAGATGTGGCAGCAGGCACAGGATATTCAAAGGAAAACCTGTAATCCATCCAAGGAGAAAAATGATTGGAGAAAGATCTCATACAGTGCCTTACAAATGTATTATGACCCCTTGAACTTTCTACCAGTTGGTCATAGTACAGCAACAAACTTTAAGATATTTTATCTGGAAGTTATGTAATAGACCATCACAAAGCAACGCATACTGGTGAAGAGGGTAGAAAATGATTACAGCTGCAAGTCTTTTAGGGTATGTCTCTACAGGCTTTTCACATGTAGAGAGTGCTATTTTTGCCCATTCTTGTCTGCAAAATGCAGCTCAGTCTAGTTTTGCCACAGACTACTAATTGGATTTAGGTTTGGACTTTGACTGGGCCATTCTAACACATGCCTTGATCCAAACCATTGTATCTCTAGATGTATGTTTAGAGCTGTTCTCCTAAAGGAAGGTGAACCCTTCAGCTCCGATCTCAAGTCTTTTGCTCCCTCTAACACATTTTCTTTCAAGTCAACCCTGTATTTAGTTCCATCCATCTTCATAATAACTCTGGCCATTCCAACAGGGAAGAACAGTCTCGCAAGGCACTGTAATTGGAATATTGTTGTCAAAATAAAGAGAAACAGAGCCTCTAAATTGGTATTTTTGGCTCCTTATTAATTCTTTATTTATTGTCACCAATTAGATACGAGATTCAGATTAGATCATTTAGACTTACCTGCCACTTGTGAAGGATCAACCAGTGTGTGCCTGGAGACACTGATGAGCTTGCTGAGCAGATGGATGGTGAGTTCTTGTGTAGAAGCTGAGGTGAACCCTTTGAGGAAGAGCTGCAGCAGACCAGGGAAGTTGTACCACTTGAGCTTGCCCTGGATGTTCTCCAGACGTTCTCTGCTGTCTGCACGCTCCAGAGGGAGCTGGCCCAGCAGCTTGTTAAGCAGTCGCAGGGCCAGCAGGTACTCAAACTCGTAGTCTGACTCGAGCAAAGAGACTGCGATCCAGAAGACAGTGGCCATCAGATTGGAGGGGTCCACTGGGGGGATAGCTTCCCCTCCTGGACTTCCTCCCCCACCCAGTGATGTTAAGCTCTTTGTGCGGAGGAGGTTTGAGGGGCTACCACAGAGTCGATCTGCTATGTCCAGAGTGTTGCTCCGACGTCTGTCAGCTTTTCGTTCTCCGATGAGGCTAGCACGGAGTGAGTTGCTTCGAGAATGGACGTAATGCAACAGGCCTCCGCTGTTCAGATTAAGCTGGCCCGTACTTTTCCTGTTGGCAGCTAACTTTGCTCCCAACGACTGGTCACGGGCAGAGCTTCTATAAAGAGAACAAATGCAGAAATTAAGAAAATGTCCCAATGGCATAATAAGAGGAGAACTTGTGTGGACTTGTGGACTTACTGTGCCAAGGCAGAGAGGAGATCATAGTTTTTGATTGTGTCTGCTAACGTGTCGATGCTTGACTCCAATGTAAGGAGTAGCTCGATGACAAAGCCCTGTACAGAATAGAAACTCAGCATATTAAAAACAATTCGACAGCACTCAGTTAAATCCTCTCACATCTAAACACCAACCCTACTTTCCTGAAAACAGATTTATTTTTGGTTTCTGTTGTAGGAGGCACAAAAGCTACATTAAAAGTAAATAGATACATTTATGTGTCAGAATTCACTTTTCTGTTTTCCCTTAGCTTAGAGTTTCATAATTAAATTGGGCAATGTGTCTGGTGATGAATCCTAACCTTTAAGTTACAGATTCACCAACTTTAACAAGCCTAAACCGCTGTTGTCGTGACGACGCTGAAATGGCCTCTGATAATGCAGCCGGTAAAAGGCAGAGTTCACCTCCTGAACTACTGAATTAAAAACTAGAGCCTCATTTTAGTGTCATGTTTTCCAGCCGAAAGAGATGTGAACTAATTTTTACAAAGGTCTTCTAGGTGTTTACCAGCTGAATGTAATAATAAATTAATTGTTATAAATATCCATTTAATCAGGTGCCAAAAAAACCCAATACTTATATTGTTGGTGTATATTAATTTATTTGGGCTTTTAATGCGAAAAGAGGAAATCTCTGCTTCATTTTCCCCGTCAGCAATGTTTGTCACTGTTGAGCAGAAAGTTAAAAAGGTTGCTGTTAAAAAGACAAAAAAAACAAAAAAAACAGGATTGTCCAAGTAAAATAAACATCCTGGTTACATTTGGTCAGTTCAGATCTGACATAGCTGGATGTACCTCAACAGCCAATTACATTTGTTTTTATTATGGATTTAATTTGCACAGGGTAGCAGTATGATGTCATGGTTTTACATCCTGACCTGAGCCTCCTCTCCTGGGTCTCCTACAGTCTCAACCAGTCGAGACAAAATGTCTGACAGTGTGGCCGGAGTCAGAGGCTGTTTGAGTGCCCTGAAAATCTGGAATGAGCGACCAGCGTAGTGTCGAGAAGAGCAAGACAGAGCCGTTCTTAGAGCTACTTCACTCAGCATTGAGTCCAGCTGGAAACCTGAGGACAGAACCGTACGTACAGATAAATCCAACAAAGGCCACCAAAAAATAGCCATAAACGATTGGAGAAAAGCTGTGGATGTCTTTATAGACCTGTCTGGGACTGTTTGAAGACCGTCACCACGTGTCTGACAAAAACACTTAGCTGGTCGGCGCTCTTAATGTTGGAGTTCTTGGGCGACACATCTTCGTGATTCCAGAGCGGACCACGCTTTCTACATAGCGGGAAAGAACACAGATCATGAATTCAGAACTAGCTGCTTAGAGACATATATTGCTATCACACCAGAAAAATAAGCCAATGAAAGCAAACCAAATTCAAACCCATGCAAAACAAAAGTACCCGCTCCTTTTAGTCACTGCTGGAAGCATGAAAGCATAAGCATTGTACATTTAAGTAAGACAGTGTGTTTGTTATGACTGCTGTCTCAAACTGAGCTGTATGCATCATGTGAAAGGAAACATAAGCTACAATAGAGAACATAAATAATGATGGTATATTTTCTGAGAAAGAGGTTCTTCCATACCTTGATGTAATAAACTCAATGAGACCTTTAGCCTTGTCGTCCTGTTCAGCATTAATATCTGCCTCAATAAGAAGCGTGGGGGAGAGGTGGGACAAAGTGCTGCTCCCTGCCCCAAGACTTATGCTGGAGGATGTGGAGCTCGTACTGAGACCAGAGTCTGTCATAGGTGAAGGCTGAAAATCAGGCAGAATCTCCTGCATTCCTGTGGAAACAATCAACAAGAACACTCTCAGCTGAAGTCAGGTCATAGAGCTATTGCTAGACAATACAGTAACGCCAACATTAGCTTAGCAACAAAGGCAGCTAATGGTACTTTTACGTCTGAATGTTATTAAAACTTTGTATTGGAAAGACTGTTACCGCCACCCAGTGGCAAGGTTTGGAAAGACAAATGAGCACAATAAACGTTTCAGTTAAATGTTGGAAGTAATCGCAACACTGGTTAAAAATCTTTTTACATCCCTTTCATTTAACAATGACTCTTTAATATTTACTTTCTATTGGGTCAGCGTTTGGCAGCAGAACTGACCTGTAAGGTTGAACTCTGGAGTTGTTGGCTTCACCGTCAGCACCCTTGGATCATTGTAGTCTCTGTTGCGTAAAAGCACCATAGCCACAGACTGACTATTTGCAGACTGGACAACGAGCAGGTGAAGCAGCAGCCGCTTGCAGTGCTCATAGACCTCTGGGTGCTGGTGATCAAAACCTGGAGGACAAAAACAGGACAATGAAATGAGACGAGACTTGTACACAGGCAGATAAGACACAGTGAGACATCTTATCTAAGACAGTTACCTATAAACACAGTATGTAACAGAAGGTGCAGATATGCACCCCACTCCACTTTGATCCCATGGTCCACAATGAGGTCAGTCAGGAGGATGACTGCGATGTTACATCTGAAAAACAGAACATTTGTGATCTTTAAGGAACACCAAATTTCTGAGGCCAAACACTGTATCTTAAGGTACCTGTGGAGCGGTACAGTGGGGGTGTTTGTCTCCGGCAAATAATCCACCAAAGGAGCCCAGCAGCCTCCTGTCGGGGGGAGAGGGAGAGGCTCTGGCTGGTTGTGATCCATCACTTTTAAGCGCCAATTCGCATAAAGTGGCATGGAGTCACCTGGAGTGGGGAGGAACATTAGCAAACATGCTCTTAGATTATATTAATATAACACCATGCTGAGCAAGGATGTGAAAATATTTTCTGCTTACTCTTCTCATCTTCATAGGAGCCACCAGAGCTGCTGCTGTACCGAGATTCCAGGCGGTGGTGCTGGCGGTTCAGGTTGCTATTCAGACCAGAGTAAATATCCAGGTGCGTGTAACTGCGGAACAAGACATGGTTTCTTCACAAAAGCCGGGCCAGCATTGAGATCCCCCCCCCCCTGTGTGGACAGGTGTCTTTTATACAGATAAGAAGTTCGAACAGGTGCAGTTAATACAGGTAATAAGTGGAGAACAGGAGAGCTTCTTAATGAAGAACTAACAGGCCTGTGAGAGCTGGGATTCTTACTGGTTGTTAGGTGATCAAATACTTACGCAATAAAATTCAAATTAATTAACATTTTTTGTATAATGACAATAAAGGGATTCTGATTCAGATCATGCTGAGATGCGTCAAGAGACGACAGGTTACTGGACTCCTGTTCTGCATAGTTTAATCAGAAGCCTTGATACTTTTGAACAAAACAAGTAACAGCTGTATCGTACTGTATAACGGCTTTTTTAGAAAGCTCTAAGCTGCCGCCTCGCTTGTATCCACAGCATTATGTACATTGAAGCCACTGATTATTCACACGGGAAATGGTGCACCTTTAATGAGCTTCTTCTGTGAAACAAACTGAGAACAGAAAAGCCCTTCTGGTCAGAGTAACTGTCTGACAGAAAAATAACATCATAGGTCAATTGCCATGAGAGTTTTGCATTTTATATATTATGTCAGAGAGATACATCAGGGGTTTCATAAACTGCTTTGGCGGTCTTGGCCCCTCTAAGACTAGCCGTTAACTTTAGTCCCAAAGACCAACATATCTGGTCTTAAAATAAAAAAAAGAGTTACGTAATGCAGGAAAGAAAACTTCTCACAGCTTTTAATAGAAACTTTATGTAGAGGCTGTACCTGTCTTCCATGTTTGGGTCTTTGTTCTTGCCGTCATGATGACCATCGCTTCCTGGCACCATAGTATTGCTGCTGGAGGTTGTTCCTGATGGAGGAGGCAAGAAAAATACTTTCTGGGACTGGAAGCACAGCATTTAATTGTTGGAACTAGAGATGCACCAATGAATCAAGCAATGATTTAAATCAGGCCAATTTTCCCAGAAAAGTTTTTCTCCACTTAATTTAACCTCAGAACTAAGAACCCCCATTCTTTTCATTGTATAAGCATATAAACCAAACAGCATTTACTCTGGAGCACTTTAAGGACACACAAATAAAATCTATATAATGTTAATAACACTTCTTTTGTTGGATTCAAAACCTCTATCAATCAACCTCTAGCAAAGTTTCAGTCCTTAGAAAGAAATGATCCAATCCAAAATCAGTATTATGCCTTACAGGCGTAATTAGTACATCTGTAATGTGAATAATAGCCTGATTAGGGAATTAGTGTGGTCCTATTGGTCTTTCACCTGAGGTCACAGAGGGGATCTTGTAACTGGAGGTGATGCGGTAATAAGGGGGGTTGTCCATGTGAGACACAGCTGAGCTGACGGGCTCAGTCAGCTGAAGTTCCCACATCAACTCCTCCAGCAGCTGCATAGTTTTATCTCTGCCCAAGTAAACCACCACTCGTTTCACCTGAGGACACAGGAAACATGTGAAGACTACATAGCACATGTCTCCTACAGTGCCTGAAAGAAAAGCGCTGTAACTTACGTAGGGCAAGAGGCTGGGGTCACTGCTGACCCCTGATATACTGATGAGGAAGTGCAGAATGATTCTGAGGTTCTTTGGCCAGCTGTCTGCTAATGTCGTCCATACATTCTCCATTTCTGACCAAGCAAACTCATCTCCATACTGCAAAAGAAAGAAAATGCATTAATTTGAAATGTCAGCATGTCTGAATCACTGCAGGAAAAACACTGGTCCAGTGGCCATCTCACCTTAGCGGTCATAAACATGAGGTTGTTTAGCACCATGGTTGTTGCACGAGGGGATCCCCAGCCCTCTCCACGGAGCCAGCGGCGGCTGTTGACCATCATAACCTCTTGGTCATGACCATCTTCCTCTTCCTCACTGCAATCTTCCGGTCGCCTAATGGTCGGTTTGAATTCAACCAGCTCCACATTGTTCATCCAAGGTAGGAGGTAGTGCAACATGACTTGACGGCCACCAGGATGTGCTGTCTGGATACGCTGGCTGACTTCTGCATATTGGACAGTTACATGTTAGCAAAATACATTGAAAAACATCAGATATATGTCACATTAGTATTACAGCACAGCAAGCCTGGCTTGTAGAAATAATTTGCTCGCTCCCAGCAAATCATTTGGCAGAACTGTGTGTTAAGTAGCTAACCTGAGAAAATAGGCAGAGTGAGCTCTGGATACGTTCTTGCAAGCTCCTCAGAAAGCTGGTAGTAAGACACGGAGTACAGGTGTGGAAGCGGTGAGGGAGGAGTCAAGATGCCATCTGTTCGCAGGATCTCCAGTTTGTGTGCATAACGGAAAAGCTTTGGCTCCAGGATCTGTTTCACACACGCAGCAATCAGAGCACCTCAAAGTTTAACAGAAAATCTCAGCAGAAGCATTACAATACATAGGTATGAGTGACCCCAGACTGACCTGTAACAGCTGCATGGCTACCTCATAGATTTCCCTGGAAGAATCAGCTGCCTTGAACAGAATCAGGTTCAGCAGCACCACAGTATCAAACTGATAATCCCTAAAGACAAAAAAAGCAAGTTGTATTTTAATATCAAGATCTGAACAAAGAGCCCAGAATAATTAAGTTCAACCTGCTATTGTGTAGTACCTGTTGTGAAAGACATTGGCGATGGCCTTAAAACAGCCAGCAGCTACGCGCCGCGAGCCGGTGTAACATCGGTCCACAGCCCAAAACATGAGGTTGCTCTGGTCTGGATTCAGTTCCAGCAGCAACATCACAGCCTCACAACCCAGCTGGTGAACCTATAAGTGACCACAATCCAAACATTTAAACTATGAGACCTCATCTTCATGTACAAAAACTAGTAAAAGTGAGGTTTCTAAATATTCAGTAAATGTTGTGGTGTACATATAGATCAGACAGTAGGAGGAACACTACGTTTGCCAAGCTAAACGTTAGAATGCTTTATCCATTCCATAACCAGTTTTAATGTGATCGTTGTTCAGCTGGAACACCAAAATGTGTCCAAGTTTTAACCATCTAGCTGCTGGTCTGTAGTGAAGAAGTGAAAAGGTTGGAGAATAGTCCACAAACTTTGTGCAATGCATCAGAACCACTGGGAGCAAAACAGTCCCACAGCATAACGCTGCCACCACCATGGTAGACAGCCGGTCTCGTGTTTTCAGGTTTAAAAGTCTCGCCCTGACTTCTCCAAACATTCTTCTCGTCACTGTGGCCAAATAACTCAATTAGTCTCATCTGATCACAAAAAAGGCATTCTGCAGCAAATTGCAGTCATGGTTGAATGTTATTATTTTAGAGCAATAGCTGATTTCTATGGCAGCATGCTCTCCATCCATTTTGATGTTAAACTGGCTTCCAACAGTCTCCAATCTATAGTAGGCTTGACCTTTGGTGGTTTAAACATCCTGACCAATTTTGTTTCACCAGAGGGTTGGCACAGCCTTGCGTTCCAACAAGACAATAATATCAAACACACATGAAACCTGGTTTTGGCAAAAATCAAGCTTCTAGAAAAGAACTAGTCTTAACAGAAATAAAAGTCATGCATGTGTGAGCCACAAAACTACCCACTTCACTAGTTCTGCCTGCAAGATTGGTCACATATATAGCCACACTTATGGTATAAGCTAATGGCTACAAAATCCATGTGGTCATGGGACATTTAACTAAATATTAGTGGTAGTATGTATGTATTTGAGTGATTATGTATGATATAGAACCTGTGTGGGTTAGAGAAAATTCACAATAAATGCAAACATGTGAACTCAATACTTTTTTTTGGAAACAGTTGGAAAAGTTGGAAACAGAACAGTTGGAAAATATAATTAAAAGCAGAAAATCTACATGACATTCATGTCGATGAGCGTATGAAAACTTCTGAATGTATAAAGAGCACCCTACTGTTTGCAGAATCACAAAATAATCTTGAAAATAAACTGTAAAGCAATATCTTCTCAAGGGTTAGTTTAGAGTTTAAATGCAGTCTTCTCCGTCCATCACACAATTAAAGTAAAACCATTTTGCTCACCTTCTTGTCCTGTGAATCCAGAATGTTGTCCAGCCACTTGTAGAGGTAGCCATCAGAGGACAGACCAACATTGTCAGCAACGGGTCCGCAACACAACACGGCAGACATGGCCTAAACAATAAAATAGAAAGAAGTTCTCAGAATGGACGACACAGGAGGCCAAGGCTGATATTTGCATCATTACATGTGGCTGTGTGCCTACCTTCAGTGCACAGTACTGATGGCGATTGATCTGCATATTTCTGTCACTATAGCGATCCAAAGGAGTGAACATGATGCTGAAGGGTCCAGCCCAGTGACTAAACAGCATGAAGAGACTGTGTCGCAGTGACTGCTGAGGGAAGATGGTCCTCCTCTGGTTTACTGAACACAAGTTAAAATGTTGAGTAGAAAGAAGGTTCTATTGTTTAAATGCCACTGGACAGTCAGCTGAATAAGCTAATCTTAAACATTACCTGGAACATTCTGAATGATATTGGCCACAAGTGCGCTGAAGTGACAGCGAATGTCCTTCAGGGTGTCAGAGTCCTTGTCATTTTCAGCTTCGAGCAACTGCCTGGTGAGATCCACGTACTCCAGCAGCGTGCTGTTCAGAGAGTGGCTCTCTCCATCCAAACCTCCACTAGATCTGGAGCCAGAAAAGATTCTAAAGTTCATCAAGTAACTTTATGAAAGGGCACGCTCACAATCAGGTGGTATTCTGTAAGTCTCCATGCTTTGGTTTACATACACATGGCTGATGGCACCAGCATCAGCGAGTAACTCAAATATCCGGACCAGCTGGACCCTGAGGATGTCTCGACGCCTGCGTCGCTTCATGTTCTATGGAGATTCAAACATTTCCGTTAAAATTCAAGTCTCACCTGAAAAAAAACTTTGACTTTTAAAGTTGTCAATGAGCCACACTTACTTCTGGTCGTCTTTCGAGAGCTTCTTTTATGATAGGGTTTAGCTCCTCTATCAATTCTCTGATAAGTGGAAGGTTTATGAGTAAATAATCATAAAAAAACAAACAAATGCATATACAAAATATTCAGATATCAGGTTTCCTACACATATTACATGTTAAACTGTCATTTCTTTTAGACTCAAATTTACACAGTTCTAAGTTCCTTTTACTTTATTTTTAATTATAAATACAAATATTCACTTATATGAGATGGGTGTGGTGGATGGATGGAATTTTTAGACGATGGGAAAGGAAAAACAGTCTGCAAATAAAAATATTTTTCATACTCTTGGAAAATGCTTAAATCTTAATTATCCAGAATGGGCATGAACTCTGAGATTTGTATGCATGTGTGCTTTTAGAATAGTTAATATCAAATTTTTTCTACCTGAAGGCAACAGGGTTGGTCCTGCCAAGCCCCAACACCAAAGACTCGGTGATGTCCATGCTCTCAGAGCGCATCATTGGAACAATGTGTTTAAACAGGGAGGAGGGGGACGGAGTCCCAACAATCTATGAACACACAGAGATAATCACTTGTTAGTAGTTAGATAGTCACAATGCTGCTGATATCCACACACTGTTTGCAATCATAGTTTCAGTAAACAGCCTGAACATCTGTGGTGTTTGATGACTGCTTAGTCTGTGCATATTCGTCTGACCTTTGAATCGTAACTGTAGCCACTGTCCGGCGTAGACGCCAGCGTCTCAGGCGGGGAGCAGCGGACGGAGCCAGAGGTGGAGGAGGAACACATGGAGGAGGAGGAAGAGGCGGAGCTGCAGCAGAGAATCAGGTAGTTTCTCCAAAGGCCAATGTAGGAGTCGCTGCTGTTCAGACTGTTCACCTTTTTGGCATTGATGGGACTACTGCAGGTGGACAAAGAGAAAATGTTAGCTTGAGAACAGATTGTCCTTCTTTCCACTCACATTTTCACTCTACATTAACTGCATTGTGCTGTTTTCATGGGTAGCATCATCCAAGCTTTACAGTAACAATATAAGCAGTAACGGGATACAAAAATGTTGTTAGAGAAATACATACTTTAAGTCAACTTGTGGAGACAGCAGCTGAAGGCGGGTGTAGGCAAACATCCAGGCATAGTTGAGGGCAGTGGGGCAATGTTTGGGCAGGTTCTCCTGCCGCAGATAGCTGGAGAAGCTGATAACCCAGGGGTCCTGGCCCTGCGTAACATGGGCAAACACCCAGATGTGCGAGGGGCTCACCACGTCAAACTGATGACTGATGGGAGAGGAACTCCACTCTGCTAGCGTTTGAAGCTCAATCCCACTGGGGCAATACAACAAGTTGGTCTGCAGGGATGGACAGAGGAAGATTAACAGAGTTTCACCAGATGTGCTGATCCCTTATTTGTGCTGGAATAAGAAAACTTTCATACCTGGTCAGCTCCAGTGAGATGAATGAAGCTCTCCAGCACAGATGCACTTAATCTGTCCATTACATCAATAGCCAGTTCCTCATCTCCCTAAAGAGATTATGAGACAACAAATGTCTGTGAGGTTTACTTAAATGTAAGAACTCCTCTGCAGGCATATGTCATGTACAGTGCCTTGCAAAAGTATTAATGTCGCTGGAACTTTTTCACATTACAAAAAAACACTCCAATGTATTTTATGTAATAGGCCAACAGAACGTAGTGCATAATTATGAAATTAAAGGTAAATGAGAATTATAAATAAAAACCTGAAAAGGGTGCCGTGCATTTGTATACAACCCCTTGTACAATGATACCCCTGAATAACAGCCTTTAGTAGTCAGCTGATTAGTACATAAAGCATGTTATTGTATAGAAACAGCTGTTCTATGAAGATGTTTGATTCTCAACTGGATTTAGGACTGAACTGTAAGTGGGCCATTCTAACAAAATGCTAAACCTTTCCACTGTTAGTCGGTGTTTAGGGGTGTGGTGAACCTCTGCCCCAGTCTCAAACCGTTTGCAGCCTCTAACAGATTTACTGCCAGGATTGTCCTGTAATTAGCTCCATCTATCTCTGACCATGTATGACCAGCTTCACCGTCCCTGCTTAAGAAAATATCTGCACAGCATGATGCTGCCACCACCATGTTCACCATGACATTTTCATCATTATTATTAAAACAATTTATAAAAAATGAATAATTTACCGTCCTGTTCAAAAAATGTACGACTTTGTGTTTGTCTATCACATAAAATCCCAATTAAGTACACTTAGGTTTGTTGCTATAACGTGACAACATGTGATAAGAATGTATGTGGTATGAATGTTCAATGCAAGGCATGGTGAGTCTGAAGTTGTTACCTTGTCAATGCCCAGGGTAGTGTGCAGAGCACGGAGCTCCTTTAAGACATTAACAGCTAGTTTGCGTGTGGCTGGTCGGCAGCTACAGAGCACAACCAGCGCTAAACCCTCCACAACATGCAGCACACCTAAAGCCGGGGTGCGGTCCAAGGACAGAGAACGGCCGCTGGTTGAGCCCTTTAATACAAAAATAATAATAATAATGTTAATAAAACCCTTTATTGAAAGTTTCCAAAATGAGGCATGAAAAAAACCTACAACTGGGGAAAAAAACTAAACTAAAAGGACCAACCTGTGTATCGTGATTCTTATTGCTGCTCTGCATGGCCTGCTTCCATTGGATGATGAGCTGCAGAAGCATCTTGACGGCGTTGTCCAACAGTGTGGGGTGAACATCCGTTACCTCTCTGACTATGAAGTACACAAACCCTGAGAGGACATCCTCCCGCCACTCTGGGAAATCCAACATAAGGGCCTGAAGAGTCGTAAAGGCAAGGCCACGCAGCTCCTCATCCATGTGGATGGTCAATCTGGAGAAGTAGAACAGACAACAAGGTTTGTACAGGTGTTAGATGTGCCACCAAAGCTCCAAGATAGTGCGAGCTGATGCATCTGAGGAAGGTTATTGAGGGTGAGGTACTTGGCTAGGAGCTCAATGAGTTCTTGTCTGCTCATGCCATCCGGTATCAGTCTGGGGATGGCAGCCACGCATGTCCGGAACAGATCAATCTTCGGTTTTCTCTCCCCCCTGTGGGCACAGTTAATCAAAAGCTCTTGTAAGTAAATCATACACAGCAGCACAAGCGGGAATCTAACAGTACGCAACAATGCGTTTACATACGTAATCATATCCTCAGGCTCTTTGTTGGACATCTGAACACTTGTCATGCTCATGGAGCGACCCACTTCCTTGTCCAGGTGACGTAGGATGTTATCCAAGGCCTTTCTCACTTGTGGATAGTACATTGACATGCCTGGGAAAACCCCAGCAAACTTAGAATATACACAACACCCCAATAAGTAAATTTTACTTAGCCAAATATCAAACCTACCGATCACCTTTGCTTCCTCGTCAGTTAGAGTGGTGTTAAGGAAGATCTTTTTAACACGCAGGGTGTTCCCAGAAGGCATGATGATCCCAGTAGTAGGCATCGGAGGCTCTCCATCTTTCTGCTGCAGGCTGTCAGCAATCACCAAGAAGGCTCGCAAACCAATATTCATTCTCTGCAGGGGCAGAACATTTTCTAAGAACAGAAAGCAACTCTAACAACGCCCATATTTAACTCTCATCTGTTCTTTACCTCTGGATTGATGGTAAATGTTTTTTGAGACTTGCCCACACACAGCAGGTCATAGATTATCTCCTTCATAGCAAAGTCCAGTCTTTCCTGCAGTAGCCAACAAACCAGACAGTTAAACCCATTCATGCCTGTGTGGTGTTTGATATTCTGCCTCACAATTTGCACTTCAGTCTGACCTGGGCTATGAACTGGATGATCTTGACAAAGATGTTGAGGGGCGTGTCTCTGGGCACCACACTGCGGGAGCCTTTGGGAAAAAGTGCTGAGACGATGCTGAGCAGTCGACTGAGGAGTGAAAACAGGGTAATAAGCTTTTATTGCACTGAATGACACCAGCTACAGCGCCTTGCAGAAGTAATCATACAGCTTCACAGAACTGGTTCACATTTTATCACCTTATAACCTCAAACCTAATTTATTTTAAAGGGAATTTATGCAATACAAAAACAAAGTAGTACATTATTGTGAAAAGGGAAGGAAAATGCTACATGGGTTACTTATAAAAATCTGGAAAGTGTGGAGAATTTTGTGTTTTTTTATGTGACAAAATGTGAAAAATTTTGAAAAGTATATATTATATATGTAGCTAAGAACTGCCTTTTCATAAGAAAGTATGTTTAATAGGAACAAGCTGCACATAAATGGATTGGGTGGGAGCATTTAAATGGTTAAGCTACAGCTGGTTATGCAACTGACCTCTGTGTGACGGTGTTACTCTCACACTTCATCCTGATAATGTAGACCCAGAGCAGCCTGTAGAGCGACTCCAGAGCCACACGGGACATTTTAGGATCTTTATTCTACAGATGGATCAAAAGAAAAACAAACAAACATATTTCTGTCAGCTAGCAGTTTAATGTCGACAACTTCAGTACTCAACTGTGAGACCAGACAGGCATTCTAAAACAAAGCAATACAACAGAAATTCAATCTTACCAATCGACCAAACACTACATCTATGAAAGTCTTACTTACATGAACTTACTGGGTTAGACCGATGGCAGCAGAACTGAGTTTATGAGCTGCTTATCCTGGATGGCTCAATGTGCATTTAGTTCTTAACGGTTAATTTTACCAGTCAGTTTAGTGTCCTCTCTAATGTGGCAAATCCACACTTAGGATAAGAACATATGTCTACAAGCTTTCAATGATTTAGGATAAAAATTTATAACTTTATTATATAAGGAAATGTGTGACAGACACTTCCTGGTCTGCTACCACATAAGTACTGCACAAACAAAACCAGCACCATAATGATGCCTCATGGTTGCTATTCAGCACCAACAAAGGAACAGGTGGTGGATGTGTTAGATCTGCAGGTTAAGAGTGGTTTACTGATTTACAAAGAAAACGGGCGTTTTTATAGCACCACTCTTAATATTTCAGCCGGCACATCCAATAAATCTGATGACTGGAAAGGAAAAGCTCATCTGTCAAATGGATTATATATGAGCCCTTTTACTCAGTTACCATATCAATTATACAGACAAAAGAACTAAGTAAATGATAAACAGTAAAGAAAACCAAATGATTACATGATCACGTTTTTTGTAAAACATACAAGTTAGGGTAACTTTATTAGGTAGGAATGGCTTTAACTAACTAACTGAGAAGGTCCTCTCCCTGCACTCAATTCTAACCCTGACATTGACAAAAACCCTGAAGCATAGTGAAACATTAAATGTGTACCCATTTACTTGTATAATGTTGTCTTTCACCTGCTTATTAAATTTTCTGTTATTTGCATTTAAAAAGAAAAATGACTGTACTGATTTTGTCTGTTATGGCAGAAACTATAATTGCACTGTGCAACTTGCAACCTAAACTGGAAGTACTGCATCAAAACCTCTATAGAGTAATGGCCCTCGGACACAAATGGAGAGTTATTGTCTCCTCTAACAGCAGCTCCACACAACAACGAAGGAACCATCGGCCATATATTAGTGAGATGTGCCGTTGTGAAGGAACACAGAGTTAAACAAAGTACCTGACACCAATAGTGCCCATTTGACACTATATGAGTTGTATAATTGAATATAATGAAAACTAGAAACGACGGAGGCAGAAAAGTTACATATTTAGAGCTTGGGGGGTATGAACTAAATTCAAATTCTTAGAAATATGTTTCATCACATTATGCTTTAATTATTAACCTCTTTGGAGTATCAACAGATTATTATTTGGCTAACAGAAATCTACGTGTCTTTATCAACCATTAAATCACCAGGTCTGGGAAAAAAACCCCAACATAGTTCTTCCTGGTTTTAATACAAAGTAATGGCCACTGTATTAGATTTGAAAGAGTCTTTTCAGTTTCTAATGGACCTAAAGGGCTCATATGAAATGGCAACAGAATACAGACAAACATATTAGCTGTTTAGCATGTTTTTTTTGTCTCTTAGCTTTTATGTTTAAAAACGACACCTGTTGGGTTATAAGCGCTCTGATGATGGCTACAACCCAAACAATAATGGTCTCCACATACAAAAGTGTTACTGCATGTATGACCTGCTTAGATTTCTTTTTGAGTCAAAAGCTCATCTGTTCTATTAAACAGTATCTCCAAATGTATTTTTGAGAGATGCCAAAGTCAGAGATTTTGTGGGTGATTTCTAACCTTGGCTTTTGTAAAGCTCTGACCTACTGATCAAGACTTGTCCAATTTTTGTTAAAGAACTGTGAACAACAACAACAAAACATTATTCCTACTGTATGCATTAGAAGAAAGTTGACTTTTTCAGCTATGAAATGTTTATAGTACGATAAAACGAGTAGTTTGTCAAACACAGCCTTAAGTAATAATACAGTAAACTTGTCCAGGTCTTGAGACACAGGTACGAGTACAAATAAAACCCAACTAAAAGTAATTACAGCATCTCTTTACTTCTTTCAAAAACAGTTTAGAGCTCACAAACAAACTTTCTGGCACTTTAAAAGCTCCAACATAACATATTCAGATTGCTTTTTCCAGAAGATCATTTCAACATAACTGTGTCCAATTAAATATTTGAAATAAGATTTTCCTACCATTAGTGAGGTTAGCGTTACTAACGGTAAACAGCAGCCCGTGTTTGTATTCCCTGTAGAGTGAATCGATCTGTGGCGATCTTTTGCAAAACTCACAGTTCAGCTAATGTTTCTGAACCCATAAGATGTGGACTCTTGTAAAGGATGAACCACTTTTCTTCTGTAATACATTCAGCCTCCTGTTATCCGCCCTTTGTTTTAAAGTAACAGCCTGATGGATTAGCAGACACACCGCTTTTAAAATAATGTTTTCTATAAGGTTTTGTACTTCTACTAACATCATTTTTAAACATCTCAGTGATACTGAATATGGTTGAGACTTCCTACTGCAAGAAAAATGTCCACACCGAGGAGTGTTGGTGTCAACATGACCCGGTACGCTTAGATTAGGTGCATTCGCTGATCAAACTGAAGAAAAAAAAAAGACTTCTGAGTTTAAAATTGCCTAATTTCTTCTCACCAATACATTTCTCAATGCAGCTCGAGCATTATAATAAAATTCTTCTTACTGATAATGATTTTAATCACAACAACACAAATCAATCTGTAATAGAGTACTTTCTACATAATCCTAGTTTGTTCCCCTCAAGTATTCATCCCTAATAACACCAATGCGGACAAAAATACATGTTTCTCAACATCTGGCCAGAATCTGCAGCACTGCAAAAAAACAAACAAATTTAAGCACACAAATCCACAAGTTCCAAGTAGTCCATGTGCTAACTCCTCTGTTGACGCCAAGGTTCACAACAGCAAAACTCAACGCTTCAGCCAAGCAAGCAGGACTTTACCGTCTACCCTACATCCTGATTTGGAGCGTTACAGGGAGGGGGGCACCAGGCTACGCCCTGACACTGGATAACTCACCTGCAGTGTCTCAATCTGCTTTCTGATGCTGTTGTTAGACGGCATCTGGAGCGAGTCAACATGAGAAAACAAATGACAGGAAACAAAGAATGTGGGGTTTGGGGAGGGACACATGCAAGTTATTAACAAAAACAGAACAAATATGACAAGAAAAGCACAAACTAAGTCAGATGTTGCCAAAATGACAAAAGTAAAATGAAAAGAGCCAAAATGAACTGTTCAACATGCCAATTTTGGATCAGGTTGCATGTTAGCATTACCAAAACGACAGTTCGTTTAGGATTAATTTAAATGCATTTCAGTGTAGAGAGCATGTATTAGTGTATGAATGCAAAGGAAACTAAGGTGTGTGCTGCAGTTTGGAAATCAGACAGGCAAGGAGACAAAGAAAGCACACAGGAGTGGCTTCAAACAGAGAGAGGATGACATGAAACACGCAGAAATGTGTTACAGTAGCGCCTGCCTCTTCTAGCACACTGACAAGCAGCCACGCCCACCTGAACATTCGCTTCAAACCCAAATCCAACACGCTCAGAATGCAAAGAGTCCTATCTTAACCCTGTGGGTACCATGGTTAAAAAAAGGTGATCAGATGTGGTTAAAGGGGAAATATTTCTTACATGACAGTAAATCTATGCAACCCAAGTACTCTATGTTTTAAACAAGTCATTATATTTCATGTACTTACTTATCTTTGCATTACATTGGGTGTGGAATGGCTGTTACTGTCTCAGACTTAGTAAGAGTCATTCTGGCCCACTGACCATTGTCAAGAGCACCCACAGAATTAAAATTGCTGGCTGGAGACGGTGAAAATTACTAAAATCATTAAAACAGTCTCAGACACCTCCTTAGACTTATTTCAAACAACTGAGACAAGACTCCTAGAATATACCGCCCAGATTCACAGGAACTTACCATCAATGAATAAATGACAACTGCATTTCAACGTCCCAGTAGATCAAACACTTTCCACAAGAGGTAATCAGTGATTAGAGGAAGAGAGGCTCATTGAGTCTGTCAGTCAGTCATAGATTTTTATCAATCAGTCACTGGGTTCAGCGATCAGGAACAAGAGGAAGATAGGCTTGATCTGTTTGTAATTGGTTTACAAAGAGTCAATAAGAGACCTGAGGTAAAACAGCACTTGAGATGTGGTCACTTGTATGCTGTGGCATGTTGGCTTCTGCAAACGCTTACGATGCCCATGAGACATCAGCACCTAACTGCTCATAACATATTTGTATTTTGCTCATTTTGAGTCATATTTTGATATTGCAGGTTGGGTATAAAAGGGTGTAATGTTTTAAAGAAATCAAGTGCTATTCTGTTCAGATCTGCTTTGTTGATAAAGAAAGGGAAAGCACATAATGATTCTCAGACACAAACACAGAGCACACCACTCAAAGTCATAATATACTCAGTGTTGCTACATATTTACTAACCATGACATGTCACCACTAGGTAATTTGCTAAATTAACTAAGTGTATGAGTGTGAATTAGAGCCTGGTGCTGTTATTTTTATTACACCTTCAAATATTGAAAATGCTCAGCTAGAGTTCCTAAAAACCCCGGTGAATTTGTAATCCAATGTAGTGTCTACGGTGTCTTCTGAACTGATTTAATCTGAGGAACAGTTACTGGCCTTTTTGAAAAGAGTTTGGTGTAAACTCTGTGGTTGGCAGTACCTTAAGGTGTGAGAGGCAGTTCTGGAGAAAGATGTGCCAGTTGGTGAGGAAGAACTGCTTCTGACTCACACACAGCAAGCACGTCACCAGGGGATAAAGAGCCTGGGGAGAAAAAAAAACAGTATCGACATTAGACAATGACTTGTTTATTAGGTCTGAAATTTCTCCACCAAGATTTTGAGCTCTTTATTATTACCAAAGAGTGCTTCTTTCTGGAGCTAAGGTCAAACGTTGTCTGGTAAAGCATCTCCACAAACGTTTTTAGGCACGGCACGTTGACTTCATTTTTCACCGCCTGAGAATGAGTGAAAGATTAATCTTAACCAAAGACAAAACAAAAATGACATTCAGCTTTCATTTTAAACAGAACAGCATTATAGTGGACCGGCTGTTCTGAGTGTTACTTACAGCTGCGACAGGAATGAGGATTTCAACAAAAAGACCAGCCAGGGCGTGCTTTATGTCTTTATCCTTGACTTCAAGGAAATACTGGGCACACTCCTAAAACAGAGAACACAAGAGAAAATAGAATATGGAAGATCCATGAACAAATGCGTCATAAGCAGAGAGGCACCAAGAAATTGCCTGATGACTGAACCAGACGGCTTTTTGTTATTAGTAATCGCAAAACACCCAGCACCACCAGGGAGCGCTAACAACACTCCTCAGAGTTGAAGTTGTTATTAAGTGAAGAACACTCAGACTTAGCTAATTTAATCATCAGCCAGGTGTTTAAAGCGAAGTCGTAGGAGGCACCAAAGCTGTAAGAATCTCCTTGAAAGGGAACAGTATTTTGTAAGGAGGCCGACCAGCTGATCTTTCAGGCTTCAGCAAACAGGAAGCTGAAAATATCGCAGCAAAGTTGCTCTGCGTTATCCTTATGATGAGTCCGGTTCTGCCCGTCATGGAACATGCTGGACTGATCGGTGCATCTCCAGCCAAAGATGATAAAAACACAGTTCAGTCAGACAGACTGTTGACCCTCAGTGTGTTCACTGTGCCGCCTTATAGTAACATTTGAGGGGCTTGATTCTATAGTCAATTTTGAGAAAGTTAAATGTACAAGTATGTATGTTACTCTATTAATGCTAATAAACACATAATAAAGTTATAGGGAATTTCCAATGGAAGCAAAGAATGAAATTTCCATGACTATAAAGAAAACACTCTCAGAAGCCTTTTATCACCCCTTTTGTTCTTGAAGACATCAAAATACTGTTAACTGTGTAATATTGGCTTGTGAGGAAGTATAAGTACACATACAAAGGATATAGGAAGGAAATAACTAAAATCCAACAGGAAGGTACATGATAGGTGCTAAACTATAAAGCCCAGCAGGTCAGGAAAAGGTAATAAGGAAATAATTACACTTTTTACTTAATGGCAGAGAATGAAAGTAAAGTTGCTCTTGTATTCATAGTTCTTTGTAACATCTAACGAAGAATGTATCTTTGGAAAACTTCGAGTGTTACTCATGCCTTAAGTGCCATGACTATAGAGAGCTGCTGACTTTGTAACAATGATAAAAAACAACCCAGCAGACAGAGGGAAACAAAGAAGAAAACTATTGCATAGTGTCATTTAATCACCACAATTAAGGCAACTGTGTAATAATCTAAAGTTTTACCTGCATAAATTGAAAAGAAGCCTCAAAATCCTCCACAGGATACATTTTAACCCGAAAGAACTTCATGCCCATGATGAGACTGATAATGCTCTGCACTACGTATGGACTCTGCTCTTTTTGCCGCAGCTCCTTCAGTTCTGTGATGAATTTTTTCCTCACCGCCTGAAACCTGAACAAACACAGACAAAGACATTTATCTATGCTCCAAAAACAATACTCCACCCTAACAAGGTGTTAGTGAGAGAAGTGGGATTGAAAAAAAAAAAAAACCAGATTAAAAAACAAGAAAAAGCAATATGTGGCTGGGCACATGCTTAAAGGTATACTTCAGCATACTCACTTTGACTGTGTAAGAACTCCTATGACCTCAGCATACAGGTCTGAAATGATGTGCACATTCCCAGTGTTGGGGCCACTGTATCTGCAACAGGTTAAAATATATGCATTCAAATCTACAGTTAATTATGATGGTAACCTGTCTGCCTCTGGAATTATGGTTACTTACCCCTCTTTGTGTTTAAAGTGCTTGAATGCCAGGTTTAGAACTTCATGTACTAAAACATCCGGCACTGGGTGAAGAGGAATCTGTGGCGTAAACATGGTATCATTAGTCCTATTAGAAGCATTGATAGTCTTTCTCTCTGCAGCCCTTAATTATCCTCCCTGCATTAGCAAAGCCAAGGACAACACAGCTCGGGTCTCCAAGGACCGGCATTCTCCTCAGAATGGAGCTTTGATTTGAACAATCTACTTTAGAAACACTCTCAGTTGGAAGTTGGTCCATCGCCAGCCGCTGCATTTATCATTTCTGTTCCCATGAAGGAAAAGTCATCGTGGCAACATTAGTCAGTTTCTGAGCTACAGAGCATAAAGACACCTGGTAAAAAAACAAACCTTAGTATACAGATCACTGCTGTGTCAGATCAGTCAAGCTGTGGTAAATTGGTCAAATAAACATTTAAGCAATTTCTAACACATAATGAATATAGTGAGAAGTATTTCTGAATGGTCTAAGCACCTGAAACCACGTAATGACAAATGCTACAACACTTTCAGAATGCATAACAAACCGACAATAGGAAATAAGTACCACTACACACAAATAATACTAGTAAATACTACAAAAATAAAAAAGACATTTGCATCTCTGACAGAAGTAATTAAATTCACAAGTATTCCAGACTCTTTGATAAGATACACTAATGCATATCTTCTAGTTGTTTGCACCCCAACTAGAAGATACTTTATAAGTAGTTGATATTATTTTAATGGAGCAGTAGAATCACTCACCTGTTTTAGAACTTCCACTGAAACTAAACAAAAAATAAAATCTATGGCTAAGTCACGTCGCTCTAGAAGGAAATCTTTATCCCGGTGCTGTTCATCTCTGAAAAACAGCAAAACATCATCAATTGGACACAAAGTAACTTTAGGAAGTCCAATTATTTCTTCAAGGGAAAAAATAGAGAAGTCTAGGACTAAAAAACCAACACGGCAAAAAGGATCATCTCACCCCTTCGATTTTGTACTAGATCGAGGTCGGTACTCGTAAGACTCATCTTCAGTGCCGCTCTGCCGCCGGTACCAGTCGAATAGTGTGCGCAGGAGGGAGGGTAAACAGTGTTCTGCTATTGAGCTCATAGAGCTTATTAACTAAAAAAAAAAAAAAGTACAAAAAAGGTTCTGATGACTTTTCATTTCAGGCAAAACTTTAGAACATTTTTGTACCCAGGGGAATATGCAAGAACCGCCTAAAACATACAAACAATAACGTTGATGGAGTTCTATAAAGTCAATATTGGTAAAAATACCAACCCATAATTTAATATGACACGATGACAGCACTCATACATGACTGAGGGCATCAGAGCAAATGTTTTTATATTGATTGCACACCAACACATAATTAATTATTAGTGATCATATCACTAATAATGAAACCTTGTACCCTCCCGTTTAACGAATAGGTGTAACAAATCTACTTAGAAATATATTTAAAAATGGCATTGAGTTTGCTAAATGTTTATAGGGAAACAACAACTCCCATTATATGTAAGTATAACAGAAGAGCTAATCTTGATAGGTGCCTCTATCAAGATTAGCTGCAGGAGCTTGAAGAAATATTCACCTCTTGACCTTTTTCCCAGTTTTTCACATTACAGCCAGAAATTTTCAATTGATCTTATTAGGCTTTTATACGATAAACCTGGTCTGCTCAGATGTCTGGCCGACATACAAACTGCTACGTATAGCAGAAAACCAAAACCGCCCAATCACACAGAACACACTATACCCACAGTGAAACATGGCGGTGGCAACATCATGCTGAGGGGATTCTTTTCTTTAGGGGTGGAACTAAACACAGGGTGAAACTTCAAAACTTTTAAATTGCTGTTCATTGATACATAAGAATGGACAAAACTTTCAGTCCCTACATGTGCAAAGCAGACTTGCAGCTGCTGCTAAACATGGTTCTAGAGCAGGGACGGGCAACTCCAGTCCTCGAGGGCCGGTGTCCTGCCGTTTGTAGATGTGTCCTTGGTCCAACACATGAATTAAATGGCTGAATTACCTCCTCAGAATGCAGTCAAGTTCTCCAGAGTCCTGCTAATCATCTAACTATTTAATTCAGATGTGTTGAAGCAGAGAAGCATCTAAGAGTTGCAGGACACAAGCCCTTGAGGACTGGAGTTGCCCTCCCCTGTTCTAGAGTAGTGGGGAAGTACTTGTGTGAAACACATTTAAGTTTGTGGCTATAACATGACAAAATGTGAAAAAGACGATGTGAATACTTCTTCGAGACATTTTAAAGAGACTTTTAGTGTTGAGGTATATTTTTTGTGAGTTTAAGGGCTGTTACAGTGCACAGAGGGTGGTGCATGATGACTGATCAGCAGAAGAGTTATGTAATTCCTCCCTCTGCCCTTATGGTGCTGGCCAAATACACTTCAGCACCCGATGCAGATTTACTGCTGAGGATGACACAGCGATTCTACACACTCACTTCTGGCTCTATATGCTCGTTTTCTCTCTCTCTCCCACTCTCTCACAACGGGGACAGCTGGATCTATACCATATCCTCGCTGGCTTTCTGTTTTGCTGAACAAAGCATTCAGCAGCGAGGCAGACCTATTGTGCAGAGATCTGCAGCAGCTGCAGATGAAGCACAGACAGCGCATTGAGTGCGGGGTGCGGGGGATTGATTGGAGACTCAAATACTGCTCACACATCCAGAGGTGAGGGAGTGGTTGTTGGTGAGGGGCAATGACAGTGTCACATTTCAACATCCATATGGGATGTCAGATCTTTATGATGGTCATTATGGGATCAACTCCAACTGGAGCAGGGAGTAGAGTTTTTTTTTTAAACAAGGTTCTTCCTCTGATCTGACCCAAGTAATGATGAAAATTACCAGGACGATTGTGAAATGGGTTCATTTGTGACCTTAAAAAAATTTGAAGTACTTTATCCTTCTCATTGTTTCTTTACCCCTTCAAGTTATGTACAAGTACTAAGGTTCAGACAGGCTGGTCAGAAACGTCTAGCAGTGAGCTGGCCAAACTTTAATGGTCTGCAAGTGGATACCAAAACAACTGTAGGTCTGAACAATTATGTAGATACTTGAAAATAGTCTTTTGTGTTAAATGTTCTGGGTATTGTAACAATTCATGGATGCGCTTACCTGATCAAATTGTGCATCTTCCCCCCTCTGGAGAGATCGGGACAGTGGTTTCTCCTGTTCGAAACACAGAGGAAAATAAAAACAAAAAAGAAACAAGCATGTTACTAAGCTGGTTGTAAAACGTCCTCTAATTTATAACAGCAAACTTCAGAAGCAGCTTTTAAAAAACGGAGACGGTGTAGAAGAATAAAATGAGTCTCGACTGTCAACATTCTCATACCCTGCAGTTGTTCCTGAATTGGCTAACTAAATGGTAATTATTTGGAGACAGAAAAGTAATGCATCATTCAGTTATTACATTTCATTTCTTGTTTTACTTGACTAACCAGTGGCTCGGCCATGACCATCTCAATTTTCTTCTCGGCAAGCACAGCAAACTCAGCAAACAGACTCTTGATGACAAATTCCCCGGGCTTGAGCTCGGGGTCGATGGTGATGCTCGACATGGTGGCTATGCTGTGTTTCTCCCACGTGAGGGGAGTCACCGAGGAGGGGGCACGGCGTCTAATCACGCTGCTGCTGCTGACTGGTGTAGAAGCTGCAGGGAATCCAGAGGAGGTCAGAGGTTAGGGGATGATACAGTTCGCTGTCGAAGCAGCAGGTTCAGATGGAGAACAGAACTCTCGTAAAAGTGTAGAGTGCTGTCTGAAAGTTTGCATGCAAAGTTACACAGAAAATATGAGTAGGTATTTGTGGTTACACACTGACTGATAGATCTCTGTGTGAGGCTAAAAGACACAAAATAACAAAACTGAATAAAAGCAGACATTGTTATGCTAAAAATGGCAAAAAAGGTCAAAGTAATATCTGAATAACCCCAATAATAATTCCCATTAAATCCATTTCATAACTTACAGACAGAACATATTGCTTTACCTCAACAAATGGCAAACATTTAAGTTGCACTAGTAGAAACAAATTTCCAAAAGGAGCAAAATATTTTTAAGAATATGTTTGTGACCTAACTCGGATGTTACATTTCATAATATTATAAGCAAATTAAGGCCCACAGCAAGCACAAGGTTAGTCAATTCACACAAAAAAAGGTGACTTTCTCGGAAAGAACGAACATATATATATTTATATAATATATTTACAGGGGTTGGACAATGAAACTGAAACACCTGGTTTTAGACCACAATAATTGATTAGTATGGTGTAGGGCCTCCTTTTGCGGCCAATACAGCGTCAATTCGTCTTGGGAATGACATATACAAGTCCTGCACAGTGGTCAGAGGGATTTTAAGCCATTCTTCTTGCAGGATAGTGGCCAGGTCACTACGTGATACTGGTGGAGGAAAATGTTTCCTGACTCGCTCCTCCAAAACACCCCAAAGTGGCTCAATAATATTTAGATCTGGTGACTGTGCAGGCCATGGGAGATGTTCAACTTCACTTTCATGTTCATCAAACCAATCTTTCACCAGTCTTGCTGTGTGTATTGGTGCATTGTCATCCTGATACACGGCACCGCCTTCAGGATACAATGTTTGAACCATTGGATGCACATGGTCCTCAAGAATGGTTCGGTAGTCCTTGGCAGTGACGTGTCCATCTATCACAAGTATTGGGCCAAGGGAATGCCATGATATGGCAGCCCAAACCATCAATGATCCACCCCCATGCTTCACTCTGGGCATGCAACAGTCTGGGTGGTACGCTTCTTTGGGGCTTCTCCACACCGTAACTCTCCCGGATGTGGGGAAAACAGTAAAGGTGGACTCATCAGAGAACAATACATGTTTCACATTGTCCACAGCCCAAGATTTGCGATCCTTGCACCATTGAAACCAACGTTTGGCATTGGCATGAGTGACCAAAGGTTTGGCTATAGCAGTCCGGCCGTGTATATTGACCCTGTGGAGCTCCTGACGGACAGTTCTGGTGGAAACAGGAGAGTTAAGGTGCACATTTAATTCTGCCGTGATTTGGGCAGCCGTGGTTTTATGTTTTTTGGATACAATCCGGGTTAGCACCCGAACATCCCTTTCAGACAGCTTCCTCTTGCATCCACAGTTAATCCTGTTGGATGTGGTTCGTCCTTCTTGGTGGTATGCTGACATTACCCTGGATACCATGGCTCTTAATACATCACAAAGACTTGCTGTCTTGGTCACAGATGCGCCAGCAAGACGTGCACCAACAATTTGTCCTCTTTTGAACTCTGGTATGTCACCCATAATGTTGTGTGCATTTGAATATTTTGAGCAAAACTGTGCTCTTACCCTGCTAATTGAACCTTCACACTCTGCTCTTACTGGTGCAATGTGCAATCAATGAAGACTGGCTACCAGGCTGGTCCAATTTAGCCATGAAACCTCCCACACTAAAATGACAGGTGTTTCAGTTTCATTGTCCAACCCTTGTATGATCAGTGGGATTCAAATAGGCACTAAAACATGGCGGAGCAGGAAAATGTTTAATTGGCTAACAGAAAGTTTAGTTTAAGGTAAGGTAAGGTAAGTTTATTTATATAGCGCTTTTCAGAAACGAGACACTCAAAGCGCTTTAATGAGCTGTTTCTCAGGTTAGCTCATCACTTCCGCTGAAGTGACATAATGTCTGAAAGGACACGATGTTGGTTCCTGAGCTGTTCTTTGCATTACTTCTGCTTTAAGGGGACTGCTTTTTTACTTTAGCATTTCCAACGTTTCTCACCACTTACTCTTTATTTTATCTGGTGACAGAAGAAAAATATTCAAATACAAATTGACTTTCTTAACAAGTGTACTTTGGCTTTTGTTAAGTACTCAACAACTAGCTTAGGTTTGTTTAGGCACAGTGACAGCATACGTCAATCATTTAAATATGATTTAAATGGTAACTTGGTTGATCTTTTCTTTCTTACCTCCCTGCAAATGTAAACCGGCCAATGGGATTTATGTGATGTGGTCCATTTTATCACACATAGGAAGTACAGCTGTCTGTTGAGATCATTTTTTTAGTTCTTACCAGGACAACGGGGATCCTGCTTAAACACAGATCCCTCCAAGTCTCAAATCTTATTTTGGTAAGAAACTGGTAAAAAAAATATAAACATACTAAGCTAAGTTGTGACGACAAGTGGACATTGACCCTAGATGTCCTGAGAAAAATAAATGAATAATAAAAAGAAATGCTCCAATGGCAGTACTTTGATTAGCTTCCTGAAACAAATCTATCTAGGGTCACAACATTTGCATGTGGCTCAGATTATTTGCCTTTCCTATTCAAATATTCTATGCAAATCATAGGAGGATTAGTTTGTGTGCCTAGACCTGTCATAGGAAACTTTACCTATGCGGCTCTACTCCTCCGATAAGCAATCTTTGTTCATCTCTTATCCAAGAAGAGAATATATGATACATTACAGCTGGGCGGTTCTAGTCCTCGATGGCACTAGGTCTGCATGTTCCTGATGGTTTTCCTGATGAGCAATCCTAAATTAAAAGATTGTGGCATAAGCAGACTCTTCCCAACTTGACAAGCTAAGGAGATAATTCGACTTCTTGAATCTGGTATCATGTAGCCAAAAGCATCAGAGATCTGAAGAAGGCCAAGTACTGCTGACATACACAATTAAAAATAATATTAGTCCTGGTTGAAGTATTTACACTTTAGGGTCCTTAAAGCTGATTTGGGTGCATTGACTTAGTTTGATCAATGTTATTGGTGAGCTTTTTAAATGCCCGGCCCACATGTGAGGTGTTCTGGTCGCATATCAGAATGACTGGTAATGAAACTGGCAAAGAAGGTCTATTGCCATTAAAAAGCCTAGGCAACACTTCACTATTTCAAGTAGAATTTTCCTGTTTAACATAGCTGGCCTCCTGGACTCATATCTTACATCCTATGTCTTCTCAGACTACAATGTGTACATCATTTCCCTTAACAGACTATCCCTGATCTTTGAGCTAAAGGTGGGCAGCACCGTCAACTTGTGATTATGATTTGTTTAGGTTCCTCTAATAAAAGTGTTCCTCTTGCCTGCTCTTGTTTGCAAACATCATCTTAGCTTGTGGTTGGTTATTGCATCCTTATAGTCAACTAATTCTGCTTAATGAGGGTTTTTTATATAAACTGCTGCGGATGCTGTGTTTGCTAAAACATCATATCCCCAAAACACCAGTTTTAATTTTTTACTTATATCTTTAACCATGACTAAACACATCAACATTTCTAGGTATCGGGTCAGACAGCAACATTTCCTTCTATTCAACTGGCACATTGTGGAGTTCTTGAGAATTTATGCGGTACAACTTCCACTCTGGTTGTCAATGGTCCAACTACTGCCAAGTAGACAGCCAATAGTAAAGTGACCCTTTGCCTCTTTCCCTCCCAGGAAAGGCCTTTTTCTGTTTCCTCCTGGTTGCCACAGAAACACTAAGCTGTCCAAACACTGAAGAAGAGAAGTGCTGGGAAATGTTTGCTCACCAAAAAAACAGCAATTATGCATACAATATGTAGATATTGGTTTCAAAAATCAGCTTCCAAAAACTTCACATTGTAAGCACAATTGCCTAAAATATGAAGCTTTGGCCATTTTGAGTTTCAATTTCACACAGGGTTCTTATAAATTAGCCAATTCAAAGATCCACATGTTTCCAGACTAAACCTTCTGGGGTTTTGTCAGTTTTCGATCACATTAGCCACAACAAATATTCACCAAGTTTTTATTTATTTTATCTGTGTTTTGTTTGGCATTTAAATCAAGCACAGGTAAAGAAACCCCGGGTTTAGAAGCCAAACGTAAAAAGATCTAAAGGCCAAAAAAGCAGTGAAAGGCTTTTTTTACTGGATAAAAACAGCATCTTCAGCATCTGTGGCAAACAAACAGAGAAGACCATCATAAATATAATTCAAGTTAAAAACAAACCTGAAAAATGATCAAATCAAGTTCCAGACTTTAATCAAGGACTGCACTGGTTGGAAAGCCAAGATAACCATTGATTCTTTAAAGGATCAAGTTTTACTGATCAGTGTATGCAACTTTGTGATACAGCACGTGCTTTAAAAATTATGCTTTAAATGTTAGATCAAATTAAAGTACATAAAGTCAGTTCAAAATGCTCCTATTTTGGTGTTTAAAGTATACATTACCTAAAAAATATATCTTGGCAAAAACTGTAAAATGCTGGATTAAAAAGCACAATGTATTTCACACAATTACAAAATTTAAACTCAACACAATCTACCCTCAAGACCAGAGATGCACGGATTTTCAGCTTGATCGTAAATACTAGTTTTTTCTGATCAGTGAGCGCACCATACCTAAGCACTGCCAGCATCAGCACTCTTCAGTGTTGATGCTGTTACTGAAAGAGGAAGACTATACGCTATTTTCAGTATCAGTGGGACTCCTAAAATCAAGTCTTAGGACACACATTTCATCTTCAGATCTTAAAGAGGAATCAGAAACTGGGTAAAACCAATATCAGCAGGTCACACCTTAACTAATCCACAAGGATCAGTGCATCGGGACCCTGCATTCTGCAAGCCATCTGATATTAATTAGGTTCTCAACTACAGATATTGGGATTCTTTAATATCCTCTAAATATTTTTTACTTAAATGTTCCGACTGAAATATAACACGTAATAAAAGCTTCAGAGTAAATGAAAATGGAAGGTGGTGGGGTTGGGGTAGTAGCAAGTGTCAGTTGTGTTGTCATTATGGTGTCTTGCAGCACAGAGGGCCTTTGAAGCATTTCCCTCTTTGTTTACTGTGCTCACTAACACCCCAATGATGTCATATAGCCTGCTCTTGATATCCAATCACTGGGGTGTTCTATACCCCCCTCCATCCTTTTCTTTTTTCTCCCACCACAGGGCAACTGGATTGTTGACTGCTTCACATAAGGGAGCAACCCAACACTGTACTTCTCCAGTCAACAGCAAGAACAGGAAAAACAAAGTTTTGCTGGGCCTGGTGCCTGTATTCCCCACTCAAGCCCTCTTTGTTTCTCCCTGGGACATGCCAGTCATGTGTGGCATGCCAAGCTAAGAATCCTCTAGCTAAACCCAACCCACAGAGAACAAATCATCGAAAATAATAACAAAAACTCAAGGTTTTATACCAGAACCAACATTTAATTTCCAGTTTTTTCCTTTGTATGCAAAAGGTCAAAATTGGTTTGAAATTTTAAAAAATCCACTGATTAGAGTAATGTGGCCAATTTCTTGGTTTGCAGAACTTTAACATGTTAATACAGATTTCAATTTCTCATAAAGAACTATAATCAAGAACATTTACTTTAATTATTTAATATTATTCATGTTAAGCCAAGAGATGACAAAACAAGTGTGTTAGAGTGGATACTCTGTAAAATATGGGTTTTGTCAATATTTTAAAACAAGAACATTTTTAGAGAGTTGATATTTTAAAATGTATTTAATATCATATCTCAGCCTGTAACTATAACCAGCAGTCTTTCTGTGTATTTAAGTCCCATGTGTTCAGGTTTTCTCTCCCTGTAATATATTTGGTGACAATTGTTCAATGCAGCATAAAAAGTTTTAGAAGGTAAAGAGGTGGTAAGATGGACAAGTCACAAAGTGCAGGAGACAAAACAAACAAAGTATTAAAATCCTCTTATAATGCCAGAACTCAAAAGCTACTGCTAAATGCTCTGTGTCAATATAGTTATCACATTCTGGTGCATGAGGTCTACTATGGGCAGAAACCTGTGCCATCAGTAACTGAAGTTAAATTACTCAGACTGAATCTGTATTTACTTAGTTTGAAATTAAATGCATTGATTTAAACATTAATTTCCTCAAATTGAAACTGAATTTAATGGTTTCAAACTGAATTAATTTGCTTTGAAAATGTATTTTGTTGTACTGAAAATTGAGTTTGACTGCTTTCGCTTTCAGTTCCAAATTTCAGTTTGAAACTGCGTTTAAATCCGGCGAGACCAGCCGACTCCCGGCACACTGTTTTCAACCTCCCGCTGGGACTCCCCCATCGGTGGAAGTTAAACACAGAAATAATTCAGTCACATGATAGCGAATGTTAATGTTTGGGTTATTTATTATCATTATTATGCTCTACAAATAAATCTATTCAAACTTTGTTCAGAACATTAACATGTTAGTGTTTAAGTTGTTACAAGCTTTACAGATAAATTAAACAAATAGTATTTGTCATCAATGTATTTTATTTACGGTGTTATATTATTATACCCTTGAAATCTGGGGGGGGAAAAGACACATTTGTTGGAGGCATTTGGAGGAGCCTTCAAATCTGGACAGCCTTCGTCACCTCGCTATGACCTCATCGGCCTACGAATGCGAGCTTCAAAGGATGCAGCCCCTGAATTTGGACACAGCAATAGTGAATGACATCCGTGAATTTGTGTTTAATTAGTCTATGGTTTCCCTTAAGGACCCGGGTGTGTGACACAACATAACTGAATTTTGGAAATGAAATTGAATGATAGAACTAAATATGAAAGTAATCCAACTGGATTTCCAATACAATTAAAAATACTATATATTTTCAAAGCAAACTAATTCAGTTTCAAACCAATACATTTACAGCCAAATTACAGGAATACAGATTCAGTCTGAGCGATTCAACTTTCTGATGCCACAAGTTTCTGCAAGAGTTCCCTGGAAAATTAGCTCCACATATGGTTACACAACTATAACAGCAAACAGCAGCGACTCCACCTTGTCATTGAAACAAGCCCTCCCAAACGCCTGCTCAATTCCCCTGGCAGGACAACAAGAAACAACAACCCAAAACACACATACGCGCGAACACACGGGCACACACACACTCATAGCGACACACGCACACATAAACTGTCGGAATGTAGGGCCGAGAGTGCATCCACTTTTTAGAGACAAAAGAATTACTGCCAATGTTTATATGGTGTGGCTGCACCAATTCTACAATTATGTAGCAACATGCACAGTGCCTGGCAAGTTGATACTGGTTTGGTCTGCACTTTCAATACTCTAAAATAAAGCATATCTGAAAAGGTTTACAGTAAACCCAGTTTATTTCCAGGGGCTGACATTACATCAGTCTACAACAGTAGGGTCCGCCTAAGGCATGCTGCCTCATAAACTAAAAATGGATTTGTCAATAAATGTCTAAACTTTAAATACAGTTCACAAGTATCATGAGGAATAAAAACTGTTGTCCAGAGCTATACTCCTTTTTTTACTTAAAATTAGATGCAGGAATAAAATTCACCTGTACTGTCAACATTCTAATTGTTAAAAAGCCAGCATTTCAGGGATCCAGTTATTATTTAAACTATTTACTACCTTCAGCGAGAGAATATAATCTGGAAGGATTACCACATGGCATCATGTTGTCAGGGCGACCAAATCTGACAAGTTCAGCAATAGCTACAATGTATTAATATGAAAAAATATGCCTCACTTAATGGGTCCACCAGAAATGAAAGATTATTTACTTAGGATAATGGTGCGTAATTTACAAGTCAAATAGCCTAATTTGGGTTGTGGAGTTCAGGCTCCCACATACTTCTCCAGGAAGAGGGCAGGCAAAGAGGTTACTTAAACCTACATTTATTAAACATTTATTTAAATGTTTAAATCTTAAGACAGTGTGGGTGAGTCAGTAAAGTCCAGGTTTGCAATGTGAAAAAAAGGAAAAAACTTATTGGGTATGAAAACATGAAGCTGTATTTATGTGTAAGAAATGACACTGATGGACTGTGTTCTGCACTGCTTTAGTTTCTGTCTTCCTCTGTGGGTGTAGACGATAACCTGGATCTGGCTGGTTCAGGTTGTCTTTGCACAGCGTTCAAGTGTCTCCTTTCAGAAGCTGGCAACATAAAGAGGGACGGGAGGTAGGCCTGCCATGAACAATGGTTGTTCAGCTCAGTTTCTACATACGAAGACTATTACAACACAATGATGGAAAAGATTTAAGGAAAATAATTAATTGTGATATTATTTAAACAATTTAAAGGCAACTTCTGAACTTGAGATATTAACATATGATCTTACACAATTTTACGCAATGCACAGCTTGCAAAATTGCATCATAGACTGCAGATATTATTTTGTTGACCCTTAAAATCGAAGCATTTTTAACCCTTTACAGAGAAACTGCACTGGCTGCTGCAGCTTCCTGACCACTGCGCTGAGATATTTGCCGCTGAAGGACAAAGCTGCAGTTCAAAGCAAGCCGCTTTATGCAGTCTATGAAGCAAAGAGCAACCTATTCTGCAAGTTTTGTTCACACACTTTGTAGATCACCGCTGTTCTAGTTCAGTCATATTTAATTAGAATATTTGTTCTGATGAGGCTCGTTTCCCAAATAAAAACCTTCATGCAGGTATTAGACATACTTTCATTAGGCCCATATTTCTGGATGAAAATGTTTCTTATTGGTCTGATCTATTGGTCTACTGGTAATATTCTAATCTTAAATGTGGTGTTTTCATTAGCTGTAAGCAAAACATCCTCATAATTAACACAAATAAAGGCTTAAAACAATAATTTGTGCGTAATGAAGACTTAGTGAATTATGTTACTGAAAAGCAAACGTTTCGAAAATATTCTAATTCACTGCATATGACTGGGATGCCACATATGCAAATTTCTAATCTTTCGCTTGGATCAGTATTGGGTATAAAAAAAAATGCTGATTGGGACATCCCTGATATTTGCAATTAGGCTTTAGAGGCAAAGAGAACAGAGACTAAATTTCCTGTTGTGTTCAAGCATGCTTGGCAAATCGCAGACCCCCTTCGCCACCAAGGGATGTATTTAATTATTGGAGACCAAACCAATCTGAATTTCTTCTGCTGGTTTTAAAAGCAGAAATTCTTGTCTCAACTTTTAATAATAATAACAATAATAATAATAGTAATAATAATATGTAAATGACAAAGTAATAATATTCTGTCATCCACATACTTTTCATATCCCTTTTTATATTGCGCCTGTTTCTATTTTCCAGATATATATATATATATATGTATATATATATATATATATTCTGCAGAGCTGTGGTTTTTAAGGCAACAAATAACAATAACTTAAATTCTTTGAATAAATCATATGTTTAAAATGGATGTATACCTAGATGTTTAGTACAATTTGTGTTAAATATCTCATGGTTTAATTTAGGCTGTAGACAGCGCTCACCTATAAATGTCTTTCGATGACACTGAAGAGGAAGTGGTTTTTGATTTCTAATGCATAGAAAGCTAATAGGAGGAAGCTAAAAGACAGATCGATAGCCGGGAAACATTAGCTGCTCCCAAGGAAAGCAGGAGGTGGTTTACAAAAGTGTTAGGGTTGGGAACCAGAATTTGTTGAGTGCTGTTCACGAAGACTAAATCGTGATTTGGAAATTAGGATAAGAAGTTTCAAAAGATGCAAGAGTAAGATATAAGATTGAACATCTTCAAAGAAACAATTCCAGGTCTAATTGCATCCTTAATCAGTGCATGCTCATCAGGAGAAAGATTAGTGTTGGGACAACCAGGAGCCTCAGCAATAATGATGGGGGTAGGGTGGGAAGGGTGGGAGGAGGTGGTACTCTGCCAAAGGAGAACTTCTATTGCCACCACCTGAATACAACCTTAAGCAAGCCCGAAGAAACTGGGACTAAACAATATCGCTTGTCTTGGCAACTTTTTTTATATACAGATGAGATAAGAAAACTCCAATCATGACTTGCATGCAGGCATGTACAAAAAGTGCTGGGGATAGATAAGTCTGGAGGTACTGAGTACGGTATGTAAACATGTATGCTCGCTTGGTAGGGTACTCACAGCTGCTACTCCAGGACTTCAGGAGAGATTTGATGCTGATCTCAAAGAAGACCGAATCCTGCAGGCTTAGCATGGCGGCTTGCAAAAATTAAGGCTCGTAAAGCAGGGTGCTCACAGGGTTCCAGGTGTTTTCATTTTAGGACATCTCGTGGAAAATCCCAGCAGTTTATTCTGCTCAAAAATATTCACCTGCCACACACCATTCAATAAATTCTAGCAACTCTTCCTCGTCAGCTCCTCTTCTCTACCGTCGCTGGACACTACCACCCGCAGGAGAAATTAAAACAAGACATCCTAAAAGAACCGTTAAGACAGTTTTAATGTTAGAGGTTTTTCCTTTTCGCCTACCAGGCAACTGAAAAGGCAAATCTTTACTATTTGATAAGCACAGTTAGAAAAGTACTCCAACCCAGCTCCTGCTGCACAGTTGCCAGTCCACAGAGTCCCTCATCCCCATTTCAGCACAGAACAATCCAGAAACGCTAAAGGACAAAAAGTGCACAGGAACTTTTGCTCATCATAGAAGAAGAAACCACGGCAACATAAAGGGTTAGTAATATCCAATCTCCTTCTGTCTTCCTGTGTGTTATGTGTGTCCCAGTTGTAGCCTGCTAACACTGTCAGAAACCCTCCTTCTTCCCCCGCCCCATCTCTCTCTACCCTGCTATTCGTTCATGGCCAGCCCCTCCTCCCTCGAGCGAGCTCTTGTTCTCTAACTGACTCCCTTACTGCTCTTTTCTGTCAGGCAGAGAGAGAGCGCTTGATTCAATAGCAAACGCTGGGAGGCAAGAGCGCAAAGTGGGGGCGGGTGATGTCATCAAAATGCTGCGAGTGTTTCCTGGCTGTGGATCAGCGATGCATACGCATGTCAGAGCTACTACTGTGCTGCCTCCCCACTGGCCTATCAAAGCAACACTTCCTGTAAGCTCCACAGCAGCACTGATGCATCATTCCTCACTGCAGTGGGAGGGAAGGCATAGAATGGGAGGATAAGAAAGGCAGTGTACATACTGCACATAGGTGTGGATACACCAATATATGTATTCCAACTCATGTGTTGCTTGAACACATTTAAATATGTGTATATTATACTAATTAACTGTAATATGTTTGATTTTAAAATAAAGTACACCGAGCAAAGTTGCACAAAAACAGAATATGCAGTTTCTTCCTCCACAAAACCTCATGCATTACATCACTGCTCATTCTGAAAGCTACCAAACACAGAAACATGCAAATAAATGACCTGAATGCACACTGTATTAAAACTAAATACACAATATTCAGTTTGTGTGAATGGAAAAGGTACAACCACTCACAGAGGGTTAGCTGATGCTGTAATGTGGTGTTGCTGCCAGGTCATTTCTACCCATGCAAAGACCTATAAACAGATCCACATGACATCCAACCATTTGTAGTCAAGGGCACGATTAAGTTTGTTATCAAAACAATCTGAGCAGAAAAAGCAGTGGGAAAGTTACAGAAACACAAATGCTCTTTGTGTTCTTCGAGTTTTGTCATTATTTCTCGCTCTCCCCCACAGTCTCTCCCTCCATCACATGTCCACCACTACACAAGTTATGCAAAACGGGGCCGGACTCACTGCTAACAAACACAACACAAACAGATGCTTTGTCATACCCCGGTTTGTGCAGGTCTGAAGCAATCCTCTGCTGTGAAACGCTGCCTTGTGACACAGGGCACAGATGGTTTGGAATTATAGCGGCCTTAAATTTGGGGGTTTTAGGCAATTTGCTCTTACTATTCAGAGAGCTAAATAAGCAAATTGATGTCACTTGCAACTCTGGCCAATTGCTACTAAGAAACATTTTCCACAATGCCAAAATTGTACTTAAAAGAAACCAAAATTAAAAGCATGCCATTATAGCCCTTTGACACCCCCTACATCTGATTATGGTGTAGTCTTATCATGGTTAAACTATCTGTAGACTGGAAGCCATATTTAGACATCAATGCACAAGTGATAAATCCTAAATCGGAAAAAACAGCCTGCGGTGGTTTAAACCCCAACAAGGATGTTTTCATATGAGAAGATGATAAAACTAACATAGAAAACACATTGTTAATGTTTAAGCAGCGGTCTCTAGGTTAGCTAAAGTACCACTTGCATAAATCTAAGGGGGAACCACTGGCTTCTGTAATTGTTCCTCTCATGTAATTTCTAAACCTCTGGTATCGCTACATTATGATTTTTCATTGCTCAACAACAAGAAGCAAAAAAAAAAAAAAAAAAACAAACAAAACGCTTCACTTTATCCACATTTTACATTACAGCTATGGTCCAAAATGGATTAAATTCATTTCGTCAATCAAAACACTACACACTAATAATCCCCGGTAAGAAATGTTAAAAAAGGTTCCATAATGTGTGTGTGTGAGTATATACAGGGGTTGGACAATGAAACTGAAACACCTGTCATTTTAGTGTGGGAGGTTTCATGGCTAAATTGGACCAGCCTGGTAACCAGTCTTCATTGATTGCACATTGCACCAGTAAGAGCAGAGTGTGAAGGTTCAATTAGCAGGGTAAGAGCACAGTTTTGTTCAAAATATTGAAATGCACACAACATTATGGGTGACATACCAGAGTTCAAAAGAGGACAAATTGTTGATGCACGTCTTGCTGGCGCATCTTTGACCAAGACAGCAAGTATTTGTGATGTATCAAGAGCCATGGTATCCAGGGTAATGTCAGCATACCACCAAGAAGGATGAACCACATCCAACAGGATTAACTGTGGATGCAAGAGGAAGCTGTCTGAAAGGGATGTTCGGGTGCTAACCCGGATTGTATCCAAAAAACATAAAACCACGGCTGCCCAAATCACGGCAGAATTAAATGTGCACCTCAACTCTCCTGTTTCCACCAGAACTGTCCGTCAGGAGCTCCACAGGGTCAATATACACGGCTGGGCTGCTATAGCCAAACCTTTGGTCACTCATGCCAATGCCAAACGTCGGTTTCAATGGTGCAAGGATCGCAAATCTTGGGCTGTGGACAATGTGAAACATGTATTGTTCTCTGATGAGTCCACCTTTACTGTTTTCCCCACATCCGGGAGAGTTACGGTGCGGAGAAGCCCCAAAGAAGCGTACCACCCAGACTGTTGCATGCCCAGAGTGAAGCATGGGGGTGGATCATTGATGGTTTGGGCTGCCATATCATGGCATTCCCTTGGCCCAATACTTGTGCTAGATGGGCGCATCACTGCCAAGGACTACTGAACCATTCTTGAGGACCACGTGCATCCAATGGTTCAAACATTGTATCCTGAAGGCGGTGCCGTGTATCAGGATGACAATGCACCAATACACACAGCAAGACTGGTGAAAGATTGGTTTGATGAACATGAAAGTGAAGTTGAACCTAAATATTATTGAGCCACTTTGGGGTGTTTTGGAGGAGCGAATCAGGAAACGTTTTCCTCCACCAGTATCACGTAGTGATCTGGCCAATATCCTGCAAGAAGAATGGCTTAAAATCCCTCTGACCACTGTGCAGGACTTGTATATGTCATTCCCAAGATGAATTGATGCTGTATTGGCCGCAAAAGGAGGCCCTACACCATACTAATAAATTATTGTGGTCTAAAACCAGGTGTTTCAGTTTCATTGTCCAACCCCTGTATATATACACACACACACACACACACACACACACTCTTGTTTTGCTATATGTAGTGAGGACCATGTGTTGACTCCCATTGATTTTCAGTCATTTTCAACCCTTTCTATGCCCTAACCCTGACAATAACCCTAAACCTAACCATTACCAGTGCATGCCTAACCCTAACCTTAACCTAAAGTCAATTCACACCTTAGTCCTAAACCTAACCGTTAGCAAAATAGGTCGTGAGGACCAGCAAAATGTCCTCACTTTGGTACAAACGGTCCTCAATTTGATGGTGAAATCGGGAAAATGGTTCTCACTGTGATGCCAAGACAGGAACACACACACACACACACTTGTTTTGCTATATGTAGTGAGGATCATCTGTTGACTCCCATTGACTTCCATTGATTTTCAGTCATTTTCAACCCTTTCTATGCCCTAACCTTGACAATAACCCTAAACCTAACTATTACCAATGCTTACCTAACCCTAACCTTAACCTAAACTCAATTCACACCTTAGTCCTAAACCCAACCGTTAGCAAAATAGGTCGTGAGGACCAGCAAAATGTCCTCACTTTGTTACAAACAGTCCTCAATTTGATGGTGAAATCGGGAAAATGGTTCTCACTGTGATGCCAAGACAGGAACACACACACACACATAGCATTTAAGATGACAAGCATTCTTTGTCTGGAAATATGCTCTATCCAGAAGTCCTAAAGTGGCATAGTTTTAGCTTCACCTGGTACAAATTCTGTAAAACAATCTCCTATTAAGCACCTTTTACTATCCGGTTATTAATTGAAAAAATAATCAACAGATTAATCACATATCAAGATAATCATTAGCTGCAGCCCTATACAACTCCAATTGTATGTTCACATCAAATTGATGACAAACATCTTGCCGATGGTTGTGCAGTGCATTCCTCTATTTGAAAATGATTTGCACTGGCCAGATGCACTGGGTTGTAGTTACTAGGGTTAAGGTGAGTTTAGTAACAAAAAACATCTCAACAAACACAAAAAGTGCAAAGCTTCATCATCCTATCTGCTTAATGGACATGAATTCACCAAATGATATCAGTTTATATTTTACCTGACCTTACCTGCAGCTGTACTGAGGTACTGGCTGGGTAAAACCAACATCTCATTTGGAATTGCCCATTCTCAATTGCAACCCCTTCGAGCAGTATTTCAAAAACTCAGGGGAAGGATGGTATGTGTGAAAACAGGTCAAGTTGTCCTGTACTTAGCTAAGATTCACACGAGTAGCATACCTAAAACAAACAATTTTGTGATGAATTACTTTAGCAGGAACAAAGATTTAGACGAAGCCAAAACAAATAATGTTTAACAATAAAACCTGAACTCTTGTTATGATTATCAGCAAGCCAGCCAACATACAACGTACAGGTATTGTTTTCTGTAAACCAGCTTTATTGTTTAAGGAATGCAGCGCTTAGATCATTTCCCCAGGAACATTAAAGCTGAGAGCCAGAACCTTACAGCTAGGACAGCTGACGCAATTTGAGGATTTCAAATAAACATTATAACCAACTTCCTGGAAAGACGAGCTCACTGATCAAATAATCTCAACCAAATGCACAACCCAAGGCCGGTTACAGCATCTCTAATCACAAAGTGGGAGAAGTGACTGGCATTTAGCTATCCTGCCTGCAGTGGGTAGAGAGGAGCTTCTCCTCCCAGGAGCCCACAGGGTGGAGGATGCATTTCCTGTCCCGGTCTTTTCTGAAGGGCAGCGGTGGGAACAATAATCGATAGAAGCTGTAATTCAATCCCTGACCTCCTCAGTGATGCCTGGGCTGCAGAGGACACAACATTAACATCCATAACAGCCGTCTGAGTAGGCAGCACAACTTTATAACAGACACACGGCTTCTTGCTTCCACATGCTGCTCAAACCAAAAACAGCCATTTCTCAACTTTATGCCACAGTTTTATCTTTACATGCAGGGAAATGTTGAATTAGGACATAACAGGAAATGTTTTTAAAACTGCACTTGCTGAAACTATTAATCCTAAAAAAACAATCACACAATTGTTTATGCTTTAAGATATATTGTAGACAGCCCAGACAAAAACATCTAAACTTCTTCAGATCGGTGAAGAACATTAGAAAAGAGCTACCAAGTCACCCTGATAACTTGATAAAGAAGTTGCTACTGAGTGAAGAAGGCACTAAGTTAGCTATTATTATTATTATTATTATTATTATCATCATTGAGGTGGTTAAATTTGAAGTCCCAGAGATGTAAACAGCTTTTGGAAATCAGGAAACTATTAGAAAAGGAAACTATTTTCTAGAACACGTCGAGACATGTCTGCAGTTCATTCAGGCTGCAAGAGCACAAGAGAAAGCGACACAGCAGATAGAAGAATGAATGAATTACAGGAAATTAACTGTTTATTCCTTTAAACTTTCAACATTTGTCTGTCATGGAATATGATGGAAATGTTGGCAGTCTCTTTGAAATCCCAGAGTTAAAGTATCTGTGACATTGAATTTTCAGAATAAATCCAACTACATTTATGGAAAGGAAACATTGACAAAAATATTTTAAAAAGTAAATTTATGCCACTGAAATGAACGGTTGTTGAGATATATGATTATAAATTTCACTAAAAAGGCATTCCAGACTACTACTTTGCAAATTTGTTGCGCTCTTTTATGACGTCAAAGGGGAACCCCTGCAGGTAAATTGACTGCTGCTACAATGACTAGCAACACAGACAGCAGCGAAGAAACGGATATTTCTTTAGAAATATTTCAGTCTCTATTACAGACAGACGTAGCAGAGCCAGAAGAACAAAGTCAAAATCATCAGATGGCAGAGCACAAGTGCTGCGACCTGCGGACGCCGACCAGAGTCTATATTTGCCGGATGCAGGAGTCAATATGCATGAATCATGCCACACCACCAGGAAACAGAACGAGAACAACATCCGCATTTTCAAAATAATTCACTAAAGACGGACTAGATTTAGTCTAATTAATGCAGACATATATTTAAAATATATACACGTGGATATATTAGCAGTTGTTAACATTAGATCAATTAGATCAGTTACTGGTTTAACTAAGGTTTTATAAACCAAGCAATTAAACATTAAATGCACAAAACTAAGCAACAAAAATAGCTTCACTGCACTCAGTGTAGCTACTCACACATTGTAGAACAAAACGCATGAAAATATCTGGATGCATAAAATGAAAAATGAAGCAGTTTAACTGGTTTAACTTCCACAGAATAAGTTGTTTTGGACTTGCTACTGCATTTATCACTGGCTTTTATTGAGCGATCTGCGTATGGTTCTTGGAGCTCCTCTGGGCTTTGCAGCGGACCGGACCGGAGCAGATACAGTGTAAATTCAGGGTTACAGTAAATATGGCACTGAGTGAAACAATCGGAGAAGACGTTAACAGGATGGAGCAGAAGTAGCAGGCACAAGAGATGATTCAAGATCTGAAGACACTACCTGGTGTCATTTTTCTTAACTTTATATCAGAATCTTTAGAGAATCATTCCTTTAAATATATTGTATGCACCTGTAATTTATCTTATTTTAATAAAAATAATAATTTCGGATTTTTTATTATGAACAATAACTGCCGATATGAACGCTGTTTTTAATGCAACTTGGCGTCTATGTGAACCGTTTATCATTGACCCTCACACAATGAATGACCAGAGACTTCCCCTTTCATGTCATTTCCGGGCGACTTTGGACTTGCAAAATTTAACATCGAAATATTCTTATTTTGTGCCACAATTGTCTTTTATCACGTCTTATCCTGGAATCCTTATGTCAATTTAGCCCCAGTTTCTTCGATATTAAGATGCTTTATTTCAATTTCTGCATTTGAAGGAAAAGCATCTCACAGGAACTTTAAAGT
The DNA here is from genome assembly GCF_021462225.1 of Girardinichthys multiradiatus. Lineage (NCBI taxonomy): Eukaryota > Metazoa > Chordata > Actinopteri > Cyprinodontiformes > Goodeidae > Girardinichthys > Girardinichthys multiradiatus. Next base: position 37,937,680 of record NC_061802.1, on the reverse strand, counting down.
AAGGAGCTACACTCGATCTGACGTTTAACATGGACCACTTTACTTTATTTGCACATTTTCAGTGATACAAAGTAAGGTTGTCAAAACAAGTGAAATATCAATGTAAAAAAACTATGGATTATTTAAAAGGAACTCATTTGCGTAAAAATCTATAAAACCTGACCTATTTTTATTTGCACAAATTGTCGCACTTTTAGCGGCAGCAGCGCTTCAATAACAGAGACCCCTCCCCTTTGAGTTGCTGCTGGACATTTAAACTCTACTAACATGGCGAGTGCAGCCAGGAAAAAAGCGTATGGTAACCTCCTTAGCCAACAAGGCAAACATAAACTCCTGTATTTGCAACAGTGAAATAGTAAACCTCCCAGACGACATAAAATAACATTATCTGTTTAAATATTAGCTTCTCGAACAGAGACAGCCCAGTGATGGTGCTCTGTCAGTCTGAGCTCCCCCGTCAAGATTCGCTTTCCAGGCGCACAGTTCGAACCACGCAAGGCTCCAGTCTTGTTTTCCAAACTTTATTAAGAACAACAAAAACAGAACATGGTACACATTAAGTTGACAAAAACACAGAAACAAAGGAGTACAAAGGAACTTAGGTATACCATAAACACAAAATGCCAGGGGTTTTAAATAATTCTAACACACAAAATTAAAGTATATTAAAATATTAAATGACATGTTTTTAAACCTTCTATATTTTTGCTGTATATTATTGAAAAAATATAATGCTTTATATACAAAGTAATCGTAATGATCCTTTATTTGTCTCTCAGTAGTAACATTTATTTGTATCAACATCAAATTGCCATGCAATTGAAAGCATACAGTGGCACACTAAAGTTCAGCCAATGTAATAAAACTAAATAATTACAAACTGAATCACAGGTACACAATTCCATAAAGGATATCAACACTTATATATAAGTGTTATCTTGTCTACTGTGTCACCAAACAGGGAAGTGACACTTTCTTGTTGGAAATTTTTATATCAAAATAACCCTAAAACAAAAGACAGACAGCTATGACTTCTGGCGGTTTTTGACAAATCATTGTTTTACTTTAACATGTTAGAATTATGATTATTGATTAATTAATCTTTATCAATAATTATAATTAAAAATCGTAATTTGACAACATTAATTTCTTAACCAAAATCCTCATTTATGAATCGAGACCAGAGATGTCTTCTGGTGTTGTAATTGTGGCTCAACGCCTTTGATAATTACAACTGTTAAATACTCCGTAATAATTGATAACTATTACCAGAGATGTCACTGTTTAATCAACCGTTTCTGCTGAAACGTGTGGAACTCCAACCTTATCTTGACTGACAAATCACTCTTGCACAAAATAAACACAAAACGCCTTCTGTTTATCTATGTGAACATTTATTAAATCACAGCCCTGATACAATCCGCTCTTCTGATTTAATAATCTTCACCTACTCAAACATGCAAAGTTCTACACAAAAGAGGCAAAATATCTAACTAAACAAAATAAAGCAAAACAGCAATGGGATCAAACCAGCAGTTATGGCAAAAATTATATGACAAAGGGGTGTGGTGGTGAGTGGAGGTGGGGAGCGGAGCTCAAACTGCAATTCAGTCATAAAACCTTCCCCAACTCTGCGCGGGGTGAGCACGCAAAGCGTTATAAAACTTTTGGCGGCAAGCTAGTAGGCAGTAAAGTTGAAGACAAAGAAAAGGTTCTTATAACAGTCCAGTCTCACAGCGCACCTGCGCTTGCTCTCAGGTGTTCAACAACCCCGCAAAACACACACAAAGCTGGGTAGCACAGCGGCTTCCAGACATCCAACACGGCACATCAAGGTTTCAATAAAAGGTTGCATGCACATATCATTCAGAACACATTAGATTAAATGGTGAATCTCATCGCACTAAAACCTCCTGTACCCTGCCCAGACTTTCTAAGAAATAAATAAAAATAAAGGATGGGTTTTACTTGTCGTTGTCTTCCTTCTGAGCGGAGTTGAGAGAGAGTGGGGTGGAAGTTGGAAGTTAATGTGCGTCCACAGTTAACTTCAGGAAAAGCGGTCAATCTTCGTCCTCTGGCCTCCTTGGCGAAAAGGAAAATATGATCTGACCATCACAGTCGACTAGAACAAAACAGGGTGGCGAGTCGTCTCCTTGAAACTCTGGTTTTGTCGATCGGCAAAGTGAAATTTCTGGCCTTCTCATTCCAGAAACCTCGTTCATGAATTTTTTGTTGGCCAACGAAGGAGAATGAAATGATAAATGAAATCCACTCGGGACTCTTCTCCAGATGATGCTTCAGTTGCGTGGTCACCGCGTCACGGTCTCCAGCTGAAGGCGAGCCCTCAAAATGAGCACCTTCCTATATAGTGTCTTATGACGTCAGACTCGGGACGCCCCGTCATATCAGACGCGGTGCGCACCGGGATTTGTAGGAACAGGCTATCTTGTGGTACAAAATGGCCGATGACGTTGAAAAGGGCATAGTGGCGTCCAGCAACGTGCAAATGGTCCAGTATTCAGCAAACAAATGGTCCAACAAACATAACCTTTTTTTTTCTTAAGACCGTTCAATTTCCAATTTATCCAAAAGGTATGTGAAACAATGCTTTGTTATTAATAGCTGCTAAAGAGAAATGGGAATTGGCTAAAATTAGTATCTGCAGATCAGCAAACTCAGTGAAAGTTAGCTGGTTAGAGCAGAACCCCATATAATGACTCCCAGCATGTGTCTTCTCATCTGTGATACAAGGTGGAGAATGAGCCCTGAGCTACATCAACAGTTTTTTTTTTTTCATACAACTGACTAATAATTACTTAAACTTGATGAATATGTTCGTCCAGTCTGTCTGGATACACGCCCTGTTGACAATTCAGAGAACTCACATTACAAAAGCACAGGCCGATAGATGCGCTTTCATGTTCAGTCATATGCTCAAAACACTCCCTAAACTCCAGCGGATAAATCTGCTGCACCCATCAGCCAAATAATGTTCTCATTAAAAAACCTGATCACAAAAAAAAACAGACCCTTTCATTTAGAAATAGGTGTGCCTCTGGGATGTAGAAGTATGGTCTTTTTTACATGGCCCTTATACATATTAAACACAAGTTAGTAAGACAGAAAAGGTGCTTTCATGACTGTATTATGTTTACATCAACACTGGGCTGGCTGTCATCCCTGTATCTGATAAGTAAACAGGTTTTCTGGTTTTCTCCTGTGTTTCTCATTTCTGGGCCTTTTTGACAAACTTTCCAGCCTTCCAGTAAAAGCACACTTTTGAGTTTATGATATGGACGAGAGGTAGGATTACCTGGCACACTACGGTTTCAGGATACACAGATCCACTGCATGAAATACTAGGCTTGGCTAACTTTACTGCAAAGGAAATATTGATGTGCATTCTGTGTTCTACCGTATAGGTGGCCTACACACCGTGGCGAAACATAGTTTATTGACTTGAACTAGGGGTGGGCGATATGGACAAAAAAAAATATCTCGATCATTTTTTATTTTTTTTCCAATAACGATAATCTGACGATATCCTTTTTCTTTCTTTCTTTTTTTTAATGAAAATAGCTGTCAAACCCTACTTGCCTATCAGGACATCTATGGATAAACACGAACAATGGCTCTTGTTAATTTTTTAAGTGCTTCATACATCTACTGCAAAACATGCACATAAAGATATTATGGCCTTCTGCAAAACATTGCCCAACAATGGCCATATTTATATTTGCTGTGTTGTACTGAATTACTTGTCTTTTCTTTGGCTGTAGTAGTGCTCGTAGAGTCACGAAGTTTTACGTAGTCCTCATACTCTTTTGTATGGTTTGTTCGCAAGTGGTAGAACAGATTTGTTGTTGAACTGTTCTTCACGGTGACCACTTTTCAGCACATCTTGCATATAACGCTATTTTGACCGACGTCAGTCTCGTTAAAAACGGACCATTTCCAGGCTAGGGACATGGACCCACGTCTTGCTATTGAATCATCCGCTGAGACAGAATATTGCTGCAAATTTCCTCCGTGTGAGAAGATTGTTATTGTTTAGTTGCTGTGAGTCACGAGACTGAATTCTGTTTGCTGATTGGCTTCTGAGGCACACATTGTTTCAATGAGAGTTTTCATGCACCTCTCCTTTACCATGTATGCACCTTCCATTTGTTGTCTTTTCGAGACAGTATGAATACTCAATAATGTAAAACTGCACATCGTCGAAGCAACGTTAACAATACTATCGTCGGCGATATATATTGCCCACCTCGAACTCGAACTCCAACCTTAAATCTGAAATCCACAGGATGAAATGACAGCGACACAGGGATGAAAGTAACTGATCAACCATCAGCAGGTTAAAAGGTAGAAATCAGCAGATAATTCAGCAAGACAGACTGAAGGAACAATATTAGTCTTTAAAGGCCATTTAACACAATGATGGAACAAAATACGTTCATAGAAATTAAAATGTAAACCATCAAAGTTTAAATTTAAAATAAAGTACATTGTTAGTAGATGACTTTGCCTTGGTGCTTGAATAAGTTTAACAAATGTTTTTTTATAAAGCAATCTGTGCAGATTTTCTCTGAAATTTAATTTCAGAAGGAAAAATCTTAAGTTTCTTGACATTTTCTGCAGGTTCTTAAACTGGAAAGAATAAAATCTTTTAAACGTCTGATTTTAACGCCGATCGGTTCAGACTAAAGATAAACAACTATGCTATCTCTGCACCATGGAATAGGCTCTCTGCCTATAAAACATTACATCATAATTCCTAAGAAATGCAGACACAGCCTTGCATCTTTTACTGCTCAACTCACCATGCAACTCTGCAATGAAAATGCCAACAAGATGCAAGAGGATGACAAGAATTCACTCTTTTTTGTCATGTTTCCGTATAACTAATAACCTGTACAGCAGTTAAAGTAAAGCTCACTCCCATCATGGCTACACTATTCAGGCCAACAAAACTGGACATAAAAAAAAAAAAAGGCTAGTTAAGTCTGCTTTTGTGGGTTACTTTGGATGCCTGATGAGGCTCAGAGTTTAAAAGCCAACAGGTAAAGTTAAGTTTAAGCAAGGAAGGGCTGAGTCACACTCTAGCCATGAACAAACAGGCATGACAGCTAGCATGCTCTGACAGGTAGCACAGCAACACAAAAAGTAATAGTAAGATAAGCAGATGCATCAGCCCACTGCTCATCCACACTCACTGTCCTTTACACAGACCCACACATCTAAACCCTCAACTACTGTATCCTCTTACACAGAGTAGACCTTCTGTAGAGCAACTCAGGTATGACCACAGCTCTAAAACGTTTGTAAGAGACAGCATGACTGGTGGCTCCAATACTGTGCCTCTTATTTGGGTAATAAGTAAAGATAAGAATGTAAACCAACATTCATTTTTCTCTTGCCTAATCAATTCAAAATAATTTGTAAATAATGTGGAAGCATGTCAGTGGCATCCATCAGAGGAGCCAGTCAGTTTCTTTAAATGCTAAGAAAAGGAGCTTCACCACTGTCTATAATATCTAATTTAGCAAATCAAACGCTAAATCTGACATTATGAAAAGAACAGAGAAAGATTTGCTCCAATGCTCTTTGCTACTGCAATATTAAAAGCCATCCATGATTATTTTTATTTATTTACACCAAACGCTATTCAATGCATTTGAGGCCAACATGAGACACATCAATCCACAGATGGTGGCTTTCTATGCCACAAATTTATATACAGGAAATTTCATATTATAGTCATCGTAGTCAAAGTAAATAATTTAAAAATAAAAGCATCTGCCCTTTATCAGGTTCCACAATTATTCAGATCTAACCAAACTTTATAAATCTCAGATCATAGATGTTATTTGTTGAACAAAGAAAAAGCTTAACAAACACCTTCCTCTTGCATTATGCCCATACACTATCACAATGGTAGAAAAATCTGCATAGTGCTGCACAAATCAGAAAAGGGGAACCTGAGAAGTAATGTGTCTTTCAGGTCTTAAACATCTAAATTTAGCTTGTAGTGACCTAAGTGTAATCCCGCTAAAAAAAAAAAAAAAAAGCATCTCATTCTCTTAATATAGCCTCACTAAGGGAGTGAGGAGTACTGCTATTTTCCCCATTATAAAATGAGACGTAATGATGGAGCTTCCTTCACAGCAGCTTTGTTAACTATACTATTAGAGGAGACTTGCAGAAAGTTTATTTTAATTAAGGGATGTACCGAGAAATCAGCTGCAGACCGTAATTGTCTAATTTTCTGCTCGACCAATCCTGACCGATGACCGGCCATTTTAAAAATAATGTTTAATCTTCCTCTAAGCAAATAATAAACCACACCTATGAGATCCTGGGTAACAGCAATAACACTTTGGTGTAGAAGTTGTTACTGAAGGAAGAAATAACACTGAGGTATTTAAATAAACTCAGAGGATGCAAAAAATGTGTAAGAATGTATTTGTTTTATCAGGAGTGTGGAAGTTTGGAAATGCTAAGTTAGTGATCTATGTTCGCAAACACAAATACAGAGACTATTGTTTTCAATATCTGTGAGATGCTAAAAATGGTTTTGAAATCTCAACTAAGTAACAATTTTAACATAATTTAAAATAGGAAAACAATTTTATAGTGACCGCTTTCTTCCACTGCTAATTATTTATTTAAGTAACAAAGGAATCACACCATGATGTCACCTTTGTTACTCATATAGGCTAATTAATAATTACCGCTCACAGCAGAAAGATAAGAAAAAACGATTTCAAATCCTGTTCTTTTATCTTTTTATATTATAGTTTCAAATAATAACTGGCAATAAGAGGAACGACCGGTCACAGTTTTACAGAAACCAGAGTCTAGAACTTGGCCACAGAGTTCATATCAGTGCCTCTCTGGTTTAATCCATACACAACTGTGCAATAATTTTACCTTTCATCCACACCACAAGTCTCCTTATTCTCCGTTTGATTATGCTTAAAACACATTACAGGACCCCAGGATCATATGTAAACGATGTCTCCCTACCGCCTGTTTACGACAACATCTTTGCATAAACGGATAAGGACAGTAATAACAAAACCAAACTCTTATTACCTAGAAAAAAAGATGAGGAGCTATAAAGATTATCGCATGAAGCAACACAGACCCCTCTAGCAGAGGTTTCCCCAAGGTATTAATGACAGTATTATTATTGCTACAGATAACTGCTGCATCAGTAAAGTACCTTTGAGACGAGACTGGTTACTGTTGGCAAGTCTGGAAGAGCTCGTTCTTGCATGCTCTTTAATGTCTAGGTCTACCGGATCCTCTACAATGGTCTGTCCCATGGCAAGCAGACCCAGTCTTTTCATGCGGAGGAGCCGTGGACCTGGCTCCTTGGGTGAGCTTCCCCCATGATCAACAGGTGCCTCCCCTGAGATGACGGCCGGAACCAGGCTCTTAAGAAACTCCATTGTAAACAAGGCTTTGCTGTTCTGTCACTCCGGAGAGAAATCCAGGAGCCTGGGCTGTGCCATGCGGCAACACAAACAGGTCGCCTGCCAGATCTGCCCTATTTAGAGGAGCAGGTGAAATTGTAGAATGTGTGTCAAGTTGCTACCTGCATGCTGTAGAGTCACATTTACAGAGTATAAGGGCATACACCTGTGACTCCAACAAACAAAAACAGACACTACCTCAATAGCTCCAAAGCTGTTCGGAGTGTAACTGGAGTCACTGAGAACCTCCCCGCATTGCAACATTACCTGCCTGCTCAGACTGTGAAGAGAAAGTAAAGATACATGGCTGTTTCCACAGGTAGTGATCTAACTCTGGGTAGGCTGGGCTATGTTTGAGTGCCAGGCCCTATCTGGGGTGGGGCTATAACATGTTTCATAGCAGATAACACAAGTCGGGCTACCAGCCAATCATAATCAACATTAACTCCACCCTGCTGTCTTGTGTTGCCAAGAAGCGAAAGAGTCCAAGAATGGAAGAGGGAGATTGACAGACAGCATGAGAAGCAGGAAACCTTCATACAGCTGGCTTTAAGTGCCTGCCTGCATTTGCTGATAGGCCTTATCAAAGTCAAAATAGTGTCCCATGTTACCAATTGTACATAAACAAAAAACCCTGTTTGCTCTCTTCCTACATCCCAGGAATATTGTCCCCCCCCACCCCTTGCCTTGCTTTCACTTCCGCTGCTTGACACTGCTGAGCTTTTATGAAAAGAAACAGAATGGCAAAGTGATGGTGTCTGTGAAACGGGCCAATGACAGACTGCTGCGCTCTGCTTGGCTGAACAGCTTGTAGCTGCAGCAAATTCAAACCTTTGCGAGTATCCCTTCCTGCAGACTAAGAGGGGCTACACTGTGCTGACTCTCATAAAAGCTCACTGCCTAAAGAAATAATCAATTTGCAGTTTAAGTCCAAGTACCGAGTCCAGGAATTAGTAAGCCACTTGAGCACAAACAGCAAGTCGTCAAAAGCTCCAGAAAAACTGTGCTCCATAAAAGTGAGATGAGATGATTATGGCACATGTCTGTATGAAACTATTTTAGCAGCATTTTCTGCTGTGCCACAGTTACCTGTGCATTTATTTCATTTTGCAAAATACTAATATTTTCATCTATATCATTCGTTTTTTTTAAATACTGTGTATTTAAAATACAATGGAAAGTTTTACAGCCAAATATAAATGAGCATTGCACCAAAAACAGCAATTACCTCAATTTTCTTTAGAGATCAACAAATCTAATGCCGTAATGTAATTTAACCAAACACTATTGTATTCAAGTAAATTAACCAAATTGTCTTATATATAAATATCTGAGGATAGAGTTTTTGGGCTATTGCTGGGAATAATGAAAATACTGTGTTCAGACAAAGACACTCTCTCAAACCCACATATAAAAACAGATATACTGTAAGCATTAGAGGCCATTAGGTCAGACAGGCCACATGAGATAACAATGGGACATCAAAGGAAGTAAATAATTAATGAAAGTACTCAGTGTCGAGACGGTGTGTTATTCCATGCTATTTCTACTGCATTTTAAATGCATGTGATGGAACGTGATTCTCCATCAGCATGCAAACACAGATTTTATGTTTCTATTTTGCCTATTTAAACAAGCTATGGTATCACTGTTGCAATCATTTCGGGCATAAGGTTTTACAAGCAGTTGGCCAGAGGTTCCACTCCTCCAACTCTTTGCTACAACAGAAACAATTTCAAGTTACTGTGTCAACAAGAGCATTGAAAACAACCTCTTTCCAAAACCGGACCTGAATTTCATGATAGAATTGCTCATAAATGCGGAGGGCTTGATGAATTCCAGAAAAAGATCCAACTTCTCTGCTGCACAAGGTTTCAGGCTCCTGTTGCTGTTACATAATCTCATGGCAACATACAGAAAGATGTTGCATTAAATATGAGCATAGAGGTACAATAAAGATTGCAGCTACACATGTATCAAGCAGGCCGTCTTTTTCTTCCTATCAGCTTTAGTCTCATAGCACTATGTACATCCTATACTTGAGACAAACATGCTCTATGTACTGTACATAAGGTGCAAAAAGTACAGTCAGTCTCAGCTGGCACTGAGAGCTAGCTTAAACCCTGCTGTTTTGGCAGCAGGGCTTAGTTATAAGGAAGCATCCCTTTGTTAGCTGAAACCGTTAACGGATAGCGCCGGTCAAGGCAGGGGTAACACGTGACTCGCCGCTGTCTTATGAGTCCATTAAGACTCATTTATCCAGAAAGGTTATTGGTTCTTATTCACAATAATACTTCCTTAAATATTTAGTTAATATTTGCTTAATATTTTCTAAATATTATTGTACTAAATAAAGGCAGCTAAATAAACACCATTGAGAATTAGTCATCAAGAAGGTTGGTTTTATTGGTTATAAATGGTTTTATAATTCTTTAAAATATTAATTTGTTAAAATAATGTTTAATCTGATGTTGCATTGTGAATGGTTGTTTAAAGGTATACCAATTATTGCCTAAGTTAGTTCTAAGACTAACTTAACTTGGTAGTTTAGTAGGATTGTTCTAGTATAGCAAAGAGTTTGTTCATTGAAATATGTTTGATTTTGGGTTGAATTATTTTTGTTAATACATTCTTGTATTTTAAGAAATTGTGTGAATTTGTTCCATGTGTGTGCAGAGTTTTGATGTTCAGTAATGCCAGAGCTTGGCTCACCCCTTTTACTATTGTCCTAATACCACTGCCTTATTGGGCTGGTATTGACAGGACAACACTTAAGAGACTGAAATAGTATTTAATAAAGTATTAATATTAAATGTTAAGTAATATAATAATAATTACAACACAGATAACATAATGTACACTAAATGCCAAAATCATAAAGAACAAATCTTTTTAACACACTGTTGGTGAGTTGAAAGAGACATTTAAGTGCTTTAATAAATTTGTCATTATAACAGACATTTGTAAAAATAAGGCAACACTAAGAAGTGATCACAGATGCCTAGATGATGAGGCAGAACATCTAAAGAAGAATCACTAAAAAAAACAGACAAAGACAGAAAGGAGCGTCCAGAGGCAAAGACAGCATCACTTAATCTGAGCACCACAATGGGCTAAGACCAGGTCTGTGCGGTGCTGTGGAGTTAGAACAATAACCATGTGCAGAAGGCCCACATCGCAATCAGCCCAGGAATGTGGAAGAGGAAGCTCTGGGAACAATGCACAGCGTTCCTAAGCCGTTCTGGGTCCCCACCCGTTTCTGCCTAGTTCTGCTTTCAAGCTGGAGAAAACAGGAAAGCTAGTGGACTAAAAGCCCAGGAGAAAGGTTCTGTTCTGCAGTCAACTGAAGGGGCTGTGGCGCACACAGTCAGCAATAAATCCACTCCAGTCACTGTGATCGGTCTGGGCAAGCATTAATCTGAACAGTAACTCCACCTCCCACAGTGAGTAAACAGTTTGTGGTTCATGTGAGGAGAGCTCAACATACAAACAATATTGTACTGCCCTCTGTTGGCGCAACCAAACACCACACTATGAAGCTATATCTGCAACAGTGCAAAGTCAGACAACCAGTTTTCACACTAAATGTAACTTCATTACAATTAAAGATCAAAAATTACTTTTAATATTTTTTGGACAAACTATGATGCCACAAGTTTTTTTGTTTTTGTTTATTTGTTTGTTTGCCAAGAATTTTAATACAGTTTCATTCAGATGATGTTCAAACTATTTTTGTCTGAATAAACAAAAAATAATAAACACACAAAGGGGAGCCACCCCCTGTGGTTTTATGAAGGTGTCAACAAACCATTACCTTGTTTCTGCAAATGCAAACTACTCACATCTTGTAAACACGCAGGCGTCTGTATTTCTACTATTCTGGGGTCAGTTGAACCACATATTTCCACACAGGAAAAAGGATTTGTCATCAAAGTCTCACAGAGGACAACAATGTCCTGGTTTGTCTACTGTCTACTACTGCTTTTAGTGTTTTCATTGTCTTGAAAATTTGACTGTCCATATGAGGAAACTGTCCAATCTCCCCATCTATACTTCCTAAAAATAAGCATAATTGGTTTTCTTTTCTTTTGTGCCTGTGATCTGACTTCTGTTCTGCGCCACCCGTTAAATGTGAGCATTATTGTCTGAGCGGTCAGAAAAATCTGGGCAGACTCTAGTAAGGTATGAATTCACCTCAACTACACATTATAACTTTTGTCTGCCTTTTTGGTTTTCTTTGCACCAGCAAATGAAAATGAAAGCTACGGGTTTCTTAATCTGCAAACAGAAACAAATTACATAGCATGAGATATGATGAATCTACAAAGAGTTTGGTTGTCACTGGTAAGGAATGTCAAAATGTGACTTAACAAGGCCATAAAAACCGGGCCTCGTTTTGTGCGTTAACTGATTATAAGACGATTCCAATCTGCTGAAACACAGGACATTATGTACAAACACTATTACAGAAAATAAAAGGAACACAACACTACAGTAAAACTCCACACCATTTGGTGGTAAAGGCGAAAAATCGTAGGCACAAAGTGTCAGGGCAGAAAACCGCTGTGAACAGAAGACCACAAGGCTAGATAGGGAAAGCGAACATCTCTGGCCACACTTTGTGGTTATTTAATTTATTACAGGACCCAATGAGCTATAAAGATGGACAAAACAAGCAGATTTCTACTGTCACTCATGATATGAGACTGCATGTCAGGTAAACGAGCAGGGCGGTATTTATCTCTAGGGGAAATTCAGTGGTAGACATTCAATCCAAAGTAGGTTTGGTGATAATGAAGTCATATCTCAGGATGATAATGCATCATAAAAATGAGCAAACTGCTTTAAAAAAAAAAAAGTTTCAGGAAAGGTAGAGATGGCCAGCACACAGACCAAATCTCAGTGGAGGATTCTTTTCAGCTGCTCCTTTATTCAGGGGTTGCAAACGTGCAAACAAACTTGACTCAACCGGGACAGGAAAAATTAGGAAACAATGCAAAATGTGATATCATCACTGAATATTGCAATGACGACGACTGCACAACCTGACCAAACACAGGAAAGGTTTAGATAGATTTAATGTCAGAGAAAGAAAAAGGAGGTTGTCTTTTCACACAGTGTATGTAAATATCTGGTTTCAACTGTATATTAAAGACAGATTTTGCAATGCTGTGGCAAACATATTACCTAATCCAGCCTCTTTACAGAAATATTGGAGCAAATGTCAGAGCTCACTGAGACCTAAAACGGCAAGACGGATATTTAAAAGAATGCAAATATGCAGGAAAAAAAGCCAGCCTGAAAGGAGTAGAACTTCTACGTTGGCAAAAAAAATATTCAAATATCTTTTCCATTCCCACAGTACTGGGAACAGCTGCTTTAAAACAACAGCACAGAGGACCACCCTGGTTAACCCGTGCAACGTACCTTAAGGCCATAGAGCAGGGCTTGACTGGAAAGACACGAAGACCCCACCACCTCACTGCACAGCAATCTGAAATGAAAAACAGAAGTTGTATGTTGAACAAAGCAGAAGCCTGACATGACATCACAAACATGTCCTGTATTCAACCTTTCTCAGCACACAACCGGTTACTTTAGAGCGCTTAGGAAACATTACTATTAGCACAATCTGAAGACCTCATCAGCAAACTGTGTGGCAATATGGCGACGCAGATGGTTACCGTTTTTAGACTGATAACATTTTAATAAAACATCCTGTTGAACTTTAGGGCCACTTTTGGTCAGAGCAAAAAAATGTCCGTCTACTGTTTGCTTCAGCCTGGTTTGCTCTGTATTGCAACAGGATTAAGTCCTCCTCCTCCTCCTGGGCACAGTAATAATCTGAAGATTACCACTACATCCAAGAGGAAATTACGTAAGCATTCACGGTAACCGCAATCTTCTTCCCTTTCATCATATTAATTGGCTAAAAGATTCCTTTGTCAGAGTCAGAGCAGTTAGCATCCTGTTTATTAAGTTAAAAGGAACTTCAATCCAATTAGATATAAATAAATACATTTAAAAAAAAGAGAACACTAGAACACAACACTAGAAACTTCTAACTTATCAAACCACATGCAAAGGCAGGAAGAACAAGCCCTTAGAGCAGACGTTGAGCTGTGAGAACCTCCACACCACACTGACTGTGTGAACAGACGTGACAACAGGTCAACAAAGGTAGATGAGAAATCAACTTTTAACTTAAACCATAAGCCGTCCTCTCAGCATACAACACCCCCCCCCCCCCCTAAATATAGGCTCAAAACAAAAAAAGATTCTTAGCAACCCTCACTTGCTTCTCACGGTGAAAAACCAGTGAATAATATATCTCACTTCCTGTTCCATCTCAGCGACTCCAAAACCCAAAAAAATGGAACCGCAGAACAAGCTAACCCTGCTTACATCCTGAACGCTTAGCATAACCAAGCCACGAACTAAGCTACTTCTCAATATCTAAGCACTTTTTAATTCTGGCTACAATGACACTTCTCTAATAATAATGTAACAAACAAATGAACATTTCTTTAAGTTACTTTAACATGTACAACTCAAATAATGCCTGTTTAAGAGAAAAGCAACATGGCAAGCAAAGCTGAACTAATCAATGGTTAACTTACCTTCATCTATTTTATCACTACCTGTAACTTTCGAAATGAATAGACTGGCCATCCAGGAAACAGCACATTTTGCTAACAAAGACGAGGTCTTATCTTGCTCTAGTCCCTCAGTTCAGTTTCATTTTGCCACACATCAACTTTCAACAACCACAACCAGAAAAAGATCTATAAATTTAATCAAGAAGCAACTCAGAAATGTTTGATAAATGACATTTATTAAACATTTCAGGCCAGACGACTGTCAGAATTAGTGAAAGAAAATATCTGGCCGCCTCCTATGCTAAATGGCAGGCCTGGCCTGCCGGAATCACAACTTCTTAAGCTAAGACGTCCCTGAATTCCTCCAATTAGAGAGGTAAGGGAGTCTCCACTTTTAGCATGTTTAAGATTGTCCTCTTTTTCCTCAAACGGGCATATAAAACCAGATGATTTGTGTCATTAATGCACCTTTAACAGGTCAACAACGTTAAACAGCTAGGGTTGTCTTAAGGACAAAAACAGGGTGTTTTCTTTGGCAGAAGCAGACCCAAACATCAATTATGCTCCAAACCCTCTTTCAAAAAGAAGAGGATAAACTTGCCCAGCAGGGCTCAATTATAGGTTATTTCTAGCTAGACTTAGTCCTAATTGTGCACTGCGTTTCCCACGTCTTCCAGTGCAATAAAATAAAAGAATACCTAACCTAAACTGGCTGATGTTAAGACCTAATTTTAGCTGCAAAAATAAGAGATCTTGCAAGATACAGCAGATAAAGCCAAATTTCAGATTTAAGACCACAAATGAAAAAAACGGGAAGAAATGTTGTTGATTTGTTGTGTTCAGATTGTCATTAAAAAAAGTCAGATATGGGTCACATATGGTCTAAAAAGTGGACTTGACCAGTGCCCTGACCATACCATCTCAACTGAGAAACATGTGGATGATATCATCATGCTGTTGAGATACATTTCAGCCGGGACAGGCAAGCTTGTCAGAGTTGATGGGAAGATGGACGGAGCCGTCACAATGAAATCCTGGAAGAAAGGCTGCTTGAGGTACATATTCATGTATTAGAATGATCCAGTCAAAGTCCAGACCAAAGTCCCATTGAGAATCTCTGGAAAGAATTGAAAACTGCAACTACAGCTGCTCTCCATCCAATGTGAGTCTGTAGATGTGCAAAGCTTATAGAAACGCACACCAAAAGGCCTGCAGCTTTAACTGCAGGGAAAGAATTAACTCCGGCAGGCATAAAATACTTGGCACTGGATACTTTTCACATTGTTATTTATACAAAAATCTGAACATAACTGCTCATATACTTTAAAGTTAATGATTTTAATACAGGGGTGTCCAAAGCGGACCCAGGGGCCAGCTCTGGCGGTTGATGCAGATATACATTTGGGTGCAATTTTTACTGATGGGAGGCCTATTCCAAAAAGATACAGCCAAATTAAAATCTTCCCAAAACGGCAAATGTAAGGTGCAAAACAAACCATTGATTAAGTATAAGCCATGTTTTTCCTTTTCATTTCATTTGATTTAATAGTAAATAAAACCACAAATAACCAGAGAGTTTTACTAAAAAGCTGACCTGGACACGCCCGTCAAAATGACCCAATCATAAGGCATCATGCATCATAGAAACACTTTTTTTGACCTAAAGATTTGAGTATTAAGCCTTTGTTGATGCACATGGAATTTCCCACAAACAAGTGAATGTTAAGTCCCCAAGAAAAACAATGTGATTTAAGTGCAACGCTTAGTGCAGGATATTGGTACCTAAAGGTCTGGGCCTTGCACACCATTCTTAGACAAACAGTAAGGTTTTATCCCTGTGTGTGCAGTTCCTCAAAATTCTATTTGTTCAGCTGTCTAATGATATCTACAGAACCAAATGCAAACACACAGATCTAAATGAATCCAACGGTTCAGTCCAGCTTTAGATACCATCCACCTTTGTAATCATAGCAAATCCCTGAGGCCTGGACACTTCTGGAGAGGTTTTGAAGAGGTTACATCAGGGTGTTATGTCAGTGCTATTAATGTTGAAGTAGCTGGAGCGGAAAAAGAAGAGAATTACCCAAAAAGGTAAGATTGCATGAAGTTGGAAAGCAGCTGAGACACAAATTAGTAACAATAAAGAATTTGAAATATGTTTCTATCAATGTTGCAGATTTTTACATCAGTTGATACTTGAAATGTTAAGAGACTGAGTTGTGATTTATAGTTGTGCATCATTTGTAGTCATTGCTGAAATGCTGAGTTAACAGTTAATCCTTGCAGGGGGCAGCTTAGTAAGAGGTCACAGTCGGGGTGTTTTACAGGGCTTGGGTTTTCCATCCCAAGACTCTTCAATGCCATTAATGACCTTACTAAATTAAAACAAACATACTAATTCACTGGAATTGTGCCCTAGATGATCAGATAGATGGTTCACAGCAATCTAGGGGTTTTTCCCTCCAGCGCATGTAAGGGAGGATAAAGTACACATCTGCATGGCTATCAAAAGCTTATCTTTTTTTGGCGTGGGTGGGGGGTGTCATAGGTCAGCGTTGGTAGTACACAGCAAGATCATGTTTGGAAAATTTTGATGTGTTGAGAAATAGCAAGATCATACAGTACCGATAAATTGTACTACGTTACCCCTTTTTCACATTTTGTTATGTTACAATTCCGAACTTCAAAGTATTTTAGTTGAATTTTATGTGATACTTATGATATTTACGAAGTAGATGGAAATTTATACATGGTGTTTAGGTGTGACTTGTATTCAGCAATGTTGAGTCAATACTTTTTATTCAATACTTTTGCTGCAGTTACAGCTGCAAGTCTTTTGGGCCGTGTCTCCTGGGGTGTTGCACATCTAGAGACTGACGTTTTTGCCCAATTTTCTTTGAAAATAGTTCAAGTAAAATCTGATTTGATGGGAGAGCATCAGTGAACATGAATTTTCAAGCCTTGTCAGAAATCATCAATTGGGTTTAGATCTGGACTTTGACTGGCCATTCGAGTATGTGAATATGGTTTGATTTAAAGTATTCTATTGTAGCTGTAGAAGCATGTTTAGGGTCATTGTCCTCCTAGAAGGTGAACCTCTGCCCCAGTCTAAAAAGTATTTCAAGGCATCTAACAGATTTTCTTCCAGATTTGCCAAGTATTTAGCTCCATCTCTCTTAGCATCAACTCTAACCAGGTCCCTGTCCATGCTGAAAAAAAAAAAATCATACACCAGTTGCAGCTGCAGTTGTATCACATGTTACATTTTGGGCTAAACTGTGCTCTGTGAGATGTTCAGAGCTTGGGAAATTGTTTTATAACCTAACTCTGTCATAAATCTCTCCACAGTTTGATGCCTGACCTGTCTCATGTGTTACTTGGTCTCTGTGATGCAGCTTGTTCACTGAAGTTCTCCAACAAACCTCTGAATATATATGGCAAATATTTATTGTGTGCTGGCCTATTAGGTAAGATCTGAATGAAACCAACTGAAATGTGACCTGACAAAATATGAAAATACTCAAAGGGGTATGGACGCTTTCACAAGTCACTATACATATTTGCCATCAAACTTAGGTGAAGAAATATGCACAACAAAGTTGCAATTATTAAGAGCATCAGCCACACAGATATGGTCGCAGGAGTACAAACAAACCGGTATTTTATCCGTCACACCACCTTCCTCTTAAGCAGTTGCCCATCTACCCCTTCAGCCACACAGCAGACTGATCAGACTCCTTTCTGTCTAGGACTGTCTGAACAAGTGCTTTGTATACGAGCAGGGGGAAAAAATCAAGTCCTCCTCCTCAGAGCAATGTCAGATGCAAAGCTGAAAGTTCGCCTAATGTTATGCTATTGCATAAGAGTCACTGTGCTCAGACACTTACTGTGATTTCAAAAAAAGTGACCTTACACGAACAAAATATGTGTTGTTGTTAGTTATATACATGTATACTGAAAAACGGTGGCTTAAATCTGTTTGGTCATTTTGACTGCTGCGGGTAAACTTCTTTATTAAGTTAGGTTAAATATTTTTCCTCCATTACAAAGAGACACTAAAGCCATAAACAACTTGAAACTAACCTTCATAAAAAAAAAAAAGACACATAGGATTTACATTAGGCTTTAGTTAGTACTTGCCTAGCATTCTCACTGTATTGAGGAAAATGCTAATGTTGAGCAAGGAGCTAACTAGCACCAGCAACTTGCTTTAGCTCACCAGCCAGTTGTAAAGGCTAAAAACACGGTCCACAAGCCAGCAACATACCAAATATTAGGGACTAACCTAACTGCCAAACAGCGAGACAATCACTGACAACACGTCCGGGAGCGGTGTTTTACCATTTAACTTGCAAAGAGGGAAGGCGATTAACTCTAACACTAGCAGAACAGCCAAACTCCTTCTTTAGCATGCTATGGCAGCCAATTCTGAAAGGCTAACGTTAATCTTAACAAAGTTAGTAACTCAAGTCAACACTAGCTGCGTTTGACAGCAGACACCTTTTTCTTAATTTCAGCAGTATTTGTAAATGCTGGCGTTACTTACAACGTTTGCTTCTTCCTCCTTTTAGTTGAGCTAGGTCGCTAGCTTGCAGACGTTCTTTTCATTTGCCGAGCTTTCTGGCCCTCCTCCATTGGAAGGATTTGCGTAGTGGTGTGAATGCTTTTTTCTCTTTTTTTTTCGCAGTCTGTTTGTGAGTCGGTAGAGGTCCTTGACAGAGCCAACAGCAGACTTTTGGCTCCTCCTTCTTGGTCTTTATTGGCTGTAAAAATACTCCTACAAGAAGGACAATTTTCTGATTGGATAAAAAACATTGCGATGTTAAGCAGATGACGTGTTGATTGGATAACGTCTTTTGGAGGACGGCATTGGCAGAGATGACGTTCGTTTGTATCCTGGCGTACACCGATATGTGCTGTATTGGGCGGGGAACTGAAAGGAAGTACAACCGCTAAAATGACTAAATTACATATAAAGATGCTGACAAGGTGCTTAAGTTTTTTTTCCTGTTTGCTTTAGATCTACAGTGGAAGACTCAATGTGGCGTATATAACCGTTTTAAGTGGAAAGTGTGTAAATAATTTTTTTAAGCACTGACATGTGAATAGAATGCATTGTACATGTTTTGTTTTATGCTTAAATTAAAAATCAACTTAAAATGATATCTGTTGAATTTGTGATTGCAACGTGACAACATATAAACAAGTTCAAGGCTTATGAATACTTCTGTAGTACTAGCACTTTAATACTGATCAATATTTACTGATAATATATTAATATGTATTTTCAACATTTTATTTTAGAAATATCAAGTTACCTTTAAGAAATGAGATGCAACTCATTGCACCAGTTGGGGTTAAATAACTTTACACAATACAAACAAACATAATTACCCATACAGTAATTATCTAATGGGAGGCTTCTTCCTATTTGCTTAATTAAAGCCAACAACTGAAAATATGTCTTATATTCTAGGTTCTTCAAAGTAGCCACCTTTTGCTTTGATTACTGCTCCGCACACTCTTGGTATTCTGTTGATGAGCTTCAAGAGGTCGTCACCTGAAATGATTTTCACTTCACAGGTGTGCCCTGTCAGGTTTAATAAGTGGGATTTCAAGCCTTATAAATGGGGTTGGGACCATCAGTTGTGTTGTGCAGGAGGTGGATACAGTACACAGCTGATAGTCCTACTGAATAGACTGTTAGAATTTGTATTATGGCAAGAAAAAAGCAGCTAAGTAAAGAAAAATGAGTGGCCATCATTACTTTAAGAAATGAAGGTCAGTCAGTCCGAACAATTGGGAAAACTTTGAAAGTGTCCCAAATGCAGTCGCAAAAACCATCAAGTGCTACAAAGAAACTGGCTCACATGAAGACCGCCCCAGGAAAGGAAGACCAAGAGTCACCTCTGCTGCGGACGATAAGTTCATCCGAATCACCAGCCTCAGAAATCGCAGGTTAACAGCAGCTCAGATTAGAGAACAGGTCAATGCCACACAGAGTTCTAGCAGCAGACACATCTCTAGAACAACTGTTAAGAGGAGACTGTGTGAATCAGGCCTTCATGGTAAAATAGCTGCTAGGAAACCACTGCTGAGGACAGGCAACAAACAGAAGAGACTTGTTTGGGCTAAAGAACACAATGAATGGACATTAGACCAGTGGAAATCTGTGCTTTGGTCTGATGAGTCCAAGTTTGAGATCTTTGGTTCCAACCACCGTGTCTTTGTGCGGCACAGAAGAGGTGAACGGATGGACTCTACATGCCTGGTTCCCACCGTGAAGCATGGAGGTGGAGGTGTGATGGTGTGGGGGTGCTTTGTTGGTGACACTGTTGGGGATTTATTCAAAATTTAAGGCATACTGAATCAGCATGGCTACCACAGCATCTTGCAGCAGCATGCTATTCCATCCGGTTTGCATTTAGTTGGATCATCATTTATTTTTCAACAGGACAATGACCCCAAACACACCTCCAGGCTGTGTAAGGGCTATTTGACCAAGAAGGAGAGTGATGGGGTGATGCGCCAGATGACCTGGCCTCCACAGTCACCGGACCTGAACCCCATCGAGATGTTTTGGGGTGAGCTGGACACAGAGTGAAGGCAAAAGGGCCAACAAGTGCTAAGCATCTCTGGGAACTCCTTCAAGACTGTTGGAAAACCATTTCAGGTGACGACCTCTTGAAGCTCATCAACAGAATGCCAAGAGTGTGCGGAGCAGTAATCAAAGCAAAAGGTGGCTACTTTGAAGAACCTAGAATATAAGACATATTTTCAGTTGTTTCACACCTTTTTGTTCAGTATATAATTCCACATGTGTTAATCCATAGTTTTGATGCCTTCAGTGTGAAGCTATAATATTCAGTCATGAAAATAAAGAAAACTCTTTGAATGAGAAGGTGTGTCCAGACTTTTGGTCTGTACTGTATATATATATACATATACCTCTGTAACCTGCAGTGCATTTTTTTAATGTTCTATTTGTTACATTTAATTGTTGAATAAAATGTTTTACCACTAATTAGTTTCTCCTACAGAGCCAAGAAGTCAAGAAAGGTGTGTTATGTTGTAGTAGGTAGGAGGATGATCAGACGTTACCAAATTACACATTTTTCCTTAATGTACATGGATAAAAAATGCCAATATTTAATTTTTCACTCGGCAGAAAGTCTGCTGCCACAAAACAATGATGCTGTTTATCTACTTAGATTATATTATAGTAAGAATCTTGCTTGTATGGATGTTGATAATTAAACCAAATAACACTGCAATAGAGACTTTGTACTCTTGTTCACAAGGTGGCATTTGCTCAGATAAAACAAAACAATATTTGCATTTCTACTGTATGACTGATGGTATTCTTGCGCCCTCTAGTGGATTTTCTAAAGGAAAAAAAGACAACTTAAAGGACACTATAACTTCCATGACGTGTATGTGCATTGTAAATACAGAAATGCAGCATCTGGTAAATTCGCAGAACCACGTTCTTCCTTGGTGATGTTGGGGCTGAAAAATAAAACAGATGTAAGGTGAACACAGGTCAAGTTAGCATGCATTTAAAGGAAAAAAATACTTGTAAAGATGCTGAAAATGAATTCAGTTTGCTTTGACTTTTCATACCTCTGTTGAGAATAGCTTTGTGTACCTTTGATTTTAAGCTTCTTCTGCAGGTCCAGCTTGAGGTTTATCCTCGCATTTTTTCACACTCATGATGGCAGTGTCTGTTGAGATGAAAAAATTATAAGTGACGTACACAGTGGGAGTTTTTTGACATGGGTAAAATGGCTGTCCACCCAGGGCACCAATCTAATCATGGGATGGCCTATGCTCACCGACATCTGGCAGCTGCACCCCAAACAAGTCTTCTGTTGCTGGTTTTATGTGTGGTTAATAACGATTAAGTGACCATCTGTGATGTGAAGGTTGTTGATGGAATAGATGACCCAAACGTTTGTCACTAAACTAAAGCATTATATGATTTTTGTGTTAGATAATGCCTGATATAATTTTAAATATTGCATCACTTACACTATTCAAATGAAAGACTTGGAAAAATCTATCCAAATGTGAGTGCAGCATGTGCCAGATCTCATCAAGATCCGGCCTACGTTAGGACATGTTCTGGAATCGCCCCTCCTTATACGAATTCTGGTCAAATGTTTATGTAGCCCTTTCATACATATGTATTAAAATATTATAGTCAGCCTTTATCTCCATCTTTCAGGTACCTCCTCCAAATTTGACGGTTACGTCGTCTCAATTAAGAGTAGTAGCTTTTGCTTCACTTATGGCTCAAGGCCTCGTTCTTCTTCAGTGGAAAAAAGATAGACCTCCGTCCTTCAACAACTGGATTTGAGAAATCCTATGTTACAGTTGGAGAAACTGAGATACAGCAGAGCCGATCAGCATGAAAAATTCAGATAAAGTTGGTCCTCCTTTATAGAATCTGTCGAGCACTTAAATGTGACAGAAGTATGCATTCTGCTTTTTTAATCAGCTGATGATTTGTAGCAAAGAAGTGTCACTGCATGTATAGTTTACTGTGCTGTGTTATTAAGTTTTATTTTATTTTGATGTTGTTTCACTGAACATTATGTGTCATCAATCCACGTATCATTTAATTTATGTGTCTTGGTGGGTATAAGTATAAAATACATTTTATTGGACCTGGGCTGGTCAGATATTAGCTGGTTTTGTCTGAATTGAGGTTTTTTAAAATGCTGTTTGAAATTTACTCTTTATTCTGCTTGCAAAAACAAAAATGACAATTTTGATGCTTTTTTTGGCATCCGATGTAGACAAGCATAAAAACTGCAATATGTAGACTGGTCAGACTTTGACTAAGTTGTTATATACCAACTACAGATTCTCTAAAGCATATAAATGATTTGTGAAATCTTATCAGCAGAGAGGAAAAGGTGTTGTGTTACAAATATTCTCACTTTCAGAAAAAAAAAAAAAAAAAAAAAAACACGTGGTGAAGCAAAGACATATTTCACTGCTTGTGGAAAACATTGGTAGTCTGGAAGGGTGACAAATGCTCATTCTGTAGCCATGGCAAACAGGCTCTGGGTGACGGGTCAAACAAAGAATGGTTCAAGACGTCTTTATGAGGACCAGAAAATCGAGGCACGTGATGTCACCCCAGACAGCAGAGCCAGGGTCACACCCTGGAGCCAGCCCTGGGGTCGGGACTCATCATAGAGCGCCTGGAGTGGCCCGGGAGAGGTGGCGGGCTGGGGTGGGTTTGTTGTTGTCCCCCAGCTCAGCACACATTTGTGAACAGGGTACTGTTTCTACACATTGCAGAACATAACGAAGGATGTCCCAGTGAGACATGGTTAGAATTCTAAAGTTACAATAATTGCACCAGAAGCTTTCCTCTTGGCACTCTTTCCAAACCTTCCTTACATCTTCCCTGTGGACATGACAGTCACTCAGAGGACACACACAGGACAGGTTAGGCATAGTTTCTGCCACACAGTTGCACATACAGGTCCTTCTCAAAATATTAGCATATTGTGATAAAGTTCATTATTTTCCATAATGTCATGATGAAAATTTAACATTCATATATTTTAGATTCATTGCACACTAACTGAAATATTTCAGGTCTTTTATTGTCTTAATACGGATGATTTTGGCATACAGCTCATGAAAACCCAAAATTCCTATCTCACAAAATTAGCATATCATTAAAAGGGTCTCTAAACGAGCTATGAAACTAATCATCTGAATCAACGAGTTAACTCTAAACACCTGCAAAAGATTCCTGAGGCCTTTAAAACTCCCAGCCTGGTTCATCACTCAAAACCCCAATCATGGATAAGACTGCCGACCTGACTGCTGTCCAGAAGGCCACTATTGACACCCTCAAGCAAGAGGGTAAGACACAGAAAGAAATTTCTGATCGAATAGACTGTTCCCAGAGTGCTGTATCAAGGCACCTCAGTGGGAAGTCTGTGGGAAGGAAAAAGTGTGGCAGAAAACGCTGCACAACGAGAAGAGGTGACCGGACCCTGAGGAAGATTGTGGAGAAGGGCCGTTCCAGACCTTGGGGGACCTGCGGAAGCAGTGGACTGAGTCTGGAGTAGAAACATCTAGAGCCACCGTGCACAGGCGTGTGCAGGAAATGGCTACAGGTGCCGCATTCCCCAGACCTGGGCTACAGAGAAGCAGCACTGGACTGTTGCTCAGTGGTCCAAAGTACTTTTTTCGGATGAAAGCAAATTCTGCATGTCATTTGGAAATCAAGGTGCCAGAGTCTGGAGGAAGACTGGGGAGAAGGAAATGCCAAAATGCTAGAAGTCCAGTGTCAAGTACCCACAGTCAGTGATGGTCTGGGGTGCCGTGTCAGCTGCTGGTGTTGGTCCACTGTGTTTTATCAAGGGCAGGGTCAATGCAGCTAGCTATCAGGAGATTTTGGAGCACTTCATGCTTCCATCTGCTGAAAAGCTTTATGGAGATGAAGATTTCATTTTTCAGCACGACCTGGCACCTGCTCACAGTGCCAAAACCACTGGTAAATGGTTTACTGACCATGGTATCACTGTGCTCAATTGGCCTGCCAACTCTCCTGACCTGAACCCCATAGAGAATCTGTGGGATATTGTGAAGAGAACGTTGAGAGACTCAAGACCCAACACTCTGGACACTCTGGATGAGTTAAAGGCCGCTATCGAAGCATCCTGGGCCTCCATAAGACCTCAGCAGTGCCACAGGCTGATTGCCTCCATGCCACGCCGCATTGAAGCAGTCATTTCTGCCAAAGGATTCCCGACCAAGTATTGAGTGCATAGCTGTACATGATTATTTGAAGGTTGACGTTTTTTGTATTAAAAACACTTTTCTTTTATTGGTCGGATGAAATGTGCTAATTTTGTGAGATAGGAATTTTGGGTTTTCATGAGCTGTATGCCAAAATCATCCGTATTAAGACAATAAAAGACCTGAAATATTTCAGTTAGTGTGCAATGAATCTAAAATATATGAATGTTAAATTTTCATCATTACATTATAGAAAATAATGAACTTTATCACAATATGCTATTTTTTTTAGAAGGACCTGTAACTGACTCATCATGACTCAGATTACTCATCAGTAATCTGAGTCATGTCTTTGATCATCTCTTACCCTCCAGCTCTGTTTAGCTGGAGCTGAATCAGAGCACCGGTCGTTTCCTCTGTCTTCACTGTTGTAGTTTGTCCACTCTCTTCAGAACGCATAATGGAGGAGCTTTCAGTGGTTGTACCATAAACTGTGCGACGCAACCTTTTCACTGCTTCCAGATCTAGTCGAAAGGCTCCTCCCCGGACTAGTTTTAAACTCCACCCCCATAAAAAAAAAATAAAAAATAAAAAATAAAAACAAAAAACAACAACAACAAAAAAACACCGGTAACACATTGTACATGTAACGTTCAGGACGAAGGACCCAGAATTTCTGCCAGAAACATGATAAATAGTTAAAAGATTTATTATGGAGCAGCGCACAGAAACTCAGGAAACCACCAGCCTGGAACCCGGGATCACTGGGAACGGAGAGGCAGGTAAATGGCTTGAAAAAGCTTGGGTAAATTTTTGTGAGTCCAAAGAAGCCACCAACCTTCACAGAGTCCGTGTAGGGCGGAGGAATCAGAAAAGGCTCCTTTGCGGGATGCGGTCTTGGCGGTCCCCGGACCAGGGGGTCGGTGGCCCAACCGCCGCCAGATGTCGGATTGCCGACAGGGGGGGTGGGAGATCCAAAACTCGGTGGTCGAGGGGCAGAAACTGGGTCAGAAACCAGGGAGGCAGGCTCAGGCAGACTAATCCAGGCTGGAGGCTTTGGTCGAGAAACAAGGTCATGATCCAGAGGCGAGAGACATCCAGGGAGGGCCAGGCAAGACAGGGAAATCCAAGATGCAAAAGTGGTCAAAAAACGTGATCAGGCAGGAAGAAATGCTGGACATCAACTAACTGGCAGTTTTTCGAACATCTGGCACCATCTGCCTGTCTGAGGGCTGTATATAACTGCAGAGAAACAGGTGCGTGGCATGACTGTGATTGCGCCCCAGCGCAGCAGCAGTCGATTGCGTGAAGACAGAGCAGGCAGACGGGCCAGAATCATAACAGTACATGTATTGGCAATTCACTATAACATAAATAAATCACTGCACAAATCCCTTTAATTCAGAAAAATACATTATAGTACTGCGCCTGTAGAGTTCTCATTTGTTACGTGAGACTGAAGATACTCATTAACATCTGCCGGGCAGATTGTAATATCCTATATTTACAATGTTGTTTCTCCACATGTGCAAATAATAAAACATTTTTAAACCATATATCCTTTTCTTTCCACTTCACATTTACAGTATGTGCTACTTTGTAGTACATAGTCCTACAGGCTCACACAAGCCTCTATGTGTTGGCATTCTGACCGATGAAATCTCTGTAGTCAATATGACCTTATAACTAGAGTACTGATTACTTATTAAGCCAGCCGCACCCTCATTTGAACTCGGCCTTTTGTCAAATTTTTGGCAACAAACCTTTTTTTTCAACTGCAATATCTAGACCAGGGGTCTAACAAAAAAACAACTAGTGTTGGTAAGTACAGATGAAGTAAGAAATGCAACGTTTTGCAGTTTTTCATTGAATACTACATTGAATACTAGGACACTAGAAGGACCAGTCATATTATTTTAGATCTATTTTTCCTGTGAGTTGGTTGGAAACTATGGGCTTTCTTTTTACATCATATTCCACAAATATCAACATCCCTTAGAAGAAAACATAATCATTCAGTTTTTCTAAATGTTTTATGTTTTTCCTTTATTCTACCTTAACCTAAAAAAAGAAATATAGTGGCGGTGCTATAAAGGTGACAACAACTATTGTAGATATTTAAAAAAAAATTAAAGTTGTCTTTTTTTCAAAAAGTCATGTAACATTTTGCAGCCGAGTGCGAAGTGGCAGGGTTGACAATCAGCTCCTCCCAGTCCAAGGCCATGGTTCTCAACCAGAAAAGGGTGGCTTGCCCTCTCTGCATTTGGGGGAATTTCTGCCTCAAGGGGAGGAGTTCAAAACTTTTGGGGTCTTGTTTATGAGTAAGGGAGAATGGACTAGGAGATCGAAAGACGAATCGGTGCGGTCGCTACAGTAATGCGGATATTGTGCTGGTCCATTGTGGAGAAGAGAGTGGAGCTCGGAGTAGAGCCAGTTTAAGTTATTAATGATGTTAAGATGTACTGTAGTTAAATGTAGATGTTAGATGTTAATTTATAGCTAATTTCTTGCCGCTAGAAGGAAGGTGATAGATCAGATGAGATGGAGGCAGAAATAACAAGAGACACTGAGCTACAGTCAACGCAGGGAGGATGAGACGATGAGGACAAAGAGAGACAATAGACTGAGAAACAAGTGTGGTGGTCAGTTAGTAGAGTCAATAGGTGTTATGTCATTCTCATGGTGACACACACTAAGGTCATATGTGTCAACAACTCATTTTTGTTTAATGGTCTGCAGTTCCATGTTAAGGTTTGATGCAACTCTGCTGTTCTGACTAAGGGAGTGCCCGGCCACCCGATGGAAGAAGCTCATTTCATCTGCTTGTATCCAAGATCTCTTTCTTTCGGTCATGACACAAAGTTCATGGCCATAGGTGAAAGTAGGAACGTAGACCGACCGGTAAATTGAGAGCTTCGCTTTTCGGCTCAGCTCTCTCTTCACCACAACGGACCTGCACAGCATCCCCATTACTGCCGCAGCCGCACCAATCCGTCTGTCGATCTCCCGCTCCATTCTTCCCTCACTCATGAACAAGATCCCAAGATACTTCTCTCTCTACTCCAAACTGCTCCACTTGAGGCAAGAACTCCCCTCCAACCTGAAGAGGGCAAGTCACTCTTTTCCGGTCGAGAACCATGGCCTTGGACTTGGAGGAGCTGATCTTAATCCCAGCCGTTTCACACTTGGCTGTGCATTTTGTAGGTCTTGGTTAGAGGGGGGCAGCAGGACCACATCATCTGCAAAAAGAAGAGACAAAACCCACTGATCCCCAAACCAGACCCACTTGGCTGCGCCTAGAAATCCTGTCCATAAATGTTATGAACAGGACCGGTGACCAAGGGCAGCCCTACCGGAGTCCAACATGAAGCAGGAACAGGTCCGTCTTGCCAGCAATGAGGACCAAACTCCTGCTCTGCTTGTACAGATACCGGATGGCCCCTAATAAAGGGCCCCCGATTCCATACTCCTGGAGCACCCCCCACAGGGCACCACGAGGGACACAGTCGAATGCCTTCTCCAATCCACAAAATACATGTGGACCGGTTGGGCAAATTACCATGAACGCTCGAGTACCCTGTAGAATGTGTAGAGCTGGTCCAGTGTTCCACGGCCGCGACAAAAACCACACCCCTCCCCCTGAAGCCGAGGTGCGACTATCGGCCGGACTCTCCTCTCCAATACCCTGGCATAGGCCTTACCAGGGAGGCTGAGGAGTGTGATCCCCCTATAGTTGGAACATACCCTCCGGTCACCCTTCTAATGAAGACCACCCTGGTCTGCCAGTCCAGAGGCACTGTCCCCGACTGCCACTCAATGTTGAAGAGGTGTGTCAACCATGACAGTCCCACAACATCCAGAGTCTTGAGGTAACCAGGGTGAATCTCATCCACCCCCGAAGCCCTGCAACCGTGGAACTTTTTAACCACCTCGGTGACTTCAGCCTGGGTGATGAAAGAGTCCAACCCAGAGTCCCCAGTCTCTGCTTCCACCAGGGAATGCGTGACGGTAGGATGGAGGAGATATGCCACAGCCCGGGCTGCGGCATGCTTGGCCTCACGGTACCCATCACGGTACCCATCAGCCATCTCTGGAGTCCCACAGGCCAACCACAGCCAATGGGACTCCTTCTTCAGCTTGACAGCATCCCTTACTGCCGGTGTGCACCACCGGGTTTGGGGATTGCAGTTGCAACAGGCACCGCAGGCCTTAAAGCCACAGCTACGGGCGGCAGCACCGACAATAGACACAGAGAACAAAGTGCACTCGGACTCTATGTCTCCAACCACCGCTGGAATCTGGTCAAAGCTCTTGCGGAGGTGGGAGTTGAATACATCCCTGGCCAAGGGCTCCACCAGACGTTCCCAAAAGACCCTCACTGTATGCTTGGGCCTGCCAAGTCTGTCCTGCTTTCTCCTCTTCCAGCGGATCCAACTCACCACCAAGTGGTGATCAGTGGACAGTTCAGCCCCTCTCTTCACCCGAGTGTCCAAAACATGTGGCTGAAGGTCTGAAGACACGACAACAAAGTTGATCATCGACCTCCTGCCTAGGGTGTCCTGGTGCCAAGTGCACTGATGAACACCCTTATGCTTGAACATGGTGTCCATTATGTTCAATCCGTGACTAGCACAGAAGTCCAATAACGAAACACCACTCGGATTAAGATCTTGGAGGCCATTCCTCCCAATCATGCCTCCCCAGGTGTCACTGTTGTTTCCCACGTGGGTGTTGAAGTCCCCAGCAGAATAACGGAGTCCTCGGGAGGGGCACTATGCAGCACCCCCGACAAGGACACCAGGAAGGCTGTGTACTCCTCACCACCGCTCTGCCGTATGCCGAAACGACATTCAGAGACCTGTCCCCAACCCGAAGGCACAGGGATACGTCCCTCTCATTCATTGCACTGCACTTTCAAGTTTTAATTACAAAATAAATTGAAAACTTTGTATCTTTTTATTTTACTCCAACATTATGCACTACAGACAATGTGGATAATTTTTTTTTTAAACAGAGGAAAAAATAGTGGTATATAAATATCAGGAGTAGTGTAGCTAGGGCCTCAGAGTGCCACACATCGCCCTTGTAAAAATAATACTAATCAAAATGTTAGCAAGCTACAGGTGGCACGCATATCTGTAAAGCAGATGACTGCAGGCTGGCTACCGGAGCAGATACCCTGACCAATTAATCAGCGAATATCCGCTTGTAAACTTCTGTTACTCTAAGAAGAAATGAAAGTCAAAAAGGGATAATATCATGTGCATAAATAATAATTAATAATAATTCTATTAAATTTAGCTGGTGTTTATTTTAGAATTTTCCGTCATTATGTGACTCAAAATCAAAATTATAATTCAAATAAAACCTGGTGGCAGAGAAACAATTGTGGTATCTTTGTTTTAAATAAAGGAAATTAGATCACAGTGTGCATTTTCTATTCGTACATATTTAATTTCCTTTTTATTGATGTACCTAAAAAAAATTATTCTCTTTAGGTAGTTTTATAATAACAGGCCGAAAGCGAATTAGAATAAAGTCAGACAATCATGAATAATTTGAAACTGAAAGAATATAAACCAGCAGGTTTCTCATGATCGTGAGTTTTACTGTGTGTGATGAAGTGCTACATTAAAAGCAAACTTTACTGAGGACACCGACACTTTTTTTCCAGCGCCCTGCTATGTTGATATTGAGCAAACCCATTCCATGCTTCTCCCGTCAAGTCAATTAATAATCAAACAACCAATCACATTTCGTCGTGGGCAGGGTTTTAGGTTTGCACGAGGACATTTTGTTGATTGATATGTTCAATGTACGGCCTGTTCGTCGACCTCCGACCAATCAATTTTGTTTGAGGGAGGACTCAAAGTCTTTTTTTTTAAATGTCACTTATAGCGGCCAATCTCTAGTAAGCATAGCGGAGAAGCCTGCATACCCGATGTTCAGTCATTGGGTGTGCACCATTTGTCAACCGGCGAGAACGGGTGCGCGACATTTGTACACCATTTGAGACGAATCATAGTCCAGTGCATATCCTAGACACCATCTTCAGATACATTTGCAAAAAGCACTGGACACCCACTTCAAGCGTGTGACTGGCAAGCATAATAGATAATCAGAAGTGCTAACAAATGGTTTATACCAACAACTCTCTATGTTTTAAATGCATGAAGTCCAGGCAAGAGCCCCTGGTTGCAGTCCATTGCGCGTTCTTTGTGTATTTCCAACTGGAAATCCAGAAAATCTGACTTCCAATTATGAAGGGAACACAATCTGAACAACTAAGAGTTTAATATCCAATATGGCGGCATTGCATGTAAACTCGTTTAAGGTATAAACAATTTATCTGCATTTTTGAAAGTGTGGTCAGCTACTGGTTTCATAAAACCAGTAGTTAAGACCAGTAGCAGACGTTGTGTTTTACAATATCTGTTTGTGAGCTTGCTATTATACTGTTTGAATGCATAAAAATCGGCTTGCTAGCAACTTGCCACTGGAACCTTGCGCAACAAGGGTTCGAGATGTCATTAACAGCACCGACCTCCAACTTTCGAGACAAATCAAATCCAACATTGCGCGATTTAAGAGGATAACTCCTCCTACAACCCTTTGCCCGGGTAATGCACCGGCTGACTGTAAAATAACGCACCCACTGTCTACGGGCGTCTCTTACGCTAGCAAGACCCGCCTATTGGCCGGTCTACGGACTTCCCACAGACAGTTGTATGTTTCATAAAAATGCACTCTGATGCGGCAAGTAAGTAAAAACGTTTCAGAGGCTTTTCTTCACGTTAAATCGCGGTGTTTATCGGCCACAGCGTGCTGTGTCAGAGAGAAGGAAGCGGACGTGTTGTGTTTATACATCCGCTTTTGTCCCGTGGCTCCGTGGGGTTTGATGAAGCCCGTGTTATTTGCTGTTCTCTTTGTATTTGCCAGCACTGTCTGGTGCGACAACAAAGGACGGACGGCTACTGTCATTTCACTTGCGTTTCGCCCGTAAAAGGTTAAATAAGACACTTAATGATAATCTGCAGTCGGGTTTTCGTGTTGTGCATTCGTTGCTCGGTCAAAATCCGCCGACGTTGTTTAAGTTCAGATTGTTTTCGAAGGTAATCGGTGAGTTGTGGTGTTTTTATTCGTCGTTCCTGATTTCCTCCGGCTCCTTCCGGCTCAAACTTGACGCCGACGTAATGTCAGCGTTAATCGGCCGAATTTCTGGCCAGCTGCGGACTGTTGGAGAGAATGAAAATTGTGACGCAGTTGTGTAAAACATCTTTGGTTGCTTGCTGCAGCGCCGCTGTCGCTTCCTGCGTCACCTGCATCAGCTGCTGCAAAACGTCTGCGCAGTGCTTTCCTGACAGTAACCATATAGCGATACATTTTAAATCAATGTAAAACGTATTCAGACAGTCAGGGAGAAGATGTTGGGGGGGGTAGATGGGATCTGAGAGTAGTAGCTGTTTAGGAAAGGCCTGGGAGTTGTAGTCCCGTAACCCAAGCTGAGCCGAAACCCTTAATGGCTTCCGCGAATAAGAAGAACTACAACACCCAGACGCCCGAATTCTCTGGATACTTTGTAAACTCTGCAAGTTACTTGTCTGGTCTGCTATTTTAGGTATGCAGCTAGTGCTGTCCGTTCGTGTGTATGTGTTGGGCATTTTATCTGGATTTGGCCTCTAGAGGTAAATCAGTTCTTGATGACGGCGTTAAATCAGAAATCAACTGTAAATATTTTGTGACAGGGTGGTTTAAATGGTCGAATACGTTCGAGTTGAGGGAGAGACATTTTCTGCCGTTATCTAGGACATAAAGACTCGATCTGGAGACCAGGATGTGTTAATCACTAACCAAAAATAGTCTTAAAATAAGATTAGAGTCCCAACGTGTTTGCCTGTGCTATGATGATGTCACCCATCTAAAACCCCTGCATGATTACACACATTTTAAAACGATATAAATTCTATACGTTTGAAATGTAAAGTTAATTTACTTTTCTTGCGGATATAGATTTTCAGCTGAATTCCCATCTGACTACACTAGCCAGTATCCACAAGATTCATCACACCTTACACAGACTGGTAAATATCTGCTGTCTTGTACTTTAATCCTGATGTTACCGAACATATTATATATCATTTTGACACATCTTTATTTTACTTAGAATCTGACTGAAGACGTTGGACAGGACAGCACCCCATCAGGTAAACCTTCAGTGTGTGAACCTGACACGCCTGATGTGTAAAAAGCCTTAAAAATAAATCTTTTACAGCAATAGTATATCCTGGAATTTTTTTATTTTTCATTTGGTGTGGAAAAAAAAATAGTGTTAAGAAATCCAAAGAAAACTACTAGCGACACAATTGGTTGTACCTCTGTTGTTAGTGCTCTGTACAACCCCCTTTTAGCAATAGGACATTTTACAAGCTTGGAGCATACAGAGAGAAGGATCTTTGACTGTTCTTTGTGCAAACTCTTCTGAGTCCTGGGTTCTCTGCTCTTTAGCTCGCCCTT
Organism: Girardinichthys multiradiatus; assembly: GCF_021462225.1. Lineage (NCBI taxonomy): Eukaryota > Metazoa > Chordata > Actinopteri > Cyprinodontiformes > Goodeidae > Girardinichthys > Girardinichthys multiradiatus. The sequence goes on along the minus strand of NC_061802.1, from coordinate 37,904,319 downwards.
CAGGTTTTCTATATGATCAGTGAATGTAAATGATCATGGATGAAGGTAAATTCTGCATCTGGATAACTATTTCTAAGTTGCTATGGCTGTATGTTTTAGATAATTCCTCTGCTGGAAGAGGCAGCAATGACCCATTTTCAGTTTACTTGCAAAGACCATCAGACTTCTGTTTAAAATGTCCTGATTTTTCATCGTACATGGTGTCATCCACTCTAAAAAAGTTCCGATGATGTGAAACTTGCCCACAGCATTACAGATCCTCCACCGTGCATAGCAGTGGGCAAGAGGGGCTTTGTCACATATCCATCCTGGAGTGTTTGTTGCTGAAAAGTAACAGTATGCAGATGAAGCAACATGAAGCCTTCTGCTTTCTGTGCGCAATGTGTTGCGCCTCAAACAACTCAGATGGGGCCTTATGGTTACAGGAAAGACATTACATTAGAAAGACATTAAAAGCTTTGAAGCGTCAGTAAATCACATGCTCCTGAATTTGCCATACTTAAACTGTTACATAACTTTAACTAAACAAATCCGGCTCAGGTGCCTTGTTCCCTAACACCTTACTTGACTTTAGAGGAGCAAGCTCCGGAGTCTGTGTATGTTCTGGCCCGTCACTACAGAAAAGCCCAATGTCAGTCCAATCTGACCAAAGCACCCAGGTCCATTTGAAGTCCCAGTAGAGACGAGCGCTCTCGCATGTTTATGTTTGTGATGGTAGGACGTTAAAAGCCTTTTCCTGGCATGCCTCCTAAACAACTGGTTTGCATCTAGATGGCGTCTAATGGGCGCATCCTGCTCCCTGTTTGTGGTGGAAAGATGGATATTTTTTTTTTCTCCACTGATTAAATGTCCTCAAATTAAAGTTTACTTTCCTCAGACAATTAGTGGTCTGAGGTGATACTAGTGTAATAAAACATACATTTGTTTTTAAGGCTTTTTACACGTTTCTATGAAAGATGTAAACACATGTGGCCAGTACTGTATGCATGTTTTCCTTATCAACACATTATTAGGGCAGCCAGTGGTCAGGTTTGCCTTTGTAAACCTGCGGCAATGCTGATAATAATCCATCTATTTCCTTACCTCTTAAGCTTGCTGCTCTAGAGCCATGCCACCAAGAAAAAAGAGGAGACCTTCTGCAGGAGATGACCTGTCAGCCAAGAAAAGTCGCCAAGACAGGTGGGAGATTCCTTTGTCAAAGATTGTCAAATATTCACAACCCTTAAGCTTTTTCACATTACAACCAGAAACATCAATGTGTTTTATTGGCTTTTATGTGATAGGCCAACACACAGTCATGCAGAACCGCGAAGCAGAAGAAAACAACGTATAGTTTTTTGGATGATAATAAACAAAAATCAAAAAACTGTTTGGTGTAGACGATTAATGGAGCTGCACAACCGGTCATCGCAATATTGGAATCGCAAGGGGCTGCTTGGGTGCAATGTTTGATGGGATATAGCATTTCAAGTGTTACGCATTCATGCTCACGAAATCTATATACTTGGCCAGTTAAAATGACTCTCAATTTCTTCAACGCCCATAATCATAATCGATATCATTATGGCATTGGAATTACATATTTTCCTAAAAACCGGGCTGCTGTACTCCACACATACCATTTTACATGTTGGCCAAAAAGTTCAGGTTTACTCTCTTCTGACCCCATCATCTTGCCGTCTCTCCTGCTTGGCATTGACAAACCGTTAACAGCACTTCTTATGACTTCCATTCGACATTATTACAACTTTGTCACGGAGGCCAGATTTGTTGTGTCAACAGATTGTTTTAACTAGTGCTGTTGATCTCTGCAGCTCCTCTAGAGTCATCGTTGCTTCTTTGATTATATATGCTCTAATTGCTCAGTTGGTCACATAAATTCCAAATGAAATGAGTTGAACTTGAAATGGAGAAAACAGTTTATGAGGTCTGCAGGCTGTTGCAAGGTAGTGTAGCTAGGAACCAGATTAGTGTGGTTTATGAAATAAGTAGATGTGGGCATAAAGATGCCGATTTACCAATGGGAATTTTGTAAATAAAAAGCTCATCATAAACCACATCGACCACTATTACATACTGTATTGTGTGTATGGTATTGCTGATTGGCCCCTGACTCTTTCCCCAACTGCAGCATTTTCAGAAAACATGAGACATCACAGATCCGGGAGGAGGAGACGTTTTCTAGTAAAAGATGTCTGGAGTGGTTCTATGAGTATGCAGGTAAGTAGCCATCACACACTTTTGGTTTATTTTCCTTCATTAATCCATCCCTGCTTTGCAATCATGGTTCTACAAGCCGAACTGATGCCGTACATTTATCTAAACTAGGTTGTGACGACGTTGTGGGTCCAGAGGGCATAGAGAAGTTCTGCGAGGACATTGGAGTGGAGCCAGAGAATGTAAGCAGATTTTGTATGTCACTTGGTTAAGTCTTATTTTCAGTTTTGGGGGGTCTCAGTTTGCACAAAGCGTTCCTCTCAGTGTGAAAAACACACACTCAGTGTTTGCGATAATTGTAATAGTTGCTATTTATGCATAAATTTGACCTAAACATCATCTTTTCCCACTGATTAAATCAGATAGTGGACCCAGTAAATTAGGTAAAAATATTATCAGCCTGTTCCAATATGCTAACTAACTCTTGGTGCACACCATGGCTGCTTCTTGCAATATTTTCTGCCTGTATCAGGTCTGCAAGCAGGCATACTGAAACACCTACAGAAGGTGCAGAAAATGAAGGAAAAACCCCAAACAACCTATGCCAGAATCCAATTCAGCCTTTGTTTAGAGTGGTGTTTAGAAGCTTAAAGCTCAATGCCTCTTCTGAACCACCTTCCTCTCTGGTCCAACCTGAACTCATTTAAGGTTCTCCCAGATAATCCTGTACTTTTTGTTCAGCAGGTCATTGAGGTCCAGCAACAGCCTGCCAAGGAATCTCCCCTGTTTAAGAATTTATGCGACTGTCTTTTCACATTTATTCCCAGGTGGTTATGCTGGTTCTTGCTTGGAAGCTGGATGCTCAGAGTATGGGGTATTTCACTCTTCAGGAGTGGCTAAGAGGCATGGGCTCACTGCAGTAAGCCAGCCACAATCTTTCTGTCTTTTTTAGTTGATTCTGTGTTGTTCTTAGTAGAGTTGTTTGAGGGTGGATGAACATGTCTGAGGTGCTTGTGTTGTTTTCAGGTGCGATTCCACTGAGAGACTGAGGAATTCACTCGACTACCTGAGATCTGTCCTGAATGACAGCACCAGTTTTAAGCTTATTTACAGATACGCCTTTGATTTCGCTCGGGTAAGTCTAAAGAAGTCTTTTCTAGAAGCAGGCTCACATAGGTAGCCTTATGTTTTAATTCATGTCAACTGAAAGGAAAGGTGGTCACACAACACTGCCATTCTTGCAAGATCACATTTTTACTAAAAGTAATGTTTTTGAGAAAGTAAAACACATTCAGTTTGACTTTTTTGTGCTGGACAGTGCTTTTGTTTGCCAGATTATACCCATAAGCCTCAAGGTATTTTACTGGGATTTCATGTGACATACAAAAAAAAACATAGCATTCATCTGGATTCTGCCCCCTATGCTCAGATACCTCTAAATTTAATTCTTTTACTGCAGTTTAGTTTTGGTGTAACACATACAATTATAAAAGTACAATGACGTTTCTAGTTGTATCATAAAATGTGAAAGAGTGTAATGGATATGAGTACTCTTGTTTTGATTATAAAGCAGAACATTTAGGCAGCTTTGTTTAAGCTGTGGTTGTTAGTTGCATTGATTTGTACACGAATGTTTTTGGTGTTCTGATTTGAACAGGAAAAAGATCAGAGGAGTTTGGACTTGAACACAGCAAAGTGTATGCTGGGGCTTCTTCTGGGGAAAACCTGGCCTCTGTTTCCTGTCTTTAACCAGTTTTTAGAGGTGAGCTTAACACTAATGTCGCATATATAACCACAGAGAACTGGATTAATCTGATTAACTGGTTTTTGTTCTGTAGCAATCCAAGTACAAAGTCATCAACAAAGACCAGTGGTGCAATGTTTTAGAGTTCAGCAGGACAATCAACCTGGACCTTAGTAACTATGATGAAGACGGCGCCTGTACGTTAACACCTAACTGAATGTAAAGGTATCACTAAACAGTTGCAGTAATCATGGTTCTGTGTCTCTTTCTTTCATCAGGGCCCGTTTTGCTGGACGAGTTTGTGGAATGGTACAAGGAAAGACAGATGTCATAGCTGCAGATGGAAAAATGGAAGGAAAAAAAAAAGTTACAACTGTGACCACAACAACTCTGAGTATCAACAACCAATAAGCAAACACAACAAAATCGGTAAAGCAGTGACAGTTAGTGCCTCCCGGAGAAAGAAGGGGTTCATGCTGTGGGTGGGTGGGCGGGGGTTTGGGGGTCACTGGATTTGCAGCTCGGGGTGTTTGCTGCTCCGACTCCCAGGGTGGAGGAGAGCTGTTCTTGCAGAGTTTTGCTCCCTGTGGTAGTTGCATTGTGGTAGGTTTGCAGCAATCCCCCCCAGTGGCGTTGCTTTCTGTTACTGTGACGTCTCATATTGCTGTCTGTGTTGGGATAACATGGTATCATACGCTGACTATGGAAACGCAGTGGTACTGTGTGGGAGCACCACTCACCCCCAGTAGTCATCACTGCAGAGAAACCACCAGAAGTGACCATTCATGCATTGTATTCGAGTCTTAAACAGGATCACTTGGACCTAGGCACACTCAAATATTAAAGACCCGAGCAATGAACTTAAACTTGAGCTCGTTGGGACAGATGGCACTAACTACTGTTTGTGGTTTTATTTACTTCTCCTAAAAGCACACTGTGTCAAAGGGTTGACTGCAGGTTCTCAGATGCCTGTACCGTTTACTGGTTCTTTCTTTCCCTCCATTTTTCTTTCTGTCCCTCCTTCTGTTTTGCTAATGATAACGTTCTGCTAGCCCCATGCAAAGACTTGAGACCTCATAACTCCAAACAAATCAGCATTGCTGCTTATTAATTCTAAATACAGTGCAACAGTGAGCCACCAGTGCTCTACTCTGCGTTTATTGGTCTAATGACCAATTTCTGTATCTACGCTGTGAGATAAGATTTTTCCTCAAACATGGAAGTCGCATTGTGTGTCCTGCACAGATACCAACAAACCCAAACATTTATACATGTGACCCTACGGTGCCTTTCAAAAGTATTCATACCCCTTGAATTTTTTTTTTTCACATTTTGTCTCGATACAAACAAAAACTTTGTTCTGGAGTGGAAGGTAAATATTACCTTATCACTTTAAAAATAAATAAAAATCAGAAAAGTGTGCCATGCATTTGTGTTCAACCCCTCTTGAATTAATCCGGTTTAAAACTGCCTTTCACTGCAATTATAGTTGCAGGCCTTTTTGGTTAAATCTCTACCAGTTTTGCATATATAGAGACTAAAATTATCGTCCATTCTTCTTGGCAAAATAGACTCATTGGATGGAGAAGTATCTGTGAATGTCAGTTCTCATGTCTTGCCATGAATTTACAGTTTGATTTCTGTCCAGACTTTTAGTAGGCCATTTTTACGTAGGAGTATGATTTGATCTAGACCCTGTTGCTGTAGCTCTGGCTTTATGTTTAGGGTTGTCAAAGCAACCATATCTTGGTTGGTTTGCAGTTGGACCATACTCTTACAATTTTTAGATTAATTTGATGCAAGATGTTCCAAGTTTGGGGATTTTCTTGCTTTAAATCCTTATTGTGTGAATTTATTATTTAAAAAAATAATTTGTGTTTTTGCTTTTAAACTATTTTAAATGTAGTAATGGTTGTTATAAATGTCATTATTTAGTAAATAAGCCAAGTTATAAATGCATATGCCTGAGTATTAGAAATCAGTGAAGTGCTTCCATTATGATCTTTTAGGTGTGTTGAATATACATCAGCAAGCATTGCTGATTTAAATACACCACCTTAGCAGTGTGGTGATTTGAGGGGGATTTGTGACCATAGTGTTTAAGGGATTCCTCCTGACCTGTGTGGTGTTTTCTGTGGTATTCATGCTGCTTGTTTTCCAACAAACCTTTGAGTTCTTCCCAGAACAGCTGCATTTATGCTAAGATTAAATTACGCACAGATGGAGCTTAGCTACTAATTATTTAACTGCATTTCCTTCAGGGGTTTCAGAGTAAGGAGGACCTAACACAAATGCACCCCATAATCCTCAGATCTAGATCTGTAAAACATTTTTTTTTTAGCCATTTGTCTTGGTCTGTAACATAAAATCCTAATGAATCGCACTGAAGTTTGTGTTTTGTAATGTGACAAAATGTGAAAAAGTCAGAGTGAAACTTTTTGCAAGCCACCGAACATCCAGCACATGCAGGCAGTGACATACAAGTAGTCAGGTAATCTTTCAGGATGAATCCAGACTGTTTAGACTGTGTTATAAGTTAACATAGTGGCCAGATGGTGCCATTTTGTCTTGGTATTTGGCATTTGTTTGTCTTCCTCAGTGCACTGATGGTTTCTGGCCTCCTTTTTACTTGTAGCATTCCTCCCAACACTGACAGTGTTACAATAGCTGCAGTGGAACACCTGAGACCCTCTGAGGACAAGATGTCCTTTAAGTTAGTGAGGTAGGTTTGCTGAAAGCATTTCTTTCTAGCACCCGTAGGGCGTAAATGAAAAATTTGGACACTGACCGTCTGGGTGTGTGTGATGATGCTATGCTGTTCTGTTCGCCTAGTGTAATGTTCTTGTAACACATGTATAAAATCTTTTATGTCTTTGACTGTAATGTGATGCCGCACCGTCAGAAGATTTACTATTTGCATGCATGCTCCGACAGAGCCATTGTGAATGGATGAGATTTTTTGAAAACATTTTTCAAACATGCTTTGTTTTGTACAGTTATTTGTGCATGTGTTCTGTTCTTACTTTGACAAACACAGTCATGTTAGTTTATTTTTCCTATGAAAAAAAAAACAATTGTGTCCACTACGACCTGGAACACACCTGTAACCTCATGGTGGATCAGGAGTTCCCTCCTGCATTTCTCCCATCCCTCTCAACCTTTTGTATATTGTAATTCCAAGCAAGCTGCAACCGGTGTGAAGAATTGTTTTATTATTTTGAAGTGCATACAATATTTGTTTTGTAGCTTCTGCAATCATTGTCAGATCATACACATAAGCTTACCTTTGGAAGCTTCACCATTAACAAAAACTGGATTTAACTGTTTCATTCCTTACCAAATACTGTGTAGAGATAAATCTTTTAATATTCTCCAATGAAATGCAGGAGGATGAACAGCCTTGTTCCGACTGTAAATATGTATGTAAACAATCTGAGTGTCTATATGTTTGTTTTCACTATAACCAATGTCTATACACATAAATAAAAAGGTTTATTAACTTACTGGCTTAGATCTGGATTCTCTGGGCATATAGTGTGTCAAAAGAATATGACTGACTTTATGATTACTGTCCTCTTTACTAATAATCAGGTTATAACAAGAAATGATAAAATTGCTAGTCACAAATATTAGTTGACATGTAAGTTTAAAGCTTATAACATAATAATTTGCACCTAAAAATTCTTGAACAATAAATTTGGTCTTGTGCATGTTTGATAATCTATAAACTAAAGTAATATACAGCGCATGTTAAAAAATGACAATTGGCCAGTTTTTTTTTTTTTTTTAAATTTCAGCTAGAACAGCTAGTTTTGTACTCTTTCTACCAACAACATATTTTCTTTACCAAGGAGATCTCCACCTAAGCCTTCCTCAGTCATCTGGTTGAGGTGTTACTGGGTCAGGAAGTGAAGCCTCCATCAATGAGTCCCCAATGCTATGCCTTTTGTAGCGGGGAACTCCGTACAGCAACAACAAATCTATTTCTCTTTTTGAATCACTCGCGGAAGGAGACTGTATTTGAGACTGTTGAGAAAGGACTTTGATATCTTTTTCAGACTGACTGTGACTGAAAATGCCGCCATCGTGTACATCAAATAAGGGAGTTAAATCTTTATCTGCCTCCCAGTTTCTCCTCTCTTCTGACATGACTTTTAGGGCATTTAGGCCTTTCCTGTCCGTGTCGCCTATTGGAACCATCAATGTCTCATTTGTAATTTGGGATGAGTTTCCAAGATTGTGAAAAATATCACTGGAGGAAGATGATTCACCATCAGGACCAAGTGATGAAAATTTGTTTGTTGGTGTTGTATCTGATTTCTTACCGAGCTGCAGCATGTTGATGTCAGTGGTACCACTGGCAGAGTCATTTGAGGGAGACGTTAGCTCTGCGAATGAAGCTTGCTGCAGAGATGTGGATGCCACATTCACACCTCTTAGTTTGGAGCTTGAAAGGTCAGGCAAATGATGACCAACACCAGTCCATTTTATTTCCCCTAACTGGTCTCCATCAGTCTTGGGTCTGGATTGTCTCAGTTTTCTCTTTATGATGTCATCAAAGCTTGTATTTGGAGCGGTTTTTGAGGCAAGGAATATGTGTCTGTCATTTGACCCATCTTGTGAAAGATTAGATACATAGTTGACAGTATGACCACTGCCACTTGATGTGAAAGAACTGTTTGGTAGTGATGATTTGAAAATGGAACGCTTATAAGTGATAAGAGATTCATCTGTTGGTCCTAGAAAAGTTGATGCCTGTCTGCTCTGCACTGCATTGTGTTTTGTCAGATTTTCATTCTGGCTGAGCAAAGGTGGGCTATTACTTAGCTCTGGAGATGGTGCTTTAATATTCAGACGCCTCTTGATATGTGGAACACCACGACTCCGGTTAGTTTCGCTGTGGTCTTTTGTCTTATCCTCACTGTCACTGCTAGAAGAGGAATGAGAGCTCTGGTTTGATGGTGTGGTTAAATCCTTGGTGTTACGAAGGCTGTAATTTGAATTTATTCTCTGTTGAACTATATGTGAGAAGGTCAACTTGTCATTCGGATCCTTCAGAGTTGGGGAAACATTCACTTGAAAGTTTTTCAGCACTGGAGGCGAGCCTCTGTGTCTTATTTCTTTGATATCAACAACCCTTCTGTTTAGTCTTTGTGTTTTCCCAGAACCACTTTCACTGCTGGAGGAGAAAGGAGAGTTTGAAGGGGGTGGGGACGTCAGGTCAGATGGTTCTGTTCCATGGGATGTGATTTCGAGATGCTTTCGGAAGCGGGAGATGCCAAGATTCATTGCGGCCCATCTTGACTGAAGCTCTGGGTTTACTTCAAGTGATGTTTTGCTACTGTCATTTGTTGGCATGTTCTCCAAGTCACCAGAAATATTGTTATACTTTTTTAATATGATGTTGTGATCTGTCTTTGTACTGAAGGAAATGTTTGTCCCAGGAACATTTTGTGACCTTATGAATTTCTTTTCGGATGCTGTTGATGAAAAGGATATAGCATTTCTGAATTTAGCTCTGTGGTCTCTGTTCTCATCCTCACTGTCACTACTGGATGACTGTGATTTAGATTTTTTAGAACCCAAAGATCTGATGTTGAATCCCACGTGTAGCAATGGTGATGGAGCTTTATTATCTACATGCCCGTCTCTGTCAGATTTCATTGAAGGGTCTATAGTCATGCTATAATCAACACTCTCATTACTGCTCAAGGATGACTGATGAGGAATAAAAGCGCTGATGTCTAAACGTCTTTTAATACTTGGTATTTGCCCAAGATCAAGGGCAGGCCACTGATGTCCAGGTTTAGGATCCCCTGTTCGAGTTACTTCAGCTGGAGGTCTTGAGATCAGCAATTCCTCTTGCTTTTGTTTTTTCACATGGCCTCTTGTTTCATCCTCACTGGTACTATTAGAAGATGAATCAGAACTTGGAGATGATGCCTTGATATCTAGAAATGTCTTGTTTTCAGTTGTTTTTCCAAGATCAGGTGGACTCCAATGGTTTTCAGGTTTACAACTTACTGTTTCTGAGATCTTAGTTGGAAGCCTTGACATCAGCAATTCTTTTTGCTCTTTTGTTTCATTCTCACTTTCACTACTAAAAGATGATTTAAAACTGGGTGCTTTAAAATCTAGATGTCTCTTGATGCGAGGAATATCCTGAAGGTTTATAGTGGGCCACCTTCCATTTGGATCGTAACGTTTTGTAGTTGTTTCTTGAATAGAGAGATGCCCAACATCTGATTTCCTTGGCTTTCTGTTTTCTGTGAGCTGTGAACAACTTGTGTCATCCTCACTGTCACTACTAGAAGATAAATCTAAATCTGCTGCTGGTGCTTTAATATCCAGATGCCTTTTAAATTGTGGTATTCTCCAAAGATCAAGGGAAGGCCATTGGTTTCCTTGCTTTTGACTTACCGTTTGGCTTGTTTTAATCGGATCCCTTGATATATGCAGCTCCTCTTTTTTTTGTTTCATCACATGGCCTCTTCCTTCATCCTCACTGTCACTACTACATGATGAATCTGAATCTGGTGTGGGTGCTTTGATATCCAGACGCCTCTTAATTCGTGTTATTCGTCCAAAATCAAGGGCAGGCCACTGGTTTTCTTTCTTTTGACTTGCTGTAGTTAGATTAGCTGGAAGTTTTGATATATGTAACTCATCTTGCTTCTGTTTGGCCATATGGTCTTTTCTTTCATCTTCCCTGTCGCTACTAGAAGATGAATCTGAATCAGTTGATGGTACTTTGATATCTAGAGGTTTCTTGATTTCGGTCATCTTTCCAAGATTAGGTGCAGGCCAACGATTTTCTGGCTTAGGGCGTACTGTTGGAGAAACTTTAGCTGGAAGCCTTGACATCAGCAATTCCTCTTGCTTTTGTTTGGTCACATGGCCTCTTGTTTCATCTCCACTGTCACTACTACATGATGAATCTGAATCTGCATCTGCTGTGGGTGCTTTGATATCCAGACGCCTCTTAATTCGTGTTATTCGTCCAAGATCAAGGGCAGGCCACTGGTTTTCTTTCTTTTGACTTGCTGTAGTTACATTAGTGGGAAGTTTTGATATATGTAACTCAAGTTGTTTCTGTTTTGTCATATGATCTTTTCTTTCATTGTCACTGTCACTACTAGAAGATGAATCTGAATCAATTGATGGTGCTTTGATATCTAAAGGTTTCTTGATTTCAGTCGTCTTTCCAAGATTAGGTGCAGGCCAACGATTTTCTGGCTTAGGGCGTACTGTTGGATAAACTTTAGCTGGAAGCCTTGACATCAGCAATTCCTCTTGCTTTTGTTTGGTCACATGGCCTCTTGCCTCATCCTCACTGTCACTACTAGATGATGAATCTGAATCTGCATCTGCTGTGGGTGCTTTGATATCCAGACGCCTCTTAATTCGTATTATTCGTCCAAGATCAAGTGCAGGCCACTGGTTTTCTGCCTTTTGACTTGTAACTTCAGTAGGAACGTTTGAGATATGTAACTCTGCTTGCTTCTTTTGTGTCCCATGGTGTTTTCTTTCATTGTCACTGTCACTACTAGACGATGATTCTGCTGTGGGTGCTTTGATATCCAGACGCCTCTTAATTCGTGTTATTCGTCGAAGATCAAGTGCAGGCCACTGGTTTTCTTTCTTTTGACTTGATGTAGTTAGATTAGCTGGACGTTTTGATATATGTAACTCATCTTGTTTCTGTTTTGTCATATGATCTTTTCTTTCATTGTCACTGTCACTACTAGAAGATGAATCTGAATCAGTTGATGGTGCTTTGATATCTAAAGGTTTCTTGATTTCAGTCGTCTTTCCAAGATTAGGTGCAGGCCAACGATTTTCTGGCTTAGGGCGTACTGTTGGAGAAACTTTAGCTGGAAGCCTTGACATCAGCAATTCCTCTTGCTTTTGTTTGGTCACATGGCCTCTTGTTTCATGTCCACTGTCACTACTAGATGATGAATCTGAATCTGCATCTGCTGTGGGTGCTTTGATATCCAGACGCCTCTTAATTCGTGTTATTCGTCCAAGATCAAGGGCAGGCCACTGGTTTTCTTTCTTTTGACTTGCTGTAGTTACATTAGTGGGAAGTTTTGATATATGTAACTCATCTTGCTTCTGTTTGGTCATATGATCTTTTCTTTCATCTTCACTGTCGCTACTAGAAGATGAATCTGAATCAGTTGATGGTGCTTTGATATCTAGAGGTTTCTTGATTTCGGTCATCTTTCCAAGATTAGGTGCAGGCCAACGATTTTCTGGCTTAGGGCGTACTGTTGGATAAACTTTAGCTGGAAGCCTTGACATCAGCAATTCCTCTTGCTTATGTTTGGTCACATGGCCTCTTGTTTCATCTCCACTGTCACTACTTGACGATGATTCTGCTGTGGGTGCTTTGATATCCAGGCGCCGTTTAATTCGTGTTATTCTCCCAAGATCAAGTGCAGGCCACTGGTTTTCTTTCTTTTGACTTGCTGTAGTTAGATTAGCTGGACGTTTTGATATATGTAACTCATCTTGTTTCTGTTTTGTCATATGATCTTTTCTTTCATTGTCACTGTCACTACTAGAAGATGAATCTGAATCAGTTGATGGTGCTTTGATATCTAAAGGTTTCTTGATTTCAGTCGTCTTTCCAAGATTAGGTGCAGGCCAACGATTTTCTGGCTTAGGGCGTACTGTTGGAGAAACTTTAGCTGGAAGCCTTGACATCAGCAATTCCTCTTGCTTTTGTTTGGTCACATGGCCTCTTGTTTCATCTCCACTGTCACTACTAGATGATGAATCTGAATCTGCATCTGCTGTGGGTGCTTTGATATCCAGACGCCTCTTAATTCGTGTTATTCGTCCAAGATCAAGGGCAGGCCACTGGTTTTCTTTCTTTTGACTTGCTGTAGTTACATTAGTGGGAAGTTTTGATATATGTAACTCATCTTGCTTCTGTTTGGTCATATGATCTTTTCTTTCATCTTCACTGTCGCTACTAGAAGATGAATCTGAATCAGTTGATGGTGCTTTGATATCTAGAGGTTTCTTGATTTCGGTCGTCTTTCCAAGATAAGGTGCAGGCCAACGATTTTCTGGCTTAGGGCGTACTGTTGGAGAAACTTTAGCTGGAAGCCTTGACATCAGCAATTCCTCTTGCTTATGTTTGGTCACATGGCCTCTTGTTTCATCTCCACTGTCACTACTTGACGATGATTCTGCTGTGGGTGCTTTGATATCCAGGCGCCGTTTAATTCGTGTTATTCTCCCAAGATCAAGTGCAGGCCACTGGTTTTCTTTCTTTTGACTTGCTGTAGTTAGATTAGCTGGACGTTTTGATATATGTAACTCATCTTGTTTCTGTTTTGTCATATGATCTTTTCTTTCATTGTCACTGTCACTACTAGAAGATGAATCTGAATCAGTTGATGGTGCTTTGATATCTAAAGGTTTCTTGATTTCAGTCTTCTTTCCAAGATTCGGTGCAGGCCAACGATTTTCTGGCTTAGGGCGTACTGTTGGAGAAACTTTAGCTGGAAGCCTTGACATCAGCAATTCCTCTTGCTTTTGTTTGGTCACATGGCCTCTTGTTTCATCTCCACTGTCACTACTAGATGATGAATCTGAATCTGCATCTGCTGTGGGTGCTTTGATATCCAGACGCCTCTTAATTCGTATTATTTGTCCAAGATCAAGGGCAGGCCACTTGTTTTCTTTCTTTTGACTTGCTGTAGTTACATTAGCGGGAAGTTTTGATATATGTAACTCATCTTGCTTCTGTTTGGTCATATGGTCTTTTCTTTCATCTTCACTGTCGCTACTAGAAGATGAATCTGAATCAGTTGATGGTGTTTTGATATCTAGAGGTTTCTTGACTTCGGTCATCTTTCCAAGATTAGGTGTAGGCCAACGATTTTCTGGCTTAGGGCGTATTGTTGGAGAAACTTTATCTGGAAGCCTTGACATCAGCAATTCCTCTTGCTTTTGTTTGGTCACATGGCCTCTTGTTTCATCTCCACTGTCACTACTTGACGATGAATCTGAATTTGCATCTGCTGTGGGTGCTTTGATATCCAGGTGCCGTGTAATTCGTGTTATTCTCCCAAGATCAAGTGCAGGCCACTGGTTTTCTGCCTTTTGACTTGTAACTTCAGTTGGATGTTTTGATATATGTAACTCCTCTTGCTTCTTTTGTGTCACATGGTGTTTTCTTTCATTGTCACTGTCACTACTAGAAGACGAATCCAAATCTGTTGATGGTGGTTTTTTGATCTCAGTAGTTTTTCCAAGATTGGGTAGAGGCCAATGATTTTTTGGTTTTTGATGTGTGGTTGGAGAAACCTTAGTTGGAAGCTTTGACATAAGCAAGTTCTCTTTCTGCTGTTTAATCACATTGTCTGTTGTTTCATCATCACTGTCACTACTAGTTGATGAATCTGAATAAGCTGTTGGCGCTTTGATGTCAATTGGTCTCTTGATTCCTGTTTGTCCAAGCTCAAAGCCAGGTTTTTGGTTTTCTGGCTTAGGGCTTACTGTTTGAGAAACATTGGTTGGAAATCTAGCCATTTTTAACTCACCTTGTATGTTTTTTGTCACATGGCCTCTTGGTTTATCCTCACTCTCGCTACTAGAAGATGCATCAGAACTTGGTAATAGTGCTTTGATATCTAGACGCCTCTTGAGACGAGGAATGTGCTGAAGATCTACAGCAGGCCAACTTCCATCTGAATCATACATTTTTGTTTTAGACTTTTGAAATGAAAGCTGTTTAGTACTGATTCTGTCTTTAACATTGACAAAGGTAATGTTTTCTTCACTATCACTGTTGGAAGAAGAAGAAGATGAATGTGTTCCAAGTTTTGATATTAGTGCAACTTTCTTCCTCTTCTTATTTGTTTTTTGTTTGATTTTAGTCTGCGTTGGCTCCTTGTCACTAGAATCAGAGGAAGAGGAATAATCCGGTGCTTCCCCTGGCCTTTTTTTGTCATAGCTGTTTTTGACTTGATGCACGCTTGAGGTGAAAGGATCAAGCAGATTGCTTGCCTTGACAGATGGACTTTGAGCACTATCACTAAATTCAAATAGTTCTTCATCATCATGAGAAACATCAGAGCCTGTTGGGTATTCCTTATTTGTGTGTAGAGAAGGGGATCCAGGAAATTCACTTTTACCCTTCATGGAAGTTTTTGGAATTTCCGTTTCAGTGGCTATTGATAAATCAGCTCTCGTCTGAAGTGAGTCTTCAACCAGATGGAGAGACTTGGGCATGGTGTGGTCTCTGGTCGTCTGGTCTGCTTCTGATGCATTTTGAGAAGAATCTGAGGATGATGAAAGGCTACTCCTCTCCTCCAGCTCATCCGGGTCTGGAATCTGTTCAAACTCCATGTTGCGGAGGCGCTCTACAGCCAAGTCAACTGAGATATTGTCATCCCTCTGCTTTTCCTTCAGATGCTTATGCAATTCAACCTCAGCTGCTTGATACTCAAACACTTCATTGCTTCTAATGCTCTCGTGATCACCACTCGCGACAGTATCATAATATTGCACATTGCTTTCTTCTGTGAATTCTACACTGCTAAATGTGACTCTTCTTTCCCTGTGAGGTTCTATCTCCTCTGGTTCCTCAGCATTGGAAAAGGCCTGGTTGTCATAATGTCTCTGTTGAACAGAAGTGGCAGTATTAGTTGCAGGTGGGGCTTTCTTTTTGGTGACCCTTCTCCAAAAATTATTGATACAAGGTCTTGCCAGGACTCCGAGAATAAACGCCACCAGAAATGTGACGAAAATAGATAGACAGACTGCCAGAGCCAAGTCAGACTGTGAAAGGTTATTGGTTACCTTCCCAGCTGACCAATTTGTAGTTTCTTGTAGGGATTTTTGGCTGTGGACCCTGGGTAAACTTCTTGCTTTTCTTATACCTCCTATTTTACTGATTTGGAGTTTAAAAACAGACAAAACTTTGTCTTTTCCAGACACACACACATACAGTCCTGTGTCTCCCTCTGAAAAGTCACTGATGAGCAGACGAGCTTCATGCTGGTTCACAGATGCTCGACCACTGTGTGTCCACCACTCTGACTCTAAAGAAAACATTAAAAACAATAGCATTAGAATAGTTGGACAAAGCTAAGTTGTTATACACTATGTTATTAACTCTTGATTTCATTATGTAATGCATTGCCTTGTGCTGAGCAGGAGAGCAGGATCTCAGCACCACTGTAGACTGTCACATCTTGGTGAAGATTTAAGTTGTTTTCAGTGCCTAAACATTTTAGGTCCTCCTCATCCAGCTGTAGAAGATCTTTGCCTGAGACGGTGGAAGGGAATGCACATACGATGTTCCCCGCCTGCAGACCTCTGGTGCTGCCATAGGCCATCTGCCTTCTTAGACCGCGCATGTTGCAGTCACAGCGCCACCTGTTTCCACCCAGCCTAACATCTGCTCCAATGTTGCCCAACGTGAGGTATGTCAATTGCTGCATGTTTGTCAACATATTGAAGCTCAAGTCAAGGACCTTTTAGGGAACACAAAATACAGGTAAATAGTTTTATAGCACAATACATTTTAATCAGAAACACTTGTAAAAAATTTTACAAGAACAAAACAGAAAAAAATGAACAGAATTCAACAATGTTTAAATGCAACATTTCATCAAGTACAGAAAATATTAGGCTTACCTTGAGTTGATCTAAATTCTGGAACATCTGTGGATGGAGATGTGTAATCAGGTTATGCTGTAATTGAAGCTCCCGCAGCTGATGAAGGTTGCCAAGAATTCCCAGTTCTAGACTTGAGATCCTGTTGAAAGACAGCTGCAGAACCTGTAATGATTCAACAGCATCCAGACCTTGAAGAAAGGAAATAAGATACAAATAGCATTCAACATCATGAGGAAGCGATTCAAAAGAAGGCAAAGATGTACAATGCTTTGCAAAAGGATTTATACCCTTTAACATTTTCAAATTTAGGCCCAGATTACACAATGATCCACTGAAAGGTTTTTTCTTGAAAAACCTTTTTTTGGAATTTTTTTCTTCTTCTGTTTCTGTCAACATATCTACATAACATTTTATTTACAATCTTCATTCACACAGCAACAGTGGAGACGTGAAAATTGTGTAATTCGGCACTAGTTAGCAGTGTGTTCTTTGAAACTCAACATGCGGAAACACTTCCTGCTTACAAAATGGGGGAGAAAATGAACCCTTTGTTGGAGAACTGTGGATAGATTCAAAAGAGTCAGCGACACAAGAAAGTACTCTGCTATCTGCCTTTGTTGTTGATATCTTAATCTTTTGTGGGTTTTAAACTGGTCAGCAGCCGATATGTTGTGCGCATGCGTATTAATTTCTACTGATTTCAGTCACACTGCGCATGAGACAGGAGTTCCCCATAAGAAAGATTCAATTTTTCCCGTCTACACGACAATGGAGACCAGGACAATTTCAAAGCATTACAGTCTAGAAGCCATTCTCAAATTGTGCTATTTTCAGAGAAATATGAGTTTATAATTGTAATGTTGAACACAAAACATATAAGTTTATCATATTTTACAAATAAAAATATGAAAAGTGTGATGTGTTTTTGCAGGCCACTTTACTCAGATACCCCTACATAAAATCCAAGGAAACCAATGGAAACTGTGGAGGTCAAATTGCCAAGTGCAAAATTTTACGTTTTTCATTCTTTTTACATTCAAAACCCTTTGTACATGTGAAAGAAAACTAACACTGCAAAACACCCTGAAAACATCATCACCATGGTGTAACATGGTGGTGGCAGTATCATGTTAAGGGGCCTCTGCAGAATGTTTCAAATGGGGTGGCCAGGAAGAGCCACTGATAACCTTGAAATGACATTTCAGGAGTTTCATTTATAAGTTTTAATCAACTGTTGTCGTATATAGGGCACGGTCAAAATGACCATAAATGTTTCAAACCATTGACTTCTCCGCTATTGTGTTTAAGTTCACATTTGAGCAGAATAACGACCCTAAACATACCATATCTACAATGGAACGGTTTCAGTCAAAGGGTATTCATTTGTTGTAATCAGAGAAGCGACCAGCTCTGAAGGAGATGCAGAAACCCACCACTCAGCTGGGATAATCTGATTGGATAAATCTGGCCTGTATGGAAGACCGATGAAGAGAACAAAGGAAGTCAAAGGTATTCTTGCTTGAAGTTTGCTCTGAGCTATGTAGGTGAAACAGGAAAAATGGAAGTAGAAGCCCTGGTCACATAAAACATGAAATAAACTATTTGTCCTACATGCAACTATTATGTGTGGTGAAAAACTAACACTGCACATCACCTTGAACACACCACAGCAACCATGAAACATGGCAGTGGCAGCATTATGCTATGTGGAGGATTTCCTCAGATGGGAAAGGATTTTTGGTCAGAGTTGATGAAAGATGAATGTCATTAAATACAGGGAAGTCCTGGAGGAAAACCTGTTAGAGGCTACAAAAGACTGAAGACTGGGGGCGGAGGTTCCCCTTCCAGCAGAACATCAACCCCAAACAAACAACCAGAGATGCAATGAGAACATTTAGATCAAAGCATATTCATGTGTTGAGTCAAAATCTGGACCTAAATGAAATTTAGAATCTGTGGCTCACATATGCTCCCATCTAGTCTGACTGAGTCTGAGCTGTTTAGGGAAAGAAAAAGTAGGCAAAATTCCTGTCTGTAGATGTGCAAAACTGGTAAAGACATACCCCAAAAGACATGAGTTCTTGAAAGTATTGACACAGGAGGGCTGGATACGCACATTCAGATTTTTACTTGTGAAAAAATAAAAACCATCCTTCCTCCTAACCAGAACTGGGCCTCAGGACCCTCAGCACAGCTCTTGCAAGGTAAAATATATGAGTCCTCTGCAACCATTTTCAGAAAGAAACAATGGAAATACTTTTCTATGAAAAAAAATACATGTTCAGCCAAGCACAGGTATGTGAAACAATAAAATCATAAATATTTCATTGTGCACTCACACCTTTTATGAGCCACTGGAATGTCAATATAGATTGTGACAGCAGTGTTATTATCTTGGCAGGTTCACTCCTTTCTGCATGGAGCAAAGTTCAAAGATAAAGCATATCACTAGAAAGGGTTTGTGTATGTGTAGAACTGAAAGGCAGATGGACAAATCTGGGCGGCTACAAAATGTATACACGTTTGAATTTAAGAGTATAGGCTTCCTTTTAAAATTTTTGTTTTGTATTTATGCTTCTTTTTTTATCGAAACCCAATCAATTTGACCAGTTTTAGTAACTCGAAAAAATTTCCCAATTCCATTTCAGAGCAAATAAAGGTGTGAATAAAGGTGTGACTGTAGAACTTATCAGATGGATGTTTTTCAGCCACTCCTAAATAAGGATTCATTTCTGGTAGCACAGACTGGCTTCACTGGGTCACTCCATTTGCCTATTTAACTTCCAAAACATTTAGTTTTACCTAAACATGACTTTACTGGTAAAATAAAACTCCATGTTTTGATTATTTTGGTGCTCATAGTCCAGTACTGTCAGAATAACGCCACACAAGTGCTACAGTGTGTATGCTCCAGATAAAAACTAATACACCTGGCGTGTCATGTACAATTAAGCCTAAAACTTAAAGGAGACAGTGATCTCTCAAAAGATAACAAACAAAAGGAGTATAGGTTAAAAAAACTAATAATTATTTTTATTATTTACTCTTTAAATGTATTTCTACCCTTAATAAATGCTAATTGGCATTATAGCAGTCAAACCCTTCTGATTGCTAAGCAGCCTTTTGCATGTTTCTATTGGTGTCAACATTTCCTTCTGATGATGAGCTCCAGGTCTTTGAGGTTGGAAGACCTCCTTGTCATCACCCTAAACTTTAGCTCCCTACATAAATTCTCTATCTAACTCAAGTCAGGAGTCTTCAAACACTGATATTACCTCTAGTCAGAAGAAATATGTTGGTAAAATTAAAAGATTACTTTAAACCTAAATCTGCCAGAGGTATGAATAAGTTTGGGCTTAACTGTTGCAACCTCAAAACTTAATTTGGTTTAAAAGTTACATTTATATGTGTTGGGATTTTTATTCATGTTTATGTCTAATAATAAAAGCTGAAAACTGCTGCATTCTGTAAGCTTGATGCAACTATAAAATGACACTAATTCGAGACAAAAGGTGGAACGTGTGAACCAATCATCAAAATCTCCTTTAGATTTATACGTAAAATGTGACTGCGTGTGTGTCAATTAATATTTTGTTACATTTATGTATTTTTTAAAATGAATAGTATTGTTATTTGTTATATTCAATATTTCCAACATACTTTTTTCTTTTACTTTTTCCTAGTAGGTTTTCTTTCCTTGAGATTTCTGGCTATTGTATTCATTTATTTTTTTGTGAGGAATGGATAGTGGGAGATAGTGGGTGAAAAAAAAACAACTTATATAAAGTATTTATTTTTACTTTTTGAATTTCCAATTGAAAGACTTTAGGGAAAAAAATCTCCTTTGACTTGTTTCTCATAAAGATGTTAAACTTCAATGTTATTTCTTAATGAGGGTTGTGTAAATTATTTAGTTGATAAACGGTATGTTCTATGGCATGAAAATAAATATAAAATGCCTGTTTAATCATTATTCATAGTCATTCATATGCCAATCATCAACTAATATTTCACAATCCTGTTGGCAACAGCCCTGAAAAGGGTCTATATTAACTCACATAGTGGTTTTACACTTAAGTTTTCATTCAGCTTGAACTGTACACTGATTGTTCATTGATAAGTCAGCCACTGAGTTTCAGATTTCTGCAGGAAAGCATGTTTGATTGTTTTAAAAGATATATATATATATTTTGCATTGTTATGGCCATCATCCTTCTTACCCAGGATTCTGCACTCAAGTGCTTCCTATAAAGTGTTGGACACATTTATTGGAACTTCTGATAAAGATGTATAAAAAAGTCTTAAAATTAATTCCTATTGCAATAGCAGAAAAAATTAAAAATTCAGTTTTTAATTAAGCAGGCGGCAAGTAGGAGAGCACTTAGTCTCCTATAGGATTTCACAAAATAGAAACATACAGAGAGAGGGATCTTTGACCATTCTTCTTTGCTCAGTCTGGGTCCTCTCTTGGTCGATTCTGTGACTCTTTGCTGTCGTTCTATGACAGTGAGCTTAAAGTCAGGGATTACTAATTGAATGTTCCTAGAAACCCTGATCATCTTTAAAACACAACATATATATTTAGAAAATGCTTTAGCTACTTTTACTTTTAACGGGTTGTTGTGTAAACCAATAACTGCCACTGGTGGTTTTGTTCTAAACAAGTATTTCTTATTAGGGAATTTTATTTCCACACTTAATATTAAAGGTTAGATTTTTCTGAAATGCAACTGCA
Organism: Girardinichthys multiradiatus; assembly: GCF_021462225.1. Classification (NCBI taxonomy): domain Eukaryota; kingdom Metazoa; phylum Chordata; class Actinopteri; order Cyprinodontiformes; family Goodeidae; genus Girardinichthys; species Girardinichthys multiradiatus. The sequence continues at coordinate 37,883,038 of NC_061802.1, read as the reverse complement.
ATAAAAGATGAATTTCTTTCAAGGCCTTTTAGTCATCTTTGTCAGGGGTGCCAACAAATATGACACTGACACTGTATATTTAATTCTGTCTAAGGGTTATAGTTGGGTATTTCACTTTAAACACATATAATATATTTAATATATAAACACATAACTTGTAAATATTGATGCAATTGTTTTCAGAGTGACTGAATAAAAAGTGCATATTTAAAGGAATTCACCATAGGTTTAATTTATAAGATTAAATATGGTTATATGTTCAAACGTTGGTAACTTGATGCACAAAATAAAACAACATATAAAACAACATGTATTATATATCCAGCTACAGGAGCAACTAAGGCTAAACAACTTTTTTCAGGACTTTGGTCATTTAGGCAGCTTGATCGTGTTTAATTTGGATGGATATATGACTATATTACACTGACTCACCCTCTGGCAGCTGCTCTAGCTGATTCCTCTCAGCTGATAGCAGCTGCAGGGTGGGGGCCCAGACCAGGCATCTCGATCCAATCCCAGTTTCTGAGCGAAGCCTTAGATGTCGACCCTTAACGGTTCTCTCTATACAGAGAGACAAGTGTGGGATGCTGTTGTTTCCCAGCCATAGGTTCGTGAGGTTGGGATGTGGTTGATGAAAAGTTACAGAGCTGAGAAAGTTATGAGACAAGTCTAGCTCAGTGATCGAGTCCAGGATGAGCTGCGGGACTGAGGACAGGCCAGATGAAGAGCAGTTCAGCAGTGGAGCTCTCTGACAGGTGCAGGACTTAGGACATGGAGGTGAGGAAGAGGAGCACCACCGATCCAAGGAAGCCAGGAACAGCACAGCTGCCAAAAACGACCAGCGGTGTACTGCCATTTACAACCCGGCTTTAAAACACACAACACACTAGAAATTAGAAACATCAACTGTCTAAAGAAGCAACTCAATCAGGTTCATTATCAGCATTCAAACTGAAAAGATGAATACACTGACAGCTAAATTTTAAATTAGAACCATAATGAATTGAATTAAAGAAACTCACCTGTGTATAAGTTGTCACCAAGTTGACAAGAAACCTTGTGACTCCTTTCACAACCAAACTGTACTGTCCAGCATGTTCTGATCAAAGTCTGAAGTGAATGTTGCTGCTTCAAGCTTAAAAAGCTCCAGCCCACAGTTGTTACAGTGATTTATTCAATCATTTACACGTATAGTTAATGTCTTACTGTCATTGTTTTCCCGTCAGTTCATATAAGCAATGATGAAAGTTTATGACTAGGAGAACCATGCCCTGGTTACACATTCTGTCAGATGATGGGGCTGCGTAACAATCACAGGTATTCTTTTATGATTTTAAATGACCATGTAAGCACAAGACACAGGGAAGAAACAGGTTTCTTTATTAAAAAATAAGCCAATGGTTGATTTTTTAAAAACGTGATAGGCTGCTATGTCAGCAAACTGCTCCAAACATTTTCAGCATCAAAACTGTTATACAACAGGGCACACAATCAAAAGCAAAAGTCAAACTTTTTATAATATATTGCACAAACATCAAACCACACTATACAGCTTCCACTTTCAACACTCTTAGCTTGTCAAGAGATAAGCATTTACCTTGCAAAAGTATTCCCACCCACTGGACGTTCCACGTTGTCATGCTCCAACCACAAACAGTTGACATGAGAAAGAAGGTGCTCTGATCAGATAAGGTTCACCTTCCAGCAGGATAACAACTGTAAACATACAGGTCCTTCTCAAAATATTAGCATATTGTGATAAAGTTCATTATTTTCCATAATGTCATGATGAAAATGTAACATTCATATTAGATTCATTGCACCTAACTGAAATATTTCAGGTCTTTTATTGTCTTAATACGGATGATTTTGGCATACAGCTCATGAAAACCCAAAATTACTATCTCACAAAATTAGCATATCATTAAAAGGGTCTCTAAACGAGCTATGAACCTAATCATCTGAATCAACGAGTTAACTCTAAACACCTGCAAAAGATTCCTGAGGACCTTTAAAATTCCCAGCCTGGTTCATCACTCAAAACCCCAATCATGGGTAAGACTGCCGACCTGACTGCTGTCCAGAAGGCCACTATTGACACCCTCAAGCAAGAGGGTAAGACACAGAAAGACATTTCTGAACGAATAGGCTGTTCCCAGAGTGCTGTATCAAGGCACCTCAGTGGGAAGTCTGTGGGAAGGAAAAAGTGTGGCAGAAAACACTGCACAACGAGAAGAGGTGACCGGACCCTGAGGAAGATTGTGGAGAAGGGCCGATTCCAGACCTTGGGGGACCTGCGGAAGCAGTGGACTGAGTCTGGAGTAGAAACATCCAGAGCCACCGTGCACAGGCGTGTGCAGGAAATGGGCTACAGGTGCCGCATTCCCCAGGTCAAGCCACTTTTGAACCAGAAACAGCGGCAGAAGCGCCTGACCTGGGCTACAGAGAAGCAGCACTGGACTGTTGCTCAGTGGTCCAAAGTACTTTTTTCGAATGAATGCAAATTCTGCATGTCCTTCGGAAATCAAGGTGCCAGAGTCTGGAGGAAGACTGGGCAGAAGGAAATGCCAAAATGCTAGAAGTCCAGTGTCAAGTACCCACAGTCAGTGATGGTCTGGGGTGCCGTGTCAGCTGCTGGTGTTGGTCCACTGTGTTTAATCAAGGGCAGGGTCAATGCAGCTAGCTATCAGGAGATTTTGGAGCACTTCATGCTTCCATCTGCTGAAAAGCTTTATGGAGATGAAGATTTCATTTTTCAGCACGACCTGGCACCTGCTCACAGTGCCAAAACCACTGGTAAATGGTTTACTGACCATGGTATCACTGTGCTCAATTGGCCTGCCAACTCTCCTGACCTGAACCCCATAGAGAATCTGTGGGATATTGTGAAGAGAACGTTGAGAGACTCAAGACCCAACACCCTGGATGAGCTAAAGGCCGCTATCGAAGCATCCTGGGCCTCCATAAGACCTCAGCAGTGCCACAGGCTGATTGCCTCCATGCCACGCCGCATTGAAGCAGTCATTTCTGCAAAAGGATTCCCGACCAAGTATTGAGTGCATAGCTGTACATGATTATTTGAAGGTTGACGTTTTTTGTATTAAAAACACTTTTCTTTTTTTGGTCGGATGAAATATGCTAATTTTGTGAGATAGGAATTTTGGGTTTTCATGAGCTGTATGCCAAAATCATCCGTATTAAGACAATAAAAGACCTGAAATATTTCAGTTAGTGTGCAATGAATCTAAAATATATGAATGTTAAATTTTCATCATGACATTATGGAAAATAATGAACTTTATCACAATATGCTAATTTTTTGAGAAGGACTTGTACAGCCAAAGCTACAATGGAATGCTGTAGATCAAACCATATTTGTGTTAGAATAGCCAAGGCAAAGTCCAGACCTAAATCCAACATAGACTCTCTATCCATTCAGACTGAGCTTCAGCTGTTTTGCAAAGGATGGGCAAAACAATTTAGGCTCAAGATGTGCAAAGCTGTTAGAAACAAACCCCATAAAGAGTTGCAGCTGTAATTGTAGTGACAGGTAGTTCGACAAAGTTTGAGTACTAGAATTAGTAAGGTATTACAAAGTATCACCCAAAAACCTGATAAAGTACATTAAAGTTTGTGGTTGCAATATTACAAATATGAAACGTGCAACAGGTACGAAAACATGTGCAAGGCACTTAATCTGTAGCATAACTTAGTGTACACTCTTACTGTATTATAACTTGGCAATTGTTGCTTTAGAAAAGCTTTGCAATTTAGTTGAAATATAAATTGCAGTTCATCCCTTTAAATCAGTTGCTACATGCCTGATAAACAGTTCGACATGTGCAGATAGTGATGTTCTCCAGTTCAGATTTACAGAGGGGAACAAAACACTATCTTGTACCCTCGAGGTTCTGCATTTATATATATAATGTTTGTTATAATTATGATGCACTGTCTCAATGAAGTCAGTTAAAACTTTTATACAAACCTTTTTGTGCATCAACATGAGGTGACAATGACAGCACATAAATACTGCAGCTTCTGATTGCTACAAACAGGCAAGGTAAACCGTCACCTTTCAGCATAATTTATTGTTTATAATAGTTTTTTGAATTTTAGGAAGAGGTTGACAAATCTGCGAAATTTTTTACAGTAATATCTTTGGGGAGATGGCAATGAGTTGGAATAGAATGTGGATCTGGCATTCACAGACACAACTCACCATAACTGTTAAATAAACTCAACTTTCAACTGAACTCCAAAATGTGCAGGTTTGCAAGTGATTTCAGTGTTGACTGACTGCAGGCAGATGAAACGGCTGTACTAGTGAGCTTTCCCACACGGGTTGTCTGAGATCTGGCAGCCCATGTTTGGAAACTTCACCAGTACACGAAACAAGGTCCCGTCTTCGCACATGCAGAGCTTGTACCTCTCCAGGCCATCGTTGAACGTAAGATCTGTGGAGCTGGGAATGCGTGTAGCATTGAACATGACTGACCCATTAAGAACGATAGTGTTCTCCTGCAAATAGAAAAACATCATCAGGCATCTGTTCAAGTAGCTACCTTATTAGGTTTTATACAGTGACGGTAAGAAGTTTACATACACTCATTATGGCCGTGAATGTTAATTTCAGGCTTTGAAATTGTTGTGTTAATCCTTCTTAAATGCGTTTGTTATCCATAAACAATTTTTTGCATGATTCTACGTTTTTTAAGAATTTGTACAGTTGATTTAAATTAGCTAGGTTCTGGCAGGGACCCTGATTTGAAGAACACAAACTATTAGCACATTTCAGGTCAGAGATTTCTAAAAACCTGATATTAGCCCAGTGTATCCATTCCCAAACCAGTTTTGATGTTTGTTTGAGGTCACTCCCACTTTAACCCTCTGACCCAAACTGCACTCCTCAGATGTTAGAAATTGAATAAAATAATAGAGAATGGTGTAGTGCTCAATTCTGGCATGAACTGGAATCTGCTGGAACATCAGTGTCGCTGTCCACAGTGACGCACATTTTGCATTGACATGGTCTGACAGAGAGATAAACAAGAGCCTTGTTCAAAATCGACACGTTGAAGCCACCCACATAGGCAAACCAAGCACCTACCGGAGAAAAGCTTTAAAAGTTAAATGAGACAAATATCAAACTGTTTTGCAACATAATAAGAAGAGCAGTTAAGGATGAAAGATGTTTGACATCAAACCAACAGCAAGATGGTTGAACTTTGGACAGAATTAGGTGCATATAGATCCCAAAAACACACTACATCAAAATGGTTTTTGGATAGATAAAGCAGGCTAACATTGAGCTTTTGGAAAGCCCGGACCTCAACTATACTGACAAATTGCGGATTACACTTTAAAGGCCAGTCCATGTCAGGAAACCAACCAATTAAGTGATCTCTGGTGTTTCTGATAAGAAGAGGGATATGCTAGAAGCTTGATGGTAGTTTCTAATAAATGATTTTTAACAAAATATTAGTGGGGGTTTATGTCTGTATATGAGTTTGTTTGCATAATTCTGATTGTGTTAACTAACAACAAAATCAAGGTTGTGCATTAGATAGTTGTTTCTTTTGTTTTGGCACTAGTGGCCTTTAATGAATAGTATTGTATAGAATACTACACTGGGTGTAGAGAGAAGAGGAAGACATGCAGCAAATGGCCCGAGATCGGGAATCGAACCCAGGGCACCCAGACCGAGGTCTATGGCCTCTGCACATGGTGCAGCTGCTCTACCAAATGAGCCACCCAGAGCCCCAGATAGTTATTTCCTAAAATTCATTGAAGATGTGTGTCCTTCCACTCTGAAAAAAGAGAAGTTGGAACAAATCAGAAAGAGCCCAAATTGAGTGTGACACTTATGACCATGACGAGTGTATGTAAGCTTCTGACCACTGTACATATGTCAGTATGTTTCATACTCACGGCCCTGAGTTCGATGTCCCCACCCATTTTGAACTCTACAGTGCGGCCCATGATGTTCACGCCCTCATTACCGCGAATGATGGCCTTGCTGTCTCCCTTGATGTTCAGGTCAGATGCTGCGCTGCTGGTGATCTGAAAATAAAAAGAAATTATTGGATTAGGCGCTACATCTGACCTGGTTCTGTGTTTATCTGTGGCTCCTTGCTGGAGGGGGGCATCGTCCGGGCTTCTGCTGCCAACAACTTAATGCTCACCTTCTACAGATGATACACTTGGTCCTGTCTTTCAGTGTTTAACCCCGTCTCTCTCTTAGACATAGCTAATGGCTGAACTTCTGCTGTGACTAACTGTATGTCTTCTCTCTTATACTCTAGACTTGAAAACTGGCTCAGAGCTCATCTGCGTAGCTGTTTGTCTCTCCTAGATGAAGCCACTAAAGGAGCTACAACCATTAATGCTTTACTTTTCTTTCCTGTAGAAAGTACTCCTTGATCAGTGTTTCTCTGTTCTTTTTGTGTCTCTGGTCTGTTCTCTCAAACCCCCAGTCGATCGTGGCAGATGGCTGCTCGCACTGAGGCTGGTTCTGGTTCCGCTGGCGATTTCTTTGTATTAAAAGGGAGTTTTTCCTCTCCACTCTTGCTACATGCATGCTCAGTATGAGGGATTGCTGCAAAGTCAAGGCAAGTGAATGTCCTCTGTCGCTACATGCGGATCCAGGAGGAGTGAATGCTGCAAGTAAATGACTCAATGCAATCTGCTGGGTTTCCCTAGATAGATAAACGTTTTAACCAATTTGAATAATTAACTGAATCCGACTGCATTGTATGATAGTTCGGATTAATTGGAATGTACGTACCCGGGATGAAATCTGTTTGATTCGTTTAAATTGACTTTATAAAGTGCCTTGAGACGATATGTGCTCTGAATTGGTGCTATATACATACAACCGAATTTTAATTGAATTGACTGATACTTGGTTTACCAATGTTAAAGTGGAAATGCATGGGCTTTGCACAGAAAACAAAAAACAAAATGCATCAGGATGACATGTCAGAAAATTCCAAGAACCCTCTCCTTTTCACCTATTTACTTAACACGATGCATCTCTTATAGTACCACACTGATTGGGATTACAGCTGTGATATACTTCATATATCAACAATTGCATCACTATAAAAAGGTTTAAGACTCTGAGCTTTTCTTGCTAAAGAAATGAAGAGGATTTAGTCAGTATTTGCGGTAAGACAACATGTTTAAGCCATGTACCCTCTCTCTCTTTCACGTTTTTTAACTTAAATCTAAAACATCTCCTCTTTTTGCTGATGAGCCTCCAATAGTGACGACTCCATTTCTTTCTGAAAACATTGTTTTCCTTAACTTGTGTAGACTGCAATAAGAGCAGTACCTGCTGCACAGGTTGTAAAACCCACTTATATTTAATGAATCACATTTTACAGAACCACTGGAACAGAGCCTGGCATCCTACACACCCTTTCAGTAGATGCCTTCTTAACACTGAGGACTTTGACTCCTTTGGGCAGATGGAACTCATGGTTTTCAAAGTCTGTGCTGAAGAACGTTGTCTGTGTCCGAGGGTCTGTGAAGGATATGCCGACGTCGCTGACAACAGAGGTCTTGTCCTTTTCCACACTTAGCTTAGTGTTGCCTTGCTGGAACACAACCTGTTAACAACACAACGAATGAAAAGAGAAGAAGCTGTAACGTGGTTTCCAGACGGTGTCATTTCTTTGAGAAAACTCAAAGTGCGAAATCTTTTTTTTTACCGGATTGTTGTTACCCACGATGACCAGGTCCTGGTCTTTACGGCCCCCGATTGTGCTTTTGTGCAAAGGATGAACAATTCCCATGTCGGCTTTCTGCTTGAAGCGCAGCAGGCCTGTCTCATGGAACTCCATACTGTCACAGCCATTCGGGCCGATCCGGATCACTGTCCATATTACCAGTGTGATCTGAGTGACAGCAGAGTTGCATCAGACTTTAAATATACCATACATTACATAAGCCTATGAAAGGGAAATGGTGCAAGGTTTTTTATAAATAAATATCTGTAGAGGGTTGAATGGTCTTGTATTCCCCGTTACTCTGATGCCTCTTAATAAAAAACAAAGCATCATCCTAAGCTTTAAACATCTCATGGGGGAAACCGTTTAATCCATTCTCTGATGATGGAAATATCCACAAATATGCCAATACATGTCCATCCACCTAGAACGCTGGGCCAGGAAAGGTGAGCATTACTCAGAGATGCAGCCAAAAGATGGGCTGCAGAGATATACACCTCGGCTCAGAGAGTCTGTTGACAGGAGAACTATTAGCCCTGCATTCTGCTAACCTGTTCTTTATAGAAGAGTGGCAAGAAGAAAGCAATTGTTAAAAGAAAACCGTAGGAAGACCTGTGTGCAGTTTGCTACAAGCTATGAAGAGAACATAGTAGTGCTCTGGTAAAATGGGACCAAAGTTCTCCTTTAAGGTCTATATGGAAAATGCTATTTACTGAGGAAAACTAAGACTGCACATCATCCTAAACACAGCATCCCTCATGTTGAAACACGGTGGTGGCAGTATCATGCGGTGGGCATGCATTTCTTCAAAAGGGACAAGGAATCGAGTTTGATCTATTGTTAAAATAGATATACCTAAATCATGGGTAAACCTACAAAAAACATACGAGTTAAGAATCGAGGGTAGGTTCACCATCCGGCAGAACAACAACTCTTAACATACAGCCAGAGTAGCAATTGTTCAAAGATCAAACCATTTATATGTGTTAGAATGGTCCAGACAAAGTATTAACTTAAATTCGGTGGTGAGAATTTGAAAATTCCTTTATACAGACGCTCCTTGTCTAATCTGATTGAGCATAAGCTATTTCACAAAGAGGAATGGGCAAAACTTTCAGTACACAGCTGGTACATGCTCCAAGATGGTCTGAATGCAAATACATGCCACACTTTTAAGATTTTTTTGTGGTAAAAATCGTTTGAAATGCATGCGTCATTTCTCTTCCACTCCACCATTATGAACTACACCGAGTCTGTCTTTCACATGAAATCCCGCTGAAATACAGAGAGGTTTCTTTGGCTGCACTGCGAGAGAATGTATCCAAGGGGCTAAATTTCTGTGCAAGGCACTGCAATGAGGTTAGTAGACTTACAATGAGATTAATTAATGCGAGAAGGAAGAGGAGCACAATGATGCAAACAGCCATGTTTCCCTTGCGACCTCTCAGCCCTGTCTTATGAAGACGTTCTTCTTCTATGGGTACATAGCCTGCTTTGAAGTTGCTGTTGTGTTCCTTGTTGATGTTGCGCCTCTCTATGGCCTTCTCACGCATGGACTTCTTCACAGGGCCATTAGAGCTCTCCTGCAAGCAGAACGTCAAAATATGCACATTAAACTCCAAGAACTACCACAATAAATCATCAACTTACTCTACATATATAGCCACTGGGGATAACATTTGCTATTAAACTTACTTTTAATATTCATAACTTACAGACTGGATTTTTGCATTGTACTGATATAAACACAGGAGTGCTTTATTCATGCTTTCCACAATAGGATACTGAAATGGGTTTTCTTTATGGCGGAACATTTGTTTACATGCATATTTAGTATCAATAGTCATAAACCTAATCTGCGGTCTGCATCGGAATGGATCATGTGTTAAAAGCTGAGCGACAGCCTGTCTGTGGTCATAACTAAAAATAAACTACACTCCTAACAGCACCGAAAATGAAAAACGGTCCTTTCCCTTATAAACATGCGGGTTGCCTCCCGTTTTAATAGCAAAAATAACGGTGCTTTTAAACAGCAGGTCTGTCGGAAAAACAAAATGAATGTCTTCAAAACGTGACGCGGAGGCCAACATTAATCAGGCTGCATTGATATTTCCGTCAGCATGAGCAAAACACGTTTAAATAAACTACTTCAACCTAAACATTATATCGCTAAGAAGGATTCCGTGTTACTCTTTTAAAACAAAATAACGATAAAGCGCAACAACATGTGAGAATAAGAGCAGCTAGAGAACATAACGGACCTCCTCAGACGCCATGTTGACCCTCCCTCCTCCTCTGCTGACAGAGAGCGGACCAACCTTCACTGGGGAAGGTGACTGAAAACATGGGCCGACAGATAATTTCTCTAAAATATTTGAAAAAGATACCTTATGAAGTACCTTATTCGAGGCTATACGTAGTGCTTCATCAGAAGCTCGTCAGCGTGTTAGCGACGCGTTTGCGCTGAGGATAAAAGATGGTTTGCTCCATGTTTAAGCAGCCAATGGCAGAATGGTCCTAAAATAGGAACACTCGTCCATTCATATTTTCCAAAGGTATGTTATTGTCTATAGTATACGGTGGGTGTTTTTTATAGGACAGGACAATGCGGTTCACAAATTTCTTTTCTAAATATGACATTTATGATATGTTTTTACTCTTACACGAGGGAAAAATGTTACATTTCAGTTTAATAGCCGCATGCTTGGTAAAGGTCGACAGGCAGCCTTAAAATATATATTTATATTTATAATGATAATTATTTAGGTTGGTATAATTTTGCTTGTATGTATAATATTAAATGTGGAACATGTATGCACTATATATCAGCAGTTCAAATGTACACACAGAAAGTATCATAATAAGAACAGATAGAGAGATAGTTAGACGTTACTAAATGTATTAATCTGGCCTTTGCAATAAAAGGAATAAAAAACAAACATTAAAGTGGGCTTGCGTGATTATTTTACCTGTGTGTGAGTCTCTGTGTTGCCCTACATTAGGCTTGTTTAATGAGTTATCATCATTTTCAGTAGTAGTTATTAGTGGTAGGTATTGTAGTTTGTGCAAAAAATCCCTCACTGTATTAATGCGCCAGGAGTTATGATAGCAGAAATAGAAAAGGTTTAGTCAACATTTAATTCAGTTCTGTGTGCCATAGTGTGGGGTATTGTAATCGGATTGGATCCAGCACAACCACATAGAACTACATCAGTCAGAAACATCTACGCCCCTGTTTTATGTTTCATTGAGTTCACTCTTCAGCCGTTTGGTTCGGTTCGACAGTATACCGTTAGAAGGACGCAGAACCCGCAGGTCGCATTGTTCGTGAGCAGCTCTGCTCTCGACTCCTGTCCTCTTGGTTGCCAGAGGCGCTGCTCGGCATCTGTGTGTCACAGGAGGGGAAAGCTTTAGGAATTTTTACTACAGCGGATCAAGCCTCCTGCTGCTGTCCCCCTCCCTCAAACCTCCAGACCTCCGAGGATTAGTTAGTTAATTTGGACGGACATGGCCGAGGCTTTAAGGAGATTGACCAATACGTCTTCATTCACCGTCTTACAGGACAAGCTTGAGATCTGGCAAACAGAGTACCATGTAAGTTCATCAAAAAGTCATGATCGACCTACATCTGACCACAGCGCTTCAGGTGCTCTTACCTGGCCTGGATATTCATTTCAACCATGTTATGCCACAGCAAAATTATGTTGTCTTGCATATGATTAAAACAAAATGACAAGAGGCTTAAAATACCGCCATCTCCCAACGAAACATGTCGAAAATGTATTAATCCTAATATAAAGATGTTTATTTTTATTATGTTGACAATTTGTAATTTGATTTAGGAAAAAAAGGACCGTCCTTAAAACGAATGGCATTTTAAAATATCGCAGTAATTGAATTGCTTTATTACACTGATTTCTCTGTAGAGTTTGGTTGCCACGGACGCGAATCGCCATGGCAACCTCTGACCGTCCAAAGATGTTTTCATTGTTAAAGATAGTTCCTATTTGTTTCCAGTAGAAATTCGACAGGATCGTCATAAATTATATTCTGTAGCTCAAATTTATGGATCTAGGACACAAAGTTTAAGTTGCAAGAGATCAGTCGTATAAGTAACAAACTAACTGGGACTATTTTTTGTCTATGTAGGCCTACATAGGCAAAAAGAGTGCAAAGAGCGTAGGCAAAAATAATATATATTTTTTGGAAATCCGCAACCAGGAAGGCTTACATAAAATATAAAAAAACGTGGTAAGGCTGTTATGGCTTTTCCTACCATCATATTACATGGAGTAGTTCCTTCAAAAACATCACTTCTTGCTGTTCTTTAGCAACCTGAATTAAACCGTTCCACATTTTACAAGCAGCGTTTGTGTAGTGGGTAAGGTAAGTGAAATAAGTTTAAATATTTCTAATGGGGGACAATTCATGACAGATGTTGGCAACCCATCCAATAAATCCACACATAAAAACAAATCAAATTAAAGGAGTTTATGAATAAAAATTCGAATGGCACAGGATATAAATATTATACCTACAGAAATTTAGGGCTGGGGGGGGGGGCGCTGTGATACATATTTAATGTTAACACACAAGTCATACATTATTTTTGTTTTACCCAGGTATTTTCCTGTGACCAGAATCTGAACAGATGTTGTGAGCTGATTGAGTTCACTGCCAAGATCCAAGGCCAGCTGTTTTCCATCCTAAACCTTACTGCAGCCGAGGGTACACTTCACACTGGCTGTTTGAGCAGCAGATATCTTTTGAAAACCAAACTTGAGCTTTGAAAGATGTCTGTAATACCTTTTGTCATGAATCAGGTGGTCAGTATGCTGGGGTCGACACTCTTAAAACACGTCTTCTGCCTTTCCTTGGAAACTGTTTCTCCGTTGCAAGTACCTCTGTCACAGACGACATCAGTCGTCAGCTCATGCAGGTTTAGGCATTGTTTATTTACACCGTCTTCATCCAGTTTAACAATGCACTCATAAAATCAACTCTGTTATCAACCGGTTCATTGTCATGCTGAAGCTGTGATGTGCCACTTGTCGCCACCAGGATTCAGCAGAGAAGGACAGAAAGATGAGGGAGCTCTCTTTCTCCCATGAGAGCGACATGAAGAAGATGGAAGCTCAGCTGAGCTCCACTCGCCTCCAGCTGGAGTCAGTCACTGCAGAGTGAGTCATAAAATCATACTTTTTTACTTGATTGGAATTCTTATTGTAATGACAAGTTTTAAAATTTGGATGCAAATGCTCACTTGTTTACCAGACTCATAGATGCTCAGAATGAGCTGGATGACACAAGGAACAAGTCGGCGACCACCATTCTCGCCACCGAGGATGAAATCTTACAGCTTAAAGCAGAGTGGGTGATGTAGTTCAAGAGCAATGAATTACATGTTCTTCACGCTTATGTTGAAAGAGATTCTTTTTATGCACATGGACTTTGTGTTTTAGTTTGCATTCTGCAAATGAGCAAGTGGAAATATGTCAAAGGAAGCTAGAGGCTCTTGATGACTACAAGCGACAAATTCGCTTGTTGAAGGATGAAGTGTCTTATCTGAATACAGAGAAGGCCATGCTGCAAGAGAGGTACAGCTACACATATGCAAACATTGTATGGCCATACACTGATGTTCAGTGGTTCTACATAAACTGCCTTGTGCAAATATTTACACTCATTCACCTTTTTCACATTTTGTCTTTTTATATTCTGAAAATTCTATACATTTTATTAAGATTTTAGGTAACAGACCAGCACAAAGTTGTGCATAATTATAAAGCGGAAGTACAATGATACATGCTTTACAATTTTCTTTCTCAAGTGAAAATAAAAACAGTCTTAATAGGTTGAAAAGAACCTTTAAACAGATATACATATATTTTATTAAGTCCACATTTCTGTTTAAACAATGTTTTTTTATTGGTCTGATGTAATATTGTAATCTGAGATGTCATGTTTTAATTGGCAGTCAGCAGAAATTAACAGAATTTGAAGGTTTTAAAACATCCTTCTATGTGTAAATAATCAAATGAGGTGTTTCACTTAGAAAATCGAGTTACTAAAATAAATGAACTTTTCAATAACATTCTAATTGACTAAATATGACTGTATAGGCTGACGTTTTTGTCCATCCTTTTCAGAGCTCAACTTCAGTCTAACACCATTGGAGAAAGAGAGTCTAAACAACAATTTTCAAGTTTTACCACTGATTTTCAGTTAAAATTAGGTCTGGACTTTGACTGTGGCAATGGTCCATTCTAAACAATGAATATGTTTTGATCCGAACCTTTTAACGTTGGCTCTGTGCTTAGGGTAGTCGGAAGGTGAACCTCCACCCTTGCTTCAAGTCTTATGCAGCCTGCAACACCTTCTCTGCACATTTGTTGTGTTCCTACATGGCCTGAAGAAAACTGGAAATGCACCTTTCTTCCTGCTAAGGCTTACTTCTTACCACTCCTCCTTAAAGGAGATGTGGAATGAACAAATCATAGTTGTCCCATCACACTTTTCATTTCTAAAAACAATTGAAAACCATGTATCATTTCCCTTCTGCTTCACAATCATTTGGTGTTAGTCTATCTCATAAAATATTTGTGGTTATGTGACAAATTACTAAAACGTTCAAGAGGTGTGGATATTTTTCCAAGGCGCTGTAGGAGTAGTTGGTATTTTTGTTTCCTCCTTTCAGGCTGGTTAGAAATCGGTCTCCGAGTCCTTTGCCTAGGCTCAGCCGCTCATCCAGCCCACTGAGGAGCGATTCGCCCACCAGAGCCCAGCTTACGAACTCTTCGCGCCACGCACGCCTTGTCTCGCGTTTCAGTGATCTGTACGCTGTGGAGCGTCTGGAAGCACAGAGCCTCCTACGACGCTACATCGCAGACTTGGAGATGGTCCAGAGAATCATCTTCATCGCTGCCATGGTGCAATACCTGGAGTGAATATAAGCAGTGCATGTGCAACTTAAAACACACCAGCTAAACTCACCAGAGGAAAGACCTTACATTTCATTAAAATGCAACACAACCTCAACCTCAATATCAATATGCAATATTTTATGTTTTCCATTCTTGCTTTTTGTCCAGTTTTGCTGTGTTATGCACCACAGGAGTCCTGTATAGATGAGTTTGTTTTCCTTGTTTTAGGAGTCCTTCAAAACTGCAAAACTGGGCTACCGTCAGTTCAAGCTTCAAGTGAGAAAGACATTGTCCACATCCCACTTTGGTCCAGAGAGTCTTGAGGATGCAGCTGTGGATTACATTGTCAGAAACCTAGACCTCTATGATGTGCAAAGTAGTGTCAATGTAAGTGTTGTGAGGCGAGATCTTTGGATTTTGTTGTAGTTTTATGTTTTGACTTTAGTTTGGTTTTGTAGTCATGGTTGTTTGTTTATTTCCTGCCTCCTAGTGTTTGTTGTTTTCTCTCCCTTTGTTCCTAGTCCCTTTAGTGGTTTCTTTTCTATTAGTTGTTATGGTTTTCTTATGATTATGACTATTATTATGTTTGTTGTTTTTCTATTTCCCTTGTCTTCCTTGTAGTTTCTAGTTTAGTTTCCCATTTAGTAGATCTGTGTTTATTTATGTTTAAATAGTTGTTCACCTGCGCTCTTTGTTTACTAGTTTATTTTCTCTGTTCCTCCTCGTCCTGGTTCCCTTTCTGTGGTTTAGGTTTTGTTTATTTACAGTCAGGGTTTCTTTATCAGGCCTCAGCGTAGGCCTTACCAGGGAGGCTCCTCAGCCTCCCTGGTAAGAAAGAACGAGATCCCGGATAAAAGCAGCTAAAATGAGCTTCCTCCGTAGGGTGACCGGGCACTCCCTTAGAGATAGGGTGAGGAGCTTGGCCATCTGGGAGGGGCTCGGAGTAGAGCCGCTGCTCCTCCACATTGAGAGGAGCCAGTTGAGGTGGCTCGGGTATCTATACCGGATGCCTCCTGGACGGCTTCTTCGGGAGGTGTTCCAGGCACGTCCCACCAGGAGGAGGCCCAGGGGATGGCCCAGGAGGAGGGACTATGTCTCTCGGCTGGCCTGGGAACGCCTTGGGCTCCCCCCGGAGGAGCTGGAGGAGGTGTCTGGAGAGAGGGATGTCTGGGCGTCTCTGCTGAGTCTGCTGCCCCCGCAACCCGGTCCCGGATAAAGCGGAAGACGACGAGTACGAGTACGAGTTTCTTTATGTGTTCTTTATTAATTATTAGGTTTTGGTGTTTCTTCTATTCCTTTTAGTTTCTCAGTTTGCTTTAGTTAATGATTATTCTAGGTTCTTATGTTTCTTTTGGTTTATTATCTTCGTCCAGTTTTGCTTTGATCTGTTTTCCCAGAGTTTTGTTATTTATAGTTTTGTTTTTGTAGTCAGGTTCCTTTGGTTATGTTATTGTCTAGCTTCCCTCATGTTTTCCCCTCTGGATTTATGTTATGGTTTAGCTCTCGTGTTTTGTTTTGTTTCTTGCCTTGTCACCTTAGCAACTATTCACTTTCCCTCAGTTCTCTACAGCCTGGTCCACACCTGAATTTCATCTCCCCTGATTTCCTATCTCTCATTCTCATTGGTCCATACTCCACTTCCCTCTGTTCATAAGCTCTCTGTTCTTGTTTATTCCTCGCTGGTTCCTTCTGTTAGAATCCCCGTTCATATCTCCGTTCACCTACCTTCGACTATGTACTTTGCCTACTATGTTCCTGCAGTATCAACTTTGTAAGTTTTTGGATTTCTTGTATCTGCAGTGATTTTGCTACATTCTTTCTACGTTTGGAAAACCTTTTGAACTTATCTTTGAATAAAAGAAGAAGACTCCTTTAAACATGCAGCTGCCGAGCTCTTGTCTGTGCTTTGGTCACTCTAAACTTCAGAACACGAGAGTAAGACTAAATTCTCTCCTATGGACAACATTTAGGAACAGTTAGTTTGAGCCGTGGCAAACACAAAGTCTGTGTTTGTGTAAATTTATATCCTATTTCATTTTCTTATGGTACAACCGGAAACCTAGTTAGATCTTGACACAAATTGTCAATTGAATTTAGGTCAGGACTTTGACTGGGTCATAATAACACATGAATATGCTTTGATCTAAATCATTTTATGCCTTCACTCCAGTTTCAAGCCTTCTCTCTAGTAGGTTTTCTTTCCATAATGCCTGTATTTAGCTCCATCTATCTTTGATTCAACTCCCAGTAGTTTCCCTGTCTCTGGTAAAGAAAAGCATCCCCTCAGCATTATGCTGCCACCACCCTGTTTCACCATAAGGTTGATGTCCAATGTTAGTTTTCAGCTAAATACATCATTTTGCATGTCTGTAAAAAAAAATACAATATTGATAAAAAAAAATAAGTTTTGTTCTCATCTAACCAGAGCACATTCTTGTCTGTCTTACACTACATGGCAATCTTTAAACAGAGCTTCATAATGCTTTCTTTTAACAATGGCTTTCATCTTAGCTCTTGTCCATTAAGGCCAAATTTGTTGAGCCCATGAATGAAGAATTTGGCATGTGAAGAAAACGTCGCTACAGCAGGCCACCGAATATCAAAAAAGTGTTAGCTTGCATGAAAATGATACACTTGGTGCCCTATTAAGCTGTGCTCATTGGACAGCATTATTTCAGATGAGATTAAATTACCCTTTTATGAATTATGTGAGCTCTGAAGGCAGTTGGTTTCACAGGAAGTTTTTTAAGAGTGTCAGATTAAATATTGCTAAATACAAATGCAAATCACATTGATCAGAATTGTATTTGTAAATCATTTTGAACACCATGTAGGGGTAAAAATACTTAGGGCATTGTGTATCTCACTGTGATTTCCTCTTCTCAGGATGTGATCAATGCCATGAACATGAACCCCCAGATCTCCTTCCCTCCAGAAGTGGACTTTACTCTCATCGGTCCCTTGATCAGAGAGACCTGCAGGGTGGCTTTTGCCATGCAGACACTGGACCCACCTCTTGACATGGCCTTTGCAAGTGATGGTGAACTATACAACGACACCAAGTTAGTACTCTGTAGATTGCTGGGAGAAATTCCAGTGTCCGTTCTGCCTTGTAGTAAGTACTCTGCCATTGGTGCAGTTCAGCAGAAAGTTACTGAAGGACATCTTTCTGCAGCCCATCACTGTTATTTGATGCCCCAACCAGCAGATGTCACCCTTGGCTCTCATATGATGCAGACTCACATCTCCCTTCTCTATTCCAGGTACCGTCGAAGCTTTGATTCTGAGTTCACTGCTCCGCTGGTGATCTACCATGTGTGGCCAGCCTTGGTGGAAGGAAACACAGTAATTGTTAAAGGCGAAGCTGTGACCAGAAGAGGCGCACTGGTAAATATTTCGTAGTACTTAAAATGGCTGGAAAAGATGCAGAAATGGCTCTGTACATAAAGTTTTGTGTATGTACCTGTTTTTGTAGTGGAGTAGAAGCAGGAGCAGACCTTCCAGCCCTTTACGCTCCCGATCTCTCAGCCCAACTCGCAGCCTTGTAAGTCTTTATAACAGTTGAAAGTCCCACCAAATTATGGTCAAACTTTGGAATTTTGTTGACAAAGATGTTTGCTTGGTTTTTAATCACTAACACGCCTGCTCACACATGGCTCTAAGGGTATGTTTTCTAAAATCCCAGTTTAATTGAGTTGGATCTGTATGCAGGTACATTTCTAAAAAAAAATACAGATTTAATCAACGCTGCTATGTTTTTTTTTTCTTCTACAGAGATTTAACAGCAAGAGAAGCCTGTCTCCTGAACGCCTCACAGCTAGACACCTGTAGGAACTCATTGTTCAACATTAAAGTGATAACCACCTCTGTTTCCTGCATATGAAATAAACTCTTAAGGATTTGCTCATTTGATTTCTATGGTGTGTTTTGTTCTGCTTCAATCAAATAAAAGATATAGGGTCTTACATTAGATTACCAACAAAAGACAGGTTAGATTTGACAGGGTGCAAAACTAGCCACCATGTAGCTACTGTTACTACTTTTACTCTGGCATACATTTGTTACTAACAGTATTCTGGTGACATCATTAAACTTAATATGCTTTATTCGGGCCAAGACACAAATGTTAAAATCGTATTCATAATGTCAGCCTCTCTTTATTTGTGACCAAAGCCTGCATCTAAATTTGAGGTCTTCATCAAAAGGCTGGTGAAGGATATTATTGTTTGGTGCTAAAGTTATCAGTTCTAACCTCACATCCTGTAGTGCTTGAGTATCTGGTATTGCTTATGACGGCTAATGTTAAAGGTGCATTTTGGTTTTAGTTTTATGTCTTTGAAATGTGTTGAGTACTTAATTTACTTTTGTCTTTAAATGTGGAGCTTTTTCCACATCTGCTTCTTATTGTGAACAAAGCAATAATACCTTATTATTTTGGAACAATTTTTAGAGGCCTTATTAAGAGAAATGTCATTTTCCCTTCATTACACTGCAGGTTATTTTCTTTATAAACGAATAAGAAAATATTTAATTTGCGTAGTGCCTTGAATGATGAAATGTTTTTTTTAATCCAACTATGACTTGAATTTTGCTGTGTAAAGAAAATTTTATAATGTGTCTTTTATGATTTACTTAATTTTGTTAATAGTTGACTTAGGTTTTTCTCCCATTCCCATTTATTGTATATCACTTGTTTTTTGAATGAAAGTTCTTGATTAAACTTAAAATCCCCATTTGTGTGTGATTTCATCAGCTCTGCATACTTTGCTCAGTTCATATGAGTCAGACATCGCGAGCTGTCTGAGAGTGAGAGTTACACAGAGCAGCCGAAACACTTATAACATTTCAACCAAAGTGCTAAGTTTAGAAAGACAAGAAATTTTCTGAAAGTCTTGTCTGCAAACGATTAACTGGATCCACAGTGAA
This sequence comes from Girardinichthys multiradiatus, assembly GCF_021462225.1. Classification (NCBI taxonomy): domain Eukaryota; kingdom Metazoa; phylum Chordata; class Actinopteri; order Cyprinodontiformes; family Goodeidae; genus Girardinichthys; species Girardinichthys multiradiatus. Next base: position 37,863,456 of record NC_061802.1, on the reverse strand, counting down.
TTATGAATCGAATTATCAATGAGTCATGTCAAAACATAAGGCAAACATGGTAACATTTACTTTGCACTCCAGCAAACTGCTCTGCAAGGTGTTAATTCACTGAACACTCTAGCTGTTTGTGTCAAATCTGATATATGAATGGGAAGATAAGGTTGTGCTGCAAAAACTCTGTTAATGCCAAGAAAAACAGGACAAACAGCAGAATCTTGAACGTCACAGATTAGTGAATGATTAAGTGAGTGAGTGAGTGAGTAAGGTGGGACACAACTACAACACTATTTTAGACCATGGTATACTGATAAAATGCAGAATTGCATTTTTTATTTACATGGCATTCATTTGAATAGTTATTGGACTTGGCTCGGTATTCACAAATGCCTATATTTAATTGATTGGCTTGGAATTAGGGGTTAGAAAAATAAAAAATAAAATAAAATCAGAAAATATTCTAGAAAACCGATTTACTGTACCTACAATTAGGAAAAAAAACATTTGTGTAATGGCAGAAGCATAACAATGCATCAATTAGAGCTAAACATATTCACAAAAACAAGTGTAAAATAACCAAATATAGCCAATATAATATTTTCAAATATAAAAACTGCTAGAATTTCAACTTAGGATTTTTATCCAGAGTAGTCTAATAGTTTAGTTTTCAAACTACAAACTCATTACTAGCCTTACTGTTTAACAAGGGAAGATGCTACACCAGGGTTAAAGATACTATCTAGGGGTGGATTCTTTTCCCACTAACAAACAGCTAAGTAATAAACTATGGCTTTTCACTGCAGGATTTCACAAAACAAAAGAAACTGCAAATTTTCTTTTTTGTGTTTTTAGGTTCATGACATCATAAGAGGCACACGAATCAGCTGGCATGAGTAAATATTTAAAACCTGATGGACAAAAGACTTTCAGCATATTTTGACATAGATTCCGAACCTTAATTTGACTTGCAAGGGTTACGCTTATTTGTCAGCTGACCTCCCCAAAGTCCTTATATTTCTGTCTGCCTGGCGATCATTTTCAGCGAGAGCAGCGGATGATGCAAGATACCTTTTCATCTTATATCTTAAATCAGGCATTTGTTCTGCTTAGGAGAAACCGAGCAAGCCTCCACGAGTGCTGATGAGATTAGATCTAGCCCTAACAAGAGCAGTAACAACTCCTAGTCTGACATGATTGGCCGTTTACGTGTTCTTGCAAAATGCACCAAAATCTAGTGTTTGACGAGAAAAGTAGTCAGGCATGACTGGATGATGATCATATTCATTGTTGTTGATTGCTCTCACCTCTCACCTGTGCATTGAATGAAAACATGTTGGGTTTGTTGCTACAGTCATTATTATCACACATCAGAGGCACCATATGTGCAGAGCAATAAACGAATCGTTTTACGATGTCACAAAAAACCAACCTCAAATCTACATATTGTCACGTATGGTGGATTGTTGGCAGGACCGAAGTGGAGGCAAGAACATGAATCAGCTGGCATTAGTAAATATTTAAAACCTGGTGGACAAAAGACTTTCAGCATATTTTGACATAGAATCCGAACCTTAATTTGACTTGCAAGGGTTACGCTTATTTGTCAGCTGACCTCCCCAAAGTCCTTATATTTCTGTCTGCCTGGCGATCATTTTCAGCGAGAGCAGCGGATGATGCAAGAAGTTCTGCACAAAACATTGCTGGAACTTGGAAATCTGCTCTGTTCCTCTACACAAACTACTTTGTGTTTTATTGTTGAACGATTTCCCCAAAATCCATGCAGCATTCTCATGTAGGGCCCATACGATCTAATGCAGCCGTACAAAATACAACAATTAAACACCTTTAAAGAAGCAATTTGATAAAAAACCTTGAAAGAAAGTGTGAGAAAAAAAAAACACACTATGACGACTATTACTTCAAAAATAAAAACCAACAAAAACATACAAAGGGATGTACACAGTAAAATTTCACATCGCTTTTCTTATACCTCATTTGATGTCATCAGTTGCATGTTCTTGTGAAAGCTTGTATTAGGAGCGTAAATATTATCTCAGTTGAATTAGAATTAAAGAGCAAAACAAATTAATAACTGACTATGACAGATTGATCTGACAAATTATGTCTATTGCTGGTTTGACTTACTTTACAGAATATTCTGGCTTGTAGCTTTAAAGTCAGCTGACGTAGAAACAGAGTCAGGACTTCAGGACAGAGGACCATAACATAAGACACAACTTTATAGCAAATATTATATATATATATAATTCAACATTTTTCTGCAACAAGCAAATGCTGAACACAAATCATTGACAGTTAACTATGCACGATATTTCAAAACCCACGTAAATGTAGAAACTTTACAATTTGCAAGCTAGTGGAATAGATTAAAGTAATACCATTATTCCGCTGCATGCATGCGTATTAGTGCAACATCTTTCATTTGAATAATTATCTGTAGGATATCCTAGCAGCAGCATCCCTGCCTTGACTGTTTCAGTATTCATGATATTTAATTAGGTTTTCCCATCTACTGGCTATGCCTTAGCACACACACATTTTCCCACCAGGGACACTCTAATTACCTTTTCATCTTATATCTTAAATCAGGCATTTGTTCTGCTTAGGAGAAACCGAGCAAGCCTCCACGAGTGCTGATGAGATTAGATCTAGCCCTAACAAGAGCAGTAACAACTCCTAGTCTGACATGATTGGCCGTTTACGTGTTCTTGCAAAATGCACCAAAATCTAGTGTTTGACGAGAAAAGTAGTCAGGCATGACTGGATGATGATCATATTCATTGTTGTTGATTGCTCTCACCTCTCACCTGTGCATTGAATGAAAACATGTTGGGTTTGTTGCTACAGTCATTATTATCACACATCAGAGGCGCCATATGTGCAGAGCAATAAACGAATCGTTTTACGATGACACAAAAAACCAACCTCAAATCTACATAATGTCACGTATGGTGGATTGTTGGCAGGACCGAAGTGGAGGCAAGAACACGAAGCAGCATGGTGAGTAAAGTGATTTAATACTTTAAACAATGAACCTGCAAAAGATGAACTAGAAACATGTGCAGGCAAATGGGCAGAGAAACAGAGCATAGGCATGGCGCAGTCAAACCGATAATTCCAGTAAAGAAACAATGACAAAAAAACAGTATTTACACACAGGGAGAGAGTGAAGAGAAAGCCAGGGCAAGCAGGTGAAGGCAATCAGGAGAGAATGAATAACAACTGAGACCAAGAGAGAGAGAAGACAGGGAAGAAACAGAGATAATAAAAAAATCTAAAACTCAAGCACCTAAGACAGGCGCATCATGACACATATATATATTTGATTTTTTTCTGAAGGAGAAATTTAGATTTAGGTGTGTCCTCCCAGAAATAGGGAACTGGTCTGTCAGCACTAATAAGAGCCCTAAAAAATTTACAGGGGAGAAAATATAAATAAACTAATATCTACCATTTCCTCCATGTCTAATCATCACTACCCCACATAAGGAGTGATTTGTCAGATCTACAGAAAGTCTTAGAGGGCTTGGAGGTTCTCCTCCTGGGAAATAGTGCAGGTCCCACTACATGATGGCACATGGGAGAAGCCTGCAGATTGTCTTGGTTGTTCTACTGTGAGCCTGGGGGTTGTTTACTCAGGTGTGCTGTGGTCAAGGAGCAACCACACAGTGTGGATGGATGGAGATATAGAATACGGGTCTGTCTTTCATATAGAAAAGAAAGTGTGGAAACTTCATGTCTGTTGTCACTGAAAACACACCAAGCCTCTAAATCCAGATTCTACCTGCAAAAATGGCAAATGGGCCTTTTGTGTGACCACAGAAGCAAATAGTCATGGCTGTGGCTTCAGTTAAGTCTTACCAAATTGAGACAGAATTAAAATTTCCACTTTGGTGGCAGAGAGCTGGTTCAAAGCTGCTGGAGCGTGTAATGTTTCCTTTGGCTATTTTCAGTGTCCCCTTGGCTGGCAAGAGTTGAGTTTCTGTGGCTGCTGCCTGATGTGTGCCCACCATGCTCCCACAGTCAGGCCAGCAGGGAGCAGATTTATGAGGCTGTATATCACTGTGCATGATGACATCACTCTGACTGACCAGGCAGCCTGCTGTGTGTAAATCAGACAGAAATGAGAATGAGTTGAAGAAATCAAAGCAAGAATTGTTAAATATGAGAAGGTCAAGCTTTGCTTTAACTGTGTCACCTTTTAACAGAGGGGGTCAGTGGGTAGTTATGAGAAGCTGTCTATCTGTGACCCACATAGGCTATTGTCCACATCTGGAATAAAGCAGGATGAGGCTTTTGCAGAGGAGGACGGCAGAATTTATGGCAGGAGAGAAAAAGTTGGGATTAACCGCAAGTTCACCACACGGACAACCAAACTCCACCCTGCTTGTTCTCATTTTCAGCCTCTCTGCGACTCCCAAGGGCGTTTTCCCCAACACTGACTGGTGTCTGAGGTCATAGCCACGGGTTCCCTGCAGGCATCAGCCTGATGGACACTAAAGAGTAAACAGGCGTGACTGCTGATCTTCCTCTCAGTCCCACCAAACTCCAACATTGAGTACTGCCAGAGGCATTAATGCTTCCTTCCTCTCCCTATAACGACTATCAAATCAAATAAAGAAAAACAGCTTTAGATTTGGACTGTCTTTTTCCCAGAGCGGACATTTGTCCATGCTCCATCCTGCTCTGTCGTCTTTTGCACATCTGCAGTTTCAGAAGTAAATAAGCCAATCTGAAAGTCAGAATGTGCAAACGTATGCATAACCTTTGAACTTTTCCACATTTTGTCACATTACAGCTTCTGTGTATTCTCTTATCAATACAAAATAATACATCTTTATTCATCCCCCTTTAGTCTGGCACCCTAAATAAAATCTAGTTCAATCAGCTGAGCCTTAAATTCCCCCCAATTAGTCAATAGAATTCACTTCTAAGTATGAATACAGCTGTTCTGTGAAGATAAGAGGTTTGTTAGAGAACATTAGTGAACAAATTGCAACTTATTACCCGGGCAAAAAGAACATTGTTCAAAGGAATAGTCAAGAGGCCAATGGCAACTCTGGAGGAGCTGCAGAGAGGCACAGCTAAGTGGGAGTGACAGAACGAGTATTAGTCTCACACTCCACAAATATGCCCTTAAGAGAAGAGTGACAAAAAAAAACTTATTTGCATTTTGCCATAGCCAATGAGGACACAGCAAACATGTGTAAGATGGTAGTTTGGTCAAAATAAACCTTTAGGTCTACTTGCTAAAAAAAACTAACTGTACAAAAAAATTCAAATACACCATCCACACATCGGAAAATGGTATTGGCATCGTATGGGGGGATTCTTGTCTTCAGCAGGGAGATTTTCCAGACCATTCCCAACTGCAGCTGGGCTGTTACCTGAGAAGCTATTATTGTGGCGTCTTGCTGTAGGTTTTCTTAGCTGCCCTAATCTCCTTGATCAGTTTGTTCCTGGCTTGCTTTTACAGGGCCCAGTACCCACTGCTGCAAGCTTAGATCAAATCATATCCATTTGTTAAAAAGTCCAAACATAAATCCAGTTGAGATCTGTGGCGAGACTTAAAATTAAATCTGTGAACATATATTTATTTATGCATTTTTTTGTTGGTCTATCATTTAAAATTCCAATGAAATATATTGAAGGTTGTGGCAAAATATAGAAAACGTGAAAAAATGTGTCTGACTGCTGAATTGATAATATGTTTCTCATGAAATCATTCAGACTGCTTTCAATGAGATCCACCTTTAAATGTCAATGGCAAAAAAAAAAGGTTCCAAGCAAAGTGAGTTTCCACAATAGGAGTTTTTAACACGTCATTAAAGCTCCTCTGGCTGCTGTGACCTTTTCTCTCACCAGAAGATGAAGAAGATCAAATACCACAGTCTGCTGTGACAAAAGAACCTGATTTTTGTCCTCCACTGGATGCTGGTGTGCTTCATGTAATAAAAACACATCTGGATGCCGTGATTAATGTGAGCGCCAGCCATCCATTTCCATTCTAGAGTGCAGCGCCTCTGCATGCAGGTGTGACTTTGGAAGATTACTGCTCCTCTGGGGCTTTTTAGTCTTTGGGTTTGATCCTTTCACAGAACCATGTGACCAAACCTGGCGCCAATCTGACTTCTGCCTGATCTTAATGTTAGACACCTTGACCATGAACAGAGGTGGAAGAAAAGAAAAGGGGTGAATAGGTCTACTGGAATGACTGGTGCATTAGCACATGGAAACAGTTCAGTGCCTGGTTTGGCCATCTGGACAAGTTACAACTAAACGTACCAGCGCGTCCATAAATGTGCCTGTCTTTATTAAATTCTCTTGGATTAAATGAAAGTGTGGGTCTGCAGATTAGATTAGAGGCTGTTTAAAAACAGGGTGGATTTTTTTTAATGGAAAACAAGTTTAGTCCTCTGCTTGAAATGTGGACAATAAATATATAATAATAATGCGCTTTTTATTCACTGTGAATTTCGTGTGAGTTTACATTTTTTTACCACCAGATGGCAGTTTGACTCCACAGACATTTCACAGGAAAATATGAATGGAGATGGAAAAATGCAAACAGATCTTTTTGGGGATAATTTCAATTCAATTCAAATTCAAAAATACTTTATTAATCCCAAAGGGAAATTAAATGTTGTTGTAGCTCATTATGAGGGTTTCCTCAAAGAGCCGTTGTAGATGCTGATGGTTGTGAGCAGGAAGGATCTTCTGTGGTGCTCCGTCTTACAGCAGATCTGAAGAAGCCTCTGACTGAAGACACTGTTGTTGTAGGACAGTCTCATGAAGAGGATGCTCAGGGTTTTCCATAATGTTCTTCATTTTATGAAGAATCCTTCTTTGCACAATGATCTCCAGAAGTTCCAGAGGAGTCCCCAGAACAGAGCCAGCCTTTTTTATCAGCTTGTTGAGCTTTTTAAGTCCCTGGCTCTGATGCTGCTTCCCCAGCAGATGATGGTAGAAGAGATCAAACTCTCCACAACAGACTTATAGAAGATATGCAGCATCTTGCTGCAAACACCAAAGGACCTAAGCTTCCTCAAGAAGTACAGTCTGCTCTGTCCCTTCTTGTAGATGGCTTCAAAGTTGCATCTCCACTCTTGTCTGTTGTCGAGGTGAACACCGAGGTATTTATACTCCTCCACCACCTCCACCTCTTCTCCCATGATGGAAATAGTTTTAGACTTAAAAAAAAATCTTTTTGCATTGTAAACCATGATGCACAAAACAAAACAAAAAAAACCCTACAAATAAAAAATACAAGTGTTTGAGATATGTACAGAAAAACCCCAAATCACTATTGTCATTATTAACAATAACTTTGCACTGATATGAATCACTACGCTATTTATGGATTATTTTTGGAAGGTTCTCAACAATACCAACGTTCTAATTTAACCAGTATGTTTCTGACCTCATTCTGTATGCACACAGTTTTCTTTCAGTGCCTCCAATTTAACTCTTCTTAGAGGGAAGCCATCTTACAGTTTTTACCAGATGAACCCAAACAAGGAGCAGAAAGTAGGAAAAAATTGAGGTGGAAAACAAGATGTGACCGGCAGCACATTCTCAGTACAGGAAGCTGTTAAAGTGAGGAATTAGAGGAAAATATGATGTGCATAGGCACTGGTATTACCATGTGAATATTTTGTAGATTACGTGAACTATTTTAGCATTCTTTATTTTAGTACTATGGACAATCATGATATACGTTTTTTGGATGTGACCTGTCATGGCATTTCAGGTTTGTGTGTACATGGGTGGGTGAGCGTATGTGTAGAAATAAGAGTGTTGCGTTGAGTGGGTGTACAAGAGCGTGTTTGTCATCTGGAGTTGCACAGTTGCAACTGTGGCAAGAACGGTAGGCCAACAACCCAACCCAACAAGAGGGAAGGATGCCCACCAGACACCAGAGCCCAGCACTACGGCCCACTGCCACCCCGGGCAAAGGGGTGGTGCAGCATGTAAAAAACCCATTTTGAACACCTTTTTTCTCTGTCCTGCGTATCAGCTGAAGGTCGGAAGTTTGGGTCATTCTGTTTTTAGTCTGAAGTAATAGTGTTTTTAACATTTTTTGATCACCATTTTTGATTATGTCTAAAACTACCAAATAGTTTTGCCACATTCCTTTTTTAGGAGGATTTTCCACTTTCTCATATTTTTTGTTAAGTTTCTCAGTCATTATATTCAATTTTCTTCAGTAATCCACACAGTTTTGTTTCCCAAGTCACACACAATCAACAACAGGTTCTAAAGGTTCATTATATTTCATCATGCATTACCTTTTCAGTTATTCAAATGTGACATAGTGAAATAGTTCTCTGATGTTCTGGAGGTCTTTTGAGGTAAAATCTCAAATTTCTTGCTAATCTGGTGAAGGGGGCCAGTTTTTAGGTCAACCAGGCGGTTTAAAAATGCTCTATAAAAAGATGATATTTACTTCTGTCACTTTGTGTAACATTTACGTCACCATCGGCTTTCTTTTCACAGAGTGAAGGAGAAAATTCACTCCTCAGTCGGTTGTTCATGCCACACTATATGGCATAACAGAGACAAGTGCTTGACAGTGAAGGACTAAGTCTATGTGGATGAGGACAACAGCTGGTACTCAGTCTCTGCTTATATAAATGTCCCAGTTAGGACCACATCAAGTGAGCTGCCCTTTACAACAGCTTTCAAATATGTCGCATATTTCATCATGACTACAGTGTAGTTTCCATACAACATACATAAATGCTCATATCCCTCACTATAATCAATTTAAAGACACAATGCAGTACTGTACTTTTTTCATTAACAGATATACACAGACAATTAAAAACAGCTGGTTTATGAAGTATGGATTTGAAGAGATGAACTGAAGAAAAAAAACTCTGCTAATTCTGCTTTGTGTTCATCAGGGTTAATCTGGGCTGATATTGGTAAATATTATCGCGGATGAGCAACCTTTAAAAGATTTCAACATGGATTCTCATTGCATTTGGATTGCAAGTGGTACTTCCTAAGGGACTGAGTGAGAGTTTGATTCAGAAAACCCCCAAGCCATCACGGACACTGCTGCGGAGGGCAAAGCTGAAGTGAACGGTGATGATAACAATAATGATCTTAAGAACTGATCTGTTATATGCTTGCTTGAATTTCTGTTATCTGGTTGTTTTTTTTCCTCCTGCTGCATCTGCAATGGATGTAGAAGACTGGGGGTAAGGCAAGTCAGAGAGGTAGTTAGTAAGCTCCCCAGTGCCCAGGCCCCAGGGGTAGACCAGTTTTGCTCTTTGATGCTGAGGTTTCTAGACATCCTGGGGCTGTTGTGGATGAAATGCCTCTTAAATTTTGCAGGGGGGACCTAACATTAGACAACACTGGCGGAGTGGCCGTCCGGATTTGGTGGTTCCAATTTTTAGGCAAGGGAAGCACAGGGCATATTGCACCTACTGTATTTTTGGAAGGTAGGCTCCGACTGATTATTGAACCTTGGATCCAGGAAGATCAGAGGGTCTTTCATCCTGGCCATGGAACAGTGAACCAAATTTTTATCCTCACAGAACTGCTAAGGAAGTCAACTGTAATGGAATGACAACCTTAACGACTGTGTCCCCGGGACAGGTGTAGAGGATGCTTTTAAGGTGTATCTGGTCCCTGCATAACCAAAGTAAGAGGGTGCAATAGAGGGCAAGTGAAAAGCAGCCAGGATGAGAGTCATCTCCTCTAAGTCTGAGGCCAATGAGGTAAAATGTTCTCAACTGAAAAAGGTGTATTGTGTCCTCTGGGTTGAGGGTTAGTCTGTTGTATCATGTTGTCTTGGATGGATGGATGGATGGATGGATGGATGGATGGATGGATGGATGGATGGATGGATGGATGGATGGATGGATGGATGGATGGATGGATGGATGGATGGATGGATGGATGGATGGATGGATGGATGGATGGATGGATGGATGGATGGATGGATGGATGGATGGATGGATGGATGGATGATGGATGGATGGATGGATGGATGATGGATGGATAGATAGATAGATAGATAGATAGATAGATAGATAGATAGATAGATAGATAGATAGATAGATAGATAGATAGATAGATAGATAGATAGATAGATAGATAGATAGATAGATAGATAGATAGATAGATAGATAGATAGATAGATAGATAGACATATTTTCAAATTTATAAAATGATTAAATGCTCTATTAATCTTGCATCACCTGAAATTGTGTGTTTCTGACTTTTAAGTATATTCTGATAACCCCTTCCTGGTGTTTCCAGGACTTGGCGATGATGGTATATGTTGCACTACTGCTCCAAGCATGATGGTGCAGGCTGGTGATTCTGAGCTCATTATACGTTTGCCTGGCAATCATTTTCTACCAAAAATAGCAGCAGCAGTTAAGCAGCAGCAGTTAAGCAGGATGAAACACACCTAATAGACCATATGCTTATTTTTACAATTTGGCCCAAAGTGATTGCTCTTTCAGTCTGCTCTGGACTTTTTCGCAAATCGCTTCTATGTAATTTGCTGTTGCCACATTTTCCTGAAATGTAGTGTTTTCAGAAACAAGCTCAAATGTTTTTCTGCAGCCACACAGGATACAAGTAAACATCTTGGAAGGAGGAATTTGATGAAAATCGTGTAAATAAAGAAAAATAAAATAACAGAAAAACTGCAAAGGAACTCCGATCAGCTGTTTTATGGATCATGGGATGTAACCATGTTGACAGGGAATCTGTTTTTGAGTGGGCAGCTTTTATCTTGATTAAATCAAAATGTAAAAAATAGAAAACCAAATAGAAAAACTGAGCATGACCTGTGACAAACTATATCTAAAGTTAATTTGGTTGATTATACAGAAAAGGCTGACTAATAGATTTAATCTGTTTAGCCAAGTTTTTACGAGAGAGTGGAAACAAACAAGAGCAGTGCAAGTTGATTTCAATTGTGACATTATTTAAACAAATACCCTCTTAGCAGATGGAGGTCCACGAGGGCTTGCTGGAAGTCCTCTTCAGAATTTCTTTCTGCAAGGAAAATTATTTTTAGGACATTTTTCCAAGAACTGCCGGTCCTCCACAACACAGCTCACCAAAATAGCCAAGAATCATGACATAATATTATGTTTAATGGAAATATTTGGTCAAATTAAATGGAAGACTCATTTATGTGTTTTTTAGAGCTTGAGTGTGAATAAGTGTGGAGTAAGTTAGTAAGATTCATAATTTACCCTCAAACAATTATACAGTTTATACCTCCATAAAAAGGACAAATGACTTGCAGAGATAATAATAATAATTCTGTTTTCTGAGATATTTTATTTCTATTAGTCAGCTAAGCACAACACTAAATAGTTATCGCTAATGTGTAATTATTGACCTTGTGTGCAAAACTGTTCCTGTACAAAGTTGTTTCTCATTGCTGCATACTGGCGTTTTATTTCTTCTTTCTGAATGATCAGATAAATTTAGAGTAGAATGTGCAAGTGAAGGAAAATCGATCATTGAATGAAAATCAGTGACTGTCAGGAGTCTCTGCATCCATTGTTCATGTTTTCTTTATACACATATGAGCTCATAGAGCTCATATTAACAACTGAATTTACTTCTGATTCGATTAAAGGCCCCAGTGAGTTCCAACCCTCATGTTCATGTCTTGAGTTTCTGGGAAGATGCTGAAAGTCTAGCACAGGGTTCAGCAACCTTTACTATCCATTTCTGCCTTGTGTTTTGCCAAATTAACTTTCCCCACAGTCACAAAGCCAAAGTACCCTTTGATAATGCTTTATTGTAAGTACAGTTTGTACTCACCATAAATATTTGTTGTTCTATGATTAAGTAAAAAACTATTTTATTTCTGTTTTTGGGTTTTAGAATAAAGAAAGAAAAATCTATTACAAAAAGAGAATAAATACATTTTCTTCTTCCTTTTGTTTCTTGCAAATGTTGTACTCATTTAGTTCTGTTGTAGAAATACTATGCACAAATTGCCTACAAATACAGAAAAAAAATATAGTTTGTTATTACTATGGGCAAAGTTAGTAAAGGTCACCTGCGGCTCCAATGCCACAGGTTGCAGACCCCTGGTCTAGCAGAATGTTCTGACAAGCAGCATACTGTTGTTTCTGCAACTGTGTGTGTGTGTGTGTTCCTGTATTTATTGCTGAGAGAGAACCATCAGAAGTTTTTAACTAACAAAGAGAAGTCATTTTTGGAAAGAGATTACATTTTTCTGGTCCTCACCTTTTTCATGCTGTTTTTGGGTTAGGTTTAAGATCAAGGTATGAATTGAGCTCAGATTAGGTTCAGGGTTAAGAATGTACTGATAATGGTTATGTTTAGGGTTAGGGTCAGGATCAGGGTTAGGCCATAGAAATAAATGGAAAATGAATGGAAGTCAATAAAAAGACAAGGATGTGTGTGTGTGTGTGTGTGTGTGTGTGTGTGTGTTTTTGTAACTTCCTGTAGGAGCTGAAGTGATTCTAAGAAGCCTCTGGGATGTTTCCATGGAAGCTGAGTGAGAGCTCAATAAACTGTCATAGACCACCTGTGGGGATTCATTGTAGCTCCATTTCTAACTCTTGAAGCAAATTACAGGAAAAGACAAACAGACGTAGCCACTCTTCCTGATTGCACATCACAGCATACCAGATACCTGCTGAGTTGATAACCTACAAAATAACAGACACGAGTTGTGTGCGTGTTCTGACATTCTGATTGCCACTGATTGATTTTTCACAGTAGTATGTTTGCATGTAATTACTGGGTGATATCAGTGTGATAAAAAGAGGACTTTGAACCACCAGAAACCAGCTAAGTCTTTTTCTTCTTAGACCTAGTAAGAAGCTTTTGTTTGTGGTTCTGGTTCAGGAGTGGCTTAAGATGGCAAATGTAATATTTGTAGCCCATGTCTTGGATATGTGCGTTGTTCATGATGCTCGCTGCAGCTGCAGTTCATATCTCATGTTATCTCTCCCAAATTTTTAAATGGTCTTTATTTCGTTATAAATTCAAGTCTGGCATTATTGCCATTGCTTTTTCTACCACACTTTTTCCTTCCACTAAACATTCCATTAATGTGTTTAGATACAGCACCCTGTTGAAAATTAGAGCAGAGGTATTAACTCTTTACAGATGTTTGTAATAATTCTGCAGAGAAATGAATAAATTTAGATGTTCTATATATGATTTTGGTCAGAAGACACCAAACATGTCCTCTTTAATAAAATTCTTACTATGTTTAAGCACATTAGTAGCCTAAATTACCAATATGCTCTACAACTAAACAGTGTAACTGATGCCCATATGCAAACACACACACACACACACACACTCCAGTCCTCATCTTGAGGGAAACCTCTGTAGCTCCCCCAAAAGACTCAGGGAGGCTGAAGACCACTGCGTAAAAAGATTTTGATTATGTTTGTGAAAAAAGAAAAAAAATGCGTATTGTTTTTTCTCTGCACTACTTTGTTTTTGGTTTACCATATAAAATCCGAACAAAATTAAAAAAGTTGGATGTCATATTTTGAAAAAAAGTGAAATTGTCTGACGGATGTGAATGCTTTAGTTCTGGTTTGAACTGCTGCCTATCTTAGCCAGGAAGTCTTGGAAATCTGATTTTAAATCAGAAAGGGTTTTCCTGGATAATTAAAAACAAGAATACATCTTCTTTCTAATTTGTCAAACAGAACTTCCTGTAGTTTATGTGTTAATGTAACACACAAAGGGCTTTTCCGGAACTTACCCGCCGGTAGTAATGAGTAGGGAGTGTGCAGTTAATGTGGCGAGTTAGTGATGCAGATGATTGCAGTGATTAAGTCAAATAAAACTCCTTTGTGATTCACCGGTGTCCTTTGAATGTCTGCCAAGTAGAAACAATGACGCACATGCAATAAAAGAACCATGATTAAGGTTTTTCAAATTATTTAAATTGATTCTGATGAGGTTTGCCTTGATTTCACTAAAAACATGCAGTCCCGATTTTTAGAAATGGTTTCAGAAATCTTTTCTGCAGCCGGAAAACATTTTTATGAAATGTATAGATGTTGTTTCAAGGGCTGACGACAAACTCCTAACATACTGTGTTACCATGAATTATTTAATCATGCTTGTTCTCTAGACTGGAGCATGTGTACTGACAGTCTGGTTACTGCTTTGTCCCTACAACCACAACAATTCAATCTATTTAATAGGGATTTTGTGTGATAGGCAGTGATAAATTACACACCAATAACTGCAAAGTGGAAATGAAATGATACATGGTTTTAAACAGTTTTTATAAATTAAGAGCAGCATACAGTAGTATTCAGCACTATTACTTCGATACTCTAACTATAATGCACCACCTGCATGGAAAATGCTATGTGTAGATAAAAAATAATGCACATTACCCTGAACACAGTATCCTCATAGTGAAATGTAGTGGCTGCAGCATTATGCTATGGGAATAACTGGTCAGTCATTGATGGGAAGATGGATTTTGCTAAATAAAAACAAAAATTTAAAAACAATCTTAAGCATCTAGTAATGATCTAAACTGGAATGGTTTAGATCATTGCATATTCAAGTGTAGAATGGCCCAGTCAAAGTCCAGACTTTAATTCAGTAGAGAATCTGTGACAAGACTTGACAGTTGTTAATAGATACTGCATTTAATCTGAGTTTGAGCTATTTTGTAAAGAAGAATGTGTGAAGCTAGTAGTAACATACCCAAAAGACTTGCAGCTGTAACTACAACGAAATATTAGCTCAGGTCAGTTAAATAGAAATTCACGCCCCACAGCCAAAATGTGTAAAGAAAACTATCATTTTCCTTCCACTTACAAAAAATCTCAACAAAATACATTGATGTTCATGGCTGTAACCTGACAAAGTTCTAGTGGTATGAATATTTCTACAAGGCACTGTACTAATGAGCTGATGGCGCTCTATTGTCCCTGCAACACTTACAGGGTTGAACATATTGAAGTTATAAGAGAAGCTATTTCTGCCAATGCAAAACTATCCTTGCAATGTCTGCAACTGCAAAACAGGTATTTTGGGATGTTTTCAGTAGGAGTAATGATGAAGAATGTATTTACCGCATTTACATAAACTTACTTAAATGTGATTGAACACTAGCACTCTTTTGCAGTCATGCTCACAGGGTTTCTCATTGAAAGCACCACGTTGTCACAAACATTGACAAATTAAAGATTTTCGGTTACCGGGGTATGCTTTTATCTTCTCCTTGCCAATTCCTGTTGGTCAGAGAGAAAATACTCCATTCTTAAACCCAAATGCCAGAAAAGCAGCAGGTTCCACTGTCAGAAATCTACTACTTCCTGCCTTATTGAATAAAGTTACCTAAAATACAGCTGATGAATTTTTTATATATACTGTGTAACAGAAATTCTCTCGACTAAAATCAGACTAATTGTACCTATTAAAGATAAATGAGGATTACATAAATGAGTCTTATTTGATAAAATCCCAGCATAATTAAAGACAAATATTTCAATTGCTTTCTTGAAATTCAGAAGTGTACATACACTAACATTTTTATGCCTTTTAAAGAAAGAAAGAAATAATATGTTCAAACAATATAATATTCCAATATAAACAGCATGGGAATATCTGGCCATCATACAGTTGCTGAGCTGATAAACTATAAATTACAGACACAAGCTGTTTGCGTGTTAAGTTCTGACATTCTGATTGCCACTGATTGATTATTCAGAGGAGTGTGTTTGCATGAAATTATTAGGTGATATCAGTGTGATAAAAAGGAGGACTTTAAACCACTTAGGGCAGGGTGGTCAAACTTCAGTCCTCGAGGGCTGGTGTACTCAAACCTTTAGATGTGTCACTGGTCCAACACACCTGAATCAAATGGCTGAATTACCTCCTCAGTATGCAGTCAAGTTCTCCAGAGTCCTGTTAATGACCTAATTATTAGATTCAGGTGTTTAAAAGCAGAGGCACATCTAAAGGATGCAGGACACAGGCCTTCGAGAACTGGAATTTGACACCTGTGACTCACAGTATATCTCAATATACCCTGCTCGGATGCAGCAACAAACTGGGAATTCCACACCCTTGATCCCAATACACATTTATGATGGAGACTTTATCAAAAGCGACACACTTACTTTAAAGAAGTGACAGGATTTGACTTTCCACAAAAGCCCTTTAATTTCTTCAAGCTATAACCTACCTACGCTTTTCAATAAACCAGTGTAGCAAGATAGAAAACTTTGCGACAGCTGATCTATGTCAAATGTTGAAATAAAAGGCAGTGAAAGTCTATCTGGTCAAACCTTTGTTATTATTCTATGTCGACTGCAATTCCATATATTGTGCATGGAACTAATGATAATAATGCATTGTGACCTCAAGTATTTATTTTTTCATAAGTGTTTTTTTTTTCATTGATGCATTTCAGGCATACTATGTTGAGAAGTTGCCTACATGTGCCAGAGCAGATTTACTCTACAAAAAGACTGGATCCAGCATCAAAGTAGGCAGCCCACACTTTGGTCATAGTAACCTGTGTTTGTATGACCTTATGACCCAACTTATCTGTGTGTCGGTGTGTGTATGAGAGTGAGTTTTTCACTTAGAGTTGCACAGTTGCTAAAGTGATGAGAACTGTAGAAGGCATGCAAAACACAGCACCTAAGTGCAGCAAAGGACACGTGGACCCAGCTCTGGAAGGCCGCAGCAGCCCAAAGCAGACCTGCACAGGGCACTACCCCAGGGTAACTGTATGCACCACACAAAGGTAGGTCGTCAATGAAGCACAGCAGCAGCAGCCCCCAGCCCAAAGACGCACAGGGCAAGACACGGGCACTGAGCCACCCCAACCCAGCCACCTGGTATCCCCCGACATGAAGGCCAATCGCAGAACTCAGTCCCCCTTGTTGTCCAGGGACCCCACCAATCCCTGGCAGAAAGACCATCCTCCCGCACACCCCAAACACACTGGCCAGGCATCACCGCATTGTGGCAGCCTGAACTCGGAAGGATCAAAGTAGTGAGGGCACATTCCCATTCTCCCCTGGTGAGTTGGTCCCCTGGGCAATCAAGGGGAAGGGATGCCTTCCAGAGCTCCTTGGCCGGCCCCAAGACGTGACAAGAGCCCCCTATGAGCAAGAGACGCTGGGGATGCACCCCTTACCCTGTGCACACGCAGCCACTCCTCCTGGTCCCAAGCCGCTGAGGAACCAGCCCTGAACCTGCAGCAGGCTAGACAATAGGGCACAGTGTTCCACGTCCCAACCCCCCACATCAGTACCTGTAACCACAGCACCCCTACCCCACCACTGACACCTGGAATTGCGGTGGGTCTGACATCTCCATGCTAGACCCACCACTATTCCAGGCCAGCACCCAAATGCTCAGGCCACACAGGGACAGCATCCCCCTTGGCTCCTATGCTGAGGCAGCAAAGCCCAAACCTAATACACCATTATGTTATGTATTAATGAAGACCAAAAAAACTCAGATTCATCCTGTTGGTTTTTCATATATGCAGACATTCTCTCCACAGAAACAAAATATTTTGTCAAATTTGTTAAATAAATTATGTTTAAACTTTTTTTTTTCTTCCAGTTCGTAAATATTGTGTTTTTTTGCAATGCTTGGAAGGGTGTTGCATTTATTTGTTTCCTAATCCCCTTTTGTGATGTCACCAAGAAAGAAAAGTGAGGGCCAGACTGGTACTGTGTACTCTAGGCATGTTGATAGGTCTTCAGACACGTGGACAGTCTTCAGATAAATCTCCCATGCAGTTTAGACATTTGTTAGTAAGAAACCCATTTGGAACATCTTTTGTCCTATGTTGTGCAGTCTATGAAGGATTTTGGGTCATTCTAAAACAAAACTCAACAATTATGAAGTTACTGTACATCTTTTCAGGAACATCAAATCATCGGCAGGGGAAAACTTTAAGCTACCATAAAAATTCCTACCAGCTGATGTTCAGGCCTACTCATAAACATACTGTAATTGGAATGCGTACAAGAAATATTTTGTGAATAGGGGAGCTTAACTGGCTCCCCTATTCTGGCGAATCCTTTTAAACCTGGTCTGGACTGATCTGGTGACACTGTCATCTGTAATTGAATTGCAGGTTTGCAAAATGTTGTGTGCTATTTCCTAAACTGCTGTTTTTAGACTCCATCTTTCCAATGATGGGTAGAAGAAATGATGAAAAGAAACATCCAGAAGGTCGGTTCATAATTTTATTGAACAAAAAGAAAAAGTCATTGTGAGGGTGTTACACTGTGGTTCATCTTGTTAAAGCATAGAAGCTCGTCACTAATAAAGTGCACTTTCAATTAACTGCCACATGGAGACTCCTAGTTGTCTCCTCTTTCCCCTCACAGACACTCAGTCATGTCCAACATGGTGCAGGTCTTTAGTAGGACAACAAGACACACACACAGAGGAAATAACTGAGCATCCCAGTGAGGAAGAGTGCATAAGTTAATGGAAGCTCAGCATGTTACGAGTCTGGTTATCCTCAAATATGTTCCTGACAGTTTTTTAGTCTGAACCCAGTTATTAGAACAATGTGACAAATGTGAGCATCGGCACATTCCTTTGATGTAGTTGTGATTGTAAAACAGCGAGCTTATTCTTTGCCATTTAGAGATCTTTATCTAAAAAAATATTTCCTTGTCCTAGAGGTACTCTTCTACATAATTTATAAGAATGCAAGTGTGTCTTCAAGAAGAAAATAATAATGGCTCCAAAGTCAGTACTAAATCCAATTTGGCACGTTTTCATCCACTCAAGAGAGCAAGAGAGAGCATGACCGAGTGTACCAAACATCCAGACTAATCTAATCTAATAAATGATCCTACCTCTTAATTATGATGTGTGAAATGTTGATTCCCTCTCACGTGCAGCAAACAGGAATGTCAAAAACATAAAAAATGCTTGATCTTAAAATAATCTACAAGAAATAGCCAAAACAAAACTCCTAATGGAGGAAAATCTACAGTCCAAAGGATTCACAAGGATCCTTAACCTTTAGGATTCTAGTGTGCTACATATAAAAACCTCAGACAAGCCAAGATGAAACAAGGGAGCTGGTGTGTAATGTAGGAAAAAGGAAAAGAAATCTATGTGCAGTATTGAAACGATTGTAGTTATTTCCCAATAGGTGGGATGTGTTAAAGAAAATCATTTAAGTGGATCTCAAAAGTGCACCTCCCCCCCCAACAAAATGACAACTTTTAGATGTAAAAGTCAGGCTATTATAACTGATGTCAACATTATTCCCACCTTTATGTGACATATATCCTGTATGATTCAACTGAAAAAGAAACGTGACAAAAGCTTTAATAACGTGTTTGCAAAAATGGGTCCAACCTTAAACTAATACTTTATTAAAGCCCATTTTGATTCAATTTCAGCATGTCTTAAACGCATCTGCCGTAGAGTCAGAATAAGCTAACAGGAACTGCAGATCTTTTGAAGAATTAATTTTCCTAAATTAGCTCATCATCGTTGACGGAGAGGTAACAAAATAACTGTACCATCGTACCAGTCTTGAGAAGAGTACAAAAAAGTGCTCCGTAGTGTAGTGAAACCAGTCATCCATTATTAGAGACTATATGGGACAACAGTGAGCAGGGTTCTCGCCAGCGCCCTGCTAAGCTGAAAGTTGTCACCGTTAGGCTGAAATTGATACGCTCATTTTTTATGAGCGTATCATTTCTGTGTCTGTTCCCACTTCCTTTCATCCTATGTCCCTGTGCGACAGCTAACAGTAAAGCTTTCTAAAATCATGTCAGCTTCGAAGGGTGGGCGAATAAACAGCGTATACCAGAATATCACAACGTTCTTCCGGTAGCTGCTAACCACAAATCGGGTGACAGTCATTCCACTAATGGCGAGGAGCAAAATGACATGTCAGTCATAGACAAGGACGTAATTTCTGCTGTTAGAGGGCTTAACAAGCAGAAGAAACGGAGGTCTGGCATAGATCCAGCATGGAAAGAAGCCTTCAACTGGCTGTAAATAACTGTCGAGGAAGGTGGTAGGCCTTCACATTAGGTTATTTGCGCTCACGTTTGAACTGTTAAAGTTGTGTTCAACAGGTGAATTAATTGCTAAAACTCCCACAATAATAATGCCCCTCTAAGCTGTACGGTAACCCTTCAAAACACCTTAAAATCCAAAAGCTTTTCATAGCTTAAAAAAAAAAAGAAAAATAATTGTATCTCTTTAATTTCTAAAAAATGTCTAACTATTGCAACGTAGAGAGGGTTGGTGTTACTGAGTCATGATGCGGCATGCCAACAGCCTCCTGGTACAGAAGACTGAATGTCTAAATTCAGTGTAAAGGTGCATCATCAAAGTATAGGTACAAAGGTGTGTGCACATTTACTCAACCAGGTTGTTGGTGGTTTTTTATTCCTAATATTTTAATCTCAAACAAAAGCATTTCTTTTTGTGTTGATTTGTATAGGTTGTCATTGGATTATAGGGGCAAATCTTTTAAAATCCCTTATCAACCACGTACAAAACCCTGCCATTTTAACAAGCAGGTAGACTTTTGAGATCCACTGTACTCTGATACAGCAGATACACAAAACTAGAAAATGATTAACGAATAAACAAATCAATCCAAAACAGATGCAAATGCTCTCTTATATAAGGAAATTCTACATTGGGTACTAACATCACATATTGCACTAGCTTTCTCAAACCAACTAAGAGGTTTTACTGTTGTGGAATGCGTCTCCTAATTAATCTTTTTACGCCACAAACTTTAGGTTGTGTAACACAGGGAGCTTAGACAACATTTAACACACACCATCATGTATCAGTCAGCATGAAAAAAACATCACAATAAATAAAATAATTTCAATAAATAGTGGGTACCTGTTGAAATAAAAAACAAAGATTCAGCTGATTCCAGACATCCGTCTGATGGGAAAATAATTAGAGATGCACCAATCAATCGGCAAGAGGATGGAACTGGGCGATGTTCTCTAAATCACCTCTAATCGGTGAATAAATGCATCAAAACTAAGAACGACCGCAATTTTCTATCCATTTCAACCAACAACACACCCTGATGCATTTTCTGAGTTTTATAAAAACCGTTAAAAGTTAGGGACATGCGAATGCTTTGATACCAAAACGGGGATGATTATGCAATTCTTATTTTCAGTGGCAATCAAAACTGCTACCTCTGTCGGGGAATCTGCAGCACACTTCCTGATTTTGGTGCTCTAAGTCTTGTGTTTTAAAAACAGATTATGTCAATATTAGAATAGCAGGCCAGAGCTAATCAGTACTGGCCCGGTTAAGCCTGATCGGTGCATCTCTAAAAAGAATGTGCAGTTAAGAGTTTGTGGCTCCGTTAGTGTTACAAGTTCTGATCGTATCGTGTTCAACTAATATGTTACAGTTAACGTAGTTTTGGATTAATGTTCAGATATTGCTTCAGATCCTTTTGAAGTGCAGAGTTTTCTCTGTGAATCTTACCGTCTCCTGCAGCCGCTAAAAGAAATAAAAAGTTGATGAGAACAATGGGTAAAATAGCCCTAATGAGAGGAATTATGACTGGGTGGCACATTATGGACCTTCCATAATTATATCTGATATGGTACAGTTTCTGACTACTGTCTGTATATCTCCCCACCAGTCTATTAGGTTTCTGGTAGAAAAATCACATTTGTAGGTCTCTCCCAGCAGCAACACCAAGCTCCTGCTTAACTGCTTTCATGCTGTTGAGCATTTTTGCTTTTTAAAGTGCAGTCCAGATGCAGGTGACTAAAAGACAAAAGTCTGTTAACACAGAGAGAGAGAAGTAGAGGCAAAGAAAATATAAAACCCAGAAGAGGATTGGCACACTTGTCGGAGTGGTTGGAGGAGCAGGAAGTGGATGTGGAAAGTCTGGGTCTCTTATGCTAAAGGTTAAAAAAAACAAAAAATTCAGCCTTTTCTCTGTCACTGATCTAGCACCAGCGTCACTCCCTTGACTGGTAGAAGAGGATGTATCCTGACTCAGAGTTCTTGGAAATGTCCGAGGTAAGCCCGTAAAACTCCTCAATGGCCTGGGCATCGATTTTCTGCACAACAGATGGAGAGATTAGGTTTACGGATTAGAATAAGGGTCGCACAGACACAGGCAAAAAACACCAAACAGACTAAAGGTGGCAGAGTGACGCACCTCCACTATGTCATCGTCGAACAGTAGCCAAAAGCCGTGGCTCTTCACAATGGTGATGTAATGACCTCTGTTTGGGCCGCTGAGGTGACAGAAACAAACAATGACTGCATTGTATAGAAACCGCTACCTAACCGCAGCCTTACCTAACCGCAGCCTTACCTTCCACAGTGAACCACCACTGCCACCAAATCGTACATGCGATCCAGGTTTACGGCATCCCCAGATGTGTTGAAAAGGCGGAGTTCTAGTGGAAAAACTACCCGATAAGAGAGCTTAGTGTAGCGGTGCAGCTGCTCCATGTACTTGAACCTCTTCAGGTGTAGAGCCAGGATCATAGGAAGTTTCTTCACACGCATCCTGCACAGAAACAGACATGCTTTTTTACAAAGTCTTGCGCTATGACATTTCAACCACACACCCATTTCTAAATGGGATTTTATGGCATAGACCCAAAACATTATACTTTTTTGATTGTGATGTGACAAAATGTGAAAAGCTTCAAAGAGTGAGAATACTTTACTGTAATAAGGTGTGCTTCACTCACCGTTTCTGTGCTTCTTGCTTGCTGCAGCATGTTTCACAGTAGTATTTGTATTCACTGCACAACGTCTCTGTGTTACTGAAGTCCCTGGAGAAGACAGCATGTCACCAGAGGCCCCATTACTCAGTCTGTCAACATCTGCTTCTTCAGCTGTGATTCAGTGTATGATAAAGCCAATGTACCTGAGACAGTGTGTTATTGATGTGTTCTGCTCCACATCTACAGAAAGATCCAAAAAATCCTCATCTTTGCTGCTTACCTGCAAGACAGCATGAAACTTAAATGTCATTTTCCCTGACTGAGTCAGTGAGGATAAGCCTTCCGTTGTTGTAACACAACAACCCACACCTACACCCACATGTATACCCATGGTGCCAGGCTTTGAAATGTTTATTTCACTAAGGAGCCTTTGTCTTCACACAGAGCAGAGCCTTGAGTGTTTACAGGGGTTGCTCTGGGCAACAGACTCTGCTGGCCCTCAGAGCTCTGTGAACAAAGCTTACAGTGACCCTGACATATGCTGTGAGGAGAAAGTCTCCCTGGTGCCCCCTATGGATTTTGCCTCCAGATTTGGGGTGACACATATACAAAATCATTGAGCATAAAAAAAATAAAAAAACCACCAAACAAACAAAACAAAACCGGTCTGCTCTTACATACTGTTTCACAGTTCAAGCAGCGCGTCTCATTGGTCAGCGTGCCTTGGAAGATATCGTGAACCCATGTGGGCTCAGCCTTGTTCTCCATCTCGGCCTCAGTGGTGACAGCTGTGCCGTTGTTCTTCAGGCGTCCGTTCTGCTTTTCCTGCTTCTTCTCCTCCTGCAGGATGTCAGCTACCGTGTTCAGCAGATAGTTGAGGAATTCGTGGGCATCTTGTTGCATGTAGTTGTCGAACAGATCTGAAGGGAATAAGATCGGAAGGAAACAAAGATTGCTTTCTGACGGAAACAAATGCAGAGGTAACAATGAGCACAGTCTGACCTTGAAATTAAGAATTTTCTCATTTGTTTTAACCTCATCCCTGCTTAAAACAGTATTCATGCCCACACACAGCTCAATCAACTGTTTCAACCTGTGTTGCATATGAACTCTTAAATCAGGACAGAAATTATTGAATGACAGTTTCATTTAAAAAGATGAAAACATAAAAAATGTGGAAAACACGAATTTAACATTGAAGTTCTTAAAATACGTTCCATGTGGTTAGATTGGGAAAACAGTCCATCATTGAGTCATGCTTTTATTTTGAAAGTGGGTCGGTAAAAAAGCAGTTTATTGTGTGACACTGTGTACTCTGGCATAAAAACTGAGCTCTGCGTGGACAAGTCCAGCGTATGTCCGCAGAGTCAAGTATGCTACTAGAGGCTCCCCTCCAGAACCAGGCAGCCATTATGAGGCTCAGCATCTACTTCCTAGAGGCTTGAGCTCAGCCAATAGGAGAAAAGCTGAGGCGGTGATGCTATTCTAAAGCCCGCCCCACCTGTCTCTGTCCCGCCCCCTTTGTTTTAACATTTCCAGCCGCATGTTGAGACACACACACAAAAAAAAAAAAGGATATATAAATTACATATCTTGGGAAAAAATATTTAAAATATATATTTGGCTGGTAATAAATATGACAGAGGGCTGGGAAAAATAAAACAGCAAGAAATTCACTTGTAATAAATAAACAAAAGAATAAAAGATATACAGTTCAAGAAAAAAAGTATGTTGAAAATTAGTGGTTTACATACAAAATTAGCATAATAGCACATAGATAAATCACAACAGATCAAGATTAAAATATAAATATATATTTATATCTGATTATCAATAATTATCAGTTATTGAATGAATCTAATATTTTGTTGCATTTAGCAAGTAATTAATTTATCAAGCGTTTTATTTATTTCTGTATTTAGTCTCAATTATGGCAGGATTGGTCCTCCATATTTAGGGCTTTTATAGCCATGTTAATAATAAACAATCTTCAGCAGGTTTTCACTCAAAACTTGGCTTAGTTCTGTGTGAATTTAAATTTTTCATGAATTTTCCAATTCAAGTCTTCTGTATGCCTTTTAAAATCTTGCTTTCATTCTCTGGTGAATGTTACAACCTTATTCCAAAATGGATTAAACTGGCAATCTGTATTATTGCCAATTTTGGACATTCCTGGGCTCGAACCAGAAACATTGGGGAATGTTGACCAGAATGGGACCATTTTTAGCCTGAATGCCCTTTGACTGGTGACTGGCTGGTCAAAAACTCAATGGTGTTCCCACAAGTGAACTTATCATACCCAACAGGAAAAGCTCACACCAGCACCTTTCGGTGTGGACGATTTGTCCAATGGGATCAGTGTCTGTACCTGCTGATGATTTGAATAAAAAAAAAAAAAAACATTATTCCAAAAAAAGTGCATTTGTGTTCTTGTCTGATGTTGCTGAAGTTGCAAATTTAACTGCAAAAAGTATATATTATAAATATAAACAAGAGACACACAAGGATTTGTAGAATACAAGGTAAACAGACTGACTTCTTTATTGTTTTAAGATACGATCAATTTAAGAGAATGTATACCCAAATGAAAATCATTTACCTTTGCTATTCATTTTTTTTATTTCCATTATTTTATTCTTATATTTTTTATAACAGGAGAGATTAAAAAAAGTATTTAATAAGGTGACTCACTCTTTTAGGCCTGTATATTTGTAGTAACATTGTTAGCTAGGGATCACTGCAGCAATCAGCTCCTCCACTCTGCCTCTGTCTGAAAACCAGTTTCTGACACGTGAAACTGGAAACCCAGTAAACAAGAGTCAGCAGACTTTGCTGAAAATACACACACCTGTACACTCTCCTGCTTTCATACATAATGTGAGAGGTGAAACTGAGAAGCGCAGAAGACAAGGGGAGCAGAGAGGAGGCAGCTGACCAAAGCTGGCCCCAGACAGAGATCACATTGTGCATTCATATAAATGGCTTCCTGAATATGGACAGTAGAGAACAATCAGGCTTTCTGTCAGCTCTGCTCAGAACGACCTTACCACTGACACGTAACCGTCCTTCACCCTAAATATTCAGCCGACACGGCTACAAACACACAACACAAATCTGAGCTCTACAGGTATTGAATTTAAGCATGAATATGAAATAAGAAAACATCAAATGCATGACTCCAAACCACACAGTGGAGGAAATATATCAGTCCAGTTATAGGCCTGTGCGTGCACATACGTCATCAGCAGACCTTTAGTCCGCCACAGCCCTCTCACCGTTCTCCTTTCGTAGCCGGGAGATGAACTTCTTGGGCGGGATGACGCCCACTTTCTTCTTCTGCGTGGCAATGGAGTGGAAGAGGTCAGCCAAGCATGTGAGTAGGTTCTCCTTCTTCTTCTGCTGGGCTTTGTAGGCCA
The DNA here is from genome assembly GCF_021462225.1 of Girardinichthys multiradiatus. NCBI lineage: Eukaryota > Metazoa > Chordata > Actinopteri > Cyprinodontiformes > Goodeidae > Girardinichthys > Girardinichthys multiradiatus. The sequence continues at coordinate 37,837,337 of NC_061802.1, read as the reverse complement.
GCACGTTCTCCCGGAAAGGCCGGCAGAAGTAGAGGGCCTGCAGCACCGAGTTACAGTAGCATGTGTTTCCAAACTAAGGAAGGGGGCAGCACACAAAGATGGAGAACCGAGGGGAAATAAGAAATAGAATTTCATTCAGGAATATTTGTGAAATCAGATGGAAAAATCTTTACTTGATTATTCTGTAAAGCGTGTATTCATATCCATACAACCACAAACTTCAATTTACTTTATTGAGATTTCATGTGATAGACCAACACAAAGAAGAGCATAATTAAGTAGAAGGAAATATACCGGTTTTGTCACAAATAAAATATAAAAAGTGTGGCATGCATTTGTATTTAGCCCCATTTATCCTGAATCCTGTAAATAAAATCCAGCTCCATTCATCAACAGCTTAAGTAGGCCAATCTGTTGACAGCACAAATATTAGTTGGACACAAGACACACCTGGTCTTTATGAAAGAGTGGCACGAAGAAAGCTATTGTTTTCTTTTACTGGTTTTTTAAGATCTTTTGGTACCAGCAGCCTCTATCCAACAGTTTTCATAAGAAAGTTATTGAAAAATAGCCAAAAGAATGCTATACTCTACAGCATAGGTAGGGGACACAGTAAACGTGGCAGAAAGTACTCTGGTCAGACGAGAAAATTGAAACTTCTATTCTGAACATGACCCTGAAGACACCATCACCACAGTAAACATGGTGGTGGCAGCATCAAGCTGTTGGAAGGCCTTTCTATAACAGGGACAGGTGGTCAGTATTGGTAGGAAAAATACAGAATAAGAAAGGAAGAAAACCTCGTAGAGGTTGCACAAAAACTAGAGTCTGGGGTTGTTGTCATTCTAGCAGGACAACAGACCTAAACATACAGCTAAAGATATAAATAAATAGTTTAAATAAGAGCATATTTATTAGTTGGAATGCCCTAGTCAAAGCCCAGACCTAAATCCAATTAAGAATCTGTGGAAAGGCCCTAAAATTGCTGTTCATAGAAGCTGTCCATCCAATCTACTGGGCCTGAAAGAACAGACAAAAATGTCAGACTCTAGATGTGCAAAGCTGGTAAAGACACACTCGAAAGATCCCACTGCTGTAATTACAGTAAAAGGTGGTTGACTCAGTGGGGCTTGATACAAATGCACACAAGACCTTTCAGATTTCTATTCGTAACAAATTTTGAAAACCACGTTTCATTTGGCAATTATGCACTACTCACCTAAAATCCCAATAAAAAACACAGATGTTTGTAGCTCTAATGGGACAAAATGTGAAAATGACCAAGAAGGAATTTATTTATAAAGGCACTGTATTTGGTTGAAAGTGTTGGGAATTATGTGTTTACACCACATTAAAAACGCAGGACATCTTGTGATTACCAAACAGCTCCATGACCTTTAACGCCAGCTGCCCAAAAGCAGGCATGACTCACTGCTTTCCCCCTTTCACTCCTTGTTTTGAAACGCGACTCCAGTGTTATTTGGCAATGAGTGTTGTTAATGCATGAGAGGATTTAGTGAAACTCACATTGACCAATCCAAAGTAGTGCTCATTGATTGGGAATTGCTCTGGGCCGATGTCTTTCTCCAGAGCGGAGGCATTGGTGCCCTAGGGGAACAAAACATGCTGTCAAGATCACCAATATCATCTCATCTACACTATGCATATTCATCCACATGATTAGTAAATGACAGACACGGCCTACTGGAGGCCCTGAAAGACACAGCATTTTGATGATGAACGTCTATAATGTAGTGTAACAATTAAAAACAATCAGAATGTCTCAGCATCCATCAGAAAGTCTTTCCATGCAGGAATTGGATATGGACTAAACAGGAAGAGCCATGTCAAAAACCAGGTTGCAGAGACAGAGCAGTTATCTCCTGTCACAGCTGTTTCTCTTGTAGGGGCTCAAAGCTTTTGCAAATGAACCACAGCTTTGTTGAGAGCACACAGCAGACAATTTAGTTTGGGGAAGCCTTTGGCTTATAATGGCTTTCATTTCTTTCTGTCAAAGCACACACTGAATGCCCCTTTGTCCGATTAACCGCCTCCAGTCAGAGAGGCTGCAGAGCATATGCAGGTTTGTGAACTGTATGTACCCATAATAACAGGAAGGTCTAATAATGCATACCTTAACTGTGCCTCAAAAATCCAATAAATACTGCCATAACATTTATGAGAGACTGAAAAAAGATGATGTAAACTCTATTGTTGGGAATTAAGCTTTACCTGGAACTTTGTATAAAACAATTACTGCCTGCAGCTTGCAACTTTCAGTTTTACCATTTCACAAGATCAGCACAAAAATAACCTATTAATAAAGTACATAAGACAAAAACACTTAGGTTCCTTTTTCAGTAACCACATGAAGACATGCATACATCAACTTTCTGCTCAGAGGAAACATCCCGACATGTGTCCCAAGCACCTAGAACAGCATATTTTATACACACTTAAAACACATGCATGAATCCTGTGTGGGATCAGCTTTGCAAACCCACATCCTCCTCTCTTGCCTGGGACAAGAACTAATCCATTACCTTAAATTATCATGCAGAACACACACACTGTGGTTTCCCACCACATAGAAGCAAGTAACTTCGGTGGACAATCACTCAGAGTGGACCAGGGCGTATTAGTGTTCACACTGAAGGAAGCTTGTTAAAGTGTTAAACTGCACACATGTAAGCTGCTCACTGAATGACCAACCTCATGCTGCTCCTGCAAGGTGTGAGCCGGGCTTCGGAGTCCAGCAACATGGACTACTGGGTGTATTCCTTAATAGTTAGCCGAGGGATGACTCGGGAAGGCATTTTTAATCATTTATTTACTGTAATCCAATGCTATGAAGATACATTTATGGTATATTGTGCAGCCCCAGGACCAACTAACTGCAATCTAACTGTTATGTTTATGTCAGTCAGATGGTCAAAGCGGGCCGGTGGGTCTGGTTCAACAGCTGATGTGCTGCTTGAAAAATGGGGTGAAAACCTCACCAACCCCAACTTGCGCACCCACTGCCCCGCCAGGTTAAAAATGGCGCACATCCATTGCTAATGCAGTGCACTGCAATTAAACACAACTCTGTGTCCTCACATGCTTCAAGAGGCTGGAGATGCACTCAGCTCAAGTCAGTTCGCCCATATACCAACTTGTACTGCCTCATCATACATTCGCATGGCAGTTTTGTCCCTAGGTACCTCCATTTTGTTCCTGTAAACAAATCATTTTCTCCTACCTATTAAATATATGAATTATTACCTACTACATCAAACTGAAGATCTTTTTTTCTCATATTTCTGAACCACATTACTAATGCATTGTAAATATAAGTAGAGCTGGATGCATATTATTGTTGAAAATGTTTACGTTTGAAAATAAGAATCAGGCAGTGGTGAAAACTGGAGACACTCAAGTTAATGCTAAAACATTACCTGACTGATATGTTTGAGGAGGTCAGGTAACAGCCATTTCTGCTACTAAGAGCACATCGACGCACATGTAGAAAACTGACACTGGTACACAAAGAACACAGACGTGAGCTTTTAATTTAGTAGCACGTGGGCTGCTATGGTTGAAGCTCAAAGCTTAGGTTCAATGAAAAAACCGCTTGATCCTCCTAAAGATTTTTCTGAACAACCACGTTTGTTAGCTCATTCTTTCAGGTACCTACAGCTGAAACCTCATATCTACAAACACTTTATTAAAAACAAAACAAAACAATTTTTTTTTTGTTTTAGATTAGTTAGGATTACCAATTTTTTTCCATTTGCTGCCAGGCAGACTTAAGAGTTTACATACACCAACATTACTGTACCTTGAAAAATTTGAAAAGCCAAGATGGTGATGTCATGGCTTTGCTTTTGCATAAAATAGGTTAAATTACAACTTCTCAGCTGAATGAAGACAGACTCTTTCTTTTCTTTTTGAAGCAACATGCCAAACACACTGCCTCCTTGTGTGATATCATGGAAGGATCTAAAGAAACCAGCCAAGATATCAGGAACATAACCATGGACGTCCAGAAGGCAGGTTTCTCCTTTGGGTAGAATTTCCAGATGCCTGAATGTTTCAAATTCATCTCTTCAAACAATTCTATGCAAATATAAACAGCATGGGAAGGTTCAGCCATTCCCCGGCTTAGGATGGAGGCGGCTTCTGTGTCCCAGAGATGAATGCGTTTTAGTTTGAAATGTTTGGATCAACCCAAGAACAAAAGAGCAAAAGACCTTAAGAAGCTGCTGGCTGAAGCTGATGAGATAGACTCATTATCCACAGCGAAAGGAGTTCTGGACTGAAAGTCCACTCAGAGAGGAAGAAGTCATTACTACAAAAGCAATATAGATATCCTGGTTACAGTTTGCAAATGCAAAGACTATAATTTCTAGAGGCATGTCCTGCAGCCTGATGAAACAAAAATCAAAAAATACATCATTACATTTGGAGGAAAAAGGGGGAAGCTTGAACGCCTCAGAGCACCATCCCAGCTGTGAGGTACGGGAAAGACAGCATCATGTTGTGTGGGGATTAGACTACAGGAGGGACTGGTGCACTTCACAACATAGAGAGCGTTATGAGGGAAGAATTTAGTATGAAAATACAGAAGCAACATCTTAAGACATCAACCATGATGTTAAAGCTTGGACACAACAGGTCTTTCAAATGACAATGACCCAAAACATGATTCCAGATTACTTACTAAGTGGCTTTAAGGACAAAGAAATGTACATTCTGGAGTGGCCATCACAGGTGTTTGTTGCTACACTGTATTATGGAGGTTCATCATCACAATGCTGCAACTTCAAGACCCTATCAGTCTGATAGAAAATGTCCCACAGGGCAGAGCTAAAAAGGAAGCCTAGAAACCTGACTCAGTTACAGCAGTTCTGTCAGGAGGAATGGGCCAAAATAACAGCAAACTATTATGAGAAGCTTGTGGAAGGAAACCCGAAACCTTTGACAGAAGTCATACAGTTTAATAGGTAGTAAAAAAAAGAAAAGATTTTCTCTTATTATCGTGACGTTCCTGACACAAAGAATTTGAGTGATCCTAACTGACCTGAAACAAGAAACGACTGGTGTGATTTGACGTTACACAGGGAGACAGAATATGATTGTCTTTTTTTTCACATTGTAAGTAAACATCTGTTAAAACCAGCTGATGCCAACTCCAGTCCCCATGAGAATGGTGTCCTGCATGTTTTACGTAAACAAAGCCATGAATGAGACCATCGCTGCTCCCATTGGACAGAAATGTCTAGGGCAGAACAGCGCACAGACCTGGAAATGGAGGAAAACTATAATGGAAGTAATGGTTGCTGCGTTTCTGTTTTGCATATTTATGCAGTTATTACAGTTGCACGATCAATGTGAGTGTCAAAAGCAGCTCAATTCAAGGCAGCTTTCGCGACCTTCTATTTCTAACTTGGAACGGTGTTGGCGAATGCTACAAGCTGAATGGGATGATGCGCTCTGTGTAGCCTGACCCACAGCATGCTGGAAGCAGCATTGCTAAGCAATAGACTGCTGATTATGTACGACTTCAGTGCATTCACTATTCACAACATTCACTACTGTGGCTCATTAGGTCCAAAAAGGCTTACATGTGTTTGGGTCGGATCAACTTTGGTTCATATTCACACCAGAAGTGAACCGCAACAGGGTTCGTTTAGAAGCGGACTGAGACCACCTCAAAAAGTCGGTTTCGGTCTGGTTTTTTGGTCTGGACCAGGGTTCGCTTGAGTGTATTCACACCTGCATAACAGGTCCATTCCATCTGCCCAATATATCATTGGTATGAAGACTGAATGTTTGGCACTTGAAATCGGCATTACATCAGTTCTCTACGATTTTGATATTCCACACACTGATACTAGAATGACGACAAAAATGCAATACGATTTGCAGCTGTATTGACAACATCTTTGTAACTTTTGATTTTTATCTGAATGTTGGGACCCCAGCCCTGGGTTCCAACATTAAAAGGGCAGTAAGAACTTTTCTGGAACTTTCAAAATAAATCGCATTAACCTACTTCCAGCACAGCCAGGAACAAGAACAAGGAGGAAGTAACAGTAGACTTCTCGTGACATCACTGTTTGAATAAAAACCCTGCGTTCCAACCAACAGACCTCTTCCACACAGGTCCACAGTGGAACTAGAAGGAGAGACTGTGTGCTAAGCTACGGAGGTTAGCTGCAAGTTAACCTCTTGTTTACCCACAAGTGGATGTTTCCCTCAACGCCCAGGACAACTTCTCCTCAGCTCGGCTCACGTAAGAGGTAGTGTTTGGGCAGAGAAGATTAGTTTAGAGTTAAAAAATCTAAATAATGTTCGTTTATTGACGTTTGTTTTTGTTTGTGTGAGAAACGCAGCTAAAGTAAGTGCTAGCAGACTAGCACTCAGCTAAGGATGTGTTCTGTGTTGTGCTTTTTTAAAGTTAAGACACACTTTATTTAAAGGGTTGTTTTTAAACACAGATCAGCCATAATGTGCCATATTAGTGGTATTTTAAAAGTATATGTTTGATATTGACTTATTTCTGTTAATAAATTCTTGTCTTTTAAGAAATTGTGTGAATTCATTGTGTGTGTACATTGGGCTGGTATTTACAGGACAACCCTTAAAACTCTGAAACATTATTGCATAACCGCACACTTCCTGAACAGAGTCGTCTCCTGGCCAACCGTCTGAATGGCTTCTACTGCAGACATGACAAGAAGCCATTCACACCTCAAATCATCCCCTCCACATCCCATTCAGGAACAAATTTGACCCGTAAAACAACCAACCCCCTACCTTCAGATCCTCTGCCTGCACTAAAGATCTCCGAGGAAGATGTAAATAGGCTGTTTCAGCGCATGAAAACAAAGAAAGCTGGAGGACCTGATAACATCTCCCCATCATGCCTGAAAGCCTGTGCAAATCAACTCGATCTGATCTTCACAAGGATCTTCAACAAATCACTGGAGAAATGTGAGGTCCCCTCCTGCCTCAAACGATCCACCATCATCCCAGTGCCCAAGAAACCCACCATCCTAGGATTAAATGACTACAGGCCTGTAGCCCTGACGTCTGTGGTCATGAAATTCTTTGAGCGGCTGGTGGTGAAGCACCTGAAAGATATCACAGGCCCCCTGCTGGACCCCCTGCAATTTGCTTACCGAGCAAACAGGTCAGCAGATGATGCTGTTAACTTAGGTCTACACTTCATCCTGCAACACCTCGACCACCCAGGGACATACGCCAGGGTCCTGTTTGTAGACTTCAGCTCGGCCTTCAACACCATCATACCAGACATCCTCCACCAGAAGCTCACCCAGCTCAACAGCTTCTTGATGGACCGACAGCAGCAGGTGAGACAGGGGAGCATCTTCTCCCGATCCAGATCAATAAGTACTGGTGCCCCCCAGGGGTGTGTTCTATCCCCACTCCTCTTCTCTCTGTACACAAATGACTGCACCTCATTGGACTCGTCCGTGAAACTCCTTAAGTTTGCAGATGACACCACTGTCATTGGACTGATCCAGGACGGTGATGAGTCTGCATACAGACAGCAGGTGGATTGGCTGGTATACTGGTGCGGTCAGAACTACCATGAACTCAACCGACTCAAGACTGTGGAAATGGTGGTGGACTTTCGGAGAACACCACCCCCATACAACCCCCTCACCATCCTCAACAACACTGTATCGGCCGTGGATCACTTCAGGTTCTTAGGAACCACCATCTCTGAGGACCTGAGATGGTCTTCACACATAGACACTGTTCGAAAGAAGGCCCAGCAGAGACTGTTCTTCCTGAGGCAACTCAAGAAGTTCAACCTTCCACAGGAGCTGCTGGTCATCTTCTACACTGCCATCATTCAATCTGTCCTGTCTTCATCCATCTCAGTGTGGTTTGGCTCATCCACAAAACAGGACAGGTCCAGACTGCAACGAATAATCAGGACTGCAGAGAGAATAATCAGGGCTGACCTTCCCTCCATCCAGGACTTATACAGGTCTAGGGTCAGGAAAAGAGCTGCTAAAATCACTGCAGACCCCACACACCCTGCACATAAACTGTTCAGAGTTTTACCTTCAGGCCGCCGCTACAGAGCACTGTTTACTAAAACCAGCCGCCACAGAGACAGTTTCTTCCCCCAGGCTGTTTCTCTGTTGAACATTCAATAGAGTACAAAACAACAGCATGCAGATGTTGTAAATGCACCTTTTTATTTATATATGTGTATATTGTACATTGTAAATTTGTATATTCTGTAATGCAAAAACAGAACAAAAGAGCAAAGTGTACCGGAGTCAAATTCCTTGTTTGTACGTACGAACTTGGCAATAAAGCTGATTCTGATATTAAAGTATTATAATTAAATAATATATTCATAATTACAACATGAAGTAGAAACACGATCTTTATATTATTAGAAAGTTTATTACAAGTTCTTTCGGCTGCAATGAAAAGCTATTAGAAATTCTGCTAGTATTCCCATCGGCATTTGGAAGAATGGGTATTTTACAGCTTTTTTGGTCTCTGGACTGCTATAGAGTCAAATACCGACAAGAGATATTCCACACATAATACTAATTATTTAAAGTACGTTTTTCTTTGTCTTCTGTGAAAGCGTGACTCTGTTTGTTAAAAAAAAGGCAGTAAAGGACGTTTTAACTGCAATTTTGGTAGTCTAAACCTCCATAGATCAAAACCTAAAATACTTGGATCAGTCAAACCTGGACTGGATTGTCCTACACAAGCGCAATGTTCAAAGTCGAGCAGGAATGACATATAAAAACAGTGAACAAAATCAGCCCTCTGAGAAGACTAATACTGCCGGTTTTGACATCAGTGACCTGTCTAAATAAAGCAAGGGCCACTGGCATTAACACAGGCATTAAGTCAGTTCTTTCCCACTCTTCTCTAGCACCGAACACAACGTTGAACACAGATTAGTGCAGATTCCTGCTCTCTGCAGCAGCTCCACATTATGCAACCAGGACAGACAAGCTGTCAGAGGCAGAGGAGCCGCTTCATTCTCCTGTCAGTCACAGCTGACAGCTTTACAAATTACCCACTGGACCATCTCACTGTGCTGCAACACGCTGCAGGAAGACACCGGTCTTCAGAGAACAATGAGACCCGGATTGTTTAAAGGTGATCCCCCGCAGGGCTTCCCGTGCATCCTCCTTTGAGAAGTCCCAGTCTGGGTGCAGGTGGGAGGCAAAGCAACCTCAAACATCTCCACCTAACCAGGTTCAAATCTGTTGCTGCAAACCAATCAATAACAACGGAGACGACTGAAGGTTTACTCACCATATTACAAATGGAGGCGATGTTTCTGACAGTCATTTAGTTCACAGTGTCCCCCTCACCGCCATCTTTATAAAATAAACAGAGCTGAGTGACGCTGAGAAATGAAGTTCATTCGCAGCCGCGGCTGGAGGCCAAACCGCAACCCCGGGCGTCGGAGAGCACCATGCAGCCGGGGAAACACCGAGCGGAGGGCCGCGCTGCGCTCACCGTCCACCCGGCCTTATCCTCGCACACATGTTGAAAGAAGCTCAGCTTAAAAACTGACAAGAGACTGGAGAAGAGAAGTTATAGGCTGCAGGTTGCTAGCAGCGACCAGGAGGAAACTATCCCACTGCGTGAGGAAGTGATGTGGTCCCGCCCACTACGGCAAAGTCCCGATGCTGATTGGTCCAGAGTTACAGATTTGATTGCCAAGACTGCGTGACCACACACAAACCTGCACGGTGAAGTTTAACTGAGTTGCAACCAATCGCCATCAAGTATATGAAAAAATGGATTTAGGGACATGTAGTTCATTTGTGGAAAGCACGTTTCGTATGCTTTGTACAAAGAGGTTAAAATGATTAATTAACTAATATTTTTTTTTTTGAACTGCATAAAATCTCAGTTGATAATTTTTACAATTATATTAGATATGTTAAAATATTAAATCTTTATAAATTTTAAAATAATCCTTTTACATTAATTACATTGATGTTTTATCTTAATCGTATTTATAGTTTTTATTTAAATTATTTTTAATTTAGTTATTTTTCATTTTAAGAAATAACAATAATTACAAAAAAATAACAGATAAAACTGGATTCACTGCTGTTGTTTTGGTGTATTAAAAAAGTTGTATCTTATTAACACATATATCTTTATTTCTTTATTATGTGAATTATAACAATTGTATTGGCATTTTATTTTTATTATTGTAACTTTAGTAATTGTAACTAGTATTATTTTTATTTAACTACGTTTATCTTAATAAAACAATCTGGGCACACTACTTTGTTTTTCAAGGTGCTCTATATGCAAACAGTGACATATATCTCAAAACATATACATGTTTGGTATAGTTTGTTTTTTACGCACACATTTAAGTAACAGTGTAGCACACAGAAAATCTGCTCAACCTCCTGGGAATATAGAGTAAACAAAATGGTTAACTATCTTAATCAGTGCAAAGATTGTCATATATAATGAAATTAAATCATTATTTTTATTACTTAATTATTGTCTTTTTAACCTTCATTTTACCAATTTTACTTTAATTTTTCTAATCTTTGAAATTTTTATCAAAACTAAAGATGCCTTTTGTAATTAAAAGAATCTGTTGAGATTATATATTTTTTTCAGACTCGGGTAAAATCAGTTTTAAGTTTTAATTAAGGAGATAAGTGCCATACCCAGTTAATGCCTGGAGACGTGCCTTGTTCTCTTCAAAGGTGTTTCAGTCACAGGGGATCCTTCTTCTGACGACTGTGCACAGACCTAATCAGTAACCATTACATTTGCAGGTATTCTGCCCTCTAACCACGAATTAGCTGGCCAATAGGAAGAGGGAGGACATTATACGTAAATGTCCTTTCTGCAGGGCCCTGCTGGAGACCTGGGCCCTCAGGACATATTCATTCACAGCCAACTATGTTTGTGCTTTCACAACATTCCTCCAGGCAATTATCCTTTTAGCATTTAAATGTTAACCAAAAAAATAGGAAAACAACAAATAATTGCAACAAACTTCAAAAGCAATGGGAAAGGAGAGAGGTATAAAAGTATTTACGGCAAAACAAATAAGAGCATAATAGGGCTGCCGTCTGAGCTGTGGAGGATGGGATGGTCTCTTTGTTGCTCTGATAAGCATGCTGTTATTGAGAAAGTTGCTTATTGATGTGCTGTCATGTTTACTTATCAATACTTTAATGGGCAGGGAAACAACGACATGTGCTGCAAGCTTGAGTGCTCCAGACAGAGAACATTCCAATGACTTACTTTCTATTTCAGTCCACTCAGTATTAATAGGACTGGTGGGCACTGTGGATGCAGATGTCCCATTCATGGCTTATACTTGAACTTTTATCATTCATGCTCCTCCAAATGGGTTCACTGTTGCACATGCAAATGAACATCAGACTTTTTTTTTAAATAAAAAAAATCATTCATACTTTTTCTTTCACTTTACAGCCTTGCAATACATTGCACTGGTCTATCACATGAAATCCAAATAAAACACACTTTAGGAGATTTTCCATGTCACTGCTGGAAGGACCAGACGTCTGTTTCCTGTAACAGTCCTTTTCTCTAGTCAGCAGGTGAACCTCAGAGGGCCCTCTCTGCTTGCCCCGTTATGGAGCTGAAGTGGAGCTGTATTTTCTGTGGCTGCACATGTACACATATGCGATAAATAAAAAACGTCTTGAACTAGGAAAATGTTTCCAGTAAAAGAGGCTGGGTGCACTACTACAAGCACTGGTGACCTTCCTGTGGTTCTGCCTCAACAAAGAGAGGCAAATGAATCATGCATCATTTCCGTGCCGCCAGGAAAATAATCCTTTTGATTTTAGCGGGTGATAGAAAGCAGCCTTGTTACATCTGGCACAATGATGGCGGTTATGAACTGTTTACAACAATCGGTCAAGATTACTTCCTACAGAGGTGGATTTCTTCCCACTCAGGACGGAGAGTTTCATAATAGCTGCAAACAGAGAATAATCATAACAAATACCTTTATATAGGTCAACATACTTGTGATGCGTTTGGAGTCCACTACTAATTTATTACTTTGTCACTTACAGTTCTTTGCTGTTTACATATCCTTGAACTTCCAGACATGTTATCACATTACAGCCACAAACTTCAATGTATTTTATTGGGATTTTATCTGATAGACCAATAGAAATAATTCACGGTTTTCTAAAAAAAAAAGAAAAAAGAAAAATGTGGACTGCATTTTAATTCAGTCCATTTTACTCTGATACACCTAAAACAAAAACCTTAATCCTACCAAGACATGGTCTAAAATGGCAGACGAAGACAGCTATAATCAGAGAAACAACCAAGAGGATCATTGTAACTCTGAAGAAGATGCACAGATGCACAGCTCAGGTGGGGAAATCTGTCAACAAGACAGCTATTAGTCATGCATTCAACAAATCCAGCCTTTATGGAAGAGGGTGAGGAAGAATGCAATTGTTTAAAGAAAGCTGTAAGAAATGCTGTTTGGAGTTATCCACAGGCCATGTTTTAGACATAGGTAACACATGGAAGAAGGTGCTCTGCTCAGACTATAACTGAACTTTTTTGCCCTCCATCAGAATACTGTGAGGGGAAAAACTAAGCAAACTAACAAGATGGTGGGAGGAATGACACTTTTTATTATATGCTTATGAGGAAATGATACTTTTATTATACTACAGTTTGGTGAGGACAAATAAAAGAAAATCACCCTGAAGGATGTCTGGATTTCTCTGCTGGACTTGTTGCCCTGAAGACCCACTCTCAAAGGATAATCGAAATTGATTTTTAGTTTACAGTACATTTTTACAGAACATTTGTTTTTATTTTAAATAGTGTCTTTCAGATTTATTTCTCAGCTCTTTATTTACATTTCTTGAAAACAAATTAGGCAACATAGTTATCATGCCTAATTTGTCAGACACAGGAGCAGCATCACTTTAAAGTATCCATGATCGAGATGATCAACATCAAGCTTGAATTACTGAATCATTGACTTAATGTAATGATAAGGGGAAAGGGGAATTTGTCCAGTAAAGTGTCAGGTGTCGTTAAGACCTAAGTTGCTTTCTTATGTTTACTATTGCCTCAGTTATCCATTTCAAAATCAGAAACTCAAACAAAAAAGGCATTCTTTAGGAATATGTACTATATTTATCCAACACATAGTGCCCATGCAAATGCCTAAATTAGATTTTTTGTACTGCACCTTTAAATAAATTCTGTACAGTATTTTATGCAAGCAGGAAGAAAAACAATGAGAACCGGCCCTGGGAAGAGAGAAGCCATAAGACACAAAAGTGAGTGTTTTAGAGGCACATGAGCTCTGGAACAATATTAGATTTAAGTACATTCTGTTCCCAGCAGTTCCTGGTTTGCATGTACACTGCCCCTGCTTCTATAAACAGAGGAGCAGGGTTGGATGGGTGCAGAAAGTCAGCAGCTTTACTGCAGCGTTAGCACACTGGCATGCAGACTGTTTTCTGTGTCAACAAGAACTGAACACGTAGACATAATAAAAAGACGCAATGCAATGCTATAAAACATACAATCAAGCAGGACAAAAATTAACATCTGTTTTTATGTGTGTAAATGTCAATTTTGTAGCTTCAGAGGGCCAAAATATAGATACACTTTAATAAGGTATCATAAAAAGGGAGAACTGAGAGAAATTAGACTGGCTACACAGCAGTTTTCAAACCTTCCTTGTGGGAGGAGCAATCTCTAGTCATCGTCAATGGGTGACTCTGATCATAATCTGTTTTATTAGCAGAGTAAAATAAAAACATCACATGGACATGTTAACATATTTGCCAGTGTACTATATACATATTACCCTGAAACAACAAAACTCAGCATGTCACTGAGTAATTCATGTTTGTCCTCATGCTGCTTTTCTTTCAGATAAATATAACAATATTTTCTATTCTTTATGTTCAGACACTTATAAATAGTTTATCATGTTAAAACTACCACACAGAACTTTATCTCAGACCTGTCTCCAATGTTCCTTCAGGATGCTCATTGTTCACTAATGTTCTCAAGCAAAACACAGAACAGCTGGATTCATACTGAGATTAAATTACACACAGGTGGACTGCTTTTGCTAAACACAGTTAAGCCCAAAATTATTCACATCCCAAACTGATACTCATTTTATATCGTGTTATCTTTTGAGAGATACCGGTCTCATTTCTTATCAGAAACGAACTTGTTTGAAAAAACATTTTAAACCTGAATCTGACAGAATTATAAATAAACACCACACTTTTCAGATAAAAAAAAACACATGTATCCTTTTTCTTCCAGCTCACTATTATGCACTACTTTGTGTTGGTCTACCACATAAAATCTAAAATACATTGAAATCTTTTGTTGCAAATGCAGATATTGTATTTCGTTCAAAAGATCCATCTGGGGCCTACATACATTCAGGGATTGGAGTGAGGGTAAATGTCATCTATCTCTTTTGCCTGCTGTGGTAACAGTTGATTAAAGATCAATAAGATCATAAGCAGGCCAGACTGAGAAACTACTAAAAGAATACCTTCCACAGTCAGACTGTAGTCTCAGCACTCCTCCCTGACAGTGATGCAAACAAGATCGCCAAAGCATCCGTTTCCAATCACGCTCCAACCCACATTGTGCTCCACACTCTCTTCTAATGTATTAGAAAAAAAAAACACTTCTACTTTTTTTGCTTACTGTAACATAATAACCATTTCTTTAGATCTGTAAAGCTGTGATCATTTAAATTTAAGCTCAGGTTCAGCTGTATTTGTGCATCTTTTCATGAACTGCCTCCTTTGAGAACTGCGAAATAACCCAGACGTCAGAATTGTCATCTGTCCAAACATTATTGACCCTAGAAGGTGATTCATCCAAGTGATTCAAACCTCAAGTTTATACCAGTATAAAGGCTTAATTAACACATTTTGTATTGAAATAGAACTACAAAAATAGACCTGTCTACATATATTTATTCAGGTGGAAAATAAATCCACAACCTTTTCTGCTGTCGTCTTCAAGTCCACCTTTTCTGACTCATAACCACCTGATTCCAGTAAAACAGCGACGTTAATAGCAGTATTGTTCTCACAGAGCAAAGCAGAGAGCAGAAGCCTAACACAGAATGCCCTTCAGACAGCGTGCTCCGTTAATCACGTTTATTTTTATCACTGTACCTTAAGATGGTTAACTCAGACTGTGATCGGATCAATGTATAGCGTTAAGATGAACAAGGTCATGCATGATGGTTTTTAATGAAAATCCACACATGCACTGCGACATTCACATACAGTATGTGTTTGCAACAATTCTGAGTTAGAAATAAGCCTGTGTGACTCATTTGTTTCGACAAGTGAAAGGATCAAAAACTCAAGACAATAAACATAAGGAAGACTAGCTGAATGTTCCAGCCACACAAGAGTTTAAGTAAATATATCGTATATCAGGAAGAACACAACTTGTTGAACAATACATGCATACGTACCACACAGAACCTTGCTTAAGTATTTATACCCCTTAAACTCTTTTGAACATTGTATCAGATCGCAACCACAAACCTCATTATGTTTTATTTTCATTTTATATGATAGACCAACACAACGTAGTACAAAAAGAACAAACATTCACTGCAGTTATAGCTGCAAGTCTTTTGGGGTGTTTTTACAAGCTTTGCACATCAAGAGACTGACATTTTTCCCCATTCTGCTATGCAAAAAACCTCCGGTTCAGTCAGATTGGGTGGAAAGCATCTGTGTGAATCACCTTCAAGTCTTGTCACAGATTCTCAGTCAGATTTAGGTCTGGACTTTGACTAGGCCATCCTTACAAATGAACATGCTTCGATCTACACCTCTCTTCTATATGTTACATCAGGCTGTATGTTCAGGTTCCTGCTGGAAGGTGAACCTCATCCCGACTCCCAAGTCATTTGCAGCCTCTAACAGATTGTCTTGCAGGATTGTCCTGTATTGAGCTCCATCCATCCTCCGATAGCTCTGAAAGGTTTGCCTGTCCCATGGAGTGTGTCCAGTGTTAGATTTTCATCACTCCTAGCATTATTCATGTGGGCCAAAAAGATCAGTTTTGGTCTCATCTGACCAAAGCACCTTCTTCCACATGTTTGCTGTGTCCTGGTGTCTACTTGGCAAACTGCAAAGGGAACTTTTAATGGCCTTCTTCTTCCAGCTCTTCCACAAAGGCTAGATTTGTAGAGGGCACGACTAGTAGTCCTGTGGACACACTGTCGATAGATGGTTTTAAAGTAACAAAATGTAGAAAGGTTCAAGGGAACGGTCAAATTATTTTACTAGATGCTCTAAATCCCCTACATATTTTCCACATTTCTTTAGGAGTTTCAGATTCCTGCGCTGCCCTCTTCCCCTCAGGAGGAGCAGCAGTAGCATCTCGTCCTGATCACAGTCAATAACAATAGATCTGCCTGTATAAGTGGATGTTTGCAGTGAGATGAGATTGCTGCAGAAAGCACTGGAGCTTGACCCACTTTCCAGTGCTGTGAACCGCATAAATTCATCCTACCAGGTGTGCTGGGAGATTGGGAGGTCTGGTAAGTGAACTCGCTGCAACCTGTACTTGTCTCCATAAAGCTAAGACTGAAAAGGCAAACAGTTTATAAAAACACAGAAATGTTGGAGTCAAACAGCCCTTCCAAGCACTTTGGTCCAATCTAGATTAAAAAAAACATTCTGTAGTTGTTGTCATACCCAATAAACAGGTCGTGAGAAACAGCAGTTTCTGTCAAACATCAGGTTCCCTCCTCATTCAGCTAAGATCTCTGTGACTTAAATTCTGACTTTGCAAAAATATTTATAATTAGTTTTTTTTTTTTTTGCCCAGATTAAGCCTCTCTTATTCTGTGGGCTGTTGTGCTCCTCACTGACGCAGCTCCTGCAAAGCGTTATACAAGAGTCTTATTTTTCAAACCAAAAAGCCAATAACTTTCCTTAGAGATGTGTCACTGCCTTCACCTTGATTTTTCTCCTGTGTCAAGCTGGGTGACTGTGTGCTACATTCAGAAATCTGTGAAAGTGAATTCTGAAACCTACAGACAGATATTGTGCTACTTTTTCAAAATATAGTTTTCAGTGTGAATTCCCTATAAACTATACATATGTATATACAGAAGCAAAGCTAATCTATATGGCCTGTCTTTAGAGCTCTTTTCTCTGAAGACAGATTTAATGGGTGTAATGTGACTACAGTTTAATTGTAGCTTTTTAACTCCTGCCACATTCTTAAAACACGTCACAGAGGTTTCATGTACATCATTTTTGGTTAACTAGCATCAACTGTATGATGTATATGTATTTCTGCCTCTTTTTTTTTTAAATAAAAGGAAAGAAATACCGTAATACATACATTTTCCTACAGAGTGACCTGTTGGTCACATTCTCAGTCTTGGCCTCATATTAATTTACACTTCTGACCAGTATGACTTTACAGTGTAGGTCAGACGTTTACGTACACTCATCTCTATAAATCTTAATATGGGCATCTTAATAATTTGTTTGAACTCATTCATCTTCTATACCACTTATTCCATAGTGGGTCACAGGGGAGCTGATACCTGTCTCCAGCAGTCTAGGGACAAGAGGCAGGGTCCACCCTGGACAGGTCGGTAATCCATCGCCAGGTAACACAGAGATATAAAGGACAAACAACCACGCACACACCCATTCACACCTAAGTGCAATTGAGAGAGACAGTCATGTTTTTGGACTGTGGGAGGAAGCCGAAGTACCTGGAGAGAACATGCAAACTCTAAGCAGAAAGACCTCTGGCCGGGATTCGAACCCATGAAATTCTTGCTCCAAGGCAGCAGTGCTACGAACTGCACAGCCACATGTTCCAAACAATCAACAAAAAAAGACCAATGCACTGTAGCTGGAAGTGAAATTTTCTACTATACGTTCCTTTTAAGTGAAGTCTTCAAGTGTCATGTTGAGTCCGTACATGCGTCCATCCCTGTGATGTGTTAATTGTCAGGATCCAACAAATTTTTCTGCATGAATTTACTGATATAATGAAGGAGAATGATCGGCGCACAATACAGAAGCGCTTCCCCTCATTCAGTACGCCTGACGCAAGCCTTTTCCAGCTTGTAAATTGGGCCAATTCTCACTTAGAGAACAGAATGTACTGTTCAAGAACACTAAAACGAATCCACCATTATCGCCCTCGGCGGTTTGGCTCATCTCTTCTGCCCTTCTATGTCTTTGGCATCCTAATGGCCCAAGCCATATCACAGAGCTGCATGTTCTAATAAGCAGGTTGTGGGGAAACATCAAGTGCCTGACCACCATTCATTCATTTTGTGGGTTGGGGATAAAGGGGAAAGGGACGTGTCCTATTGAGCTGCAGGCATTGTTGCGAAGACACTCTGCAGTATCTTTGTGAAAGTTTGATTTATTTTAATATAAAACACAAAAGTCAGGACAAGATTAATTCCCCCATCTCCTTCATCAAGTGCTTACTGCAGACACGTTCACAGGATCTGCTTGTGTAGTAACACTTTTGCTAACGCACAAATCGATTAAAACAGGCTTTTCTGTTTTCTTTCAGGCTTATGAACAGTTAAGACATCCACACACAGAGTGACCCTGACAATCAAAAATGTTCATCTGCGTCTGAACCACTCACACTTTACGTGGAAATGCTTTATGTTTTTGTGCGACATCTCTGAGCTAGCAGATTATTACTGAGGATCCGCCAAAGCAAAAGTGTCTGCGTAGGTGTGCATGTGCATATGAATGGACGTGGGCGCTGCCAAGAAGGGCATACAGAGTCTGACCAGGGAGGAGGGTTTTCCTGCTGCTTCAGAGTAGTTCCTGCTTGTTCTTGGGCTGAAGGAGATGAAAATGAATTGAAAATTTATTCATTACTAATTCAATTCAATTCAATTTCCCGAGGGAAAATTAGAAATTAGAATTCAAGTACAACCCATCCAAACATACATCATGACACATGACAAGGGGGGGGGGACGGGTCACCGAGTTAGCTTGTCAGTGATCAGGCAGCATAACCTAAGTTCAGGTGTGAAGGTTCAAAGTATTAGTGAAAAAAAGATCAGTCAGTAATTTTCTACCGCTTATTCCATAGTGGGTCGTGGGGGAGCTGGGGCCTATCTCCAGCAGTCTATGGGCAAGAGGCAGGGTACACCCTGGACAGGTCGCCAGCCCATCATAGGGCAACACACCAACAACCATGCACACACTCATTCATACACCTAAGGGCAATTTAGAGTGACCAATTAACCTAACAGACATGTCTTTGGACTGTGGGAGGAAGCCGGAGTACCTGGTGAGAACCCACACATGCACGGGGAGAACATGCAAACTCCATGCAGAAAGACCCCAGGATGGGAATTGAACCAAGGACTTTCTTGCTGCAAGGCAACAATGCTACCAACTGTGCCACCGTGCAGCCCCGAACCCAGGACCACTTTTGGCAATATTCAGGACGTGAAAGAACTCCTAGAAACCGGTTTAATGTTTGATTTTTAATGTCCTGGTCAAAAGGCTTTGCTTTATAACCAGAGGCCAGTTTAATGTCATTCAGATAAGGTGACTGACTAAGCAGTTTCTTTTTTAAAAGACTCTGGTCCAAAGATAACATCTGTCTTGTCTGAAGTTAAAAGCAGAAAAATTTAAATCAGGCACAATGTTTATGTCTTCAAGACATTCTACCTGACTGACTGAATTCATGAGAATGTATGGATAAATAGACCTGAGTATCTTTAGCATAACAGTGGAAATTTATCCCATGATAATTTTACCAATTTTACCACAAAAAAAAAGAAGAAAATTATAATCTTGCTTATTGTAGTCAATAGTGAAATAGTGATTATTTGTCACAGTTATTCATTGAGTTTGACACCCTTCATTTCTTGGACAAAATGTTATTCTCTTGTAATTTTTCTCCATGAACATATTTCTATGTTTAATGATTTATATCAGTCTATTTTTACCTAAAAAGATTTTTTTTATACATGTCATTTCAAAACTGTAATAGCAAAATATCCCATATTGTAGTGTTTTGTGTAAATGAGAACCCAAAAACTGGAGAAAACAAGCAGATCACCAAAAAAAAAAAAAAAAAACAACTATTCATAGATGTTTAAGTTCATGCAAAAGCATTGTGCTTGGATTGAAGTTCAAACTTTGATTAGTACACTCTCAAATCATTTATATGTTATCTGTTTTTAAAATCTTTGGTATCACATTTTTAATGCACCTCTTTTTATTATTGCGATCAATATTTCATGTTTTTATTTATGTATCATGTTGCAGATTAGCCTTTGTCTCTTGACTTTACTTGTCTTTGATTTTGTTGTTTTGAACCATTCCGAGGTGGACTTGCTAGCGTACTTCTGATCAATGTATTGCTGTATAACCTGCACTTGACCTTAAGGTCTTAAACCGATGGCCGGACATTCTCCTTCAGGATTTTCTGAAAGAGAGCAAAAATCATGCAAGTTAAACTGGACAAATGGGAAGAAAGTACTTATATTCAACATTTCACAAAAAGGTGTGAGTGGTGGTAAAAAGCCTGTCTTCTCAGTTTACTCAACAGGAGGTACCATTATCTATCCAAACTTGGCATCAGATTGCAGGTGCATCAAGACTCTTCTCTAGCCATCTGCTGTTAAATCTTAATTCTTCATGTTTTTAATTTTTTTGTACGGGTGCACATTTAAGCCAGCAGGTTTTGTGTCTGCAGGTGTCCTAAGCCACCTGTTTTTAAGTCCATTCCTCCTGCAAGAGGTAGTGACAGCAGCAAGCCTGTCTGTCAGTCTGAACACCAAACCTAAATCAGTCCTGACAGACAAAGAAAGGAGATGACAGATACCTGAAGAAAGCATCCAACAACCAGGTGATTAAAGTTATGGATACAGATAAATGGAAACAAGGCATAAATAATGATGAAACCTGTTGGACTAAAGTATGTAAATGACCAGAAAAAATATTTTTGATGTTTCTTTTACTTTTATATAACTCTTACTTGAATCAGGTCACTTATGCATTGTTCCTTCCTTCCTCATTGGTCACAGCATCCTGCTGAGGTTTGTGATAATCACTGCATTATAATTAGCAGAGCCTAAATGAGCATCATGTTCTCACATTTAATTTTAATTTGTGTTGCAACAAAGATGACACATTTTTCACTTCATTACAGTGCATTGCAAAAGTATTCCTACCCACTAAACTTTTACACATTTTTTCATTGTTACCACCACAAACCTTGTGGATGGATGCATTTTATTAAGACTTTATGTGATAGATCATCACAAAGTAGTGCATAATTGTGAAGTGGAAGGTATAGAACAAATTGTTTTTCAATTAAAATTCTGAAAAATACAGCAATTTACTGATAACTGCTAACAGCTGTGAAGATACTTCATGAGCTTTAAAGATCTCACAAAGTTTAAACCACCGTCTCAACATTCGTCCAGACTTAATAGGAAGATTACTGGAGTTAAATACACAACAATCCAGGAAGAGAACTTGCTGGAATATGTAAAAACGTATGACTGGACCAGAATTTTCAGGACAACTACATATGTACCGCTACAGCTACAATAAAATGGTTTGGATGATAGCATGTGTTTATGTGTTAGAAATACTCTGTCAAAGTCCAGCCGTAAAGCCAGCTGAGACTAAAAAATGGATGTTCACAGACGCAGTCCATCCAACATGACTGTGCTGAGCTATTTTGTAAAGACTAATGGGTCATTCTCTTGATTTTCAAAGCTAGCAGAGACACAGCCCAAAAGTCTTGCAGCTGTATTTGCAGCAAAAAGTAGCGCTACAAAGTATTGACTCAAAATGCTGCATGAGAATATAAATACATGCTCCACCAGAACATGACCCTCCAGTGGAAGTGTTTGTGTAAGCACCGGTATGTGAGACGGAGTTTGGCAATCAAACAGATCTAAAGTCCAGGCCTAGCTCTGAATCAGCCCTGAAGGACACTGTCTGTGTCAATATTTTACCACAGAGGCTGTTCTCTGGACCTGGATTTGCCTCTAGCATCAGCCACACCAGCTGACTTCAGACTGGGGAGTAAACTGTGTGAGACGCACAGACGTATCCCCCAGGGAAAGTCTGAATTACCAACAGAGACCCCAAACTGAGCCATAAATCTCAACTAATGAATACTCACTCCTCTGTCATACCTTTGATGATGGTTTTCTTTCCTTGCAACCAACTCCCATGGATCATAATGTAGAAAGAATTAGTTTAATATATAAAAGTTTGTTGCAATGATGTCTCAGGAAATAATGACAGGCTGAAATGGTTTTGTGAAAAATATGTGCAGATCCATCTATATACAGAGTAAAAAGTGTATTGAGTAAATGTGTTCAACTTTTTCCCATTCTGTGAACCACACACCCTAATGTTAATAATTTATTGGGACGTTATTTAAGCAACCAACATAAATTTATGCATACTTGTGATGGAACAGGGAAAGAATACAGGGTTTAGATTTTCTTTTACAAATAAAAATCAGAAATATGTGGCATGTATTTAGACACCCTTTATTCTGAAAGTCCTAAATAAAAACCAGGGATACCAGTAGGCTTCAAAAGCCACCAAATTAGTAACAAGAGTTTGTCATTTCAGATAAAGATAAAAAAGGTTGTTCTGTGAAGGCTTCAGAGGTTTGTTAGAGAATATTAACGACCATACAGCATTATGATGCAGATAGGTCTGGGAGAAAGATATGGAGAAATTTAAAGTAGGGTTAGGTTATAAAGCACTGTTCATCATCCCAAAACAGAAATAGTATGGCACAACCGCTAAGAATTTATAGAGACAACCAAACACATGCATGCTACTCTGAACATACCATCCCAACTGTGAAACATGGTGATGGCAGCATCATGCTGTGGGGATGCTTAAGCAACAAGACAACACAGGGGAAATTCAAGGGGATGTGACTCCTTCTGCAAGGCACAGTATATCTTGGTTTGTGAACATGGTGTGATAAAACTCAGGAGGTCTGTTGAGGATACTGAATCAAAAAATGTGTATCACTCTTGCCTTTCGTCATCCAGTTGCAAATGTGTGTCTGCACCTACAGTTGCAGCATGATTGCGTTTACGTTCGGAGGACCATGCCAAATATGCAGTTATGAAGTGCAAGTTTTAAGTCTCAGTTCATCAAATGCTTTGCACATGACAAAAAAAAAGAAAGAAAAAGCTCCCAATCAGCAACATAGGGATACTTCCACAGTTTAAGATCTTACCTTAAATACACACGGCAACAGTCACGTGAACGGCAGACCAAAACAACCTTATCCTATGCTATTACTGCAAAACCTTCTCTCTTCCTAACGTACTCATGGACACGACTCAACATGTCTGCACATAATTTGTGGACCCGTGTGTAAGCACCAGTCCACAAAAATAACAAGAACCCAATGCTATAGTGCTACCTTTACAGCTGCATAACGGATTAAATATTAATTGAGTTGTTTAAGTGGTATAGATAGCTAACTTTAGTCAAGACGCTTGGAGGTGGTATTTCTTAAGAGAGAGGAGGGTGTGTGTTCTGAAAGTAGTCAGGGACCATTGTCATTCAAAGCCTGTACCGTAGCACACACAAGCAGCTAAAACCATCGTGGCCATCCCCCTACTGCTGTGACTATTCAGAGGCATGCAAAAGCTCTGGCATGCTGGAAGGTTTACATTTCAATAAGAAAAAAACAACCTCTCTTCCTTTATGTGGGTCAGAGCTGCTTGTGCTGGCAGGCCAGTCCAATTTCCATTAGCCAGTGAAAATGCAAATGGGATGTATATGTAAACATGTAAGAAATGGGTTCCATGAGAAAACATAGGAACAGATGTGTTTGTCTTATTTTTCTGCAGCAGAGTCATGAAGGAAAATGGGACTAAACACAAACCAGATGTTTTTCAATTGTGTGCAGCTTTAAGGTAATCAAGATGTAATAGCAAGGCTCGGTGAAAAAATCTGGATCTTAATAATCACCTTTGCTGACAATGATTAAAGGCAGTGAGAATGATAAGAATCTATAATGATGCTGATGAACACATGACCATGTTGTTTACCCCAGGGAAGTCATTAAACTGCCTAGTGCTTCTCTGATATCCCAAATGACACTCGGTTGAAAGTTTAGGCCTAGGGGCAAGCAGAGATGGCATGCTTCTATTCAGCTAAAGGTGAGGCCAGTCCAGGAAATCAGTCCTCACTCACATGCCTAAAAGGACATACAACCCTTCCCTGCGTCCTTCTTTAAGTTTGGAGTCGTGCCACATGGTTGCCTACTTAAATTTAAATAACCAAATATTTCTTAAAATGAATTATGTAAAAATGCCATCCCCTTCCAGATTCCAGTTTCTCAGTGCTTTTCAGAGAATTTGTGAGGTAGAAAACTACATTTCACTATAAATCCGTTGCAGATTTTTCTAGAGTGGTTTTAAATGCGGAACTGATAATGGATGGATGGATGGATTCAACTGTATCTCATTGCCTGCGAAGGCAACACCAGCCTGAAGCCTTAGCCAAATGGAAGAGTGGGAGTTTATAGGAGTTACTGTGGTGTTTGTGAGACATTAAAGACTCGTGTCACCAAATTGACCATTTTAGTCACTGTGTTGACCAGCAACCTCTCTGACCTCCAATGTGTCAGTAACTCAGCTGCGCTTCATTAGGACACCTTTCCTTTATAGTGTGCCATCATTAGCCGTTTTGCCTGGCTGCAAGAGGAGGAAACAGTCATAATGCCTTTAATCTTTCTGTGTTACAAATATGCTAAAACTGTGACACCCTAATTCACATCAGTCATTTAACGACAGAGACCTGAAGCTGTGGGCGAACCACGGAGAATCCAACATGTCATCAAATGCAAGAATTTGTTTATTCGCCATTAACATATAAAACAGGCCACACCGCCCACAAGCGCCGGGGTGGAGCTGGCTGTGTCGACTGTGATGTGGTCAGAAGGACATCTGTGTGGGTGCACCACCCTGCAGCCCTGGATTCTCCTGAAACCAGGGCACTAATTTCATATTTCAGCACCGCCGCCTGTCATCAGCCCACTTATCAAAAATACATACCAGACTGTAATCATATGAGAACTGGATGCCAAAATACCTCGGAGCACAAGTGAAAGACAGGAGGGAGGGATAGAGGGAGGAGGGGAAGGCTTTTTGGGTAATGTGGGAGAGGAGGAAAAGGAAAAGTGGACCAAACAACATCTCTTAAATCAGGGCAGAAAGTAGCTGCTCAAAGGATTTGTCTGGTAAAACACACAAATGTGTAAGGACGATAAGGGACCGCATTACTATCCATTTGCCACTGAAACTGCTTAAATGTCCTTTTTTAATGCCGTGCAACATAGTTGTTTGCATGAGTTCTTTTAAGGTATTGCTGTATGTGGGTGCCTGTTTGTTTGTTGTGCAGTGTACTGGGTCAATATAAACAGCCGTTAACCCCCTGTGAGGACAAATCAAGGGGCATGCCTGAACAGGTCACCTGGTGAAACAAAGCACTAAAAATGAATGTTGAACTGCTGGTAGGATGCTTGAAAACCTAAGGACTTCCAAGCAAAAACACTCCATAGTGTTGAGGTTCATATTGAGGGAAGATGACTTAAAGTTTGCTGCTTAGTATCAGTGAGTTTAAGTATGAAGGTTGCTCAGTTTTATGCCTTTAACCCTCCAGTTTCAGTCACTGAACACAGCAGCTTCTGACATGCTAGCAGGATCTTGGAAATCTCAGAGTTAAGGTAAAGGTCTGTCTTCTCAGGGGCCATGGCTCGCAAACTGTGGAACAAGCCACATTTGTGGTACTTTGACGAGGTTTCACTGTTAATTATTTCTAAGGTAAATTTGAATTAATTACTGGCCAAAAAATGAGTAGTTCCAGTAAATTGGTGTGTACTTCATTATGAACACATCTGAAAAGAGATTAGTCCAGTGCAGAAAATTTAGAATGCTTCCAGAATGCTTCTGTTTTTGCATTACAGAATATACAAATTTACAATTTACAATGTACAATATACACATATCTAATAGAAAAGGTGCATTTGCAACATCTGTATGCTGTTGTTTTGTACTCTATTGAATGTTCAACAGAGAAACAGCCTGGGGGAAGAAACTGTCTTTGTGGCGGCTGGTTTTAGTAAACAGTACTATGTAGCGGCGGCCTGAAGGTAAAACTCAGGGTGTGTGGGGTCGGCAGTGATTTTAGCAGCTCTTTTCCTGACCCTAGACCTGTATAAGTCCTGGATGGAGGGAAGGTCAGCTCTGATTATTCTCTCTGCAGTCCTGATTATTCGTTGCAGTCTGAACCTGTCCTGTTTTGTGGATGAGCCAAACCACACTGAGATGGATGAAGACAGGACAGATTGAATGATGGCAGTGTAGAAGATGACCAGCAGCTCCTGTGGAAGGTTGAACTTCTTGAGTTGCCTCAGGAAGTACAGTCTCTGCTGGGTCTTCTTTTGAACAGTGTCTATGTGTGAAATCCATCTCAGGTCCTCAGAGATGGTGGTTCCTAAGAACCTGAAGTGGTCCACGGCCGATACAGTGTTGTTGAGGATGGTGAGGGGGGTGTATGGGGGTGGTGTTCTCCGAAAGTCCACCACCATTTCCACAGTCTTGAGTGGGTTCAGTTCAAGGGAGTTCGGACCGCACCAGTGTACCAGCCGATCCACCTGCTGTCTGTATGCAGACTCATCACCGTCCTGGATCAGTCCAATGACAGTGGTGTCATCTGCAAACTTAAGGAGTTTCACGGACGAGTCCGATGAGGTGCAGTCATTTGTGTACAGAGAGAAGAGGAGTGGGGATAGAACACACCCCTGGGGGACACCAGTACTTATTGATCTGGATCGGGAGAAGATGCTCCCCAGTCTCACCTGCTGCTGTCGGTCTGTCAGGAAGCTGTTGATCCACTGACAGGTGGAGGCTGGGATGTTGAGCTGGGTGAGCTTCTGGTGGAGGATGTCTGGTATGATGGTGTTGAAGGCCGAGCTGAAGTCTACAAACAGGATCCTGGCGTACGTCCCTGGGTGGTCGAGGTGTTGCAGGATGAAGTGTAGACTTAAGTTAACAGCATCATCTGCCGACCTGTTTGCTCGGTAAGCAAACTGCAGGGGGTCCAGCAGGGGGCCTGTGATGTCTTTCAGGTGCTTCAGCACCAGCCGCTCAAAGGATTTCCTGATCACAGACGTCAGGGCACAGGCCTGTAGTCATTTAATCCTACGATGGTGGGTTTCTTGGGAACCGGGATGATGGTGGATCGTATGAGGCAGGAGGGGACCTCAGATTTCTCCAGTGACTTGTTGAAGATCCTTGTGAAGGTCAGATCGAGTTGATTTGCAAGATATATATATATATATATATATATATATATATATATATATATATATATATACATATATATATATATATAAATATACATACACATTATAAAGTAGAATTGGCACATCTAGTCACAATGTGTTTTCCCATACACCATGGTTTCATTCAATATTAATCAATATAAAGTGCATTCACAATCCATTTTTCCCAGCATTTGGTACATTCACCAATTCTACTTTTAAAGCAATTGTAATTCTCTCCATACCATGGATTTCATTTATTATTTCATCCCATTGGTCCAATGTTGGAGGGTCATTACGCAGGCATTTTCAGGTTATAGCCTTTTTTGCTACTTGCCAACAGTAACTAATATTTTCAGCTGTTTAATCATTCTCCGATGGGCTTACTGTGTATATCAGCACTATTATAGCAAGCTAGCATTAGGTAGTATTAGCTACCTAATACCCTCCTCTAGTTCGTGTCTTTCAGTTTGAAACGGCATGGCTTCCCTCCTTCTCTTGTACTTATCTGCAGTGCTTCGGGTCTTGCTGCCCAGAACTTTCTCTGGCTCTCTTCTTTCACTCTGAACGAAGCCATAAATGGAGTAGCAGTCTAGGCTGTTGTTTTTTCTGTGTCTCTATCACATCACTTTGGACCGTGGTGTGCCTTGCAATTAACGTTCACATCCCCCTTGAGATGATACTCAGTCGTAACGGAAAATTAATCAAATTGTGTTAAACTGAGGTTATCCCCACCCGACCCAAATAGATTAGAGTACTAATGGAAAAGGGCCCTTAATAAGCAGGCTAACTAGCCTACTATTGACCACACAAGCTAGCAGAATTGTGTTTTTGTACCAGTTGAAATTTCAAACACTGTAGCAATGTGTTAGCTGAGGACATAATAGTAATCTGTGTGTAAGACATTTAATGAGATACTGAAGTGCAAACACAGTTCAGGCTTTAAAAGCAAGGCAGTCATGTTATAATCTGAGGTCAGCGTCAATGAGAAAACTCTGCCTTTCCAATTAGCACATCCAACTTCCAGGAAGAGTTAATTTAGCCAACTTTAAATTAAGAAATTACAACTTCTAAGTAAACTTTTAATGCCTAGTTGAATGACCTCCTTCAAGCAGTCATGCAGTGCCAAAATAAAGTTATTGTGTTTTTTTATGTCTTTGTAACTAACGCAAAAATCTAAATGTTTTGTTTACTTTGTCTTTTAAAATGAGTTTGTCAAGAGTGGTGTTACTTGCAAAACTTGTTATTTACAGAAGTGTTACTTGAAATAAACTAGGGTCAGAGCTAACATTCAGCTTCTGACCCACACAATAACAGAAGACACTCGTGACCCCAACTATTTACTACTTCGAGGTCAACTAAGCAGCGGTATTATGATCGCACAATGAACAAGCAGAACCCCATTAATAATGTTTCTATTTTAGGCCAACGTTTTCTTCTCTGTCTCCTTGCATTTATACTAAAATATGGGTCACCAATGTATTTTGTTTTAATTTAGTTTTATGGTTTGATTTCCAAAGAGGATCTCAAGACCCACAATTGTTAATTTGTAACCCCAACTTTGGGAACCGTGACTGATGTTTACAAGTAAATTGAAACCTATATAGTGCTTCTCTTGTTTCTCTGTACTCTACTCTCAAAGCACTTCTACACAAAAGTTACATTTATCAAGCTGCACTTTCACTGTTTACACAGCCACACGCCAATGCACAGATCCATTGGCATTGGCTATTTTTCTCTTACACACAAGGTGTGACATCACCTCTGCTACTGAAATAAATATTTTAATGACCAATCACATCAGGGAGGCTAGAATAAAATGTTCTTACATTACCCACATTATTCCTGGTAGTGCTGCTGAAAAATATATTGTTTTAGTAACTTACTAAAGCCTTATTAAAGACTTTAACCGGTGTGTAAAACACCCATCCAAAGTTAAACAGGATAATTCCTGCACTAATGTTCTTCAATCAAAGTAACCAGACAGTGAGACATACATAAAAAAGATCCCATGGTCAGGATTTGAAAGGGTGGATGGATAATTCGAGGACTAATAGCCTCAACAAAATGGCTCTATGTCACGCACCGGCCTGAGCTGAAGAATCTTTATATAAAGCAGCTGCTGAAATCCTCCTAGGTGTGCTCAATTCATTTTCTCAAGTGAAGGTGAACAAAGAAGGAATATGCTAGCTGACTTGTGCTTGGGCTTCATCAGCATCTGGAAAGGATTAACAGCACCGCTGTTAGCCGATTTTAGGTTTAAAAAATAAGTAACCTAGTCCCATATTCTTTTTTGATCAGTAACCATTGATGACAGCATGACATAAACCTCTTTCCATCCCTGACTACATACTCAACCTACAACAAAAAATAGTCAAATACTTAACCAATGTGTTTTCACCTATTTAAAGGTATAGGAAATGTTCAAAATCAAATGTAACTGTATTTTTACTTCTGTTAAATGTGCTGGTAAATTTGTAATCAGACTCAATTTCTTTGGGTCATCCTCCCAATCTTTGAAAGATAAAGGCGAAACTATGATTCACCGGCAATCCTGTTTAAGGTCTAAACTAACCCTCTTGACTGATACAATCTGAAACATGTTTTTCCTCAGATTTCATGAGAAGTCACATCTCACAATACTGTACACGAGAAAATACTTGCCTCTTCCACCCAGCTTTTTTCCAAAGAAAGGCTGCTTAGTCGGGTCCCACCTGTTGCCACAGCGGCTCCTCTTCAGAATGCATAAACTTGCTGCTTATCCACGTGTGGGCGGAGAAAGCACGAAAACACGGGGGAAAGGAGCAACCAATCAGAGGCGAGCGGCGGCGGGGAGGTTTAAAAAGGGCGAGCGGCTCCTCCGCAGCTGCAGTCTCATCCGTGATCCACAGCTCTAAGTCCTCTTGGTCTCCTCTGCTGAAGCACTGCGATATCTTCACCTGCTACTCCTGAGCGACTTTAAACAACGTTTTTGGATATTTCTTCACTATTCTTGTGGGAATTTAATTACCTGGAAGAACAATGCGGCTCATTCAGAACATGTCGACCATTGCGGAGTGTACCGCGCTTGAATACTCCGTCCCGAACCGGGTCATTAAAATAGCTGTTGTTGGAGGCAGCGGAGTGGGGAAAACAGGTGAGACTTTTAAAATAACGCAAACGTTGCCATAATGGAAGAGTTCAGAAAGTGTGATTTTTAAGTCTAATAATGTTGTTATTTTGGTGTATTTTAGCGCTGGTGGTGAGATTCTTAACGAAGCGCTTCATTGGAGACTATGAGCGAAACGCAGGTAAGATGAAGATACTTTTCTATGATATAAATGGGCTATTCTGTCTCATATAAAACGCCTCAAGCTCATTGTCGTCTCTGTTCTGTGTGTGCAGGTAATCTGTACTCCAGAGAAGTCCAGGTGGATGGAGATCAGGTTACCATCCAGGTCCAGGACACTCCTGGTGCAGAGGTGGGTCCTCAGACACTCACATCTCCGATATTTTTGACTGAAACCAAACATGCTGCAGATTTCATTCTCCCCTCCACTCATTTTGGGCTGTGTAATTTACCATTTAGGGTAATAGCTGGCTGGGGCCACTGTAAATGATACCTTGATCCACATCCAGGCTCTTCGCAGTCATCCACACCTCCTTCCTCTGCAGCAGTAATACTATAGCTCCTGTCTGCCTAAGTCAGCGTTCCAGTCATTGCAAAAGTTTCCTTTTCATTAAATCTGAGACCCTTTGAACTGACCCCCCCCCCCCCACCAGCAAGGTGTGATTTTATTATTTTGTCTTCCTTTTCTTTTTAGATGACTGATAATGGTATCAGTCTCCCCGACCATGTGACGTGCTCCATCCAGTGGGCCGACGCCGTGGTGCTGGTGTATTCTGTGACAGACCGCCGTAGCTTTGAGCTGATTGATCAGCTGCACCAGCTGGTCATTCGTACCGGCGCCATCAGTGTTCCCCCGGTGATCCTGCTAGCCAACAAGGCCGACCTCCTGCACATGAGGCGCGTTGACTCCGAGCAGGGCCCCGTGCTGGCGGGAACTCTGGGCTGCTCCTTCTATGAGGTCTCCGCCAGCGAAGACTACAACCAGGTGCATGGAGCTTTCCACAGACTGTGTTGCCAGCTCTCCAAGCAGCAGCAACCGCCGCCTCCCGCTGCCATCGCCGCCGCTGAAAAGAGGCGCTCGCCCCTCATCCCCCGGCCAAAGTCTCCCAACATGCAAGATCTGAAGAGACGTTTCAAACAGGCGCTGTCTGCAAAAGTCAGGACAGTGACCTCAGTGTGAGGACTGGGAGCCGAGAAAAGAACAGGAGATGAACTCTCCTTTATTAAAGTCCTGAGTCAGTCTGACGGAAGGAAGCAGACTGTTGAGATGAACAGTGGTAGCCTCTACAAAGCAGGAGGTAAATGAGTCTTTATAGAGGGAATAACCTCTTGGCGAAGAGCAGTCCTGTGCCAGATAACATGTAAAATCAAGCAGGGAGGAGGTTTATCTTCTGCTCAGGAAGAGACGTGAGGACACGGGGACAACCAAAGGTGGCTGGCTGAACCGCAGACTCTGCATATCAGTTAAACAAATAAGTGTAAATCCAGCTCTCCTGGCAACAGCTGAAGTATGGCTTATTTTTAGCTGAGCCCATTGTGGCAGATTTTTATTCACTGCCACTACATGGCACTGTTAACGGTTCCCATTCAGCAAGGACTCTATGGAGCTGCATGTATGCTCTATCTGTAATGTCAACATTGCTCTCTGTGTGTGTGTTATGGATCATCACTGTACATGACAGTGTGATGGGAAGGGGTTAAGGTTTTGCAGCAGACACGGGATGTAGCATCGACTATAATTGCTGATTCACTTTATAAAAATGACCAGTCCAAAGGACCTGCTATTTATTTGTTACAAATTCACATTGTCCACAATAAAATGATTTTTAAAGGAGATGTGTTCATTTTTCTTTTTGGGAAACTGTAGAATCTTCAGGTTAAATGTGACGGGGATGACGCGCTCAGAAGAAAAGCCTGTCTGACCCATGAATAGAGCAGCTCTTCTAAAAGGCCTTGATAACATGCAGCTATGAATCACATAAGGAGAACAGAGAGATGATTGTACTGATTGCTTCTTGATGTGACTAAAGTTAAAAGCAGGCTGCAGTGCTAGACCACAGAAAGCTGACTTGAGGAAAATGGGGGTAACGCACGCATACACTGCAAGGTTGCTTTTGTTTCTCGGAGCTAATGTTCTGCAGATTCTGTTTTGGGGGTTGAACTACAAACCCCATGAAAAAAATATAGAAATCTGTAATTGTTTTCTTAAATGAAGGAATATCTGAAACTACAAGGATCTGTTTATTTTTAACTCTGAACTCAAGGGATACAAAAATTATTTTAAAATGAGATTCTGTTTAAAGTCAAGTTTATTTATATAGCGCTTTTCAGGAACACTCAAAGCGCTGTACTTGAGGAAAAACATTACAATGATAAAGGAAATCACACACAGAAAAACAAATCAAATGACATTAATAATCCTTGGGAGTTTACTGGTAAGAGCTGGTTCTAATCCAATCTTTCTAATAGAGGTAATTAGCTCATTAAGATTTAAAGATAAGCAGATATCTGCAGTAGAAGATGAAACCATGTATTCATTTAATATAAAACCAGATTAGTGGGTCCCATATGCTGAATCTAACAGTGGCTGTGACTAAACTAGACATCTACCATCTTAAAACCACTCCAATCACAAGATCAGAGCAATTAATGAACCTTTAAACCATGTTTAACTGGATGCTTTTGTGCACAGAAGCAAATTATTACCAACATGCGTAATGCATTCAAACACCTCAAATCTGATCTTTTATAATTTTACTTCTTTCTACCAATACGTTGAATATACCTGTGCTGAACTCTTACAGTTAGTGAAATTACCTGCTAATCCCAGAAGATGTTCTGAAACATTCAAGAACTTGGTATCCTGTTAATTGTAATAATGTTTTTCTTTTACTTTTTTCATCTTTAAATAACCAGGAAGGCTCTTGAGGTTATTGTCTCTTTTGTGAAGGAGACCTGACCAAAAGGGGAAACTATAATAAAAAGAGACAATATAATACAGGTACAACATCCAGGGTCAAAAAACCAGATGGTGAAAGACACAGTGAGGCTTTCTGTAGAATGAATTTTTTAGAAAACGCTAAGGGGAGTGATACACAGAAGCGGCATGCATTTAAATAATGTCCCCACATTTAAGAAAGTTGAAAAATGTAGCCTGAGCCGTTTTTTTTCCCTCACTAATTTAAGACAGGTCATATTTCACAAATTACCTTCAACTCTCAATATGAACTCTGCAATAAAGATCATCCAAAATAAACCTTTAATCAGCCTAGATAATATTTTTAATATTCTTCCCAATCATAGAAGACTTTCTTTAAGTGGTGTTAGTTTTCATGTTTATTTTTACCCAATCAAAACATTAGAAAGCAGACCTAAGAATATTTAATTATAAATGTATCAAAATGTCCTTAATCCTTTAAAGTCTGGACCAACTAATCTGGATTCATACTAAACGAAGGTGTCTACATTGCAGTCTGGGCGATCAGCACAGCCAGTTGATGCAGGTGCAGAGTTTTTTTCATTGAAATCTTGATGTGGAAAATTATAGGAACAATACAAAGTAATCATCTTTTAATAATCATGCTTTTCGCTTTCTTTTTCATTTCAAAGTAAATAGGACCAGAACTATTCAACCGGGTGAACCCACATCTGCATTGAACTGATTTATTATTAGCTAAATACAGCAAACATTTTTAAAGAAAGAGCAACTAAAATCCTGTTCCTGCCCCTGACAATAGACAAAAAAACGCTTGCCTTAATTAAAAAAAACAATTTTTTTTTAAATAAGGCAATCCTACAACACTATTTTTATTATTTGGATCTACAGTACAATGATTTACAAATTTGTTTCACTAAAATGTTGCATGTTGCAATTGTTCAGCTGGTAAAAAAAAAAAATCTATTTTGTGGCCATCAAGCACTTTTGATTTGATGATTTTGGCTCATGTGGCAAAATGTTTGGACACCACTGCTTAACCAGAACCCAACTTCAAAATTCTTGACTTATTAAACAGTAAATCTAGAAAATCGTGTCAGAGTCTGTCAAAGTGTATTTGAGTAAATGAGAAAGCCCCCTGTTGTGGTGTTCAGGCGTGGTGCTTAAGCTGAAGTCAGTCATGTTAGACAGAATAAAACACAGGAAGGAGGGAATTGACAGTGGAGGTGTGAGCAAATATTGTGTGTGTCAAATAATTTGTTTAACATTGTGCTGCTGTCATGATGTGATGATGCTGATAGAGTGACTATTCTCTCAGCCACTGCAGCAGAGATTCATTTTTCACACATTCACTGGGTCACATTTACAGTTCAGAAACCACAATCATTTGAGCTTCATTTACAGTGGATGCAAACAAAAAGCAACGCATCTTGTGGTTGTCTGAAAACATAAATACTTTATTGCCATCATATTTTGATGCATTCATGTCATAAAACACACAGCTGGAACAGATCTTGTGGATTTTGTTTGTTGACATACAGAGCAGGAATGCTTCCTTGGTTTTTTTTATTATCCTGCAGCATTTCTCTAAAATTGAACTATTTGAGCTCGCTTGTCCAAACGTGTTGGTCCGCGCACACAAGGCTGTGTTTGTTCCTCCTGCCAGACCTTCAGAGACCAATATCTGGCCGCAGTCTCTGAGAGCTGAAGAGCAGCTTGGGAATATCCGTCGGTCTAAGTAAGCGGGTGGAGAGAATCAGCACCTGGAACAGAACAAACACCCTCATTAAGGTTAAAATATGCCAGCGTGTGTAAATCCACACTTAACCATTTAAGGAATCGACACACAGGCAATCAACAGAATTAAAAACCTTCTCAGCTGGCTCGCTTTTTGATTTTGATTTATTATACCATAAATTCTGAACAAGGGTTAGAGTTTGCATACAATTTATTTTGTTTATTTTTTAGGTCTAAAAGAAATTTGTTAGTAGGTAACATAAGATAATTTTTGGAGGATATGCTGTCAGAGGACAAAAACATGACATAATGGCGTCAATCTTCTAAATAACAACGTAAAGCCAAGTCGGATGCTTATTCTGACATGGCACCCATGACTTTTACATGCGATGAAGGATGTGTGAAAAAAGCTTTAGGATTCATGGAAAACACCTGCGACTCAAGCTGGGCAGTTTTTTTAATTTCAATGTAAAGGAGCAAAACCACTCACACTGACCTTTAACATTCACTTGTCAACACTGCAGGGCTCGAGGGGTTTACACTCAAAACAGAGGTATTAGGCTAGTGAAAAAAAAACCCATAAGAGCAGGGCAACTGCTGAATAAACAAGAGAGAGAATTTCTGTGAAGGTTAAAGTTTTATTTTTCCACTTTGTAACTAAAATTACTTTTCCATGATATAGGGTTAAAGCATCACCACCTTGATATAAAACTGGATTATGCAGCGGAAGTGTCTCCACTGTTGTTTTCTCTTCTTAAAAATTTTGTACATCTTTTTTTTTTTTTGACCGAACTCAATAAGGGGTTTCATTGCAGCAGCTTGGTCACACAGGCCAAGTAAGAACAAATATCCTCCAAACAGCAGCGTTTCAGTTGTGTTGTCTGTTTAAATGATAAGAAACATAGATGTGACCTATGATATATATCCTCACCTTTGGGTGATCTTCTGCAGTTTCAAAGTTAGCCAGTTGTTTTACTTTAAAACATATTTTTTCTGTTTTGTAAAAAAAGAAATTACATTCCTCGGTTTTGATGAATTAACCGGGGGCAGTTGAAACAGGCCAATTTATAATAACTTTGTGGCATAACACCCTCCGTTTTCACAGACAGGTGATTCACAAGTGCTTCACAAAACAGGTGACAACAAAATACACAGCACTATACAACACAGAAAACAAGTAAAGGACAACACAGCAAATCCTGTCACACCCCTGTTGTGGTGAGGTGAAAACTCCAGCAACACTTGAAATACCAAGGAAACGACTTTATTTACAGACCAACATGTTTTATCTTGTTGGCTTCATCAGGGTCATTACAAAACACATGCAAAAAATATTGGATAATTTATGTGGAAAAAAAAAACTAAAAAGATTGGGTGATCCAAAACTTTCTGGTGCAATTTCTCCACTTCCAAGGTGAAAATGATACATTTTTTAACGCCCATGATGAAGGCCACAAGCTGAAACACATTGGTCTGTCAAAAAAGTTGATTCCTCGGTTCTTCAGTGTTGCTCGACTCTTTATCTCACCAGATCTTTGTCCTTCTCAATGCATCTTGGAATTAGGTACAGTTGTGCCAGAAAAGTTTGGATCACACCTTTTTTACAAAATCTCTGTCCACATTAAAAATAACTTATGCATTAACAACTTAAGCACATTGTGGCGACCACAGCAGAGTAAACTGAGTAAATAGTGCTCATAGTGCTGATGTTAAAGTCTTGTTTCATTTTTCTTTTATAGGCTGCAAGAGAATTCAGAATAACTCTGATCTTGTCCAAAGACTTTGATTATAACCTGTAACTGTTTTTGCATCTGGGAGAAAGTCTATAATCCAATTGAAACTGTTTCATAAATATTGTACATTTCATTACAAGTAAAATCAACATGTTTTACACTGAAAAAAATCACTGATAGATGCAAGCAATACCAAGGGGCAAGAGAAACCCTTACCAAAGCTTGATGAAAACTAACTTTTGACAGATTTTTATATTACACCAATTCATCCATTAAGGTAACTTATTCTATAGTTAGGACTAAAAGCTAATGAACGTCTAATATTTTTTTACTTTCTCAATGTCTTTCAGTGAAGATAAGGGCATGCTTTCTGATTCTACCATGTAGGACCCATTAGTATCGTTTTTAAATTATAACATTTGCCATTCAGATATTGAAATTAAGGGCAGGCTTACTTAATCATCTGAAAAAGAAAAGTAAAAAAGTGTATCATCTTCATAAATTTTACTAAGCTGGAGCATGTCCAGGTTAAAAAGTAATGGAACAAGATCGGTTCTGTGTGGAACTCCAGAGAAGATATTTCTCTCAGCAACTTTTTAAATTATCAACTAAAACATGAAAACTACTCTCTTAAAGAAATGACTAATACCAAAATAGAAATTTGACCTGCTAAGCTATTTGAAATATAAAAGTAGGATGCCAGGATCAACAGGATGGATCAGAAGCAGCAATAAGAGCTATCAGAATTTAAACAGAAATTACAGGAGTCGCTGTTGTGCTTCAGATCATACTATGGTTTGCTCTAAATCTTGTTTGGTACTAATCATAAATGTTGTGAACTTAAAGATTTTCAATCAGTCTGTAATTATTATTATTAACTTTTTTTTACAAACTGATGCTTTTAGAAGGCACATGTGAAAAGTTGGAATGTAAGGGATAAGTAAGGGTGAGGCTACAACGAAGCAGCAGGTGAAATTGTAATTCCCAGCCCAGGGTGAAAACTCAAAACCTTGTAGCTGTTGAGACAAAAAACACTAAATCAAGAAACAAGAAGGCCAAAAATGGTACAGGAGCAGACTGAGGGAACAGTAATAAAGCCTTATGTCAAGGACTAAGCAAAGGAAAGACTGTAAACATCTACTGACAGAGACAACAACACACAAAACAGGTGTGATAATTACTAAAATAGGACCTGCATAGCGTGCAGGTTAAGCTTGTTCCACCTACATTTACAGGCCAGACAAGGAGTGCAATAATAATCATCTTGATTTGCAGAGATCCACAGATTAAGTGGGAGAATCTGTAGAGAGGACAACTTTTAGTGCTGGACTTAGCAGTTTGCCAGAAGTCATGGAGGGGTCAAATCAATTATGTGGAAGAATGGGCTCAAGTCAGATAAAAACTTTTAAACTTTTTAAACCTACATTTACATATAGGTTTATGTGTGACATGTGTGAGAGAAAGATGACAATACACTTCATCCAATCCAGAGCAATAATGGAATGGTTTAGATCAAAGCATATTCATGTGTTAAAATGGCCCAGTCAAAGTCCAGACCTAAACCTGATTGAGAATCCATGGCAAGAACTGAACATTTATGTTTCCAGATGCTGCCCATCCAATCTGAGTGAGCTTGACCTTTTTTTGCCATAAAAGCAATGGGCAGAAATGTCAGCCTTTTGATCTGCAAAACTGGTAGAAACATACCTCAACAGACTGGCAGCTGTGATTTCAGCAAAAGGTGGTTCTGGAAAGTATCGACTCTGGGGGTGGTGCATACAAATGCAATATTTTTATTTGTTAAAACTTTCCGAAAACATGCCTGCCTTTTAAAATTTCAATGGCCTAAATACATTTGAAAGGCACTGTATTATTTCATATGTAAATAGTAGTAATCAGAATCAGCCTCGGCCTTGAATGTGTGAAAACAGCCTAAGAAGGCAAGAAGTTCTTCCCCCAGGCCCCACCTGATAAGTTAAAACCATTCCTCTTCAGATAATGCAATATAAGGAAATCACTGGCTGCTTTATAGAAGCTAAAATATGAGACCTATTCTGGTTTAACTCTTACTCTTAACTCTGGTTTAATACCACATATTTTTCCATGTCTTAATTTGTAGTTTTTATATCTTTACTGGTAAAACTCCTTATCTGGTGCTGTATACTAAATGTTTACTTTGATGCAGAGCAACAATCAGGCGTAGATAGACTAAAAGACTGCAGTTTTAGTTGGTGTACACACTCATAGTCGTGTAGTCAGAATGAGGACGGCAGTACTCTTACACAACAGAGGAGCTTTGTTTCTCCTCAGCAGTGTTGCCTTAACTCCCGGTCAGCACCTAAAATTGGCTGTTTTGGCAGAGCGAGCATGTCTCTGAAGAAGTTTTGCAGAGGAAAAACCCTTAGGAACATCTGGACTGCAGACACAAGCCACTGTGCATACATACGTTTACACGTAGACAGTTTGTTGTACATGAATCTGCTAGGCGTAGTGTGTGTGTGGCCCAGCAGCGTATTGTATAATCTCATCTTTATTCAGTTCTCTTGATTACAACATGGACGGCTTTGATCGTTGTTGAGCCTTTCATTGCCTCTGGCCTAATTCTCAAAGCCTTTTATTATGAAAACCCTACATGACCCAGCTAGATGTCCACTTTTTCCTTGCTCAGGATCCTCCCAACCAGAGAAACTGCATTCATCTGCATGTTTTGTGTGTCAGTGTGGACAGCATATGTATTAGGCGCTTAGACCACCCTAAACAAACAGGCAGGCATGTGATAAGTGCATCAACACATGGAAAGACCAGACAGCACTCTAACCTTCACACCTGATCTCAGCCACCTGTGTATTTAGGTCAGCACTTGTGAGTGATCATGCAGTCAGATTTTTTGCCTTTAATGTGACTCACTTCAGTTAAGTGTCAATCTGTCCCCAGTCGAATATAAATACCATGTACTGCTTTGCAGGGTTTGGCAAAATTCTCACATTTGGAGGAGGTTCAATCGGCTGTTTCATTTTGTTAAAGAAATAAATTATATTTAAGAAGACTTTGTCTTTGACAAATATTACTAAAACTCTTTTCAAAAATCACAAAAAAATGCAGTAAAACGACTTTATGTTTGACCATTTCATTCTATATAAACAGGAAGAAATAATACAGAATGTTCTTTGTATGATTTGTTGTATTTTCTTATTTTCAACACAGATTACACCGCATTTTCTGTCCTAACACATATCAGTATGTTTGTCTGTCCTATAGGCTTTGCATATTTGAACATGTAAGATTGTTCTTGTAACTATATTTCCTTCGATGTTATCAAACAAGTTAATAATTCCACCAATTTAATTTATTTACAGAGCTGTCCATATTTGATGGAACCCCCCTGGTTCACATGTGTTAAACATATGTGTACAACGGCTTAAAATTGTTGTAAATAAACAATATTTTCCTTACAAAATAACTGGTAGCAAAGTAGCAACCATAACAGTTCCTGTAAAATTCATTTAAATTATGTTGTTCTTTATACTTTTAATGAGGGAGCCAAGAAAATGTCCAAAGCTCACTGTTGCTGAACTGCAGCAGAGAGTAGCACATTGGGTTCATCAAGTTGCCATAAGAACCATAAGACATTATCTATATGGAGAAAAAGAAGTATTTTCTGTCCTGACATCACAAATGTAAACACACTAAACTCCAGTGAGACTTTGGTCAGATGAGACCGTGATTCTCAAAGCATCCAAAACAAACCCTCCAGGTGGGTCTATTATAAATCAAAGGATTAATATATGGAAAAGCACCTCATGTCCACAATAAGGTATGGTGGAGGATATGTGATGCTGTGGGCCTGTTTCTCTTCCAACGGCTCTGGGAATCTTGTTAAAGGTTAAAAAACCAGGACACTTTGAATAAAAACATGATTGGCCTCTGACAGAAAACAGAGTATGGGTGTTATAAGATAATGACCCCAGAACATATCAACACAGAAATGGCTCACCAGACACAAAATCGACCTTTCATGATCAACTTACTTACCGGACCTAAACCCTACATAAATGTTGAGCTGAAGAAAACAACTTGATCTTGAAAGATTATGCTAAGAGCAATGGTAAAAGATCCCTCTCTTTGTATTCTCCAGCTGTGTGAAATGTTTTAGGAGGAGACTAAGCCCATTCCATGGTTAAATGATATGATGCCACCTGCTTATAAAAAGGCATTTCTGTCAGGCACCTGATAGAATGCAATAACCGCTGCTTACCGACCTGTGTTCCTGGTTTGAGCTTGGAGACTGTGTCTTTGATGAGCCGAAGCTCTGAAGGTGTGACTCCACCAACCAGGAAGAGGAATAGCAGAGGGTTGTCGCTGGGACGTGGACGGCTCACCTGGAAGTCAAGACAGGTCATTTTAGAGAGGTTCCTATTTTAGACCACTCCTTGGTAAACATCCTCCTTATGTTTTGGAACACTTTCAAACATCTCCTCTGTATCTCACCATGTGTGCTGCTGTCTATGCAGCTGCTGAGTAACAGCTCAGCTGGACACCTGTAAAAAGGCCATAACCATGACTGTAAGCTTTGCTTTCTGTGTGGCTGCAAACAGAGCTCTCAGGTGTGAAAACTCTGCACATTGGTGTCACGATGGCTGACACGTGGAAATGAAAGCAGGTGCTCACACCTGCTTATACACACATACAAATGTCCCACCATCCAAACTAAGGTTTGGTGTTTCTGGGAGCCGTACTGGCTGCTGGGTCACAAAGGTGTGCTTCTATTGGTTGGCTGGCAGCAGTCAGGACAAGCCTGTGAATGCTAACCGCGCAATCAGAGCGGCAGGAGGTGGAACTGTGGCGAGGGTGGCTGTACACGTGAAGTGGCGGCTGGCTGGGCTGAATCGTGTCAGGGATGGTTTACCATGTTTCTGGAAAAAAGGTGTGAGCGAATGTTACTTAGGCTGATTTTGCTCGTGTTAGGTGACAGTTTGAGATAAACTAAAAGAGATTAAGAGACACGCCAGTTCCATGTGAGAGAACAACACCACCTGTGCGCATCTACAGACACACTGAGTGAGCCATGTGTGCTGCCATGGGATAAACACAGAAGGAGGGATCATGAGCAGAAACGTGTTTTACAGCCTATGACAGGGAGGTGTCGTTACTCTATTGAAAAGCTTAATGCCTAATGCGATCTCCCTTTGTTCTTTAATGGGAAGCCAGAGTTTTCAACTTGTCGAGCTTAAGGGTCCAGAAATAAACAAAAAAAGGATAAAAAGGACTTCAGACTACTGCTAAACTAGTTCTTTACAGGATACAATTTAGTCAATAAAGCAAACCGTATAGTAAGGACACCTGATTACAGTACTTCTACATAAAATACAAACTACTGTTTACACAGTTAATGTAGGTAAATAAAAAATCTGGTAGCAGAATAGTTGTTTTTGTAAAAAGGTTTATCATGGAGAAACAGCATAACACTTATTTCCAGCATCAGAAGCAGTAGTTGATGGTGGTCAGAGCATTGTGATTTGGATTCTGGTTGGTTTCATTTATGGTTCAACTACTTTACCAAAGCGAAGAACTGTGAAAAATGTTTGGTCCATGAAGCTAGAACACACCACTGGGTTATTCTACTAAATAATGCTTAACAATGATGGAATATTTCCATCAGTTTTTATATCTACATATTTCACAAAACATGGAACTGATACACTGATTTAGCAGGGTGAAAAAAGACTATATTGTTGTTGTGATTTTGCTTCTTTTTGGGTAACTGGACCAAATTAGACCAGCTCCATTCTAAAATCTAGCATATTAATCTTCACTGGATTATCCTACAATAATATGCAAATTCTTTCAATATATTTGTGGTCTTTGATATCTTTATTATGTAATAAAAATCACCATAATATGAGTTTGCTTGGCATCTAAACCAGACCCAGTTGAAGAACCTCATGATGAGTAAAAAACCCTGATCTGAGAGGGTTTACAGCCGAAAACAGACAAATAAAAAAATGTAAAATTACCCTTTTGTTTGCATATGTGAAAATTTACCCTCGTGCTCCTTGTCAGTCACTGAAAAATCCAAGCAATCAATGAGTTGGACAAAAACTAATTTTATGATGTAGCAAACCAAAGACAACAGAGGTCACCTGAATATAAATCAATGTAAAAACCTCTTTACTTTTTTAGAATTTCTGATTTTCATCTTCTAGACAATGGAAAAGAATTAAAATCTGGAAACACAAAAAATATTATAACAATTAACTATTTAGTTTTAGGGTTTCCTTGACAAATTAATGTTTTTCCATTATTATGGATCAAATTTAGGCAATTTCTTTTAAACTTGTTTAACCTACAAGTCCTCTAGTAAATTTACCTTACATACAGACATATAGTGCCTTGCAATAATAGGCAGAGCTCTTGAAGTTTTTACATTCTGACACATTACAACTAAAAATTCAGTACTGGCCCCATCATGCTGTGGGGAGACTTTTTGACAGTAGGGACAGAAAGGCTGGTCAGAGTTGATAGGAAGAAGATAGGTCAAGCATCTTATTGTGTCAGAATAGCTCAGTCAAAGTCCAGGCCCACATCAAATTGGGAATCTTGACTTCAAGATACACTCATCAGCCACTTTATTAGGTACACCTGTCCAACTGCTCGTTAACGCAAATTTCTAATCAGTCAATCACATGGCAGCAACTCAATGTAAACATGGTCAAGACGATCTGTTGCAGTTCAAACCGAGCATCAGAATGGGGAAGAAAGGTGATTTATGTGAACATGGCATGGTTGTTGGTGCCGGACGGGCTGGTCTGAGTATTTCAGAAACTGCTGATCTACCGGGATTTTCACGCACTACAATCTCTAGGGCTTACGAAGAATGGTCAGAAAAAAGAGAAAATATCCAGTTCTGTGGGCACAAATGCCTAGTTGATGCCAGAGGTCAGAGGAGAATGGCCAGACTGGTTTGAGCTGATAGAAAGGCAACAGTAACTCAAATAACCATTCGTTACAATCGAGGCATGCAGAAGAGCATCTCTGAACAATTCAATTCAAAGATACTTTATTGATCCCCGAGGGGAAATTAGAAAATTTCTGCGTCGAACCTTGAGGCAGATGGGCTACAGCAGTAGATGACCACACCGGGTGCCACTCCTGTGAGCTAGGAACAGGAAACTGAGGCTACAATTCGCACAGGCTCACCAAAATTGAACAATAGAAGATTGGAAAAACTGGTCTGATGAGTCTCAATTTCTGCTGCAACATTCGGGTTGGTAGGGTCAGAATTTGGCGTCAACAACATGAATGCATGG
Source organism: Girardinichthys multiradiatus (assembly GCF_021462225.1). Taxonomy (NCBI): domain Eukaryota; kingdom Metazoa; phylum Chordata; class Actinopteri; order Cyprinodontiformes; family Goodeidae; genus Girardinichthys; species Girardinichthys multiradiatus. Next base: position 37,793,114 of record NC_061802.1, on the reverse strand, counting down.
ATCCATCCTGCCTTGTATCAACGGTTCAGGCTGGTGGTGGTGTAATGGTGTGGGGGATATTTTCTTGGAACACTTTGGGCTCCTTAGTACCAATTGAGCATCGTGTCACAGCCTACCTGAGTATTGTTGCTGACCATGTCCATCCCTTTATGACCACAGTGTACCCATCTTCTGATGGTTACTTCCAGCAGGATAACGTGCCATGTCATAAAGCACCAATCATCTCAGACTGGTTTCTTGAACGTGACAATGAGTTCACTGTAGTCAAATGGCCTTCACAGTCACCAGATCTCAATCCAATAGAGCATCTTTGGGATGTGGTGGAACGGGAGATTCACATCATGGACGTGCAGCCGACAAATCTGCAGCATCTGTGTGATGCTATCATGTCAATATGGACCAAACTCTCTGAGGAATGTTTCCAGTACCTTGTTGAATCTATGCCATGAAGGATTAAGGCAGTCCTGAAGGAAAAAGGGGGTCCAATCCGGTACTAGCAAGGTGTACCTAATAAAGTGGCCGGTGAGTGTATATCCAAACATCATCAGGAGTCATGTTCGGGTATTTTTAACTCACATGCTACAGATTTTTTCTTCCTTTAGAGTAGAACCCCATGTTTGTAAACTGCTGTTATCTTTTGGATTACAGCTGATGTAACTTTTCCTGGCAGGGTTTTAAGTTCATGCTTAAAATAAGCCCTCATCTGCTGATGTCTAAGACCTAAACCCTTCTAGTCCGTTTTCTGGATACATCAATAATGCTGGTGTCCAAACAGTGCATTGGAAGCCATCTGACCTTTGTTGAAGTCAGTTATACAAACATACAATGGTGGAGTTGAACTGAAGCAGCTGGATCCAGTCTCTTGGACAAGTGGGACTCTGTTTCAACTAAGACTAAACACGACACACCAGACACACAAACAATTGTGGTCACAGACAGTTTGAGACGGCTCTCTGAAGCAGCACTGCATAGGCCTTCAGAGGCTATAACTCAGACAGCAGGGTCCAGTCTTCAACGACATAAACTGTGTTCACAGCGGGAGCTTTGGTTAAAAATAGAGATTTTATAGTGGTGTTTTATTGCAATAAGAGGGCGCATGCCTCAAGTTCAGGTTTATAGCTTTAGTTGCGCTGAGTTGTCACTTTTCAGGCCTAGTTTCTTAATAAATGAGGAACAAGGCCATGGTTCCTGTGTTCATAAGTGTAATTGTTAAACTGAGGTGTTTTATTTATTTATTTATTGTTATTATTGTTATTAGATTTATGACCTTGAAGGTCTTTTCAAATTGCTCTCATTACAAATACAATATTCTAATCTTATATCATCTATATAATTTTCAAATCCTAAATATTGTTTTCCTTCGCTGTAAGCAGAAAACCATCATAATTAACAGAAATAAAGGCTTGAAAACCTCAGTCTGTGAGTAGGTAATCTATATGATGTGTTTCATTTAGTTAATTACTGAATATTCAATAATATTCTAATTTATTGCGATGCAACTGTACATGGTGTTCAAATGTTGTACATATAAAGATCTGAAAAATGCAGTGGAGTCAATACTTTGTCATTGTCCTGCTGGAAGGTTGACCATCCGCCCCAGTCTTAAGTCTTTCTTCCACGATAGCCCTGCACTTAGCTCCATTCATCTTTCATCAGCATCCCTATTCCTGACGAAGAAAAGTATCCCACAGTATGATGCTGCCACCACTATGCTCCACTGTGATGCATGCAGGTTAAACAGTTACATTTTTGTCATGTCTGAACAAAGCATCTCCTTCCACATGTTTGCTTCAAACTTTTGTGCTACTTTGTGTTGGTCTGTAGCATTAAATCCCAAAATACACAGTGGTTTTTTGCTTGTAACGATCAAAAAATGGTAAACATTTCAGTAGGCATTGATACTTTTGCAAGGCCCTAAATATGGAGCAGAAAACCCTTTCTAAGAAGAACGCTGATGCGATCACCTGTCCGTATTTGGAGGTAAATGTGGGGTTTACATAAAAAAGCCTTTAGTCATATTACTGATTTGGATTATAAGCCAAACGAAGTGGGTCTTTTTCTCAGTGGGGAGGCCCATCTACTGTAGCATTTTGAAAAGGAGCAGCTGGGGACTCCGTGTGGAGACAGTTGGCTGTTGGTAATGTAAAGTGTGATCTTGGTGAAAATTCCAGGCTTTATATAGTCCATGTATGGAGCTTTTCTCCTTTCTTCTTAATGTATTTATAAATCCAGTTAATATAGAACATGTCACGTTTTTAATAATACAGTGGGACAAACTTAATCCTGGACTTGTTTGGTATACTGCATGAATAAACTCAACACCAGCCATGTTCCTATAGTAAAGGAAAGCCCTTTTTCAGTCTATAGCAGGTGCATAAGGTGTGTTTTGGGCTCTAGGTTGCTGAAGGTTTTGTTCTCCCTAACTTAACTTCCCCAAACCTTTATATAACTAGGCTGTTTTCTGTGTATGTTTCCATCGTGGGGTCTAAGGGCCGGGCTGTTTATGTAGATTACGTCACCCAAAGCAGGGCCAGTCGTATTCCTGCAGGAGTGCGGCTGCAATCTGGGGACACAGATCTCCACCCACCAGAATAGTGGAGTTTAAATGTTGTGTATGCAAACAAAAATACAAAACTTGTGTTGAACTGATAATGAACAGAAACATGAACTGTGGAGGAGGATGAATGGAGGGATGACTGAAACAAAAAGCATATTATTTAACCAAGGAGAATTATTTATGCCCCAGCCTTTTAGGGGTAGATTTCTACCCATGTTTTTCTGACTTGGCCGTGGTTTGTGCAGTGGAAAAGCAGATGGGAGGAAAAACTACACCAGAAATGTTCCTGAGAAGGTTTCTTCAGTGGAATCACACCTTAAAATGACAATGTCTAACCTTCACGAACATGCTGAATCCAGTCTTCAGAAGGTCTGTGAGGCCTCCGGACATGTGTTCGATGTCGGGGCATTCGGCTCGGTCAGGGTGGAAGACTTCCTCCAGGATCTGTCGCAGGAACGGACGGTATGTGGCCTGGGAAAAATTCAAACATGGGGAGGATTCTTATAGATAAAAACCACTGTGGTGACAACACTTTCAGTAGTCAATGTTAAAATCAACTCTCTCTGCCTATAGTTAATATGAAGTCTTCCTTTTATCTCTTTACTGTGTCCTCCTCTTACCCTTCACAATTTTGTGTAAAATATCTCCCAACAGTGTTATAAACCGTTCATCTCAGCCAAATAGCCCTATGAGTCACTTCAGGAAGAGGAGCTTAAACACCTCTGCAGCCAAGACAGAACAATCCATTAAATGTGGCTAAAAACAGCATGTTGACCAGTCATGAGTGGGTGACGAAGCGGATAAATCAAGTTTAGAATCATTACTGCGAAAGAAGCAAAATAGAAACTAGGATTGTTTTATTTTCATTATAGCCAGCTATACTAATATATTACTGCATTTGTCAAATTTAGGGAATATTTCATCATACCTGAGTGCCACAGAACCTACTACCAGCACAAATCATTCAGAGTTCAACTCCCCACAGCTTTTTAAAGCAGGTAAGTAACATTTCAACACTGACAATCACAGTCTCTGGAGGTAGACTGCAACAATATATGGGTAATGATGTGTTGTCTGGAACCGAAGAGCGTGACTAGTTCTTTTAAACAAAAAACAGACCGTTTCCTAACAGGGAGGTTCTTCTATATCAAATATACGTGTGGCCACTTCTTGGCAATACAGAAATGGATGGAGTAAGCACTCTTTCCTTTCCTCAAAGATCATACTATGCAGAAAATGTAGATAAGATTCATTAGACGTGAAAAGAAGGGATTCTCCTCAACCACTAAAAACAGTCTTTGTTCCAAACACATTTGCCCCATGATTATAAAACAACTGCAGTTATGGCAGTAAGGGAAGCAAAGACCCAAAGCTGAGCGATAAGGATACTAAATAGTTCCAGTTATAAAGGTCAGTCAGTCATTTTCTATCGCTTCTTCCATAGTGGGTCGTGGGGAAGCTGGCGTCTATCTAGCAGTCTATGGGCGAGAGGTGGGGTACACCCTGGACGGGTCGCCAGTCCATCACAGCAGTTACAGAGGTTTTCACTTCTAATGTGTCCCCTTCAAGAACAGACATCTGTTGACACCCACAGATTGTGTTACTAAACAAATCACTGTCCTCTCCAAACATTCCTCCTGCATGTTTATGACACATTCTGGACAGAAACTAGGATTGTTTTATTTTGTGAGGTGTCTGGCAAATTGTGTGATTGGTTAGAATTCTGATGTGTATTTGGTTTCTATGACACAGGGTCCTCAAGGTCAAAGTCGGTCCTCAAGGGTCAGTGTCCTGCATGTTTTAAATGTTTCCCTGCTTCAGCACACCTGATTTCCATTGATGGCTGGTTAACAGGCTTTTGCTAAACAGCAGCCACCTGAATCAGGTGTGTTAAAGCAGGGAAACATCTAAAACATGCAGGAAACTGGCCCTCAAGGACCAACTTTGGACACCCCTGCTATGGCATCTTCCTAGGAGTAATACGCTTGAGTTCATGTGAAGTATGAAATAAAAAACTCCTCTATTGTTGTGTAGTATGTATTATCTTTAAACCATGCATTTAGAATAATTCTCTGATAGCTACACTACTGTAGTGGATATCAACCCTTACACATAAAATATGGACTGATAATGCACACATAATCTCACTGATTATGTGTGCAAAGGTTTTTCAGTTGCTCCTTGTTTACTGCTGCCATGTTTTACACAACTGCAAGATCTGTTAATAAAGTATTCTGGTGACACAGTTATGGTCAAAAAGAGAACAGAATCTTATTCTGTTTTTTATTTTCAGAAATAAAAGTACAAGCCTGAACACAACTGAAAAAAAAAGTTACAAATAAGGAAAATATGAGGAATTATGAAATATAGTCTTGCAAACACCTCTGCAACTGGGAACATTTCTTTAAATATAGCTAAAATCAGGCCTTCAACCAGTTTGAGTGGGGGATGATTCTGCTGAAGAATCAACAATTACTACCAAAATCTAAACTTTATAAGCTTTATTTTATTGTGAGAGATACTATGATCATTCTGGAATTGTCAAATGTATTATGTGTTTGTTGCTTAAACTCAAGCAGTTAAAGTCAACAATAAAACCTTTTCGTAAACATATTGATTCCATTACGTGAATCTTAAAAATGTGCATAAAGCATCTTTTACATGTTTTTTCTGTAGCTTTCAGTCTCCTTGATTTAACAATGTAATCTAATTATGTCTTCACTCATTCAGAAAAGCAGAGTTCAAATAAATACATGCCCTTGACAAAGCTAAAAAGCGGAACCTCAAATAAAGCTTCATAAATGGTTTCAAATATTCTGAATAGCTTACTGCTGAAGGGAAAAAAACCCAGTAACAAAGACTCAGCTTTTATGCCCAACTACCCAGGACAAAATGTAACATTTCTAGCCCTTAAAGCTGAAGGATCAAGAATTCAAAGCAGGGTTATATTTCATGAGTGAAATTTGCTGTCTCAGAGAACATTAAAGACCCAGATAAGTCTTGGCAGGGCTCAAAATAGCAGAAGTCTTTATATAAACATGATGGTCTGGAACACTGGACACATTCTTATTCTAGATGAGGCCAAGGCTGGTGACACATCAGGGCTTTATGCCAAAATCTGAGTGAAATAATGACTGGACTTTATCATTCATCATGTTGTCTAAAAACGATGTGAGCACTCAGATCTGAGCACATTTACCAAACTGTTGATTCAAGCTTAAAAAACACACCTAGAGATATGAAGTTGTATAAGGTTGATACCAGCCTCCCACTGTGACAAGCAGCCACAGTAGGACTTGAAAAATCCTGTGACCTGATTTTCCTAAAATAACATATGCCTTTACCAACATCACTCATGGGTCAGCGCGCAGAAGCGAACCTCGAAGTAAACAAAGTAGTGACTCATTGCATGCGCATACGAAACAACAGTGCCGCTGTTAACAGATCAAACCTGTGGTCCCGCATCTTTTCATTTTCATCTGGTTTTCACAAAGCCAAAAGCAGTCCAATTAAACCAACGCCTCGAACACCCACAGGACAAAAGCAGCATTAGAATTAGTCACATCATAATAAAACGACCTACATTTTGCTCTGCAAACACAGATATGCATGTATGAACACATAGCATCAAATGTGAGTATCAAGTTCCTCCACAGAGGGAGTGGGTGGGTGGGGTAATGGCGTCTAGGTGGAGGAAAAAAAAATAATGTTCCATAACAACATAGTCACACACTGACACAAACAAAGAGAAATATCAGGCTGGAATGTCTTTGGAAGGACTCCAGCAAAAGAAATAACCAGTATCGTTGTTCTGATTTGTTTCCCAAAAATGTGCCAAATTTTATTCATATGGTGTCATTTTACAGATTGAATAAACAGTCATGAGTTTATGGGCTAGTTTGTTGTATAAGGGGCTCAGCAACTCAATAAAGGTCAGCGTGTTCACATCACAGCTCACAAACCTATCAACAAAGCAATACGGAACAACATATTTTAGGTGGCGCTCTGATTTATCTCAATTTATCTGTGGGATTTTCTGGATAAACAGGGGCGTACCATAAAGACCCCAACTACTTAACAATGGACCATAATAATATGGCAGATGAATGAAGTTTTGGTTCTCTTATGTAACTCTCGTTTCTTTTCTTGGTAAACTTGCCAATAGCAGGAAAATTAAGCCTCCTCTCTCTGGAGAGCTCTGTTTATAGGTTCAGGTTCATTCTGTCACAGGTCTGACCATTTGTAGCTAATTTGAGTTCTACCTTTCTTGGAACAGCATTCAGTTTCTGCTCTCTGCTGGCATGAACAGTTATGACTCAAATAATAGGAGCATAATTAGTGCCAACAGAGCAACTGCCATGTCGTCATTAATGTCTGCTTACTCTGAGGTCTTAAATACACTGCACCACCAGTGCCACGTCCATACTTTTGGAGTTTAAACTTTTGTTTTTTTCCTGTTGGTTACATGAGCGCATCAGTAAATATCAATATATTTGATTAACAGAATTAATAGTGTGTTATACTATTTTAGCAGCAGTTAGAATAATTGTTGCATTTCTGTTTTAAATAAAAGCAGCTAGCTCATGTTATATATTTTATCTCCTATTTTTTAAACAACTTGATACTGTGGAATTTTACAAAAGGTTATACCCAAACAATTATATCGGCCCGACCTAGTCATGAGTGAAATAGAAATTAAGCTAAAGTTAAAACAAATATATTTGCTGTATTTCTGCTCTGTCTGATGAGTTGTCCTTAACAACAAAATGAATGATTTATATAACTTAGAGGAAAAAAAATGACAATGTGAAAGTGTCTCCTTATTAATGGCTTTTTAGACAGGATTCATTGAGACAAATACAGAACATATGATACAGATCATGACACTGGAGAGTACCTTGCCTCCTTTCAGGTGACATGTTCCTATGATAAAAAAGCACTCTGGTGACACAGAACAACTTGTCTCCATCTGGCCCCTAATAAACCTTTAATCTGGGATTCCAGGAAAATGGGACCTTTGTACACTAACAAAAAGCTGAACATTGACAGTCATCTGGTTCAACGAATATCCACCTTAGTGGACTCCAGCTGGGAGAAGCTGATGGATTTCTGATGTTTCTCGAGAACAGGCAGTAGCTGGCAGATTTCAAGCTCTTCTCCTTTCACAGTAAGTCATTTCCTTAATTCCACTGAAAGACGAGTGAACAGATCTGCCCTAACAGAAGGACTGCTGCTCATTTGCGTCAATAAGATGCTGACATATAATGTGAAATAGGTATCGTGCTTTTCTTTGTCTTCCAGATGTAGTAAGATTGACATTGAGTAGTGCCGTTCTGTAATTCAATCTTTGTTAATTAGAGAAATGGTTGTACTCTCTTTTCATGGTGACTGGATATAGTATAAGTCAAGTTAGAAGAGAATCCAATTGTTATCTTTCTGTTTCAGTTCTATATGTTTGCAAAAAATAAACTAATACAAAAATCTCAGACTGCCTTCCTCTTAGTGTCTCTTTAGACATAGAACGTTGTCCATTTTCATAACCCTTTAATTACATTTCTTGACATCTGAACATTTGGAGGCACATTTGTGCTCTGTAGATAAATCTTTTTTTTCATGAACTAGTGGCCTTTATTTTTCACATTTTGTTAAAGTAAGTTAACAGGAAATAGGACAGAGGGGGTGGACATGCACTAAACGTCAATGGACCAGGACCCGAACCCGCAACAGCCTGTGTCAATGACTAAGTCCTCCATATATGGGTTGAGCGCTTTACCCCTGATCATTGTCGTAATATCAATGTTTGCAATATAGCAATCTGAAAGGACTGTTTGGATGCAAAACTTGGTAGGATATCATATTTTAAAGTGCATATGTGCAAATTCTGCATGCCAATAATATTTTTGGCCTTTTGGGAAGATTTTCATTGCCCTTGATGCAAACACTTGTACTAAATAAAGCAAAGGGTGTTGTGTTTACCTAGAATAATAAAATGTGACATAAAAACGTGTGTCTGACCTGGTGGACTCCATTGCTTGCAGAATAGACAGAGCGCAGCTGCTTGAGGTGGTTTCTCATGTGTCTCAAACCTCGGAGGGTCTCAAACATCTTCTCCACAGCAGAATGGACACTTTCAGTACTCAGTTCCTCTGGGGTTGCACAGCCTGAGACACAAAGTAAGACACCAGAGTTTAACCCAAATGAGTCCTTTCTTTTAAGACTTTAAAGATAAAATTATAACATTGTCAGGATCTGTGGGTACCATTGCAGTAATAGTTTGTATCCCAAGTTCACGTGAATAAAACTCACCTCATGCTGCTTTAAAAGTGGCTAGAGAAAAGAAAAAAACTTTCAATAAAACATCTGGGTTTGTAAAAACAAAAAGCCATTTTATGTGGCATATTGCTTTTTGTGGGCTTAGCTGAGTATGCACTGAAAGCAATTACCAAGGTAAATATAAGCAAGTTTGAGGACAAGGTCTCCTTTATTTTAACTGCTATCTGATCAAAAGGTAATGTTCCAATCTTTTTAAAGAAGTGGGTGGAGAAGAGAAGACTGAAATCAGCCTGAAATGACAGTGCAGGTGATGAGAGAGAAGATGGAGCAACAGAAAGCAGTGGGAGGCTCAAGGAAAAACAGTAAAAGAAAACGACAGCTAAATTAAATAAACACATCCTGTGATGATAATTTTCCAACGTAACCAATGCCGGACCTCAGACTCACCATTACACCTTGTGTGAATCTTTAGGAAGGATTTCTACAGAAAATTGCACATGTTATTTATTGCAAAAGCATATTCCAATCCCTTTGCTGATTCTAGTATACAAGACACCAGGGCTAATTTTAAAATATGGTTAAATGTTTCCAAAGTGAAAAGCAAATTTTTTAAAACTGCCTTTTTTTGTCCCACAACTTTGGAATATATTTAAGACTTTAATCAGATACATATAGTATTTTGGAGGCTCTTCTTGAAACTGCTCTGAAAAAATGTGTAATCGATTTATTTAATGTTTTTTCATTATTAATTGAGCTGGATTTAAACTATATAACATCTACTTACATTTCATTTTAATTTAATTTCTCTAAATGTTTTTTTCTGTCTTGTTCTTCTTTTGATTTATGGTTATGCTGCCATTTTGACCAGGACTTTCTATAAAAAGATACTGTACCTCAACTGGACCTTTCCATCTAAAATAACGCTGTATTGTTATTATTCATGAGGAGGTCAATTATAGTATAAAACATCCAGCTGCACACCAGACCTGTACAAAACTACCAAGAACACCAGGAACACCGATGACTCCACAAGCACTGCAAAACATCACAGTGGCTATGACAGAGACACATAACCTTTGTGTTTTATGCAGCATGCCACATTCAGAGACCATCTGCTGTGGAAAGACTCAGAACACCTAGTTACTCCTGAAAAAGCTTGAGCCCCATGCAAGGCAGCTCTGCCTCCACTTGTGGGAGAACATGTGTATGGATGACTGACAATAGCTCTGCAGAGCACTTTGAAGCACTTTTAAGAGCAAAAGGCATTTTTAGAAGCGCAGACTATTGTGCATGTTCTGACTGATCTTCACTGACTGGAACTCTAAGTTCTTCCTTCCTCAAAGTCATGAGCTGAAATTTGGGTGTTGCTTACTTTCTCTGAGGATTGTTTGGCACACTCAGTGAAATAATCAGCAGCCAACTTTAAAAGAAACAGAAACCAAGCATTAACTTAAGAGATATAATAATAATCAGAGTCTATACCAGGAGTTGGCAAACTATTTGACTCGTGGGCCACAATGGGTTCTAAAATTTGACAGAGGGGCCGGCCCGGGAGCGGATGAATGTGGTTTTTGTGTGAACTAATATAAATGAAAGCCATAACATAAAAAAGGTTTTGTCCTCTAATACATAGTAAAGCATGGATATGCAAAGCTTCTTGTTCAAATTATTTTCCAAATGCAGTTTGCCCATGCCTGGTCTATACCCTTTAACAAAATCACCTTCTCTTATTTGTTAAGTCCTGTTAGATGTAAATTGCATAAGCTACTAACAAACAAAACTGTAAAAATAAGAAAGATTATTTTGTATTGTAAGCTCACCATTGGTGTATGTGCTGCACATGGCAAATTTTTCCTTTAAAAAATAAATTTACCCATTTTTTGCCCTTTTCATGCTAATTTGCTAAGCACTGCCACAACAATAGTGGCCACAACAGTGTACAACTCATAGGTCCTTTTCTTATCTTTACATTTCAAAATAAATCTTAGTTTATTTGAAGACCTGGTCAGCTGGCAACATTTTCGGTGTCATGTCACAATTTCTCATAGATGGATGTAACATTTAGACAACAGGATAAGGAATAAAGTCTAGAAACATATTCTCCATGCTGTTTTCTGCTTCTTACTTAGACATCAGATGGATGGATGGAGGAACAGATGAAAGAAATGGGTGGAGAGATTTATATAACATTTAAACAATGGGATAGGACAGGGGCCGCACCAGCAGCTATAGAGCCACATTTGGCCCTATGGCTCCTCCTTTGTGGCTCTTACAAAACCAAATAAGAAATGGTTTATGGAAATAGAAAAAAGAGTGGTTTTAGCAGTTTTAGCAGAATGCAAGTGCTTTATACCTGTCTTTCTTCATTTCCATATTTATGGAAAGGGCTTAATCAACTGGCCCTATGCTGCAAAATAAAGAGTTTTTTCCCCCTTTTGTATAGTTAGATGACTTATTTTGTTCTAAAATGTGAAAAAAGAAAAACATTTTAATTTCCTTAGCTTTCAAAATAAAACATTTCATTTAGTCAATATTTATAAAATCTATCTTTTTTGCAGCTCTAGACCAATTATATTGTATAGCAGCTGGTGCAAAAGTGACTCTATGATTTGAAAAGGTAGCTGCACCCTGGGATGGAGAATAACATCTGGAAATACAAATATTTTCCATACTCATTTTTCTTTTTCCATACTTGTATGGAATTCCATACTTTTCCAGACTGTGTAAACACCCTGTATTAAAACAACACCAGCGAGCTGCCAACTGTGTGAGCCTAGTGGATCAGCAGGCTGGTTATTTTGAGCCTTTCTTCTGAAAGTTGAACCTACATGCCTTTTTTTTTGACAGTGACAGTGCAGACAACAAAGATGAAATGAAAATCTGCAAACAGAATAACTGGGAATGAAACCAGCCACTTTCTGCCAAATCTACTCACGCAAAGTTGGAATGCAAAGCTTTGGCTTCTACTTCAGCATGATAAGGTTTTGCTTTTTGGGGGATGAAAACAGCTGCATGTGGTTTAAAAAAAAAAAAAGAAAAGAAAATGAGAACCATCAGAGTAGATCAAAACAGTGAAGCTGGGTGGTGGACACCAAACCACTGAGCTGAAACGATAAGGGCACATATAAAGAGCAAAGCTTCAGGTTCATGTCAAAACTCACTGGATTCATCCACTATCCCACAGCTTTGCAATAAAGCATCAGACACTTTGTTAATGAAAAAAACAGCATACAACAGACGGAACTCAAAGCTAACCCAGCCAACCAGAAACTACAGAGCAGTGCAAAAGTATTAAAACCCAACGAACATGAACTATTCGCCCATTTTGTTACATCACAACCATAAACTTTTACAGGAATTGTACTATATGTGACGCAGCAACTCAAAGTAACACACAATCGAGAAACAGACATAAAATAATACATGGTTCTCTTTTAAATAAAAACAGTCTGAAACATGTGAGCTTTAAATTAAAGGTGCTCTGCTCAGGTGAGACCAAAATTATGACTTACATTCAAAATGTGTGTGGTACTACACTGACACTACGAACAACTCTGAACACAACATCCTGTCAGTGAAATATGGTAATGGCAGAACCATGCTGTGAGCATGCTTTCTTTCAGCAGGGAGAGGGAAGCTGGTGAGAGCTGATGGAGCTGAATACAGAACATTCCAGGAAGAAAATCTGTGAAAGACTTTAGATTGGGGTGGAGGTTCACTTTCCAGCAGCTCAAGGACCCTAAACATACAGCCAGAGCAACAATAGAATGGTTTAGATCAAAGCATATGTGTGTGTTAAAATGACCTAGACAAAGCAAAGACCAGAAGAGTAAAAAAAAAGAAAGCCGTAGCGTTTTTATTCTAGTTTACAATTGTGCACTTTGTTTTGGTCTACTATATAAAACTCCAATAAAACACCTCAAAGTTTGTGTTTATAATATGATCAAATATTAAAAAGCTAAAATATTTCTTTTGCAAGGCATTGTGAATTCTAAAATAATGAATACACTTGATAATGTTCTACAAGACATTAAAGAGCATTTCAGCCTGCCAGGCACTTTCCAACCCTTGATTGGACCAGGGATGATTTCTGCAATCACAGATGTACCATCAAGCCCCAGAAAGTCTTATTTTAAAATTAAATAACTACAAAGGAGGTCCCATTGTGAAGTAGACCTTCCATCTGAATAAATGCCAGACACAGATACTGTAGATAAGTAATACCTAAAGTCTGAAGATGAGAACATGCGATGGAAATATCCTTTCATGATCACTGGAGTTTATTATAGACTGTTATATACTGTTCCTTATTTAGTTTGACCTAACAATATATGGTGAATATGCCATTGTCCCCAGAGTTTGTTATTGCAGACTGAGTAGCTTGACTTTTTCTGGTCTGGAGTCTAAGTTATTTTGCCTGTTTTTACAGGCCACATCACATTAATCGCTAAGTGCATTTGATTTTAAGTGACTATCTTCAGGAACCTGAAATGTCAGGCTTGCTGTCTTGTCTTGGCCTGGCTAAGATGTAAACATTTGGGAATTACAGCAGGGCTTAGAGTGATGATTTACTCAGATGTGGGTCTTATCTTACCTAAGACCTGCAGAGGAGAAACACATAAAAAGTAACCAAGAAAACAAACTAAAGCTGAAAATAGTTAATATAAGGAAAATGAATAATCTTATGTTAAAGCAAAATTTACTAAAATGGGCTGCTGATGGTGTGTTTAAATAGGAGTGCTCTGCAATGTAAGTTCCTGAGAAATCAAGGCTTAGCAGAAGAAGCAAGGTAGGTCTGTTAGAGTGCTGTTGCGTGTTTGCAGCAGCTAACTGGATGACTTGTTGCCAAAGCATACAGTGCAGGTCCCTGAGTGGGTGTGGGGCTGAGCTGGGCTGGTGGATGCAGGCTCCCCCGACACAGTCTGTGGTTTTGGATGTTGATTGTGCCATTGCGGCTCCTGAGGAGGAGCAGCACCTGGTGCTAACCTGCGAACATCTTACTTGGCCGTGAAGCTGAACACCTGCGTCTAAACCTGCGTCACGTGGCGTCGCCTTGGTGTTTCACTTACTGGCGCTGCTTTGCAATCTGATGTCTCCCATTCAGAGTTGCGGTTTGTTCTATTTAGGTAAATAATAAGTGCTTACTGAAAAGCCGCCTGACTCTGTTCTAGTATAATCCCTCCTCTTTACATGATTAAAGCTTTTGTGAGACGAGGCACATGCTGGGAAATGTGCAGTCATTTAAACAGCTCTTCATATGCCTGAGTGCAACTTCTATTTTCATCTACGCATTTACTTCCAGAAGCAACAGTTCCAAATGTTTACAGTCTGACTCAATATTTCACCGTGCTGCTAAGAGACCAAAAGATTAGAAAAAAAGACATTTAGCATGTTGTTGCCACAAAGCCCGACATAAGAGTGCAGGGAGGAATGTCTGATTGAGGGTTTTCCTAACTGGTTCTCACAGAGCTGGAGGTGAGCAATAGTTACTCCGTGAGGTGTAAGGGTAACCTGTGATGCCTCGAAGGTGGAAGGAGCCAACCAGAGGAGCACGGAGGAATGTGTCACTAATAAACAGAACTGAAAAAAGGGTTACAAAGAAAAGACGAAACAGTGGAGAAACAAGTAACACAATCAAAGATGATGGTAAAAAAAAATATAGTAATGTGATTTACAGATTGAAACATTAGTCAGTTTAAGGTGATCAACTTTCAGCCATGTTGGTCAGGTCTGATGTCATCAGAATGAACAATATGTAGATTACACATAACAAAAGCCTTCTAACAACCACCAATTATAGTAATGTGGATGGATAGCTTCCTTTATGGATAGGTTCATGTCAGTGGCCCTGCACCTTGTCTCTTAGGAACAAACAATATAAAGCTCTAATATCCCCCATCCCTCTTTTGCAAAGGGTGAACAACATTTCTAATTCAAGAAGCCATTTCTTGTTTCATAAAAATAAAACTTATCTAGAGCCAAAAAAGCTACTTGAAAGGTGAAAAAAAACAACCTTGTAAAGCTTTATGCATATAAACTATATGAAGAGTTGTTTTATTGTGAAATTGTGGAGCTAAAATAAATTATATTTCTATTTTTAGATTTAGATAAAAAGACAAACATCAAAATCTTACATGAAAAAAGAAAACATTCTCTTGTAGAATGAGGCCAGCCATATCCTTTCCATATTTATGAAAAACAAAATAAGAAAAATGGGTAGCCCACTTAAAAAAAACATTGTTTATATGTAGATGGCTTAGTAATAGTTCCAGCTTAATAAAGAGCCACATGTGGCTCTGCATTTCAATGGTGTAGGAAGATACAGATACACTCCAGTATTCTCTTTTGCATGTATTCGTTTGACACAGCGAGACACATCACCAGTTAAGAAGTGCTGCCCACCCTATTAATGTTGCAAGTCTGAGGTGCCAGATATACTACACATACACACCAGTTCAATGAAATCAACACAAGCGATCTCACATGTTGTAAATCTCAGGCTGCGCTATGGAGACATTTTGTTTGAGAAGATTTAACCATGTTAACATGACAAAGGCTCGGAGCGGTTCCAACTGATGGTGACCTGACCTTACTTTCTAAAACAATTCAGCTAATGATTATTTGACTACTTTGGAACACTCTGAGACTGTGTATATAGCATCTCCTTCATCTCCGGATCAACTAGTATGGGGGAAGGTGGGGGAGCACAAAAAGAACTGGATACACATGTTACATTTGTCATGACAGTCACTCATGTCAAATATAATGCACCCCATCCTGACACAGTTAAATGCTGTGAATTTTACAAATTACATCCTAACACACACTAAAGAAAATGGGTGCACATCAAACAGTAAACACATCTTTCATAGATGTGAGAGAACATATCTACTTCATAACCAGTTACAGTTATAATACAGTAAGTCAAATGCCAGTTGGTAAATAGTTATCAATATAAAGAAGGCGAAGCAACTACAACAAGTGACTGACTTTGCTACAATCCTTCATCCTGAGCAAACATGTGGCAACAGTGGAGAGGAATCACTCCGGAAAACCTAGGCTCAGTATGAGGGTTGACCAGCCATGAATGGTTTAGATTCAAGCAAACAATCAACTCAAAAAAAGAACAAAACAAAGTCATGTTTTTATCATGTTTTATGCGGCCTTCTAGCTCTTCTAAATCAAGTCGGCCCTTCACAGTTTCAAACATGCAAAAGAGACACTTTTTATGGGATTGTCCAAATCATGCCTCTTTTTGTACGTTTTACAACACCTATCAACAGTAGGTTGCTCATTGTTATTTTGGTTTGATTAAGAGTTAGCTGCTCTATGCAAGGATCAGACCACAACCAATGGAGCGTGATTTACAACCTTCAGAAAATAATACACACAAGATCTGAGCATTTATATGAACATATATTTATATAATTCATTAGAATACTTCCTTATCAATGGAACTGGTTAAGTACATATAGGACAAAGTGAGTGTTACTGAAAAGGTACTGACCCATAGCCTCTATAGAATATCTCAGTTAGCCATTAATCATTGCAGGGTGCTGTTACGTCTGCCACGTCTACCTATGTCTATCCACCTACAACATAATGCTGCTTATATGTTTCTGGGAAGCTGGGATTCTGAACTCCTTTGTTTTTAAAAGCAAACTCTCATAAACAGTCATATGGTTCACCTAACAAAGAATGTTTAATACTGCCTGTGGTCAGGAAACATAATTTCTTCATTATTGTCCTTTGATTGTTTCACAGTGGAAAGTTGGAACTTGGGTTTGTCCATTTGCTATTGATGAAATAGCAATCAACATATGATATAAGAAGAATATTAAAGAAAACATATTTTTGCAAGCCTGCTGGGCACAGTTCTAACACACTGTTTTACTGGCATTTCACAACTCATAAAAGTATTAGTTAACATTTTAAACTCTGTATAGCATCTTCAAGTAGGTATTAATAGTTAGAGCAGCAAGGAATACAAAAGTAGCAGTCTCTGTGTGTGCATTCCCTCAACAACCTAGACCCTTACCTTAAATGTGAGATTTCAAAAGGCTGCCAAAATTTCCCAACCCAACATGTTCCATGAGAGACAGGTGGAAAGCTCAACTGCTGTTATACCGATGCATATCTCAATCTCTCTTGCAGCCTGAATAAACCACAGATGTTTTGACGGATAGTAGAAAATACAGTTTCCTTTCAAATAGCCTATTAAGTTTCCATGCTTCCAATAACTTAAAAAACCTCACGGATACTAAAAACAACTAGTTGCCGGTCATGGCTGATTAAGCTAAAAACTCGCTGGTTTCTTGTTCCATCTCTAGTATAAATATTTGTTTTTAATGATTCCCATTAAAAGCCAAGAAGAAGAAGAAACACTGGATCATGAGATTCTGACCTATAAATGACAGAATGGTTGGCTGTTTTGTTACTTCACCGTTCCTTGCTAAAATTGCTAAAAAGAGGAACCAAACAAACTATCCGCAATCATATTGCAGACCAGGAAAATGTTATTGTTAAAAAAATCCAAATGCCGGTCAAATATGTTTGGACTCGTCTGGAAGGTTACTGTACCCTGTGAAGTCCACCAGCTTATAAATCTTACATGGCAAGTAATGCCTCAGTGGGTACTGACATTAATTTGCTTCCAGAATGAAATTTCCATGGTGGCTTAAGGTTGTAGGACTGAGCTCAAAAGCAAGCAAATCCTGTGGCAAAGAGCAGGACTAAGCTGCAACAACTAAAATGGGAACATTGGTATTTTGATAAAAAAACAGAAGGACTTTTTTTGTATATCTCCGGAATACTATTTCCCATATAAAGCATATTTTGACTTTTGTATACTTTTTGTAGATCACATTAATAGCTGGGTGTTTTAGTTGTCAGCAAAACCTTGCTGAAACAATAAAGAATAGAACATAGAGAGGGGCAGAGGGTAGAAAAAGACCAAAGCTCCAAGCACGTCTGTTCATTATCACTCACTGCCTCGCTGTTCTGCTCACCGGATATAAGGTCTCTGCTGCAGAAGAACACAGAGGGAACATTGAATTAGAAACACACAGTCTGTTACCTCAACAACCCTCCAAACACGGCAATAGCTCAACCTCCGCTCCGACCCCACCATCAAAAATAATCACTCTGCACTTATCACAGGAATGTAGAGAACGAGACTATTTATAAATATCCAAGCCTATTCTGAAAACTGATCAGAAATGCTATTCTGGTCTGAGAAAAGTATGAGACTGCGTGAAATTTTGGAGAAACGCAAACAGAGGAGGAGAGGAAGACATGCAGCAAATTACTATATTTTTTAGAAGGCATTTATATGAATCCATGAAATCCTGTGTAGAAGGCTGTGGAGGAAAAGTTCTCTGCTACTGCATTTTAGGATGAAAGAGGAGAGATGTAGAAATGGTGGGATATAAGATATAAATTCTTATCGTACCCCTTTTCCTTTACATAATACTGACTGTCATTGTGTGATTCATATGGTCAGAGGATGGCTGCTTCCACACAGTACAATACAGTAAAGTAAAGTAAAGTACGGTAAGGTGTAAGGTAAGGTAAGGTAAGGTAAGGTGTAAGGTAAGGTGTAAGGTAAGGTGTAAGGTAAGGTGTAAGGTAAGGTGTAAGGTAAGGTGTAAGGTAAGGTGTAAGGTAAGGTAAGGTAAGGTGTAAGGTAAGGTAAGGTAAGGTAAGTGTAGGATCATGAGACTATCAAATGGAAAACACAGACTGAGGTAATGTACACACAAAGTGCTAGAAAAAAATAAAGCACTGCAAGATAATTGATTCTATCTTAAAGGTTCGCTGTATGAGACATTTGGGGTAATTTGCAGGCACCATTGTGTTATAATATTATCGGAAATGTACTAGGTTTTACTCAAACAATGGTAATATGTATAGGCTAGAGTTTATTTTTTGGCTACCGTTAAATAATCTTTTTATGTTAATTTCCTTTTTAAAAACAGTGCAGACCTTCTTCCATTTGGTTGCTTAAAAGGAGCTCTAAAGACTTGGCTAGAAATTGCTTTATACAGGTCCTTCTCAAAATATTAGCACATTGTGATAAAGTTCATTATTTTCCATAATGTCATGATGAAAATTTAACATTCATATATTTTAGATTCATTGCACACTAACTGAAATATTTCAGGTCTTTTATTGTCTTAATACGGATGATTTTGGCATACAGCTCATGAAAACCCATAATTCCTATCTCACAAAATTAGCATATTTCATCCGACCAATAAAACAAAAGTGTTTTTAATACAAAAAACGTCAACCTTCAAATAATCATGTACAGTTATGCACTCAATACTTGGTCGGGAATCCTTTTACAGAAATGACTGCTTCAATGCGGCGTGGCATGGAGGCAATCAGCCTGTGGCACTGCTGAGGTCTTATGGAGGCCCAGGATGCTTCGATAGCGGCCTTTAGCTCATCCAGAGTGTTGGGTCATGAGTCTCTCAACGTTCTCTTCACAATATCCCACAGATTCTCTATGGGGTTCAGGTCAGGAGAGTTGGCAGGCCAATTGAGCACAGTGATACCATGGTCAGTAAACCATTTACCAGTGGTTTTGGCACTGTGAGCAGGTGCCAGGTCATGCTGAAAAATGAAATCTTCATCTCCATAAAGCTTTTCAGCAGATGGAAGCATGAAGTGCTCCAAAATCTCCTGATAGCTAGCTGCATTGACCCTGCCCTTGATAAAACACAGTGGACCAACACCAGCAGCTGACACGGCACCCCAGACCCTCACTGACTGTGGGTACTTGACACTGGACTTCTGGCATTTTGGCATTTCCTTCTCCCCAGTCTTCCTCCAGACTCTGGCACCTTGATTTCCGAATGACATGCAGAATTTGCTTTCATCCAAAAAAAGTACTTTGGACCACTGAGCAACAGTCCAGTGCTGCTTCTCTGTAGCCCAGGTCAGGCGCTTCTGCCGCTGTTTCTGGTTCAAAAGTGGCTTGACCTGGGGAATGCGGCACCTGTAGCCCATTTCCTGCACACGCCTGTGCACGGTGGCTCTGGATGTTTCTACTCCAGACTCAGTCCACTGCTTCCGCAGGTCCCCCAAGGTCTGGAATCGGCCCTTCTCCACAATCTTCTTCAGGGTCCGGTCACCTCTTCTCGTTGTGCAGCGTTTTCTGCCACACTTTTTCCTTCCTACAGACTTCCCACTGAGGTGCCTTGATACAGCACTCTGGGAACAGCCTATTCGTTCAGAAATGTCTTTCTGTGTCTTACCCTCTTGCTTGAGGGTGTCAATAGTGGCCTTCTGGACAGCAGTCAGGTCGGCAGTCTTACCCATGATTGGGGTTTTGAGTGATGAACCAGGCTGGGAGTTTTAAAGGCCTCAGGAATCTTTTGCAGGTGTTTAGAGTTAACTCGATGATTAGGTTCATAGCTCATTTAGAGACCCTTTTAATGATATGCTAATTTTGTGAGATAGGAATTTTGGGTTTTCATGAGCTGTATGCCAAAATCATCCGTATTAAGACAATAAAAGACCTGAAATATTTCAGTTAGTGTGCAATAAATCTAAAATATATGAATGTAAAATTTTCATCATGACATTATGGAAAATAATGAACTTTATCACAATATGCTAATATTTTGAGAAGGACCTGTATTTTTGTAGATTTTTTTTTTGACCACGAAAATTTTAGCATGTTTTTGTGTTTTGCTGCTGCCATGCTGTTTGCCTTTTTTTTTTTTTAAGATTTGTTTTGCGGCACAATTGGCTTTTATTTTGTCATTTTTTTGAAAGTAGGCAGACAGGAAAGAGATAAAGAGGGGGGAAAGACATGTTGCAAAGGTCGCAGTGGCTGGAAGTTGAACCAGGGGACAGCTGCGTGCACAGCTGAAGCCTCTATACATGGGTTACACGCTCTACCGCTGTCCCAGCACCATGCCTCCAGTGCCTGTCTTAAGTGTACAATGCTGTATTGAAAAAAAAGGTTACGCAAACCTCAAGGTGAGGAAAGGGGATTCTGTGAAACATCAGGTCTTATTAGGTCCTCTAAGCAATGTCCATTGATTTTGATGCCTTCTCATTCTGAATAATGCATGTGTACTAGGATCAAGGATGTGGAATTCACAATGTTCTGCTACGTTAGGATAGGGTGCCTTACCTTCGCTGATGTCACCATCACTGACATTTTATTATAAAAACCTTTTTTTTTCAAATTGAAAGATCAATTAACCCTCTGGGAAAATAAATGTTATGTTCTATGAGTGTCCCTAGGTTCAGATAATTATTATTCAACTTCAGAAAGCAGGTCAAGTCTATAGTTTCCATTTCAGTTTTAATAGCATGATGAGGGGAGTGGTTTCTTCATTAATGTAGGCAGCATAGCTAAGCCTGAGATCAAGTATTGAGCCATATTTAGGTCACAGTTGTGTTGATTTTGTAACAGTGGCACACATATGCGGCATACGTGATGTATAAGATCTGCGGTACCCATGAGGTGCAGTTTTGTCCACATGCCCAAAACATCTGTGGTGACCTGGCTTAGCTGGTGATCAAACAGTGTTAAAATGAAAAATAAAGTCAAATGATACTTCTGCTTCTTTCTGAGCTATTTTTCTTTCTAAGCAACAGCAAACATAATAAGCATGGATGAAAAAATGGGACCGGCTGCTCTCTCACCGAATTTTGTTTTTTTTTTCATTGTCGATTTGTTTGTCTGACAAATGTAAGAGATGCAGACAAAAGACTCAAAGAATAACATAATGACATAAAAGCCCTCCAAAGAAATGTGTCATTATGAAATAAAGTACTTCAAAGTAAACAGAGTTCTGTTATAAAGCTCTTAGGTTTAGACAATGTTTCTTTAAAAACGATCTCTATTTTAAACTAAATAAATATGCCACAAATAATTGAAACCACATGAAATATTACGTAGTGAATTTTATTCATTATTCCAAAATGTTTGCCCCATGATTTAAATAACTCAATGTAATTTTTAACATTATTTGAGAATTTTAAATATTCATCTAGTTAATATGTTTGTTGCATAGCTGCATTTTTAACCAACCAAATGTTTTTTGTATGCAGTTTAGACGAAAATATGCAAATGAAGACCTGAATAACTTATTTTAATAAAGAAAAATGCAGGAAAAATAAATGTACGTCTAGTTACATGCCATATTGGTTGACACTAATCCCAAATTTTAAACCCAGAGGGTGTCATGTTGAACTGATTATAGTTTTAGATTCCACTGCATTAAGCATTTTATAATGTTTAATAATGAAAGAAATCAGCCAACATTTAACACGTTTTCACCTTTTTTAAAATATAGCTAAGAAAAAACCAAACTTAGTGGCATGTACTGAATGCAGAAAAAAAGCCCTCACCTATAGATATTCAGTGACGAGCAAACACAAGAATACGGCTGGCTTGCTGTATCAGCACCAATGATGTTGGCTGCATAATTGTTATTCCAATGTTAAGGCTGAACACTCCCTGGACTGGCCCACTTAAGAGAAAACACAAGACCCATTAATCTGGGCTGCTTCACAGACTCTATAGGAAGTGCAGAACAATGAGGCTCACACTGTTATCACCCCCAACAGCCCACCACAAACACCTCAGGCCATGCAGGACTCACATCTTTCACTGATCACACACCTTGTAGAGTCCAACAGAGGCTTTAATAGAGATGTGAGATTTTTGGGGGGTTAGTGTGAATGAGTGGAAATGTAAATTGAGAGGAGCACCTTCATATACACACAGTAGTTACAGCATGCCAGCATGGCAAACGTCAGACGGCTGATTGAGGGGCCTGTGAACCTACAGGGGGTGTAATTAATCACATGCTGGGGATGGTGTGGTCAATGCTCTGCCAGTTCTGGAGGATACAATTAGGTTAAAGAAGGCCACATACTGCATAGCTGAGGGGAAAAAAAGCAATGGGATGTGCATGTTTAACACAGTCTCTGTGCTTTCATATAAGCAGGGTGGAAGCAGGCTGGAAGCAGGGTGGAGGTGCGAATGTGAGTTGAGCAGCGGTTTGGTGGCCAAGCTCTCAGGGGGAACCACCTTGCTGCTGCCAGGAGGGAGCTTTGTCCTCTGTTTGTTGGTATAGTAAATTACTAACAAAGAATGCTGGAATGTGGACCTATTTTTGAAAATGTCAAAAAGCATCAAGTAGCAGCTTCTTTTATATGGCGTCAAATTCAAATGCTCATCCCAGCTCATGATTTTCTCATCTGACCAAACTACTTTTCTAGCAGATGAGGTGGATGGACCTGAGACACACACATGCAAAGTAAACCTACAATCAGTGCAACTTACAACAAAAACTGGTGTATTTATTTTTTTTAAGATTAATTTTGTGGCACTGGTGGCCTTTATTCCAGCAGAAAGTTGTTGCCAGAACCACAAGGGAACAGTTTAGATAAAAGTATTTTCATGTGATAGATT
The DNA here is from genome assembly GCF_021462225.1 of Girardinichthys multiradiatus. Classification (NCBI taxonomy): domain Eukaryota; kingdom Metazoa; phylum Chordata; class Actinopteri; order Cyprinodontiformes; family Goodeidae; genus Girardinichthys; species Girardinichthys multiradiatus. The sequence goes on along the minus strand of NC_061802.1, from coordinate 37,769,841 downwards.
GGCCCCTAAAAGTCCAGACCATAGTTTGAGCTTTTTTGTAATTCATTTTGTAAAATAATCTAAATGTTTTGTCTCTAGAGGTGCAAAGCTGGTCTTTTGGTTCAGGATTGAGACTGTGCTAAACATGATGTGTGAATACTTTTTCAAGAAACTGTACTTCAAAGATGATGTCAAAGGCATTTATCACAATTTTTTCAATGTTACACTTTTATTATGAACTGACTGATTCCTAATGTAACAGTAACATTACTTGTATGAAAAAAGCTCAATTGCTTTGAACAGAAAACCTCATTCACGCTTTGATATTGTTACTTAAGATTTGTGTCCTGAATCATTTACTCAATTATCAGACCAGCTGAGTTTGACTTTGATCCTCCCTGATTACAGAGAGGCCGTTTCCAGCAAGTGTATTTTTCTGGAAATAGAAGAAGGTTTCACAATCACAATCACAGGTGGTGCAGGGAGGTTAGGTAGATCAATCAGGCTAGGCGCGTGGAATGCCACCATTTCCACACTCAGAGAAAATTACACCTTTGCACGCAACGTAATACGAGTTCATTCCTTCATACTAGATGGCGAAGAAAAGCGAGAGAAAAAAAAAACGTGTGAATAAAATAAAAAAAAAAACATGGCAGCTCTTCTGTCTCATGAATGTTCCAGTAGTTATGTAACTACCTCCTAGCACTGCTTAAGCACATGTCTTCTGCAAAGCATCTTCTGGTATTGAGAGAATACATGCAGAAAAACCTTGCATCTTAATAGAATTGTGTTACAGTATGTTCCTTGGTTCGGCACTGTCAATGGAAAAAATGTTGATTGCAGCTGCTGAATATTGCATGGCTAATGTAATCCCCACATGGACCATGAAGTACACACCGATCTTAGTCACAGCTAAATTATTATTAAGCATTTGCTGCCAAAACACTGTGTGTCAGAGTAAGTTCCATGCTTAACAAGATTTGTTACAGAAGCAATATTTATGCTTCAAGAAATCTAAATTTATCCATTTTGCAAATTTTAGTTTGTATAATTTGTACGACAGCAGACCCTGTTTGGTTTTTCAAACTGGAGGTTAGCAGGGAACCAACTATAAAACATGGCCACTGCTTTATTAACAAGTAAAAAGATTGGGAGTTGTTCAAGGAATAATTTGCTTTCTTGCTTCTTGTGACTCAGGAAGTCAGCCTCATAAGGCCGTCGGACCAAACTAATGAGCTGAAAGCTTCCTAATAATTAAAAAGAAGGCAGAGATTCTGGCAGTCTGTTGGCATAAGAGGATATTTTTTAGCAACGTACATGGTTATGTTTCTTCCCTAACAGGATGAAGAAATTAAGGAAACCATGAAGTATGCATTATTTCTAGATGATTTAGGAAATTCTTTTGAGAGTACATATAAAGTATAACAATGAAAAGTTTAAGTTAGCCACAGTAAAGGGATTCACATTAAAACTGTTCCATGCTAGTCTGGGGTTTTCAATAAAGAGCCTTTTAATGTATCCTAAAGAGATAGACCAACACAAATTAGTTCAACATTGTGACGTGGAAAAAAGTGATACAAAGCTTTTTTTCATTTTTAGAAATAAATATCTGGAAAGTGTGGAGAGCATTTCTATTCAGCCCCATGAACCAATACTTTGCAGAACCAGCTTTCACTGCCACTGCAGCAACCTTAGATTGGAGGAGAGGGTGTGTAAACATCCGTTTTCAAGTCCGGCCGCAGATTCTTAATTGGTTTTAGGTTTGGACTTTGACTGGGCCATTTTAACTCACAAAATGCTTTGATCTAAACTAACCCATTGTTAACTCTACCTTTATGTTTAGGGTTGTTGTCCTGCTGGGGGATGAGCCTTCGCCCCCAACAGGACAACTTCTGACCAGCTTTTTGTCTCTGAAGAAAAATATCACCAGACCATGATATTGCCACTGCTGTGTTTGATTCTGGGGATGGTATGTTAAAATAACATTTTGCATGTTGGCCAAAGTCAATTTTAATATCATCTGAACAAAACATCATCTTCCAAATGTTTGACATTTTCCCAACATGATTTGTAACCTCTGCTGTGTTCGTTGGTCTTTGTGATGCTGTTTGTTCACTGATGTTCTCTAACAAATCTCTGATTACGGTTGTAATGTGACAAAATGTAGGTAGATCAGCAGGTAGAAAAACCTTTGCAATGTACTGCATGGTCATTTTACATGTTTATGGTTTTTATTGTGCTATGAGGTTTACTAAAATAAGTTTGTAATTTTGTTCTTTATAGTGACAGATTAGATCAGATGTTGCCACTTTCTCTCTAAAATGCTCTGTTAAAGCTTCTTCTGATTGGTCAGCTCATTGGTAAAACAATAAAGACTGCACTGAGTAAGTCTCTCCCATGTGCCAAGATAAAAGTCAGATTTTCAGTATTCCCAGTCCAACAGAAGAGGAGAACGCCGCCTGAAGTCGCAACTATTAGTTGGAGTGTGAAAGTTAAAGCTTGCCAAGAAACCTCAAGTAAGGTATCCATACAGTGCATACAGAATACATTGAAAGTTGTTGGTATTTACTATTTATTAGTTATTTATTATTCTGGCAGTTTGTGTTTGGCTAGATCACTGGTGCATATACTACTTTTAATATCTACATGGTCAAACACATAGAAGGAAGAGAAGTGTCTTGTTATTACTATGTATTGCTTATAGCAGTGAGAACCAAAACAAGCAGTGAATCCTACAGTTTTTTGTCCTGAAACAAGAACGCCCTTAGCTCGGGTGTGACATCATTTCTATACATAGAACACAGAATTAAGGTAAAACCCAAAAAGTAAAACAAAAATCTTCCCCACGCAAAAACTCACAGACTCACTTTTAATCTGGCGTATAACAAAACATTAAAAATGAGTCAGCAAAACTACATTCTATTACATTTTTTAAAAACCATAAAATAAAAAGCAGCGTTTTAAGCTGGCTAGAAAATATGTCTTGCATTAATATAAAGTATATCAAAAAAGGCAACAATGTAAATATGTGTTTAAGATACTTAGGGTGCTTGAATGCATAAAGTGTGTCACAAGGAGCTTATCAGCCCGAGCTGGGGTTTATGTTTCTGCGGGTGAAAAGGTAGTTGACATAGCAACGCTCAGATAGATAGCAGAGCCTGCCTGGGCTGAATAAGCTCAGTACACCTCAGAAAATCCCATGGTCCTCTCCCTTGTGTGTGATGCATTGATGTGGGGGCACTTGTGTGCACACATGCGTGTGTGTACAAGCAGATCGCATGTTTAGCAGCGGGAACTTCTTCTGCAATATGAAATAAGAGCCCGTTAATTAACAGCAAACATTCACGGGGGTTCGGTTACATTTTTGGAGCCAGGAGGTATTTTATCATGTCACTGGTAGACTGTGAAAATGTTATGCAATAAAGCCATTATTAAAGTAAGCATTACATAAGTAGGACAGAATTTTATGACACTACTGAAAATATTTAGAAGATTAAAAAACGTATTTGTACTCGCAATATTAAAACTATAAAATCAAGCTGCAGTGAAGATACAAAAAGAGGTCTGCTTTATTTTACACCAAATTGTAGGAAAAACATGTTTCCCTCCAGCAGGTGAGATCCTGAACCAAGCTGACCCAGCAGAGTGCTGATATGCATCCATACCTGCATGCGTGTGAAGGAATGTCATTAGCACTGTGATGACTGAGGGCGTGCATGTGCCAGATCAGGGATTTTTGGTCCAACATGCTCAAATTGTGAGGACAGCTTTGAATGGGTTCCTGGGCACACTTGGACAAAGTGTAAATGTGTGTGTGTCTGCAAGAAAGAGACAGTTTTCATCACCGCTCAATTCCAGATCATTCCAGGTGGTGAGCATCAGACACCAGCAAACTGTACCGCAGAAAAAACTGCTTACGCTGTTTTTTTTATTTTTTATACTACTCTCGCCATAGAGGCTGGTGATATAAGACATGGCTGCCTGCTGACCAAGTTACCGACAGTGGGATGAACTGTGAGGTCACAGAGCTCATTCTAACAAGTGCTGCACACACACACACACACAGACACACACACACACACACACACACACACACACACACACACACACACACACACACACACACTCCAGTCCTCATCTTGAGGGAAACCTCACACACACGTTGGTTGTGTGTGTGTGTGACTTGTTTTACTATATGTTGTGAGGACCTGGCATTGACTCTCATTGACTTCTATTGATTTCCATTTATTTTCAACCCTTTCTATGGCCTAACCCTGACCCTACCCCTAAACCCAACCATTACCAGTGCAAACCTAACCCTAAGTCTAACCTTAACTCAATTCACACCTTAGTCCTAAACCTGACCCCTAGCAAAATAGCAAGTTAGGATCACGAAAATGTCCTCACTTTACAACAAATGATCCTGACTTGGATGGTGAAATCCGAAAAACGGTCCTCACTCAGCTGCAAAAGCATGAGAACACACACACTTATATCTTCAATATAAACACACATACAGGGCTGTTCACTGCCTCTGACAAACCAGACATACCCGAAGAGGCACCCCCTGGAGGACAACAGGGATAGTGCAGACAGTTTACATGTAGTTTACTAAAGGTAGATTACTCTAGAAAGTTGGATTATAGTGCTGTTTAATAACCCTTAATTATGGCCTTTTTTTGCAGGTCTTTATATAATTTAAACAATACAACTTTTTATTTAACAACAAAATAAAAATGCAAAGTGTAATCCTACTGTAACAGACCAAACATATAGGATATAGTGCCATCTTGTGGTTAAAGCAGACCAACATATCCGTATTTCTTTGTATTTTGCCCCAAACCAGGTTTTAATTATAGGGGATTCAAGACGCTAGTAAGAGTAAGAGATCAAACCCCACAAAAAACTAGCTTTCACATGCCAGACAAAGTAACTTAAATAGTAGTGAAGTCCATTATGGATACCAAAAAAATGCATTATGCACTGAAATATTGACCTGTTCAAACCAGGTTTTAACTAATATTAGACATTTTAAGATAATTTTCCAAGTAAAAGGCTTGATTAAATCTTAAGATATTATGTAGTATTATTAAATAAAATTGCATGTTTTTGTGAAGTTTTTAAAAGGCCAATTATTTAGTCTTTATTTTACTATCTGGAATAATCTGCAATAAATTTAAACCTGCATTGGACAGTTAAATATTTAGATAAATAATGACTCCTTTTACCCATAATGCATCTCAATAGCACATTAAATTTACCAAAAACCTCACAATCCCTCACAAAGCACATATTGTTGCGAATGAAAGTGATATTAAACAGAGGTAGGAAGTAACATGTTTCTTTTACTTCCTTAGATATACTTAAGTGACTTTTTGAAAAAACAAAATTACAAGTAGAAGACAAAAAGTGGTAGTTTTACAACACTACACTTTTTATTGTATTTAAGTAAAATTCGTGTTTACTCAAGTACAATTCTTGGCTACTCTGTCGACCTCGTTTGATTCACTGAGTGAAGAACAAGCATATTTTACTCAAACATGCACAGACACACAGCTTACAGAAGAGACTTGGTGTATGAACACAAGTTTCCTTGTTCTAATGGTATTTTCTATCTGCTGAGCCTGCTTTGCCCTTTAGGGAGTATGTAAATATACAGCACATAGTAGACCTCATTACAGTAAATGGTTTGCACTGTTCAAATACAAATACATCCCATATTGGATAAACTGGTTTTAAATGTTGTGAAAAGTGAGATTTTAAATTTTGTGTTTCTGGTGACTTAATTTTCTATTTTGTAAAGATGTTATTTGCATTTACTCATTTGTTATTTTCTGAAAATATTAGCATTTGCACTGAAATTTTAGATGTTTGTCTGCGTTATTACATTATTTTGAAAAATAAACCTTTATACTTACCCAAGTTATTTTTAGATGACTTTTGACTTCTACTGGTTTAAAACCTTTATCAAGTTTTTGGCAACTCTATCCACCTCTGGTCTCGATTAATACATTTTCAGGCCCTCTAGATTAGTTTTTGTTTCCGCTCACAAGTTCAGCCCCTGGCCATTTTCAAGGGAATGTTTATTTGTTTATCAGAGACATTATTTGATGTGCTTCTTACACTTTTTCTGTCCTTTCCTCATCCACATTCCTAATTTCTGAAGCAGAAACTGCACATTTACATTGTCATGATGAGGAACAAGGACTAATGAAGCAGTGTCAAGAAACAACCAAAGGCCAGAGAAAAACTTTAAAATACCCTGAGAAATTCTGCTGAACTGCTGTTCAAGACCAAAGACCATTTTAGACATCTCAGAATGTGTGGCTCCTTGCAAATGAAGTCATAAAGAAATGTAAGATGAATCAAGACTTTTGCACAGTATAGGTTCTCAAAGGGTTAATGGAAAATATCGGTAAGAATAAGGGAGACTTGTACAACTCAACTTAGCATTGTAAAGATGGTAAAACTACTTTTTTCCCCTGCTTGTACACTGGAACATAGACAATAATTAATTGTATTATTTGTCCTAAATTCATCTAGACAATACAGGAAAACCTCCTGATTGTCAGTTTATAGCCCCAGGTACAAACTGACAAACAAACCTGCAACCTTGTTTTAATTAGCAATCACTCACTGAAACAGAGCAGAACAAGTTCAATTCTATTTTAATGTATCAAAACATGGTGTAATGTCAGGGGTAAAATATGAGAAAAATGGAAAGAATCTTTTTTACAAATGTACTGGCAAATTATCGGATGTTTAGCTGGGTGAGCAGCAGGTTGGAAACTAAAATAAATCAGTTTACAATCAGTAAATGAACTTAACCTCAGCAACCAGGCTGTGCTGACAACAACTATTGGGTGTGTGAGGTGGTACTGACGGAAAACTACCCAAAGTTAACCATTTGCATTATAAGAGGGGTGCTTAAAATGGAAGCCATGGAAAGTTTAACAAGCTATTAAAAAGAAAACTGTATTTTGAACTGAGGCATGTTGGATGTTCACTCAGGTTGCTACAACAGGGCAAAACTGGGGGTGTTGGTATTTACTATTTTTGGACTTTTGAAGGTTTGGTCATTTTGTAATGATTTTTTGATCAAAAAAAAAAAAAGAACCTTTTGCCATAGTATGTCAACTTGTACTGGCCTTGGTGACGTTTCCTCAAATTGGCAACTTCAGCAGATAACATGGAACATGCTGGATTTGGACTGTCGGCATCCTTTGAAAATCTCATAGTTAATGCAAGAGTCTACATGCTCTAAGGAATACACACCGAGACCATTGTTCATCAAAACGATAATGGTGCAAAATGTGTTATTCACTAATATAAGATGCTAAAGAAATATTAAGTCCGTAATCATTTTGTCTTGTTATAAAATATTAGTAAAATTCTGTTTACTGTTAATTAAAATTCTTATCAGTATTAGGGGGTCAAAGCTTTACAATCATCAGAGACTGGAACTCAGTCAAAAATGTCCTATTGATGCATCTCTATAATGCCTACACGCTTTAAGTGACCTTATTTGTATAAATTATTTAAACGTAATCATTACGTCTACAGATATTTTTCTGAATATTTAAAGTCTGTTCTTTTCATTCAGTGCTATATTATAAATGATGTTTGCATAACAAAGCATTGTGGAAAACCTGTTCTTACATCACGCTTGTATGAGTATTGTGTGACAGAGTGATGTTAATGTTTTTGGGTTTAATCCACACTTTTAACTATAGGTCTGAACATGTAGACATTCTGAATCCGAATCATTAAAAGAAAATAAAAATACAAATCAGCATAACACCAACATGTACACTGTTGACATTTTCTGTAGAATGTCCACTTCAATGGTAGAAAATCTGGAAGGGTTAGAAACCTTGAAGAAAAGCTGGGAATAAGAGTAGGAGGATGGGTGGTGGTGGTCAGAGAGAAGGTTCAATTTGAATAAACAAGGACTTCCTCCCTGAGGGTAAAATTCTGCACCTGGACGTCTCATTACAGCAACGCTCTGAGTCTGCTCAGTGGGGAACACATGTGGCCCAGAGGAAACGAGCTCATAGCAGTGCAGATCTCCAATATTGCATCAAACACAGACAAGGAGTTCTGAGAAAGGGACGTTTAACAAACCAGTTTCTCTGTTTGAATGACTAACCACAGCTGTTACCTTCTGCTGAAGTAATGAGCCAGAATAAGTCCAGTCTGACACTGACTCTGATGGCTTTAAACAACTCTGATAGAATACTGTTTCTGCTATTTTGTTGTGTGTCAAATTTAAATAATGTTTCTCTTTAATTTGTTTGTAATGCTGTGCAATTATGTCTACTGCACCTAAAGTTATATAACATGTAGATTAGTAGTTCATACCATATATTGGATATCTTGATTTTGAAAGACCTTTTTTAGTAGTAGCTGTTAAGGCCACATTGAGCAGAATGTTGCACCTGTTCTTCATTCTGCTCCAGAGTATGGATTTTACAGTGTTTTGCTGCATCATGACGTAGTATGTTACTTTTTCTTTGACGTTCAATTCAATTCAATTCAATTCAATTCAATTCAGTTTATTTATATAGCGCCAATTCACAACACATGTTGTCTCAAGGCACTTCACAACAGTCAGGTACATACATTCCAATTAATCCTAACCATTGAACAGTGCAGTAAGATTCAGTTATTTATTCAAATTGGATAAAAAGTTTTTCTATCTAAGGAAACCCAGCAGATTGCATCCAGTCAGTGACTTGCATAATTCCCTCCTCCTGGATGAGCATGTAGAGACAGTGGACAGTCACTGGCGTTGACTTTGCAGCAATCCCTCATAATGAGCATGCATGTAGCGACAGTGGAGAGGAAAAACTCCCTTTTAACAGGAAGAAACCTCCAGCAGAACCAGAACCAGGCTCAGTGTGAGCGGCCATCTGCCACGACCGACTGGGAGTTTGAGAGAAAGAACTGCAGAGACACAAATAGAACAAAGAAGCACTGATCCAGGAGTACTTTCTATGGGAAGGAAAAGTAAATGTTAATGGATGTAGCTCCTTTAGTCGTTTCACCTAGAAAGAAAGAACAGATAAACTCTGAGCCAGTTTTCAAGGTTAGAGTCTGAAAGAGAGCACATACACTTTGTTACAGTTAAGCTCAGTCAGTAGCTATGTCTAGGAGAGAGAAAGGGTTAAACACTGAAAGACAGGGCCATGTGGATCATCGGTAGAAGGTGAGCATTAAGTTGTTGCCAGCAGAAGCTTGGACAATGCCCCTCGTTACCACCTCATTTTATTTAGTTGTATATTTAAGGATCACCTGACCATCTAATATTGACGTTTCAATACTTTGCTTGTTCTCCCAAGTGTGCAGATAATCATTAGTCATATTAATCAAGCCTCTGTTTCACCTAATTCTAAGCATCTGACATACCAAGGTGAGTCCATCTATCTCAGTGCAGACAGCAAGGTGTAAGGTGAGATTACGGAAAGTTGTTATTGGATTGCTGCAGCAATATTTGAGTCATAGTTGCATCAGTTCTGTAGCAGTGGTGAACAAGTGCAGTAGACAGAACATGAAATTTATCATCTAAATAAATCAGTGGCAGCTTGGCTTATCTGGAAATCAAAAATGTGTATTCTACTGTGTCAAATATAGTAAAAGTAACAGTAAGCATTGCATGGAGATGCATTGTGTATACCTACACAACTAAAACGACAGGCCGATATGCTGCTGTGTGACGCCGGTATTAGTTTTGATATTGGAAACTGGACCCTGCCTGTGACTGTCTCACTGTGCACTTGGCATTGGTGTATAACAACTACTCAATCTATCCATAGACAGGAACCAGGACCTATTAACCTACTGACTCTTTGATTCAGTTTCACAGTTCAAACAGCTCTTTATGCTGACTCTGCAGCTACTCTATTACACCCATCTCCTACTGTCAGCATTGTTACAAATGACTACCCTATGTGCTTTTATCTTGTTTAATCCTGAGATTTTAGAAAGAAAATACTGGCTTTCAGTGTAACAGGCTGAAAGAGCACAAAGCGTCGTGGTGTTTTTCACCCCTCCAGTTACAGAAAGGTCTTCATCTGGGGGTCCTGTAGTTTCTGACAGACCAAGAGGAACAGCAATAATCAAAGGTTGATAGATAAAAAAGGAAGGCAGGGAGGTGGTGGTCTCCTTTTCTCCTGTTTCCATTGATCCTGTACTTTAAATCTCTCCCAGTCTGAGGAACTGTCAAGCTCAAAGACCCCTCCCATGATCCAGATTCACGTACAAACAAACAGAATGCAGAACAGCGGAACCTAAAGCGTCCACATGTGGGGCAGACAAAGCGAGGTGAGAGCTGGCAGAGTCATGGGAGGGGCCTGAAGGGAGAGAGCTCTTATTTTGACAGTCCCTGTGTCCGTGGAGAGAACTGTCTCTGTTCTGTTTGTTTTCCAAGAAGAAACATCTGAACATCTGCGGTGTTCTTCGGAGCAACATGGTGGGCTAGAGTTACAAGCTGAACACAAACATGAGTGCACTGTTCCACATATAATGATGCAAAGTAATGAGGAGAAATGAAGATGTTGCCGAGCCCAGCCATTTCAACTATAATAGGTTTTAATCAGATTACATGGAAATTCCACTCAACCTCCAGAAAAAGCAACACATTGAATATGCCCATGTGTACGAATTTCTATCATCAATACGTTTGAGTCAAGCTATAGCAGGACAGGACTGGTCATTTATCTTCTGGCTGTGTCCCGCATTTGTTTTGTATTAGTTCATTTTGAACCGAGAAATCCAAAGATCCAAAACAAACATTGTGTAAGAATTGAGCGATTTTACTAGGCAAGAATATCTGGGCTTTGTGACAGGCCTCTTTTTTCATTACAAACTCTTTAACCCCATTTTGTTCACAGGAATGCAAAAGTCTGGTGGAAAATAGAATTAATGAAGTTCTGCAAAACTTTGCCTCATCCATAGAGGAAAATATTTTCTCTAAGTGATTTCTGGTACTCAGGTTGTTTTTTACCATGATGCAACATTTACTCATGTAGTTCCTAAAGGATAGCACTAGGGGACACTGCTGCACCTTCCACAGAGCTCTGAACCCCAACACTCAGTCCAACACAAGCCTGAGCACACACAAACACACACACACCACCACACGCACACTAACAAGATTCAGCCCCCACTTCTAAGCAGGCTGCTGCCACGGCTCAACTGTTTTCTCTCGTTCGCCTGAGGGAGATTAGCGTCTTTTTTTTCTTTTCTTGTCTATGACTGCGTCCAACTTCTCCATTTCAGATTATACAGAGAGGTTGCGGCCCAGATGTGAGGCACCAACTCAAACTCTGCTACGAAAACATTCACTTTCTCTCCTTCTCAACTCTCACAGTGTTTTTCTGTCTAATTTAGGTATTACTTCTTTTCTTGACCATTTGGCGGGACTAATTTCATGTTGGAAGAACCACAAAAAACTGAAATTAAACTTTAATTTCTGTTTTTGTGGTTCTCTTAAGAAGAAAGTAGAGATATGTATTTTTAAAATATACCCTGGAACATGAGGTGGGACAGAGGCAAAGATTCATTTTTTAAGATAAATTCCTGGCGACTGTTTTGCTTAAATTTGCTTTGTGCAGCTACCAGTAGACAACTTATTTTCAGAAAAGTGCATCTTAGTGCACTTTTAGTTACAGTGTATAAACCCAAATTGCACAATAATTTAAACACCTAGGATGTTCACCCATTTTCCCAGGATACAATTACAAGAGTCTGTTGATGGGACAACTCTTAGTCATGCACCTCATAGATCTAGCCTTTATGGAAGAGTGGCAAGAAGAGAGCCATTGCTGAAAGAAACTACCAATGTCTTGGTAAAAAAAACTTTGTGGTGGCAGCATCATGCTGTGTGGATACTGTTCTTCAGCAGGGACCGAGAAGCTGGTCGGTGGGAAGACAAATGGGGCAGTCTTGGAGGAATACCTTTCAGACGGTAAATACAACCAGCCTCACAATGGAATGGTTCAAAGCATATTCATCTGCTAGAAAGGCTCAGTCAAAGTCCAGACTTAAATACAATTCCAAATCAGTGGCAAGACTTAAAAAGTGTTGGTCAGAAACTTTTGCTGTTCAGTCTGAATCTGAGTGAAAGAAGAAACTTTAAGCCTCTAGATCTGCAAAGCTGTTAGAGATGTAATCCAAAAGTCTTGCAGGTGTACTTGGAGCAACAGGTCATTCTAGAAAAGAGTTGATCAATGGAGCTGAAAAAAACAAGCTATAGATTTTGTTTTTCAGATATTTGTTTGTAGATTAGTTTGAAAACCCTTTATTTTCCATCAAGTTTACAACTTTACACCACTTTGTGTTGGCCTATCACACAAAATCCCAATACAATGCCTTAAAGGAAGTGGTTGAAATGTAAAAAAAAATCAAATAGCATGAATTGTTCACATCTTCTCCATTTCTTTTACAAAATAAAAAGAGACACTTTATACTCCCCCAGTCCTTGGGTGGGACATGTGGGACTGTTCCGGTACAACGTCTCTCAAACCACATCTGAGTGCAGAGCCTCATGCAGAAATTGTGGCCTGTAAAATGGCAAAGATGGCTAAAACAGAGGGTGGAGCTGCTTTGAAATGGCATATTTAGTCCTAATAGACTATAATACTGGACACAGACTGACATTTGAGAGAGACAGAGGCGTAAAAAAGGAGCACCCAACCCTCTGACATAAAAACGTGCTGCGCAAATTTGTGAGCTGGGGTTAGGCTAAAGAGAATATCATCATTGCACCAACACACAGTCATTAAACAGTCTAAGAAAAGACTAACAATTAGGACTACGCAAGAAAATGTCTGGTCACTGAAAAGGTGGTGCAAATGAGACCAAGAATATGCCACGAGAACTTAAAATAACATGTAAATCACTGCAGGCCTCACTCAACAACAAGACAGAAACTGAGTAAAAATGACATCCATGGAAGAGCAGCAGGGTGAAAACTACTCCTGCTGAAAAAGAACAAAATGGCCAGTCCGACATTCGCCAGAAAAATAAATCTTTTGTAGACTTTTGGGGAGATATTAGGTGGGTTCAAGACACAAAAGTGGTGTTTTTTTGGAAGAGGTGTGCAGTAAAAAAAACAAAACATCTTCCTTTTTTTGAGATGAAAATATATTTTCTGTTGTGAAAACCTGAAAAACTAAGTGTAACATATTAGGGACAATACCCTAAGTCAGTCCAGGTAAAGCAAGGGAGCTGTAATCATTAACATTATTTAGTGAGTTGTCAGTACATCTGTTAGTAGGTCTGCTAACTTTTGTACTTTTGTTGTGAAATGCGGGAAAACTAACTTTTGGAGTTGGCTTTTGAGTTAGAGGCTATGTGGTGTTGTAATGTTCAGTTTTAACAATAAAAATACTGCTAAAGAAATGCTGTCAAACTAAATTTTGTTGTACTTTTTGTACAGTGACAACGAAGCTTGTTTTTATTTAGGTTACTACAATAGTTAAGTTACACATAGTCAGGAATTATAACTGTTAGATGGTGACCTAGTGGTTAGAGAGCAGGGCATTTGCATTCTGGAGAGGCCGCAATGGTCACTGGTTCAAAATTCAGACTATAACTCTGGTTCCCTGAACAAGACCTTTCTGGGCGCCACTGGTGTGTGCAACCCACTGATCCCTGGGAAAAAAAAGGGATGGGTTAATTCAGAATTCAAAGTTCTTACAGCCAAACAGTTTAAGTCTCTAAACACAACGTAGAAATTTAAGTTGGGCAAACTAACAAACAAGAACTTAAGATGTTAAGCTGAAGTCCTAAACTTAAACATGCCCTTTTTACACCACGTTGTAAAAAAACTTAATTTTTTTTTACAACGTGGTGTTAACACAGCATAGTGGGGGTAGTGTGATGGTCTGGGTCCAAGATGTTGCTTTAGGACCTGAACCCAAATGGAACCATGAATTCTGTTTGCTACCCAAAAGTCCTGAAGGAGAATTTATCAAAAATGCTTGGGTTATGCCTTTAAAATGCTTAATCTGTGTTGGCAAGTAAGGCGTTTAAGTTATGTGCTGGCACTGCACGAAGCCAGTTAAGAGACCTCTCGGTGGATACAGAAATTCTCGCCAGTTCTGACTGACACAACTTATCTCCCTGGACATATGGATGGCCCCTGCTGAGGAAGTAGGCAGATCCAAAAAATCCACTTCAGGAGAAACATACAGATGTTTGGAAGGAATGCTGGATTTTCATCCAAGAGATTTGAATGAATTTTTTTGGAAGAAGCATTGTTTCACTTTACATGGTTTCAGTAGATTACTTTTATATTTTACTTTAACATAAACTGATTCCTGCTCTCTGCTGAATAGGTGAATGAAGGGATTTTTCTCTCCTTTCACATATGCCTTTGCACGGTCACCTGGTAACCAAGTATAATCCATTGTTAACAACGCATCGTTTATACAGCTGAACGTTTTGTATAAAGCAAAAATGTCGTTGATGATGGCAATAACAATGAAAGGTTTTCTGTTTATCAGTTAATAATGTCTGGGGACAAAGGAAATGCCTTCAATGAGTTTTTAGAAAGTTTTCCAATCCCATGGGCTACCTTTAATTGAATAATTCAGAAGCTTGGTTAAATAGCATTCAGCTCTGGTTTCTGGTTGGAACACAGAAAATTGAACAAACAGCTTTGCATAATAACTGCAAACAGAAGGAAAGTATCGGTTCTTCATTTTTTTAAATGCTCCAAAGGGTTTCTGCAATAAAACATTGCCAATATAAACAGTTAGAGCAATAATTAAAAGGTTTAAACAACTATAACCGTAACATACAAGGTTGGATAAGGACCCATTTTATTTTCTCACCGCACAAAGTGATAAGAATAGTAGGAGAGGTCATAGGAATTTTTAAAACTCACTACTAGAGACCTGAAAAACAAGTGACATCTTGGGGTCACCAAGTCTCTATAGCAACATTTTTAAATATTTATATATTTATTCCAGGGAGGCCAATTCTTGTGAAGGGAACTCTATACATACTATGACAATTTGAATAAGAAACAATCAAATCAAACAGTCAAACATCCAGAAACTCTGCAGCCTCAAAGATTAACTTGCACATCAGAGGGGACTTTAAAGCTCTGCAAGTGTGAGAGATCAGCTGGTAAAAGTACTTGGAAGCCTGATGGCAAATGTTCAATCCCACACACTAGGAAGCATAATAATGTGATAATGTGCATGGCAGTCCAGACTGCCCTGAGTGCAGCCTGGCTGCTGCCCAGCTCAATCCCACAACACCAACGCTAATGAAGAGCTGAAGGGGCGGCGTGGCTTCAGGCCAGCCACACTGTTAGGGTTATCATCAATGAACTGTGGAGCAGTGCTGCCTCATTTCAAGACAAAATGTCACTTGCTCCTCCAAGCGACTGCTTGATTTCCCACAGAGAAAAGTGACAAATTGCACCTAGAGACCACTGCACAGCTCAGAACAGGTTTCTATGTACGTCTTATTAAAAGAACATGCAAATTGTATCAAAAATGCTGTCATGAACATAATGGGTAATAATATTCCTCTACTGACAAATTAATTTACTGCCAGAGGGAAACTGTAAGCATACCAAGTTTTATATTCATGACACTTTCCAGATCACCCCTAACATATAGCCTTTTTGTTTCACTCACAGATTAATATTTTTACATATCAATTATAAATTAAGATGATTATTTTAGTGTTCTTACGCATTAAAACGCAATTAGACAGGTTGGTTATGGTTGGTTGGATTGATGAATGAATGAAAGGATGGATGGATGGATGGATGGATGGATTGGGTGGATGGATGGATGGATGAATGGATGGATGAATGGATGGATGGATGGATGGGTGGATGGATGGATGGGTGGATGGATGGATGGATGGGTGGATGGATGGTTGGATGGATGGTTGGAAGGATGGATGGATGGAAGGATGGATGGATGGTTGGATGGATGGATGGCTGGATGGATGGAAGGATGGATGGATGGATGGATGGTTGGATGGATGGATGGAAGGATGGATGGTTGGATGGATGGATGGATGGAAGGATGGATGGATGGATGGAAGGATTGATGGATGGATGGATGGATGGTTGGAAGGATGGATGGATGGAAGGATGGATGGTTGGATGGATGGTTGGAAGGATGGATGGATGGAAGCATAGATGGATGGTTGGATGGAAGGATGGATGGATGGATGGAAGGATGGATGGATGGATGGATGGATGGTTGGATGGATGGATGGAAGGATGGATCGATGGAAGGATGGATGGATGGATGGAAGGATGGATGGATGGTTGGATGGATGGATGGCTGGATGGATGGTTGGATGGATGGTTGGAAGGATGGATGGATGGATGGAAGGATGGATGGATGGTTGGATGGATGGATGGAAGGATGGATGGATGGCTGGATGGATGGTTGGATGGATGGATTGGGTGGATGGATGGATGGATGAATGGATGGATGAATGGATGGATGGATGGATGGGTGGATGGATGGATGGGTGGATGGATGGATGGATGAATGGATGGATGAATGGATGGATGGATGGATGGGTGGATGGATGGATGGGTGGATGGATGGATGGATGGATGGATGGGTGGATGGATGGTTGGATGGATGGTTGGAAGGATGGATGGATGGTTGGATGGATGGATGGTTGGATGGATGGAAGGATGGATGGTTGGATGGATGGATGGATGGATGGTTGGATGGATGATGGATGGATGGATGGTTGGATGGATGGATGGATAGAAGGATGGATGGATGGATGGATGGATGGATGGTTGGATGGATGGATGGATGGATGGAAGGATGGTTGGATGGATGATGGATGGATGGATGGATGGATGGTTGGATGGATGGATGGATGGGTGGGTGGATGGATGGATGGATGGTTGGATGGATGATGGATGGATGGATGGATGGATGGATGGAAGGATGGATGGAAGGATGGATGGTTGGATGGATGATGGATGGATGGATGGATGGTTGGATGGATGGATGGAAGGATGGATGGATGGTTGGATGGATGATGGATAGATGGATGGATGGTTGGATGGATGGATGGATGGAAGGATGGATGGATGGTTGGATGGATGATGGATAGATGGATGGATGGATGGTTGGATGGATGGATGGGTGGGTGGATGGATGGATGGATGGGTGGATGGTTGGATGGATGGATGGGTGGATGGATGGTTGGATGGATGGATGGGTGGATGGATGGTTGGATGGATGGATGGACTGAAATATAGATGGCTAAATACATTTAAATGTACATTATTTATCTCAAACCAGCGTAAGAAGCAGACACGCACCCTATTTTTTCTTTCATGCTGTTTTCTGCTCAGAAAAAGCATCTAAAATAAAACAAGCTGCCAAAGTTTGTCTTTTTCATTACAAGAAGGGGTTTCCAAGGTTTGTGCCTCAAGCAACAGAGGAAAAAATTTTCCAAATGAAATCTGGTGCGTGAACCTTGCACACAACTTCAGATTTCTCAACACCCATTTCAGAAACTTCACTTTCAGGGTGCACAGAGTTCTTTACGAAAGTACACCTTCTGAATGAGAAAGCACTTTCTGCCTTGCTAAAGACTCAGTCTTTCTAAACTTAAGTCAAGAATATGAAACTTTCAGTTAAAATCTTATAAACCTTTTAAATTATCAAAAAGGACCACAAGTCTGACATGACTTAGGATATATCAAATTAAGTCAATTTCACAACTACAATGGTTCACCGTAAATCAACCAATGTAAACACATATTTGTAGTTTCATAGGAGACAAACATCCCTGGGATGAAGAAGAAAACAATAGAGGACAACAGAACTCTTTATGTACTTCATGGGAGCAAAGGAAGGCCAAATAGCAATGTGCGAGACAGCCGTGTGTTCGTACACATGTACACACAGCTTCACACGCATATATAAACACAGCCATTAGACAGCAGGAGGATAGATAGGAGAGGGTGGTATAGCTGATGAAAAGGCCTGATTAACCTTTGATCCTTACTCTGCCGCATCTGCATTTGCGTGTGTGTGTGCAGGAATGACAGAGTTGTAGTGAGAGTGTGTGTTTGTTGAATGATAACTGTGCTATGTGCTCCGCAGCTCTCGAGAGGAGACAGAGACAGATAACGGTGACGCTGTTCAGATACACTGATAATGGGATGGAAGGATGGGGAGGAAGACGGAGGTCAGTCCTGATGGCTGCGTATGTTTGTGTAAGGCGGCTGACATGTGTGTCGGCATGGTTGTGTAGCATCTATCCTGTGGGGGGATGGGAGGGGTCCCTGCACGCTGCTGGTGTGAATTACAGTGATTTGTAGAAATGCTCACACACTGGAAACGTTCTTCACGTTTTGTTACTTTACAACAACAAACTTTTGCCATGTGCACTATGACATTTATTGGGATTTTAAGTCACAGATAATCACATCAATCTGAAACCTCGCAATAAAAACCAGGGCAACCAACTGCGTTTGGAAGTCATGTAATTAGTAAATAACGTCTAAATGTGTGTGATATAATCTAAGTATAAGCCCAGCTGTTCTGTGAAGGCCTCTGAGGTTTGTTGGAGAACATCAGAGAACAAACAGCATCATGATGACCAAGAAACACAGCAGACAGGTCAGGGAGAAGGTCCTGGAGACGTTTAGAGCAGAATTAGGTTGTAAAAGAATATCTCAAGCTTTAACCTAAACTGAAAGGCCATTAGTTTTAAATTAGATTTAGGTCTAGCCTTTGACTAGACCAGTCTAACACATGAATATGCTTTCATCTAAACCACGCCTGGAATCCTGCAACTTGCTTTAGATGTTTCTCTGCTTCATCACACCTAAATGAAACAATTAGGTCATAAGGAGGACTCTGTAGAACTTGACTGCAAGCTAAGACTTAATTCAATACATTCAAAAGTTGCAGGGCACCTGTCCTGTAGGACTGAAGATCCAAAACCCCTGATCTAAACCACTCCTGCCACAGTCTCAAGTCTTTTGCAGCCTCTAACAGGTTTTCTTCCAGGCTCACCCTCTATTTAACTCCATCCTTCTTCTAATCACCTCTGACCAGTTTACTTGTCCCTGCTAAAGAAGAACATCCCCACAATGCTGCCATCATCATTAGTCCCTGTGGGAATAATGTGTTCAAGGTGATGAGGAGTGTTAGTGTTTCTCCTCAAATGGTGCTTTGCATGTATGCCAAGAAATCAAACTTTGGTCTCATCTGCTCAGAAAATGTTTTCTTATATGTTTGCTGTACCCCCCCATTTATGACTTTGTACACATTTTAAAATGACCTTTGATGACGTTCTTCTTGTCACTGTTCCAGTGAAGTCAGACTTGTAGAGTAGAAAACTATAGGTCATCTAGCTGACAGACGCTCCCACCACAGCTATGGATCTCTGTATCTCTTCCAGAGTTACAATGGGCCTCTTAGGTGTTTCTTTGATTAATACTTTCCTTTCCCAGTCTGTCAGTTTATATGGAGAGCCATGTCTTGGAAGCTTACAGTTGGGCCACACTGTTTCCCTTTTCAGATGATGGATTGAATAGAACTCTGTGAGAAGTTCAAAGCTCATTTATAACATAACCCTGCTTTAAACCTCTCCAGAACTTTCTCCCTAAACTGTCTGCTGTATTCCTTTGTCTTCTTAATGCTGTTTCTTCTCTAATGTTCTCCAAACCTCAGAGGCCGCCGCGAATCAGAGAACAGAGACGTAACCATGCTGGCGGAGAAAAAAAAAATTTGGCCAAATCAAGCAGCGTCACAGTTTGTTATAATGCAACTGTCAGAAGATGTGAATAACAAAAGAAACAGAGGAGAGAAGAGAGTCTATGGGAAAAGCCGAAGAGAGAGATCTGTTTCTATAAGTGCTAGACGAAGAGTTGTGTATTTTTATGAACAAGTTCATGCACGACTGTTTATTGAGTCTACAAATCTATTACTGCATGGTCAGGCTGAGGGAACACGTGATCGGGAGAGAGAACTGCGGGTTGAATGTGATACCTGCAGGGCAAATAAACAACCTGGACATGGGAGATTTAAACCTAAAGCAATAAACTCCACTGAAATTTGAGCTTCGGGCTGTTTACTGGCTGCTCAGTCAACACACCACAACAGCACACACAGCCTGAGATAAATCTCAATCAGGATGGAGAATATGAAAGCAGATTTTTATGCTATGAGATATTTGGGGCCACAATGGTGTAAAGGAAAACAGAAAAGCCAAAAACACAGTGGAAATCATTGAGAAGTGGACCAATGAGACGTCTTTGGTGGTCACAAGTCTCACTGACGAATAAAAGAAGGGTGGGATGCAAAAGAAAGCAGAGATTTAAGCCACATG
Organism: Girardinichthys multiradiatus; assembly: GCF_021462225.1. Lineage (NCBI taxonomy): Eukaryota > Metazoa > Chordata > Actinopteri > Cyprinodontiformes > Goodeidae > Girardinichthys > Girardinichthys multiradiatus. The sequence continues at coordinate 37,749,507 of NC_061802.1, read as the reverse complement.
TGGAGGCGCAGCACACATAACACGAACATACACCCACACAGAGGCTGATTGATTGCGCCGGACTGCTTCATACTTTCTCTCTCTGAAGGTTTATAGCAAAGCCAGGACAGAAAATAATGTGCTGCTCATACACTGCTACACATTTAAAGGGACCCCCCTCCCCTTTAGATTCTTTCTTTTGTAAAGACTCCATTTCACTGTAACTCACCATGCTGCTGTAAAGTGACTCATATCGTCCCGTCACCACATAGAACAGCGACAGAAAGTAAAGCAGCAGAGAACGAAGATGCTGAGACAAATTGTTCATCTATGAGGATCAGTTTATAAAAGAGCTGCGGCATTGTTTGTTCTCCACAGGAAACTGCTTTAGGAGAGGAACACGATTCTGTGGGTGAACTGTCTCTATTACGGTTCAATCTGTCAGTGAGGGAGGAACACCTTAAAGCGAAGGTTGGACAGCAATAAAGGGATCTAAAGATTAAATAAAAATGGTAAATGGCCTGCACTTGTATAGCGCTTTATCTAGTCCAAGGTGCTTTATGCTACAATCAGTCATCCACCCATTCCTACACACATTCACAAACTGACAGTGGTAGTGACACTGTAGCCATGGCTGCCCTGGGGCACACTGACAGAAACAGGGCTGCCATACAATCGACGCCAATGAGTCCTCTGACCACCATCAGCAGGCAAGGCAGATGAAGTGTTTTGCCCAAGGACACAACAACTGAGTCAGGTGGAGAGGGGGTCTGAACCAGCAACCCACCGGTTAAAAATCCTAAAGCAGGAAGCTTGTGGCAGCGCCGAGTAACTGAAACAAGAAAGGTTTGAGCCACTTTTAGCAGCAATAATCTGAAATAGTGTTTTCTGTATGATTTTATCAGTCTCACATTTCTGTGGAGGAGTTTCTGACTACTCCTCTTTCTGTTTGCCAGTATTGGTTTAGGCAAAGCTCTCTTAAGGGGAAGACAATCCATTTCCTTAGGTTTGAAGTCTGGACTTAAATGAATTACAGCAGCAACTCAATTTTGCTCTTTCAACTCTTTTGTTGTAGATTTGCCATTGTGCCTTGAATAATTTTGTTGTTGATGTATGTTCATATGTAGGTCTATGTCAGACTGTTGGTAAGGCATTCTGGGAAACATGCGACTCCAGAATAGTACAGGGGTTTCTGGTCGACTCAATGCCTACAAGGTGCTCAGGTCCTGTACTAAACAACCACAATGGATTATCCCCCCACCATAATGCTCTTTGGTTTTTGCCAAACATGCCTGTGGGCATTATGACCAAACATTTCTATGGTCTTATCATTCCCAATGACACAATGTTTTGGTTTATTCAGACTTTTGCAGCTTTGGAAAACTAAGTCATGCAGCCATATTATTTCAGGAGAGAAAAGGCTTTGTCTGGTGAACCCCTCCAAACCATACAGACTTGTCCAACCTTTTTCTTACCATTCTGTCATGAATTATCTATAAAATGATAAGTAAGGCCTGTAGAGTCTGATTTGAAGCTCTTGAGTTTTTTGCTTTTTCCTTGAACATTGGACAGTTTGTCCTTGGGGTGAAAATGCTGGAAAATGAACTGTGAAAATTGCTAACAATCTATTTTCCACTTGTCAATAACCTTAACCTTTCTCAATGAAGAATTGTGGACTTGTTTGATTGATGGGTAGCAGCAATTGCTTCACTGAGGTCATTGCAGATGTCTGTCCTTCTAAGCATTGTGTCAACACATATATACGTTCCATAGCAGATAAACTGTCAAAACCCCTACATTTATCGAGGTGGCCAAACTTGGTGATAATCACTTAATCAAGTGCCTAAGAATAGCACCTGGCTGCCACTTTTGTCTTTAGACAATTTTTTTTACCTTCAGTCTTCTTACTACTCCTGTTTTATGTCTTCAAAAAAGTATTATTTAGATCACAGGGGCAGGATGCATCATATGTGTCTACAAATCAGGCTTAACCCTTGAGAGAGCTAATGTTCTTTGAATGCATTCAATCATATTGATGAGCATTAGACCAAAGGCAAATATTGCCAAAAGGCAATTAACCCTCTACTACTGACATTTAAAACATGCCTTTGGATAATTTCGTGGCAAGACATGCAGTCAGGTCAAGTAGGGGAAACTGATTGAAATTTGCGAGATGATAAACGTTGCAGTATGGTAACAAGAGATTACTCTTCCTATTTTTCTAATCTTGAAGAGAAATCTATAAGGTAAAGAATGATCTATTTATTTTTTTTTATCATACACTGAAGCTTCTTTTAAAGTTTAATTAAAAGTTAAAATCAGATTTCATATTGACCTTAAAGCCTTACTCACCTCCAAAGCCTTTCTTTTCTCTTTTCCGGTCACAGCATGTGATAAAGAACTCCTTCTCCACTAAACTATAGCAGCTAACTTTCTACCGTCCTTAAAATCTCTGCTTAAAAGGTGTCCTTTTTGTGAAAGATTGTGATGGCACCTGATTGTGGAATATTTACAACTAAAGCAAAAATATTTTGTAATAATCACACATTTACTAGAGTTTTGTGGAAATTCACCTGATTAATACAGCTGATAGGTTATTGTAAACCAGTGTGTAACTTGTGTAGACCATAAGCTACTAATATCAATATCAATATAACTGATGCCTGTAAATACTTTTCTTTGTGATGCTGAATTGAAAGCCTGGCCTGCTTCTAGTTCAAATATAGAAATTGAAGCAGAAAAAAACCCATGATTTTTGTTTTCAAACATTTTCTGACGTTGTGGCCACAAGTTCTCCAAAAACCTTGGGTTTAGAAGCCTAAACAGAGAGAACATGGATGTTCCCATGGACCCATGCTGTCAATCAAAAGCTAGGGAGTTCTTATGAGAAATTCTGAGTTATGATGTGAGTTTTAATGGGGAAAACATTTAGCAGGCTCTTCATATCAGTCTGTCCCACAGATCGGGTTGCAACCACCTTCTCCTTTCTAGTCGTATTGACCCCCCAAAGCACTTTACACTAGAGCCACATTCCCACAGTTGCACTGAGAAACACATGCACACATATACACCCATACGCAAATCGGTGTGCAATTTGGGGTTAAGTGTCTTGCCCCAGGGCCACATCAACATGTGTTTACAAAGGAAGCTGTAAGTGAACCCACAACATTTAGATTGCAAGATGTCTACTTCAATTGTCTACTTCCACAGTCACCCTGAAACCAAGCCTTGGTGGACTTTGAAATATGATTTCCTGACACTTGATTGAATAAATGTTGCCCTCAACACACTATAGATTTTAATTGCCAGAGGACGCAAAGCAGCCCCAGAGTATCACTGAGCCACTGCCATGCTTCACTTCATGCAAGGTGTTCTTTCAGAGCATGCCTCATTCTACTTGTTCCAAACATACCATTGGTACACAACAGAGAAACCCCAAACGTTTCTGACTCATTTGTCTAGCTCTGGACAAACTGGAGCCAACTTTTCTTGTTCTTTTGGGTCAGTTGTGGTGAACATCTTGGAGATCAAGCATAGAGCCCTTCGGTCCTTAGTATGCTATTAGTATGTACTGAAACCCAAGTGTCTGCTGCCACCATGTCTAGCTGCAGGCCTTTCGCAGTCAGTTCGGGGTTTTGACCACATGCCTCCTCAGGATTCTGACGGCACCCATTCATAGCTTCCCCTTTCTGCCACACCCACTCAGGACGTTGTCATTTCATATACTTTTCCATTTTTGTTTAAAGGCAACTATCTCTTGTTTTTGTAATTAGAAAAAGAAAACTTTCAATAAAAAACATGCTTGAGTATTAGAAATGCAGGTATTTTTAATGTCATGATTTATAATGTGGTCTGTCTTGCCCAGGATTATCTTGGAAGATGAATCGTTAATCTAATTAGTTTTCCTGGTTGAATAAAGGATAATTAAATAAACTAAAAAATAAATAATGAATATTCTTTTTATATTTAACATACAAGATGATATTATCAGCATTGATTTCAAAGTAATAATCTTAAACCGGACTCAATTCAAGTCAGATTTTCCAAGTAGCAGACATGAGACTTTATATGACTAAAGTTGGTGAGAAATTAGCTTCCAGTTAGATGTGAAGAGCTGATCTGCTCAGGTAACAGTGAGATAGATAGGAGTAAAACCAGTAGGCAGAGAGTGAGGGGGAGTGATAAGGAGGTGAGTCCCTCAGACACAGAGGAAGCCTCCTATCACAGGAAGTTTATTTCGCAAATGTAAGATCCCTCTAATCACAGCTCTGCTTCCTGATTCGGCTCCCCGTGTTGAACAACCTCATATGAAACTCTCAAAAAGACACAGAAGCAGGATCACACATACAGTATACTTATCCTTTCGGGCAGGCGTCCTACACAAACATCACATCCTGCTGGGGTTTAGGTCCACATCAAAGCGGATTATAGGGTGGATGAGGCTGCTGCAGCACTGACCACTGGCAGACTCAGACCATTTATTATTTCTGACCTTGGGAACATTTGATGGAACGTCTCAATCTTCCAAATTTGCATAAATATATATATTTAATCGCCTAAGTTTGGAGGCAACAGACTAACAACACCAAATTTGCTGATGAGATGTAGACCATAACACAAATAACACACTATATTGCTAATCAAACACCATTACAATACACACAAGCCTTAGTGAATCACAAAAACCTCTTAATCCAGCCCTTTAAAACGAAATCTAATCTGCCCTTGCAGATCCCATCGAAGAACAAAACTGATCAATCTCTGTGAGTTTTACAACAAAGACACATGGACTGCAAAGGAAGTTTTATTATTGAGACCATGTGAGAGTGCGATTGGGAAGCAGATGCTGCACCTGTGTGTGTGTGTGTGTGTGTGTGTGTGTGTTCAGATATTCAGACTCTTAACTGGTGATGCCAAGAGGCCTTACTAAAGGTTTCCTTCTCCCACCTGAGAAGCAGATGTTTAGATGTGTGTGTGTGTGTGTGTAGTAATGCATCCACACAAGAATATAGGAATATGCTAAACCTGCTGTTAATGTTAAATAAATGTAACCTAACCTTGTTGCACTTTAGGAAGAAAATGTAAATGAAAGCACAAATACAGCTAAACTAAAGTCTTGATTATGCCACATTTCTTTATACTTTCTCATGGAAACAACACAAGAGCTTGTCTTTTTTGAAAGTGATCTAAATAAATATTACTTTGACTTTCTGAAGATCTTTTAATGTTTTCATGTTGACCTTGGTAAGAGATATTGATTAACTTGGCATACAGCACATGGATCAGCTGAAGGGCGAGACACCTCCCCAGAATCGTCTTTTTACACAGGTTAACATTGAAACTTTTAGAAAAATCCAACCTATAACTCGAATACAGTTATTCTGTGGCGGGGAAACGCCATGTTAAAAAAAATAATTATTTTCTACAAACTCACTGCTAGTATGCTGACTGCAACCCCTGAAGGTTCCTATGTGTAAAGTAAACATGGATGTATGCTACTCAAGACCATTTAATTAGACATCTAAGGACCCAAGATGACCTTGCCAGAATGTACAGTGAGCTGGATGTTAAAAAAGGTAAAACAAATCTTTAAAGCTCATTGTTGGAGAAATGATGCAAAGAGTGGGATCTTAGGGTCATCACGTCTGCATAACAACCAATAGACACTATTTACATGCCAGCTGGTTGTTTAGGGGGCATGACAGGAAAAGGCCTTTCCTCTCCTACCATCACAAACATAAAGGTGTGAAGTCTGATCAACTGTGCTGGGACTATACCTGGAACGGTGTGCTTTGGTGTGATGGCACCAGCATTCTGCTCTTTGGCGGCACACACTCCGCAGGCAGGAGATCACTGCTAAGTATGGCGGATGCTGTCGACCTGCTTCTCTTCCAAAGGCCTGGGGAATTTTGCTGATTTCAGGGGATCATGAACTATTTGAAATGAAATGAGATTTTAAAATCTGGTGTACTCTACCAGTAAAGTCAGATTTTATTAATGAATGTACTGTCTGTGTGAACAGATTTTATGTATTTATTTAAATAGGTTGATCTTATATTGCTTTGCACAGTTATTAACTAGTACTAAGAGAGGGGAATTAAAGGCATGTAAAGGTAGCCTACCCTTTTCCGGCATGTACATTTGTTGAGTAATTGTGATATTATCTATATTCAGTTAGATAATCAATTAAAAGTTACAGTCCCCATACCTAACCCCTATAGAGAAGCTGTGGGATGAGCAGAGCAGAAGAGAGAATAAAAGAGGACCCAGAATTCTGGATGATCTTGAGAGCTTGTGCAAAAAAAGAGTGGTCAATGTTTTTTCTTTCTCAGTATGCTTCAAGAGGTAATGCTACATGAATGTGGTCAAGTAAAAGGTCGGATTTTTCAAAGATATTGTGTGTGAAATCATGCTTATGCAATACACTGCGTTACACGTCATCACTGTCAGGCACATAGATTGTAGAGAAAATGTATAAAAAGACAACCAAAACAAACAAAACAAAGTTTGCCTGTTAGAAAAGAAATAGAAAGAAAAACATATATGCATATGTCAATACCAAGTTTATCAGTATGATAATCAGCTGCATGTATGCTGAGTAATTTAGGCTTGACATGCCTCCAACATGAACAGCAGCCATCATAGCTCTAATGTTATGTTGTCAACACTCTGCCATATATAAGTGTTTCATTAGATGGGAGAGGTTGTTGTGTACAACTCTGGACTGAGGAGCTGCAAACGTTTCCAGCAACAACATGTGAGGAGAAAGTCTTCCGAGAGGGAGGAAGACGTGGAGAGGGTAAAAAAAAAACAGGAAAAGGACAAAATTAAAACCATACATCCCATCCTGGAAATAACACTCTCACTAAAGGGCAGATTTTTTGGAGACTGGCTAGAGGTACAGTATGGAGAAGGAAAAAAATACGGTTTAATCCTTTGACTGCAGTTTGTATGTTCTGGGTCAAAGATACTATAGAAGGAGCTGGGGGAGTATACAATTGTAAAGAGTGACTTTCCAGCAAAGGGAACGGTTATAAACGTGTATATGTGTGCGTATTTTTTGGAGGGCGTTAAGTTTACATTGAAGCAGTCCTCCCTGCAGACTCCTCATTATCGCCGTCTGTACGCCCACATCCTTTGGATGCGCCGGTGATAACGATGGTGACTGTGCTCTCCGCTTAAATGTTTCATGTCATGCTGGTCCCAAACAGCCGGCCCATTCATTCCTCCGTCTCTGGCCTTCAGAGAGAGACATTTACCTGGAGTGAGGGTGGCTAAATCGGATCCGATAGCACCGAGCTCCCCTGACGTAGAACAGACGCCGTAGGGATGATGGCAACAAAGAACAGTTTGGAGTTTGTGTGTGAGAGAAAAAGTGGGTGAGAGGGATGGAGACTCAGGCTGATTTGAAAGAAGATAACCCGAAAAGATGGAGGGGGGACAGAAAATGTGATGGAAAAAGAGGCTTTATTGATACCAGGATTGAAATGACAGCAAGCCTGCATTTTATCATACTAAAATAATTTGTTTTATCACACGCTTTCTTCTAAAAGCTGAACATAATAACTAAAGCAAAAAGCTCAGACAGTTTTACTTATCTACCACAATTCAATAACCCCTTTGTTCATTTTAGAAAACTAGAAATTAGAACTTTTTTTGCTAAACTGACTTGTAGTTATGAAAAATCCAACAAGTTCAACCCAAATTGCTTATGATTCTTATATTCTTCAGTTTTTGAGCAAGTTACATAATTGCTGTATATAATTCTCATTAGAGGTGAGTTTCTTCTATTAAAACACTAAATTCAAAGTTATAAATATAGATTTTAAAAAACGGAGTAATGTCCTGTTAAAAAAATCCCAAAGCCTTGTTAATATGAGTTTCAATTAGTGTCAACTGTGTCACGTCATATACCTAAATACATACAGCTGTTTAGGTATAGATTTCTCTCCAAAAGGCAGAAACACTAGACTAAAGGGTTATAAATGTATGCTTATTTTCTCCTGGTAGAAAAGGAAGAACTCTAACTCAATTTAGTATAGTTTGACAATACAGCACCAAATCACAACAATAATCATTCCTTAGATGTCAAGGCACGTACAATTTACATCTTTGCCAAAGCACTGATATGTCTTGAATTTGTAGGGATTTTATATGATAGACTAACACAAAGTACAACCTCAATCCCAATGAAGTTTGGAAATTTTGTAAAACATAAATAAAAACAGAATACAATGATTTGCAAATCCTGTTCAACCTGTATGCAATTGAATACACAACAAAAACAAGATATTTAATGTTCAAACTGAAAAACCTTATTGTTTTTTGCAAATATTCACTTATTTTGAATTTGATGCTTGCATTACCTTCCAAAAAAGCTGGAACAGAGGCATTAAAAGACTTGGAAAGTTGAGGAATGCTCAAAAAATAACTGATTGGAAGATTCCACAGGTGGACAAGTTAATTGGAAACATAAAATGAAATAAAATCAAAGAAGCATCCTAAAAAGGCTCAAGTGTTCACAAGCAACGATAGAGCGAGATTCTCCAACAGTTTAGGAACAATGTTTCTCAATGTACAATTACAGGAAATTTAGGAATGTCATCCACAAGTCCACATTTTAGATTGCTTTTGGAAATCATGGATTTCATATCCTCTGGGCCAAAAAGGAAAAAGACCATCTGGACTGTTGTCTGCACAAAGTTCAAAAGCCAGCATCTGTAATGGTATGGAGGTGTGTTAGTGCCCATGGCATGTGTAACTTGTACATCTGTGAAGGCACCATTAGTGCTCAAAGGTACATACAGGATTTTCAGCAACATCGCCTGCTATCCAAGCCGCATTTTGTTCAGCGATGTCCCTGCTTTTTTCAGCAAGACAATGCCAAGTCGCATTCTGCAAATGTTTCCGACAGCGAAGTTTCGTAGTAAAAGAGTGCGGCTACTAGACTGGCCTGCCTGCAGTCCAGACCTGTCTCCCATTGAAAATGTGTGGTCTATTATGTGGCACTAAATACAACAATAGAGACCCTGGACTGTTGAGCAACTGAAGCAAGAATGAGAAAGAATTCCCTCTACAAAGCTTCAACAATTAGTTTCCTCAGTTGTCAAACCCTTATTGAGTGTTGTTTAAAGGAAAGGTGATATAACACAGTGGCTGCTGTGCCTGTGTGCTGTGTTAATTGGTCTACATGAACATCACTGATGTCCTGTAACACACATTTGGGGCCTTCACAGAGCAGCTGTACTTTTACATGCAAGTGGTCTCTATTTAATAATTAAGAAACTTCTGAAGCAGTTGGTTGCCCAGGATTTTATTTAGGGTGTGTCAGAGTAAAACAAACGGCGAAACACTTTTTAGATTTTATGTTAAATCTTTAAACCCATGTGTTATTTCTTTTACACTTTGAAATTACACACTACTTTATGTCGATCTATCCCTCCATCCCCATAATCCACTAAAGTTAGTGGTTGTACCATAAATACTACTATGCAAAGTGCAACACAATCTATGATATACTGAAAAGTCAAACATCTCAACAGCAACTACGTAACTCTACACATGGACAAAAAGTCTTGTGAGCCAGAAGATCTGTATATTTGCTTAATTCAGGGGTGCAACTTTGAAATGTTAACATCAGCATCACTTGTGAGACATACCCCTCTTGAATGATGTTGAAATAATGGATTTCACTGCCCTGTTTTACTGAGCAGCTTTACTAACCTACAGTCACTAAAATAAAATCCTTTTGTGCATCTGAGAATGCAGAATAAAACCAGTTTTAAAATCAAAGAAATAATTTGATGCTGAAACACTCCAAAGTTTTAATCCTAAAGTTCTTTGCAGTTTAGTAATTTTTTTTATTCTTGTTCTTGACGTTTCACTGAGTCGACCTTAAACTATGATATTTGTTCTTACTCATGAGTCCAGAGCCTTCTGGCATGTATAACAGAAAAGCCTGAGCAATGTGTCACCATTTTGATTTGGAGATGAGGCACGCAGAACAGTTTGAGAAAGATTCAGCAGGAACCCAAGGCTGGAGAGATGAAGGTGTCTCTGAAAGACCCCATCAGCTTTAGGGTCTGTGTCTGGTCAGCGGGGTAGGTGGAGCATGAAGATAAGCCTATCTGGGACTGTGTCTATCATATTTCTTAAGACACAAACAGACACATCAGAAACTGACCAGACTCCCCAGACTGGAAGTAAAGAAAGACTCCTTTTTACTCATTCCTTACTATCATCTTCCTATCTACTGGCTGGACCTGCAGTTCTCAGAAGGGACTGCGATTTACAACCACAGCAAGAGCTGTCATTTGCTAAACAAAGCCTGGGTACAGTGTAGAAGACAAAGGAGCATAAACTGAAGGGGAAAAAAGGAGGAGAGAGGAAAAATGTATTTCTTTGACGTTAAAATGGGGAAGGGGGTGGGGGGAAGTGGGTGTTGTAAAAGGAGAAAAGCCATAAAAAAAGGAGGAGGTGGAGGTAGGGGAGTCGGGGGCGTTTCTGCTGGCTCAGACCTTGATTAACACCAGACCTCTGACAGGAAATGACCGGGCCAGCTCAGAACGAGAGCTTCCATCTGGTGCCGAGGCCACGGAAGAGCTCTCCACCCGAGAGAGAACTGGATGAACACGTTTGACTTTCAGGATTTCGACAAAGTTTCACAACCAGTACAGGATGTGATTACAGAGAGCATCATTCTATTTTTGTTGTCCTTTTGGGATGTAGACACCAAGAGTGATGCTAAACTGCAGTTTTAAAACTCTATACCTAAGAAAGGAAAAAAAAAAACAGCTCATTATTTACGGTTCTCTTCTCATTTAGCGGGACAAAGGTCTGAACTGAATATGAGAAAACAAGTTAGAGGATTTCTCTGAATTAAGAGAGAAATACTGCAGAAGGAAGTTGGATAGGATAAGTGTGAAAGGGGGTCTGCAAAGGGAGAAAGGGGACAGTTTGGGGAGGAAAGCGGGTACATTAGGAGAGGTCATCTTTCACTGCTGACTGGAATCTCAAACATAAACAAGTTCTTCCGCACTAACAGATAAAACGCAGATATACCATGAAACCAAGTGGGTCTGCTGAAAAACAGACTCACACAAGGACTAACTCAGTGAACTGCACTTTTCTGTTCAGAAATCTTTCTGTGGTCAGATTTTACAAGCCTTTTTTGCTATATTTTAAATATCCTGACAGAACCGACCTGGGCCAGATGCATCTGTATAGTCTTTTCTTTACTTGTACTTTAGGGTACCATTAATTCTGAACAGGAATGCATACAGATCCATTTATGAAACATTTGCTTTTGACACCGTCAGACAACAAAACCATATCTGCAACCCAAAAGACCCACTTCCAATCCTGCAACAAACCTTAAAATAAGAATTCATGCACACAGATGAAGAGAGATATTTCCTGGAGAAGTCATGGAGCTTATGAGCTGGAAGACGTGCGGAAAAATGTACGCTGGTCAGGCTCCTTTCTTGACCCTTCATCCAAGGGTCATCAGTTGACCCCAGCGTGCACTGATGCGTGTGCAAGGGCCAGGGGCCGCTGTCTCTGTTAGGGTCCCTCTGGAGCCCAGCTGCATGTGCCTCTGGAATGTATTTCTGCTACTGATTTCTTAAAGACAGAGTATGTGTATGGAACGCCTTGTGAAATTACGATGGGTGTCCTTTTTCAGTTCAAATCCCAGCAGAGATAGAAGAAGTGCTTATGAGCTTTTTACAGTGTGCATTTCCTGTCATAAAAGAGGAGCAGAAGAATTTGCTGGTGAGCACTAACACAGAAGACAGCATTGTAAATACATAGAGGGTCAGCTCTGTAAAATCTGCCCAACAAACTAAGGATAATGCTGATTGGACATGTATTCCACACTATCCTATCAGGCCTGAGAAGCTTTCTCCCTGTATCAGTGTTTTTGTATGACACGACCAGAGCAAAGTGAGAGGTTAAAGTCGAACCATTGCTGTCACGCCTCTAAACTAAAGAGTCACAAAGTGAGAAAATTCACAACTTCAACGTCATGCAGTTCCAACGCATTGTTTCGGGTGCAGTATTGCGCCAATCGAGAAGAAAACAAGCATGAAGAAGAAAGTTTATCTCATTATGGTTTCTGTTGCTACTTTGGTGTTTAAATGTAGTTGTGCACCTGCACCTCTTCACTACTCAATGTAGCCTCACGAGACAATTTCAAACTCTTTTGTCTTCGGATTCGCGGTCTTACTATGTTCTTCTTCTACTCAAATGGGCTGCTCTTACGTCACATCGCATGGTAAGCTGGGAATGGCACACATTCACAATGCAAGCGAAATGCTCCGGAGCCCGGATAAATCATGCCAAGACCCACAGTTGTAACCATGCCAGGGTATGGTTGTCTGGTCCGTTTTAGGGTCCTGGATGGGTTCACATCAGCGTGAGCCAGTTCAGAAACTGGTCACTGTGACACTAGAAAGCATTCCAAAGGTTTGTTGTGAAAGCACTGTAACTCTTTTATAAATACTAGGGATGTTCTCAACCCCCTAGCAAAATTGTAATATGAACCATCCACATATTATTCTTATCTAACAAATCTGGGTTTTTCCCTTACAGTCTAAGCGTTTTCACCCTTAATGGCGATGTTCACATTAAAAGAGGGACTTTATTGGCTGCTGCATCCTAATTTCTGCGTTATGTGACCTATTGTTGTTGCACAGTGCTCAGAAAGATCAGCATGGGGGGCAAGCTGCACAGAGAGCAGCTGAAATACTAATCATTAAAATTTGATGTTCAATGCAAAGCAAAGTTTATGAAGCAGTAGAACAACTTTTTCTGTAAGTATAAAGGTTTAACCAGCACCACACTGAAACACATCATGAGCCAAGTCATCAAACCAGAAATTAAACATGCTAATCTAGCACTTCACCAAACTGTTCCGCATGAAAACGTGAGCTAGAGCGAGATGTGTGCTTATTCAAGACTGTAGCTCTATGTGGTGATTAATGAATACGTTTAGAAACAAATGATAAAGCTATGCACATTTCTGGATGTGTTGTCAGGATTCTTTGAGTTTTTTCATATCGGAAATGCACCTTGGGGCTGTCCTGCAGAAACTCAAGTTGGGAAAAAATATCTATTGCTGTCAAAAAACCAAAACCGTGTCCAGAGCCTTACTACTGAGTAAGGATAATACCGATGATATGTAGTGTGTTGTTTTACAGTAGTTTATAGCTATTGAGTTTTCAAGCATTTACATGGCATTGAATTTATAAACTTTAAAGAAGTATTGGATTAGGACTCTGTATCAGCATATACCTAATCTTAAATGATTTGGATAAGTATTAAGAGCAAAAAGTCTTGATGGCCACATCTGTATACAATACATGGTACTAGACCAGTTTAATTGGTTCATATATGAATAACCAGAGGTGGTTTAAAGAGGGACTCATCTTTGCACCTGTATTGCAAACCCAATTTTTTGGTTTCGTTTTGTTGTGATGTGCCTTTGTAGTACAACAGCAGTGGCCTGCCTGTTGCATTAACAGCATAAATACATGCCAGAGCAAACGTTTACAACTAACTCACAGTTTGAGTTCCAATTGTGGGGAAACATAAACGATGAATATGTTTCCAGCTACTTTTCATGATCATTTCTGTGTCAATCCTGTTTAACAATATGACCACCTTTGGCTTCTACTCAAAACGTGGAACACACTCTCGTAGCAAAGCACACAATCATCAGATGACTATTTTGACCAACTGAACTTTGTTTTTAGAGGTTACCTTAAATGGCCTCGTAGGGCCATAGCATTAGTGAAAACAAACTCTCATCCGTGTTAGAGGTGGTGCAGGATCTCAAAACATGAGTGTATAATGTTGCGTAAGAGTTTTATTAAGACTGATAATCTTGTTTTGATCATTTATAAAACCAGAAAACTTTGAAATAATTCATAATTAATCATAAATTAAAATATGAGTTACTGACTGATCTTGACAGTGCTTGTGAGTTAGCATGGTTTCTCAAAGCCCATGTCTGCCTACAACTCTTGCCTGACCAATCAATCCTGAAGCTGAACATTTCCACTGTTTAAAATTGTTGCAATACTGCATTTTTCTTCACACACAATGGAACCACGATCAGTTTAACCCAGTAAGTAATTTTAGGATCTGGTCCTCTGATTATTAGCAACTAATTCTAGCCACAGTTGGGACCATCCAAACATCTAACGCTTGCGCCAGAGAGAACTGCATTACCTGCCAACCATGGAGTGACCTTCAGGTCAGCTGAACAGCTGTTGTGCCAAGTCTAAGCCGTTATCCATCTGAGAGACAGGTGACAGAACCACATGCCCACAGGGACCTAGGCTAGTTTTGTGGGAGTTAAAACAGCCAACCAGTCAAACCTTAAGTAAGGCGCTCCATTAGTTCATCTGTGGCTGCTGTACGGTGCTGACAAGGTTGACTGATACCAAAAGTAGAACTCCCAAATGTGTCCCTCTAAGATCAGAGTTTGGTGTTCGGAATAAGGTTATCAAATGCTTTCCTTTTGGTTTCTGAGAAACTGATTAGCTCAGTTTCAATTGTAGCTGATTGTAATTGACTGGTTGTTAGTATATAGGTTTTATTTAGTGTTGAATTTTGTACAGTCTTAGTTGTTTATGTTTGTTTAATCAGTAGTTGATCAGTAGATTTTTGATTAATATTAAATGTAATTATAGATTATGTTGCTTTTCAGCTCTTGTTGGTTTTAGCATTTTTATTAATAAAATTCCAAGTTGATTTTAAATAAACTCTTAAACCTGAGAAATATCCCAAAAAAATCCTCATGACTTCATTAAGCATCATTTGCATAGCTCCCTAGAAAATATTCATTTGTTAGATTAATTTTAAAAAGCTTTTAGAGATTTGTTTATGGATATTAATCTAACCTAATGTGGTCTAACTTCTTTACACTGCCAAGATGTTTTGGTTAGAAATTATAACCATAACAAACTGTGTAAGAGACAAATAGCAGCTCATGAAAGATATGAGTTTATTCCTTTAATGTGATCAGCTATAAGATTAAACCAACCACCAACTGTGTGTGGCCTGTCTGTTAACCAGGCCTCCCTGACTCTGCAGTACGAAGCTGATGAGACACTGTTAATTACAGCCTGAACTCCATGTCACCAACCTATCTGATGAAGTGAACTGGGAGGAGCCAATGCCACGGGCGACCCTGGTCACCCCCGGGGTCTACTGTTCTTTCATAGTATCTGTACAAGTGTGTGTGTCTGTCTTTGTGTGTTTGTTAAACAGATGAGGAAGTAAAGGAAAGAAAACCAATTAAAAATAATTGCAACTAATTTCATAAACAAGTGCAACAGGGGAAATATGTTTAATGAAGCAAAATCATTAGGTAAAATTATGCTCTACTTTCTTGGCTGCTGACTTTATACTTTGGGGCCTCCGAGAGAGGAGAAGGAGGAGAAATAGAAGGGGTAAGAAAAGAGACGCAGACATGTAAAAAACAAAGAGAAGAAAAGTTTAAAAAGTAGGACAGACAGACAGTTGGTGGCAAGAGTTATGTGTGATCCCTTTCAAGTCCCCTGACTGGCCTATGTTGCCATGCCAACCTAAACATTCGCATTTGGGGGAGGTCTGCTCCCCCCCTTCCTTACCCCATGCATACACCACTGACAGGATGAATAACAAACCCAAGGAGTGGCTGACGCAGAAAGGGAAAAACATTATGAAAAACCATCGCAATTCCCGTTAAAACTCGTTTTTCTTCTACAAGTCATTTTCTTGTGTAAGCATGCTAACTAAAACACTAGCATCAGCACCAACTGGAGTTTAAGACTTCAGTCTCACCTCTGGAGCTCCTGCCCTCTCATTGACATGAGCACACAAACTATGATTCAGCTTCCCGACCCATGGTGATGTCCAAGGGTGGGGAATTAGTAACGTTTGGCTGATCCTTTCAATCATGGCCTACTTTGCCCCAAAACGTTTGAGAAGAAACAAAACATTATAAAAACAGGTCTGATGATTAATTCCCTCCCAAAGTTTTACCAGGCCTGAGAGGAAGCACATCTATAAAGCAGCCAGAGGATTTTCTTTCCCATTCTAACCAGCATAAATGTAGTTTTTCCCCACAACTGAACAAGGAATTAACAGTAACTGCTTGGAGCTATTTACAACATACACACATCACACACGCCGCATCGCTGTGCATTTTAAAGAGTCTTTCAGTGCCCAATTGGAATCGAGCTTTTAGAGGAGTCTGGGTTGTTTATCCAATCCCATCATTTGCTCTGGCTCTGCAGCGTTGCCCACAACCAATCGGCCTTTTCCCACATGTGGTGTTGGCTGTGGAGCATTTGGTTTAGGAGATCATTTCCCAGTCTGCAATAAGCAGAACCATTTTCCTGGATAAATACTGTTGAGCCCTTTAATCAAATCCATACTCTAAGACAACAATACGGCATAACAGCACGTTTCACACAGTCAGTCATAAACAATGTAGGGTGATGCAATGTAAACCTAGAAAGTATACGTTTAAATATATTTTTGATGTAGGTTGGGTTCCCCCTGTTTTTTGGTGTGAAAATGAAGATAAAAGAAAAATAAATAAAAGTATGTCTTTAAAATCATCTCAGTGAAAACATTCAAAGAGAACCCTAAAATTTGCTCTAATGCCCAGCACAAAAAAAGTGTCCTCAGCAATAGCTTCTTTATTTTTCAGCAAACTTGTAGAAGAATGGCAAAGGAAGCACCATTTACACACAAGGAAGACCAAAGTGCTTTACAGTACATCAAAGTAAGTCAGGATTGGGCACTACATTAAATAAACAAATATGTTAAAATGCAGATATTAAAGGCGTAAAAGAAACGTATTTCTTTAGTTTTTTAAATGTGACAGTTGCAGAACATTTTAATCCTAATGGAAAACATTAGACTGTGGTGGAAAACCAACCCTGCACATCAGCCTGAACATACCATACCTATGGTGAAACATGGTGGGAGCAGCATCATGCTGTGGGGATGACAGGAAAGCGGTTTAGAACGTATACCTCTACAAAGTACCGGGTCTGGGGGGGCTGAATACAAATGCATGACAAACGTTTTAGATTTTTATTCATGAGACAAAAAATATCTAATCATTTTCCCCCCATTTCACAATAATGCACTAATTCTTGTAAGTCTATTACAAACATTTCCAACAAAACACATAGAATTTTGTGGTTGCGTTGTGAAAAGTGGGTATTATGACTTTGTGCACAGCACTGCAAATCTGAAAAGGCTGCTTAACAAAAACCACTTACTTTAATTGTACAGAGGTTTTAGGAGGGAAAAACAAAAATAAAGTATTGTTCCATTTTCTGGCTTGAATGGGGAAGTAATACGTTTAGAGAGGTGAAAAAGTTATAGTGACATATAGTTTATGTTAGAGATTTCCTATGGTTTATGATAGAATATCACATGCAAAATATTCCTTGCCTCAGGGACTTGACACTCCAGAGTTGGGTACTAAAATTACCATTGCTAAATATTTGGTTTGAGATCTCAGGGGACTATTACAGCACTGTGTGACCTGCCCAACAACTCACTGCAGGGCTGTTAGGAATAATGTTAAATAAAAAAAAAGAATAATGGAAACTAAAAAGCCTGATCATTGTCAGCAGGTTTGTAGCAGGTTGCCAATAAAGTTCCACCTGGAACTGGTTTCTTAAAATATACAGGTCCTTCTCAAAATATTAGCATATTGTGATGAAGTTCATTATTTCCCATAATGTCATGATGAAAATTTAACATTCATATATTTTAGATTCATTGCACACTAACTGAAATATTTCAGGTCTATTATTGTCTTAATATGGATGATTTTGGCATACAGCTCATGAAAACCCAAAATTCCTATCTCACAAAATTAGCATATTTTATCCGACCAATAAAAGAAAAGTGTTTTTAATACAAAAAACGTCAACCTTCAAATAATCATGTACAGTTATGCACTCAATACTTGGTCGGGAATCCTTTGCAGAAATGACTGCTTCAATGCGGCGTGGCATGGAGGCAATCAGCCTGTGGCACTGCTGAGGTCTTATGGAGGCCCAGGATGCTTCGATAGCGGCCTTTAGCTCATCCAGAGTGTTGGGTCATGAGTCTCTCAACGTTCTCTTCACAATATCCCACAGATTCTCTATGGGGTTCAGGTCAGGAGAGTTGGCAGGCCAATTGAGCACAGTGATACCATGGTCAGTAAACCATTTACCAGTGGTTTTGGCACTGTGAGCAGGTGCCAGGTCGTGCTGAAAAATGAAATCTTCGTTCGTCGTCTTCCGCTTATCCAGGACCGGGTCGCGGGGGCAGCAGACTCAGCAGAGACGCCCAGACGTCCCTCTCTCCAGACACCTCCTCCAGTTCCTCCAGGGGGAGCCCAAGGCGTTCCCAGGCCAGCCGAGAGACATAGTCCCTCCAGCGTGTCCTGGGCCGTCCCCTGGGCCTCCTCCCGGTGGGACGTGCCTGGAACACCTCCCGAGGAAGGCGTCCAGGAGGCATCCGGTATAGATGCCCGAGCCACCTCAACTGGCTCCTCTCGATGTGGAGGAGCAGCGGCTCTACTCCGAGCCCCTCCCGGATGGCCGAGCTCCTCACCCTATCTCTAAGGGAGTGCCCGGCCACCCTACGGAGGAAGCTCATTTCAGCCGCTTGTATCCGTGATCTCGTTCTTTCGGTCATGACCCAAAGTTCATGGCCATAGGTGAGGGTAGGAACGTAGACCGACAAGTAAATTGAGAGCTGTGCTTTTCGGCTCAGCTCTCTCTTCACCACAATGGACCGGCACAGCGCCCCCATTACTGTGGCAGCTGCACCGATCCGTCTGTCGATCTCCCGCTCCATTCTTCCCTCACTCGTGAACAAGACCCCGAGATACTTAAACTCCTCCACTTGAGGCAGGAACTCCCCTCCAACCTGAAGAGGACAAGCCACCCTTTTCCGGTCGAGTACCATGGCCTCGGACTTGGAGGAGCTGATCCTCATCCCAGCCGCTTCACACTCGGCTGCGAACCGCCACAACGCATGCTGTAGGTCTTGGCTAGAGGGGGCCAGCAGGACCACGTCATCCGCAAAAAGAAGAGACGAAATCCACTGGTCCCCAAACCAGACCCCCTCCGGCCCTTGGCTGCGTCTAGAAATCCTGTCCATAAAAGTTATGAACAGGACCGGCGACAAAGGGCAGCCCTGCCGGAGTCCAACATGCACTGGGAACAGGTCCGACTTAGTGCCGGCAATGCGGACCAAACTCCTGCTCCGCTCGTACAGGGACCGGATGGCCCCTAATAAAGGGCCCCCGATTCCATACTCCTGGAGCACCCCCCACAGGGCATCACGAGGGACACAGTCGAATGCCTTCTCCAGGTCCACAAAACACATGTGAACCGGTTGGGCAAACTCCCATGAACCCTCGAGCACCCTGTAGAGGGTATAGAGCTGGTCCAGTGTTCCACGGCTGGGACGAAAACCACACTGTTCCTCCTGAAGCCGAGGTTCGACTATCGGTCGGACTCTCCTCTCCAATACCCTGGCGTAGGCCTTACCAGGGAAGCTGAGGAGTGTGATCCCCCTGTAGTTGGAACACACCCTCCGGTCCCCCTTCTTATAAAGGGGGACCACCACCCCAGTCTGCCAGTCCAGAGGCACTGTCCCCGACCGCCACGCAATGTTGAAGAGGCGTGTCAACCATGACAGCCCTACAACATCCAGAGACTTGAGGTACTCAGGGCGGATCTCATCCACCCCCGAAGCCTTGCCACCGCGGAGCTTTTTAACCACCTCGGTGACTTCAGCCTGGGTGATGAAAGAGTCCAACCCCGAGTCCCCAGCCTCTGTTTCCACCACGGAATGCGTGATGGCAGGATTGAGGAGATCCTCGAAGTACTCCTTCCACCGCCCGATAATGTCCTCAGTCGAGGTCAGCAGTCTCCCGCCCCCACTATAAACAGTGTTGGCAGAGCACTGCTTCCCCCTCCTGAGGCGTCGGACGGTTTGCCAGAATCGCTTCGAGGCCAACCGGTAGTCCTTCTCCATGGCCTCACCGAACTCTTCCCAGGCCCGAGTTTTTGCCTCTGCCACAGCCCGGGCCGCAGCACGCTTGGCCTCACGGTACCCGTCAGCCGCCTCAGGAGTCCCACAAGCCAACCACAGCCGATAGGACTCCTTCTTCAGCTTAACAGCATCCCTTACTGCCGGTGTCCACCACCGGGTTCTGGGATTGCCGCCACGACAGGCACCGCAGACCTTACAGCCGCAGCTATGGGTAGCAGCATCGACAATAGATGCAGAGAACATGGTCCACTCTGACTCTATGTTTCCAACATCCCCCGGGATCTGGTCGAAGCTCTCCCGGAGGTGGGAGTTGAATACATCCCTGGCCGAGGGCTCCGCCAGGCGTTCCCAGCAGACCCTCACTATGCGCTTGGGCCTGCCGAGTCTGTCCGGCTTTCTCCTCCTCCAGCGGATCCAACTCACCACCAGGTGATGATCAGTGGACAGCTCAGCCCCTCTCTTCACCCGAGTGTCCAAAACATGCGGCCGAAGGTCTGATGATACGACAACAAAGTCGATCATCGACCTCCTGCCTAGGGTGTCCTGGTGCCAAGTGCACTGATGGACACCCTTATGTTTGAACATGGTGTTCGTTATGGACAATCCGTGACTAGCACAGAAGTCCAATAACAAAACACCACTCGGATTCAGATCGGGGAGGCCATTCCTCCCGATCACGCCTCTCCAGGTGTCACTGTCGTTCCCCACGTGGGCGTTGAAGTCCCCCAGCAGAATAATGGAGTGCTGAAAAATGAAATCTTCATCTCCATAAAACTTTTCAGCAGATGGAAGCATGAAGTGCTCCAAAATCTCCTGATAGCTTGCTGCATTGACCCTGCCCTTGATAAAACACAGTGGACCAACACCAGCAGCTGACACGGCACCCCAGACCATCACTGACTGTGGGTACTTGACACTGGACTTCTGGCATTTCCTTCTCCCCAGTCTTCCTCCAGACTCTGGCACCTTGATTTCCGAATGACATGCAGAATTTGCTTTCATCCGAAAAAAGTACTTTGGACCACTGAGCAACAGTCCAGTGCTGCTTCTCTGTAGCCCAGGTCAGGCGCTTCTGCCGCTGTTTCTGGTTCAAAAGTGGCTTGACCTGGGGAATGCGGCACCTGTAGCCCATTTCCTGCACACGCCTGTGCACGGTGGCTCTGGATGTTTCTACTCCAGACTCAGTCCACTGCTTCCACAGGTCCCCCAAGGTCTGGAATCGGCCCTTCTCCACAATCTTCCTCAGGGTCCGGTCACCTCTTCTCGTTGTGCAGCGTTTTCTGCCACACTTTTTCCTTCCCACAGACTTCCCACTGAGGTGCCTTGATACAGCACTCTGGGAACAGCCTATTCGTTCAGAAATTTATTTATGTGTCTTACCCTCTTGCTTGAGAGTGTCAATAGTGGCCTTCTGGACAGCAGTCAGGTCGGCAGTCTTACCCATGATTGGGGTTTTGAGTGATGAACCAGGCTGGGAGTTTTAAAGGCCTCAGGAATCTTTTGCAGGTGTTTAGAGTTAACTTGTTGATTCAGATGATTAGGTTCATAGCTCGTTTAGAGACCCTTTTAATGATCTGGATGAGCTAAAGGCCGCTATCGAAGCATCCTGGGCCTCCATAAGACCTCAGCAGTGCCACAGGCTGATTGCCTCCATGCCACGCCGCATTGAAGCAGTCATTTCTGCAAAGGATTCCCGACCAAGTATTGAGTGCATAACTGTACATGATTATTTGAAGGTTGACGTTTTTTGTATTAAAAACACTTTTCTTTTATTGGTCGGATAAAATATGCTAATTTTGTGAGATAGGAATTTTGGGTTTTCATGAGCTGTATGCCAAAATCATCCGTATTAAGACAATAAAAGACCTGAAATATTTCAGTTAGTGTGCAATGAATCTAAAATGTATGAATGTTACATTTTCATCATGACATTATGGAAAATAATGAACTTTATCACAATATGCTAATATTTTGAGAAGGACCTGTAGAGCTCTATTTTAAGTTAAGCATAATCAAGATTTCTTACAGCAAGCACTCCAACATTGACGTAAAAATGTTATTTTAAAAATAAATATGTGAGTAAATATATGCATACATATTGCAATTATGGGTCAAATTCCCAAAGCTACTTGAGTATGCAAAATGTGTGCACATAAGAGTTTATCTGTTTCTCAAAATGAACACAAAAAAGATCTTCTCCTAAAATAAATATCTCTATCAAACAACATCTCTTTGTACAAACACAAACACACTTACACCCACACCTACATCAGATATTAGGCCTATATTTAGAGAAAAAATAAGTCTATAGTTATGAATATTTATGGAAATTACAACCAGAGAAAATAGTGTTGCATTCTAAAAGATCAGTGCTTTTTGCGTCTTGTAGACTGTGTAAAATAAATACCGCCTGCTGAAAGCGGTTGGAAAAAAACATAGCAGAGATGTCATAGAGAGTAGAACAGGCTGTTCCCTCCAATGATTTGCACCTGATATCTTTGCAAATTATTTCTCAAAACAAATTGGCAGAACTATGCTTAAAATCCGGTCGCAGGGGGTAGGGGTTAGGGGGAGGTGGTAGAGCGTACGACCTCCAACAAAGAAATCAAACAATCGCTTTTCGTTTAATAAAAACAAGATGTAATCAAAGTCAAGAAAGCACTTTTTTGAAAAAGCAGTGCCTTTTTTTATTCGGATGTATTTTTAACTTTAATGTTGCTATGTTTGAGTTTTAAGTGATGCTTGGACATTGTGAGGATTTTTCTTTACAGTGAAATGAGCCAAAACCCGAGTAAGCTGAATTGTTGTGTGAAATTCTTGGTGTTAATTAAAGAACCATGAACATTGCTTCTGAATGCACATAATTATTTTTTTAAATAAAAACAATAAGCCAGAAGCTAGAAAAAGCATTATCTGGTCTACAAGCAAACAAAACTACAGTGCAAAGAAGTCTGAAGGACACCATTTCCTAATGATGCTGTTGACTGAAGTTCTCCGAAGGAAATCTTCAGTAGATTCAGGGTTTGTTGCACTAGACTCTCAGGCTTACTTTCCTAAATTCTCAAGTTCCCATTTTTCTTCTGGTATATTTTTCTGGTGAGTCTGCACCCTGTTTGCAGATACACACAAATGCAGTTCATGCACATTGCGTTAAACTTGAGCTGCCTCACTGCAGCCAAAGGGAGGAATTCGCAGGAGCACAGTTCTCATGCTGACCAGCCTTCTTTCAGCGTCTTGTTTTTATTTGACTCCTTTAATTGGAGAGAATGTCACCATCAATGTTTTGCTCTGGATGCTGAGACATACGACCTCCTCCTCAAGTTACTCGAGCCAACCACTTCGTCGGCTGCTATAAGACAGTTCACACACACACACATGCACGCAGGCAGGCAGGCAGGCAGGCACGCACACACAAAAATTTTGAAAATTACACAAGCTGCAAGGTTACCTTGATATGCTTTCTTTACTAAAGTCCTAAATGCACCTGGCCTGCCATGACAGGCTTCCCTCCAACAAAGTCAGGTTTTTTTTAACATGAGCTCCATCTCTCAGCATGAACTTGCCAGGAGGCCCCTCGATTACCAACTGCACTCAGCCAGTAGAATAGGAAGAGGGAGAGACTGAGTATAGTAGAGAAAAGTGGAATAGAGGGCAGTCAGCAGTCTTTATTAGTGACTTGAAACCAAATATACATCATGACCTCATGTGTGATATAAGATGAAACTTCAGTGTATTATTTCAGGGCGTGTGCTAATGTATGGAGTGAGCCCGAACTAAAAGTGGGACTAATTGTGAACTATGTAGCTGGGGGAGGAGAGCATATGTTAGAGGCTCAAGGTTAAAGATGCTATTACTCTGAGGGAGGTCCGCTGGCTGTGGTGCTGAGGTAGATGTACCATTCATCTTAGGAACAAGCCTTGATCTGCACTAAAGCTCAACGGCAACTCAGCTCAACAAGTACCTTCAAAACAACCCATACACATTGAGCTCTTTCCCATTATGTCTTGTTACAAACATAAAGTTCTATGTTTTTTTTTTCCCAACTGTAGGTGGTAGGCCAACACAAAGTAATGAACAATTCTTAAGGGAAGGAAAACTATAAAGGATTTTCACATTTTTCTACAAAAAATAATGTTGAAAATGCAGTCCCCTTTTCAATGAATTAAAATCCCGTGCAGCCGATTCCCTTCGGAGGTCACTGAATTATAGAGTCTACCTGTGAGTATTTTATTCTCAGTATAAATCCAGTTGTTCTGTGAAGGTCTCAGAGGTTTGTTAGAGAACTTTAGTAAACAAACAGCATCCCTTCGACCAAGGAGCAAAGCAGACAGGTGAGGAAGAAATCTGTGGAGTATTGTGCAGCCCATAAACACAGATTAATCCATCATATGATAATAGGAGAAGTAAGACACTTTGTAAACTTACAAAGACAAGGCTGTCCACCTAAACTGATAAGTTGTGCAAGAAGAGCTGCAGCCAAGAGGCCTATGATAACTCTGGAGGAGCTGCAGAGATCCATACCTCAGGTAGGAGAAACTATCCACAGGATATCTATTAGTCATGCACTTCACATATTGAAACAAAGACAAATCCTGGAAGAAAACCTGGTAAAGGCTGTAAATGAGACTTTGGTAATGGTCACCTTCCAGGACAACAATAATCCAGAATTTATAGCCAGAGCTACAATGACAGGGTTTAAACCAAAGCATGAACCTGTGCTGCAATAGCCTGATCAATGTCCAGACCTAAATCCAACTGAGAACCCGAGGCAAGGCTTGAGAATGCATGTTAGAAAGACACCTGCACCATCCAATCTAACTAAGCTAGAGATATTTTTGAGAAGAATGGGCACAAATTTTAGTGCCTATAGGCAAAGCTGGTAAAGACAATCATCTATCACATAAAATCTAAATTGAAGTTTGTGTTTGTAGTACATGAGCTGTACTGATAAACCACAGAATACTCTAGAAACATACAGTCACTGGTGTATTACAACTATAGAATAACACTAAAGGAGAAGTCCTGATGGCAGGAAATATTCAGTGTCACAAAGTATGGTTTTTGGAGTTTAAACTAATCAATGATCCAACAACTGACTTCTTGCGTGGCTTATAGAAGTGTGTGTGCTTTAGCCCCAGTACGTGAGGCACGAGGAACTGAGGAAAAGGATAGAGTGTGAAGACACTGATAAAAATCCTCCCATTAACAGCACTGACGACTGAGATAGAAGAAACAAACACTGAGCTGCTAACACCTTGTTAAAGCATGTGTGGCAGACTGTGATAGCAAGAGGGCTTGCTCACCGATGAGGTTTTGGATCAACGGGCTGAGCTCTGTCTCCCGTGTGATGACCAGTGTGAGTGCTCCTATCAGCTCTCGCTCCAGCTTCCCCAGCTCCTCCTCCTCGCTATCGGTGTTCTGCGCCTCCTCAGCCAGGGAGTACAGATAGATCAGGAGGAGGATCAGTTCATCTGGCCCGCACTCATCCTTCCTGAGCCTCGACCCTGAGGATGAGCTGTCCTCGCCTCCACAGGGCTTCATTAAGGGCAGAAGCTGCCTCAGCATAGCAGGGAAATCTGAGTCTCCAAGAGCCTGGGACACAGGAAATACACACGGATACATTTTATGTTATCAATTCATTGTTATGATTGTAGTGACAATTTGGGGACAGCAAAGTTAAAGCTGCCCTGAACAAAACCTCTGCCAGTAAAGCGACTGTGTCTTGTCTCAAGACAAATAATAAAGGAGACACATTTTTAAATGTGTCACACAACATTACACAAACATTTTCTGCTTTTACACTCACATTGTTGACAACATGAGACTTTATAAACATTTTCACAGATTTTCACTTTTGATTGACCGATTTGATCAGGCTTCTTCTTTTTTCCATCACCTTGTACATATGGTATACCTCCAGATCTTGTTTGTAATCCTTTTCCCTGACAACGATACATAACCTGGCTGTAATCCAATTATAAAGTTTTACAGACAAGTCTTGTTTAGAAATATTTGGTGTTCTTTTCATATAAATGTGCACAAGACCTCCTCTAAATTTACCTTTGCTGATTTTGGCCAGGACGTTCTATACAATCGAAATTAATCCAAAGAATCTTGTTTCCACAATCTATCCCTGTTTAACAGACATTAATTTGTAGGGAAACAGGAAATAGTTTCTTCCAAAAACTTTTCCACGAAGGTCATGTTATTGCAGGTGTTTCTGTGGAGTAAAACAGAGCTGCATACACAGCCAGCTCAATTCTTGGACACTTTATTTGCCTTCCTTAGAATCCCACGAGCGGTTTTCTCCACGTTTTCTTGGATTTGTACAGAACACAAAATGTTGTTTCCTAATTTCAATACCAAATGAGGCAATGGCAACCTAAACAAATTGTTTCCTAAAACATATTCTCTCCAGCATTGTGAGCTGTACAGGCTCACTTCTGCATGGAATAGCATGTATGTGTGCTGAGTAATAGATTGTTATTAACCTAAAAAGGAATAGCGTACAAATGCAAATTTGCACATTCAGAACTCAATAAAACCTGTGAATTCACCAACTACTGCGAATACAAAATGGCCCAAACAAGCTCATTAAGGACCGTTTTTTCTAAGCTCTCTCAAAGCTCAAACTCAAACTTTTCCATAGTTGTGACTACCATGACTAAAACATATCATCAAAAAAAGCACATTGCTCTATCAAAATATTCAAATGATGACATTATAAGTCATTTACTGTAAACCAGAGTCTAAATAAAGCAGTTTTTTTTTTTCTATTTGACCTTTAGTTTGGAATGGAGGTGCAATGAGAAATAGGCATACAACCAGATTTTGAGAATTTTCAGCTTGATCATCCTGTTCAGTGAACATGCCGTACAATATGCTATGGTGAAATGTTGACAGTAGACACTGGTCCTGAAATATGAGTCAAAGTTAGACACTTATAGGTAGCTGTTTAAAAATTAAGCTATTTATACAGAGAGCTATTTGAGCTAAAAATGTATTACAGAAAACCAGTTCTTAACTTCTTTTGAGCTTTCAGCCTCTGTCTGTTATGGAACATACAGGATCTGGAAAGACAGACTTAGAAATCTCATAGAAAGATCGACCTTGTCTTGGTGAGACATGGTTGCCAATTGCTAATATAAGATCCAGAAGACAGTTTAATATGTAATTGCGAAATTCAATTGGTGTTTGTTTTAAAACAGCGGTAAAATCCAATTTTACAGCAGCTGCTCTTTTACACACATTGCACTGATCTCGCCCCTGTTTGTAATATAATTATTAAGAACTACTCACTGCATGAAGGCAAAAAATAAAATAGATTTTCAATACTATATTGATATTATATAGTATATATTATTTATATTATCTTCTATTCTTATAGAAAAATTTTAACATTTTCTCTATCAACCTATGTTGTCTGGGTTATCAACCCAGTCAAAAGGCCTATGAATAACTAGGTCTCTTTGTTATCTTTTGATCCTGAATATCTATCCAGGTCGTAAGGATCAATCCAAATGTAAGCAACCTCCAACCTTACAACTTACGACTATCACACAATCTAACAAGGTTGGGATGGAGTGATTTAGAGCTAGTAACAGTGTACAAAAACGTGATGTTGTGTAATATTGAGGGTTTAAATTAGGGATGCACAATATATCTGTATTAACATCGGTAGCAGCCAATGTTAATCATTTTTTAAGGTATCGTTCCCCTATGTAAAACTAGGCCGACATTAATAACCGATGCTTATTTCCACCTTGTTGCAGTTTCTGAATGTGTTTCTGAAGGGGGAGGGGGCTGGTTATGTGGTATTTGTTTGGTCATAGACGGTGCAGGATTGTGGGGTGTTTAACTGAAGCAGTGAAGCAATGTCAGTGCAGTTTTTTTCACAGTGTCGAAAGGATGGGGATATATATTTATTATTTGTACAATCTGTAAATATTGGTTATCGGCAAGAACAGCAATATTTCTATCAGATATCATTATCACCCCAAACTTTTGCATTGGTGCATCCCTAGTTTAAATAGTAGTGCATAATTCAATTAAACAATTTACAAAATCTGCAATAATTTCAGTTCCTACAAAAAGAAAATGTGGCCACAAAAATGTTTTTAATATGGAACATTTTAGCTGAAATACAAGAAGAGAGTGACCAAACTATATTGGTTACTTCTTGAGAAAGATTTCAGAGCAATGCTAACTTAATAAGAAATGTTTTCAGTACATCTATGAACAAATCAATAGTAAACCACATTCAGCACACAATACAATGATGTACCGAATCACAATCATTGTATTGTCAATGTGTGCACTACTACAATAACAAAAGACTGCTAAGATACAATTTTTTGTTATGCTATTACACTTCAAGTGCTTTGCATAATGAATGTCAGTAATATAGTGTTTCATTGGTATGAACCCTTCGAAAACAATGGTTATCCACCGCCATGTGTTTTTGGTTAAAGCAGGTCGGCCAGTCCATGTCCTTAGCCTGTAAAAATTCGTTTAAGTCGGACCTGTTTCAGCCTCTGTGTGCTGCCCAAATTTAGCCTAAACAAAGACAGTGAAAGTCAGGACTGGTGAGCCCATGTCATCACCCAGAAAAATCTTTTAAACTTAGACATCAATAGTCATCTTCATGCTGACATTGTTTCACCTTTCAGATATAACCCACATTTTTTACTTAAAAGGCCATGCCGTCTTTTCAATGAATTTGGCTTGAATTTGAAGTATTACTGCAATTGACGCCCATCCCAATATATTGACCAAGTTTCTAAAGCTCAAGACAATTGTGGGGGCATCATTGCAATGAAAGAATGATGAAAATGAATGAGGGTTAACTGCAGCCAAAAATGTTGTTGCAATATTCAACAATATCGTGGTTGCCTGATAACATGCTCCAAATAATAAAAAAAAAGATTTCATTACATTTGAACTTAAAGGAAGCATGTCGCAACCATTCCTTAGCAATACAACCATTCCTTAGCAGGAGTAGTTTTGACTGGGTTGGAAATTAGTTCATAAAATAAACTAAAAGCAAAACATTCCTGTAGAATAATTATGTTTGTTTCAACAAATTAAACAAAAATGTTAATATATAAACTGCCTGTGTATGGCATCATTTTTCCATTTGCTAATTTTACAGCTCAGTTAATGGATACCCTGTCTATTCCAAACACTGCACACTTCTGGAAAAATGCTTACAGACCCAAGATTTGGAGCAAGGTTTAGGTGCAGTGACCTGTTTTTGCGATTCTGTCCAAGCAGGTCTGAGTAGTCAGGAACCCGCTGCAGCTGAATGGGGCTCTGGTCCAACAAGCAATGGATCACAAGATCCTTCACAGGCCACTGGCCACTCTTTCAGCAAGGGGTGACCTCATAGACCAATAAACAAGGGTGTAGAGTTAATCTGTCTGATGAAAAACATGAAACTTAAATGAAAGACTGCCCGGAGAACAGCAAAATAGGCAACATGTGATGTGAAACGTATATAATAAGCTCAGGGGAAATAGTGACAAGACAGATACTGAGTTACAACAAGGGGGAATTAAGATCACAAAAGTAGACAGTAAACGATTGTTGAGAGGTTAATTGTCCGTTTGTGTCTGATGAAGCTTCAAATGTCCCTGTAGATAGATTTCATGTTAACTTGGGATTCCTCTGTAAAGAGCTTTGTGGTCCTCCTAACAAGACAAACAGACTCTTACAATGACAGGCTGTTGCTGTTGTTGTGGTGGGCCAACCAAACTATGTCTGACCCAGAGGAACTCACCACTGAGCCAAAGATGCAGTACAGACCAGAGATTGAGCCAAAGCCCCAGAACACGCTGACCGTTACAAAGAAGTAGAACTCATTGGTTGTTAATGTATCACTATGAATAAAAGTAACACAAAACCGAGTTCTGAATCTCATCCCACTGTCATACCCAGGTAATCAACCTGCGCGGTGTCTCTGGGAGACGTTCCTGAAGTACGCACACTCCAACGAGGCCTCTTTCCCACCTCGGGTTTCAGCCAACTACTCGCCCTTGGGGACCGTTCAAACACAATCTAACCACACATTTTTCTTTTTAAGCGTTGCGAAATCAAATACCTCTCCAAGTTGCACTCATCTGAACTGCCAAACAATGTTTGGGATCTTTGCCTTGCTCATTTCTGCAGATGGATGGCAATGAGAAGAGCAAGACAGAAGATGTTAGGGGCTATTTAACGCCAAGCTGCTGAGCACATTCCTTTTCATTTCTACTTTCATTCATCCCAAACAGGTCTGTCCCCAGACGTCTTAGATCTGTCGGCTTCTCAAGGAAATGTACCATGGTCAGCTAACAGCATTTTCATTCCAAAATACTCTGTTATTATGCAGCTTTGGCATCCGATGCAGTCAGCATGGGGCAACAGAGAAAAAGAGTTAAAAGGGGGACATCTGGAGGGGCTCATTTGTTAGGAATTACTTCACTCCAGAACTGAGCTCATGTTACCGTTTGGACCTCTCTGCACACAAAGAGTATGTTCTCTTTACTGTTAAAAATATAGTCCCTTTAAGCATTTACTCTTAATTTATCAAAATTTGTTGTGACTTCCAGCTTTTTTGCTTGTACCGCCTACCCTGAAAGCAATATCCACTTGTGACTGTTGATTGCATATTACTGCCACAGTGTGAACTGTGGGCTTCTCTAAAGCCAGTTTTATGATGTCAACCTAGCAAAGGCAGATATCTTTTGACTTTGTTTGCTGAAATACGTCTATTATTATGAGCCATAGATATGCACATAAGTTTTAGACTCTTATTTTAAAATACAGGAAAGGAAATAGTTTTTTGTTGGTCTGTTATGCTGAATTAGTCAACTAATAAAGGCTGCTCATTGGTCTTACTGACAACTCATGATTACAAAACCATTGGGGAAGGTGCCACCACTTTAATGGTTCATCTGGCAGCATTTTGGGCACCCTGCAGAAAAAAATGAATGGTGAATGAGGGGCAAACATCATTCAAATGATTAGTAATGATGCTAAAATCACAGCTTCCTATTAATGCAAAAGTAAAGAGCTATAATTATTCTACACTGAATATATTCACTGAATCCTTTACTTATGAGAACAACAAAAGGGAGGGATTAGAGTATTTTGGGCAAAGATTTCCAGGAATTTTGAAATTATCTCATGTTCTCATGAGCTTAATTCATTGCTACAACTTTATCCATTCCTATGTTTAAAGTGATACTTTAAATTCCCTGACACAAGATGCTATTTTTAAAAATAACTGCAATCTCCCCATCATGTCTTGGTGCAAAATGTCATTACAGCCTCCCAGAGATTAGCTGCATAGGATAAGACAGACCTGAGCTTTACAGTTAGAGCATTGTGGCATATTTCTACATTCACATTGTTCAGTGATGTGTCATTTATCTTACTTACCTTCTATAAAAGCACCATACTGTGCTTTTCCTAACTGTGCATTGTGCAGTCTGTGTACGTGTGGTATGTGCACATTTTCAGGAACGTGCCAGAGGAAGCATTGGGTCCCTTCAAGAGGTCTGTAAAAGCTTCTGTCATCTACATGTCATGGCGCCAGAGTAGGAAATGGAAGTCTTTGCTTCAGAACTGAGACTGTGTGCTGAGCACAGCTAAGAGAAAAAACTGACTAAAACAATCCCAGCACTGATCTCAACCCTGCCCGACTCATGATGTTGGTGCACAGGCTGGCTCTGATCAGAATGGATGGGAAAACAGATCGCTAACTGGGATATTTTAGAGGACTAAACACAATATCATGTGTTTTCACTGGATCCAAGCAACATGCAACAGTATGAAGTGTGAGCATAAATAAAACGTGGCATATGCTTAAGTACAAACAATTTCACCTCAATAAACTGAAGTGTTTTATTGTGTTTTGCTTAATTTAAGCATCTTATTTTGTTGGGTTATGTTTTATGATGTTGTTATATACGTTTGCTATATTAAAAGATGAAATAAAAGATAAAATCTATACATTTACTGTCTTTTAAAATTTTGTTTCTGTAAGTTTTTTTTAAAAATGACCTCTTTTAAACCCAGAATTCTGAGAGAATTGCTTCCTCCATGCAGGGTTCCTGCCATAATAACAGGAAACTAAAATTATTATTACAACAATTACAGAATACACTGACCTTAAGCCATGTGCTAATGTGACCATTACACACAATTACACTATAGACATGGCATTACTCGGTCAGATAAATGCTAAATTTAGATATTGTTATTACTAGACTTTTATAACTTGAGTTTGCTGTCACGATAAAATGTTTTCCAAGGAAAACCTAACATTGCATAACATACAGAACACCTCTTTGTTCTCAGAATGGGCTCTTCTGATTAGCTGACTCTAAATGAGCCACCAGGTTATTGGTGGAAATTTGAAGCGCCACTAGCTCTCTCCTGCACTGTGTTCTGGTTTGAATCTGCGTGCCAGTGATTGACAGATTTCTGCTTGGCAATCGTAACCATCCTGGGCTCCATAAAGGTTCAATCTCGCCCAATCACAGAGCCGGGCCAAACTCCGCCCCTGCCCGGCACAGCCTGAACAGGAAACTAGCTCCAGATGGAACTCCTGGAGGAAGGTGACTGTTTCAGATGCTAACCAGAAGCAGGCTTTGCTTGTGTTGCACTGCTCGCGGCCTGCAAAATGAACCTCTTTTCTGGGTTTGGGGGCAAAGTGGGAGGGATGGGTAGTGGAGGTCCACGGTTGTGAGGCAGCAAGAACAAAGCTGGCTACAGGTTTGCTCTTCTTGCTGACCAAAAGTCTCTGCCCAGACAAGGTTCAAGTCAAATATATGCCAGTCCCTTCACGTTTGCCATGGCAACGTTAAAGAAGTTGTTTGCATTCCCCTGGAAGCACACATGTGCTTCATTTTCAAATATATAATCACATCTAATTTGCACTCACAAATAACAACACGCAAAGCTGGAAGGCACACAAGCAAACTTCTAAAAGCAAAATCCATAAATCCTTAAGCCAGAAGACAGCAAGCTCACTATTGATTTGTTGTAAAGCAGCTGGAAGACAAACAACTTATGTTTTCAAACTCAGAGAAGCTGGCAGAATTCTGAACCAGTGAATGAGACCAGAACCAAGAGAAGAATTCACAGCAGAATCCAGACATGCTGTTAATGAGTGCGGCTCATCTCCTCCGGGGACCACAGTCCCACACGAACAGGATCTCAGAACAAGCACATGTTCAGTGTTACCTGTAGTGATGACAGGGACAAATTCGAAAACGGGGCTCACCGGGAACTTTCTGTTTATCAAAAGAGCGGATATTTGCCTTAAGATGAGCGAGAGTGGAAAAAAAATCCAGTCTATCTCTATTCTTTTAAACAGCAATTATTCTATTCTGTGTGAAAAGAGTGCAGGTCTTTATGGAGGAAATCGGAAACGAGACTCTAAACACAAAAAGAGATAGTGTGCACTCGCTATCTCCGGTGAGCCTTAAAAATTGCTCCAAATCTTCTTAATCTTTTTTTAACAGAGGTAAGGAAAAGTTTAATGATCAAAACCATGATTATTGTCAGCTATACACTGGATTTAAAACCATCCACTACTGACAGAAGATCTTTAAAGGCTCACATTGTTAGAATAGATTTTTTTTTCACGTAGAAAACAGTCAGATTTGCAGCTGTAATGCCAGAGGAAGATGGTCCTCCAAAGTATTGACTTAGGGGGGCTGAAAACAAATGCAGGCCACGCTTTTCAGAATTTTATTTGTTATAGAACAAATTGACCGTCTACTTCTGCTTTGCAGGTATGCACTTCATTGTGTTTGCTCATCCCATGCAGACCTAACAAAATACATAGAAAATCATGGTTGCAACATGACAAAATGTTGAAAAGTTGAAGAGGTCTGAACAATTTCACAAGACGCGGTAAGCTGCCTTCTTCAAGTTTAAGCTATATAAGTGTCCTGCTCATGCAACAATTAAACCAAACTTGGAAAACACATGCAGCTTTTACTGTAAGACAATCTCAGATTGAAAAGAGCAAAGCAATCAACTTTGTCCTCCTCTAGAGTGAGGAAATCTACACCGTCTACATATAAGTTGACATTTTTGCAGTAATAATTGACTGAAAGTAGCATCGCAAGGAGTTTGTTTATTACATCACATGTAATGATATTGCAAGCGACCGCAGGTATTGCCAAACACACCAAGACTGAAACCTTCAGGATTGCAATTTTGATGTCTGTCAACACTCTTCTCCAACCGTTTCCTCACCCGGACAACATGATGACTGAGCAAAAAACAGCTTGCATACAGAAGAATCAGGATTTCCTTTTACAACAAATCTATTAGCACCCTGTAACACATGGAATATGCAACATGACCACTATTCCGACTTGTCCATCAGTCGATCAACTCATCCATGTCTGCAATGGAAGAAAACAGAAGGCAAATGACAGAGAAGTGGAGTCAAAATACAACAAAGACACAGAGGACTGAAATTGTCGTAAGGCTGAAGATTTAAAGCGGTGCAGAAAAACCTCATGCAGAGCAAGTGAAAACACATGCAAACAGGCACACATCAAATAAATCAAAATATGATCTTACTCGATGTGAGAACAGTGACAGAGAATGAAAGAAAGGCTGCATTAACTGAATATCACACAAAGCCGTATGTTTTTCATACTGGGTTATACTAGGAGGTATCTTTATTAAATATGTTTTGTATATTTGTATATTAGCCTGGGCTGCCAACTTACTGTGGTGGAGGGGTTTGAGTGTCCCAATGATCCTAGGAGCTACGTTGTCAGGGGCTTTACGCCCCTGGTAGGGTCACCCAAGGCAAACAGGTCCTAGATGAGGGATCAGACAAAGCGCAGTACACAGACCTCTTATGACGAATACAATAGATGGAAACAGTGTTCCCTCGCCCGGATGTGGGTCACTGGGGCCACACTCTGGAGCCAGGCCTGGAGGTGGGGCACGCTGGCGAGCGCCTGGTGGCTGGGCTTTCACCCATGGAGCCCGGCCGGGCACATCCCGAAGAGGAAACATGGGTCCCCCTTCCGATGGGATCACCACCTGTGGGAGGGGCCAAAGGGGTCAGGTGCATTGTGGTATGGTTGGCAGCTGAAGGCGGAGACTTTGGCGGTCTGATCCTCGGCTGCAGAAGCTGGCTCTTGGGACATGGAATGTGGTGGGGAAGGAGCCTGAGTTGGTGTGCGAGATAGAGAAGTTCTGGCTAGAAATTGTCGGGCTCACCTTGACGCATGGCTCTGACTCTGGAACCAGTCTCCTTGGACACTTTTGGACACTCTTCCACTCTGGAGTTGCCCTTGGCGCCGAGCTGGAGTGGGCATACTTGTTGCCCTCTAGCTTGTCGCCTGTACAGTACAGACCAAGTGTTTGGAAACACCTTCTCATTCAAAGAGTTTTCTTTATTTTCATGAATTAACACGTGGAATTATATACTGAACAAAAAAGTGTGAAACAACTGAAAATATGTCTTATATTCTAGGTTCTTCAAAGTAGCCACCTTTTGCTTTGATTACTGCTCCGCACACTCTTGGCATTCTGTTGATGAGCTTCAAAAGGTAGTCACCTGAAATGGTTTTCCAACAGTCTTGAAGGAATTTCCAGAGATGCTTAGCACTTGTTGGCCCTTTAGCCTTCACTCTGCGGTCCAGCTCACCCCAAACCATCTCGATTGGGTTCAGGTCCGGTGACTGTGGACGCCAGGTCATCTGGCGCAGCACACCATCACTCTCCTTCTTGGTCAAATAGCCCTTACACAGCCTGGAGGTGTGTTCGGGGTCATTGTCCTGTTGAAAAATAAATGATGGTCCAACTAAACGCAAACCGGATGGAACTGTGTCACCAGCAAAGCACCCGCACACCA
This sequence comes from Girardinichthys multiradiatus, assembly GCF_021462225.1. NCBI lineage: Eukaryota > Metazoa > Chordata > Actinopteri > Cyprinodontiformes > Goodeidae > Girardinichthys > Girardinichthys multiradiatus. Next base: position 37,713,581 of record NC_061802.1, on the reverse strand, counting down.
TCACACATCCTCCTCCATGCTCCACGGTGGGAACCAGGCATATAGAGTCCATCCGTTCACCTCTTCTGGTGAACAAAGACACGGTGGTTGGAACCAAAGATCTAAACTTGGACTCATCAGACCAAAGCACAGATTTCCACTGGTCTAATGTCCATTCCTTGTGTTCTTTACCCCAAACAAGTCTCTTCTGCTTGTTGCCTGTCCTCAGCAGTGGTTTCCTAGCAGCTATTTTACCATGAAGGCCTGATTCACAGTCTCCTCTTAACAGTTGTTCTAGAGATGTGTCTGCTGCTAGAACTCTGTGTGGTATTGACCTGTTCTCTAATCTGAGCTGCTGTTAACCTGTGATTTCTGAGGCTGGTGACTCGGATGAACTTATCGTCCGCAGCAGATGTGACTCTTGGTCTTCCTTTCCTGGGGCGGTCCTCATGTGAGCCAGTTTCTTTGTAGCACTTGATGGTTTTTGCGACTGCACTTGGGGACACTTTCAAAGTTTTCCCAATTGTTCGGACTGACTGACCTTCATTTCTTAAAGTAATGATGGCCACTCGTTTGTCTTTACTAAGCTGCTTTTTTCTTGCCATAATACAAATTCTAATAGTCTATTCAGGAGGACCATCAGCTGTGTACTGTATCCACCTCCGGCACAACACAACTGATGGTCCCAACCCCATTTATGAGGCTTGAAATCCCACTTATTAAACCTGACAGGGCACACCTGTGAAGTGAAAACCATTTCAGGTGACTACCTCTTGAAGCTCATCAACAGAATGCCAAGAGTGTGCGGAGCAGTAATCAAAGCAAAAGGTGGCTACTTTGAAGAACCTACAATACAAGACATATTTTCAGTTGTTTCAGACTTTTTTGTTCAGTATATAATTCCACGTGTGTTAATTCATAGTTTTGATGCCTTCAGTGTGAAGCTACAATATTCATAGTCATGAAAATAAAGACAACTCTTTGAATCAGAAGGTGTGTCCAAACTTTTGGTCTGTACTGTATGTTGGGGTTCACCCCGGTAAACGAGAGGGTAGTCTCCCTTCGCCTATGGGTGGGGGGACAGGTTCTGACTGTTCTTTGTGCTTATGCACCAAACGGCAGACTACCCACCCTTTTTGGTCCTTGGAGGGGGTGTTGGAGAGCGCCCCTCCGGGGGACCCGCTTGTTTTGCTGGGGGACTTCAACGCTCATGTTGGCAATGACAGTGAGACCTGGAGAGTTGTGGTTGGGAGGAATGGTCCTCCAGTTATGAACCTGAGTGGTGTTTTGTTATTGGACTTCTCTGCTCATCATGGATTGTCCATAACAAAGACCATGGTCAGACATAAGGGTGTCCCATATGTCCTCTTGGCACTAGGAAACCCTAGGCCACAGTTCGATGATCAACTTTGTTGTTGTGACATCCGATCTGTGGCCGCATGTCTTGGACACTCGGGTGAAGAGGGGAGCGGAGCTTTCCGCTGACCACTACCTGGTGGTGAGCTGGTTCTGATGGTGGGGGAGGATGTTGGTCAGACCTGGCAGACCCAAACAAATATTGAGGGTCTGCTGGGAACTTCGAAGACTTACTCAATCCCACCGGCACGTAACGTACACTGAGGAAGCGGAGCCTGGGGACCTTGGGGTGGGCTCTCCAATTTCTGGTGCTGAGGTCACCGAGCTGATTAAAAAGCTCCTCGGTGGTAAGGCCCCGGACGTGGATTAGATTCGCCCAGAGTACCTTAAGGTTCTGGATGTTGTAGGATTGCGTTGGTTAAAGTACCTCTGCAGCATCGTGTGGACATCGGGGGCAGTTCCACTGGATTGGCAGACCGGGGAGGTGGTCCCCCTATTTAAAAAAGGGGGCCGTAGAGTGTGTTCCAACTATAGGGGAGTCACACTCTTAAGCCTCCCTGGTAAGGTCTATTCGGGGGTTCTGGAGAGGAGGGTCTGTTGGATAATCGAACCTCGGATTCAGGAAGAGCAGTGTGGTTTTTGTCCTGGCCGTGGAACACTGGACCAGCTCTACACCCTTAGTAGGGTCCTGGAGGGATCGTGGGAGTTTGCCCAACCAGTCTACATGTGCTTTGTGGAGTTGGAGAAGGCGTTCGACCATGTCCCACGAGGAATCTTGTGGGGGTACTCTGGGAGTATGGGGTACCAAGCCCTTTGATATGGGCTGTTAGGCCCTATACAACCGGTGTCAGAACTTGGTCTGCATCGCCGGCAGTAAGTCACAATCGTTTCCGGTGAGGGTTGGACTCCGCCAAGGTTGCCCTTTGTCACCAATTCTGTTCATAACCTTTATGGACAGAATTTCTATGTGCAGCCAAGGTGTTGACGGGATCTGTTTTGGTGGCCGTAGGATTGCGTCTCTGCTTTTTGCGGATGATGTTGTCCTATTGACTGCATCAGCTCGTGATCTACAGCTCTCACTGGAGCAGTTTGCAGCCAAGTGTGAAGCGGCCGGGTTGAGAATCAGTGACTCTGAGTCCAAGGCCATGGTCTTGAGCGCCTTCTCTGGGTCGGGGGAGGTCCTGCCTCAAATGGAGGAGTTCAAGTATCTTGGGGTCTTGTTCACGAATGAGGAAAAAATGGAGTGGGAGATCAATAGACGGATTGGTGCTGTGTCAGCAGTGATGTGGGCGCTGTACCGGTCTGTCGTGGTGAAGAGAGAGCTGAGTCAAAAAGTGAAGCTCTCGATTTACTGGTCGATCTACGTTCCTACCCTCATCTATGGTCATGAGCTTTGGGTCATGAGCGAAAGAATGAGATCACGGATACAAGCGGCCAAAATGAGTTTCCTCTGCAGGGTGTCTGGGCTCTCCCTTACAGATAGGGCCAGAAGCTCGGTCATCCGGGAGGGACTCAGAGTAGAGCCGCTGCTTTCTCCACGTCGAGAGGAGCCAGTTGAGGTAGCTCGGGCATCTGGTTAGGATGTCTCCTGGGCGCCTCCCTAGGGAGGTGTTCTGGGCATGTCCCACCGGGAGGAGGCCCAGAGGAAGACCCAGGACAGGCTGGAGGGACTATATTTCTCAGCTGGCTTGGGAACGCCTTGGGATTCCACCGGACGAGCTGGCCCTTTGTGGCTGTGGAGAGGGAAGTCTGGGTCTCTCTGCTTAGGCTGCTGCCCCCGCGACCCGACCCCGGATAATCCGAAGACGATGGATGCATGGATGGATGTTTTGTATATTTTAGATCATATAAAGACCAGGAGAACTATTAGTCATCCTTTATGGAAGAGTGTCATCAGCATCATGCTATGGGGATGCTTTTCTTCAGCAGGGACAAGGAAGCTGGTCAGAGTTGGGAAAAAGGAGGTAGTTAAATACAGGGTAATCCTGGAATAAAACTTCTGAGAGACTGCAAAAGGAGTTTCACCTTCCAGCAGGACAATGAAAATAAACATACAGCCAGAGCTGCAATGAAAGGGTGTAGATCAAAGATTCATGTGTCAGAATGGCAAAGTCAAAGTCCAGACCTAAATTCATAGAGACTCTAAGCCAAGACTTAAAAAATTATGTTCACACATGCTCCCCTTTCAATCTGACTGAGATATGTTGCTAATAACAATAGGCAAAATATTCAGTCTCTTAACATGGAAAGCTCGTGGAGAAATACCTGAAATGACTTCGATAGAACAGGAGCAAATAATGGTTCTACAAAGCGTTGATACATGGTGGTTCCATAAATATGCAAGGCACACTTTTCAGATTTTTATTTGTCAACAATTTTCAAAAAGATGTACTGTTTTCCTTCCACTTTGCAAATATGTTCTTTGTTGGTCTGACACAAAAATATCCCATTAAATTAAATTGGAACTTATGGTTGTAAGGTGACAAAATATAAAAACCTTTAAGGAGAATGAGAACGTTTGCGAGCCACTGTGTGTGCACTTGACACCCAGAGAGACACAGTTAAAGCGCAGCTTGCTAGAAATTAAACAGGAACCAGCCTCACTGTCTGTACATGAAACAGCTTTCGCATCAATCCTCCACTCATCCACCTTTCATCCCCTTTAATCCACTGTCTCCTCCTGCATCTCTCTGTGTTTTATCTCCTTTATTTCCTCTTACAGTCTGTGTGTCAAAAGCTGGTTTGGCTCAGAGCTCGAGGGCTATAATTTGGAGGCGACACGGGACCCAATCAGAGAAACAAACACACAGTCCACGCACTCCACCCTGCCACCACCAGCAAGCCACACGCTGGTCACTGTGGCTGGATCCTGTCTGCCTGGCACACGACACGCTGCCTGCTTATCTCACTTCAGCTGAGACCTACAGATCCATCCAAATGTAGCTGCATGAAAAAAATAAAGGCTTTTAATTGAAAAATATGCATCCAAGCGACAACACCCCAATTGTTGAGAAATTGAGGCTGTGTTTTGCTGCCTAGACTTTAATAGATAATGGTGTAATTAACCAGAGGTAAGCTGCTCTGCAGCTGCAAACCCTCAGGTTGAGTAAAATGTCCCTTACTTTTCCCAACACTTTGACAAAATGAATCATGCATTCAAGGGAACCTTCCCCTGCAACCGCTAAATACTGTGCATTACATTTATTACTAACTGACTAAGGAGGTGCAAGCAGCGAGGAGGGGGCATCCTGAGGTAAACAGCTGACGAAAAAAGAAACAATTTATAGTACTGTTAACAGTACTATGCATAGGTCTAAAAGACAGAGTATAAAAAGTTTAAATATATATCTTTTTTGCTAAATTTCACCAACTTTTTTAAAGTTTTTCTCTGACCATTTTGCTGTATTTCAGATTTTCTGCGCAGTCCAATAACCGGACCGTGAAAATATATATGTGCTTAAAAAATGAGAACATGAGGAGGATGAAACAAGAAGCATATAGCCTTATTTACAAAAAATTATCAGAAACTGAAAGCCATCAATTCAGAAAATAAGAAAGATTATCAGCAAAAGGTTCTTTGGATTTCATGACACATTAGAGTCAGCTGGTGACCAGAATCGATTTTCAGTTCGACTGCCCTGAACGGCGACTGGTTGGTCTGAAACTCAAAACCACCATCATTTTCCAAACAGAAACACGCAATACCATGGCAAAGGTACAGAGGCAAAGTCAGCTATTTTTTCAACAACCAAGTTGTTAAAAAGAAACACAAATGGTGTAAGTAACTATTTGAAAAGTTACTGTATTTTCTGTGGAGGCATGTCGGCTGTTCATTAAGGCTGCTCTGTTAAGTGGGAAGAGAGAAAAAGCAGATAAAGATGAATGGAGGACAGCAACTAAGCTCTGTTTTATCCTTTTGAAGCTTCGATTGTTGGATTTGGAAGTTTTAGTCTTTTGAAAATCAGGTTATGTATTCCTATGGGGAAGTGGGGTCTAAAGTCGGTCGTTTAGCTGAATAAAATGATTGTTCATTACCTGAGGAGGTAATTCAGCCATTACAATCAGCCATGTTGGAGCAGGGACACGGCTAAAACCTGCAGGCCATTTAGGACTGGACACCCCTGCTCTAGGGAATACACACAGAGACTGATGTGTACAATTACTAATGTGGATTAAGCAAAGCTCAAATTTATCTTTAAAATCCTAACTCAGCAATCATTTTGTGTTTGTTTTAAAATATTAGCAAAACCCAGATTCACAGCGCCTTCCTCTAACTGTGAGACGTCACCTCTGCTCCTAAATTAGAGATCAGAACTCTTCCACATGAATCTGTTTATCTCTAATTTTCACAATCAGAGTGAAATCAAGCTTTCTTTTGATATTATTTTTACTAATTCCATAGAAACAAGTTGTGTTGTTGTGGCAAACTGCTTGTAACAAAAAAAAAAGAAACAATTTTAAATCAGTTGTCTGCTTTATTTAGACAAAGTTTTATCCCTTCAGTTTAGGAGTGTTTTTTTCATGCCTGACAGATTCATAGGTCTGAGCTAAATGGCTTAACAAGCAGGCTTGGGAAAAAACGTTTTTGAAAAAAAAGAGCTTAGGTTCTAAGAAAATTATTGATCGAGTCCACTTTCCTTAGAAGCAAGACACAAAACAAGACGAGGGGATGAATCATGGCTTTTGCACAGCACTGTGTAGAGTATAATTTAAAGCATATAGAAGCTGTCATTGATATTTTACAGTTGGTCTGTTTCACCTTTCAGCACAGCCACTCAGAAATGTTTTCAATATCGGAGCTCACTCTTCGTTTTACCAGCTGTATTAGCGTGGATGGTATGTTTTTCATCTGTGTGAAAGAGTGATCTTGTGTGTGTGTGTGCGTGTGTGTGCTTGGAAAAACAAAAGACACTTACTGTACTCACTGCTCTGAGTGTTTAGTTGGGTGTTTATACTGCATGTCTGTCTGTGGGGAGATTTTTTTCAACAGTACTCCATCATGACAGTGCAGTCATCACAAACAGTGCAGTTGAGATCTCAAGTCATGTCAAAGCCCGGTCCGATCCATGGCGACAACATTCATAACTCTTCATGCATCATAGGTGAAAAGGTCAGCATGCTAACTGATGTTGTTGTCGTCACAAGATGGTTTCTAGTAGTTTTCTGATGAAAGATTAAAACAGACCCAGTGATCTGAGCGTCTGCCTCACACGTGGATGAGGAAGGTGCTAAACACATGGTGAGAGGAGTTGAACATATTGAATCCAGCAAAAAGGGGGCAGCTTCAAAATAAAAGCTTAAAACTATAGGAAGTAATTATATTATAAAAATGTATATAAGTGTTCTTATGGTAGAGAAAGTTAAATGTTATGCTCTTTGTCCAAGGGATTTGTTGAAAATTATTGAATATACATAGCCATTGGGGGGCACTGTTGCGCCACACCAAGTCCAGGACAGCTTAAGTTTAGCCTTAATGGAGTGAAACACAAATCTTTCTCTTTCCCTCCAAAACTCTTTACAGCTTCAGTAGACAGGAAACGGACTGTAGTTGAAATAAAGGATATTTTTTACAGTATTAGGACCACAGCTATGTGCTTGTGAATTTGGCATAGCTTTAGGGTGTGTTCCTTTAGTCAAGTTTATATAAAACATGGAAGGCATCACCATCAAACAGACACAGAGTAGTGGACTTGTCCACACTCGGAGGCTCAGAAACTCTAAAATAAAAAAATTAAGCAATGACATTCAAATCAAAGAAAGGAAGGCTGTGCAATGCACATTTTTCCTGTAGTGTAAATATGTTTCACATCATAACCTTCAATGTTCTGCCAACCTGAGCGTACTGCAGTGATAAACACAGACAAGGATGCCTGCATACGGCTGCTCCTCTCGTGCATTCAGACAACAGACGTTACACAGAAAGGAAATGGTAAACAACCAATCTCCCTTCAATTCTCAGCACACCCCTGGGTGGATGTTCAGACATGAGGGACACACAAGCAAACAAACAATAAGTAGCAAAAAATAAATGAATTTGGGATGACAGGAAGGGAATGAGCATCACAGACTGATGTTATCACAGAGACTGACAGAGGACTTCATAATAATAAATCAAATTAAACAAAAGTAGGAGAAAGCTAAAATAATAAATTGTTAACTTTGTAATAAATTATTAAGAATACGTTCCTTCATCACAAAGAGCATTTTTGTTTCACACACGCACTGAAGGGAAGGGTTACTATATTTTTTAAGTTATGAAATGTCTAACCTTGCATAGTTTTCAATCCATTTCTGGCCCATTTTGAAATGTAAGTTTCAAAGTTTACTATGACTTCACTGCAGATTATTTTAAAGGGGCCAGGCTTAAATTCAAACCATGCAAAGGATAGAAGCAGACAAGGATGGAAAGAAAGAAAGAAAGAAAGAAAGAAAGAAAGAAAGAAAGAAAGAAAGAAAGAAAGAAAGAAAGAAAGGAAAGAAAGAAAGAAAGAAAAATAAGAACATTTTGTATTTCTTTGTCCAACTTGTCCAGTCCTGGAAAATACCTAAATTTCAGACTTTTTCAGGTTGCACAAGAACTGTGGTAGTGAGGCTAGAAGGTAAAGTCTGATTAGAAGAGACAAAAAAAAAAAAAGTTCTTAGCTGCCATCTCAACTCAAACACATCTTTGTAGAAGATTTTGGCATCAACATACCGACTTGTTTCTTATGTTCAGGTTATAAGAGCAGAGGGTCATGAAGAGAAAGTTGTTTCTGTGAGTAATCGAAGGACTGAGACAAGGTGGCATTCTGCACGTAGAACCCCTCCCACCAGCTACTGCTGGCAGAGGCGACATGGCAGCATGCTGCACACTTCACACTCTGTCTGAACAGGGCAAACACGCAACATAACCCAGGCAAAAGAAGCTGTGTGTTGGAGCTGTGTTTACTGAAGTGTCACAGGCATCGTTACACACAACATGCAGGCCCGGATGAAAGACAGCACACACAACCGGGGATATGTCTGCAGACTACATGTCTGCACACTAACACCCATCATTCAGCCTGAATCCCATCTGTTCTAACCCTGGGAGTATCAGAGGGCTTTAGCAGGGCCTCTTTTTTGGCAAGTCGTATGAGAACTGACCCACGTTTCATAAAAAGGGTCAAAAACCGAGTCTGGAGAGGAGACCAGGTTTGGTCAGTAAGGACAGGGTTATAGGTGTATGGTGAGCTTGTCATACATATATGTCTGTCAAAACAACAACCTAGTCTGCTGAGTCTGGGTCAGCACAAAGGCAAAAACAGAACAATACAAGCAACATCATCCAGGGTTTCTACTGTGCAAACATTCCCACCACTTTAAGCCCGCAGGTCAGCAAAAAAAAGAAAAAAAAAAAACACTGAAACCACTAACACAGCCCAGCACTTGTTTTTTTTAAATCCATTTTTGCTTTGTCTTGGACACAACACATCCTTCTCTAACAGTTTCTCCCATTAAAGATTTCCAAACCCATTCCCCCGTGCATCCCTTTCTCTTCTTCTCACTATTCTTCACTCGCTCATGCCAGATCCCACAGACTCTTATCTCCCATGATAAAAAAACTAAATCCGAAAGACAAATATAATTTTGAGAAGTCATAACTTATATCCGTCGAAATAACAACTCCCACAACTCACAAGCAGAATTACTCAATTCAACTACGGGCTGCAGTGAGGTTTTGTGAGAACATCTTGTTGGATTGGGAGAGTGTTGGGCAGATATTTGAGTTATGAACAGACTGCTTGACCAAACCTATTTAGCTTCTGTCACCTCTTTCAGTTCCTCTAAAGAATTGTTTCGCGGCACTAGTGACCTTTATTTTGTAATTTTTCTTCAAAAGTAGGCAGATAGAAAATGGGGTGAAGAGTGGGGAAGACATGCAACACAGGCCTGCGTGGCTGGGATTCGAACCAGTGGGACAGCCGCAGGTTGCACGCTCTACCGCTGCGCCAGCGCAGCACCAACCTCTTTCACTTCTCATCTCATACCACCTTATTGGGACCTGCGAATAGTCACCTGGACAAATGTTATTGACCAAAATGCTTGACTTCTAACCTTTCAAATCACTCAAAAGTGCTGATGACAGCAGAAAAAGCAAAATGATTTTTCTCTCACTTTCTCCTTGTCTGGACACAATGTCTACAAGTGTGTAGATGTAGAAATTCAGGCTACTATTTTTAGCAAAGAGATTTCAAATGTTGTTTTTTCGTGTTTTGACCAGTTTCTTGTTAGTATAACCAGAAAGCCTCACTGATTAATTTGCACTGTTCTTTATTCGTGATCCATTAATAATTCAGCTTTAATGACTTTAAACAAAAACTGGGTGCAACACTTTTGAGTTTACTTTGGGATTTCTTAAATTCACGAAATGTCGAAAATGACAAATACAGGCTGAAAAATACATATACATCCGCTAATATTTGGATAAATTTCCCTTTAGAAAGTTGTAGAGAAACCACAACTTATTTGCAGTTATCAACAAGCTTGTGGCATAACTCTGGCTGAATATTTGATTACTCCTCTTATCAGAATTGGCTGATCTAATTTAAATTGGCTGTTTTTCTTTTGAGTATTGCTAAAAACTAAACCCATTGGTGGGAATGTGTGTATAATTTTGAACTCGTCGACCTAATTTTTTAGAAATCACTGAGGTGTTACAGTCATTCCATCATGAAAAAGAATGCTTCATATGCATTATTATTTAGGTCCAAATTATTGTGGGATTTTTGTCCAGTAATGTCAGATGTCTGGGGATAACACCTGACTCGACCACCAGAAGACCGTTCTCTGTCTAGCCTATGAGACTGTCTTTCTCCCAGATCCTCTTCCAATATTCATGCCTATCCTGAGCAGCCGGTAAACACATCTCTAATGCCCTGTCTGTCTGTTTGTCTACCCTGAGATGTAGCGCAGAGCCTTCCCATTAAACGCCAACCAAACACATCACAGAGGAACGGAGGCGAAGCTTTTACAAACACCACTAAGACTGGGATAATTATGTGAAAGTGTGCTTGATGGTCTAAAGCTGTGTTCTAACTGCAGCAGCGTTTTCAACCAGAGAGGCCAGGTGTTGCTGAGATCTGGGGGACTGAAAGGTTCCTCTCCATAAACTGTTCTGGTATGGAAGTCGTATTTCTCATATGACCCAGATTACAAACCATATTTTTTTCTGATTGGCTGAGCTTTCTCCTTAAATGCAGTATTATATTACATAACTAACTGGCTGACAATGAATAAAATCTTTCAACATGAAAACAATTTAAAACAGATTTAAAGTCAGTCAGTCAGTTACTTTCTACCGCTTCTTCTGTAGTGGGTGGCGGGGAAGCTGGTGCCTATATGCAGCAGTCTATAGGCGGGAGCGGGATATATGGACAGGTCGCCATTCCATCGCAGGGCAACACAGACACACACAGGACAAACGACCATACACACACTCATTCGCGCCTAATGGCAACTTAGAGAAACCACTTAACCTAACAGTCACGTTTTTGGACTGCGGGAGAAAGCCGGAGAACCCACACATGCATGGGAGAACATGCAAACTCCATCCAGAAAGACCCCCAGCCGGGAGTTAAATCTAGGATTTTCTTGCTGCAAGGCAACAGCGCTACCAACAGCTCCACCATGCAGATGACCGAATCCACCTGTGTGTAATCAAGTCTCCGTATACAGGTCCTTCTCAAAATATTAGCATATTGTGATAAAGTTCATTATTTTCCATAATGTCATGATGAAAATTTAACATTCATATATTTTAGATTCATTGTACACTAACTGAAATATTTCAGGTCTTTTATTGTCTTAATACGGATGATTTTGGCATACAGCTCATGAAAACCCAAAATTCCTATCTCACAAAATTAGCATATTTCATTCAACCAATAAAAGAAAAGTGTTTTTAATACAAAAAACGTCAACCTTCAAATAATCATGTACAGTTATGCACTCAATACTTGGTCGGGAATCCTTTTGCAGAAATGACTGCTTCAATGCGGCGTGGCATGGAGGCAATCAGCCTGTGGCACTGCTGAGGTCTTATGGAGGCCCAGGATGCTTCGATAGCGGCCTTAAGCTCATCCAGAGTGTTGGGTCTTGAGTCTCTCAACGTTCTCTTCACAATATCCCACAGATTCTCTATGGGGTTCAGGTCAGGAGAGTTGGCAGGCCAATTGAGCACAGTGATACCATGGTCAGTAAACCATTTACCAGTGGTTTTGGCACTGTGAGCAGGTGCCAGGTCGTGCTGAAAAATGAAATCTTCATCTCCATAAAGCTTTTCAGCAGATGGAAGCATGAAGTGCTCCAAAATCTCCTGATAGCTAGCTGCATTGACCCTGCCCTTGATAAAACACAGTGGACCAACACCACCAGCTGACACGGCACCCAGACCATCACTGACTGTGGGTACTTGACACTGGACATCTGGCATTTTGGCATTTCCTTCTCTCCAGTCTTCCTCCAGACTCTGGCACCTTGATTTCCGAATGACATGCAGAATTTGCTTTCATCCGAAAAAAGTACTTTGGACCACTGAGCAACAGTCCAGTGCTGCTTCTCTGTAGCCCAGGTCAGGCGCTTCTGCCGCTGTTTCTGGTTCAAAAGTGGCTTGACCTGGGGAATGCGGCACCTGTAGCCCATTTCCTGCACACGCCTGTGCACGGTGGCTCTGGATGTTTCTACTCCAGACTCAGTCCACTGCTTCCGCAGGTCCCCCGAGGTCTGGAATCGGCCCTTCTCCACAATCTTCCTCAGGGTCCGGTCACCTCTTCTCGTTGTGCAGCGTATTCTGCCACACTTTTTCCTTCCCACAGACTTCCCACTGAGGTGCCTTGATACAGCACTCTGGGAACAGCCTATTCATTCAGAAATTTCTTTCTGTGTCTTACCCTCTTGCTTGAGGGTGTCAATAGTGGCCTTCTGGACAGCAGTCAGGTCAGCAGTCTTACCCATGATTGGGGTTTTGAGTGATGAACCAGGCTGGGAGTTTTAAAGGCCTCTGGAATCTTTTGCAGGTGTTTAGAGTTAACTCGTTGATTCAGATGATTAGGTTCATAGCTCGTTTAGAGACCCTTTTAATGATATGCTAATTTTGTGAGATAGGAATTTTGGGTTTTCATGAGCTGTATGCCAAAATCATCCGTATTAAGACAATAAAAGACCTGAAATATTTCAGTTAGTGTACAATGAATCTAAAATATATGAATGTTAAATTTTCATCATGACATTATGGAAAATAATGAACTTTATCACAATATGCTAATATTTTGAGAAGGACCTGTAAATGCACCTGCTCTGTGATAGTCTCAGGGTTCTGTTCAAAGCGCAGAGAGCATCATGAAGACCAAGGAACACACCAGGCAGGTCCGAGATACTGTTGTGGAGAAGTTTAAAGCCGGATTTGGATACAAAAAGATTTCCCAAGCTTTAAACATCCCAAGGAGCACTGTGCAATCATATTGAAATGGAAGGAGTATCAGACCACTGCAAATCTACCAAGACCTGGCCGTTCCTCTAAACTTTCATCTCGAACAAGGAGAAGACTGATCAGAGATGCAGCCAAGAGGCCCATGATCACTCTGGATGAACTGCAGAGATCTACAGCTGAGGTGGGAGAGTCTGTCCATAGGACAACAATCAGTCGTACACTGCACAAATCTGGCCTTTATGGAAGAGTGGCAAGAAGAAAGCAATTTCTCAAAGATATCCATAAAAACTCTCGCCTAAAGTTTGCTACAAGCCACCTGGGAGACACACCAAACATGTGAAAGAAGGTGCTCTGGTCAGATGAAACCAAAATCGAACTGTTTGGCCACAATGCAAAACGATATGTTTGGCGTAAAAGCAACACAGCTCATCACCCTGAACACATCATCCCCACTGTCAAACATGGTGGTGGCAGCATCATGGTTTGGGCCTGCTTTTTGTCAGCAGGGACAGGGAAGATGGTCAAAATGGATGGGAAGATGGATGGGGCCAAATACAGGACCATTCTGGAAGAAAACCTGTTGGAGTCTGCAAGAGACCTGAGACTGGGACGCAGATTTATCTTCCAACAAGACAACGATCCAAAACATAAAGCCAAATCTACAATGGAATAGTTCACAAATAAACGTATCCAGGTGTTGGAATGGCCAAGTCAAAGTCCAGACCTGAATCCAATCGAGAATCTGTGGAAAGAGCTGAAGACTGCTGTTCATGAACGCTCTCCATCCAACCTCACTGAGCTCCAGCTGTTTTGCAAGGAAGAATGGGCAAGAATTTCAGTCTCTCGATGTGAAAAACTGATAGAGACATACCCCAAGCGACTTGCAGCTGTAATTGCAGCAAAGGGTGGCGCTACAAAGTATTAACGCAAGGGGGCCGAATAATATTGCACGCCCCACTTTACAGTTTTTTATTTGTTAAAAACATTAGACACATCCAATAAATTTCATTCCACTTCATGATTGTGTCCCACTTGTTGTTGATTCTTCATAAAAAATTTGAATTTTATATCTTTATGTTTGAAGCCTGACATGTGTCAAGAGGTTGACCAGTTCAAAGGGGCCGAGTACTTTTGCAAGGCACTGTATATGCTTGTCTCAAAGATCAAGCCATGCAAGTCTAAGTACACATGGCCGGAACAGTGAAACTGCGAATGGCTCATTAAATCAGTTATGGTTCCTTTGATCGCTCTACCGTTACTTGGATAACAGTGGCAATTCTAGAGCTAATACATGCAAACGGGCGCTGACCTTCGGGGATGCGTGCATTTATCAGACCCAAAACCCATGCCACTTTGGTGGCTCTAGATAACCTCGACCCGATCGCTGGCCCTCCGTGGCGGCGAAGTCTCATTTGAATGTCCGCCCTATCAACTTTCGATGGTACGCTACGTGCCTACCATGGTGACGACAAGTAACGGGGAATCAGGGTTCGATTCCGGAGAGGGAGCCTGAGAAACGGCTACCATACCTAAGAAAGGCAGCAGGCGTGCAAATTACCCACTCCTGACTCGGGGAGGTAGTGATGTAAAATAACAATACAGGACTCTTACGAGGCCCAGTAATTGGAATGAGTACACTTTAAATCCTTTAACGAGGATCCGTTGGAGGGCAAGTCTGGTGCCAGCAGCAACCGTAATTCCAGCTCCAATAGTGTATCAGATTAAAAAAATTACGATTAATTGCTTTTCAATAGCAATGTTTAACACCAAATTCCTTTAACATATAAAAATGTAATGATAATAAATTTTTTGAGAAAATGGCATTATTGACATAAGACAAGCAAACAATCTAAACACACTTCCAGTGATATTAAATGAGTGGAGAAAGTTCTGCTGCTGACTGTGAATAAGTTAAAATAAGAATTACTAGCCTGCCTGTATTTCCAAAAAATGAGGCTGAGTCAGCCTCACTAATACCTGCTAAATTCAAACAAAACAAAACACAAGAAAAGTGATAAATGTGTGATTTATAGCATTGTCCCCAGATCAGATAGCATTAGGCTTAGCTGTGTGTGTGTACCTTCAGAACAGAAAAGCTTAAGGAAAGTTTTTTTACAGAAAAAAAAAGGAGAAAAAAGCATTTAGTCAGTCAGCTAATTAAAGACCATACTGATGCACACTTGCAAAATAAAAAAAATTGATTCTGCAGTTTCCCTCCTGGGTTGTTATGTTTGAGTCAGGATGTGGAGAAGAGGTTAGTGCTGTGTGAATGAGGACGACTGAATTTCTGATCTTCGCAGCCAGATGTGCTCTCTGTTTTAACGTGTTATCAGAGTCTGCGCTTCGCTTTCTCTGCAGCCAACTCCTGATAACCACAACAAACGGCTTATAGTGATGCAAAAACTTCTAAATGAATAGAAACATGCCCACCTAAACAGAACACGCAATCTTCAAATCATACATGGCAGAATGTATTATGGATCACAACAGACCATAGACCTTTGATGCAGTCAAACGTCTTGTCAGAATAAAAACAACACAACGCATCTTAAATAAAACAGAACAAAAAAGGATTAAAAAAAAGATGGAGACTGTGGAGGGAGGAGAGTGGGTGTGTGTGGGATGCATGGCGGGCGTACGGAAGACCTTTCTCCTCGATACTTCACCTCCTCCTCGCCCCTCCAACCCCCCACTCATAATTAGCGGTTGGGCAACCATACTCGTTTAGGGTTACTTTTATGCCTTTTCCAATTTCCATGAAAACATTAGTGGGACAAACAGGCCCACATGTGTCTTAAACTACAGCAAGAACAATAGAACTGGCGAAGCGGCGCATATGAGTTCACCCCAGATGAAAGCTTGAGAGGGAAGACGGAGGAATTGATGAGGTTTTCTTCTACATGTTTTCAAACCAACTTCTTTTCCCTCACTGAATCACTTGGAGAACGAATGGCTGGAACAGCTTAGTTTTGACTTCGACTGGTTTACACGATGAGGGAGAGAGGACACTTTTCAGCTAGATCTTTCACAATTTCGATTTTATCCAACATGTTACCTTTTTTCAGTATATGTCTTGCATGCCTCTTTGAAATGCATCTTTCTCCAAGCTCCATTGACATCACATGTGAACTAATGTTTATAGTCATCATAACTGCACAAAGCACAGCCAGTACTTTGGCAAATGTTCTGAAGCATTTCCCCTGCATCCATTTACAAATATTTCATATGTGTGTTGTTGCTCGCACTGGCCACTCTGGTTTCTTTCGTTTCTGCGTGTGGCTGCAGTCATTCTAACTGACCAGATCTTCCTTCTGCTCCTCATAAAAGCTCAAAAAATTTAAATGAGACATCAAAAAACACCTTAACAATAAAACTAATACTGAAAGATAAAAGGATGTAGAGAGAATAAAGTAAGACTCTTAGACACAAATGAAAAAAAAAACTGACTAAATTGGATGAAATTTAAAACCAAGAGAGAAAGCACTGATAGTATGGAATGAGAGGGGGCAAAAGGGATATTAACCTGGGGGGTTTCATCTCCATATTTTCTGAACCCAGATGTCTATCATACTTTCCTCTGCAGACGAGTTTCATTTCAACAGCTAAAGGTATAGAACCAGACAGGAGTTTACATTCACTCATCAAGGCATGAATGTTATATTAATTTGGGGGTTTAATTATTTATTTGAAGCTTTGCTTTGAGCTATGGACTGATAAGACAACGCCAGCACAGTCAAAAATAAATGTAAAGCCCTAATTTATACATACATGTGTACTAATATATGGATAAATGTCCCTTAGCAAATTGTACCTCAAGCATATCTTTTTTAACAAAGTCCTTTGATAATTCTGGGTAGATATTGGGACACTCTTATCAGTGTATATAAGTTCCTTAATATTGTTGGCACCTGGCTTTTCAGCAGAGTCTAAGAATGTTCATTATATTGGAGGTCAAGACTGTTCCAGAAGCCAGACCATTCCTAAACCAGTTTTGATGTGTGTTTGCGATCGTTTTGCTGGAGCACCCAATTCTGTCAACGTTTCAATGATCTAACTATTGATTCAAAGTAAAGTTACACAAGTTACATTTGTAGGTAGCCCCCCTCATTAATCCATGCACTTTGCGGCCAGCAATGCAACAGCACAACTGACCCTCAGCTACCACCACCATGCTTGACAGTTGCTCAATATAGCTCAATCTTTATCTCCTCTAACCATATAATATGTTGATGTTAGACTTACTTCTCAATGGACAATGACACTGGAGTCCCCCCTTCCAGTTGATAATGAGCTTGGCTATATGTTGTTCCTGAACATTATAACCAATTTCCTTGGTTTCCAGGTTATAGTTTGGTTCAAATTAGTGAAACTTTGACACCATAGTGTGTTACAGCAGGACAATGATCAAAATAAAATCACAACAGCATTTGAAATAGGCAAAGCAGGCAACATTATGATCCTGGAAAGACCTAGATCTCAAATCTATTTAAAATGTATGGACTATGTCTGAAAGCTAGAAAAACAAACCATTTCATAATAACCCAACCAATTCTGAGAAGAAAAGTGTTTAAACATACAGTCAGACCTATTCCAGAATCATGTCGATGGCCACAAAAGGCATGTGGTTTTTCTGTAGCTTGCTAAGGCACATTTAGACCAATTTTAAATGGGGTTGAAGGAATATATTGAAGATGTTTGTATAGATCTGAACCTGAGAGGAATGGAGTAAATTCCCATCAAACTAATGGTTACCATGGGAATCATGATAGACCGGGCAAAGTGGATCAGACAGTGGTCAAAAGACAAAACTTCAGCGACCCAATCTCCAGACGAGGGACATTATTGGGTGGTGGAAGGACTTTTTTGATGATTTCCTGAACCCTTCCGACACACCTTCCCTGGTGGAAGCAGAGACTGGGGACTCTGAACCGGACTCATTCATCACCCAGGCAGAAGTCACATAAGTGGTTAAAAAGCACCATGGTGGCAAGGCTTTGTGGATGGATGAGATCCGCCCTGAGTTCCTCAGGTCTCTGGATGCTGTGGAGCTGTAGTGGCTGATACGCCTATTTAATGTCTCGTGGCGGTCGGGGACAGTGCCCCTGGACTGGCAGATCAGGGTGGTGTTCCCCCATTCTAAAAAGGGAGACCGTTGGGTGTGTTCCAATTACAGGGAATCACACTCCTCAGCTTCCTCGAGGAAGCCTATGCGAGAGTGTTGGAGAGGAGAGTCCAGCTGATAGTCGAACCTTGGCTGCAGGAGGAGCAGCATGGTTTTCCTTCTGGCGGTGGACTAGCTCTACACCCATTGCAGGTTGCTCAAGGATTCATGGGAGCTTGCCCAGTCGGTCCACATGTGCTTTGTGGACCTGGAGAAGACATTCGTCCGTGTCCCTCGTGAGGCCCTGTGGGGTGTGCATCAGGAGTATGGAGTCCGGGACCCTTTATTAGAAGCTATTCTGTCTCTGTACAAGTGGAACAGGAGTCTGGCTCGCATTGCCGACCTTAAGTCAGACCTGCACCTGTATCTGGTGCATGTCGGACTCCAGCAAGGCCGCCCTTTGTCACCAGTCCTGTTCTTAACGTTCACGTACAGGATTTCTAGGCGCAGCCAAGGGCCTGGAGAAGTCTGGTTTGGAGACCAGCGGATTTCGTCTCTACATTTTTTGGAAGACGTGGTTCTGCTGGCTCCCTTCAGCCAAGACCAACAGCGTGAACTAAGGCGGTTCACAGCCGAGTGCAAAGCAGCAGGGATGAGAATCAGCTCCTCCAAGTCGGAGACCCTTGGTTCTCGACCGGAAAAGAGTGGCTTGGCCTCTTCAGGTCGAAGGGGAGTTCTTGCCTCAAGTGGAGGTGTTTAGGTATTTTAGGGTCTTGTTCACGAGTGAGGGGAGAATGGAGTGAAAGATCGACAGATGGATCGGTGCGGCTGCCGCAGTAATGCGGACACTGTGCCGGTCCATTGTGGTAAAGAGAGAGCTGAGCTGAAAGACGTACCTCTCAATTTACTGGTTGGTCTACTTTCCTACCCTCACCTATGGTCATGAACTCTGGGTCATGACTGAAAGAAAGAGGTCTGGGATACAAGTAGCTGAAATTGGCTTGCTCTGCAGAGAGTATGGGCATTCCCTTTGAAATATAGTGAGGAGCTTGGCCATCCAGTAGGGCCTCAGAGCTCCTCCACATCGAGAAGAGTCAGTTGAGGTGGCTTGAGCATTTGTTAAAAATCGCCCATGAACACCTCCCTCGGGAGCTGTTTCAGGCACTTCCTTGAGGGGACAGCCAAGGACACGCTTGAGGGACTATGTTTCCCGGCTGGTCTGCAAACACCTTGGGCTCCCCCCAGAAGAGGTGGAGGGGTGTCTGGAAAGACTATAGTCGACAAGTACAAGTAACAAACCACTGAAGTTGTTTGTTGTATCACCTTTTCACTCTGGAAAAACAGTTCAAAGGCATCATTAAAAGCTAAGAATGATGATTACATGCCAGCCAATGATGTGTGAATGTAAACTTTTGACTGCCACTGTAACTTGGTCAAGCACACACAAACACAAGGCAAACTCTGCTGTATGTTTCACTTCATCAACATTCCCACGCCCACATGCAAACAGCAGCTCAAGGTGAAAGCTGAGCTCAAATGAAACAAAGCCAGTGTGGTTGCAATCTATATGAACTGAAATATTTAAAATGTGAGAACCCTGAAGTCTGGAGAGTATGATTCCTAACAAGTCATACTAGGCCAAATACCCTCCACTGAAGAAAAGGCTCCCATGACACTGAAATGCTTCAGGATTTCTCTCAGATTCCTCCATGATGGGTTTAATCAAATAAAGCCTTCCCTCAAAATTAAAGGTCCTGTTGGATCACACAGGTCACAGGACACATTTGAGTTCTCATTACCAACATGACCCGACCTCTAAGCACACAGGTTTCAAAACTGTGTCAGATGTGGCACCACACATTAGCTGGCAATAAAAACGAGACTGGCCCGGCTGTAAATACACATATGAAACAAATGCTGAGCTTGATCTGATCATACTCTTAAACCTCTTGGATTCAGCCTGCTGACCTATGTGGCCACATGTTGGAGTGCAGCCCTGGGGAAGTGTGCGTAATTAATGACAGAGCAAGGGGTGGTAAGTCTGTCCCTGATTGACCCGTTTTGACCCTCCCTGTTTAGTCACTGTGGTGATTGGTCAGACTCACTGCCTCTGGGTGATCTGGTAAGTCCCTGGGGTGATAAGGTAGTCAGGAGGGGCTTGCATGAGTGAACAGAGGGTTAGGGGAAAGATGGGAGAATAAGGATGTGAGCTGGGGTTTCAGATGGGTATTATTACATGCAACAGCAAAAAGAGGCCCTTGTCCCACCTTTGCTTCACGATACACAGTGCCTTGCACACGTGTTCATAGCATTTAAGCCTTTTCACATTAGGTCATGTTACAACTACTAACTTCAGTGTATTGTAGGTTTTTTTTAAAACAACAAAAAATAGACCATGATTATGATATACAAGCAAATTGTTACATTATTTTAAAATTGTTTGACAAATTAAAATCTGAAAAATGTGGTGTGTATTTGTATTCAGTGCCACTGAGTCAACACTTCGCAGAACTGCCTTTCACTACAAGTTCTTTAGGTTATGTCCCTACCAGCTTTGCACATTTAGAGACGAACATTCATCTTTGCAAAACAGCTCAAGCCCAGTTAGAACGGAGGGTGTCTATGAACATAACTTTTCAAGTCTCAATTTGATTCATGCCTGGTCTTTCACTGCACCTTTCTAACACATTATTAGGCTTTACTCTACACAATTCAACTGTACCTTTGACTACATGTTTAACAGTCTAAAACTTACAACATCTAACAGGTGCTGCCATGGGCTGCTCTGTAACTAGCTCCATCCATCTTTCAATCAACTCTTCCCTGTCCTTGTTGAAGAAAAACATCCCCACAGCATGAGGCTGCCACCACCATGTTTTACTGTGGGGATGCTGTTTTCAGGGGGATGTGCAGTGTTAGGTTTTTTTTGCAAACTGTGGAGGATCAATGAGGTTCTCATCTGACCAGGACAACTTCATCCACATGTTTGCTGCATCATGTTCATGGTTGGTGGCAAACTGCAGATTTTTACTACATTCCTTCAACAATTGCTTTCTTCTTGCCACCCAGACCAGATTTGTGGAGTTCATGACTAATAGTTGTTTTATCGATAATTTCTCTGAGCAGTAGATCTCTGCAGCTCCTATAGAGTTACCATCAGCCTCCTGGCTCATACAAGAAAGTTTTTTCTTCATTCCTCTTGCCTCTGCCTGTCCACTACCAATCTAATGTGTCTCTAAACACATAGCTTAGCTGAATAATGGCCAAGGAAACTGGAAGTTGGTCCAAATAAAAACAAACTGTTGTCACTAGGATGAATTCTTCAAATTACGGGATCAATCTACAGTCTTCGAAAAAAGACAAATCTATGTTTCTCTGACTCAAACAGTTCCCAGAGAGGACAACTAGAGGTCCTGGAATGCTCTTCTGTCTCCTTGAAAGATCAGACATACAGACACAAAGACGCATGTCCTGTGGGCTGTGACCTTCCCTGGCCTGTGCTCAGCAGGTAGTGACAAATGACCTGATAGTTAATCTGTCCTGAGGTGCAGCTTTTCAATGGGGAACAAGGGGGCTGTTTGTGACAACAGGAAGTTGAAACTTTGTTTCCAGGGTAAGCACATTAAAGGATGCCCATGAATGAATGCTTGCATGCACACATTGATACAAACACACCTACTTGGAGGCACATCTGGACATGGTTTCAGATGTAGATAAAAATGTAAATAAAGAATGATCAGTGAGATGTAAACACGGCAAGGGCTTGAACCCCACTCTGACAGCTATAAACTGGTTCATTTGATTGTTCAGTGTGGGACAGTGGGTCATTATTAAGGCTTTTGCAAATACCTGCTATCCTGGTAAATGGTAAGCTTTTTCAATGGTCTTCCCCTGTTAACAATCCAAGTGTGAATGCTGAGCATTGTGGTATTTGTCCTGAAGCTGTGGTGTTGTTGGACTCTGACACCAGCAAGCCAAGTCAGCAGCCCACACAGACCTGATTCACCAGGGATGCAGAAAGGCAGTTGCCTCTTCATGAGTCTGTTCTGTTTGTGTTTTTATTCAGGAGCTCACTAAAACCTTGGATAATGTAACAGAGTACAATAGCAGTGCAAAAGTGGAAAGACAAAAGTGGATAATCTGGAACAAAGAAGGACAACTTACATTCTGCAAGCTTGGGTTAAATGAGGACCAGGGTCCTTTGGTTGAAGTTGTAAAAAGTTTGAATCATGCAAAACACTCATACTACAAACATTAGTATGGGAAACAGACAAAACTCAGAACCACATAAAAGGTCTCCAGATGTGAAGGCCTTTGACTCTGCTGTCAATAGTCAGAGTAAACAATACAGACCAATATAATATGCAGCAACTGCAACCACAGAGGAAACATCTCCCACTAGAGATAGCATTAGCTTCCGAAAGACCTGTATTCTGAGGCATTGCATATTACGAAATATTTACTGTGAAGCCAAATTAACAGAATTAAAATGTCTAAAAGTATAATTCTCCGGTACGACCAATACAGCACAGAAAATTGTCTATAGAACTGTACTGATCCAGCTATGCATTCCCACAAACGGTCCAATGACTTTGCAAATCTGAGTATTATATTCTAATTAAGGATCCAGTGTAATATGGTATATTAACGATTGAAACAGACAACTTTCTATCACTATGCATTTGCAGAAATGATCTTCCACAGAATAATGAGACACATACAGAGGTTCTAAGGTCTGTCCATTTCTCGTCTTTTCCCAGGAGGCTGTTTGAGCCATCAGAAACGGACAAACTGGAATTTGCCAATCAGTAGCGCAAACAGCAGGTAAAAACAGCCTGACACGTGGGACCAAGAAGCTGCTAATGAGGCTCAGAATAGGCAGACAGGACATTTAAAAAGATTTTAAACATCTTAAACATACTACACTTGTAGCTTCATGGACTTGTTTCTGGGTTGGGCCTAACTTAGGGTATAGAGAGACAACACATAAAATTTGATGTACTTCCTCATATTCACTTTGTACCCAATATGAATAATTAGAACCATCTATTCTGATATGTTTGTGCTAAAACCCATCTTCACTGTCCAGAAAACTGACCTCTGCCCCCTGTGTCTTCTATGATTATGGACATGTTGAAGTCTTCAATCAGAGAATATCCCCTCCTGTTGTAAGTTAAGGTCTTTGGACAGGACATAACAGCCTGCATGACGTTCCAGAAATCTAAAGACATTTCAGGTGGATTTTTCAGCCGGTTAGTGCTAGGCCGCCCAAAGAAAATAAAGATGTGCAATAGCTCCTAACTTTAAGGGGCCTGGGAGGCTTTTTCACATGTTAAACTTGGAATATAATGGATTATGTTGGGATTTTTTTGTGATAGACCAACACAAAGTTGTACATAATTGTGAAGCAGAAAGACAATGAGAATGTTTCAACAACAAAAAAAATCTGAAAACTATGCCCTGCATTTGTATTCAGCCCCTTTAACTCTGGCACCACAAAATCAAATCCAAAGTAGCAAATTCTCTTCAGAAGTCACCTACTTAATAAGTAGTCCCCCTGTTTGTGATTTAATCCCAGTACAAATCCATATCCAAATCCAAATCCAGACTTTCAAGCCCTGACCCCAACAATGGACACACCAGACAAGGAGAACATAATTAAGAGAAGCATTTAAGAGGCCCATGGTAACTCTGGAGGAGCTGCAGAGATCCACAGCTCAGGCTGAAAAATTTGTCGACAGTATAACAACTACTTTGTGTTTGAAACATAAAATCTCACTAATCTACATTGAAGTTTGTAGTTTTAACTGATCACATTGTGAAAAAGTTAAAGTAGATTGAATACTTTTGCAAGGGAAGGTGACATATTTTTCATGTTATTATGTCATGTGAGAAGGTTAAGCATGAATCACATGGACATTTTTTCTAAGGTATGGAAAAAACCCTCTTAAGAAGCAAATGTTTAGTGTAATACACACATTTCAGCCCATTTTACTCCCACGGCGTTAACTTTTAGAAAGCTGCGGCAACATAACTCCATAGCCATTAACATCAAACTATTAATATACAGTTTCAGCTCAGTGGGCTGAGATATAGATTTATTAGAAAGATGCTTAGTGGAACACTTAAAATGCAGAGCTGGCAAATTACTATTGACCTGAGAATTGAAGCCCATGAGGTTCAACATGAGGCAACTTCGGTTAGACTCATATTACTCAATTTTCCAAGACAGAGACAGATAAAACACAATCATAGCCAGCAGGACGGCCAAGCGATTAAAGTTAAGTAATACATTCAGTCTATCTGTCTGCAAGACGAGAGGTAATGATAACAGGAAGTGAGATGAGTTGCTGTTGCCCCTGTGGCCCACCAAGACATCACCTCAGCTAAAAAGGTTCCTCTCTATAAACAGGCCTCTTTCTGACTATTAAACAGATAGTACATTAGGACTGAACAGTGCAGGACAATATAAACACAGCCGGCAGGGTAACGTTGCTGAGGGGTGGGGACTGAGGGAAAGGAAAGGGGCTTGAGATGGGGGCTATTCCTGAGTCTTCCTGGGAGTGAACTCCTTCCCCGCCGTTCTCCTGCAGTGTAATCCTTTTCAACTAAACACAGGAAGGAACAGATAGGTAAATAACTTGATCTTCTGATAAATGCAGCTATGTGTTCCCTCAAGTTTTACGGGACTTGTTATACTAGAAAATACAAAGACTTTGACTTTCTCAGAGTACAGAAGTCCATGTTGAACGGAAAGACTTGAAACATACAGCCAAATCTCCAATCATATGCTTTAGATCAAGGGTTTTTCACGTGTTAGAATGACTAAGTCAAAGTTTGGACCTAAATGCAATTAAGAATCTCTTGCAAGAGTTTTTTGTTGATCACAAATAGGTTGAGAGGCAATAAATACTTGGATTAGAATTTCAGTCTCTAGATGTGCAAAGCTTTTAGAAACACACCTAAAATACATACAGCTGCCATAACAGCAAACGTTGGTTCTACAAAGTATTGACCCAAGAGGCTGGATGAAAATGCATGCTACACTTTTCCAATTTCTCTTTGTTAAAAAAGAAAACCATGCACTTTACATTCACTAATTTAAGGCATCATTCACTACTTTGTGTTGGTCTATTACATAAATCTCAGCACAATGCATAAATGTCTATGATTTTAACTGGACAAAATGAGGGAAAGCTCAAGGGTCTCAACATTTTTCGCAAGGCACAGTAGCTAAAAGAAAACATACAATTCATCTGAATTTTGAAAATGAAGTATGTATGCAAAGTAGAGTGGAGAGACAGAGAGGCCACTTGGCTTAGAGACAGACGAGAGAAGATCCCGAACCTCCTGTGTCTGGTCCTGCATACAGATCCGTGTTGCTCAGGGCTTGGAAGTGGTGGAATGTCGTACAGAGAGGGGACTGTTGCGGAGACGGTCAGTCCGGGTCAGCACAGATGTGAGGCCGTTAAAACAGTAGGGGAACTGGAGGAGGTCAGCGCTGGACTATTTAGGGCAGCGCCCTGAAGTTATTCATGTTTCTTTTTTGCAAACTACACTGAGCAGACAGGGACACAGCAGAGATGCAGCACAGGAAAATGTCTGGGATGGGGACAGACTCCATACCACAGGTAAAGGCCAATTACTGGCTTAAAGCCCCCTGTCTTTCTGCGGCATGCACCTCAGATACGATTAAGGTTACTCAGGACCAATATAAGCATTTTTTCTTTTGCTGCCTTACAGAATGATGCAATCCAGATGTTACATATATGTAACTGCAAATTCCGCAGCATTCTTATGGTTTGGTGTGCAAATCACACTAGAAATTAGCATAAAAGGAAATTACGTGAAATTTTCACTGTCAGCAATAAACGTTGCTCAGATTTGCAGGTTTAGACCTCTGCAGCACATTGTATGTCCAGGAGGGTCAGGGGACTGAGGTCTCTGTGCCACAACAGTGTGGTTGTAGTGGTTGTGTTTAATGGGGGACGCTTCTGTTATCTGACCCTGGCACTTTGATGACTTACCAACACTGACATGAACATAAACAGAGCAAAGCACCCGTCTGAAAACAACTTTGGACTCCAGTTGGTAAACTCAACATGCAGCAGAAAAGACTGGAAACAGGTCCAAAAGCATTTAGGCTTTACAAACCATGACAACTCTCTAACAAAGCATCTGTTATTGCAAGAACTTCAGCATTTCTCCAGCATGAGATAATGTTGACTTTGGTCTTTGTTTTCTCATTCCAGAAGGGGTTAAAAACAAATAGTTGAGCTGGTTAGTGTTTCTCCCTGGGCTGTTGTCATTCTGATTTGAGTGGTGCTGGCACTAGTCTGGAGTGGTGCTGGGGTGGCCTGCCTGTCTCCACCATGGAATGAAGGGGACCACCTCTTGGGTTGCTCCTCTGGAGTATCGGTACCTGGGCCTAGGAGTATAGCATATGTATGGGGAGTGTACGACGCCTGCCGGGGTCTGGGCCCAAGGGCTCTGTCGGGCCTCTGCTGGGGGTTGATATCCCCCGGAGTCTCGGGTCTCTGTGTCCAAAATATAAATACTTGAGAGAAAGATTATTGGTTATACGTCTGGCATTCAAAAATAATTTAGATTTGAAGCTCAAAACCTACAGAGAAATTGACATCCACCTAAATTAATAGGCTGGGCAAGCAGAGCATTTAACAGAGAAGCAGTCAAGGGGTACATGGTAACTCTGGAGGAGATGCAGAGATCAACAGCTCAGGGGGGACATTTTTTTAAGGCAGCAGAGATCAAAGGGGTGGGGAATCCGCCTGTCAGAGCTCAGACCATACGCCGCACATTACATAAAATTGGTCTTCATGGCTGTCGTCCCGCAGAGAAGCCTCTTCTAAAGATGATGCACAAGGTGGTGTCAAGCATGTGTGGCGACAAGTGTGCATGAAGACAAGTGTGTCTTGCATCCGTCAAGCATGGTGTTGGGAGTGTCATGGCTTGGGGCTGCTTTAGTGCTGCCAGCTGTGGGGAGCTATAGTTCATTGAGGGAACCATGCACTTTACTGAAGCAAAGCATCATCCCCTCCCTTCGGAAACTGGTCCGCAGGGCAGTATTCCAACATGATAACAACCCCAAACACACCTCCAAGATACATACATACCAATACACTGACTATTGTACATTGTATTACGGTGTCATAACTTCAGTGTTGTCCCATAAAAAACATTTGAAAAAATATTTACAA
Organism: Girardinichthys multiradiatus; assembly: GCF_021462225.1. NCBI lineage: Eukaryota > Metazoa > Chordata > Actinopteri > Cyprinodontiformes > Goodeidae > Girardinichthys > Girardinichthys multiradiatus. The sequence continues at coordinate 37,686,478 of NC_061802.1, read as the reverse complement.
AAATGTGAGGGGGTTCTCCTTTTTCTGAGATACTGTATGTATGACAGATAAAACTTGACTGGGGTGGAGGTCCACCTCTCAGGAGGAAGGAACAGCCAGAGATATAATGGATTAGTTTAGATGATAGCATATTTATGAGTTAAAATGGCCAAGTCAAAGTCCAGCCTTAGAACAAACTGAGAAAGAGATTAGAAAAATGATGTCCACAGATACTCTTCATCAAGTTTCATCAAGCTAGGATAATTTGGCAAACTTTTCCTATCCTTATTGGTAAAAAAAAAAACAAAAAAAAAAACAAGCATAGTTTTCTTTTCACTTGACATCTATGCACTACCTTGTTTTGGTCTATCGCATAAAATTTCAATAAAACACACTGAGATTTGTAATGTGAAAAAATGTGAGGGGTTTATGTTATTTTGTAAGGCACTGTATAGATTTGATCAGAGTTTAGATGTCACACCTAACCCTTAAACATCAATAGTTGTTACACTTCACTTTCTCAAACTAATTTGGAAGTAATATTCATTTAACCTAAATTCAACATATACTCCCTATTTACACTAGATCTATTAGCTATAAAGTTTAACTAATGTAAGTCCTGATCTGTGGTGAAGAGGAAATGTTATTTATTATGTGAATACTTCCATGATATTTTTTCCATGTTCACTCCAAAGTGTTTTGGATTTATTGTTTACACTTTATTGTTACACTTCACTTTCTCAAACTAATTTGGAAGTAATATTCATTTAACCTAAATTCAACATATACTCCCTATTTACACTAGATCTATTAGCTATAAAGTTTAACTAATGTAAATTATTGTTAGATGCACAGATCTGGATCTACAGCTCAATTTTAAATGATAGCATTTACGTCAACAGACCTAAACCAAAACATGCAGCACAGACTGAGATAAGAAACAGGCATGCAGTCTGAGTGACCCGTGGGAGATGGGGACAGGCCCCAGAGTAGTTTTCCATCTATCTGAGCGGTGCTGTGACAAGCAGTAACTCTGAACTTAAATGTTTGCAGAGGCGTGCCCTGATAATCCCAGCAGAGTAGAGCAACAGGCCGGGGTGAGAGGGGTTAGCTCCTCTCTGCGGCGCTGCTGTCATCCCAGCTGTGTTCAGTGATGTGACAAAGCTCTCAGCAGCAGACTGTGAAGCACACTCGGCCACAATACTGGTCTGAAAGAGCCTGGGATTTCATAGGACGGAGCTACAACACGTCTTAAATCTGTTCTTTGTGGGCGGGTGGTACAGTACTAACAAACATGTTTGTTTTGGCGAGGTAATGTGTCTGACTGGGTGGCTGATGGGAAGGTAGTGCAGCGCGCCTATGATGTTCTGGGAAGTGGTGAAAGACCGAGTCTGTTGGGTTTAGCTCTGGCTGTCTAGAGTTGAAGACGTCTCACACACACGGGCTGTTCAACTGTGGCCTGGAGCTTGACCAGGGCTGCTCAATCTGACCCTTTCAGACTAAAACCTAATTACATGGTCGACTCCCAAGACAACCAGGCAGGGGAGGAAAGGTGCAGGCAGGGGGGCATGCCAAACAAGAAGATATGTAGCAATCCCAGACAAAAAACATGCTTTATATTAAGGAGGTAATAAATTCGGTTGTGGTGTAAACATTTAATATTAAACCAACCACACTGATGTTATAGTTAAATCATCTTTCAACTTAAGGGCACAGTTTCACATCTGCAAAAGTGATGTACATTACTAAAACAGTTTATACTATATTCAGGCACATTTAAACATCATATCCCTTACCCTAAATAGCTGAGCTGCAACAGTTGTAGCTGTAACTGCCTAAAACAGCGGATGCATGCTATTTTATGCTAGACGGGTAAACTGTAGCAGTGGAATAGAGCTGGAAAATAATCAGTAATTATTGGAATGTCAGTGTTTGCAGTATTGCAACTGCAAAGGACTGTGTGAAAGCAATGTTTGATGGCAATAATCCAAGGTGCAATGGATACAAAAAGTCACAGGTGTCAACCTCCAGTCCTTGAGGGCCAGCGTTCTGCAACTTTTAAATGTGTCTCTATGTCAACCCAACTGAATCACATTATTGGGTCATGAGTGCATGAGTTGGCAACATGGACTTGGGACACATCAAAAAGTTTCAAGCCACTGGCCCTAGGGGTCTGGAGTTTGACATCCCTTTTCTAGACCAGGTTTGGTCCATTCATTGCAGTTTTTGCCCTTGTTTAATTCTAAAGTAGTCCTAAAAAGCATAGAAAATGTTTTTTTATATTTACAACTACAGTCAAACCTGTAAATTCGACTACATCTGAAATCCTTTTGTCCACATCACAATGGATAGCCTTGGCAAGAGCATGACGTGGCCTGCTGCTTGCCTCTCACAACCCTGGCTTTGCCGTGCCAGTAGGCTCCACATTTCCTGCAGCATTGCTAGCTTTTCCCTGTGTTGCACTGTCTTTGCTTTTGTGATCCTGCCATGATGTATGGATAGAAGCAACAGTGGTGGAGTTGAAAGCACTCACTTCCAGAGCCATGAAAGAGGTGTGAGCAATGTGGGACAAAATGCCAAGTTTCTGCTGGTAGAATCACCCTAATAAAGCTGCTATCTCAGCGTAACTATGCAATGGAACCCTCTATGACATAAATAAACGCAGGCGGAAGCAGGCATCTATGGATCAATATTTCCTTCATTTCAAGTCTAGACAAGTGAAGCGAGTGCTGCCAGCACTTCTAATGACAGTTATGGGAGGGGTGACAGTAATGTTGAAATTTGTGGTAATTGAGAGACACACCCAGTCTTAAACAGCCTTACAAGAGAGAGAGCACCTTGTGATGACCTTATAATAATAGGGTTTCTCCTTCCAACAAAAAACAACCTTCTAGACCTCCTCCATTGCTCAAATGTTTCCATCACACCACAGATTTTTACATAAGAAAATGTCATAGCGAAACATTATCTCTATTTTCATTACAACTTCATCATTCTAGCACACTCCAGCACATTGTTATATACTAAGAATTCCCCTATTGTGCTAAAATCTGTCATTTTTAAGGGTGAGCACATTAGGGTTGTCAAAAAGTAAGATATTTCTATATAAACAATACTAGCAAAATGAATTATTTAAATGCACTAATTTGAGTCAAAATTGACAGAAGCTGACCCATTCAATCAAATTGTCGCACTTTTTCCGGCAGCAGCGCTGCAATAACAGAGACACTGAGCCACTCCCCTCCCTGAGCTGCGGCTGGAAATTTTAAAAGCTGCTAACATGGCGAGTACAGCCAGAAAAAAAAAACATATGAGACCCTCCTTTGCCAACAAGGCAAACTCAAAAGCGTTGTTCGGAGGCATTTTCCAGATGAAAAACAGAGGTCCGAATGATGCCAAATGGTAGCTGTGCTAACGCTACAAACTAACAATACTGATGTTCAAGAGCAACTTAAAAAGGTCAGTAAAGCTCCTCTATTTGCGATAGTGAAGAAGTAAACCTCCCAGATGACATAAACTAACATTAACTGAACAAATTCATCGACACACACAGCTCAATGACGGTTTTCTGTCAGTCTGAGCTCCCCCACCGAGATGCTCTTTCTAGCTGCAAATTTCCGAATCACACAATGCTCCATTCTACTGCAGTACAAATCAATGCAGGAAAATGTTCATCAGCAGACAGACCATCATTTACTAAACAGTGATAATTAGAGCAGAAAAAGGTATGAACCTGTAGCACCCTACCCTGCAGCTGATCAGTAAAGAAAATATTAAGCAAAATTACCAGATAGACAAAAATTGTATAGGCCTGCTGCTGAACACATTTACATGGATCAGATCCTTGTTTACACCATAAATCATATGATTTGTATGCACCAAATCAATGTTTGCTTTCAAGCATAGTATAGAATTATCCTTTATTTGCCCCTCAGTAGTAAAATGTATTTGTATTAACAGTTAGTTGACATGCAACTAGAAGCCCACTGCGGCACACCAAAGATAATTACAAAAAAATAAAATAACTGCACGACTGAATCAAATGTACATACTGCCATAAAGGATATTAACACTTATCTTGTCTGTTTTGCCAAACAGAAGTAACACTTTTAAATTTTATATTTTTCTAAAAAAACGGTTGAGTTGTCCCCTACTTACTGGCTTCACCCTAATACATTCATTAAGTTAAAACATTGTTATATTGTAATTAATCATATTTCTTCTCTTAACTGAAAAAACCCTGTGCCTTCCAAACATATTGCCATGGTAAAGAAAAAGATATCATGTTTGAAATTGTAGCACTGTCAAAATGGAATTGGCTAAATTCATTTTCTTTATTTTTATGAAAAAAGTTGTTTAAACATATAAGTGTTCATCTATTTGAGTAAATTAAATGTGTATTCTTACATACCTTGGTGTAACAAAGGGTTCATAACTCTTAAACTCTGTCTTAAACCATCTCTATTCAATGTAGAATTGTTTTATTTATCATTCTCATTTAAGGCTCTTTTAGATCATTCTTTCGTTCTATGATCTTTATGCCTCCCAACCATCTGAAAGGTCCTGAAACAGAAAAGGAGGATGAGGTTTACCCACTAATATGCCCCTAATCCACCTGGGGAGGTAATCACAAACCTGTAACCTCTATGAACTGTAAGAGGTAATATAGGATTGTGATCTGATGCAAAGAAAAAATAGCATCAGCGAAGACAGCTGATGATCTACCAGTGTCTATCTGATCTGAGAAATATGTTGATCAGCACTGATGCCAAAAATAACATGCTAACAAAACTACTTGCTTGTATTTACTGAATACAGCCGACATTAGGATTGCAAAACTAAAGCTTAACCAGATATAGGAGGAATACACATACTGCTCAGGTGGATGGAGAAAGCTCTAAACACACACCCTGTGATCTCAGTGAATCTGATGCGAAACGACAAAGGGATCCACAAAGGGGAGTTTGTGATGGCCTATGTATCGCAGAACTGTGATCTGAAAGGAGATTTACATTTGGAGAAGATCAAATTCATTCTAGACTGTGAAGCGGACTTTTAGGGTGGGAAGCTTCTTCAAAGCTGTTGTAATCGAATGTTGTCGGCCGGCTTAAGAAGAAGTCTAAGCAGTCAATTCTGTCAACTTAACCAGGAAACATAAGAACATCCTTTCTTACGTCAAAATATTGGTCCAGAGCACAGACAGAGGGTCATGAAATTATAATAAAAGCTTAAACATAACCTTACTTCACCAGACAAATTAACATGCTGCGAGTAACTAGACTGAGTTTGCAAAAACATTCATATTGACACAAAATATCGACATGTTTTATGATCACGTTATACCGCCTTTTTTCATAACTAGAAGTACTGAAAGGCACAAAACCTAGACTCTGAACTCAACGGCCCCACCTCTCTGTGTAGCAGCAGCCTACATAGAGACGGCCCCAAGGTACCACACAGGGGTTGGCCTGGACGAACTCAAAGTGTCCACCCAGCGACAGAGAGTCCAGCTCTGGTCGGGGGTCCCCACAGCAGCCCTCACACACTCAGGCAGAGCAAACACATTCTGACCACCAGGCACGTCTGGGAGGCATTTCAGCCAGCCATCTTCTATAGTGATTAATGTCTCTCTCTCTTACTTGCTCTTCATGGTGAGCCAAAGCAAAAAAAACAACAAAAAAAACCCCAAAAAAACTCACATGGAAATTAAATAAACATAAAGGTCATAGAGGACAAACAATTCATTTCCCTTAATACCTCAATAAAACATAAGGCTGTTTTGATTGCAAGCACAAACTCTAATATTGCTCTTAAAGCCTGATTGTGAGTTCAGATTTTTAGGGAGTGTGTTTCTTAAACTCGAGTCAAGTCCTTTAAAATCTCACAATTTATGAGACCAGGGCTGAAAATGTGCATTAAGACAGTTGTTCTGAGTTATTCAGGTATGCTAGACAACCAAGGGGGAGCGGATCAAAGTGAAGACATGAGGTAAATGGATACTGGAAGTAAAAGCCCTGGAGTCACTTTCCTTCATTTGTTAAACCAGTGGACCTAGCTGAGTAGCGAGGTTTAAGAGGTTGTTTTCAAATTCCAGTTTGGCCATGGCCGAGAGCATGTTTAATTTTTCCGTGATTTAGTTTAATACGTTCCTAAACACTGTGCTGTCCCACGGCTTGCCTTACGGATTCAGGAATGTACAGAGGCTCAATGAGGACAGCAAGTATGAAGAGGATGGTGGAGGATTTGACTGCAGCATTGACTAGCTATTATTTTGAAGCTACTCAGATTGTTGTTTTTTGTAAGAGATTATAAAATATGTGGAACGAACTAAAGAACTGGTGACTGTGTGCACTCTGACGTCTGATTTATTCTTATTACTCCACCTCCCCCTTATTGCCTCTTTCTGTCTAGTACATCAGACCGGATCTCTGACCTTTTAGACAACAAACGCATGTGTACGTCCTCCCCTGTAAAAATGGACCTTTTCTTTTTCTGGACTCCAAAGCTTCCAAGCGGAGAGGGAAAAATCTGTCATTTGTGCTGGGTTTATGGGATCGAAATGTTTTCCCTGCAAACAAAACTGACCTTGTTTATGAAGGAGAGAAATCTGTGGATGTTAACACAACATTATGGCCACCAAGTTGAAAACCAGCCATTTACCTGTTTAGGTTATTACAAAACATTTCAGTCTTCCCAGTTTTCTTTCTATTATGATTAAGATTTGTGATTTTGTTATTTGAACTACTTACTTTAAATCTATTTTCTTGTATCTGATATACAGATCAGTGAAAACATGAAATTGGGTCAAATATTGTGTATTTTCTCTTATCCACACAGTGTGAAGATTCTACATATAGGCTGAAATATATATATAAAGACCCCAGTATTATGGGGATAAATGTCTCTTAGCACATTTTAGAGAAGCAGCAACCTTTTGTAGCCATCAACAAGCTTCCGGCTTAATTCTGATTTAACATGCTGTTGCTTATCTTATCAGAAATGGTGACGTTCATTCTTATTTGCTGATTTCCTGCTACTTACTGGGTTTTTAAGCATGGCTCACAAATGTAAATGCTGGTTTTTATGTGTGTTTGGGATTATAGTCCCAGTTGTGTTTAACCAAATTATCACCTCTAACAAACGGAAACTGGTCAGAACGGTGAATAATAAAGCAAAAAGCATGAACCTGAAAACTCCTGCAACAGCAGTGTTACTGTCTACAGAGAAGCCAGATTTATAGCCAAATTAACAGAGAGGGCATCTAGCAAGAAATACTACAAGTTCTTGCTACAAAATCTACTCCTTCAAACGTGACTAAAGGTTGCACCTACCCACATGGACAAGAAAAGTGTTGTGTTCTTAATAAGGCAAGGATTGTGCTTTTTGGCCACGATGACAAGAAGAATGTTTGGAGGAGTCAAGGTGAAGCTTTCAAACCGAAGAAGAATGTACATACTGTCAAACATGGTAGTGGCAGCATTATGCTGAGAGGTTGCTTCACTGCCAGCGGCACAGCTGCACTGCAGTAGGAGTGTGGATAATGAAGACTGAGTACCATCTCCAGAGTTTTCAACTTTACCTCAAATCAACAGAAAGACTGTTGATACTTGGACACAGTTTGGTGTTCCAACAGGACAACGATTGCAAACACAATGAAAAAGGCAGGCAATAAAATGCTTCTAGAATGACCCTGACCTCAACTCTATCAAAACTTATGTTTGATAGCCAGGTGAGTGCCAGGAAACCTACCCGTTTTACTGAGATCTATCATTTATGATATGGAGACAGTCAAAAATCTAGCCAGAAATATGTCAGGACCTTGGAAAAAAACTACAAAAGGTTTTTGGTTGTGAAGGTATGACATGTATAATTTGGAACCTGCATCGAATAAGAGAATATTCACATTAAATTCAGATTTGTGCACCTAATTTTTTAGTTTTATCTATCCTGGTAAAAAAAAAACAGTTCAAAAGATCATAAAAGCCTAAATTAATGTGACATTCAGGAATGATGAATCAATCTAAACGTCTCACTTGAAGTGTATATCATTTCAATTACAAAAAAGGTATAAATCTTTAATAAGAGCTATCCAGTTTTTAAATTGGCAGATAGTCCAAGTGTTTATAGTGTGTAACCTCTGGATAGTAAGGTTGTGTAAGATGAGCGCACACCTGCAGCAGCAGCCTTTCGAAAGCCAGACAGGAATCCCAGCGTGCCAAGCTAGGGTGTCGGAGCATCTGGGCCGTGGCCAAGCCCAGCTGAAGCACCCCACAGTGACTCTCTAGCGCCTCCCAATTGCTCCTGAACAACTTCACGTAGGAACACAGCTGCTCAGGGGTCACACGGCCTGAGAGGAGGAAGGGGCAGGGTGAGATATTTGAACCTGTCACAGCTGTGGATGCTATAAACATTAGTAAAAGTACAGATTAAATATGCATTATTCTTGAAATTCATAACTATGACTGTTACAGACACAGTGGTTGGACATCATAAATGACCACATGACAATATCCTATCATTATCAAATTAGATCAAATTAATAATGGCATTAGCAATCAAATCACATTGATGGTCTAATGTCCCCAAGGTTTGGCACATCCTCAATCATTGATACAAGTAGAGATTTGTTGTGGAGCCATGCAGTTGTTGCATCTGCTGTCTCTGCAGTGGTATTAATGCCCACAGCTGCTGGAGGATGGGTTTGTGATCTAGTAGGTTGCATTTGATCCCAAACATACTGGTTTGAGGAAGACGAAGGGACCTGCTCACCTCAATATTACAAGACACGTAGAAGCATGATGTCTCAGCCATGATGCTGTGCTATCGGGGTCCCACCAAATTCCTGTTAGAGGTCACTGTAAGTAATACCCTGTAGCTCAGCATACCATAAAGCCAGTAGTAATGCTAGTGTGTCTTGGCAACATTGGTTCTCTCTTGCTGGGGCTGCCAAACGTGGACATGGCGGTTATTGCTGGTGATGCAGGGAGATTAATTGTTCAACATTCTGGTAAAGAACCAACCAGGTCTCTCTACCCTGGTATTATTGTCAGATTACAGATGGGATGATGAACTGGTAATTTGACTGATGTTGACTTTCAAGCCAATATGCCAGATGACACAAGGTGTTGTAAAGCTTCAAACACTTGTGTCAAGTAAAGATATTATGGTCTTTTTTATGCTTGGAGAACAATTTGACCATCCTTTCCTGGTGTGGTCTGTACTAAAGAACTGGAAGAGTTAAAATTGAATTAACTTAAATTAGACTTTGTTGATCGCACAATGGAGAAATTGTCCTCTGCAACCCATCCCTTAGGGAGCAGTGGGCTGCCTTTGTGTGGCGCCCGGGGAGCATTCAGGGTCTTGCTCAGGGACCCAGAGTGGCCGACTGTGGGATTACAACCAGGGTACTTGTGACCTCTCCAGTGGTTGTCAAGTGGCCTCTCCAGGACCGCTTGACCACCTCTAGCGACTGTGGCTCAGTAGGAAGAGTAGTCGTCTTGCAATCAGAAGGTTGTGGGTTCAATTACAGCTTCCTCCTGCCGATGTGCCCCTGGGCAAGGCACTTAACCTCAAGTTGCCTGCCGATCTGCGTATCGGTGTATGATTGTGTGAGCGTTAGTGAGTGCGATTGGGTGAATGTTGCTCTAGTGTAAAGTGCTTTGAGTGGTCTGTATGACTGGAAAGGTGCTATATAAATTCAGTCCATTTACCACTAGCTTGTAGATGTGTGTTGCCCATAATGCCCATATCAACAAGGCATTATGTGTAACCGTGACTGGCTATTTTGACTGACTAGGTCCTATCTGTAATGCTACTGCCCAACACATGATGCCACAACTTTTGTTTGGTGTTGTCCCCTCTAGATTTACCATTTTTCCCCAATTTAAATCTCTTGCTCAACCATCGCAGTCACAAAGCAATATTCTCTATACTGTGAATACAAACCCTGTGTGAAGATTTACCATCACAGTTACAGTTCTCAGCTGCTATGAGTCACTTTCTTGGTGCAGGAACACTGATTGGAGCTCTTGAAATTCTGTCCTGGTGGTGACTAACGTAGAAATGACTATTTATAGATACAGAAGAGGAGAACCAGCCAGACAATGATTAGGATCTGTTCTGCTGAACATTTCTAAACCTCCTGCCACCTTATGGGGCGACTGTGGCTCAGGTGGTAGGAGGCAAGACACTTCACCCACCTTGCCTGCTGATGGTGGTCAGAGGTGCCCGTTGGTGCAGATGTATGGCAGCCTTACTTCTGTCAGTTTCCCCCAGGTCAGCTGTGGCTACATTGTAGCTCACCAATGTCAGTGTATGAATGTGGGGATGACTGATTGTAGTGTAAAGCGGTTTGGGGTCTCTGGGGACTTGATAAAGCGCTATACAAGTGCAGGTCATTATAGCTTCTCAGCCCCCCAGGAAGGATCTCAGCAAAACTAGAGCAACAAGAGCATTAAGAGTAGAGGCCCAGGAGAATGAGAGGCTGAGGTGGGGGCTGAGATAGAGAGATGGCACTCATTACCTCTGCATAAAGCCTATTTCTTTGTGTTGATGTTTTGAACCAGCACCAGATGTGGGAGTATTTCCTGTTGGACTACAATGGCCAGTGTTTGCTTTAGCAAGGCCAAACACATAAGATAAACAGCCAAGCAGGATATAAAAAATGGAGTACAAACCTGCAGAATATAAGATATAACCTGTAGAGAGATCACCTGACATCCATAACAGTATGTTCAAGGCTTTTAAACTACAGTCAACTGCACAAGTAGTCCTAAAACGGTTTCATATTAAAACCGCAAAATTTAGTACATTTTATTGGGATTCTATGCGATAGACAAATTCTGATCATAATAGATCATAATTGTGAAGTGAATGGAAAGGGACGCATAGTTTTGGATTTTTATTTACAAATATAAATCTGAAAATGTTTCAGCCTTCCTGAGTCAATACTGCACAGCCAACTGTAGTGAAAATTACAGCTGCAAGGGGTGTATGTCCACTACATTTCCACATGTAGAGATTGAGATTTGTGTCTATTCTTCCTTTGCAAAATGGCAAAGAGGGACTGAATACTTTTCTGATATAGATGAACAAATCAATGCAAGTATACTACCTATAGATGAAAACTGGGGATGTAATCATATGAAGCCTCAACCAAAAACCAACAAAGATGAGCAAACAAAGAGCAAATTAAGGAAATGTCTAAAATGGGTTCAAGTTTCTTTCTGAACTGAAAATATTTCTCAAGCCTAAGCTTTGGTCCAGACTTATTCAGAATACTGAAAAGCTCTATTGTTAACATATCCAACCATAAAAATCCTGGCAGTAAAGCTAAAGCTACCCAAAGCTTGATGTGCCAACCATAATTCAAGACAGAACCAGGAAATATAGTCAAAGCTGAGGACCAAACACTAGTTCTGCCTTGAACGGGCACCCAATAATGGTACAGACTTTACAGCAAAAGCACACTGAGTGAGTTTGAGGGAGAAAATGTAAGACTTTAAGGAAACCAAAGAAAAGCAGTTAAGCCAAGAAGCCACACTAAGGCCTGCTTTACATTACACACTAAAAGCATCCTGGCAGAGCTTTGACTTTTATCTGTCACAGAACTTCCCTTCAAACAGCAATGTGATTCCTTCAACATATTGTTGCCTGATAAAAAGGTAAAACCTGATCTATCAGTTGAGTTCTTGTTGTGGTGTTTTTCTGCAGAAAGAGAGCCGCCTGCATGTTGTTAAGTTTTTACTTTCAGTTGCTACTTGGAAACAGCCAAAAAAAAAGCATTCCAAAGTTTCACTGTCTTTTAATATAGAGACAGTATTTAGTTGTTTTAAACAACACTAGTTCACACATACAAAGATGTCTAGAAAGTTAGATGTAGAGTGCATGAAACTATGCATACATGTAATAACAAACAGTCTCCTGTTAAACTATTGATTGGCTTTATTAAGTGACTTCTCCTCTCCAGCCTCTAATGTTTGAAATTATTAATGATTATTTTGAATATTTAAAGTTTGCTTCTAGAATTGCCATGTTTGTAGCAACAGTCAATTTACCATGAACTCTGATCAGCTTCCCTGTCAATGCTGAAAAAAAACATCTCCACTGCATGATGCTGCCACCACCATGTTTCACTGTGGAAGGTGATTTTTCCAGGTGTGTTCATTGAGATTTTCAATGTTTGTTTTCTGCTATATATAGCGCTCATGTATTCCAGAAAATACCATTGGTCTTATCCAGCAGATCCTCTTCTTCATGTTTGTTGTGTCCCCTACGTGGCTAGTGGCAAACTGTAAGAAGTAATTCACTTGTTCTTTCATCAATAGTTTTCTTCTCATTTCTCTTCCATAAAAGACCAGATTTGTGGAGTTCATGACTAATAGTTGTCTTGTCAACAGATTCTCCCACCTGAGCTATGGATCTCTGACGCTCCTCCATAGTTACTATGACCCTTCTGGCTGGTTTACTGATTAATGTTCCCTTTGACAGAGTGCCAGTTTAGGTTGATGGCCATTTCTTGGTAGCTTTGTTGTCACCCAGTACTGAAAAGAACAGTGGATGCTGAAAGCCTGTAATTTTGTTTTAAGGAAGTAACTCTTTACTGAACTACCCCACAGCATCATCCTTGATCTGTCTGTTGTGCTCCTTGGCCTTCATGATGCTATCTGTTTACTAATGTTTTCTAAGAAACCTCTCAGGCCTTCACAGGACAGATGGATTTATACCTTGTTTGTACTTGATTTTATTTCAAGGTATCAGAGAAAAGGGGCTGAAGGCTAATGCATGTACCACATCTCAGAGTTTTATTGGTAAAAGAAAAATGCAAACCATTTATAATTTTCTTGTACTTCACAATCATTAGCTACTTTGTGTTGATCTGTCACATAAGATCCCCCAAAAAATACAATTTTGTGGTTGTAAAATGACTAAATGTGATTAAGAGATGTAAGGTATGATAACTTATAACATCATGTGGCTCATAAGTATTATATGCCAGAAGGTCTGTTTCAGCACTGCAGTTCTTGTTGTTTTTAATCTAAGATGGTTGAGAAACTTGAACTTTTGGGCCAATTTTATTGTACTTCTGGGTGCATTTATAGGAAGAACAGACATAAAGCAAATTCCATTTTTATTGTTGCGGAGCTAAATACGGCTCGAGTTTTCGTCCATGGGAGCAGGATGTGAAGAGGTGGCAACTGAGACATGGTCATGATCAAGGTTTTTGGCAATGCAAAAAGGCTGAGGGCAACAATGATTTAGTTCTGTTACTGGAAAATGACTTAAATTCTTGGTGCACAGGGTTGCAGAGAAGCTAAATGATATCTGATGTGAGTTGCAGAGCTGAGTAGTGGCCTGTCTCAACAGCCGGACAGCCTCATAAGTAAATCCACAAGAATGAGGGACAGGAAGTGTGAGAGACTTATTTATGCACTCCAATAGGAGGAACATAATAAAAATGTGGGATTGTGGGTGCATCCTGGGGCCTCTACTCAAGACTCCACTGAACAGTCAATGGCAAAAATACCTGCCACCTGTGGTAATCTTATATATATTATTATATAATATCACTTTGCACTTTTACTATTTTTTTTTTTAAAAGAATGACTCAATTAAGTAGATTACACGCTTATAGTAAAATTTATTGACATCTTTCTTTTGACTTTAGAATGCCTTCAGAAAATCAAATTTCCATTATTACACCAGATGAGCATCATGTGAATGAAGAGAAAAAAAAACTTCAGTGATTCTTGAGGTACTGGAAAACAGGGCAGAAAGCTCTCCTTAATTGACCCCGATGATTGCCACAAGTCAAATTGCGTTGGTCTGTTAACAAAATTGGTGCCAGAACCTTTTGGACCTGGCATGTGCAGTATCTCAACAGACTGCCTGCATTATGCATATTTTTCCAAACTCATGGGAACCCTGTTGCATCAACTGGAACTTCAGGACCAGTTCCCGCAGTAGTAGGACCACTGTGCAAAGTTGAATGCAGCAACTGCATGAATCCATTGTGTACCACATCAACTCTGGTATCAAAGCCTGATGGGGTACCCCACCATTCTGCCAGGGTCTCTGTACAACACTCTCTTTTAACCATTTAGTCTGATATAAACACATGCACATTTGCATAAACACAATTATAGATGATAAAATATAACTATTAAAGTCCCATTTAGGAGATAAAACACCCCAAACAAACACATATTATGCATGTCCTCACACACACTGAGGGACTTTCATCATCCTATTACATCCTATGAGACCTTAAACAGGTCAACTTCAGGCTCTAAGAAATTGATTATTTTCTCTGTGTCTCTCTTTATGATCTTATACCCCTGAAAAGCCAAGCTGGGTCCGAGAGCATATGAGACCACTGAGAGCGTATGAGGCTCTGCAGTGCAATCAGAGGGTATTTTCTTTATCTGCAAAAACTAACAAGAACTAGAATGAGCTTGGACATGAGTGGAAAAATTTTTGTGTTTTAAAGAGCTGCTGGGCACTAAGTAAGCGGATTGGTATTATTTCTACAGGTCTCATTTGAACCGAGCATGATGGACTGAGAACTTCGATGGTGGTACTGTTCTGCAGAAGGAGGACAGTGTGGGGGGTTTACTGGGAGCTCACAGGGGGATTGGTGGTGTCTGGTCCTCTGCCAGTTTGGTATAAAGGTTCAGTGTGCGAAGGGACTTACAGTGCCCCCTTCTCTCCTCTCTGTTCCCTCTCCCTCTCAGCAAAGACATTAAATCAACAGAGTGTCAGTCAGCAGGCAGGGGCCGCTTTTAATTCCCCTCCTTGTTCATACACTCGTGACTTTACTGTCCCTCCTAAGCTCTGCAGAGCATTTGTTTAAATAAATCAATTCAGATTTTGAAAATATACCCTTCATCACAAAAGTGTGAAATGACAGCACAATGTGCATGTGCAAAAACTTTACAGGCTGTGCTTGAGAGTGTGTGATCTTCCTTATCTCACAAATTATAGGAGCTAAGGGACCAACAAGACCCCTCCCTTTTAAAAGCCCCATTTTCTGCCACATGTTAACCTGAATATTAGAGCAGAGTGTGTTCATGTCAGTGAAGGGATAGTATGAAGCTGAGCCTACACGAGGGCAGTGTATTCCTGTGCATGCAGCGACTCTATGCTTGCGTGCCTGCACATATTTTTATCCCTCGCTTCAAACCCTTTGCTTCATTACCGAACAACAAACGTTTTTCGAAAAAAGCAGCGTGTGCGAGCAAGCGAACGAACATGTGTGTTTGTGCGAGTGTGTGTCACACAGCCAACATATGGTTCCGATTTCCTCAGGGGCCACATGTGCAAATACACAGCAAGCCAGAGAAGCTGGATCTCAGTAGGATCCACTGCAGTCCTGCTGCAAAACACTGAAATACAGGCGCATGCTTCTCCTCAAGAGTGAATGTCTACATGCAACGCTTTTATGAGATGCAAATGTTTGCTTTATTTTTCTGTGCAGTGTTATGAGATTGTTTTATAGTTAATGGGAAATCCACTCCATCTGTGACCAAGCATGGGCTGGTATTATATCCCAACGGCATAATAACCTTTAATAAAAACATCACGGGATTTACACAAAAAAATTCAAATGAAAATCTCTAACATGATTTAATTGCAATGATTTCAAACAGAAAAGCAACAATTGTTCCTACTGCTGATAACACCACTAGCACCAGTCATGCTTTATATGGCTGATACCAATTACAGATTTTCTTTAAAGTCCTCAGCTATTGATTCCTTTTTTGACCAATTCGCTTTTTTGCTCTATGGGCTACAAAACTCTATAAAAGCAGAAAACAAATGTGCTTTTCTTTGATTGAGGAAGTACTTTTGAAGAACCTCTCCATTTATGCATGAAGGCATATGTCTCTAACCTTTGACTAATCTTTACTGAACTCAATAAATGTGCATTAGAGTACATGCTGTTAATTTTATGTGATTATTGGGCTATCTGTTTGTGTAGCCAGCAAGTAGTTGGCTTCTTTACGGAATCGCTGCTCATAGCTTGCTAAATGTTGTTTAAAAACTCAATTTTCATAGTAAAAATGGTATGAGGATACATTTTTTAAAACCTTTTTAGATACCTCAATAACGGTAACCGGTCCAGGTGGCATTAACATTCTTACCCATGCTCATCTTGATTGGCAGCTTTTCCTTGGTGGCCGCCTCCACTAGGTGACGACGGACTTCCATCACAGCCTCTTTATGTTTACTGGTGAGCATCGTCTCCCACAGTGACCTCGCAGAGGATGGCCTGATAAGTAGAAGAATTCCACAAATGAGTTTAAGGGCAAAAACACAGTACCAGAGCAGTAAAAACTGAACTCGGTTCTAGCCGGATGAAGAGTGGCTGTTTTTGTTGTTTGTTCATAGCACACAAAGCTTGGTCATGATTGAGAGCCCTTCTTGCTGGTAAATCTTCTGTGAGACTCCTCACAGAAATTAGCTGACGTGTACACAGGGTAGACGCAGGACGTTATCATATCCAGAAATGCCTGAGTGTAAACATTTGTCAGGTCCGGTCAGTGCCGAAAGCACAACAGCTCGCACACCATGACACCCTCCATGGTGCCATCGCAGGGCACGTCTCAGTCCCTCATCTTATTATCAGCTAGGCTACAAAACACCCTGATTCACATCTCTGATGGCAGAGTGACGCAGGGATCACGTGCTGGGCAAATACCATCTGCCACCACCACAGAAAAAGATTCCTATAAATTATCAGAAAATCGTTACAGTGGAGCCTTATCATCATAACATTTATAGATGATTGGAATTGGTCTTCTAAGAGGCCTATGTCAGAGTTCAGGCTAGAGACACATGTTATATCTAAGTCTTAATTTGTCTCTTTTTCAACCTCATCTCTGTTAAGTAAACTCAGACGAGGCCTACCTCAGGGTCCTTGCTTCTGATAATGACAGGAAGTCAGTCAGTCATTTTCTACCGCTTATTCCATAGTGGGTCGCGGGGGAGCTGGTGCCTATCTCCAGCAGTCTATGGGCGAGAGGCAGGGTACACCCTGGACATGCAGCAGTTATTGGCATGAACAAAGGTTACAAGAAGTTAGGGTTTCAAAACTGCTACGCTTCCAAAGTCCTTAACATGAGAGCACAGAGTAACAGAATCTTGATTCTTCCTCAACTGTTGCTGCACACTGCCAGTAAGATGGCTGAGAAAAGGCAAAAACATTTCCCCTCACCTACAGAAAAGACAAATTTAACACTTTGGAAATAGTTCCAATAGTAAAAAACATTAAAGGAGCGCGACCTATCACTTATAGTAAATGGACAGCATGGATTATTTGTGAAGTGAAGCTATGTGAGGGTATTAATATTTCCCTTAAATGTAGTAGAAAGATGTCTTCTGAAGGCTAACAGCTAGTCAGACAAGGTCCACAGTTTAATCAGATTTTAGCTCTAAAAATAAGTCTAAGTGAAATTTCTCAGGTCTGTGGGATACAACCCTTTATAATATATATAAAATCGATAAATATCGCTTGACAGCCATATCAGATATCGATATCTGCCCAGATTTTCATATCGGTGTATCCCAAGCATTTAGATTGTGTCTTGCATCTCTTTTTTATTTCTATATGAATATATTGAACTAGAGGTTTATACTCAAGGTTATAACACTGGGAGAACCATAATGACCCATGCCTACTAAGCAAATATGCTGCCATGATGTTTTTACTACAATTAACCAGAAACTGAACAGAAGGAATGAGACAAAGGAGAAAAATTAAACCAAGGACGGAGAAAGAGTGGGCGGAGGAGGGGCATCGTCGACAAATCCACTCTGTTTTTCTTTTGCTTTCTAGTCTTTTTTCTAAACTTTGTTTTTTTCCCCTCCTCTTGCCTTTTCTCCTTTCTAACTGCTGCCATGTGTTTAATATCAGATGTAATGTGTTCCAGACCTTGGGCTGGGGCTAGATGATGAGGAATGGGGCTCATGCTGGGACGTCCGCCATCTTCACACCAGAACTAGACACTGAGACTTGCAAACACAACTAGAGCCCGGCAAGAACCTAGTTTAAAGTAAAGTCTGGGGGAAAAAAGGGAATGTGAAAAACCATGAGATGAAACAGGATTTTAATAAAACCTGACTTAGTAAACATTAAATATGAGTTAGTGGACTAAAGCTATTGGTCAAAATCTATGACAGAGAGCCACAGTTCTGCAAAACATGTCTCTATCTTTGAGTGAAAACAACTCCCACACCCTAGATGATGTATTAGAAATGTTCTGCTTACACAAATCATGAAGTCCAACATGTTTGTCATTACCAAAATACCAACAGCCTAATCTGACAGGGACACATTCACGCAGCCGTGTGTGCCTCTGAGGATGTGTACAAATGCATCTGTATGTTTGCACACAGCCCTGTGGATCCGTGTGTGTTCTAGGAAGTTAGAGGGGCTCTGACAAGTGTGGTTGAAACATGGTTATCATTTGGCTTCTTGCCCAAACAGCCCCCCCTCTGAGCAACAGTGCAGACCTTCCTCCCTCCATGCATCCCTCAAGTCAACCGGTCAGATGAAGGTGGGGCGGCGAGCTGGATCAAGGGGTGAAGTTTACATTGGCAGGGTGTGAGACAAGCTCCTTAACCAGCCAGAAATCTTGTTGAGTAACAACTCTACTATGGAGCGGGACGGATGGGTGGGCGGTGTGGGAATTTGGTTTGCGTGTGCTTCGCCATCTGTTTGGCTGTGTGCAAGCTTAGACTTCAGTGTTTTGCTCCCTAGTGAAACATGCCAAGGAGAGACTGAAGGGGGCACTCTTGCTCTTGCACTTCTGAACACCACGGTCAATGCCCCCCTCTGATTTGCAGAGCAAGGTTGAGAGGGTGTGGTGGGAGAGAGTGGGCCGAGCTAAATTTTACTAGTGTCTGTAGTAATAAGCGCTGAAGCATTAAACGGTTGTTACGAATCCAATGCCATAGCTTAAAAGACAGTGCGGTCCCCTGAAAGTGCCTCATGCCGTATTTACAATAGATTATCGGAGACTGTTGAAATGAGGAGGGGGAATACTATTCCTGGAAAAGTATGATGCAGAAGGAAAGAACGCTTAAACCGGTTCTGACTCAGGATTACTGTGATTTCCTCTTAATTCTTTAGCCCTTATATTACTTGCTCTAAAATGCTAAACAAAAAACACAGCAGTAACTTAAAAAGCCCACTCATGCTCAGAACCCCTCCAATGTGGCTGAAGTATAACAATTCTGTAAAGAAGAGTGGGCCAAATTGCTTCCCTAGTGATATTTCTCCTAAAATG
Organism: Girardinichthys multiradiatus; assembly: GCF_021462225.1. Taxonomy (NCBI): domain Eukaryota; kingdom Metazoa; phylum Chordata; class Actinopteri; order Cyprinodontiformes; family Goodeidae; genus Girardinichthys; species Girardinichthys multiradiatus. The sequence continues at coordinate 37,667,210 of NC_061802.1, read as the reverse complement.
TAATTTAAATGTCTCTATATCAGGTAAGAAAATCTCTGATACAGTTTGTCAAGAGGAAAGCACTAATATTCAGAACAGTTTCGGGACTATAAATAACAATGTATCATATTCAGCTGTTCTGAGGCAAAATCTGAGAAAAGTATCCTGCAAACGAAATTAATAAACACATCATGGCATACAGATCACTCCATGTTCACTCGCAACCCAGTTAAAGTCTTAAAATAAATTAATCTTTTATTGCATATAGCATAAACTGACAGCTTTAGAGGATGCTTAATTTCATTTACTGTCCTCCTCACTGTGGATGGGAGCAAGATATAAAGATTTTATCTTATTTCCAATTATTGCTCTGACTGTAGATATGGGCACGTTTAAATGGGGAGTTACTTTCTTGACCTAATAAGATCAAAACAAGTCTGCCTTATATTAATGGCACGTTCTTTTGTTTTTCCTATTTTGAAGTGTGGCTAAGGCAAATCGGTCTTCATGTCATTTTAGAACTCTACCCAGTGGTGGTTCTAGACCAAATGTTCCAGGGGGGCCAGGGTGGGGCCAGTGTTTTATCATGTGGACAAAGAACAAAGAATGAAAAAAAAAAAAAAAAACATTAAACAGGGCAATATTTAATCGATTAATATATTAAGTGAGCTACAGAGCTACTTGTGGCTATGTGACTTCAGAGCCCTGAACTAGCAGATGAAAATTGTGATGTAAAACTATCATTGCCAGTTAGGACAAACTCTTCATGTGGGTTGCTGATGCCAGAGGTGAAACTGTGTATTTACCTCATTCAATTTATATTTATATTATATAAGTTTCTATTTTTTTAAGTTATTAAAATACAAAATATTGTATTTTATTTTTATAATAATAATTAAGTGTTACAAAATGTGTAACCAGCAACTTTGAGGAAAAAAAAAAAAAAACTAAGCGGCAGAGGTCCCAACAATGTAAATTAGATATTATATTCTAGGACTGCAACTACTAATTATTTAGCAAATCGATTAATCTGTCGACAATTTTTTCGATTACACAATTAATAATCGGTAAGCAAAGGGTGCTTGATAAGATATTTTTTCTACAGAATTTGAGCAGGTGATGATAAAGCTATGCCACTTGAGACCTTCTGGATAGAGCATATTTACAGACAAAAAAACTTTCCATCTTAAATGATAAATGTATTTTTTTTTTTTTGTACAGTTCTGGCTTAATTTGTTGCTCTGAGTGGGTTGTTTTTCAGCAAATGGCATGTTTTAGAGTCTGTACACTTCAGTTAACGATTATTTGATTATTAAATTAGTAGATGGTTATGTCAATAATCGATTAATCATGATTGTTTCAGCCCTACTATATTCTGTTTACAAATATAAAAATAAGACAGAACATTAGTATAATTTTTAGCATCATTATGTCGACTGTAAAGTGCATTTGTTGGGATGCACGGAAACATTTCTTTGTACACTCCAATTCAGGCTCCCAAACTGGTCTTCACTACTGGACACCACAATGTATCTGCTGATAATGGAAGCAGCCTCATATTGCACAACTTTACGAGGTCAACTTTGCTTTCTGGTTTGTTAGTTTATGGACTTTAATAGTTAAAAAACAAACAAAAGACAGTTGGTTTCTTGTAAACGTCATCCTGTAAACATTCTTCTGCAGCAAAGAGCAAAACGTGGGGGGGAAAGGGAGGATGTTGGACCAAAAGCAGACCTGACCTTGAGTTTCTGCGTATTTTCTGGCAAAGAGGAACAAATGACCCCACAAATTTATGCAGCACAACAGAGAGTTAGGAGCTCAGCAGTAACATGAGGAAGAAGAAGCACATCAAAAAAAGAGATGTCACTGGCCAGTTATCATTCCTTGTGTTTTAGGTCAGGTCCATCTTGTAGAGCATAGCGGAGCATTCTAGTCAGCTTATCGTAAAAAAAAAAAAAAAAATTGATTTTATGTGCTAGATACAGTTTTTACAGGTCCGAATAAAGCTTTTAGTGAAAATGGAGAAAGCTTTGCGAGGTTGGATAAATTTTCACAAGTGATGTCATTTAAGTCGGCATTGGCTGAGACTGACTCATGAAAAGTACAGAAAAGTTAGAATGACCTGACATGCTTGTCTGTTTATTATAAGTAATGTGAAATAAATTTATGGTTTTAAATGAAACAACCAGTTTATATAAATGACTTTGATAAATTTCCTTTACATATACTGGAAGACAGATGTGTGCAGAAATGTATCTTTTTTTTAGGTTAATTTCTAGAAAATCTTTGTAGAAAACTTTTAGAAATTAGAAATTAGATTTACCAAAAAGCAAAGACATTAACTAATCTAAAATAATAATTAATTAAATAGGTTGGTCTTCGTCTATAAAATCCACATATGAAACATCCATGCAGCTATATTGTATTTGTTGAAATGTTTGAGGTTTTGTCACAGCCATAAACTGTATTTTTTAATGACAACATGTGACAGACAAAGACAAAGCAGGGCATCATTGAGAAGTGGAAGGAAAATAAACATGGAAACAAAATATCTTTCTCTCCAAATTCTGAAAGATTTCTTGTGCATTTGAAGTCAGCTGCCATTACTCTGAAACCCCTAAATCAAATTTTAGTGCAACCACCTGCCTCTCCTGACTAGGAATCAAATTGTGGCAGCATCATGCTATGGGGATGCTTTTCTTCAGCATGAATCAAAAGAATTTCTCCTGTTCATCCAGTGTGACCGAACTTAAGCTATTCTGCAAGATTCAGAAGCTGGTAGCAGACATGAAAAAAGACAGCTGTAACTGTGGCAAAGTATTGACTCAGAAGGGTTGAATACATACACACGACACACCTTTCAGAATTTTATTTGCAAAAATGTTTGCAAACTATGTATAATTGTCCCTCCATGTCACAGCTGAGGCCTACTTCGTGTTGGTCTATGTGTGAAATTCCAATGCTTTAACATGACAAAAGGTCCACAGTACTGTATACTTTTGCAAGGCACTATGGTTAGAAACCATTTTTTGCGTTCTTTTTTAATGTGTCTTGACTACTTTCCTGTTTCTTCTCAAATTCACCAGGAAGCACTCTCTCTGGGAAAGGGGTTGGAGAAAGTAAAGCAACATCTTTGGGTTTGCTTTATAAACTTACTAAATAAATCTGCACAAACCTTTTTGAAGGAGAAAATGTGCTCTGTAGTGCAAATCGAATCGCAGCCGGAGAGGACAGCATATAAGACAGAATAGGTTACCTTATCTTGGTCTCGATGGGAACACGGAGTACAAGATGCTCAGCTGAAAGCAATCTACTTGATTTATGTACTGAGGGTTTCAGTTAAAGACATCTTCCACGTTGGAAGAGAGAGCAGGATTGGGCGGTGAATAGGGCAGAGACAACATGAGGGCCAGACCTGGGGATGCATAAGCGCACTGAACCGCCAGATACAACTGAATCTCTGCATCTGCACTGCAAATAAATAACTAACACCAAGTTTGACTGCAAATAAAAAGGCCGCAGGATAAAGTCAAAAATACAGCCATGAACATAATTAAGAAAATTAAGAAAATTTGCATAAAACATAAACACAGTAAAACTAGAAATGCCCTGGTAAAAACTTTCTGTCCTGGCTACTGGTCTGAGTCATTTAAAATTAGGCATTTGCTGATACAGAATTCCTGTCCAGAGTTTTATTAAAATTAACTGTTAAAATCACTGTATTGTATCTGTTCCTTTCTATATTTTCTTTGCATGTTTAAAAGGTGCATGCTAGTCTGGCTGGTGACCATATGCTACAGTATCGTTGACGTCATCGATGATGTCGACAGTAAGTCAGAGTGTCCCCTGCCTGCAGGCTCTGGCCACACCAGGACCGACACTCAGCACTTTAGAAGAACACTGTTGGAACGTTTCTTAAAAAAACAACAACAAACAACAAAAAATCATAAAAATGAGGTAAAAGTATTGAGGTCAGATTTTTACTGTCGGCATCATCGATGACATCAACAAATCGTGGAAGCCCTAATAAATAAGAGAGTGTAGAAACTAAATGGAGACATGTTATTGTAAGATATTATTTACCATTTCTACTCATGATGCACCTAATCTAATCCTGAGTTAACCCAGTGGTTGGAGTCGGTTGAAACGTAAATTAACAAATTTTGGCAGCCCTTTTCTAAAAAAAAAAAAAAACTAATACTTTTTAAGTTACAGTGTCTTTTATTACATTCATTTCTAGTTCAGTCTCATATATGACATTTTTAAGATGCAATACATAAATAATAACTTTTCATCTGTATTTTTGTCTTGCTGGATGTGATACTTGACAAATAATTCATACTTTAAAGTGCAAATCCTTGCGTATAATTTATTTTGTAGGATGCAAAACAATGTAAGAATATTCTTGTAAAAAATATATCTTAAATAAAAAAGATGCAAGGAACTTCTTGCTGCAAGGCTGCTGTGCTAGCAAATTCACTACCATGGAGTCTGAACACAATAATGTGCATTTTAAGGTTAAATCTTCCAACGTAGAGTACAACTTGCCTTCTGTGTTAGCTGCAGCCTGGATGCTTTGAATGAACTGATCCACTCTTTAGTAATCTCTGTTGTATTATGTTGAAGATGGTCATCATATAAATCTTCTCTAAAGCAGCCGTTTTACTGCAAGATACGTTGTTACTGAAGTCTACTCAATGCAGGAAGGAGGGCCACAGGGGATACGTTTTTAAAACAGGTTTAGAGCATTTGGCTTAGAAAGTCCTTTCAGTATTGGCTCTTTGCAACTAATATCAACTACAACCAGAAGCCTAAGGTGATGATGAGGCGATGGTGAAGCAACAGCTGTTGAATTAAGCAGTTAATGTCCTTAACAAATAGGTGGCTAGAGGTGCAGCACCTGTTGATTTCCATACGATAGATCAGAGATGAACCAACATGTGCCAGACAACTGCAGCTGTTGTTGCCCTAGGCTACAGGGGTGGTGAACTTCTTGGAGTGAAGTCGAGGTCCTGACATAAGTAACATCATAAAAAAAGCTACTTAATCATGGGCTGGCATCATCACAGGCATCCTATTTGGTCAAAATCAGCATCCTTTGTAACACCATACAAAGGTTCCTGTCTTCTGTTCAAACAAACCTGCTATGCACTATATATATATTGGACATTGTAAGCATAATAACAGGCTAGAGTTGCTGATGAATGACCTCCATGACTTAATTCGGTTGTTTGAGCCACTGATTTATGTCTAAGTATAAGAAAAACAACCTCAGCACTGTTGGGAACCACAACAGAACAAACAAGGCCGCTTTCTGAACCACCGTTCTTGTCCTCTGTAGCATAGAAACAGGGCTAGCTATTCTCAAGTTTGTTCCATTATTATTTGTTCCATTCTCTCAACATTTGTCTATCTTTGTTGTTTTTGATACTTTTCCCACACAACCCTTCCTAAAAATCTGTAACTTTTATTCATGCTCATATTTCCCAGCTAAGTCAGGAATAGGTGTTTTTCCTCTATCCTTGTGGCATGTATGCAGGATCTGCAGGCTCGATTTAAGGAGGAAAGATTTTTTTTAATGGCAGGGTGGGGTCAGTGTCTGTGCCTGGCTCTCTCTCAGCAGTTCCTGCGGGAGACCCAGAGCACCTTGGCCACCCATGCTCTGCTCTGCCCACACTGCACACACTCCAACCTCAGCATCAATGTCCAAGATAGACGACTAACGGGTGAGCGGGGTTCAGTCTGAGACTGGAGGAAACTCTGTGCCCTCTGCCAATGAACCTCAAAGGTCCTTCCCTGGATGAAAAAGTGACTGTGAAGCCAAGCACAACAAATTACACAGACTGGGCTGGAAGGCACCTGGCCACAAAGACACACACACACACACTCTTGTTTTGCTATATGTAGTGAGGACCATGTGTTCACTCCCATTGACTTCCATTGATTTTCAGTCATTTCCAACCCTTTCTATGCCCTAACCCTGACAATAACCCTAAACCTGACCATTACCAGTGCATGCCTAACCCTAACCTTAACCTAAAGTCAGTTCACACCTTAGTCCTTAACCTAGCTGTTAGCAAAATAGGTCGTGAGGACCAGCAAAATGTCTTCACTTTGGTACAAGCAGTCCTCAATTTGATGGTGAAATTGGGAAAATGGTTCTCACTTTGATGCCAAGATAGGAACACCCCCCCCCACACACACACACACATGCACACATACATAGATTAAAAGAAGAAAAGCTCCCAAAGAACGGGCCTCTTTACCAAATACTAATAAAAAACTTTCTTATAGCGGACGAGCACATTGAAAATCAGACATAAGCAAAGTGTTTGCATGTGCAAGACCTCACACACACACAGACACACAAAGCAGACTTTCTCTCTCTGGCATGATCGCTGCAACCACAGAGTGTAAGTCAGGTTGTAGGATTTGGCATATTCTCACCAGGTTATGAAAGACAATATGACAGTAATTGCAAAGTAACTGTGGGGTCTCGCCTGCAGCGCTAGAATCAACAACCACCCACAGAATGTTTAAGACACAGTGATCTAAAACAAATATCCTGGAATTACAAAAGAGGTTCAAATTGAGTCTACACCTAATATTTAAAGGTTTAATATGGTCTATACAGCAAAATCAATCAAAACATTCTAAAAATAGCCTTACAAATCATAGGTGTATAAACATCCAGAAGGAGGAAATTCATCCAGATGGTCCCTGAAGGGTACGGTTGAAATTTAGCAACAAAATCATTCCTTTTGCAGAATTAGGTTATTCCTAATGAGGATCTGCAGGAAACCAGAACTGCAATGCAATAAACCATCAGTCTATAATAGTAATAATAAAGAGAAGGAAACAATTTATTTCTGCCTTAGTGCGAATGATGTATGTATGAAATGTATAAACACCACTACAATCGTACATATGCAGAGTGCTGTCCTTAACGTACTGGAGTCATCAACATAAACGGTGCCTGTGGCGAGCTGTGCAGTTAAAGACAGTGGGAATGCCTCTGCAGCACTTCAGTCTCTGAAGCATCTGCGAAAAGGCTCCACTGGCCCATCTGCTCCGTGATAGCACCAGTAATAACGCTCATGCTTGTCGCCTTCACCCCCACTCCACACAAACAAATATGGCTTGTTCCTGTGATATGCAACCGAAACATTAAAGAACAAGTATGTAATATGTGGTTGTAGGTATGGACTGGCTAAACAGTATCAAAACATATCAGTTTTATACTTTAAAATGTCTCAAAATGGCTAAAAATGCCCATTATATATATTTGTGATTTAAAAGAATTTCAATGACAATTCTGAGAAAGCACCTGACTGTCTAGCAGTGTGAAGCAAGATGTAGGACAGCATTGCTCTGCCATCAGGAGCTGCTAACCAAATACAGATAATATAGGCAAGCATGAACAAAAGCAGACGTTTCAGCTTGTTTGAAACCTTCCTGTGTGTTATCACAACGCCCAAGATGGACAGACACAAAACCTATTTTGTGGGAGATTTCTGGAAAAAAATACCCTAAACACTAAAACTAGCATTTTTTGTGTATTTGTAGATAATGATCTTAACAAAAGCAATTGTAGAAACAAATTGGATAATAAATATTGGATATAACTATTTTTTCATCTGAGGATGTTAACCCAAGGGATTAAGAATCTAATGTGAAGATCAGATAATCTTTTTTATCGCTACATGAAAGGTACAACCTACAAATAGAAACAAATTTCACTTTTTCTTTTTGGCATGTATAAGCCCTTGCAAAATCACCACGGATACACTTAATGCATTGCAGCTCCAGCCACCAAACTTTTCCTCTAAGTCAAAGTCTTTTCCCCCAGAAACCACATAAAGGGACAAAGCCTGAGTGGAACATGATGTAGGGCTAAATCCTGCCATGAACAACAGCCTCACCGCAGGCACTTAACACATGCACCTGCATGGCCAAGACCAGAACAACTGGCACCCGATGCTGGTCACGTGCTGCTTCATTCATTCAGTCAAAGAAGCGTAGCTTCGGCTGGTGAATTCGATTTTCCACCCCCGGCCAAACACACATGCAGGCAGTAAATTATAATTTGTGGATTAGTTAGATGATTTTATCAGATTATCTTTTTGCTGGGAGAGCTTGTTAAGGCAATATCTGCCATGATTTTCTAAACATAACTCATCCTGGGTGGCACTTTAACTACACTGACAAAAAAAATGAAAAGCTAGGAAAATTGTGTAATTATAGAGCCTTAACTTGTCTAACCGGCATGTTTAAAATGTGTTGAAAAGGGGAGAGAACAGTGACACAGAGAGCACAGGAGCTATAAATAGATTAAAAACCTTGATTAATTTAATTAGTACTTATTGGAGCTCAATTCAATTCACAAATACTTTATTAATCCCAAAGGGAAATTAAATGTTGTTGTAGCTCATTATGAGAGTTTCTTCAAAGAGCCGTTGTAGATGTTGATGGCTGTGGTCAGGAAGGATCTCCTGTAGCGCTCCGTCTTACAGCAGATCTGAAGAAGCCTCTGACTGAAGACACTCTGTTGTTGTAGGACAGTCTGATGAAGAGGATGTTCAGGGTTCTCCATAATGTTCTTCATTTTATGAAGAATCCTTCTTTGCACAATGATCTCCAGAGGTTCCAGATGAGTCCCCAGAACAGAGCCAGCCTTTTTTATCAGCTTGTTGAGCTTTTTTAAGTCCCTGGTTCTGATGCTGCTTCCCCAACAAATTATGGCAGAAGAGATCAAACTCTCCACAACAGACTTATAGAAGATATGCAGCATCTTGCTGCAAACACCAAAGGACCTAAGCTTCCTCAAGAAGTACAGTCTGCTCTGTCCCTTCTTGTAGATGGCTTCACAGTTGCATCTCCACTCTAGTCTGTTGTCCAGGTGAACACCGAGGTATTTATACTCCTCCACCACCTCCACTTCTTCTCCCATGATGGAAATAGTTTTAAAATTATTCCTGTTTCTCTTAAAATCTACAATCATCTCCTTTGTTTTAGTCACGTTCAAAATGAGATGATTGTTTCCACACCATGCCACAAAGCGGTCCACCAGCTCTCTGTACTCATCTTCTTGTCCATCTCTGATCCACCCCACAACTGCAGAATCATCCGAGTATTTCTGCAGACGACAGGAGTCTGTCTTGTACTGGAAGTCTGAGGTGTACAGAGTGAAAAGGAATGGTGAGAGTACCGTCCCCTGTGGTGCTCCTGTGCTGCTGACTACCTGGTTAGACTCACAACCTTTCAGTCTCACAAACTGCTTCATTGGGATTTATGTGAGAGAACAACAAAACTACTACATATCTGTGAAGCGGAAGACAGTGATGCATGGTTTTCGAACAAATTAAAGACAGTTGCTGACATTTGACTGCAGCCTTGTTGACTCTGATGACCCCAAATGAATTCCAGTGAAAACATGTAGCTTTAAGTCACCTAATAAGAACATAAAGTCCACCTATGTCAATTTTATTTAAGGTATAAATATAACTGTTCTGTAAAAGGCCTCAGATGCTTGTTACAGAACAACTTTCATCCCTGACCTCTCTGTTCAGGGATGAAATAAAATAATGCGATAATAAAATATCGCGGGGGGGAGGATCTGAATATATACACATTCTCTGCACACTTACCATATTTTTTTTATTTGGGAAATCTATCACATAAACTCCCAATAAGATACATTTAAGTCTATGGTTGTCATGACAAAACAGGGAAAGGTTCAAAGGGTGGGAAACGTTGTGCCTAATTTTTCTTTCTGTTTATCCTATGCAACAGTGGTTTCACAATGAACCCGATAACAATTTAATGAGTTTTCAAATTTTACAAACTGAAAAGAAGGTGAAACATTTACTGGCAGAAAACCTTGGGATTTCAGTCAGTCTTAAAATCATCAAACACAAAAATGCACAAAGCACAAATGACATAAATAGGAGTATAAATATAGCTCTGCAGCTTTTCATTAATTAGTTTATTTTAAATACAGGCTGGGAATAGTTTGATGCAGTACTCTTCCCCTGCAAATTTGACAAGTCACCTACTAATTGGCACCCTCTTCATTTGGTGATGTGGAGATTGGCTCTACAATTAAATCCCTAAAGTTAATGACAAAAATCATGCAAACATTTTACAGCAATCAAACAAGCATTGTTAAAAACCCAAGCAAACTGCATCTGTATCATGAATGAAAGATAAATTTAGCTCTGGCTTTAAATGAAATTCACAAAAGATGTTAAAGATGACAACCACTTATATTTCATCTTTCACTCTGATCACAGCTGTTTAAACAATGTCTTTCTCAAAAGTTGGTAAAAACAACTGACTCCTCATCTGCATAAAAATGACGTTCATGATGATTTCTAATCTGCTTTTAGAGCGAATAACAGCACTGAAATGGTATCAAAAAAAGCGAAAAATTACCTACTTGTTGCTTTAGACAGTGATTTTCTTTCTGGGCTAGTTCAGGTTAACTAAAAATAGACTGCATGTAAGACCAAGCACAGCATCTTATCACTGAGATTGAAACATCTTACTTTGATCAGTGGTATTTTTCCTCCACATGCTCCCGTTAGGTGACATCATCAGAAAACATACCATGAACTTCCATTGCTACTTTGATGACCCCCAAGTTTATATGTCTGCGAAGTCAGACGTTCCTCAACAGCTACTTGGCATCTAGATGGTCTCAGAGGTATAAAATGTTGAATGAAAAATAATTGTTTACCCTTTTAATTCTGAGAAATCTTGGGGTGATGTTATTGTTCTGGATTCAGAAAAGCTCCATGACTCAGTAACCAACCAAAGACTTTTGAACTCAAGCGTGCATTGTTGTGTATTGTTCAGCATTATATAAAAAAATAATATACAGAACTGAACTTACTGGGTTTGAGCAAGACAGCCAGGGGCCACTGTGTTCTGGAAGTGAGGAATTCTCTGTACATTTGTGAGTTCCAACATGTCCACTTGCACATCCGTCACGTGACCCGGCAATGGGCTAAGTACACTAAGAATCTTCTCAACCAGGTTGTCACCATGATGACCAACCACCCCTGTGAATAAAGAAAGGGGAATAGTCAGTGTGGACTGAAGGCTTTCAAAACATGTGTTGGTCTGTACACTGATTAGTCGTAACATTATGACCATCTACAGGTAAAGTGCATAACATACACAATACTGACAAAAGTATTGGGTCACAGCACCAAATCAATGAATTCTAGTGTTCCAATCACTTTCAAGGCTGGAGGTGTATAATGTTTGGTGTGGAGAAACTTAACTGGTCTGCACAGAGTCCTGATCTCAACTTTCTTGAACACATTTGGGATAAATTAAAGCGGAAGCTGCAATTCTGGTTTTCTCATCTAACTATGAACACACTCCTAAACCTGGTGGAAGATGCAGAATAGTTAAAGCTGCTCTTGCTGGCAACGGTGGGTCCATCAACAAGTTGGACCTTATAGATTAACAGGATGTCATCAAAGTTCATGTACATGTAAAAGTAGACAGACAAATACTTTTGACAACGTAGTGTATATCTTAGGTAGCAAATGAAATTTTTCTCCTACAGTTGACATGTTAGAGGGAGAATAATGGGCAAGTTTAAGGATTTCAGCTCGTTTGACAAGGGCCAAGATGCTCAACAGTTCGGCCAGAGCCATGACTGCAACGTTTGTGGGATGTCTCGGTCCGCAATGGTACGTATCTATCCAAAGTAATCCAAGTGAAAGAACACTAGTTAATCAGAGAAAGGGTGATGGGTGGCAAGGCTCATTGATAGATGTGGGAAGTGAAGCAAAAGGAGTCCGGGAATGCTTTGAGGAGCACAACAATGAATATCAGGTGTTGGCCTACATATTCATCAGATCCCATTCAAATCGAGTATCCATGTGATGCGGTGGATAAAAAGGTCTGATTCATGGATGTCTCACCTTACATGCACAGCTAACATCTTGCTGCCAGATGCCACAGGATACATTGCCCTGATTAGAGAGAGCAGCTTAAACAGCCTAAGGAGAGGCCAGCACACTATTATCCTGGTGGTCATAATGTTATGCTTGATCGATGTTTATGTGTCTTTTAAACTGGATAGACAGGAGTCCTAAACTGCTGTATGTAAAAGATGAAGAGGGTCATTATCATATGATTAGAGATCTGCTTCAAACTGGGCTTCACCTGTAAGATCCATTGTTCGGTCTATAAAGATGATCGATGCTTTATTAGGCGCAGTCTTCCTTCTGTTTTTCGCCTGGTTGTGATTGGCCAGTTCCCCTGCGATGATGCGGCTCATTGGCCCCACAGCAAAACTCTCTTCTCTCATCTTTGCAGCTTCAAACATGGAGTTCAACGCCGAAACCAAACATTTAATTTCAATCTGCAGCTCCACCGGAAGAGAGTGCACATTCAGGTCATTCAAAGTGCCAAATCTCTTCTTCTCTGCTCGCTTTGCATTGAGGCTGTCCAGGTCTGGTGGGAGCAGGGGAAACAGGTGAGCAAACGCTGGCGCGACGATCAGCTGCTGCGACACGGGGGCGAAGACCACCGGAGAGTGCATGACCTCGGCCGTGTAGTTCATATTTCCCATCCACTCGCAGAGCTTCTCCTCAAACTGATCGAACACTGGGTTACCCTCCATTTCTGTGGAGACATTGTTGGCGAACAGGTGCACGGAGTGAGGGACAGCGGTGAAAACGACGCAGTACTGAAAGTGGCTGAGGGATATGATATCTTTTATGATGTCCACCGTCCTCCCCTTTAACACGGTGCTCACCACGAACACGGCTTTGGGCTCGTTCTCACCGCACGCCTCGAAGCTCGAAAACTGCTTTACGTTCCTGGCTCCGGCTTCCAGCAAGGCTGCAGCCCCTCCACTCCAATGAAGCGCCTCTGCACACCTGTCATCCATAAAAACCACGGCTTTCTTCACCTTGGAGAACACCTTCTCCCACATAAGGAGCGGTAACTGTGTGAAATCCTCAGCGGTTAACATTTTGCTCATAAACAGCGTCGGTTAGATGCAAAGAAGAATCATCAGATGCCACAAAACAAGTTGCTTCAGCAAACCAAAACACAAGTCCCTTCGAGGTGACGTGGCGGTTGCGCGTCGCAGAGTTTAAACGTCACCGAAACGTTGCCATAGTGATTACTAGCGGCACCCGGAGACCAACTGTCGGAGTTAAGGAAACATTTTTTACAATCAGTTATTGAGTGTTAACCGTACCTCTATAGACAACAACACAAACTGAAACAAAGCAATAATTTTTCATTAGCAAACGCCCAAATAAAATATTGATTTTATTTTTTTTTAAACCGAAGTTTAAAGTTTATTGTTAATTTAAGCGGTTGAGATAATTACTTTTGGTCATAATTTCGGGTGACGGCTTTCCAAGGTCTGACAGATTTACAGAATCCTCAAATCTAAATTTATCTAAAAGCTTATTTTAATATATTTTTTTACTCCTACATGTTTTTTTTTTCCCGAGTCAGAGTCCATGAGTCCTGACGAAGACGACAAAATGTTTCAATGTAGCTAAGTTAAAAGAAAATTCCATATTATTTGTTCATTCTCATTCCTCCTGCATGCTCATTAGTAGACATCTAGGCTTCTAATGGCATGTATCTTTATTTTGCGTTTCTTTCAGGGAAATATGACAGGGAGACGGAAAATCACCACAGTCCTCACAGGTATGTTGGTTATTCATAACATTCACACACACATATATGTATATATAATGCAATGATAAAAAAAAATAAAAAGTGTAAAATAACTTTAAACATTTTTAGATTTTAGATTTTTACAAAATAGCCTCCCTTTGCTTTGATTACTGCTTTGCTCTCTTGTCATTCTCTCCATGAGCTTCATGAGGTCGTCACCTTAAATGGTTTTCCAAAGAGTCTTGAAAGAACTTCCCAGATGTTCATTGAGAGACGCCCAGAGGTTCATAGTTCAGTCATCACAGCAAAGGGCAGCTACTTTAAGGATTCTAAAATATAACATATTGAAAGTTATTTTACAGTTTCTTTGTTATTGTTTTGCCTGTTGCATCTGTTAATTACCTCAAATTACTTCAAACGTGTATATTTTGATATCTGAAAATGATTATTAGTCAACAAACTCTGAAGTTTAGATGTTTCTTTTTTCTATAATATGCCTGCCTAGGTATAATTATGATGCCAGAGTAGTGATATCTGATTGCCGTGTGTGCTCTCTAGAAAGGAGGTATCCAGGTGAAATACTGTTTTTTCTCTGCAATAAAGACCATGATCATTATAGTTTGATAGCTAATAGCTGGGTCAGTGATAATAGAACTGCTGATGTTTTTTAAAACTGCAGTCCTGTGGCTGTGCATCTGATATAAATCATGACTAAATAATAATATATATTTCCAGATTTATACTGTGTTTTTGCCTGTAGGACATATTTAGGAACCTGCGTTATTTGTCAGGAACCTACTTCTGTCAAGGTGTAGCTTTGAGATATTTTCTCATAATGTTCTGGGGAGAAGGTGTGATGTATTAGTCCTCCATTTCACGGTAGCATTCGAAATTGGACTATTAGCACTTAACCCGGTCCAAAGTGTTTATCTGAGTTCAGATTCTTCTCATGATGACAGAGATAACAGCTGTAGAAATGTGATTTCTTGCAGCTCTGGACACTCACCTGAGTTCAGTTCTGAAATGAGGACAGATCCAGTTGGTAACCTTAGTATTTAATATTCTTAAGCATGCTTGCTAAAAAACAACATGCTGTGCAATTCAGTTTAATGATGTCTTTCTAAAATTATAAAAATGTCTATCAGGTTGTACAAAAGAAGAGGACAAGGATGTGTTTCAGAATATCTATGAAGTCAAACAGCTGGCCCAGGAAGTGCAGCCTGTGGAAGAAAAGCCATGGAGGAAATCAGGTAAATTGTTGTTAGTGTATTTCATCTATATGAAAGCTCATTTAGTGCCCGTTAACCATGCATTTTCAGACTTGTTAACAACAGTTTTTTATTTGTTAGGGGCTGATATCTCTGATTACTTTAACTATGGTTTCAATGAAGAAAGCTGGAAGACATACTGTAGGAAGTATGCTAAACTACAAGCCTTCCAAACACAACATATTGCTAAAGTCATGGTAAGACCAGCTATTAGAATATTTAAATAATATTTAAAGAACTGTCTTTTTATGGGGCACGAAAGACACATTTTCAAACAAAGCTTCAGAACAGACAGAGACCAGAAATTGATTGTGACTTTGGTGTTACTGCCTGGGCCATAGAGAGAGAGGGCAAAATATGAAGAAGTGGTGTCTTGTGCTCCGTCCACTTCAGGCAGACCATCTAAGAAATCCAGCCGGTCAGTAAGATGTTTTTATTCTCATTGTGCACATCTCTGAACACAGAATTATAATTGTTTGCTAAAAATGGAACATATCTTCATCCCAGAATAATTTTTTATTTATTTATTGAAATTTGTTGTGCTGGTAGTTTGACATTACGTGGTACTTTTTTGTGATACTTTGTGATAAAACTGTTCCATCAGCAACATTTGATGTTACTGCTTACTGTGAGCCAGTAAATTGTAATTTATTATTAGTATTTAAAATATTGAATTGCGGATTTGTTGCCTTACTAAAATACAGTATGTTTAAAAAGTTGTTATATTGAACTTATATTTGCACGTAAATTTAAAGTGGAAGTCTTTTTTTCCAGGAATGTCCTGTATTTAGCTCCAACCATCTTTCCATCCACTCCAATCAGCTTTCCTGTCCCTACTGAAGAAAAGCATTCCCACAGCATGATGGTATTTGCATGTTGTACTGTGGGTATAGTGTGTTCAAGGTGATGAGCAGTGTTAGTTTTCTGCTCCTGTGTTCTCTTCGTGGCGTGTGGCTATTCTTATAGCAATGACTTTCTTCTTGCCACTTATACCTAAAGTTCAGAGTTGTGGGATGCACAACTAATAGCTGTGCTTTCAACAGATTATCCCACCTAGCTCTGTAAGTGTGGATCTTTGCAGCTCCTCAAGAGCTCCATGGTCCTCTTGTCTGCTTCTCTGATAGGTGCTCTCCATGTTTGGTGGATGGCCATGTCTTGCTAGGTTTGTGATTTTGCCTTCCTCTTCCTATTTTCAGATGATAAATTGAACAGTGCTTCATGACATGCTTGGGATATTGTTTTAAAACCTAACCCTGCTTTCAACTTCACAACTTTGGTTTTGCTTAGTCTTTGTGATTGTGTTCATTTAATAAAATTCATAAGCAAACCTTTATGCTGAATTCCTTCATCTGGCTTTCTTACAGTAGCTTCTTCTTGCTGCTCTTCCATGAAGGAAGTGCATGACTAATACTTCTCTGCAGTGGCACCAAAGTTATTGTTGGCCTCTTGATCCCTTTTGTGATTCATTTTCTTCATGCCCGTCAGTTAAGGTAGACAGCCATGTCTTGTTAGGTTTGTAGTCTTGCCATACTCTTTCCATTTTGAACAGTTCTCCTTGAGAACTGACCTAACCCTGCTACAAATTCTCCCACAGCCTTTCTCCTGACCTGTCTTCTGTGTTCCTTGGTCTTCATGATGCTGTTTGTTAACTAATGCTTTCTAACAAACCTCTGTGGCCTTTACAGAAAAGCCGTAGTTATAACCAGATTAAATTAAACACAGGTGCTTTATAAATATATTTTACTGACTTTTCACATTTTTTGCCGAGATCGAGCACTGTGTCACTTTAGGCGTTTCATCTTACCCTGAGGCTCTCATCACTTTGCAGAGTAAATGTGGACTTATCAGACCACATGGCCTTGTTGGATTGCTAAAGTGTACAATCGTCAATCTCACCTGCAAGCCTTTTTTCAATAAGCCTCACTGAACACAGTTGTGTTCTTGAGGCATCAAAGCTGTTTAGTCCCAACCCACTGGGTCCCAGTTGCATTATGCCTGAGGAAATGCTCTTACTGTCAACAACAGGATTTCTGTTGTGTTTTTTTTTACAATTTTATCCAAACATTTAAGGGATTTGTGCTGGAAGATGATGGTTCCTCACTATCGTTCCAGTTTCAACTGCATTGGAGAGTTCTTAACCAAGTTTTTGTAGTTTCAGCAATCTCCTTAGACGTTTTCTTAGCTTCATGGATGCTAATAATTTGACTTTTTTCAAAAAAAATTGACATCTTTTCCACGACCACAGCATGTGTTTTCTGATGGTTGTTTAAGAAACGAGAAGCTACTCAATTAATCAGTAAGGGTTAAACAACTTGTTGCCAGCTGAAACATAATCATGCAAGCAGTAAATATTCAATGGGAGGCTCTTACCTGTTTATGTTGTTAAATATGGGTGTTGACTTTTATTTTTTAACAGGCAGTGTGTGACACAGTTTAAGGGATATGAATAATCTTACAAGGCTCTGCAAATCTCTGTTTAGGGGCAGACTAAGTAAACATTTATTTACCAACTAGGGACATATACAGTATTGTAATATAAAAGAAAACTCTGTGGTGAGCTGGTAAGAATGAGACCGTAAGGAAAAAAACATTCTAGAATTGCGCCGCTCAAGGTGGCAGCAGGTTGGAGTAGCTCTGTTATTTAATTTCCTTTTGGGATTAATAAAGTATTTTTGAATTGAATTGAATTGAATACCCTTGGTGATATTTTGGAAATATTTTGGTTCTGTATATTTATTTTAGTGTGACTAAAAGCCAGTAAACAAGCTTTAGTCACACTAAAATATCCACCCCCACTTCTTGTCTTTTAGTTTGATAGTTAATGAAGATGCTCACCACAGGCCTCACTGTCAGCTAGAGAGGACTGGCAGGACATAATATTTAATTAAAAATTCCTAATGATGTTCTCAACCATCGGCAAGGTTGTCCTTCAGGGGATGTCATATAAATCTGACTGCTATGTGGGGTCTTCAATCTACCTCATTTCACGTGACAAAGCAGGACCAGAAGAGATACAGGAAGCCATACTGTACAGCATGTTATAAACTCACAAAGCCTATATGTGATGTTTTTATCTTAACTGACAGACAGCAGAAAGCTCGTTCTATAAGGGAGCTGCTAGTTTAAAGGGATTTATGCTGTGTTTTTTCATTTAGATATGGTTTTCTCCATTGGTGTTTACATCTATGCAGACTATTTGGGAAATATATAGTTTTGCTACATTTCTCCACAATTCTACATTTCTGATTTACAATAATATAGGAACTTTTTTTATATATCATGTTATTGAGCAAGCTTTAGCTAAACTGCAGGTATGTTCTTCAAAAATAGGCAAACAAAAGAGATATCTAGGAGCTGGAAACTGTTCAATAATGAGCTGCTATTAGATAGAACTGTCACTCTCCTTTTCCACTTTTCGTCTCTTCCTTTGACTAAGTCCTAGTGACAGAAAGAGGTTAGTGTCCCATATGTGTGTGTATCTCCATGTATGTGTTCTGTGAGGGTTAGTGTTGGAGAGTGTGTGTGTGTGTGTGTGTGTGTGTGTGTGTGTGTGTGTGTGTGTGTTTGTGCATGCATGGGTGGTGGATGTCAGTAAGAGACTCTTGTAAGAAGAAGACAAAATGACCTAGTTAAGGAGGTTTAATGCATTAATGGACCAATGAAGGGTTGATGTAGGGGCACTGGGAGGGAGATTAGGCCAAACTAATGTGCTATTTTTTAATATATTATAAGTGCACATCATGTGGCATAACATATGGCCATGATTTAAGCCTATTTGGGAAAAGGAATCGAGCAACCCACAGTGACCAACTTTTTGGTGTTATATTGCATAAATGTTATGTAAATATACAGGCCATGTTGTGTCCATAATGTGCCTTTTATTACCTGATCAACAGACAAAGGAAAGCTAGTAGTACTGGCAGAGGAGGCAAAGCTGGAAGCAGACGCAGAGAGAAAGAACGACCTTGTTGTACCAATGCAGCCAAAGATACTCAGGTAGTGTGTTTGTGCGCTGGGGGGAAAAGTCACAGTCTCTAAAGCTATTTAGAGCTACAGATTGGTGACAATTTAAAGTGGAAAACCTGATCCCCTTGATCCTGACTGAAAAAGGATGCAGTGGCATGAGTCTTGTCAATAGCTTTTGAAATCTCTTAGTTTAACTGGAATCCAGAGGAGAGATGTTAAGATAGGAGTGATACGTCCAAACCTTATGGTTTTAGTTCGAGAAAGCATGGTTACTCCACATCAGCACAAATTGTCCATCTTATTCTGTAATGAATATACTCCAATCAGATGAGGTGGTCTAATCTAGGTTGGCAGCACCTTCATCCATCATCTCTACAGGGTTTAATATGTATGAACATGGGGTAAATATAGCCAAGCCAGGCCTTTTGTAGTTAGATTTTGAACACCTGAAAGGTTTTGGACAATCCCAAGAAAGAGTTCTCCATTATTAAAATCAGAACATTTACATGTAACACTCTTAATTGAGTAAATAAAGGTTGTCTTAACTTTCTTACCCTGTGTGATTTTGAGTTGCTGCATGGAAGACACATGAAGGTTGCAATGCCAGTATTAGAAATATATATGTAAATAATAAGTTTCCTTATTTGGGTAAATTTGTTTTTCACTTTGACTGCCACGTAGAGTTGAAACCAGAAATGTACATTCATGTAAGACACTTAAACTACTTTTTTCCTCACATTAAATCAGACTAAACCTTTCCTGTTTTGTGACAGTTAGGATTACCAAAAATAATTTATTTTTGCTAGATGCCAAGAACAATAAGAGGTGAGTCCACCTTTACTGTTTTCCCTACATCCGGGAGAGTTACGGTGTAGAGAAGCCCCAAAGAAGCGTACCACCCAGACTGTTGCATGCCCAGAGTGAAGCA
Source organism: Girardinichthys multiradiatus (assembly GCF_021462225.1). Classification (NCBI taxonomy): domain Eukaryota; kingdom Metazoa; phylum Chordata; class Actinopteri; order Cyprinodontiformes; family Goodeidae; genus Girardinichthys; species Girardinichthys multiradiatus. The sequence continues at coordinate 37,647,407 of NC_061802.1, read as the reverse complement.
TGGGGGTGGATCAGTGATGGTTTGGGCTGCCATATCATGGCATTCCCTTGGCCCAATACTTGTGCTAGATGGACGCGTCACTGCCAAGGACTACCGAACCATTCTTGAGGACCATGTGCATCCAATGGTTCAAACATTGTATCCTGAAGGCAGTGCCGTGTATCAGGATGACAATGCACCAATACACACAGCAAGACTGGTGAAAGATTGGTTTGATCAACATGAAAGTGAAGTTGAACATCTCCCATGGCCTGCACAGTCACCAGATCTAAATATTATTGAGCCACTTTGGGGTGTTTTGGAGGAGCGAGTCAGGAAACGTTTTCCTCCACCAGTATCACGTAGTGACCTGGCCACTATCCTGCAAGAAGAATGGCTTAAAATCCCTCTGACCACTGTGCAGGACTTGTATATGTCATTCCCAAGATGAATTGACGCTGTATTGGCTGTAAAAGGAGGCCCTACACCATACTAATAAATTATTGTGGTCTAAAACCAGGTGTTTCAGTTTCATTGTCCAACCCCTGTACTTTGTGAAGTGCACCAGCCTCTCATGAAGTTAAACACTCACACATGATGCTGGCAGCTCCTTGCCTTGTTGTAGAAATGGTGTTCTTAGGCATTTAAAGCTTTTTCCTTTGTCCTCCAAGCGCAGCACTTTAAACATTTCAGTTTTAGTTTCATCAGATCAAAGGACACATCATCAAAAACGTAGGTCTTTGTCCCTGAGTGCATTTGCAAACTGTACTCTGGCTTTTAATGTTGGTTTTGGAATGATGGCTTCTTCCTTGTTTAATGTCCTTTCAGACCATGTTGGTGCAGAATTTGTTTCACTGTGGATAATAACTATTTTATCAGCTTCAACCAGCATCTTCATAGGATCTTTTGCTTTTGTACTTGGGTTGCTACAGGTTTTACACGACAACACTTTCATCTCTAGGGTATAGAACCTGTCTTCTTTCTGAACTGTGTAGCTGGTCATAGCTACGGTGTTACTACTTGCAAATAATTGTTTGAACAGATGAACAGGCCACCTTTATCTGCAGATTGTACTCAAGAATGAACCAGGACACCCACAGTTATTTTCCTGATATATTGGTTGCCTCCCCATGATGTACCATAAGGAAACAACATATTTGAGATGTGCCGTAATGAATCTACAAGTATGCCTTCAGTTAATTCAAATGTTGTGAATTAGTTTCTTCAGGCTCACAAAGCACTGACGTCATTCGCTCAGCTTTCCCAAATTGTATGAAGGCATAGTGGTCTAAGTGCAAGTAATAAAAAAAATAAATAATCATTCTGTGATCTTTCAGGTATTTAGTAGAATAGAAATATGTTTGGTAACCCTAATTGACTGAGAACAGAAAATGTTTAGTGTGATTTAATGTCAGACATTATACCGTGTGTGTTAATATACACATTACAATCTGTTGCTGAAATAACATTAAATATTCATAGAAATCCTAATAAAACATAAAGAAAAACTGAAAAAAAAGGTTAAGGACGTTTCTTTAAAAATAAGTTAAACACTTCTACAGCTTATTTAATTTATACATTAGTTAAGAATGTGTGTACAGTACATGACATTAATTGGTAAGATTATAAGGTGCGAGATAAAGCAGTATGGTTCCCTAATTCCATCTATGATATCTTCTTCTATCTTAATGTGTTAAACCCTGCTTTCTTGTCTAAGATCTGTAATCTGGTGTTTGTTATTTATTTGTAACTCAACTGTTTCTTGCGTTCCAGGTAGTTGCTGAGATTTCACACAAGAAGAACAATGTCGCCAATTATGATTTGCCACGTTCAATTAATGCCGACACTGTGTTCTCATTTGTGCCTCCACCATGTAAGTCACCAAGCCGCAAGACGAAACCATTATGTTTATGTATACGTACATGTATATAAATACTAATTTAAAGTATGCTTAGATGCTCATATGTTTTTTTCCACAATTAATTTGCAGATTCAAACAAAATATGTGTCATTTAAAAAGCAGATGGATCATATTTAGATTGAACACAAAGGTTTTTTTAGGTGGATGTGGCCAAAAGGTAGCCTCCTGCTGTCCACATAACTCATCATGCAGCTGCACAAATGACTAATGGCACTCTGAGATTTTTTTTGAGAAGCTGCTACACATGTCAAAATATACAACCCTGTGGAGTAAAAGGACAGAGGTGAACACTGATAATTTGTGTGTATTTGTATGCTTCTAGCACATATATGGTTGCAATTCAGGTCTGTATTCAGCGAGGTGTCTGTAGTTCTATCCAGGCGGTGATCCATCAGGACTGTCAGTCAGTGGACTTCCTTATGGTTTTTTGGAGTGAATGAGATAGAAATCCAGAAGGACTTCCTGGCGAAAGCACACAGCTGAGGATATTACATATTTTCTTCTTCAAAGGTTCCAAAATAGAAGCTTTGGCCCCACTCTTACCCCTCATCCTGTGAGCCCCATATCGTGCAGCAAAGCCATGCCAGGGCTGGTAATGCAACCAAAATATCAAACATCCTGCTGTCTGCAGCTTTGAACAGAAAACTCTAGCTTTTAAGTGTATATTCATTTCTTTTCTCTGTGTAGAATACTCATGTTCTTTACAGGCCCAGTCTCCTCACAAATGCAAATTACTAACATGATAAAAACAGCCCTTGCAAAAAAACTAAAAATAAAAAAAAGAGCAGAGTGCTTGGTCTGCATATTGTAGCATGAAAAATGTGCTGAGCAGACTGGCTGTGGGGAACAGGGCAGAGGAAAAGACTAAGCCGTTTTTAATTTTTTTGTTTGTTTTTCATTGAGGTCACATCAGGTGCCAAATGGATTTTGTAGGTGCAGATGGTTCTGCAGAACTGTGCCATTACAGGGTTATACCTGAGGTTAAACCTGTGTCATTTATAAATGTAACAAAGGACTTAAGCTAAACTAAGGCAGCTTATGGATGTGTGCTGTAGCTTTTGCTTTCTTCAGCTGGTTAGTAGGTCACTACAGTCACTAACAGAGTTTAACCAAAGCTAAGCTTGTGTTTTTTTCTAAATAGGCTGCGACATAACCAAATATCCTGTATCAAGACCCATTAAAACACTTTAATTTTCCTGGTGTGTTTTTCCGTAATTCTCGAACTAAGCAGAGTAATTCTCGAATCAGTTCAGAATAACTTCTTAATTATTTTGTTTTTTAACAAATAGTATACAACACAATGGAACAAGAATTTCTTAAGGATCTTCTAAAGATTAGTGTGAAAAATTATTAAATAGAAACCACAAAATGGATAAGAAGAAAACAAAAACAATAGATAGAAACAAGTGCGATGTTAAGTGTATAATCTTAGCAAATTAACAGCATAAGGCAGAAAGCTCCGTGTGAAGGAGCCTGGTGGTTCTGCTTTCATAAAGTTTCATGAAGAGGGCGTGAGGAGTCTCTGACAATGTTCTGTTACCTGTTCCTGCCATTTCACTGAAACAGATTCTGGACAGAATGTAGTGCCAGTCCAATAACAGGTCCAATTCATTATTTAATCCAGAGCGGAGCATGTGGGGACAGTGGAAAAGAACGACTCTCTTTAACTGGAAGAAACCTCCAGCAGGACCCAAACAGTATCAGCCGCCATCTGCTGTGACTACTGTGGGTTTGAGAAGACAGAGTCAACACATAAAAACAGAGTACTGGTCCAAGAGCACTTTCAATGCTAAAGGAGAAAGTACATAGATTTAATGGCAGCATTAGCTTAGTTAGTGGCTTCATCTAGAAAAGAAACACTACTAAACAGGTAAGCACTGAGCCAGTTATACTCTCTATGGGCATAAAAGGAGAATACATTTTAGAATCAATTATTTGTAGCAGTAGTGTCATTAGCTTTGCACAGGAACACAGTGAGGTTGAACAGAATGACTGGACCAAGTGTTTGGATGAAGAAAACAATATTCCACCTGTCCAGTGGTGCTGTTTGACATGGTAAGGTCAATGGAAATCTGTATTCTGAGAAACTGAATGCTATTCCTTCTCCTTACTGCACAGCTGTTGATGCTGGTGATGCTGAGGGGTGTGTGCTCAGCTAGCGAATTCCAGAAGTTAATATATGTTGCATTCATGCTATTGTGAGTACTGGGAATTTGAGAGCATACAGTGCATTATATTCCTCCATTCTTAAGTGTGATCAGAAATTATTTGAAATTTTAGACTTGAGAATTCTTTGCCTTTTTATCAAAAACCAATGGCTCTGGTGTGTGCAGGCAACAAGGGGAAGGCAGGACATCCTTGCATAAGAAGAATATTATAGAGAAAAGCCAGTTAAGGAGTGTAGGATACCATAATATTTACTGTAGCAACATATTTTTATACTCTGGGAAGCAGCAACCATTAGTCTAAAGTGAAGTATCAGCTCCATCTAAGAGTCTGCAGCCGGCACCTCTGTGAAACATTAGTATGAGACAGAAAGCCACGCAAACAGTCTGCAGCCATTAGCCCTTAGCCATTTGCTCTGTCATATGCTGCCAAGCATAAAAGTATAGTCCTTATCAAACACTCACTGCAGGTAAAAACAATTACTCACGCTAACTTTGCAGGCATCTGTGTGGAGAAGCTGGTGCTTATTGTAAAGGCATGTTTATGTCTGCATGCTATTGTATGAAGCACGCACTGCTTGTTGTTTTTTCAGCATGCTTAAATGTGTAGCTCAGTATTCATGAGGTGTTTCATGCAGTGACCTCATCTTGTAATGAGTCGTCTCAGGTGCATGTTCATAATGAATCACACCACCTTCTTTTGCTTTGCTGTCTTTAAAGGAATCGCCTGAAGGCCCTCAGAACTACACTTTTAGCTTTGTTGTCTAAGACTTAAACGCTTGGTTCTTCCAGCATGTTTCCATCTGTTCTATATACCTTTTCTCTCATCTGTATGGCACTTCTGATTAAAAGAACATGTTCTAGTTTTCTCTCATATGAAGTGTAATTTGTTCCTCAGGGCAGCATAAAGATTTTGTGCAATGGCTCATATAATTATTCCTTCTGTTCCAAGTACTTAATTGTTCTTTATCTTGAAAAGCTGCACCAAGCTCTCACGTTAGGGGTCATTATTAGGAAAAAAAGAGAAGGTAGTATCCAGATGTTAATGTTTTTGTGCCACGTGCTTAATCTTGATTCTTGTGTGTGCATGCTGTTGTTCAGTGGAAGTTGAGTGTGTAATTTGGGGGTGATTGTTTTGCTAGCTGTCGTACAATTTGAGCAGTATCACAAGTTGGGTCATTAACTGCGAAGTGAGCGTTCTGTGAAGGTGATGGTTAGGACCTGCCACTTTTGTTGCTGTTATGTTGGGAGGCAACTCTAATTTTAATGCCTTAGAAGTTTTTACGCAATCCATTACTTTTGGTCTTTGGTTTTTCTTGGAATTGAGGACCAACATTCAAAATATTTTCAAAGAAAAATTTATTATATTGTGACTTACATTTCTTTTACATATTTCATGTATTTCTGAACCATTCACATCTTCATCCAAAAAGACAAAGGGCTTTGTATTGCCTTTTGTTTGCTAAATCTAATTGAACAACACCTAGTTGCTATTTAATAATGCTTAAAAAGACACCATATGCTGTGAGTACATTTAGGACACTGAAATCTATATCAAGTTGCTGTTACTGGGTTTACGTTTTTTTTTTTACCCAATATTAAAAAAATCATATCAGGGATGTCCAGATTAGGGTTGCCATGTTCTGGAAATTTTCAAACTGTAAACTTTAGTTTCATGATTGCATTCTATTTACCTCACCAAAGACGTTTTGGACGCTGCAGTATCCGTTTTCTTTGAAAGCACCGAAAGGTGGGAATGGTAATGTTCCTTCCTTGCCTTGGTCCGGCTGCTGTGGTGGGCTGTGTCCTGCCAGGCGTGTTGGGGGATCTGGAGGGGTCTTCCCTGCTTGATGCTGGGTTGTCTTTCTGCCGGGGGTAGATGGGGTCCCAGGCTTGGCCCAAGCGGCAAGGGATGGATGACGGTGTGGCTGGGTTGGGGGGGTTCGGTGCCCTGCGTCTCACCCTGTGCCTCAGGGGCTGCTATTGCCTATCTATCACCGGGGCCTATGGTTGTCCTGGAGGGGATGCCCTGTGTTTTTCTGCCTGGGACTGCTGTGGCCTTCTGGAGCAGAGTCTAGCTCTCCTTTGCGTCCCGAGAGTGCTGTGTATTGCCAGCATTTGCTGTTCTCGTCGCTCTAACAGCTGTTTAGCTCCAGGTGACAAACTCGCTTGCATAAACCCCCTCAACACAAACACACCTTTTGCTACACAAACGCTCATGCACACACACACACACACACACACACACACACACACACACGTGCACATGCACGCACACACACACACTGACACCTAGATAATCCCAAAGGTTGAAGGTCATACAAACACAGGTTACTAATGCATCCTGTGGCCTGCCTACATTGATGCTGGATCCAGACTTGATTTAAAGTATTAGGAATTTTTCTTGGGATATTCTTTTTGTAGAGCAAAAACTGCCCTGGCAACCTGCTTCTCACTATGATAGGCCTAAAATGCCAAGACAGGACACAGGAAAAAATAAAATAAAAAATGAAAGCTCACATATTTCATTTCAAGTGGAGTTCTCAGGTCAAGGTCAGCATTAATATGTTGCAACATAACGGCATCACTTGGTTGTAGGGGTATCCACATAGGGAATGCCGTGGTGCATTTCATCAGTTTGCATGTATCATTTGGGATCTTTAAACCGCATTGGATGCATCGTGCTGAAGCTCTCTGAGTTTGTATAGATTACAGAACTTCAGCTGGAGTGGTGGGCACCTACCAGACCATGAAAATAACAGAGGGGTATACTGGGATGCACGTCTGTAGTCTCCTTAAGAAAACTACTATAATTTCAAGACAGCGCACCTGAAATTTGCATTAGTTTATTTGTTTCTATAGATACTGTATATCAGACTTGCCACGTACAGCTATAGTCTTTAATATACTCACATATTGGCCCTGCTGTTTTTGTTCACAACACTTTGTTGAAGTGTTAGGCTAACGCCAGCATGTTTTCTCTCTGTAGTTACAAGTATTTGTGTACAGGCAAAATTTAAGGATAAAGTTGTTCTCCGGTTTTATAAATGTAGCAAGTTTTACTTCCTTCCATTGCCAGTTTGGGTGGTGGCAATTAAAAACAATCTAGTGTGTGTCAGAAATCAGTTTTCAATAGTAGTGAGTTACATATTTATATACATTTCTGCCTCTCTGCCTGCTCAGACGCTTTTCTCCTAAGCTCCCTGCTTGCTTGCATTCTTTTACTCCTAACTTTTTATCTCTTAGCCAAAATTACGGAAATATTGGACTAAAACAACTTCTTACCAGCGACTCCCAAGGATTATTATTATTATTATTTTATTTTTTTAAAGGACTTTGATATTTTTATAATCGAACTCGAAAGCAGGACAAATTGACGCCAGCTAATCAGCACAAAATGCCTCCCTTCACCACAGAGGACTTCGACAAACTTTTACAGCAATTGACTGTTTTGGAGATGAAAATCCATCGACTAGAAGTGAATGTGGAGATGAATATGGGGGTCAACGATGATTCAACTCTGCCTGTGATCCCAAACAGTGACAGCCAGCTCAACAACTCAGCCAGCTATCAGAACACTGAGAATAAACCTACCGGCAGACGCTGGCATGTTTTAGGGGCGTGCCCAAAAAATCAAGGTGGACGACTCACTGGAAGATCTCAGCAATTAAATAAATTAGAATTGCCAGAATTACAGAGAAATGCCCCCGTTTCCCCTGGGAAAAGGAGACTTTGACAGCGAGCTGCTGTCACAACAACTGATAGGAGAGAGACAGCTGGAAATTCCCCTCCAGAACAGATTTGCTCCACTACAGAATGAAAACCAGGAAAATGATCCATCTTCTGAGAACAATAAAAGGTTTGAGAACAACCTTCATTCTAAACAGTGTTTTCCTAAATTGCCAGCGAAAAAGCGCCCCACCAGACCAAGAACCCTAATGGTGGGCAACACAGCTGTGGATGGGATTAAAAACTTCTGCAACAAGAAAAACACAGAAGTTATGATTGGTACCAGTAACGTGGTCTCTGATATCTCAGAGAATATTCGTACAATCACAGAAAAGCGCCCGTCTCTAGAAACCTTATTATACACTGTGGAGCCATGGATGACGTGGCTAAGAAAAAATCAAAAAGACTGAAGGAGGATTTCACTCGTCTTCTGAATATTGTTGGAGGTCTCAATATCAAGGTGTTTCTCAGTAGACCCTTTGCACCAATTTTCTGTGGAGAAGAGGTTTTTTCCAGACTTCTGATGATTAATAAGTGGTTGAAAAAAACATGTGCCACCACACCTGTGAACTTCATTGACAACTTTAATATTTTTTGGGAAAAAAGACAACTCTTCAAGCAAGATGGTTTCTGTTTGAAGAAGCCAGGAGCCAGATGTCTTACATCTAATCTCTTCTATTCAGTAAATAATCCGCCAGCAGCTTCGACCTTCAGCAGAGAACATGGAGTATCACCAACAATGATAACGCTGCCTCCAACAGCTCCAGCAGAAACAATCAGCCAGTTGGCTGAGAAAGAGAAGTCATCACAAAAGGTGTCCCCGTCGAAATCCATAGGAGAAGTGGACCCCCCCATTATACCCCCATCCTCCCAGACCCAGACCGACACCCCCGGTAAACCCCCCTTACCCCAGACCCCGACCCAGACCACACAGAACTCCCCCATCTCCCCACTGAGCCCGCTTTTTGCTTTACTGGATTCTGATAACATGAAAGGAGCTCTTAAAATCGGGACCCAAATGGCTCTGACATCTTCTCCATTCAACACCCCCCGTGGCCGAGGCCCTGCTACTAAACCAACATCTTCCAAATGCCGCAGAGCCCCACCACCTCCTAATCTATCTCCTCCTAATCAGGACCTTCAAATCACATCTCTGTGATACAGTCTGGGCTCCAGTGGTAACTCTATCAGAAATGAGCATGTCCAGGAAAAACTTGGGCCCTTAACAGGAGATAATTGTAAAATCTCTGTGCTTATACGTGACAGAAAGAGCAAAGCCAAACGGATAAGAGACAGTAATAAACAATCAACAAAAGCCATAAACTGTCAGGTACAACAAGACACAGAGTTAATATCAGCAATTAAGTCATATAAACTGGCTTTACTGAACATTAGATCTCTGTCAGGAAAATCTTTTTTAATCAATGACTTCATTACTGACCACGATCTAGATGTTATGTTTTTAACAGAAATATGGTTACATGAATTTAATGAAGCTCCCATTCTGATAGAGGCAACGCCTCCGAACTACAATTTTGTTTGTGAGAGCTCTGCAATGGCTCAGTTTGCCAAAGAGACATGATAAGAAAACGCATCTTTAAGGACAGTGCTGCTGAAACCTTTAACCAGATTTACTCTTCTACCTCCACTTTGCCCTGGAACACTGTAGATGAGCTGGTAGATAACTTTCATTCTAAAATCTCAGACATCATTGATTCAACTGCTCCAATTAAAGTGAAAGTCGTTTCTGGGAAGAAAATGTCTCCGTGGAGAAGTGCTCCACCAGTCAAGTCAAAAAGCTGAACGCAGGTGGCGAAAGACTGGACTCCAGGTTCACTATATTATCTATAAAGAGAGACTATACAGATATAACCTACAACTGAAAAATGCAAGGGAGTACTTCTTTTCTGAGATCATCAGCAAAAACCTTAACAATGCTCGTGCATTATTTGCCACCGTCGACAGGTTAACAAACCCTCTTGTAACTGTAGCATCTGAAGTCCACTCTACCAGGACCTGCAATGAATTTGCTAAATTCTTTACTGAAAAAACCCAAAAGATCAGAGGGGCAGTCAGCACATCCACATCAACTCCATTACCAATGCTGTCTCCAACTAGAACTGATTTTGACAAAATTTCCCAATTTCACCAAATAAACTGCAAAATCTTAGAAGAAATCGTACAGCAACTAAGCTCTTCTTCCTGCTGTCTCGATCTTTTACCCACAGCTTTCCTTAAGAAAGCTTTGCCTGTAATAACATCTGATTTAACTCAAATAATAAACACGTCCCTTTTGTCAGGTGTTTTCCCCCAGGCCCGAAAAACAGCAATTATCAAACCTCTATTGAAAAAGAACAACTTGGACAAGCTGCTACTACAGAACAACAGGCCTATATCAAACCTCCCCTTCATCAGTAAGATAATTGAAAAAGCTGTGTTTCAACAGTTAAACAACTTCCTAACAACGACCAACCGTTTCGATGTCTTCCAGTCAGGCTTCCTGCTCACCACAGTACAGAGACTCCTCTTGTCAAGGTGTTCAATGACATCCGTATAAATGCAGACTGTGGAAGAACCACAGTGCTGGTATTATTGGACCTTAGTGCAGCATTCGACACTGTTGATCACTCCATTTTATTAGAGCGCCTGGAAAACTGGGTCGGCCTTTCTGGTACAGCACTCATCTGGTTTAAATCCTACTTGAAGGACGGACTTTTTTGTGTCAGTAGGTAACTTTACATCAGAGACCACAAAAATCACATGTGGCATTCCCCAAGGATCCATCTTAGGGCCCCTCCTATTCAATATCTACATGCTCCCCCTAACTCAGATTTTAATAAACAACAACATAAGTTATCATAACTATGCAGACGACACACAGCTATACGTTACGATGTCACCAGGTGACCATGAACCCATTCAAGCGCTGGGTAAATGCTTAGAAGAAATCAATGCATGGATGGACCAAAATGTTCTTCAGCTGAATCAAAACAAAACTGAAGTAATAATCTTTGGACCAAAGGAAGAGCGTTTAAAAGTTAGCACACAGCTTCAGTTAATACAGCTAGAAACCACCAGTCAGGCTCGAAACCTGGGTGTAGTGATGGACTCAGACCTGAACCTTCAGAGGCACATAAAGACAGTAACAAGGTCGGCCTTCTTTCACCTAAAGAACATCTCCAGGATTAAAGGACTAATGTCTCAGCAGGACCTTGAAAAACGAATGCGTTCATCTTTAGTAGAATTGATTACTGCAACGGTGTCTTCACAGGTCTGCCTAAAAAGTTGATCAGACAGCTGCAGTTGATCCAGAACGCTGCTGCCCGCATTCTCACTAGAACTAAGAAAGTGGAGCACATCACCCCGGTTCTAAAGTCCCTACACTGACTCCCTGTAGCTCAGAGAATAGACTTTAAAATACTTCTGTTAGTCTATAAATCACTGAATGGCTTAGCACCAAAATACATTACAGACTTGTTGTCAGTGTATCAACCACCCAGACCTCTCAGGTCTTCTGGCTCAAATCTACTCTGCATACCCAGAACCGGAACCAAACATGGAGAAGCAGCTTTTAGTTCTTATGCTCCACTAATCTGGAATAAACTGCCAGAAAACTGTAAAAGCGCCGAAACCCTAAGTTGCTTTAAATCAAGATTAAAAACTTATTTGTTTAGAGTGGCCTTTGACTGTGCCATCTAGGCATGATTAGTTGCATTTTCAGTCCAAATTTCCTTTCATTTTCTTGTCCATCATTCTATTCTATTCTCTTTATTTTATTTTATTTTACTTTTTTAAATTACCTCTGTTGTTTGATTTTATAATTTGATTTGTTTTTCTGTATCTGTGTTTATTTGCTTTGTAATTGTATGTACAGCGCTTTGAGTGTCTCGTTGTTGAAAAGCGCTATATAAATAAGCTTATCTTACCTTACCTTACATTTCTTAGTTTTGAAGGACCACTAACAAATTAAACAGTTCACATTTACAGGATGCTTGTTTTTTGCAGTCTGTGAATGAAAATGATTTCATATGCCTGATGCGTTATGTGCTTTTTTCTTCCTTCCAGCTTCCCTCTTCCAGTATTACCAATCGGTGTCCCCCATTAGCATGCAGGGCAGGTGAGTTTATTATTTTTTAAGGATAAAACAAGCAATAAAAAAAAAATAAGTTAAAGCCAAAAAATACTCACTTTGGTTTGATTTCTGTAGCAGTCGAAGTTTCTTTTTTGGCACTAGAGAATAAGACATTACTGCTCTCTCACTCTCTAACTTCATGAGATATTGCAGCGTATGGTGTTGCTCATCTGGACACAATAGCCAAATAAGGTAGAAATCAGATTAAAACCTTGTTTATGCCTAAAACCTCCTGTTTATCAGTATCTGAGACATCGCTCACTGTGCTCTTCTGATCTATGTCACAAACTGTCTGCAAACTCCCACACATTGACTCTTAATTTATACAACTAAGATCACAAGTGAGCCACATTGTACCCTAAACTCCCTCATTTTTTAATATAGACACAAATTCAGTCCCTCTCCAGTGTTGTTTGATGATAGGTTTGTTTCTTTTGGATGTTGTCTGTTTCCAGCTTGTCTCAATCTCTACATGTTTGTCTCTAAAGCTTCCTGTCTCTTTATCTTCTTTCTTTCCTAAATCCTTCTCTTTTCCTATCTCCTAATTTGTTGTATCTGACGCATTCCTGAATTCACTCTGCACTTTGTCCTGAAAATGTTTTTCTTCTCACATCTAAGTCCAGCTGCCAAATCCTCACATCCTCTAGGGACTTGCTGTTCCTATAAACTCTGCCAGCCATCTCCTGTACTTTATGAATCATTTCCGTTTTTTCATTCGTCTTTCCTTAAAAAAATTTTTTATTCTTAGACACACATGTACATCGTTTACACTAACAGTTTGTGCTTCACTTTGGCTGTCTAGTCTTTCACTTCAGGAAATTAGGAACGCCAGGTATTTCTGGCATTACCTGGTTGCTGGCTTACGATGCTTAATGCAAGGCCAGGTGCTGATCTGCCTCACATATATATTTTTAATACATTTACATTGTGCCATGTTTCAGAAAAGACTGTTATTGCTACATTATACTGCTATGTTATCTGGATGATGTTTTCAGTCTTTCACATTTTAAAATTTATTTTAAATCGATTGTAAGGTTTTATTTAAATTACCATTGGCTAGATGTCCCTCCTGCTTGTTCATGCCTATAAAAAAAATGCACAGCCTCTAATTTATTTGGAAACTTTTCAAAGTAATCACTTTGAAATGAACATGAAACAGTTTAGAATATTCATGTAATTCTGAGATATTTTAGATAAATAATTTCCTGAAACATTCATTTCGTAGTGGTTTACAAATGTATTTATACAACATGAAAATGCTTTCATTTAACCAATCCATTGTAGCTCTGGCTGTATGCTTAGGGTCGTTTTCCTGCTGGAAGGTGAACCTGTGCTTCAGTCTAAAGTCTTTTCTAGCCTTTACATGGTTTTGCTCTAGAATTGCCCTGTATTTTGCTCCATCTACCTATCTTTATATCTAGTCTGACAAGCTTCCCTATCCCTGTTGGAGAAAAGCTTCTCCCATAGCATGATGCTGCCACCACCATGTATTCTGGTTCGGATGGTTTGTTTAAGGGGATGTGCCGTGCTAGCTTTCCCCGGCACATAACGATTTGCACCTTTTTCTTTAGTCTTCATTATGGTGTTTGTTTGCTAACAGTTCTCTGAGGTCTTCTCAGAATACCTGTATTTATACAGAAAGGTTTGTTCATAAAACAAATTGAAAATAACGGATTTCCTTTAACTTCACAATGTGTGTAAGTCTATTAAAGTTGTGTCCAAAACTTAAAACTATAATTGATTTGATGTGTTTGCACCTGCTTAGCAATAAACTAAACATGCAATATCTTAATGTTGCCATTGCAGAGCTAAAACAAAAAGGGCCTCACACGTTTGCCTTATTAAAAGAATTGCAGTGTTTCTTAATTTTTTAGGGTTGATTGTTTTCTGTTTCATTGGTCTAGAAACAGTTTTTTCCTATTGCCAGAAACCAGAAAAGGATGAGTCACCTATATATAAAATGCTTGCTGTGCTTTGCCAAGATTAATGAATGGATGCTTTACTGCAACATTAAGTCCAAATTTCATTCTATCCTTGACAGTTGTTTGCTGTGAGCCACATGCCTGTCTAAACCCATCTTTAATTCATTCACTGTATTCCATTCATGAGCAATCCTTTATCTATTAATGCCTGAAATAAAAATAAACTTTAGATGTCTTGGACTGCTTGCAGTTAGATTTTTGGCACACCATGTTTTGGACTCACACCGCTGGAAGAGCTTCATACACTTTCACTTCCTCCTCAGTGCACTCGGAAGTTTTCTGTTGGAAGCAGTGAGGGTCCAAGCCATGTGGAGGGCAGAAGATCTTGCTGTATTCGTAATGTGCCCTCCATTCATTCTCTATGGGTTGGCAAGAGCACACAGTGCCTTCACAATGAGCCAGTCACTTCAAACACTTGGAAAACACAGCAGCACATTTGAAGAAGTGCTTTGATCATTATGTGGAGTTTTTCTTTTAAACTGATTCACTTGTGAATTTGTTTGCTTACACTGTTTGTCATTATCATAGTAATGATCTGAAACACTACATAAAATAGATGATATTTAGGAATACAGTGGATCAACAGCTAATGGCTGATGTCGAACTGTTTGCAGAACAGAGATGGCTCGGTGAATGTCTGGTTAAAATCTTTGAACGATTCCTTTAATTTTCTGTTTCAGAGACAACCTTGGGAACACTGATGAACCTTCAACTTCAATGTATCCATATTTAGTAGGTAAGGGACATACAGTGCATTCAAAACTCTACACACAATACCCACATTATGAAAATGTAAAAAGGTTTTCTTTTAGATTGTTGCAAATGTATTAATAATAAGAAATCATATTTACATAAGTATTTACAGTCTTTGTTTAATACTTTATCGAGCCACCTTTGATGGCAATTACAGCATCAAATCTTTTTGAATAGGATGCCACAAGCTTAGCACACCTATCTTTAGGTTGTTTCATCCATTCTTCGTTGCAGTACATCTCAAGCTACATCAGCCTGGATGGGAGATGTCTGTGTACAGCCATTTTCAGATCTCTCTAGAAATGTTCAATCAGATTCAAGTCTGGACTCTGGCTTGGCCACTCCAGGACATTCACAAAGTGGTTCTGAAGCCACTCCTTTGAGATCTTGGCTCTGTGCTTTGGGTCATTGTCCTGCTGAGAAACGAGCCGTTGACCCAGCCTGAGGTCAAGAGGACTCTGCAGCAGGTTTTCATGCAGGATGTCTCTGTATGTTGCTGCAGTCATCTTTTGCTCTATCCTGACTGGTCTGCCAGTTTCTGCTGCTGAAAAATATCCCCATGGCATGATGCTGCCACCACCATGCTTCACTGTAGGAATGGTATCAGCCTGGTGATGAGAGGTGCCTGGTATCCTTCAAACATGATGTCTGGCATTCACATCAAAGAGTTCAATCTTTGTCTCATCAGACCAGAGAATTTTGTTTCTCATGGTCTGAGAGTTATTTAGGTGTCTTTTGGTCAACTTCAGACAGGCTGCTATGTGCTTTAATTAAGGAGTGGCTTCTTCAGGCTACTCTACTATATAGACCTGATTAATGGATTGCTGCAGAGATGGTTGTCCTTCTGGAAGGTTCTTCTGTCTCCAAAGAAGAATGCTGGAGCGCTGACAGAGTGACCTTCAAGTTCTTGGTTACCTTCCTGACTAAGGCTCTCCTCTCAGTTAACTCTAGTAAGGGTCATGGTGGTTCCAAACTTCTTCCATTTACAAATGATGGAGGCCACTGTGCTCATTTGGACCTTCAAAGCAGCAGAATTTTTTTTGTATCCTTCCCCAGATTTGTGCCTCAAGACAATCCTGTCTCGGAGGTCTACAGACAATTCCTTTGACTTCTAAATTCTTTAAATTCAAAAACTAGGACACTATTATGTTTTCTAGCAAGATAATGATCCACAAAATACTAGTTTTGGATCAGATAAAGCAAGTTAATATTAACTTTTAGAAAGCACATCAGCTATATTGATAATTTGTGGAGATTGTGCAGCCTGCTAAGAGGCATTTAGCCAAACGGTGAGAGTGGATTTGATCATGTCTGCATTAGAAAAAATAAATCCAAACTTGTGCTTATGTTTTGTTATGTCATTCCACCCTTAAAAACAGCAGTTCAAATGCATCATTAAAAGCTTAAAAAACGTGTATAAGAAAACAGAGACATTTGCTTATGGTTATGAAAATGTAGGATTTAGAGTTAGAATCCAAAGGCAAATTTGGCACTGCTGAAGGTCTGATTGATTAATTTCTGAACCTGCCCTACATATTCTTTCTGAACTGTGATTGTGTGCTTTGTCTTAGTTAAAAAACTTAAAAGATTGTTTCCAAAGCAAATAACAACTGCAGGATTTTAAAAATACATAATTCATGTCTTAAGTAGAAGTGATGCAGTTACCTGCTCCTTTTGTTTATAGTCCTCCCTAGTCATTTGTCTGTTTTTGCTCTGTCCTTTGTGTTGGGTGTTTCATCTTTAATCCCAGGGAATATGGCAACAGATTCTACAATGATTGATGCTGCCAAGGCCTGGGAATGCTACATAAAGCAAAAACATGACAGAGACAGAGACCGATCCACAGAGCATGGCTGTGATAAAGGAAGAAGTTGCAAAGACAGAGACAGAGGAAAGAAGAGCTCTATCTCATCACACAACAGGTAGGTCTCAATGACTTATCATTATACCAAAAGTCTGTGTATTTGATTTGCAGAGAGTAAGCCTGATTTCCCTTTTTTGTATGGTGTGATGAACAACCACAAGTACAGTGTGCCCTCTCCTCTCCCATGTTACCTTTTCCATTCATGGGTGTTTCTACAAAAGATGAATACAAATCTGCAAAACAGCTGTGGGGTATGAGTATGGCAACATCCATCAGGAATATACACTGCTCAAAAAAATAAAGGGAACACTCAAATAACACATCCTAGATCTGAATGAATGAAATATTCTCATTGAATACTTTGTTCTGTATAAAGTTGAATGTGCTGACAACAAAATCACACAAAAACATCAATGGAAATAAAATTTATTAACCAATGGAGGCCTGGATTTGGAGTCACACACAAAATTTAAGTGGAAAAACACACTACAGGCTGATCCAAATTTGATGTAATCTCATCTCATCTCGGTACCTAATGGCAGTCAGGCTACTTCTGGCGAACACATGGAGGGCCGTGCGCCCCTCCAAAGAAATGCCACCCCACATCATTACTGACCCACTGCCAAACTGGTCATGCTGAAGGATGTTTGAGGCAGCAGATCGCTCTCCACGGTGTCTCCAGACTCTGTCATGTCTATCACATGTGCTCAGTGTGAACCTGCTTTCATCTGTGAAGAGCACAGGGTGCCAGTGGTGAATTTGCCAATCCTGGTGTTCTCTGGCAAATGCCAAGCGTCCTGCACGGTGTTGGGCTGTGAGCATGACCCCCATTTGTGGACGTCGGGCCCTCATAACATCCTCATGGAGTCGGTTTCTGACAGTTTGTGCAGACACATGTACATTTGTGGCCTGCTGGAGGTCATTTTGCAGGGCTCTGGCAGTGCTCCTCCTGTTCCTCCTTGCACAAAGGTGGAGGTAGTGGTCCTGCTGCTGGGTTGTTGCCCTCCTACGGCCTCCTCCACGTCTCCTGGTGTACTGGCCTGTCTCCTGGTAGCGCCTCCAGGCTCTGGACACTACGCTGACAGACACAGCAAACCTTCTTTCCACAGCTCGCATTGATGTGCCATCCTGGATGAGCTGCACTACCTGAACCACTTGTGTGGGTTGTAGAGTCCGTCTCATGCTGCCACGAGTGTGAAAACACCACCAACATTCAAAAGGGACCAAAACATCAGCCAGAAAGCAGAGGTACTGAGAAGTGGTCTATGGTCTCCACCTGCAGAACCACTCCTTTATTGAGTGTCTTGCTAATCGCCAAAGATTTCCCCCTGTTGTCTATTCCATTTGAACAACAGCATGAGAAATTGATTGTCAATCAGTGTTGCTTCCTAAGTGGACAGTTTGATTTCACAGAGGTTTGATTTACTTGGAGTTATATTGTCTTGTTTAAGTGTTCCCTTTATTTTTTTTAGCAGTGTATTTCTGAGAACTGAGGGAACACAAGAGAAAACAGGATTAACTGTTGGACTTGGGATTGAAATCATGTTGGCATCCAAAAGTGTAATTTTTCAGCCTGACTCCTGAGCAGTTGATTAAAGCACTTTCAGTGTCACTCAGTTCAAAGCATGAAGCTGAAAAGAAAATGTAGAAAATCAAGTATGTAAATTATGAATACAAACTGAGCTAAATTGTTTCCATGCAGCATAACTAAGGGGATTTTTTGTTTTAGCTATCCAATTGATTGCTGTAATATAAACCAGAGGAACGTTGTGGAAAAATATACAGCTGTTTGCTGTGAAATGAGGTAATAAACAGATGTATTAACTGACTTTAGCCAAGATATAATTACATGTTCACTCTCTTGGAGAGACTTTGGCCTCTTCCTCTGTGGGAGTTACAGATGAAAAGAGTCAACCTGTTTTTACCCCTAAATTTCACGTAGTACCCTACTACCCTGCTGCCTGACAGGGACAGTGCTACTGTACGTAACCTCAGGCACTCTCATGAGGGCATTAGCTGTATCCTGCCCTACATTTCCTCTACACTCTGAGCATTGACCAGTCACCCGATGTCTGTTTAATTATCATCTATGCAGGCAGCTACCAGCATATTATTTCCTCTTCCTTGCACACTGCTCAGGTGATCTAAGTCTCGTACCTACTGAATGAAAGAAAACGCTTGCTTAAAAAAACATAAACTATAAACTGTATGTGAGAAAGGGTCACATAAGTTCTCTCATGAATATATATAATATGGTAGTCATTCCAGTTCCTTAGCTTTGATTTAGCTTGAGTCATTAGTCACTAACTGTTTCATGCCCCTAAATACTAATACATTGAACCCCCCCCCCCCCCCCAGTGATTATAATACAGCAATGTTTATTCAGCATCTTACAAAAGTAAAGTCTTTAACTTTTTCATGCTTTTGCCACATTGTCACTAATGCATTATAATTAATTTTAGGAAGTTGTGTATGTTTTTGAAGTGAAAACAAAATGACACATGGGTTAATTTTTTTTTTTTCACAAATTAATATCTAAAAGAGTGGATTTCCGGTTTAAACCAATATCCTAAGCCTTGAACATCTTATTGCGCTTCGAGCATCATGTTTCTAAAAAGAAAAGACTATGACACAACTGCAACCTGACCATGACTGTCCACCTAAACAGACTGGCTGGACAAGAAGAGCATTACTCAGAGAAGCAAAGAGCCATGGTAGCTTTAGAGGAGCATTGGAGATCCACAGCTCAGGTTGGGGAATATGTTGACAAGGTACACAGCAAACATTAGGAAGAAGGTGCTCTAGTCAGATGAGACCAAAACTGAACTTTCTTTCCTACAAGCAAAATGCTATGTGACTTGGAAAACTAACTCTGAACATCACCTTGAACACTCCATTCCCACTGTGAATTATGTAAAGTTGTAGTCAGAGTTGATGGTAGAATGGACACAGCTGCAAAAGACCTGAAACTAGAACTGAGGCTCACCTTCAAACAGGACAACAATACAGTGAAAAGGTTTAGATCAAAGTATATTCATGTATTAGAATGGCCCAGTCAAAGTCCAGAAACTCCTTTCTTTAGAAATGCAAATCTGGTAGAGGCATACCCCAAAAAAGCTGCACCTACAGTTGATGGCTGTATGTAAATACACACTACGCTTTTAAGATTTTTACTTGTGAAAAGGTTTAAAACCCATGTATTATTCTTCTTCTACTGTGGAATAAAATGCTTGTTTTACTTGGTTGAAAAGCTTGAGGCAGAACAAATAAATAAATGAACAAGGCACGGTGAGCATTCATTTTGCTAATAATGTTAAAAATGTGCTAGGTGCTGTGTCAACTTTTTTTAAATTAGCCTTTATGTAAATTAGACACACTGTGCCCCTAAATTGTTCCTACACAGTCCAGAGTTTCACCTTTCATCGATGTTCCTAATTGACAGAGAGGGTGTTTCCTCTTTACATCGATAAGTCCTTATTTATACTTAAACCCCAGGACAGTGTTGTAGGTGAGGCGAGGGAGGTAGGACATGGGGACAGTCGGGAAGCTCTAGTCTAACTGCATAAGACAGGAAAAACAGGACTCACATGTGTGTGACAGGCACTATGGGAATACTCAGGAGATTTCACTACTACTGCTTCATATTTATTCTCGTGCCTTCTGCCTTTTGTGTGTGCTACTCATACAATCTGGGCTCTGCTGACAAGTTTGCCCTACATTCTCTTCACACGATCAGGCTTCACACTGTGTATCACACATGAGCTTATGCACAGTGTTATCTGTTTTCAGTTACTCTGATTTATGACTGCGTTTTGGATTATTTTTAGCCTGGAACTGGAAATCATTGTGTATAACTGTGTGTGAAATGAAGAGAAGCAGATGGAGCGTTCCATCTCTTTGTTGGTTCTCATTGTTTACTGAAATGATAAGGGTAGATGCTGCATGGCAGATTTATGCTGACTGGCGTGCATTTCTTGTGCTGAGTCACACACAGACCATAAGTTACTGCCCAGTGGTTGTTGCTCAGTTGATTTTAGTGTTGAGCTATTGGTTTTCAGCTGCAGTTATGAAAGCCTGCCTTAGATTTACCACCACCAATAATGTATTACATGAGGCTAAAATTCGAATAAAGACTAAGTGATATACTATACATCTCTCTGACACACTTTCCCTTTTCTTGTGGGCACAAGCTGAACACCTGATTGGCCATTTGGTCAACACTTGTGATGTGACTGTAAATCTCAGCTTAGGATCATGAACGTAGCTCATTTCAGCTAGCACCACTTCTGTCTGTCTTATCAACTCTTTCTTGGACACTTATGGCCACATATGCAGGAAACAATGGTGACACCCAATATTTTTTGATCAAATATATTTATATATGTGATGTTTACACAAAAAATTTTAAATTTTAATTATCATCTAGCTTAATTATTTGTTGAGAAAAATTGAACATGTACAGTGCCTTGCAAAAGTATTCGGCCCCCTTAAACTTGTCAACCTCTTGCCACATTTCAGGCTTCAAACATAAAGATATAAAATTCTAATTTTTTGTGAAGAATCAACAACAAGTGAGACACAATCTTGAAGTGGAATTAAATTTATTGGATGTGTCAAACTTTTTTAACAAATAAAAAACTGAAAAGTGGGGCGTGCAATATTATGCGGCCCCCATGCGTTAATACTTTGACCTATTCCATTGTAAATTTGGCTTTATGTTTTGGATCATTGTCTTGTTGGAAGATAAATCTCCGTCCCAGTCTCAGGTCTCTTGCAGACTCCAACAGGTTTTCTTCCAGAATGGTCCTGTATTTGGCCCCATCCATCTTCCCATCAATTTTGACCATCTTCCCTGTCCCTGCTGATGAAAAGCAGGCCCAAACCATGATGTTGCCACCACCATGTTTGACAGCGGGGATGGTGTGTTCAGGGTGATGAGCTGTGTTGTTTTTACACCAAACATATAGTTTTGCATTGTGGCCAAACAGTTTGATTTTGGTTTCATCTGACCAGAGCACCTTCTTCCACATGTTTGGTGTGTCTCCCAGGTGGCTTGTGGCAAACTTTAAACGAGACTTTTTATGGATATCTTTGAGAAATGGCTTTCTTCTTGCCACTCTTCCATAAAGGCCAGATTTGTGCAGTGTACGACTGATTGTTGTCCTATGGACAGACTCTCCCACCTCAGCTGTAGATCTCTGCAGTTCATCCAGAGTGATCATGGGCCTCTTGGCTGCATCTCTGATCAGTCTTCTCCTTGTTCGAGATGAAAGTTTAGAGGGACGGTCAGGTCTTAGTAGATTTGCAGTGGTCTGATACTCCTTCCATTTCAATATGATTGCTTGCACAGTGCTCCTTGGGATGTTTAAAGCTTGGGAAATCTTTTTCTATCCAAATCCGGCTTTAAACATTTCCACAACAATATCTTGAACCTGCCTGGTGTGTTCCTTGGTCTTCATGATGCTCTCTGTGCTTTGAACAGAACCCTGAGACTATCACAGAGCAGGTGCATTTATACGGAGACTTGATTACACACAGGTGGATTCTAATTATCATCATCAGTCATTTGAGACAACATTGGATCATTCAGAGATCCTCACTGAACTTCTGGAGTGAGTGTGCTGCACTGAAAGTAAAGGGGCCGAATAATATTGCACGCCCCACTTTTCAGTTTTTTATTTGTTAAAAAAGTTTGACACATCCAATAAATTTCATTCCATTTCACGATTGTGTCCCACTTGTTGATTCTTCACAAAAAATTAGAATTTTATATCTTTATGTTTGAAGCCTGAAATGTGGCAAGATGTTGACCAGTTCAAGGAGGCCGAATACTTTCGCAAGACACTGTAATTGTCTGACTTAAGTTTGATGATAGTTTATCAGGGATATTCTCTGTGAAATGAGGAAAATATTCTCCTGCTGAAAGTTGCAGTAGAATCATCCCATCGATGCCAAAATAAGAACACTGCTAATTCTAAGTAACAAATGGTAATATCATCTTGTACCAGTCAACAATTGTTTTAACTTTTTTAAATTAATACACCTTAAAAAAACTATTGTTCTCTTCCTCATCAGAAACTGACATGATATGTTCCAACATAAGCTGAGAGAAGCACGGGAAAATTGTTTTCTTGATTTCCATCAGCTGCTTTTGTGCCACATGCTGCTTTCAACCTGGCTTCAGTGCCTGTTGGCTTCAGTGCCTGTCTTGGGTTCTGCACATTCTTACACCAACATCTGTCTTTACTTTCCCTCTTTTCAAATTGGTTTAGGCCTTAATGTGACACACTGTTCCCTTTGTCCCAAAGTCATGCAAAGTATGCCCTTTCATTTTCTAGGGGCAGTAGCTCAATCCTTACTCTGAGTTATGAACCTATAATGCATGCTTATCCTTGCATGCAGCACTACTAATTCTGTTTGTTTGCAATATGGACTTAAGTCTTTGTTGATGTGGAGGTAGGGACAAATAAATGGAGTAGGTAACTGTAATATGGTTGTATGGATGTGAGTCTACATGTCTGTTTTAATTTTAGCTCTGTGGATTGACAACCTACTGTATATCTCTCAACCAGTATAAGGAGTACTCTGCTGCTCCTGCAAGGGGTTCCCTTTTCCTAATACCATTACAAATCTGATTATATTTCACAAAAACTGTTTTTGATCCAGCTGCAGTGCCTTTTTTCAAACCCCTTGAACTTTATCAATATGAAGGACCAACACAATGTAGTGAAGTGGAAGAACAATTCAGTTATTTTTACAAATAAAAATGTGAATGTGTGGTATTCATACTCATATAGAACCCCTGAGTCAATAATTTGTAGAACCACCTTTCACTGCAATTACACCTGCAAGTCTTTAGGGGTATCTCTCTACCGGCTTTGCACAACCAATGACTGACATTTTTTCTCATTCTTCTTTGCAAAATAGCTCAAGCTGGGTCATGCTGGATTGATGATGATTGATAGCTTCCCAAAGGTTCTCAAATAAATGTATGTCTGGACTTTGACTGGGTCTTTCTTATTTGTAGATATGTTTTGATCTCAACCATTCCATTTTAGATATGGCTGGATGTTTAGGGTCGTTGTCCTACCACCCCTGTCTTTTACAGGTTTCCATCCATCCACCAACTCTGACCAACTTCCCTGTCACTGCTGAAGGAAAGCATCTCAAAAGCATGATGCTGAAACCACTTGTTCCTAACAAGGTGACTAACGGAGGCAATTAGTGATGCCAGAATTTATTTGGGATATCAGAGTTCTAGGTTTTTTTACAGGTATGAAATGGAAGGTGGATGGATGAAATCGAGGTATGAATTGGCAAAGGGGGGCAAATTTTCTGATCCTGTCCCAAAATTACAAAACCTTAAGTTCAGCTGTAAAAATGACAAGCTATTATAACTACACTGAAAAACAAACTACCAACAATAAGTTTTCAATAAATTTTTATTAATGTTTTTTTACTGTTTTTCAGTGCTGTCTGCTCTGTTGCGCCTGTGGGTGGAGGCTGGGGTGGCATTGTGCCTTGCCATCGCTGCGAGCTATGTGGTGGAGGACAGGGTGTCTTCCTAGGCTTTTCGGGGGTGGAGCTAATCTGTGGGGGTGTACCCCTGTGGGAAGGGGATTCATGGTGTTTGGGTCCAGGGGCATGTGTTCAATATCTGTGTCCTGGTTGGGGGTGGTCCTGGGGGTGATTCATGTTGGGGTTCATAGGGTGTGGGGAGTTCATGGGGTTGAGATCGGAATTCATTGGGGGGTTGGGACTGTTTCATCCTGGGACAGCTCTGATTGGTGGGCTGGTTTGGACCAGGTAGGCCCCTTTTTTGTACCTGGCCAACTCTCCAGATGGGGATGCGGGTCGTTGGGAGCTGGGGTTGGAGCGGATGGTTGGGGTCTGGTTCGGGGTCGCTCGGGTTCAGGAGGTGCGGGCACTAGTCTGGGCTGGTCCCGGGGTGGTCTGCCTGTCTCCAACCCGGAAGGAAGAGAACCACCTCCTGGGTCCTAGACCTGGAAGTATAGAGTATGTGAGTGTGAGTGAGGGTACGACATCCATTATTGTGTATCTTTATGTTGGGTGTGAGTGTTTTTATGTGTACTAATGTGGATGGGAATGTGTGATTGTGACTGTGTGTGCCTGTTTGTGTGACAGGTTGGGTCTTGGGCTGCTCCCTCTTCTGGATCAGTTTAGGCCCCCCATCAAATATGGTGCCTATTTCCTCCCCGCCACACTCCCTGCTGGTAGCTGGTGTCTCTGCCTGCTGGTGTATTGGTGGTTCTCAGTGTATGGGGCTGGGTGCTTTGGCGTGTATTGACTCACTCCCGGTGGCTGCTTGCCGGGGCCTGGGCCTCTGCTTGGGAAGCAATGTGCCCCGGGGTCTCAGGTCTCTGGGTCCACGGCTGCTCTGGCGCAGACGGCTGCCGGTGGGGCCTGTGGGCTCGTCGATGCAGCTCCCTGGTGCTTCTGCACTGTGCCTGATGGTGGTTCACCTGGGGCTCTCCTCTCTCTGGCAGTAGTCCTCCCAGGGTTCCTGTGGTCTGGGGTGTCCATTAGATGTGGCTCAGATCTCCTCCAAGTCTGCCTCGGAGGGCAGGTCTATGGCTCGTCACATTCACTATTGCATATTTTTATGGAGAAACTTCATATACACAAGCATGCTCACACTTACACCCACAGGTGTTTAGATTCAGGTGTTAACAGATACACAGATGTTCTATATTTAGCCACAGTTACCAGTAAATACATCTTGCATTCTTTAGTACGGTGCACTTTTTGGTAACAATGCTGTTGTTTTATATGTTTCTGGAGGTGTAGAAGGTGTAGAAGCAGTCTTCTAGGGTGTAATCTTGTATTCTCTTCACCCTTCTTTCTCTCCTCTATTATTTTCTCCTCTATTCTTTTTGCCCGACCTCTCTCTCTTTCTTGCTTCTTTTTTTTTCCTTGTCGTTTCCGTCTCCGTGTCCATTGCAAATGAAATAATTCCAAAGCACTTTCTAAGAAAGTTTCTTATTATTGATGTTTGAGTTGCTTTAAAATAAAAATGTTCAGGTATTACTCAAAATCCTACAGGTTAAAATGAGACTGTCTACTATTAATTCATTTATTAAATACAATGTTGTGAAAAACTTACAGAGCTCTTCTTTTTGTGTGTGTTACGTATATGTTTTAGATCCCCAACTGTGGTAACTTAATATTTCACTTGTGAGCTGCAACTGCTTACTTCTATTTTCCTAGCTGAGAGCTCACAGCTGTGTTCAGGAACAAATGAAGGTCCGGCTCTCTAGATAATTGTCATGATTGCACTCTCATTTGTGGAGTGCTGTCATGACATTTGAGTTTATTTTTTTAGCCTTCACCCACACAATAGTAAACAAAGGCTATCATTTGAACAGCATTAGCTGCATCTGTTTACTCGTCCGACTGAATAGAAAGTTATTCTTCATCTATACTTTTTTATAACTAATATATATATAAAGCATCACCTGTTTTTTGTCCCCCAGTGTTGAAAAGTTGGTCATTTGCTTTTTCTGGTAGGTGTGTTCCTTTTAAGAACAAGTCTTTGGATCCCCATGAAGACTCTGCTAATGTCCCTGACAACAAGAGTCAGATCACTTGGTATTCAACTAAATATAATATTTTTTTACCTTCTGATCTGTGATCTGTAGAGCTAATTAAATAAGACTTTGTTACCTGCCCTGTATAATGATGTTGACTGATTGACACAAATTACAACTTATTGATATTATGACCCATATTTTTTTGTTCCTCTAAACACTAAAAAACTACCAGTTATTTTATTTACTAACATGAACTGGATATATGTCAGTGCACGTAAAAAAGCTTCATCAATTAAGAACGATTTGTTCTTCTCCACGTCTTAAGATATGCCAGATCACATAACGTGGTTAACAACCACTGATCTTTAAAGTTAGAACCAGTTGGTCATTCAAAACAATGTTCCTCCACTCACTTGATATGAATTTGATTTAACTTGACTCTTTGGGAGATTAATATGTTAGGATGTCCAGAACATTTTTCAATATTCAGTATCAGAGTCTCTGGCCATTCTGAACTTCCAATACTTGTTGCACTATCTATGATATATAAGGTGCACCTTCAGTGAGGCATTGGGCCAGCATTTTGTGCAAGTGCAAAGCTCTCAAAACTGTTATAGGTTGTGCACGTTTCTATCTATTGAATCTGAGTTTTCCCTAAAAACCTTTTTTTTTCGACCTTTAGAATGATGTCACAGTGAAAGCGAGACTGTATTGGTGTCTGGAGTCTATTTTAGGTCTATGTTATGGGACATTTCTGCATGGTGTACTAAAACAGCTGTTCATGTTGAGGAGAACTGTACAGAGAGTAGCTGAAACATCACTAACTAAATCTTATGACCTATGAAGCAAAGGACTAAGTTTATGAAGTGGAAAAAAACTTTTTTCTCTTGAAGTCTTGTCAGATACAATTAATTGTAATTTGAATCACATTTAAATGTGTTGTGATTCAAATTATCAACACATCACATCAAAACAGAGTAAACTTGCCAATGTTAGTCTAGTACTTTAGCAATCTGAATTTCGCTGCCCTAAAAGAAAAAGGCTCAGTAATCCCAAAGGCTTTTATGGACATTTTCTGTGGACTGACATGACAAAACTTTAACTTTTACAATGTAAATACATCAGCATTAAACTAATGGCGTTTTAGAAAAAGTGTCAACATGGACAGCTAGTGTCCAAAAGGAGTGGGTCAAAACTCCTCCTCCAATGCTTGGTGCTAAGGTTTTAATGGCAATACATTTTTTGCATATGGAAACACCGGTTTGTATAGTTTTTTTTTACTTTAGTATTTGAAATCATCATTTGAAAGCCATTTTGTGTACTAACTCTGATTAACTTTGCCTGATAACATTTGTTAGATTATAATAAGCCACTGAAGTGTGACCAAAGCAAAAATGGAAGCAATCTGTAAGCGGTGAATGCGTTTTCACAGCGCCATTTATATTATATTTATTGTATTGTATTATTTGTTTCAGTGTGAAGAAGCACATGAAGCGCAGGGACCCTTCGGAGCGTCTCTTTAAACGTCGCAGAATTGAAAGAGTCAGTAGTAAAAAGAAGCAGAAAGATGAAAAGGAGAGATCACGAAAAACATCACAAAGGTTTAGAAGCTACACATTCCCAAATGATGACAAACATTTAAAAAATGATCTATCATTGATTATTCTTTCATTTTATTATCAGCAGACGTAGCAACATCAGTGGGAAGGATGACGGGAAGGACAGAAAGAAAAGACACCATGACACAAAGGGCAAAGATGTTCGGAGGGCTTGGAAAGCAACTTTGCCAACTAAGAAAGGACATTAAAATTTCAATAGCCACCAGACAACCAAACCTATTTAAAAAGCATTATCCCTAAAGATCTCAGGTTAGGTTGCATGTGAAAATTAATTTGTTCTCATTATATACTTTGGCATTTTATGATATTTGGTTTTTTTGGTTGTAGCTGTGTGAATCCATGTAAAATGTAAAAAGAGTTCCTCACACTGAACTCTTTTTGTTTTTAATGACTTTATTGAGCATTTACCAAATGTACCATCAGATATACTACACAGGCTGAAGCGTGACAGACAGTACCACAGTAAACAGACCTAAGGCCATCCACTGATACACAGAAACCTAGTCAGTTTTTTTCTTAAAAGTAAGAAAATTAGTAAGGCCTCCACAAAATCTCTTATTTAAATGTTATTTGTTAACATGTTATGGAGACATTGATTGTGTATTTTTTCATAACTTTTTTGCCAATGGTCTTGATAACTTAGCCATAGCTTCTGAGACAACAGAAAGAACCTCACAGACAACTACTTGGCAACGTGTCTTCAGCTCAACGGATGAAGATGACAACCACCGTCAGTACAAACAGAATAAAGCCTACGTTTAAAGGCCATACGACAAACAAAAGAAACCTATTACAAGTGTTTGGTTCGGTACTTTTTTTAGACACCCAACATTTACGTAAAGAAATGTGAGTCCATCTTAATGCGTATCCTAATATATATCTACTGAAATTGGCAACAAGTTGTGTCTTCTTTCAATCCTCCCACCCCACTCACTGGATGCTGTTCAAGACGCAGACAATGTCCTCTAAACAGATAAGCATCCAACACCCAGCCTGGATCTTTCCAGTCCAGAATTTCCTTAGGGGCAAGTCAGCCTTCTGGTATCAATCCAGACTCTTATCTGTACCCCTGCAAAGTCATGGCAAAGTCTTGACAACCCATCTGCAGTGAGGCATCCACACAGCCACAGCACAGTCCTGAGCTTCTCCCACACAGCAAGCTTAGGGTGGTCAGCTAGTCTAAAGCTCTGCCTTCCACATTCCCTGGTCAGTGCCAGTGGCGGTGCTGGATGGCTTGGAGTACCGTTACAGCAGACTGCCCGGCCAAGACACGATGGTCAGGGTGATTCTGCCCCGTAGCTCCTTCAGAAGGCGAACCAGTGCTGAGTGTGTCATCCCCCATGTGCTCGTCCCGTTTACTTCAAGTAAGATGTCCCCACATCTTCACAACGAAAGAGAAAACATACAAAATATTTTAATGGGTTTGTCATAATGAAGGTGTTCTGAAGCATTTTGTTAATTGGCAGCAGTATTTAAAATACCTTATCCTGCCATCATTGTAGGCTGGTGTCCCCTCCACGATGGAGCGAATAAAAAAGGATTGATTGCAGTTGACCTCCTCCTGACCTCCCACGATGCTGAAGCCCAGACTGCCCGATGTGTTCCGCCGCAGGACAATGTCTTTGCAGCAGTAGAGATGTCTGCATGAGCCAAGAAGGAGATTAAGCACACTAATGCACCTTTAAATTACAAACTGTATATCCTTCCTGAATATGTATGCAGCAGAAAGACTAATAAAGACAACCCTCTCACTTCAGTAGCTTACAGCTCAATGAAAACTGCAGCATGCTGAAAAACTAGTCATGCCCCCAAAATGTTTCCACAGTTTTTCTAAATTAGAAGACATTTTTATGCATTTTATTTGGATTTTATGTGATACACCAACACAAAGTAGCACCATTTATTACTTGCTCCCAAGTTCTAATGAAGTTAGTATTTCAGGAAAAAATACAGCTGAATCCCTTTTTAATTTTACATAAGCAAGGAAAGTGGTTGTTTGTTAGTGTCAGTGCAAGGCTGTTACCATGACAACATTGAAACCTTGTATGTATTATTTAAAAAAACCCTGTTGGTTCTTGAAGATTTTAATGATTTATTAGTATTGAATATTAAAAACTGCTTTAAAAGTATAATGAGTGTTTCTTTCCCACTGCCTCTGTCAAAACGTCGGCATACACCAGCTGGCAGAGGTCAAAAGGACCTGTTTGAGCTGTGTGAACCATCCTCACGTCAGAAAAAATATTTATAGCGAAGACAGAGACCTCAGCAGGGTGCTCACCTGGGTAGCTGCAGCCATGAAACCCACAGTGGAGAGTAATCGTCATTAGGTAGAGGGCTCTTTGTGCTGTCTGTGGGAGACGGAGTCAGACAAGGTGGCAATGTGCACTCCTGCTGGCTGTCTTCCGGGGGACGCATCTCAAGGACCTTGAGAACGACGGGAGAGGAGGTGTTTTTCAAGTTGGCCACAGCCTCGCCTCGTGTCACCCCCGTCAAATCCATGCCGTTCACATTGAGCAAAATGTCACCTGTGGGTGGGAAAGAGGTTGACCGCAGATCCTCCACACAGGGTTACTGCCCTGATAAAACCTTTTTTGAAAGATATCACAGCACCTGGACTGATCTTTTCCCTGTTTAATATTCAGCGTACTTGCAGCTTGATCACAGAGAGACTGAAACCAAAGGCCAGCTGGGCTTTAAAAAGCCTGCTAATGATGAAAGTGATGCAAAGATGGACAGGGCAGTCCAGCTTGCTAGTAGGCAACACAAAGGACACAATTGCCCTGTGAGAAAATGCAAATGAGCGCAATGCACAAACATCTTTCATAAGCACACAGAGACCGCTGCTACTGCTGTGTCCCATATGAATACGGTAATGTGCACCATGAACCGTATGCAAAGCAACAGATCTATTGCTTATTTTATTAGGCCTTCATGTTACTGTTATGCCTCATCACAGTATTTCTCTTGGTTCTCTAATAAACGAAGCTTCAGGCTGGGGATAAGGTGCTGGAGGTAAGGACTGTAATAGGTTGGATTGCTGGAATCTGCACTTGTTATAAAACTCTGCCACTCACTTGCCTTCATCTACAAAATAAGGCCACCACATTTACTCCTGGTTATTAGTGAACATCTGCCCGCTTTGCTGTTTCAGCAATGACCAATTCCAAATAACAAAATACAGTACCTAGCAGAAGATTCAAAACGCTTGAAGTTTTTCACATTTTGTCACATTTCAACCACAAATGTCTGTATTTTGATGAATTTTATCTAGTAGAGCACAAAACGTAGTGGGAAATTGTGAGGTGGAAAAAAAGGATACATGGTTTAAAAAAACTTTAACTAATGAGAACCTCTGGAAGTGTTGCATGCATTGTATGCAACTGTACCTTTTGCTACAGTTACAGCTGCAAGTCTCTTGGATATGTCTCCACCAGCTTTGCACATCTACAGAGAGGATTTAGGCCTGGATGTTTACTGGGCCATATCTAACACATGGATATGCTTTTTGGAAAGGCCTCCCATAGCATGATGGTGCCACCACCATGTTTAACCATGGGGACAGTGTGTTCAGGGTGATGCAGTTTTAATTTTCTTTCACACAATGCCTCCTCCAAGGTGGGCCTCTTGTCTGCTTCTCTGATTAATGCTGTGTTTTCCCAGCCTGTCTGTTTAAGTGGTGGGCCATGTCTATGTAGATTGCAGGTGTGCCATACTCTTTCCATTTTCAGATTGTTGTATGAATAGTGCTCCATGAGATGTTTAAACATTAGAACATATTTCTTTTTACTTAACCTTGCTTTAAACATCTTTAAAACACCATCCCTGACCTCTCTGGTTTGTCGCTTGGTTTTCATGATGCTTTTTGTTCACACATTTGTTCTGAGAGTAAATTCCACAAAAGCAGGCTCTATTTACTAATTAGGTGACCTAATTTAATTGGCTGCCTTATATTTCAATTAGAGGTATCTAATTAAAAGGGATTAATGACACATTTTTTAGATTTTCATTTACAAAAATATTTTTCTTAATTTTATTTCTACTTATGAGTATGCACTAATTTGTCAGTGTCTAGTTTGCAGTTGTAACTTGACAAACTGCAAAAAAATGAAGGGATATGAACAGTTTTGTAAAAACCCATTTTGCTAAATCTGCTCTACGTCGTAATACATTTTCAACCCTGATTTTTCATTTTGAGGAAAACACATCTGCAGAGCATTAAACTACATCAGCACCAGAGTTTTCTGTTGGGTGATTGTTATGATGAAACACGAGTATGAAGTGCTATAGATTAGTTTGTCTGCTCTTCACTACAGAAAGGCGCATCCGTGACAGACTGCCTGGAATAATATTTCACTGATGTGCACAATTCTAACAAAGCACCACAAATAAAGAGCAATCAAGGGTAATTCCATATAATGAAATGCCAGTAATATCCTGAAGCTTCAAACTTAAATTAGCAGATACTCTTACTACCTTTGTGAATGGATCCCTCCTGTCCCACCACTCCATCAGGGTCCACATTTGTGACGTAGATGGGAAGGTCCCATCCTCGACTGGACATGCCGCCAGCCACCGTCATGCCCAGGGAGTCATACGGCTCCTTGGTAAGTGTGACTATCTTCTCGTAGCATGCAGGCTTCTGACAGGAGTCCTTTACAAATGATCAATAGGCAAAAAAGAGAATATCTGAAGCAGAGTGTTCTCTCTCAGGTTGAGGATTCTTATAAATTTTTTCAGGTTAAAATCTCATACTTTCCCAGAATCCAGACCCAAATTTTCAGGTTTATATTTTCTATTTAGCTTGTTTATGAAGTAGAAATTGCAGTACAATACAATATTATGGATGGATGGATGGATGGATGGATAGATGGATGAATTCTCTACTGTATCAAAATGTTCCAGACTGTGTAGGAACCCACCATCCTGTCATTGTGATGTCTTAAGTGTGTCTTTCTTTTAACATATATTCCTTTTATTGTTATAGAAACAAAGAAGCAAAGCACACAAGGAGCTAACACTACGGGCTCCTTCTTCAAACTGCATGTTCTAATTAAAATTTGGAGGAGCACATTTGCATAATAATAATGGCTGTTTTCTGCAAGACTTGTGATAATGTTGAAAAGTCAACCCAGTAGTGCCACTCCAATAACACACTCATAGTCGATAGGTAATTGATGAATGACCTCATTAGCATAACTGCTATGGAATAATATATGAAGATAAGTAGTGTAGCATGTCAGCCAATTCAGTTGCCTCCTCATTCATGTGCAGTACAGACTAACTGATTAATTCATATGCATTATGATCTGCTATTTACTGTTGTGCATGAGGCAGTGTGTGGGATTAGAGTTTATTATGAGAGTACATCTGAGTCAGAAGAGGGAGATCTGTGTAGTAATGACTAACACATGGACACATTGAGGTTGATGGGCTGGAGCTTGTGCTGCTATGCTAATGTGCTTCACTCACACATTTCAGCTGCGCTTACAGCAGATCACTTCCAGTCACGTTATTGACCTGAGGACATAGCACTGACTCAAGCTGTGCCGAAAGTGTCCATAATCAGAGGCTTCCCACGCACTATGCTATGTGTGAGTCATGTGTTCTGCTCTCCTGAGCAGTGGCTTTTTAATGAACATTAATGGTGTCTAGTGAGCCCTAAAGGTTTTGCCACATCCTAACAGAGTCAATCTAGCTATATTTAAGTCTCTTGTCTCTATCATAGGCTGAGGTAATAAGCTGCTGGCCATATTGATAAATTTACAATTGTGCCACAGGAACTCATTTCAGGGGGTACACAGGGGCATAGCCCTCGCTAAGGGTAACAATGTACCATTACCCCTTTATTATATGAAAACTATATTTTACATATACACTGCAGTAAACAAATTTTTAAAGACAGGGTAAACAGGCAGAACACAAGAGGCAGTGGTTTATTCTGTCATGATACATCGTGTCTATACAACCGATAAATCAATTCATTATTAAAATAATCAATTAATTCATCATGGCTAGTTTGCAAGTATCAGCTAGTTTGATTACTTGCCATTCTTTAAACAATCTTAACACTGTGTGAGCAAGATGATGGTTGAATCATATGTCCCCAATTTTCCCCACAAATCATATCTTCTCTGTCTCTGTGTTCATGCAAAAAAAACAAAACAAAGATTTTGCTCCTTCTCTCCACTGACTAATCTATTGCTGCCATTAACTTTCTGTCCTCTTTGCATTTTCTTCTTCCATTGAAGATATATTTTGGACTCTGTGTTTAACTGTGTCTCTTTGTGGGAAAGAGCTATTGCTGCTATTAAGAGAGTTATTTCTGTGAGTGGCAGGAAACGGCCTTCATTAAAACTGCAGACCCGCGTCACTGCAAGATCTCTTGTAATAAATAAATCAACTATTTGCTTACCTGAAGAAACTTTTTGAAATATTCTGAGAAAACCTATGGTGCTGTATGAAAATGGTATTGACTTGATAATAATGGCATGCTGCATTGTTTCTTATGTTGATCTGTAGAGAGGCAGTCAGGGTTCTGTTAGCGTGTTTTACATGTTTTACAGATACTCTGGTCCCTCAGTTTAATCACTTTTTTGTGCTCTTTAGTAGTCTAACTGAAATTTAGATATTTTTCATTTAAAACTCAAATATCTTGGTAAAACGAAAAAATGATATAGTTAAAGGAAATGCCCTTAAAGAATAAATGAAAATCATATGCCAAGGAATCATCTACAGCGGTTAAACACGTTGTAATTTCTGGTTTGATACTGTCAATAAAAAAAAAATACTGTCAATTTAAAAAACAAATCGGGAATTCACCAAAGCAGCTAAACAGACAGTCACAACAATAATACTAGAGATGGAAGACTATGAGGCCACACTGGTATCACCTTTGTTTATGTTAGAGCAGGAGAAGAGAACAGATAGGAATCTTTAGATTGTTGGAAGAATGTTGTAAAAAAAATATGGCTAGTATGAATACTGCAAATCGGCAAGGATAGAAGCCTCTCCTGCTGCACTCATTGAATGACATGCTCAATTTTGATTGGAGAATAATTGCTCCATGGATCATTTACACCT
The DNA here is from genome assembly GCF_021462225.1 of Girardinichthys multiradiatus. Classification (NCBI taxonomy): domain Eukaryota; kingdom Metazoa; phylum Chordata; class Actinopteri; order Cyprinodontiformes; family Goodeidae; genus Girardinichthys; species Girardinichthys multiradiatus. The sequence goes on along the minus strand of NC_061802.1, from coordinate 37,612,632 downwards.
GAAAGGGAATTTATCAAAGGAACAAAGCTTTTCTCTGTGTATTTAGTAGTGATCATGTCTCCCGAGTATACAGTATGTGTGCGTTCGCTTCTCACCAGCAGTGTTTGCTCCATATCCACAGGGGAGTATGGTGGGGGACCGTCCATGCCCCACGGCCCTTCTTGTAGGATGTCTGGGGTGGGCAGGCAGATCTGACGAGATACGATGAAGTGCACACACTGCTCGCTCGCCTAAAGTGAGCAACAAACAACAGAAGCTTGTGGCATCATGTGTAAATAAATGTGTAAATTCCAGTAAGTAGAAACATATACTATATTTCTGTCTTAATTTTTGAAAATATACCATAACAGAAAAATCTCCCCCATCTGATTCACAATTCTAATGCTGTGTACTACTACTACTTGCCTCAGAGCCACACAGACTGGATGACTCCAGCTGTCTCTCTGCTCACAGCGTTGAGTCCTGAATTAGCTGGTCCAACCCATTATTGCCCTAATTGGACTAATTCAATTTCTTCCTTGCCAGTTCTTAATCTCTGACAGAAAGTGGCTGCTCTGAGAAGCCATCTTGGCTCCATAGAGACCCAGAAGAGCCAGTCAGACTGCTCAGACAGGAACTCTGAGCTCAGAGACCCTGCACAGTCAGCTGTAAACAAGCAGTAATTAACCACTATTAACCAAACACACGCCATCGCTGGCTGGCATCAACCGGGAACCAGAGGCGGCCACACGGCCTCCAGTCCATCGGGGAGCTGCCATGATTAAGCAGCTTTAACTGCAGCGAGTGCGGACACAACAGCACAGCTCAACACAATTAGCTTGAATCACCACAATTATCTTTAATACCTCAGGGAGGCAGAGCATGAACAGAGCACAGTTGGTTGTGGTCTGTAACAACATTTAACAATTGTGAACTTTACAAATAATGCTAATGCTTTATTTGTCTGTTCTGCAGCCGCTGCTGACTGACCTGGATGAGCAAAGCAGCGTGCTCCGGTGCCCCATAACGAAGATCGTGCCCGTTGATGGCCAGCACACGGTCGCCTATACAAAGCTGTCCATCACGTGCAGCAAGACCACCCTCCAGCAGGTGAAAGATATAGACCCCATGCTCCTCTGCTCGCCGGACCAGCTTGATCCCTAGCTGTTCATCTGGAATGCTCTTATTCAGGACCACATGAATGCTGTCGTCTCTCATTGGATGGTGGGATAGGCCAAGATGCTGGACTCCAGCGCCATGAGTGTGGCCATGCGAGTGCGAACGGTAGCGGTGGCGCTGCTCTCTGAGCACAGTTAGCCGCAGGAGTTGGCTCGGCTGTCTCAGGGTTGTCACCGCAAAGTAATGAGGCACGTTGCTTATGTCAATGCCATTGACCTGGAAATGACAAAGAAGTGTAACTGTATGGTCGACCCACAACTTGATTTGATTCTCAGTGTTTCATGACTCTCTTTTTATACCTTCAGAATCATGTCCCCCGGCAGTAAGCGACCATCCCCAGCAATGACACCCTCTCTGTAGATATCCTGGATGAGGATGCGCACCAGAGGCGTCTCGTTGCCGCCGACAATGCTGATGGCCAGTGGGTCTGAGGGATCCTGTCGTGTGATCTTAATACTGGTGAGTTCACCATCAGGGATCAGGTGATGCAGCTGAGGAAGAGCCAGCACTGATGGAGAGAATATGGAGAGAGTCAAAAGTCTCACTTTATTTCTACTACTGATAAACAGCTCATTTGGTAAAACAGCCAGAGTAAACAGAGAAGCAATGGTGGAAACAGAAAGGACTGTGAAAGGATTGATGAATGCATCATGGGAGAAAGAGTGATGGACCATGGAGGAGAGGTTTATCCATGGAGCCAGCTGTCTCTACTCACTCAGGCTACTAAAACAAACTGAGGGGAAAATCTCCTTTGTGGATTGTTTGTATCATTAGTGACATTCAGTCCATCTGTAGGAACTATGCTTGGGAAAACCCTTCATTTTAAATATCCAGCGGATAATGACTTGGGTGGAGACGAGTTTTAAAAAGCTTTAAAATAGCAAAAGCTTTACAATTTTACAATACAGCTTACATAACTAGCCAGTTTGTGGTTCCAAAATGTTTTTTCAAAATGTTTGCCACATATATGGCCCAATCCAGTACTCTCAAAAGTGTCAGTCCCATTGAGCTTTGTCACATTTTGTCATGGTACAACCACAAACTTCAATGTGTTTTATCAAGATTATTTTATAGACCAACAGAAATCAGTGACTTATTGTTAACTGGAAGGAAAGGGATACATGGTGGCATGCATTTACATTCAGCTTTGTACCTTGCAGATGCACATTTTCTGTATGATTCTACTACCTTTGCACATCTAGAGCCTGAGGGACAATCTTGGCTTGTTTGACACTTGACAATCGGGTGTGTGTGTGTGTGTGTGTGTGTGTGTGTGTGTGTATGGATGTATGGATGGATGGACCAAAGGTGTGGACATACCTTCTCATTCAAAGAGTTTTCTTTATTTTCATGACTGAATATTGTAGCTTCACACTGAAGGCATCAAAACTATGAATTAAAACATGTGGAATTATATACTGAACAAAAAAGTGTGAAACAACTGAAAATATGTCTTATATTCTAGGTTCTTCAAAGTAGCCACCTTTTGCTTTGATTACTGCTCCACACACTCTTGGCATTCTGTTGATGAGCTTCAAGAGGTCGTCACCTGAAATGGTTTTCCAACCGTCTTGAAGGAGTTCCCAGAGATGCTTAGCACTTGTTGGTCCTTTTGCCTTCACTCTGCGGTCCAGCTCACCCCAAAACATCTCGATTGGGTTCAGGTCCGGTGACTATGGAGGCCAGGTCATCTGGCGCAGCACCCCATCACTCTCCTTCTTGGTCAAATAGCCCTTACACAGCCTGGAGGTGTGTTTGGGGTCATTGTCCTGTTGAAAAATAAATGATGGTCCAACTAAACGCAAACCGGATGGAATAGCATGCTGCTGCAAGATGCTGTGGTAGCCATGCTGGTTCAGTATGCCTTCAATTTTGAATAAATCCCCAACAGTGTCACCAGCAAAGCACCCCCACACCATCACACCTCCACCTCCATGCTTCACGGTGGGAACCAGGCATGTAGAGTCCATTGGTTCACCTCTTCTGCGGTGCGAACCAGGCATGTAGAGTCCATCGGTTCACCTCTTCTGCGCCGCACAAAGACGCGGTGGTTGGAACCAAAGATCTAAACTTGGACTCATCAGACCAAAGCACAGATTTCCACTGGTCTAATGTCCATTCCTTGTGTTCTTTAGCCCAAACAAGTCTCTTCTGCTCGTTGCCTGTCCTCAGCAGTGGTTTCCTAGCAGCTATTTTATCATGAAGGCCTGATTCACACAGTCTCCTCTTAACAGTTGTTCTAGAGATGTGTCTGCTGCTAGAACTCTGTGTGGCATTGACCTGTTCTCTAATCTGAGCTGCTGTTAACCTGCGATTTCTGAGGCTGGTGACTCGGAAGAACTTATCGTCCGCAGCAGAAGTGACTCTTGGTCTTCCTTTCCTGGGTCGGTCCTCATGTGAGCCAGTTTCTTTGTAGCGCTTGATGGTTTTTGCGACTGCACTTGGGGACACTTTCAAAGTTTTCCCAATTGTTCGGACTGACTGACCTTCATTTCTTAAAGTAATTATGGCCACTCGTTTTTCTTTACTTAGCTGCTTTTTTCTTGCCATAATACAAATTCTAATAGTCTATTCAGTAGGACTATCAGCCGTGTACTGTATCCACCTCCTGCACAACACAACTGATGGTCCCAACCCCATTTATAAGGCTTGAAATCCCACTTATTAAACCTGACAGGGCACACCTGTGAAGTGAAAACCATTTCAGGTGACTACCTCTTGAAGCTCATCAACAGAATGCCAAGAGTGTGTGGAGCAGTAATCAAAGCAAAAGGTGGCTACTTTGAAGAACCTAGAATATAAGACATATTTTCAGTTGTTTCACACTTTTTTGTTCAGTATATAATTCCACATGTGTTAATTCATAGTTTTGATGCCTTCAGTGTGAAGCTACATTATTCATAGTCATGAAAATAAAGACATCTCTTTGAATGAGAAGGTGTGTCCAAACCTTTGGTCTGTACTGTATATATATGTAAGATTGCACTGGCCATCAGAGCAATGTTGGCACTAAGATTCTGCTGTAACAGTAAAAGGATAATGATGTTCTCTAACCAACATTGTTGAGAAGTCAACCTTTATGTGTCAAATGCACTTGTCTCCTCACTGTTGTGATCTTTCTTTCTTTTGTATATCTTTTTTTTGCCTCACACACGGTAGTAAGTTCCACATCCTAAACTGGATCCTTTGCGACAGGTATTTTGGCCAGGGGCTTTGCCCAGTCACTAACAGAAAAGACATGTTTCTCATCTTATTTCCTTTACTTTGGTTACAAAAAATGTATCCCTCTCCCCCTCTCTCTCTCTCTCTTCTCTTATTCCTCAGTGGAGTATCTCTTGTCTCTAGTGTAGTAGCCTCGTTGTTTCATTCTTCTCAGCGCTGCAATCTCTCCTTTCCAGAGTCAATATTTTGTCTTTATCACAGCCGTTTGCTTCAGGGGTACAGAGCACTAAGACCTGTAGCTCTTATGTAAACCCCTCTTTCTGACCAGTGCACACCATTTGAGTCTTTTCTAATCTATCCCATCATTCATATGCCTCTTTTTCAAGTTTTTATGCACAGGGACATTATAATACAATAATTTATATCTTAGTTTTATTTTCCTTTTAACAAAATCTGTGTCCGTCTTTAACCACTTTTGTAGAATGGATCTTCCTCTACTTCACTCTTGTGTCTATTCGTCTCTTTCCAGGAGAGTTCAATGAATATTTAATCTGTACTCTCAGCCTCCTCAGTGATGGCCATTGAGAATCATCTAGTCCCAAGTCGTTTGTCATTCTTCATTTGTATGTAATGCCATATTCCTACTCTACGTCTCTCCCTGCTGCATCTCTAACATAATGCTGTATTATGGTTGACTGTATTTCTTCCACTTTGGCATGAAAATGCTCTTGCGGTGGATATTACATTGTGTATTGTTTTCTTTTCTGTGTGATATGTTATAGATGTGCATGTCATAAGCAATGCCAGCCCTGGGTACTACCTTTACATAGAAGATTCAAGTCTAAGGGTGAAGAGGTGTGGATAATGGGATACAGGGTCACTGAGGATGCAGATGCAGAAGAGGCAGAAGAAGGAAAATAACAACAGAAGGTGGAGAGGCCTGTCATCTGCCTCATCTCCAGGGACTTCTGATATACCATCACAATGCAAAACGCCAGAGGCTGCCACTCTCTTCTGATCTCTCTGTAGTGATGCACCAGTGGCCTTATGCAATGTGTGGGTAAATTATTAAAGAAACATATGCTTCTGCTGTTGCAGCCCGGGCCCAAAACCATGTCACCTTCCTCGCAAAGCTGAAGGAACATGGCAAATATAAACATTTGGAAATATATGCGCTTGCAGTTCTCCCTGGAACTTTCTCCAGAGACCTTTAAGAATCACACAGATCTATGTAAAAGGTTCTGCTCCGTACCTTCTGGTGGCACGCTGGAATTCCTGGCATTGTCACGCTCCTCAGATGCCTCATTGCTGACTGCAGTGCCACTCTTGGTCCTCCGTAGAACGCTGAATGCTCGGTTTAACCTCCTGAAGGAGCGGCTCCTCACTGAAGAACGATCAAAATTTCTGACTGCAAAGAAGACGGGAAAAAGAGAGGCTCTTTATAAATTACCTCAGTTGCAACATGCCCTGACATGTCTGAGTCTGGCTCCAGCCAATCCTAGCTCTCTACTGGAAAGACTTGTGTTAACATGTAGGATGGCACTTCAGAAAAGTGGGGCTGTAAACCTCATAAATCTGTGTATTTCCAGTGTGATTGGCAGACCTGCAAAGTTTTAAAGGTTTCTAAAAAGGACACACCTGCAAGACTTGGCTCAGCCATGTAAAGGATATATATATATATATACAAGCACAGCCAATTTCAAAGTTTCTAAGCTTACTTTACCTTACATGTACATCTCAGTAAATTAGAAAATGATTGAAAAGTTAATTTATTTTAGTACTTCAGTTCCAAAAGTAAAACTCAAGCTAAATAGATTCCTTACACCCAGAGTGATAGACTTCAAGCGTTGATCTCTGTTAATAATTTTGATGATTATGGCTTATATTTAAGAAAAACCCAAAATGTAGTCTCTTAGATCATAAATACTACAGAAGACCAGTAGACATGTTTTTTTCACAATTCTCTCAGGGATGCAGTTATCCTTGTTTCTTGTACACCGTTTTTGACCACAGTTTTTTCATCCACCTAGTTTTCCATTTGTATGCTTGGATCAAGCACAAGTGATTAACAATGACCATACACCTGCTTGTGGATGGTGCTAATGATGGTCTGCTGGACAACTGGCAAGTCAGCAATCTTCTCCATGATTCTATAGGCCATATTATAATATTTCTGTGTTTACATAATGTTTTAATTTGTCTTGTTTAAGGTTCTAACTTTTTAAAAATTGATTTTGCCATAAGCATCAAAATTCACACAAATAAATGATTTAAATATTTCCCTTGTACATTGAAGCTACATCTAAGTTTCCATTGTTGACCTGAATTACTAAAATAAATTACATTTGAACAACATTCTACTTTATTGGGAGCACTTATATTTATTGACTTTAGATGATTTTCATGATGATTTGGTGCCATGTACAAAAACTAAATTATGTCACATTATAATTATTAATCTTGTGCTCTACCCAAAACAAATTAAAAGTGGGGGCGAGCTCCTGGACCTGTCTTAACAGCGTTGTTGAGTTAAATTCTGGTGTTCACTTTACCAACTGTTTCTATCTTTAAGTGGGAATTTGGCACATAAACATGACCTATTTATGCTGTTATCTGTCCTGCACAAGACCTGAGGACTGGTATGTGCAGTTTGTTTTGGTAAGCAACAAATGCCCCACTAAAGGTAAACGTGGCCCAGGTTGAGAATTTTTGCTACAAATATTGTTCTCACTGAAAGGCTCTCAATAAAATAAATGGTGATACTAGGGCTGCAGGGTATTTGAAAAGCAAGTGATTACCCCACACTTTCATGTCCTTCTCTTTCTTTTCTATCATCACAATGTTTCCCCACCATCTTTTAGCCTTGGCATTTTTATCAATCTGTCCACATCAGTTGGTGACATCTGCTCTGGCTTTCAGACTGCAGATTGGTCCCCTTCTCCTGTCCTTGGCCCAGGACAACAGACCCGTTTGTCCCCGCCCTGTTGGTGGGCCTGATGCAGTGTGAATGCATGACACTTAAAATAGAATGGCTTACCAAATATTGCTCTCAAAGAGTCCTTTTACAGTTGTGATATTGCACATACTGATATTGAGAGGATTACTGCAATAATAAATGCAGCTCTAGAAGATATGTATATTTTCTTTTCAGCATTTCTTTTCCAGCTTTATTTGTTGACACTTCAGAAAGTTCAAATAATGCAGTTTTTTGCCATTAGAGAAGCTTGTTTGACTTTGTGGCTCTAATGACTGAGTATAGTTACATGGTTTCACCACAGCAATAGTGATGTAACACAATATGGACTCGAGTAACCATGTACAAAACACAGTGGCCCAGAAAGACTCCTTCTTGCTACTTTGATTTGGAGAGTAGAGGTGGAGAAAGTGAGGCCGCTGCCCCAGCCCGGCTGCTCCATGCACGGAGTCTCTGCAGCTCCACTCCCTCCCTCTGCGGTCCTAGAGAGATGTGAAGGTTTCTGACAGCCACATTATTCTTTAAAAAGCGCCAGCGGCTGCTGGAGCTGACAGCTTGTTCAGCAGTTGCAGTTCTCATGGTGATGGTGGTGGGGTGCTCAGCTGGCTGAGCGTAAAGTGCTGGTGCAGCGTCATTTTGGTGTCCCAAGCTCTTACTTTAGAGCAGGGAGAGAGAGGAACTCTCATGACTGCCTCCTGGTAGCACAGGTGGAAAAAATGGAGGGAGTGCTTCGATCACGTCACCAGGCATTATCACACACTTGCAGCAGCTATTTTTAACCTGCCTCTCATTACGGTTCTCCTTTACAGCACAGTGTTCCTGCCCTTTCAGTGACTTTCTCTCTGTGACTTTCTCTTTGTTTCTGTGCTGGTTTCCTGAAATAGAATTTTTTTATAGATTGCTGAAGAAAAAGAGTAGCGGGGCTAATTGGTTAATAGGATTTCTATCAAAGAGCATTAGGTAGAACTATTGTATTTGGGACCGAATGAGTGCCTGGGTAAACCTCAGGTGTAAATACATGTTTGAATGAAGATTATTCCCTTCCACCTTTGACTTTGTACAGTACCTTACAGACATAATCATACCCCATGAACATTTTAAAATTTTTTCATGTCACAAACACTTAATTGGGATTTTGTGTGACAAATATAAAGCAGGGCAAAATCCAGGTTTTATTTAAATTTTATGTACTAGCACTACACATCCTCCTGAATATGGTTGTCGTAGCGTCATGCTATGGGGATGTTTCTGTTCAGCAAGAAGAGTCAAGCTGGTCAGAGTTGATGGGAAGGTGGATGCAGCTAAATACAAAGAAAAACACTATTTGAGGCTGCAGGACTTAGAACTGGGGCTGATGTTTTCCTCCTAGCTGGACAACAACACCTAAACATACAGCCAGATGTGTAATAGTAGGATTAGGAATATAGTATATTTAGGTCCTAGATTGGCCCAGTCAAAGTCCAGACCTAAATCTAATTGGCTCATCCATGACGAAACCTAAAAACTGATGTTCACAGATGCTGTCCATCTAATCAAACTTATCTTGAGCCATTTTTAGCCTTGTAGTGCTGATAGTGACACACCAAAAGACTTGCAGCGGTAATTAAAGCAAACAGTAACTCTACACAGTATTAACCCTGAACACACAAGACAGTGCCTGTGGGGGTTGCTCCAGGAGTATGGAATCGGGTGCCCTTTATTAGCAGCCATCTGGTCCCTGTACGAGCGGGGCAGGAGTTTGGTTTGCATTGCCGGCACTAAGTTGGACCTGTTCCCAGTTCATGTTGGACTCCGGCAGGGCTGCCCTTTGTCACCGGTCCTGTTCATAACTTTTATGGACAGGATTTCTAGACGCAGCCAAGGGCCGGAGGGGGTCTGGTTTGGGGACCAGTGGATATCGTCTCTTCTTTTTGCGGATGACGTGGTCCTGCTGGCCCCCTCTAGCCAAGACCCACAGCATGCGCTGTGGCGGTTCGCAGCCGAGTGTGAAGCGGCTGGGATGAAGATCAGCTCCTCCATGGTACTCGACCGGAAAAGGGTGGCTTGTCCTCTTCAGGTTTGAGGGGAGTTCCTGCCTCAAGTGGAGGAGTTTAAGTATCTCGGGGTCTTGTTCACGAGTGAGGGAAGAATGGAGCGAGAGATCGACAGACGGATCGGTGCGGCTGCCACAGTAATGGGGGCACTGTGCCGGTCCATTGTGGTGAAGAGAGAGCTGAGCCGAAAAGCAAAGCTCTCAATTTACCGGTCGGTCTACGTTCCTACCCTCACCTATGGCCATGAACTTTGGGTCATGACCGAAAGAACGAGATCCCGGATACAAGCGGCTGAAATAAGCTTCCTCCGTACGGTGGCCGGGCACTCCCTTAGAGATAGGGTGAGGAGCTCGGCCATCCGGGAGGGGCTCGGAGTAGAGCCGCTGCTCCTCCACATCGAGAGGAGCCAGTT